>NW_027117403.1:0-2400000 GCF_038363925.1 Apiospora phragmitis | reverse complement strand
TAGGGTCAATGCGGTCCGAGACCTGCTGCTGGGCTTCAGCATCAGGCTGTGACTGCTCGGAAGTAGCTGCTGGTACCGGCTCTGCTGGAATCGTTTGCTCTGATACCGATGGGAGAGACCCAATGTCAAGCTGGGGTTTCTCGGGAGCTTGTGAAGCCTCGGGGGGGCTTTGGTGTTTGGGAGCTTCCTGTGGTTCTACAGATTTCTGCTCAGGAGCATGGTCGGTTGATGTTTCGTTGGGTGGTGTTAAATCGCTCTCGGCCACACGCGATATTTCCGCATTCGGCTCGATCTCGATCCCTTCCATTCCTGATGCTGCTGCTGGCATAACCTCGGACGTGGCTTCAGTCATGACTTCCGGTGCGGCTTCGGGTATGGCCTCAGCCACGGCTCCAAGAACAGTGTCAGAAACGCCCTCGGGCATAATCTCAGAGGCAGCTTCTAATGCAGCTTCCGGCGCAGGCTCGGGGACAGACTCAGGCGCGAGTTCCGGTAGAGCTTCTGGTGCAAGTTGTGGTAAGGCTTCCGCCACAGTTTCCGATACAACTTCCGATACAGCCTCTGCAGTCGCTTCTGCAGAAGCTTCAGGCTCAGCAGCAGTGTCCGTAAAAGTCATTGTGACATCCATCATATGTATATCGGCGGATGGTTGGGGTTCTGTGCTTGCACCCTGTTGGATACCAGGCTGCTCAGCTGGCACTACGGGCTGCTCTAGAGGTTGCTCTACTGATTCGACAGGAGCTGGCATTGGATCTGATTTCGTTTCCGTTGGCTGTGCTAGTGAAGGCTCGCCCTCGGTTGACGCCACCTCGGGTGGGCTCACACGAGGCGGTTGCACTGGGGCAGCCTCGGTAGGCGAGGGAATCGACAAGACATTCTTTAACGGACTACCTTCCAGACGGGAAGCCATCAGATGTGATTGGGGTGGCAGCGGCGGGATACCGGTGGCTGATAGCGACTTATCAGGCGCAGATATTTCCATGGCATCGGGATCGATGGGTGGTGCGGTGATAACTGGCGGTTCAACAGAGGGTGAGTTCTTCATGTCTTGGTCGGCGCTGCTCTCCTTATCGTGGGCTGCAGGCGTGCCATTTGCAGTATCCGGAGCCTCCCCTTCCTCATCGTCGCCACCATCTTCACCCTCCTCGCCGTCGTCGCTACCTTCATCATCATCATCCGCCTCGCCCATTTCCGTGTCTTGATTCTTGTGCTCATTGTGCTCGTCATTCGCTCCCTCCTTCTTAACGTTCTATAGAATCATTAGTTGCGCTGCACCAACAAAAAGCTCATATCTTGTGACTTACATCAGCTCCCGCATTTTCTGGTTTAGGGCCATCAGTAGGCGCCGCGCCAGGCAAGCCCGGAGGTTCCGGTCGCGTACTTGCAGGAAGCGGCAACTTCTTCTTGCGTCCCCTGCCAGGTCCCTTCGGTTTCCTCTTAGGAGGTGGAGGCCGTCGCTTGACTGGTGTCGGGGCCGCGGTGCCATCTGGACCCACGTTTGCGTTTGGCGCTGGAACTACCGTCGTGGAGATGATTTCGCCATCCACAGATTGCCCCTCGGCCAAGGTAACCTCTTGCGTATAGGGGTTGCCGGCAGCATCGACGCGACGAACAGTGGCCTTGGTCACCGTGGGGCCGGATGTAAGCCCTGCTGGTAGACTCGAAGACAATGTCACTGTATTCTTTCTCCTCTTGGCGAGGTGTGACACAGTTGATCCTTCGGCATTACGGGGAATCTGTTTCCACGCCCTGATCAGGAAACCCTTGGTACTCTGATCTTCGTCTTTCTTCTCCGTCTTCTCGGGAGCAGCATCGGCATCGGCATCCTCTTCCTCAACCGGCGCAGGTCGCTTGTATAATCTCCCAGACCTTGCGGCTCGGAGAAGTTCTTGAGTGTGTTGTGGCAGGAGCTGCGAGTCCTTGGGCATGCCATGGGGCAATTCAACGTCCCAGATATCGCTCTTCTGGGTGGTTTCGGCCGGCGGAGGGGGCGCGACGCTTACCCACTCTTGACGCCATTGTCGAACGGGTAGTCCTGCGAAGTGAAAAATCAGTACTGCAAGGGGCTTGGATATAGGCCGAACGCGCATACCTTCAAAGTCGTCGTGTTCGACGTATCCGGCTCGGTTGCCTCGTCGCGTCTGAGTGTTGCTCCGAAACTGCAAACACTTAGATTAATCCAAGCACTGCCCCAAGAATACAAATCGTCCTTACATTCGGCGCCATCAGGACCTTGTTTCCAATTGTTCAGTCATGTATAATTGGATGAGATATATCAAATACTGCCGTTGCGGAATATTGTCTGTCGCAAGTTGAAGCTACTGGAGGATAATAGCCTGGCAATCAAGTCGCGACTTTCCGCGGACAGTAAACGTAAGCGGGAATGGCCCGTGCACGATCTGCCCATATATCCACCCGTATATAAACCACGGCTTAGATCTCACTTCAGTTAACATCAGCGAATATATATCAATACATACTTGTATAAGATATTGCCGTCTATACCTAAGCAATCGTACGATGCTATCACATTAAAGGGTTAAGATACATGTAACTACCCACTTATAGACAACACCATATGGCATTGCATCCACTTTCGAATGAACAGGTAAAAAACCATCCCCCAATAATGTGCCACCATTCGATGCCGCTCGCCTTTACGGATGGCGGCGTTATCTGAGCTTCTCAAGATGCCACGTCGGGGCTCTCTAGCACTACGATGAGTGCTCCGCATACATGCAGGAATTGGTATTCCAAAAACGAAGATTACAGAGGAAAAAAAGGGGCAACTATTCAGCAAACAGAGTCAGACCTCACCAGACACTAGGAAATTAAATTCGACTTCTAAAGGACCTCTCTTTCTCTCCATTGACGTAATGCTGAATTTGGATGTTTATGTATGTACAAAGGGACAGTGCTGTCGCGTCGTCTAGTGCCGCATGCCAGGATACCAACTCACTCAACTACTCTGCCTTGAGAGTTTAGTAGCCGTCCTTGCCCCATTTGTTGTACTTGTCGTGCAGTCGCTGCGAAGTCTTGTCAGTAATCCGTGTTCTCACTACAACGGCAATCGAGACTCCGGAAGCAATGCAATAGCCCGAAGCTGGAACGGGACCTACCTTGGGGAGATTGACGTCGGGAACGACGACAACGTTGACGGCGCTAGGAGCGTCCCGGGGAGCATTGGCAGGGTCGCCGCCAGGGTGGTATTGGTATTTACCAGCCTCGGAACCAGTCTCCCAAGGCATGGCCTCCTTGGACATGTTGACGGGGGCCTCGGATGTGGACTTTGTGGGGGTTCGGCCTTCCCAAAAGCAGTTATATTAGTAGGCGTCCCCGTCAAATCAGTTGGGGATTAAGAATTCGCATGATGCATACCGAAGTAAAGACCGGCACCACCGAGAGCAGCGCACATGACACCGCCGAGAATCTGTTCCCACCAGTCAGCGAACATGTTCAAATTCCAAGCCGTCAATTGCCCTCGTTCGTGAGCTCGAAGGCGCTTGTGGGGGGAATCGTCCGGTCGGTCGGTCGGTGATTCTGTGATTATAACGGGATATGACGCACGTAGAGCTCGGGGTTGCGCTTCGTCTCGGCCTTCAGGTTCTGGTCAACCCCAGCCAGGCGGCGAGTGGTGGTAGAGAAAGCTCGTCGAGCGATCATGGAAGCCATGATGAAAGTTGTATAGTGGTCTCGTCTCGGGGTGGTTCGCGGCGGGTTGGGGCAGGTTTCGTCAAAGGAAGAGGTTAACTGAGGATGTCACAAAAGGACGGTGGTTCGATCATTTGCAACAAGCTATGGACCATTGGCCAATGGGCTTAGGTTTCTCGGCTGTATGTGGGGATCTCTGCTTCCTTCGTGGCTGACAAGACAGCTGCTTACCCGTAGGGCCGTCAGTTGTGGCTTTCAGTGGTGGGCTGTGGCTGTTCGACGCAATTCCCACCCAACACTCCAACCTTTTTGCCTTGTGGCTGGCACTGCCGCACTGGAAATGTTCGTCCAGTCTTCTGCTACCGCTGCTTAGTCCCTCCTACTAAAACGAAGGGGGTCTGTGTTGGAGTGCATTAACCTTAGATCGGAAAGGTCCATTCCATCCACCCATGCGCGTTTGCTGCATGTCGAAATTGAGCCCACCCGAAAAGACATTGGCCCCCTGATGCAAACCGCTGTCGCGGAGTGCCTTTGCTTGCTTCTGGCCTCGAGTTTCAAGTGTGTATCTCCCAGTCGATCGGGTGCTGGACGGTTGGTTGGGATTTCCGAATAATAATACTACATACCTAGCATTTCGTAACTACTTAATGTACTTATAGTCGTAGTCTTGCTTCGTACCTAAGGTGGTACAGATTGAGATGGACACTGCATCTACTCCCAGCGTATGTAGGTGCTAGATTCTGCGCATTGGCGAACCAAACCACCACCATGACAGCTGCCAATAAGACGCTCGTGCCCCTTAAAGTGATTTCTCGTCTCACTGCACCTTCCCTGCCAGCCTGCCTTTGCTTGACGCCCTGCCTTGCATCTCGTGCCGTGTCCATCCATCGCCAAATGAGCTGAAGAACAACCCGGATTTCTTCCCATCGTGGACTTGGTTCGCTCATGCACGCCTTTGCTTTTTTCTTCTATTCTCTCATTCCACTCCGTCCCATCTCATAGTTCTTAATCATCAGCCACCATCCCATCCGCTTCGGTGTGTACTACAGTACTACAGTGCTACTACTACCACCAGAGGATCCCGACACTCTTTTCTGCTGCGCAGAGCGAAACAGCCATCTCCGTCAACCACGTACGCTCTCTACGGCTTAACACGCCCCCAACCACCAATTTCAAACTCGGTCGCCAACAATCACCTCGAACCACCTAATACAAACCCGTCCCGTTCGCAACACGACACATTAATTCTCTCGCTTCGTGTCGCCCAAAACCACCTAGACCGAATCGAATGAAGCTCGGTCCCTTTTGATGAGTTGGCAGTTTCTACAAAAGGCGCCGCTACAAACGCTGCGACACAACACACTACGGACGGAATACCTGCTAGGACCTACTGTGTGACGCCTGAACACCCACGCAAGGCGGCATGCCAGTAGCCAGCAGCAAATGCTGTTGAATTCCCTGTGCTACTTGGCGAAGCTATACCTGAACTTCATTCTGCTGCAAATAACATCATGACATCAAACGAACCGCGCGAGCGGTCGGAATGGCCCCAAACCGGCGACGATCTTACTCCCATGCCGCGCTTTCCTGCGGGTCCTCCTAGCATCATCTCGTCCCGTATGACAGATATCGCATCGGAAGACGGCGATGAGCACGTTGCCGAGCAAGCGAGAGCTGCCTTGAGCCTAAATCGACGAAGCGGGATTGCGTCCGAGTCTCGACCTGATACTGCAAGAACCGGCAATTCCAAGGGAGGTTGGTCGCAATCAGGGCCACATCGCCTGGGTTATCAGAGAGGGAGTATCGGTAACGGTGCGATGATGGCATCTGGCGCCGGCGGTAGGCCGATGAGTTCCGCAAGCAGAAGTCATGTACCATCTTTAACTTCGCATGCTTTCTTTCATCCTATGAGCTCTTCCAGGCTGCAGGCACAGCGAGGGGGCGTCCCGATCCTCAACGACCACCAACCAGCAGCCACGTCTGACCAACTACCAAACTACTGCTGAGAATCGAACTAGCGTAGTACAACAACACGAAGTAACGGCAAACCCCACGAGACTCAGCCAGCTGTCTCGCCAAATTACGAACGACGAAGAGGGGCACCATCAACTACCTCCTTCAAGGGGGACTGATGCAACGGAGGGCGAAACTTACGATAGGGTAACTGCAAACACCAGCCCTACTCAGGATCACTATCCCGCTGCTAGTCTCAGCGAGAGTGTACGCCCTTTACAGCGGAAAAAGGCTGAGAATTTGAATCTTAGCCTGGATGTCGACAAAAGCCAGGGTTATAAGAACGGTGCGAACCTGCCAACACCAGGGAAGTCGCCACGGTCTTTCCGGTCAGGCTTCATGTTGCCTAACAAGGGGGATACTCCTAGCATACCACCCAACCGTAGTATGCCGGGTGCGGAGAAGCTCTCGTCTGGTGGGTCGTCGCCTCAGCTGACTCCCTTACCTGCTGCAGAGCGGGCTACCAAGCCGTCTACAAAGGTGAGGCATCCGAGGGTTGGTCGAAATCATGAATATTTCGAAGGAAACACGGTGTTCGCATTGGGTGGCCGGCTACAAAATACCCATCATCGGCCCATCAACATCGCTACAGGCTCGCTCGTCGTGATCCCCGCCGTCCTGTTCTTCATCTTCTCTGCCCCCTGGCTGTGGAACAACGTATCACCGGCAATCCCTCTTGTCTTCGCCTATATTTTCTACATCAGCATGTCGTCCTTCGTACATGCGTCAGCTTCAGACCCAGGAGTAAGTATACTGAACCCCAGCAGTAGTTTCAAGGGACATGGAACTGACAACGTAACCTAGATATTGCCGCGCAACGTGCACCGGTTCCCTCCCCCGGCTGAGGATGAAGACCCACTACGCCTGGCTCCTCCCATGAACGACTGGACTTTGATTAAGTCGGCTGAGTCCAGTACCGCAGCCATGGAGGTGCCTACTAAGTACTGCAAGACTTGCAATATCTGGCGGCCGCCACGTACCCATCACTGCCGCTTATGCGACAACTGTGTCGAAACCCAGGACCACCACTGCGTTTGGCTTAACAACTGTGTTGGCCGTCGCAACTATCGTTACTTTTTTACTTTTGTTACCGCCACTACGTTTCTTGGAGTTTACCTTATCGGGGCGTCGCTCGCCCACGTTCTAGTTTATGCTTCCCAAGAGAACGTATCTGTTGGAACAGCCATCGACGACTTCCGAGTGCCCTTCGCCATGTTTATCTATGGAATCATCGCAACGTTGTACCCAGCAGCTCTCATGGGCTATCACTTGTTCCTTATGGCCAGGGGCGAGACGACGCGAGAGTTCCTCAACTCTCACAAGTTCCTGAAGAAAGATCGGTACAGGGCTTTTACCCAGGGCAGTGCTTGGAAAAATTGGGCTGTAGTCCTTTGCCGGCCTCGTCCGCCCACCTATTATCGGTTCAAGAATCGGCACGAAGAGGGAGATCAGCGACTCGGACAGCGAAAGACCAGTGGCAACACCAATGCCAGAGTCCAAGGTCAAGATATGGAGATGCAAAACGTCAAACCTCTGTCGTCTTCCGGATTCGAAGGCCCAACCTCTCTTCGCAGCCATGCTGAGCCATCTTGATGACCATGGTTTTGGTTTATATTTATCAGTCCCTCGTTTGGACCCCACCTCTCCGCGGTTAACACGAAACGTGTATATGTTCTTATTGTGTAATGTTTTCAACCTATACCCCCTTTGCCTTTTCCATTCGACTGTGTACACCATACCATGAGTTTACTTGCCATGCTTCAGACAGACAGGCGTTTGATGGAGAGTAGATACAAAACCTCAAAAATTAGATTAGAGGTGGATATGTAAGAGCATGCAAGCGTCATATACGCAGAAAGTATCTAAGATGACAATAATACCATGAATGAATCCCATCTTGCAGGCATGAAGGAGTACCGGTGACTTCTGAAGCGACTAATGGTAACTGGGTAGCATACCTACTCTGATCCTGGCTTGATCATCCCGAACAATATGCAGAGCCCCACAAACCCCAGCATCCATCAGGTAGCGTCCCATACAGCCGGGCATTTCTTCCACATATCATGATGGGCCTTTGCATGCTTGGTCCTCTTAGGCTCAATGCGGGGAAGCCTGTACCTGGCCCTGAGGCCGCTATGCAAATCGTCGCTAAAGATCGGATATTGTTTCCGGACGAATAGTTGCAATGTTCCTTGCGTAGTGTGCTGCAGTAGTTGCGACTTTGGCGGTATAAGGCCTCGCTCGGGGAGGACTATATAGCAAGAAGATGTCCCCCCTTCCGCGAGAAATAGTCTTCTCACCTATCTAAAGAAGTAGGCTTTATTACTCATAACCGGCAAACGGGAAACGCTCAGGAAAGATCACCAGCATGCGGGCTACGTCTGTTGCTGCCCCTATGGCGCTGCTACTGAGCAGCAGTCGTGCTTATACACTACCTTCGCTGGTACCGACGGGCCCTTTTTTCCAGGATCTCGGGAACGAGACATGGGTCATTGGTAATGAGATCTGGAACATGACTCAGGGACGTCAGTACGGCGTTGAGCTGTACTACAAAGACCACGACTGTGTCGGTGATGCTGTAGGTCACTATGTCAACCACAGTAAGTTCGTCCGCCCGCCCGCACTCAGTTTGTCATGATATGCAATGGAACCCACAGCAACCATGTATGAACAATGATTGCTCTTCGTGATCCTGACCTGCGAGTCATCCATAGACGGCGCGCAGAGTGACCTGAATTGGACCTCGGCGTCCATCCACCACGAGGGCACCTACCAGGGCGCGACCTACCTCGACGTCCAGTTCGCGGCGCGCGAGGGCGACATGCACTGGGTCATCTTCGCCGGGCTCGCGGGCGCGTACCAGTACTTCGTCAACCGCGACCTGCCGGTGCTGGGCGAGTTCCGCACGCTGTGGCGGCTGGACAACACGACCTTCACGCACGGCAAGACGGATCTCCGGGACGAGGCGCTGCCGCCCCTGAGCGACTATCTGCCCGAGAACAAGGTCCAGGACGAGACGTGGCGGACGCCCGGAGCTGGCGGTGGTGGCGGCGGCGGATACATCACCAAGTACGACCTGACGAGCTGGGTCCGGACCCAGACGTACTACGGCGTCTACGGCGAGCGGTTTGGCAGCTGGTACATCAACGCCGGCAAGGACTACTACAATGGGAACCATCTCAAGCAGGAGCTCATGGTGAGGACTGCAGGCCTGTTTGATCTGGGAACGAGAGACTCCTACTAATGTACCCATGTAGATTCACCGCGAGTCGAAAACCGGCGACGCCGTTCAGCTCAGCATGATCCACGGCACCCACTTCCAGGTCTCGGCCGTCGACGAGTTTCCCGAGGGTAAGATGTGGGGCCCCTGGCTCTGGTATCTCAACGACGGGTCGCGAGAGGATGCGGCGCAGCGGGCGCAGGCCGAGTTTGCAGCGTGGCCGTACGCCTGGTTCGAGGACGAGGCGTACCACCAGCGCGGCTCCGTCCAGGGCCAGCTCCTGCTGTCGGACGGGCGCCCGGCCGCCCACGCCGCCATGTTCCTGGGCGACAACAACCAGTCCAAGACGGCGCTGGACATGTGCTCGGACTACTATTACACGGGCTACACGGACGCGGAGGGCCGGTTCGAGTTCCAGCACGTCCGCGCCGCCGCCTACGGGCTGCAGGTCTGGTCCAACGGCAGCGAGATGGCCGACGTGACGACGGAGTTCCTGCGGAAGGACGTCGTGGTCGTGGCGGGGGAGACGACGGAGCTCGCGACGATGGCGTGGCCGGTCTCGAACAAGACCAGGATCTTCCAGGTGGGCGACTTCGACCGCACCAGCTACGGCTTCGCGCACGGCGGCGCGCCGTACGAGCACGGCCTTGTCGAGAAGTGCCCGGCCGACCTGCGCTTCACCGTCGGCACCTCGCAGACGGAGGACTGGTGTTTCGGGCAGTCCAAGCTGGGGAGCTGGGTCATCTCGTTCTCCCTGGACCAGTCACCCGCGCCATGCCAGAGGGAAGGGAGAAGTAACGAAGAAGCCACGCTCATCATGTCCCTGGCGGGCTACTCGACGGGGGCCAGCTCCCGGGTGTGGGCGAATGACGTGGTCATCGGGAACCTGACGAGCGGGGCCGCGCCGGGCCTGCTGAACGACCCGTCCCTCTACCGCGCGGGCACGACGGCGGGCGAGTGGCGCTACTTTGAGTTCCCGTTTGACGCGGGGACGGTGCTGAGACCGGGAGACAACGAGATCCGGTTCGAGGTCACGAATAATACGACATGGCGGGGGTTCATGTGGGATAGTGTTGTACTTGAGTAGTAGATCATTTGATGCGCTTGATACATCGTCCGTTTTGTGTTTGCATTCTTGCAAGATACCTACGTACATATCTATGTATTTTAGTCGCAACCTTTGTCCAGTCCCATCGACGGGGGCGACGGGTACCTGAGGTCATGTTAAGTTAGCCGGAACTCAACTTCATTGCGTCAGAAGCTGCCGCCGGTGGCTCCACAGTAAAATCCCAAGGTCCAAACTCCAGTGGCTGCTGTGCTTTGAGCCTCGGAAATAACCGCTCCGCCAGAGCTAGGAAACATTCCAGTCCAATTGAGTGACTTGAAGCTCTCTGCGCCTCCAAAAAAAGCAGCATCACCAAAACCCCAGCGAAATAGACGTAGAGTGTCTTTCTCCCCGGCCGGCCCAGACAACCCCCAATTGACGACCGCACACACATCATGGGTGCGAGCTCTTCCAAGGCCGCCGATGGCCAGTCTTCTGCATATGTCTGGAAAGCGTCCGTCTTCCCCCCAATGGCCCGAACAAGTTGCGCAACCTGTACTAACCCATGTATGCAGCTCCGGTCCCGTAGGTGTATCACAGGATGTCGTCGAGCGTCTTCAAGGCAACAGCGAGGTACGAACCACTCCGTTACTTTGTGCCCTCCACCCGGGCAATTAAACAACAACCTTCTTCGGGTCCCAATTTCTACATCCCCGTCCATACCCCAGCCAAGGACATTGGGACCAAGCCTACAAGATACAGACGCACTCGTTCTTATGGCAGCCTGAGTAACTAACCCATTGAGCCTTTCCGACCCCGCAGAGCGACGTCTCCCGCGCCCAGTCCCTCGAGCTCGCTGTACAAGCCCGCGTGGCCGAGGAGCTGAAGAAGCTGGAAAAGTCCGAGAGCGCCGCCCTCAAGGCGGCGTACGAGAAAGCCACCACGGCGGCCGACGACGGCGACGGCCAGCAGCAGGACGGCGGCAAGAATCGCCACACCGTGTCCAAGGAGGTCGAGGCCCTGCGCGCGCGGCTGGACAAGCGGAAACAGCTGCGCGTCCTGCCCGACAGCGTCGAGCGCGCGCGCACGGGGGTCCTCGAGTGCCTGCGCGACAACGACCGCCGCCCGCTCAACTGCTGGCAGGAGGTCGAGAACTTCCGGGAGCAGGTGCGCCAGCTGGAGAAGGAGTGGGTCGACCGGGTCGTGCGATGAAGAAGCCGGCCGGCAGTGATGAGTTTTATTATTACGAGACGGGGTGATTGGGGGCAAAAGAGAGGTTGGTGGAAGGCGAGGCGAGGGGAATCATCAAACGAAAGCAGAGCAGGGTGGGTGATGGATGGTACGATGCTACGATACTAGCAACCCCCCTTGATTAATCCGGGCCTTCCTGTAAAAATATCTTATAGAGAGAAAGAGGTGGGCTCAGGAGAATGGAGCCCATCTCGGCTGCTACATATTTCATTGTAAGTGTGTGTGAGTTTGTGTTGATTATATCCAAGAGAAGAGCCGGGCATTCGTTGTATCAATTTCATGTGAAAGCTGTATTCAGATTCAAGTCTACGTCACCATCGTCTCCTACTACTGTGTTTTCCAGGGGCTGGCCGTGACTCTGCTGCTGGTTCTGCAGCGCAGCCTTCCTCTTCAACCCTTCGGCCTTCTTTTCTCTCACGCCTCGCCTCGGCATCCTCCCATACTGACCCATCTCCTTTCAACCTTGGGCCAGATGCCGGGGGAGCAGCCACGGCCTCCAGCACGGCGCTCCGGAACCGCTGGATCCGCCGCGTGTTCTCCGCGAACCGCTCGTTGCCGATATCCACCAGCGTCCGCAGGTACGCAGGCGTCACGGTGCACTGAACTCTATCGCCCTCTTTCATTCCCACCAGAGACTCGAAGGTCAGCCCCATACAGCGGATCGCCACCATCGGCGTGGGCGTCGTCTCTGACCCCGCTGATGCTGTTGTGGTCAAGTTGATTGCGCCGCTCTCGCGGAATCCGGCTTGGAGACCGCAGCGTAGGAGGAGCTGGGCATGCGCTGGCGATGCGGCGAGGACGTGCAGGATCTAATGCCGGGTTAGCGAATCCTTTCATTCCTATGAGAATGCGGTATGAAACGAATGCCATCAGAGTGACAACCGTAGGAAACCAGCTGTGTTTGTAGGTTGACAAGGAGATAAAGTCCATATACAACAGCTTCCGCACTAATGCTATCATCTGCTGGGTTCTACGGGTGTTTACTTACCATGGGTTCGAATTTGAAGTGGATGAGTCTCGCGCAAGCCATTGAGGAAGAAGTGTCTTCTTTCAACGCTGATCCCTCGCTCTCTACCTCTTCGGGGCTGTTCTTCAGTCCAAGGACCTCCTTCAGATCCATCTGGTCGCCATTTGCCTCCGTGATGACCACCGGGTCATGAGACACAAAGAGCCAGTTCCCACCGCCGCCCTTGCCCCCTATCGCCGCCAAGGTCGTCCCGGCCGGCCTCGCCGCCGGCGCTGTTGCTGCCGCCTCCCCGTCATCGCCATCTCTCCTGGCAGCCTCCTCGCGGGCTTTCATCGCGTCGTCGTCGTCTTCGGCATCAGCATCATCAGCTTTCTGGGCTTTCTGCTTCTTGACCCCCTCGACGAAGACGCTCACCCGCCCCCCGCAACTGCTGGTGGTGACGAACCCGTCCAGCCCGTTGAGCTCGTCGATCAGGTCCCGGATGCCCGCGTCCACGGTGCCCTTGGGCGACGCGTCCGTGTACTCGGCGTCGGGCACCGCGAGCTGGGCCAGGATCTTGCGCTTGCGGGCCGCGAAGTCGTCGCCGATGATAGACCCCGCCATTTTCCCTCTTGACTAACGCAAAACTTTTGTTGATTTGGATGACTGTACGTGGCGGTACAGAATAGCCTTTGCCAGAACTTTCCTTCGCCCTTAAATCATATTACGATAGCAAGGCCTTTCTTGAAATAATTATTACAGATTGTTGGCGGGTTTACAAGATGAAAATGTGAATGGGGGAACGACTAGTTGACCGAGCCCCACTACTCGAACTTACATGCACTCGATATTCGGCAGAGCTCCTCGTGAAGGATCAGGGCAACAGGGGAATAACACTCTACGTATGGCCGTACAGAAAGATATTATAACGGACTCGGACCAGTCATCATGACCCTGTTTATTCAACTATCGCACTGTTACAAAAATGCTGAAAGCTCCCTCCTATTCAACTTATCGCACTGTCACAAAAATGCTGAAAGTTCCTCCTGTTCAACTATCGCACCGTCACAGAGATGCCGAAAGCTTCTTCCTCTATACACCACTCACTGATCCGCCAGTTACATCGACAGGCTGAAATCGAAATCTCGCATGGCAGCATCAATGTCGACGCTAAAATCCCAGTCGCCCATCTCGAAGTACTCATTGCTGAAGCCGTCATAACCAGCACCGTAAGTGGCCGGTTCATTGTAGATTGCTACATTGTACGCAGCAACATTGGCGGAATCATCGTAGGCGACGTTAGCAAGGTCCTGGTTGGTTCCCTCGGCTGCTTCGCCAATACTATTGCTGGTGCCAGTGCTGGCTGGATGACCGACGGGGGCCTCTGCGGCCATGGCTTGGTCGAAGAAGGTCTCACTCGATCCTGTTGATGCCATTTGGTCCAATATCGGGTTGATCGGCTCAGGCTCGACATCTCCAAACGAGGTTTTATTCCACGAGGGAGACGGCGGGAGTTCGTAGGAGGACTGAGAGGTGGCATGGTCTTGCTGCTTCTTCGAGGGACCCTTGCCCTTGCTCGGCGTGTCGTTCTCCTTCTCGCACTTCTGCTTGGGGGTGTACTTGTAGTTGGGATACATGATACTGTGCTGGGCGGCGGCCTCTTCTTGACAGGCCCTCCAGACATCCTTCTCCTCCTCAGGTAGGTTGCGCCACTGCAGACCAATGATCTGAGCTGTTCATGGATCAGTAAGCTTTGTTCAAGTCCCTATGGGTATGTGTGCAGGTTCAAATACGTACAGATCTGGGCATTCTTCACGCCAGGGTTCTGGGCGGTGACTTCTGCGTGCACATGCTTGCGGTACAGCATGAAAGAGTTCGCAGGGCGAGGGCCACCAGATGCGTAGGCCTTCTTACGATACTTCGACCCGGTATCAACGAAGCCACCATCACTGTGACCATCGTCATCCTCGCCTCGATATCCAGTGCTACCATTGGCAGACTCGGGCATCTAGCCTTGGCCATGCGTCATGGTAGGAGGCGTGTGTGGGTTGTTGTTCTTGGCGGGTGTTCTAATCTTCTTCTTCATCGGGGACAGCTCAAGCTTCCGTTTCTTCGGCGAGCCATCTTGATTGTTGGGACTGTCGTAGCCGTTGGTCGACTTCTGGGGAGAGAGCGATAGATGGTGAAGCGACTGTTGCATAACCTGCTGGACAGCCTGTTGAACAGACTGCTGGATCATCTGCTGTACAGTCTCAGGGTCGAGAGACTGCTTCTGGGCGGTCTGTTGCGTTCCAGCTCCTGAAGCCTGCACAGCTCCTCCGTGTGCAACAAAAACAGGCAATTCGCCTTGGTGGCGAGGGGCGCAAATGCTCATCCGCTCAGTGCTAAGGGCAATGCTAGGAGCAAGGAAGACACGTCCATGACTTCCAGAGTCAGAGAGGTAAAGAGCTTCGCAGCTATATCTTGCTCTGGAAAGAAGAAAACAAATTAGGTTAGCATTATATGAAATTACAAGACTGGGTGGATGAGGCGGCATCATCACTCACTCCATCTTCAGCTTGAAGAAATCTCGCATGACCGGGCTCCAAGATTCATAAACACCAGGGCCAAGGGCGATGACCTGACTGAACAGGCTGAGCTGTAGCTCCAGTGAATCCCAGATGGACTGGATTCGTCTCAGATCATCCTGCTGCTGTCCAGCAGCAGCAGTAGCAGGTTGGTTCCAATGGTCAGCCATTGTTGGTTCCAGTGGACTGATGTTGATGGTATCAAGTGCGTAGAATGAACAGTAGAAAGGACGTGGAGGCAACAAATACAACAGCAATTGATGAGATCAAAACCGAGATGAACTCAGGGTGGTGGTGATGGGATGAGATGGAAACTTGAGGTGTGAAGTGTGCAATTAGTTTAACTGAAGGGTGGAAAAATCAGTTGAACTGAAAAGATGTTTGAGAGGTGTCGGTCAAGTGAGTAAGTGATGTGTTAGTGAAATGAAGAAGTGTTTTCAGACAGCTAAGAGCAGCTGAAGCTTGGGGACTGCAATGTGTGGAGGATTGTCAATAGGACAATCAGCATCTTCGGCAATAGGGAATCCAGCCTCGGATGAGCAGGAAGGGCAGTTGTGCAGTTGATACCTAAAGTAGGTTGTAAGTCGATGGTGATTGTCCTTGGGTTGTTGTTTTGAAGTACCCCCTTGAGTTAGCGCTACCTACTTAACCACCCTCGCCGCGTCGTCCCCCATCAAGACACATTACTTGACTTATCCCACAGCTTGAGTAGTTGCTGTCATCCTTCCTGACTCCAGAAAGCCATCGTAACCTAAACTGCGATGATGGATGCCACTGAGAAGGAGCACTTGCTGGCGCTGGTTGCAAGCATCACCATAGAACATGGCCTTGATACGGATGATATGCTGTCGCTTGCTGATGATATATCCAATGGCAGGAGGGAAACCTCATATCCTATGTCTGGTAAGTTTCCATATCATATCGCAACATCTACTTGAGCACATTGGCACTCAACTAACTGGCGCCAGCTTTTGAGGACCTCATCCGCTTCATGTCAGATATTGACGAGCAGATCCCCGAGTGGATTGCCATGACCAAAGATGTTCCGTTCTCGGACCGTCAGTTGGACATTGTTCTCTTATTGATCGAGACACGTTTTTGGCATGGCTTTCTCACGAAGCACATCAGTAGCTTCTGGCACTGGAAAGTCGTCTTCGGCTCCGCCTGGCCAGTCCATTGCCAAGCTGTGAGCGAAGAACGTATTACAGGTTTCCTACCGCTCATGGAGAAGACGACTAACAAGCTGGTACCATGGGTCGATATCATCTCAAGACACTATGGTGAAGACTTTGGTCCGGGCTACGAGGTACTGCGCCGTGCGTACTTCCCTGCAGGCATTGAAGATGTTCGCGTAGGGTTCCACAAGCACTACGAGGAAACAAAGAGCGCATGGCATCATCTAGAGAAGAGGTCTCGCTTGATGGAGAAGTACGTTGGTACGAACAGCTCCCTCCTGGAAGCAAGCAGAGATCTTCTTCGTGAGACAGCGGCTCTCCTTAACCCCCTGTTGAAGATTGCCAAGATCTGGGGCAAGAACACCCGGGCACAGAAGGAATGGCAGCAGCTTCCCGGCAACTCATGTGGCTTGACCTATGGCTGGAGAACCCGGGTTGATATTAGCAGCAATAACTACGAGCTTTGCCTGCCAGAGGACGATGGAAATTGCCCGTGGCGCAGCTACTGCGGCCACCAGACTCCGATTCGTATGGAGAAGGGCAGTGCGTGGCGTGACTTCCTCTGCAACCAACGACAGCCGGACTTGACCACCACCCGTCGCTACACCGTGGAGGATAGCACTGAAGAGCCCGATGAGCAGGATGGCCCTCTTGAGATCATTTTGCCTCAGGCCGTGTACCCTATCTGGTGCAAGCACTATGACAAGTATGGAGTAGCTCTGCTCAAAGTCAAAAAGGTAAGTGGAAATCAACCCAAAAACCAAGTTCGCTGGCCTTCTATACTGACTGGCGGCATGTTAGTTTCGAGTTGTCAAGGACAACAGTGTATCTGAGGTGAGTCTTCTCGGAAACTTCTCCTGAGGGTCGCTGACAAGAGCAGATGCATTCAAAGGAGATCTCCTTGGAAACTGGTGAGGACTATTGGAAGACACGGGTCATCAAGGTTTGTGGCTTCCACACAGTGATAAAAGATGCATTACTCACAGATCTCGCCACGACTAGATTCGCGGTACCCATGCTGGCTACCAGATATACGACCAAAAGCTCCTGGTAAGTGTAGGGTGGCCTCCTTGGACATACTTGAACAACAACAGGCTGACAGCTCGACAGAAGGGAAGACCTCGGTTCGACGCAGTACATAATCTACGACTTGATTACTTCAATGCTGCGCTAAAGGATCTGCTGTCAAAACGTCACGTCAAGGATAGCCGATCTGACCAGGCCTGCGCCGTGCTGGAGGGTGTTGATGAAATCTAGACCTGACTGGCATCAGCGATCTCCTTCACCAGGGCTCATACAGTTGTTTGTTAGCTAGCAAAGGGTTGGAGGTGTGAGTCGGATGGATGCTGGAATTTCAGGGGTCGCTTTGGGCTGCTTCTGGGCCGATACCACGTGACACGTTGCCCTGGGACTGTCTTGCCACATAGAGTCTGCCGAGGGAACGTAGCTATGTATGTATCAAGCGTATGGGCTGTATGAAGCCTGCAAGAAGTAGAGCCCACCAGTAATAATACATGAAAAGATTACAAGGATAACGTTCTTGCAGTGGTGTTCTCGTGGTAGGTCTAGTAGGAGGCCGTATGGGGGGCCATACCGTGCGTACCCCATGACTGCCTAGGAACGAGCCAACAATTTGCTAACAGACAATGCACTGTGCTATTGGCTTCAACGCCTAATGGTGGTGAGGAGGAAAGACCGAGTCTTGGTGACCATGTTAAGGTGCTGTCCATAGTGCATTTTATTTCTTTAGATGGGATCATTCATAAAAGAGATATTTCGATACGCCAGTAAAGTCATGGGAGTTGCTATTCAGTTAAGCGAAATGTGTGTAGATATGTGCTTTAATCTCAATGGCAACGGTTACTCACGTGATAGTCTATGCATTTAAGGAAGCATATTACCATCTCGCGTTAAGGAAGAACGCGCTTTGTGCATCAGTTTAAAGCAACTACATACCATCTAACCTCAACCAGATGGCGATTGCACAATCCCGACTGTTGTTTTTTTGTTCTGATAATTCAGAGACTTTTTGCCTTGTGTAGCAGCGGTGAACAGTTTAGTCTTCATCGTGGAGGCTGAAGCAGACGTATGCAACAGCAATTGGTCAAGTGTGCCAATCGTTGACCTACTATTTGCACTACTACCCTTGTAGGCGCAAGTGGCTGTTGTTCATGAACATGCGGATGGAACATGTCATGTTAAACTCCTGTTACTTACCAGCCACCTCGGAGTTCTGCTTGCCATTTGCTGCAGAAAGTCAACAAGATGTCGCGGTTTCTAACGCCGGCCAAAATAGGTCTTCTTGCTCTGATTGAGCTGCACATCGACAAGGCAGTCCCCACATCTTCTATCGTCGATGTGCTCTCCTTTATCACTTCACACTTGATCGACCGCGAGATCTCAGGTCAGCCCGCCAATGGAGCAAGTCGGTGGGAAAAAGCCGAGCGTACGGTCAGCCTGGTCATCTCTATTGCGGATTTTGAAAAAGTCCTGAGCCCCCACACAGCGGCCTCAGGAATGCCTGGTCGCAGCCTGTGGTATGTTTTCCTCGACAAGCTATGGAAGATCAATTCGCTGGATGCCCTCCATGAGTTCTTCGAGCGGCGGTCTGAGCTGCTGGTCAAGACCAAAGAGGAACTCCGGCGCAATACGGAACTAGGAGTCACACCCCCAGCCCGGAGGTCATACTACTTTCTCGAAACTCCCCATTCGGGGCATTCATACGGAGAGCACAGCTAGAGTTCACAAGGCTTCGGTTCCATGATGCTCTCGACCTGTGGAAGGACTTCGTCAAGTACCGCCAAACCACGGCCGCTTTTTACCGGAAAAAAACCCCTAGTTTCCAGCGACTGAGTTTCGACAATGTACTCCTAGAAGGCGAAATGACGTGGGGATGTGATGTGGAAGCCGTTGCTTCTGTTGCTTATGGCGATATGCTCCGGGACGACCCAAGCTCTACATTGCCTGTCAGCACCGATGACATAGAAAAACTTCTGGAGTTCCAGATTGAGCAGATGCAAAGTAAGATATGATCTAGGGTGTGCTGTAGTTGGTTACTAATACGTTTAGAATATGGCAATCGTATCCCCCAGGAGATATATCGCCAATTCCACGACTTACTAAACGACAGTTACATGGTGCCGAGTTTGTCGCATTACCTTAGGTTGGTCTTCATGCATATTCTACACCTCAGGATACCGACTAAGATCTTCTCTAGTTACCTAGATGCTTGGCGGGCAGGGGATTATTCGACATCCTTTGACTATTTGCATAAATACTTCGATTACACAATGCAACATCGGGATCGACTATTCTACCAGTACGCCTTGATGAATCTTGCTGTCCTGCAGGCAGACTTCGGGTGTCACAAGGAGGCTGTATCCGCTATGCTCGAGACGGTCTCTACAGCCCGCGAGAACCGAGACATTACCTGCTTGAACTTTGCATTGAATTGGCTCTTCCACTTTGGCCGGGCACATCCCGAGGTAACTCGAGAGCTCGAGTCGAACAGCATGTTAGGTACAGGAAAGGAGTCATTGGCATTCCTTAGAAGCAAAGCAAAGGAGACGGGCATGTGGACGCTTTGGAGCTCAGCACTCGTGAGCGAGGCGAAGATGACACTGTCTAATGGCGAGAGCATTGCCACGGCTCTTGAGCATATGGTCCGCAGCTCTCAAATCCTAATCGAAAGGAACATGAAAAGCTCAATGGGAAACCAACTCGCCCTTAGTATTGCGCTATGGGACAGACTCGGGATCTCCTATCTATCGTCAACCACTTGCGAGATCTTCCTCCGATGCCATGCAAGGCATACGATCTTCGACGACGAGCTGAAAGTGACTTGCCGCCAAGCCTCCATGCTTGCACTGAAGGGCAAATATGATGAAGCTTTGGAAAAGTTGGAGAAGATGAACACCAATTCCCTTAGGGCCTGGAAGGCCAATCAGTACTGGCACAAATTCAGGGTATCATCAAACTTCGCCGCGACCTGCATCGTAATAACCTAGATGGAGCAGAGCGCCTACTTTCTCAGCTCTTGCAATCAAAAGACGAAGATCTCGAGCCGGATTTAGCTTTCGTTATTGATAGCTTGCACATCGAGTGTCTTATCCGACGGGGCAACCTCGAAGAAGCTTTCGCCAAAGTCGAGGGTCTGGTTTCCGAATTGCGAGACGAGCACAAGGATATCGCCCTCCGGGTACGACTTTTGCTCATAAAAGCCGAACTCCTAGACCGCTGTGGCCGCCCGCAGAAGGGCTTCACCATAGCCATCCGAGCCGCCAATGTTGCATGGCGCGCCCGCCTGATCCCGTACCTCTGGCCGGCCATCGGAGCAGTCGCCAATATAATCAATTCGCTGGGCGACTTTGAGCCAGCTATCCAGCTTCTGATGGCGGTCCTACCCCGAAGCCTCGAGTGCGAGAATTCGGCCATGACGGCCAAGCTATACTCGTTCCTTGGCGATGCATACATGGGGATGGCAGGCACAATGCCAGCCAAGTCCCACAAGAGGAGGGAATACATGACGAAGGCGTCCGAAGCGATTGAGAAGGCATTCAATCACTACTCCAGCATGGAGGATATCAACAAGCAGTGTGAAATGATGGCTAAGAGAGCCACTATTATGAAGATCTCTGGTGAGAACCAGCTGGCGAATGACCTTGCCGCGGCATACTTGGTCCTCAGAAGAGATGCCGCGCTTTTGAAAGATTGAGGGAGATTTGAGATATATTATTACGCAAGAAGCTCATGTGAACTATCCTGTCAACTGCACGGTAGCGTACAGGGCCCGAGAGCCTCCCGTCTTATCGATGTACTTCTTGTGATGGACATGTTGCAGACGATATTATGAATACATGGTACCCAGTACCAGATATGTTTTAGCCGCAGTTTTACACCCTTTGAATTGGTGTATACATCCTAAAGATACGTCCTCCAAAGGGGGCCTGCTTATTTGCTGTGATATATGATGTTTACCGACACCATGTTTCTTCAGTCTTCGCTCCATTTTATGTTCTTTCCAGACTTATTCTTCAATTTCCCTTCGGCTGCATTTGCAGTCTGAGATTCTTCTTCGTGGCTGTCCGCCTCATTGGGATCGTTGGTCGCCCACATGCTCTGGATGCACAGCTCGAAGGGACCCGGCACACGGTCCGTCAGGCCGATGCCGACGCTCTTGACCTTCTGGCGCAGCATCTCGGTCTGGGGCTCGACGACGAAGCCGTGGTTGGTGCGCACGAAGTCGTTCCACTTGACGAGGACCGTCTCCCACTCGCCGGGCCGCCGCGCAAACAGGCGGTGCTGGTGCAGGTCCGAGGGCACCACCGACTCGGTCTGCACGTTGACGAAGTAGCTGCGCCCGTCCGACTTGACGCGGAGGGCCAGGTACGTGTACATGTCGATGTCCCAGACGGCCCGCCCGAACACCGTCGGCGGGCGGTCCAGCGTCCGCCACGCCGCGAACCCGGACCGCTGGATGTCCGGGCGGTGCGGCGGCAGCGCCGTCGAGATGCTGCCGTGGAAGCGCGCGTGCGCGGGCGTCATGTGCCGGCGGGGGCTGGCCGCAGGGTCGAGGGGGAGAGGAGGAGGGGAGTGCTGCGCCGGCGGCACCCAGTCCAGCGACGCTTTGGAGTAGCCGCCGATGTCCACGTCGCACATGAGCTTGCAGTCGGCCACGCCCTCCGGGCCGTCGAACGAGTGCATCGGCAGGGGTCCCGAGGGGCCCTTGATCCCCTCCATCTTCAGCGCGATGTTGGACAGGCGCTTTAACTCGTCCAAGCTGCGGCTAAAGAAGCCTTTGTACAGGAGGCCCGGTGTCGCGCGCATCTTGTCGGTTGCTTCGTTCTTCGCTCGTCGCCCTTGTGGTGGCGGGTTTTGTGTGAATAGTTACGGGTCGGTTGGATGGGTTGTTTCGAGGAGCCAAGAGGCTCAAATCTCGGGATGGAGCATCAGCTGTCGTCGGGTGAGGGAAGGTTCATGTGGTCAACAGAATGCCATGGAGTAGAGGTGCCGTATAATCCAGCTATGTATGGCGTTCACGATAGAGCTCCAATCCCGTCATTGATCAATGAATTTCTGCCACCAATTCCGGAGCTGCTCAACTGGAGCTTCAGATTGATGTACCACCCATTATCAATTGTACATAGCGGGGGCGCCATGCAGTAAGCCGGGTTAGGTAAGTGCCTGCGTACTCCCCCTCCTTCCGCGTGCTGGAGCTCCAGCCAGCCAGCCAGCAGCTCTAGCAAAATGAATGTAGAGGCCTAATAATGGTCGCATGGGACCCAATAAGGGGTAAATTTGGCAAGTGGGTGGACGAACTCTGCCAAGGCCGGCTACTTACAATTGGGCTTGTCGGGCTGCGTCAGTGTTGCCTCCCAAAACTGCTCGGCGCATGCGCATCACGAAGACGAAGCTTCCATTAGCCAATCAATACCGGTTCGTCGTCTTGTCCCAGATTCACATTCGCAGCGACGCTGACGTTGCCTTGTAACACAGACAACCAAATCCAACCGCTGTTATTTGTCTACTTAAATCGTTACTTTACATTCCATTTACATATAGGCGCATCTCCCTTACCGGTTATCGAGGGGTGGGATGAATTGGGCCCTTTCTTGAGAGACGCTGTAGCTTTGCGAGCACGTTACAGAGCAAACCTCAGCGCTTTTTGTCGTCTTGCTCAACTCTCCTCAAGTTGTCTCGGGTTCCGAAGCGACAGTGGGCAGCCGAGAATTGTAACAATCCTGGCAACACCTGCCGTGCAACCGTCTATCCTCGTCCACCATGGCTAGTCGTAGCCTAGGTCACACGAAGTGCGTATAACCCCCAGTATGGCTACCAGCTCGCTCACCTCGCTGCATGGCCACTATACCTGTCTCTTTCGACTCCGACTCTGTATATGCGTGGCCCCATCAGAATGTCCTCCGCTGACCCTGGCAACTTGTACAGGTCCGAAGCCGAACTGGCTATCAACATCAAGAAAGCCACCAGCAATGACGAGACCGCCCCGAAGCGAAAGCATGTGCGTAGTTGCATTGTTTACACATGGGACCACAAGAGCTCCCAGTCCTTCTGGGCTGGCATGAAAGTGTATGTAAATGCCTCCTGCCGAAATAGACAGCAGCCATGGCTGACTGGTGTATCACGGATGATAGGCAACCGATTATGGCCGACAAGGTCCAGACGTTCAAGGCTTTGATCACCATCCACAGGATCCTTCAGGAGGGACACCCCATAGCGCTCCGAGAAGCCATGGCAAATCGTGGTTGGATAGACAGCCTGAACCGAGGAATGGGCGGCGAGGGCGTTCAAGGATACGGCCCGTTGATTCGAGAATACGTCTACTTTCTCCTGGCAAAACTATCTTTCCACCAGCAGCACCCGGAGTTTAACGGCACGTTCGAGTACGAAGAGTATGTCAGCTTGAAGGTTATCAACGACCCCAATGAAGGCTACGAGGCCATCACCGACCTGATGGCTCTCCAAGACAAGATTGAACAGTTCCAGAAGCTCATCTTCTCGCATTTCCGGAATGTGGGCAACAACGAGTGCAGAATCTCAGCATTGGTGGCTCTGGTGCAGGAGAGCTACGGCATCTACAAATTCATTACCAGCATGTTGCGCGCTATGCATTCCACGACGGGCGACAACGACGCTTTGGAACCGCTTCGTGAGCGCTATAACGCTCAGCATTACCGATTAGTCAAATTTTATTACGAGTGCTCGAACCTGCGATACTTGACCAGCCTCATCACGATCCCTAAGCTGCCGCAAGACCCCCCGAACCTGCTGGCCGAAGACGATTCAGCGCCATCTCTGCCAGCAAGACCGAAACAAGAGATTGAGAGACAGCCGACGCCGCCTGTACAGCCTAAAACGGAAGAACCGGCCGAGATTGCTGAGTTCTGGCAGGGCGAACTGGATAGGCAGAATAAGGAGTATGAAGAGCAGCAAAGGGTGCTGCAGGAACAACAGCAACATGCATACTACGCACAGCAGCAGGCGCAGATGCAAGCCCAGCGAGATTTCGAGGAGCAACAGCGACGTCTGGCAGAGCAACAACAGAGAGAGCAGGAGGCTTTGATGCAACAGCAAGCTCAATGGCAGACCCAAGGCAGACTAGCCGAGCTCGAGCAAGAAAACCTGAATGCGCGCGCACAGTATGAGCGTGACCAACTCATGCTCCAGCAGTACGACCAGCGTGTCAAGGGCCTGGAGAACGAGCTGGCCCAGATCCAGAACAGCTACGGCCAACAGATTAGCAGCAAGGACGACCAGATCCGCGCACTCCAGGAGCAAGTCAACACATGGAGAACCAAGTATGAGGCTCTAGCGAAGCTGTACTCGCAGCTGCGTCAAGAGCATTTGGATCTCCTCCAGAAATTCAAAACCGTTCAGCTGAAAGCCGCATCTGCCCAGGAAGCTATCGATAAGCGGGAGAAGCTGGAGCGTGAAATCAAGACCAAGAACTTGGAGCTGGCAGACATGATCCGGGAAAGAGACCGCGCCATGCATGACAAGGACCGTCTCACTGGAAGCAACAAAGACGAGCTCGAGAAGCTCAAGAGAGAGCTGCGTATGGCCAATGACCGCGCTGACAACCTTGAACGACAAAAGGGCAACGAGCTCTCTACCATGCTGGCCAAGTATAACCGGGAGATGTCGGATCTCGAGGAAGCCTTGCGCATGAAGCAGCGAGCTTTGGATGAAGCTTCGAACAAGCTGCGGGATGGCGACTCCGACCTCGAGGCGCTACTCCGCGAAAAGGAGGAGGAGCTTGAGGTCTACAAGGCGGGTATGGACCAGACTTTGATCGAGCTGAACGAACTCAAACTCAACCAGGGCGATACCGACCAAGTCCTCGATGGACAACTTGACGCGCTTATCATGGCCAACCTGGACAAGATCAACGAAATCATTGACTCTGTGCTGCAAGCCGGTGTTTCACGTGTTGATGATGCTCTATACGAGCTGGATTCCACTATGCAAGCGGGCAACCAGAATGCTTCCCCGTCTTATGTCTTGTCGCAGATTGAAAAGGCGTCAGCGAGCGCTATGGAGTTTGCCACAGCCTTCAATAACTTCATTGCGGACGGCCCCAACGCAACACACGCTGATCTGATTAAAGCAATCAACGTGTACGCCGGGGCAGCAGCGGATGTATGCAGCAATACCAAGGGTCTTACCAGACTAGCATCCGAAGAGAAGAAGGGCGACGCTCTGATGAATGGTGCTCGCCAGGCCGCCCTCTCTACTGTTAAGTTCTTCCGTGGCCTGCAGAGCTTCCGCCTGGAGGGCATGGATCCTATACAGAAGACGGATGTTGTCATCAACAGCAATAATGATGTCCAGATGAACCTGCAGAAGCTAAACAAGCTCGTTGAGACTTTCGCGCCCCTCGCTGGCCGACTTACCAACAACAAGGGAGATATCGCTGATCTGGTGGACTCCGAGCTTAGCAAAGCTGCAGACGCCATTGCGGCAGCGGCAGCTCGACTTACCAAGCTGAGGAACAAACCTCGCGATGGATACTCGACCTACGAGCTCAAGGTCAACGACACCATTCTTGATGCTGCCTTGGCGATCACGGACGCCATCGGCCGGCTCATCAAGGCGGCTACTGCGACGCAGCAGGAGATTGTGCAGGCCGGACGTGGTTCTTCGACAGCGACGGCTTTCTACAAGAAGAACAACCGGTGGACCGAGGGCTTGATTTCGGCCGCCAAGGCCGTGGCCACGTCGACCAACACGCTCATTGAGACGGCCGACGGCGTCCTGTCGAGCCGCAACAGCCCCGAGCAGCTCATCGTGGCGTCCAACGACGTGGCGGCCTCGACCGCCCAGCTCGTCGCCGCCAGCCGCGTCAAGGCCGGCTTCATGAGCAAGAGCCAGGAGAGCCTCGAGGAGGCCAGCAAGGCCGTCGGCGCCGCGTGCCGCTCCCTGGTCCGCCAGGTCCAGGCCCTCATCAAGGACCGCAGCCAGGATGAGGAGCAGGTGGATTATTCCAAGCTCGGCGCGCACGAGTTCAAGGTTCGGGAAATGGAGCAACAGGTATGTTTTCTTTTGGCAAGGTTATTTATTATATGCGATTTTACCGTTACTAACAGCTGCTCCGTCACGTCTAGGTCGAGATCCTGCAACTCGAGAACTCGCTGTCGGCTGCCCGAGCCCGTCTAGGCGAGATGAGAAAGATCTCGTACCAAGAGGATTACACTGGGTTCTAGGCATGCATGCATTCCCGCCTATTGGCATCAAATTGCGCTCCCGTGTTGCTGTACATCTTTCAAGCCGTATCAGTGGAGGGGATTGATTAAGTTGATGTTTAAGCCTAGTTGGTTTTTCTATTGAAGGTGACTGCGGGAGGGTTTGTGTGTGGTGTATTTTATCCTGCCTGGACGGACAGGGGAACCTTTGGGGTAAAGCGTTTTAAGCAGATCGATCGAGATCACCCATTCAATTCAGTAAATATTGAGCGATGCTGCCGTATATGTATTCCTCTAATAAGTAAGCGTCTTTAATGTTCGTGGAATACCAGTATGTGTGTTAGTATGTATGTAGTATGCTCTTCTTTACTTCGATTCAATTCTAAAAGGCATGACTCGGACAGGATGGTAATAATGGTTGGGCCTGCGTCTCGAGAATCCTCGCCAACCTGATTTCACGACATACTACATACTCACCATCTGTACGCGTTCGGTCCAAGCGCGATGAATGCGTGGTTCGAATTTCGAAGATATGTATCAGGTATGTCCGGGGTCGGCAAGTCCAGTGATTACTGAGGGATGCATTGCTTGTCGTTTCTGCCACCCAGGCCTGTCTGCCGAGACCTTGGCACTGCCGCTGTCATGTCCCTGCAATCGCCCACTCTGGAGTCCAAGGTAATATATTCTGGTCTGGATACTCCGGTGCCTCGTGGGAAACAATATATTGTGGTGGGCGCAAGTGACCGCATTATTGGCTCCTCCCATATTCGAGGAGGGCATAGCTGCATCAGGTTGGCGGGCCGGTTGTTTATATAAAAGTCCTAAAGCCCCAGTGAGCTCGGGGACACACACAATCGGATGCTTAAAAACGTCCGATTGCTTGACACATGATGTCCCCTAAGTCACTTGAGTCAACAGATATCCGAGGTTTCCCACACACACACAATCACGAATAACCAAGGGTTGGAAGACTCCAGCGAGTAGTGGCCCAAAGCCGGACCTACATAAAGATCAATGCATTGCATAGCCGGAGGATACTGATTACACTTAATAAGAAGTTGGCGACGATGGGAATTTCCGGAGATCAGGAGGGGCGGGCGGTGGCTGAAGTTCCGTATTTCTCGCGTGATAATGCTATTAAGGGGAAAGAGAGAGAAAGAGGCTGACATGGGCATCCCATATTGGCGAGATCTGACAAAGAGGTTGCGCCACGTGACAGGGTTGTGTGGGTAGGGGCCAGTGGTTCACGCTGCCCATGGAATGGAATCGACCAGAGCCCAAAGGGCAATACCAGCGATCAGGCTCGTGTTCCCAAACGTACAATGTGGACTGATAGATATGCTTGACGGTTGGGTCCGAAGTCCCCCAAGTTGCGCATAGCCGTCGGCCGAGATGGAGATTTGGTGTGCCGCAGATAGAATAATTGCAGGCCGACGTCATCTGGGTACGACCCGCTTCAGAGTATTTGCGTCCAGGATGCGACTAGGTTGGGTGTGGCTGAAGTTGGACCGTCTGAAAAGAGAACCTCCCCCCATTCCTAACCCATGTCTCCCAATCAAACGAACTATGGTGTGGTATTCGACCCGACAACACGGGGAGGGACCAGGCTATACATAGTTCACCTACCGTGATGTTTAAATGGTAGTCGAAGGTAACGGCGGATCGTAGATGCCGTCTGCGTTGACCTCAGGTTATCAACCGCAATGCAAGACGACGACGACGCGATGATGATGATGGCTGTTGTTGTATTCGTCAGTTGGCATGCTGTGTCTCGCAGGTGTCCGGTTTTCCTACACCGTGATTAATACCAGTTTGCATTTTCCGGAACCAAAGCAGCCACAACTTCTACAGTACGTCGATGCACATACGATTTCGAAGCCAAGGACCCATTGACCTTCTCTTCCATCGTTGACGGAAAAAATATGATTCGGTATTATCAATGGATTTAAACCACGTATAGATTCGCGAAGCCAGAAGTGGGAACTCGGACTCTTGCTGTGGGATCCTTCTCGCAAGTGTGATAAAGTGAAGAGAGCAAGGTGAGCAAAAAACAGCAGGCAGGCCGCAGGCCTAGAACCAGCCAGGGGATCCCCTGCCCTGGCAATTCGAAAAAACCAGACGAAATACGGCGGCCAACCGTCACCCGTCCAAGCAGGTCCCGCCCGCCGCCAGCGCCGCCGCCCCCCTGCATAAGTAGCGCCAACGCTTCGTCCGGCCACTAGGATCGCCTTCAGGGCGCTGCATCCCTTCAGGTGGACCGTAGCTGAGCCGACCAGGGGCTCAGAGCCTATCATTTCTACCGCGGCTGCCTCTCCTGACAAGCATGGCTCTCTTCGGGGGGGAATTACTACAGGTGCATACGGAAACTGCGGGTTGATTGGCCATCAGGACATCCTTGCCAATCCCCGGCTAACCTGAGCAAATCCGCCAAAAGCAGAGAATTACCCTGTTACCAAGGCTTACGTACATTAGAATCGAACAATCAACAGGCCTGCGTGCCTGGACAGCATCGCCGCTGGCCTTTTAACCACTTATCGTTATGGGGTCCGCGTCAAGGGGCGCACATGTAAGTGCAGGTCCACGCTATGGATGTCATGTATTAGGCCACCAGGGGTTGTATCTGTGGCCGGCGCCTTTTTCTCATAAACTCTACTGGTCCCGTTGCTGCGGCTCGGGATCGTCGTAATCGCGGTTCTCTGTGTTCTTCGGTTTCTCCCTCTTCCTCTGGCCATTCTTTCGGTGGGACGAGATTGGACAGTAGCATTGCATTGTTCTTATTCTTCTTCTTCTATTATTGTGATTACTGGAGCAACTAAACGATTCCTTGGTGATAGCCAAAAACACCTGCTTTCCCCTGCTAGGACCATAAATCCTGGCGAAGTTTGGGCCCGAAGTAGATCGTCATTTGTCTCGCTCTCCCTAACGTTCGTTCGGCTCACGCTTGTTCTGAGTCGAGATTGCTTCTTTGCAGCCACTCTTTCTTTTCCCTCCTCCCTTGAGGCATCTTGGCAATTGCAACACAAGAAGGCAGTCATTCTTGAGGCCTGCTGAGCTCGCTGCACCTTCGCCCAACCAATCCTCTTTTTTACTGGGTCATTTCTTCTCAGTAATTAGAGTGCCAACCAAACAACACACTGCCGGCAGCCACCCCATATATCACATCAACACAAATAAACACTGCATACATACACACGACTACAGACACGTACATACAGACACACGCAGGCAACAAATTATTTACCGATCAGACAACCCGATTCGCACGTCAGATTCCTCTCCCTCTTTTTCATTAAGAGCGCCTGACTCCAATCCGTCCGTCCATCAGCCACCCCACAGTTGCCCTGTTTGGCAACCATCGGGCCCGTTCCCAGTGCAACATCTTACTACAATACGAGAGAGACGCAACTCTAAGCCGGGTTCGAGCGAGGGCGAAGCAATCTGCATCCTTTGTCCGGCCAAGCAGCACCTCGCCACCTGAGGAAACAAAGCCCGGCTTCTGATCACAAAGGGAGTCTTCCCAAGTCATTGTCTGTTATCTCCGCCGCAACACACAATGCATTCATAACCTGAGGTCACCAAGACGACTGTGCCCTTCCTTCCCTAATTTGAATGAGCCCTGGACTAGTCCAAATCCATCTCTCTTCAGTATAGATTCTCCTTGTCCCCCGAATTCCTCGGAGGCGTTCGTCCCTTTGAGCTCGAGGACCATCTTACTTTACGACACCCCCCGGGGAAAAAACGAGACCATGTCGATAATGCGCCGCCGGATCGCTACTCCGGACATACAAATTCCTGGGCCGATATTGACTTTGCGTGATACCGCAATGGCTACGGCCACAGAAAACGCGGGATCTAATCCCACCATCTCACCCTATCACAATGGACTCACTGGCGTGAACCAGCCGGTAAACATGCTCTTCAAGGACATGTTATGGTGGACCTTGGGTATACTGGCATTGGTGATGCTGACGATACGCCTTCTCGCAATAGCTTGGACCTGGCTACGACAGGTCTCGGCCATGTCATCACCAGCCGACAAACAAGGGTACTGGAAGTCCTCGCAATGGAGCTGGATGCCGAGTCTCAAGAACCATCTCATCTATGCACCCCTCTGGAACAAGCGACATAACCGCGAAATCAGACTGTCGTCCGCCATCAGCATTGGCACGCTACCGTCGCGATTCCATACCATTCTGCTGGGGCTCTATTTCGCCAGCAACTTCGTCTACATGTTCGTGTTGAACTGGAACAACGCGAACAAGTACTCCTTCTGTGCCGAGCTGCGTGGCCGTTCAGGCACTCTGGCCGCTGTCAATATGGTCCCTCTGATCATTATGGCCGGCCGCAACAACCCTCTTATCGCGATGCTCTGCGTAAGCTTCGATACGTACAATCTTCTCCACCGATGGATGGGCCGAATGGTCGTCTTTGAAACGGTTATTCATACGATTTCCTGGGCTATTGTTCAGGTTGCCGATGGTGGGTGGGAAAGTGTGGGCTTTAAGATCAACCATGACAGCTTTATCGCCTCCGGCACCTGTGGGACCATCGCCCTTTGCATTCTGGTTGTCTTGTCTCTCTCGCCACTTCGACACGCCTTTTATGAGACGTTCCTCAACCTCCACATCATCCTGGCACTAATCATCTTCATATGCACGTGGGTGCACTGCGCTACTGCGGAGATCCCCGGAGGCCTGCCTCAGCTGCCGTGGATGGTGGCTATCTTCCTTCTTTGGTTTGCGGATCGTTTCGCCCGTATGCTCCGACTTGTTTATTACAACTGGTCCAAGAATGGCTTTACTGAGGCAACAGTTTCTGCCTTGCCATGTGAGGCCACTCGCGTGACGTTGTTCTTGCCGCGTCACGCCGAGATCAGGCCAGGAACACATGCGTATTTACGCTTCCGCGATGTCAAACCTTGGGAAAACCACCCGTTCTCGGTTGCGTATGTCGCCCATTACCCTCGAGTCAGCCCGAACAGTCTTGAGAAGGATGATATCATCACCCGAGAGGACATTGAACGGGGCACCACGGCCGTGTCCTTTATCATCGGCGCCCATACCGGCTTCACTCGCGCACTATTTGATAAAGCCAGTCTGGCGGACGGCCAAGAAGTGACAATGAAGGCTGCCATGGAAGGGCCTTATGCTGGACATCACCAGCTCGATTCGTACGGACATGCGGTACTTTTCTGTGGCTCCACCGGCATAACACATCAGCTTTCGTACCTCAAGCCCATCATTGATGGCTACAATGAGGGCACGATTGCAACGCGGCGCATCACGCTGGTCTGGGTCATACGCGAATTCGAAGCGCTCGAATGGATCCGCCCGTGGATGAACGAGATCTTGAGAATGGACAATAGGAGAGACATTCTAAATATGCAAGTTTTCGTCACGAGGCCGAAGAACCCGAACCAAATCCAGAGCCCGTCCAGTACGGTCAAGGTCTTCTCCGGTCGACCCAACATTATGACCATCATCAAGAAAGAGGTCGAGCAACAGATCGGAGCCATGGCTGTCACGGTATGTGGCCCGGGCGCCTTGGCAGACGACGTTCGCGAAGCTGTCAGGGAAGTACAGAACGGCCGATCCGTAGTTGACTTTGTGGAGGAGTCCTTTACGTGGTAATTAAGCAAACACCTAGAGGGAGAACCCCAGATGATTTTGCATTTCCGATCTGAGTTCGAGCATTTTTGTGCATTGGCATAGCAGGAGTTGCCAAGGTACCGGCGTTCCAAGAAGAAAGAGCGAGTTGATATTTTTTGGTATTTGGTAATCGTGAAAATGGGTATTCTTCAAGCGTACGCAAAGGGCGTGCCTCAGAGTGGTAATGATGGTAGCCGACTTAACACCTGTTGTATAAAAACAGACTTTAATGAAGCTCTCTTCAGAATTCTGGTACATATTCTTCATCTGAACCGTGGCTTTGGCTCGGCCAGGTTCTTGTCTATAGAGCTTCATCACATCATTCTTGGATTTCTTTTTTTTTCCGCAACAAATGCAGTTCCCCGACCTCTGAAAATGCGTGCTTCTCGACAAGAATAAGGATGTATGTGCGTCGGTTATACTGCGCAGCACTTGGGTAGGTGATGGCCAACGACATGCACACCCCTCCCTTTGGTAGGTTCAAGGGTGTGGTAGTACTAGTGAGCTTAGACCAACTGGCGAGCTCACTAAATTGGAATTCAGTGAGTCTCAAAACCCTGGGACACCTTAAAACCCTGGGACAGCTCTTTTAAGGTGCGATTTTCGAGATCTAGAAGCATTTAATATAATACCGTTACGATAATAAAATTTAAGAATAAGAATCTTATTTAATTAAAAGTAATAATTAAAACGATATTTTTTATCTTTTTTATTTTTAAAGTTAGAAATTAAAAAAAAAGGATAATCTTTTTAAATTATATAAAAAATAAGCTAAGATAAATATTAACGAAATTTATTTTAATATTTTATTTATAATTTTTTTAATTTTTTTTAATATTAATATAGTTTATTACTAAATTAATTATATTATTAAATCGGCTACTTTTTTTATATTTTATTACTTTTATATAAATTAATTTAGCTTTAACGCTTTAAATTAATTAAAATTATTCTTTATTTAACTCGCTACTTAATTTTATATCCTTTTTATATATTCGCATATTATAACTTATCTCGCCGTAGATATTATAGCGCCTTTTACCGGTCGCCCTTTACTTTAACGAACCCTTTATTTTATATTTATTAGTTATTAAACGCTTTTTTTTTCTCTTCTCGTTTTATAGGTCTTGAGATTCTTATATAATAAGGGTTTTTTTAAGTTAAACGTGCGATTTTTTAACTTTTTAACGTTTAAAAAGTCTTAAATTAACCTTTTATAAAGTATATACTTAATCTTTTATAAAAGTTATTTTATATATTATTATATATATATTTTTCGATATTTAATTTATAATATTTAAAATTAATATCGAGGAACTTTTTTAATAAATAAAAATCTTACTTTTAATAAAAAAAAATTTAGTCGTTTATTAAAAGTTAAAGGACGTTTAAAAGTTATAAGTACTAGTTGTTTTTAAACGCGACGAGCTAAGTATAAGCGTTTAAAACCGTTTATTTAACTTATTAATTATCTCGTCTAAGTAATAAAATATTAAATTAAATGCGTTCAATTTAAATTTAATATTATTTTTTATAAAAATAATAAAATACGCGGCTTTAAAAGTAATAAAATTTTTTAACTTTATAATATAATTTACTAACGCTTTAATAAATAACTCGATTTCTTTTAAATAAATACGCTTTAATAACGAATAAAATACTATAATTAAAGGTTAAAATAAATAAATAAAAGTAAAGAGGTATATTAAGTGTAATAATACTATTATTCTTATAATATTCCTCGAATTTAACCGAAATATAGTTTTCATAATCGTTTATAATTAAAAGGCGATAAATATAATAAACGTTATTTAAGTTAATATTAATAATATAAGAGAGTATTTAAATATATAATAAAAGAAACGCTTTATTAATGTAATAAGTAATAATACTTAATTTATAAAATAATAATAAAACTAGTTTAATAAAAAGATTTAAATAATAAAGTTATTAAAGTTATTAGCTTTATTAATAAGTTAAATTAATACTTAAATTAATATTTAAATTAATTATTAAAATAAAAAGTATTTATATAAAATATATAAGGAATTATTTATCGTTATATACTTAGTCTCTCTTTTTTTAATAATAGTCCTGCTTATTATTATTTAATAATAATCGAGTAAGCATTATTAAGCTTAATTAATTATGATTAGTATTGCTCGCCTAAGCACCGCTGAGCTGCTTAAGGCTTCCCTAATGAGCTGCGTCTCGTACCTTATCGTTACGTGACCAAGGTTGGTCGTCTAGCCTAGCCTGTCTATTATAACGAACGGCTATCGGGGTCTAAAAGAAACCTCGTAAACGTGCTAGGGTTTATGTTAACTAAGATGAGAAAGTATTTAAACGTGTAAACGAGTACGTCCGTTTAATATAATAAGTAATATTTTTAAACTAATCGTAGAACTTAATAAAAGGTATAATAGGTTCGTTAAATTAATATGCTTTATTAATATATTAAATTAATACTTAAATTAATTATTAAAATAAAGAGTATTTATATAAAATATATAGGAAACGTTTATAGTTATATATTTAATCTCTTTTTTACCGATCTTTTTAGATCACTCTTATTTCCGTAATCTCTTAGTTTTGGGATTATTAGGAGCGTCGTGATCTTGTAGCTCTAGGATTATTAAGAGCGTTGTGATCTTATAGCTCCTTTATTTTATTTTTACGTGACTTAGAATAGTTACTTTATTTTAACTACTTATTTTATTTTATTTACTTAATATTATTATCGAGGTGGGTTATAAGCGCTAATTAGTAGGTTTTGGGCTAGTGTATAAGGCTTGGGTGTATTGGGGTATTGTAGAGCCGTGCCGTGGGTAGGTTCTGGCCGCGTAGTTGGGCTAGTTTATAATATTATCTCCCTTTTTTTATTTACTTTATCCTTAAAGCGGTTAATTAATATAAGTATTTATAATTACCGTTATATTAAGATTTTTATAAGTTCTTTTTTATTTATTTTTATTATAATATTTATTTATTATAATATTAGGTCGTATTAAAAAATCTATTTTTAAAGCCCGGGAGCGCTTTTCTTTTTATAATTATATTGCCCTTAACGGTCGTCCTACCGATATGCTTTACTTTTATTATTTTAAGAATAAAAAACTAAATTATCGTATTACGGACCGCTCTTCGCGTTACGAGGAGTATATGAGCTATAGTCGTTAGTGTGATAGTTCTTTAGTGGCCTTTTTTTTTAGAGAAGATCCTAGCTTAGTAACGTAAGTTTGACGCGGATGAGGAGGAGGTAAGCGAGAAGTTATTGTCGCTTTATTCTGAGCTAGCTAAATTATAGTTTTAGCTCGCCGAGGCGGCTGGTCGGTTATCTCGGATTCGGAAGATTCGTTGGAAAGTAAAAGAGCGGGGTGCGGATTTGTTTAGTCGCGGTATGGAGGAGTTAAATAAAGAGAACGATATTTTTCTTGCTTTAAAAAATTACGAAGGTTGTTTAATAGGTAACCTTTAGTATATAGGGGTTCCTGGCGACGTTAACTGGTCCTCTTTAGGCTTGGCAGATTTTAGGGATCTAGGCCCGTTATTGCTTTCCTTTGGGGCTCCTGCCGCTTAAACTTCTAAAGTTCTTTAGTAGTATTTTTTAGGTGTTTTTTAGGTTTTTAGGTGTTATTTTCCGGTGGGTAACCTTTTTATTAAACGAGGTATTTTTAACTTCGTCCGTCTTTTTTTTTATCGAGTATTTTATTGATTTTATACTCGTATTAATTTATTTCGATTTTTAGTTATATTTCGATTTTTATATTTATTAATATTAGTTTAAGTAGTAAGGTATAAAAAATAGGGTGTATCCGTATTATTTTAAGTAGCGATAATTTATAATTAGTTTTTAAAATAATTTTTACGATTTTAAATAGTTTAATCTTTTTAAAGTCTAGTTTATTACTAAATCGTTTAGTTTTAATGTTTCGTTGGAGGAGGTAAACTTTTCCTCCCTTTTTTAAGATAAGTCCCTTTATTTATTTTTTGTCGGTATATTTTTTTATTTAATTTTAAAAAAAAGTAAGGTCTTTTTATAGCGATATTTAGAGTTTTTTTAGTTTTTCGACTTAAATAGTCGCTATCGGTGCTAGCTCTCCTTTTAATGGTGTTCGAGTGATGTCGGGGTTAAATTTATAGTTCGTTTTAAATAGTGATATATACGTGGTCTCGTTATTTATACCGTTATATACGAATTATATTATAGGTAATAATTATACTTAATTATTTTATTTATAGTTAATATAGTATCGTAGGTATTATTTAAGCGTTTAGTTTATACGCTCGGTTTATTTATCGGTTTACGGGTGGTAGGCTATAAATAATTTATATTTAATTTTAAGTTGTATTATGAGGGATTTTTAGAATTTGGCGGTAAATAACTTATTTCGGTCGGAGATAATTATTTCCGGTAATCCGTATTAATTAACGATAATTTTAAAAAAGGTGTATATTAGGTTATCCGTATTATTTATTTTTTTATAGGGTAAGAAGTAAGTGTATTTAGTAAGTTTATTAATAATAATTAATATGTTATTATATTTAACCTTAGTTATTAGTTCTTCGGATAGTAGTAGCTTAATAATAAAGTTTAATGCGATTATTTTTTAAGCTTTATTTAGCGGTGGTATAAGTTATAGTTCCTTATACGGCTAGTATTATACGGCCTTAGCTTTATTATAGAGGTTGTACTTATTAATTACTTTAGTTATTTATTTTTTAAAATTCTTATAATCGAATTACTTATTAATTCGTTTCTAGGTTTTAAAAATTCCTTAGTATTTATAAGCGGGGTGCGCATAAAACTTTTTAATAAACTCTTTTCGGTACTACTCGGGGATATCGGTTTTATTATAGTGGTACCTAAGTTTATCCTAGCTTACGAAGTCGGTGTTTTTAGGGGTGTATTCCTTAAATTTCTTAATCTATTCTTCGTGGAGCTATACCTTATAGGTAGCTTAGATATGTCGCGATAGTATTAGGTTTTTATCCTTGTTATGGGTGAAGATCGTGCGTGTCTCTAGTGGCACGTCCTGCTAATGGTTTGGTCTTCGGCTTAAGGCGTCGGCCCTGCCGTTGTCGCTACTTTTCCGGTAGATGATAATGAAGTTAAATTTTGATAAAAACTTTAACCATTATATTTATTATTTATTTAATTTTTTATTAATAATAAACGTAGTAAGGTTTTTATAATTTATATAAACTTTTATTAGTTTTTTTATATTATTTAAATAATACCTCTATTTTTTAAAAGCTTTAATAATAATTATTAACTTTTTGTCGTAAATTTAATAATTAAGTTCTAGTTTATTTAATTTTTTCGAAAAAAATACGATAAGGTGCGGCTTTTTATTATCGTTTCGTTAGCTTAATTATTTTCCGATTATATAGTTTAATACGTCGGTCTCGATTTTAAAAGGTTTATTAGGATTTATTACGCGAAGTATTAATTCGCTAAGAATTTTATTCTTAATAGTTTAAAAGGCCGATTCTTTTTTATCCGTTTATTAAAATAATATATCTTTTCGTATTAAGTATATAAAAAGTATCGCTATTTTATTAAATCCGGGAATAAAGATCCGGTAATAATTAATTAATTTTAAAAAGGATTTAATTTTTATAACGTTTATAGGCCTAAGCTATTTTCGTATTATTAATATTTTAGAAGGTTTTATTTAGATTTTTTTTAAAGATATTATATATTTTATAAAAATGACTAATTTCTTATAAAACTCGTTTTTTTTAAGTTAATTAGAAATTTTACGTCTTATAATTTTTAAAATATTATTTTAACGTATTTTTTATATTATTTTTTATTTTCGGAGTAAATAAAGATATTATTTAAGTAAATTATTACGAATTTATCGAGGTATTTTCGTAAAATATAATTAATTATATTTTAAAAATTCGCGGGTATATTAATAAGTTTAAAAGGTATAGCTTAATATTTAAAATACTCGTATTTAATTTAAAATACCGTTTTTTACTCTTTTCTTTTTTTAATACGGATTAGGTTATATATATTAAATAGGTCGAGTATAATAAAGATTACTGCTTTATATAACTTATTACGTAAATCGTTAATTAAGGGAAGTAGGTATCGGTTTTTAATAGTAATTTCGTTAAGTTTCCGGTAGTCGACGTATAGTCGCTATTTTTTTTTTCCTGTTTTTGCTTTTTCGGGGAACGAAAAGAATGGGGTATCCTGCTGGTGAAGTGGATAGTCGTATAACTCCCTTTTCGAGGTTTTCTTTAATATACTTTTTTAAAACTTTTTCGTATTTTTAATTAAGCTTATATATCGGTATGAACTATGGTTCCTTCCTTTTTTTAAAGGGTATTTCGTAATTTTATCGTATATAAAACGGTAAACCCGTTTTTAGTTTCTTATTAAAAAGGTTTATAAATTACCGATATTTTCTTAATATAATCGTTATAACGTTTAATTTAAGTTTTTTAATAATAATATATACTTTAAATATTTTAAGTTTATTTAAAAGTCTTTTTTAAAACGCTACTTAACGGCTAAACCTCTTTTTAATATATTTTATTAAAATTAACCTATTTTTTAATTAATTTTAAAATTATTTACCCGTAATTAAGGTATTTTTAATATTATATCGTATTTTAATACTTCCGTAATATTATACGTAATTCGTTTATAACGTTTTCCGATATTAATCGAAAGGTTCGCGATTTCTTTTCGTATTTCTTTATTTTCGTAAGTTATAAATCCTTTATTAATAGTTTTAAATCGGTATAGGGCGTTTTTTTATTATTAATTTAATTCTAAACTATTAACGATTCTTAATAAGATATAATTTCTTTACGCTCCGTTATTTAATAACGTTTTAATAATAACTCTTTTAACGTTTATTAATAATACGATATACTTATAAATATCTTATTTATTCGTTATAATATATAAAGACTTATTTTATTCCGCTTAATATCGTCCTTCTATATTCGGCGGCATTTATTTCTTAACTGTTATTAAAACTTAACTCGTTCTTTAACTAGTTTTTAATAACGTCGAATCTATTCGTACAACGTAGCTCGCTTATAAATAAAGGGTGGTATATTAAATCTAATCGTTATAACTAGTTCTCGTATTTAGGACTCGGGTTTTTTAATAAACTTTAATTCTATTTATAATTTTACGAAATTATTAACTTATTTCTATTAAATTAAAATAACTTCGCCGTCGTTATTAATACGGCTATTAATAATATCGGTTACCCGGAGTAGTCGTTTATTCGTATTTTAAAATACTCGGTTCCGGAGTTCTTCGTTCTCTTAAAAACGCGGATTATATATTTCGTAAATATCAATCGTGGTAAAGGATCGTTATTCTCGCAACGTTTATAATTATCGGAGGGCTCGGGATTTTTCCTATACATAATCGAAATACCGGTCCTCGTCGTATATTATTTAATATTACCCTTTTAAGTAATATTTTCTTAGTTACCGGGGGTCTTTTTATATTAATAAGTACGCTCGTTATAAATCGGGGATAATAATTTTAACTTTCCCGATTAAGTAGTTTAAATAAGGGCGCGTAATAGGTTTTTTATTAATTTTTTAAAAAAACTAATCGTTTTTTAGTTTTTTTATAAAATATTCCGTATAAGCGTTATATACGTAAAAAATCTATAATAAAATAAAGTAAACCTCGTAAATAAAAAACACTCGGGGGTTATCTCTTATAAAATAATTACTATATACTCTTTATTTGAGATTATAAATAATAAATATTTATTATAATTTTTTAAACTTAGGGGATAGAATACTAAAAATAGTAAGCTATCCGTCGATTTTTAAGTCTCGTAGTTTCGCCACTTTTATTACTAACTCGTTTATAAATATATTAACTAATTATTTATATCCTTTTAAATAAGAGTTCTTATCCTCCGATTCGTAAAGTACGAGGTCGGTATTTCTTATAGGTTCTCTCTTAGTTATAGTAAGTATTCGTATCGGGCGGCCTCCCTTTTTTAGGGCCTTAGGGAACTATCCGGTTCCTTCCTTATTTACTAGGTAGACGGGGTACCTATCGTCGTAGCAAGCTATCTAAAATAGGCTACCGTGTAACACGTCGGGCGTGTTATTAGCGCTATTTCTTTTAATAATTACTAGGGCTTCCTCTACCTTAGTAGTATTAACGTGGCGTCCGTTAGGGACGCGCCGAAACGTCTTCTTAGGGCTTTTATAGTCCCGTGCGAAGTGTCCGTCCTTCTTATAGTTATAACAGGTGACGTCCTTCTTACGCTTACCCTTACCGTCTCTTTAGGTGGCGTCGAGGTTTATAGGTCCGCTGTGTAACCTATAGGATGTCTTTTTTTAAGTACGTTAAATAGGTCGTCCGCTATTAGCCCGGGGTTTATTATTTAGTTATGGGGCTCGGTTACCCGACTTTTTTAAATATCGTTTATATAAGCGGTTATTAATCTTAATTACTCTTTTTACGTATTTATCGAATTAATCGGGGCGATTTTCCTAACTAATTTTATTTTTCACGTTTTTTCGTAGTTTTATATAAAAGAGTATTATTAAGGCGTTATTATTACTTTATTCCGTTCGCGAAAAGATTTATTTAAACTTCGCGGCGTATACGGAAACTAATCCTTTCTATTTTAATTATATAAGTTATTTTTTTATAGTCCGAGCTTTATCGGGATTTTTAAAAATAGTTTATAGCTTTTTTTTAAAAATAAAATAATAATAAAAGATACGGCGTATTTAAATATCTTATTCTTTATCGAAAGGGTTATTAAAATAATCTTTTATAATAGGTTTAAACTATACGAGAACGTCCCTTTTAAAGTATCCTGCGGCGTAGAGGATTCGATCGGCTTCCGAGTTAAAATCTTTAATATAAAAGCGTAGGTACGCTTTTATTTAGGTTAAGAATTTATAGACGGTCCTTTTTTTACCGTCGTAAGTTTATAACGCGGTAAGCTTATATTTAAAGCGTCGGTATCTTTATAATAATATCAAAGCTACTTAATTAATAAGCTGCTCGTTATTATTAATTAATTAATTAATTCGTTCTTATAATTACTAAACGAGCTAAAAAACGTCCGGTCTTCCGGTTAAGTTATTTATATTATTTTAAACGGGAGCTCCGTTATTATTAAAATTTTAAGGTATTATAATACTCTTATAAGATATTACTTAAAGGTTTAAGTAATAATTTATAAAAATAAGAGCAATTAAAATATAACGAACAGTTATCGGGGTTTAAAAAAAAACCTTATAAACGTATTAAGGTTTATATTAATTAAAACGAGAAAATATTTAAACGTATAAACAAGTACGTCCGTTTAATATAATAAGTAATATTTTTAAACTAATTATAAAACTTAATAAAAAGTATAATAAATTCGTTAAAATAATATACTTTATTAATATATTAAATTAATATTTAAATTAATTATTAAAATAAATAATATTTATATAAAATATATAGGAAACGTTCGTAATTATATATTTAATCTCTCTTTTACCGATCCCTTTAAATCACTTTTATTTCCGTAATCCCCTAGTCCTGGGATCACTAAGAGCGTCGTGATCCTATAACTCCAGGATCACTAGGAGCGTCGTGATCCTATAGCTCTTTTATTTTATCTCTACGTGACCTAAAATAATTACCCTATTTTAGCTACCCATTCTATCTTATCCACCTGGTACTATCGTCGAGGTGGGTCGTAAGCGCTAACTGGTAGGTCTTGGGCTGGTGTTTGAGGCTTGGGTACATTCGGGGTATTATAAAGCCGTGCCGTGGGTGGGTCCTGGCCGCGCAGTTAGGCCAGTTCGTAACATCTGTCCGGGTTTATCTATTCAGATCTGCCTGTCTAGATCTATTTATCCCGATCTATCTGTTCGTTGTTTACTTATCTCCTTTAATAACTATCGTCGTGCCCCTAATAGGTGGGTCCGTTATTACTAGTAGGTCGTAAGCGCTAATGCTGAGTTTTATATATGCCTCGGGTTATCGTAGCGCCGTGTTATAAGTGGGCCTTAGTTATATAATTAAGTTAAGTCGTAATAATAAAGGCTTTTTATCCGCGTTTTAATATACTTATTAAAGTATTAAATTTAGTTTAAGCTTATTTTATTATTAATTTAATTATTAAAAGTTAATTTAATTACTAAATAAGTATTATAACTTAGTTTAATTATATAATTAAGATTTATATCTTTTAATATAAGTTAATAATAACTCGAGGCGTTTATAAACCTTATAAAAGTTTAATTAATACTTACGTTTTATTAATAATAATAAACTTTATTATATTATTATAAAACCTCGATAATTAATATTATAATAATAATATATTAAAACTAATTAAATAAAAATAAATAAAAATAAATAACTATTATAAATTATATAAAAATAAAATAATTAAAGGTTAGTAGCTCTCGAGATCTTAACGAGATTTAAAGAGCCGGCTCGATAAGATCTCGCGAGATCCCCGAGATCTTTAAAAACTAAGGGATATTAATAAAGAAAAGATTATATATATAATAACGAATAATTCTTTATATATTTTATATAAATACTTTTTATTTTAATAATTAGTTTAAATATTAATTTATTAATAAAATAAATAGTGTTAATAAATTTATTATATAAATTTTTTTATTTAAGCCTTTATTATTATATTATAACCCGGCTATTATATATTATATTAGTAAAAGCGTTATTGTTATTATACATTTAAATATTCTTTTATACTATAAATATAAACCTTAATACGTTTTATTAAGTTTTTTTAAAACTTAAATAACGTTTATTATATTTTAATTATTTTTATTTTTATAAATTACTATTTAAACCTTAAATAATAATTTTATAAGGATTATATTTATACTTAACCTTAATAATATTATCCGATAAAGAAAGATCCTCATCGCCACCTTTAATATTTTTTAACGAGACCTTATTATAAATATCGATAATAACGATAATAATAATAACCTTAAACCGTAAATATTAATTAAACGAATTAAAAAACTTAGTAAAAAAACGCTAATTATTATTATTATTACGTTAAACTTAAAAAAGAGCGTAACGAACTTTTCACTAAAAGCACTTTAAAATAAATACTTTATAATATTAATAAGTTACGCGAAAAAATACGCCTCTTTTATATAATTATTAATATTATTTAAACCCTTATCGTATTTAAAAAAGGTATAAAAATTAATATATTAACACCTTTTAACGAAACGAGCGAAACCTTTTAAAAACTCTTTATTTAAATTAAAACTTATTAATAATTCTATAAAAGAACGTTTTAAAACGTTACTTAGCGAGTTATTTATACTACCTTATTTTTTAAAAATAAAATACTCGCTTAATTTAAACTTTATTTAAACGAACTTATAAAAAACGATTAATAAATTAAACTATATTATACGAAAGTATAACGAATTTTTAAAAGTTACGACGGCTTTAAATAAGCTTTTAAATTACTTTTTTAAAACCTCGATAAAAAACGATAAATAAAGAAAAACATTTAAAACGCTTAAATAAAATAAATTACCCGCTTTTTATACCGCCGAAGTTTTAATATATTATAATTCGACTAAATTATATTAAAACTATAAGAATTATAATATATTATTAAAAACTAAAAAAAACGTTAAAAAAACGTTAAAAAAACGTTAAAAAAACGTTAAAAAAACGTTAAAAAAACGTTAAAAAAACGTTAAAAAAAACGTTAAAAAAAACTTAGCCGGCTTAATACCCTTAATAATTTCCTCTTATATATAAAACTTACTATTAAGATTAATACTCGTATATACAAACGACGCCGCGAGAAGTAAGGCGAGTAATAACGGTAGGCTAATCGGATTTAAGCTAATATAAGATAACTACGTTACTATAATAGCATGCCACTTAAGAACACTACGACGTATAATTACTATAATAAACCTATAAACCTCGACGCTACTAAATATAATAAATATAATAAAAAGTAGTATATTATTTATTATAATTATTAAAAGCGAGACTATTACGCTTAAAAATATCGAGCCTTAAAGAAGCACTTTCGAAAAGTTTTAAACGAATAATATATTAACGTTATTAAAGTAAAGGACGCCTTTATAATAATTATTAAAAATAATAACGCTATTATAAAATAATATAGCTTATTTTAAATAGCTTATTACGACGACGAATATACCTTATATTTAATAAATAAAGAAGGAACCGAATAATTCCTTAAAGCTTTTAATGCTAAAAGTAATTATAGCCGAAGCGTTATAATAATACGAAAAGAACAGCCTTTCTTATATAATAATAACTCGACGAATAATATTATAAACTAATTAAAATAATTAATAAACCTCGAACGTTTAATCGGTATATTAATAAACGAGTTAATAAACGAGATCGTTAAATTTAAAAACTTAAAAACTAACGAATAATTAACTATTTTTAATATCTCTTACCTCGATTTGAAACATTTATACTAAGTACTTATTACGGCCGGTTTTAATTTAAGAATTCACGGTAATTACGTTATAAAAACCGACCTTTAAATCTCTCTTATATACGAAAAATACTTCACGCTCTTATAGATCTCGTATATACACGACGCTTATATAAAGCACCTCGCGGAAAAACTCGAGTACGAATAGTTTCCTCGGTGGACTAGTAAACGACTTACTACGTAACTATACCCGGATTATATTATCGAAAAGATTTTTAACTATTAATTCTTAATAAACGACGCGTATATTTATTAATATAAAAAAACTTACGGTAATTACGATAATATTACTTAAAAAGATAAGATTAAAAGAAATATTTTAAAAACTAATACCTTAAATACGCTTAAAAAATCGCGAGCTTATAAACGTTTAAAAAAAAGCACTTAATACTTTTAAAATATATAAATATATACCTTATAAAAAAACCCTTTATTATATTAAAAAACTTATAAAACGTTTATAAATTTTAGCGAACTTAATAAACTTTCGAACTATTTAAAAAACTCGAATCTTAAATATTAAAGATAGTATTTTATATAAGGAAAAATATAAAAACATTTCCGCTAATATATTAAAAATTATTTTATACAAAACGAAAAAAACGATAGTAACGATATAATAATTAAGCGTAAAAAATTATTAATTACTTATAAAAATAACGTTTAAAAAATAAACGCCGCTTATTATAAAAAATAATAATAAGCGGATTAAAATAAGTCTTTATATTTAATAACGAATAATTAAAAAATTTATAATTATATCGTATTAATAATGAAAATTAAAAAAATTATTATTCGAGCGCTATTTATTAGAACATTTAGAATTAAAGCTCTTTATACTACTTTAAAAAGGGTATTACGTACCTGCGCGTACGAACCCTTTTTTTATTTTATTAAGAGGTGTATACGATACCCCTCGTAGCTTGTATTAAAAATAGATATAAATAAAATAATATAGTAATATAACCTCGATTAAACTCGGAACTTATTTATATATATATATACGAAAGCTTATTTAATATTAATTAATAATTACTCGTAGCGATTATAAATTAATAAGAGTAAAGAAACGATTTTACGCCCCTATCGACGTAAAGGCGAGCCGTGCTAAAGAGCCCCAAGAATTTCCGCCTATTAAAGATTCGAAGGAAGAGCCGAATTAAATTAACCGTACGAGGAGGAACCCCTTTTCTCGAGTATACATTATAAGGAAGAGACTAGGTTTTAAATTATACGCGAGATTAATTAAGCTATATATAATTATATATTTAAATAACCTTATTATAAGATTTATAAAATAATAACCCTTATTAAAATAGAGTTAATTACGGTCGGCGAATCGAGACTAAGCCCGGACGTATCGAACTTAAATAAACCGATAACCTTAAACCTCGAACTATTTATATACGAAAAAGTTTTTTAAAATACCGGGATTTTTTAATAGTTTAGAAAAAAAAAACGTTAACCTCGCTTTTTAAGAACTCGAACCTTTAAACGTATTTTTTAAAGGAATAATACCTAAACTATTTACGATATATTTTATATAATATTTCTTAAAATATTATATATTAAAAATAAAAAAGACCTCTTTTTAAAAGTTATTTATTATCGAATTCAAAGGATAAACCGAGCACTAGTTCGGTTAAATTAACCGTACGTTTTAAAAAAAGCCTTTTAATTATTTTAGAAAACACGGAGTTAATATATTAACGAACGGATCCTTTAAAGCTAAACTCGTAAGTTTAATAAAACCGACCTCGAAAATCTAAAAAGAGGATGTTTTATACTTTTCCCGAGAATAGGTAATCGAATAACCGCCGCCTAAGCGAGAGATACCCGGTCTTTATACGAAGTAATCGTTCGCGATATTACGAGATATTTTAAGCCCGATATTTAACCCTAGATTTATAAGTATTTAAGCGTTATAAAATATCGTCTTTTTTCTTCTCCGACTCCGGTACCGCCGGACTAGATCGTAAGATTATCTAGTTTAGCATACGTTATAAAATACGATATCCCTTTAAGCTGAGCTATTTATAACGATAAAATCGATTAAAATAAAGTCGTTACTTTTTTAAAGGTATAAAAGAAAAAAAAGAATTATACCGGTAAATTATACGATACTTTTTATAATAAAGTACGGATGTTTATTAAAATATATTAATAATTAAATATATTAAAAAACTAGTATTATACGATCTTCTCGGATATTTTTTCTAGCTGTATAGAGGTATTTTATTTTAATTATATCGAACTTAAAAAGAGATAAGACGAAATATACCACCTTATAAACTCGTACTTTAATATAATAATATTTCACGGATTAAATAATAACTTCTTTCGTACGAGTAAAAAGTAAAAACGCCGAGAAGTAACCTATCGAGGTCCTAGAAATCCTGCTAGATAAGCTCTAATTCGTATAACGAGCCCTCGGAAAGGGATTTAAAGGAGAGATCGCTCTCTATACCTTAGTCGTACGAGCCTGCCGAGGAGTTCTAAGAGCTTACACCAGCTCTTATTAATTAAAAGCTAATATGTAAAGCGCTATTTTCGGACCTTCGCGTATCGCTAAATATAATAACGAACTAGAGGCTCTTAAAACGATATTTAACGAAAAAACTATATCGAAACCCGGCTATAAATACGTACTTAATTAATAAACGATTTATAAATAACCGCAGGAAAAGAAACCGACTAGATTATAGTAATAAATTACTATATAATAGCTGACGACTAGGATAGGATAAAAATTAGCGACCTATGAACACGTTTCGACCTAGGCTATCGTATAAGAACCGGTAGTTTAAATAAAGAACTTATTAAATCTATTATAAGTAAAGCTATTAATTAATAAATTATTTAATTAAAAAACGAACTTATATAATAACTTAATACTTTTAAACGTATAATAATGTTAAATAAGATCTCTTTATTTAAAATAAATATAAGGATTTCGTCCGAGATTAAAAAAAGAAAAGAGAGTGTTATAATACGTGTGGACTAACCACTGAGCTATAAAGCAAAAGCTTCGAAATGACTCTTCGGGTCATTTCTGTTTAATTCTACGCCTTAAGTGCTACCTCGCAAGGGACTAACCCGCCGATCGTAATAGAGAGGAGCTAAAAAACAACGAAAAGGAGTACGATTACTTTAATCTAGAAAACGCACGATAAAATATTACTTACTTAATAGACGCCGCGTTTTATTATTAACTTATTAATAAAGATATTTATTCTTTAAAAGTTATTATATAAGTTAATTAATTTAACTTTAATAACTTATATAACTAAACTTATTAAAAGAGCTTTAAAATACTAGCGCCACCTTACTTTCAATAGTTAAAAAGCCTTAAATAAAGGCTTACATATAAGAGAACCTAGACGCATAAATTAATAAAACCTCGAGGAACGCCGAAATTAAGTTCGAAAGTTTAAAGCTTATTTTATTAATTAAAATAATTAACGTACGAAACTAATTAAAGGTAATTAAGTATTATATCTTAGATATTATAAACTTTTTCTTATTCTCGTTATATAATATTAACCGGCTTAAAACATATTATAATAATATCTTTAATTTTATCGTATAAAAAAACGGCGAAATATTACTTATAATTAAGAAATAAAGACACCTATTCTTTAATACCGGCGGTATAAAACAACGTTATATTTCATTAAAAAATAACTTTAACACCTCTACCGACGGTTTAAACACCCTCGTATAAAAAAGCTTTATACGTTCCTAAAGAACGCCGGCTACGATAACGTCGACCCCGCTATTATCTCGACGAGATTTATAAATTTTATTTTTAATACTAATCGCACGATCCGGCGTTATAAAGATTTAAATTCTCGTTATAAAATAAATACGACTTTAATTACGAGATTATTATAAACATTATTTATATTAATAAATAAAACATATTTTACGTAATCGATTCGAATACGTTTATTTAAACGATTATATTCCTATATTCGCTTAACGTATAAAACACTTGAAAAATCCTTTATAAATATTAAATATATATATATTAAAGACCCTTTAATTATATCTCGTATAATTTAAGTACGCACTTTTAAATAGAATTTCGAAACTATATATAAATAATAAGAATTATTTATAAATAAATACTTATTAAAGCTTATTAAGTAATAAGTAAAGCTAAATAAGCGCACGTTCCGCTACGTAGGGCCTTTAATATTCTATAAAAGGATCTCGGTTATTAAATAAATATTAAAACAGTGCTTTAAATAGTTATTAAAGCTTTAAATAATACGGCTAGCCCCGACGGCTTAATATTTACTTTACTCGTATTCGGAATATATTTTTATATTAACGAGAACTTATTACCGTTACTAAAGATCTAGGCACGAAAAAAAGCTGTACGGAAAGTAATAAAGATACTCTAGAAAATAATACAGATATCGATATTTATTAAGCTTTAAATACTCGGAATAAACCGGTTATCTATAATATTTTAATACTCTCGCTTCGAAATAAAGTTTTAATTTAATAAAAAAAAGAATAAACCGGACTATATAAGATAATAATTATCGAAGACTATATAATTCGAGTAAATATTTTGAATAGCTCGAAAGCCTTTCGAGTAACTTAAATTAAGCCGTATTATCAAGAAGAGGCCGGAGAACCGCACGACGAGCCGAATATATAACTAGATCCGGAATAGCCGGTAAATACCTTAGATATTAAACCGATAGCCGAGGAAATTACGGTAACTCTCGTATAACGTGGCCGGAGACGACCTAGAAAATATTTACTCCGGAACGTTTTAACCGTTATATTTTTTATTAAAAATGAATAAAAGAATTACGACTTAATAATTAAGCTCCGATAAAACGGCGTTATTACCTCGTCCGGATATCTATTTTAAGAGTTCGACGCGGAGGAGATTAATAATTTCGTTATACGAAGAGTTTTCGAACTTATTCGATTCGACCCGGGTAAGCATATTAGCCGGAAAATTTTCAAAACACGGCTCGTACGAGAGATTAAGGGTAAAACTACGAAGCTATACGAGAAGTCTAGGCTCGTAATATAGGGCTACGAAGATATAAAAAAGGAGGCTATTTTAACTTCGTTACTAATAATCTAAAGGATAAGCTAGAAACTCTTACTAACCTTCGAACCGATTTTAATCCGAAACTTTAACGTATAAAGTAAGTTACGCGATATTATATAAATATATATTTAATTATATAATAAATTAAACCGACTATTTTACGCACGTTTATTAATAAACTAAAGATTTAATATTTAGAAAAGACGTTATTTTAAATCGTATTACCCTTATATGAATTAATAAAGTCGAAACTTTATTAATTTAAAACGTATTATAATTATTATATATAAAATTTAAAAATAATAGTTTTAATACATAACGCCTACTTATTATTTATTACGAATAAACCGAATACTTTCGATATTATAATAATATAAACTGACGATACGTTTAGCTTCGCTATAGCCCCCTTTTTTTTAAAAAAGAGAAAAGTTAGTAAAGTAACGATTCTATATAAAGCCGAAAAATATCCTGACCGAAAGTACGCTAATAAAATTTAACGGAGGCAAGATTCGATTAAAATCGTACGATATCTTTTTTAAATAAAAGGGATAAGCTAATTAATTAAAGCTTATTAATTTAAAAACTATTAATAAAAACTAGTAATATGTCTCTTAATAGGTAAGAAAAGCATATATAGCGTACGACTTATTTATCGCCGCTTAAATATAAACATTAAAAAATAAGGATATTAAGAACTTAAATAAGCATATTAATTAATAAATCTAGAACTCGATACGCGGCTTAAAATATATCTCGCTTAACCTTTATTATACGAAGATATATATTTTTACCGACGGCTTGTTTATAAGTAACGAAGACTTAATTTCTTAATTTAAAAACTTAATTTTATTAAGCTAAGAAATAAATCGTATAAAAAACTAGTTTAAAATTTAAAATAATATTATTTATTAACGCTTAACGAAATATAAAAGAGTTATACGGAGCGTATTAATTAACGAACTATACGACACGATTTCCGATATAAATAACGGTATTACACTATGTACTACGCTTAAAAGAATTATACGAACCTTAGGATTTTAAAATATACTAATAACTCTTTACATAAATTCGAAGTCTTTTTATAATTATTTAATTAAGCTAGGTATAATAAATAAAAAAAAGCTTATAATTAATATTATATCCCTCCGAGAATCGTATAAAAAAAGAGATCTCATATATTTATTACATCGATAGTAAAGATAACCCGGCAAACGCCCTTACTAAGGTATCCTTAAACAAGGCCCTTAAGTAAATAATCTCGATAAATAGCCTTATTATATATATAGAAGCGTATATCGAAAAGCTAGACTTACACGTCCCCGATAAGGTATAACGTATCGCGATATATAACGGCACCTTTATTATTATTATTACTTTTAAACCGTTTTTTTTAATTTATAACGAGAAATAATATACGTTAACGTATAATAACTTCCCTTATTATCGTTATTATTATTAAACGATTAAAATAATTAATTAAAAAGACTTATTACTTAATAAAAGTAACGTTAAAAAAGTATAGCATTACTTATACGGCTTAAGCAGGCACCGAATATCGGATTAGCGCAACCCATCCGTACGAAACCCTCGAGAAAGAAAGGCCCGTATTTAAAAAGGGGAATAAACTAATTCTATCGCTAAAATAAAAAACTGCTAATATTAAAACAATTAAAACTAAAGCTATTTATACTACTTTAAAAAGGGTACTACGTACTTACGCGTACGAACCCTTTTTTTATTTTATTAGAAGAGGTATATAATCCCCTTATAGCTTATATTAAAAATAGATATAAATAAAAGAATATATTAATATAATTACAATTAAACTCGGAACTCACTTATACGTACGTACGAAAGCTTATTTAATACTATTAAATAATAAAATATAAAGTAATTATATTTTATTACGAATTATTAATAGCTTAGTATTAGAATAATAAGAAAAAAACGCCTTATATCGACTTAAAACAGTTAATAAAAAACTTATAACGTACGATAATAAAAACGTATAAAAAAAGTCGCGAACCTTTTAATTAATATTAAAAAACGTTATAAACGAATCACGTATAATATTATAAACGTTATAAAATACGATATAATATTAAAAATACTTTAATTACGAGTAAATAATTTTAAAATTAATTAAAAAATAAGTTAACTTTAATAAAATATATTAGAAAAAGTTTAATTAATAAATAACGGTTTAAAAAATAGCTTTTTAGTAAATTTAAAGTATTTAAAATATATATTATTATTAAAGAACTTAAGCTAAGTATTATAAAGATTATATTTAAGAAATATCGATAATTCGAAACTCTTTTTAATAAGAAATTAAAAATAGGTTTATCGTTTTATATACGGTAAAATTATAAGATACCCTTTAAAAATAAAAAAGAACCCTTATTTATACCTATATATAAACTTAATTAAGAATATAAACAAGCCTTAAAAAGTATATTACGAAAAACCTTAAAAAATGAATTATATAACTATTTATATTACTAGCAAGCTTCCTTATCCTCTTCGTCTTAAAAAAGAGTAAAAACGAGAAACTTAAATAACGTATATATATCGATTATTAAAAACTTAACGAAATTATTATTAAAAACCGGTACCCTTTACCCTTGATCGACGACCTATAAAATAAACTATTAAACGTTAAGATCTTTATAGTACTTAATTTCCTTAATATATATAACTTAATCTAGATTAAGAATAAAAAACCACGTTTTAAACTAAGTATAAATATTTCGAGTATTAAGCTATACCGTTTAATTTAATTAACGTACAGGCTAGTTTTTAAATAATAATTAATTATATTTTACGCGAATACCTTAATGAGTTTATTATAATATATTTTAATAATATCTTAATTTATTTTAAAAATAAGGAGTAATATAAAAAGTACGTAAAACTAATACTTTAAGAATTATAAAACGCTAATTTATTAATTAATTTAAAAAAGAGCGAATTTTATTAACGATTAATTCTATTCGTAAAATATATAGTATTTTTTAAAAAGATTCGAATAAAACCTTCGAAAATTTTAATAATTAAAAAATAGCTTACGCTTATAAGCGCTATAAAAAGTAAATCTTTTTTAAAACTAGCTAATTATTAATAGATTTTTATCCCCGGATTTAATAAAATAACGACACTTTTAACGAACTTAATAAAAAAGGACGAGCCGTTTTAATAAATAAATAAAAAAGCCGAAATATTTTACGATATTAAGGAGCGAATTTTTAACGAACTAATATTTCGCGTAATAAATTTTATTAAACTTTTTAAAATCGAGACCGACGTATTAAACTATACGATTAAAAAGTAATTAAATTAATAAAACGATAATAAAAAGTCGTATTTTATCGCAATTTTTTTTAAAAAAAAAACTTAATAAATTAAAATTTAATTATTAAATCTAAAATAAAAAGTTAATAACTATTATTAAAACTTATAAAAAATAAAGATATTATTTTAACGAAATAAAAAAACTAATAAGAATTTATACTAATTATAAAAACCTTATAATATTTATTATTATTAAAAAACTAAATAAAAAATAAATATTATAATTTAAATTCTTTTTAAAATTTAACCTTACTATTATTTATTATAAAAATAATAAGAATAGTCGCGCCGACGTATTAAGCCGATAATTAAACTATTAAAAAAAATCCTACCCGAGACGCGAACTATTTTAACCTATAACTAAGACAATAACCTCGTATTATCGCAATAACTAAATATTATAAGCCACGTTTAACATAATAACAATCAAGTTACTAAGTTTCGATAACTTAATTAAACTCTCGACTTCGTTAATTATATTAAAGATTACCTTAAGAACCGAGACGGTCTTATCTTTTACCGAAATAAGATTTATATTTTTAAATAATACCGCGAAAACTTTATTAAAAAACTTTATAAATACTTTATATATAAATATTAAGGATTATTTAAAACTTAAAAACGAATTAATATTTAACTTAATCATAAAAACTTTAAATTAATCGTAATTAAAGTAATTAATTAATATAACTTTTATAATAAAATAAAAATAATTAAGTATTAATTATATAAAGAATTATAACCGATTTTATTATTAAATAAAGCGTAAAAAACGATTATGTTTAATTTCGTAATTAAACTACCCTTATTTAAAAAACCCTTAATTAAAATTAATTACGATAATATTTTAATAATTATAAATAAATTTATAAAATATACTTATTTCTTATTATATAAAGAATTTAGTAATACTAATAACTTAATTTATATATTCCTTTAAACGATCGTTAATTAATACGAACTACTCGAAACGATTATCTTCGATAAAAATAAGCTATTTATCGTAAATTTTTAAAAATCACTTATAATATAACTCGGCGTTAAATATAAACTATTTACAGCTTACTACCTTTAAATAAATAAATAAACCGAGCGGATAAATTAAACTTTAAATTATTTTATTATAAGACCTTACCTTTTTTTAATAATAAATAAAAAGATACGCCGATTAAACTAGGTTAAAGGATTAACCTTAAAAAAAAGAGAAAGAATATATCTTTTATAATGAAATATTAAAATTAAATAATTAAGTAATAAATTAGATTTTAAAAAGATTAAACTATTTAAAATCGTAAAAGTTATTTTAAAAACTAATTATTAATTATTATTATTTAAAATAATATAAATACACCTTATATTTTATACCTTATTACTTAAGTTAACGTTTAAAAATACCCCGATCGATATATAATTAAAAATTAAAATAAATTAATACGAATACGAAATTAAAAATTAAAAAATTATTAATAAAAAAACTAAATAAAGCTTTTAATACCTTATTTAATAAAACGGTTATTTATTTAAAAAAAATTACTTAAGGATTTAAAAAATATTTAAAAAATACCGCTTAAAAGCTTTAATTATTTAAAGAATAAATCTAAAATTAATTAATAACGAAGGCTTTAATAAAACGTCCGGGTATACGCCGTCTTAATTAAGTAAGAAGTTAGAAAGTAATGTCGAAACTTTTTTAAGAACTATCTCGGTCGTAGTCGTACGACGAGCCTTCTTTTTAACCTCTTTACGTTCTATACGTTTAAGCTCCTCAATAGAGTTAAGATTACGCTAAACCGCCCGTATATTTTTTCGAACTACAGCTTTTTCTATTTTTAAAAACGTTACACTTTTACGTTTATTTCGCGACGACGCTCCTCGACTTCCTTAATTTCCGCCTCTAGCTTAAAGTATTATAAAGTAATATTTAATGAGGCCTTTAACGAAAAACTTATATCGTAATTAAATTAATAATTAACGATATACCCGTCGTAACGAGAAAAATTATCCGGCGAAGCTCGATAAATAAAACTATGGCGAATATAATAGGAGTAATCGTCCGGCATCGTAACGAGACTTTTAAAAATAGTTTAAATAAAAAGATCGTAAATATAAAACTTTTCGGTTTTAAATTATTTAAATATATAACGTTTTTTAATACGATTAAAAAATATAATAAGTATATATTATAATAAAAGTGAAAAAAGGAATTTATATATACTTAATATAACGAAACTCCTTAAATATTTATATTAATTAAACCGCTTTAAATATAAAGTAGATAAAAGAGAGGGATAATTTTATAACCTAGCCTAGTTATACGGCCAGGACTTATATCTCTCGGCGCGGGTTAACGATAACTTAAGGCGCCTACGGACCCCGCGAAAGTCCGGTTAACGCTTACGCCTTATTAATAATAATAAACCCTATTATATTATTATAAAACCTTAATAATTAATATTATAATAATAATATATTAAAACTAATTAATTAAAAATAAATAAAAGTAGATAAATAAAGATAGCTAATATAGATTAAATAGTTAAAATAAGATAACTATTACGGGTTATATAAAAATAAAATAACTAGAGGTTAGCAGCTCTCGGGATTTAACGAGATCTAAAGAGCCAGCTTAATAAGATCTCGCGAGATCCTCGAGATCCCTAAGAACTAAGGGATATTAATAAAAGAGAGACTAAATATATAACGACGAACGATTCCTTATATATTTTATATAAATACTCTTTATTTTAATAATTGATTTAAATGTTAATCTTAATTTATTAATAAAATAAATAACTTTAACGACTTTATTATATAAATACCTTTACTCGACCCTTTATTATTACGTTACGACCCGGCTATTATATATTATATTAGTAAAAGCGTTACTTTTATCGCACGTTTAAATACTTTCTCGTATTATTAATATAAACCCTAGTACGTTTTATTAGGTTTCTTTTAAAACTTAAATAGCGTTTATTATAATAAGTCGTATTTATAAAACTAGTTTATAAAGTAATATTAACTTTAAATAAATAAAAATAGCGGAATATATTAACTTTATAAATTAATATATTTAATAGCCGTTAATTATTCTCGATTATTAAATTAAATTAACTTCGCTTTTTTATAGTAATTAACGCGTGTTATAACGAGTATTAATTTAATTATATTTATTATAAAACTAGTTTTATTAAAATTTTATATTATTATAGTGCGTTTAGACTAACCACTACGCTATAAAGTAAAAGCTTCGAAAATGACTAAACGATTATTTCTATTTAATTCTACGGCTTAAGTGCTACCCCGCGGGGGACTAACCCGCCGACCGTAATATATATTTAGTTTTAATATTTACGACTAATATAAACTAGTAAAAAATAACACTTATATTTTTATAAAGAGCCTTTTAATAATTATATTAACGTTTTATTTAAGTCTTAAGGTTTAAGTTATAGTTAATAAAGCGTTTAACTTAATACTTATTAACGCGGTTATCGCCGCGCGATTTTAAAAAAAATTAAATATATCTCTTATAATACTAAGATTAAAAGGTATCCCTTAAATATTTAAATTAATTATATAATTATAAAGCACCTCTTTTTTAATTAGATTTAATTTATATTATAAATATCGGATTTCGCGTCGAGGTTTAATACTATAGAGTCGGTCGTTTAAAGTAGCTTAGAGGACGTTATACACTTTCGTAGTAGCTCTTTAACTAATTCGATTCGAACCTTCTCGAGTCGCTTAAATTATTAAGATAATACGATCTTTTTTTAATTAAATCGATTTTATAATTATAAAGATATTACGTATTAAAGTTTAATTATATAAATTAAAAAAAAGTAGCCGACTTAATAATATAATTAACTTAATAATAAAATATATATAAATATAAAAAAATATTATTATATATATTATATATATTATATTAAAATAAGTAAAATAGCTTATTATATTTTTTAATTTAACCTCGTATTTTAAAGATATTAATTAAAACGTATAGAATCCTTAAAAATTGCACCTTAAAAGAGCTGTCCCATGGTTTTAAGGTGTCCCATGGTTTTGAGACTCACTGAATTCCAATTCAGTGAGCTCGCTAGTTGGTCTGAGCTCACTAGTAGAATGATCTCTGAATAATCGTCTGGCGGCGATCCGTCCTTAATGAAGTATGTAGACACGCCAGGCCTTTGCTCGGGCATATTTCATTGTCTGTCGCCCATTGCCAGCTCGCTGTGATCCCATCGCCAGTTAACCCACAGCTAGCTAGCCCATCGTGAAGAATCGAGGCAGTGTATCCAGGCCCGATGGCTTCTCTTGTTACATTCATGTTGTTCCTACCACACGACATGGGCGTGCATGAGTGTATGTAGTTTTGGAAATATTGTTCCTTTGGGCAATAGGACAAGGGTGATGGTCTCAAGTAGTCCGATTGCGGCTCAACGCCTCCGCGTGTAACCGGTCTTTACTGACAATAACACTAAAATGGGCCAGCGTTATTTATGATCGGTGGACAGTGAGGCGCAACTAAAATGCATTTGATACTTTATTAGTGAGCTATGTATATGTATACTTATCACCTTTCTTTTTATCACATATCTCATAAGCTGCTAAAGCGCTGCTTTCACCACATTTAATAGTACTGTACAGGCCAGGGATGATTTTAATGTGATTAGAGTGACGTTTAAAATATTTATTATACTCGGTGTGAGTTTTAATTAATTAAGCTAACCTTATTATAAAATATACAGCTGTGTTAATTATTCATTAAAAGTATTATATAAAAAGCAGTGCTTTAATAGCTTATAAAATAATATACTTTATAGTTTAATTAACTACACGGTTTAATTAACTATTTTCTTATAATTTTTAATAATTAAGTTTATTTTATCTCTTTTTCACTATTTTATTATAGTTAATAATTAAAAAAAGGTAATATATAATTAACGCTTTAAGCGCTTTAAAATAGTTTTAAATTAAGTTTTTAATTTATAATATAAGTTTATAATATTTTTTATATAACTTTACGTTTTTAATATTATAATAATACATTATAATAAAATATATAATTATTAATATAAAAGCTTATTATTCTCGAAAAAAATACAATAGTTTTATATATAATCGAATTAAATTCGCGATCGGGTTTTTTTTTAAATAAGTAATATTAAAGATATAGCGAACTAACTACTCTTTTAACGCGACACGAGACGCGTAGACGTTAATTAAGCCTCTAGCTTTATATAATAATAACTAGACCTCCGGACGCGTTTTAATTTAAGAATCGATTATTAAAAAGTCTTTTATAAAGATCTCGATGCGTATTACGCGTAATTTACCTTCGAACGAAATATAATTAATAAATATAAGATTTAAAAAAAGGATATTTATAACTTTAACGAGACCGGCTTTTTTATAAGTTAAATCTCGTTCGAAATAATCGTTATAACCTTTAATCGATGCGAGAAGCCTAAAGTAATGTAATAAAAGAACTAGGAATAGGTTATAATTATTTAAAGCGTTAAATTATACGGTTACGCCATTTTTTTATATATTATATTTACTAGGAAAACGCACCTCTTTTCCTAGTATAAAAACAGCTTATTATTAAAGTATTAAGTAATCGTAATTACTAAAAACGGCTAAATTATAAAGGAGAGAGGCGAGGATTAAATTTAATATTTCGATAAATATATAAAGTTTTATACGAAAAGTATTTATTATTTATTAATCTTTAACGGCTATAAAAGCTACTATTTAATAATTTTCAAGCTTTATTATAAAAAGAACTCGATTATTATACTTTATATACTTTCTTATTCGTCGTATAAGCTTTAACCTCTTAATATCAGCTGTTTCTATATATTAAAAAAGTTATACGAGAAATAAATCAAACGTTTTATATAGGCGTATATTATTTATATTTTAAAAGAGGACTTTTTACTAGCGTTCTCAAAAGCGTTCTAGGCCACTTTTATCGTTTTAAATATCTAGGGAGGTTTTTAAGGGGCAAGACTTATATCGTATAATTTAAAATATATTATTTTATAATTAAATATAAAGCTATGTACGCTAATGCCTCCGGGCGACCTTTTCCGGCCTACTTATACCTTAAGAATTAAAAACCTTAAATAACTTAATTAAAACTTAATCTTAAACCGAGTATATTAAAAATCGAATCACGCGATATTAAAATAGCTCTCTAATATTAATTTTAATTAAGCTTAATTAAATTACGAAAAGTATAACGTAAGTTATATACTAACTCGCTTTATTAAAAAGTGAGGTAACTATACTACGAGAAGCGAATAAAATACTTAGCTAGCGCCGCCGTACGAAAAAAAAACCGGCTATAAAATAAAGGATTACTTTATATATAAGCTAAAAAAGACTTATAGTTTTAAAAGGATATTAATAAATAATTATAAGACGAATCGCGTTAAAAAATAGTCGTACGAGGACGTTTAAAACGCCCTTACAGCGCTATAGAATTTACGGAGAGCCCGGATATAATACTTATACTTATTAAAATAATGTAGAAGTATTTAAAGATAAAGATTTCGATTAATTTTAAAATATTAAATACGTTATAGCGAAATTAATTTATACTTTATTAAATAAAGTCTTTAAAGGTGATTATTTAAATTATATAATTAATTAAACTATAAAGTATATTAATTAATTAATTATAGTTACTAGTTATAATATTTTCTTAAGGGAACCTAATAAGACAGCTTTATTTTAAGAGTATGTTTAATTTATACCCGGAATATTTAAGGTTAGTAGTCGCTCTATACGTGTTACACGAGAGTGGATGATATCCATCGTTAGTCAGCTATAGCGAGAGCACGCCCTGCCAAGGCTGTCACTTACAAGACGACTTTACCTCGAGTACAACTGGAAGATGCGTCTTAAGACGACGGGGCCCCAAGCGAATCTTTCCTTAAGTACCTACGCTAAAGCATGACCTCATTCTGCAGAAGGGCGCACAATGAGTCGGGCGTGATATGGAATTAATGTACGGATTATTGGAACCCTTCACCGGTCACACCAATTGCGTTGTGAGCACGTAGTCAGTCGTATATTAAGGACAGAGCTGGAGTGTCTGCTTCAGGATATCAATATACGACCCCAAGCAATAAGAGACTGATAGTATCCAATTGCAGTCTCATCCAGCGCCGTGATCGGTCTGCCCGCTATATCCCCACAATCCGGCTGGTTCCCACTACCCGGGATAGTCGGAGGATCTCAATGACTCAATTCCAATTGATTTGGAGCCTTTTGAGCTGAAGAAATCATTGGTGTTGCCATCTATAAATCACCAAGATATTCTCGCACGAGTCGCCTCGCCCGACCGTATTCATATTCCCTAACAGGCCGTGAAACTGCATTTTATTGCTGGGCCCCGATTGAGCAGGCATTCGTCATAATCCTCATCCACACAACGGACCACCCACTACCCCTCCAAGAAAAATATTACCCCGCCAAATAACTTTAGGTTGAAGTTGCGCACGGGGGAAAAGATTGAGCTTCTACAAGCACCCTTTACTTTTTTTCTGGATATCGAGTGACTAGTCGTGGTACTGAGACATCATGGGTATGCTTAAAGATCCCTCCAAGAAATACAAAAGCTTCAAGCCTTTGGATCTTCCCAACCGCCAATGGCCCTCCAAAGTCATTGAAAAGCCTCCCAGATGGCTTGCCACCGATCTGAGAAGACGGCAACCAGAGCTTGGTCGACCCCATGAACGGAGATGAGAAATGGAGGTTCTTTAACATGCTCGTCGAGCTTGGTTACAAGGAGATCGAAGTCTCCTTCCCTCTGCCTCACAGACCGACTTCGACTTTACGCGACGCGTAATCGAAACCCCCGGCGCGGTACCTGACGATGTCTGGATTCAGGTCCTCTCTCCCTGTCGCGAGGACCTGATCCGCCGGACCGTTGACTCTCTCAAGGGCGCCAAGAAGGCTCTTTTGCACATTTACCTGGCCACCAGCGAATGCTTCCGGCACATCGTATTCGGCTTCTCAGAAGAAGGAGAGTCTTGCGATGGCTGTGAAATGCACAAAGTACGCCCGCTCCATCACCAAGGACGACCCGTCGCAAGCTGGCACCGAGTGGGCTTTCGAGTTCAGCCCGGAAACCTTCTCCGACACCAGCCCCGAATTCGCCATCAAGATCTGCGAGGCTGTTAAGGCCGCCTGGGAACCGACCGAGGCGAACCCCATCATCTTCAACCTCCCCGCAACGGTGGAGATGGCCACGCCGAACGTCTACGCCGACCAGATCGAGTACTTCTGCACCAACATCACCGAGCGAGAGAAGGTCTGCGTCTCCTTGCATCCACACAACGATCGAGGCTGCGCAGTAGCTGCCGCGGAGCTGGCCCAGATGGCTGGCGCTGACAGAGTCGAAGGTTGCTTGTTCGGTAATGGCGAACGCACTGGTAACGTTGACTTGGTCACCCTCGCCCTCAACTTGTATACCCAGGGAATCCACCCGAATGTCGACTTTTCCGACCTGAAGCGCGTCATCGATACGGTCGAAATATGCAACAAGATCCCTGTCCATCCCCGTGCCCCATACGGTGGCTCTCTTGTCGTGTGCGCCTTTAGTGGATCTCACCAAGATGCCATTAAGAAGGGATTCCAAGTACGGAAACAAGAGAACAAGGCCTACGACGACCAGTGGCAGGTACCTTACCTGCCTCTCGACCCGCAAGATATCGGTCGTACCTACGAAGCCATCATCCGCGTCAACTCCCAGAGTGGCAAGGGTGGTGCTGCTTGGATTATTCTGCGGAAGCTTGAGCTTGACCTGCCTCGCGGCTTGCAGATTGCCTTCAGTAAGGTGGTTCAGAAGAAAGCGGATGAGCTTGGCAGAGAACTGTTGTCGGACGAGATCAGTGAGCTCTTCGAGACAACCTACTTCCTCAAAGAACACCCGCGATTCCAGATTATCGACTACTCTATCTCGGTCGACCGTTCACACTCGCCAGCGCCTCCGGCGCCTGGAAAGACACAAGATACTAAGAATCTCGCCCGTCTTTTCGAGGGTATTGTCGCGGTCGATGGCAAAGAGTATCAGCTCCAAGGCCGTGGCAATGGACCTATTTCGTCGTTGGCCAACGCGCTCAAGAGCGTCGGTATTGATCTTGATGTCGCCGACTACAAGGAACACTCCATAGGACGCGGCCGAGATGTGAAGGCCGCGACTTATATCGAGTGCACGGCATCCGGCACCTCCCAGAAGGTGTGGGGTGTTGGTATCCACGAGGATGTGGTCCAGAGCTCGCTCGTTGCCCTTCTGAGCGCGGCTAGCAGCGTAAGTGAAGCCGACCAAGCCTATTGTATGCCAGCTGTTCTGACTTTATATACCTAGTTCGTTTTGAGCCGCCCCGGAAGCCCTATCCTCTCCAAGGCCACGCCACGCCGAACACCCAGCCAAGATGTTGATCTCAACGGACTCGCAGTACCAGACACACAGAGCACAACCGAGACCTCGAATAACGGTGTCTCGTCAGTGGTGGAAACTCTGGAAGCCAAAGCGAGCCATATATAAACTTGGTGCTGCCAAAGGGAACAGCACGCAGAGATGGTCATCATGGTGCCCGGGGCAGCACAACAAGACCAAAGTTGAAAATTATAGTCGCGTTGAAGATTGATTAGTAGCGCATTTACTGGGCTGGGCGGTGGCAAAAAGTCATTCATGCTAGCCGATGAGGCCGAAGCCAAGTACCAAACTAACCTGCATTGTTTTTCGCAAGGTAGTCACTGTAGTAACATGATAAAGAGTATATTGTACATCTTGGGGCACGCAGGGCCCATAACAAGTTTATTATACTTTTTCCTTGCTATGCTGGGTGCTTTGAACATATTCTATTCAGTTGCTCTCCGCCATTTCAGCAAATATGCTGACCGAGACGAGATGCGTATTACAGCATCTGCAAGTCTTGGCAGTTGAGGAGGGGGCACTTTGGGGAGTTGATAGTGTGGGGGAGGGACATTGACAGAATTTCGAGGGTGCGTCCTTCCGGTAGGTATTATTACATGTGAAGCCTTATGAGCAGCCCCTCGCCTGCCTGCGCTGTAAGTCATAACCTACTGGGTGCTTCTAATTGGCTCTCGAGTCGCCAGTCGGTGAGATTGATTAGGTTAGGAATATATTGCCTAGGACTAGAATGACTCTTGAGCATTTTTGATGGATGACTTGGGAGGCAAATTTGCCTAGGTTGCTAGGCAAATGAGTGGTGGCCGATTCCGCTGATCTGGTAGCATCAATTGGCATGCAGTGTCTTTGGGTTGAAAACAACACTTGGTGGGCTTAGGGTATACTGCTGCTTTGGTGCACCCCCTTACGCATCTGTTGCTTTCTGCCTCTACGATAGAAGATTGGCTTTGAAATGTCGGTCACAGGATAAATAATCAAATAAAGCATTACTCCCCAACTTAGCAATAAGACATGCCTGCATGTGGACATTGAAATTATATACAAAAGGGCGGGCAGAGTAAATCTGGCCCCAAGCAGTCGAGGCTATCTCGGGAGGAGCACAAAAGAGAAGGTTCTTTTAGCAGAACTTCCAAACGGCCCGTAGGCTGGCTGACAAGATGTATTAAAGTTGAGTTCTCACCGGCAACAAGAGAGAAGCTCCCGCGCCTCTAGAACATGGCTCTGGCTCCTTCTATGATCCAATCTTATGCACGCACTCATTGTTTCTTCCGTATGGCTTTCGAATAGGTAATGAGTGTACAGTAGTGGCAGGTTAGGTAGGCATGTCATGTCCAGATGGGTGTTTGCAAATCAATGCTCCAGGAGATAAGAGGGAAAAGACCCGATGTAGATTCTTACTTGTAATGCACATCAGGTACATACACGTAGTAGATAAAATTAGGTGCAAGCTCCCGCTTCTGGTCCGTCTCCTCACATGAATTCTCTCTTGTCTCTGGCCTCTTTCTTTTTTTTGTTCGGCCAGTCCAGGAGCGGTTCGATTGTCAAGTCAACACATTTCCTGATTGATTTAGGTATTTTGCTAACCTACGGGCTACGACCAGCGAAAACCCCCCCAAAGGCTCCCCTACCCAGACCCTACGCAGGTGCTAAGGTAGGCTCGGGCCCACTTAAACATATGGAAGGACCCCTCAAGCGCTACCCACTTTGGTAGCCAGCAGCCAACGACGATTGCATATTATTCTCCCATATTCATCTCTCTTCTACAACCAATTTCTCTCCATCCCCCCAAACAAAATAAGAAAAATCAACAAACCCAAGAAAGCTCAGTGTGCCGACTTGAGCATATCGCCGCCGCATCAAAGAAGCACGAGAGCGCGGGAGAAAAGGCTGCCACATTCCTTCATCATTACTTTCTAGAAGGGAAAAAACACACTGCTGGTTTTATTTTGACCAAGACCTTATTTCTCTCCCTTTCCCATCCCCACTTTGCCCATACTGCTGGCCATTATTTACCCCCCCTTCGACACCACCATCGCGCTGGATCGACACCGCAGAACACAGGAGAGGCTGTTAAGCAGACAAGATGGCTGACAACGGTGGTATCAACACTGTCCTCAGCAACTCGCTGTCGCCTGGTATGTTGACTATCCATCCAATCCCCTCATTCCTTAATTTCCTATAAACAATCAATCTATCTGCCGCATTCATGTGATCTCGCCCATACGTCACGGGCCTTTCTGAACCTTCGTCCGTTTTCGCTCTTGGTGCCACCACCCGCTGACCTCACTTTCCAGATGCGGCTACGCGAAACGCAGCCGAGCAACAGCTCACCCAAGCCGCTGAAAACAACTTTGTAAGTTCACGACATGCAACCCGACTGGACCCGCCTTGGCGCTGACCGCAAATTCTCAACCCTATAGTCCCTCTACCTAGCCACACTCGTCCAAGTATTAGCAGACGACAACGCCGAGGCACAGATCCGAGTAGCGGCCGGTCTCGCCCTCAAGAACGCTTTCTCCGCACGCGAATTCGCACGACAGCAAGAACTGCAGGCAAAATGGCTGCAGCAGACGGAGCAAGAGACCAAGACACAGGTCAAGTCCTTGGCCTTCCAGACCCTCTCGTCCAGCAATGCGCAGGCCGGTCAGGCTGCCGCCCAGGTCATCGCGGCTATTGCCTCGATCGAACTGCCTCGGGATCAATGGCCCGACCTCATGTCTACCCTGGTGCAGAACGTCAGCACCGGCGCCCCACACCAGAAGCAGGCCTCGTTGACCTGTCTTGGTTACATTTGCGAGAGCCAGGACACCGAGCTGCGGACGGCTCTCATCAGCCATTCTAATGCGATCCTGACTGCAGTCGTACAAGGCGCCCGGAAGGAGGAGACCAACCAGGAGGTCCGTCTATCGGCCATCTTGGCCCTTGGCGACTCTCTTGACTTTGTCGGTAACAACTTCAAGCACGAGGGTGAGCGAAACTACATCATGCAGGTTGTCTGTGAGGCCACACAAGCCGATGACTCGCGCATTCAGCAGGGCGCTTTTGGATGCCTTAACCGCATCATGGCCCTTTACTACGAGAACATGCGCTTCTACATGGAGAAGGCGCTGTTCGGTCTTACTATTTTGGGTATGAAGAACGAGGACGAGGATGTCGCCAAGCTTGCTGTCGAATTCTGGAGCACAGTTTGCGAGGAGGAAATTAACATCGAGGAGGATAATGGCCAGGTTGAGAGCTCGGATCAGATGCGACCGTTCTATAACTTTGCTCGGGTCGCGACGAACGAGGTTGTCCCTACACTTCTCGTGCTGTTGACCAAGCAGGACGAGGATGCCGCCGATGACGAGTACAACCTGTCTCGCGCCGCCTACCAATGTCTGCAACTGTACGCTCAGGCTGTCGGGCCTAACATTATCCCCCCAGTCATCCAGTTTGTCGAGCAGCATTTGCGATCGGAGGACTGGCACTTCAGAGAAGCTGCTGTCGCTGCCTTCGGTGCTATCATGGAGGGCCCCGAGGAGAAGGTGTTGGAGCCCATCGTCAAGCAGGCTCTGCCTGTCCTGATCACCATGATGGAGGACAGCTCTACGCATGTCAAGGACTCGACCGCCTATGCACTGGGACGCATCACCGAGGCATGCTCCGATGCCATTGACCCTGCCACACACTTGACTCCGCTGATCGGCTCTCTCTTTGCTGGCGTTCATGATGCTAAGATGGCAAGCTCTTGCTGCTGGGCTCTCATGAACCTGGCCGAGCGCTTCTCGGGCGAGCTGGATGCTACGAGCAACCCTCTAACTCAGCACTTTAACGAGAGCGTTTCCACTCTGCTGAACGTGACGTCCAAGCCTGAGGCTGAGACAACGGTCCGCACGACTGCTTACGAGGTTCTCAGCGCATTTGTTCAGCATGCTGCCACGGAGAGCTTCCCGGCCATTGCTTCATTGTCCGATGTGATCCTGAAGCGTCTCGAGGAGACCGTCCCCATGCAGAGCCAGGTCGTCAGCATTGAAGACAAGATCGCTCTGGAGGAAATGCAGACCAGCCTTAATGCTGTCTTGCAATCCATCATCCAGCGACTGGAGAAGGAGATTGCTCCCCAGGGCGACCGCATCATGCAGGTTTCGCTTCAGATTCTTACCACGGCCGGTGCCAAGTCGGCTGTCCCAGAGGCAGTCTTCGCCACCATCAGCAACCTTGCCAACGCCATGGAGGAAGACTTTGCCAAGTACATGGATGCCTTCACGCCATTCTTGTACAACGCTCTCGCAAACCAGGAAGAGCCCAGTCTATGCTCAATGGCTATTGGCCTTGTCAGTGACATCACGCGATCCATGCACGAGCGCAGCCAGCCCTACTGTGACAACTTTATGAACTACCTTCTTAACAACCTTAGGGTTAGTGATCCTCCTTTGATTTCAGCATCCCACGTTCCGAATTACAACTTGTCTAACGCGAACACGCAGAGCAACTCGTTGGGCAACCAATTCAAGCCCGCCATCCTCCAGTGCTTCGGCGATATTGCTAGTGCCATCACCGGACACTTCGAGTCCTACCTGTCCGTCGTTGCTCAGGTGCTGCAGCAAGCCTCCACTGTTACCGCCAGCCCCGATGGCAGCTATGAGATGTACGACTACGTCATCTCCCTGAGGGAAGGAATTATGGATGCCTGGAGTGGCATCATTAGCGCTATGAGGGATAGCAACAAGAGTAAGCAGTGGCGGTTTACACATACGGAAGAACTATGCTAACCTTGACGAACAGCTGAGGCTCTTCAGCCCTATGTCCAATCCATCTTCCAAATGCTTAACATCATTTCGCAAGATATGAACCGGAGTGAATCCCTGATGCGATCATCCATGGGCGTTATTGGGTAAGCACCAACCCGGAAACATTGCTGGAATGGACGATGCTGACATTGTTGATTAGCGACCTTGCTGATGCGTACCCCAACGGAGAGCTTGTCGATGCGTTCCGACAAGATTGGGTCACGGCCATGATCAGGGAAACCAAGACCAACCGTGAATTCCAGTCGCGCACAATCGAGACGGCTCGCTGGGCCCGCGAGCAGGTTAAGCGTCAACTCGGCGGTCAACAGTCTGTCATGCAGCAGACCTGAGCAGGCAACGTTGTGGCACGGGCTTGACCCTCTCTCCCTTCGTCTACTCATCGGGTGGCGGATGCCCAAGGGAGATGTTGAGCACCAAACCTGGCCCATAACCCCCTCTACCCCATGTCATCTACATGAGACCGAGCCAGGCGCCTTGCACGGTTCAGTGCAGCGAGCGAAAGGCACAGTCAATACACATCAGCAGCTACACTTCCCCCTACACGTCGATGCAAGACCCGTGTGTATATAGACCCCTTCCCACACTCTACCCTATTGATCCTATACCCCTCCAACACCCCATTCCACGCCACAGCACACACACAAACACACAAAGCACAAACCGCGATACACCTTTACCCCCTTGCCCCCGTTGTATTTTGCCGCGGAGTTTTCGGTTTTGGCTGAAAAACCCGATACGGACATGTGTCGCAGCTAGAGAAGATCATTATGTCATGTACGCCCCTCTACCTTGATATTGGTGGCCACGAAGTCATGTAAGAAAGAGACGATGGAGAGACGCGATAAGGAAAGCGGAGACCAGTCTCGTCAGGTTTGTTCAAGTGAATACGACCGACAAGGGACGAGGGGGATGCCCCTAGCTCCGAACCCCAACGGTTCGAGGCTTACACTCTATTATGCACGATGAAAAGCTAGCGAGAGACCCAAGTGCTATGCGCTCTTAGGGATGGCAGATGGATGGCTAGCCTGTTTCATCACATCATCTTATGTTTCCGTCCGGAGACACCATCACTTACCCTTATGCGTCGTTCCCGCAGGATATGTTCCATATATGGTAGGCGAAAAGCGCCATGGCCTAGCCTTCTCCCCCCTTAGTTCAGTGCAGAAAACAAGACAAATAAAGTTGTTTAATCCCCATAATCGCATCACAGAAGTGTGCTGCCACGAGCGGTGATGACATTAATGATTCAAGTCGTATTGATTCCGATGTAAACTTTGGTTGTAGTTGTCCTGGCAGTCATGAGTTACGGCCCGCTCATTATATCAAGGCTTGGATATCTCGACTGTGCTATCAACATGACAATGGAGAGGTACTGGGACAGGCTTTATTCACGAGGCTGCATTCCATACCTCCTGCTTATCAGACAAACTTCACGAGGCTGCATTCCATACCTCCTGCTTATCAGACAAACTTCCCTGCGTTCAGCAGCTAAAGAAGTTGGCTACTACACGGAGCTTCTTGACTATGTAGACGCAAGTTTGAACTTGGCCATCGTGAGGGACAAAGCGGATGCGAGTATGTGTTATCTATTGCTACTCGACAATCTCTACCTACAGCTTGAAATATTACCAACTTGATATAAACAACCCGATTGGAGAATTAGAGAATAGAACTTGTTATATTTACTTATATGTCCCCTGCCTGGGTATATCCATCATCGATCGCTATATCGAGATCCAGCGCTTTGATCCGTTTCATAAAAATAATGTCAAATCGACGCTAACCACCCTACCGAAAACGTTTTGGGAAATATAAAAAACGAAATTAGAAGAAAGATACGTATGTGTATATATATACACCCCCTTGTTATGTCGGCGGTTGCGTCGACAAGTCGGCCAGGTGGTGATGATTGTACAACGGAGCTGTCGCATCCGGTGCATTCCAAGGTGCGCCCATGAGTTGTTGGAGCTGGAGATTGAAGCCGTCGTTCGTGGTAGAGATAAAGTTGTTGAAGTCGGGCATGAAAGCCGGGTTATGGTCGTACGTGTTGGCGACTTGTGGCGAAATTTGCGCGGTAGGGGTGCCGCCGCCGTGTTGACTGTGGTGAAGGGCATACATGCCTTCGTATTGTTGCTGTTGCTGCTGATGATGAGTATGATCGGGCTTACCATAGTTGGGCAACTGGGACGAGTAACTGTTGTATTGAGGGTGATGATACTGCGTCGGCGGTTGCTGCTGCTGCTGTGTAGGACTCATGTACTCTACAAGTGGTGGCGGCGGGAGCGAGGGGGGTTCGATGGAAATGGATTGACTCGACTGCAGAGGTGGCAGAATTGCAGGCTCGGTATGCGCGAGAGGGATGAGATGTTGCTTTGGTTCGACCTTGCCATGAACAAAGGAGGGCGAGAGAAGACCTGTCATCTTGTCTGCGGGCGTAGAAACAGGGGGGTGCAGGAAAGCATGTGGTAAGGGATCTTTCTGTCCATGAGAGCAGGATTAATTTTCCATTCGAGGATGTCGAGGACTCGGGGCAACCTTACGCCGTCCGCCATGAAGACGCCTTCATATACTCTACCTGTATCTGGGCCACCCATCCAGCTCTTTAGGCCCGTGAGCCAACTGGAAGCCAGAGGCCAGATTGCCTGGGCCTCCTCCAGAATGCCGATGATACGGTCATACATCCGTATAGGTGGATACTTATTTAGCTCGGGGCGTTGATCGACTATAGGCCGTTTAATAGGCTGATATGAAATGAAAACGGGATACTTATAATACTCACGCTTAGGGAACTTGACGAGATAAGATACAAGCAAGCCGCAACTGTAAACACAGAACGCCTGCTACATGTTAGGGGACTGCTGTTAGGAAACTGGCCGGAGCTACGGCGTAAAATGCTTCACTTACAGCCATCTGAGACCCAACCATTTCTTCCAAGGGCCTATCCGATTCACCAAATTGGGCGTCAATCTGCTTGTAAAGATCAAGGACATTGTCGAAGAGCTCCTTGGATATTGTACAAAGGATATGCGCTCCCAGGCCAGAATGGGGGCTGTCCAACGAGCGGATCATGCTGTAGTAAAGTTAATGGATTGCCCATGGGAAGGATCTCTGGCAATACATACTCCCCAAGATATGCCTTCCGAAGAACAATGTTACTCAGCCTTAAGGTTGCACAAGCACTTAGATATGCCTGTACCTTGCGTCAGACCATCACATGCCATCCAGAAATTCAGGGCAGCTCACAAGATCCTCGTTTTTCTTTCGGTACCCAGCCAGAAAGAGGTTGTCGTAAGCATGATTCTTCGGCAAGTTCTCTTCAAAGTCGGCCAGCTGGCTTCTTATCTTTGCGTAGTCGCTGCCAGTGTCGTTGGGATGACGGCTTTTCTTGTTTGCTACAGCTCGGCGCGCAACTGTGCCCCAGATATGGTGGGTTTGGATGAGGGTAGCAAAGAGCGATCGTGAACCGAGTGTCGTCAGGGTTGGATTCAGATCCGCCGGTGGCGTTCCAACAAGCGCCGCTCGAGGGTTTACTTGGAATTCGCCGCAGCGAAACTCGTCTTCGTCACAGGGCAGCAACGTCGTTATGTCGCTCGCCGCAAGTAGTACCGGCTTATAGGGGCCAGAGTGGAGGTTGTCCTGGCCTAACCATCTGAGCATACAAAACTCTTGTTGGTGCAGGAATCACTTACTATGCAGCATCCACTTCACAAGTTTTGGGTCAGTCTGCAGACACCAAGGCACATAATCGATAGAAATTGGTCGAGGGCCACCAAGTCTACCATGAAAGCACTTACAAGAGTACGTCGAGCGGATTCGGCCCTGATTCTTGCCTCTTGTGTTGAGTCTTCCGTTATTTGCTTAAACGTTTCTTCGCGGTGAAGGTGCATCTCAGTGGCCATCGATATGGCTATACCCATGTTAATCTGCCGGGATTAGTGTCGTGCTCGCTGAGTATAGAAACCAATAATGACCTACATTGCTGCGACTTGTTCTCACCCATGCCATGCTGGGCGATGGACAAGAGGAAAAACGCTTGGCATCTTTCCAGAGTGATAGGTTGGTAAAGCTCCCTCAGAGCCAGCTTCTCGGCACAGTCCAGATAGGATTGCACAACCTTCTGTGCAGCCTCGTAATTCCTATTGAATCGTGCAGATATGCTGAGGATGCTCACCAGGAGGAAAGCGCCTATCCTCTAGAATCTTTCTCCACCTGCAGAAGGAAATCGTCTGTGGCGATGAAGCCCAGTTGAAAGAAGTGCTGGGTGAAGGCTCGGACACCCTCTTTCACCGTTTCGACATCTGCGAGGAGCGCCAACTCATCACCATCCCAGTCCAGTGTGTTGCTACTGGTGGTAAGACTGGGGGGCACCGCATTCTCCTTGTTCACCCTTGGTAGTTTGCCATTGTGCTTTCTGTCCGCCCTTTGGCGCGGATGGCGGAACTGACGATCCTCCGTGGACTCGCCGCGGCCCGGGTAGAAGCTAATAATATCTCAGTGAGACTAAACGCAAACCGGTCAGATGGTGGGAGTCATAGCTACCAATCGTCGGGCTTCCCAGCTTCTATACATCCCTGGCATGGCCCGTGATTTTTTTCATGGATACATTTGCTCCTCATACGCCGACACCTGGGGTGGGTGATAAGCAAATGCTGTTCAGATTTCTTTGGGTCGAAATGCACGATACCTTCGACAAGCTATGGGTGCCCTCCTTTTGATAGGCGCACCTGAAATGGATACCTGTGTAGAAGCAGGCGTGGGGGACGCCGACGGTTTGATATCTGAGGTTTGGTCCATGGCGCGCAAGTAGTAGACAGTAGTGCTCTAACCTGCCTATGCGTTTATTCGAACAAGCACCTGGCGTTGCCGGATGAAGTGAAAATTGCCCTGCCGGCAAATTCGATTGATCCGGCAATGTGACCAACTTAAGGATCGAGCGTGTATTGGCTGCTCCTCCCAGGACGAGGTAGCACGCCGGCTCACTTGTTTGCCCACTTACGGTTTCCGAGTCTTGATGTAAGGCGTTCGGTCAGCAGGCTCAGGTCCCAGGCAGGCTATCATCAGATCTCCCCACATCCGCACCAAATGAAGCAGAGATGAGGTTGGCCAAGGGAGTGATCCGGGAAACGCTGGATTTATGACAATACCTACATACTCGAGCGGATGGAGCAGAGTGTCAGGGCTCTTGAAATAGGAAGTTGTTTCGCAGTTGGGCGTTGCAGCCCAGTGCGCGCAGTTCAGTCAAAAGATCCGGAACGGATGTTGATTGGCACGCAAGGGGGGTGGTTGGTGTGTTGTGTGTCGGACCGGCCAGATGGTTGCGGCCCTACGTATCTGATATGATTGCTTGGGTGCTCGGCTGATATTCTGTTGTGCTTGCTAGCGAGTGTCACTACCCCCATGCGCAAGAGACTGATCTTCTGCCAAATGGACATGGCACGACTGGGCTTCGACAGCAGCCGCATTCTGGGGAAACGACCAACTGGGAGATCGATATTGGGGGGGGGGGGTGTCAGCACCAACCCCATTTTTCTGTCCAATGATGTCTCCCCCTGTTGTGAATGGAAAGCCCAGAATCGGTATAGATCAGGTGGTATGTGTGGCTTACAAGCCCTCGGCAACCTCATCATCCTTGCATTGCCGCACCGGCAACATCTTTCTTCATGACCATTGCCTATACTTGCCATGGGCAATTCATCACGGATCAGCCCGTGGCTGCAGTCGGTCACTGGCTGAGTTCAAGCAGACTCCAACTACAGTCATGCATGTAATGGTATATAATGTGACGCACTGCACATCAACATCCCACGTAGACCAAGGCGGGCAGGCATGAGCCTCCGCTGGACACCGGTATCTCGAGTCGTCGGAAGTAGGTCTCCTCTACCGACTACACGCAAGCCAAAGCCAAGCCAAACAAACATACCTTAGAGTCCCAATCCATGGTAACCTTGCCCGCAATATATTGCCAATCGTCTATACATGTCAGCTTTATTGGTGAAGATATCCCCTTCACCGGTTTCCATCATGCCTTTGGTTGTCCATCACCCACGTCGACGCCCTCATCCCTTCCACGACCCTTTCTAGCCAAGACTATTGGGATGATAGGGGTCGGCACCTCTGCCCCCCGAAGCCGTATGCCGTGATAGGATCCGAGTATTCCCACCTTGATCTAGCCAAAGTTCCACAGCATTCATCCCTCCAATTGTGTTTGCGCAACAGTTGTCAATTGTCCATTCGGCCTATTTTGCGGCTCAGGAACCCCCATTATGGAAATGAATCGGCACGGGATACCTCATGTGGGGGAGTCTTTGCAGGAATAATCATGACGACCAGTCTGTCCTGGAGGGTAATGCGCTAGGATCATGGACTGATAGCACTATAACAAATGCCTGACTTGCTTCGCCTCCCATTCCCGGGCCTCGATAGGCCGCTTGTCTTGCTATCCTGCGTTTACGAGGACACTCGGGTGTTTGCAGAACAATCCATGTTTCTCGGAGAGTCCTATTTATATCTTTCTCAGGGCCCCTTTCGCGTTCTCAGGACCATTTCTCATGTTCCTCAGAACTGAGCTCCGATATCACTCGATCGTTGCATTACTAGATGATGGATTCTCAGGTCCACGGCCTCATAGGCGCGTTATTCTTCGCAGCGTTGGTAGTTTTCATCCTGTGGAAAAGCCGGTTCGGAAGGAGAAATCCGTATCCATTACCACCTGGACCACCGAGGAGATTTTTCATAGGAAACCTAGGTCAGGTCAGCGCTGACCAACCAGAAAGAGATTATATGCGATGGAGCATCGAATATAGTGAGCAGAGATTTTCTATCATGGCTAGTCCGGTTTGACTGCTGACCAACCCGTGAACAGGCTCAGACGTAATTTACGTCAATATGCTTGGTCAACACATGGTTGTGCTGAACAGCGCAGTTGCTGCAACTGATTTGCTTGATCAGCGAGGAGCCAATTATTGCGATAGACCAGATTTCACCTTGTTCGAGATGTAAGTGGCTGTTGCATGAATCCAGATCTCTTGGAATGAGGCCTAATTCAGATCAGCATGGGCTGGGGTCGTACCTTGACATTCCTGAAATGGGGAGACCAGTTCAAGCTTCATCGTAAGATGTTCCAGAGCACCTTTTCCCGCTCTAATGTCGGAATGTTCCGCCCGATGCAGTTACAGGAAAGCAGAAAGGCTGTGCGGTCTTTGATCAAGGGCCCGGGTAGCTGGAGGGAGTCTACGCTTCTGATGACGACGAGCATTATCTTCCGGATAGCATTTGGTCAAGAGGTTCCAAGCGAAAGCTCCCCATATTGCGAGATGACCAAAGCAGCAAGCCAGGCGACTGCCGCTGGTGGTATAGCGGGGACAAGCCTTGTCGATATATTTCCACCCATCCGATTCTTACCCGACTGGCTCAATCCTTCGGCTGCTTTGCGCCATGCCCGGGTGAGCCGAAAGGCCATACAGGCAGTCCATGACCAGCCCTGGGATGCCAATATGAGGGCCATAGAAGCAAATACTGCGCCATCGTCTTTTATGAAGATACACTGGGACCGTTTTGTCGAAAACGCCAAGGGAGGCAGGCCGCAGGAAGCGAGCTTGGCAGACATAAAGGGGGCAACGGGGGCGAGCATCATTGCCGGAGGGAACACCACTTGGGCAACAGTACTGTCTTGCATGTTATTCCTGACCAGGCACCCGGAATCCCAGCGGGTAATTCAGGCGAGACTTGACATGATACTCTATCCCGAGGGCCAAGGACGCCTACCAGCGTTTGGCGACCGCTGCGAGCTGAAATGTCTCGACGACTTCATCATGGAGACGATGAGATGCCTGCCACTGAACCCTCTGAACATACCGCACAAGAGTCTGCGCGACGACGTATATAGAGGCATGCTCATTCCTGCGGGAACTATGGTGCTCACGAATACCGCGGCCATGGCGACGGATGCTGGTACGTACAAGAACCCTCTCGTCTTCGACCCGAGCCGGTATGACCGCGGCGAACCTTATCCGCTTGGGAATTTTGGGTTTGGCCGGCGGAAGTGTCCCGGGAACTGGCTGGCTCTTGAAAGCGTTTACATGTTCCTGGCGACTTTCCTCGCCGCATTCGAGCTCGAGCAGGCCCTGGACGATGAAGGGAAACCCAAGATACCGGAGCCCGGCGTCTCTGTTGGATTAGGAGGGTGAGTCCATGTCTTTGACGATAAATAACGTGGCCTGGCAGAATTGATTAGCTGACCATTTCCCCACAAACTGCAGGCATCCTTTGCCATTCGAATGTGTACTCAAGGTCAGGTCGCAAGAGATGGCAAGGCTGTTGTTGATGGAAGAAGACGCCTGAGCAAGGAAGGATGTTTGCTGCTTTGATTGGGTCTGAGCATTGGGGTTTGGCAAGTGCGGATCCAGGGAAGTCACACCACAGAGTCTATTATTCATCGCACCTTCTTCCTCTCATTACAGCATTGGTTGCCGTTTCCACTTGTGGTTTTCACCTTACTGAGTAACGGGCAAACAGAGTATCTCACTAGTTTATAATCAATTGCAGTATATCATGATGACCAACAGTATACTTCTGAGAATGGCCTTCGAGACCCGCTCCGGTATGGCTGGCCCATATATATAAGTAGTCGTCGATGGTAACACAAATTTATATGGCCAAGCCTTCGTCCAATACTCGATACAACGCACAAGGTTGCGTGTAGTCCATTCAGTCAGGATTCTGACTTCCGTCTGGGAACCCTATAATGGATACAAAAAGAACACGTACGAGAGGCAGTCGCCTCTCCATCACAGGTGAAGGTGGATGAGTTGCCCGCCTGATTACTTTCTGACTTATACTCTTTTTCCGAGCTGCCGTCTTTCGGCACAACTTATCTGGCGTGCGACAGCTCCTGTGCCTTCTACCTGAAGTGTTGCGAGGCTTTGCGAGAGCCAACGTCCCGGCCGATGTTTGCTTGCCGACGATGGAGCCGTCACCGAATGAATGAATGGCTGGCTTACTGTCGGACCAAGAAGGCCCCTTCTATGCCGCCGCGCAGGCCATGGGGCCAGTTCTGCTGCTACCGGTCGGCTTTGAGCGGAAGTGATCTCCTTCGCAGGAGACTGGGTATGTATATGTCGAGACAGAGGCCTCTAGCTGGTCTTTGGAGACGCCGAAGGACGGACTGCGCAGTGGCTACCCAAGATCGTGAAATGGTGGGAGTATTCATCTCCGCGCAATGTTGGAGGGTCATAAGCCGGTGCCGGTGGTGGCGGAAGTGGGCCTCATCTTGAATTGGGAATTAGGCGGTGGGCGATAAAGGAGCTCAAGCAAGTCCACGAACGACAAGAGGGATAGGGGCTAAAATTGCGGACGCTCGTGCTGCCATTCTCAAAGCACCATGCCATGTTGTGATCGTATTGTACAGCGATGAGACATGATTAGCATTGTAAATGTCGCATTTATCTATATAATCAAGGAATGAAAGTAGAAACCTGTTCTTGGATCGTGAAGATCATTAACATAAGTATGTATGCTGTTATGCAAGGCCCCAACCGAGGCCTCTACTAATGAGGAATCGAAAACGTGAACTTTTCAAACCGTAGTAGGCTGGACGAACAGCGGACATGAGTGCCAACCTCGTCATGTCTGTCCTTCCTTCCGTGGACCGCCTATCCTCAAATGCATCAACCCAAAATAGTGTACCAATACATTGGCTGCTCCAGTCAGTGTGTCTGTGCCCCCTGAAAATAATGCTTGCTCCTCCAAAACGCCATCACACTGACTATCGATCAGCTGTGCCCCAACGACAGCTGTAATTCCCAAGCCTTTCAGGTTAGTCCATTACAAAAAAGATAAAAATAAAATGCCCCAAAACGCCGCTGCCATAAGTTCCATGCACCTTCCCGACCTCTCGATGAAGAGGTCTTCCATACTTTAGTGGACTAATATTACACAAAATGGTCTAAGTGAGTGATAGTATCGTGTAAGCAAACGATATGCCAGCCTCTCTTTCGTAGAGGAGCTGGCAAGACAAGATTATGCTGAAGATGCTCTCTGTTGACTCACTCCTCGAATGCTCCAGGAATGGACAAAGAGAGCCGCTTCACCCCATCGTCTGACTTGATTGGGGCTTCTAGTGTTTGTGACGAGCTTTTGAGATCCGCAGTTGAGCTCGTCACCTCATCTTCCGACAGAAATTCCGCAGGTATGTGGGTGGGAGTAACTGGGGGTTCGAGTTTCGCGACAGGTTCAACAGAGTCAAAGACTTCAGTTGATTCCGTAATGATGGGTTGAGGTGTTAGCGTAACCTCGGATGCGTCTCTGGGTAATGTTTGGGTTTTGCCGTCGTCGTTTGCACGTTCCGCTGCCTGGTGGACGGCTTCAGGTTGACCCTCCTGACTTATGCTCATGCGTGGACTCTTCCCAGCTGAACTTTCCGTGCGACCGTGGAAGGGGTGAGAGACAGGCACGACTCCACCTCCGATGCGGCTCCAGAACATTTGCTCTCTCAGTCTTACACTCTCCTCCCATGCGGCTCGTTCCGAATCAGCGTCATCGGCCCGCCAGAATCCATCTTTCACAATGCGCAAAAAGCCCAAGAAGTCGCACGTGGACCGTACGCGACCGAGGCAGTACTTGCAAAGTGGGTAACGCTGAGCAGTGTCGGCCTCGCTTGTTCGGAATCGGTGGTTGCGCAAGTGAGACTCGTCCCGGCGCGTGTCGCCGCATAGAGAACATGGATAGAATTGCGGCTTACTTATAGATGCAAACGGACTGTTCGATGGGACGGGTTCCACAACGAGGGTGCCTTCACACATGGCACTGAGCACAGCTCGCCTGGCAAGCCATGATAGCCCAGGCGCTGTGTCGAGTCGCAGTGTTGGTTCGATATCCTCGACGAGTACCCTTTTGTAGAATTTGCTATCTTTCAACGGCGGTAGTGGCCCAGAGGAGCCAGTGCTGATGGCTGACGACGGGGTATTGGGAGTTTGAGGCGACGTCGTATGGATGGAGGTGCCGGCTGCAGACAATGAAGTTGTCGACGCATTGGAGGGCGCGGAGTTGGCACTCGACGAGTTTAGTAATCCTAGGCTCAGTCCACTATACGAGCCCGAGGAAGCACGGCTAGGCGCTCTTTTCGAAACATTGACAAGAGCCATGAAATCGTCGAAAGAGGATAGGTCCACTCGTACCACAGGCTGGAGTAGGTGAGTAAGATTCGTAGGATACGTAGGCGATAAAGGCTCCGCGATACCGCTCTGGGAGATGGCCTCGGAGGTATTTCCGTCCTCATCTGTGGGCGCGAACTTGCTAAATCCCGGAGAAGATGGCGTGGTCCCACTATGGTCATCGCGTTCGGCCGTCATTTGCTCCAGGACGAGCTTGAGCTGGACAAGCTGCTCTTGCGACGACTTCAGCAGACTTTCGCTATCGGCTAATTGGGCCTTCAGTTGTTCGTTCTTGCGTTGAAGTGCGTCATGTTCTTTCTGGGCATCTTCCTTGGCCGATATGACCATTTTGTTGGCTTCTTCAAACAAAGCTTGCGTCAAGTTTTCCAACTCCTGCTCGATCTTCTTCTTCTCTTTCTCCATTTCGCCACGCACCCGTTTCTCCTCAACGATCTTGGATAGCATATCTTTCTTGTCTGCTTCGACGTTTTTCCGCTTGACCCAAACGTCCCCGGCCAGCATCTCCTGTTGGCGTGCGACCTGGTCCTCGAGTTCACGTATCCGGTCTTTTGAGGACTCCAGCTCCTGGCGAGTGGAGCTTAGTGTGTCGTCGAGACTGGTCTGATGGTTAAGCGCATTGACAAGCTTGGTACTGAGGGTCGCGACTTCGTCGTCCAAATCAGGGTGATGGGTGGTTGGATCGGGGCTCGATCCATCTGCCCGACTCATGGCTCTGCTTCTCGGACCAAGATGTGTGCTAAACTCTTGGTCATCCATCAACGACTGTTTTGACGGCATCCTCTTCGGCGGCGTCGGCGTATGGACCTCGACTGTCGGCTGCGGTAGTTCCCCTGTCGCTGTCATGCTGGACAGATGCGACGAAGAAGGAGATCTGACGTGTGGCGGCGATTTGGAGCGAGGCGACACGCCTGAGAAGGTGGAGAGAGATCTGAAATGGCCATAACCGCGCGGTGGCGTATTAGGACCAGAGCCGGCCTGATGCCCTGTCCATGATGCCATGTGGATGAAGCTGAATTTCCCCATGTTAGTCGTATTAGGATCATAGCCAATTGTGAGACCAATATAGCTCCAAAACTGGTCTATACGGGCAAAAGGTAGACAGAAGGCAAGAGCATGATGGAAGAGGGGGAGGTGTGTGTATGTGTCATGGTGTCATGGTAGGCTCGAGTAATCGGAGATGTAACACAGAATTGCACGTACCCGTCCATCTGGACTGGCTTACGGACCACGAGGTCCCCTGATGTTGCGTGGTTCGATTCGTCGCGGCCCAATCAAGTGTGCGAATTGCAGTCCAATAAGGTTGAGTTGGTGATCCTGTATAAAGCCTCGTGTTTTGTCGGCCGTACAATTATTTCGCGAGTCGTTGGAGAGGAAGCTTTTCCTCCGTTTTCAACGATTGTTGCTTGCCGAAGCGCCGGGGTTTTGTGAAAGTATGCAAGTACGAGCTCATGTATGCATTTCTCCGATATGCATGAGTCGTCGAAGGCGCCTTCGTTGGATGTGCAGTTTGAACCTAATACTTTGGGTTTCAGTTGATGTTGTTGTGAGACAGTCCCTTTTCTGTACTGTCTATGTTGGGCGTTATGGTTTGGGCGCGCTGCAAACCGGACGGGGGGTATATGTTAGAGATTGTTAGTTGCTCAGGCAGCTCGTCAACCAGCGAAGGTCTACCGTGAATCAATGGAATTACAATGAGGTATAAGAGGAGGGGATAAGCGACAAGGTGAATGGATGAACTGAAGCGCGGGAAAAGTGTGGAGGCCGAGCAGAAGGAACATTCAAAAGGGAAGGAGTGTAGCGAGCGACGAGTTGGTTATCGGAAAGGCGCAGATGTGCCATGCGGAGAATGGCAAGAATGGCGAGAATGGCTGATATGATAGGCCGGGTCTAGGTGGTAGTCTTGGCCCTCGGGGCTTGATCTGGGAAGACTAGGGAAGACTTGATGGATGGGAACACACTAGGATGACATGGGCTCGTTAGAACGCATGTCATTCGTTCATTGATGGCAACTCTCACGGATGCAGCGGGTAACATCCATCCATGCTGGGTACACCATTGAAACTGTGGCACTACAGCCGCTCAAGTACTCTCGTACTGTCTTTAGCCTGCAGATCTACGCGCTGGATGCTGCACAACGCGTACAGGATGTCCATGGATCTGGTATATGACGCCAAGCTTGGGAAATCCCATCAGTCGATTGACCTGGCGCTGACCCAGCAGCACGTTTGTCGGTTGTTCAAACCAAACAATTTGGGGAGGGCGGGAATCGCCTGTGACTGGCTAGCAGTCGCTTCCCCGATTCCAGAAAGGCAACTATCGCTCATCACGCTGTGTGAGCCTGTGACCAAATCGGGGTATCAATTGACTTGCTTGCCTGACAAGAGACACTTATTAAAAACGTGGGAACGAATCGGGTGGAGATAGTGTTGGATGAGGCGCATGCATACCTACGTTAGTCGATACATGCACCTAATAAGAGGAGCACGAGCATAACTCTTCATACTGGCAGAGGGCGCTAGGTTAGTCTTGGTCCTCAGTTGCGACAACAAAACTGACAGATTCTGAGTACATGTTTGTTCAACGTCGCAAAACAAAACAGTCGGCCCAGTTGGGTGAATCGACTGATTCGCATGCACGAAAGAAGAAGCTCGTCATCGATACGAGTGTTTGCGCAGGTTTTCCTCGCTTAGGCTGACGCTTCCAAGCTTTTTCTCTGTCGTATTTAGCAAGGCCCCCGGGCGCCCCTAGTACTAGGTGGTGATAGGGTTACAGTGCTTGGGGCTTCACTTCGGACTGTATGACGATTGTCTCTGATTGACAGAAGCTGCGCGGACACCTGTCAAGCACCCTGTGACGTGCCGTGCGGAGCAAATTGATAGATGGCAAGCGGCCGACAGGCTTCAAGTTGAAATGCCCATGACAATATGTTAATACGATGAGCTCATACTTCTCTCTTTTGCTGCACACCAAAGGTATGTTTCAATTGACCACTATGCGTATCAAACATGGCAATTGCGTTTGGAGAAAAGGAGTCCAATAAATAATATACTCATCTCCGCACTCGCTCCAAAAAGGGGACAGGAGCTGACAGGAGCTGACAGAAAGGAGTATCGGAGGATCAGAGCTCTTGGAGCCTGGTAATTCCCCTTCAATCAATCTGAGCCCCGCTTCCGGCGGACGCGCCTTTATGGAACCAACAACATGGCGAAGGCTGTGTCATGCCTGAGCGCTACCTGAAGTACTGAAACAACCAACCTGAACCCTTTGCGGAGCTCTCTGAGTTGGCCTTAACTCCGGCGCAGGCAGGGTTTTTGTTCATCATGCTTCTTTTACTACATTATTTTGGCTGAGAACGAGAAGCTGCGTTTACTCTCTCACATATGTTGAATAAGCAATGAGCAGGACACGTACGGGCTGGCGAATGTGCGCTACTCTTTGGCGCTGCGCTGCTGTGTTTATTCCACGAGTAATGAGTATGTTAGTACAGTAGGAGAGAGAGATGGGCATGTCTAGACGACAAAATGATTGACGATTATCGGATGGCACCACTAGCGATATCCAGGACCCTGCAAGACCAAAAAAGCCGCCAACCAGGATCTACTACTACGGCACCGAACCAACACCTTAATACGGAATTGATTCTCCCCTCTACGCGCCCATCGCATTCGGTTCAGGCAGGGAATGGCCTTCTTTGCCGCGCTCCAACAAGTTGAAAGAGAAAGAATTGCGGGCGTTTTGTTTCCTTCGTATCGCAGATCTTGGAACCGTCAAGTCTAAATTGTTTGGGTGCTTTTCCCACCTCGGCTAGATTAAGTCGTGATGAGATGACTAGACGAACGGATGGACGACCTGAAAATCCGAAGTTCCGCATGTTCTATCAAACCGCAAAAACAACACCGACGGCAATCTAGCACCCCCTGGCCGCCGCGAGTTTTGATGGAGCCTCCATCAGCTCAGCTCAACTCCACTGACCGTCAGGCACATGTATGAAAAGATTGGGGCCTGAAGCCTCCTTCGAGGCTCGAGACCCTTGCATTCTCGTCAGCTCAAGCATTCCAGATTCATCTGGACTCGAATAGTTATTATGGCTTCAACAAAAATAGCAATAGTCCTACTAAAGGAGTAGTCGCCGCCGCCGACAGCGCCAAACAAGCCCAGCCTCACCCTGACCGATTTGGATGAATTGGGATGAAAAGTTTGTTGTTCACGTGCCTTGCTTGCAGGTTCCCCGTTCGAGATCAATCGTCTTTGTCGTGCCTCCACGTTCTGGCCAAGTTCTCGTCTCTTCATCATGCCAACGCATCCTTTAAGCTGTGAGGGCCCGACGACTTCTTCTTTTTGAATTCCCCGCCAGCCAACCGGCAGCTCAGGGTCGTGATGCCGCTGTAAACTCAAAACGTCTTGGCTCTCGATGATCTGCAGTTCAGGCCGCGTTCCTGCGTCTCTAAACGGGCCCTGGCGCTGTGTATGGGTCTTGGGGTAGGGGGCACGGAGCGTGGTGCGTGGACCAACATCAGTCCAGCATACATACGTGTCACGCGCTCTGGACCAAGCAAGGCACCACATGTTGCCTTGCGGCATTTCATGCCTTGCTGTATTGTATGTATGTGATATCTCACTTGGGCTTCTGTTCATCTTCCAACAACTCCCTCCCGTTGCACGATGCCGAGCGAGTTATGCAGGTATGCAACCCGGGTGAGCCCTCCCATGCACGTTCACAAGCAGTTGACCTAGACATTCATATATTCATCATGAGCCGCGACAGCAACAACCTCGTAATAATAGTTGCAGTACAGTAGTGAACTAGGAAGATGAACGCCCAAGGGAAAAAACGAGTGTATTGCGAGCTCGAGCTGATTCGTGTGTAGCTCAAGGAAAACAAGAACAAAATGTACCTATTCCCCTCATACGTCTCGTCGTACGTCAAGATGGAATGAACCAAACTCCCATCTCATCACATGGACACATAAAACCGTAATCATGATCCCACTAACGACCAACCCATCCAAATTCCCAAACTGTTCAGCACCCAGTGAATGATAACGACCGTAAATAACCCTGAAACTGCTTGGGAGGGGCGATTCCCGCTACGGAGACCAGATGAAGCGACTGACCGACTGATTGGCTTGATCGAAGTCTGCTGTTTCTGAAACCCTTCCTCAGGACCAAAAGAACCCCGCAAGATATTGGGCTCAGAAACAACAACGAAACCTCCCCCTTTTCCTTTTATTCGCGACAGAATGGCGGTGTCTACTTGGACATAGACAGAGATTTGGCAGCAACGCTGCCCCTGTGAGCCGGCAGATCAGCGAGGCACTGGGCAACGCACTCCTCGACGCACTCCAGGATCCCGGCCACGTCCTTCTTGGCGACGCACTTGAGGCCGCAGTCGCTGCAGTTGTGGTGTACGTGCGGGGGCGCCGTGGCGGACGGCTTTGGGGGGGGGGAGAACCGACACCGACGCCGTCGGAATTCTCAAGGAAGCAGACACCAACGACGTCGGAACCCGCAAGGAGGCAGACGCCGACCACGTCGGAATCATCATGGAAGCAGTGACGGAAGAGAGCGGCTTGATGCTCCTGATAAGGTCGTCGTCGCCGTCAACGGCCGCCGCCTGACGCTTGTTCTTATACATGGCAAAGTCCAGGTCAGGGTCGACGGCGGTCTCGAGAGGGAGAGGGAGGATGTTCGAGGAGGAGGGGAAGAGGTGGGTAGCTCTCGGTACGCCGACGGGGAAGTGGCTGAGTGAGGGCGTGGGAAGGTCGAGGTCAAGGCCGTCGGTCTCTACTGGTAGAGTTGGAAGAGAGACGGTCAGGGAAGGCAGGGCGAAGTCCTCAGTCTCGAGAGGAAGGTCTTCCGTCAGCGTGAGTGAAGGTAGAAGACTGCTTGTCTTCGTGGGTGGGACCAATCCATCCGTCAGTGTAAGCGAAGGCAGAAGACCATCTGTCTCCAGGGGCAGGTCATCTGTGACTGTGACAGAGGGCAGAAGATCGTCCGTGGAGGTAGGTAGAACAAGGTCGTCAGTTAGGCTGGGGATATCCACAGCTCGCTTCTTGGTCGGCAAGTCAAGACCATCGTCGGTTTCCAAAGGGAGAGGGACGGTCGAGGTCCGGCTGCGGCGCATCGTTATGGTTGGGAAGTCCCAAGGCTCCGAGTTAGTGGGAGGTGCTTCCCGTAGATGATGAAATCATCAGCCGAGGAAGTGGGGACAGCGGTCGACAGTGACTTGAGGCTATGGGTTCGCATGTTGAGTACAGCAGTGAACTCGGTCGAGGTCGAGGTCGATGTTGCAGTCTCTGTGAGGCTGTCCATCATCCGCCTGCGGTGACTATACATCGGTTAGTAATACATTTAGCTAATAGATTTGAACCGTAGCGTACTGGACAGGCTTTGCCATGATGCCGGGTGCGAGACCCGCAGCAAGTATGAAGCTGGTCAACATCTTGTTGAGTTGGTTCGGACACCTGGGTTCACTGTTTTGGAAAAGGGGTTAGTTCAAGACTTATGATTCTGCCGACTTTGAGATGACTGTTGATTTCTCACGATATGGTCTGTCTGCCTGACTACTGCTTCATTTTGCTTCCTGGGATGTCGCCCCCTTCCAACTTATATACCTGCAACTTCTGAACTCACATCCGACTTCGTGGAATTTAACCCCTATTGCGCCAACCTTCCCGGTCCGACGACACGAAACGCGACGACGTGAAAACCGTCGATCGGATTACCTGGCAGGGCGGCAGCATGCCAACCCAATTGTGAATAAGGAAAGTGAGCATCGTAATTTGAGACACGCACTACGGGTTGACAGCAGTAGTGTCTCAGACGGCCCGACGACGGCCACCTGATCAGCGGCTTGATTGCCTATTCCTCGACGTATATCCATTCCACCACGTCTTCAGTTTCGCCGAGAATAAGGGCGAAAAGTTCTTCATAGGCGGATTGCGTGCTTGAGGACGGCAGGACAACGCGTCGCTTCGCGGTTAGCATGACTAGGACTACAGATCGTGGGCCAACGTAAGCCATGAACTGGTGCAGGGACGTGAAGCGCGACGTATATGGTAGCCTCGATGATGCAGAAAAGCCAATGCTGCATGCTGTATGCTATATCTAAAAGCACTTTGGTTCCTTGAATATCAAAGACGAGCATCAATCCAGTACTGGTCCGTGATATACTACCCCTAATCCAGTGCCATGGTATTTGTTGTAACTATCTGCCTTTTCCGAAATAATGCATCAGATATGCATGGAATCCGGAGCGAGTTCTTTGGGGCCGAATTCGAGTTGCATCGATTTCAGGGGTAACATCGCCTTGAGCAAGATGATGCATCCAGGGCAAGCAGTACAATAAGCTACCTTTTTTACAGTCTGTTGGCTTATATGACTAGATGACCGCTGATCTAGTCTCTCAGGATTCATCACAATCAACCGCCCGTACTCGTATTACTATTTTATTCTGGCAGCTTCAATTGAGCACCTGCACACATCTCAGCTTTGACAGTCAAAGTTGATGACCACGGTCATAAGTAAATCACGGCAGGGGAGAGAAGAGGCCTTGTCGCTAGGGGCTATTCTGCCAAGAGTTTTAATATATACCAGACGCAGGAAAGAACCTGAGCACCAAGTAGGTACCTAGATAAACAGGCAAGTGATTTTTCTTATAGATGGCTCTGTCTTTGGTATACTCTGATTCTATACTGACCCATATATGTGCAGATGTGCATAGGAAAGTCACCCTTGTTCAGATCAGTGGACACACTCTATCTGAGATGCAGATCCGTAGGAGGCAACAACTGATCCGAGTGTTGACTATACTGGCCAAAAGCATCCAATCAAGTGTACATTGTAACAGGATAACCAAACTTATGTAAGCCCCAGCACCGCATCTATGGATCTAAGTTTGCATCGAGTTCAATTGGGCAGCAATCGAGTTATTAGATCAAAGTGATGGGTTGGTTGCATGGGTAAGCAATTACAGCCACGAGGCTGGATATATGTGCTTCCAGTCCCATGTTGCAAGTCGAGGGCTCATGATGTCATGGTAAACAGGCCCTCAAACGGACCAGAGTTCTACAGTGCATCAGGACCAATGTCTCTGATAAATATAGTCGGTTTGATCTGTCGTTCGTCATGCAGGGTCATGCCAGGTAGTCAACAAGCTTTCTTTTTGATATGTTGACGTATATTAACTTACATAAGTACTAAAAAAAAGTCGCATGGGAGAAAGAGAGACAGACGCCATCTTCTTTAGTAGTAGAGGAGGCTCGTCCCCCGCAAGGTGTTGCCAGGCCAGCCCCGATTTCTCAAGCGCCCGTCGTTGGCCCACTTGAGCTTTCCAGTTACCCACTTTACTTCCCCAAGCACCAAGCTCTAGTTGTAGCTCGCCGCTGTCGACGAACATCTTCACTGCAGCTTATAACGGCCGTTGTTTGTGTCTCAGACGACTGAATATACTCAATTGTGAGAAAAGCCCGATTGATTCGAAGAAGAAAAGGAAATAATTCGTAAGTTGTAAACCTCTTCAGTTGTCATTTTGTTCTTCATCAAATTTCAGTACTCAGTTATCGCAAACGGTGCCATGGTTTCATGCTGTTGCAATGCCTTGCTCAAGTGGGAGGCTGGGAAAGTATTCCCAACCTCGTATATTCAGACAAACTGCTGCCAGCCCCCCGACCACGATCCAGCAAAAAGGCAATCCCCCCAACCAGGACTCGTTCCTGCAGTTATGAATCATGCATCCCGTGGACCTGCATCTGCAACCTAGAGCATATCGACTCAAGTCATTGGCTCGATATATCCAAGTGGTATTCTAGTGGAGTTTGTTAGGCCGCAAAAGCGACCCCCCGTCTGCTGTGCTGTCCCGGTTACCAGAACCATGGCCAACTCGCAAGGCCTCCCTTCTAACTATGTCGAGCAGAACCGTACGTCTGTCTCTCTTTTACTCATAACAACATTAGCCAAGACTTCTCGCTTACTTTCCAACACTAGGATCCAACCAATCCTACAGAACCTTCTCGTCTGCTGCCACGCCGACGGCGAGGCCATCTCCGGCTCAGGCTACCGTTCTGCACCTTCCAATCCCGGAATTTCGCCATCTGCGACCACAACCATACGAGCGACCCGAGCTTCCTGCTTCGCCCTCACCACCTTCTACCATCGTTCCACACGTCCCGTCGCCGCCTCCATTCGGCACGACGTATGGAACCAATCATCCTCCTAACCAGCAACGGGCGGTGACATACCAAGTGCCTGAGCCTGTAGCCCCTCGACAACTGGCTCGGTTTCAGCAGAAGCCCATCGCCGCTATGTCCGGGCCTCAATACCAGTCCCTTGCCAATGCGGTGACCGACGATATGCTTCGCGCCACCAAAGCGTCTATTACCCCAGGCATCGACGACACCCCCTACATTCAGCATGCGATCGAAGCTTTGACGCGGCAACGGTATAGTCGAGGACTCTCAGGGGTGTCTTCTTCCGGCGCTGGCGAGGAAAATCCTATGATGCGGTACATGCCCGACACCGTCCCGGGGCTCTTCGACCCTCTCCCCGCTCATGAGTCTCTGTCTCAGTCGGAGGATGCCAACTACTACGAGGATGTCGACCCGGATGAATTACTCGCAACCCGACGGCTTCAACGAGCCCTCTCTGATAACCCCGTTATGCCAGTCATGGACGAGCACCCACCTGTCCCGCCCAGGAGCACCCATCGAGTCCCGATGGCAGTGAAGGATATCAGTGGGGCGACCAGTCAGGTTGGTGGCGGACTGAGGGCAAGGCCATGCTGGATGAGTCGCAAAACCGTCCGAAGCACGTACATCGTTCTCCTCGGAACCTCCCGCACTGGCACGCTCGCTCGGATGTCGACGCCGAGAGGATCCGAGACCACCCTCCTCTCACTTTCAAACCCTGGATCCTTCGGACCCAATCACTGTTGGTCCTGGCAGTACTATGCGTATTAATGATTGCGGCCCTCATGTTCTGTGCCATCTATAGCGACCGCCAGAATGGCTTGGTAGGCTACGGTGGCGCGATGAGTGGGGGGCAATATTTTGTCTTCCGGATCATGCCTCAACTCATTGCGGCAGTCTTGCTGATCTATGCTCAATGTGTCATAACCGCAGTGTTCCGAGTTCTGCCTTTCTCCGCCATGGCATCCGAGGATTTACGATACCGACGAGGCGTTGGCTTTTTACCCCTATATCCCAAGTCATTCCTGTGGCCTCAACTTGTTAGCACCTGGCAAGTTTGGATACCTACCATCATCACCTGGATTGCCAACCTTACGATCCCGCTGCAGAGCACTCTGTTTACGGTCATAATTGTTGATGGCACATGGTCTTGGGCGACAGTCCAGGGTGTCGCTTGGGTTCTGGTGGCACTATATGTATTCTTGCTGATTTCCACCGGTATTTTGATTGTCTTTTGGCACAGTAGGCGTACTGGTATGCGACCAGGTTGGGACGTCAAGAGCATCGCCGATGTCATCCACTTGATGGCGCAGAGCAACTCTGCGCACTTGTATGACGGCACCGAGACAGCCGCGAGTAGGGCCGAGATGAGAGATAGACTCGACGGGAACAGGGATCGACTCGGCTACTGGTCTACCCCAGACGCCCCAAACTGGGTGTGGCACGGTATAGGACACTCGACCAATGACGAAAAAGTCGACATCGAACAATTGGGAGCCTCCGTCCATGAGAGGGATTCACGCAGCGGCATGTCTCACAGACCCCTAGCGGGCCCTGATATGCGCCATAGCTACCTGCCTTGGTGTATGCGGACGAGCCAAGTTATAATGTGGGCGGTGGCTGGCTCCGTCCTCCTCATTGCGCTCTTCGTCGTTTCTTTTAATCCAAGTACCGACATCCACCGCGGATTCCTCCCTGCCCTCAGAGCTGGGCCTATTCCAGGCGCATTTTCGGCGGCAGACTTCCTTTACTCTTTCGTCCCGTCGCTCATTGGCCTTATACTGTTTCTCATGTTCCAGTCACTCGACCTTACGTTGCGGATCCTGACACCCTGGGCCGAGTTGACACGGAAGGAAGGTTCGAGGGCCAAGACGTCTTTGCTCGTTGACTACGCTGCTTGTCTGCCACTGGAGGCTACATGGAAGGCGCTCAAGAACCGGCACTGGCGCGTGGCCTGTATCTCTTATTTGGCGAACCTCTTCATTCTGATACCAGTACTGGCTGGCGGCTTGTTCATGGCCATGACGCCACCAGCAGGCGAGGTGCGGATGTATGCAAACATACCTGCCTACGCCGTCCTGCTAAGCCTGCTCGTCCTCTACGTGTTGGCATTGTTCGCAATGATACCAAAGCGCGCTCAGTTTGGTATCCCCCATGCTGTGACTTGTGTGGCCGAGATCATTAGCTTCTGCACCAACGATGAGCTCCTGGCCGACGACGCTTTCCAGTGGCCGCGTGATCGCAAGGCATTCGAGGGGAAATTGGACGCTTACGCCGACCTCCTGGATCAGAGCAGATGGTTCCTTGGCGACGGTCAACACGGCGGGGAGAAGTTCGGCATCAGGCGTTTGCCCAAATTCACAAGACCGCCGTCGCGGAGGCTGCACCCGAAACTGCGCGACCCGGACACTTTGGAGAGGGCCAAGATCATGGTGATGAGAGGCTCTCATGTGGCACATAATATTTCTAGACCTGTAAATACGGGCAACAGCCAAATGCTTGATTAGCGCTTTAACGATCACCACGACAACGAAACAAAACGACGACGACTTCGATTACGACATGATTTTGCGCAAACATTTACGACACCCATGTATAAACAGAAGTTTTGCCGTTGCATTTACGCTTCTACCTGTACATTGTTATTTACTATTGCCAGGCGTCCACCTTGCTGGAGGGGACACGCTGATTCGGCATGGCACATAGAATTTGGACTTTATCTGGAGGATGAGGGTTTGCAACAACCCAAGAGATGAGAGTGCGATATGAATCAAATCACCACTTTTTGGATTTTACGTGGAAAGGGTTCACTCAATAATGGGTTCATGGGTTACGAAAAGGCAAAGGCGTTTTAGGGAGATACATGAGGGATGATTTTATCGGCATTCTGACGACGAGCAAACTGCATATACACATCATACGTTAATAGGGGGCTCCCACCCACGAAGGGAGTCTCCCAGGGAGAGAGTGTTTGTATGTTTGAAGGAAAGAAGGGAGCAGGAGTGAGTTAGAGTGAGCCCGCTTGCAGGTACTGTCTATTAGAGACCGGAATTGAAAACAGAAGAACAATTCCGCCTCAGGCGTTCTACTGATCACTCTATCATTCCCTGTTTGCTTGCTGGCGTGCGCGTTGTCTAAGCTTAGCCGTAAAATCGGTCGGTCCAGCCGATCTCCGCGTTGGTCTCGATCCGACGCTCCTTAACGAGTAGTAATGTAAGCGAGACCTTGTATATCTCTTACACCTCATCGCGAAATGCTCTGTACTCCACGCAATGAGCACTATGCAACAAAGGGGCCACAAGTGCCATCGCAGGATGGAAGTTGATACCACAAGACGATAGCAACACATATTAATTATACGTGTACACCGTAATGGGCTAGCAATTTTCCGTACGATACGACAGAAGACACGGTAGAAAGGAGAATCGTCCGGCTTATATATAGTATGCGACTAGGTGCTCTGCATCAAATTAGCAGGAAACACCAATGCATTCACTATCAGGTTGTGTATGATCATGGGAATATGTTTGGTTGAAGAATACATTTCATTATCATTTCTATATGATTTCATGTCCATGCTATAAAATAACACATAAATACTCGACTGACTGTGTTGACCTTGCGACGTCTCCGTCGAATGTCCCCTTTCTCCCGTCGTCATTATCATCTGTCGTCATCGTTCATCATCAGTCAACAACAAATGTTGTCGGTTTCGCAACCGCACGGTGTTTTTTTTTCTTCGTCTCTTTCTTCCTCCCTCTTGTTCTTTTGGATCCCGTACACACCAGCGTACATAGTGGCTGAACTGATCCTTTTGTTATCCCAGTAAGGAAAAAAAAAGTAAAGAAGACCCTTGGTTCCGCCGCCGCCGTCTATTGACAAATGCGATGATGATGTAACAATGTTGATGCCCAAATCCCATGCCATGATGCGATAATGAAAAGTTTGATGGAAAAGATTTGCTGCTCCGATGAGCCGCCCGCCACCAAATGAGACCAAGATAGAATAAAAAAAGAACAGAGTAGAAAACAAGCCGACAACCACAAAAGGAAAGATATTTTGGTAGCAAGGTGACCGCCAATTATGCGGAATTCATTTTTCAGATATTCCGCACATCAGGATGGTTGGTGACCAGAAGGAAGAGAGCAAGAAACCCTTGATGTAAGATGTATTTGGTTTTCGTTTTTTCCATGATTCATTCCCCGGTTACCTCGATCCTCTATCATGACAGGCATCTCGTCGTACACATAAGTCTTGGTCGTGGTCATTCCATGTTTTTGTTGTTTTTCCTCTTTTTCGTTTTGAGTCTCTTTGATCGGCCGTGTGAAGGAGCCAAGGGGGCGTGTTGTGGTATAGTGTGTATATTTGGTTGCAGATTGCAGGGTCAGGGAGGACCCACGAGGACAAGATGATGATGAGTTGTTATTGGATGCTTGCATCAGCCGCATTAATTGACGGGGGATCTGATGAAGCTGAAATATGCCGTATTCCGAATTCATATCCAGTGTTGAGGCCCAGTCCATCTCAGGACAGGCACTGGAATTAGAAAAAGAAAAGGATTCTAGGCAGGAGATGGTTGCCCATTGGTGTGATTGGATCCAGATAAGGCATAACGTAAGACTTTATGACGATGAACGACCCTTCAAGCCCAGGATTCGGCCCAAAGACCCGCCTCGCTTCCGCGTCTCGGATCCATCTCTGGACCCGCGACCACCGGATGGGGTGGGGGGACTCAATGTCGAAGAGCCATGGGTCTTGTTGCTGCGGTCGCCGCCAATGGTGCTCTTCTTGTGCTGCAGGCCACGGGTAAGGCGCCGGACGAACTTGCTCTCTGCCTCGGCATCGCTATCATCGTCCGAGTCACACTCGAAGACGGAAACGTTGCGCTCCAGCTGCGGCCGCGGAGGTCGCTGAGCCATGGCCGACTGTTCGAGGAACGGTCGAGAAGGGAGAGGGGCTAGCGGTGCTGTAGCGTTGTGGTAGGTCTTCTTGTTGTGTGCGGCGGCAGCGCCCTCGGCGTGCTGCCGGCGTATGTCGAAGGCCGAGGCCGACGGCCGCAGTGACATCGGTCGTGTGTCTGGGAAGACGGGAGAGACGGGAAGTGATTGTATATCTTGCTTGATGGTCGAAGTCGACATGGATGCTGTGGGTGCTTCATAAAGAGGGTGAAGGTGGGCCCGTGGCTTGCTAGAGTTAAAGTTGGCAATGGACTTGCTGGACCTCAGCGGCTTGCGCTTGATTGTGTGCTGCTGCCGGGGCACTTCAGGTGTTAGGGAGGTTGATCGAGTCGGGATAGGCTCTTCGCTCGGTGCCTTTGGGCATACCGAAACCGTGGCTGGGCTCCTGGTCTGAATTGGCCTCAGACGAGAGCTTCTGGGATTGGGCAGGGGCCATTGGAAAGCCTGCAGCTGCGAAGACTGACGCTCTGCCGAAGGGATTGTGATAGTGCCATCGTCCAACCTTTCGGATTTCGATGGTAGTATAGTGGTAGTGAAGTAGTCCGAATTGTCAATGCCAGGACTGTAGGAGCCCTGAGGCTGCTGTAGGCCTTGTGGCCTGGGTGCATCATTGGGCCAGAAGCTATCCCAGAGTTCGCTGGCAGAAGCATTGTAGTGGAAGTCGTCGTCGGCGGAAGCCTCCGAGTCAGAGGCATCGGTCATGCCCGGGACGGATCCATTAGAGGTCATCGACGATCGACTATCTGTTGCTTCATGTCGTATAACCCGGCTGTCGGGCCGGGGATATGAGAAGCTGGCCTTCTGACTGGACATCTCGCCTTGCTGTGAATGTTGTTGTTGTTGGTTCCTCATGGCGTCTGATGGTGTTCCATGAACCAACCCCATTAGGAATTCATCCCGATGGATGTTGTCGAGTCCGTTCCTGGAGTCCATGATCGTGATGCAGTCGATGCCGTATGAGGGATCGAGCCTTGAATCTGAATCTCTATGACGAGACGTGACAGGCTTTGGACAGGGAGTCGACTACTTAAGGAACATGTAATGTAGTTTGGGGAAGTCGACAACCTATGCCAAGATAGTCAGGCTTTGGGGGGAGAGTCAAGATCGCCAGGGCGGGAGTTCCAGGAGATATATCCTCTGAGACGGGGAGCGAGACAGGCGAGGTGTGTTTGGTTCAACAAAAACACGAGGGACAAGTCAAGTAGTGAAGTAGATAAAGTAAGTGACAGACATGGAATGCCCCTGCACCTGCGTGGGCCAAGCGGACCTTGGCAGGCCAAAAATGTTTGTACAGGACGCATAATAGCAAGGGAGGCTTGCTACCTCGATCGAGCCTGCGAGCCTGCAAGCCTGGCCCCCTTCGCAAGTGGACGCACTAACGCCACGGCCTACGGAATGCAACTAGTCATAGTGGGCAGTGGGTAAGGCGAAAAAAACGCGCGACTACTGCGAGGGACAAACGCCGGACCCAGACCCCATTTCCTGGCTGCTGCCCATTCAGTGAGTATCCGATGAAGCTCTCGAGCCCTCTGCGTTGGTGGCAGAGGCCGCCCTAGAAAAGGAGCAATTCGGGAGACAATGCGTCCAAGGAGCTGCAGTGACCCGGTAGCATCCAGCTAGTCCCAACGGCGAACATCTGACATGAGGTGATGGGCACTCTGTCAGAAGGAACCGAGAGAGAGACTGATAGCAACAAACAGATATTGGTGATAGCAACAGTATCCGGGGTCCAATCCGTAGGGCACGGGAAGAATGTATCGGATACCGTTTCCCTCCTTACCTAGTCCCATTCCAACCAATCTGCAACAAGAGGCCAACCTAGATGCTAGACGTCCTCCCTACCTACTTCTCAGCGTCAAAAGGGCTGTCAGTAGTGAAAAGTGAGGGATGCTAAATACTAGCAGCGCAGCAGCTCGCCTCGGAACGTGACTGCATGAGGATCGCGCTTGCGCCTGAAGTCGCTGGGGGGTCAAGTGCTTGGGTATGGAGGTCGGGTCTAGACTGGATGATAGTCCTCAGTGGCCCCAGAAACTTTGGCTCGTTCGTGTCGGGTTGCATTGTATCTGGGCGTCCAAGCTGGTCCCGTTCTGGACACTAATTTTAAGTGGGAAGCTTCAACAGCCGAACCAGCTTTCTTGCAGCTGATTGTGTAAACAACTGGACACTGGACACTGGACACGACGCAGCACACACAGCAAAGCAACAACAACACGGTTCCCCATATGTAAAACTTGTTGTCACATTCTCTTATGCAACATGGTCCATAGCATAGCCTCGGAGGCAAGTGGCTACTAACCCAAATCTAAGAGGCCGAGAGCACCGAGACAATCGTCGTCACCATCTCTCTCATTCCTTCCTTGATTTCAACATATGCCGATTGCAAACGTGCGGGCAGGCGGGCAGGCGGGCCTTGGGGGAGAACTTCCAAGTGGTTCGCGGTCGAGTCAGCAAATCACACTGTTCCGTACCTTACATACTACATACATATACCTTGGGTGCTTGGGTCGACCTGCATCGTTGTCCGATTTGGAGAGCCAGTGACTCTAACGCTGCTGATCGCCACGACTGCCAAATGTGTAGAAGTATTTGAGAGATCGGCGCGACCCATTGCCCAATAGGAACGTGTCGCTGGTTCCTGCTCAGCAAGCTGTCCGTGCAGTGCATGCCGAACTACCAGTACATGATGCAGCAGGGCGGACGCCGACTTTGGTCTTCCCCCCTCGCGGATACAGTGCATTAACCTAGTTTCTGCCGTCACTTTCAGATATGTGATGGGATGGTGTTTGGTCTCAACACTGTGAACACTGTACTGTATATGCGTGTAGAGCCGTCTTTGGGAAGTCGGCCGTGCCGTACGACTTTGGATTGCGGCAGACATGTCTCTTTTGAGAAGAGATATGGCCTGTCTGGTCGACCGGGACTTGCAGCCGGGAGTTGATATCAGTCAGGTCAGAGATTGAGAGCTACAATGTGTTGCCAAACGCCGTTCGTACAATCGTGTATCTGTCCGCGCTGGTTGGCCCAGACAGGAACAAAAGGTGGTAGAGCTAGCAATGGTGAGGAGGAAGTTGCCGTTGGAGGCGGCGGGTGCAGCCCACCACAAACGAAGGCTCGTACGTCTTTGTGTGTGTATTGCCGTCACCTAATGTGCGGTGCAAGAAGCGGGTGCTAGTGTCTACTGTGTATGTATGGGATGGATGTGGAGGGTTGAGACTAGCCTGCGGCGGTGATGCTACAGCTGGCAGAGGTGTGTAATAAGAGCTATATCGGTGTGATTTAGAATTTGCTGAGGGCGCGGACACGCCTGGTGAGCGAGAAGAAGAAACACAGGGCTTGCGGCGCGTCTGTCTGAAAAGGAAGCCGCTCCAAGCCTCCGCCCCTCTCCCGTTCTCTCCGGGACCAATTGGAGCGTTTACCACCTCGTCGACTTTCTTTTTTGGGAAGAACCACCACCTGCATACGGCTCAATAAGGTTGGTTCGGTGGGTAGTAGTCTTGCGACTGGAGGTAAGTACGAAAGTACACCTGTCTGAGCCGATCCGGCACTCCGGGCAGTCTGGTGCAACTGGGCCGGCAAGGTCGGGCTAAGGTTACGTCGCAGGTGCTGTTCTCATCACTTTGGTGGAGAACACACAACGGCCTAAGGCTGCATGTGCAGATAACTGAGGCTCTTTTAGAACCATGCCATTCTTTTTCCTTTCTCTTTCCCATCATCCCAAGTACACGACACTACGCGTAACTCTCCTGCATCCTACTTGCGCTTTTAATGCAGCCACCTCCAAGCCGGCTTGTCGCACGACCATGCTTGGCAACGTCCGGATTTTCCAGCTTGCTGGTTCAGTAGCCTGGTAGGTTAAGTCGTGGTTTCCCCCCAACTTGTGGCCCAGGGCGGACTGGATGGCTGGATGGAAAAGGAAGGACGATCGGCAATTCACCTGGATAGGAGACTGCTAGCTTTTACTCTCTGTGCATAATCCTTTTGACTTGTCGGGATCCATGGTAGGAAGTATTAGTTCGGGCAGCATTCCAGGGCTTTTCAGAGGCATTGCACCAGAAACCGGTAGGTAAGTAAGGCGGCCACACGCCCAAACCTGATAGGAATGAGTGCCGCGCACTCGGGGAGTCCATACTTTGCGGGGTGACGCTCTGGAGTGGATGGGCTTTGTGCAAGGTAACCTGGCTTGCTGGGAAGGCTTGGAAGGTCAATACACCAAGATCTCCTCCAGCAGGGGGGTCCTTACGACAAATCTCCACCTCAAGCCAATCTGGCAGGGAGGGCTTCTCGTATTACTTCCAAGGTTCTAGTTATGTTTCTAGCTGGAAAGTAACACAACCGGCACTCAAGATGTTGTGCAATCAACCTTAACACCCTCATACTCTTATTATCTTCTATGAGTGCGATTCTCGAAACTGTGATAGACGGACTAGATTGACAGCCACGTGTTCTAGTTCATTTCACACACTTCTGCTGCTCATTGCACCATCTCCACTGAATCTTCCAAAGCGATGAACCGTAATGTTTTCGAATCTGTTCCAAACGTGTATCTGGGAGGCATTGGTGAATTGGAAGATTCTCATGAGAACAGACCCCCGGGAAAACTCTATTCCCTCCGTATCGTCAGGTAGGTACCATTCCGGGCAAGACCTATTGGGACGTGCTAGCGTATATGCAATGCAGTATGCAGTATTTTTAGTAGGTATTCAATATTCCTTCTCTTGGCAGCAGTAAGTACCGCAAAAGATGACAGGCCATAAGATAGGCCTTACTACAATTCCGCCATTTCATCCACGTCGGCCTACTGCCCACATGCTGCTTTAGCCATCGCGGTCACTGGGGGTGTTGGGCAGGCCGGTAGCTCCTACTCGAACAGGACAACCGCCGCTGATCTACCTTGCCAGGTTTATCGTGGGGCTCATCCTGGCAACCCCAGGGGAAGAGCCCGCCGACATATATACCTATTAATCTTCTCCAGAGTATGTTGAGCTTTCCAGACACAAAGCGGCTCACACAGTCTAGGCCATGTCTTATATCCCGCATTTACTACGTTGGCGTGTGGGAGCCGGAGCCGGACATGCTTACCCGTCAAAGGTAGGGGTCTACTCCTTACCTAGGTATGGCTCTGACATGCGGTATCATTTTTCGCAGGACGGGCAACTTTTTGTGATAGGAACGGAACGGTTCAAGTAGTCCATACCTAGGATTGCGGTTGGTGATGCGCCGTCGTACGGACGAGGGCGCGGCTCTTCTTTTGCATATCCTTTGCGTTGGTCTGCGATACTAGGGCAAGTTAATTGATCTAGCTGGTGACACCAAAGCGATACCCAGCAGCTCTTAAACACGACCCGAATATGAGTTGGCTCGAAGAGAGACGAAGGAGACATCCATCCTAGGTGAGAAAGAGTTGCGCGAATACAGTAAGTCAGGCTTGGGGGCAACTGCGGCAGATTCGAGATCGGTTATCTTACGAGTCTCGGTCCCGACTCGATAACTGGAGTAATTCTGCTTGGCCCAGTATTTCCAACCTCAAAGCACGATGGATCTGATCCCTTGGGTAACAAGATCACGCGGCTGGAAGCTCATGTAAGTCAGCGGGATCGCGACGCAGAGCCGTGCCTGTAAGTGCACCTATCGTATGCTGAAAGAGATTTCCTGTCTCCCAACAACCTGCACGACAGCAGCATCTTTATATGTATGTAATTGTAGTCGACAGCAGCGAATGAGCCAGGTCTCGAACCTTGCCGGCCACCTGTACGTAGGCAGTCCAGTCTCACAGTCAATTTGACATATCAAGGCCCGGCCGGACAGTGGCCCGAAGGCTTCCCGACCCAATGCTTTTTCATCTCACCTCTTATGAACGTTGTCGATCCTAGATCAGCTCCCGAAAGTTAATTCGCGTGACAGGCCCTGCGTCGCGTCGTGATTGGCCAGAAGCTCAAGCTCAACTTCATGGAGGGACGGGTCGATCCTTTTTTATTTCTTTTGGTCCCATCACAGCTGTCGCGATTTGTGATAGGCCCCATGAAATGTCCTTATGGGCCGGAAGATGCCAGATGCCCTTCCATGTCATGCGACTCGTGGAGTTATGGTTAGTATTGCCATCAGACATGAACCATAGCAATCCGCTTCCACACGATTGGCCAAGATCAAGACCTTCCATCCGTCCTGCTGTTGAACCCCAACCATGTGGGTGAAAAGGAGGTGCAAATCTTGGCACACGTGAAAACCGTCAGTTACCCCAAATCTCATTGATGCAGGTCTGCAGCACTGTCCCTGTCCGTAACCCTAAGGCCTGCCTGCATTACGAGCAGATATTACCATGCGACACACCAGAAATAGGCGGGATGCTTGTCATAATGTTCTTCCGAGCAAGGTCTCATCTGATCCTTCATTGAGGGTCGAAATAAAAGAGGAGGTTTTCGTCTGCATCCCAGTTGGAGCGGCACTGTTACCCTCGTCGACCTGGCAAGAGGGGATCTTGGTGCTATCATCGCAAGCATTCTCTCGGAAGAGTTGCTATGGAGTTGCGCAAAGGCCATTCTGTCCAACAGCAGCGTAACGCTTACCCAAACCGATCTTCTCCTTCCTACATACGTCTCTGGGTGGACACCCGGGACCGCTCCTCTGGGTCGGTGGGACAAGGTTGAGGGACAGGGTATACGACGCTAACCAAGAAATGTTTCGTCACCAGAGTGCCAACGCAACAGCTATGATCTACTAAGTTCGATCTAGAGGATCCATTTCAGCGAAGCCAAGAGGAAAAGAAGCAGGAGCAACCAAGTTCGCGATTATGACGGTCACGGAGAGTTGGACAGCTGTCGAGTCATTCCCAGGTAATTGAGATGGCCACAGCAAATGACAGTTCAGCTCCAGAATGTCTGGTTTTGTCTCAGATCTCAGGAGCTTACTGTGAGATCGAATGTCCTGCTTCATTACCATCTCAATCTCAATTGGCCGATCAACTTGGGGTCTGGAGGAGAACCGCAGTTTGGTCTATCATCACCACTCACTTGGGCTTCGTCTGTCACATCAGGTTCACGACACCCAGGCCATGAAGTACAGTTGACTATCCGATCAGGAGTTATTGCCTTTTTGAAAACCAATTACTATTAGGTATCGGGCCTCAGGTCAAATTGATTAATTAATCTGGTGCCATGCGAAGAAGCAGTTAAGGCATTCGGCCAGATGCAGGATTCGTAGTGGACCGTGCGACTGTGCTGGCCCAGCTGAGAGGCCGTCGCGTAGTTCTCGAGTCTTCCCATTTCTGGCCCCATGTATCTTGTCATCTGTCAAAACTCATGATTGCGCCCAAGCAAAGAGCCATTGGTATATGAGTATGGTCTCGGACTCCTGCCTGTCGCCTGGTAAAGAGAATCTCCCAGATCAATCAGCAACTTGTGAGGCAGCCGGCGCATGTGCTGGCGCTGTCACTGTTAGGTCGGCTCTGGCATTGAGTCGGGCAACAGTGACAGGAGGAGCAGCAGCAAAGCAGGGTTGGGTGCGATGACAACAAGAAGTTTGGCTCTGCATTCCCGTTGTTCACTCCTTCATCCCAACCTGGGCTACCTGTGCGGTCCTGCATCTGCTTTGATGCTATCACTCAAAAACCGTCTCAGCTGTCAGTTGGTTTCGCCAAATTTATTTCCATCGACTGACCGTTTTGTCTGATTACTGGGTTGGGCGCGTCTGGTCTGGTCTCTTTTCCGTGCTCCGTCCACCCCCAGCTCTGGTCGGTTTGCCAGCCATCGGGTTTACCGCTTAACCTTTTGGCAGTAACCAGCCTCCCGGATTTTATCAACACCAAATCAAGACAGGACGACGCAGGACCCTGGCTGAGGGTACCTCAACCGGGCGACGGTGCACCCCAATGATACTTCCTTGCACACATAACATTCCTCTCACTTTTTCCACACCGCCGGCCAACTTGTTGCATATACGACGACTATCACTCCATCCTCACTTGATCGTGCTCCGCCGAATTGTGCAGCAGCTCAACCCTCCCAACTTTTGCAGATGTTCGAGTTCATATGAACGGAGCACACCTACTCCCCCAGGGATACACTAAGCTTTTTTAGCAAGCAGATCAGCTAAGCTTGATCGACCGGCCTTCCCAGTTTTTAGTTATATATCTGTGAGACAAGACTCCAGCAGTATCCGAGTCGTGTCAAAAACGTTATCACCACTTTCCGTGGTGAAGCCGTCATCTTGTCTCCCTCGCATACGCCCGGGAGCACCGCAGCCAAGCTGACCGAATCAATCCCCCCATCTTCATTTCACGACCGTCACGACCTTCACGAGACTCGACCAACCCCAACTCAAATTTACCGGCGCCAGCAGCAGCAGCAGCCGAGGCTTTCTCACGCTCAGCAAACCCAAACTCCGCCCCCATCTGTGCCCGAGCAAACCACAACTCCTTCTTCGCATCATCGCGCATTACGCCGCACTCCTCGCTTTACGGCAACACCAAGTCCCAAGCCTCAAGATCCATCGGCGCAGCAACCGTCGAGTGCGCGAGTCACCTTAACGCTTGGACCTCAGGGAAAGTTTGTTCTTGCTGATCAACAACAGCCGCAATCGGGCCAACCGCAAACGCGTACACGACCGCGTCCAGCCAGAAGACAGCTATCCCAAGACCTTAGCAGCGAAGACGACGAAGACCACGAGCCTTCGCCACGAGCGCCTTCGCAGTACCATCGCGACAACACCAACCCTCAGGGTCCCGGCTTGCCTGATCCCCATCCTGCTGTTCGCATATCGAAGCGTACACACAGTGCTATTTTGTATGCTCTGGAAGAAACATTGCGTGGACCCAAAGAATTGAGCAGTGATTGGGTTGAAGAACTCGCTTCAATGAGTGATTTGCTGGGAGGAGGTGGCATTGCCACCACAAATGGCCACGGCGCCTCGTCTTCGAGGCCTGTTCCAGCTCGTGCGCCTGTCGGCTCTCCGTCGTCTGGCATTAGAGGTCCCCGGATGATCATGCAAGAGCGACAGGCCCGCGAAGCTGCCCGCAAAGAGGAGCGAGAGCGCCAGGAACGGGAACATGCCGAGAACGAGGCCCGCATGCTGGAGGAGGCACGGCGTAGAGAGCAAGAGCGCAAAGCTGCTGCTGGCGGTGGTCTAGGTACTATCCCTGCCGACCCGAATGTGACACGGAGGCCGACAGGGACTGCTGCTGGTTCTGGTCGCGTACCGACTAATACTGGCACCCGCACAGGTGATCTACTCGGTGGTGCTGAGGTGGAAACCCCGCGGCGCCATCATCGAACATCATCTGGTGCAGCTCCGGCGCAAGCTACAGGCGCACCGCCTGGCGGTGCAACGGCGGGAGGTGCGCCAAAAGCTCAGCAGGGCACAGGATCCGACTCCTTGACGGCTATTGGAAGGGGTAGAAACTCTTTCCCACACGCGTTTGAGCGATGGGAGACCCTCTCGGCGCATTGGGAGGGCCTGACATCGTTCTGGATTCGACGGCTGCAGCAGAATTCTGAGGAGATCAATCAAGATCCACTTTCACAGCAATTGTCCCGTCAAGTCACAGATCTTTCGTCAGCTGGTGCCAATCTATTCCATGCAGTCGTGGAACTCCAACGACTACGAGCTTCTTCTGAGCGCAAGTTCCAACGTTGGTTCTTCGAGACGAGGGCCGAAATGGAGCGTAACCAGGAGGTCACGGCCATGCTCGAAGCAGCGCTGGAAGAAGAGCGACGGAGCCGCGCGGAAGCGATACGTGAGGCGGCCGAGAATGCACAGGGATCTTCCAAGGTCCAGAGGCAGCTCAGCGAGATGCGTAAGGAACTGCAGATCTCCAAGGAGGAGGCGCGCCGCGCTTGGGAAGAGCTCGGCCGTCGGGAACAAGAAGAACGCGATCGTACCGCATCGCTGCAGCTGGGCCACCCGACCATTGTTGGTGGCGTTCAGGTTGTACCCATGACCCAGGGTGTAAGCCGCCATAACAGCCAGCGTGATCCTCAACAGTACGGCCAGCCTGACCCGAGCGATTACTCCCGAGGCCAAGCATCTCGCCCAGAATATACTCAAGCCCCAGCTGTACAGCCTGTAGCCACGTCTGCCGGCGAGGTCCCCTATCAACAACCCGCAGGCGTCCACCATCAGGACAGCTACGGCTCCGAAGGAACATTCAGTGAAGGTAAGTACGACGAGGACGAACCCAACCCGGGGTACGCGCTTTATCGAAACTCCTCCTGTTAGCAACCCAATTCTGACGTAAGAGCAGAAGAGTACGAAACCCCAGCAACGCAACCAGGCGCTCCATACCCTCCTAGCACCGGTGCACAACAGCCCGACTACACAGGCGCTGGGTTCTCATCGTCCACCTGGGAACAGATGCCTCGGCATCACCATCCTACCCGCCTCAGCGACGTTATCGAGGAAGACGACGAGCGCAGCCGCACCAGTGCGAGCCACAGCCAAGTCAGCCGTGGCTAACATGTTTGTTTGTCGGGTCTCCAGCCCCGCTGGCTTAATTATCTCTGTTCTTTCGAGCCAAGTCTCTTAGGAATTAATTTTGCATTTTTGGAATGGCGGGCACCACGGCGGACGAAGCATTGTTTGCGATCATCATCCAGGCCAATTTGGGTTGATACGTGGCGGAGCACTCACAACTTGCGAGACATGTTTTGTCTTCATTAATCAGATACCGAGGCTCTCTGATGCTCCCGGTATGTTGTGGCAACTGTCCATTTGGTCTCTTCCTCGGCACAGATTTTATCATCTGGAAAGGGAGCTTGGCGTGCAACGACGCATTAAGACGATAGATGGACCAGGGCGTCTCATCCCAGTGCTTGCCTGCTGAAGTTGTGTGGCACGAGCAAGTTTGCGAAAGATAAGAAGAAGAGGGATGGGCTCGGATCAGGACATTGGCAGCATCGGTCGCATTTGCGAGGCATCCGGCATTTTGGTACTTTTTTCACGTTTCTTCGACCTTCGTCATGTCTCTCTTCCCTTGTTTTCCTCGGCCTGCATATAACGGCAGTTCTCTCGACTTTGCCCTTCACAATGTTCATATTTCTCTTCGATGAGGGCGAAGCAGAGAACAGCGAAGGCGAGAAGACGAAGATAGATTTCTGGCGATGAGATTTTGGCGAGGTCCTGTTCTCTTGGCAATGGAGAAATGGCGTGTGGAGTGGTTACTGTTTCCCGATTGTTGTTGACGGGAACGAAGACTCAGGGATTTAGTGGTTTTCGTTTCTTTTTCTCTTCTTTTTTTTTGGCATGGAGAAAGGAAACACATTGTTGGAGTTTGTATACAGCGGCCACCAAATATTTGCTCCCATGGCGGGACGCTGTTGTACTTGTAGATATAAGTCAAGTGTAATGCGGAGGCGAGAAAGGGGAAACCAGCCCCCTTTTCATTCCTGAGTGGCCGTGCTGGCTGTCTTGTCTTGTCTTGTCTTGAACTACAAACAAAACATATGTGACCAAGCAGGAATGAGGGTAATAATGGATCTAGAGAGACATCCGTCTTAAGTACTGGTTGGCTTCTGTGATCCCAAATGGAACGAATGAATTCATCATTGTCGTATCATACAGTCGCATTCGCAAGAACAAGTCTGGGGTGGCTGGAGCTCTCCCGATTGGGGGGTCTGTGGCTTGAGAGAGCTTCCTTCACCAAGTAATAAGTACCGTCGTACCACTGGATAGATCTGAAAGCTCTCCCATCTACGGAACTTGCCGAGGAGCTTTTTCGTCGGAGAAGCAGCCAACCATCAGCCCACACCAGTCGTGCATCATCAGAGACTCTTCCAGGTGCTTTGCAGTTGGGATCCGAGAACTTTGCCCCCTCAAGTCCAATATGTCGCTATCCTTCGCGCCCGCGACCACATCCAAGATGTTGCGCTCCATTGTGCCCAAGTGCCAGCAGCAAGCAGCAGCAGTAGCAGCCGCCCGACAATGCTCCCGGAGGTTCCTCTCGACTACTACCACTACAACACCCACCACAGCAGCTCACGCACAACCATGCCGCCCGACGACCCTCTCGCAGCGCTGCCTACGCTCCTCCCCGTCGTATAACAACGCCCAACGCCGCTACAAGCACAAGACGGTCGAGGAGGCCAAGAGCCGGTACCGGACGGGTCCGTTCTCGTGGAAGGCCGGCGCGCTCTTCGTCCTCACCGGCGGCGGGCTCGTCTGGTACTTCGAGTTCGAGAAGCAGCGCATGCAGCGCAAGCGCGTAGCCGAGGCCACCAAGGGCGTCGGCCGCCCCAAGGTCGGTGGCGAGTTCGAGCTGACGGACCAGAATGGGAAGCCGTTTAGTAGCGCGGATCTGAAGGGACGGTATTCTCTGGTGAGTTGTTCCTCATTCTGGTGGTTTCTGTCATTGCCGTCATGCTTTTATATCCCCTTGGTTTCTGCTGGGATTATGCAACGCTATGTGAACGTAAATGTACTGACGTAAGGACTCTCTCTTTCTCTGCCCCAGGTCTACTTCGGCTTCACGCACTGCCCCGACATCTGCCCCGAGGAGCTCGACAAGATGGCGCGGATGTTCGACCTGGTCGAGGCCGAGCGGCCGGAGCTCCTGGTGCCCGTCTTCGTGACGTGCGACCCGCAGCGCGACGACCCGGCGACGCTCAAGACGTACCTGTCCGAGTTCCACCCGCGCTTCGTGGGCCTGACGGGCACCTACGAGCAGATCAAGGACGTCTGCAAGGCCTACCGCGTCTACTTCAGCACCCCGCGCGAGGCCAAGCCGGGCGTCGACTACCTCGTCGACCACAGCATCTACTTCTACCTGATGGACCCCGAGGGCGACTTCGTCGAGGCCCTCGGCCGCCAGCACAGCCCCGAGGCCGCGGCCAAGGTCATTTTGGACCATGTCAAGGATTGGAGAGGCCCGATCAAGCAGTAAAGAAGCTATATAAAAGTCGCCGCTTGTTTGCTGCATTACAATGAATCGAACATGTAAATATTATAAGTGGGACAGGCACACTCTGCTCTGGTATGTAGTATATTCTGTACAGCTCTAAATTGTACTATACAAAACTGCGAGAGATCGCAGTTCACGTACCTAAAGAACCAAGGATAAATTGGCTTGCCAAGTATACTCTCATCATACATGTACACATCGCGAGATCCTGCCACACCCCCTCTCTCTATTCCTCCATTTCTTCTACAATGATTCCCTTCATACAATATCCCCATCGTATGTCCATTTTACGGCTCCTTCCCTTCCCGCCTCATCCTCCTCCTCAAAGTATCCCCGTAGACGCCGCCCGCAAGCCCCGCCACCGCCGCGCCCAGCACGGCGACGCCATGAAACGCCGGCTTGAACAGCCCGCGCTCGAGGACCCGGAGGTTGGAGAAGTACCGCGCCGTGCCGTAGACGATGCTGCCGGACCCCATACCCAAGAGGGTCCCCACCAGAAGCTGGGGCTTCTTCTTGTCGTCGTTCTCGTTCTTCTTGTCTTCCCCTTTTTGCTGCCGTATTGATGGCTTGGTGGTGGGAGAAGCAGAAGCAGAAGGAGGTTGTTGTTGTTGTTGCGGTGGATGAGGCCCGTGACGTAGCGCCACCACCAAATCCTCCAGGTCCAGCTGGGAGAACCGCTCGACGGCGATGCCGAGCGCGACGAAGCCGAGGCCCGTCCGCATCCAGGCCAGGAACGTGCGCTCCGAGGCCAAGTGGTCTCGGGCCACCGAGCCCGTGTTTTTGTAGACGGGCGTCGCGAGGCGAGACCAGGGTGCCATGGTCGGTGCTGCTTGCGGTCTTGCCTACCGAAGCAAGGCAGCTGACGTACAGGGGAGATGGCAGCTAGACGGAAATGAACCCCCCTCTGTTTAAGAAGACTGGGAATTGTGTTTGTACGGTGAGTGAATGAGTGAGTCCTTCATCCGCATAACCTGTTTTCAAGAAGCTGGAAACGATTCAGACTAGATTGTGATGCTCTCTTATCGATAAGATCTGTCATGAGCAAAGCGTAGCTACTATTACGAAAGTACAATAAGAGTGACAGGAGAAAAGAGGTGTCAAATTACACGATTCTGCCTACGCTCTATATTCAAGTTGTACAATGGTAATCATCCTGTCCTAATAACCAAGTGTTCTTCAACGACGGGATCACGGTGTACGCCTGGCTTACGATGACGTAACCCGTTCGCTCAGTAGTCGACCGTCTTGATCTTTCCCCTCAAGTTCTCAGGGAGGTCTTCCAGCTTGACAATGCCCATCTGGACGCAATCGCCCCAAAAAAAGTAAGCACGGTCCTGAGCATACCCTAGGTAATCAAACTCATCTCCATGCAATTCCTCTTCCTCGAGCGCTGTGGCGGAAGCAGATACTGCTCCCTCAGCTTCAGTCGCCTGGTTACCACCCGTGCCTGTCAGGTCAAGCCCAGGAATCTTAGCTTGCATAAGACCCCAGGCGACCCATTGAGCGCTATTCGCAATGCGCCAGATCTTGGTCTCTTCCATGAGTGCTTTGATAATCTGCTCGTTCTGTTCCTCCTTGCGCTTCTCGTCCTCTCTCCAGCCACCTGGCGGGACACGAGCGTCGAGCATGAACTCCACGATGGAACTTGTCGAACCTGGAACTGTTGTTGTTGTGACTCCTGTGTCTGCAGGGCTGTCCAAGGGAAGAAGCCTCGGCGTGCCAGCACTGGGATACTGCGGCTGATGTTCGACATAGGCTTTGAGAAACCGGCGCTGTTCATCGGGGGTCGGGTATCTCTCTGTGTTGCATATATGAGGGGTGTTTGCGTCATGGTAGTTGTAGGTCCACTCTGTGAAGTGGTTTGCGAATTCATGACCTCTGGTATTGGGTCCCGCGTACTCGAAGTCAATGACGATAAGCTGCTTGTGTTCATTTTGAGGCTGCATTAACGGCGATTGTTCGTTCCTCCGGCCGGAGGCGAAGGATGTTCCCGTATTGTGTCTGCGCCAATTAGTGACTTTGCTATTTGATTTCAGGAGAGGCAGGAAGGGACTTACATCATTGTGGGCGAATACAAGCTGGTCTCGCAGAGTGTTGTGGCTATTATAATGATTGAAGAGCCAGTCACGGTACTTTTCAATTGTTTGCTTGAATGTCGCCCATTCAACGCCGCATACAAAACCTCGTGATTTCCATGCATCAGCAGGGCCCGGAGTTGAACTACCATCGCCAGCAAGAAGTTCCTTATCCAGGAACGTGGCCACTTTCTCTACATGATCAAGCCATTGATCCCAGTTCTTCAGTACACTCGGGCCGCCGTCTTTCTCGTCGTCAAGCAGGTCTATTCCATCGTGCAGTTCCCTCATTCTCTTGGCAATCTTCTTGGAGGTTTCGGGTTCTCGCAAATGAGCCGGGGTCAGTGTGATGGCATTGAAAAATTGCTCAAAGCGGCCATTCTCGAAGGTACCAAGCAGGCGGGGGCCAATCTTCTTCCGAGCGAGGCGCCGCAACATACTAAGCTCATTCTCTCGGTCGATGATGTTCTCCACTTGTGGTCCGTATACTCGGAGCAATAGCTTTGCAGGAGGTGTCTTTCCAGGCTCCGTTTTGTTGACCATGTCTTTTGGCGGACTCACAACATAGACAGCATTCGTGAGAGCGCCGCTTAAGCGTTCCACTTCAATGCTGTTGCCACTGTCCAAAGGTACTCCTCTCCAGCCTTTGATTCGGAGCGTGTGGGCGATGCGAATTACATCGGTCTTGAAGGTTGCCCAAGCTTGACGCCCCTTTTCTTCTTTGTGGGAGATGGGGGCTTTCTCATCCTCGGGGGGACAAGGCCTCGCCTCCCGAGTAACTCATAGTCTTGGTATTGTCGAGCACAGCATCACAGCCTGGGACTAGCACGTCCCCGTCATGATATTCCGTATCAGATGATTGAGCTCTGTGTAGATGGAAGGGGCGTTTCTTGTGTTTCCTAGCCAGGAGTCGCGGGCTGTAATGAGGCATATTGTTGATGCCTAAAGCACTCATGCTATCGTCTATGATTCGCTGGAGTCGGTCCAGAGAAACATCACTCGATTGAGAATCGATGGAGTGCTTTCTTTGCAGCCTAGCGCCCTCAGCTGAGGTACTTGCGTCTTCTAGATCCGCGGCCTCCTCAGACGGTCGCCGGTGCCTGAGGTGGTGGTGTTTCTTCCCCTTCCGTTTCTCCTTCTTGGATCGCTCATGTTCAAGCCATTCAGCTACTTGACCGATAAGCTTTTCACCATAATGGTCGAGGCGATGGCGATGATGAGAGTGGCCCTGAGACTGGTCTGTATCCTGGGGCTCTTGTAGTGGGGATTGGTTGCTTGCGTAACCACTGAGCATTTCTAGGCTGCTCTGGCTCAGGAGCGATGTCCTGGAGGAATTTGCGCCTACAATAGGCGGGCGACCACTCAAACGTTTGCCAACGCCGGCGGAAAACTGCTTCTTAGGCTGTGTTTCCTCTGGTGCCTCCGGTTCTGGCTCGGCAATTTGGACGGCTGCTTGATTGTCAGTACATATGTTCGTGAGAGGCGGTGCAGAAGCAAGTCTAGTCAGTCCCTCTAACTTTAGAAGCTTACTCGAGACTTCTTGATAGCAAGCGGCATCTTCCATCTTTGGTTTTGTATACAGCTATTCGCAGAGACCCTGCCAAGGCCACAAACACACTATCTAGTTCCAATACGCCCGTACCCGGATTTACTTGTATCGTTAGGTAGTACAGAGTAAACAGGTGCGTGGGTAAGACAGAGATGCTGGGTCGTGTCGAGCGGGGCGAGCCAATATACATATAGGTGCGCAAGACGAGACATGCTCATCTTAAGCAGGTTGTTATGACCGATAAGAAAGAAGAATGTCATGACACGGCTGCATGCACTGACACGTCGATAGGCTGTTTCACGTATGCAGAAAGATAAGGGGAGGAAAACAGAGGAGGGCGCCAACCTTTGAGTGATGCAGCAGACGGTTGCTGTCTATCGCTATCGTCGTCCGGTTTCATCGCAGACCGCAATGGAAGTCCGCCACCCGGGGTGGGGGTGGAAGCGGAGGAGGACATGGCTGTACGATTGGCACTCTCTCACACCATGAGCAACCAGTGTCGAGGAGCCTAGGACTTTTGCTGGCCAAGGTGGTGTCGTAGGACTACGTTGGCGTTGGCGTTGGCGTTGGCGTAGGCGAAGGCGAAGGCGTACGAAAACAACGAAGCTCTGGAATGGAATGGCGGGGTGACTGCTGGCGGGCTATCTATAGGTGAGGGGTATTGATTGAGGTGTGACAATGTCTTGTCCGTAGAGGGAATAGGTAAGACCACAGCTTGATCAAGGCAATCAACCTGCGGTGAAGGTAGTAGAGAGATAGGGTGGACTATTAGGTTGTAGGTCTGCTGGTGTTGTCCTTTTGATAGAGATGCCTAAGGATGCCTATGGAATCAATAGACGGATTGATAGAAGATAATTATTTCCCAGGAGGGAGTTAGGTGTGTACCTTCTTTGTCTGCATGTACTGTACCTAACCTAACCCAACTTTGAACCGAACATGGACGGGATAAAAGGGCGGGTCACTTCCCCTGCAGCGCAAGCTGAGGGCCCTTGTGATCAACGTTAAAATTCCTTTACCTTCACCGGTTTTTGCTCATGTGCCTGAGCTACAGTCGGTGCCGTGAGCAGCTTGTTATCTGGCATGATGGAATACGTACGCAATACCGATATGACCAAGTGTAAGCAAGACGTGGCTTTTTGGGGAGTATATATTACTGCAGATAGGCACTCCGTACGAAACGAAACGAGATGTGGCGGCCCGCAACCCTGGCTCTCGGCTCTGCCCAGTGACGTAGGATTTTGTTATCAGCCCAAACCAGCCCAAGCCCAAATCGGCCTTCGGTCACGGTCTAGGCCGTGCATTCATGTTGTACTTGTACACCCCCTGACGGACATTGATCATTTGCTTGCACTACAGACCCTGGCTCATTAGGCTGGCCAAAACAACACCGGTGTTATCTGTCTGTAGTAGTACTATATTTAACTAGTTGGTATTCTGCAGAGGACTACAGTAGATACTAACGTCAGCCTTTTGGCACCCAATCACTCGTCGAGTTCATATCATGTTCGACTATCGGTAGCCTTCCTGCTTCAACGCCCATTCGACTGCTGCTGCCACGTCGTCTACCACCATAGTTGGAGGGTGTGCCGGCTCTCCGCGATCGTCAGTATATACGCCTGTTCGTACCAGAACCGACGACCAAGACGTTCCGAGCGGGCTTTGGAAGTCGTTCGCGCCGCGGATGTCGCTTTCAGGGTTGTCGCCGATCATGTAGACGCTCCGGAGAGGCTCCAGCTTCTCGACTGCGGTTCCCAGCATCTGCGCCCGGTGCTTACTCAGCACCCTTTCTGCATACTCGTACGTCTCCTTGTACGGTTTGCCGATAACGGTCCGTTGCAGCTCTATGCCGCCCGTAATCTGTTTCCATATACCTGTTATGGCGGCCTGAAAAGCGCCTTGGCCAAATCGAGGAAAGTGGTATTGCGTTGCCCAAAACAAGTCCGCATTCGAGAAATAAAGAGTAGGCTGGCCGTCTGTTTGCCAGCCTGCATTGGGTAAATCCGGTCTGCCGTTCTTGGGCGAATAGGTGCCCAATTCGCCGTTCTGTGACATCAGGAGATCCGAGATGATCTGGATGTCAAGCGCCCAGTCACGAGGGTCGTTGAAGACGAACATGGCGTCGATCTTGGGCTTCGGACTCGGCAAGGGGCGCGCGGTGGCCTCGTAGAGCTCCCTCATCAAGGGTTCGAATGGCCATATGGTAGGATGTGCCATCAGAATGTCCGCAGGGGTGATGACGTTTTTGAACCCGTAGGTCTCGGCAATCTTGCGCGATTTAGCGGCATCGGATCCCGTGATGAGAATGTTCTTGTCCTTGAGGCCCTCGGGCCCGTGAACGAGCTCCTGAAAAGGTGTATGGGACTGAACGAAGTTCTCGGTCGAGAGTTCCACGTTCAGCTTCGAACTAAGGTCTGCAACACGATCCTTCTCGTGCTTTCCACCGCCATTCGTCAGCAGGATGAAGGGTATCTGGTGCTTTTGCAAGTACCGGAGCGTCTCCGTTGCTCCCGGTATGGGCTTTGCTACATGGAGCAAGACGCCATCGATGCTAGAAATCGTTTTAGCTGCTAACTCGCGCTCCTAGTATTTGCCAGGGGGGTTGCCTACTCGAAGGCGAAAGCAAATGGAGGTGCTTGAACCGAATCTTTCTTTTTGTAGTCGATACTATAGCTCCTTCCTGCAGTGCCATGTTGGCCCAGAGGATATGAACGGTTCTGCGTGAATGGCGAGATACTGGAACCACTCAACCTACGGGCGGCCTGGGCTGTGCCAACCGTCTTGCAGCTCGGAACGATGGAGTTGACGAAGGAGCGGGGCCGGAGCCCGGCGGAGAAGGACGAACGCAAGAGAGAGACGCTCATAATGAAACAAAAACAGATAGAACGACCGGCGACTATCCTAAGAGGAAACAGTCACTTTAGCTGTCATGTCTTGCCCACGATCGGTGGCTTATTCAGCTACAAAGTGATGTCCGAGTGAGTGTGTAAGTGGTAGATTAGGATGTTTAAGTATCTTGCCCAAAAGTCAATTGACGGGGTCAACACTCATCAGGAAGAGAGAGTCCCACCAAATGGGCCGGGCCCGTTCTTCACCATCGGAGCATGTTAGGTCCGTCATTGATTGGGCATTTGGTGCGGCATCTCCCGTCTCTTCCATGGACTTCATCAACACTTGTGTCGACGACCAAGAACACAGCATAAAGAAAGAATAGATTCTTGAGGGGTTCGATTTTTCTGCAAGCGTAGCTTTGGGTGCAGACACGTTTCACAGAGCATTTATGTCCTACACGGCTAAGATCGGTCAGATTGCGGCCTACCTTGTATCAGATTACAGATGGACCGGTTGCCTTTCAAGGTGAAAGAATTAAGTTATCTACGAGGATTGATCTGGATTCCAGAATGACGCTATTTCAATACCAACCTTACTTGAAGACGTTACGGGGAGTAGAGCGTTAGCAAGTGTATATTTCGCACACACGTAAGTATGTATTTAGGCTTATCTGGGCACAGCGACATAAACGATAAGCGATAGTGGCGTTATTATCCTGTGGCGTTGCGTGGCTAAATAAACTCCAGTACATCTCATTTCAGGAACCACTGTTGATATCTCATCAAATTCGACGAAATCTCCAGGCCACTTGGCTTTGTATTGTTTCAATATCTCAAACTCTGAGCATTGTCTTGATATACTTTGTCGCATTCAAGTCGTTGCGGTTCCCGGCATATCAGCTTCGGGATATGTGCAGTCGTCACAAACAGTGCGCCCCTTGTTGTTCTGTGAGTTGAGCAAGCCAAGGCGGGATATTTTAATTGATTGGAGCTTGTTGGCCGAAACTGAGGCAGGTGTCTTCTGCTGTTGCTTTGCCAGGACAGGATTGCTGGGTGCTAGACGGGCATGTGCATGAACAAAGATGGCGGGGCCCGATAACTTTGGGAGCGAAGGAGATGTGCAGATGGGAGAGGCAGACTCCGGCGGTAGCCCGGGGAACGACGACGGCGATGCACCTATCCTGAAATCGGTTGAGCAACCAACCAATTTCAGCCGTTCAAATTCGGGGTTTGAGGTGAAACCAGATCCAGAAGACGACGTCAATCCACCTTCTTCATCCCCAACCCAATCCAGGATGGCCAACAAATCAGCAACTAAGAAAAAAGGCACCGCTGCCGCCAAAAAAGTACCTAAGAAGACGAGAAAGGCAAGAGCCAAAGCCGCAAAGAAGGCCGCTGCTGCTGCGTCTGGCACTGTCCACGAGGAGGACGAGGAGAGCTCTGATGATGAGATCGACAACGGTCCTTACTGCATCTGTCGCGGCCCCAACGACCACAGATGGATGATTAGTTGCGACGCCTGTGAGGATTGGTTCCACGGCGAGTGCATCAACCTCGACAAGGAGCTGGGGGAGAAGCTCATCGAGCGGTTTGTTTGCCCCAGATGCACCGACGGCAAGCTCCATTACACAAAGTACAAGAAGACTTGCTCCCTAGATGGCTGTACAGACCCCGCGCGTTTGTACGGCAAGAAGGACCGCTCCGTCTTCTGCTCAAACGAGCACTGCGATGCCTGGTGGGCCGGCATCATTCGTACTCTACCCAGGAAGGCCGCGTCAATCGAGGCGGCGGAGATGCTTACACAGGAGGATTTCATGGGCTTGCTCGCGTCTACTGCTCACCAGGGCGGGTGGAAGTTGGGAGAGAAACCTTTCGGTATGTTCACACTGGCCTCGCCTCAAAACTTCGCGGATGAGTTATCAAAATACATTGTGTTCAACACTGACAACTGGTATGGCAGGCAATATCGAGGGGTTCTGGGCAAACGGCCTGCCTACGCGTCCTGACGTCCTTAGCGACGAGGAGCAGACCTTCCTCCAGACCTCGACAGCCGAGCGTCTTGCGCTGGGCAACGAGATCGTCCAGTACAAGAAGATGATGCAGCTCATAGACTGGGCCAACCAGCGCCGGCAGGCCGCCATCGAGCAGGGCAAGTTCACCAAGGACAGCTGCGGCTACGACTACCGCCTCGACGTGGTCTCGGTGCGCCACGCGTTCGTGGCCTGGGTCGAGACGCCCGAGGGGCAGGCCACGTTCACGGCGGGCAAGCTCGACACGCCAATCGCACCCGACGGCGATGGCCACGCGGCCACGCGCAACATGTGCGAGAAGAAACGGTGCAAGGCGCACAATGGATGGTATAAGTTACTCATGAGCGCCGTGCGGAACCAGATTAAGGAGGCGGCTACGGCGGCGGCGGACAAGCTCGAGGCGGAGGACTCACTACGACAGGAGGCCGAGTCTCGGTACGAGAGACGTCAAGTCGAGAACAATTGGGTGGAAGTCATTAGCGAGGATTAACAACATGCCTTGGTGCCGGTCTTTGAGACCTATCATGGTCCTAAGACCGAGAGAGTTCAAGAGTCGGATCCTCGCATGTGGCACCATCGTATGTACTTGGTGCTAAGATGAAGACTCTCAATATAATAATGACGTGTAATTGAGTGGCAGCTGATATTGCTTTGCAATAAGGAGTTGCTTTAGCATCACCAATACGGGGAGTTTGTCAGATTGACGCTGTATATAGGGCCAATGAGAATCCATAGCCACGAACAATTATTGCATTTGCCGGCTATCCTGACCACTGACTGCCTCTTGCGGTTCTCCTATTCGTCGCAATAGCTAGCTAGCCTACGGTAGAGTTTAGCACATGCTGTTGCTTGCTGGCTGTGCGGGAAACCTATTCGTCGGCACGGGGTTGGAGATCTTGAAAAGGACACCGGTCGATCAGATCAGGGGCGTGTCTGTCACTTTTACGAGTTCCTCCTCATACCTTGCATTCTAGCGGCCCTTGCTACTGCCGCACGACTGCAAGATGGTTGCAACTCCGTCCCTCAGCCCACCGGCTCCCCTCCCTTACTTGTCTAGCTGCGAACTAATATCTGCATGCCGCAGGAAGTGACATGTGAGACTGGCGGTTGGGGAGGTGGGGAAGGCCCCGGGCTCAGGGCGATCTTCCCACGGACGCTCGAGCTGAGAGAGACTTCGGCTGATGCGATGATAATGGTATATTGGCAAGGCTGGGGGGGAGGGTTGGGGGGGGGGTGTTGTATTACTGTACATATCAACTGACTGATGTTCACCTGAGGAAAACGCATGTATGTATGCATATGTGCAGTTAATATCCGAGTACATATGCGAGCCTAGGGGTGGGGGAATCAGTCCATCCATCCCCTCGGGGACCTTAGCCGGCAGCTGTATTTGGGTTTCAAGCAAGCAACGAGCATCGGCGCAAATCAATCAATATTACGGAGTAGTTGAGGCAAGCAGCGGCGGCGGCAGCTGCTGCAGCAGACCATCACTGCAGCGGCACCAAGGCAGCAGGCCCTGCAGACAGGGCACTGCGACAAGAAGAAGAAGCTCTCGCTCGGATCTACTTCCCTCCCAGTCGTAGTTGGGTTGCCATTTTTCTTTCCCCGAGGCTGACTACATATCCTCCTATCTTGTTTCTCACTCTCTCAGGGCCATGATCCTTGATCTTACGGTGATCAGGATGTGCAATGTCTAAGTCGTGGGCAATCAAGTGATGCATACCAGACGGAAGGATAATAGATGAAAAGCAGGCATACCTTTCAGCCCGGCAGGATGACGATGGTGATTACGATGGTATATGTGGTGCCACTTGGCCCAACCTAACTCCCTCGGCAGAGTTCATGAGAGTCATGGCAGATGATTGACGAAACGCTCATCACATCACCCACTGTGAATTGATGGATGCATCCGATATCCCCAAGAGTGCCTCTCCACTTCGGATGCACGAAAGTACTTCCGGCGGAGCGATGGGGGTGTGGTTTGCTCTTTCTTTGTCCAGGTGTACATACCAGGTAAAAGTACGTCCTGTCTATGTGAAGGTCAAAGAAAGGCAGAGATGAGACTTTGATATGGATGATGAGGGAGATGGTCCGCCTCAACCCATCTCTTGACATACTGTATGTACGGTAAGTAATACGTACGTGTAAGCTGGGTCCTTCGCCAACTACATCGTAGAGATTCGACGTTACATTGGTCCAGTCCGATCGTAAGGCGGATCGGGTTAGGAGGTTCGGCAAACCCAGCGAGCCAGTTGGCCGGGCTGGCAATCTCATTTCGACTATCAGATAGATTTGTACCATATCCATACTTTTACACCCAGTGCCTATGTACCTCTTTCCCTTCCTCTCTAGGACGTAGATAATCCAAGTCTGGTCGAGCCTCCGTACTCGGTGATTGACCGTACCCAAATCGCTGCCGATACCAATATCCCGATGACAGGCCTGGCCTTCTTGACTCGGCTATCTTTCAGGGGAGGAGGAGAAAAGCAGGGGTCTTATTAAAGGAGGGAGAAAACGGGCTAGCTAGGTAGGCTTACGACGATGGTCCAACCCTACCTGACCGAGCGTCGAACTTATCAGCGATGGCAACTAATACTGTAAGAAGGTATGAAACAACTACTTTGGCTACCGTTGGCCTAGTCGCCGGTGTGCGAGTCTCCCGCGCACAGGGAGGAGCGTACACACGGACGCAAAGGCGATCACATTGCTCCTTTGAGCAGCACTTCCCCATCAGCAATCAGCACGGTTGCCAACCCGCTGACCAGGGCCCCTTGTAATTCTAGTCTATTACTTACTTGCTCACTTTATTAACCTACAGACGTCGTTCCTCGATATTGTCATTTTCCAGGGTCGCGGTAACGAGACAGAAATATCCTCCACCCCAGACCCCTGGCCGTGACCTGCTGGTACCGCCGTCTGTGGCGGACAAGCGCTCTGCTCAACCCCCTCGCGTCTCTTCCTTTTCATCAGTTATCACGCAGTTTCTGAATGTAGTGCCATCGGGCTCGTCTCCGTCCATGTCCTCCATCCACTTTACTGTCTTACGCTGAGGGTTCTACGGTACATAGGGATTGGACGGATCGGGCGACCGAGAGCAACGATCAATGTCAAGAATACATAGACGAGGTTGGAAGTTGACTCGGTCCTATTGGGGCACCCCATCCCGATAGTGGTTGCCATGTACAGCGTGTCTGTCTCATATCCCCGCATACATCGCGGGCGTGGGTGAGACCCGGTGAATAGGAGTTGCGTACGGATTGGGAACCCGGCACGTTACGCAAGCAAATCAAATCAAGGACGTCCTATTTCAGGTAGGAGTATGTATGTACATAGGTCGGTGCTTCCGCCGCGGCGTGCAGATGGCAGGCAGATCATGAGCATGGGGGTTTAGCTCATTACTTTATTAGCGATGATGTGTACAAACGGTACGGGATGGGGTAGTAATATAATCATTCTCAGCCGTCGGGTACAGGAAGCTGTTTCCCTCACCTGTGCGGTTGGATGTATGCGGTATATTTTCCGTCTGCCGTCAGAAAAGCACCAGCCAGCGCGCAAGCATGGCAAAGCAGGTGCAGAAGGAACGACGAATGATCACCATCCGGGGCTCATCCCAGTCTGTCATCGGCCAATATACCGGTCGCATCCCGCGCTACGGCACCGTCTCCAGTGGTATTTTACGTACTTGCGAGTCGGTACTGCTTTATTGTCATTGGCGGCACGCGGATCGGCTAATGCAATTTGCTGTCTGACTTGTGATCGCATATGGATATACTTGCCTATATCATAGCAGCAACGGTAAACTAGTGGCAGTTGAAGAAGTATGGGGGTTGATAATGACGATCATTGGAAATCCGTACTATGTGCTTTTGTCTAATTGGACCAAAATGTACATAAGCAGGTAAGCGTTTCGACGAAAGTGTTTAGGTAGCGGGCAGTGTGCTGAATCTGGAAACCCCTGCGTGGATGGCGCATTTCGCTTTACAACTTTTTGGATTTTGACTCTCGGCATCGTAGATGCAAGAAAGAGGAGAGGGCGGAGTGCGGGAGAAAGAGTAAGCAAAGAACTTGACCCCTGGGTTGTTCCGTGGTGATCCCGGCGGAGAGTGACCCTGTCTGTGATCGAGCAAAAGGACCTGGTGGTGGTGGTGTGAGGTGTAAGCTACAAACTACCTCTACGTATCCTCTGGTGAGTGGGTGATCTGCCAGAATGGGATGGACTTGCTTGACGTGCGCCCCCTGGCTAGTCCCACGGATAGCTGGGTTGGTAGATTGCGGATGCTGTTCCATGGCGCCGGTGAGATGATTTATTATTATGATCATGATTATTATTGCGAATGGCAGTTGTTGATGTCTCGGTCAGCGCCTCATTACTCGTTCTTCCACGAGGAGGGGCTTTGGAGAGTAGGAAGGAAAGAAAGCAGCTGCATCATCTTTGTCATATACGACCAGTCCTATCCTATGTCTCTGCAGTGTGCCTCTGTGGGAGATCGGCAGCTGGCTCTTTGCTTTGCCACTAAATTTGGTCCAGAGGGCATCTCGAGCCAAGCGTGTTGCTGACAAGCCACGTGAATAAGATTAGCTGTTGGCGGCCGTTGAGGTGGTCGGTTACGGCACGAACTTCTCTGTCTTGAGATTCGAGACACGGACGGGGACCCCTGGGGAGAAAAAAAAAAGAAGAAGGCTTGAATGAACGGCTAGTTGCCGAAGTCCATGCCTGCTTTAGGAAATGTGCTCGTGGTGGCTTTTTGACTCGTGGCCCTCATAATTGCTTTTTCCTATGTACTGCGAGGGATGTGTGCATTTCGTTCTCTTCCTGCGTAGTGCATAGGGGCCCTATAGCGCACAACCCCATGTAATAATTGCCGGGAGTGACAGGCGAGACACCCCACGAGAAGGTCACCATGACAGCCAAGCGAGGCCGTTCCGTCAGAAGAAATAAGAATGGAAGGGCTGGGCTGAGGGGAATACATAGGTGCGTGCGCGTGTTTGTGGATGGTAACCGTGTCAAGGTTGTATCCCAGGGTGTGCTCAGCTCGCCATCTTGTCCGCGCCGTGGGTTCTTGCCCAGGGTTTTCAGGCCTGCAGCCGCCGTCAGGGGACTGTGTTAATCTCGGGAAATCCATCATGAGGGGGGGGGGAGGGGAGCAGACGCAGCATTAATATTCTGCCTTCCCTGAAGCACATCAAGGCCGGATCAGGAAGGTATAGCTTTGCAGAGTCGCACCGGATGGCAGTACCTTTTGTTCGGGTCTTGCTCCCCGTCCCTGTTCCCAGTCGGTCCAGTCCCATTACCGTGGACCGCAACACGCAGGAAGCTGCGTGCGCGTGTGCGTAAGTAGTGGGCTCCATCTTTACACACAGCGCGTCGTCCAGAACAGCATAGGTCTCCGAAAGTGAAGGACCGGGGGACCAATCATCATGATCGACAGCCTGGATGGCCATCTTAAGCCAGAGGTGGGAACCATTTCATCTGCAAGTGAGACGACGGATGGCAAGCTTCAGGGAGGATAGCAGGACTACGCTCCTTGGCCTATCATCCAACGAAGTGAAGTCTAGGATAAACTTTATGGACTGGGGGCCCAGCTTGCAAGCCTGTCGACCAGTGGGAATATGTCTATATCGAGACTGGTCACAGATGGCACTTCGTTTTAATCAACCAGCCTTGGCTACAGGAGAGAGAAGCTGCATCAATGGCCACGCTTTGTATTGTCCGGTGCCCAGAAGAAAGCAGGCGAAGAGACGTTGCAGGAAGATCTTGCTTACACACGCTTATAAACCGCCGAAGATCGACAGATCATGGCATAAGCGAGTCCATATATGCTCTGTCGTCGAGGTTGGACCACTGACAACCCTCCTCCAATAAGCAAAAGGGTGTGGGCATCGTTCGTATCGCCCAAAGGGGGAGAGTGTTGATGTCACAAGGGCAGCAGCCAGCAGTCGGCCAGAGACCCGCGGCAGAAAGGGATATGACTCTGGATCGAACAGCAACCGATTGGGGACGCGCGAGCCAACACCCAAGCAACTCAACCAAATTCCACGAGACATTTCGCTCAAGTATGCTGGAGACTCATGACTCGTAGGGCGGGGAAAGGGGAATGGCGTCTTCTCATTTGCAGGCCTCGGATCCAGGGCTTTGGACGCATCGAGGATCATTACATATGTATTGTATGTAGGATGGGTAGGGGGCAAGGGAGGTGGGCAAGGGGCCCAAGACACGTCATTCCACCCAGGCCCATACCCATGCCGAGATCATGGAGCATCTTCAGGGCCGAATGTGCGTATGTAGTGGGCATGTTGATCTTGATATCATATGGCCACTACAGCCCAGTCGGTGCAAAGCCCGACGTGCAGAGACCTGTCATGGCAGATGACAGGCCAGAGGACGTGTCGTTTAATATCGGACTTTTCTATTCTTCCTGTACCGTAGGAGGCAGGTCTCAGGCGGTGGTATCAATCCTCACTGTATGTTCGTGCCATGGATATGTAGTTGGTGGATCGGCGACATGGGGTGCCACCGACCCTTCCGTGGTCCGGTCCAGTATATGTATACATACCTACATACATACATGCGTCTCCTTGGGGCTGCTAATGCAACTGACTCCGGCTTTTTCTCTGATACATAGCAAATAACCACGGGCACGTTAGCGCAAGAAAAGAGAAAATATTGCTTCTCAGATGCACGGCGCTCGGCATTCAAGGGATGCTTGGTTGTAAGTGTGGTACTGGACCGGCAGACCCAGACATTAGATCCATTCATCCCTCCGTTGTAAGTTTTTTTCTTCTCCCAATGTACGGGTGACTGAATTGGGTTTGGCATGCTAGGAGGGGGCCTGCCTATATTGTTATATGATATAGACCAGCATTGGGCGATCAAGGAAGATCCTTTCTTTGCACGGCTCCCAAGCGATAACCCACATTGGCTGCTTTTCTACGTTAACGGTATTCGTCAACGGTAATCGGCCAAGGGCGTTTTTTTGACCGGCTTGGTAATTCTGGATCTCAGGCCATAGTAGTGTAGGACTCTTTGTGAAATCTCTGCCAAATGCCTCGTGCCATTATCAAGTGTGTGTCTCTTCCCTGGTGGCTTGTGATCACAACACCGGTTGGGAACCACAGCATGGAAGATTGATTGGTAGGCTGCAAGTAGTGTGTCACAGCTGTATTTCTCCGATTATCCAACACAGCCCCCGCAAGCAATGTTGCAGTAGTTCCAATGTGATTGGGTATGTTCCACGCTCGCCTTTTTGGGATTCACGATATCTTCATTTCGCTGTCATAAGAGACAACGACAAGCGATGGGGAGAGAGGAGTGAGGCAGTGTTCGGGAGACAGATCGCATACTTACCCGATCCTCGTACGATGCCAAGCCGTGGCCAGGTAATAAAGAAGAAGAAAATGCGGCTTTGAGGGGGGAAGGAGTGACGGACCCGACTCCCCGGTAGTTTGTCCGCTGGGTGTATGGATATTGAATATTGAATATCACATGTGCAGTGAAGTCGACTTCCCAAAGGCTGTACATGCATGCATCCAGGAGAAACCGGATGGCTTGGTCATAGATCTGGCTAGAGTAGCCTCATCAGACCACAATGACGGTTGAGGCACCCACCCAAATAGTGGCATGGCGCGCCTGGAAGAAAAGGGCAAAGCAGTTCTTACCGGTTGGTAGGTGGTACAGTAATCAATTGGTCCGGCGGTTGGCGGTGACACCCTGTCCATCCGTCGCCCTTAAGGCTTGGGCAAATCAAACACGGCCTGTGTAAGAAGTAGTTTGTCTGGTAGCTACATTAGAGACAGATGTATGGGCAAGAGGAAGACATGGAGAAGATTGTTTGTGACACGTCAGACCCGAAGCTACAGTTGCTAGGGGATTTCGAATGGCGCTGAAGGTACGAAGAAAAGTTGACAGGTCGCCTTATACTGCTGTGTAAACCAAAGCGAAATGTTGTGTACTTCTCGGTACGGGTCAATGTGTGTGATGATGCCTGTCATGCAAATAACCTTGGATGATCGCCGCGGTTCCCCGAGATCCTGGGCGACAAGAACGAGATTGGGTCCGTCCATCCAATTGCATGTGCCGTAGAGGTTTATCCATGCCGTCGGTCCTTCACGCTGCAAATCCGTACATACATAGGATAGCATCTTATCAACGTTACATGATCGATATAGATGGGGGTCAGTGACACCGCCGCGCTCGTCACAAGACAAGTCGACTATGTACACTTGCTGGTGACTGGCTCGGAATGCAAGACGTTGGGCCTTCCGAAGACCAAACTACGCAGTCCGCTGGGACCGGATGAGTGAGAGACCTCTCGGGGAAGGCTTACGTGTAAGAATGGATTGTCGGGCAAGTATGTAGGTACATACATACGTGGGTAACATGACATGTGGATGGATGGGCGGTTGTACAGTCAGTCGTAACCTAGGCCTTAGTTTGTTGTGAATGTGCGGTCCACGACGAGGGTCCATGTGTTGTGATACCCAATCAGTCAAGGGAGCCCAAGAGAACAACAACGAGTGCCTGGCGCATACATGAACAATCTCGTGATGCGAACACATTGATTAGGCCGTGAAGTCGTTGTTCAACTGCAATGTTGTGCTTAATATATTCGACAGGGAGGATCCAAGATGAAATTGCCCCAAAGGGAACATGAAAGGGGTTAGTCTCGCGATAGAAGAACGCTAGAAGGTCTGGGTAGACGTTGGCGTGGAGAAGATAATCTCACTGGCTTGCCAGCGGTCGCGATTCCCAGAAGCCGAAGCTTTAACTACTCATTTACAGGACCATCATGCGGATATATCAACGTTACACTAACTGCATATGCGCATCGATATAGAGAGCTTTGCTATTGTAATACCGGCGCTGTATATTATTAATACCATGGTACGGATAGGTAATGGTAATATGTGACCGCGCCAATGGGCCGTCTCGTTTGGGGGAACCCCCTAGCCTGGATCGCCCTAGCCTTGTGGATCAGTCTTACCTAATACGGGCATATCGATGGTTGTCGCCGTCCTGTACTGGCCGGTGTACCTTCCTGGTTGAATGAGAGCTCCGGTCATCTTACTGCATTGCAATGTAGTATCGTGGATTAATAGTTAGTTGGCGGGATGGTCCGGCGCATTGGAAGCTGCAATTCAGGAATCAATTAGATGCAAGCGCTTAGGTTAATCATTTAGGCGAACCATTGCTTTCACCATCATCACCATCATCATCATCATCGTACATGCCTTTTCTCTCTTGCGTGGGGTGTTGTGACCTCATAGACAGACCGGAGGATGAGGTTTTCCTGGCAACATGCAGTGACATCTAACGGCGATCGATGTGCACTGCGGAAGTGCCTACTTTGTCAAAGTAGGTACAGTTCCCATCAAGATCAATCAGTGTGGGGGTGAGGGATAAGCAGTGGTGCAGATAAACTATACTGCTATTATACCTGTTTGCATGGCGCAATTGTACGAAGTGTGCAGCAGGTAGGCCGCCGCCATACATAGGTGCATGTTCGGCATGACGCAAGGCGGGATTTTAAGACGTCGATCATTGACGCTTGCACAACGGCATTGCGGCGGAAGAGGGAACTTTTGAAGCGCGGGAAGATCAGAACAAAGCACGGCATGGCGCCGGGCTCAGAGCTTCCTGTAACGAATGCGTGCTTCAGGGTCGTCATGCGCAAAGAAACACACGGGGTGACAAGTGATGCATGCCATCATCCCATGCGTTTTGTTACTTGCAAGCAGCTGCGTCTCGGCCGATTGAACTGAGAAGGGAGAGCCGGCACGACCGTGGTCCATCTGTTTTCCTTTTCCATCTGATGATCCGAAACGTGCCGAAGCTAAAAACAGAGACGGACGATCTTGGAGTAACCTTGCGATGGAGGATGGCTCTTCCTGCCGGAAACCTGCCCAGTCACACGTGCGCGCCCAGAATTGACAGCAGACAGACAGAAGGTTTATCCATTCGCCAAGAGATGCACCCCCGTTGGGTACATGGACTCCTACCCGAGAACCAAAGCCGACCGGCTGGCGCGACATTAGCGCTCATCGCTTAGAATAGTACTTCCAAGCCTCATTGGCAAAACCTGAAAAGAAGGGCAAGACACGCTTGTTGTGTAGGGGACCCGACAACCAGAAAACGAGTCACGGGCGTGCAGGGTGAGGAGGATTGGATGATGACATTTACTACGAGTAGAAGCTGATGAGCTCTTGCCAAGAGGTCTTACAGGAGAGGCATTGTACATAGAAAGCCTGCCACAATTGAAGATATGTCGTCGGTCAAGGGGGGGAGAACAGGGAGCGTCCGAAGTACCGCCGCGGCTTCAAGTCATAACACATCTCGACAAACAGAGACAGAGAGCGAGAGAGCGAGAGAAAGCGCTTTCAAAAGAAATACGAATCTCCCCTGTCCGGACCCCTGTAATGCCCTTGAAACCCAGTGCCTTGTGGGCTAGTAGTCTAGAGCCTTGCCCTGCTGCACCCACGCTGTATGACGCAGCTTACGCCAGCCGGAAAAAGGTTAGTATGCAGCTCAGCACGTTTTCCCTCCCATCATCCTGCCAAACAGGGATCTGGCCTGTTCATGTAGTTCAACGGTCAACGCCTGGCGAGCTGTTTGCCTTATTTGGATTAGATGAACCACGAAGGGTCCTGTTTTGGTCGCGCCAATCGAGACAAGCATACCAGAAGGTTAGCCGCAGCCGCATAGGGGTGGCTTGTGGTTTCGTGACGGGATGAATGAAGATTGGCATCAATACTTGCTTGCACATCCATGGTAAGTAACATCAATGACAGCCTGTTGTGCTGGCTGCCACCGGGGACGAGGGAGAAAGAGGAGCTGAGCATGCGATGCAATGATTCTTATTCGCGGCAGGTGTTGCGTGTGGTTTCCCACATGCACGATACTATACATCCACATACGTCTACATATAAGAGTGATGTGCATATTCTCAATAAAGGTTGATATCGATCTCCCGTTGGGTGTGGGATGTACGTATGTAAAACGGTGGGTCGGATCGCCTGATGGGAGTGCGAGTGTTACTATACATACACACACATGGATCCAAAGGAGCGGGCTGCATTTCCAGCCATCAGATTCGTCGGGTAGGAGCAGATGCGTTCTCACGGATACCGTGGGCGTGGTAAGCCTGCTAAGGTTGAGAGTTAAGTTGCGGGAGGCTCTCATCCCACCCGTCCCGCAATCCGTACAGATAATCTTAAGATTCTAATATCAGAGAATCACGCGAATCATTGGCCAATATTCGTAGGTATGTATGTATGTAATAAGTTGCCGCCTGCTTACCACCTACCTACAGTAGCGATAACAAGTCATCACCACCACTACCGCTACCACCACCACCACCATCAATAGTCCCCTTCGACTATGGGAAAGCCTACATGATCCTATCTCTGAGGCGCTAAGCTAGTGGCTTCCGCAATTCACACTCACTGCAAACCCACGAGGCGAGGGGGTGTTATGTACGAAGTTGGTGGACTCTAGTCTGGAGCGTGGTGGCGCCGCCATGGTGCCGTTCTGCCATCCCTCTGGCGTCGCACGCCTAGCAAATATTCATCTCGGCTTTTGGCTGGCAGTTGTCGGTCGGGATTTGAGGACTACCACGCTGCAGTACGTACTGTTCTGCCACTCTCGCGTTTACGCCAGAAGTCATTCGCACGTGTCCCGACGCTTGTTCCGACTGTTCAGGCTTAGTTTATCACCGCTTGCACTAGAATCGTTTGGTATCGTGTGTACATCTCTGCCCACCGCGGCTGTTCTTTCGAAATCTACATGTACTTGGCGGCCGTGCCTAATCCGAGCCGCTAGGAGTTGGACTGCTCATCTCATGTTGTTTGTGTTTGTTGACGTTTTGGATCCGTCATCTCTGGAATAGCCCAAAAACTCCAACAAGATCTCCTTGCGGCTCGCTTGTAGTCGTTGAATCCTTACATCGGAATTCTCCCTCCACACGCATCAGATGACATCTGAATCTGTCTCGTCGCCACTATGACCGAATGGACAGAATGAATCATGGAGACGACGAGGCTGGGCCTTGGCGTGGGCCAGATGGCCTTCGGGATCTCGTTCATCCTTTCTGTCCTCCTTCAACCTGTGTTTCGTCGCGGAGTCAGGAGTCGGCAAGGGCCTGGGGTATACCGGCAGTCAGGTTACTTGGGCTGTACGGTAAGTACCTGAAGTAACAGTGGCAGACCGACAGACAGGGCCTGAATAAAGCCCCCCCTCCCCCCTGACTTGTACTGTATCGATGGTCGATCACGGACCCTAATTAGGCTTAAAATGGAGCCAATCCCAGGCCCAGCAATGCCAGAATCCTTGTCGGCCACTCAGACCACCCTGCGCAAGCGAGCGGCGCCGACTTGACGATCATATGAGATTAGCCTTTGTTTCTGGAAAACTCCGAGGGGTCTAGCAAAACAACCCACAACGGTGTTCGGGCTCGCCTCCGACAGCTACAGTACATTGTGTGCAGTCTGTCAAAGGGAGAGTAATAAGCATAGAAAGAAGCCTCTTTAGGCGATCGTCCTGTCTGTAACAATGCCTGGTTACGGTAGCACTCTCCGGACTCGGCCATCATAATGGTTTCTACCTATTGTTGTTGGCTTCAATGTTCTCCGAAACGTTCTTACATCAGCCATGTCAGGTAACGGTACGTCAGCCGGAGTGACGATGTATAGCGCACACAGACCAGCTGTGATCGATCAATCCATCATAACAACAACAATCGGAATAAGGAGGGTGAAGGATCCAAAATGCCAATTGAGAGCCTAACTCAAGCCAATCTTGGGGCTCCAGTGTGGTTTCTCGTTGCATTTCGTTGTGTGACCAGGCTTATTTCAGCAAGTACATCAATCTCAGCAGGTGCCTGTGCCCAGCTACAGCACATGGATAGCCCCGCCTAATGCTGACGGCCGTCATTCCTGCCGCCATCGACCTTGCACGATTCAATGAACTCATCAAACTTCCAGGACATGCCTCACGGTTAGGCGGTCTACGTTCTCCGTTCTACAATGAACGTGATTCTTCATATGATCTGCTGCGCCTGTGCTAATGTTAGGTATGGAAATGCTTGGGCTGCTGTTTGTTGACTTTGCCAAGTCGTTACTGGCACCGTCTTCAAACATCTCAATCATCCTGGGCCGGCTAGATGAGCCTCCAGAGAGAACAGGGCAAAAACAGCAGCAGCAGCAACAGCATAACGCCATCGACAGGACGGCAATCGACGATGCCGAGAGGCAGATGATTCAGGTGCCGGAAAATTTCAAGCTATCGTGATGTGTTTCCTGGATCAGCTCCCGCCCAAAACCATTGTCCAACGGCATCATCTGCAGGCACCCAGCTGCTGGAGCCGCGATTTAAAACAGCCCGGACTAGAACAGACGCACACAGGTCATCCGAATATCTGACTGCAAGGAAAAGTTGGGTTGACAGGTGCAAGAACCAACCAGACAAGGCAGTCCTCGTGGGGTGGAAAACCAATGCAACGGCATAAGATGATCTGGACAATCCGGTCGCAGCTCAAGCTGGGCAGGAGACCCCTCCCCCCCTCATTTCAGGTGTAGAATAAAGAGCAGCATTAAACGGATGAAGCTTTCGTAACGTCAGCCATGATGATGAGGCACAGAGTGAGCTCGAGTCGATCCTCGTCTCAAGTCCATCCTCGTCTCAAGTCCATCCAAAGGTCAGGCCCAGAATCCTTGTCCCAAAACACCAGATCCCTGCCTATGAACCGGGGTTCACAGACCATCTACACTACCGGTCTCATGCCCCGATTCGGCCATAGTGGGCCGACCGACTAAAGTACGCCATTCATGGCCATGCCGCCTGGCCGCCTCACGCAGAGAGAGAGAGAGAGACAACAATAACAACAGATGAAAGGTGTTCCATGTCATAACGCTCTATTCTTGCCTGACTCTTCGGTGGACAGAACGTGGCCTTCGATCCGTGCCTGACTAACATCGGCAAAGACCATTGCACTAGCATCTGGTCAAGGGGAGAAGACGAGGCGAAAGTGACCACGCGGGAAGAGACGAAGACTAAAAAAGAGGCTTTCATGGGTCCGTCCCATGAAGCCCTTTCTACCCTGCGCATAACGCTGTCTTGCCAAGTCAACGTTTGACCTCCAGGATCCTTGAACCCGTCTATTGCAACCCCCTCCCTCTCCTCCCCATCCTTTCCTAGGTTCGATCTCACCCACATTCGCGTGGTACTGCGAGTACGTACCCCTTGGTTCCCAACCCACCCCTAACTGCGGGACTCGCCATGGTATGACCCATGTACGGGACCACCTAGGCGGGCAAAGCACAAGCATCTCAAGGATCACTTCGATGCATCTGCGGTCTGAGCTCGACCATTAATAGGAGGCGCTATATGTACATGCCGGGGATGCAGGAGTACTTTCGAGACCGGCGATCAACGGTTTATTTCATCCCACGCCCTGCTGTGAGCGCTCTAGTCCGACCCACTGTCAATTTTGTGACAGCCGTCTGTTCAAGGATACCTGGGAGACTGACGCTTGATCGTCTTCTGTATGAACCTCCGGGAGATCTGGTAGATGCAGTACATCTTGTACCCTCGTCCATCGTGCTCACGCAACCCATACATAAGTGCCCACACTCCCCAACCGTCCAGACTTCCTGTTGTCTCTCCAAACAAGATCGTCTCGATATATACAGAAGATACTGGTGCTATCTTATATCAACTCTTATTAGTACATTAATCACTATCTGGCCCGACTCTACCAGCAATTATTTTTAATACCAACTATAACCCGCCCTCGAAACCTCTACGACCATAACGCTTTCAGTCGGCCACTCAACTCCCAACCATCATCAACAGCTCGAATAAACATAACTATGGCAACTACGATATATACTGCTCAGCCCGGTGCTCACTACGGATACCCACAACCCCCTCCTTCGCCTCCCATGGATGAGACATCAAGATGCTCGCTGCCCTCCATCTCGAACTTGCTGGTAATGGCAGATGCCGGCTCGCCAACAACCGAGTCATCGCCAGCTTCGCAGCAAGGTAAATTTCCCCGAATCCAACGCCGGTGTGAATTATGTGATCTGACTTCCCACAGTGCAATCCATCAAGCCTGAGACCCGTCCCAGCTCTTCTCACTACACATCCAATGGGCCTTGCCGGACCGCTCTGCCCCCTACGCCGCCGATGAGCTCCGAGTCCTTTGAGGGTTATCATTCACCATCAACGAGATCCGTGAGCCAGGTGTCCGTGGTATCTGCTCCCAACTATTACTATGAGTCTACGCCACCGCTCGAGAGCGATATTCAGCGCCACCAACACATGGCTGCAGCCTCGGTACCCAGGGTGCCTATTCATGCTTCCAGCTACGCCCAGCAGACTTTTGCGGCTCCTCAGTACATGGCTCAACCGACCATGGCCTCTTACTATGCCAGCCCCATGCCTCCGGCTGCTGCTCAATCTCAGATCTCTGGACTCTACTACCAGAGACCTTTGCCTCAGGTAAGAATGAACTTGGCAATTTTCACCGCAAGAATCATGCTAACATGAATAGGGCTTCCCTCCGCTGCCTGTTGCCGTTTCTATGGCCCCTTCCTCCTCAGGCGCCAACCCGTGGCAGCACCACCACTACATCTCTCCCTCTTCTGCCGCTTCTTTCCCCCAGTCGCAGGACCGATACATCTGCCAGACATGCAACAAGGCTTTCTCCCGACCCAGCTCCTTGAGAATCCACAGCCACTCGCATACGGGCGAGAAGCCCTTCAAGTGCCCTCATTCTGGATGCGGGAAGGCCTTCAGTGTTCGCAGCAATATGAAGAGACACCAGCGTGGTTGCCACAACTTCGAGTCAGGCACTTCGTCTTTACACTAATATATATACGGATCGATAATAATAACCTTCCCGACATGTCGTTTTTACGGTACGGCTTTAATGCTGCGCGGATTCAAAAGGAGAAAAAGAATCAAGATGAGTTTGGAATGGGGAAAAGGCGATAAGAAAGGAGGATACCTCAAGGTATCGACGTTTACGGCCGACAAAACCATGGAGTCATTCACTTTATACCCTTGTGTGGGCTTCGGCATCGGTTGGCCGACATGGGATAGGACAACGGCGCAAGACCTTCTACGGGGAAAATACTTTTTTTGCTTTTTTTAATGGAAAAGACGGCATCTTTGCGTGGGATGTATTTGACGAGGGACAGGGCGCATGACGGTATAGCATTTACAACGGCGTTTGCATCATGGACCAAGCTCCTTTGGGCGGAGAGTGTCGAATCGTTCACTTATTGGCATTGTTTCTGTCAAATGTCTAATGTATAGATGGGAAGATGACTACAACGAGAAGAAGCTACGGGGGAGCAGAAGCGTGTGTCAGCACGACTTTGGCAGAGGATGAGGGGAAGCTCAATGTCTACTGTATGAGTGTTAGGAAGCAAGGCATTCACAGTACCGGCTAGGGAATAAGAAAAAACAACACAAAATATATTAAGAAATTATCACATAAACAAGTCCAGACCTTCTCACGATGACCGCTTTTCCGCCTATGACAGATTCTCGATACTGGTGACAAAGCAAGATTTGACAAGAGTCAGTAACGTACTAACTTGCTGTCTCCTACCCCAGGATACTACATACATACTACATAACTTGCTACGTCGTCCAAGGAAGGTGTTGCTCGTTCCCTCACCTGAACCGGGTTTCTGTCACTTTCTGCAACCTTGACTTCCCAGTATGCGATCAACCCTATTTACGAGTCAAAATGTTTCATTGTTTCTGGGGTGGAGGAGGACGGGACTTGGTAGGCGTGCGACACGGCCCCATGCTGCCATGAGCCCCTGGTGTAAACACATTCCACGTAACATGGCGATAACCAGAAACCGGTACGAGGCCTGTTGCGCATCGTTTCCGATTCACCCTGCAGGGATTGGGGGGCCATCCATAGTCATTACTACAGTACGGGCGCACTATAGTCAGTCTATCCCATTATACCGAGTTATCTTTTCACGTTGGCGAATCTACTTGTCACAGCACCGCATCCATCCCCCCCCTTTGAATTGAGCCCCAGCGACTAGACGAACTACCACACCGACCTTTGGGGGGAGCAGCAATTATCCGTTCAATGGAGAACTTCAATGCGAACAATCTCGCTCCATTGCATGGTTACGACGCTGTCACGTTGTGTTTCAAGCCTATGTAAATCCGAATAAAGACCCAGCGTGCTAAAGATCCTATATCACGCAAGGTGTTATTGGCGCGCAAGAGACACAGAGAGCGAGGAGGGGTTGCGTTACGTTCAGGGGGCATATCCTGGACCCGGTGCTCAGGAATTGAAACATGGCCCGATGTTACTCTAGATCGCCCATCAGCGGAGATTGAATCGCGACAAGCAGAATTGAATACGAGCCAATATTTGGCGGCTTCTATTGCCATTGCTATTATAACCACGGGCTGTTAAGAAACAAAAGATCCAAGGTCTTTGGCGATCAGTATAGACGCTCCTAGTGGAAATGTAACACCACAGACTTTATACTAATTAAAGCCTCCCTATACTACTACTACTACCACCGCTACTCTATTTTGTTTTTCACCGTTTCTTACATGCCCTGCCCCAATGCGGAACTTGCCAGGTTCCCGTTAATAAGGCAAGGCAAGTCGCAGCAGCGGGTAGACGGGGTGACCCCTGCTTCCTTCGCGGTGAGTAAGCAGGACATCCAACGATGTACACACAGACGGCGCGCTACGCACTACATGGCTTCATGGAACTGAATACCTACTGCACTATACTACACTACCGCCGTTAGAGCCGAGGCAGCTGTCGTGTCCATGGCAGAACGGAACGACACTGGCGGGATACCCCCACCCGGCAGCGCTGTACATACTTGTCTCTCGCTCCATCTAATGATCTCCTTGGGTATCAAGACCTGACGACGACGACGCGGACAAAGTGATCGCCCTCTAATTTGGGTAGAATGGGGTCAAATATGCAGAACAGGATGGTGCTAATCACAGTGTCTTCTTGTTGTTAATGTGGCTAACCTGCCTGGCTAGGCGTTACCTGGTGGAGTTTCGCTGGTCCAAAGCGTAAACCCCGAAAAAAATCACAGCCCACATATACTTACCACACCTATTACAGTACTTCATACATACATATGTACAGGCATTACCCTTGTTATCGGATAGAGGGGATACCGGATATGTTGGTGATAACGGATAGTGTTTCCTCGACCAAGCAGTTTTTTGGTGCGTTAATAGATAAAACAGATAACGGATATGCATTCTGAAAATATCTAATTACAGGGGTCCGTACAGGGGTTTTCAGATCCTTGTACAGCCCCTGTACAGGCTGATTTTAGGTATAAAATCTAACCTTTTCAGGGTTAACAGGACCCCCCCTCCCAACCACCATCAGCACCACAGTACCACCACATACAGTACTACTGTATACAGCACCACCGCATACAGTATCACCGTATACAGCACCATCGCATACGGTCAAATGCCGTTATCGTGGTTGATCTTATCGCAATTGGTGCTATTGGCCGATGCTGTTGGCGGTGCTGTTGGCGGTGCTGTATGTGGTGTAGAATGGAGGCTATTTGGGTGGGAAAATGCACCAAATATAAGGCCCCACTTAAAGTCACGTGCGATCCGGCAACTAGATATATTGGAGATAACGCATAAATATTCGTTGGATGAGTCTCATCCGATAACAGGGGTAACGCCTGTACAGGATACAGCATTATAGGAGGATCCTGAGGATCCTGCGATCCATGGCTACTGTATATTGTGGGCAAGCGGGTTTGCGTGCGCAACGCACCTCTTTTGCGCGCCGTTAGTCTGTCGCCCACCCACGGTTATCTGCTCCATGCTGTGCGGTCTGAGACAGCCAGAACCCCCTGCGATCGACGTCCGAATGCGATGCTGGCTACATCCGTGGGAGAGCGAAAGTATCAATGTTGTGTAGGCGAGTGGGCATCATGCAGAGACCCTGTTCCAGACTCCATTGCGCCGTGTAAGTGAGGAGTGCTGTGAAATAGGAGGGGTAACGTTGATGGCGGTGGTTTAAGCGCTGCTGCAACCCGACGTCGTCAGCTTTCTTGAGTGTCTCTCTCTCTCTCTCGCTAAGGTAGCCCCACTCGGCTAACGTAGAGAGCAAAGCACAAGAAAGTGTGCCGTGGACGGCGCTGGCGGCGGCAATTATCGCGTGGAATATGGGCCCCCGATTCCAGGTGAGACTCGACTTGGGGGAGACGGATCAGGCTTATTTAGTTAGTTCGTCTGGGTGACTTTCTGGTATCCCTTTCGACTAGGCAGGTTAGGCCCGGACGGACACTTCTCATCGGGCTTTGCTCCTCTGTGACTAGCAAGGTAGTGACAGCGCCGTTGGTGACGGCTAGTGACGCCGTTCCGTGACTTGCTTTCTTCTTTCCTGCTTCTCCCCCCAATCAATCAACACGGCACTTACCGCACGCGCGTGGCACATGGTTCACTAGCCTGCCGGGCTATCTCATCTATTCCATCAACTATCAGATGGTTTTAATATAGGCCAGATAGATATTTTCACTCACACGCTCCAGCTATGGACCTTTCTGGCAGCTACAGCCAAATGATCATCCCGGTGCTGTCGTGCTGCTCCTGCTGTGCTTCCCTCCACCTAGCGAACATTCAAGAAGGTCGGGTCAGGGTCGTCGGGTCGGGTACCTGCTTCGACAGGCCCCTCGCATCACGACAAGTTGTTGGTTAACTAACCTCATGACTCGTGATAATTGCTGCAATGGGTAATCTGCTCGTCCTAACTGGGCGCAGGCTGGCAGGGTCTGGGGTCAGTCACCCCTCCCCCATTAACCAACCTCGGGTCAGAGTCGCATTGGTAATCTCGAAATGACATCAATTATCGATTCCTCCTTACCGTGGCGCCGGGACCAATGGAACAATAACGGTATGTATTTCCTAATGCCAACATGGGACAATGAATTCTCCATTGATATTGGCATGAATATCATAGGAAAATCATGCTGACAATATCAGACGCATAACATTAATAGATGCGCAATGTACCCAAGTACTTTGAACGAATATGGGTGCTAGGACGGATGGAGTGAGGCTGATGGAGATTTGCTACGTCTTCTAGAAAAGTGTGCCTGACTAGGCGCCAGGGCCAAGCGCCGTTGCTTAACGGCATTGACCTTGCACAGTTCATCTAATCTTCTGGTAGGCCTCGGCTCGAGCGAGCATGCGAGAGCAGCGCTGTCAATTTTACACGAGGGCGTTCGTTCGTGACGCACAGCCTCGTCTCTATTTCTCGTTTTTGGGGGGGAGCGAGAGGTGGGGACCTCGTTTTCTCCTATCCCTCTTTTTTTTTTCTTCTTCTTTTTCTCCCTAGTTGTCGTTATGTCATTTTCACCCTAAGGCTAGCCGCCTGCCCACCTTGGGTTTGGCGCGGCTGAGGGGTTTCAGCAAAGATCACGGAATGAGGATCAGATGAGACCTCCTCTGCTCGTCCGAGACATCGGAACCCCAAGCGGCCGGCGCAGCCCCAACGTTTCGAGATGAGACGGGGGGGCGCGCTCGCTCTGCGGGCTCCAGCTTCCAGCCCCAGACTCTCCCCAGGCGGGATAAAAAAGAGTGAAAATAAAGCAAAAGAGAAAAAGTCGCCGGGCGGTGTACAGTACCATACATGCATACATACCGCTACGTCGGAGAAGAGGGAAGGGCATCATTCATCCATCATTACCACCATGGTTCTGTGAGCGAGCTTCGTCAACCTGACCCCCCCTTCAACCGACCCGTTCCTGCGTCAAGCCTGGATGTCCCTGCAGAAATCGCAACCTGGTGCTCATCCCCGGACGATCCTGGATCGCCGTCCCCTTCTATCCTTGTCATCCCTTCCGCGTGTGATTTGGGTGCGTGGCGGTGCGTGGCCGCTCACTAGGCTATCAATTTGTTAGCTAGTTCGTCCTACCAACGTGTTACTTGGCAGGTCGCTGAGGGCAAGCCTTCCATCCCATCTTGACATCAGGGATAGGCAGGTAACCTCTTTGAGCAAGCCACACACACATACATACACACCACCGAACCTGACGCCTATGTCTCGTTCGTATGCTGGCCATTCGGCGTTTCTGGCCGTTTGGTCCGGCTCGGCGGCAACATGGAATCATCCGTCCTTGATCCGGCGGCGCCTGCGAGAACGGATGGTTGGCTGCAGGCTGGACTGTGGCTGCAAGCCGCTACGTCAAACCCCCGTCAATCACCTGCTTTTTCTTTTTCCTTAGTTGCAGCAGTGGCAGCGAAGCGAGGCTCCCATGTGCAGCCAAGACGCTCCAATGCATACTCTGATAGCCCGTCCCGGGTCTCGGTGCCCTTACCCTAGTGTCAGTATCGGGTGTCGCTTAAACTAGAGCGACGCCACGAAAACTAGTCTGTCGTCTGTTCTTTCTCCCGGTCTGCTCTTGCAACTGCAAGGCGTTGTCGCCCTTGTCACGGCGGACGACTTGCGACTATCACGATTTCGGCCATCAGATCCAGCTCCGGTGTGCTGTTGGGCAGCAATTGGGAAGACGATCGCCCGTCGTCCTTTGCCCAGATGTGTCTAGTGAGTTTCTAGTGCTCGATATCTACGACTAACACGGAAGACGTCTAGCGACTCTAGCCTTGGGTCGTCGTCGAGCCGCGCCAAACGTCGGATTAGACTTTGGCTAGGCTTAGTTTGCAGCAGCTGGCCTTAGGCAGTTGGGAGCGGCTCGTACGACGGTTCTTGATAACCGGTTTCTTTCAACTTCCTCTCCTTCCTTACCTCCGGCAAAGTGCATCTCCTCGGGATCCGTGATGTACCCAGCAAGTACACTCGTGTCCTGTCCTGTCTCGGCAGCTAGTGGGAAATGATCCATCAACTACAGCAACTCACCGGATGTGTGTGCTTGTACATGCACCAGAAGGTATGTAACAGCCTCAAGCGTCACCGAACATGCTCCCTCAGCCCGGAATAGTAACTTTGCGTAAGGTTGTTTCAGAAGTAGACCCTGGGTAACGATCATTTGATCGACAAGATGGAAAAGAGCCTGGGAGCGTCACTGTTGTTTCCACCCTTGCACGGTAAACAGTGTTACCGAGCCTTAGGGCAGAACTTAGGGGTCCTTCTTCATAGGGAAGATCTGCACTTCCTCGTGCGTGTGTATGGGGTGCCAATGCTCTGTCGTCTGAAGTTACAGACTCCGGATGGAGTGGTGGCGAATGACTTGCAGTCAGTCAGTCTCGTAAGTACCTACTGTACTTGGCAATGCACTGGTGAGGCCAAAGGGCAAATGTCGAGTTTCAAAATACCTGTTATGTTTGAGATGTTCCGCCACGTCTCCCCATATCAGCAAAGCTACAGAATGGCCACTGGTGATGATGTAGCAGCGCCAATGCATCCATTCCCCATTGCAATACGATGCAGCAGAAGGGAGGGGAGGAACAGTTAGCTACTTGCTGCAAGAATATACGGCAACATGAGACTCCTTTGCGATTCCGGATTGGGTCGCGATGCGTCGCTGCCAACAGGCATCACCACATCGTGCCGTCATGTGGTAGGTCTCCTCCCGACGCCCAGAACGCCCCAGACTTCGCTGGACTTCGCAAGCTGCTCCGTCCCACCGGCTTGACAATGATAATCCCTCAGAAGTTAGAACCTTCTTTCCAATGGTTTCGTTCTGTGTACGCTATGAATGTACATACAGGCCGGTCTTTCCGGTTGCAACGCCCGAAAAGAGATATGTTGGCGGTATGACTCGTGCAGGCTCCCCCCATGCGCTTCCGTCGCCTAGGACAGGGCTTGATGAAGCTGGGCCATATCCTCGTGGGTATGGCACCTCTTCTCCTGCTCAATCTGCCATGTTGCCGAGACCCTGGCCGCCCGGAGCCATCATTCGCCGTATTCGGCTACCTCCCCGTGCGGAAAAAAATTATATGGAATTCTCCGTTGAGCGGGCTTGTATTTCTCGGTGAGACACGGAAGACGCCGGGCCTTGCTTCCAGAGACAGACAGGCGGCTCAATACATTTCGGTTAGAACCAAAATGGAATCGCCCGGCGAAGAAGAAGAAACAACGACGTAGCATTGAGGACGAATTGCATGCCTCTCTGGGGGAAGCCTACCGAAGGTTGCAGCACTACTCGGTTTGACCTTGGTTCATGGGAGAGAATGGCGTGCGAGTGACCCGGGACCATGGTAATGGGACCAACCCCCTATGATCTGTCTCCTCTCCCCCTCTCTCACATCCCCCGCTCTTCGCTCTTCTCCGATGATCTGCATGCTTCTTCTCCTGTTCAGCGGCGGCTCAACCCGATGCGCCGAGATAAGGCTTGAGTGGTAGGCAGAAGAGCAGACGGATGTTTCCATAGGAAATCAAATTGGGAATCTCAGTGAATAGACAGAAGATAAGCGGTCGGTGTTGACGATAGACCATGATATTCGGGGTTGCGACTGGGAAAGCTACTTCTGGCTCTCACTGCCAGACTAAGGCGTATCCAGTAGTTACTTGTGCGGTGAGGTGGTGGGATTTTCCATGTTCATAGCGTAGTAGTAAGTGAGAAACGGCGAGAAAGGTTGGTTCGCTGCGAGTGTCCTGGCAGTTGTAAACGGGTAATCCCTTTCGTACAACCTCTGCTTACTATGTCGTGATACTCTCCAAACTAAACGCAAGAAGGTAAGCATATGTGGCGACTCATGAGAAACACTCCAAATTGTCTGTCGCTGTAGTCAGCAGTCAGAGGGGTGACGCTTTGTGCCGTTCGTGATAATCGATCTGGTCATATTGGCGCCTCGCCATCTAGGAGCTACACCTCCTTCTGGGGAGGAAGGCACAGGAACCTCTGGCATGCCACCTACTTCGGTGACCCAGCAGCATTTGTCATGACATAGGCCTGTCATTCTCTACTAGATTACACTATGTCCCAAGGGTGTCTCGTGGTTTCTCCAGGGCCGAGGAACGAAAGTAAGAGTACAATCGCTGCGAGCACCCGCGGTTATGCTGTCACATGTACATGCTGTGAGTAACGATATCGCGAAACCATGCTATCACCACTCAGCCGCGGCATACTTCTAGGTATAGACAGTACCATGGGGAAAAAGCAGACATAATCAAGCCTTAGGATCTTGGTGAGCTCATCTGTCAGTACCAAACAGACGGGATGGCTACTTCGATATCCCCCCAGGAGAAGGTGGAGGGTTATTGAAGGTCCAAGTTGCGCTTTTCACCGGAGGAAAGGAGAGATGACTAGACAGTCCTCTGGCGATGTCGTCTAAAGGGTGAATGGGCTGTGCTGAGAAATGTACGCAGAAAGAAGAGTGGGCAGTATACAGATGACTGCTGGACCATAAGGCACGCACTTTAAGCACCCGGCTGCCTCCACTAGAGCATGACGCTTTGGAGTCTGCTGCTGCTCTTGGTAATATAATTTTGAATGGTAGGCAGTTTTACACCAGACTTGGGAAAAGGGAAAGCGGCTACGCGAGTGTCTTACGTAGGTCGTTTTCCGTTTGGTTTGCTCCGATATCTCTCGGGAAGCGAGGGGCGTGTATGATGTGCTTGCATCCAGCGTTGTGGACTGACACTCGTCCCTGTTGGTGATGCTGGTGATAGTAATAGCGTATGACGGTCATCAACCCAGTCAGTTATTGTAGTCTGAATCAGTATCAAGCAGCAGCAGTGACTCGCTCCACGACTGCGAACTAACACTCGGGGAAAGTTGCGTGCGTATAATAATATTATTACGCACCCATAAAGTAGGTTGGTGGTGGGTGTTATGTAGGAGATGGAGTTATTCCTTTCTAAAAGCATGCTGGCTTCCATGAACAGACGGACGCTCGCGTCCCTTCCCGCCTCCTCGTCTATACTCAGACCTGAGAGTGTTACAAGGGGTCTCAGCCACATGCTTGAGCATTGTCGAAGCCTCACCACTACATAAGACACTACCTACCAGCCAGCCACGGCAGCTGATGTGGCGTTTCAACATAGGTAGGCTATGGATGTCTGCTTTTTGGGCGAAAAGGAGGCCGTCAGCAGGATGACGGCGATCGATAGTGATCCAAACAGAACAAATATGATAAACTGGGAGTCAGCTACGACATTCATACCAACTTTATTGGTCAACAGCAGTTCCAGTAATAAAATCAAGAATGGTGACGAGGATGATCCGATGATAGACGCAGATTTCCTTGAGACCGACGAGCTCAACTTTATAGCAAATGCAATGGCCATTTCTTTTAACCGAAGTAGGGACGAGTTCTGACCGAAGGTCACTTGTAAAGTCTTACTGGTTGTGCATTGTTGCTCCCCTGTGATAGGATACCAAGACCTAAAGAAACCACAGCATATGCTCGGCATGTCATCTACGATCGCGCTCATCATACATGTTCAATATCTAGCCAATGGATGTGTCAAGATCGATAACGGCGGAAGTCAGTGACTGTAGCTTACACTGGGCCTTGTGCGAGAGACCGTCAGGGGCAGGCGCTTTCCTAAATCTTACCTGTACAAAGGTTACGCATCCAAGCCGCCCTTTAATAGCTGATCGCGGGTCGGCGGAATGAAAGCCCTCCACGATAGATACCGGTCGAAGCGCCAAACTCTAGTGCTGAAGTGTTATATCGGACCACCAAAGAAGTTGTCGATGTTAAACTGAATTCGAGCGAACTGAGCTGCCTCCTGTTCTACGCCACGTCACGGCGACCCAAAATACAGGAAGTCGATGGTTTCCTCGAGATGAAAACTGCCAGTGGCGTTGGTAAGATACATACGTGGAACCCGATGGGTAGTAAAAAGATAGAGCGGTCTGCCAACTGTCCCCTGGACATCTCAGTCACCCAAGCACATCTCTGCGGCTTCTGTACAGACCTACCGATAACCTAATCCCAGGCCCCGATTAAGCTGGCTTGTCTTGCACTCGACTTGGGATCAATCAGGAGGAGTTCCAGTCATTATAGATCCACGTCATTTATGTCGGTGTGCCCATGGAGGTAAAATCTCACACAGAGATAATGCAGTGGCCAAGGTTTCCGGCGCTTCCGGGGTCACCGCCCATACAAGAAAAGGGACTCACATAACAGTAGAGAGCAAAGCACCTCCAGCCCCCGAATTGTTGTGTACGTGCCCCGGAGCAGAGGTATATGTACAGTCCGTTATGCAGTCTGCACAGGAAGGAGCGTACTCACCTCTGCCTTCTCTGCAGGACAGCAGACCCCCTTAGCTAAATATCACCACATTTGGTAGTACATTGCAATAACGTTTGTCTGTCTCTGAACTGCATACCGCAGACGGAGCCTTCCCGACCTATTACTTATCAAACGGAACAGTTACACCCTCTGTGTGTTCGTAGATCAGGAGGTACCGAAGAGGTGCGTAGCCCCTATCTTTTTGGTGGTGGATCGTACCTAGAGCCTTGGGTCCAGAACTACACGAAATGGCCTCGGTAGTCAGCCGTCCCAACGAGACCAATGCCAAGTCCTCCAGTAAAAACCCCATATTGTGGCAATCCAATATTCTATGAACTCGGGTTGCTACCAGATTAGTTTCGAAAGGCCAAGCTTACGGTACGGTACATAAGTGACGGTAGTACGGAGTAGTGCGGGCGTCATAGGCCTACGAACGGAGAGTATACACGACCTGCGTACCCGGCAATCCGGGCTGGATCATCTTGTATTGATATATCCTTGCGATTTAACCCTGTCGGTATGAACTGAGGCCTGTGGCGCACTGGCCGACTGGAGGATCGAGGCTATATCAACTCTGAACTGGGAAAGCACGACGGACGAACATGTTCCGCACCCACACACAGAGAGCGAGCAGGCACTGTACATACATAGGTAGCCACGCCCCTGAAGATGCCGGACCTGCATACTGGTGGTCAAGCAAAAACCCATATGTATAGCAGCTGCTGGATGTCGCCTCGGCCTCTTTAGGCGCGCCGAGGGAGGGTGTCATTGGGTGGGGGTGTGACCCAAGCCACTGATGAAAGTTACCAGCAGCGGCTAAAAAGATCACTGAATTGATTCCTTGCATATGTGTGAGACGCTGACCATGACCTAAAAAAGTAGCATGCAAAGATGCGTAGAGGGTGGGTGGATGTCAGCGATAGATAGGCATAGTTCCGTAGAGGGTGGGTGGATGTCAGCGATAGATAGGCATAGTTCCGTGCTTGCTTCGTTTTGTCTCTCTCTCTCTCTCCTAGGTAGAGAGGTAATGATGCAAGCTGAATCTGGGTAAGCGGTTTGAGATATGCGGCCCAGACTCCAGTCTCAGCCCTGTGAGCACACAAGACCAATCAAAAGTCCATGGTGACGCCGTTGCTGCATGGGTGGGCAGATGCTATGAAACACTCTTCCTGAAGACAAATATATCTGAAGGGGTCTGCAATGGTAATTGTGTCGACATTGGCCTTTGTGGTTGTCAAATATCGAAGGTAAGCCCAAGCTTACCGCACTGATGTTTGTACCTTGCATCGTTAGGTGCGGGCAAAATGGGAAATGCACTTTTCTCTCCTCGGAAATCCCATCCAACCTAAAGAAAAAGGACTGACCTAATCTACGTCGTCGTACAGTTCATTACGTAGTTCAAGGATGACCCCGGCATGGCATTGACGCTGTTCCAGATGTTCCAAAGGTTCCATCCGGCGGCAGCGAAACGCTTTGCACTTTGCTTTGGCCCAAATTCAATTCGACTTGGACTGACTTCGAGGAGAGGCCGAGGTGGGGGGAGGGGAGGACCAAGCAGCCAAGCCCATAAAAAACCAATTCAACTCCCGTCTCCCGCCCACGCAGGGCCCGGTCACTGTCAATCAATCTTGATCGGTCGGTGTGTTTGTTTTGGGGCTTGTTCATGTCCCCTTCTCCCTCCCCGTCCCTCGCCAGAAAAGCGATCGAACACCAGCCGCCCTCTGGACTGCTTGCATCTGTCGTGCATTGCATTGCATCAACATCGCAGTGCATCGCATCGCTCCCGTCCTGTCCTGGATGCTTACAAGTCTACAAGTACAAGCACATCACCACTGACGACAGACAGGCCCTCATTAATCGCTTCGCATCGCAGAGCAAGTGCCGAGGCCGATAACCACTCTTCCTTTCTGGATTGCCTCGATCACACACACACGCACGCTCTCTCTTTCTCTCTCTCTCTCTCTCGGTCGCTGTCCCCTCTCTCTCTCTACACGCCACTGGAATCGACTGCTACGGTCGCAATCTATTAATCCCGCACACCTCTTTGCCGTCAATCTCATATCAGTACCTCATTACCCATCCCAAGATAATCCCTACCGGCCAGTACGCCAAAACGGAAACATCTGACTTCCCCACTGCGATCGTCCAATACCACCACAGTTGTACCTGGAGCCGTAGTGCCAACACCCTGGCTATAGACTGTCTTGGCTCACCCTCCTGTCAGCTCATGCTGGTTCGCCGAGGAAAAGAACCCATTTGTCTCCAGCCTGCTGGTTTTCTCTAGCTTCCTCTTCTGTCCACCGCTTGCTACTTGATCCCGAGTGACGAAAGGCTGAAGTCGAAGTGGTGTGTACCCCGTCGGTGTGGGTGATCCAGTCCAGAGAAGGGTACGGTAATCTAGAAGCAGAAGAAGAAGGGGAAATTTTCCGTGAGAGTGGGTATGCTTGTGTGTGGTGAACCGGCTCCAGCTCTGCGTGTGTATCACCAAACCAAACCAAAACCAAATCACCAGAACGAAAGTAGGACACCGCTGCTGCTGCTGTTGCGGTCTGGTCTGGCCTGCTCTGTTCTGTGCTCTACGGTTCCCAAGCGAGCCAACTCCGGCCGGCCGTCCCCCTTCGTTTGTTCAAATCTCCATTTTGTTCCAAGCATTGCAGTGTGCCGCCGTACACTTCGTCTCATCTCCCGCCCTCACACCACACCCACCCCGGTTGGAGCTCCCTTATCAAGCTTGTTGTGTATGACCTTCATCAGCCCGCTCACTCTTCGCCCTCGCCTCTCCCGACTGCTTCCATGACCGCGGTGCAATGAGCATAGACCTTTTGCCGTGAGAGACAATGAGGCCCTCCGCACCGCTAGATCCAACGCTTGACCACAAGGTGTCGCATCATCCGCCTTTATACACAAAAACCAGACGACGTTGCAATCCGGACCTGCCCCTCCTCGGCTCGCCACCGCCGACCCCTGTATTACCGACGCTGCACAACGCTCCATCCTAGTCAAGCGGGCAGCTGGAGTTGCCAACGCAGACGCTGTGCTGTGCTGAGCTGAGCCCACGTTCGTGCCAATGCCGTCGACCGAGGCCAATACGGTCCCGGACGCGCAATTGGGCTTGACCGAGGATGAGATCCAGCTCCTACGCTATCACCAAACCCAGGCCAATTCGTCCTCGTCACGCGCCGCCAGCCGCGCTTCGTCCCAGGGCCGCCTGCTGCTAGACAGCTCCAGCCTTGCGGCGCTCTCGAGGCATCTCGACCGGCTGATGGTGCAGATCCAACAGCGTATCGAATACCTCAGCGAACAGAGTTCCATGGTTACCATGCAGCAGTATGACCATGCCGGAAACCTGATTGACACTGCCGACAGCGAGATCGCGCGCTTCCACGAAATTATGCGCCAGCTGGACGAACTCGAGCTGGACTTCGATCGCATCCGCCATATTCGGGACATCGTTCGGGGCTATCGGCAAAGAGTGGAGGAGCTGGACCGTGAACTTGAGCATTCAAGTTCTTCGCGGCGGGATCGCGAAGGACACTCCTCTCATCGGCACGGGCATGGCCACTCCCATCGCCACGAAGGTAGCTCGTCGACGCGCCGCCACCGACACTGAACATAATATGAGCGGTGTATTACCATGGGGGATCTCCATGACGCCGAAGGCTCCAGCGATATTTTACCATTGACGGATGCATTATTTGCGGTTGACGAAGGGACAGAAGACTGGATGGATTACAAATGTGGATGGGTAGAGGTTATGGTTACACGACCACGGGATAGGAGATAACGGCAAGATTGTTTGCTTTCGCGATACGGCAGGGAATCACAGCACCGCCTTCGAAATCGAACACTAAAAGCTGCTCGGTATATCAAAAGAATCCTGAGCGATCAGCACTTCCAAAATACGGGTTTCTTTCTGTCACCATCAAAATCAAGACTGATGAGGCCTCGCGGCCGGGAATATAGGGGTAGCCTCACGGCTCATTTGACCATTTCGGCGTCTGGAAAGTTGTGATTCTTGGGCGGGAGTTACATTTTGTTGCCCTTACCGCCTCTACACTACTTCACTGGACATGATTTCTGGGGCTGCTTTGCATTTGAATTTGGTTACTGTTTTCTGGATATTCGGGGTTTTTATCAGTTGCGCAAATACCCCTGTCATGTTATATTCCCCAAGGCTGATATCATGACTATGTGGTTCTTTTGGCCTTGGTTTCTGTCTCTTCGGTGCCTTATGGGCGCCCCGTCTTGAACGCTATACGCTACGATTCGTGGAAAAGCAAAGAGGAACTTTCTACATAGGGCAGCACGATGCTGGTCTCATAACACGTAACGAGATAACGCGAGCTCAAGGAGGGGAGTGCTGTCAGAGTAGATACTGCATTGACAAAAACGAAATATCAGTATCTTCATACTTCCTTTGCTGATGAACTTGCCTGCTTGCTTGTCCTCAACTGCAGATACACACGAAGTGCTACAACGAAATGCATCTTATGTTCCCTGGCCCCATGATATTGGGCTAAACATCGACACCAAGAACGAAAGGTGACGGGAAACCCCTCAGGTGTGTAGTCACAATAGGAGTGAGCGTCGTGGAGGTTGGCTAAAACCATCGCTAGCCCATCGTTACCTCGGTATACCAAGACATTTACGTCCTGCTGCATGTCTTGCACTCTATTTTCACACGTTCTAGGGACACGACGATCCAACCAAGCAGCAAAGCTGTCGATGAAGAGGGGTACTTCATGAGACACATCGGACATGCCTAATTAACAACTGAGGCGAAGAACACCTTGGCTACATGGGGGTCGGTAAGTGTCTCACCTCACTCACCTTCCTAGGAATGGCTTGGTTGGAAGAGCAAGCTACGTTGCTTCTCCGAAGAACGATGTCGAGAGCCAGGGAGTGGTTTTATCAAATATTTTTCTTGAGCGACAAAACTCCATGACAGATTGCCAATACCATTATTCCAAGTTGTACATGTCGACCAAATGGAAGATATCATTTGTGAACAAAGTTCGGTGATAGATGCCGGTGCTGTTCAAAGCGAAAACTCGGTCACCTGGTGACCAGATAATGGGCGTTTTGTCCTGCAATATTCTCTAGGCTTTCGAACAAAACTGTTCTCCAGCAGCTTGGTCCTTTGCCTGGAAGGGAGGAAAGTGAGCAGGGACTCCCTCTTACCCGAATACTTGGGTGGAGAAGAAGAGAGATATACACGTACGCATGCTGCTGGCAACACAGTCTCGTCTCATTCCCTGGGCTTAATGACAGCTTGGTGACAATTCTCAAGGAGGAGGACTAGGCAGCGAGTTTGAGTGGGCTAGCTTTATCTATTACTACTTGGCACGTCTGTCTGTCTATTGACAAAGGCGGACACGGGTCGAGGATATCAATAGGTAAGCAAGCCCGTCTGCGAAACAGACAGATACCGCCATGACCTTAACACCAATACATGCTGTGCTGCTGGCATGTTGATGACTGGCCATTGCTTTTCATATGAGATACATATATTTTTGTTTTGCGATGCTAGGTAGTATGTACCTACCTCTACGAAGTGAGAACACACTTGTGTAAGAGGCGTTCGTAAGAAGGTATAAGGCTCTCTATACCACAAATGATCATGACCAGAATTTCCGCGCTGGTGCGATCAAGCAGAAGATGTCAAGGGAGGCGGAGGTATAAGAAACACAACAAAGTACGTCTTTCTAGTTACAAGCGAGACGAAGGTCATTTGTTCGAGAAGCGCTTCAGGATATGTGTCACATAGAAAAGCACGGTGGAAGACAGGCCATGTAGATAAGAAGAGATGCGGTCTCATTAGGGAATATGGATTAACGCCAGGAGTCGTCTCCGCTGTGCCTGATCACCCAGCTTCTAATGAACGAGACCCGTAACTGATCGACGACTATCGGATACGATATAAGTACGCCTGATTACGCCTTGTGTAGATAACAACAAAAATGAAATTACGGTTTTGGTATCTTTGTCCCCAAACAAAACAAAACTCCACGTCAGGTATGATTATCGTCGTCCATCATGCAGGGTCAATTCTCCGTCCCCTGTTGCTGTCATGCCTCCACCCAATGTCAATGTCTGGGTGGTGGTGGTTCATAGTATAAGGTGTGTATGTATATGTACAACCGAGGGCCAGTGACTTTCTATAGGGCATAGTTCTCGGTATGCAAGAAGATCTCCTCGAGCATATCGTCGCCCCAGATCTCGGCCTGCAGCCTTGCCACCGTGTTGGCGACGCCGACCCGCATGCTCTCAGGCCCACAGACGAAGACGGCTGTCCTCCGGCCGAGGATACCGCGCCCGTCGGTGCCGCCCGTCGCCCACTCCTTGAGCATGTAGCCCAAGTCGGGCCTGCCGTACTCGACGCTCCAGCCGCCGTCGATCTGGTGCGGGACCGGGAAGGCGAACCGCATGAGCGACTTCTGGAACTCGGTCGGCGTCTCGGGGAAGCCAAAGTCGAAACCCGAGGGCGGCCCAAAGGTCGATGTCGGTCTTGGCTGGCCCTGGCCCGGCAGGTTCGTGGTCCGCAGATGAGCGAACTCGGGAGGCCTGGGCAGGTCCTGAGATGGCTCAGTAGAACGCTGCTCCTGTTCGGGAGTCTGCATATTCGAGCCGTCAAATCTACGGGGAGATGGTGGCGCGTAATTAAAATGAGGTTGCTTGTCGGACCGCAGTTGGAGCGGAGGGAATTGGAAACCCTGCTTGGGTTTATCCTCGGGGTACTCGGAACCAGACGGCGGGGGAGGAGGCGGAGGTGCATCGTCATGGTTCCTTTGAATCTCCATGTGTTCGTCCTCTCGGCCCTCCAGCCTTCGTAGCGAATCATCTTGGGCTGACTGCCTGTTGGCCGGTGCTGGCCGCTGCGGTGGTACGTGATGCGGCTGGAGGTATTTCTGTTGTGGCAAAGCAGTTATCCTGTCTTCATCCTCGGCGCGCAGCTCGAACTCATAATCGACATTGCCATGAGCTTCGTCGCGGATATAGGTAGAGGCTCGCTTCGAGGCAACGCCAGCAACAAACCCATCCAGTCGGTCGTGGAACATGGTGCTCAGAGGCCGCTGCGCCCTCTCTCCGATTCCAGCACCCACGCGTTGTCTTACGGCCGACGTAACGAAAAACTTGCAGGTCACGCTCTCGGGCGGCGCAGACTCCCGACATATTCGGAGCTCTTCACGGAACCAATCCATCGCTTCCAGCCTCTTCAGAGCCCAGATAACGACAACCTTTTTCGTGATGGCCTTGCTATCCCTCATTCGCTTGATGAGGTTTAGTAGTTGTGACATTAGTGAAGTGATACCACTTCCGCCTGCAATAAGGATACAGGTATCGAACGCGGAGAGCTCGCGGCGCATCCCCCCATAAGGGCCATCGAGGTATGCTCGGTATGTGTGAAAGGGGCCCTTCTGGATGGCAGTTTCCAGTACTCTCCGAGTGAAACCGCCGTAAGGCTTAAAAACCAAAACACAGTCGCGATACTGCTCTCCGTATTCCGAAGGGAAATCTTCGCTGCAAAGGGACGATATAGTAAACGGGTGGTTGTCAAAGAACGAGATGCCAGGCATCCGCAGATAGACATATTGACCAGGGTTCCACCTCATCTGTGTAGGAATTGTCACCTTGATGGCATTTTCTGTCATGAGAGTGATGGCCGCCTCGTCCCCTACCATGAAGGCAAGACGCCATGGTTTGGTCCAGTTGAGCTTGAAGAGTCTCAGACATAACAGACGCCCCATATTGCGATAGTGCTGTACAGATAACTCCACGAGGCGAGGAAGTTCTTCGTGTGCCAGAACAAGAGCCCAACATAGACCATCCCGACAGGTACATGGAGCATCACAAATGCCTCGAATGCCACCCTTCGAATGAAAGGAAGAGAGGCCACACAGAGCCAGATAAGAGGAACCAGACACGCGATTCCTGTTCCGTAAATGACACCACTGCCTTCCGGGAACAGTCGTGAAAAGGTCTGCATGCCACCATCATCCCACACTGGCTGTACATAGAAGGGAATTGTGTGGACAAGGGACATGAACAGGCAAAGATACCCTGCCCACCGGTGGAAGACATTCAGCCTCTCGGGACCAACGCCAGTGATGTAGGTAAGAAGGTTGGTTTTCATGCTAGATGCGATGATCCAAGGGGTCATAGCAACTGCAATCATGCCTGCGCGGATTGCGACTGGAGGCGAGCCAAACTGAATGCTCTGCCAATAAAGGGGCTGTAATAAGAAGGTGTAAAGCGCGGTGAAAGCGAACCCAATAAAGCCGACTGTCACCACAGCAAGGGAAGAAAATGTGAAGCGCTGCTTTCGCCATACAAGATCGGGTATCGGTCGGTAGAAGACCCATCGAAACAAAGCGAGGGCATCGAGTACGGGCGTGATGGACGAAAAGTCGCTCCTGGGCTTGAAGTCCTTCTTCTCTTCGTGGTTCGTCTCGGGGAAGAAATGGTGTCCAGTTTGCCCGGTCTGCATCGCCATCATGGCCTGTTCGGGGTCTAAGCTGTACACGTCTCGGTAGTGTCGCTCAACATCCTGCTTGTAGATTGCCTGCCGGATCTTATCCTGCCACCAATGCCATATCCTCACAAACAGGACTGACCCCATTAACGCAAGGCAGAAGTACGTCCATCCGAGACCGTATTTCCCTGCACTGTCCCATGGGTCCACTGTAAGAGCCTCGACGAGGCCCGGCGGACTAGTCGCTGTTAACGGAATATGTATTCGCTTTGCTAGTTGGCCTATGGTCCGCGACGCACCGGCCATTGCGCCCTGGATTTCGGAAGCCATGATATCGAGGCTTCTTGCTCTCCTTTCGACTGAAATACGCTCAGAAACCTCCGTACTATGCGCCAATGGTAAGTCGCATCGCACTAATATAAGCTCGACATCAAGGGCATCCGAATGGCTTATGGGGATGACGCCAGGCTTGATAGAGGCGCGGTACTGGTCACCCTCGGAGTCTAGGTCAATTGAAGCCGCTCCCTGGTTATGTCGTTCGGTCGAACAGGAAGACTCGACACGTGGAGAATGGTTAACGATGCGCTCCGTTTGCGATTGAGGAATACCAGACTCCCCGCGCCACAGTATTAGTGTATGAATGGAAGATGATAATAGTGCCAGTTGCTGCCACGTTGGAGGTGCGTATTGCGTGTATATACCACAGAACGAGCAAGGATTGTTTGCTTTATGGGCACTGTTCCTCTCCGGACGAATGTGACCGGAACTGGCAAAGTCGAATGGTGTAAGACGTTTGACCACCACGGTTGGTCTGATTCAGATCGTAATGTGCATATACAAAAGCGTCCTGGTGGAACGGAAGGGAGGTGTGCAATTCGACTTCACATGAGCTCAGTCAAATCACAGGCAAGAACACCTTGGTGTGATATGAATCCTGTAAGGGGACCGGATGGAAAATGGCACCAAAGTGGCACCAGGCCCAGCGGCTGGCCGTCTTTAATATTGGCTGGCCTGAAGTTGGGCTATTCCCCGCATACTGCAGGATGCACCAGGGAACCAGGGAGGTGTGTAACCGTAAGCGCCAAAGGGAAAGCAAGCTCTTGATGCGGGCCGTTACCTGGATGCTCCTAAAGAGGCGGGAGGCGTCGGTAGGGCCGCAAGGGGTATGGTATACACAAACTAAGGTCTTGAGTCCTCGCATGCAGTCTTGCCCCGTAGATCGACAGTGCTGTTGGTGGGGCGAGTATTGTGACAACCCAAGGGAATATGATAGACTTGTTGTGTTGTTGGTTGATGATGTCTTCGAAAACTCAGTCGCACCACTTGGTAATCACGTATGACTGTTCTGTTCTTCCTCTGCTTGGGAAATGAGGGATTTTGCCGGCTTACGGGAGCCCATATCTTCTTGCCTTTTTTTCCTCTTTAGATGAGAAGGGTTGCATCGAGCTATGATGAAGGGCTACATTCTGTCAAATACTGCAATATCAGACATGCAATAAGTCAGCTTGCTGTCAGACAAGTGTCAAGTCAAATGTCAAATGTCAAGCAAGTTGTGGGCATGGCGTAGCCCTCGAACCAGAACACCAAGACGGACAAACCTTCGTCTTGTGCAGGTGAACGAAACCCCCCTCTCTTCTTCGGAGGAGAGCTGTTTGCTTCATCCTATCAGTGGTGCCATCATGGCTTTGATTTGGGGTCTGTTGTCTGTTGGTGCTGTCGAATTAGAGGCAGAGATGCGATAGCTCCCGTGATTGACAACCAGGTACCCTGCCTGCCTGCTGGGCTGGGAACCTTCCAGGGTTAGTGAAAGGCAGAAAAGCCTGCGCATGGCTGAGAAGAAGCATTGGGATTCGACAGCATCTTGTTGGCTGTTCACAGATTGAGCTCTGCGGTGTTGCAGGACGGGCGGCAAAAGACGGCCGGTGATTCGCCAAAGCTATCGGTTGGCGTGGACGAAGCAGCTCCACCACAGCTGCGCTTCAAGGATAAACCAGGACACCCCCCTGGGCATACTATCGAATCACGGCCTCTTCCCCGTGCCTGGCAAGTTTCTGCACCTGCATGAACAAGAGATTCTTGAGCTTGATCCGGCTTTTTCGGCTGGCCGATGTCTCCCAGACCAGCACGAATGAGTTGTCACCACTTTCGACGTGACCGTTGAGCCCTCTGCTGCAGCATGGAGCTTCATCCCCGCTGCTGATAGGCTGGCTTGTTCAATTCATGCAATGTGTTCCAGAGCGCCGGGAACTGGAAGCAACGAGAGACGAAGTTGGTGAGGTTGGATGCATGGAACTCCGTTATCCAAACGAGTATCGCAACGGTAGGTAGGTAGCAGTAGTCAACGATCTCATTCCCGCTTTGAGCAGAGCCGCGCCGGCAACATTGCTCTCTCCAAGCAGCCGAGCGGGAGTCTGAGAGCCAATAGAAGGAGTGCCGAATCACTCTGTTACTTGGTCAATTTGGTTGGCCCTTCTTTCAACCGGGGGTTATTACCGTGCTATAACACACGCTACCACAATTACATGCAGGGAAACATTGTGTTGCAGCAATGTGGGATATAACCACAGACTACAGGACTGTCCCGTTGGATGGGGGGCACTTTTGCTTAGGAACCGACTGCTACCTACATCCGACGGTAATCTTAGCCAACCATCAATCTGAGATTCATGTTAGATGAGCCTGACGGCGTCAAGTGCTAAGAAATCAGAATCAAACGATACGGGAACACTGATAATTCAATCCAAACCCCTACGGCTATTCTGTGCTGGTTGTTGTCACAGCCATTGAGAATAATGCCCCCAATATGAGACATTCATCCGAGGATGTCGAGGATAACGTTGACTGAGGCTCGAGCCAGAAACGACAAGACCTATTTCCTATTCCCCGTAGTATAGATGAATACGATTACGTACGAGCCTACCAGCAGACTATCTGCGGTGGATGTTGATAGAATGAATACCATACGTCCGCCACAAACACATGACGTCTCGTAAAATCCCAGTATTACTTCAGTCCTGCAAATGAACCACAATATCTTTGAGCCATTGCAGGTAGCTGCACTAGTTTGATCAACAGCAATCCCCCTTTGTGATACTATCGTCTAACCTTACTTCGTTACGAATCTGTGTCCGTCGAGGTTGAGCAATAGTCCGTCCTTTTGCTTAGGTAAGGTAAAGTGCCTGGCTTTGGAGCTATTGGAGCAGTTAGCACAGCCTTGCAATCCACTAACCTTAACACACCGGTCGCAATGGGCGTTGCACCCCACTATCGATTGCGGAAGGCAAGGCTGAAAATATTTCTATTGATCGTCATTCTGTGCATCAGACATTTGAGAAGGCGATATCTGGAATTATTAGGATCAACCGTCTGTACTTGCAGACATCTCTCTCCATCATGGCGACATCAAAGTCCATGACTCTCTCGAGTACCACGTTTGCCAAACTATCACCACACCCTTACCTCCTCGCAAATCTGCAACCCGCTGATCCTTCCACGACGCCTACTCGCACGAACGGACGCCAACCCTCCCAGACTCGCACCCCATACATCAACACCTCCTCGCTCTCGCATGCCCATGGCAGCGCTGTAGTACGGAATGGCGACACCACCGTCATATGTGGTGTCCGGGGCGAGACGATCCTGACGTCGGCCATCCCCAACTACCGGGCACCCTCGCCATCGGACGACTCCAGCTCCTCCCTGGACGAGGCACGGGACTACGATCTCCTGGTCCCCAACATTGAGCTCGCCACCGGCTGCGCCCCGAATTTCCTGCCTGGTGTACCGCCCACCACGCTCGCGCAGACGCTGAGCACGCGCGTCTACTCTCTACTGCACAGCTCTAAGCTCGTCGATGTGAGCCGGTTACGCATCTATCCTGAAGAGGCCGGCAAGGAGAACAAGGAAGAAGACGACGAGAAGATGGATGAGGCTGAAGAGATCGACGAATACGCTGTCGCTGAAGACAAGGCAGTCAAGGCTTACTGGGTGCTATACATTGACGTCTTGTTCATCTCGTTCGACGGAAACCCCTTTGATACGGCCTGGACTGCCATACTCGCGGCGTTGCGGGACACGAAGCTCCCGTTTGCTTACTGGGACGCCGACCGAGAGATGGTACTGTGCAAACGTTCTCAGGAAAAGGGCGGCCCCTCTTAATCTACGGGGATTGCCTGTGGCATGTACGGCAGCTGTGTTCACAGCCAAGGAGAAACAAAAGAAGGGCAGTGGTAGCTACTGGATTCTCGTGGATCCTGACAGACTCGAAGAGGGTCTATGCGACGAGACAGTCACTGTGGTCGTCGATAAGCTTGGTCGGAGTACGAAAATCCTAGGAATATCGAAACATGGAGGCACAGTCGTCGGTCCTGAGCTCACGAAGAAAATGGTAGCTACAGCGGAGTCAAGATGGGAGCAAATCCACGCTGCCATAGAGTAGAAGCGGATGCAAACAAAATAACGATTGATACCCCCTCGTAACTCATTTGCAATTGGTGCTTAATATGGTTTCCCAAGGAGGATTTATGAGACCCCATTGGAGGCATGTTGCAGGTTTTTACAGGGCGTTGTGCTAGAATTATATACGGTCAAAATGGGCAATTTTCTGGAAGATATGTATCAAACCCTTCGAACTATCCTATCAGGTGTAAAATCCAGGACAGTAGATACGGGACGACGATTTGCTCTGCCGCCCATTTGGAGTAGCCTAATGAAAGGCCACTCTGCTGCCAGAAGTGCTATGATGCTTTGAGGGCAGCAGAACCAGACTTGAATGGGCGGTAAGTTATTAGAAAAAGAGAAAGGTAAATCAAGCACCCTCAGGTGCGAGCTTTCAATATCCCACCGATTCTAAAGGGTCCGTGCACCGGAATCGAGCTTGATAGCAGGCAGCAATATCTTTTTTCCCGTCTTCAGCAGCGGGGCCAGGCCAGGATCATTCTTGTCGGAACAGACTCCATCCAAGGAGAAAGAAAAAAAACTTACGCCCATCCTCCCTCCCACCTATTTGTCTTTCCTACCTCAGCTGTCTCCTTCTCGGAGGGGAGAAAAAGAAAGTCCATTATCATGGAGTCTCTAGGCGAGGAGCCTTGGGATGTCGTGATTTGTGGTACTGGCTTGCAGCAGTCACTCCTGGCGTTGTGAGTAAAAGATGCTTTCTGAGGAATCAATACAAAGCGAAGTCGGTCTGACTGACTTAGCCTCCTGTTCCAACAATGAAGAGCTCTCTCGCGGTCCAAGAAGCGTATCCTCCATACAGATCCCAATTACTACTATGGTCAATACGAAGCTGCCTTGACCCTGCAAGAGGCCGAAAGCTTCGCAGCTAAACATGCCGGAGGCTCCAGTGAGGCTGAGAAGAAGAGGAGTGTGGTCCGCAACGCTGCCGTATGGAAACCCGACGATGCGGAAGCCCAAGGCTTGAAGTTCCCCCGCGCCTACTCGCTGGCCCTCGCACCGCAAATCATCCACACCAAGTCGAAGCTACTATCCAGCCTGGTCTCGTCGCGAGCCTATCGACAGGTCGAGTTTTTGGCGGTCGGCTCCTTCTTCGTCTATGAACCGGCGAAGGATGGATCGGACCCCAAGCTCTCCCGAATACCGAGCAGCCGCGAAGACGTGTTCTCGAGCCAGTCCATACCTGCCCGCTCGAAGCGGTCGCTGATGAAGTTCCTGAAATTCGTGCTCGACTTTGAGTCCGATGACCAGAAACCTCTCTGGGAGGCCCACGCCGATGCTTCGCTCACCGACTTTCTGACTGCCCAGTTCAAATTGGAAGATGATTTGAAAAGGTATGTTGTCGCATTGACCATGGCTCTGGATGGGAAGGCCTCTGTCAGATCCGGGTTGGCAGCCATCAATCGTCATTTAACGTCCATGGGGATGTTTGGTCCGGGCTTCTGTGCTGTGTACCCGAAATGGGGTGGTCTCTCGGAGATTGCCCAAGTCGCGTGCCGTGCTGGTGCTGTGGGTGGTGGCATCTACATGCTGGACACAAGTGCGACTATGAAGCCTTCTGGTGAAAACGAAAAGGCATCGTTGGAGCTGCCCAACGGCATTACGGTTCAAGCAGACTCGGTTATATCTGGGCAAGAAACCACAGCCAGCGTGCAAGCAATTAGCAGACTTATAGCAGTGGTCAAGTCTCCGCTTAACTCACTGTTCCAAGTGTTGGTTGAAGGTGCTCCTACACCGGCAGTGGCCGTGGTTGCACTACCAAGTACACCATCACCGATCTATGCTGTAATTCACTCCAGTGATACCGGAGAGTGTCCTGTTGGCCAATGTAAGCTAAATCTTTCCCCCTTCCTTCATACCCCTTTGCCCCTCTTCCATGGTGTTAGGATGAATAGAAGCAAACACTTATCTACATTGTCTGAGCTATGCTTTGACGACAAACAACCTCTGACAAACTGATACACCTACAAAATCATACATTTCCATGTCTTATCACATGAGTCCCAACGGTCTGCTAATCAGATTTACAATAGGTGTCGTGTATCTTACAACGCTGGCAACGGCTGGATCGAAACATGAGCTCGAGCAAGCGCTTGTCATGCTTGTCTACGCCGTGGAAGGTGAAGATTCAACATCTCCATGTCTATATCAACTTTACTATGAACAAGCCCTCGGTGACAGGCAATCAACTACTGAGAATCACGGCACCACTCCTGCCTTATCATTCCCGCCGCTTTCAGCAACCATTGCCTTTGAGGACTCTGATCTAGAGGCTGTGAAGACTGCTTGGAGTCTAGTCTCAGGTGACGAATCTGACGAGGACACGTACTTAGTCTTCGAAGATCGAGAAGGAGCTGATGCAGAGGATGAAGTGTACGAGTAAGATAATGTCTAGGATGCACACTGTGGCACTTTTACCTTAATTGATCTAATTTGCATACTGTATCATCTTTCGTTCCATTGTGAGCAACCCTAGTCTACGTCCCTCACTACAGGAAACAGTGCACTGAAAATCATCAAAGCCATGGTTTTGTATGTAAATGCTCGCCCATTTACACCCATATGGGAGGCAGCATATCCTCCGATCTCGATAGCAAATTGCTGCCATAAAACTCAGTTCCGAAAACGCCAGGCGGTTGATTCTCTTTCGTGCGTAGTACGCACAGATCCGCCAAACCTTGACTAAAGGGCTTGCTGCCATGGATAGATGCGTTCCCATAGACCGACCAGGATGACCCGTCTTGTGAGGCCGTCGAGACCCAAAGACAAATCCATTCAGCCAGCCACCGTCCTCAGAACTTCTAACGCCATAGCCATGTAACGACGATCCGTTGAGAGCCAATATTCCTCAGCTTGGTCCCTTGTTATCGCCGTGTCGTGTCTGTCTGTGTCCATCTCCTTCCAGACAGCCCAATTCTCAGCCCACTGAGAGAACGTGCTAATGCAGGCGTGCTTGCTCTGTTCTGCTCGCTCGCTCTAACTTCCAGGATCGATCTTGACACCAACGTGGATCTCGCCGAACGGTTCCTGCGGCATGCCCACCTGCTCAACCGCCATTCTTCCTTTGGTCACAAGGCCAAGAACGTGGTAGAAAGCTTGAGCAGCAGTGGCGCGGTCGGTGCGGGCGGGCACAAAGACGTCGTCAAAGCCAACCCACTTGCGCTGCTTCTCGAAATCCTCATCATGGCGGCGCTCGCCGCTCTCGGCTATCGTTTGCTCCATGTAAGAGAGGAAGTTGGCACCCTCCCGGTCGAGGAACTCGCGCGCGTGCTGGTTTCTTTGGTTTCTTTGCTGTGTGTCGAGATTGTTGTCGCCGCCTCCAGCGGACAGAGGAGGGAACCCTTGGTCAGAGCCTGAGCCATTGGAGTCACCACCAACGCTGCCAAACCCCACGTCAAAGTCTCCACCGCCGACGTCTCCGCTGTCGCTGTAGCGTACGATGTCCTGGACTGAGCCAGCGCGTTTGTTGAGAGGGCTTGAAGGCTGGTCGCGGCCGAACTGCGGCGGCTGTCCACGGACGGAGGAACCGGGCATGGCAGAGGAATGTCGGTTCCAGGGCATAGATGAAGGAGGATCGTCAAGAGCTGGCTGGCGTTCTCTGCCAACTTCAGAAAGGCCGTCATCACCAAGGCCGAAGACCTTATCTCCGTTCTGATCGCCACGGCCCCGATGCAGCTGCGCCTGTTCGGCTTCTCCCTGCTCTTCGAGGCGTGGTCGAACTCGACGGCCTTCGCCCTCGGGGTCCTCAATATCTTCTGATGCTGATCGAAGATGCTTACGTCCACCCTGATCCTGGTCATTAAAGACTTCGAGACCAGTCGTTGCAGTGAAAAGGAAATCACCGGAATACTGAATAGCCAGTGGGTGAATCATTCCTGGGATTCCTAGGTTTTGTCCGATATTGGCAAGACCTAGTCCGAAAGTAAGATGGATGGCGTTTTTTCTGGCCTCGGTCGCCGTGGTATGGTGTCGCTTAGGCTTGCAGCAATTTTCTCTGTAGACGTCGGGATTTTGCCAATCTCGAAGGACGTTTCGGGAGATCTCAAGCCTCTCGTCGGGGTGAAAGATCCTGCGCTTTCTCTTTCGTTGCGTGGTTGCGCCTTGGTTTTCTGCTTCAGGGCTGGTCTGCTCATATGCTTTCTGGTCATCGCGCTGAGCCTGGGGTAGAGCTTCAACATCCGGAAGTGGCTGTTCGTCCATAATAATGTCACCCTGCTCATCCATCTTCGGCTGCTGTGCAGCAAGTTGGGGAAGGTTGTCTCCTTCAATGCTCGGCATCGGGGGTAGCTCTAGATCTTCACCAAAAATGGCAGGCTCGATTGCTGCAGACTCAACAACGTTGCCATCTTCGTCGACATTGAGACCCCAATCTGAAGAGGCGCCAAATTCCTCCTCGCCACAGATGTCGCCCATGCCACCCAATGGTGCTGGCTTCTGTCCTGACGAGAGGCCCTGAAGACCTTGGTGCAATGAATTATGATCAAGCGTATCTGAGCGTGGGACATCCAGCTGCAGATGGAATCGGTCTTGGCTAGATGCGCTGCCAGAGCCCGGGGTCAAGGAAGGTGGTGACATTTGTGAAGATGTCTTTTGGGTGTTGTTCCTTCCATTGCTGTTCACTAGAAACATGTCTGCGTTTGCATTGAAGGCAGGCATCTGGGGAATGAAACCAGAAGCGAAATCTGGATCGTCCATAAGCATCAGATTCTCACGTCTAGAGATCGAATTAGTGGAAGCTCCCTGAGAAAACATTAGACGAGACGAATTGCTCACCTCCCTAGGCCAGCTCCTGGGGCAATCTCGTTTCTCGTCATATTCTTGAAGAAGGTATTCATGTGGAAATTCACTTTCTGAGCGTCTGTGAGAAGGTACTGGCACTGCTGCTTGAACACTCCAGATACTCCATAGAGGAGGCTGCCTTGTAAGCGCAACGCGATTGGAGCACCAGGCTCGATGATCTTCTCAACAGCTTTGTCTATCTCGACCTCTTGGATTGCCTTGCGCGTAACACGCTTCGTCTGAGAGCGTGAGCCAATGGTGGCCACAATCCTGCAAGAGAAAGTCAGATGAGTATCCTACACTGCCTCCCAAGCTTCAACAGTTCGGCTGCAGATGGATGGATTTGGGTACGATTGGACTGCTTACCAGATGGTGGCGACGCCATATTGGCGGTCAGTCAGTACTAGCTTGGTGTCAGCAAAGGCCACGGGCAACACGGATGCACAAGTGTGTACTTACTTTCGTGGCTATAAAACATCACGAACTTCAAGACGCGGCCCCTGGCTCACGTTAATCCACAGAGAGCTGAACAAATGCCGAAAGGGGTGTGGCTGCTGGTCTAGCAGCGGCAAAGTCGGGTTCTTGCTGGTCCTTTGCTGATCGTGAAGATATATACAGATGTATGTACCTTCAAGGCTGGTCGGAAAGGATAGAGGTCAAGGGAGGAATTACAACATAGGAGAAACCAGAAATGTTGCCTTGAACTTCGGGTTCTTGGCTGCTTTTCCTGGAGCTTTTTTGGGTCCTACAACGATACAGCAGCTCGAGAGAACAATAGGCAAGGCAACAGCAATGCAATCGGAAGCTGCATGCTCCCCTATGGCAGAAGTGGGACCCAACTTTGATTGTTCCTATTCAGAGGTCTTCAAACAATCAAAGTCTGGGCATCAATCAGATCACCCAGCCAATGACTTGCATAAGTGCTGGGTGGATGTGGATGGAAATTTCTTCAATCGAGCTGATATTCTCTCCCTTCACACCATATCAAGGTCAAATTCATGTAATTACCCATGTATGTTCTTTGATAGGACGACTACCTAAATGCATGAAGGTCTACCAGTCATGCTGGCTTTTAGACAGCCAACTCACTCACCGGGCATTTGTGATTGATCCTCACGAGTGAATCACAGGTCTTGTTAGATTATCTGTCACAGTTCTCCTGGGTTGAAAGCAATGCCTTAAGGAAGTCTCTTTAGGTTTCTGAAAGCTTCTAAAGCTTGTCAATGCTTTATGGATGCTGATACACAGCAGGACCCCGTCAGTACTCACATTTCGACAGTTTTCCGGCCACTTTGATCTATATGTAATCTCCTGCAAGCAGCTGGGTTCAATGCTTTCATCTGAGAATTCCTATGAGCTATTCCATATAACCCCTTTTCAAGCCAACCTTATTGGATGGAATGGACTAGTCCTGCACTTCCCCAGCTCAGCTCAGTTGGCGCTGCCAGACACCCAGAAACGGCGAGGCAGAGATCGAATCAGCTGCGGTATCGGAAATATCGTGTACAGTGGTGACAGAAGATGTGTATGAGCCCATTCATACAAGTCAACTGACCGGTTAGTATCATACATATCTTCTCCTAGAGCCGCCAAGCACTCACGTACGCTAGCCTCCCTCCTCGGCCGAGTGGACGAGACTACCAACCATCTCAGAGCTCAAGAATCGTCAACTAGGCATTCCTCCGCTTTGCTGCTTGCCTTTTGTCATACTCTTCCCGCAGCGCGGCACAGAGAGCGTTTGACCTGGCACGTGCTGCCCATTATTGAGCTTCCTGTCATGAAGTGGTCGCCAAGCTGTTATATCTGAACAGGCCAGTATCTTGTGTCACCAGAGGATGCTGAGCGGGATGGCTCATAGAACTTCCTACGGCAGGTTGATCTTGTTCCATATATCTCGAGTTACTTGGAAGCCGGGTCGGTAATCTTATCCCTGCTCTGTTCTTGTGCCAAAACACTCGTTGCTAAGCACACACAGGTGGAATCCAATTCCTATGACGCTATGCTATCCACCAAGCTGGCTCAAAATATCCTGTCGTTCATTCTCAATGTCGACCTCGGTTTGTCCCGTTCCTAAGTCGGTTGGCGCCCACCTGCGTATGGTATCTGAGAGTAAGTCAGGGTTACTCGATCCCACTTTTCTTCTATCTCCTCTCATTATCATAGGGCAGTCTAAGTAGCATTCCTTCAACAACTAAAGGCAAGATGGCCGAGCGGTCTAAGGCGCTACGTTCAGGATATCGGCCTTCGGATTGACTATCAACATCGTAGTCAGGAAACTGGCGTGGGTTCGAATCCCACTCTTGTCACATAATTATTCTTTTTACATGTCTGGGGAGTAGCGGTGTAATACCTTATCTTCTCATACAACTTTTCTTCCTCTTATTTTCTTAACTGCCAGAGGATGAAAAATACTGCGATAGGTTCTCGATCCAGGGTATGCCTTTCAACTTGATTGATAATGAATGATGTGCACTGAAGAGACTATCACTTGAGTGTGGGTAGTAGCCAGTGAGGTGGGCGACGACGGATAATGGTTCATTTTCCGCATGCGGTAATTGCTATGCCAGGGTCTTCCCGCACGGGTCTCTGCTGTTTGGAAATGCGTGCGGACTGCTGCGGACGCCGTGATCTCTAAGTCTTACTCTATTTGGAATGATGTCATGCATATGATTGGTCTCCCATGCTTCCCCAAATCCTCTGTATTACCTCCTTACCTTCTCTGCCAGTCTATGTACAGCTTACTAGGTCGGACCCATTCCATTACTCAAAATAGTTGCTGGATATATATACCCAGTTGAGGAGCCTCGGTCTTACAGATCTCTCAAATCAGTTGCCGCATCTGCGGGCTTCACCACGGGGACACGGTGGGCTGTTTTGATATACTTAGTTTCTAGCTCCTTCGGTAGCCTCGGCTTCAGCAACATCACTTGCGCAACAACTGTGAAGATCCGAACCGGACCCTTGGCCATACTGTCACATTCTGCTAGAGGTATCGCAGATTTCTCGTTTCGAAACACATTGAGGAGCTGGACTCGACTCCACCTAGCATGAATAAATACCGGCCCTCGCTCGTTTCGACTTTTAGTTTCAGGAGCCTTCCCTTTAGACGACAGCTTCAAAGACCAGCGCTGAAATCTTCACTGTATAAAGCTACACCAAAACTGTATACATTTAGCCCGCGAAGGAACTATTCGACCGAGGACAAAGCAGCCCGCTTTGTGACAAGCTTCAACAATTTCCAGACGTTCACTGGAGTGCTCTTGCTATCTTCTTTGGGCGCATACTACCTGTACCAACAGAACGGCGCAAAGATGTCGTCCAAGCTCATTCCTTCCGACCCCTCTGAGGTGATGGTCATTCGCGACATCACCCCGAACGTGGTCACCCTTTCAGTGCCATTTGAGCGGTTTGGCATGATCCATGTTGGAGGTCGTGCGACCTTAGGTAAGGAGTCCGCCCTAATGCATGTAGGTCTCATAAGCTAACATGCGCGCGCTATAGTTCGCCTCACATCCGGCCGCTGGGCCATCTTCTCGCCCGTCGCGCTCACCCCCGAGGTCAAGGCGAAGCTGGCGCAGCTGGGCGGCACGGTCGGGTACATCCTCGCACCGGATTTCGAGCACCACATCTTCACCACGGAATGGGCCAAAGAGTACCCAGAGGCCAAGATCATCGGGCCCGAGGGCCTGCCGGAGAAGCGCGCCAAGGCGGCGGGCAGCGACGACAAGATCGGCAACGAGCAGTTCGCCTACGTGTACACGCCCGCGGACAAGCAGTACAACCAGATCGATGCGGACTTCGCCCGCGACTTCGAGGTCGAGTACATGGAGTCGCACCCCAACAAGGAGATCATCTTCTTCTACAAGCCCGACCGCGTGCTTATCGAGGCCGACCTGCTCTTCAATCTGCCCGCCATCGAGCAGTACTCCAAGGTCCCCGAGGCCGCTAGGAACTCACATGGATTTGCCAACAAGCTGTTTGGTGGCATGCAGAGCACGGCCGGAGATGCCAAGGGAATGAAGCGGTTCATGTGGTATGTCTTCAGCGCAAAGAACCGCGCATCCTGGAACACATCCATCCAGCGTATTGATCAGTGGGACTTTACGACCATCGTTCCTTGCCACGGAGAGACGATGGAAGGTAATGGCAAGGAGATCTTCAAGAAAATATTTGAATGGCATCTTGAGGGCAAGAAATGAAGTAGAGGATTGGGGAACATCTAGCCATAGCGGCCAATTAATATGGTGGACGGCAGTTGGTAGCGTTTTTGTTTTTTTGCTATACTCTGATACCACTTGCTCGTACATACGTATGAGGTCTGTTGTTTTCTAATGTACTTTCCAAAGACCCTTCCTGATGAACACCAATTCGGGGCGACTCGAAAGATGGTTCTGTCTTCCATCACATACATCACTAAAGTATTCGCTATTTGAGACCTTCAAAAAGGGAACGATCCTGTCGAACACCCCAAAGACACAGCAGCCATTGCGGGGCTTTGTCAGGGTCGGGGCAGTGAGCCGGTGCGCCCCTCAACCGTGTTGCCCCGTTAACGGGCCAAACAAGGAAATAGTTGACCACACTTGGGTTTCTAGCCGCTCAATCGCTTCGATCGCTTTGACATGAGGCAGAAACATTTCTTAAGAAGAGCTTCAACATATCATTGCCATATACTGAGTTGTATCTATACTTATACTTTTACCATCTACATGTTCATTCTCATATTCTTGGGAACTTAGACAATGTTGTTGACCTCGTCGCAAGTCTCCATCGCCATCTCATCCGGAATAGGTAAGTGACGAACGGCTCAACCCCGTCTCCATCCATCCTCCCGATGCCCGTTCCCGTGAACAATTCAATATACCTTCCAAGACATTTACCCACACTTGTGCACGCACGCAATATTTCGAAGTTATGTTGGGGGGCCGGATAAAGACTATCTGAATATGTACCTAGACGCCTGACCAGATGCTTACCACTTTCTTCCCCCTCGGGCTACAGTCCTCCTCTTCACCACGGCCCTGTTCCTCAGCGGCTACGCGATCCAGCAGCGCACCCTCAACGACCTGCGGAAAGCCATCCGGCCCGACCCCCGGCCGAGTCCCAAGATCCATCTCCAGCAACCCGACCGCTTCCAGAGGTCGACGACGGAACTGCCCGACGGCACCGTCGTCGAGGTCGACGATAATGGCAACATTATCACTGGAGAAGAAGGTGTCGAGGCAAAGGTCGACCCAGACGCCATAAGGGCGCCGAGGATGCCCCAGAAGCTGCAGAGCAGCCGCTGGCTCGAGGTCCGACCCTCGACGCCGGAAGATGTAGCGCTGCGGAGGTTGCAGGAACAGCAGATCCTGAAGGAGGCGGAGGAGGCGCGGCGGAGGAGAGAGGTCGAGGCCATGAAGAAGAAAAAGGCGGAGGCGGACGGACCCGAAAAGCCCCTGAGCAGGGCGGAGCGCAGGAGGCGGATCAAGCAGGACATCCGCGACTTGTCGCAAGGCGAGGGGCCGGTGTATTACCAGCGCCGGCTGTGGTGAGAGGCACGGAACGGAAAGCGGTGTTCTTTCCCGGCGGCGCTGCTATGGTTGACGTTTCTCTATGATGGACATGAACTTCTTCTCCCTTGGTTTTGGCAGCATCATGTCGATCGATATGCTCTAAACGAAAAAAAGGGGGAACGAACGGGGGGGGCGGCATGCACATTTGGATTTCTGGTACGGCATTGTATGAATTTGGATGATATATATGGTTTCAGCTACGACGGGGGTATTATTGGAGTTATTGGGTGGTGCAACTTATTAGGCTTGTTGCTGAGATAAATGGGCAAAAGACACCATCACGCGATATTAAGAATATCAACGTTTTGCTGATAGGGTTAGTTTTGATCAAGATATGTTATCATGCAGTCGGCATGGGACCTAACAGCTCCCAATTGTGTTACTTAAAAGATGATAAGGGTCTCTCGAGACTTCCATCCCTGCCAAAACGTGACAATATGCCATTTGGAGGTTGGGTCAGACGACTCAGAGCTTGGGCAGTAGATGTCTTAGAGTTGGCAGCCACCAGATAGAAACATATGACCCTCTTTCAGGACTGCCAAGAGCCCGATTCAGCAGGGAGGGAGGCTGATTTTCATATACATGCACACTGCCCCAGTAGGTTAAGTACTTACTGTAGGTAAGTACATGTAGATACGAGCAAACATGCTGCAAGCTAGCTATGCGCGGCGATAGGGTCGTTTTCCGAGTCGGGAAACTAGCTATCTAATGGTACAGACCTGTCTTGCCTGTCAGCTCATGTCAAGATGTCTAGGAATGACCATACTGTTGGTTCTGCCAAATAGTTGGGCGGTACCACCGAAGGGAATTCCGATGGAGCCGAAAGAGCGAGGTCACAAAAAGCGGTAAGCATGTTAGTATACGTGGAAACTTGCTCTTTCGTTTTGCTCTTTTGGAAACTTTTTATTTTGATAGATATATGATACAATCCCAGACGGGTGCCGGCATCTATTTCAAGTTGGGCTCCGAAATAAATAAGAGCAAAGGATTTAAATACCCTGCACCACCCCTGTAAAGATTTATTTACCCTGTTAATTTTTAATAACTATACCGCCTTCCCTTTTACTAATACCGCTCATTAAAGCACGCCTCGAAGTTTAATTAGTTTTAACTTTAAAACTACTTATATAGTCTCTTACACTTTTATTTATTATAGTTATTTTTTTTATAAGTTAAATAGCGGCCTATTAAAGCTACTCTTTTAAAATAACGTTACTTTTTTAAAGTCTTTTTTTTTAAAAGCCTTTTATATAAGTGTTACGACCTAGCTTAACTATATAACTTAAACTTACTTTCGACACGATTTTATAATACTTTAAAGTATATATAAAACTTAGTATAAACTAGCCCCACTTAGTTAACGCTTATAATTTATTAATAATAACGAATTTACTTATTATAAATATAATAATAGTTATTAAAGAAAAAATACGAGATAACGTAACGACGATAGTATTAAATAAGTAATACGAACTAGATAACTAGGTTTAAATAACTAAGACTAAACAGCTAAGCTTAGATAACTAGAGCTAGATAAGTTAAGACTACGCTATTAAACGAATAACTAACCTAGGTCACGTGATGAATTATTAAATTAAAGAATAAGAAAGTTATAATCTCGCGAGCTAACGAATTATAAATTACGAAAATAAGAATATATAATTTACGATTTAATTAAAATTAATTAAAAAAAACGAAATATATAATAATAAATAATTCCTTATATATTATATATAAATACTCTTTATTTTAATACTTAATTTAAGTATTAATTTAATTTATTAATAAAGTAAACAGCTTTAATGACTTTATTATACGAATTCTTTTACTAGACCACTTTATTATTACCTTATAAACTAAGTGCTATTACTTATTATATTAATAAGGCGTTTCTTTTATTACACGTTTAAATATTTTCTCGTATTATTAATATAAACTTAAATATATTTTATTAAGTTTTTTATTTTTATAAATTATTACTTAAAACTTTAAGTAATAGCTTTATAAAAACTATATTTATATTTAATAAAAGCTAGTTAAACGTATTAAATACCTCGAGTAAAAAAATATTAATTATTAATACTATTACGCGAGACTTAAAAAAAAGCGCGATAAGCTCTTAATTAAATAAATAGTAAAATAAATATCTTACGATATTAATAAATTATATAAAGAAACACGCCTTTTTTATACTACTATTAATATTATTTAAACCTTTATTACATTTAAAAAGGGAATAAAGATTAATACGATAATACTTTTTAACGAAACGAGCGGGTATTTCTAAAAATTCCTTGTCTAAGTTAAAGCCTATTAGCGATTGTATAAAAAAACGTTCTAAAACGTTACGTAACGAGTCGTCCACGCCGCCTTGTTTTTTTCTAAAAAAAAAGCGTTTACTTAATTCGAACCTTACTTAAACGAATTTATAAAGAATAACTAATAAATCTAGCTATGCCGAGTAAAGGTATAATAAATTTTCGAAAGTTACGACGGCTTCGAGAACGCCTTTAAACCGCTTTTTTAAAACCTCGATAAAAACGATAAGCCGAAAGAGAGCTTAGAACTTTTAAATAAAAAAGGTTAACCGTTTTTATACCGTTTAATTCTAACGTATTATAACCCGGTTAAATTATATAAAAGTTATAAAAATTATAATATATTATTAAAGATTAAAAGAGGAAATTAAAAACGAGCTTAGCCGGCTCGACACCTTTAATTATTTCTTTTTATATATAAAACTTATTGTTAAAATTAATACGGGTTTATATAAACGCCGCCGCGAAACGTAAGGCGGCTTATAATAATAAAGTAACCGAGTTTAAGTTAATATAAAACGCTTACGCTAATATATTAATGTATAGCTTAAAAATATTATTATATATAACTATTATAGCGGACTTATAAACCTTAATATTATTAAATATAATAAGTATAATAAAAAAAGAATGTTACTTATTATAATTATTAAAAATAAAGATATTACGCTCGAAAATATCGATCTTTAAAAAAAGATTTCTAAAAAGTCCCCGAAAAATAATATATTAACGCTACCTAAACCGAGGGCACCCCTATAACAGCTATTAAAAAAAGTAACGCTAAAACTAGTTACGGTAACCTATTTTAAATAGCCTATTATAACGATGAGTACACCACGCATTTAGCGGATAAAGAGGGAATTAAATAATTCCTTAAAGCCCTCATAGCTAAGAAAGGCTATAACTAGAGCGTCGTAATAATACGTAAAGAGCTTAACTAGATATATAATAACTTTAATAATAACGAAAATATAACTAATTAATAAAAATAACTTATAAATTACGAATAATTAATAAATACATTAATAAACGAGTTTATTAACGAAATCGCTAAGCCTCGAAACTTAAAACCTCGACGAATAATTAATTATCCCTAGTATTTTTTACCCGGATTTAAAACGCTTACGCTAGATACTTATTTTAATTAAATTTAATTAAAAATTTAATAAAAATTACGCCGTAAATAACGATTTTTATATCTCACTTATAAATAACGTATATTATATTCGCTTATAAATATTAAATATATATATAACGCTTATATTAAACACCTCGCGAAAAACTCGAAAATAAATAATTTCGTTAATAAAATAATAAATAACATATTTTATACTTATATTTTAACTATATTATTAAAAATATTTAAATATTTATATCGAATAAACGACGAGCGTCTTTATTAATATAAAAAGACTTATAATAACTATAATAATATTATTTTAAAAAAGGGATTAAAAAGAGTACCTTAAAAGTTAATACCTTAAAAACGCTTAAAATAATCGTAAGCTTATAAACGTTTAAAAAAATGCTTAATACTTTAAAATATACGAGTATATACTTAATAAAAAAAACCTTTTTATTATAATTAAAAACTTATAAAATAGCCCCGAGCTTTAATAAACTTAATAAACTTTTAAACTATTTAATAAACTCGAATCTTAAATATTAAAACTAATACTTTATACGAGGAAGAGTATAAAAATACCTCTACCGGCGTATTAAATAACACCTTACCGAAAAAAGAGGAAAAATAGCGACGATATAACGCTCGATCGTAAATAGTTATTACTTACTTAAAAGAATATCGGCCGGGAAATAAACGCCGCCGAGTATAAAAAAATAACACCAAGCGGATTTAAAAAAGCTTTTATATTAAATAATAAATAATTAAAATATTTATAAATATATTATATTAATAATAAATTAAAACAAGTTTATATTAAAACGTTACTTAATAATAAAACGTAAAGAAACTATATTTTATTATAAATCGTTAATTTTCTCGAGCTTAAATAAAAAGAAAAAAACGCCCTATATCGATTTAAAACCGTCGATAAAAAATTTATAACTTATAAAAATTATTGGAACAGCTGGAACTAAAGCTGTTCATACTCCAAAAGTGGTGCCACGTGCCTGCGCGCACGAACCCCTTTTCTGTTTCATCAAGAGGGGCATACGATGCCCCTCGCAGCTAGCACTGTAGATAGACATGAATAAAGGAATACAGCAATATAACCCCGATTGAACCCGGAACCCCCGTACGTACGGACAGCCTATTTAATAAAAATAAAGAAGTACGAAAAAAAGTCGTGAACCTCTCGATTAATATTAAAATACGTTATAAATAAATTACGTGTAATATTACGAACGTTATAAAATATAACATAATTTTAAAACTACTTTAATTATAAATACATAAAAAAGTACCGGTAATTCGAAAGTTTTTTTAACGAGAAATTAAAATTAAGCTTACCGCTTCATATATAATAAGATCACGAAATACCTTTAAAAAAAGAAAAGAACTTCTTTTTATAATAATTTATAAACTTAATTAAAAGTATAAATAAGCCTTAAAAGAATATATTAAAAAAAACTTTAAAAAAAGAGTTATACGATCATCTATATCGCTAACAGGCTTCTTTATCCTTTTCGTACTAAAAAAAGTGAAAACGAAAAACTTAAGTAACGTATATATATTAATTATAAAAAGCTTAACGAAATTACTATTAAAAACCGGTACCCCCTCCCCTTAATTAACGACTTATAAAATAAGTTATTATATATTAATATCTTTCTAATACTTAATCTCTTTAACGTATATAACTTAATTTATATTAAAAAAGAGAAAAATAAAAAACCGTGTTTCGTATTAAATATAAATATTTCGAGTATTACGTTATATAGTTTAATTTAATTAATACGTTAATTAATTTTTAAATTATAATTAATTATATCTTATACGAATACCTCGATAAGTTCGTTATAATATACCTCGATAATATCTTAATTTATTTTAAAAAATAATAAATAATATAAAAGGTATATAAAGTTAATACTTTAAAAGTTATAAGATATTAACCTATTAATTAATTAAAAAAACGAATTCTATTAATAATTAGTAATATTTAAAAATTATATAATATCTTTTGAAAAAATCCGGATAAAACCTTTAAAATTTTTAATAATAAAGAATAATTTACGCTTATAAGCGCTATAAAGGTTAAGCTTTTCTTAAAACTAATCAATTATTACCGGATTTTTATCCCCGGATTTAATAAGATAGCGATATTTTTAACGAATTTAATAAAAAAGGACGAATTATTTTAATAAACGAAAAAAGAAGCCGAAGCTTTTTATATTATAAAAATGCGTATTTTTATCGAATTAATACTTCGCGTATTAAACCTCGTAAAACCTTTCGAGGTTAAAATCGATATATTAAATTATATAATTAAAGGGTAATTAAGTTAACGAGATAATAATAAAAAGTCGTACCTTATCGTATTTTTTTTAAAAGTTTTTAAATAAACTAGAGTTTAATTATTAAATTTATAATAAAGAATTAATAATTAGTATTAAAACTTACGAGAAATAGAAATATTATTTTAACGAAATAATAAAGCTAATAAAAGTTTATATTAATTATAAAAACTTTATAACGTTTATTATTATTGAAAACTTAACTTTATTATTATTTACCGTAAAAATAACGAGAACGGTCGCGCCGACATACTAAGCTAATAACTAAACCATTAGGAGGAAATCCCCCCGAGACGCGAACTATCTTAACATACGATTAAAACAGTAACTTTACGCCGTCACGTTAACTAAACACTACGAACCGCGTTTAATATAATAACGACTAGGTTATTAAATTTAAATAACTTAACCGGACCCTCGATTTTATTAATTATACTAGAGATCACCTCGAGGACTACGAAGGCTTTATCTTTTATTAAAATAAGATTTATATCCTCGAATAATATCGCAAGGATTTTATTAAAGAATTTCACGAACACCTTACATACGAACACTAAAGAGTGTTTAAAACTTAAAAATAGATTACTAAGTAATTCGATTATAAAAACCTTAAATTAATTATAACTAAGATAATTAACGAATATAACCTTTATAATAAAGTTAAAACCATTAGATATTAATTATATAAAGAATTATAACTAATTTTATTATTAAATAAAGCGTAAAAAATAATCGCACTTAATATTATAATTAAGCTACTTTTATTTAAATAACCTTTAATTAAAGTTAATTACGATAATATCTTAATAATTATAAATAAACTTATAAAGTATACTTATTTTTAATTATATAAAGAATTTAATATAACGAACGTTATCTAGGTTTTAAAAAAACGTACTAGGGTTTATATTAATAATACGAGAAAGTATTTAAATATGCGATAAAAGTAACGCTTTTATCGATATAATATATAATAGCCGGGTCGTAACGTAGTAATAAAAAGTCGGGTAAAGGTATTTATATAATAAAGTTATTAAAGCTATTTATTTTATTAATAAGTTAAGATTAATATTTAAATTAATTATTAAAATAAAGAGTGTTTATATAAAATATATAAGGAATATTTATCGTTATATATTTAATCCCTCCTTTATTAATATCTCTTAGTTTTTAAAGATCTCGAGGATCTCGTTAAGATCCCGAGAGCTATTAACCCTTAATTATTTTATTTTTACGTAACCTATAATAGTTATCTTATTTCGATTATTTAACTTATATTAGTTATTTTTATTTATTTATTTCTATTTATTTTTAATTAATTAGCTCTATTATATTATTATTATAATATTAATTATTAAGGTTCGTTATTATTAATAAGGCGTAAATATTAACTAGACTTTTATAAGTTTATAAGTATCTCGAGTTATTATTAGTCCGCTTTAAAAGATATAAGTCTTAGCCGTATAGCTAAGCTAGGTTATAATATTAGCTTTCTTCTCTCATTTATTTTATTTTTAAAGCGGTTTAATTAATATAAATATTTAAAAGGTTTCGTTATATTAAACGTTTATAAGTTTTTTTTTTTTTTTTTTTTTTTTTACTTTTATTTATAATATATATTTATTATATCGTTTAATCGTATTAAAAAATATTATATCTTAAAATAATTTAAAAGTAAATAGTTTTATATTCATAATCTTTTTATTCGAATTATTTTTAAAAGTTCCGTTATTATATTAAATAATTATTTTTATTATATTTATTATAACTTTATTTATTAAGTTTTATTAAATAACTTTTTTTATTATAATAAATATATTATTAATTATTAATTTAATTATAATATAAGTTTTTTATTTAAGGTTTTATTAAATATTATTTCATAATATTTTAAACTAAAGGCGGAGATCGAGGAGGTCGAGGAGCGTCGTTACGAGATAGACGCGAAGGTGTAGCGTTTTCGAAAATAAAAAAAACTATAATATAACGAACGCTATCCGGGTTCCAAAAGAAACCTAGTAAGACGTACTAGGGTTTATATTAGCAATACGAGAGAGTATCTAAACGTGCGAGAGAGGTCCGCCTCTATCGATACAATGTGCAATAGCCGTAGGAACGAGGCGGTGTTGACAACTCGCTGAGTGGCATCCTGGAATGTCCCTTCGTAGAACCGTTGGTAGGCTTTGACCTGGACAAGGAATCCGCGGAGGTTCCCGCTTGTCCCGTCAAAGGTCGCTTGGGTGCTAATCTTCATTCCTCCTTTGGGAGCAACAGGGGTCTGGATGATGTTGGCGGCGGTACGGAGGAGGCGTACTTCCTCGCGTAGCTCATCGATGTCTGGTGTCTGTCCTGGGGTGTCCTTGGCTAGGAGCTCGTTGCGCTCCTTCTCGAGTTTGGCGTAGTGATGCTGGTAGTTGGCGCTTTCCTGCTCAAGTTCCTTGATTCGTTTGGCCAACGCTTGTCGGGTAGGGCCGTCGTCGCTGTCGTCGCTGTCGTCGCTGTCTACCTCCATAGCAGGGTCTCGCTGAGGGGTGCTCGCGGTGGTGGCAGGGGCCTTCCCGTGGCGAGGGGTGTTGTTGGGTCCAGGTGCAGACATGGTTCCTGTAGGTGCTATTGCTCAAGGGTCCAGGTAGTGACTCGCAAGAACAAGAGTGATCAAAATGTAACGAACGCTATCCGGGTTCTAAAAGAAACCTAGTAAGACGTACTGGGGTTTATGTTAGCAATACGAGAGAGTATTTGAACGTGCGATAGAGGTCCGCCTCTATCGATACAATGTGCAATAGCCGTAGGAACAGAAGGTGACTGAGGTGCGTAGACTTGAGGGGATTCACAATAGTTTCGTTAAGGCTGTTTGCCTCACCAATGGGTTAAGATTGATGCTTAGATTGATTACTAAAGTAGGGAGCGCCTATATGAAATACATAGGGAATGTCCGTCGTTATATATCCCGTCCCTCCTTCACTGATCCACGCCGGATCACGTTGTACACCGTGATGCGTCGTCCCGGATCACTGGGAGCGTCGTGATCCTGTAGCTCCTTATCTTATCGGCGCGTGACTCCGTTCTGTCTGTCCAACCTGTACTGGCCATTTCTGCCCGTCCATTCCTATCTGTCCATCCTGTGCCATCCTCCGGGTGCTGCCCTGGGTTGGCCGTGTACGTTTGTCGTCGTGGTGTTGGTCATCGTGGTTGGTGTGGTGGACTCTTGTCATCGCAGGTGGGGTTGTAAGCGCTGACTGGCGGAGTTGATGACCGTCCATTAGTTCGTAGGCGCTTCGGGTCGACCATCTTGGTTCCGTCCCGAGGGTGGGTACTGGCCGCATCGTTGGGTCAGGTCGTAACATATAGTTCGAAAAAATAATACGGGCGGTTTAACGTAGCTTTAACTCCGTCGAGGAGCTTAAGCATATAGAATATAAAAAGGTTAAGGAGGAGGCCCGTTATATAATTACGACTAGGTCGGTTTTTAAAGAGGTTTTAATATTATTATTTAACTTCTCTTTTAATTAAAACGGCGTGTACTTAGACGTTTTATTAAAGCCTTTTTTATTAATTAAGTTTAAACTTATTTTTTAAATAATTAAAGCTTTTAAGCGGCGTTTTTTAAATACTTTTTAAATTTTAAAGTATTATTTTTTAATTAATACCCTTTTTATTAAATAAAATATTTAAAGCCTCGTTTTATTTTTCGTTTATTAATAATCCGCTTTATTTTATATTTATATTAATTAAAATATTTTCGATCGTTAATTCGAATAATAAAATATAAAATATAAAGTATATTTATATAATATTTTATACGTATTAAATAAAAGTATATTTAATAATATAAATTAACTTAACTCGTAATATAAGGGTATAAGCCTTTAATTAAGCTTACTTTTATTATATATTTGTTTAATTTTATAACATAACTTTTTAAATTATATTTCTATTAATTTTATTACTTATACTTTAATTAAACTATAATAATAATATCGTATTACTATATTAATTTTATTATATAATAACCGCTCGTAATATTACGTAACTTTTATTTATAAGTGCCTCGATTTTTAATACCGCGTATCGATAATATACCCACTCGATTAAACGTTTCAAAGGGCGTTTAAAACTTCGAAATATTTTTTTAAATCGGTTTTTAATCTTTTATTATTTAGTATTAATACTTAATTAAATTAAATAATTATACTTAATTTATTAAAAAGGAATTTATATCCTTTCGTATTTTATTAAATCGCGAATAAGTAATTATTTCGTATTAAAAAGAATTTTAAGCGAATAAAGTTATAAAATATTAAACCTAACGTACCTTATAAGCGAGCTGCGTATATAAACGAGCTGCGTACTTTTAATTAATTTTCTTACAATTAACTTTATACTAACTTTTCTTTTTTAATAAGTATAGAATTAAAAAATAAAGAAAAAGGGTTCAATTTAACGCTTTAAGCGCTTTAAAATAACTCGAAATTAAGTATACGAAAAGCTACAGCGATATATTATATCCTAGAGTCGACGTTACTTAGCCGACGATGCGGAATTCGACCACGATCCGAAATCTCTATAAACTCTCGAAAGCTTTCTAATTTTAAAAAGGAATTAATTATTCGATATATTATTAATATAAATACGCGATCGTTTCTTCCCTGGTTAAGTAATATAAAAGATATAGCGAATCGATTATTTAGTTTACGCGACGCGAGACGCGTTAACGTTAATTAAGCCTTTAATTTTATATAATAATAATTAAACCTTTAAACGCGTTTTAATCGAAGAATTAATTATTAAAAAGTCCTTTATAAAAACCTTCACGCGTATCGCGCGTAATTTATTTTTATATAAAATATAATTAATAAATATAAGATATAAAAAGAGGATATATATAATCTCGACGAAACCGGGTTTTTTATAAATTAAATCTCGTTCGAAATAATTACAACCACTTTTAATTAACGCGGAAAGCTTAGGATAATATAATAAAAAAACCGGGAATAAATTATTTAAAACGTCGGATTAAAAGGTTACGCTATTCTTTCGTATATTATTTTTACCGGGAAAACGTACCTCGCTTCTTTATATAAAAATAGTTTATTACCGAAGGATTAAGTAATCGTAGTTATTGAAAATAATTAATTACGAATAAAAAAAGCGAGGACTAGATTCGATATTTTAATTAGTATACTAGGTTTTATACGAAAGGTTGTTATCGCCTCTTAGTTTTAAACGGCTACGAAAATTATTATTCGATAACTTTCGAGTTTTGTTACGAAAAAACTCGATTATTATACTTTATATACCTTCTTATCCGTTATATAAGCTTTAATATTTTAATATCGGCTGTTTTTATATATTAAAAAAAGCGTATAAGAAAGAAATTAAAGGTTTTATACGAGCGTATATTATTTATATCTTAAAGGAGGACTTTTTACTAACATTTTTAAAAGCGTTTTAAACGATTTTTACCGTTTTAAATATATAAAGAGGCTTTTAAAAAATAGGACTTATTTTATATAATTTAGAATATATTATTTTATAGCTAGATATAAAGTTGCGCACTTTAACACCTCCGAGGACGTTTTCCGGCCTATTTATCCCTTAAGAATTAAAAACTTTAAATAACGTACCTTATAAATAAATTAAACAATTTTTAAAACCTAATATAATTAATTATAAATAAATTTTATTATAACGTATTTAATATCTTAAAATTAATCTAAATCTTTATCTTTAAATACTTCTATATTATTCTAATAAGTACGAGTATTATGCCCGGGCTCTCCGTAGATTTTATAGCGCTATAAGCGCGTCTTAAATATCCTCGTATAACTACTCTTTTAACGCGATTCGTTCTATAACTATTTATTAATATCTTTTTAAAACTATAAATCTTTTTTAATTTATATATAAAATGATTTTTTATTTTATAGCCGTTTCTTTTTCGTACGGCGGCGCCGGCTAAGCAATTTATTCGCCTCTCGTAATACGGTTACCTCACCTTTTAATAAAACGAGCCGGTATATAACCTGCGTTATACCTTTCGTAATTTAGTTAAGCTTAGTTAAAATTAATACTAAAGAGTTATTTTAATATCGCGCGATTCGATTTCTAATATATTCGGTTTAAAATTAAGCTTTAACTAAGTTATTTAAAGTCTTTAATTTTTAAGGTATAATAAGCCGGAAAAGGTCGCCGAAGGCGTCGATATATATAGCTTTATATTTAATTATAAAATAATATATTCCGGGTTATATAATATAAATCTTACTTTTTAAAAACCTTTTGAAATATTTAAAACGGTGAAAATCGCCTGGAACGCTTTTAAAAACGCTAGTAAAAAGTCCTCCTTTAAGATATAAATATGATGCGCCCGTATAAAACGCTCGATTTATTTCTCGTATAATCTTTTTAATGTACGAAAACAGTTAATATTAAAAGGTTAAAGTTTATATAATAAATAAGAAAATATATAAAGTATAATAATCGAGTTTTTTTAATAATAAAGCTTAAAAGTTATCGAGTAATAGTTTTTATAATTATTAAAGATTAATAAGCGATAAATACTTTTCGTATAAAGCTTTATATATTTATCGAAATATCGAATTTAATTCTCGCTTCTCTTATTTATAATTTAGCCGTTTTTAATAATTATAATTACTTAATTCTTTAAAAATAAGCTATTTTTATATTAAAAAAAGAGGTACGTTTTCCCGATAAATATAATATATGAAAGGATAGCGTAACCGTATAATCCGACGCTTTAAATAATTATAACTTATTCCTAGTTCTTTTATTAAATTACCCTAAGCTTCTCGTATTAATCGAAAGTTATAACGACTATTTTAAACGAGATTTAATTTATAAAAAAACCGGTCTCGTTAAAGTTATAAATATCCTTTTTTTAAATCTTATATTTATTAATTATATTCTATATAAAATTAAATTACGTATAATACGCGTCGAGATCTTTATAAACGATTTTTTAATAACTAATTCTTCGATTAAAACGTATTCGAAGGTTTAATTATTATCGTATAAAATTCGAAGCTTAATTAACGCCGACGCGTCCCGCGTCGCGTTAATAAAATAATCGATTCGTTATACCTTTTATATCGCTAAACCGAAAAAGAAACGATCACGAATTAAGGTTAATTATATATCTTATAATCGCTTTTTCTTCTAAGTTCGTTAACTTCTGAGATTTCGTAAAGATTTCGCGTTTTATAAAAAGACCGAGCCGTCGGTTATAAAAGGTTATATAAAAGACTTTATATATTAAAGCTATACGTTAAAAGCTTAATTTTAAGTTATTTTAAAGCGCTTAAAAAGCTAGAAATATTTACTTCTTTTCTTAAATACTAACTATATTATATTATAAAGGAAATTAAGTATAAAGGTTATTTAAATAAAATATAACGAAAGTGTTTAATTTACTTATATATTTAATTCACTTATAAGGTATATTAATTCGATTAAAACTTAGTCTTAAACTTAATACGTTTAAAACAGTATCGTATAATATTAAAATAGCTTTCTAATATTTATTTTAATTAGCCTTAATTAAATCGCAAAGGTTATAACGTAAGTTATATACCGAGTTACTATTTTAAAAAGTAAATAAGATGCTTAGCCGGCGCCGCCGTACGAAAATGAAACGGCTATAAAATAGAAGATTATTTCGTATATAAGCTAAAAAAGACTTATAGTTTTGAAAAGACGTTAATAAATAGTTATAAAACGAATCGTATCGGAGGAGTAGTTATATAAAAACGTTTAAAACACGCTTATAGCGCTATAAAATCTGCGGAAAGCCCGGGTATAATATATATATTTATTAAAATAATATAAAAACTTATAAAAATAATAATTATTAATATATTTAATTAATTATAAACGTTATAATTAAATTAATTTATAATTTATAAAGCTTAATAATAAAGAATATTCAGCTCGTTTATATACGCAGCTCGCTCATAAAGTACGTTATATTACTTAAATCGAAAAAATTATAATTATCGACACCTTTATTATAATTAACTCGTTAATTATTATTATCACTATTTTAATAAATTAATTTAAAATTAACCTATTAATAAAATTTATATTTAACTTAGATTCCATTTTTATTATTTTATATTCTTAATCTTTTTAATAAAATAAATAATTATTTAACTTAATAAAGCTTAATAAAACTTATAACGATTTATAATATTTTAATATATAAATTTATAATAAAATAAAATAAAACGTTTACCGATTTTTAACCTTTATTATTTATTTAATATATATTATTAGCCGACTTAAAAGCCGCGTTTATAAACTAATTTTATTTTACCTTTATAAAGATATATTTATTTTTATAAATTATTTTAATACCGTTTTTAATAATTTACACTATATATAAAACGTTCTAAACTAATTATACTAGTTGTAATAAAAATATTAAAATTTTAATATTTATTACGCCGAGTTTTAACGTTTATTTTTAAAAAGCGAAATATATTAAGAAATATTAACCCCTTTACTTTTTAAAAAAATATTATTGTATAATTCTTTTTTAATTTAAAAATATTAATAATTAGTTATATATTTATAATAATTAAACAATAATAATTATTGATATTAATAATAAATTATTCGTATTAATTAATTTAATATAATTTTTTATTTTATTAAAAAAATTCTATTTTTTTGTTCTATTATAATTTTATAAACTTAAACTTTAAATGATAATTTAATATTTAATATAAATATAATAAATAGTATCGTTATAATTTAAACAATTACCGTGTCGTCGATTATTTTAAATTTAATAATTACCTTTATTTTTAGTTTCGCGTCGATTATTTTATTCGTAATAATAACCTCGAATTATATCGCTTAGCCAGCTCGTTTAATAGCCTTCCGTACTCGGTAAATAACGCGAGCTTAAGCTAAGCCGCTATTAAACTTATAAACAATATATACCGGCGAAATCTCGTATATTATATTTCTTCGCCGCCGCCGCTTAAATATTATTCGTATAAGAAAAAGCTAGATAACGTTTTAATATTATAAATTTATTATAATTTTAAAAATAAACGAGGAAACTTTATTTATTTATATTATAATTAATATTAATATAAATTCTATTAATTAAATTAAGAAGCTTATATTTTAATTAGTTTATAAATTAAAAAGTATTAAAAAATAATTTATTTATTTATTACTTAATTAATTTATTACTTTATTATATTAAGTTTATATTAATTTTATAAATATAATTTAATAATCGAGTTCGTTAAATACTCTTATATTTTAATAACGATTTTTATTAAAACAATTATAATACTTTTAATTAATTAATAAAAACTTAAATAATATATAATATATTTCGTAAAATCCGGCTTAAATACTTATTCGTTTAGTTTATATAGTTAAAAAATATAAATATTACTCGTATTTCCTCCCGCGTTTACTAAGCTTATTAAAAAAAAGGGAATATTAAATATTTACGGTTACTTTAAAAGATATTAATTAATATTTAAATTTAAAAAACCCTTTAAATTTTATTAATATATTCTCGTTTAAATAAGCCGAGAAACTACTTTCGTACTAAAATTATAATTACTTTATTCGATTAATAAAATAGAAAACGCTTTTATTCGAGCTATTTATTATAGTGCGTTTAGACCAACCACTACGCTATAAAGTAAAAGCTTCGGAAATAATTAAACGGTTATTTCTGTTTAATTCTACGCCTTAAGTGCTACCCCGCGAGAGACTAACCCGCCGATCCTAACGCTATTATATTCGATATCTCGGGGTAAATTAATTATTTTACGAAAATAGTTTTAAAAAAAGAATTTATTTACCCGAGCTCGTTGCTCGCTATATTACTCGTTTTATTTATTAAAAAGCTTAAAAAAGATTTCGTTTTTATATAAATTATAAAGTTTAAATAATAATATTATTAAGAACCGTTACTAATTTCTTTTAGTTAAATTCTTTTTAAATAATTTAAAAAGATAAAGTATTTTATAAAATTTAATATTATTACCGCGTTTAATAATATTTATGTAAAGAAAGGATAAAAGTATTTAATAGCTTTTTATACTCGTTTTAATTTATTTAAATTAATTAAAACTCTCGTTATTTTTTAAAATTTATAGATAATATTAACATAATTCTATTTAAACTTATATTATATTACTTATTTAAATAAAATTTTACTTTATAATAAAATTAAAAAAGAATATAATAAATACGTTTAAATAGTTTTATAAGCTTTATGCGACTTTAATTTGTTTATAAAATTCGGGAAATACGGGTTCGCTATTTTTAAAATAATGATTTTTAAAATAATCGTTAACGCGGATAATATTCGAACAAGCTTAGTTAAAATAACGATTATTAAAGAGTCCTTGTTTATTTAAATAATACTTAAGCTTTTATTAAGTTTAAAAACTTATATTAAAAATTTCTACAGGATTTCTTAAAAATTATCGCAGTAATATTAGCTTTAATATAAAAAAGGTTAAATTTTAATAAAATAAACGTTATTAAAACGTTTTTAAAAAGCTTAAACAAGCGTTTATTAATATATTTATTTTAACTTTATTTAATTAAAAAAAGGAAAGAATTCTAAAAACCGACGCGTTTAATTATATTTTTATGAAAGGTTTTCATTAATATAATAATATCGAAATATTAAAATTTATAAAGTACTCTTTTAAAAAATACTTAATGATTAAATATAATTACGAGATTTATAATAAAAAAGTATTAATTATTATTCGTTATTTTAAAAATTAACGTTTTAAATTAAAAAGAGTCGCTTTTTTAATAACGGTTATAATAAATTATCGAAACTTAGAATATTTTATTACGATAAAATTATTTAATTAAAATTAAACGCGATGGTTTAAATTCTTATCTCGATTTAATTTTAAAATTATTTATTAATAAAAAAATTAAAGCGTTAAAATAAACTCTTTAATTAAAAAGTTAAAAAATTTATTTAAAAAAGAGAATGAACGCTTATTATATTAAAGTTAAATAGTATTAAAAAAAATTCAGAACTTTACTTATAAAAACACCGCCGTTACTTTTATTAACCTTTAAGCTTATTATATTTAAACCGCCGGCCTTTAAGTCTCCGGTTAAATTTTAAAAGACCGTTAAATTCGCTGAACCTTAAATTTAAATTAGCTAATTCTCGATTATACGCTTTTAAACGAGTAAAGCCTTTAAATTTACCTTTAAACTTATTTTACTTAAAGACTTTATTTACTTTAAACTCGATTTATTTAAATACTTTATTAAAGATACCTTTATTTATAATTCTCGCTATATTTAAAAAACTTATTTAATTAAGGTTATTAAATTAATAAAGATTTATAATCGATTATAAAAGCTTTAAATACTCGTTATAATTATTATTAATATAGTTTTTTAATTTAATACGAAATACGAGGAACTTATTTATATTATTAAAAAAAGTCATACGTTTTAAATTTATTTAAACTTTTATAGCTTTATTATATTAACTCGGCTACCGGTTATATAAAATAAGCTCGTATATATAAAACCGGTTTTTATAATTATTATTAATTTAAAATATTCATTTATGTTAAAACTTTAGTTAAAAACTATTACTTATAAAAGAATTATTAAAAATTAAAAAAACGCTAAGAGATATTACGTTTATTAATTATTTTGTAATATAATTTATTATTAAGTTAATTATATTATTAAATCGGCTACTCTTTTTATATTTTATTACTTTTATATAAGTTAATTTAACCTTAACGTTTTAAATTAAATAAAATTAATCTTTATTCGATTCGTTATTTAATTTTATATCCTTTTATATGTTTACATATTATAACTTATTTCGCCGTAGATATTATAGCGCCTTTTACCGGTCGCCCTTCGTTTCGACGAACCCCTCGTTCCGTATTTATTAGTCGCTAAATGCTTCCTTTTTACCTTCTCGTTTTATAGCTTTTAAAATTCTTATATAATAAGGGCTTCTTTAAGCTAAACGCGCGATTTTTTAATTTTTCGACGTTTAAAAAGTATTAATTTAACCTTTTATAAAGTGCGTATTTAATCTTTTCTAAAAGTTATTTTATATATTATTATATATATACCTTTTATTATTTAGTTTATAATATTTAAAATTAATTTTAGAAATTTGTTTTAATAAATAAAAACCTTATTTTTAAGAAAAATAAAATATTTAATTATTTATTAAAGATTAAATGATATTTAAGGGTTATAAGTATTAATTGTTCTCGAACGCGATAAGTTAAATATAATCGTTTAAAAACGTATATTTAATTTATGAATTATTTAGTTAAAGTGATAAAGTATTAAAGTAAATACGTTAAATTTAAATTTAATATTACTTTTATAAAAATAATAAAATACGCGGCCTTAAAGGCGATAAAGAATTTTAATTTCGTAATATAATTTATTAACGCTTTAATAATAAATAAAGTATTATATTTAAGGGTTAAAGTAAATAAAAAAAGTAAAGAGGTATATTAAGCGTAATAATACCGTTATTTTTATAATATTCCTCGAATTCGGTTAAAATATAACTTTTATAACTATTTAAGATTAAAAGGTAATAGTATTACGACCTGACCTAATTATGCAGCTAGACCCACCCTTAGCACGGCGATATAGTATCCTAAGGCGCCTACGAAAAATAATACTAAGACTTACCTTACCGGTTAACGCTAATAAACCTACTTACGATAATAAACCTTACTATACCGCTATAATATTACGATAATTAATATTATAATAATAGCACGATAAGATTAGCTAATTATAAGTAGGTAAAAATAGATAAAGTAATATAAATAATTAAAAAAAAGTTATATAACGACTAGGTAAGACGTAGCTTAATAGGATATTATTAAGTAACTTAATAAAAATTATTAAATAAACGTAATTAATAAAGGAGGGATTAAATATATAATGACGGATATTCTTTATATATTTTATATAAATATTTTTTATTTTAATAATTAATTTTAATTTTAATTTATTAATAAAGTAAATAGTTTTAATAACCTTATTATATAAATACCTTTACCCGCCCTTTTATTATTACATTACGATTCGGTTAATATATATTATATCGATAAAGGCGTTATTTTTATCGCACGTTTAAAAACTTTCTTATATTATTAATATAAACCTTAATACGTTTTATTAAGTTTTTTTAAAACTTAAATAACGTTCGTTATATTTTAATTATTTTTAGTTTTACGAGTTATTACTTAAACTTTTAAAAAATAGCTTTATAAGAACTATATTTATACCCGGCCTTAATAATATTATCTAATAAAGAAACATCTTTATTATTACCCTTAATACCTCTTAACGAGACCCCGTTATAAATATTAATAACGACGATAATAATAATAACCTTAAATAATAAACGTTAATTAAGCGAATTAAAGAACTCGAATAAAAAAACGTTAATTATTATTACTATTACGCTAAGTTTAAGAAGGAGCGTAACAAGCTCTTTATTAAGGGCACCCCGGAATAAACGCCCTATAATATTAATAAGCTATGCGAAAAAGTACGTCTCTTTTCTATAGCTATTAATATTATTTAAACCCCTATTATATTTAAAAAAAAAGTATAAAGATTAATACGTTAATATCGTTTAACGAAACGAGCGTGAAATTTCGAAGCTTCTTTATTTAAGTTAAACCTATTAATAGTTTTACGAAAAAACGTTCTAAAACGCTACTTAGCGAGTCGTTTATACCGCCTCGTTTTTAAAAAATAAAGCCTTCGCTTAGTTTAAACCTTATTTAAACGAACTTATATAAAATAATTAATAAGTTAAACTATATCGTATAAAGGTATAACGAATTTTTAAAAACTATAACGGCTTCGAATAAGCTTTTAAATTACTTTTTTAAAACCTTAATAAAAAACGATAAATAAATAAAAAACTCGAAACCTTTAGATAAAAAAGATTAGCCGCCTTTTATAATATTAAATTCTAACGTATTATAGCTCGACTAAACTATATTAAAGCTACGAAAATTATAATATATTATTAAAAATTAAAAAACATATTAAAAACGAACTTAGCCAGCTTAATACCTTTAATAATTTCTTTTCGTATATAAAGCTTATTATTAAGATCGATACTTATATATATAAATAACGCCGCGAAAAATAAGGTGGATAATAACGATAAATTAATTAAATTTAAGTTAATATAAAATAATTACGTTATTATATTAATATATTGTTTAAAAATATTATAACGTATAATTATTATAATAAACTTATAAACCTCGATATTATTAAATATAATAAACGTAATAAAAAAAATATATTACTTATTATAACTATTAAAAATAAGGATATTACGCCCGGAAATATCGAGCCTAGAAGAAAAACTTTTAAAAAGTTTTAAATAAATAATATATTAATGTTATTAAAACGAAGGACGCTTTTATAATAATTATTAAAAATAATAACGCTATTATAAAATATAATAGACTATTTTAAATAACTTATTATAATAACGAGTATACCTTATATTTAATAGATAAAGAAGGAACCGAATAGTTTCCTAAGGCCTTTAAGGCTAAGGGTAACCATAGCCGAAGCGTCGTAATAATGCGAAAAGAGCAACCTCTTTTATATAACGGAGATAGTAATTCGATAAACAGCATGTTACAACCCGACCTAACTATGCGGCCAAGACCCTACTCGCCGGAACGGAACTATCATACCCCGACCAGGCTATAACGTTATAGCTACCGACCGTATTATTAGTTATATTAATATAAATTCCCTTATATTATAAAAGCGCGTAAATATAATTACGAGGATATCTTAAATAGCGAAAGGATAGACCCGACCCGGGAAAATAGCTAGGAAGGAATCACGTAACGATAAGCGACTAAATCACCGCTCTAGTAAGTAAGCCAGGGGTAACGAGATTACGACGCCCCTAAGTAAGTTATTAAAATGGATTACCGTGATCTAAAGGATAGATCACCGTGAGCTAATAACGGGATTACCGTAAGCTAACGGATAATCTAACGAATTAATAAAGAAAGAAATTAAATATATAACGACGGATATTTTTTATATATTTTATATAAATATTTTTTATTTTAATAATTAATTTAAATATTAATTTTAATTTATTAATAAAATAAATAGTTTTAATAAAATTATTATAAATACCTTTAAGCCTATATACCTTAATTATTTTCGTTTTTATTAATTATTATTTATTATATTAATAAAAGCGATTTTTATTATATATTTAAATACTTTCTTATATTATTAATATAAACCTTAATACGTTTTATTAGGTTTTTTTTAAAATTTAAATAACGTTTATTATATTTTAATTACTTTTATTTTTATAAATTATTATTTAAACCTTTAAATAATAATACTATAAGAATTATATTTATACCTAACCTTAATAATACCGTCTAATAAAGAAAAACTCTTACCGCCACTTTTAGTACCTCTTAATAAGACCTTACTATAAATATTAATAGCGATAATAATAATAACAAGCCTACTTAATAAACGTTAATTAAACAAATTAAAGAATTCGAGCAAAAGAATATTAATTATTAATATTATTACGTTAAATTCGAAAAAAGCGTAACGAGCTCTTAATTAAAAATACCTTAAAATAAATACCCCTTAATATTAATAAACTATATAAAAAAGTATATCTCTTTTATATAACTATTAATATTATTTAAACCCTTATTATATTAAAAAGGGGTATAAAGATTAATACGTTAATATTTTTTAATAAAATAAGCGAAAACTTCCGAAATTTCTTAATCTAAATTAAAACTTATTAACGGTTTTATAAAAAAAACGTTCTAAAACGTTACTTAATAAATCGTCCACGCCGCCTCGTTCTTTAAAAATAAAGTACTCGTTTAATTCGAACCCTATTTAAATAAACTCGTAAAAAACGATTAATAAATTAAGCTATGCCGTATAAAGGTATAACGTATTTTCGAAAGCTACGACGGCTTCGAACAAGCCTTTAAATCACTTTTTTAAAACCCCGACGAAAAGCGATAAGCGGAAAAGGAACTTAAAACCCTTAAATAAAAAGGATTAACCGCTTTTTATACAGCCGAGTTCCGGCGTATCATAACTTAATTAAATTATACCGAAACTATAAAAATTATAATATATTACCGAAAATTAAAAAACAATGTTAAGAATAAATTTAACCGGCTTAACGCCCCGAATAATTTCCTCTCGTATATAAAATTTATTATTAAAATCGATACCCGTATATATAAGCAACGCCGCGAGAAATAAGGCGAACCTTAATAATAAACTAATCGAACCTAAACTAATACGAGGCGATTATATTAATATAATTATATACCGCTTAAAAATATTATAACGTATAGCTATTATAATAAGCTTATAAATTTTAACGTTACTAAATATAATAAATAAAATAAGAAATTACGCGGCATTTATTATAATTATTAAAAACTAGGATATTACGTTCGAAAATATCGAGCACCGAAAAAAGATTTCCGACAAGTTTTAAAAAAATAATATATTAATATTATTAAAATAAAAAACACTTTTATAATAATTATTAAAAATAATAATACTATTACTAAATATAATAACCTATTTTAAATAACTTATTATAATAAAAGGTATACCTCTTACTTAACAAATAAAAAAAGTACTAAATAATTCTTTAAAACTTCGAAAAATAAGAAAGACTATAACCGAAATATCGTAATAATATAAAAAGCACGACCCCCCCTTTATAACGAGGATAGCGATTTAATAAATAATATTACGAGCTAATTAAAATAACCCCTAAACCACGAACACCTAATAAATATATTTATAAGCGAATTAATATACGAGATCGCCAAGTTTAAAAACTTAAAAACCGACGAATAATTAATTATTCTTAATATTCCTTACCCCGATTCTAAATACCTACGCTAAATACTTATTACGGCCGGGTTTAATTAAAAAATTCACGATAATTACGCCGTAAAAAATAACTTACGAATTTCTTTTATATATAAAAAATATTTTACGCTCTTATAAATTTTATACGTATATAACGTTTATATAAAACACTTCGTAAAAAAACTCGAGTATAAATAATTTCTTTAAAAAATTAATAAACGACCTATTATATAACTATACCCGAACTATATTATTAAAAAAATCCGAACGTCGATCCTTAACGGACAACGCGTATACCTATTAGTATAAAAAGATTTATAATAGCTATAATAATATTACTTAAAAAGACGAGATTAAAAGAAGTATTTTAAAAACTAATACCTTAAACATATTTAAAAAAAATCGCGAGCTTATAAATATTTAAAAAAAAGCGCCTAACGTTTTTAAAACATATAAGTATATACCCGATAAAAGAACCTTTTTAATATATTAAAAAACTTATAAAACGTTTATAAATTATCACGAATTTAATAAATTTTCGAATTACCCGAAAAACTTAAATTTTAAATATTAAGGATAATACTTCGTACGAGGAAGAGTATAAAAATACCCTTATTAATATACTAAAAAGCGTTTTAAAGAGAACGGAGAGAACGATAGCGACGATATAAAGAGCGATCGTAAAAGATTATTACTTACTTATAAGAGCAGCGTCCGGGAAATAGACGCCGCTTATTATAAAAGGATAATAATAGGCGGACTAAAACAGGTCCTTATATTAAATAACGGATAATTAAACTATTCATAAATATATTATATTAATAATAGGCGTAAAAAGAGTTTATATTAAAACGCTACTTAATAGCGGAGCGTAAGGAAATTATATTTCACTACGAATCATTAATTACTTTAAACTCGAATAGTAAGAGAAAAACGCTTTATACCGATTTAGAACCGTCGATAAAGGATTTATAACGTACGACGATAAAGAAGTACGGAAGGAAGTCGCGAACTTTCTAATCGATATCGAAGGACGCTATAAACGAATTATATATAATATTACGGACGTCGCAAGATATAATATAATTTTAAAAATATTCTAATTACGGGGAAATAATTTTAAAATTAATTAAAAAATAAATTAATTTTAATAAAATATATTAAAAAGAGGTTTAATTAATAAGTAACGGTTTAAAAAGCGACTTTTTAATAAATTTAAAGTTTTTAAAATATATATTATTATTAAAAAGCTTAAGCCGAACGTTATAATAATTATATTAAAAAATACCGGTAATTTAAAATATTTTTTAATAAGAAACTAGAAATAAGTTTATTATTTTATATACGATAAGATTATAAAATACCTTTTAAAAATAAAAAAGAACTTTTATTTATACTTATATATAAATTTAATTAAGAACACGAATAAGCTTTAAAAAAATATATTACGGAGAACTTTAAAAAAAGAGTTATCCAACCATTTATATTACTAATAGGCTTCCTTATCCTTTTCGTTTTAAAAAAGAGTAAAAACGGGAAACCTAAATAATATATATATATCGATTATTAGAAACTTAACGAAATTATTATTAAAAACCGGTACTTTTTTCCTTTAATTAGAAATTTACGGAATAAATTATTATACGTTAAAATCTTTATAATACTTGACCTTTTTAACGTATATAACTTAATCCGAATTAAAAAAAGAAAGGAATAAAAAACCGCGTTCTAAACTAAATGCGGCTATTTTAAATACTAAGCTATATTATTCGGTTTAATTAATATACCAACTAGCTTTTAATTTATAATTAACCACGTCTTACGAGAGTACCTCGATAAATTTATTGTAATATATCTCGATAATATCTTTATTTATTCTAAGAATAACGAGTAATACCGAAAACATATAAAATTAATACTTTAAAAGCTATAGAACGCTAACCTATTAATTAATTTAAAAAAAAGCGAGTTCTACTAATAATTTATTACTTTCGTAAAGTATATAGTATTTTTAAATAAAATCCGAATAAAACCTTTAAAAATCGTAATAATTAAAAAATAGCTTATACTTATAAACGTTATAAAAATTAAATCCTTTTTAAGATTAATTAATTATTACTAGGTTTTTATCCCCGGATTTAATAAAATAATAACACTCTTAATAAACTTAATAAAAAAGAACGAATTATTTTATTAAATAGAGAAAAAAATAAGGCCTTTTATAATATTAAGGAACGAATTTTTAATAAATTAATACTTCGTATAACAGACTCATCTAAACCTTTTAAAATTAAGACCGACGTATCGAACTACGCGATCGGAGGATAACTTAATTAACGAGATAATAACGGGAAATTATACCCGGTTATTTTTTTTTTAAAAAAACTTAACGAATTAAAGTTTAATTATTAAATTTATAATAAAAAATTAATAATTATTATTAAAACTTATAAAAAATAGAAATATTATTTTAATAAAATAATAAAACTAATTAAGGTTTATACCGATTATAAAAACCTTATAACGTTTATTATTATTAAAAAATTAAATAAATAATAAATATAATAGTTTAAATTCTTATTAAGATTTAACCTCACTATTATCTACCGGAAGGGTAACGAGAACGATCGCGTCGATATACTGAGCCAACGACCGGACTACTAAGAAGAGGCCCCGCTCGAAACGCGGACTATCCTTATTTATAACTAAAACGGTAACCTTACACCGTCGAAATAATTAAACGTTATAAACTACGTCTAATATAATAACGATTAAGTTATTAAGTTTTAATAACTTAATTAAACCCCCGACCCCGTAAACTACCCTAAAGATCGCCTCGAAGACCGCGACGGTTTCACTTTCTACCGAAACAAGATCTATATCCCTAAGCGGTATTACAAAAGCTTTATCTAAAAATTTCACGAATACCCTATGTATAAACACCAAGGAGTATTTAAAACCTAAAAAAGGATTATTAAACAATTCGATTATAAAAACCTTAAACTAATCGTAACTAAGGTAATTAATAAATACAACCTTTATAATAAAATTAAAGCTACTCGATACCGACTATACAAGGAATTACAACCGATCTTATTATTAAATAAAGTATAAAAAACTATTATATTTAATTTTATTATTAAACTACCCTTATTAAAAAACCCTTAATTAAAATTAATTATAATAATATTTTAATAATTACGAATAAACTTATAAAATATACCTATTTCTTACCGTATAAAAAATCTAGTAATACTAACGACCTAACGTACACATTCCTTCGAATAATCGTTAGCTAATACGGGCTACCCGAAACGATTATTTCCGATAAAAATAAACTATTTACCGCTAAATTCTAAAAATCGCTTATAACATAACTTAGAATTAAATATAAACTATTTACAGCTTACCACCTTTAAATAAATAAATAAACCGAGCGGATAAACTAAACCTTAAAATAATACTTACGCTACTACGTTAACTATAAATAAGATAATTAGGTATAACTATTACCTATAGCTTAATTTACTTATAACAGCGTAAATAACGAAGCTACGCGCATCTTACCATTTCGAACAAACTATAGGTACAACCCGGAAGTCACTAAAAAACCTTTAGAAAAAGAGTTAACACTAATCGCGACCATATAAATCAAAAAACTAAAAGAATTCTAAATTATACTATAATAAGACCTTACTTTCCTTTAATAATAAATAAAGGTATACGCCGATTAAATAAAATTAAAAGGACTAACCTTTAAAAAAAGAAAAAAAGTTTACCTCTTATAATAAAATATTAAAATAAAACGATTAAGCGATAAATTAAACTTTAAAAAAATAAAACTACTTAAAATTATAAAAGTTATTTTAAAAACTAATTACCGATTATTACTACTTAAAATAATATAGATATACCTTATATTTCATATTTTATTACTCGAGCCAGCGGTTGAAAAGACCTTAATCGATATATAATTAGAAATCGAAATAAATTAATACGAGTACGAGGTCAACAAAATTATCGATAAAAAGAAAAAAAAAACGAAACTTTTAATACCTCGTTTAATAGAAAGGCTACCTATTAAAAAATAATATTTAAAAACTTAAAAAATACTTAACGAACGCCGCGGAAGAACTTTAAAAATTTAAAAAGGAGCTCCCCCGATAGAAATTAACGGTTTAAGTTTAAAAAAACTTATTAAATTAAAAAACGACTAATTAACATCTTTAAAAATACTTAAAAAATATAAATTATTAAAAACGAAGTTTTCTTAATTAGTAATCGAGAAAGAAATACCATCCTTTTTATTTAACTCTTATATTCCCTAACGAAACGCTTCCGAACGCTTTTTTACCACAACCTTCTTTATATAATAAAAGCGGGCTAAATAACTTAAAGCGGTAAATAGCTACGTTTATAAAAAAAAATAAAGCCTTTTTTATATCCGACTCTTCCGCTTCTAGCTTTTTCTATTAAACGGCTAGCTTCGTTAAGGCCGACGTAATAAAGGTACCGTTATAAAAACGACTAACCAGAATATACTCCCAATAACGAAACGACTTCTCGTTTATATAATAAATTAAATTCTAGCGAAAATAACGAGTATAAAGCATACTAATTAGGTGACCCGTAGATTCCATATTAGCGGCAAGAGCTAAACGCGCGACAGTTTTTTTAAACCGAGATTTTTCGACACGATTAATTATAATAAGTAAATATTATAATAAAAAATAATAAAGAAAATAAACTTATTATAACTTAATAATATAAATAATTAAAGTATTTATAAAATCAATACTTTAAAAATAAAGTAGTTAAAAAAAAGAGAATAGTATTATAACCCGACCTAACTATACGGCTAAAACCTTACTCGCCGGAACGGAACTATTATACCTTAACCAGGCTACGACATTATAATTACTAACCGTATTATTAGCTATATTAATATAAACTCCCTTATATTATAAAAGCGCGTAAATATAACTACGAAAATATCTTAAATAACGAAAGGATAGACCCGACCCGAAAAAGTAACCAGGAAGGAATTACGTAACGATAAGCGATTAGATTACCGCTTTAATAAATAAGCCAGGGGTAACGAGATCACGACGCTTTTAAATAAGCCACTAGAATAGATTACCGTAATCTAAGAAATAGATTATTATAAGTTAATAACGGGATTACCGTAAATTAGCGGACAATTTAACGGATTAATAAAAAAAGAAATTAAATATATAATAACGAACATTCCCTATATATTTTATATAAATACTCTTTATTTTAATAATTAATTTAAATATTAATTTTAACTTATTAATAAAATAAATAACTTTAATAAAACTATTATAAATACCTTTAAGCCTACGTATTTTAATTACCTTCGTTCTTATTAATTATTACCTATTATATCGATAGAAGCGACTTTTATCGCACGTTTAGATACTCTCTCGTATTACTAATATAAACCCCAGTACGTCTTACTAGGTTTCTTTTAAAACCTAGATAACGTTCGTTACACAGCACTACGAACTAGTTAAAATAACCGACAGACCTCGAATACTTAGTTAGTATACTAATAAACGAGCTAGTAAACGAGATCGCTAAATTTAAAAACTTAAAGACCGACGAATAAATAGCTATTCCTAGTATCCTTTACCTCACTCGAAACGCTTACGCTAAATACTTATTACGGCTGGTTTTAATCGAGGAATCCATAGTAATTACGTGGTAAAAAACGACCTTCGAATTTTCTTTATATACGAAGGATACTTCACGCTCTTATAGATTTCGTACGTTTACGACGCTTATACGGAGCACCTCGCGAAAGAACTCGAGTACGAATAGTTTCCCCGAAGGATCGGTAAGCGACTAATTATACGACCACACCTTAATTATATTATTAAAAAGATTTAAATATTAATCCTTAATAAATAACGCGCGTACTTATTAATATAAGAAAACTTACGATAATTATAATAATATTACTTAAAAAGACGAGATTAAAAAGAGTGTTTCGAAAATCGATACTTTAAATATACTTAAGAAAAATCGCGGGCTTATAAACGTTTAAAAAAAGCGCTTAACGTTTTTAAAACATATAAATATATACTTAATAAAAAAAACCCTTTATTATATTAAAAAATTTATAAAACGTTTATAAACTTTAACGAGCTTAATAAACTTTTAAACTATTCGAAAAAACTAAATTTTAAGTATTAAAAATAATATTTTATATAAAGGAAAAGAACACCCCCGCTAATATATTAAAAAATACTTTATAAAAAATAAAAAGAATAATAACGATAATATAATAATTAATTATAAGAAGTTATTAATTATTGATAAAAAACAGCGTTTAAGAAATAAACGCCGCTTATTATAAAGAAATAATAATAGGCGGATTAAAATAAGTCCTTATATTTAATAACGGATAATTAAAATATTTACGATCATATTATATTAATAATCGAAATTAAAAAAATTATTATTCGAACGTTACTAAATAATAAAATATAAAGTAACTATATTTTACTACGAATTATTAATAGCCTAATATTAAAATAATAAGAGAAAAACGCCCTATACCGATTAAAAACCGTCGATAAAGGACTTATAACGTACGATAATAAAGACGTACGAAAAAAAGTCGCGAACTTTTTAATTAATATTAGAAAACGTTATAAACGAATTACGTATAATATTACGGACGTTATAAGATACGATATGATTTTAAAATACTTTAATTATAAATAAATAATCTTAAAATTAATTAAAAAATAGGTTAATTTTAATAAAATATATTAAAAAGAGGTTTAATTAATAAATAACGGTTTAAAAAGCGACCTTTTAATAAACTTAAAGTATTTAAAATATACGTTATTATTAAAAAACTTAAGCCGAATATTATAACGATTATATTAAAAAAGTACCGGTAATTCGAAACTTTTTTTAATAAAAAATTAAAAATAAGATTACCGCTTTATACACGGTAAAATTATAAAATACTCTTTAAAAATAAAAAAACCCTTATTTATATTTATATATAAACTTAATTAAGAGTATAAATAAGCCCTAAAAAAGTATATTATAAAAAACCTCGAAAAAAGAGTTATAAAACTATTTATCTTATTAGCAGGCTTCCTTATCCTTTTTATTCTAAAAAAAAAGTAAAAACGGGAAACTTAAATAAGGTATATATATTAATTATTAAAAGCTTAATAAGATTATTATTAAAAACCGATACATTTTACCCTTAATTAGCGATTTATAAAATAAAATATTATACGTTAAAATTTTTATAATATTTAATCTCTTTAATGCGTATAATTTAATCCGGATTAAAAAAAAATATAAAACCGCGTTCGAAACTAAATATAAATATTTCGAATATTAAGTTATATCGTTTAATTTAATTAATATACCGGCTAACTTTTAAACGATAATTAATTACGTTTTACGCGATTACCTCGATAAAGTTATTATAATATATTTCGATAGTATTTTAATTTATTTTAAAAATAAGAAATAATATAAAAAATATATAAAATTAATATTTTAAAAGTTATAAGATACTAATTTATTAATTAATTAAAAAAAAGAATTTTATTAACGATCTATTATGTTCGTAAAGTACGTAATATCTTTTAAAAAGATTCGAATAAAACCTTTAAAGATTTTGTAATTAAAAAGTAACCTACGCTTATAAGCGCTATAAAAGTTAAATCTTTTTTAAAATTAGTTAATTATTACCGGATTTTTATTTCCGGATTTAATAATATAATAATACCTATAATAAACTTAACGGAAAAAGATGAATTATTCTAATAAATAGAAAAAAAAGCCTAAACTTTTTATAATATTAAAAAGCGAATTTTTAACGAACTAATACTTCGCGTAATAAACTTTACTAAGCTTTTTAAAGCTAAGACCAACGTATTAAACTATACGATTGAAGGGTAATTAAATTAACGAAACGACGACGAAAAGTCGCACTTTATCGCAATTCTTTTTAAAAAACTAAATAAATTAAAATTTAATTATTAAATATATAATAAATAATTAATAATTATTATTAAAACTTATAAAAAATAGAGATATTATTTTAATAAAATAATAAAATCTATAAAGGTTTATACTAATTATAAAAACTTTATAATATTTATTATTATTAAAAAATTAAATAAACGCTAAGTATAATAGTTTAAATTCTTATTAAAGTTTAACCTTATTATTATTTATTATAAAGGTAGCGAAAACGAGTATGCCGACGTATTAAATTAACGACTAAACTATTAAGAGGAAGTTTTATTAAAGATACGAGTTATTTTAATTTATAATTAAAATAATAACCTTACGTCGTTACGATAATTAAACGTTACGAACTACGTTTAATACGATAATAAATAAGTTATTAAGTTTAAATAACTTAATCGGACCCTTAATATCGCTAATTACGCTTGGAACTATTTCGAAAACCGCGATAGTCTTACTTTTTATCGAGGTAAGATTTATATCCCCGAATAATACCGCGAGGAATTTATTAAAGAATTTTACGAGTACCTCGCGTATAGATATTAAGAAATGTTTAAAACTTAGAAGCGAATTATTAAATAATTCGATTATAAGAACCTTAAACTAATCGTAATTAAAGTAATTAACGAATACGACTTTTATAATAAGGTTAAAGTCGCTAGGTATTAATTATATAAAAAATTATAATTAACTTTACCGTTAAATAAAGCGTGAAAAATAATTATATTTAACTTTATAATTAAACTACTTTTATTAAAAGAACCTTTAATTAAAGTTAATTAAGATAATGTTTTAATAATTACGAACAAATTTATAAAATATACCTACTTTTTATTTTATAAAGAGTTTAACGATATTAACGACCTAGCCTACACGTTCTTTCGAATAATTATTAGTTAATACGAGCTGCTTAAAATAATTATCTTTAACTGAGATAAGTTATTTCTCGCTAAGTTTTAAAAATCGCTTATAGCGTAACTTAGCGTTAAATATAAATTATTTATAACTTATTACCCTTAAACGAATAGAAAAACCGAGCGGATAAATTAAATATTAAAATAATATTTACAATATTATATTAATTACGAATAAGATAATTAAATATAATTATTATTTATAATATAGTTCGTTTATAATAATACGGATAATAAAATTATATATATATTATTATTTATAACCCGGAAATTATTAAAAAACCCTTAAAAAGAGAACTAGTACTAGTCGCGATTATATAAATCGAGAAATTAAAAAAACTTTAAGCTGCTTTATAATAAGACCTTACCTTTTTTTAATAACGAATAAAAGAATACGCTAATTAAACTAGGTTAAAGGGATTAACTTTAAGAGAAGGAGAAAGAGTACATCTCTTATAACGAAATATTAAAACTAAACGACTAAGCGAAAAACTAGATTTTAAAAAAATCGGACTATTTAAAATCGTAAAAGTTATATTAAAAACAAATTATCGATTATTACTATTTAAAATAATATAGATATACTTTATTTTTTATAACTTATTATTTAAATTAACGGCCGATAATACTTTAATCGATATATAATTAAAAGTTAAAATAAATTAATACGAATATAAAATCGAGAAAATTATTAATAAAAAAAAACTAAACGAGGTCTTTAATACCTCGTTTAATAAAAAGGTTAATTATTAAAAATAATATCTAGGAATTTAAGAAATATTTAAAAAAACGCTGCTAAAGAACTACGGGCGTTTAAGTAATAAGCTCCGGTATCGGATTAAAAAAAATCCGTTACGTTCTAATCGTTAATATTAAAACTACCTTAACCTTAAACGGCTAAGGTAGCCTCGAACTCCTAGCGTTCCTAATCTTTTAGCTCGTTTAAAGAACGAAAACCCCGCTATACTAGCTTTATATTTTAAATACGAGCTATTTCCTTTTACTTCTTAAAACGAATTAAACGAGCTATGGCTTCGTTAATTTAATATTATAGTTTAAAGAAATAAGTTTTTATAGCCGACTCTTTATAAAAAAGATAGTCGTACTTATTTTATACCCAACGAAGGGAGGATAATAAAATACCGACCTCGTTATAAGCGTAACTAGTACGAGTATATTCTTTATATTTATTAACGCTTTTTATTATAACGTACGACTACTCTTTTAAAAAATAACGATTATAAGGTATAACGTCGAAGCTAAACTTATTAAAAGCCTCGATTAAATCGGTACGATAAACGGTAAAAGAATAAATAAATTTAGATCGCGATTTTTTAATATAATTAAATATAATAAGCGTAGATTATAAATAAAAGGTAAAAAGGAAGGAAAGTTGTTAAAATCTCGATAAAAACGATAAAACTTAATATTTATAATAATTAACTATTTTAAAAATAAAATAAATAAGAGAAGGAGGATAGTATTACGACTTAACTTAATTATACGGCTAGACTCACCCTCGGCACGGCGATACGATATCTCGAGGCGCTTATAAAAAATAGTACTAAAACTTACCCTACCGGTTAACGCTAACGAACTTATTTATAATAATAAACCCCGCTATACCGTTATAATACCACGATAACTAATATTATAATAATAATACGATAAGACTAGCTAGCTATAAGTAAGTAAGAATAAATAAAGTAATATAAATAGTTAAAAAGAAGTTACGTAACGATTAAATAAAACGTAACTTAATAGGATAATATTAAATAACTTAATTATAATTATTAAATAATATTAAATATAATTAGTAAAGATTATTAAATAAATGTAATTAATAAAAAAAGGATTAAATATATAACGATAAATATTCCTTATATATTTTATTTAAATACTCTTTACTTTAATAATTAATTTAAATATTAATCTTAACTTATTAATTTAATAAACAGCCTTAATAACTTTATTATATAAATACCTTTACCCGCCCTCTTATTATTACGTTACGATCCGGCTATTATATATTATATCGAGAGAGGCGTTACCTTTATCGCACGTCTAGATACTCTCTCGTATTATTAACATAAACCCCAGTACGTCTTACTAGGTTTCTCTTAGAACCTAGATAGCGTTCGTTATAAATAGGGGCCCTTCGTCCGCGCTTTAGTATACTTATCGAAGTATCGAATCTAGTCTAAGCTCGTCTCGTTATAGTTCCAGCCGTTAAAAGTCAGTTTAATCACTTAATCGCCCGGTAGGTCGTATTCGCGAGACTAGTTTACGAGGTAATATTAATTTTTAACGATTAAAAACGGCGGAATATACTAGCCTAATAAATTAATATATTTAATAAACGTTAACTATTCTTAACTATTAAGTTAAACTAACTTCGCTTTTTTATAATAATCGAAGCGTATTATAACGAGTATTTACTTAATTATATTTATTATAAAGCTAGTTTTATTAAAATTCTATATATTTTCGTTTAAAATATTATATTTAATTTTAATATTCGCGATTAGCGCGAAATAGCCGGAAATAATACTTATATCTTCGTAAAAAGCTTTTTAATAATCGTATCGACGGTTTATTCGAGTTTTAAAGTTCGGGTTATAATTAATGAAGCGTTTAACCTAGTACTTATTAACGCGGTCGCCGCCGCGTAACTTTAAAAAAAGATTAACTATATCTCTTATAATATTAATATTAAGAGGTATTCCTCGAGTATTTAAATTAATTAAATAATTATAAAGCATTTTTTTTAGATTTAATTTATATTATAATATCGGATTTCGCGTCGAGGTTCGATATCGCGGAGTCGGTCGCTTAGAGTCGCTCGGAAAATGTTATACACTTTTATAACAGCTCTTTAGCTAATTCGATTCGAACCTTCTCGCGTCGCTTAAATTATTAAAGTAATACGATCTTCTTTTAATTAAATCGATATTATAGTTATAGAGATACTACGTATTAAAGTTTATTTACGTAAATTAAAAAAGAGTGGCAGACTTAATAATATAGCCGACTTAGTAATAAACTATGTTAACGAGCTTAATAAGGTTTATTTATAAGTTTTATTATAAGTTTACTTTTAAATTACGATTATAATATAATCTTTATAGTTAAAAATAAATAAATTAAAATAAAATACTTTATATATTATAAAAAAACCTATAATATAAAAAAAATCGCTCGCTTATATATTAAATATATTTAAAAGTTTAATAACTTATCTCGTTTTATTATATTTAATAAAATATTATGATTCGTATTTAATTTTTAAAAAAACTTAATTAAAAGCTTAAAAATAACCTCTTTATTATTTATTATATTTTATTTTAAAACTAATAATTAAAATAAAATTATTAAAAGAAATTTAAAATATTATTTATAAAATAATTAAATATATTAACTACTATTACTTAAGTCTATTATGAATGATATTATTAATAAAAATATTAAAACTACGCTTTTTTCGTAAATTATAAGTTTAACCCTCGTTTCGAATTTAAACTTATTACTTTAATCGAACGGCCGTCGTTAAAAACGCTAAAAGATTTATAAATATTTATAAACCGAAATCCGTTTCGTATTAACTAAGTAAAAAGAGTATATTAATTAAAAAAAAGCTAGCTTAACGTTATTATAAAAATTAACTCGTTTAATTAAATTCTTATTATATTAAAACTTATCGCCTCTAAAAAGAACTAGATTAAAAATATTTAAAATTTTTTTAAATTATTAAAGTTATTAATTTATACACTTATCGTTTAAAACTATTTATTTTTTATATTAATTTATTTAAACTTATTATTTAAAACCCTTTACTTAGTTAACGTTAAAACCTTATTTTTTTTAACTTCGTTAAAAATATTAAAGAATAAAAAATCGAGAAGGTATTAAACTTTTATTAAAACTATTATAAATATAATAGTCGCCCTTAATTAAGAAATATTATAAAATAAACTAATTGTAATAACTTTATTAATAAACTTATTATTTATTTAAAAAATATTATAAAAATAATAATTAATTTTTACCGCCGGTATTTAAATAGGTTTAAACTCGTTTAAATCGCTTAATAAAAAACTAGTTATATATTAACGAAGCTTTACTTAAAAAAAAGCATTATCACGGCGTTAAATTACTAAAATAAACTAGCGTTTTATATATATTAAATAAAAATACGTTTAATAATATAAATTAACTTAGCTTGTAATATAATCGTATAAGCTTTTAATTAAGCTTATTTCTATTACGTATTTATTTAACTTTATAACGAAACTTTTTAAGCTACGTTTTTATTAATTCTATTACTTATATTTTAATTAAATTATAATAATAGAATCGTATCGCTATATTTATTTTATTATATAATAACCGCTCGTAATACTCGCTTTACTTTAAAAATAGAAATAAAGATTCGTTTAAAATATTAATAATAATTTTATAATAACTTTATATATATAATTAATATAATAGTTTTAAAAAGCCTTTTATAATTAAAAAAATTAAAAACTAAAATAACACTTATTAATATTTTTAACGAATTAAATATAAAAGAAATCGAGGATTTATTATAATATAATTTATTAAGTAATAATAAAATAAGTAAGTATAGTTTAATTAAATAATTTTATTAAACTTTAAAGAAAATCTTTAATGTTATAAAACGCTTTATAATATTATAAATATCCTTTTTTAATAACAAATTAAGCTTATATTATATATATTATATTTTAATAATTAACTTTTTAATTAAACTTTTCTTTAATAACTTATTAAAAATAAAAGTTATAATATTTAAATTAAAAAACTAAAAGCTATTAATTAAACCTTAAAGTAATAATAATAAACTTATTATAATTAATAAATATTATTAATCTTTTAAATTAAACTATTTTTAAATAAATCACTTACTTTTTTAACGAGAGGGGTAGTAACTAAAGCGTTAAAATCTAGCAGAAAAAAAGACAGGGTAAATAAATCTTTACAGGGGTGATGCAGGGTATTTAAATCCTTTGCTCAATAAATAAAGGGCTGAGATGGGTGAGTTTATAATTACTTTTGTTAGTTACAGATCATTGGAGGCTCCTCGGCCTCGTAACAGGAAACCTGATGAACCTACATACGGCAATAAATGGGAGAGACTGTCAGACTATGAGATTTATGGCCTCTCAGCCATCGATTCGAAGAATGCAAGTAAGCAATGCATATTGCAAACACGCGTACGGTATGGCCAGGTCTCGAACACATAAGGAGTTGGCGGGGAGTCGAACGACATGATGTCCTTATGACAGCTAGATAAACCACATGGGATCCGATTGAATAGAGGCAACTTAAGTCTGCCCAAAGTCTAAACCAGCCGGCAATATCTGTATTAGTATCTCCCTCCCGAGCATTCTCGAACTCTACCGGTAGCCTCTAGCAGCACTACGATGGTCGACTATATCACAGACTTGACGGTCAGACTCTAATAAGTTAGAAAGTTATGATAGGCCCACAAACCACCTGGTCTCGGTGGTGTCTGATATCATCAACTGGCGGCTGGCCCTTATTTAAATCCCACTGCAGGAGGCTGATTTCTGAACTTGGTTTTTGGTCACTCAAAAGAAGTGGCACAGCGTGTAATGTTTTTCTTATTTTTCTTTACGTACGTGTCCAACAGGTTTTGGGAGCGGATCTTATACGCAGAAAATTCATCACTGTAAGACCCGACTTCCGTCGTCGCCGGACGCTCACCTATGTCGTCCTTCCAGAAGCTGGCAATGTGCTGTGGGGCAACTCGCAAGTACAGCAGTAAGCCTCGGGATCTACGGACCATCGGCTCGAACAAACAGCTCGGTGGGCCATAATTACTCCGCCTTATCATGGATTGCCATAGGAGAGCTGCCGATGTCATCATGTTATGGATTTAGTGCGCAGGTGTAGTTGGTTGGTTTCGTTACCCATTTACCCCGCCGCCGTCCGCCGTTAGGCGAGTAACGCGAGTGCCTCAATACATGCATATCTCGTACTTATGTGGTACTAGGTTAGGACGGTCTGGATTGGGCGATATCGCCAGCCCAGCCACAAACCCGCTACCACATGCGAGATGCATTCGATCAGAGAAGGGTTCAAAGTTACGTGCCGAAATACATCCTACTCTAAAAAGCTCTAATAATCAGTGTTTTGCTCTGTTAAAAACGAACCAGTCACCCACTGTGGTCTGGATTCCGAGCCAACATGAACGGGGTTGCTCGGTGGGATGGTTAGACTGCATCCTAACAATGGATCACCACCAGCCTCTGGCACTATATATATGTGCTTAAGCGGGTATTGATGCAAGCTAGGGGAATTTCCCATGCACGCCGCTCTCACGCCGAGTCGAGCGACTCGCTCGTACCTGGTTTCCCCATGCCTGGCATTTGGGGTATTTACCATCCACCATCCGTAATCCGTTACCCCCATTGCCGTTTCGGTTGTTTATCCATATTCTGGGTCCGAGCCAGTGGTAGTTTGTGGTACACCATGCCAAGAACCCCCCCGTAAGCGTCGGTCCAAGTGGAGGGAGGGAGAGGGACCGACGAAAGAGGAGGCAGGGCCTCAGAAGAAAGAACGAGAGAGAGGGAGAGAGGACCTGCATCCAAGGATGAGATACGACCCGCCCGTGTTCAATCCTTCCGTCAGGCCCTCGTTTTAGGCAGACCCAGCAGCGGCTGAGTTGGCAATGCATTGGACATTTCTTGGGGCTATTACATGTGTGTATAGCAGCGGGGTGGCTCACGTCTTGGTACGCCGCCCATCTTCTCGCTTATATACTTACCACTGTCTCCCCGCCGTCTGCCACACTTGTTCTGCAAACCTCACGTGTGCACCTGCTATCTGGAAGATCAACGCATTCACTTCAAGGTTCGTCTAGTCTCGAAGTGTTTAAGCTGCATATTCTAGTGTGTATTGATGACAGCCTCCACGACTGTCTGGGTGTGACCCTGAACCCTATCTTAGACACCTCAAAATAGTGTGCCTTCTCAGCCGGAGTGGGGGTTTAGCAGCAGCAGCAGCAGCAGCACTGCAAACATTCATCCAGTCATTTACTCATATATTGTCAACTTCTCGGGCCACTGCCGTCTTGTCACCCTTCGTCGAAGCTCTTCTGGATGATTCATGATACAGTGCCTTCATTAGAGTTGGTGTGCGAGTTGTTCTTATCAAACCTCCCAGCTCCTTGAGATCCATCTATCGGGTCTTCCCTTCTACGATCCCTAGCAACTATTCACACTTATACGCCAACTCACGCGACAACAAGAACAAGAACAACAACAACATCCTTACCCACACGAGCAAGGATAAACCCAACAACAACAACAAGAACCAAACAATATGGCAGAGGTTCAATACGCCCCGGGTCGCATGGACCGACTGAGTATCGATGACTTCGAAACAGCTTCGATCCGTTCGGCTGCCCCGTCTTACCGTTAGTTGCCCCTTCTCCCTTCTCCGTATACTTGCCAGGCACACACCGCAAGTAATGCGCATGTGACTTGCTAACGCCCTTCTCCCACCGCTAGTCTCCGACGCCCCGTCATACTCGACCCTCCCGCCCGCCGAGAGTGTCCCCGCCTATACGCCCAACACGGCCCCTCCGTACACGCCCACACCCTCGGCGGCCTCCTCCTGCAACGACCGGGGCCGCGGCCGCGACAACAACAGCACGACGCCGCGGACGATCGGCCTGCCGCGCGTGCCGTCCCCCTTCCGCCGGGGCCAGGACCCGACCCTGAGCCAGTACCTGCGCATCGGTACCAACCCGTGGAGCAGCCTGCACAGCAACCCCACGGCGCGGCACTACCAGGCCGTGGCGAACCGGCGCGTCGCGTCGACCGCCACTTCTTCTTCTTCTTCCAACAACAACAATAATAGTAGTAGTAGTAGCAACGCCGAGGCAGTCCGCTCCGTTCGGGACAACATGACCCGCATGAACGAGGAGGAGGACCAGCGCGCGGCGGCGCGGCTCCGGCCCCTCGAGGACCCGCATCTCGTGGGCGAGGAGGCTGCGGCGCGGGCGCGCAGGGCCCGGCTGGCGCGCGAGAACGGCGACGAGATCCTGATTCGTGAGGATAGGCGGTGGGACTGGTTCCTGGTAAATTTCAATTTTACTTCCACTTACTTTTTTTTCCCATACTCTTACACCATTCGGTGGTCTGGGTGCGGGTTTCTCCCTCTTTCGTTCTCTTAGTGTATTGCTAGGGGTGTGAAACGCCCGTTCCCGTTTTGAAAAGGGGGCAGGCGAGAGAGAGAGCAACTACCACCATCGGAAAATTTACTGACTCGTGTCCCCCGTCTTAGCCAGCCTTTCCGATATGGAACAGCGGTCTCAGGGCCAGAAAGACTTCGAGAGCCGTCAGCGCAGGAGGGCGACAGGCGGTCGAAGATTCGGTCGCTTCTAATGGTCGGAGCCAGGCGGCCTCGAGAGACCGAATCCAACAATAATTTCGTGGCCACTGCCTGAGTAGCCCGCCAGCCTGCTTGCCTACCTCTTACTTCCCGGAGAAGTAAGTAGTAGGTAGGTTTTTCCACGTTTTCGAGCATTTTGATTTGTCTGTTTTGGGGGTCAACTGTCCATTTCCCCTCGCGCGGAATGGGAAGACTCACAGCAAGAAACACGGCATTGCATGTGAGCATCTGTCATTCGTATCACGGCGTTATGGGGTCAGGCATGGAACGGGTGTTTATAGACTGGAAGCATTTGGCACCCATCTGAGTTGGACCTTCCCTCCTTTTTTATTGGGATTATCATGATGGAACGATTTATGGACTGGACGATGAAGCACAATGTCGTTACAGCATTTGGCTTTAGTTAAATATGGTCGAGACATAGGCAGTGGCTATATAGTCGAATACTCATTCATGGAACAAACTTCGCTGTCGTTTCCCCGAGACCTATGCTGGCTGATGAAAGAAAATTAACGGAAACGGACTTCCAGGCATGATACGTTTGCATCCTCATCGCGAGCAGTGCGCCGTATTTCTGATTTACCAGACGTCATGGTACATATTCATCAATACACAACACTACCAGCTGTACCATCGTAGGGACCATTGTTTCTGCAGCAAACTCAGATCCAGATTGGGCTTGTTCTAAAGGTAAGTTACATTCCACTAAGGCAAGGAAAGCCCATCAACTCATACTCGGGCACGTCTCGACTGCTTGCCTACAACCCATCAAAGGCTCTCTTTCTCCTGGCACTTCGCATCTCTACAACCATAACGCCGTCAAATATGCTGCTATTAACACAATTTTTGCCCGTACAATGGCAGGCTATAAGTTCGTGGCAATCCTTCGTACCGCGTGTAAGTGGTTGGTCTCGTTGTCTCGCTGTTTCGGCGCCGACTTTAGCCCTTGGACTTGGTGTTTAGGATCAGGGCGACGATGAGACTGAAGGCCAGCGTTAGTGGGATTATGCACTGCGCGAAAGGGAAAGAAATGTTCCTTACCCGTAGAGACCCAAGACTTCTCCGAAAATGAGAATCAGCACCATGCCGACGAACACCCTCGATTGCTCCATGTACGCGCGCACGCCCTTGTCACCAACCACACCGATGCAGTAACCAGCTGCAAGACCAGTCATGCCAACAGAAATACCGCATGCCAAGTGCATGAAACCGTTGAACAAACTGTAACGGGTCGGTCCAGGCGGGTTCATATCTTCGGCGATGAGAACGGAGATGACGAGCGAATAGACGGCGATGATACCGGACATGACAACGGGGATCAAGCACTATGCGTAGAGAAGATGGCGGTGATTAGTTTCGATCTGGTGGTATCCGAAAATGCTGCGTCCAGAGAGCGCCATTTGCTTACCTTCATGATCAGGTCGGGTCTGAATGTTCCGACACCTGCAATTCCTATTCCCGATTTCGCTGTTCCGTACGCCGCGCCGATGCCTATTAAGATGTCTTAGCGATCCAAATCGATGACTCCAGGTCCAGGTGGAAGAAGGGGGTCCATACTGCCAAAGATCATGGCAGCGGCGATGCCAGCCTGCATTGAGCGTTATTATTAGATTCCGTATCATTCGCGTTTCTCTAATGGGAGCAAAGGATCACATACCATGCCGAAGAACGGCGCAAAGTTGGGAGCAGTCGGATGGTCATCCATCTTGTTGATTGCTTAATGGATTCAATGGTGATGTTCGGATTGAAGCTGATGGAAGCTTAGCCGTTGTCGTCGTCACAACAGGCAAATCAGACCTGGCTAGATCGAAACATCAGTAGCAGTAGCAGCAGCTCCCTCGCGCCTGGCCTGCCTGGCCAAAGCTTCCTCTGCTTGGAAATGACCGGCTTAGCTGATAAGCGAGTCACGTGAAGGCTTTATCCGTAGTAGTGCAGTAAAAGTACCTGAAACTTGAATGGAATCCAGACCCAATGATTACTTCGGAGCTTCGGAGCTTGCGATGCGGTCTTGGTACGGCGACGTATGACGACTGTTGCAATTCCCGCTATCTCCATATGTAGTCGGGTCCTATTACAATGTCCCCTGAATACATATTAATAACGGTGTGTGTGTGAATGGCCTGATGAACTGCTTTCTCAAAACAGCACTTTGCGATTTCTGCCAGTACGTGGTCCAATACCGCGTCTGTTTGACAGCGTAAAATATAGCCCCTATAACTACCAACCTACCTTTGTAGCTGTTCCTTCTCCTTATATCCCTGATGTCCCTGGCTTCCAGCGCCCAGAGTAGATTTCTAGAAGTCCAATCTGGTCCAAATGCTGCGATGAGCAAAAATAGGACTTAGGGACTAAAGCCGGGAAGAGGTTTAGAGACTCGGGATTGGCCAGGAATATCGCGGCTTGCATACTAACTCTGAGATCCAAACGGCGAACCTTTGTATGTACCTGACGGTTGCAGCTACAGAGCCCTTCTTTCGGAGTTCTTCTGTAGCTATTTTGGGTCAAGTTTATACAGACACCTCCAGTTAAAGAGATCTCTCGTCAGCTACGTTGTTCGCAGAGTCGCTCTCTACGTAAGCTGTCAGGTACTGTACGCACGCCCATTCTGAATCTGGATCATTAGCTGAGGAATTGGGGAAGACATTGGCCAACCTGCCATCTGACTTACGGAAGGTTTCTTTTCTCGTTTCATCCGCAAAACCTAGATGGTTTCCAGGGCAGAAGAAACGGGCAGGGCGAATACTTCTAGAACCCGAAATCTCCATAATGCATCACAAGCATACATCAACAATCGCTTGATTCGAGTAGGCACACGGGACATTGATTTCTCGCAGTTCCCAACAGCCATGTTGGACGTGCTAATGATTGTAGACTGCAGAAAAGGGATTCACCCTCCCCCCTCCTCTCAGTCAGTCTAGCTAGGCTAGCTTAGGTGTTAAAGTGGGTGGTGGGATTAATTGGAGGCCAATCCAATCCCGTTCGGGGCCGTCCATGCACGCACGCATCTGGGCCGACCATGATTGTCCGTGTGTGGTCAAGAGACAGAGCCTGAGAGGGAGAGGGATAGGGAGGAGTAGAAGTAATCTGCCCCCTCCAGCTAGAGCTACACAAAACCCATCAAATGTGTACCGCTGACTCCCAACCCAACCCTTTTCACTTATCGCATGCGTCCTGCAATGGTAACAGTATGAGAAACTAAAAAAAGGGACGAAATGAAGTGCGTTTTCTCACCGCTACCCGCAGGCAACCTCTCATCCCCTTGATTCTTGACTCGGCCCAAGGACTTCAAACTTGAAGACAACAGGCAGGTATCCGTACGGGCTGCAGACTGGCTGGGGCATTCAGGTTCAAGTTCCATGATTAGGCGGTGCTGCTAGGCGATAGTAGGCAGGGTAGGTACATGCCTGGGTACAGTACTTTCTGTACTTAACCTCCATTAGCAAAAAGCTGGGGGGTAAAATCGCCCAGTCCTAGTTCAGTTCGGTTTCGAGAGACTGACTGAGAACTTCCAGAGATCCATATCGCTTTCCAACAACATAACCTCCCTACGACTTCGCTTTCGCGCACATCACAACCCGACGCAACAAGGACGCCCACAACCACCACCACGCACCCCCACGAAACAGGTTGTCGCGTCGGACCTGGCCCACGACATACTCTAATTCCTGAACGTCGTCAACCGTTGGATTTCATCAACCTTCTCTCCCTCTCAGCATCCCACTTTTCTGTCCCGATAGCTTCCTTCTCAACTGGAAAGTCTAAACTGTGAGAGATCCTGGCTCTGTCCTAGGCTCAGGCAGCCGCCTGGGCTTCTCAGCGAGTGAGTGCACTCTCATACCCATCGCAATCACCAACCCCCAAACGCAGCATCATCCGACCTAGAATGCATCTGCCGTGATGGCGATGGTGCAGCAGCACATCCATCTGGGCCCCGTCATGGTGGCCGTCGGATGATAGGATATGCGACAACAACTCGGAACCGTCCCCTCCCTCCTATCATTGAGCAGCCCAGGCTAACGTGAACTTCGTCTCTTAGGACGACGCAATGGCTGATTACCAGTACGACCAACGTCGCTATGGCCCTGGGGGTAATAATGGGCAGCGTGACGCTGCCTTCTCCAACATCTTTGGCGCCGCGCCTCCGCCTGGCCGTTCACAGACAATGACTTCGTCCTCGCCTGATGTACCTCAACCTCGCATGATGCCACAGGACGGACGGACGCATACTATGGGCTCGGGAATGCCGCCCCCTAATATGAACCAACGACAACCACCTCCTCGCCCGCAGCGGGGCTACTACGAAGACCCCGCGGCGTCTGGTCGGACTCGCACCATGGATACGAGCATGGCGAACGGCTATTATCAGAGCCAGAGAAATCCTTCAGGAGGATATCCCCGCCGCATCCGCAACAGCAACAGCAATACGGTAGGCCGATGCCGGCTCCAGATCGAAGACCATACCCTGGGCCCCCTCAACAGGGAGGGCAGCCACGGTTTGATCCACGGGCCCCTCCAGCACCGATGCCTGGATATCCCCCACGAGGGCCTCCGCAGAAGTACGGTCACGGTGCACCTCCGGGTTCGTCTCCTGCCACGCGGGATGATCCATATCGCTCTCAGTCATTGGCAAGTATGCCGCGGCATAACATGTATCAACCGCCCCCTGCTTCGTACAACCAACCACCAGCCAACAGCTTTAGAGGCTCCCCGGCCCCGGCACCAGCTTCACGAACTACAGCGCAGGGAAGAGTAGTGCCGGAGCGTCACGATGACCGGTCAATGTCTTTAACGGGGTACCACACACCAGAGAGAGACGCTCACCAGACTATGAGCGGCCGCATCATTCCCAATCGATCTCGGGCTCCTTCGAACGAGACACCCTCTATGAACGGTTACTCGAACTTCAACGGATATCCGCCTGCCCCAGGTGCAGCAACGCGGACTATGAGCATGGCATCCTCTTCCGCCCCGCCGGCGGATCACAACAGAACAATGTCGATGGCAAGCAGCATTGCTCCATCCATTGCTCCATCGGAAATGGGTAGCTCTAACCCTCGAAAGGATATTGTCCACCGACCTTCGATCTCCGGGAGGTCTATAGAGGGCGACAGGCCGCCAACTGCCAAGATCCGGTCACCTCTGGTCTACCTGCGCTCCTGTCCAAAGTTGGCGAGTGTTTCAGACAGAAGATAATCACTGGCGAGCGGACAAAGAACGGCCTTGCGTACAAGAATGCTTTCAGTGGATCCGAGGCTGTCGATGTGCTCTCCTACATTATTAGAACGACCGACAGGAATTTGGCCCTCCTGTTGGAACGAGCGCTCGACGCGCAGAAGTACTTCCACGATGTCACCTACGAGCACAGGTTGCGAGACTCGACCTCGGAGATGTACCAGTTCAGGGAAACTTTGATGGATGAGCCCGAGGAGAAGCCGCTGGTCAATGGGGTGTTCGTGCTGCTTTCGGAATGTTATTCGCCGACCTGTACGAGGGATCAACTATGTTACTCGATAGCCTGTCCCCGACGCTTGGAACAAGTATCGAGGCTCAACCTCAAGATCCAGCCAGGATTGAAGAAGGAGGACGACGCCATCAATGATAATGACGATGTCGATCAGACAGACGAGCAGAAGCTCTGGATCAACAGCGTGCCTAAGGAGATCGTTGAAAGTGTTGGCGATCGGGAACAGAAGCGACAAGAGGTTATTTCCGAGATATGCTACACCGAAAGGGACTTCGTTAAGGACTTAGAGAGTACCTGCGGGACTTCTGGATCTTGCCGCTGAGGTCGAAAGGCTCGCCCATCCCTGCTCAACGAAGAGACAAGGTCGTGCGCAACATATTTGGCAACATCATCGACCACCCTGCGATTCACACTGTCAGTTCGCGGTTTGCTAAGGCCTTGACTGAACGACAGCAGAAACACCCGGTGGTGAAGAATTTGGGGGACATTTTCCTCGAGTTTGTCCCGCAGTTCGAGCCTTTTATCTTATACGGTTCCAAGCAAATGGAAGGCAAATTCGAATTTGAGCAGGAAAAGTCAAACAACCCGTTCTTTGCGAAGTTTGTAGACGAGATTGAGCGGAGGAAGGAGTCAAGAAAACTGGAACTGAACGGATACCTAACGAAACCAACGACAAGATTGGCACGATATCCATTGTTGCTTGACAACGTGCTGAAGTATTCGGAGGAGGGTAGCTCTGACCGGGAAGATATCCCCAAGGTTCTCGTTACGATTCGAGACTTGCTTACCCGTGTCAACGCCGAATCTGGCAAGGCCGAGAACCGCTTCAACTTGCGCCGCCTCCACGACCAGCTGCGCTTCCGCCCAGCTGACCGCGTGGATCTAAGATTGACCGAGGATGGACGAGAATTGGTGTTTAAGACCCAGTTCAAGAAGTCCCCTAACGACCAGGCTGAAATCACGGCGTTCCTCTTCGACCATGCCGTGTTGCTGGTCAGAATCAAGCAGGCTGGGAAGGGTGAAGAAGTGAAGGCATACAGAAGGGTGAATATCATTCTGACTATATACTTGCGAAAATTTAGCCATGCTAACATAAATCCTTATAGCCCATCCCCTTGGAGTTGTTGTCGATTCGTGAGATGGACGAGGTTATTCCTCAGCAAGGGATGAAGCGTACTTCATCCAGTATTATACCACTTCGTGCAGGCAATACCGACAATAAGAAAGTCGAAGGCTGGCCGATTACCTTCCGGCATTTGGGCAAGAACTTCTACGAACAAGTGTTGTATGCATCGAATCAAGCAGCCAGGAAGAAGTGGCTCGAGTACATCGATAATGCACAGCAACGCCTCCGGGCCCGGGCCGACTTCTTCAATGTCGGCATTGTTTCTGCAGAATTCTTCAGCGCTGCAAACCATATTAATACCGCCACGCCCTTCGGTAAGTAGACATCTCGACTATAGAGCAAGACAGGAAGCTAACAGATTTCTCTTAGATGGTGGCCGTAAGTTGATCTACGGCACCGATAATGGCATTTACGTCTCAGATCGCAAGAACAAGGATGCGACGCCGAAACGTGTTATTGAGGCACAAAGTGTGACACAGATCGATGTTTTGGAAGAGTACAATCTGCTACTCGTCCTATCCAACAAGACCTTAGTGTCGTACTCCATGTCAGCCCTGGATCCTAACGAGCCTGCGCTTTCGAAACGACCTAAGAAGATCCAAAGCCATTGCACCTTCTTCAAGGCTGGCATCTGTCTTGGTAGACACCTTGTGTGCTGTGTGAAGTCTACTGCGCTTTCCACCACTATCAAGGTCTACGAACCAAATGATGCGATGAGCAAGGGCAAGAAGCAGAAGGGCTTTGGCAAGATGTTCAACGCTGGCCAAGACGAGCTGAAGGCGTTCAAGGAGTTCTACATCCCAACCGAATCCTCTTCCGTTCATTTCCTCAAGAGCAAACTCTGCGTTGCCTGCTCGCGAGGCTTTGAGGTCGTTTCGCTGGAGACGCTCGAGACTCAGAGTCTGCTTGACCAAGCTGACACTTCGCTCGACTTTGTTGCTCGGAAGGAAGGTGTTAAGCCTGTTCATATCGAACGTCTCAACGGCGAGTTCTTGCTGAACTACACTGACTTCTCCTTCTTCGTCAACCGCAATGGCTGGCGGGCTCGGCCAGAGTGGCGTATTGACTGGGAAGGCACTCCTCAGGCCTTCGCGCTCAGCTACCCCTGGATCTTGGCTTTCGAGCCTAACTTTATTGAGATCCGTAATATTGAAAGCGGTGCTGTGCACATCGTGCCGCATAAGAACATTAGGATGCTGCACAGCAGTACACACGAAGTAAGTAACCTCCGTGATACTGGGTGGCCTTTGATGGGATATTCACTAACTAACGTCAATAGATTCTCTTCGCATACGAAGATGAACAAGGCCACGACATTGTCGCGGCCTTAGACTTCTGGAAGAACAACCGGAAATCGGAGATGCCAATGCTGGAAAAGGGAGCCATCAACTAGTCAGGGGCGCTCCCTGATTCATTGGACGTGTTGACTCCGAGCTCTTCGTCTTCGTCGTTACGCCGCCCATGTTTGCGACTATCACCACCACCTTCCACGCCGGCTGAGCAGCAGCAGCCGGGGAAGAAGGTGTTACTAGACTAACTAACGTACTTTGCGCGCGAGAGAGACCCAGTAGGGGGTGGTAGGGGGTATATTATAACTTTTATGTAGGATCATTGTGTGGTGAATATCTGGGTAGTAAGCAGAGCAGAGAGAGGATATTCTCGTTTTTCTCATTCAATGGCGCCAAAGGACCCGTACCGGTATCCCCTTTTCCGTATTTTGAGCCCGCGACTGGATTAATACTACCACACATTCACCATAGTTGCCCCAAATGTCTCTTGTACTCACGTCGTGGTCAGAACCAACCTACCTGTATGTCCCTAGACAATCTGATGGGTAGGTGGCTTGATGCCCCGTTCTCTCGTCACGTCAGCCAGAGATGATTTTGTGGCTGTTGATCTGCTAGCTAGCTCGCTTGCTGGGATCTAATTGAAGTAGCAAGGGGAATTTGAATAGATGGGTTAAGAACAAGACATGTAGATATCTAATCGACAATTTGCAGAAAGTGGTGTGGCAAGAATAGTCCGTTAATGTGAGGCAGCAGGGAGACAGCCTGAGAACAAGTTTAATATTAGCACGAGAAGATTTGCCCGAGGAAACAACATACAAAGGAATGGAAGTGTGTATGTATGTGTAACGACACTTATAGGTGAAAAATTAGTAATATCTAGGAGCCTTACTTGCCAACCATGATACGATGCTAGCCGGAGGAAAGACCGGTACTTCCTTCAGGGTGGGGGAGAAACTGACTAACATGTTCACTTTTCTCATCCTTACTGTAATATTCACTCTCTGTAGATTTCTTTAAGTTTTAGGGGAAGGGGGAGATGTAGCTCAGTAACCAAAAGCCATCACCTATGGCTGTAACGAGATTGAGAATCCAAAGCAATGGTGGAGGGTATATGTCTTTGATTTTTCACCAATTCATGGACGATGGAAAAGAGTAAAAAGTCACTAGAAAGCAACCAATCGACTCGTAACAAGACCCAATCTCTGATAACCATGTAGCTATATGTCCGTTTCATCCATGAAATGCCCCCATGAACTTAAAAGTGCTTTCAGTAAGTAGGCCAGTTCCCTCCTCATTGTCACATACACGCTCCCCTGACGTAACATGACATTACATGCAGAATCAGCGAGCCAAAGGAGGTCTCAAGTAAAGGAACTTCCATCCTGTACTTCAGCATACGTATCAACAAGGGCAGAAAAGGGGACGCCGGCTTGCGTCATCCCTTATCAGGCATAAATGCATATATCGGTGGTGACTCTGGTGATACGTTACATCTTTCAAGCCCCCTGACTAGCCGCCTCGAGGGCCTTGAGCTGCCCCGTGGTAGCCCCGGTATATCTCATGCCGCCGCTCCAGAGCTTCTCCTGCGACAGCTCCAGCTCCTCATTGGGCAGCTTGACGCCGCTGCCCAGGACGTTGTCGCGGTGCCACGCGCCGATGAAGACGCCCTCCGGGTCCGCCTGGTCGCGGACCCGGCGCCACTGCTGCAGGTCGTCGCCGTACATGCGCTCGATTTCGGCGCCGCCGGCGTGGAAGTTCTTGGCCCAGTGCGGCTTCCCGCCCAGGTCGTTCATGAGCCACTCGAAGGCCTCGTAGTAGCGGGCGCGGCACGGGGGGTCGGCGTGGTACGGGCGGTAGAGCGTGGCGTTGAGGTAGAGGGTCGCCTCGTCCTTCGACGTGATGTCCAGGTAAGGGCGGGTGTCCAGCCTGTTGGAGTCGAGGGCCGGGTTGGACGTGTCGCTCACGCGCACCTCGACTGGGGCGTGGACGTACAAGCCCTCGGCCGAGAAGGGGATGTTGTGGGGCACGTAGTCGGGATCGTCGGGCGTGAGATGGTTGAGCCAGCTGCTGAGGCGGCGCAGGGCCTCGGGTCCTTTGCTCAGGGAATGGCCCACTCATTGACGAATTGGGAGTAGAGGCAGTTCATCAGGAGCGCCTTGTCGCTGTGCTGGACGGCCTCGGTGACGGTCCCGTCCTTGAAACCGTACTGCATGCCAAAGACGAACCACTCCACCCAGGGCAGAGTTCGTGGGAGGTACTGCGCCAGGTAGAGGAGGTTGTGATAGACGTAGTAGCCCAAGCTGCCATCATACCACGAGTACTTGGGCTCCCGCAGTGGCGCGTCCGTATCCTGGGCGGACCAGACAACCGCACGGCGGGTGTACGGGAACCACCAGACCCGGACGTAGTGCGCATGAGTCCACAGATCCTCCGTCCACCGGTTGAAAATTTTCACGTCCTGGTCGATGGACTGTCTCCAGTGGAGATCATAAGCCGGCACCGCACGGAACGTGATCTCGGTGATGATGCAAAGTGCGCCGAGAAGAGAGAAGCGCGGCGCGGAACAGCTCTTTGTTCTCTGTGGGTGAGCAGAACTTGGAAGTACCGTCTCCGAGCGTGATGCGAAGAGTCTGGATGTCTTCGGAGAGCAGGCCGTGCCGGAGACTCGACCCGTGGGTACCCGTCGAGATGGCGCCGGCGATACTCTGGCTGTTAATGCTGCCCAAGTTAGGCATAGCGAGGCCGAGCTTGGCCAGCTCGGCGCTTAGCTGGTAGAGGCGGATGCCAGACTGCATGGTGACGATTCCGGACTCCTTGTCATGGAACAGGATGCGGTTGTACTTGTCCAGGTTGACCAGCCACGAGGAGGTGCACGTCAGGGTGCTGGGGAGTGGGTGCTCCCCGTAGTGACGACGCGACGTCCGCATTGGCGGGCGGCGTTGATGAGGGCCTCGATCTCCTCGAGCGACTCGGGCTGGATGTACAGCTCCGGGCGGTACTTGAACGTCTGGGCCCACGTGGCACCGGCATGGTTCGTCTTGACGCGCTGCGGGAGATGGGGCGCCGATTTGGAGCTGGCCAGAATTTGCGCAAGGGCAGGATCTACAAGGGCAGGATCTACAAGGGCAGAAGACATTGCGGCAGCTGGGGCGTTCGGGCCTACGCTTGGCAGCAAGGAGGATGTACCGAAGTGATCCGATTCCTCCCGAGACACCTATCCGGCAAGAATTGATCTGTCTCTTCAAAATGATGACTGTTCGTAAGAGGCAGGCCGATTTCTCTTTTCAGAGTGGGGCCCGTGCTATCCCGTTATTACTTCTCAGGATTCCCACCTTCCTTACGTGAGCAGGAAGGGTTTCTAAACCGCGGATTCAAAGCTGCCTGGCATGGAAGCGATCAGCCTTGGTAGTGGTAAAAGCCATGATAGCGAAGAGAGAAAGAGATGGATAAGTGCTAATCAGTGTTGTTCATTCTCGTCACGTAGGTTGACTAGATCAAACCCTAGCTGGGGCTGGTACGATGGAGGGATTCCGATGGAGGGGTCATGGGCGAAAAAAGGGCTAATAAAGTAGGGGTTCTCGATCGGCAGCCAATTAATGATCTAGATAACTGCGATAAGTACCCTGAAAGAGCCCCTCGGGGAATTTCTCAACCACGAGTAAGTACATATCGTTCTTGGCTTGGCCTTTTTCTTCTCGCATCTTTCGATGTTACATTGAAGATGCCGTCATTGATTGGGAATATGATTGGCTCTTTACGTCGTCCTGCCAGTCAGTCCAACATAGCAGCACGAAATTCCTCACCACCACGCTGCCCTTGTGTAATTGCCCGGCGGATTCACTTTGCAGTCCCTACTTACCCGCAGCACGTAGACTGTCCAGATCAGACAGGAAGTTCCGATAAGGCGGCGAAGGGTATGCAAGTAAGCATCGGCAGCAACATGCCTATCAGGCCTCTAAGTCTCCAAGCAAGACTGGACGAAAAAATGGGAAATGGGTTATGATCATAAAGTCGTATTAGTTTCATTATGTATGTACCCCAAGTGGGCGCTGCCGTGTAGCATGCTTTTCCTCCCACTCCATTGACCAGATGTTCTACCTTGATGGTGTTAATGGCTTCCAATGCCTGCCTGGATAAGCCAATGGTCGTTTTGGGTATTTTTCCTCGGCTTCCCCTTTTGGTATATACATCAAACTCCCATGCCGTGGCTCTGTATCCCCATCGTTTGACAACACCACGGCCCCTGTAAGTGTGACGAATGTATCCCAGTTGGTAGTTGCTGTGAATGTGTATATCAGTTTCCATGCTTTTCTCTCTCTGACCCTTGGGTTTCTTTTGTTTTGTTTCACTATTATTCGATTATGTGGCGTAACTGAGCTTCGTTATGCTCTCTTCCGTCTAGCTATGCTGTCGAGACTTGCGAGAGTCCTTGCCCTTGCGCTCGCGTGGACGGCCGCGGCGCTCTTCCCGGCTGGAGTCGTCTCGGAGCATGTCCTGATAGCTCTGCGGCTGGTAGCTCTGGGCCTGAGCCTGGTGGTTGAAGCTATCGTAGCGGGCCGAGACACCTTCGTTCATGACCTGAAAAGAGCAACTAGTGTAAGTTCCAGTGCGCCGAATACACGGAATAGACGAGGAGATGGTGGAACGTACTGTGCAGAGCCGACATCGCTCACCGAATTGGGAGACTTTATTGTGGCAGTTGACTGCACTCTGAAGACCGAAGGTGTTAGTAACTGATGAAGCGGTTCAATTGAGTAGACAGAAGGCTTACGTAGTAGTTGGCGCAATAGCAGTGCATCTTGGCGGGTGGTGTAATGTGAAATATGGGAATACGTCTAAGAATAGTACGATGATCTTGGAGAAAGAGAGAGAGCTCGGACGAGATCGACAATCGTTCGTATCAGCGTGTAGATAAAGTTGAGAGTGGGTGGTTTGTGAGTAGGATCTGGGTATGCCGGTACAGATGGGAGATGGGAGACCAAACAGATCTAATAGCAGATATGGTGTATAGAGTATGGTAGCGATGGCTTCTATTTAGGAACAGGACGCAGTCTTGTTTCTTTGCTTTGTAGTTGTCGGAGCAGGTCTTGCTACAGGACAGGATGGCTTGGGGAAGTGATGAGTAGAGCCGGTCTGAAGGGATGAGCACGAGCTACCCTTATATATTTCTAAGAGTCTCATGTAAGTAGCTTGGAGGGAGCATCGATGTTCAAGCTTTGGGATGGCTACAGGAACCTACTTCCTGGCCCTTTACGAGTACCTACCTACCTCGCCTACATCTTACAGTAGCTTACCATCACCTAGTCCATGTCTCATTGCTAGCTCGCAGTCTCCGTCCCTTGCTTGTTTTTGGAGTGGGCTCCATCCGAGGATTGGAATCCCCCACATCCAGCACCAAAAAATGGGGACCCTCAGACAAGGTTAGCTTCTAGGCTTCTGGTGGCACTCACTCGGACCTCGCAACGTATTGGATCGTAATGTATCGTATTTGGATCGTGTCGCTAACATCGCTAATCAACTACGGTTGACGGTGGTTACTCGCGCAGGTTCAAACCCAATTCAGCGTCCACGCAGAGACCGGCGAATGTTCCAACTGGGATATGAGTAAGTTAGGTCCTCAGCGTGAGGGCGCTCGAGTTTGTACAATGATAGGCCCAATTAGTGATGCATTTGATGACCTAGATCTTGATAAAAGGAATGAACCTCTTACATAACAGCACACCCCACGTCACGTCCCCTTACTCCCTCTGCCGTATAGATGTGTACCAACTTAGGTAATGGGGGGCAGAGGTGCCACCTACCGTATCGCTACATCACAGTGGTTGACGACGACTGCTAATGAAGTGGGTGGCTTTTACGGTCGGTCAATCAAGCAAGCAGCTGTACGCGCACATGCGCCGGACCCTCTGGCTTGGAAGATGCCGTGGCTGAACGCCCTGTAGGTTTATGCTGACACGCTGCCGCTGCTCCTGATAACCCCATTCGCATTCCCTGAAAGCCGCCGAACATTAGGTAATTGAAAAAAAGGATTCATCTAATGTTATGTACATGCAAGTCAAGTACTGAGAACATGGTTCCGTGATTTGCAGCACAGAAAGCGGGAGAGTGCCAGCTTATCTTCTACTTCTAGGATGGACTGTTGCAGTGTATGCACCGCCGGCTGAAGATCTACCGGCACGTACCCTAACGGTCGCTGGAAGTGTAAATCGACCAAGCAAGCAAGACGCTGCAGTCCCCAAGCCCCGCTGGTTGCAGGAGGTGCGCGTACCTGGGCTAGACAAGGGCCAGGATTTCCAGTGTGCGGGTTTTCGAGGTGGCCATACGAGCAATTAATCGTACCGTATCGTACTGGATGTTCTAGGATACCGTTGTAACAATATCTTCACTCTTGCCTGCTGCCTGCAGTAAGATACTGTGCCTCCCAGTTTGGTACATTTACATATATCCTGTATCGGCATTCACCCATTGCATGTAGTCTCGTAGTGTAACCTCTACGTTAGTATCCTCCTGCATTGCACGGATTCCAAGCCATCGATGAGGTCACTCCATCAATGTGATAAAATCGGGCACGAGATCGATCGACGTTTGGACCAGCAAGCAAACCGGACCACTCCCGGCCAAGCGAGCTGGGCTAAGAAGGGACTGACAGCAGCCAGAAATAGACAGCACTCAAAACCGCACCAGCGATCGCGAGTGATGGGACGTTTCGCTGCTTAACAAACGTACTCGTTCCTCGCATTAGCCTCCCGCGATTGGTCGAGGAGGCCCAAGGAAAAAGCGAACGTGGTTTGTGTTACACTGCTTGTCTCGTGTTTCGGGGCCTCCAGCACCCCACACCCAAGATCCTTCGAGGGATCACACGTAAGTACCGAAGCTCTAGGCCTCTTGTCCTGTCATGTTACAGAATCACTGCTCTATCGAATCGGGACGAAAGGAGGTAGGACGGAATGGGGTGCCGTACGATAGGGGGCATTGAGTCCAGAACACTTTCATTCTCTACGCGATAAGTGGCAACTGGCAAGGCGTTTCAATTCATCGAACGGCTTGCATGATCCGTTTTATTGATGATTGGTCGGTTGGTGGACTTCGGCCGAGACTTTCCAATTGCTTGCGGGCGCTGTTTCTGTCGGCCCCCTAGGAACTCTGTCACTCGCCAGCGCCAGTCAGGCACAAAGTCCAGGTCATCTAATGAGGAAGCTAGGTAATTTGGGGGTGACATGGCTGAGGTTTCGACGCAGGAACAGCGCGTGTCTGAAGATTGAAAGTGCCTTGCCGTCCATGTTACGGCCTTGAACCCAATAACTACCTCAAAGAATGCTGCCGCCTTTTCCCATGAATGGGATCCCCGACCCAGGACAAGTCGGAAACACTGATGAGCTGACGACTGCGTGTTTGGTACTACTACCAATTGCCGGCTACAGCCCGAGAGCTGGTCGGCTATTACAACCTTCGCTTTCACCCACGCCGCCTAAATCCAATCACCACTGAAACAAAACGACTAAGTCGTCGTTGCAGCACATCATCTCCATCGGAAAGCCTATTCTGTGGACGTTGCTGCAGCGGCACCCAAAAGGTCCAACTGGCAGCTAACATGTGTATGTATGTGTCTACCTCTATCAGCATACCTAAAACATGCTGGCAGTGTTGCTGCTATTTGGATTGGGTCCTTCGGTCGCTAAACAGAAAGATTTGTTTCGGTCTTGAATCGTACCGAACTTACAGTACAGTACAGCATCCAGATCGGACCCCTACACCCTTCTGATTTGGGAGGAGGCTACCTGGAGAGCCGCATTTTCCTAGAGGCGGCTTAAAAACTGGGTAATATGCACCTACGAATCGCAAATCTCAGAAATCTAGACCGATGGATCGGCAGACTGCGTAGCTGAGCCAACATCACTCGCATGGAGGAAAGAGTCCAAGTCTACAAATTCGACATATCTTTTGAAGTCCCTATTTGCGTGATTCGTGTCTGAGCTGAGTTGCATCATATCTCGCAGCGTGCTTCCTGACAGACACGGATGGCGCAAGGGCGCAAGGCAAGAATGCTAGACAAGATCAGGAATCTACACCCGCACCGTTCCCGGGCGGTGGGTAAGTAGAGTACATAGTGTTGAGGCTTTGTCGATGGTGGATAATGCACACCCTCAACTTACCTAACGACAGCGTGGTTGGTCGCTGTTGTTGACTCTAGTGCAGCTGTCGCCGTGGCTGGGTACATAGTAGTAGGTCTGCATGTGTGTGCACCTGCAGCACCTCTTCATCAATTGTTGGGCGCCAGTTTCTCTGAGAGAAGCGCCAGAAAGGCAATCAAGCTCAGCCTTAAGGATAGGCCACTGGATAACCGAGGCCACGCCCCACCCTCCTTGGGGATATCCAGTGTATTGTATGCATATTAAAGAAGACTGGAGATTCACACACACACAGCCGCCCAGACGTGCGTAATCACTACTTGTATTCGGGCTCACCACGGCCATATAGCAGGAGGCGACTATGATATATCGCCACGGCTAACCTGTCATCCAGTCGTCAGCTGTTGCACGCGTTGGCAGGCCGGCCAAGGTCTGCTTGGTTGCTATCCTTAGAAATCAGGGTCTTTAGGCCCCTACTCTGTGGAGCGGATGGGGATAAAGTGGACGGGCATGAATACGGTGCCAAGATATCCCGCGGAGCACACACACCACGACACACACAACTTGACAACGTCTACGACTACAGTGATAGATCTTGGCCAAGGGACCATTACATGCATTGCGGAGCCGGGACGTGAGACGTCGGATGCCTCCTTACGGTAGGTAAATTGTGGCTACCCATTATCTGCTGCGACTATATGTCTAGATGGAGGCATGATTATACGTACAGGAACAAGATTACGGCTCGACTATTCTTGCATATTTCGAGTTCGTGGCAGCAGCGGACCATGATTTGATATTACATGAATGATCTGTACCTCGTATGATCGAACCGGCTTGCGAGTCAAGCAAGGTGTATCATTTCCCATTCGGCCAAAACCGATTGTCGCAGTGGTTCCCAGGAACTGGATTTGCAGATGGGCGTCTATCTTGTTGCTTGATACATATCATTCCGGGTACATCCCGACACGGATAGAGATGATGCACGGGAAGAGATTACGTTCGTCCACCACCACCACCACCACCTTCTTGAAAAGCACATACTCATGGACCGAAACCGCCAGGTCTAGAACCTCAGGTGGCTGCTGTTGTATCATCTTAGAATTATCTCAGTATATTTTTATGATACAACTGGTTTATCTATGGCCATTTGTGATTTGAGTAATGATGATGGTAAATGATGCTAGTAGCAGATATCGGACTGTCCAGTCACATCGGATCCCGGGCCACTGGGCCCGGTAACCTTATGCAAGTACACTATCCGACGATTATTAGGTGCAGTTGGCCCTGTTCTGGGTAATGTGAAGCCCGAGTTGGTTATTTTTGGCGTGGCCTCTCCAAAACCAAGCTCAGGGTCCGTCGCTTACGACTGTGAACTATAAACGGTGAACCAAGGGAGTCGGCGAAGAGGAGCCTAAAGGCAGGCTGGGACGACAAGCCTCGCCAAGCAGCTCTTATGGGACGTGCAAAAATCCAACACCACAACGAACGTTGCGCGGGCTCTGTCAGGTGCGCGATCAGTGCGTGTGCTCTCGGATGGTGGTGAACAGACAGGCAGTGACGAACCTGCTCCGTCAGAAATCAGGGTCCGGAAGAGACTACGAAACTCTGTCGTGGGATTGCTCGGTGGAAACTACTACTATTAAAACGGCAGGATTGGTATGTACTTCAGGACATCGGTGATGCATTTGATGGCGTAAAGTTGGCACAAAAGGGCAGCTTCTAGTCCCGAGCCGAAATGAGGGGAAGGGAAGTTGACCTTGGCACAATTAGGGATGGACATGATCTGCTGAGGCGTCGAAGTTCGGAGTGGTATCCAGGCTAAAGATATCGAATTTTCCAGGCCTGAGTGCGTCGTAACTGCTCCCTACTATAGCATGAACATCTTCGCTGTTTTGCCCCTTTCTAGAAAGCCTTGAGGCTGCTAGCTCTGTGGAAAACATGTGGTCCACGCGGATCTTCAGACGGATGTCGAGTAGAGTTTAATGGCTCAGGGGCATCTCGGGAGCCTCACCGGCCCCAAAATAAAACACAGGGGACCTGAGAGTTTAAAAAAATGAGAAAGCCGCCCTGTCCCCACAATGCACGGAGATGTCGCTTGTCACTAAAGAACTGATGGCTACTATTTAGGGGGAAGTCTATGTGATTCTCGAGTCAGTGCAATCGGGATATCATGGCGGCATACGTCAACGGACGGTCTCTTGATCGAACGGGAAGAAGGAGTGCGCCGAGAAACCGCAGTGGTCAGTGTTTTTTATTTTGGACGGCGACCTGGAGGCATTGGGAAGTTGTACGTTGCCGTATCCTTTCTCTATTGGCCAAGACTCTTTGGTATTGAGGCATGGGAAGAATCTGAATGTGAGTATTGGTCAGTAGTCTTGAGACCTGACGCTGTTCTGCTTGGCAAGGGATGAGATATGTCCCCTAAGCCCTTGCCAGCAGATTCTATATACCAAGGGATGGGTTCTTATGAGTGTAGAGGAAGAAAACTTGGCATCATCACTGAGCAGGAGACGTACCCCTGATCACAATTATTCCTGCCGCGAATTGCGAGCAGTCAGCTGGCTTGAGCTCAGGGCTGCGCAAGTCTGGTGCCTTTGAGTCATATGATTTTATCTGCAATGTCATCATTCTAAGATGGCAAAAGCGAACTTCGAAGAGAAGGTTGTCCCAGTCGTGCAAGAGGGGCAGCAGTAGATAATTCCGATATGGTGAGATTGGTTGCGTGTAGCCCATTTGCGGACCTCCCAAACCCCTCGATTATATACACGAACGTCTACCCCTACTACCTTAAAAACTGCCCAATAGCGAGAAGAGACAAAAGAAAAGGTGTCTCGTTAGAGTGTCGTACGGCCCCGTCGGCGCCAATGTATTTTGTTCGTTATATAATAGCGAAACTAATAAAAGAAAAGGGGTGTCTCGAAAGATTGTTGTGCTGGCCCTATCATTGCCAACGTATTTTGTTCGTTATATAGAGAAGTGACAAAAGAAAAGTGGTGTCTTGAAAGAGTGTCGTACTGGTCCTATCGGTGCCAGTGTATCTTGTTCTTTGAGTATATGGTGCCTCAGCTGATCCAACAGGAAAGGGATAGGGGCATGGTGTTTAGATAGCTGTCTTGGGAGTCGCGTTCCCCCCTGACCATAGATCTCTTTGTATTCTTCTTCTAGGTCGAGGGATTGAGAAACTGTATGTTTAGGTTGATCTGGGGATGCCCAGGAGGTCCCGCACCAAGTCATACAAGAAGGACATCTGAGGTGCGCTCACACAGGCGTAGTTTCTATTCTCTGCGAACATCGCCCGCGACGTGGCATTCGCCGTGGCCCATTGCGCGTACTTGCTGCCCTCGGCAAGGGCAGCGGCAAGGAAGACCAGGAACATCACCAAATTCAGCAGGGCCATGGGGGCGAGGCTCTTGGCCCCCGTCAGCAGCCGCTGCGGTATCGCCACGATGGACGACAGGCGGCTTGGTTTTTCCGCTGCGGGTTCAACCAAGTTCATCTGCCGGACGTTGGCGCTCACATCACCGAGGCTGCGGAGGAGGATGCCGTCGGCATTAAAGCGTAGGACGGCGGCGCGCAAGTGCTCGGAAAACGGCTCTAGGACCTCCCCATAGGCCCCCTTGGTCGCTTCCCAGCTTTTCATTATGAGGGCCTGGACGTTGTCAAAGTCGGCTTGATTCCCACCGTACCGCACCAGCAGACGGCCGCCTACCTCGAGGTTGGTCTTATGGTGCTCGAGCGCTTCTTCGACCCTAGTTGGCGACGGCTGGTTAGAAGGGTGTTCATACAAGAAGAAGATGACCAGGTGTATGTATCTTCGTATGGATGCATGTATCTTACCTGTTATGGTACTGCAGAAGCTTCCCATAACCGGGTGTTGCCGCTGGCGGTGGAGTGCCCGACGTAGACATTTCACGGGCTTGGACGGCTTCAGTAGTACCAGTAACATCGGGCCCTCCTCCTTTCTCAATTCCGCGATACGCTTTATGGCACCCACAAGCTCCTGCTGGACTTTTTGTACTGTTTCTCGCAACTTGATGTTCGACGCCTTGCACTGTGTTAGAGCACTGCTCACGTCTTGCTTTTCGGTTTCAAGTTTCGACACTGCGTCGGCCATGACCTGCTTCTCTGTCTCGAATTTCTTCGCCAGCTCTGCATGTCGAGCGCGCACCTCGTCGGTCTCGTTGATGAACTTCACGAAAGTATCCTGCAAGTCCTTCAGCCGCTTTCCAAGACCCTGCTTCTGGCTCTCCAGCTCGGCTTCGAGGTCCCGCCTCTCGTTCTCCAATTTCTCTTCGAGATCCTCATTTTCGCGGGTTAGCTGATTTATCTTCAGATTAGCTCCATCCCGGCATCTTGCCAGTTCTTCTTCGACATTCGCTTTCTCGTCGGCTAGTTGTCGTATGAGGTCCTCGGAGCCATCATCCTGCAGCGCCTTCTTCAGCTTTTCCTCGAGGGCCTTCTTTCCGTCTGTCAGCTGCTTCACCATATCGCTAGAGTGTTGAGCGCCGTCCTCGCACGTCTTCAGCTTCTGTTCGAGGTCCTGTTTCTCGCTGGTAAGTTGTTTTATTGTGCCGGCAGAGTTTTGAGATTCGCCCTGGCCCTTTGTCAGCTTTTCCTCGAAATCCTTCCTCTCGCTCTCCAGCCTGGATTCGAATGCCCGTTTTTCGCTTTCCAGCTTGGCTTCGAGACTTTCTTTCTCTCTGGTGAGCTTTTCTACAACATGCTTAGAGTCTTCAGAATTATCCTGGAACTGCCTCAGCTTCTCTTCTAGGCCCTTCTTTTCACTAGCGAGCTGTTGTATCTTGTATTCCGACTCCTCCGAGCCATCCTGGAATTTCTTCAGCTGCTCCTTGAGACCCTTCTTTTCACTAGCCAGCTGTTGTGTCTTATTTTCAGACTCCTCGGACCCATCCTGGAACACTTTCAGCTGATCTTCGAGACCCTCTTTTTCGCTAGCCAGCTGCTGTATATTTTCGGCAAATGTATCCTGGTGTTCTTTCAATTTCTCTTGGAGGTCCCCTTCTCACTGTTGAGCCGTTCTATCGTATGTTCGGAATCTTGGGCGTTATCTTGGTATTTCTTTAGCTGCTCCTGGAGATCCTTCTTCTCGCTGACCAGCTGCTGCGCGGCCGCCTCGGAGGCTCGAGAATCTTCTTTCATTGCTGACTTGTTACGAGCATCGTCCACCATGGCTGCAAAGATCGCGTCGTACAACTTCGAGCCATCTCCCGTGAACCCGTGGAACGGGTACCCGCCGTGCAGCGTTCTGGAACTCCATAAGCTTGCCGTGTGTTTTCCCGAAAGCATACGAGCGAAAGCGCTGTTGACTTGTACTTGGGTGGCGCTCTCATGGACCGCTTCCAGGAGAGCCTCGTCCTTAGCCCACCCGCCGGCGTCGTGCACTCTGGCCATCTGCTTCAAGACGCCAACGATGGGCCGCGCGAGCTCCAGATCCTCCTTCGTTGGGAACGTGTCCCTCGGCGCCTTTTCTGGCCTGTACTCCGCCGCCCGCTTGTCGCGTTCCCTCTTCTGCTCTGCCGCCACCTTCTCCCACTCTTGCTTGATTCGGCGCTCCGCGGCTGCACCCTCCTCGCCATAGGACCGAAGCGGCGGAGGCGAGAAGTTCCTGTACGGCGGTCGTGCGGCGGAGTTCAAGCCTGGAGTAGGGACCGTCGGCTGCCGCCCCCGTTCATCGTCGTCGCCGGCGGCTGCTTCGTCGGACCCGGACCCGGACTTTTCGGCATCCTCGAGCTCCATTAACAAACTCCTTTGGTCGCCATTCGAGGCCGGCGGTGATCCCGATCGTCCCCCATCAGAACTAGAGCTCTCGCTTGAACCTTGCTCCTCTGGGTCGGATCGCGCTGAACCGTCTGGTTCTTCCATGATCGCGTTTCAGTCTCCAACTGTGCTGCTATGTCATCAAATGGGCCTGCTAGATGAAGGGGGGAAAAGAGAACACACAGGCGTTGTTGTCTGTAACCAAGTGAATGCCCTTAGGAGCGGAGGGACAAAGTTTGATTGATCTATTGTTTTAATCACTTTCCGATAGATCACTTCTGAAGGCCGCCGGCCCAGCCAACCCCCCTAAATGACAAAGCTTGGTCCATACAAAGCTGCATCGTGTTCTGCGTGTCCGGATGGGACTCATTGCACTATCGAGCCCCTTTGTCAAGTTCATTGATTTGGCCTTATTGTGGTGCATTATGTCGATATAAGCTTCTTTGAGGCGTTCTTTATCACAGTCACCACGAGGGCTTCCGCAACCAACCCGTGTCTGCCTGCTTATTCAATGGCTATTCAAACATTTGGGCGGCAGGACTTGCTACTCAACTTTGCGCTTGAGCATAGGTACCTAAGCATGAGATGCTGCCTTTAGTCATCGGTGGGAATATTGGTTCGAAGTGTACGAGCCGAGCCCGTGGTATAATCTTCATCATTAACTTCCCCTTTGTGCTAGTTCTCTTTGTCAGTGCCCCTTTATACTTTAGAGACGGAGCCCCATCAGTGACGCTCTGGGGAACCGGGCTACCCGAAGGATAACATGTATGGACAAGATCGAAGTCTAGTGGGCAATATCCATCCACCTGACTCTGGCAAGCTCACTGTATAACCTTCGGATATATTAGTACGATATTGAAAGAATGGATTTTGCACTTGCCATTTGCCCTTCGCGTTGTCCGTCGCTCCAACATTCGCTTCATAGTAGGAAACACAGCACAGACATTTTGACAGTGGAACGCCATACTGGGTATCATGAATTCATCCTGGCGCAGAACCGAGTGCATGTAGTTCCCTGTCCCTGGCCTCAATAGCCCGAGCGTACAGAGAGAACAGCATCCAGCCTGGCGCATATCTCCTACAAACTACCGTACTCCATCTCTTTGCGCATTTTTCCCGTACATCATTCGTCAGCTTAACTATACCAGCCACGGGCCCCTGGCCCTTTCACCTTTTCCTCCCTTTCGATGCTCTATGAGCGGCTCTCTTATGCTGTACACTTCGACGATATCTCGCCATACGTCCATGTCGAAATGGAAAACTGCCTGTTGTCTCTGCCTGGAGGCTTGCCGACCAGCGTTCTGCTCAAGCTCGTCTGTATCGATTGGCACTGTAGTATGTCAATACTTATTCCGAGCAAATATCCAATACGGTTTACGCTTACCTAGAGTTGCAAATCCGTTATCGTCGTATTCCAGTCGGATCTTGGCATCTCTGATCAAGAAACTAACATAGAACATGTTTTCAACGGTCTGGCCAAACGATTTGGGGTTCACCACAAATCTCAGCAGATCGATACCTCCATTTTGTTTCAACCCGTATCTCTCCATAATTTGGGCCGTCTTTTCGTCATCATTCGCTTCAAACGCAGCAGAGGCCAAATCTTGTGCTGTTTCTTGAACCTCCACGAGGCGTTCTAACACCGTCTTGCAGATGCCCGCAAGGTCACCGTTCTCGTTCTTCTGGATATCATCCGGATTCAGCACCTCGGGCCGGACTTCTTGAAGATCTCCGGGTCGGAAATTCGCGGTTCTCTTCACCACTTTGCGTATCTTTTTCTCGACTGACAGTGGCCCCAAGAGAAATCCTGGAGTCGCAGGCCGTCGAGCTTCAGTACAACCCCCAAATCTTCCAATATGTTCCCAGTTGAAGGGATCTCCCTCGTTGCCGTTCTCCTCGTCGTCTTCGTCGACAGCAGCGAGCGCACTTCTGTTGGGGCGTCTTCGCTGGCGCTGAGTATTGGACAGGTCAGGAGCATCGTCGTCGGCGATCCCACCACCTATCCTCATAAATGTGATACATTTGGAGACAAACTCATCCACGTCAAGCCCCTGGGCAGTATTCCCGGCAGTCAGGCGCAGTCTTGCGGTAAGAGGCGTCGACTGTATTGACCAGGAGTTTTGAGTCGATAGTAGCTTCGGTCGTCTGCTTCACGTTTGCGGACAAGGCGTTGGCCCTGCGCAGCGTCTCATGCAGACCCTCTGAATCAGCTTGGAGAAATCCATCGCCATTCTCCTTGAGGTTTTTGAGCAGGTCTCGGAGCCCCTTCTGGACCTCGCGCTTTTGCTCTACTGACTGGTCGGGGTCATATAGCTCCACTATGCTGTCCTCGTCGCCAGGTTCCTGTGTCGCAGTGCGACGTCTTGAATATGCTGGACCGCCGCCATTTGTAGTGGCTCGTTTCCTCTTGGCAGCGCCTTCAGCCGCCTTGCCTTTGTCTCTCATGACCAAAGTCCTTGAGCCGTTCTCCTTGTCGGAGGCTCGCGATGGGGAATCTGGCTCGGGTGATGAGCCATCTGTCGACATGGTGTATATCTTTACGTGCTGCAAACAGCAGCCACGCGTCAGGTTACACGGCCGCTAGCAAGTAAGAGCAGATTCGACTCCCAAGTCAGACAAATAAAACCTTCTCAATTAGACCACAACAATTCGGAATATCGGCGGCAAGATAGGTGAACCTCGTTTCGATATATTGGCACCGATGTTGGGTGGGTTAATCAACGCGTCTTGTATGTAGGCTTGGCGACGCGTTTTGGTCTTAATTGCTTTTGCTCCCGCATCTCTCTCTCACTGGAGCCTAGAACAAAGCGTGGGGCAGAGCTGGTGAAACATCCCACCTAGTACGGAGATACCCCCATGAGCCTTCGCTAGATGCATATCAGATATGTATTTATTAAGAAGTAGCTAGGTAACCTAGGTCGCTGTTCGTGGCAGTGACGTGACTGCTGTGGCACCTCGAGTTGACTGACGGGCTGACTTGACCTACTGACTGTTTGAAGTATGTAGGTAACCTCAGCGCTGATAACAGCCACCTCACTCTCTGGTTCTCAAATTCCGACTTGTTTTGTTGGCGCAAGTCCCTTCCGTCTTTTTGTTCATCTCCTGCATAAGTAGGTAGTAGGTAGTTCCCGGAATCTGCTATGCTTGGTCGTGGTGCTTTAGGATGGATACCTTCTCCTTCGCGCAATCGGTGTCGCTCGACTATCCGCTCAGTATACGCATGTAAGGTTCTCGATTTTCTTTCCCCCCTTGAAGTACCACGCCCTGACTGAATGCTCAATCGACAGAGTGAATCTCGAAGGCGACGAAACGCCACAGAAAGAGTCGACTTTGATCAAAAGACCAGAACTCCGATACATCGGTTCGAACATGAGGTATGCGCCAAGCGCTTATCACCAGCGGGACACATCCGTTTCTAACCCGACTCGCAGCCCCTATTCGGATCTATATGTCACTGTCCAGGTTTGGGCCGGCTCGAAATCTTTGACTGTACCAGTACAGACATCTTACAAAGCGTTCAAAAACGAGAGAAGGTTGGGCGCCACCCGGCGGATATTGGTGGTTGTGCTGGCTAATCTGAGAATAATTTCGCAGTTGGAACGAATGGCTTGATATCCCATTCCCTATAAATCACTTCCGCTCAACTCCTGCCTAGCCATCACACTCTGGGATGTCTCCCCAACAGGAGGCAAGCAAGCTCAAGGCCACGCGATACCGTTTGGAGGCACCACGCTGCCACTGTTTGACAGGGACAACCAGGTTCAAAAGGGTCGATTAAAATGCATGATACATCGCCATCAAAAGGCGGACGGGAACGATGGCACGACCACCCCGTTTACTATCCCGAAGAGGAGGCAGGGAACAAAGAAGAACGATATTGCCACCGTGGATAAGGAGCGTGATGAGATGGATCGCATGGACAAACTATTTAAGAAATACGAGATGAACGAGATACCCAAGGTTGAATGGCTTGACCATCTGGTCTGGCGAGTGTCGGAGAGGCGAGCGTCCGAGGTCACAAGAAGTTCGGTCAAGTCGCTCCAGCGACAAGCCAGCTTACGACAGGACGCTGGCAAGTCTTCTGCACAAGATGGATCACTTGACGCGGAGCATGATGCGGAACGAGTCCCTTCACAATTTACTCTTACGATCGAGCTGCCTCGATTTGACTTCCCAGTCGTCTTCACAGACCACGAATACCTCCCAGCTCCCATCTCCACCATTCAACAACTCTCAGCCTCTCAGTCCAACATCGAAATCAAGCCACCCCCGGAGGTCCAGTTTGGCCCTGGTATCAACGGAAGCGCAGGCGGGAGCTCCCAGATCGTGAGGATATACGACCCAGAAGTCGCTGCGAAAGACAACCCTGCAGAAAGCAAACACAGACGGCTCGTCCGTAGCCAGCACCGTCATGGTATTCTTGATAAGGACTTACGGCCCAATGCCAAAGTTCGAGATGAGCTTAATACGATAATGGCGTATTCGCCCACCCATACTCTAACTCTGGAGGAGAAGGATCTTGTTTGGAAATTCCGTTACCACTTGACCAAGGATAAGCGTGCGGTGACAAAGTTCGTGAAGTCCGTCAATTGGCAAGACCAAAGCGAGTCAAAGCAAGCCATCCAAGTACTTGCAAAGTGGACGGAGATCGATGTGGATGATGCCCTGGAGCTGCTGGGACCGACCTTTGACAGCCCAGCTGTGAGAGCCTATGCTGTTGATAGACTGAGCAAAGCCGACGACAACGAGCTGATGCTCTACTTGTTACAGTTGGTGCAGGCGCTTAAGTTCGAGCACATACCGACCGACTCTCGACATCCCGCAACAGAAGCATCATCATTAGCAACGTTCCTAATCTCCAGAGCTGTCGAGAATTTCACTCTCGGAAATTACTTTTATTGGTACCTTGGAGTGGAATGGGATGACAAGAGCCCGGAGCAAAGCCCTGAGGTTCGTACAATGTATGCAAAAGTGCAATACGACTTCATGAGGGAATTGGAAAGCCGACCTGGCGGTCTCGAGACTCGCCAGACTATGAAGCGCCAAGCGGAACTCATCGCGGTCTTCTCGAAAATATCCAGCGAGATCCAAGCCTCGCATGAGTCCTCCAACCGCAAACTTGACAAAGTCAAGGCCCTCCTAGCAGATCCCAAGACGGAAATGCTTACTATCGAGCCACCATTGCCTCTTCCACTGGATCCATCGGTGATGATTACAGGTGTTGTGCCTGAGGAAACTCGAGTCTTTAAGTCGTCTCTGTCGCCGATTATGGCTACTTTCAAGACAGTATCAGGGGGCAAGTACCCAATGATGTTCAAGACCGGTGATGATTTGCGACAAGACCAGCTCGTAATCCAGATCATTACGCTTATGGACCAGCTGCTTCAAAAGGAGAACTTGGACCTCAAGCTCTCTCCTACAAGATTCTGGCTACCAGCACGACGGCTGGTGCTTCGCAGTTCGTCCCTTCGCAGACGTTTGCCCACATCGCGAAGAAACATCGCAATAACCCTGTGCTGCGTACCTCAAGCAGCATAACCCTGACGAGCGCGCTGAAATGGGCGTCCGTAAGGAAACCCTAGAAGCCTTTGTCAAGTCCTGTGCGGGCTACTGTGTCATCACGTATATACTCGGTGTCGGCGATCGGCATAACGAAAACTTGCTGCTCACGCCCGATGGACATTTCTTTCATGCCGATTTCGGTTTCATCCTCGGGGCGCGACCCGAAGCCGTTCGCCCCTGCGGTCAAGTTGAGCAAGGAAATGGTCGATGCCATGGGCGGGTCTAACAGCGACCTGTATCTGCAGTTCAAGCAGTACTGCTCGTTGGCGTTCGCGGCGTTGCGGAAATCTTCGAACCTGATCCTAAACTTATTCAGTCTCATGGTGCACGCCAATATTCCCGACATCAAGCTCGAGCCCGACAAGGCCGTGCTTAAGGTCCAGGAGAGGTTCCATCTGGATCTCCCCGAGGAGGAAGCAACCCGGCTGTTTTGGAGCATCATGGAGGATAGTCTTAGTGCCTACATGCCGGTTGTTATAGATTGGCTGCATGCTAAGACGCAGGCGCTCAGGGCGTAGGTAGGCAAGCTATGTGCTGGCCCTCGATGAAGGCACGTGTCAAATGATATTAGGATCTGCTGCAATATAAATTATTATTGCCATAAAAGGGTCCAATAACCGTGGCCCATCATATCATAGCAGCTCCATGAAATACTGACTACAAGCAGTGACATTATTTCCTATGCTATGCTCCTCCAATACCTCTTAAGATGGCTTCCGCTGGAATAGATGGAGTGTAACTACCGCACCCCCTTTCGCATCTGAGTTCGCCCACAGACAGATGTAACCGATACTGCTCTCACGACACTTTGTTCGTTGGTTTACTTGGACATTACTCTAGGGGATTCCCAGGGTCGATGACTCGGCCGAATTACCGGAACTTGTTCTGATAACAGAGCAAGCTAGGGCTGACAGGTCTGGTTGGGGCTAGGTTAAAAGGAAAAGGTATTGGGGTATATCATCTAGACTACCCAGAGCCCCGGGATGTCCAAGTAAGCGACGAAGTACTCTATCCAGTGCAGAACAAGTTGTTGGATGTACAACACTCTATTGGCTGCTAACGGCGGGCCTTGAGATGCCTGTCATCCGCACACCAGATCCAAATCCTGCCGGCTCCGACAGGCACTTCAGTTGGGCCGTATACGGACGAAAGACAGGCCTCTAGGTCATGAATATGTGCATACTTACCATCTTGTGGCTGTGGCCGCTCTATCGCAAATCTTCTACCGCTAATTCTTTGTGCAAGCAAAGGAGATAACGCGAAATGATATCGACCTCAGTGGGAAAACTGCCATCGCCACTGGTTCCGACACTGACCTTGGCCTGAGAGACCGCTCGCCAGCTCCTGGACTTGGGATTAAGCAAACTCATGGCCGTAAGAAGCGTGCCCGAGGCCGAAACCGCCCGTGAATCCCTGCTGGAGGGACGCTCCCCAGGCTCGTCTGATATCGAGATCTGGTATTTGGATCTCTCTTCGTATCAAGCTATCGCCAAGTTTGCGGAACGAGCCAAGACCCTGCAGCGCCTCGACATTGCCATTTTGGACGCCGCTCTTTGAAGATCAAGGAGGTGTTCAACCCCTATACCAAATTTGACGAAGACGTACGGGTGAACTACCTTCTTAATGCCCTCTTGATTGTCCTGCTATTGCCTGTCCTTCAACGGGGCTCGCCGCCGTTTACTTTGACCTAGAGATAACAGACGCCCAGCACACGAATGATGGAAATAACCTACGGCCGTACCGCCTCATCTGTGTGCTGGGCGGTGATAGATATGAGTTGTGCTTTTTTGCAAAACTCGACTTTGGTTTCAGCTGGGACAGAGCTGCGCTACAGTTCGGATAGATGGCACCGTATCAGTTCAGTTGCCTCTTGAGGTCGGCCACAAGCAGTCGCATATTTGGGAAGCGTCGTCATTACCGGAAATACTCCGTATGTAACAAACTTTGCGTTATAATGTGGCGGCATTGTAACATGAACCCATCATTGGAGATTGATGACAAAGGCATCGTACTTATGGCCGATGTTATAGTTACTTCGAATTAGTATATCGTGTAATAGTCCCGCAACTATCTTTTGTCGATACCCCTGACGCCAGGCAAACAACAACCGGGGTGCGCTTTACAGATAGTAGCGGACTTAAACCCCTCAACCCGATTGCGACCCCATTCTAACTCCAGGCCTGCCGTGAGTCTACACATGTCGAAGGACTCGAGAGGCTCGCATGGCACTACTCTGTACGGAGTACGCGCTCTCGAATTATTCAGTTTGATTTAAAACACAGTTCACATCTGAGTCAGTTAATGCCGGCCTACTCAGGGGAATTGCCTAGCTTAAGGTATGCCTACCTGCCTAGATAACATTAGGGATCTAGGCTAGTGAGTTATGCGAGGTTGAAGCCTGCACAGAGAGATATAACGGCCCGCTTTTTGGCAAGCTTCTGGCGGCAGGTTTCTCAGAACGCACGCCATGGCTGGCGGTCAATAATATGCGGATGTCGTACATTAGGAGGCGATGGAACCTACATGCAAGCAAACAAGCAAGCAATGGGGCCGGCCAGGCCATGGCATACGGAGAAATGGCAAACTGCAGTGATGATCGATGCTATGCTGCACGATCATCTGCAGATATATTCCCCGACATCGTGGTAGCATCCTCTGTTAATATATGCCATTATCAATGACAGCAAGTACTGGTAGATAGTCTGTCGATAGTTCCTGTCGACTGGCTAAAATGACACGGTATTCCTAGCTGTCGTGTGGGCTTTCGACAGATACATTCCCCTATTTACTTACCGTGGCTTTCTAAAAATACAGCGCAGCAATAGCCAGGGAGTGAGTGGTCAATCCCTTCAACGCTCGCTCCAAAATCGATAGGGTGCCGACACGCATGCAAGTCAACAAACGAAACCTTGACAGACTGGATGATGAGTATCTCACCGTCGATCGAGAGAGAGAGAGAGAAGATGTTTGTCAATTTCGATAGCGGGATAAACGGAAACGGCTTTCCGCAAATGAGGGTAGGTATCCGTACCTACCTCTGTAGCTTGCAAACAGCAAGGTTAAGGCCTGTTGCTGTCATCTGATGATTTAGGGCCGGATATCAGGCGGGTTGTCGTGCGCTCTTCCCACCTCCCACCTTGGGGGGCCTGGCTACCTCTGCTTGTACTTGAACCTCAAGCTGATGACAGCCAATGCATCAATTCTTTGACCTGACCTAGGCAAATCATCGTCTTTTATCCAACTGGGTCTGTGTCCAGAAGGACACGTATAAAATGCCTTCCTTTTTCTTGTGCTCGGCCGGCATGAACTCCCCAGTGGTTCGGGCTTGATCAGAGACAGCATCGAACACCTGTACATGCAGGCGCAGGTGCAGGTGCAGATACGGTACCTCCTGATTCTGATCTTAGCCTTCCTTCCCAATTGGGTTTCTCTGTCAGACGCCAACCAGCCAGCCTTTCCTTCTACTCCAGTCCCCAGTCTCCAAATATCCACTTTCCGTTTTCTGCCTCTCCACGCTTTGCCTATTCCAATCATAGAAGCCTTAGCAAAAAAGGGACCAGTCAACCAGATTCGAATTCAATTTATTCCAACCCGGAATTAATGGACATTGATGGAGAAGCAGGTACTTTTCCCTTCCGCCAAAGTAAGTACTCTTGCGGTTCGAATGCTAAGGGCTGCTAAATGAATGAATGCCTCCGACTACACCGGTTCATCAATGCCGGCACTTCATTAGATATAGGTAGGCAACCTGTGGTATACAAACAGAAGACCTTGTTGATCCAAATTACACAACAAACAGGGGACCCTTTATGCTGTACGTACTCACCTATATGGGCAGCTAGGTATCATTCTGGCAAAGGTGACATATCCCCGACTTGCTGCAAAGCAGCCCACGATGCCAATTTGATACTTGCTACCAACGCAGACCATAGTACCTCAGCCACCAATTGTAGTTTCCGACATCCTTACCCCTGGCTCTCCTCTCCAGCACTCTCGTCTTGTCGTCCCTCTTCTCTCCACTCAATCGTATTGGGGAAGACGGCATCGAAGCCCGCGCGCCACCCTTTCATTCTCTTAGGTTGTCGCTCAGACCCTGCCAGCCGCCTTCGTCGCTCACTCTCTGTGTTCCTTGAGGGCTTGCTTGTGTGATTGTTTCTTCTCTGTGCAACAACATTGTCAATTGCGTTGCGGCCATTCAGCTCTGTGTCGCTTTCCCTCTCCCCGCTGCTGAACGCGCCGTTGAAAGAGTGCCTGTGAACTGACAACGTTCGACGCCCAAAAACCGCCACGGTCCGTACCGGGTGGCTCGCCTCAACGTGCGCCCCTCAGGAATATCATTCTAGTGGCAAGATTGTTCTGTGGTCCCTTCATTGGTTTTGGCCCAATTCATCATCAGTCACCGATAGCAGCAGACATCTGCCATTTCACCACAGTACGGCGTCTTGGACCCGTCACCTTTGAATCCTAGCATACTCGGCCTCTCCACTACCAATCACCAACCATGCCCGCCTCTACGACTACAAAGCCGGTAGGCACCAAGCGCTTCCAATTACCGGCATTGGACTTCAAGTTTGGTTCTCTGACGGACGGCACTAATATCCCACCGCCTATCCCGTCGCCAGTACAAGAGGTTCCGACGCCGCCCAAGACCCCTACAGTAGCAGATGTCGGTGGCGAGAGGAAGGAGCCCAATGGGGCCGCGAATGGTAATGCCGTCGAAACGAATACTGCACCCCATTCAGATGCCGTCCACACGACGACAATAACTGGCGGTGTGAAGCGCGCGGCCGATGAGGTTCCTGCGTCCCCCACCCTGTCGTCGCGGGGCAGTCTTAGGCGTCTGCTCAGCAAGAACTTGCTGCACAACGCTTATGACGATCATGCATCAATCGCCGGCGACCAGAGCACCTCGAGGCCGCCCAGTCGCACGGCCAGCGTCATGGCGGAGGAGAGGAAATCGAAGAGGAGTAGTGGTTGGTTCAGGCGCTTACGATCCAACAACAATTCAACAGTCGAACAACACACTCTACAGCCACCCGCACCACCACTCTTTGACGAGGCACCGCAGAAGCCGTCGGGCCCGCCCCCGCCCATGATACCCGAGTTAAGCGCATTGGAGACGAAGGTCGACACGTCCATGGGCGATGACCTCTTCAAGGAGATCAAGTAGTTGCGCGGAAGAAACTGTTCCTTCGCCGAGCCGGCGCCGACATGATACCCTGGACTCGCCCAGAGTCTCGGTTGGCGTAAGAATGGCATGTTGTTCCATGCCGAGAACATCCCTGTGTTCATGGGAGGACGCGGGTGGAGTGAGGTTCGATTGGAACCTGGGAAGTGAAGATAAGAGATACCCAGCTCAGAACGAGCTCATTCATTGACATACAGCGTCATTTTTTCCTTGGTTTTCCTTGATTTCTTTTCATTGGTTGGACTATTCCCCTTCGTTATTAGCATATGTTGTACCACAATACCATCTTGAAGAACGCAGCCGCTCACTTACGATCATGTATCACTCATTGTTCATCATCGACCACGGACACATGGCCGCCCCCAGTTGCGATTGAGAAAAGGGTGGGTGCTATAGGCGAACCTCCCTTCTTGGATATGTGTTCTCGAGCCTCGTCTCGGGACCTGAAGGGTGGATAGGAGGCAGATTGTGCTAGTCGAGCTTGGATTATCGACGTCCAATGCTACGTTTCATGGGGTATGAAAGCGACAGGCAAATGTTATTATTACTTCGTACTCATTTCGGATCTAGAAAGAATGCTGATTGACTGTGTAAATGCAGACAGCAGTTTCTGCAGGTGCGTGAAGAGCACTTGATTTGTCAAATCTCTTACTATGAACAGGCCGCCTGCTCTCACATCATTGTCCTGAACGTATAGAACTCCAAAACACAGCCAGGATATCGAACAGCCACCAAGTGTATAGAAATGAGGCGTTTTGAGGTTCGCATCTTAAAACTTGTCGCATTCGCGCCGGGCCAGTGACGCCAGTATACGCCGGTGCTGTCACCGCGCGCGCATACTCTCAGCGTTCAAGTCGACAATAAAATGGTACTGTAAAGGAGGTCTTGGTAGTATTTACAAAATGCGTCTATCTTGGCCATCAAAGGACTCGTAAAGTTGCCCTGATATGGCCATTAGGCGAAATAACATCGGGCTTGATGATGATTCGCTGAAGGACAACTGACATTGGTATACTTGCAAAAGCTTATCGGTCTATACATTTTCTATACTGAGAGCCTGAACCAATGGGGAAGAGAGACCTGATAGGGTAGGAGGGGATGCGTCTGTTCGTCCGGCGTTTCGGAATACTTTGGGGGTGTTTGCAGGCAGCGGGCAGTGGGGGGGGCAAGACTGTTAGGAAAGATTAACGTCATTGCCGAGCCCCTACAGCCGAAAGAGCTGGAGCTCTCCCCAAAAGCTCCCGTCGTCCATCGAGCAGCCCTCCAGCTCTTCAACAGCAACCACCACAACAGCCAAAATTAAACCTCAATACCCCAATTGCGTGTACTAGGAAGCAGCTTGATGACCTATGATTTCAGAGCACTTGTAAATACCACAACCTGCGACAATGGTGACAATGCGGCCGCAGGCGGCGCGAACTGTCGCAGCCCTTCCGAGATGTCTAGCTCGGCCCTCGACGTCGAAACTGGCGGCAGCCACCACTCTGGGCCAGATACGGCATAAGTCAGGACCGTACGGGTATACACAGGCCAAGTCACTGGTCTTCACCAAATTCGGAGAACCCAGTGATGTACTCAAGTAAGTACTAAGCACTGCAACAACTTCTCTTTTGTGGCTTGCTAATAAGCCTTTTACAGGTTACACACGCACTCCATCTCCCCGAGCCTCCCTTCCTCCTCGGTCCTCCTCCGCGCCCTCGCCGCCCCGATCAATCCGGCCGACGTGAACACAATCCAGGGCACATACGGCGTGAAACCGAGCTTCTCCCCGCTGATCGGCACAACGGAACCGTCGGTGATCCCCGGCAATGAGGGCGTCTTCGAGGTCGTGTCTTCTGCGGGCCACTTGCAGAAGGGCGACTGGGTGATCCCCGCGAAGACCGGGTTCGGCACCTGGCGCACCCACGCTGTGGCGCCCCTCGACGCGGTCTTGCCCGTCGACAAGGAGGGGCTCACGCCGACGCAGGCCGGCACCGTCGCCGTGAACCCCTGCTCGGCCTACCGCATGCTGCGGGACTACGCCCAGCCCGCCCTGCGCGAGGGCGACTGGTTCGTCCAGAACGGCGCCAACAGCGGCGTCGGGCGGGCGGCCATCCAGCTGGCCAAGCTCTGGGGGTACCGCAGCATCAACGTGGTGCGGGCGCGCGACACGCCCGAGGCGACCGAGGCGCTCAAGGCCGAGCTCATGGAGCTGGGCGCGACGCACGTGGTGACGGACGAGGAGTTCCAGAGCCGCGAGTTCAAGGACCAGCTGAAGCAGTGGCTCGGCGGCAGCGGCGGCGACAGCATCCGGCTCGGCATGAACTGCGTCGGCGGCAAGTCGGCGCAGGCCATGGCCAAGACGCTCGGGGTGGGCGGTACCATGGTGACGTACGGCGGCATGTCGCGGCAGCCGGTCGCGCTGCCGACGGGCCTGCTCATCTTCAAGGACATCCGCTTCGTCGGGTTCTGGCTGAGCCGGTGGGCGGACGGGGACGCCGCGGGCAAGAAGCAGACGGTCAACGAGATCCTCGGCCTCATCCGCGAAGGCAAGTTCCGCGACACCCCCGTCGTCGGCGTCGACTGGGCTTGGACACCGAGGAGGCCGCGCTGCGCGAGGCGGTGCAGGGGACGCTTCAGGGGTTCAGGAAGGGCAAGGGGGTCTTCGTCTTCGGAGAGACGTAGGCGTCGTAGATGTAGACGTGATTTGGAATGTACATACGCTGGCTGGCTTTGGGGGGTGAGATGTACATTACTCTATAAACTTAAACTAGCGTTTTATAAGACGCACTAGCTATTCTCTCAATGAATGTTGAATCACCAATAACCACTGGAGCACATATGGAACTTGAATATACCTTTGCTACATGGCAAACAGCGGCAACCGCAACCGCGGCCGCTATTACAGGTTGTCTGGAAAACTGAAGCGGACGTATATGACCCATTATCTAGTAACGAACACTTTTAGCACTGAAAGAGAAACCCGGTCCCCGAAATATCAATGCGCGTCTGCCATACCAAGATAAGGAAGAACCCAACTCGTGCCCTGCCTCCGGCCTAACCTACCATTCCGTTTCAATTCGTTTCAAGATTAAAAAAAAGGTAGGTGTGTTTGTTTCGTGGTTCTCGTCTTTCATAACCTAGTCTCTATGCCATCAGATGGATGTCATGGTGTTGTTGCTCTCGAGACTTGCTGCCCTGAGGTGGCGTGCTTGCTTGAGGGCGACCCTGTGTACTGATTCGTCTCTTCATAGTATGCTTCTAGGTCTTTTCTTTCTGTCTTGCTTGGGGAAGTGGGAAGTGCAACTGATGCTCGTTCCTCCCGCCTTTACTTGCTTCCAGGTACGGCGTATTTGCTGGTCCACTCCTTCGCTGTCGCGATCGCGCGGTTCTCGTCCTCCTTCCAGTCCTTGGCCACATCGGCGGCCAGAGGGTCGTCCGGGTTGGGGGCGCCAAGCAAGGCTTGGATCGACAGCAGGATGGTTCGAATCTGCAGGGCGGGCGACCAGTTGTCTGTTGGCAGGGTGGCAATGAATGTTAGTCACATGCTGGCTGGTTGGCTGAAGCTCCCAAGATGTGCGTGAGATACTTACTCTTCAGAACATCGAGGCAGATGCGGCCCAGCTTGTCAACGTTGGGGTGGTAGATCTTGGTGAGGAAGCGGATCTTCGGGGCACCATGGGGTAGTCGTCGGTCAAGAACAACTCGAGCTTGAAGACACCGCCTGGTTGGTTATGGTTAGTTAGATATATACTCGTATTTGTCGGCGACTAAAACGGTATGCATTTTTGTCGCGGAGAGGAGGCTGAGCTTATCGGGGACTCACCCTCATATGGCGATCCTGACGGTCCGTGGATCTCGACATCGAAGTATCGCAGGTTGTCATCGTGAGGTACAGCACTAATGCCGGGCACACTGTTGATGTAGGCATCAGAATTAGTCCACAAGTCCTATCATATCGCGCATCATTATGCAAAGTGAGGGAGGCCAGGTTGTTGGAGGTAGATGATCATGCGACTTACGGCTCCGACATGAGGCGCTCCGTCTCTTTCACGATGCGCTTGGGAAGCGCCATTTTGGGGAGGGTTTTCTGGGTATTCTGGTTTCGGAACAGGAACACGAGTCGTAACGAGTGGTAATGGGCTTTGCTGGGAAGAAAAGGTGAGTGGAACTCTCCTGTAATCGCTGAGCTTAGGGGTTAGAAGCAAAGAAGGTGTCTAAGAAGCTGTATTGGCTGGGGCCGGGAACCGGAATCGTGGGGTCAAAGAGAGAGGCGGCTCTGCTTCTGATAGTTGGCTGCAGTCTGGAAGTGGGCTGGAGGTGAAGCTTGGTGGGGGTTTTTATGCTCGAGGTACCTATCATTGGCGGCTGAACAGAAGGCACCTCACTCACTCTAAGTAGATAAAAATAGAAATGACCCCCAACTACTTCTATGCAAATGCAGTCTGTGTATTGGTATTGGTAAAGGTTGGAATGAGGTTTGCATTTTTTGTCTAAATACAGGCAGCAAGCATTGAACAATCAAGCATGTGCAGTACACGTTGACCTATCTAAGTACCTCATGCATCATGTGAGGATGCACTTGACGATAAGAGATGCTTTACATAATCACGGTTGCCCCTCGTTCCAATAATGGACCTGACTAGATAGAAGCTGGAATTGCATAACTACTGACATATGCAATTGCTTGATAGTACTATGCATGCATCTGCAGTGATGCATCTCCAGGAGCTTGGACATGAGGAGGCGCTCATTCAATGTCCATCGTCACATCCATCAACTATATTAAATTCATCAAACAAACAATTGGCACCATCGCAAAGCACACCATAATATTCTGACCATTCTGGCGCCATCGTATGCATGATGCATGGTGATGCTACACATCTCCTTTTCTAAGTCATGCAGAGCTCGATAGGATCTCTACGAGCCAAACACGCGCAACCATGAGTCGGAGCTGAAAGCTGCACCACCTTCAAAGCCGATATATCTCAGCCTCAGGTTGCTTGCCTGATGCAAGGCCAACTGAGCTCCAGGGGAATAGCTTATTAACCGGAACTCACCATGCCATCGCTTCTCGATCCTTCCAAGAAGGGCAAGACTATCAAATCCGCTGCTGACAGCGAGACCTTTGATGCCGATGTAACAATTTGTGTTGAGGGCCTTGTAGGGTCGGCCACGATATCCCCTCGGGTCGCGATGTTGCACTTGCTTCGTAAGTGCATATATGCCTTGACATACTTGCTTCGTGCATAGGTAGCTGACATTCCTAACCGAATAGGCCTGAAGGTCTTGCTATTATTGACTTGGACTCCCCTTACAGTGGACCTCGCAGACTGAGCAGTCATGGCCTGCCCTGGCTGGTGGTGGATGTTCAATGGTCGCCTTTTGCGGCTCGTGACTACTGGGTTGCATCAACGGCAAACCACCGATGTTTGATTTGGAACCTCAACTTGAGGGAAGCTTCTGCCAATGGTGCGATAGAGCACTCACTTCAAGGCCATAGCAGGGCTATCACCGATATCAACTTCTCAGCCCACCATCCAGATATCCTTGCGACATGTGCCGTAGATGGATACGTTCATGGTTGGGATCTGCGGAGGCCGCGGCAGCCTGTACAAACATACTGCGATTGGTTCGCTGGTGCCACGCAGGTTAAGTACAATCGCCAGGACCCATTCATCCTAGCCTCGTCCCATGATCGGTGGCTTCATATCTGGGACGAAAGGAAGCCCTCTGAGCCTCTGAAGTCAATAAACGCGCATACGTCCAAGATCTATGGCCTCGACTGGAATCGTACTCGGTCTACTGCCCTGGTCACATGTTCATTGGACAGGTCTATCAAGTTCTGGGACTATGGCGTGTCGGATGAACCTGAGCGAATCATTCGGACGGATTTCCCGGTGTGGAGAGCACGGCACACCCCCATTCGGCTCGGGATTACTGGCTATGCCTCAGAGCGATCCAGGGAACCTCTATTTGTATAATACCCGCAGGGGTGAAAATGAGCCGGCCACCACCATGCCGATCCTGTAAACATATTTGCTGGGCACGGGAGCCAAAAGGCCAAGGAGTTTCTGTGGAGAGGCCGGGGAATATATCCGATGATGGGATCGATAATCGCGAATTTCAGCTCGTGTCGTGGGGTGAAGATAACGAGCTGCATCTAAACAGAGTTGATCCCGGCATACTTGAGACTGTCGGCCACGTCAAAGGGGGGCCCGCGGTGAAAAAGCTCATACTCACCCGAAAAGGAGCCACTTACAAGACGTTCCGCTCCGTTGACGACAACGCGAGACGAGAGAGAAGGTCGGCGACCATGAGTGATCCACGCCCCGGTAGCGGAGGAGCGCAGTATAGGCGAAGTGCATTAACTATGGGAATGCAGACTCAACAACAGTCTCGAACCGGCTCCCTGCCATCTTGGAGAGGCCCTTCGATGAAAGCAAAATCATCCACAGGGAAGGCAGCCAACCGGAGCCTTGATCAACTCGGCTGGATGAAAGGCATTACTATGAGTAGAAAGAAGAGCTTACAAGGGAAGTACCTCTAAGGAAGGAATCAAAGGATTCCACCATGTTTGGTTCCGGTTTCCACGGACATTGGGAAGAACCAGAGCCTTTACAAGAGGAGATTGTCAGAATTAGTCAGCAGTTGCCGAATGTGCAGTGGGACAAGATTGACCTGACTGGCCTCATACTTGATGCTTCATTAAAGGGCCCCTGGGGCACAGAAGGTGAAACCATCTACATCAAAGTCAAGGTGGATGTGCCAAGTAGCTACCCCAAGTCGAGGCACCGAAGTTCTTGATCGAGAAATCCGCTCTAATGTCGGAGCAAACGTACAAGAAGATTGATCAAGAGGTAAATCAGGTTGCCTATCGCTTTGCGAAGAATAAACAAAACTGCTTGGAGGTTGCTTTCACCTACCTTCTCGGCGAAACCGATCTCTCTAGCAGTACCAATTTCTTCAAGAATGTCAAAGACTTGGATGACGAGCTCGATCCTCTCGCAGATGAAAGCTCAAGCGAAGACGAAGCGGATGAGATACCCGCTGGGGGCTCAGCAAGCATGTCCCAGGAGCTGACCGCGAGCGTAGAGCTTGATGCAACACTTGCGCCGGTCAATCGAGCGACGGTGCCCCTATACCTCGGCTTCGCGGCGGACGATGGTCGAATGACGGAAGGCTCGTCTGTTTCTTCCCTTCAAAGGAAGAAAAAGCCAAAGCTTTGCTATTTACTCCCACCGACACATTCAAGGAACGTCCCAAGGGTGAGCCAACGTTCGCAGGATTCGGAAGATTGCAGCAGGAAACTCCTCCCCCAAGACAGAGACATTTGTTGGATGAATCTTCGATGGTGGGCGACCATTCCGATTCCGAGGATGCAGACGACTCATCAAGCTCGAGCGACTCTGAGGAAACATATATGCACAAGGTCAGCATGTGGTACACGCCTGGAAGACGCCTCAGAAAGACATTTAGTGGTAGCTACTCGATGCGCTCTAGTGGTGGAGGGACAGGGGTAGAGACCGGCACCGGGACCGGCACAAGCAGACGTCGTTCTACAAAACCCAAGAATGTTATATCACTCCACGACATGTCGGATCTTCTGCCATCGAAACAAGAACTAGCTCAAGAATATTCCATCTTTGGTGACGGGCCAAGGTTTGTGAGCACAATGCAGAAGTAGCTCTCAAATATGGTCGATATGACCTTGTCCATGTTTGGAGGTACGCTGCGCTACTGCTCCGAAGGGATATACCGCTCGAGTTGCTTGAGCAGACGCCACGGAATAGCTCGGTCCTCGTTGTGGCCAAAAACATTGTCAGTCACATACGAGATGGCAAAACAAGTCCAGGGAGCTCGGAGAACCAGTTAGCAGGCAAGGTGAAATGGGGCCTGCACCCACTCGCCAAAGAGTTCATCACTGACTTGTTCAATTACTTTGAGCGAGCAGCCGATGTACAAATGCTGGCAATGCTCTCTTGCGTCTTCAGCGAAGCCTCTACTGAAGATGGCGTCGCATACGCAGAATCTCACATGACGCAACCTGAGACACCTCTTGGGATGAAGGCCCCGTCCTTCTCGCTGGACTATTTCCACCGATGCGTCGCTGTGGCATACTAACACCAACTACAAAAGCCACGTCAACTCAGGAGTGCCGACTCCCGGCACAATACACACGCCTGTTCACATCCCTGGCTCTTATGGGTCTGAGGGAAGGGTACTGGCTAGGCGATCCGGGGTCAAACTCCTATCCACCTGGGGGACACCTCCACCAAAAACTACACCTCGCGATAGCATGTCAGATGCCGACGTTACTCAAAGTCTCTCAACATCACCAGAGCCCCGACTGTTCCGTCGCGCCAATACTGCTCTGAGCACGGGATTCGCCTCTAGCTTTCCGCGACCCTTTACAAATACTGTCTCGTCCTCGCCTCCTACCAAGAAACGACCAAGCCCAGGAGAGGCGATCCTAGCCAACCTCACTCCCAATGTAACCTGGGGTGGATCGATGATTCTTGGTCCAACATCTGAACCAGCATTAACAACACGAAACTCGTACTCCGATGATGAGCAACGGAAGGACGATATTCCGCTTTCTGTGATCAATAGCATCTCTGTGGAGATAGAAGATCAGTCAATCTTTGATGACGATGGGTGAATGACAACACCCCTGCTAGAGCCAAGTCGAGAGACGGCATATTCGACATACCGGTATGCATATGCAGAGATGCTTCATATGTGGAACCATCCCTTGGCACGGCTTGAGATTTTAAAGTTCAATGTGTTGAAAGAGGATCCCTCCATGTCGCATTTCGATAGTTTTGGGCAGGAAAGCTTCCCAAGCTCCTACCACAGTCCCGATAACATGAGTCATACTACCCTGGTGCATCAAGGGAACTGCCTCGCCTATAGTGCTGGCAAAGAAGGAGCATCTACAAGAGTACTCTCTTCTGGACGCGGCCTCGATGTTGTTGGATACTGTCGAATTCATGAGACACAACTAGATCCCATAGGATCCACCTACGGAACAGCAGCGCCAGGGGGCGCAGTGGGCACCTGCGAGCGCTGCAAGCGCATGCAAACCCGACTGTTCTGCGTGTACTGTCTTGCTCCGTTAGACGCCCAGTATGTGCCGTGTCTCGGCTGTGGGTGTGCCCTCCACGAAGCTTGCCTGGCGGAGTGGCATTCTATGGGTGAGACGGAGTGCCCTGCTGGCGACGAATGCAACTGTGCCGAAGAAGCTTGCAACGGCCAGGTGGAGCGATGGGCCGCCATGATGGGTGCGCTACGCCAGGGCAAGCTCCGTAAACCTTCCGAGGATTTAGACAACAATGCCTCTGCAATCACTGCAGGAGGAAGAGGTCGCCACAAACGGGCAAACTCCATCGACAAGAATGATTGGGAGAGCGTGGCCAGCGGTTCGCAGCTCCCGGCGGCGGACGGCCAGGGCAAGCCCTTGCTGAACGTCGATAGCCAGCCGACGCTCAGCGCTGCTAGAATCAGCCTGGGCAATCGGTTACGGAAGTCGGCGGGTCAGTGGGGAAGCTCGGCTAGTCTTAGGAAGAAGGCAGGGCCCGGTGGCGGAGGGGCAGGATCTTCAGGTCTCGCAAGACGATAGGGGAGTTTTTGCGACTGAGTGTTACTGCCCAGGAGTTGGACAGAGACAGAAAGAGAAGAGGGAGCGACCTATATACTGTGCTACATTTACGACTTTGTGTGCTGTACGATTTATGCACTGGTCCGGCGCGGCGTTGAGGTGGCATTGCAAGGATTTGAACAGGCAATGAGCTTATTTTGCTATTCTATGGGTTGGATTCTGCGTATATATATGGATGTAACATGGAGCTTCGAGATATCCAATCCAGCGTGACATAACCACTACAAGCTACAGTCCTGCCGGGCCTCCTTGCTCCTGGGCATCATGTCGGTTTTCCGTGAACAGCTGGTTTGATCATGATAGCCCATCACATCCCATCATAGCGAACTTCCTCAAAAGCCATGCCCTTTCCTTGGTTCTATAGTTCTTTGAGGGCGAGTCAAACGCCTGGAGGGACCACTTCGCCATGTATTCATTGCTGTCTAGAGAGTAATCATCTGTGCGATGCTTTGCTATACTCTGCATTTCCGATGTCTTCGTCTAGAAACTGTTGACATTACGACAAAGGGCTCCAGATACGGAAGACCAAAAAACACAATATGGCATCAACCACAAGCATGGGTTTTCAGCCGCAACTGCATGGAGTACAGCTCACACTCATTTAGTATGACTCAAATAGATTGCAATCTTCACATCACCTCTTAGAACTATTGCGTAATAAATCGAATTCTAGCGAGGCCGCTACGTCTTGTGCAATCAGAAGGGGCATGCCCTGAACCCCTAGAGGTACATGCACTCACTACCCCTACTTGAAGGACCTATCTGCCTATATATTCACTCTACCATTGAATAGATGGCTCCAGTTGGAGTCACGCAGCAGCCCTTTGCTACATTCAACGTCAGCTACTGGATTCACACATTCTGAATCTGTATATAAACACCCCTTCCCCCAGATCTCAAGCCTCTTTTTCCTCCTTCCCTTCCAAACCTCCATCACCAACCGTCTCTCAGACTTCACCATATCCGGTGTCTTTATTGCACTTACTATCCCCTCGCAGTGACTACTGCACTCTCTTTGCCGCCTTAGTAGTCCCTGCTGCCGCAGACTACTAGCTAACGCAAGCTCGTTACTCTTCGTTCGGGACTCGGTTGTCGTTGCACATACTCAATCAACTTCATTAGCACTCCGTCGCTTATCGTGCAGTACCCGCTCCACGTCGTTTGGATTCGTTCGTCGTCGTGTGGCACTCGCACCATCCACTGAACGTCGTCCAACGTTCGTTTAACGTTAGGGAACACCCGCCAAACGTATTCGGCGCCGGTTTAACGTCCTCGGTCCCTAGTAAACGTCGGACACTGCCGTTACACTATCCTTGAAAAACAAATTCTTTCGCTAAGATGAAGCTTAGTACCGGGGAGAATCTTGTATCATTCTGAATCACTAACGCGCCCAATAGTTTCTGCTCGTAGCCATTTCGACTTTCCTACTTGCTGTCCAGACACAGGCAAGCTACAGTTACGGCAAAAACAGCACTGCTCTCACTGCTGCTTCTTCGAGTACCCAGACCAGCCATTCTTCTGCCAGCCATGTCACCAGTTCTGTCTCTGTCAGTTCCTTGCCTACCGCTCCAGCTCCCACGCCTCCTTTCAGCAGGCAGACGACTGTAGTCGACCCCACACAACAGCATTTCCTCTTATACCTCCGTACCATACGTTCTCACCTGCCCGGGTCTCACCACCCCATGAGGACTTCTTGGAGCTTCAATGGCACGCAGACGCTCCCCATGCCAACTGGTGGCTCTGTCACCTCCTCCCTTAGCGACCACCGGAGCACACATGGTTCCCCAATGCCTTCAGCTGCTGGCACTCCTCTCCTGCCACTTCTGCCCACACTACCACGTTGAGACCAGATGGCCCCAACGTTCCTAAAGTCACAGGCTCGCACAACGGAGATCAACATACGGAAACAGGTGGACTTCCCCCAGTGCCCACGGTATACCTGACCAATACCATGTCGCGGTGCTCAGATTCCACCACGCAGTCAACTGCGGCAGGCAAGGCATTCACCTTCTCTGGGCTAACCATCTCGCTCCCCTGGGATACAGTCACACTCAAGCCAACCACCTGGTCTGTACCACTGCCTTCGGTGCCAGCCACATTTATCCCCTGTGCCTGTACCAACCGAGCCCCTTGGTGTGACCCCTGGTAGTGGGGATATTCTTCCACCCCATGGCGCCCCCGCCTGCGATCCCCATCGAGTCCCGTCCCGCCGAGCAGAAGCGCCAGGGTGCCCCTACAACCTTCGTTACTATAAAGACGATTGTGTCATGGCAGAACCAGTCCACCCCATTCCAACATGCACGGGCAATGGGGCCGAGAGTAGCGGCACTGTCATCACGGAGACATTCAGTTATCCAGCCGGGACCTTCACGCACAACCACACGACAGGCAGCTGGCCGGGGAACACCTTTACAATCACCCATACGCAACAAGGTGATGGGTACAAGACCATGCACTTCCCCCCTCATGAGGTCGTTCCCACCCCGGACAACAAGGCCGCGAGAGCAGAGGATCGGGTCAACGCCGCCGCGATAGAGTGGACTTCCGCTGGCGCGACTTCGACGACATCGAGTGCCACCACTTGGGCGACAGATAAAACCCTACTCAATCTGGTGTGACACGGGCATCTGCTCGACGTACTGCCACTGCGACCAGGATGGCAACGTCGACTGTAGTTACGATCCTGGCCACTGCCGCGGCACTTGCGTCTGAAAGACAAGCTAGAGGGTCAGCGCCTTGATGAGGAGGCGGGGAGGGGAAGCAGATGGGAAAGAGCTGTACGATACGGGAGTTATGGTGGCGTTGGTTTCTTCGCCGCATGGACAGTTACAGCTGTTGCGAGCCTGAGCTCCTAGCTAGGCTTGCTGGTGGCCTCCTTAATGGGAAGAGGCAAACAGACAGACGTATAGATTAATTGATTTCATTTGTCATATATATGCTTGTGATTCTCAATAATAAGTTATCTTGGCGGGTTGGTTAGCATCGTTCTGTTCTACCCGTTCGTGAAGGTGGTGAGGCCCAAGCGACTCATCTCCAGTTCTTCTGAGACACAAGAATGCTGATGGACAAAGCCCGAAGGAATCATGCAGGATGCGGAATCTGTTGAGAGACCACCAGAGCCGATGCGTTGTTTGCTTTCCAGTCGATTGTACGTGATCGTATTTGAACTCAAGTATTAGGTGATGATTGCAGATAGTTCGGGATAAGACGGTACTGGAAGTAATAAGTGCGTGACGCTTGGGGGAAACCCTCTGTTTCTATTGAAGCTACTGCTATTGTTCCTACTTTCAAAGTTATTCTTGGCTGCTTGGCATGCCGCATTGCCCTTCATCAAGTAAAGATGATTATGTCACAGTCACATACTGATCTACCTCCTACTTGCCGGTTACCTTTAACACGGGCAGATTGCGTGCTTGCCAACTCAACTGCAGGTACGACAGCTGCCCCACCTCCACCGACGTCACCACCGGTAGACGAACTCGATTTCATTACCAACCTCACTCCTAACATCTACCTGAACCTTACGAAACATCAACCTAGGATCTCCAGAGATATAGAGCCTGTAAAACTTGAGCCGATGTGAACATCCCCTACCATGGTTTCCGTATTGATTGTTGGCGCCACGCGTGTAAGTAGACGGTGGGAGTTGTTGGGTAGCATTTTGCGGCTGCAGTCATTAACGACGCATAGGGCTCGGGTGCTTCCTTGACGAAGCAATATGCTTCTCAACCTTCGACAACAGTATACGCCACTACTAGATCCGACTCCGGACCGGACGGCTTTCCAAGCAGTGTCAAGTGGCTGCCAAAATCGATCTCCTGAAGCCGGATGTCGGAGATACGCTTACAGGGCAGCTGAAAGGCCAACAGCCGCTCGACTTGGTGGTTTGTACAAACCGTATCCGCTGGACTGGACGAGCGCATTGCTTATACTAGGAACCCTATAGATCATCACTGCTGGCCGCTTCACGACCGAGGACTTCTCTGCCGACAAGGGCCCCAACTGGCAGGAAGAGGTGACCATGTACACGACGAGCTCCATCGCGCCCGTCTTCATCGTGCACCGGCTGGCCCACGCCGCGCTGTTGGGGAAAGGTACCAAGGTGGTACTGGTCTCGAGCGAGTCCGGCAGCATCACGCTGCGCCACGAGTCCGAGGGCGGCGGCAATTACGCCCACCACGCCAGCAAGAGCGCACTCAACATGGTTGGCAAGCTCCTGAGCCTCGACCTCAAGGACAAGGAGGTTATTGTTAGTATTGTACACCCGGGCTTCATGCGCACAGAGATGACCAAGGGGGTCGGCTTTGACAAGTTCTGGGACGCTGGCGGAGGTAAGCATTCCCTTGCAGAAAGTAGAGCCGTGCTATGCTGTGGTGTGCTGTATTTTGCATGGCCGAGCTAACTGAATTGTTCGCTGTGTAGCTGTGCTCCCCGATGAGGCTGCGAAGAGCCTAGTGGAATGGGCCGAGAAGCTCGACATGAACAAGTCCGGGGATACTGGGCTCCTCGTGGACCAGGTAAGTCATGGCATGGCGCCGAGGAACATGATATACGAATCTATGCTGTATTGAGCCAAGCTAACATACGATAGGTGACATTGGCACTGCTGAACCGGTGTTAGGAACCGGCTTGTCTACACCATTGCAGTTACCCTGGTGAAAAGCAAGCCAAGATTGACGTCGCATACCTCGTACCGTAACGGGCTTGCGTATGGCTGGATGCCTTCAAGTGTATCGCATCGCCAGTAGCTAGCAACCCAACTGTAGCCCATCAGCCCATCTCGGGGATATTATCTCGCCATGGTAGACCTTGCGTCTGTCTGTCGCAAGGGAAAGTAATCCCGCACAACGTGATCAAAATGCATACCTCTTAGCCTCATTAGACCATTACGGACTTTGACCCAAAGAAGCAAGAGAAAAAAAAGGGTGACCCCTGCTGCAGCTCGCATGCCATCTCACGGGCGGTGAATTCTACCCCACAGGATGCACATTGCCTACCTCTTACATACATACGTGTATACCTGCTTACATAGTGATTGTGGGGTATACGGCAATGTAATAACTTAACTTAGTGGCACTTTACTAGGAGCAATATAAGTAGCAGAAGGGGGGAAAGGAGGGAGAGGCTATTCCCACATGTGGATTTCAGGGTCTTCTTCTCGCGATCTTTTGCACGCAATTTGCTTCCTATACAGTACGAGTATATCCTAGTAGATACTGTAGCCGGGTAGAAGGAAGAGAGGTTCTGGAAGGCGCCACTCCCAATAATTACAAACATGTAACAAGTACAGGCAACGGTAACATAGGTAACATACTGCAGGTGCTTTTCAACGCTAGAGTATTTGGCTGAAATGCGCCTGGCCGGAAAGCTGGAAGGATGCTGAATCCTGGAGCCAAAGCTTGAGGGGTTCGTTGCACCGAAGCGACCTGCGCGACAGCCGCAACAATAAAGAGCGAGACAAAGAAAAGGCGACCAAGCGCAGTGAAGCGAAGCATCCAGCATACTCTCCTGACAGCGGTGAAAATGGCATTACAACTTCAAAAGAATGGATACGGACCAGCTAATCGAAAGGGGTCCTAATCCGAGCTAGAAGACTGCCACCCGTCGGCCACGACCCCTCTCAAGCTCCACCTGAAGCCGGGGTGGAAGATTTCCAGGGCCCAGATGGGATTAGCAATGGCCTCGGACTTCAAAGGGTATGGCCTACAACGCTACGTGTGCGACCAAGATGGCTGCATGAGATCTTGCGGGAGGTTGTCTAGGCTGATCAACAAGCAAGATCGAGATGCATTGATGAGCGCTGTCGCCGTGGGATGTAAGAACCAAGTTTACCTAATCACATGCAACAATCAATGAGCAACGAGTAATGAGCAACGAGTAATGAGTGGGCATGATGCATAAACACTCTAATTCCCAGAAGGAACTGCAAAATGGAAATCAATCCGTAGGTACTTACCGAATTCGAATTCAGATGTTTCCCAGCTTTTCCCCCGACCCAATGTTGGCTGCATGGTCACAGGGATCCTGTCAAACGGGATGGGCCTGCCAATAAATAATTCGTGTTATCAGGTGATCCTGGCCTCTGCTACAATGTAAGCATGCAATACGATACGACCTAGACTGCCGAACGAGCTACACGACACAACGCAACGAGGTAAGGAGGACTCACTATGCAATATCAAACCATTGCCCAGTGGACGGGCATATCAGTGAGCAGCAATGTGAACAGGCAAGTTCGTCTCAAGTGTTTTACATGCTACTGTATGTAGAATCAAGCTGTCCGAGTCTCAAACTATTCCTCCTGAGCCGTGTCTTGGCAAACGTCCAATCTGTTCGACTTCCAGTATTGGCAGCTCGGTGCGTACCGTGCAGTGTATGCATCAAGGTTTCAACAATAGAACAAAACATGATCGCTTGCTCGGGCCAAACAAGTGCTACTGTGCTTCTCAAGTGACTCGTGAGCGTCTAGCCAGCTAGTAGGCTTATAGTAGCTGCTCGGGATCCGCTTGTCGAAATAGGCGAGCACGAGAATACAGGAGGCTAATGAGAGAGATTCCACTACTCTGCAAACGCGACCGAGGTCGACTCCCTCTTCCTCTACAGCTATTTGCGGGAAGAGCCCGTGGATGGGCTCAGACAAAGTCCTGACTGACTCATCTTGGCTAAAATGATTGTTAATCCAACTGAGAGTCTGAGATGGTCCATTAGGGACTTTCGCTTGCCGCAACAGTTCGTCTGCCTGTTCAGCCCGAGTTCAGGTAGTTCCCCGGACGCTCTGATGGCGGGCTAATTACTCGCCCCCCTTTACCTGATTAGTGGTCGGTCTCGACTTTGCGCGTGTCTGTGATCCTTGTGCCTGCGCCTGCGGCGCCCGCCGTCCGCCTCGGAATCAAAAGATATAGGCCGTCCTCTATCCGTACTCTGTACATGCATTACATAATCCTGACTATACCACCTTAATGAGTATGTAGCGTATAATGACCCACGGGATCCTGGCTGGGCTCAACCGGCTGAGCTTATTAGCTAATGGACCATTAAGCCGGACAGGGTTCATCGGAAGGCAAGACCGCCTCTATTCCTTCCTCTCAAGCTTGTATCAGGCGATGTTGTATTGAGTGAGCGAGCGAGTGTCGTGTCTCTCGTTGAGGAAAAGGTTATCCTCTATTTCCTTCCCAGTCTGCTGGTTCCTCCCAGTCTCTCCTACTCTCCTTCCCTTTCTCAACCCCCGTCCATCCGCTCGCCCTTGCGATTCACCTTACGCAACCACACCTCACTTCGGCTCTCGCTTTCGCTCTCTCACTCTCACTCTCACGCTCACTCTCACGCTCACTCTCACGCTCACTCAGCTTGACCACCATCGTCGTCCAGCACCCACTCTCACTTTTGTTGTCACCTCACGGCCTTATTTAATAAAATCCCGTCCTGGCCGTGCAATTCCCCAAGCCCATGTGTCTCTTCCACCCTGGTGCTGCCAAGAACGCCGTCGAATCCAGTCGAGGCCCCCAATTTTTATTTCTCGAGCTGGCCCGGTCCCCGCTTTTCGACCACCTAACATTTACCAGAAGCCGGCTAGAGTCCATTGATCGCTCCCGAGACCGCCCACCTAACCTAAAAAAGCCCAAGATCAGATTACCAGCGTGATTAGCCAAAGGGGCCTTCCTGAGAATCACAACAAAAGCCGTTGGCTCTAGCCCAGGGGGAAATTCTCAACTCTCAATTCATTTCACTCGCTTGATTAAAATACAATCTCCCACATTTCCCGGCTAGGTTTATTCCCATTAGATACTCCATTAGCAACACCCGCATCTGGACTGGACTGGACATCGCCAAATACACCTCCCGGGGGCATCCATATCCATCCTGCCCCGGTCCAGCGCCCAAGACAGAGAGAGAGAGAGAGAGACAGTCTAGAGAGAGGAGAACAAACAGTGAGAAGGGAGAACGAACGAGAGAAGAGCCGCCTGCGAACCACCCAGAAGCCGCCGCCGTAACCCCTTGCATTTCCGACGACCAGTGCCTAACCCGTTGGGAAGCGGGTAAACTCAAATTCAGGAGTCCCCCAACCAGAAGTTGCACCAGAGAACCAGCGACGCCTGCGAACGAGAATCGTCTGGTGTGGTTTTGCAATGACCAAAAAGTCTCTTTCGACGTCGAGATCCCGGAATTCCCTATCTATTCTAACCCACCTGTTCGCTCACCAACGCCTTGTCACCCACCTGCCTGGCTCCAGGCGTAACCCTTAACATTTATTGACGCAGGTAGCCGCATTCCCGCGACACAGCTACACAACGCAGTCAATACGGCTACCCACGTCATAGGCTGTCGCTGAACGGGGGAAAATTCCCTGTCAATCTGTTTCCTCTCCCACCTTTCCCCCTTCGCCCACTCGACGATCTACATCACACCCTCCCCCTCAGGAATTGACGTATCTCCCGAACGTCTCATCACAGTTCGAACGAGCGTCTTGGATTTTGACAACCCTGACAAGTTCTCGACAACGACTGGTTGGGGTCAGGCGGTGGATTTTAACCTTCCGAAGCCGCGTGCGCAATTACCACCGCACTGTGGATTATTAGCACAGCAACGTTATACGCATCGCATCCTTACCACCCACACCACTACCACGCACCACCAACTCCATTTCCTCCATTCCTTGACTTGGTTGATTGATAGACATATATATCGGCCACCGGAGCATCTGTACCGTTTGCCTTCCCTCTCTCGACAAACATGTTTGCCGATCATTCTTCAGGTAAGGACGACTGCATTCCCTTGACGGGGTGGCACCTTGGTTCCCTGTCTTGTCCTCCCCCAGCTTTGTTTCCAAGCGGATCAGACCAGACCAGACCAGATCGATCGCCCGCCCTCTCCCAGCAAGGCCATACTCGTGTCCCCCTTTTATTATTCGATATCCTGATACCCGGGCTGCCTTGGTTCCAGTGGAGACCAGATACACACTGCCACGCATCAGCACGCTTTTCGCAGGTTGGGCATTGGCGGCGGTCCACTCAAGCTGGCCAGTCTCCTGTCTCGATTGAGCAGCTTGGTGTTTCAGGATGCCCTTTGCCTTTGACATCCCCCCCCCCCCTTGCCGGTGCACACTGATAAAAGAGGTCGCTAACCATTGTCCTAATCGCTTCTTGCCATAGGCCAGCCCACTTCCTCTGCTGGGCGATCCCCTGGATTAACGCTCAATCTCTCGTCAAACAACCCCTTTCGCAGAGGCGCTCCTTCACCCAACGGATCCAACAGCTTCTCTCCGCCTCCACCACGCTCACCATTTGACGACCCTCCTCCTCGCCCAGTTTCGAGAAATCCCTTCCTCGATCACAACGCAAACAACACCATCACACCAGCATTTCCCATTGATCGAGTAAAGTCGCCTGACAGCATGGCGTCTAAAGACGGAAAGTCACCTACTGCCGCAGAGTTGTTTGTAAGTGCCTACCCAGATGTGTCTTCCTCCACCAAACCTTTTGTTTCCCACATGATGCTTCCTCGCGTGTTGCCGCCAGTAGCACCTGTCACTGACCTATCTGTTTAGGACAACCTGACGCTTGAGGAACAGAGTGCACAGAAGGCACCGCTTCGCCCTATGAACAAAGCGCCGCCTGGACGTCCTCCTAGAGGCGAGAACCAGCCACCGCGCGGTCGTGGCCCACCTCCACGTGGCGGACCCCCTCACCGTCCTTCTCGATCTCAGGAGGAAGCAATGAGAGCCCGGAAGATGCATGGACCCCACGCTTCTACTGGCGGCGACAAGAGTTTGCTCGATTCCAAGCGTGCCGAAAGACGTCCGGAACGCCGCCCGCGTCGCAATTCGGACACGTCTATTATGGATTCGCCCTTGACCGAGGAAGAGAGGAAGCTGATCGAGACGAGACGCCGCGAGCGAGAGCGACGACACCGCGAAAGAAAGGATGACAAGGACGTCAAGGACCCCACGAAGAAACCCGAAACGCCTCGACTTGATTGACCAGCTGGATGCCACCAGCATCTACGGCACCGGACGTGAGTATTTGCGAGACGTCCATGTCGTTTGTATCGCTTCTAACATGATGGTGCTATAGTTTTCCATCACGATGGTCCCTTTGACGCTCTCAACCCCACCGCAACCGCGGCGGTCGCCGTGCGCCCATGCAAGCATTCCCTGAGGGCTCCCTCAACAACTCGCTTGGAGGCTCAGGGCCTCCGAATTGCGAGACCCGACCATGCCACTTTCATGGGCCACCATGACGACGAAGCCCACAAGGACTACAACTTTGTTGGCAAGGACAGAAACGGTTATGATATCAACGGGCAGCGCAGGGGCGAACCGATTATCTTTGATCCTTCGCAGCGAGGGTCGATCTTGCACGGAGATGAGAGTATAGGACTGGGAACCTCGACCTTCTTGGAAGGAACTCCGGCTGCCCGCGCCGCCATCGCACGACGGGAGGCCGAGGCGGCACAAGAGAACATGGATGGAGGATTGCAGAGAAAGAAGTCGCTGGCTCAAAGGATCCGAGGTATCAACCGACCGCCTCGTGAGCCTCGTGAATATAACGGAGGTCGCTTCACCAACCCCGAGGCCGCTTATGGGCCGCGCTCGGGGATAGTGCTGGAGAGAGAAACCCCTTCTTCGACGAGTTTGACAAGGATTCGGAGCGCATTACAGTCAAGCAGAAGAACGGCGGCCCAATGTCACCAGGATCAGCCGATGGCGGTCGGTCCCCAGGACCCCTACGGTCTCGAACGACGAGCAACGTCTGATAGCCTCAATGAGGCCCCAGCCAAGCTGCAAGGAGGTGGCTTCCTCGGCGCATGAAGAGCTTGAAGGGTGGTAAGCGACAGCGACCCGAGGTCCCGCCTCATGCATCTCCTGCGCCACCCACTCCCGGTCAAGCGGTCTAGGAGAGCCGCAAGGAAGCAGGAAACAAACCGACGCATAGTGGCCACGTTTGGCGAGAACGTGGCTGGACGTGGTCTCAGGGGTCCTAAAGAGGCGAGAAGCAGAATGAAGACACTTTGTTTCTACACATGGGCTGCGCTAGGCTGGGTTATGATTCGGGCTGGTCTCGGCGGAGCTTGATTGCTCTCAGCCAGGGTCAGGCCGGTACAGCTAGCCGCGTCTGCATTCTTAGATATTTATTTGGTTGAGGACAGGACTGATTTGCCATAACTTACGAAAACGAGGAAGGCAGTTGACCGCGACTGGTACAGCGTGGATGTCCTCGCCTCGGCACTCCTTCAAAAGGTCTTTTTGTCAGGATACCTAGATAGCTTCTTTCCAGTAGAGTGAAGCAAAAAAAGGGGAGGGCGAATATGCAACCGAGAGCCACGAGACGCGGGGCCAGAGGCACCTACATAAGTAAGGGGGTGCCGATGAAGCCGTCGGTCGTCTGTCAGGGGCGGTCGGTGCATGGAGTTTCAGGAAGCCCGCAAGTCGATAATAGTGGTCGATTGAACAACATATGTATTAATGTATCTTTTTCACTCGTTCGATTCAATCTGCTGGTCCCAACTCTCTACAAATTCCTCTATCGTAAAGCTACTGAACTGTGGTTTTCCAAGTTGACGGCCAAATACTGGGCTTGGGCTGTCCCGGATTTGCGCATGTGCATAGAAGTACCTGCGGGTTGGGGTACCTTGGCTAAGCTTTACCTACCTACCTAAGGCACTCCGATTTGATCGCAGCGAGTAAATGTCGATAATGCAGTCATATTTGTTCTCAATGCGAGGTGAGATGGCAAACCCGATTTAAGTGGACATACAGGGCCTCGTAGCCAATCATGACGCAATCCAGGTCCCTGACGAACACACGTTCCTGTAGAGTCAGACATCGTCTCAAGAAGCCTTTCTTCGCCATGGAAAGCGCATACAACGACGACGAGCCGCCGCCGCCGCCGTCGCAGGCCAGCTCGCACTTCCCGCTGGAGCCCATCTCGGGCTCTACGCTGTTCGATGTCGAAGTCGCGCGCAGGGAGCAGCTGCACCGCCGCGGCGCGCTGTCGACGGGCTGCGCGGAGATCGACCGCCAGGTCCTCGGCGGGCGCGGCTTTGAGCGGGGGTCCGTTGTGGGCATCAGTGCTGAGCACATGGATACGGGACTTTTGGTGAGTATCACTGCACTAGATATCTACTTGGCAGTTGCTGTGGGCTGGCGTTCTGATCGATATATATATATATGTCCAGATTGGCTTGCAGACTATAGCGCACAGCGTGCTCGCGAGCATTCCAGGAGGTCGAGGGCCGGGAACAGCAGCAACAGGGCAGCTTGCGCGACAGCAACAGCCTCCCGTACTCCGCGCGGCTGTCATCACTACGCTGCCTGCTCCGACCATCTTGCCTCACCTGCGAGATGTCATCAAAGTACAGGCAAAGCTGAAGCTCGGTGGCCCCAGAAGTCCACCAGATGTGGTCGATGCGGCTACAAGGCAGTGTTTAGAGCGGATATCGGTCTCCCGAGTCTTTGATATCGAGGGCCTGTGGGAGGTCCTGAGCGAGCTCGAGTCCGCGGCCGCGTCGGTGGAGGATGAAAGGCCTGCAGAGCCGAACGATACCACAGGGAGAGGAGGAGGCCGAAGAGGAGGCCAAGGAGGAGGATACTGGGACGGTTCATGGTCCCGGCAGGGGCTTACCAGCGTCCTCGCAAAGGCCGCCTCCACCGTCGCCGTCGCCGTCGCCGCCGACAGTCACCAAGCTTCCGCCCTTACGCATGCGGACCGAAGTACAAGACAGCGAAGAGGAAGACGATTTACTACTTTCGTCTCTCCTTTATCGTCCCTCCGCTCTACTCCATCATTACCCCCGGAAGCTATGGGAGAAATACCAGTGCCCGTAGCGCCAGCGCCAGCAGCAGCAGCAGCAGCAGCAGCAGCAGCAGCAGCAGCGCCGAGCCGCCAACCTTCCTCTCCTCCACCGGTACCCTCGGCGACCACGGACGAACCAGTAGCACCACGGTCGCCGGCAGCTCGAAGCTGTCAACAATCACCGCCGACCCTACCGCCGAAAGAGCAAGAGCCCGCAGCTTCTCCAGGACTCCCTGACATAATCCTCATAACGCACACCTCAAGTCTGTTCTCGGCTGTTTTCACAGCCCGTGACAAGACATCCGCCCACACGACTCTGCAGCTCCTGAGTTCCCACCTTCGCTACCTGTCCCGCTCCGCCGGGCCTCTGATCCTCCTTCTCAATATCACCTCCTCCTCGACGGCCCCATCTACGACAAACCCGGCCCAGCCGCCAAGACGGCAAGAGTCTGAGCAGCCGCCCAGGCCGCTCGACCCCAGCCTCCGTTCCATCTTCAACCCGCCGCCCCCTTCGCATCTGGGCTACGCCGTGACGACGGCCCATGCCCTGAGCCGCAAGAACAAGCCCGCGTTCGGGCAGACATTCGCCCAATTTCTCGATCTGCATCTCCTCTGCACCAAGGTCCCGCGGTCGAGGGGAAGATGCCGAGGTGTTTGTTTCCTCCACTACTACTACTTCTGCTGGTGGGCGCCAGCAGCAGCAGCAGCGTCCGGTCCAATACGCGTGGGTCGTCGAAGCCCTGGTGGATGAACTCGGTGCTTGGGAGTGGGAAGATGATGCTCCCGTTGACAAGAAAGGTAGTAAGGGAGAAGAAAAGATGAGGAAGGAGGGGAAGAAGTGGAAGGTCATCGATAGGGAGCAGAGATGGGGAGCTGTCGAAGTGCGGCATGCAGGTTGCCAGGTGGTCGATGCATTTGATGCGACGAGACATATGACGAGACCAAATGTAGAACCCATACGGCTGGCGGCTGGGTTTGGTGGGCGGCGAGTATAAGCTTTGACCGTTGGTTTATTTGGCCGGACTGACTAAACCAGTGAGGAGTACTTCACGAAGAGAATCACCGAATGGCTCATGTACATGTGGAAAAGCCTTGCTTAGTTCATTTGTTACAGCTATGGTCGACAAGGTTAATAATCAAACATACACCATGTACAGGGGAGGGGCAAAATCCAATGAGCGAGAGAGTGTTGTGTGTGTGCCGGGAAAGGGGCCCCGTGCAGCACTGATGTACTCCAATCCTTCATCAATCCCAGTCTCCCTCTACCCTTCCAAGAAAAAGAAAAAAGTCCAGATCAAATATAAACAAACAAACATATTTCCCAAAATCCATCATAACATCGTTCCCTATGTCGTGTTATATGTACCCGACCAATCACCGCTTCACAGTTCCCCGAAGGCAGCAGTCGTATGCATCTCCTCATCGCCATCCTCCTCACCACCCTCATCGCCGCCGTCGTCATTATTCATGTACGGCAGAAGGCGCTCCACCAGCTCCTGGACCTCGACCTCGCTCTCGCCGTCATGGGCGCCGTGGCGACCGTGCGGCGGCAGGAGGACGCTGCCGACGACGTGGATGACGCCGTCGCGGTCGGGCACGTCCGTGACGGCCACACGCGTGAAGCCGTTGACCTTCATGCGCACGATGCCGCCCCAGCGCCAGACGTCGACGGCGACGCTCTTCTCGTCGAGCAGCGTCGGCAGGTCGACGTGATACCTCGAGCTGTCCCGGCGAGCCTCGGCCTCTACCTTGTCCTCGGCAGACTCGACAGAGCTGCGGCCGTAGTAGGCGTCCGTGTACAGCGTCTCGTTGGCGACGACGTGGTACTCGAGCAGGGCGCGCAGGAAGCGGTGGCCGCGCTGCGTATTGAACAGGAACGCGTTGGCCCGGGGGCCGAGCTTCTGGAAGGCCCAGTTGGTGGGCGCGAAGAAGGTGCTGCCACCCGTCAGGTTCGGGTGCTTGCCCAGCCGATGCTTGAGGTCCTTGCCGACGCCCGACACCTTGGCCGCCAGGATCAGGCTCGAGAACTGCTGCGGGAACAGCTTGATCAGCTTCTCGCCGGGGGCGGGGGCACGAGAAGTGCGTCGACGCCATGGGCTATGCCATTCTTGCAATACTGTATTTTTTGCGTTAGCAGATGGTTAACAAAACATGTTGCCTATTCGGGGATTGAATAGAGGGCGGACGCTCTTTGTGACTTACCAAGTTAGCGAAGACAAGCTTGCTATAAAAGTTGAACTTGACGCCACCATAGCCGACACCGACATGAACCCGCTGTGGGCATCCACCGAGGTGCTTCTTGGAAGCGAGGGCAGTAGGCAACGTCGGCGAAACCAACACGCGGCCCGCAGGGAAATGGCCCGGGACGAGGTGGTATTCCAGGAGCTTCTCGACGAAGGCCCGCGGCGGCTTCTTGTTGCCGTCGTGGTCAGGGATCTTTTCGAAGGCGCGGTCGGTGGGCACGAAGATGGTGGTCCACTTGTCGCCGTCTTTGTCACTCGTCGAGTTGAGCCTCTCGACAATGTCCGGGTAGTGGTCGATGAGCTTGGCGAACTTGGTGGCGTACTCAGAGGCCTGGATAGCCTCGTAGAGCGTCAGGCTGCCCTTGCGGTGGTAGTCGTGGCTATCTGGAGGACCTGGGGGACCGGGCGGGCCAGGGGGACCAGGTTTACCGGGAGGACCGGGAGGACCAGGAGGACCAGGAGGACCAGGAGGACCAGGAGGACCAGGAGGACCAGGAGGGCCAGGAGGGCCAGGTTTCCCAGGGGGTCCAGGAGGGCCAGGCTTACCGGGTTTCCCAGGGGGGCCGGGAGGACCAGGCTTCTCGGGCTTGCCAGGACGGGTATCATTAGTGGGTTTGCTAGGGGGCTCAGGCTTTTCTGGTTTCTTGGGTGGCTCGGGCTTTCCAGGCTTCTCGGGTTTGCCGGGCCGGGTATCATTATTAGGCTTGCTAGGCGGCTCAGGCTTTGGTGGTGGTTCAGGCTTTTTCGGTTTGCCAGGTTTGCCAGGACGTGTATCATTATCGTGCTTCTTATGCTTCTTTCCGCCACTGCTACTGTACTGCCTCGAAAGCTCCCAGTAGCTATCTGCGAAGGGGAGGAGATCATTCTCCTCATCTTCCGCAACCTCTTCGTGGAGCCCTTCAAGAACTCGAAGGATTCGCTGATCCATTGCAGACCCTCGTCAAAGGCGCCGTAGATAACGCCTTCGGCAGCCTGGCTGTCATCATCGATTTCCTGGCGGATGTCATCGAAGGCGGAGGGGATGCTATCCCACCAGGGGGAGGACGAGGACGACGAGTCTCCTTCATCAGGCTGTTCATTTCCGAGCACGAGCTGCTGTGCGGTAGCCTCGTCCGGAATGACAAAGGCCGAGACGGCCGATGTTGCTGCTGCCAGAGGCAGCAGAGTCGTGTATCTCATAGCTGAGTAACGAGAAAACCAACTCTCGTAACAGTCAAACGACCAACTAAACAATCACTGGGAAAAGGCACTAAGTCCTAGGGAAATGTTGGAGACAGAATAATTGGAAGTTATAGAACTCATAAAACTCTGATAATGGGAAGAGATGGAGGAGCTTCAGCACATTAAAAGGGATCACACCTACTCATCAGACACCGTGACGTCAAGGACAGAATAACTGTAACACCCGATGCTGGCGTCTGTAAGGATCCGTCCCTACAAGAAATCGGAGAGGAAACAAGAATAGTTAAGTGGGGGAGGAGAAGGATAGGGACATGCCCCCGATCCCCATGAATTGTCAAAAAACCACGCCACTTTGGACTCCTCATCTCACCAAGCTGCTCAGCATCATCCCGGCCATGCTTGTCACAGACTTTCGCAACAAACGAATAGATTCAGTAAATGGCGGTTAGGCCCTCAGACGAACGTTGCCGTCTCCGCGTCATGGACCTCCCGCCCATAGCTTGCTGAATGCGGGGGAGAGGGACGTGATTGGATCTGACGTCTCGGCAAGTCTGCTAGCTTGCATCAGTTTCAGGCGGCTTGAGGTTGAGGCCCCCTCAGAGAGCCCGAACTCCGATTCTAGGCCAGCTAATCAGCCCCTTCGCAAGTTGGCGATAAGAATTAAGGTGTACGCAAGCACTTGCGTTGCCTAAGGGGGAAAGTCAACTAGTCATTTCATGGGATACGCGCGGAACAATGTGTTTGTGTTTCTCCCTTTAAGTTATCGCAACCGGCATCTGTGACTCTCCCATTGATTATGTGCGGAAGGATGCTTTCCAGCTAAGGAACTTAGTCATCAAAGAGCAGCGTGCGTTCTGTTCAGTCATACAATCCCATGATCTCTCCCAGGACACTTTTGTAGATGTTATTGGGGTCGAACTTCTTGCGGACGGCTTTGAATCGGGCAAGGTGCTACGGCATTTGGTCAGTAACCAAGAACATACATTCTGCTTGTCCTGAATGGCATGGGATGTAGGTCCTATACTTACATCGGGATCGATATTCTTCTTTCCGTACTGGAATATCTCCCGTGTGTTCTTGGTCCAGTGCGGCCGGCACGGGAACTCGTCGATCAGGGTCTTGCAAGCCTGGGGTCTGAACAGTTTGCGAGTCAGTTTAAACAAGCTCAGAATATCAGACCGATGACGGAAACAGCTCAGCCTTGGTGGTGGGACACTTGGCACTTACAGAAATCCGGATTGAAGGCTTTCCCGTCACCTACAGTGGGCTTGAACCGGGGAAAGTCAAACATGATGGCGCCCTTGGACCAATCAGCACCATCGCTGGTGTTGTAAGTCGTCTGGCCCAGGAGGTCAAAGTAGGCCTTTCCGAACTTGATGTTAATGCCGCTGCGATACGTGCTAGTCATAACGATGCCCTTATCTTTCCACTCATCGTCGAAAAATTTGCGTACCCGTTTCAGCATGTCGTTGGCCTGTGTGATGGGGAAGGCGATCTCGAGGGTCTCGCCGTGCATACCGTGTTCCCATTCGGGCTTCTGGTCCGGGTACAGACCGCCGATGAGCACGTCGTAGTTCCAGCCATATACAGGCCACGTACTGATGTCCTTCCAGTTCGTCTTCTCCTTGAAGTTGGGCTTGGACCAGAGCCCGAAGAAGATGGTCTCGGCAAGCATGTTGGACGTCGCCAGGTACTTGCCGCTCTCGAGTATACTCTTGGCAGCGCCGGCTTCGAGGTCAGTGAGCGAGAAGGTGTTCTGGAAGCCTTCCTGGTCGCTAAGTGTCAGGGGTACCTCGTCGTAGTAGCGATGGTGGAACTTCTTCAGGTAAGGCCACCACCAGAAGTTGGCAGTCGCATACGGGGCAATCATGCCGTAGATATCGCCATTCAAAACCTCGTCCTCCTCCAGTCTGGGTAGAGTTAGCAACCTGTTGTACTTCAGAGGGACTTTGAACGATCTACTGACGTCTTTTGTTGTGAGAAGACCTTGAAGTCGGGGTAAATCTTGAACTTCATCCTGGCGATGACCCCCAAGAGACCCAGTGAGGTAGAGGCAGCAAGCCAATCATCGTTGGTATCATCCCGCTCGACGGTGATGATCTCGCCATTGCCGTTAATGATGTCCATGGAGAGCACGCCTGCCGAGACCCCGGACTCCTCGCGGATGGAGGAGCGGTGGGCACCCATAGCGGCGGCGCCGGCCATGGAGATATTCCAGTTGACCAGCGTGTACCCCATGGAAGCATTGTTATCGTGCAAATACTCGGCGAGCTGCAAGAAGGTAACACCCGCCTCTATGACCACGGACCCCGACTCGGCGCCGGGCTCCAGGCTGAGGTCCGAGATCTTGTTCGTGTTTTCGGTGCGGATGATGATGGTGCGAGGGTCGTCCTGGCACATGGTGTCGTACCACACTTTGATATTGACATGTCAGCGCGCTCCTACTGGTTTGATCTGGAAAGAGGAAACAAACGAAAGGCTACAGTCAGATCCGGGGAAGATAGGCATACTGTGACCCTTGCCGGAGGCTCTGACGGGTGTGCCATTGGCAGCCGCATCCTTCACGATGCTAACCATCTCGTCAACGCTCGTGACGTTGTAGACAGCTGCGACATCATTGCATGCTGGGAAGCCTGGCCCGTCGAACGTGTTGTAGGGGAAGGCCGAGGCACTGCCCAAGAGGAGGACAAGCCGGCGAAGAGAGACAGGCGGCATCCCGAAAAGTGCGAAAGCCGAAGTCTGCAAATCTAGTCGACAGAAACTATTCCTCGATTCTGTTGATGCTTCGAGCGAGATATTACCCGACAAAAAGTCCAACTGAACTTGAAGCTTGGTAAGAGTGGGAGAACCACACATGGGCACTGCCCAGGGTTCCCCAAGCCCTAAATAGTAAACGCTCCTTCTACATGCCGAATGTGCTCATCTAAAGAAGAGTAAACCGCGATGGGTGTACTTGCAGCCTGTACTCCACGAACAACGATCCACACCGTGAAACCAGGGTCAGTCGACATAGTATTTCGTCATCCCGTCCACTCACCTACTGCCCACCCAGGAAGCAATATGCAACCACAATTGATGGGTATAACGTAACGCAGGGGTAATTGTGACAAGCCGCGGTACCCAACAGTCCCGCCTGCTGTGTCCCTAGATTGCTCGCACCGATACCGTGTAACTCGAACTTGCATGTGACGGTTACCCGTGGTACCATCTCGTTTCCAGGAGGGATCGCCGGCGGTGTTGACGTAGTAAACATCAATATGGCCGAACCTGCTGCCTGGTTGCCCTTCTTGGCACGATGCCCCGTCACGGTGACAGGCAGCTAGATTGAGGAGAGGGTGGTAGCTACTCGCACGTATGGCTGCGCCAAGGCGGTGCTTATACTCTGAACGGAGGGTGCCCCAGGTATGCGCGATGTAACACCCCGCAAATGCGTAGAGCTCGCTAAGAAGAGTGGTAGCCATGGACTATGACTATGCCGAGAAGCTTTGTTTGTTCAGATGTGACCCATCGCGTATTATATTGTCCTTCTCGATATGGGCACGATTGATATTGGGCATCGTGGCACCAGGCGTGCCAAGCACATGATGCAACCCCAACATGGCAGTAGCCTTTTACTGTTGGGAATGTCCATCGCCCAATAAATCGCGATGGAGGCCATGCCGAAGAACTTCCGACTCGATCAAGAGACGAAAAGAGACTAACAATAACCTGCAAGCCAGCATTGACTGTTGTCGATCTGCGCTGAACAGGGGAAGGAATTTATAGTGGGAGAAAAGGAGTTATTGTTAAGACGATCATCATTATCTCCTGTGACTTTCGCCGGGATGTAGTTCTTGATTGTCGAGGAAGTTGGCCTCCTGACTCGACGTTGCATTCTACTAAATATGCTACAGTAATTTCCTGGCGAGTGTGAGTTATCTCCTTTTATCTGATCTGAATAGCTACAGCCGCTGACAATTATTTCGCAGTTGACTGGCTGATGCGACCTCGCGAATTGAGGCTAGTGTCGACAACCTGTCGTACAAGGCCCTTTGCCCAAATAGTCCGTTGAGGCTATTCATACTAGAGAGGTGAGATCTACACCAGTTTCCACCTAGCAATCCAACCGACATTTTGGCCTGCATTTCGTACAATGCACAGCCCCTCGCCAGCCTTATGTTGTACAGCTTCGGCAGCCGAGATCGTAGCAATGCCCTCGGACTGGCCCGTCCTGAGATGGTAGCTGCCAGCCGTGACGAAGCCGATGAGATCTTCGGCGTCGGGACAGAGGGGGTGGCCATTGATGTTGTCCTGGTGGGAGCGACAGGCGGGTAGCTCGTCGGAGGCTGTTTGAGAAGCTCCTGCGCCAGCAAACGTTTCCGCGTCTCCAGATTCATCTCACTGAACACGTTGAACTTCGGCGGGTTTTTCGGCTTGCCTTGTTTAGTAGTAGAACTCTGCGGTATCTGCGCGAGCCACTGCTTCCGAATATCGGCCGGAAGCTTGCTATTGTTACCCCTTTTCGTTGGCGGCTCCGTCGCAGGGACCTCGGCTTGCGTCAACACTGGCTGCTCCTTAGGCAGCCGATAGATCCGGGCGCAAGTGTCTGGTGTGCCTCGCGACAGGAAGCTAACTCTTACTGAGACCACAGAAAATGGCGGAAGTGGCTCGGCTTTCGGCGACTCGTATGAGTGCAGCTCACCTTTGGAAATATGCCCTAAGTTGCTGCAGTGGATGCGAGCCCTTGCTTACTTGAGGAGTGTCTGCATTGGCTGTTTCGTCTCCCGCATCGGCCATGGCGACGTCTTCCGCTTCGGGTTCTGCCTGCGGTTGCATCTCGAGAAGAGCCTCAAAGTCGCAACTCCAGCCGTTTCCTATCTCGCCTTTTCGACCGGCTCCAAGATCCAAAGTGTTGTAATTCACCCGTTTGCCTTTCGGCATGCGATCCCATGCGCTCTTTCGTTCTTGTCGTTGCTGCAGCTCCCATACCATTCCTGCATCGGATCCCAAAATATCTCCCGGGAACCATGGAACCCTCTGCTCGAAAGCAAGTTGCCGGATCTCGTTGAGCCCACCAAACATTACATTCCCTCCAGTCGATAGTGAGCAGTGCATGAGGCTGTACCAGACTGGAAGAACACATTTCCAAGGCAGCATGACGGTCCAAGCACCTGGGCCTTCGGAACGACCTTGTATTGCTGGAGGTCTATGGGAAAGGAGGATGACTGGTATGCTCGGATCAACTTGGGTGGGCTCAAGTAAAGCGCCAGGTGCCCCCTTGCCCCGACGTTTGTTCAGAGATTTCAGGGAGGGTAGCCGGGAAGCTTTGTAGCGCGAATCACGGTCAAAGAGCGCAAATGGCTTGGAACTTTGATATAGTTGATACCATTTAGCCACCGTTTCAAGACCAGGTCCGTTCTCCTTGCTCGCTGGAAGCCTCCGGGGTGGATGCTGGAGGCGAGGGTCCATAACAGAGAAGGCTAGGAGAGAACCAGTAGGAAGCGATGAAGGTTCGACTCGACCAGCGAGAGACTCGAACTTTGCCGCATGGGCTTCTTTCAACTCAGGCTTGCTGTGGTACGACTTTAGGACCGTAGAGAGTGCTTCTGTGGCGTTTGGGCCTGTAACATCAATACTGCCGATTTCATATCGTAGGTCTTCAACATAGGGCTTAGGTGTAACCCCTTTTACCAACCTCAGCAGCTCATTGAATGTTTCGAGGAAAGCCGAGGGATGGACCCTGATGAACAGACGCCTTGTTCTTGTTGTCTCAGCTGTTCCGACATTGTTCTCTTCAGGGTTCCAAATAATCGTGGCTGGACCAATGATTCGTAAATCTGCCCCTCTTTTCCTGGCCAAAGTGGCATTCCAATGGCTTACTCCCGCTCTCCAATCTTGGCCTTTCGGCTTGTCATTCCATAGCCATTCTTCCGTCAAGCCAAGAGCTCTCAAGACTTGCTCTACACATCTCGTAATACCACAGAGACTGATGGTGCTCATGTAGCTCATATCCCAAGCTATTGCGCCTTTTTCCCAATGGGCTCGATGAGTAGTACGGTATACCTTCGCGTTGGGTGTCAAAGGTATGGCGAACCTCCATAAAGGCTCTTTTGGTTTTGTCATCCGCGCTCTTTTCGCAAGCCAAAGGTGAGTTGGAAGCCATGTCTTGTCCAGCTGTCGTTTTTTGAATTTCTTTTCGGCAACCAGAGGGCTGTTGAGTGCGTTTCTTCCAATTTTGGGTCTTGCCGCCCTGACCTGAACGATTTCGGGGTCCAAGTCACCTTTCTTTTGCAGAGCCTTCTTCCGTTTCTTTTCTACCAGTTTCCCCAGGCGTTTTGCAGTCTCAGCACGGAGACGAGCCCGCGTACTGGCAGGTTTACGCGTACGTGCACTGACCGTAGGCGTGTTGTCTTTGACCATCTCTTTCCTGGCCCGTTTTTGTAGTCGCTTCGGCACCCTCTTGTGGTTGTGTGCTGCTGCACGCCGCCTCAGCGAAAAGGGGACCTTCTGAAAAGCGCGGCTCGTCTGTGACGTAGCGGTCCGCCGCATGCTCTCATCCAGCGCCTTGATCTCGAAGCCGCGAGCATTGATGAAGGCCTGGATGTCAAGCTCGCCATCCTTCAGCGCATCGTCTGGATACTGAGCCGCAATGGTTCTCACGTTATGTATCTTCGACCTTCGCTGAGCGTTGCCGTTACCTTGTGAGGGTGCCCCTTTGTTGCTGTTGTTAGAAGCTCCTTCAGACTGCTCTCCAATCTCGGGCCGCTTGTTCGCGTTACCCATGGACGAGTTTTCTGATGGGCGTTTCTTAGGCCCCATACGCTGTCCAGCATGAGGCTTGTTCTGCCTAAACGGCATGGCACCACCCTGCTGTGAAGCCATGGCGAGAATGCAACTGTGTCGATTGGGCTCCCGAGTTGGTTGAGCAGGATCAATTTTGTACTGGTGTACCGAATCTTGACTGACAACCAAAGGGCGAGAACTTTGTCTCTAACCCAAATAATAAGCTTGATTTCAGTGCCACACGGACCGGATCCGGGCTTTGGTCGTTGAAGACAAGAGTCGGCCGTGTGGTGCAAATACACTTGTAAGTGCTGGGATGAAAACAGAAGACTCTAGCTAGTAGATCATCTTGTATTGCTCATTGAGCTAACGGGGACAGAACTGCTCCTCCAGGTACGCTCTAGGGATTCATCAATCAACGCGTTTTGCTTCACCCAAAAGCGTGTTGGAGCTGTGCTGTACAGTGCCAGTACTACGTACTACTACTTTTTTGGGTCCCTAGCGCAGCGCCACAATTCAAAATTAGAAGCCACAACGCCGACCCAGAAAGCAGCTGAAGACTCCAAGTTCGCGTCTCCACCAGCGATCTCTTAGCCTGTTAGCCTCTCCGAGTCCCTGGGGCTCTACAGTGGACCTAAATCTGGCTGAAATGACGTGGACATGCTTTGCATTAGGCATTTGGGAGAGCAGAATACGATCTTGGCTCATTAGGGGGCCTCCCTCCTGCAGATAGGGCGCAGGTTGACCAACATAGACAGGCTTATTTCGTGGTCTACGGTTTCCTTCTAGTCTTCGAACTCTCTCTGTTTCTCCCGTGTTTCTCTTATGATTTATCCTGTCGCATATTGTGGACTCTCCCTTCCGCCGGGCCAGCCGGAGAATAATGCGATAAGCTTCTCGCCTAATAAACCATGACCGCTATCGCCTACGACTACGACTACGACTACGCCATACGCCAACAACTGCTGCCCCTGTGCATCATTCGGTGATAACGGCTTTGTCCTTCCACCCCCCACGGAAGCGAAGACGGGTGAGCTCGAGCCGTTGGCCATTGGGGTGAGTGCAGTTAGAAGATTATGGCGTCCTTGAGTAAGCACACACCTCCCCAGCTTTCGCTTTTCTTATTGCGTTACTTTCAATAGTCTTGTCTGTCCGCTGCCCGTTTTGGGTTTCCTTTTCTTCCCGGGGTGTCCCAGAGTCTGTGTCTACTTTTCCCAGGGCTTATCAGTAGCATTCCTCTGGGAGTTCCCCGAAGTCCCGAAGCACCCGCCAACTGCCCTCTGAGTGCTGCGGCTGGACTTCGCTTCGTTGTTAAGACTACCCGTATATATATATGCGTGTTACAGGCATATGGATACATGTATCTCGCTTCTTTGTTCGATCCCTTCTGCCAATGCTGTCACTCCTTGTGCCTGGGCAGCTCTTTCAAGAATGCGACAGACCCACCCGCTGTCTCATATACTATTGGCATCAACGTCTGCTGTCCCGTCGCTTGAGGCGATGCGCCGCCCTCGAGAAACAAGCTGACCATGCCTTCGCTTCTGCCCATCTTAGTGAACAAGGCGCGTAAGCCCAAGTTCGAGCTACACCTGACCATCTACGACCTGAACAACGTCCCGCTCGTTAGCGGCACCTCCCAGATCAAATGGCACCTCCCCCATTCCATGCACGGCGAGCACCGAAGCCGAACGAACAAATGTCCTATCGATAGCGCCAATCATCGCGTCTCCTACAAGTACTCCAAGATAGTGCCTCTTCGGATTACGATTGACCGGAACAACATCCTGACGGAATGCCCAATTGAGTTCGAAGTCGCCCAAGAGTTCCCCTCAGGGACGGGGATGAGGGACGAGAAGATCATACTTGGCACTGTCAAACTGAACCTTAGCGAATATGTGGAGGAAAGCGAGAATTACCCACGACGAAGCATATCATCAGCACCAGGAGGAACACCTGGGGGAGGAGTTGGCCGCGCCAGAGCTCGTTCCAGCTTGGATCATGCGCGCGAGAAGATCCTTGGCCCAGTCTTGAATGGCAGGCCGACAAGCGCCCACGGGTCAGGACCACCTGGTAGTCCCAAGAGTACGATGTCCCAAGGGGCCGCTACCACGAGCTCGTCCGAGGGCCCGCTAGCGGAGGAAGACCTCGCCGAAGAGGGTATCGTACGTCGGTATCTGATGCAGGACAGCAAAATCAACAGCACCTTGAAAATCGGCATCCTTATGGTACAGCTCGAGGGAGATCGGAACTACGTGGCTCCTGCACTCAAGACAGCACCTATGTTTGGGGGTATTGCTGGAATAATGGCATCTGGCGAGTCTACTGTGGATGCTTCTCATGATGATCCGTCCCAGGGCAAGACTACTACGCAAAACCCATCAAGTGCCATCAAGACGCGGGATGCTAGCGAGCTACAAGACATGTACCGACGCACCCTTGCTGCTTCCTGGGCATGCCAACCGGGCGAGTTGCCGCCGATGAATGCGTGGAGGACATATTTGGTGGTGGAGATGGGTGGAAGAACCCAGCAACCCCTTACCGAAATCGAGACACGAATTCGAGAAGCAAAAGCAGAATTCCCGATGACGCAAGCAGCAGCCGTAGTAGCGGCAGCGAGGAAGTCCACCACGGAACCCTGAGACCGAGCGATCTTAGGAAATTACGCCGATACATGCACCACCGTCACCACAGCGGCTCGAGCGAGAAGAGCGGGCTTTCGACGGTGATTGGCTCGCCTCCCCTGAGCGGTGCCTTGGAGAACAACACAAACAATAACCTTCACTATTCCGGCAGTACCCACTCCTCGCGCTCTCATCAAGGGCGTTCGGTATCGCGTCACCGCCCTGCTACCGGCCACAGCAGCCACCGGCGGCAGCATAGTCGAGAAAGTGGCCACAACGGACCCTTCAGCCTCGACGCCGCCGTGAACAGCGGCGGCGGGATGCTGGGCCCCCCCGGTACTCATCGAGAACACCAACAACAACACTAACAGCCACGGCCGGCGCGAAAGTCTGACCAGTCTTGCGCCTTACACTAGGTAGCGTCAGCTCCGAGCGCGACTCCCATACGGGCCACCAGGACCGTGGGCGCGAGGGCTTCCGTAGGCCGAGGGAGGTCGACGAGTTCGAGGTCAGGTCAGACCTAGTGTCCTGGGCACTACCGGGCGCCTCGGTCGCTTAAGAGGTACGATCCAAATAATAACCGGAGCGCTTCTTCATATTCAATAACTTGAACGCCATCAGCGCTTAGCCATGTATATCCCACGTTTCGTTCAGTACAAATCAAGGGGTAATCGGGGGCAAATACGGAAGTAAGCAGAGCGGTGTCTCTCTGAGAGCTGGTGAAATAAGGGGACAGGGCTGTGTTGGAGTTATAGGCGCCAGTAAGGGAAAAGAATAAGAGGAATTGGTGGTGATAAGGGGCGTTGTTGGCAGCTTGTCTTTCGTTCTCATTCATCCTGGGAGGCAGAATATTTCCCATTACACATAGCCATGGACACTCTGTCGAGCGAGAACGACAGACGTGGTATTTAGCGAGCATCACTTGGCCAAAAATTTGAATTTTCTCCCTCTGCATTTCTGAAGCAATAGACCAGCTAGCATGCATATCTGCCCACCCACTCACCCGTACTGCCTTTTACCATGAAAAGGTACATAGAGAAGAAAGTTCATTGGCATTTATGTATGCAATCTCAAGAGGACTGGAATCCTCTTGCAAAGACATTTTATTACCCAGCGCTAATTTGCTGCCCTCCTGAGTTTTTATGATTACGTGAATCAAAGAAAACATGTGCCGCCTGCCCCTTTCCTAGCCTGGTCACAGAGGTAGGACAACCTCGTGATATATTTGCCCCGGGCTCATGTTCGCCTGGCCTGGAAACAGGGAGAAGAGGGCGTTGGCGCTGCTATAGAATAGACAAACAGATGGAGAGGTATAACAACAGCAAACTTGGCGATATCTATTGTCAGCTCTTCGACTCTCACCAGCCACCCTCCTATGAACAGACATCGATGGACCATCATTGTGTAGCAACTAGCAGAACAAACCGCTATATGGCTGCTGACAACGAGATGACTGACGATAGGACAAATGGTTTACCGCAGGGTACCTGGCTGGCAATGGGATATCTGGGTAATAGGATTGAGCAGCGACAGGACCGCTCGTTGACGTAAGGGCAAGTTTCGCTTCTGTCTATTCCAAAGCCCAGGCTATGGGCAAATTGAACGGGATAGCTGGCACTGGATTGACTGGCTAACGACGGATGACCAGCGGTCGACGGGATTATTAGTTGTTAAAGAGATAGCTAGATAGAGACGGGATCACATGTAGGTGCATACGGTGCCGCTCATTGTGGGAAATCATTCGTTCTTTTGGTTATTCTATCAGACCCCCCATATGCGCCACTACCCCCCGTTTATCTGTGTCTACCTTGGACTCATGATCATCGTGATGTAATCTATGGGGCAGCAATGTTACCCCTGACGCCTCCCTTCCCACCGACTTCGCGTGCGGCGATCGTGACGCCGAGGTCAGCGGCAACGTTCACGGTCACCTCGACCTTGCTGCCCTTCTTGAGGCCCCGGATGGCGGCCTCGGCAAGAGTCTCGCCGGACTTCCAGACCTTTTCGCGCTTGTCCTCCTCTTCCTCCTCATCGTCGCTGAAATCACTGTCATCCTCGTCCTTCTCCTCGTCCTTCTTCTCGGGCTTGGGCTCGGGCTTGGTGACCTTGATGTGGGTGTTGCCCTCGATAACCTTGATGAGAACATCTCCGCCCTCCTTGGGGCCGTTGATGTGGATGGTTCGGCGCGCAGGGACGGCAGTCTCCGGGGCGATGATAGGGAGAAACCCTCACCGTCATGGCTTACTGAGACAACACCAATGGCGTTGGTGATGTGAGCCACAGTGGTGACGGCGGGGTGGGTGGACTGGTCAACATCCTCGGTCTCGTACTCCTGGATGAGCGAGGCTTGCAGAGCAGCACCACGGGCCTGGAGCTCGGAGGGGTTGATAGCCGAAGGGTTGGTGGAAGGAGCCTGGATCTGTGTGCTTTCAGGGAAGATGTTGCGCATGTTGGCAGCGATTCTGGGAGTGTGAGAGGTGCCACCTGACAGGATGACCTCGTCGATATCGAGAACATCCAGACCGGCGCTCTTGACAACACCCTCGACCAGCCTGTTGATACCACCGAGCACGTTGCGGGCAACTGTCTCGTAGCGTAATCTGTTGATGGTGGACTGGAAATCGATACCCTCAGCAAGACTCTCCACGCTGAACGAGGCGTTGGTTCCGATGCTGAGAGCCTTCTTGGCGGACTCTGACTCGGCCTTGAGCTTGGCCAAGCTGCGGGCGTTTTCCCGTGGGTCGACGTCCTTGTTCTTCTTCATGAACTCCTTGGCGAAATGGTCCATGAGGACCTTGTCCAGGTGAACACCAGCGAACTCGTAGTCGTGGGCGGTGGCAAGGATGGTGTACATTCCACCTCTTGAAGCAATCACGGCAACATCAGATCGGGTGCCACCAAGATCAGCCACAACGATGTTCTTGTCCTCGAGGATGGCCTCGGGGCGCGCATCGTAGGCCAATACATCGGCGACGGGCTCCTTGATCAGCTGCAGGACTTCGAGGTCGGCATTGTTGGCAGCCTGAATCAGAGCCTCGCATTGCTTGTCGGTGAAGTTGGTCGGTATGGTGAGAACAGCAGAGGTGACCTTCTTTCCAAGGTAGTCGGAAGCAGATTGCACAAGACGGCGGATGTATCGTGTCGCGACCTCGGAGACGGAGAGTGTGGAGGCATCGCCCTCGGCCTTGTCTTGGACGGAGAAGGCGACACTGCCGTTGGCATCCTGCGGGTGCGCAGCGGCGTGGCAGTGGGTGGGATCGATCGACTTGAAGTCCTGGCCGAGGAAATCACGGAAAGAGACGAGGGTGTTGTTGGCGTTTCGGACCAAGAACGCCTTGGCCTGTGTTCCAGTGTACTCCTCGCCGTCGACGTAGGACAGGATCGAGGGGATCTGACGATCACCGTCCTCGTTGGCAATCACCACAGCACTATCGTCGATGGTGCAGGCGATAGAGCTGTACGAGTTGCCAAAGGTCAGGCCGATGGCGCACCGCTGGTCCGGCGCAACGGCCTTTCGCTCCCCATTGGCAGCCATTTTCAGAGTATCGATTGTCGTGAGGGAAAGGGTGAATGGGTGAGGGTGACGACTGGTTTGCAGCGTCTAGTATATTCAGATCTTGAAGAAATTCTTCACGCACATGTAAGAGCCACTACGAGGAGGAAAGGTCCCGCTAAAAAATTGGAAGTCAATTGTTAAATTCCCCCACTAGAACTCGCATTATTATGCATACCATGCATAAACAGCTTTTATTCCCCGACTGCTATAATTATGCTCGTCCGTACTCGTGATGTTTGACATAGTAGAATAACAGCTGTACATAATTAATATCACACTATAACAACTGTTATTCCAGCTATACGAATTAACTCCTATGGCAATGTTCATGCTTATGCCTATCAAACTTATGCATTATCTAGCCGCATTCGCCTATGTATTTGTACTATATGATTATGCAATGCTTTGCCTGGATTACCCCACTGTGCCTGGCTAAGGAATTCTCCAGCCACAAGAGCCCCTCCAAAGACATAATCCATCCATGCCGTGCTCTCAAGCCACACCGACGCTGAACCATATTATTTTTCAGTGAAAGCAAGCGAGTCTGGATACAACATTATTGCTGTTTTGGGAACCAGTGAACCGCAAGAGTCAACGACACAGCTAGATTGTTCAAGAGCGTAATTCTCTTGCCTTTTCAGCTGCCAAGGATGGCGACACAGACAGACAAAGTCTACGTTCTTCCGGGTGATGAGATTGACCCGGCCTTAATACCATCTCACCCAAAGCATCCTCTTAGGCTCGGTCCGGGCCTCAGGCATGTTCCTCCGAGTGATCTGTTCCCCACAACTGCCGGCCAGCTCGTCACAGATCGGGAGGAAGAACCTGATATGGGTGGAATCTAATGGCGGACGAGTACGGTTATGACCCTCTCCTTAGCTTGAAGATGTCTGAGACTGACAAGACCCCAGTACATCCCAGCTGTTGGCGACTTGGTTATTGGGACCGTCCATCACAGTGCAGCTGACTTCTTCTATGTCACTCTATCTGATTACACCTCCAATGCCACGCTACCCCAGCTGGCCTTCGAGATGGCTTCGAAGAAAAACCGGCCTCAATTACACTCCGGAGATCTGGTGTACGCCCGAGTAAGTCTGGCAAACAGACACATGGACCCGGAGCTGGAGTGCGTATCGCCAAGCACGGGGAAGGCCGAGGGTCTGGGCCCGTTATCAGAAGGAATGCTCTACAGCATTTCCTTGGGGATGGCGCGAAGACTCCTCATGCGCAAGTCTGCCGAGGAAGGCAAGGTTGTTGTGTTGGATGAGCTCGGCTCGGCCGGCCTTGCTTTCGAGACCGCGGTCGGCAGGAATGGCAAGATGTGGGTGAACAGCAAGGACATGAAGACCGTGCTCGTGGTTGGGCGGGCCGTCACAGAAACAGACGAGAAGAGCCTCGCCGTGGAGCAGCAGAAGAAGCTGGTCCGCAAACTTGTGAAGGAAATGGCATGAGTATCCTGTGGCAACATTTGCCAGCCATCAACTGGTGATGACGAGTCCCCGGGAAGCTTTCAGTCATGCGGAGACGCGTTTTTGGTCTAGAGCTTCCGATTATCTGGGTTCATGTACCTGGACGATTCGTGCTGAGATACAGCACCCTGTTACGGTTGTTCTTCCGCCATGTCCTGGTGCAGGCGACACTCGCGTTTCGAGCAGAGTAGGCTAGTCCAGGGAAGCCGCTACATACCTTCACCTTGTATGAATTCATTTTACGATGAGTTACCTATCTTACATCGAAACAGTTGTTGCGACAAGGACAAAGGCAGCTCGCTAGCTATGAGTCTCGATCTCCGTCACCGTTTGTCCTTGCATGTGGTTGCGGTGCTGGTGATGACCTCCTTCACACTCCGGGAAGCATCACATGAAGTCAAACAGGGATCTGCCAAGTTGTAGCGCTGGGGAGGATGAAGGAGCAGAGGGACTGCAGACTACTATTGCAGATAGAGCAAGACCACCAGCATCTTCCCCTAGTAATCAAAGTCAATTAATTGCGCACTTGATAAGTAGGGTCTTCTCGTGCTGCAGCGTACAGTGAAACCTTAGCAGCTCATTACGCCATGACGTCACCCAATTATGGGGGGTTCGGTACACGATGAATATAGTCTTTGACATCTGATACACGTAGCTGACTTCTTCACCTACTTTTCTTCCCCCCCAAGCAAACATAAACATGTGTCTGGTCTGGCCTGCGCATGGTATGCGGGTTAGTGGGGTTTAAACGGCCGCTCCTGTCGGGACCTAACCTATACCAGTCCGAACTTGGTGTTTTGCGACTGGCGGCTTGACTCATTGGCGACGGGATGACACGCCTGACAGTGGAACAGCTGGATGCCTAGGTAGCAGCGGGATGGCGACATAACCAGAAATGGATATCGAATAATAATTCGAAGTAATCGCTGTCCTTCATGGTGTGAACGTGGGGTGCCTTCCTGCAAGTGTGCGAGTATGCACTTACAATCGGGTAGCTGAGGTGCTAATAATCCAAACCAGAAAGAATAAAGTATCAAACGAAGCTTTTGCGGGTGAGTGGGATGCAACTTTCTTCCCGGGCTAGTCAACCACCCCAGAATCTCATATCAATGTTTTTCTCAAGGCTCCCAACCCTGGAAAAAATTGAATAAAGTACAAATCTCTTTTTTGGACTTTAGACCGTACACTCGCTTGCATTGCTAAAAGATAGCTGTTTTGGTGGTCTACCAGACCTCACCACCTCAGCAACCAACAACATTGACAACAAATAGCCATCCACACACGCTGCCCAAAAAGTGAAGGGCTTGGCGCGGCCATCGCCATGACCTGATACCATAACTGTAGGGCAAAATGGCTAAATTCGACGACTTGCCCCTCGAGATGGTCTTGGCCATCTGCGAGCACCTTTCGCTGTACCAGCGTGTCCGGCTCGGACTGTCTTGCGGATTCCTGTACAACTGTATGCGCAAGGACAAGGTCTGGGAGCGCGTGCTATGCAACACGGACGACGAGCCCGGCAAAGGCACCGTCTACCGCGCCAACACGGACGACGAGGACCGGTGGAAGTTCCTGGAGGAGCTTGAGGTCACGCTTCCCGACCATGAGCTGTGCTATTACTGCCGCATCTTCCACCGGCGAACCCTGCCCAAGACGCAGACCCTGTGGCGGCCCCTACCGGGGAAGAAGGCCACAGGCACCGAGTGCGATGCCAAGGAAGTTACGTTTCCGCGTTGGGCGTCCAAGATTGGGGTTTCGGGTTCCGCGACATTCACGCCATTATGCGAAACCATCGGTTCGGCCCTGGCTTTGGTGTCCCTCTTTCGGAATTATGTATCTCCACCGATTGGTCGTATGCAGAGACCTACAAGAAGCTACACAATGCCTCGCGATCCGTCTTCAAGTGCTTCCACAGCTACACAAAGCTGGACACCGAGGCCGTCATTGCCAATGGGTGCCTACTGGTCCATCGCGTCCAGCGCCTCTGGGTGCCCGTGCACCTTTCCGGGTCCGACGTGCTGGTTCGATACGGCTTGGGAAGCATCGCCGGCGACTTCAAGATCTGCTCTCACCACAATCCATACACCGATGAGATGATCGCCAACTTCATCGGGCCTGTCAGAAGAGGCTACTGTTACGCCTTGGCCGCTAGCTCCGTGCCTGGCACCACCCGGAGTCTCTTGCCCCGCCAGATCAAACGATGCGAAGATTGTCCTACCGAATATGAATTTACACATCACATCCATGAGGATGATAGCAGCGTCGAGCTGGTGCTGGATGTATGGCAGAACTTCGGCAAGTGTCTGAAACCCAAGACACCGGGTTGGCTCAACTGCTGGGGCCGATTGAATCCTCGTTTCCAGTCGTCCGGCAACGACGAATATCGCGCCGGATGGGCCAACTCCGACATAGCGTACGTGGCCAACGAGACGCTCTTCCCGACGCTTGCAGGCGCCAGTGCCGCAAGCCACGCCTCTGCGGCTAGAGCCCGCGAACACTGGAAAGCCCTGAAGGAATCGTCTGCAGCTCTCTCCCAAGGAAGGGTTGGCGCGCCTGTCGTCCCCCATCTGCCCCGCCACGAGCTGGAGGCCCTGAAAGAGAGCATTCTGAAGTCTCGCGGCCAATCGACCCTTAGGATGGCGCCGTTCCCGAGCTCCTTCATCAGCAGCAGCGGAAACGTAGCAGTAGCATACACGCGCACGCCTGGGGTCGTCCGCCAGGACACCCTTCATCAACAACTGCCTGTACAACAACTGCCTGTACAACAACTGCCTGTACAACAACTGCCTGTACAACAACTGCCTGTGATACAGGGTTAGTACCATGCCGCTACAAGCTGTTGTGCAATGTAAGGATATTGCCAACGGAGACATTTGTTACTATGTTTGAATTCGATTCAGAATAGCGGTACCAATGATCTTCGTCAGATTTATGGCGGTCTGGTGCTTTCTGTATTCTTCTGTAACGACTGAACAAGGTCGCTGCATGGTCTTCTACTGTTGACCGTGGCAATACGATAGCTAGCGGTAGTCAGCAATTACAGCGGCTTTTCCCAATGTGTATAAAACTATAACGAGCAGCAGAGATTTGTTGCTAGTACCTATATCTATCGCATGTTTGAGCTTAGTAGCTGTCACAAATGGAAGGACGGGAATCAGACACGAGTGGGAAGAAGACCAGGACAATCTGTCTTCCCAAGGGTGCCGACGGCCACATGATTGCTAATGGTGATAAATGATTCTTTGGATTTCCTGGTCACCTCCACCATATCATATTGGCATTGTAGTGTAGGGATCTCACCCGCTAATAAGGGGCGAGCAGCATATGTAGGGGCAGCTTTCTCTGGACCTCGCTGCCACACGTTTCCTAGCTGACGAGGCAAGGGTTACCTAGCTCTTCCTCTTCCGCCCTCGCGCTGTCTTCGTTTTCTTTATTTGCGTGTTTCCTCAATTACAATAGCGACTGATCCCGCCGCTGCAACCCTTCACCATCACATCACCTCCTGGGTTGTGTAAGTTTTAGTTACATAAGCAGGGACCTAGCTGTGATGGGGAAGTCGAGATTTATCCTCCTTGTGTTCTCCCCTTAACCTTTCTTTTCTCCACGATACCTGTGGACGACGAAATCTCACTCCAATTGCCGCCTCGTAGCACCACATCCGCCCTACAGACAGGATCATCCACTCCACAGGGCAGACGCTCCTTGTACATATAACGTCGAGCCAGCCACACATTGTGCGCAGCCCACATAATAGATAGTTAAGTACATAGAAAACATGACTCCGCCACCGCCGCCCCCACGCCTTGCCATTCTGTCAAGTCTCGAAGATCATGGCTACGTCAACCCATAACCCCCAAGTCATGCAATTCTGTTTGTGCTCCAGCTCCTCACTCATTCTTCTTGTACGGCGCTGGAGCACAGCAATAGAAATGCAGGGAGCCAATGGGGAGAAGGCAATCAGGGGGGGTCAGGTTTCAAGCAGCAACGAAATGCGTTTACCTGCAGCAAGCGATTCATCTTCAGGTTGGCCTGTTCGTGATATTATACAAGCAACATGGGAAATAGGCCGCAGCCACACACGTACTATTGTCACAGGTCCACGCTACTACGGCGCCACTATCTGCAATGCATATCAACTGCAGATGACCCTGGCCATGGAATGTATGCCAAGAACGGTAGGGCTGTTCCACGTCGATTTGATGTACTAGGCTTGGCCATACCGAATTCAACCTCTCCGTTCATTGTAGACAACCTTATACATTTCCCCGGTGCGCATGCGCCCCGGCCTGCAAACACCTCCTTCATCTTCAGCCATCTACATCTGGATCGCCATTTTTGTATCAAGGATTTACTTTGTTCTCCTTGTGGGAGGAAACGGAGGGAACATCAGGGAGAGGGAGAGGGAATAATAGGGGCAAAGGAGAGGAACACTGCCAGAGCTTAAAGGCAATGCCAAGATTGTTTTACCCGGATATCAGGAGCATTACAATGAATGATACCTGAGGGCTGAAGAAGGACGTATTCTGCCTAATTCCTTTGAAAGTAACATACTTACAACTGCATGATCTGTCCTCTCAGCCCGCGCTGTCTCCTATTGGTACGCCCATGGCAGTTGCCTGTGTACCCGCCCCAAGATAGATCTGACAAGCAGGACGTGGTTGTTGCCAAGATATGGTTGACCTGTCACCTAAGTGCATCTTTAGCTTGTAACTTTGGCAGACCGGTTTCCTGACCCTGTCGATGAACCCTGTAAGCTGAACCCCACCTGCACTGCCATTGGCTTTCACGCTGTCATTATTGAGGAGACGCAACGTCTCTATATGATACTTATGTTATGCAGCCGTACGATCATGACCTCAGCCATCTCAGGAGTTACAAACGCCAATAGGTACAAACTAAAAGTGTGCCCAAGACAGCTACCTCCCAATCAGTCAAATGTACAGATGGAGCATGTGTGTTCACTCGGCTCTTCGCCTACAGCTATATAAGTAGACCGCAAAGCCTGGCACGGCATCGATTCTCCGAATTGGACTGTTATATCACTCGGAGCAGTAGGCATGTAGTACATGAAGCAGATATCTTTCGCGAACTAGCTGTAAATGAGTAAAGACAACGCAGTATACGGGTATCTTTCGTAGACGTCCCCAGAATAACTTCGCAAATAAAGCCATCGTTAGTTCCCAGCCTATACATTTAATCCCATCATTATAAATCATCGCAGTAAGGATTTCCTCTCCCATCCTTTGAAGCTGCTTAAGCTGGTCTTAATACAGGAGAAGTAGAGCCCGGCTCAAAGATCCCAGAAAGATAAGCTTGACGATGCCAGCCCCTACCGTTCGACCGGAACGCGATCAAGCGGGCTAAGAAGACGGTCAAGCGGACGCATAACGCGATTGAGCGGGCTAAGAAGACCGCATAACCCGATTGAGCGGACGCAAAACGCGATTGAGTTTCGCCCGTCCGCCTACCGTTTGCCTGGTATTGGAATACTAGGACTTGGATGAAGAAAGGGGTATAAAAAGGAATGAAGAGAAGGCATGATAGAAACGCATAGGTGGTAATACAATGTGGGAGCATGCTGCTTAGTCATGGGAAGGACGTGAGGCGGTTATTGCTCCGCCGGAGTGTTTAGGACATTAGCTGCAGCTTCTTCGTAGCCCTTATATGCCATAGCCTCAATGCCCTCGGGTACTTCGCCATTTTCGACGGCTTTTTGACGCTCTTCAAGGCTATCGATCGACTCCGGGCGGACGAAGCGTGCGGTCAGAGCAAACCGGAGTTTGCCACTTGGGGTAACCTCGTGCTGTTATTCCATTAACATCATGGCTAGAGTAAACACGGGAGTAAACAATAGAACCTTACCTCATATTCCCTTTGGATATCTGTTCCATGCATGATGACAATATCTCCATGCTTCAGGACAAGCGAGATGACACTCGGTTTGTCACCCCTCTTTCCTTTACCCTCTTGACCAAGCTGCGTCTTCCGCTTCGGGCGGAAGCGCATCACAGCTGGCGATCCGAGTGACAGCGTAGCAACGGCGGGGCCTAGTTCTTTCTCTCCATCGTCATGGTAACTAATCTTCGAACCTTGGAAGTAGCCCAACGCCAGAAGCTCGTTGAACTTCTCGGATTTCAGGCTCATCGATGTGTCCGAATAGTCGCTTGCCGACTCCTGAATGAACTCGGACAAGTGAGTGATTCCAAGGGATTGTGCCCAGTCCAGTTGAGCCAAGCCTGTTAGAATAGTATCCGGTGCATGCTTAAACCCAACCGAATCGACAAATACACCGAACTTGTAGAATGCACCCTAGGACTCCTTGTTAGCCTGTCCCATCGGATATGACTTCAGATGCAAGTAGGAGGAAATGAAATTACTCACGTAATTAAAGGCGAAATGAGAGGTCAACTCTTCTCGCCGACTGCCTTTGGCTCGTGCCGGGTTCCGCCGGAGTCTGAGATCTTCATTCTGCATTGCCAGATACAAGTTATCCGGACCATTTGGCAAAGAGCACGTCTCCGGAGTTGCGCGGAAGACGGCAACCGCTCCGCCAATCAGACCCTCGGAGTTCGGAAAGCCGTACATTTCGATGGCATATCCTCCGCTTTCAATTGTCTTGTGTTCGATCGACGCATCAACGTGTTCCAGTCGACGCCGAGCATCTATGGCTGTGCACTCCTCATTCACGTTCGACAGTGGATAGTTGGTGAATGCAACGATGTGCTTGAAATTGCATCCTGTAATCTCATTCTCGCACGCCCATCCCCACCAATAAACCCGCCGGCTACAAAGACCGCATTGTGGACAGACGATGCCTCGCTTGAATTCAGACTCTGTTCCGTAGCTTGTCTGATTTGCTATTGGTAAGGCGGGTGCGGCCTGCGGAAGCGGAAGGAGGTCCCGGTTGTTATGTCTCTCGAGAAGGAACACTTCGCTGTAAACCAACTCATCCGGATTGACGGGGCGGCCGAATTCGAGATGGTTCTGGCAGGATATTGACAGGCATGTCCATCCCTCAGTGTACACAGTCTTACTATAAGTAGCACACCGATCGCAGGACTTACCATCACACTGGAACTCGCCGACAGGAACTGGCTCCGCTTCATAGCTGGCCGGCATCCACCATGACTTTACTTGCGGATCAACCTTCTCCAGTCGTACCATGTATTCGGATACTAGACTGTTGTCGACTGCAATGGTTTTCTCGGCCCATACGTATGTGACCAGAAAGAAGCCCATGAAACAGAATGGGTGCGGAGGCTTGACTGGGTAACTGGGGTTCTTTGAACCTGTTGCACACCATCAGTTCACCAATGCCAGGTTCCTTCACACAGCGTCTTACCAATCACAACGGACACCGGCAGCTTCTTCTCGAAAGCATCTACCACCCATCTATACCTTCGGCAATCCTGGTCTTGCGCTTTCGTTCGAAGCATGCGCCCAGATGCTGTGTCCAATTCTCTTCCGCCGCCGCTATACATCAAAGTCAATTGGCTGCGTATGAACATCATGATCTGAACACTCACATGGTGGTAATGATGATGCTATCTGTGATCATCACATGCGTGGAGGCAGCGCCATCGAGCACCATACCCTTCAGGGTGTTGTCTACAGTGTAGAAGCAACCTTCATGATTCTTGTTCAAGGGCAGTGCGTCCGCAAGCTGACCACGCTTGTCGGCAAAAGCAATCGGCTGGTCACATGCCTCAGGCTTATCTGCGTGAATATCGTCAAGTTTAACAGGGGCGCATTGAGCCACGACGGTCGCGACGGTCGCAATGGTCGCAGCTTCTTGCTGTTGGTTTGAGCTGGAGGATGACAGGGAGGTCTCTTGAGTCTGCGCGATAAAGGATTCGTTAATGGTATGGTCGGCAACCTCGAACCGCCGTCGCTTGGTGTCGAGGATGGGTCCCAGTTGGGAAAGCTGGTGCTTTGAGGCAGACTGATGCATCTTGGAAATCTATCAATTTAGTCGGTTAGATTAGCAACTGAATATAAGAATCAGCAGACGAGAGCCGAGTGCGTCCGGTGCAGAAGCATAGCCGAAGATCAAGAAAGATCCAGGCATTATACTTGCCCGCTCGGTCGCCATCGTTCTCTATAAGAAATAATCGCGTTCGCAGTAACACTAGCTACGCTCAATCGCGTTCGTGGCGAGAAAGGCAGACTCAATCTGTTCATAGCCGTCGTGCGAGAACATGACTGAGCGCAGCCCGTCCGCGGCGGTAGGAGCGACGGTGACGATTAAGGGGGGAGGAGCGACGGTGGTGATTAAGGGGGGAGGAGCGACGGTGGTGATTAAGGGGGCAGGAGCGACGGTGACGATGACGGGGGCAGCGACGGTGACGGGGGCAGCGAAGATGGGACCATGAAGGGGGCGAAGGCAGTGAGGGCAGCGACGATGAAAAATGCGACAGGTGCAAATTGGTGATACACGTGGTATAGTGAAGCGATGGCTGTACCAAGAGGATAGTGGCACACTTAGCCTGCCTCGACGGACTTACCTGAACTTGCGCGTTGCTCAGTATCACAAGGGAGAGGCAGATAATATCGTCAAAAGGAGGCGCGAAGACCGACGAAAATATCTTTGGTATAGTACTAGAAGGAACGACGAGGTGATATCGTTAAAAGGAGGCGGAAGGGCCGACGAAAATATCTTTGGAGTAGTACTAGAGGGAACGAAGGGTGGTGTCGTTAAAAGGAGGCGTAACGGCCGACGAAAATATCTCTGGAGGAGAATTGAAGGGGAAGATGGGTGATATCGTTAAAAGGAGGCGCGAAGGCCGACGAAAATATCTTTGGTATAGTACTAGAAGGAACGACGACGTGATATCGTTAAAAGGAGGCGGAAGGGCCGACGAAAATATCTTTGGTGCTGTAGTAGAGGGATATGGGTTGTGGTGTGAGAGTTGAAGGTCGAGTGTTGGAGGTCGAGTGTTGTCGAAGGCAGCAGTTCCTGTGTGGGGAGGACATATTTATTAAGGAAGGCAGCGTCGTCTCAAGTAATGGCTACTCGGTTACTACACTTGAATCATCTTGACGGGACTTGTTAAGAAGGGACGACTGGAGTACTACTAGATATATTCAAGGAAGGTGCGAAGCCCCTTATCAGTGTGACCCCTTATCGGTATAAGTCATTGTATACAACGTGTTAGAGATAGCAGATTTTGTGTAGAGAGGCTATATTTAACAAGGGAAGCGACGTTGTCTTGAGTAATAAGTACGCTGTCCCTACCTTTCATAGCAGGGGCATATTAACAAGGGACGACTGGAGGACTACTAGGTATATTCAAGGAAGGCACGACACTTTGTAATGGAGGCTTGTTAAGGGACAACTGGAGTGTTATTAAGTTTGTTTAAGGAAGGCACGAAGCCCCTTATCGACATTACTCCTTATTAGTATGAGATTTCGTGTGTAAGAGGGCAGCAGGCTCTATGGGGAGAGGATATTTCTATTATTTCTTTCAAAGGAGGCGGTGTCGTCTCAAATACATGTAGATAACAACCCCGTGGGCACTACACTTGTATTATTATAACGGGACTTGTTGAGAAGGGGCGACTGGGTGTGCTATTATGCCTCAAGGAAGGTACGATGCCCCCCTTATTAGTAAAAAGGATGGTGTGCAGAGTGTTGGAGGCAGACCTTGCACAGCTAGAGAGAATGCTTCTACCAGAAAACGGGGACTCTAATCACGCCGAGGCCATTGCATTGGACTCATGATGATGCTTGGTGAGGATGGACGACTGGACGTACTACTATATTCAAGGAAGGCGCGAAAGGCACGAAACCCACACGATGCTCCTTGTCAATACCTCAAGACATGTACATACTTATGTATGTTGTGATGGAAGGTGCGAAGAGTACATCAGTACACTGCCCCACTGAGCATTAGTCTGGTTGTGACTCAGTATGGCAAGCATCCGACTGTCATTGAATGTTTGGTAAATCACAGGTGGAGTGATAATGGCAGGCTACCTTTCACATGGTCAGTTGACCGTATCGTGCAGTTCTTCCATGGCCAAGCATCTCCTGGATGACCCAGAGTGTTGTGCACAGGACTTACCCACAGACATGCCTGGTGGTGGCCAAAGTAAGCATGTATGTTGAAGCGTAGATGTATAATAATAGAAATGCTAATTAGTGTATTACTGAAGCCTAGGTGCCTATGGAAGCAAAAGGACCTTGACAAAGCAGGCAGTTGTTGCTGTGATGTATTGCTTAATGCGGGCTGCTTAAAAAGGGGGCGAAGCACGATGGCTAGCGCGGAAATTGCTGCTGTGCAGCACACACCCAAATCACCACGTTCGTGCATAGCAAATAGAAATCACCATGACAAAACATGACATGTCTAGGTACCTCACCACGAATTGCTTGTCTTGTCTCCTATTGGGGGTTCGGTCAAGCAGCATCTATATGGCATCGCGGCTTCCCAAAGAGTCTCTTGAGAACATAATGCGACACGAAAGCAGGAAACGTAATTGAGCGCCCGACGGACGGCCACAAACGGGTGGCGGACGGGCGAAAAACGCGATTGAGTTTTCGGGTTTTAACACGGGCAGGATAGCCGGGAAGTATATTACGCGAGCGGCGGGCGGCCTGCTGTGGACGGCCAGGAGGAGGTTTCAGAATGCGGGGACAGGGCGGCAGGCGGACGGAGAATGGACTGATAGTGTTAGGTTGACTTAGCTATATCATTTAGTACAGGGTAAGGCTGGTTTGGTGGTGGATAGGTCTGTCCCCGGGGGTGGGCCTTGCAATGGTTCACGGATTAGGTAAATAAGTCCTTGGGCGTTCACGGTGATTATAACGATGTATGTATATATATACGAGACGCGAAAGTCTAAACAGATAGCTGGCTGGGATTTTGAGCCAGTGTTGATGACAGGCGACGGGCAGGCCTGCCAAAGAAGCACATTTACGGCCTGGCTACCCCTGAAACACAGCTTACCTTTGGTATTTGGTAAGACAGTGGAAGCCATGATATCCCTGGACCTCTTGATCTACATTCGCCTCAGCACATTGAGGAGACGACATTCTTGGGTTACTTCGAAGGGTATCGCTCAAGGCTCCCGCATCAGACTGTTCACCATGCCCACGAGAAGGGAGATAGAGCAAACAACTTGACGCATTACTGAACAAGCATCGTATGATATACAGTGAGAGCTCTTTAATATGAAGGCTCTAAGGGATCTCGCGACGGCTGGCCAGCACACTTCTTGTGCTGGCCAGGTAGACAATCAACAAGACTTCCCCGATCTTGCCGAATGGCATATGTGGATCAGGACTTGGTGCTGGATATCCGGCGGTCTTGTTGGCTTCATATTCACCCAAGTGACTTGCCCTGGGCTTTCGTCATAGGCGAAAGGCAGCTAGGCATCCGGCCTGAATAGAACGGTTGAACCTAGGTTCGCTCCCTGACGCCACCACCAAAGCGGTATATGAACTACTACCTGGTTACCCAAGCTGGCGTCTGGAGCGAAAGCATGGAGCAGAGCCAGAATCGTGGCCAAGGGTAGACGTGAACCAGGCTGGTTGTAGGCGTCCAGTGCGGCGGCTTGCTTAGAAATAAATGACCTTGGACGTATTATCGGGGTGAAGTCAAATCCATCCCACCACTACATGGATGTTATCGAGGGGCTAAAACTAAGAAAAGAGAATAGGCAACGATGGACGGAAGTTCAACTGCGCCGAGTGTCTGGCTTCACGTTGCAGAGCAATCTCAGGCTGGCCAAAGAGGTATGGTTGGTGGCAGCCGCCCACTTACAGTGAGACGTCATGGTTTTGACGGCGTGACCCGACATTCTGGTTGCTCGTATCGATGATCGTTCACGATCTTTAAGCTTATTGTACGCGAGTTAGACAAGGGCTCCATCACTAATGGATATTCAGATCGTCCAGTGCCTAGGTGACAGCTCCATTTGCAATGGACATATACCACGCGACTCTGGCAAGGAATAGTGAATACCGATGCAAGAGCAAATAATATGGTCTAGTACAGCTCACCGTGGCTGTCGCCGTTCAGAAGAAAACCTCTCTTTTCGGGTCTTCGTTGAACATGGGCGCAGGAAATCCACCTCCAGGGCTCGACCACAACCCTTGCCGCCATCAGCTCAACACCATGCCGGGGTATAAAACTGGCGCGTATGACCGCACCGAAGATACGGTGACATGTCGTTGAAAGCAGCTCTACTTGTAGCATCCCAGGTACAGAATCCTCAGCTGAGCCTGAGAGGCTTATTTATTGGTGTTGTGTTGCACTTCTCAGGGCGGATACAGCATGGAGCTGATGTGAATCTCCACCACGAAAATTCTGTCGACTTTTTTCCCATCCTCCGCTACTAACATACATGTTTCGCGCATCGGGATGTGTATTCGTTCTTGATGAGGATATATCCATACTCCTACGCCGCTGAAGAAAATGCCCGCCGTAACAGAACGGCAGGGGCCAGGGACTTTTCTCCTGTAACTTACATACATATGTATTATCACCCCGTCAGTGCGTACATGCGTCTTGACCGAATGCAGCCCATGCCATATGCTGATTAAAGCCAAGGTGTAAAGCAGCCAAGTGATGCTCTCCTGCGGCCATGGTGACTGTGCTACGAAGAGGTTTCTTACATACTACAGGTCGATGTGACATGGAGCTTATCTTTTACCAAGTAGGTGCGTAGGCCTGCCAATAAATGTGGTGCAACGGAAGATCGCTACAGCGAAGGGGATGTAACCTAGGTCGTTCTCCATTCGGAACCTCCTCCGGTGATCGATCTGGGCCCGGGCCTCCTATGTACGTAGGATTGACGAAATCACCCTTGCCTACGACCTCGTGGCAGCCAAGTACCCGACTCCATCATTGTTTCAGAATCCATCTTATAGACCCACCCGCACAAGTCTTCACCCTGGTAGTGGGGGAGGGGCCAACAAAGTCGGGCAGTCGGGAGTGATGTTGCTTTTGCCGAATCACGATGTTGCAACCTACATAGCCTACTGTAGCATTCGTAAAAAGGAAACAACAACGACGCTGGGCTGGATGTAGTAGTGTACAGTATAGTACTTAATGTAAAAGAAAAACTCATAGGGCCGATTCATGAGGAAACGGCCAAAGACTGCAACACGATCAAGGCTCGGCGGGTCTCTTCCCAGTCTGTCAGCGTCCGGGAGTCAGCAATTCACCGAACGAATGCGGTATGCTGGCCCGCTCTGGTGCATCCGGTAGTCACTACATCGAAACACGACTTTCCTCTCTGGTAAGGTAGTACTCCGTAGTTCCAGCTGCATACATACTGATATCGTCTTATCTGACCGAGGCGCAACAGGAATGACAACCGAGCCCTTTTCTATTCGGGACACACTTGACACTGGAGCCCGAGCAGACAGGGGATGTACATGGCTCACCAATGGTCTAGTCTAGTACGTTCCCCCCTTCCACCCCTTGCAGTATGCAGCAGTATCACACAGCTTCCTTTGGTGGAAGTTTGCTTGAGGTGTCAGCCAGGGTGGGTCGTTTATAAGCAAGTATGCTACACCAACGCAGCGTTAGTTAGGCAAGGGATCCGAGGCATGAGCGTTGCAATGCGGATCTGAGCAGTCCAGAGGATTCTATACTTGGGAAAACTCGTTAGATCATATAAGGCCCAGAGCGGTCCGAGGGCTGAATCTCTGGTTCCGCCGCGACGACTGCCACTCCCACGAGAAGGTCTTGCGTGTCTTGAAAGAGTAAACACATTATAATCTTCTTCTCCCCAACTTGTCGGCTTCAAGCTGGACCTGAAGCACTATATGATGTGGCTGTTATATCTTTCTTGGTGGTGGGCCGCTCTTGCCCTGGGTGCAGCAACAAACCAGTCGGCGCCTACCGACCACCTAGAGTCAACGAGGGCGGCTCCCGCAACAGAGCTGCTTAGCCAGCTCTCCTCATGCGCCGTAAGTGAAGCTATGATCCCACTGTTAGTGGACGTTAGCCTTCCCCCGCTTCGACTGACATGTTTTTCGTCTTCTTTCCCAGCTCAAATGTATCGTGCAAGAAGCCCCAAAGGTGGGATGCGGCATCCTCGACGTCGAGTGCCAGTGTGCCAGCGAGCCCCTGTACGGGCTCCTGGTCGAGTGTGTCATCGACAGCTGCACCATCGCGGAGGCCATCGGGCTCGCCAAGGTCGATGCGAAGCAGTGCCACCGGCCGACGGAAACGCGGCAACACATGATTCTCGGCATCTCCATCGCATCCGGCGTCATCATCCTCAGCGCCTACATCTTCCGCATGATCTCGCGGTTGGCCATCAGCAGATACTGTTGGTGGGATGACTTGTTCCACACTGTTTCCATTGGCTTCGTCATACCTATGACCATCTTTGCCAACTTGAGTACGTGGCGTTGATGACCATCGACTTCGCTTCCATTTTTACTGATATCTTGCAGTGGCAACTCATGGGTTCGGAAAGCACTTGTTCCAAATCGAACCCGAAGATGCCCCAAAACTGTGGGCCTGGTGTGAGTACTCTCACTGGTGTTGCTATATATGCGAGTTGTTTGACTGGCCTTGCTGACGCGTTCCGGATATGACGCAACAGTCTACGTCTGCCAGATCCTCTGGGCCTTCAACATCCTCGCGCTCAAAATCTCCATCCTGTGCCTCTATCTGCGCCTGTTCCCGGGGCGGCGCTTCCGCCACGTTTGCACCGCGGCCCTCGCGCTGCTGGTCGTGTCCTCGCTGCTGCTGATCGCGCTCGACATCTTCCAGTGCATCCCCGTCTCGGCGGCCTGGACCCTGCAGCACGGGGAAGCGCAGTGCCTGGACCTCACGGTCGTCGCGCTCGCCAACGCGGCCGTCAACATCTTCACGGAGGCGGCCATCTGGTTATCCCGCTACCGATCCTCGTCAAGCTCAAACTGTCGACGCGGCAGAAGGCCGAGGTGATCGGGTTGTTGAGCCTAGGCGCCATGTACGTTCCCCATCCGTTCCTTTCTGTACGCGAGGAAGAAAAGCCTCGTCGCTAATCCCAATAATCCAACAGTGTCATCTTGGTAGCCGTCCTCCGGATCCCCTCCTGCAGACCCTCAAGAGCCTCGTCGACGCCACGTACACCAACGCGCCCGTCTTCATGTGGACGTGCGTCGAGGCCATGGTGGCGCACCTGTGCGTCGCGGCGCCGGCCATCAAGCTGCTGTTCACGAAGGTCAAGACCCGGGTCAACACATCGCTCGAAGGGGGCAGTTCGGGATACCAGAGCTTTGGGAAGGGGGAACAGAGCTCCAAGCTGAGCACCATGTGCCGCAAGGGGTCACTGGCAAAAGGAGGGCAGCCGCAGAAGAGCTGGGACCAAAACAATCACACAGTAGACGGTAGTGTGGGCGAGGACTATGAGATGGACGGCCGATGGCGACCACAAGACGGGATACGCTTGGAGGCGCGGATCGAGAGGACGAACGAAATGAAACGTTCACAAACGAAGTACGATACTACTTGGTTGGCTTGATTTATGGCTTGGCTTTCTCGCTGAACATATATACCGATTTCCAAATGTTTAAAATATGCAAACACCTGGTCCTTATCCCGTAGCTCCGTGAGAAGTGTTCCTTCATATGGAGCGGCCCGCCCTGTGTACGAATCAGCACAGGTTGCACCCCAGAAGGTTCATGATAGGCACGGGCCGAATACGGCAGCATGAGAAAAGGAGGATGTTTGGATAGCTCCTGCGGGTATTGAAAATCGATCAAGATATTGACTAATTAGCATATTCGAACAGCATAATGATGAGTATTCCATGGCGTTCAAGTATATATTGGGGTGTTTGGATGGTTGAAGGCACCGTAGGATGGCGCGGTTTGGTGGGCACGCAGGTAGAGGCGTTGGCCGTTCAGCAGTCCTCGATAACCTTCATTGAACCCGGACAGCGTCTCGTCATAGGTAGGTAGTCTCTCATGCAGTAGACGATGAGCGGCAACCGAATTCCATTCAACAGGTGTGCTAACTAGAAAGCCGAGGGGTAAGAGCTATTGGACAGAGTGAATCGTCCGGCTGGTCCATGGCCCAGAGTTAACGAGCTTTGTGCATAAAAGGGTATCAATCATGGAATTTGTTAGTCTTTGCCCGCCTCACGACACAGGAAAGAAGAATGGAACAAAGGAGGCGGGTTGGACTTGGAGACATTCGCGACATGTAGCTGACCTCGAGGACCTTGGCTACCACAGCTGAAAGAAAGAGACGAGTCAGAGGAAGCAGACTCCCGTCGCGGCCACACTTAATCGCCGGAGCCTACCAATCAGTGCTAGATGCCGCAGTGACGTCGACAAAAATTGCAACATAAGGGCCTCACCGATGCCTACCTCCCTAAATCATTCACCACCAACCAAGCAACTTCATATGTTCCCCTCTGGCTTTCGAAAAGGGAAACGCGTTTGCTTCTTCCGCTTTTGCGACAGCAACATGGTTTCATATGGCCATTGATATGTCCTCAATCAGTCCGTCATTGACGAATTCACGGAACAAAACCATGTCCTCGAAGCTGTTGGCCAAGTTCTCCACTCTAGCCGCTTCAGGGTCCGACATGGCCAGCTCAAGATCCCCCATAAAGGTGGCCCTGATAGTACCTTTGCTTTGCAAACGTGCCAGGCCTCTTTCTTTCAACTCCAGGAGCAGACCCTGAGCTTCCTCAATGGTGATGTCCGAGTTGCGGAGCGTCATAGTCAGCAGACTAGTACCGATCGCTTCAGACACGCGGAATGGTCGGTTCAGGCTCTCGTAGCCGTATATGCACAGGAGGAAGTAAATTCGCCAGTCCGCATCTTTGGAGACAAGAACTGCGTTGGCAACGTACATGAGGGCTGTGTGCCACAGGATCGTATACGCTGACGATTCGTAGCTGGTGTGGTAATCGATAATGAGGTGCTTGAGCTGTTCGACCGACGCGTCGAAGGCAGCCCCCGGAGAACACTGCCTTGCCAAGAATGTCTTCATTTCGGTATGACTCATCCCCAGTTCCTTGACAAAGGGCCGAAATAAATCGAGTACCGCCGCATGAAACCAAATACTACATCATTCAGCTTCTGTTCATGGCCCACTGCCACCAATGGGAAAAGCGAAAACGACAGTTGAGCAAAACGTACCTGAAACACAAAAACATGACGCGGATTATCCTCTCCACGAACCAACTCGGCTGGCAGATTTTGCATCCAGGCTAGGAGTTCGCGGTACTTCAGCTCGGCAAATTCGAGCTTCGGTGGTTCCATTGTTTTCTTTCTTTCGTCGTAGTATCTCAGTGTGAGCCCATGCACGATACGCCACAATTGGCAGAGAAATGTGAACGTTGTGCCCATATACCCAGGAAGGGTGCGTTTTGTCGATATGGAAGCCTCATCGCTTGAGGAATCATCGTCGACGGAAGTGCCCAGGCTGGCTCAAATGTTGCCAGGGATAAGTAAGGCCGGCGGAGAGTCGATATATGCAATACCTGGCTGGCGGTAGAAAATAGCAGTCAAGCTTATGGCATTCGTGAGTCGTGTATTCTGTTAGACTTGGGGGCTTGTTCTCGACTTACACGCTCCAGTTGAATATACCCCAAGCTGCGAATTGCGTAGCGCTCTGGTCATCTACCGACATCTCGCGTTGTGTCTCTTCCCCAATTGCGTCCCACCTACCAAACAATTTCAGTCGCACTCCCATGCTGACGGCTTCTGCGAGATATTTTAGGCAGGCGTGGTCTTTGCCGTGGCCTATGAATACGAGACTCAAGAGCTGGGCTCCGGCCATATTCAGGAGAGTATCCGTGTATTTGGCTTCTGACCACAGACGTTCGGCCTCCGCACAGAAAAGTCGGGCATGTTTGTTCACCTCCTTGTCAATAGCACTATACATTTGCTATCAGAGCGGGTCAGTGGCATTTCATTAATAGCTTCCGCTTAATAACATACCGCACCCCAGTATAGCAGTGCGTTCACCAACAGGGATGAACAAAACCTCCTCTGCTGTGTGACTAAATCTGACACGAATAGATCTGGGTCAAACATTCCCAGCATTGGATGGTCCGTTTTCAGGTACAAAGATATGATGCGCGCAGCGAGCTCATCGCTGACCTGCACGGTTGTCCAGGCTGATATACTCAACTCGGCTAGTCGATTATCGCAGTAGTCTCTCGAGATAGGCAGCGACTCCTCTGGCGCTCCATGGGGGCGGTAAAGTTTGACAGCTGAATCAGCGTCGATGTTGAATAGTTCTTCGGTGACTGGAAGGTCTCGAACCTCGAAGGGGCTGGAGAAGTTAAGCGTTGCCATTCGGTTGGGATTAGGACAAGTAGGTTGCTCGGGAGGTTAGAGCAGAGCTCTACTTACCGCTGGAAGGATAATTCGGTGGGACGAGTGGAATTCACCGAACGAAGTAAATTGCTCTCTTCAAGAGCGGTGACGGAAATGGGCTGTAGCATGGGATATGCTATCGGATGGCGTGCCATCAACTCGATTTCCAAAGAGGACTGTGCCGGTATGTCGTCTCGGGAACCTCAAAGTCAACTAGTCGGCGGATCCCCCCTGGGCTGCTCTTGATGACAGAAAGCGCGGCAGCGCAGTCACCATCGTTGGCCCTGAGAACTCTCAAGACATCAAAGGCACGATGCTCGGGCAACCACTTCAGCAACTCGAGTATCTCATGCGGCTCTTCGCCAAGATCCTTCCTGGTGCTGTAGGTGCATTCGGTGGTCCGCTTCCGACAGGGACCGCAAGTTGGCCGTTGGCCATCGCACTTTGTTCGGAAATCAGTTCAGCTAACACTCCGGCACAAGACAGAAGGCAGACCAGTAGAGAGCCGCAGAACCTCCAAGTAACGAAGGGGGAAACCTACCCTGGTCTTCTTGGCACGACAAGAATTGCAAGCTATCTGGGTGCCAATACGCTTGCGTTTGTTGGTGTCCTCCTGGGTGTTCCCGGAGGAGGAGGATTGATCGGCGTCGCTTCGCGGCCCTGAAGCTGGCAGGAGTTCCACGTATTTCCTCGGTAGCATAATTCTGGAGTTGTCGTCTGGAGGGATCAACATGGCAGACTGACAAGTGGTTACGCCGCTTGGCGGATTTAGGTAGGCATGGTCCAATTCAATTCGATGGAGCAGTTTCGCCAATACAATGCCCACGGGAATGGAACCATAAAGGGCAATAAGAAGCCTACGGCAGCGGCAGCAGCCGGGCAGCAACAAATTACAAGTACAGAAAAGACATCATAACGTGCCTGAGGGATATCAATGCCCTAGAGCCCGAGACCTGAGCAAGCCAAACATGGAGGCAGCAGCAGTGGCTAGCCCGGGTGCTGATTGGTTGGATGGGGGCTCGGTTAGGCGTCCGAATGTCTCTAGCGCTTGGCCCAATACCTTAAGCAAAGTCCAGTGCTGGGTTGAGTTATTGCAACTCAAAAGCCAAGGGTTTCTTTATTGAACTGACCTGGCCTGACTTGACCTCAACTTACAAGAACCCCGACCCAGTACCATTTCGTTTGGAACTGGCAAGACACCGGAGAAGACAGAATGGGCAGAATACTAACGCGGTGTAGAATTGCCGTTACAATCAATATCTAATGACAAAACATCCTTGGAAGGCTATCCCCGATGGCAAAACCGCATCGTGATCTGGGAGAGGCTTCGATGGCGTGGGTGGCGAGTAACGGACAGTACGTGATACGGTACGGCACTGTCTGGTACTAATCGTCACTTCACTTATTGTAAGGGAGCAATTGGAGGAGCCGAGAAGGTAACCCCATGGATACTTACATACATCGACCGTTGTTATTATTACCTTTGCCCTGCGGCCGTCAACAGACATTTTAGCTTCCGCCCAACTACACAACCTATCTGCCCATCTCACGGTTCACCTGCTATGCAGATGGCCCCAACATGTAGTTGGGGCAATGGTGCCATGTCTCTTGCTTCCATAGTTTCGTCTTATCGGTGATGCTGTCAGTCCTCCATCATCGGTCGAAAGGTCAACTCCGATCATTACTACCAGGGAAAGAATCCGACTTTGTTCCTTTGTTCGCCGAGAGAAATCCACGCGAGGGGAGGATCGTCACATCTGTTTCCAAGATTGATACGGATCAGATTTTCCTCGACCATCTGTTGTCTGTGTTACTTCTGTCCTTGGAGACCTTCGTCCGGGAATAATCAGCCAATAATCGACAACTACTCTGTTCATCTACCTTTTTGTCTAGAACAGTCCTAGGCCTCGCCCATGCTTTGATGGCATTGCTTGATTGCCCAGAAGATTGCCTTCTTTGCCCGGCTGCCGGCTTCATGTAGCCGTCTCACGGTTACACAGTGGCGATCGCTATTACAACGGCCCAGAAGCCTTTAATTCCTATGCCAGAGTCCATGGATCTCAGTTGTGGGTACCTATCGAGAACTCTCCGATAGCTACTGATACCCCGGCAGCCTGGGGCTAGACATTGATGACAGGAATGCCCTGGCTGCCTGGATGGCCATTTGCAAACGCCCTGTCACAATATTCTGAGTCGCATGCTCAGAAGCATGCTGCCGCTACCTTGTATTATGATATGTAGTCTTGATCTTGACCCCGGGGGCTTGGTTGAAGCGCCCTTGCCACTTGCCGCTGACTCCACCAGTCCCCAACATGGAGCAATGTCCTCTGGACCTCCATCGTGATCGATAGAAGGCTTGCTTCGCAAAGGTTCCTACGGAAGGTTCCCGGTGCCTTTCGGCGTGCAAGGGGGAGGGAAAGGCCGCGGGCAATCTAGACTCCAGGTTTCTGTTCTCATTAACCTGGGGCGACGACCTCATGCGCCCAATCGAACACCATCATACGGCTCGATGTGGTGTTTAGTACTCAGGGGCGCAATGTGTCTTAAGGCAACCAGTTAAGGCTACATCTGATCTGATCTGATCTTAGATCCACCCAGAAACTACAAGCTACGAAAGCTGCGAGTCGCAGAGGCGCCTTATCCATGTCTTCTGGGCACTGAAGTAAGTCGGGACGGTACGTTAGGCCAGTCACCAGTTGGCTCACGGCACGGGTCGATGCTCTGAGATGGGTAGCCTCGGACCGGAAGCCCGAGCTAAACAAGCCCCCTGATTGGCTGGCACTCTTGAGAAACTGGACCTTCGCGGATACCCCCCTCCCGTCCCCCCTCTTCTTTGTATTCAGTAGGCCAGGCCCAGGGTCGTCTTTGGTGTAAACTACGAAGACATCAATTGGCCAGTTCTGAAGAAACGAAGCATGCAACGACTAGGTAGCCAGCCTGAGTTCCGGTGTGCTAGAGTTGTCGCGAAGTGAGGGAAAGGGGGAAGGGCCCTTGTCATGACAAACTGTGACAACCGTGTCCCTTTTCTTGTTCCTGTTTTATCTTCTGCATCACAATGGGAATTCCGCAGGCATGCTGCATGCGCGGTGGCTATGGTTTTGAGCTCCCTAATCTCTGCAGGGGTTTCGAATTGCAAACAAACTTAAACAGCCACCGATCAAGAAGCAACTACCTAACCTTAACATCCGGCAGTTTTCCAGCAAGTACTCTGTCAACCATACCGGACATGATCATGAGCAAGATGGAAACAAGCATACTACACATTCGCGTACTGAACGGCAATATCCCCTGCGAGCAACGCGATTCGAAGTAACCACGAAGGACTGCAATGTATTCTACCCCAAACCTTCATGTCATCCTGACGGCGAATATTTGCGGCCTCATACCGAAACTGTACTGGCAGTCCGGGCCATTCGTCGGGGTGATTGGTTCTACCTACATATAAACCCTTCTATCACCATCTCCAACTCTCCGGGTCAACAACAACATCGACCCGTCGTTTCCGAAAACAATATATGTAATTCGCAGCGAACCTACACCACCACATTCGTTCCGCGATCGAATGCGATGCATTTACTTTCCCATGCTCGCCGGCTTCAGAAGCTTTAGCCAGCGATCCAAACAACACAAGTATCCCGTCCCTGGCGTTCTTTCGGGTGATGTCCGAAACGCATATACTTGAGGATGACCTCGACTAACCTGTCAAATTGTCTGTCGTTACCGTACCTAGATCCTCCATGTAATAATGCCCCATTTTCGCGCGTTCACTAGAATAGTATACCTAACATACTTGACCGACCGAGCATTAACTCTGAGGTCAGGTCTCATCAACCTACCTTCACTACAAACCCTCACTGGCCAACAGCGGCAAATCCGGCGACCAAACTCGTGGTCCCGACCAAGGAAGAAAAGCCCATCCCCTTATATAGCCCCTATCCGACCGACCTTATACTCGAACAAGACCTGTGCGAAAGTTAAGCAAGGTTTCATATTATGAAATTACTCGTTTGAGCCACAAGAAATAATGGACGTAGAGCGTATGCACACATTGTAAGGAAGTGAACAACTGGTAAGCCTGTAGGTATGCCAGAATCCTGACATAAAGAGGGAAAACAGAAGAGAAGAGCTTGGAGCTACAGGGTAGGCGCATTTCCATCGCAATTTTAGGCGACATATCGTTCCTGGACCACGCGCTCAAGTGGCACTGTCTTATACTTATGCCTCGTAAACTAAACTAGCACGTACTCGTAGCGACCGAGATCAGATTTTGCTTGGCTCGTTTTTCGTGGACCGTCTCCTCTCATCGTTTGAGACATATTTGGTATAGAAATAGGGGTGGTGGTATGAACAAGTTTTGTGAATGAGAACCAGGAGTGCGACTGACTGCCTTTTATTGTCCCTGCTACAATGATACACGAACGTATAGCTGGAATGGATATATCGTCTCTATACAATGCTGTCTGGCGCGGGCTTTGTTGTCACAACACGAACACCTATCGCGAGCTTCACCGAGAAAGCCAAGAAGGTATATGCTGAAATATGTGTGAGGGCCTCCCTCGTATATGTTGAGAAATGGAAATGGCCGAGTTACTCGAGCAACGGACGGACTCGGGGGCCAGCAGTCAAAGGATCGCCAGCACTAGGTAGCATGCACATTTCGTTGCCCCTTTCCAAATGTCTGTTCTCGCCCCCACCCCCCAAAGTCCACAATCGTGAGGTCCAATATTCAGGTTGATACCCAAGGCCCCCTCAGCTTCTCGTTGGTCTGTGAACCGGTTGATGTACTAGCTAGCGTGAGTGCAGATTGTTCGATGGTAGAGCCGGGGCTGCCTTGTTCGAGGCCCCCGAGAATATAGAAAGAGGCAGGTACTAGACACCGACAAGACTCTCAGGCACCGACCGTAGATGCGCGGGACTGCACCCCCTCTTGTCTATGGAACGGCCGAGACAAACTCGTGAAGGACTGCCCCTTTTCTGTAACTATTGACATTCGAGGTAAACTAACGGGAACTTCTAGCTCGGACGAATCTGGGCAAAGAGTGTGGATCTGGCCCTGGAAGGATTTGGCACCATGAACCAAAGCGCCGGCGTCGAGAAATCGAGAAAAAGGAGACTGTCTATTGTGTTTCGTGAAGTTCGCGACTTGGACGTATGCTCCTCGAAAAGGGCAGTGAGATCGCCGATGCGGGCCCTTCGGCTGCGCAGACATGCCTACCTAGTGCTTCCCTGCCAGAAGTCGTGGTCACTGACGAAAGGGGGGTGGCGTGTATGCCAATGGCCGGCTGCCAGATGCTGCAGGTGATATGTCCGCCTGGAAACTCTTGATTGATGCGGATATGAGTGCTGTTTGGCGGCATTTGCAAGCCACTCCTCCCTTGTGATGATGTTGACAAGCATGTTTGGTAATTAGCAAATCGTATAACCTAGGGAATTGCTTTCATTATCTTCCTGATTGCCGACGATAGGCTTGGATATGGCCTGCTAATACCCTGCAAAATCAAACAGTTTACTCCCGAGTAAAGCCCCGGTCCTGACGATACTAAGGGGTTGGGTGCGTGGCACAGGTATTCCATTGCCAATCGCATTCGTATTGTAAGAATAGTCGATTTAGAGAAGACCTATACTTTTCGTCACAGTGAGTGTGGCCAAAGGGCCCCAGGGGCTAGTAGGAATATGCAATCTCGACAGGGACAATCACAAGATCCTATCCACATCACAGCTGAGACGTTGCAGCGACATGGTCAACGCCCCTGGAGCAAGTGGCCATGGCCCAATTTATCAAATTGGCGTCCGGTCATGTATATGTTGTTGGTCTGCAACTTACAACATCGAATGGAGTTCATAAACCTTGTAAGTTAGCGAGGTTGCTCTTGGGTACGCGTTCTTCATAAATTGTGAAAGTGGTGGATTTGATCAGGGCAATGGTGAAAAGTTGTCTCATGGCAAGCCGAAGCAAGCTCTGAAGTAGCAAATACATTTTGCAATACATCATGTCAAAAAGTAGAAGAAAGTGGCATGCGTTGTACAGCCAGAGGAGCGCAACGTACCTTCGGTGATAAGTAATGGATCGCTCCCGTGTATGATCGTAAGAGTGGTTCGTGTCGAGACCTGTGTATTAGCTCCGGTGGTCTAGGGTGAGCGAAACTACCCAGAGACGAATTCGGTTGGGAAAAATAAGGATATTTCTCGATTGACCGATCGGCTCTACTCTGCCGACACTTCTTCCTGGCTTGCTATCTACAATGCTAGAGTACACGTATGAAATGGAAGAATGAGTTGTCGCAGCGGGACGTCTATAGTACGGAGAGATCGCCGAATTTTTCCTGTAAAGCGATTAGCAACAAATAGCAGAGTCGGAACCGATAGATTGGAACAAACCTTGTAGCCCGGAACGTTCCAGCGACCCTTGGAAACCAGCTTGGCGGTCTTCTCGTCGATCGAGGGCTCGGCAGCAGCGACTTCGTCCTGTAGTGGTTCACAGTGTGATTAGTCTCACTATTCTTACTTCTCTTCATCCGAACCAAAGCAGCGGAGGCTAGAGGTGGAGGAGCAGCACGTACCACAGTGAGCTCGTCGAAAGGTCGGGCCTGCTCGATGTTCTGCAGCGTCTTCTCAAGGTCCTTCAGCTCGAGGTCGACCTTCTCCTTGGTAGCCTGGGCATTCTTGACAGCCTCGACCTCGAAGGTCTCGATGGCCTTAAGCTGGCGCGAGAGGTCGTAGGTCGCGGGCTTGAACTCCTTGAAGCGCTTCTCAATCTCGTCGACAACGGCCTGGTTCTTCAGGACGCCGCGGTAGTGGGCGAAATCGACGGTGGTGGCCTGCTCGGACAGCACCTGGACCTTGCGGCGGGCGTTCTCGTTGCGTTGCTTGAAAGCCTGGAGAGAGGCGACCGTCTGACCACGAAGGCCGAGGGAGGAGGTCACTTTGGCCCAGTCGAGCTTGAGGGCGGCGCTTCGCTGTTCGGGAGGGAAGAGGGAAAATTAGCTCATGATTGCAATCCCGGACATGGTTTTGTTGAGAGGAATCGGCGGCTTAATTGGAGAGGCGGAGGACGGTCGGACTGTTATATAGAGCATCTGAATACTTCAATTGATCAGGGTGGACTTACTGCTGCCATTTTTCTGATGGTATGTGAGGTATGGAGTGGAGAGATTGAAGCAATTCACATTCGTCGTTGCTTGCTGGCTTTGCCGAAGAGTCGAAGGTTTGCTAGCAGCTCCAACAGCTTCCCAGATTGTGGCGGCCTGAAACATTTCACAGCCACTCCTTCCTAGAATAGCCGACCCAGCCCGGACCCGACCTAACAAGGCCAATGCTAAGTAAGCAGGTCTGGATCTGCTCGCAAACAGGTGGGCTGCTCACGATATTACAGCAGCATTTCAGGGCACGCAATTGATACACAACTAGGCAGAAGCATAACATATAGTAGCCGCATGGTTCTGCTTTAGAATTGGAGTTTCAGATACCATACCGGAGCTGTTAGGCAAGACAGCTACATCGTCTTCAGAAGACTTAATGGATTCACCGGAAGTCAGTACGCAGAGAGGATTCGCTTTAGAACTTGATTTATTGGTTCACATTTCTCATCACACTCAAGGTGCTGTAACATCGAATGCAAGTAGCAGTTGTCCCGTTGTTTTATTTCCCAAGCGAGAATCTTCCTGGCCGTAATGCATCTAGAGACTCGACAGTTGAGGCCCTAACCTTGACTCCCAAGTCTTTAACCCGGTCCGGAACACCTTAAACGCTGAGAGCCATGATTGAATTGACAATATCATTGTCGTTCTCCTTGAGGGCGTTGATGGCCTTCTTGCGAGAGACGTTGGCCTGGGTCATCACCAGCTCAATGTCCTTGTCCTCCAGACCATCGGCGTCGACCTCCTCGTCGTCATCCTCCTCTTCTTCCTCCTTCTTGGCCTCGCCCTCGACAGCCTTGCCGTGGTCGTGGCCAGCGTGGTCGTGACCGGCGTGGTCGTGCTCACCACCAGCCTGGGCGAGCTGCTGAGCAGCAGCCTGCTGGGCAGCGGAGTTCAGGTCCTCAATCTTAGCCTCACCGAAGACGCTGGACAGAACATTAGCTTGAGCTCTAGAATATGACCCGAATGGCTGTACTACTCACATGTAGGTATTGCTGTTGGGGGACTTGTAGACCTCGGGGCTGTTGATGACGAAGAGGATCTAAGGCGAGTATTTCATCAGTACACTATCCATTGCAAGATTGACCTTTTCCAATCGCCGCGCAACACTGAAGAATGTTTGGGGAGAAATCAACAAGTCTCCATGTCAAGGCCACCCCTCTTGCCAAGCTGAGCTCTCAAGAGCCAGCAACTGCCATGCAATAAATGGCTTTTTTGGCATTTGTGCCTGGGACGTAATAACACTCACGTTCTTCGGGCGGCGGAGGGTCACACGGGTGATGCCACCGATGCGCTTGAGCTGAAGCTTCTCAATGGCCTTGCGAGCCTTCTTCTCGTTGCGGGAGTGAATGACCTGGGTCGAGCCAGAGGGACCGCTCTCGTCACCAGCCTCGATCTCAGAGTCGGAGCTGTCATCTTCCTCCTCGACCTGGGGGCGGTTCTGGGTCTCCTCGTCGGGGAGTTCTTCGACACGGGGGTTGGCCATATTTGCTGCTGTGAATGGGAGTGGTGGTCAGCTTTTTGGTGTCTTTTTTGGTTTTGCTCAACTGAATTTCGAGCTGGAAATCGCCGAACACACAGACTTGGCGATTGCGCAGGAAAAAAAGGGCTTGTAGCTAGGCAAAAAGCAGAGCTGCCCCTCAGGTCGCAACCACACAGAAACAGCACACAAACACTCCGTTGTCTTACAATTTAGATGTTCCTGGAGACTGTCGACCAAAAAATGCTATAACGTACCTACTTAGATCTGAAGTTATCTTCCAAGTAACCTAGCGGGGTTGATTCGTTCGACGGGTCGGGGATTGGCTACTTCGAATTCCTCAAGAGAAAAGTTGTGAGTAGGGTTCAATTTGGCTCATAATGGCTCGTGCACTCCCCCTCCCCCCAAATTGCATAATCATTTCTTCATCGTCACTTATGCAAAGACCACATGCATAACTTTTGAGCGGTTTCTCAATGCATCCAGTCCAGTCTCTGGCCCGATATTGAGTGACCACAAGTCTACCGAATCTACATGTACTGACGCTCTGGGGTAAGACTGGGCCTACATGATATGGTATCTGCAACATGTCCTCGTGATCTCTTGGCGGCTGTCGATGTCTCCTTTACTTAGACGTGGAGGGCCGTCTATTTACTTGCAGATCCAGCGCATGTCAAATGGCGATATTACGGGCAATGTAAGGGAAGTAGGAGTGGCGACAAGAGCAGAACCGTAGAAGCATCAATATTTGCATCGAAGAAAGCATCAAAGTGCTTGATTATCTCGTAAGATAATTCTCTATCGGACATTAAAACCCAGTCCGCTCATATCCCTTTAAGACCAAAAAATGCATTGACAGTGTTCTTTTTGGTTGTGTGAATTTCCCTATCATTTGACGCCGGTCACCATATGAGATGTTGTGACGTACAGGTCTTTCCCAAACGACGCAAAGGAATCCAGCAACCGCCATTCCCATGAGATTCGTGCAGAGACCAGTTTCCGTAGTATCAAGTAGTCGACAGGCTTGAATTTCGCCTGTCGTCGTGACTGTCCATCTATACCCCGTTCCCCGTCATTCGTGCACCTTATGCCGAGGCCTTGACCTTGGCCAGGGCCTTGCGCTGCTCGAAACGTCGCTGCTTCTTGAGGCGCATGACCTTGAAGCGGTCGAAGTCGGTCAGAACCCGGCGGCGCTCGTTCTGTTCCTTGCGCTTGGCCCAGCTGCTCTCCTTCCACTTTGCGTCGATCTGGGCCTCCTCCCAGAACTTCTTCACGGTACCGGTACGGGCAGCACGGGGCAGCTTCTCGATGACGAAAGGAGCCAGCAGAGCGTCGGACAGGGAGATAGCTTGTCTGGGTACAGCGAGCTTTTCGTCTGAGGAGGGACCGTCGATCAGGACCTAGATTAAACCTGTGTTAATTCCCTGGTTCTTTCTCTTCTCCTTCCGACACGTCCCGGTTCAACATACTCGCTTGTGGTCGATGATCTCGACGATAGTGGCCAGACGACCGGCGTAGGGGCCGTTACCCTGCAGGAGGATGACACGGCCAACCTCGACGAGGCGCCAGTTCGATGCGACAATGGTAGCGTCACCCATTTTTACGGTGTTCTAAAAAGGAGATCAGGAGTCAGCGCTGGAGGTCGTCGACACGGCAGAAAAATTTGGCACGGGCTGAATGGGCGTATTTGTAGAAATGTACAATCGCGGATGATGATTGGGGAATTATAAACGTACTGATTATGGTACCGGGGTGAAGTGTCGATTCGTGATGTTGTTGGCTTTCCTCCAAAGTCAGATGTTGTCTGGCTCTCAATCTTCAACCTGGAGATCTTCTAGTGTGGGAATTGAAATTCGTAACCCTAGCTAACCACACTGGAAAATGGCTGGCAAGAAGTGCGGGTCGCGTCAAAGTTGGTCGGACTTTCGAATTGCCGGTCCGCAGAGATTTTAATTGACGAGGACCCCACCATGCTTTCTCTCACCTTCAGAGTCCAAGCTTCTCATTGGTCGGCCCTCCTACAAAACCTTTTGCAGCAAAAGTTTTTGGCAGCAGGTCTTCCCTTCTTCTCATCATCTTGACTGCAATAATCTCTCCCTACAGGGTGTCAGGTTCTCAAACCAGTCGTCAAACTAATCAAGGTAAGCCATTTCACATTTGCTCTACGCATTTCTTTACATTTTCCCACTTGAATGATGAGGTAATTTGCGATTGATTCCGCCCGATGGCGCCCTCGCCGGGGTTTGCTATATCGGATGGTTAGGTGATATTTAATTCTTACATATTCTGACAACCCATACTCCATATCACATTATGTTGCTCACTGCTTCTTGAGAACTGAAGCTAACATGATCTAGATACATCCAGCAAAGGTCTAGGTCCGGTTGAGGCCTTGCAATCCTGGTTTCAAGCTTGCGTTACATGTCACGTTCAATGTAACTTGAGCGCGTGGGATTGGTCTGTCGACAGCAGCCTTCCCTTGCGTGACAACGTCGAGTTCCATGAGCAATGCTCGACATTTTGTGTTACGTATGAAGCATAGACGAGACCAAGTGGTGTCTAGTGGCTGTTACATAGCAAGTATCGGAAGGTCTTGCAAGGCCTGTCTAGGCTACCGTTCAATAATCAAATAAAAAACCAATGATTACTACATGTGTCTTCAACATAAAACTGTGTCTGTCCAATTATTGATCTGCTCTGCTACCAAAGACTTCGACCATGTTTTCTGCATAGTAATTGAAATCATGCTCAATAACGCGTTCCTGAGGCCAATAGACAGTCATGAACCTGTTTATTTCGTTGCACCTTTTCGCTAATGGCTGTTGCACTGGACACCCTCTCTCATCGCTGGTTCGTAAGTTCTCACGGGTCCGTCGTGAAAAGTGAGCAGTTAGTGATAGATGGTAATTCTCAAGGGTTGGATTTTGGTGTTTCACGGGGCTATGAAGGAGATTGCAGAGCTGCCCTTGCGTGCATTATCGATATGAGATAGTCGAATTGGGAAATACCGCTCAACTTTCCAACCTCGCTGCAGAGAACCAGGGACCGACAACTTGCAGACATGATGCTCTTTCTGTCATTTGCCTGCATACGGGCATCGTATATCTATCCGTGCTTATAATTAGTCGACATGTGCTGGCTAGTCGCAATTAATCGCTTAGGTACTCACTACGGTAAAGCAGGCGGGGTAGTCAGCGTTCTGACGCGGACGATGTGGAGAGAATCTGCGTCACTAACACACGGAAGGGGGTCAACCGGCCATACCGGGGAGGGTGTGTGGGGAGGACAACTGCTTTACCAAGGTAATAATTACCGTTCGGCTCGGACGACGAGCACGGCCAGGGATAAGTAAGCGATGGCCGCCATCCCTCCCCATCGGGAATGCGTGCTCACGGGGTTCAACATCATTGTTTCCATCCTTGGCCGTTTCTTATTTTGTGAATTCCCCAGAGGTTGGTACTGCAACTCCATCTGTAGGATTATAAACATTGTCGTTATACTCGACTTCTTGGTGGCTCCCATCACAACTCGTACCTGATATACCCAGTCACTAGTTGTTACGCGCCGTAGCCAGACCAGCGGATATAGTATAATCCGGTCCATCCTCACCCAAGATGATATTCCATCCTCCCTCTTGGATACCCAAGCTACCGTTCGGTAGGTAATGCAGTGATGCCCTGAAAGAAAGGGGGGAAACCAAAAGCGAGGAACTAACACGCTATTAGATCCCCCCAGTACTACGTTGATAGGCGAATTCTGGAGTAAAGAGCGATATGGCCGCCAATCCATCGCACGCTCGCGGAACCCCTTCGTCTGTGGCGTCACGGGCAAGACGTACACGACGAGCGAGATGCGCGAGCGGTACGAGCTGCTCGCCCGGTCTCTCTCCAAGCGCATGGGCTGGCGCGTAAACGAGGACACGCCTTGGGACAAGGTGGTTTGCGTGTACTCGTTCAACTCGGTAAGCTTTTGCTGCCTACCTCTCGCCAGATGAGGCCTTCTTCTCCTTCTTCTTCTTTGCTTATCGCTAGCCAACAGATCGACTACATCATGTCCACCTTCGCCACCCACCGCCTGAACGGCATCGCCACGCCCGCCAACGCGGCGTACTCCCCGTCCGAGCTCGAGTTCCAGCTCCAGTCCTCGGGGGCCAAGGCCGTCATCACGTGCGTGCCGCTGCTGGACACGGCGCTCAAGGCGGCCAAGGCGGTGGGCATCGCCCCGGACCGCATCTTCATCATGCAAACGGCCGGTCCAAGCGGAGACGGCAAACTGTCGTACAAGACGCTCGACGAGCTCATCGACGAGGGACGTTCGCTGCCCCCGCTCGAGTCGCCGGCGTGGACCACGGGCCAGGGGGCACGGCAGGTGGCCTACATCAGTTATTCGAGCGGGACTTCAGGGTTACCGGTACGTTTTCTCTCTAATCCTTTGACTCCAATATTCCAGGCCCATACGTTTTTGGAAGGCGAGGGGTCGTACGCCATATATTTTCTTGGCTAACCTATGTGATCTTTTGCAGAAAGGCGTCATGATTTCTCACCGCAACGTGATAGCGAACATAATGCAGCTCCGCTGGTTTGAGTCCGTCGGGCGAGGCCAGAAGGGCGTCGAGACGCAGGTCAGCTTGGGGGTCTTGCCCCTGAGCCACATCTACGGCCTGATCGTCGTGGCGCTGTCGGGCATCTACCGCGGCGATGAGATCGTTATCCTGCCTCGTTTTGAGCTCAAGAGCTTATTAGAGTGCATACAGCGATTCAAGATCAACCAACTATCTCTGGTAGGCTTCTCTGACTTAACTTCCATACCTAGACTTTGGCATGTTTCACAAGCTGTGTTAAGGACATGAACGAGGACGGAACTTACCTTATTTATTGCTCTGCAGGTCCCACCTATCATCATCCAGCTCCTACAGAACCAGTCCCTTTGCCGCAAATACGACCTGAGCTCGGTGCGCTACGTTTACACGGGCGCGGCCCCGCTCGGCACCGAGACGCATGAGGAGGTGGTCAGGTCCTTTCCCGGCTGGCAGGTCGGGCAAGGCTATGGCATGACCGAGACTGCGACCGTTGTGCTTAGCTCGGGGGAGAACGATATCCTGGTCGGCGCCGCGGGATCCCTGGTCTCCGGCTGCGTAGCCAAAATCATAGCCACAGACACGGGGCGCCCGATCGAGGTGACGGGCCAGGAGGACGGAGAAGAGGAGAAGCGCGGCGAACTGCTACTGCAGAGCCCCAGTATCTCCCTGGGGTACCTCAATAATGAGCGCGCCACTGCCGAGGCCTTCGTATGGGACGAAGATGGGCGGTGGATCCGCACGGGTGACGTCGCCGTGGTGAGACGTAGCAAGGCCGGTCATCAGCATTTTGCCATCGTGGACCGGATTAAAGAGTTGATCAAGGTCAAGGTAAGCAAGACCCGTACCCCGGACATACAAAACACATACCCTGTTGCCTACTGGCTAGGGGAAGTGGAAGCAGAATAACCCGGCTGACAAATGACAGGGTCACCAAGTCGCTCCCGCTGAGCTCGAAGCCCATCTGCTTACGCATCCATTCGTGAATGACTGTGCCGTGATCCCTGTTCCCGACGAGCGCGCCGGCGAGGTCCCCAAGGCGTTCGTGGTCAAAACCCCCGCAGCGGCGGCTGAGGGCCGGTCGGACGAAGAGATTGCGCAGGCGATCTGTAAACACGTCGAGGACCACAAGGCGCATTACAAGTGGCTCAAGGGCGGTGTTGCATTCCTCGACGTTGTGCCGAAGAGTCCTAGTGGAAAGATTTTGCGTCGGCTGTTGAGGGATAAGGAGCGCGAAGAGAGGAGAATTAAAGGGTCGAAGCTGTAAGAATATGGGGATTTAGGTTGTAATGCCCCGGTACGTTTATAATACCACATGTAGTAAAGCAAGCCCGAATATGAGGTTTTACATGATCTTGGTGTTCGACGACTGAAGACCCGATGGATTGGTAATGAGATAGCTGTTAACAATTTAAGTGATAGCCGCATAGCTTATGTCCAGCAATGTAATGGGCGAGGTGCTTAGCCCGTGTTGGTTTACATGTCACTATGCGGGGCTACGAAGCTGTCTAGTGCTGCGGTAGGGAACATGGTGTGCTGCAAGATCAGAACCCGAAAAGAGGATTTCGGAACATTTATTTTTCAAGCTGTACATGCAAGTTCACCAGAGGTGTGATCCCGTAGCAGGCTAGGCTGGTTTAGATAAACCAATGGACTGCAGTTCAGGGTCCTGCCACCGTTGACATACTGAATAACCGCCTCTCGGATCGTCCAATATACTTTTGAATCGGAATCAACGTTGGAGACCTTTCAAACGCTTCAGAGTTTCAACAGCTATTCCTGCATTGATTGCATACCAAGTACACGTCAAAGGCTTTGCCAGATGTTTATTCTAGTGTATAGTTGAACTACGGTCAGCCTAAGCGTTGATTAGATCCAGCCTTTTCTGCTACGATCATGATCAAATTATTGTGAACGGTATCGTTCATTATCGTCATGTGCGTGATGTCGCAGAACTCCATCTATGAAGCCTAGGCCTGATAGTGAAAAGCCTTATACGCCGTTGTATGCCATGTGAACCCATACCCTCCTTGCCAAATAAAATCAAGCCCATACGCTATTTTCGTGTTGCACCTTTAGTTCTTCTTTCCAGGCATGTTGTTGCCCTTCTTCTTGGCGAGCATCTCCTCCTCGTCGGCCTGGATCTCAGCATCGATCTCAGCGCCTCTTGAAGGCTTGTTGCCGTGGGCCTTGGCGGGCAGTGTGGGATCCTTCTTGGTCTGGCGGGTCTCGAGAGAATCCTCATGTCCCTCATCCTTGTGCTCTTCAGCGCCGAGGCGGTTGGCAATAGAGCGCTGGTCCTCTGTAGATATATCTTTAGTATGCGTGGAAGGCTTGGTCATGCCAAGGACGTGGAACAAGTCAGACTTACTGGAATCATTGGCCAAGTGGGAGTTCTCCTTGCCCTCCTCGAAGCGCTCGTGCTCAGTGTTGTCAGGCATTATGATGGTGTTTGTTGTCTTGGTTGAGATGTGTGTGTTTGGTATGATTGGTGTGGAGGATGAAGTAGGTAGGTAGTCACTTGAGGAATAGTGTAGAAGTGAAGATGTATCTGTGTTCTATCTGCGTGCGTTCTACTGGGTTTTATGGTAGATGAGTGCTATGGAGGGGCAGGTTTGCCCAGGAGCAAACAGCTACGTCATTCCTGCCATTGTCCAGAATAGAAACTTTCCTTTGCACCCCAAAGGTACACCCGTAAACCCACAATGGTGCCTGATATGACATCAAAATGGAAAAGTCTTTGGGCGATCTGGGCGATGCAAGCCAGTGTGAGAACGAACGTCATAGATGACCACTTCCCCCATTGCCCTTTCGAGAGCCTGCCCGCTACAGTGGGTCACTGAGCTCTCGGCGATTGACATGGTGCCGCTCTCGAAGCTTTTAAGGTTATGTTAGTTAGGTCCACTATCAGCTTATCAGCTCTCAGCTGGCATATCTACAACGGCCCGCAATAAGGTGGCTGGCATTTACTCCAGACCAAGCTCGCTTCCCTACAGACGGCATACCCAAAATTTCGGGACAGCGACAGAGAGCCTCAGATTGGAATCGCCAGAGCAACCAATTCGGGGACGACTACCACAACCGCCAATATGTCGATGTTCAGGTCCAAGAAGCTGGACATTGGCTCCTTCGTCAACACCCACGTCCTTCGCGACCACACCAAGCGGAAGACCTACGCACAGTTCGAGCCCGAGAGGTACGTCGCGCCGCGCAGCTGCTCCGCTGAGTTTTTGCCTCCAACCGACAATCAAAGCACAATCGCAAACTGACAATTGGGATTTTGCACTGCATACAGACAAGCGCTCCGCCATATCATCCGAAACACTACGCTCCCCGGCGAACGCGGGCAGAGGCCCAGCTTCAGCTCACCCAGATGCACTGCTATACCCGACCTACACAGATCCGCGGCCGATGTTTGTTGGGCGGAAAGGGGCGTGGTATATTCAGAGATTTTAAGATGTCACGAGTACGTGTCGAAAACGAGCAAATCCGCGATCCAAAAGTTGCTAACAATGAACCCTCAGTACAACTTCAGAATGCAGGCTTTGGTGGGCAATATTCCTGGTGTGAGGAAGGCCAGCTGGTAAAAACGAACACGAGACGTCGATGTACGATACTAGAGAACATGGATTCTGTAACTGGGCTGACAGTCGTGCGTATATAATTGTGATGACCTGCGTGTACGAGAATTAGGCGTCTCGCGGGTGGAAGGAAAGCACGCCCTGAAGACGTTGTTGATATGGTGGATGTTGCACAGAGAATCTGTATACACGCCCTCGCATTCCAGCTCCAACTCACCTCATAGAGAAAAATTATATCGTATGCCAAAGTCTTGATGAGAGGCATGACCAACCATCCATTCTATCCTCTTTTGCGTTGAAAATATTCTAGTCAAACGGCAAGCTGCAGTTACTGCTATTCAGGTTTTTTTTGTTTGCATCCTCCAAACATGAAGACGTATGTGAAAGAATCCATCTTCCTACTAAGCTACAAACATTCTTGATCCTTTCAAATTGCAAAGGCAATGAATCCATGTGCTTAGGTACTTACTGTATGCCCATGGTACCCCTTCCCCTCGCCGAACACACTCTTCCCACTCAAGCAGTTGCAGAACCTGACGTTACTTCCTGAACCTGAACAACCTGCCTACCTCCAGCCAACTTACTTGAATAAACAGATTCATTCTGACATACCCAGCAGCTAGCCATCAGCAAGGATCATGTTCCGACGATTGTGGTCCGGCCTGCCCAAGGACCCTGAGTATCCTTCCGATCTGAAGGAACTCGGGTAAGTTTCCCGTCAACTACGCACAGCGTTATCATACCAGCCCATAACTCATCAGCTTCTAGGTACTTCGTCAACGAGAAAGATGAGATCCGCTCCATTGAGAACCCGGACAACTACTTCAATTTCTTCTTGACTAAGAACGCGCGCCACAATGAGCGCCAGCGATACGCAATGAACGGTAAGTCTTTGGCGAGAGTTCTGGTTGCGATACTTATTCCCTTATTTCCATTCTGTCTATGTTACATTTGTTTCGAGTGAGCCGCGAAAGAAATTCCCATCGTTGGTTTTACTCTTATTCCAGCTGGCATGACTGACATACAATCGACCCAGCGGCCTGCGAGAAGGAGGTTCACAGCCGCCTCAAGGCCCTCGGTCTGGAAATGGTTCTGCTACCCCTCGGCATCACTTCCTCCTCGGAGCCCTACGTGCCCATCTTCGCGAGCGCCGACCTGAAGGCCAAATCGCGCGTCGTGCTCATCTTCGGCGAGTCCTCGCAGGACCTCGGCATCCTGGCGCACCGCGTGCTTGGCGGGTCCGGCGGCGTCGACCGAGGCTCCCTCCTCTCTATCGTGCGCGGCTTGCAGCAGCAAAAGTCCGGTCCCGAAGACGACTCGGCCCCCGGCATCATCATTGCCAACCTCGCCCAGCTCATCTGGTCTCCCGAGCTCGAGCGCGCGCTGTCCCAGGTGGCCGCCGAGGCTGCCCCCATGCCCAGCGCCGTACACGGCGGCATGCTGGTCACGGATGAGAAGAACCGTGTGGCCGAGAACCGTACCGCCAAGGACCACGTCCGCTACATTTTCGAGAAGGTCGTTCCGGCCTGCACCCGCGCCGATGCCGCGCTCGAGATCATCGGTCTGGGAGATGGCGCCGACATTGTCGAAGACTACCTTGACCGGGGCGTGACCTGGGGTCGGCTGCAGGGTCGCGTTCGGTGCTTCGCTATCCTTGGCGGGTTCAAATATGTGGACGAGATGCAGTGTGACTCCTTCAAGGCATTCCTACGAGAGGTAAGTGTATATACGTACTCTGTCCCTTTTTCTGCCCGACGGTTGTGGGGCTCTTCCTGCCCTGCCTCCCCTGATACTGAAGCACCACTGCTGTCGCTCTTCCAACATGCTAATCAGGGTCCCCAACAAACAGAAAGCTTGCGCCTGGGTGATCGCTTCCGACCCCTTAGGCACGCTGATCTCGGGCCCCGACGGAAACCCGCACACGACGACCTTCACGCGCCACGGATGCCCCGTCTACAGCGGCGGTGAGCCGTGCTACGTCGAGTGCATCCTTATCAAGGCCCGCTCCGCCGTGCTCGACTGGCTCCAGGCCGTCGCCCTCACGCCCAAGGGCAGTGCGCACTACATGAACCCCGTCGTCGAGTGTACCTACGCCGACGAGAAGCTGCCGGCCTCCCTCGATCCGGACTGGAGCAAGTGGCAGGATGCGCCCCTGGACCAGCAACCTCCCGTCGAATTTGGTACTGCGGATCCGCGCGCGGGTATCAGCGACGACGAGGAGGACGGCGACAAATGGGCTGCAAAGCCGGAGGAAGACGAGGAGGACGAGGAGGATGTCTGATCAAACGACTTATGAACGAACTTTGATGATCTGATGATATTACGACAAACTAGCTAAAACCTAGGCAGTCACTGTGTTTGTAATAGAAGACACATTCAAGGAAAGAAACTGAAGATGTTATTCTGCTGAAATGAGTGAACTGGCCAACTTTAAATGTCCATTTGATTCCTCCCTAATTACACTAGATCAAGCCATCCGACTATTATTCATTTTGCCTCGCGGTATTCCTATCGCCGTGCAGAGCTTTTCGAACGATTCCGCTACAGGAAAAGCCAGCGGTAAAAGATTCCACGTTGGTCTCTCCTCCCATCAAATCTGATATATATGTAGCGTGAGTGGGCACTTGGCCACCGTCCCATGCTTGCTAAATCCGTCCCCCCTCTGGGCTATAATACTTCCAGTCCGGCAGCTCGTAGTCCTCACCCTTCTCCGCAGCCCACCCCGTACGCAATTTTTGTTGCCAGTTTTGCACACCTTTATCATCATCGACAACGGCATATGACCTGCTGTTGCCGCCGCCGCATGTATCTTTTTCCCAGGAAACAGCTCGGATAAAATCCTGAGGGGTCCTTAAGATAGGCTGGTCCAGAAACTCTGCCAATCTTTCCGCCCCAGTCATTTTTTTCATCGTGTCTTCGTTAAAATACAATGGCGGCGACATTCTCGCCTTCGTCTCTAACGAGGATACGGACGACAAGGATGAAGAGGAGGCGTGGTTGGTGGAGTATATTGTCAAAAGGGGCGAGGGGCCCGGGTGGTGTCCGCATTTGTTGGCGACGGCAGTGGTTCCTCTTGTTGCGCATCATACAACTCTCCCTCTACTTCCTCTCCTCCATCCCCATCCCATACCTCCTCTCGTCCTCGTCCTCGGCATCCGGGCCGGACGGAGTTGGTAGGGTTTGGAATCTTCTGGGTCCGCGAGCATCCTCTCGGCCAAACGGGCAGCAGCCGCAGTAGGAAAGATACCTGGGTTATTGCTAGCACTGCTTCTCCTAGACGATGAATTTGATAACGGCTTCGACGATGACCTTGATGATGCGATATGCTGATACAGTTGCACATTTTGTTGGTGGTGGTAGTTCGAGATCGGCGACGGCCGACTTTGATGATTCTGGTGCAGATGGGACTGCATAAACCAAGACGACGAACTCTTAGGCAAAGTATATCGAGAGTGCGTCGCACCGTCTGCCAAAGTCGGCGAGGGCTGCGGCGAACCAGGCGGCGTTTCCTTATCTGCGTCTTTCGACGAGTCTTTCGGCTTGAGCGTCTTCATCTGGATTATGATGGCCGGCGGCATTTTGTTCGAGTTTATCTTGGCTTTCTTGGTCGAGTCGCAGGCTTTGACAGAGGAGAGGATGAGCGCACTAAAGGAGGCGGGTATTCCCAATAGAGAATTGTATAGGGATGTAGGTGCTGTATGTCTCCTAGATGTTTTCGATCGGGGAAAGTAGATAGACGGGTCTGGTGAGGGTGTGAACTGATCGCGGGAATCAATCAGTTCGCCATCTTTGTCCTTGAAGAAATACCTTGCGTAGGCATAAATTTTCTACAATTCGGAGATCTCTGCGATATAAGGTTGACCCCTTTTCTGGAACCTCGACAACAACCTTCACACACCCACAAATTCACATTAGGGCCAAGAGAAAGGAACGAGAGCCTGGCAGTCCTCAGAGGATGAATTGCGTGCGTAATACAATAGCAACAGTCTGTAGATGTATCACATAAGCCATTGCCATTGATGTTGGTCGAGCTGCTATACTACTACTACTACTACTACTACTACTACTACTACTACTACTACTACTACTACTACTACTACTACTACTACTACCGCTTAGCGAGGGTATATTTTATTCGCAGTAGCCAATACGCGGGATTGCAAAAGATAACACCACGCAATCATGCCCGGAACAACGCTCCAAGGCCAAGCTTGGGGGCTTCAAGTACATCCAATATCTCCTGAGCCCTTCTGGTCCGTTCCTTGACGACCTTCTCCTCCGCAGTCCATCGGCCAACCTCACCAGGGCGAGCCTGACCTTCACCCCAGAGACCACCAAACCAGCCGCCGCCAGACTTAGTGGCGGTCGCGCCAGCACCAGCATGCTGCTGCTTCTCCCTCTCTTCCTTCGCGAGACGACCCACCATGGTGGCCCAGTTCTCGAGACCCGTATGCAAGCACTCCTTGCAGGTTTTCTTGGCTGCCTCATCCCGCGACTCCGCGCCCAGCTTGTGCAGCTGCTCCTCAGCCAGGTCAACCGCTTCGCGGGTCCATGCCAGCCCGTCTTGGCGTTCGGAAGACCCATTCTTACTCGTATAGATGATCTCTCCGATGTAGAGGTTCAGGCCAGCTTCCTCGCACAGCTCCTTCGCGTCCCGCAGGGGAGGCGCCTCGCCATCAGGCGGCGGAGGGGGGTAGGCTGGAGGAGCGGCCAGTCGCTTCGCGGTTCCAAGAACATTGGAGACCGTCCATGGCGACGCGGTCTGTCCGTCACCTTCGAGCGTCACGGCAGAAGACGCACCAGCGGCCGGGAGAGAGCGACGAGCTCGGAGAATCGAGATAAGGATCGGGAGGGCGGAAGAGACGTCGTCATTGCGCGCCTTGTGGGCGGCAATAGCCGTAAGTGTGGTGAGAATATTGGCGGAGGGTTGACGAGTGTCTTGCAGTACGAACGTCTGGGGATTGTAAGGCAGCGCTGATGGCAAGGTATTTTCCGAGGCCAGCTGCAAAGCCCACTCGTACATCTTGGCCGATGCATCCGGGAGGCCCTTAAAGTCCAACCAAGCGCCATAGTCCAGGGCGGCGTCCAACTTCTGCTTGTTAGTGAAGCCCTTGGTGGTAAGAATCTTCATATAAAACGTCTCTGGTGCCTCATATGCTACCTCGCAATCCTTCTCATGCGGTGCACTTGGGGAGCCGGGTGGTATAGGCTTAGGATTTGGGTTGGACGGCCCGAACACCTGTTCCGCCGGGAAGACGATATGTCTTGTCGTGTCCACCAGGTGGTTGTCAAGCTTCTCTGCAGCCTTTGCGCATAGCATTAGGACCTCGTAGTAGCCTCTTCTCCACGGCTCACTCTTCGCAGTAACATCCTTTCCTGCATTTCCGACTCCGTCGATCCAAATACCGCCGTCCAGCAACTCCTTCAACTCGGCACCATCTGTTGCCGGGTCTTCCAGCCGCTCCAGAACATTCTTGGCGAAGCTGCCGATTTGCACCCAGTTGGGCTGCGGAGTATCTGTCCGGTCGGGGCCCCATTTCAGAAGTCTGAATCGCAGCCTCGTGATAAACCTCCATTCGTGAGGACTCGGGTATCTTCGCTCCAACCACTCTTGCTGGATACTCCAGTAGCCAACCAGGAGACAGGCCACGATGGCCCATGTGTATACGATATATTTAGCTCCCAAGAAGACCTCGTAGACCAGCCACCGTTTCCGCTCGGTCGTGAGGTAGCGCCATTGTTTTTTTCGGGACAGGGGGTTGGATAGAAAGGGGAGTTGTGGTCGCGAGATCGAGGTCAAGTGACTTTGGCGTACAAAGAGTCGTGCTACCGAGGGTCCCTTTGTTTGCAATGGTCTCGCAAGGATGAGCCGCCGCATTGCCAACCGTGACTGCATCATGATTTTCGATCACCAGAAGCTCCCTGCGCAGATGTTCGAAGGCACATGGGCGACAACAGCGTATAGTGTTGATGCCCGGTGGGTCGAAACCAGTCCCTCAGGTTGGAAGCTATAATGTGTAGCGATTAGAGCTCAATCCCTTGCTTCCGGTTCAAGTTCCAGCATACCTGGTTCGAGTGAATCATGACAGACCTAATAATCACGAGCTGGGGTGGCGCATCATCAAGGTCTATCAATTGAGGAGGTGTTCTCGATTCGATGATGAGAAATGAGGTCAATCGCCAAAAAGCCAATCAATTGATTGCTTACTAAATCCTCAGTATTGAAAGTCCCTGGTTGAAGCTTCTTATCCGGATGGTCCGTGCATAAAGCGACGATGCTGTTACCCGGGGTCTTCGCAAGGCTGGAGAGAATACAATGGCAGATGTAGATGCAGATGGGGCGAGCTATGTAACTCCGCTTTCTTACATTGATCGACTTGTAGTGTATGTAGCCTTTAACGCCAGGGCGACAGGAGTGCTCCATACATGCTCTGGGCAGAAAGTCGAGATTATGGGCCAGTATTGATACTCAACGTCTGGTACACACCCGATCACTTGGATTAGTAGTCACTACTCCTTGCTTGGCTGCTGCAACGAATTTGCTTTTATTGTGTAGGAGATATTGTCTGTCAAAAGGAATGCGGGTATTTTATCATAAGCTACTGAGTACAATTCCAGCAACGAGAATGGGGAATATGAAGGAGGGTACTTCCAAATCAACATTGTCGGATCGTGAAAACAACCATGCCTACCTACCATGCTACTAAGTCATACTGGAATTCCCCCAACGCATCATATCATCCCTCTCTCAGACAAATTGACAAAGTCGATAAAGGCAATAACAACCCTCGCTCCCCTTGAAGATCCTTCTGATTCTTACAGTATACATTGCACAACTAGGCGCATTCGTTCAGCAAGGCTTTACAATTTAGGAGCTGTTGTCGCGCTTCTTGTCCTCGACAAGTCCCTCCTCGACATAGGAAGGCGGGGTATCAACTTCCTCCTGGTGAGACATGAGGCCGGCCTTCTCGTCGCTGGCGGCAGTCTCGTTCTTGGCGGCCTTGTGGACAGAGTGACCACGGCGACGATGGTGTCGACGGGTGCCGGCAGGGCGGACAAAGGTGCGCCAGAGGCAAACAATAGCGGTACCAACCAGCATTCCGAGGCTGTGGATGTATTATTAGCATATATACATTGGTAGAGGTTTAGTACTGGATAACTTACATGCTAGCGCTGACACCAGCAACGATTCCGATGGCAATGGGCAACAGAATGTGGGAGGCAATGTTCTTCATGAGCTGGCTCCATTGGGCGCGGTGGTTGGGTGCGTCATTCAGGTGGTGGGGGCCGGGGTGACGGTGCATGCCCTCAAGCTTGCCCATGGCCTTAGGTTTACCGTGGCACGACTTGAAAGCACGCAGGCGGGCGATTTGCTGCATGGCGGCAGCCTTCATGCGGCAGACCCAGCTGGTGCACGTCTCCGGCTTGCCCTTCTGGCCGCTCTCGGAAGCGGTCACATCAATGTCACCAATCATCAGGCCGCCCTCGGGTGTCTTGATGACCTTGACCTGGACGTTGGGGAGTCCGTCAATGAAAACATTGCCGACCTCGATGATTTGCAGGTCGAGCTGGTACAGTTCCAAATTGTCCTCCTCGTTCTTGGCGACGGCGGCGGTGCGAAGTCCGAATCCGAGTGGGAACTCATTCTTGGTGTGCCTCATGTGGCCCGGTCGCATCATCTGGTGGTGTGGCAGAGCGTCGTTTTGCAGCTTGGCGCTCAGAGTGCTGGCCATCGGGTCGGAGTTGGGGTAAAGCTCGAAGCCGTTCAACAGTAAACGATCCGAGTTGGCGGCGTGGTCCACGCTGAAGTCCAGCTCCAGGTGACTTGGGATGTCGGCGGCAGCCAGCTTAGACATGGCATGGTGACGACCCGGAGCCAAGGCGGAGCATCCAAGACACTCGAGCTTGAGAGTTCGCTTCTCCGAAATCTGAGGGATGCGCTCGGCGTTGATGGGAACGGGAAGAGTGGTGATGACATCGTTCTCGGATGACTCGGACAAGGGAAGTAAGAAGGCGTTGGTCGAAGAGACCGCCAGGCCCGCGGCGGTAAGAAGGGATGACAACTGCATTTTGTCAGGTGTGTTGTGGATGTATGAAGAACAACTTCTTCTTGGATATGGTACAACAAAGTAGAAAAGGTGAGGAAACGGTCGTGATTGAGAGTTGGATAGATAGGGAAAAGAAGGGAGGGACTGGAGGTGGAGTTTGTTATTTAGTCAGGTTGTAGGATGAAGTTGAATGGGCTGAAAGTAATAAAGCTGACGACGTGTGACGGGGGGGCTTGCCTTTGTCTGAGACTCTGAGGTCACTTCTTAGCCCCCCTTTGGCCCCCTTGAAGGCGATCCAGCCCAGACTAGGCACGCTCCGCCTCAGATCTGGCAGCAGGTGTCAGCTGAGCCCAGCAGGTGCCAGTCAGGAACAGTCGTCGTCATCCAATGATCGGACCCTCCACTACGGCCTCGGGGGAAGTTCTAGTTGAGGGGCCAGCGCGTCCCCATCGAACCTTGTGGATCTGCTGGGCTCCTGCATCATGCAGGAAAACGAGGTTGGCACGAGAATTCCGTGTGTGTCGTTTCCCATCTGGTCATCCTCTCGTGATGCCATCCTGGGTGGAAGTGGGCTCTCGGGGTACATCCCATTCTGGCCAATTGCATATCCTCTCACCACCGCATCAACATACATACAACGTACGAGGAGAACTGTCTGACTATACTTCAACCTACAATACGCGCCCTGAATCCAGATTCGGTTGGGTATCCGTATATTCTGCTTCGCGTTATTGTTTAGTGGCGTTGTAGCGCGGTGATTCGCACACGTACCGATCAATAGGTACTCATGCATTACGTCGGTTTTCAGTCGAGACTGCTAAGCCATCAACAAAGCTCACTGAAAGCTTCGATCTGCAGGGAGACCGCAACTATCAACTACTACTACACCCAATCTTGCGCTCCTTAAGGTAAAATGCATGACCCTGGGTAACTCTGTAACATTAGTCTTCGAAATCCCTAAAAGCTCTCCGAAATTCGAGTTCGTTCTACGGAGTATCACTATGTGAATGAGATTAAAATCATTTCGTACGGCTTGAGAATGAATGGCAAGTGAATCCGTTGAGGTCGTATTATTGATGTATGTTAAGGTATGCATCTGTCTTAAGGAGCGTGAGTTAAGATATCGAGTACCTTAATATTTGAAGTCAACGAACATGCAGCTTTTGACTAATAATCTGCAACTGAAATCTACCAGCTCGCATATATTTCAACGTGACTTCACCACTGGAGCTTGATATTTCCATTGCCCAAGGCTATGTAGATACCAGGCAGGCCTCAACTTAGACGTAACACAGATTTGGAGATATGTTTAGTTGTGTGGATGACCCTCCGCCTCAGCCTCGGACTCAGTTGGATGCCGGAGCAAACACCGTGCCTCTTGGAGTCTCGGCCCTTGTTGTCTTTCCATCTGGCTATAAACGATTGTGAAAATGTTGAGGTTGATCAAAATAGTCGAGAGCCTTGTGGGTGATTTAGCAGGGTGGTGAAGCCTACCAAGCTCACCTCTCCAGGTTGTAACCGCCGAATAGGGGCAGAATGCACATCAGCAGCGTACATAGGCAGAGGAGAAGAGACGTGTGCTAATATCGGCGTTTTTCGCATAGTTCTCTAAAGCCTATCAGCTCCTAAAGCTGGCTAGCAACAGCCGTTTGATGTTACCTGAAGGAGGACGTCGAGCCCATAGTCATGATCACAGCGACCGCGCAGTCGATTCCCTTTCGTAGCCACTTTGCATGATATATTGGGGATATAGCAGTCGGTCTCTGCATAGCTAGTCCAGCAGTGGCAGCATGTGTCGCTGGTTGAATTGGCTTTGCAATGCCGGTATACTCGGGTTGAATCCCTCATATCAAGAGTCTAGTAGTATGATGTAGGAGAATCATCTGCTAATAGCGTTGTTGGGGGCATATCTATACGGAGCAAAGCAGCATTCACCGCCATCGTCTGAGCATATTAGGTGATATCTTTACATGTACTATTTGCCAATATGCTGTCTCGGATACGATCCAAGACAAAACAGGAAGTCTCGTTCATTCCAAGTTACAGCACTGAGGGCGATGTCCAAGACGTCCGAAAACCCAGCTCTTGACGTCTCCCTTCTTTCATCCCGATCCCAGGTAGACATCATTGTCAGAATACCCCCGAAAGTGATCCTGGAATAAATGTTCGATATTGTGGAAATACCAGAGACAAGATCGTTCTGGCGATTGAGTTCCGCAGTCACATAAGATCTCGGTCCAGTTAATTACAAGGAGGAAAGGGTATCATCAAGCATAAGCATCCAGCCAAGACGGGGCTTTTGTTTCTAGGACGCAGCATCGTTCCGATTCAACAGGGTCTACAATATGAGAATCACTGCAGTGTGCCCAAGCGAAGTCGATGGGTAACGAAGGCGAACTAGATGCAACATTTAGTTACATTTGGAGAAGCAGATTGAATGAGTCGGTAAGCAACTACAGCTGTGAGATATGAGAGCTTCCGGGGCCGGTAGAGAACCCATGCCCATCATTGTTATTCTAAGCCACCGTGTCTCTATTCATTTGATCTATTCATATTAACTCGAACTCTCATCTCAGTACGAGAGCCATGCTCACATACCGCTGGTAAGTATCTCGGATTCAGCATCAGCAGGCAGGGGATGGAAGGCTAGATGGGAACAGCCCACAACCAAATGAAACAGTTCGCTCTGTCACTTATAGAGACAGTTTTTGATCATATATACTTTAAAGCAGACAATTATGCTCTATCCGCTTGCGAGGATGCTGTTCGTTCTGGGTGTTCTCAGCCTCCGGGTCAAAGTTGGTGCCCAGATCATGCAGCAACATTACGCTTTCTACTACTTCTGATAGAAAATAGTATTCGAAAGAGCCTCAATAGTTTACATCATAGGCTATGGACTGTATTGATTTAGGAGTCCTATATCTTGGGCCAGTCAAGGTAGATACTACATATGCTTTACACACCAGTGACGTAATCGACTCGTCGCATACAGTGACTTCACCATCGAAAGCCACAGGATGAGCAGGCCAGTACGCAAACAAACCACTGCACCACCAGGAGAAGAGAGTCGATCCTACCGCATATCCAAATGTCAACAAACATGCCATCGTTAGCATCCGGACCAGAGGAGCCCAAAAACAGCACCTCGTTCCTCAGCACCTACAAGTACAAGCTCCTAGTAGCCACCTACTTGGGCGTCACCACGCTGCTCTGCTATCGGGTGCATCGGCAGCCGTACGCCTCGAACATCAAGTGGGAGCAATACGAGACGATATTCAAGGGCACCTCGCTCTCGGCCGTAGTGGGCGGGGTGCTCATGAGCAACGGGGGATAGAGGAGATATACGATGTACCGGTATTGACAAGGGGGAGATGTGACGCTTCCCCCTATAAAGCAGCAGTAACGGAAGCTGCTAATTTTATGATCGTGGAATCGAAGGATTCAAAGGATACATCATAGAAACCCACGTGTTCGAAGGACGAAATATTCGCTTGCAGAGCTATCAGACATGACAAGAAGGATCCAAGACCACATCGCAGGGTTCTAAGCAGGGAGCCTCGCACACGACTTGAAGACACAGCATGTTTTACGTGCATTCCAATGACCATAATTTCCCCTCAGATAGATAGATAGATTTGGTGTCCATCACGAAAAGAAATTACCGGCAAAGAAGCAATCAACTGACTGAACGCGGAAATTGCTGGCGAAAATGGCACATCTACTAGACTGACCGTCATCCACGAGCGTCCCTTACTACTTCCTGGATGATCTTGAGAGTGATTTAATCCAGAGCCCATGACTGACCAACGCAGAAGATTGACGATTGCGCTAAATAAGTTATTATTACCAAAGAAGCTTGCCATATCTACGAAACATTCGGCCGAGATTAGGAAGATAGAAGACCTCACTCAGCTGCCCAGGTTTACTCGTTCGAATTCGCCACCCTTCGCATCTCTCGGGCGCGTCGCGGGCTCCACGGCCCACCTATCATCTATGTACAAAAAAGCAGTGCAATTGACAGCATCCTGACTGACGATAGCATGACGCTTAGGCGGGGTATATAAGTCAACGAATGAGATGAAAATAGATTGGCTGAGATGATACTGTAATTCGCAAATCACCTCCGGGACGGATAGGTGTCTTAGTTGCGATGCGCCTAAAAGAAACGGCCCAGATGTGTGCCGGACGCGTGAGCGGCAGAATAGAAGGGATCTAAAGACTTGCCTGAAGTGGAAGGAGACGGGCTGGAACCGGAGATCCCAGTTTCGAAGATGTGATTGGCGAGGGCCGATGACTTGGCAACTGGCGATCTGAAACACTCCTGTCGCAAACTCGAGGCTCTGCCAGCTTTTGTCGTTTTCTGGCTTGCTATTGACCCTGGAGGTCATATGATTGGCAGGCCATACGATCCAATAACCTCAGCGTACGGCGCCAAGGGCCCGGACCGACTTACGACGTGCAAAAAAGCACGCAAACAGCCTGAGCGGTCTGTCTGTGCTAAATGAACTTGATTGAAAATGGACCGGGAAATTCGACAAGTCCAATAAGCCATCCCTTCTCTCCTTCATCCTCCTACTACCATTATTCGACGCGGTTACCGCGAGGGACCAGGAGGCATTTGTATGTAACATAATAAGCTGTCAATGCCGCTAGGTTACATAGTCGCAGCCAACATCGGGGCAAGTGTTTGGCGCAACTTACCCAACGTGCCATCGCTTACTACTTAGTGGTTACTGTTAAGACAATGCGCAGTGACACAGGGTGACAGGCCGGATAGTCGAGATTAGGATGTCCATGTCATCTGATGTCTGGGGCATTTGCGTTGCCTTTAGCAGGAGCAACAAGCCTCAAGAGCCTAAAGACGGATGGCATCTGTTCCATTCCCTGGTTGTGTAGCCCCGGATTTCATTTCATTCCGTGGGCCTGCATCTATAACGAACACAGGTCTCCATGCTGTAGATAGCATTTCTAGATTCGATAAGATGAAAAACAAAATAAGAAAGGGTCAGTCGGAAGGTAAGACAGCGGGATGGTGAGCTGTCAGAAACAACCAAGGTTTACCTAGCTCATGCGGCTGGGGAAAACGGTCGGCCGTTTGGTTAGCTGGCCCGACCGACCGCGTGGAACGGGATCGATAGCAAACCAGCAGCAGAAACAAATGATGTGCCGCTATGCATTAAGCATTGGTTTCTTCCAAGCGAAGTGTAAACAGTGGAGGCGCGAAAGACGGGTGAGCTGGCTTTCCGTCGGTATGGTTGCTGCTGGCCAGGCAGGCAGGACCAGAGAGAGCATGATTATCCGTTGGCGCCCCCTGGGAGCGCGCCAAGTGTCAGACAAGAGATGGGAATATGGACTGGAGAATCAGATATGCATTTCGAAATTTGCAACACCGACTGCACGTAGCTGCGGCTGTGGGGTCCTGTTTCTTCCCCCCGATTTTGCCTTACTGTTGTTCGATGAAAAGGTGCCAAGTGATGGAGAGCCCCAAGAGCCCGTTTGATTATATATGGCGCCGTTGGTTGATATTGATTGCAATCGGTCATTGGGGGTTCGGGCCACGGCGTCCCCCCCTTCTATTGAGCCGTAGCCGTACCTGGACATCGGCATTCAGGTGGATGTTGATGTGCGTGTCCACTTGGCCGGTCGAATCTGGGCCGGTCGCTCATGGGGGCTCAAGCCAGCCATCTTGTGAGCCATGCTGAGGGAGCTGAGGATATTCGGAGATCTCGCACCCAGCACAGAGAAATAAGCTACAGAGGAGACCCAGACCAGGCCGGGGTCCAGGGAAAACAAGGGGTTTAGACAGGTTTAGATAGCTGCAGGTGATGACGCTAGTGTTTCCGATTGGGGGGTTGTCCATTTGTGATTCGTCGTTGCGGAATGGACCCTGCAGAAACGACAAGGGTTCCTGACTTCGGGTAGTACGACGTAAGTTGCAGACTTAGCCCCAGGAACAGACCAGAAATACATAAGCAGAGGGAGAGGGACAGAGAGAAGATGGAGGCAGTACCCAGGCCAAGCTGAGAGAGGGAGAGGCTACTGACATGTATTGCTATCGGGAATTACTATCTGTCCCTCACTCTCAAGTGACGGTGGTTTCTGGCGGGTTTGCTCTCCGTTTAGGCCAAGTTAGCATGGTTTAATAGAACAGTTCTTTATTTGGGGCAACCAAATCAAAGAATATGCAAGAAACAGCAAGCGCGAAGGGAGACCCCAATCTACCTCTCGCTCGCCGTGATATTTAACGAAATAGCCCAGCCAAGATTGTTCGGAAAGAACAAGGCGCCTACGAAGGCTGGAATAGATGAAAAATGATGCTGTTTGTTCAACCCTTCTGCTCTAAATTTGGAAAGGGGCCCACGAACTACCAAAGACACGAGAGACGCCACACACGGTCCGGACTATATCTTTTGTATGTCATGCCTGGTAAGGCTTCACCCAACAGGGCACTTAGTCACTTCGTAATTTAGAAAAAGGACCAGCCCGTCGTCTACTTGGTGAGGATGAAGGGAACAAGAAGAACTTATATGTATGCCCTCTTTAATATACAATACCTAAGTACTCCGTACACACACATGTAATATGGGTCACTGGCCCGGAGATTTGATCGAGTATGCACAAGTTGCTAGAGCCACAAGCGATGGAACGTCGAACGTCGGCGCCGGCCTATTTTCATTTTCTGTGCCTCTATTTTCTCCATGCACTGCCCTCTTCGTTCGTCCCTCCCATTGTGATTATTCGCCTGTGTTTTCTTCTCGTTGGGTTTTTCTGCCCCGTCACGTCAGTCACGGTAAATAGTTCCGATATACTTTCCTCTTCCGTCAGACCAGACAGGAAACAGTTAGCTAGTCGGCTGGCTATTTCTCATTTCTCACTCATCTAAGCTCCCTGACATCAGTCAACTTAAACCTTCGTTTCTTTCCAAGTCGTCCAGGCGCAAGTTGCCTTTTTGCCCAAGCGCAACTGTTTACGTCGGCTGATTTCCTGCTTTCCTGCTTTCCTGTCGCTCTTTTGGATCTCTGTCCGGCTCAGCTGTCTGTCTATCTATCCGATTTTCTTCTGGACTGAAAGCTGTGTGCGTGTGTCTTGACGACATTCCCCAGCGTTTTCTCTCGTTCAAACCCGACCCAAAGCGCAGTATCTTCCGCGAACCGTCTGTCTGTCTGTCTGTATACCAACACTCGCATCGACACCTGCCGACGAAAAAAGGCCAACAACACCAACAACAACATATCGCACCCACCAGCAACGACAGAAGTATTTGTGTGCTTGTTGCTTGATTGACTCTTGATCGCCGCCCAAGTCTACCCGCATAGGCTTCTGAATCTCTCTCTGCTTCGCTTCCACCACCCGACCCTGTTCTTCCCGCAAACCTGAAACACGACGAGCTTCCGAGGTTGCACTACCACCAGTCTCCCACCACCACGCACTTCAGGACCAGCCTCGCTCTCTGCCTGTACCCTCGGAATTCCCTCACGCCCGCGATTCTCATTGGGGATTATTCAGGTTCATCCAATCTGACCACAACGACCGGAGTCGCCTTTGCGCATCCCACGTGGTCCTTCCTCACCTTCGAAATACGTTGCGTTGCGTCGTCCTGTACGTTGCACACGGTCAACGTCTACCAAAGTAGCTCACTCTCATCGCGAAACTTCAAGTGTACGTGACCTCCTCTTTTCGTCTCTCATTCGCTGCTCGGGTGTGTTTAAGTGTTCCCGGTTTGTTTGGTACTGGGTTGCCGTCCACTATCAAATGGTACCACACCTAGCCTACCATTCTCAGACCGGCCCATCATTCTCCCCTTAGTAGCCCCAGAAATGGCACCATGACTAGACAGGGGATGCGTGACCACCGTCCGCCACCTCTGACCTCTGACCTCTGGCCTCTGGGATCTCGTCTGGTCTCTCTCTGCCCATTCATGGTGTCGTCTGCCTCCCCGTCGATAATCTTGTTCCAAAATACCGCCACACGCAGCCGGGCCTGCTTCATTCACTCATTTGCTTTACTTCGATTCGATCAATAGAGGACTAATTTTTTGTACTATAGTCTTTTGCCTTGTCCGCACAGGATATGCAGTAATTATACTCTCCTGACGCGCTACCTTCTCATTATACAATTGCCGCATTGTTTCAGGCCGGCTTTACACAGGAATCACCGAGTTCCTTTCGCCTACGCATCCAGCATCTGTAGGGATTGCCTTCACTCTTTTCACCTTCGCCATTCTGGATACCAGTTCCACGAGTACCTCGTTCCGCAACCAAGGCTCTCGATACCCGTGCATATACGCGCGATTTGGTTTGGATTCAGCTTTGTGTATTGGACCCAGAAATTTTCGTATGCTGTTGATCAACGAGGATAATAGCTGCTCGAGGTTTTGGGATAGCCAAGGAGGGATCGCCAAATCGAGGTGCCGGGCGGCTTGTGTTTGGAATAAATGAGTCGAGCTCAATATGCGAACGAGATGGACGGACCATCTGGGATTGCGGGTTCCGTGAGGAGGGCTCGCGAAAGGGCTGAAGCAGGGCTGCCCCCAGACTTCCCGCAGAATTCGTCACTACCGTTACCGCGCCGGGCACCGCAACCACCCGCAAGAGATGGCATTGGTGGACTGAAAATATCGAGACCGCAGCCAGTGGCGCCGCAATGGCCGCTCGCCGGACCCATTCCTTCGCCTACAAGCTCGGAAGGGTCAGATCGATACAAACCTCCTCCAGGCAGATCACCACAGCCACCACAACGACCACCCAGGCCAAGTCGCGTACCTTCAATTCTCGATGCTTCCCGGGTTCAGGAGCACACACCCGTCTTTCAGTACCTACCACAGAACCAAAGGACGTCGGAGCTTTCCGTGCCAGACGATACGCCAGTTGGCTCTTCGCGGCCGTCAACTTTATCATCAGTCGGTTCGATACCAGATTTTCCATTGCCCACGAGTGCGCCAGCTGTGTCAGATGGACTGAACATACCGCCACCCCCGCCACCCCCGCCACCCCGGAGGAGTGTCAACCTGGGACCACCACCTTCCTCGAGACGCGGTGCCTCATCTTTCTATTCTACGGCATCGTATGTGTCGCCTATTCCAGAAGAAAGTCCTAGAGCACGGTCACACACATCTTATGCCTCGAGCGCTGCGATACCGGAAAGTTTTGGCACCATTTCACCTGGTCTTAGCCCCGATGGAGCCTACTTCGACGACACAATAGCGGAAGAGTCGGTTTACAGCGATGATGATACAGACGAGCGTGGCCTAGTACGGAGTGCAAGCATAGGAAGGAAAGGAAAGCCGTCGCTGGTCACAACTAGGAGCGCCGAGAGCAGGGACGCAATGCCGATAGTCTTGCCGCTTCCGTCACGGCCGAAACCGAAACCCTATCAGTCCCAAGACCCATTCGAAGAAGGCACTGGATATGTCGAAGCATCCTCAAGCTCAGGCGCCCCTTCGGGCGCGCCATCAACGACCGCGGCAACAGCTGGCTCTGGGGCAACAGCCCCAACTATGCTGGCCGCGCCCGAGGCCGCTATTCTACAGATCCATCGGGACTCCGAGATATATCTGTGTCACCGAGGCCCGCTATATTCTCTGCCATAAGGCGGCCACCGCGCCTTGACATGAACGCGGTACGAGATGCCGAATCTAGAGGAAGCTTAACGAGTCTGCCCGATCTCATCCGAAGAGCGACACGGTTGGCGTCGATGATTGAAAAGGGTCGGAGGCCAGCAAGTCAGTTCAACGCGCTCGATTTTCCACCAGATATATACCCCAGGGAATACAACAATGCCAGGGATATGGAGAGAGAATTCTCCATGTGTAAGTTTCTTTTCCTTCCGGTTTCACGATCTCGACTAACATTTGGGTAGATGACAATGAAAAGCATCAATCCGGCCTCTCGGACATGCTGGCAGCTTTCCCGCCTCCAGCGCAAGCGCAAGCGCAAGCGATGCCTCCGCAGCCCGCCCGGCTAAGCGGGACATCTTGGCCGTTACCATTGGGCCGGGTCTCGTTCCGCGGTCAGGGTCAGCCTCAGGGTCAGGGCCTAGGTCAGGGCCAGCCTCAAGCAGCAATCCCAAGAGATGCGGAATCGCCTCCGACAGGACAAGAGAAGCCGGGTCGGCGCTGTTGCGGCTTGCCGATGTGGGGATTCATACTCCTACTTTTCATTTTGGTCATCATTATAGCAGCTGCCATTATTGTACCACTGGAATTTTTCGTCATCCGGAAACAAAATGCCCCGGGTGCTCAGCCGGCAATGGAGACCTGCATGAACCAACTGACTTGTGAAAACGGAGGCACAAACGTCATCACCCAAGGGGTCTGCGCATGCATCTGCTCGAATGGCTTTACAGGGTCCACCTGTACCGTACCAGGATCGGATGGATGTGTTACTACCATGTTGAGCCCCAACGACCCTGCCCTTCGAAACGTAACTCTTGGACAAGCAATCCCACGCCTTGTACAGGGAGCGAACACCAATTTCTCCATCCCTCTGTCGGCTACGGCGATCTTGGCCAAGTTTAACTCTGCGAATCTCTCTTGTAACGCCGAGAACGCGTTGGTCACTTTCGGTGGCTCTGCAACTCGGGTCAAAGGTGCTCAAGATCAGGTCACCGATGCCGGCGTGAATCCCTCGTTGCAGAGGATTGGCGCGGCTGCCGCGTCCGGGTTCCCCATTGTCATCTCAGTTTCTCCCGGCGTTGATGTGACTGTCACGCTGAACAATCCTGCAAAGCCCAGCATAACTACAATCACCAACCCGACTGGCTTACCAAGCGACGCGTCGACGGTGTTTGCAACCACGCTCACAGTCCCGGATTCCCCACCCCCGAGTGCTCCATTGACCACCACGGCACCTCCGCAAACGACAGGGACCGCCACTACTACATCTGCACCACCGGCAACGACCTCAACAGTGCCTCAGTTCGTGGTTACCGAGCAAGTCCTTGACTTTGCTCGCGTGGCCGTGCTGTTTGTAATACAGAGTCAAAATCTGAACAATGCTGTAATGGCGCAGATGGCACTTCAAAAGTTCTTCTCAGACGCCACTTCCAGTGGTTCAGGCCAAGGGGTAACGCCAGAGAAGGCTAAGAACCTGAACATTGGAGGGAAGAACACCATCGACTTGGTCCACCTCACGGTCAAACTGGACTCTTGAAAGGCGACGTACGCCCTCATTACCGGCTCGTCCGTTGGCATCATACCTCTACGCTGGACAATTCTCTCCCACATTCACCCACCACACGAAGCCATGTAACGCTTCATCACGGCTTCATGTGCCACATGTACATTAACGACTATCCGTGGGCAAAGCACCGCCTTTCCCTTTCTATTCCCTTTCGTCTTCATCCCAGCGATATCTTTTGACGGCAAACAAACTGGCGCGGCCCGGAGAGGGAATGCTCCGATTGGGCTGCCGACCGAAACCTTTTTGCCTTCCTTTTCCCCATGTACACAAGACGTACGTGTTTTTGTTTTTTATACCTTACCATATCATCATGAAATAGCATCACGTCATACCCCCGCTGGTGCAAATCGCGCGCGCGCGAGAGCATTTTTGCATTTGAAGTTTTGGGAAATGCTAAAGAGCGAGCGGGCGAGCTGCTGTCTTTGTTTTCGTCTTCCAGCATGGCATAGGAGAGAAAATATCCCAACCCCCCTAGGAAGGAGGAGTACTAGGGTTTTGTGAGCGAAAGGGAGGGGGGTTATGAGGAGGAGGAGAAGGAGCTTGTAGATATCATCATCGAATCTCAAGAACAATGTTTAATAAGACTCACATCACGATGCCTACCTTCCTGCCAACATGGGACCGCCTTTGTTTGCACTGCCGTTGTCATGACGTGTCTCCCTCTTGATCTATGGCCGTATAATTCCGGCTTGCTTGATCTGATAGTCTTAAATTGCTTCATAATTGCTCGGCCACATCCTAGTCGCCAGTCAGCCAGCCACCTCTTCTTGTCAAAACCCACAAATGGAGCTTCTGGACCTGGACACTCTCGGTAAGCAGAATAGGAAAGGCCCTTAACCCCCACGGCAACTAACATGTCTCTCCGGGACCCCCGTCCACCGGACAAACTAGCCCCCACGTCCACGACATGACACGACACGGCGCTAGGGGGTGGGGGTGGGAGGGGGGGGGGCGGGTTGGGTGCATTGTTCTCCTCGTTCTTGTTGACGTTATCTATCGTGGCTATGCGGTTTATCGAGCTGCTGCAATAGGCATGGGACGACAAGTGCAGCAGCACTGGCATGGTCCGACTTGAGTGGTGGTTGTTCATGGTTCGATCCTTCTTTCCTTTTCCTTTTCTGTCTTGATCTTGGTCCTTGTTCATGAGAAACCCAATACTACGCTACTAATACGACATAGATGGACATCAATCCTCTTTGACATGCAGGATGTTAAGCTAGGTAATCACGTTTGTTCTCCTGACTCAATCATAGGAGAAGCCGAGGCCCTGTTCTAAGTTGATACCTACTTAAACTTGACTCAGCATGGAAAGTTGGGATTCTGGTGCTTCAGATATCATTGTTACATGTATATATAGATACACCTTACAGAGGCTACCTAGAGAGAGAGAGAGGGATACTCTTTTCGTACCTGACTCTTAGGCTGGCTCACTGACACCCCCCTCCCCCAATAACGGCAGGCTTCGTATAATAGTAACACGCCCACACGTGGTAAAGTCGCCCATTCCCTGGCTGGCCCCTGGTCTCATGCAAGATCAAGCCCGTTTCCGCTCCGCGAACCCGCACTTGTATTGCGTGCCCCGCGGGGCCGGAACCCGGGACGTACATGATCTGATAACTGATATGATAGATCAAATAGTACCTGCACACACCGGTGAAGTAAAGGCAGCTTCCGACACGACAACCCCCCCCCCCCTCCCCCCATTATTCCTCCCGTTTGCGTTGCGTAGGGTGGAGGGGATCTCCGTGGGCATCTTGGGAGCTGCCTTTTTCTTCTCTTGCCAGCCAACTCAATGAAGTCTCGGTCAGCAAAAACCCCCACCCTCATGACCACATATGGTCTGTTCCCATGGAGAAAAGAGACGACGCTTTAACCAAGGCAGGCACGATGCTCCAAGAGCCCGAAGGATTTCAATATGACATAGCATTACTTTAGCAACCCAATAAGAACAGGTAGGGAGGTAGGGGAGCTGGCCCCCTAGCCGATACAAGCATTAGTAGACCGGTGGACAAGAGTACTGCATATACCATGCCAGCTTGCCAAAGCAGGTCCTTCGCAGCAAGTTCATGGATGGGTAGGCGCGATGTCGATCTACCAGCACTGACTCCTATTCGCTCCGCTCGGACTATCCGATGTGACAGCACACGTGCGTGACATACCCCCGAGTAATACCATGCAGCGCGTGAGTGCATCAGCCGGGTTTTTTTGTTCTGTTTATTCCCGCAGCTGATCCTCTCTCTACCATGAGATGAGATAGTTTTACCTTCTTCTTGGCATTGGCTTGGAAGAAGAGGAATGGAAATCGAGATGGTCTTGACGACACAAACGGCTTCCTACCGACAAGCATTCATCACGGCTATATCCGCCATGCATTCCAAGCGTCTGCTGAACTGAAGAGGCATCAATACCTTGAGATAACCTCGTACGCGATGATGGGACTGTGTGCTTCAGCTAGGTTGTTGTCGACTTGCGAATAATTGGGTATATATATTCGGAAAAAGGGGTGATGTGACTAGCATGCTGTGTGAAGCAAGCATTACTCGCCTCTCTTCCAAATAGGAGACTCTTTTTTTCTTTCTGCCTGCGCAGTGACGATCTTACAGAAACAAAAGAAGCACCAGAACCCCATGCCCCATAAACTCCCGTTCGAGAGCGCTTGGCTTGCATGCGCTGGTGAAAATAAGTCCAAAGTGCCACCCGAAACCCTAGACACATAACCGTAGTAAACAAAGCTTTCCCTGTATTCCATGTGCTGTCTCTCCTCTATCTGGAAGAGAATGCGAAGAAATCCGAATGAAAAGGCAGCATATTCGATGAAGCCATCTTACGATGCAATTGCGCGGAAATGCAATGGGTATGATTGCCAGCACCTGGTCGCCCGTCTTTCTTTGTAAATATCAATGTCCTGTAGTCGTCTCGTGTCTCGTATCAGTAGTATGATGACCCAAGACCATTTACTTGTGCTCAGTCGATATCATGCATTCAGCTCGGGCCAAAGTCTAAACAGCAACTCCGACTTGGCCACCTATAGGTTGTCTTCTGAGAATATCACAGAACGACACACCGTGGACGATGTGGATCCTTATTCTGCGACTTCCGACTTTTCCTCTTATCCTTATAGTATTTGTAGGAATAGGGGTCGAATCTGTCACTGTCCTCGGGATAAGTCTCGCTAGCATCGTCTCTCCGCAACATTTGGCGGCAGAGATCGACGAACACCTCGTCAACGTTGGCTACCCCAGGTCAGCATGTGCATACAGGCCTACCCTTGGGCATGCTGTCGCTAGACTTACTTTTAGTCCTCGCACTAGATTCATAGTAGGGCACACCCCACCGCTGTGAGATGGAAAAGCCTTTGGTGCGAGGCACCGACCGTTGATCCTCGAGGTCGGCTTTGTTGCCACAGATGACGATGGGAACCTTCTCGTCGTCTTTGATGCGTATGATCTCGTCACGTAAACCCGCTAGCTCAGCGAGTGAAGAGGCCGAGGTTATGCTGAAAACCAGCAGGAACCCTTGACCAGTCTTCATGTACAGATCTCTCATAGCAACTGTGACCGGTCAGCAGGCTGTCTTCCGATTAAGGGGGGATTATGCAGAGGCAAGGAGTACGAACCAAACTGCTCTGTTCCCGCAGTGTCCAGGCTTTGTCTCGAGTCAGTACGGTGGGGTAAATGAATCAATCCGAGAATGCATGTCTTACATCTCCAGTACAACTGGCCGGCTCTGTTGGGAGGAATGGTTAGTCTTGTCTACATGATTCGGGGGAACAAGCAGGCCAGGTCGGGGCCAGGCCATCCGCTACTTACATCGACGTTGACTTGTGTGCGATACGAGTCCTCGATAGTTGGGTCGTAGCTCTCGATCCATTCGTTGTGCACGAACTGAGCTGTGCGTTGGGAAATAGTCAGAGAATCCATCTGCTTCTTGGCTCATTGCCGTCGCATTCGCATGGCATAGCACGCATGGCTTGGCATTGCATTGCATCATATAATCGTCCCATTTCCAATTCCCGCCGTCGGTTCCATCCCATCTCATCGCAAGTGAATGGATGGATGCCAGAAAAACCTCCACACACGTGATGGTGGGGTAATTCGCAGCACTTGCGACTCAGACGCAATTGGCTGAAAGGAGTCAGAAGAATAGCTTACCAGTAAGACAACTTTTGCCCACACCACCTAAAATTCGACGAATCCCGTGTTAGAACATGGCATAAAACGGGGGAAGGAGGAAAACAGAGACAGGGCTGGCTGGGCCATAGCAAAAGCAAAGAAGGGGGGAACAAGAAAAAAAAAGACTCACCTGCTCCGAGTACGACAACGTGGAACTCGCGGCTAATAGCAGAAAATAGGGAAAATGTCAGCTGTTGGGTAACCTTGCAAAAAGCCGCCTGTGCTTGGGGAGACAAACGCCGGCTGGTAGCGACCTGGTCGAGGCGCCATGGTGACTCGACTCGACTCGACTTGATCAACAAAATGAGTTACGAGCGCATGGGACGGTTCTCCAATCCGGTGGTTTGTCGCTCAACAGACAATCCCTCCCCAGATCTGCCTATCCGCCTGATGTCGGCCGCCTTCGTAGCAACCGACCAAGTCGGAAAGACGAGGACGTCTAGTGTGGTGTGCGTATGCGTATGCGTGCGCGTGTGTTATGAACTAACTGCCCACGTTCAAAAAAAGGCAAAACTGCGCTGAGCGGTGCAGGCCTTTTGTTCAGTAAAAATGACGGCGTCCAGAGAAGGGAGTTCGTTGCCAAGATTGCGGTCTGGAAAGCCCCGGACGCGTACGGCTCACCGAGAATTGTTGGGTTGCAGGCACTGAAGGGTATATATAATAGTTCAGATCGAACAATGGGCCCGGACCCCGAAAAAAGAGGGCAAACAGAGGGTGATTTTCGCGTGGCTAAGATTCCTGATCGACGGATGGCGCCGTTTTTAAGGCGTTTGGTACGGAGACAGGCAAACAGGGTCTGGCGGCCTGAAGTTGAGGTGAGTTGTAGTAACGTGGATGATATGCCGAATAATGTAGGAATTGACATAGGCGAGTGGTTGCCTCAGACAGAGGCTTCGGTAACCTGTAGGAAATTTTCTAAATGAGGGATGTGAGATATGTGAGATATAAGGATGGGGACAAAATATAATTTACAGAAGATTGAACCGCGAAATAAGTCCGTGTCATGCAATCAATCAGTCACTCAGGCACTCGGTCATATATCGAGTCGAGAGTGAACAATCAGTCAACAATATATCCAGGAATGGAATTTCAAGAAAAGACTGAAGTGGATGGGAAAAGAGGAATGGGTAGCTGGGGGCGGGCATTATATCGCAGAGAGCAGAGAGAACAATTGCAACACAACATAGGCTGCTGCTTGCTGTTGCTGCGCTGCGCTGCTGCTAGGTTTGGGGGGATGTCACTAACAGGCTGGCCATTGACTGATCAGTCCCGAATTTCCATTCTTCATATCAATTCAATCCTTATTACATGCCTCCTAATCTAATGTAGGTACATCTTCAAGCTACCACATGTACACGCCTACCTAGTCAAGGACTGGCCATGACTTGCCTTGACTCGAATTGACCAGGTCGGCCTTTGTTTCCTTGTTGGCCTATCAATACCGAAGATTTCCTTTCGCTCCCATCCTCTTGATTATTATTGGTTTTTTTTCTTCAAAATCATACGTACAGGGCCGTGGTTCTCGCCAGGGGGTGTGCAGGTGGCCCTTTAGGTTAGGAGAGGGTCCGGAAGGGGGGGATTTGTACAGTCCGCCAGTCCCAGCAAGAGAAAGAAAGGTACCTGTCGTAGTAACCAATCCGACCTACCGAAACATTCATCAGTCAACCCTAGCACAGCACCAGCTAGCACCAGCAACAAACCCAACCCAACCCAGCCAGAACTGGGGACGGGACCCAAAGAGACAGCCAGCAGCAGGTACTTCCAGTACATCCAGCTTAGGTTCGAAATGTTGGTAGTTGATCAGTCCATCATCACACCGTCTCCTGCATACTTACCTACATAAAAAATGTGCTGCACGCACTGCACCTCGCGCACTTCTTTTTAATTTGCTCTGATATGGCGGGGAACTTGACAAGTCAAATCTGAGCTCTTTTCTTTTACAATACTATTTGCAGTGATGGAAAGAGGGGGTTTTGCTTTTCGACTGCTAATACAGTGAGTGGTGCATACGGATAGTCTGTCCTCTTATACGGAGTACACACCCAGCCTATCCGTCGGTGGATTTCCTTCCTCGCCTCGTACAAGATGCCATGCCGTCATAACTAATGTTCCGATTTGTTTGTACCACCATGACTTGAACTGCACTGGACCAACGGGCAGATCAACATACTACATAACGTACCTCCATGCCTCGAACTACCACCTCCCCGAACTTGCCGCACAAGCAAGCAAGCAACCCTACGGTACTGGCCGAGCTACTGCTACTGCTACTGCCCACCTACTTGCTCATTATTCACACATGGCCATTAGAGCAATATCTAGCAAGCAAGCGGACAAGCAAGCGCCGCCGCCACTGTCGCCCGCTACAAAGACTAGCCATACTTTTTCTGCCGCCTTACATTGATGCATCTGGCACAGCTATCGTGATCCCCCAGACCAATTGGCGGCCGTGGCCCCGGTGGCAACCTCCCTCCCGCCTCATCTCGTATGGCTTCGTGTTCTGTCTCTGCCCTCACCCTGCGACATATCCCCTCCCAAGCTATACTTACACGCAACACGCGTAACCTGGGGATACACACGAAAGAGGCAAACGGGAAAGGGGGTGACGGAGTGAGTATCCAAAGAAAGCCTGCAGACTCTCGAAAGAGAGCGAGTCAGGATTGCAGGTCCCATGCAGCGCCGGTTCGTGCCATTCCAGACTCGTCCGTGCCCTGCAGCCTTCCAGCCCGCTTCAGCCAGAGACGGACCCAATCATGGCTTTTGGACTGAGGGTCCCCATAGGGTCAATCCTTACGTTCGCATGGCACATGGCCGCCAGACAAGAGCTATGTAGGTAGAAGCTCAGACAGCGATTCCTACAACAGGAAAGTGTCCCCCCTCCCAGGAATTCGCATGGGGAGAAAGACTCGGCCCTGCCGCTGCACCCAGTCAGGTAAGAGCGCAGCAGGAAGACAAGCGAAAAAAGAGGGCTGATGGAAATGTGAGTCGCCAAACGGCCTTGCGCACTGCAGCGTAACCATGCACATGCATTGAGCTGCACAGCTCGCAAGACCAAGCAGAGGGAGAATAAGCTCTATCACGTTTTCCACTGCATGTCTCGTTTGTGCTTCGCATACATGACAGCACGATAGCGGCAACAGTACCCAAACGAGTGGGTGGTAAGTGGCTCTCTAAGAATAAAAATAAAAAAAGACAAGGAAGGAAAACTAATAATATGGATGTTGTGTATATACTGTACATAAAGTATATCTATGTATATCTCTATGCATCCATTACACACGCAAACGAGGTAATGTGTAGCTTTTGGAGGGGCAGGACAAGGTAGATATCCTGGCGACCTATGGCCCCGCCAGTCTGGATTGGCCCTCGGCATCGACGTCTTCTGCTTACCACCTTGCTTTACTCGTCCCTGGGCCAAAGCCTTGGGAGCAATCGCGACAACAAACACAGGACAAAGAATAGCATCAACTACCCCCAGGGAGCCTCGTATAAGCTGTACTCATCACCTGACGGGCAGCAGCTGCAGGCGTTACTTGCAGACGACGACTGATTGCTTGTTCAATAATTCATCCCTTATAAGGCCAGGAATACGAATCAACAACGACGAACTGGCTGGATAGCCCGACACGCGAAGACATACATATCTGCCAAGAACTCCACCCGGTGGGTGGCACACAGAACCTGACGAGTAATAACAGACAGGTCTCTCTTTTTAGCCCGCTCTGTTTCCTCGTGCCTCGGGACCCGTCTACGTCTCGCGACTGATGAGAGTGCATGGGGTTCCAGGAAATCAGAGAGCCGGGACGGCGTACCAGTTCCCCGGGGGTATCCTTTAGCTTCATGGAGCGGCATGTACCTGGCACAACTCTCCACTTGGAAGGATGCCATGTTTTTGAGGTAGTACGGAATACCCGACTTTCGTATCCAAGACTGTACATACATACAGCAGTAGCTGAGTGTATGAAGATGCGGTCATCATCACCGCTTTCTTTGTCCTGATGTCATGGCCCGCCGTTTCACATCGCGCAACTCTGGCAGCTATTACAGACTGCCCGTCAGAAAGTCGGAATGGCGTCATATCGGAAACAACTACGATCGCTCCCAAGAACCACAAACTTCTGATCCTGTCTCGGGGACCCGTCCCTCTGGGTTGCCGGTAAGACCTCCTTCTCTACAAGTAAACCCGTCAGCCCGTTCCTTTGAGTACATCGCATGTTATTTCTTGGGTTGAAGATATATTATGTAATTCTCTATTCTTATATCACACTCCCACCCACCCACTCACTATAACCGACTTTTATATATATATAAAAAGAGCTATCCTGCAGGACCAAACCACCACACACAACCCCCACATTGTATCGCGGCCCTGAAATGAGATCTCGAATCTGCCGGGGCTTACTCTGTCACAACCCCTGAAGCCACGTGGAAGCTATAAACCTATTCACCCTAGGTCAAACACACACTCGGGGCAACTGAGACACGCCCCCTACACTCATTTTTTCTATGTGAAGACAACACGACACGGTAAACATAATGGGGGCTAAAAAGAGGCATCCTGATTGAACTATTGTGGTTCTTTTCTATATTTGTGCGGTGTCCGATCGGTCGACAGACCCACCCACTCCATCAAGCGAAGAAGCGATTTACCTACATGTAGCTACTGTTTGCTGTTCCTCTCCCGGCTATTTTTAGAGATGTCCAACGAAGGCAACGTCGCCCTTACCTCAGCTGATGCAGCTGTTTCCCAACTGAGAGGTCAAGACCACCAACACACCCGGATCCAAACCCGTTGAGCCAGATCCTCCACGTGCGACTGCGATGTGGTCTTCTTTAGGACAGACAGGTACACAACGGTTTGCTTGCCGATAGATGCACCCAGCTCTATCCTGCCCTCTCCTTGGGTAAAGCATGGTCTACCTACCAGGCGGCCTCCCTTAGGGAGTTTTCGTGATGTCGTGTTGCAAGTTTCACTCTCACAATGTCTTAAGTAACTTAAAAAGGGCTTGCGTGGGACAACTGACGTTCGGTGCGGCTGAAAAGGAGAAGAGAAGGTCTGACGTGGGTGTCTCGCTTTCTTGTTTATCCTTTTTCGCCGCATGCATCGTGCCGGCGCCTCCTTGCCCCTTCTTCGCCAAGAGCCCCGAAATGGCTTGAAAACGTCACCTTATCTCGTGTTGGCGTACCGAGTGGCCGGTTCCCCTAGCTTGTCTGGCCCCCTACATACATACTTACCTTTTTGTCACACGATACTGCTACTGGTGGGAAAGAGTCGCCTCAAAGAAAAGACTGCAGCAAGCAAAGCTGATGCTGCCTGCTCTTGCTGTCGCTCGCCCCCTCTTCCGCCGGGTGCATTGCCTTTCCTCACTCCCTCTCGTAATGTCTATTTGTGTATTGTAGAGAGCAGATGACGGATACAGCACAGCGAAGCATGGTCGAAGGCGGCGGCGGGCAGCATCATCTCCCAAACACGGCCGCGGGGTAGGCGTATGGGAAAACAGTAGTACATACATGACAGATATTATATGGCTCCGCTGGGGGCTTCACGGCTATGGTGGTGGCCAGTAAATGACTTGTCCAGGGCCTTCCTTCTGCACGTTTTTATCGGCGTAGAGCTGACGATTTAGGGGGGGGGGGGGTCGCTGGGCAACGTCCTATTGGAATGTTCAACTAATTGCGTATATATGTATCGTCGGCTGCGTAACCACCACTATATGGTTTGATCTTGAACAAGCGACTATCACTTCTTTGTACAGACAAGTCAACTGGCTAACACACACCCCCGTTGGTAAGCGAGGAAGAGCTGTGGGAGACCACCACGAGATAATCTTGACAGGGTGCTATGATGGCATCCGGCAGGTAGCTGTGTTAACTATATCCTTCCTCTTTCTCGATACTGGCAACAGCCGCCTCTCTAGCCGCAGCGACGGACACACACACACACACACACACATGTGGTCCGGGAGGCAGGTATGCATCAGTACCCCCAAGGTTCTCGCGGCTTTGCCATCTACACCATATACATAGCCCTGTATTGTCTCGCACTTGAGTTTACCAGCCCAATTCAACTGGAGAATGATCCGTGTGGTCCCCGTCCTTTCGCTTTCTGGCGTAGGCCTAATTGGCGAGGCCCTGTGGATGTATAGAATGTCACTGATAGTAACTCGAGTTGGCAAGGAAAAGAACACTTCGCCGCCCCGGCAAGAAGAATACGTGTAGCGGACGGTGTAGACTTCTGTGTCGATCAATTGTACCGAAATTCAGTATTGGATGTTCAATGATATCACGGGGTGGCCGGCAATAATACCCACCAGGAGTCGGTGCCAGATGAAGATTTAACTTCAAAACTGGCATAACGCACATAGACACGGACACGGAGCTGGCGACATGCTGTTCCATCTCTTTGATACCCAAGAACTTCGCAGTGGGTATGGGTCAAAAATGACTGGGCCCCCTTTGCGGATCTTCTGAAATGAAATCATGCTACCTTTCGGTATGTCCGATGGAAAACAACAAAGTCGTTCCCAATTCTCTGCAAAAGGAACAAGAAATTCAGAGAAGAGTAGAACGTGCCATTGTCGGCGAGCTATACGTTTTGGTTGGTTAGATATTGCGGGCTGGTGAAAAGCGGTCAGTGAAGGCTGTGAACAAACAGCCGAGGTTGCAGCTACAGTGTAAGTGCGTCAGGCATCTCACTAGCTCTGGGAGCCAAGCCGAGGTGCAATCATGACCTGACTGTTTGTATTTGTAACGGGAAGTAATATACACGGGAAAAAGAGAGAAGCGCACATACTTTCGTTTCGGCGAATGCGTAGAAGCTATCCCATCTATGGACCTGATCTATAGGATATGACGCCTAAGTATGTACCCCTACTACAACTTCGAGGCCGGAGATTCCAGCGCCTTCGTCTTGGCCTTGTAGAGCTTGACCAGCTGCCGCACCCCGAGGTCCAGCAGGACGTCCTCGGAGCTGCCCGGGATGCGGGCGCCGGGGACCTCGCGGTAGATCATCTCGGCGAGCGCGCCCTGGCCGGTGCGGGTGTAGCCGTTGCCGCCGAACAGCAGCACGGCCGTGTCGGCGCACTCGCGCAGCACGAGGCCGGCCTGGGCCTTGAGCATGGTCGTGGGCCCGCCGAGCTCGCGGTCCGCGTCCGCTTTGGCAGGCGCGTCATCTGGTACGCGAACTGCTCGACCCAGGCCCACTGGCTCTCGAGCCGGGCGCCCGCCTTGGCGAGCCGGTGCCGCACGATGGGCTGGTCCACTAGCGGCTTGCCGAAGGCCTCGCGCTTCAGCACGTACGCGAACGCGGCCGCGAGCGCGACGCGCGCCGTCCGCGTCACGCCCACGGCGATGGACAGGCGCTCGTGGTTGAAGTTGGTCATGACGTAGCGCATGCCCAGCCCCTCCTGCCCGATCAGGTTGCTGACGGGCACCTGCACGTCGTCCAGCTCGATGTACGTCGTCCCCGCCGCGATCTGCCCGGCCACCTTGAGCCGCCGCATCGAGACGCCGGGGTAGTCCTTCAGCGGCACCACCATCATGGAGAGGCCGGCGGCTCCGGAGCCCTAAGGCCCGGTGCAGACAGCCATGCCCGTGGTGAGGCTGCCGCTGGGCCCCGCGAGGCCGCTGCGGGCCATCTCGTCGGCGTAGATGACGGCGTGCAGGTAGTCGAAGTCCTCGACGCGCAAGCCGCCAAGCAGCTCGTGGATGCCGAGCCGCTTCAGCCACGCCACCGGGAGGGGCGCCGGCAGCGCGTGGATCAGCATGCCGGCCGCGGCGAACTCGTCGAAGACGTTCGCGGGCACCGTCTCGGCGCGCTCCCATTCTTGTGCGTGCGCCAGCAGGTGCTTCTCGATAAAGGCCCGGATGGCGGCCTGCCACTTGCGGTGGGTTTCCTGGTAGATGGGCGTGGGCAGGCCCATGAGCCACGGCGGCTCGCTGAAGGGGAGTGCAGCACTCATGATGTGTGGGTTGTTTGGTGTGATGTAGAAGATATTCGAGTCTAGTTTTAGACCTAGCTTGCCCATCGATGGATTTCAGTGACTCAGGTCAGATTCAAGTCGACTTCTTTCAGATGTATCATCATGTATTCAATGTTATCACGTACATATGCAATTTTGCTCGGGAAGACGATAACAAACTTGCCGTGGTACATGGCCTTCCACCAATGTGCAGCTAAGCACTCTTTCCCTCCACAGCTGACTTGGATGCGGGGGAAACCGAGGTTGAGATTCGGGGATGCTCAGTACTGCATGGGGTTGAAGCGGGAGGTCGATCTGGGGTTGGAAAATTGGGGAAAGCAACATACCCGAACCCCCCGATCTTTACAGCTGCCGAGGTACTCAGATCTAGGTTACGACTTCACTCAAGTTGCATTTATGCCCAGATGCTGTCATTATTGTCGTTATTCTTCTCCCTTCCAACTTACCTGATTATGCACCAATCAAACGCGTCGTGTCGTCCGATCAGACACAAATTCACGAGTCTGCCTGGCCAGACCTGACGTGCTGTGATTGGTAATACAACCCTATGTCAGCCGAAGTGACGCACCAAGTGTTAACAATGCTGAGCAAGGAGCTGGTCTGACTGGCCGTATTGGTGCAACAAAATGTGTGTTGCCCCGAAATTCGGCGGGTGCCAGATAATCCGCACAGACGGGATCGAAGCTCGCGTGCCGTTGTTACCTTGAGCACACAGACCAAAACTTGTATATCAATATGTTCCAAGACAGTGGGATCCCCGAGAGATGCCATCCTGCCCGCCTCTGAACCCCAGCTGCCGCGTCAAGCATGCTGGACAAACGTCTCTTGTCGCGATGGCAGCCGACCCGATGCTACCCAGGTCTATCCAGGTCTGCCCAGGTCCCCACGATGTGATATCGCGTCTTGGGAACCCAAATGGAAGTCAGAACACCTTCACAGGGTTGAAAAAGATATAAGTTCGGAGCTGCCTTGGAACATGTTACCCTCGTCAGTTTTCCTCGGTGTAGCCCGGGGAGTCACCATGCCATTCGGGCCTGTCAGCAACGCCCTCCGATGCATCTTATGGTCGTACCTACCACAAATGAGGGTTTCAAGCACAAGTCACTTGTGTTTCCGGTCCCGGGGTAGCTCGAAGGATATACCTCGAATCGGAAGGAAGCGTCTGTTGTTGAAGAACACCCCCATGTCCGGGAAAGGGCTGCCAATCCCGTGTTCATCTTGTCACCTTACCCATCTATGGATCGCGACTCGTGCCAACATTTATATCACAGATCTTCCTGTTATGGATGCATGAAACTTGGTGTATAGCGTGATAGTTCGATGCGACATGGTTTGTCGGGCTATAAGTGATTGATCCCTTCAGGTACCAAAGTCCCGATTGGTCGTGCTAGGTGAGCAGTTTCTCGAACAGGTATCTTTCTTCAAATAAAGATTGTCCTGCCATGAACATCGGTAGAGTTGACGTCGAAGAGACTTGCTGGCACAGAGCGTGCACAAGTGACACCTCAAACTTGAGATATTCCCGAAGATTGGCAGACAACGAAGCATACTCCACAGCTAAAACACTGAACACCCGGACCAGAGACGGTGGTTCCCCGGAAAGTGCCAGTGAGTCAGGGAAGCTTTGATTGCAAGTTAACAAGTCTGGTTGATTCGCCGACGAGACCAACCAGGGGGCCTTGTGATATCATCCTACCATCCTACCGTCCTACCGTTCTACCGTCCTACCGGTGTCCCCAGCAATGCTAAACACCCCCCGGAACCAAAAAAGGAAAGAAAAAGTAAAACCCGATGCGATACCACCTTTTCAGCGCACGGGGGAGGGGGTCAATTAGCTTCATCACATTGTCTAAGACGGCGGCTGGTTCTCCGGCTCGACAAGATGCGTGAGACAAAACCAACGAAGGATGCTGGCTGGGCTGGGCCTCGGATAGTTCCAACGCTCATCTTGTTTATTGGCCGTTGTCATTTATCCACGTAGGCATAGGTACTTGTTGTACCTAACCTTTGCTTCGTAGGCCAATGCATAGACCTAGGTCTCGAATCAACGAATGGGTACGCTATATAAGGAGAGATCCAATCTTTGCAGATCATCGTGAGTTTTAGTCGATAGTACAGTAGGTAGGAAGAGCCGCACCATGTGACGGTGGCCCAACGCGAGCCACACCATGACCCGAATACAACACCCCCGTCGTTTGGCCAATGAATAGGCCGACCCACAAGGCTGGGAATTGCCAGTAACTCGCTAGGTTAGAACCTAGCAACATCGCATCGCATCGCATCGACTTGAGGCACAGTGTCGGTTTCACTGACGCTGATACTGGTTGGCTATCGTCTCAAACACGTATTGGTGCCTAACCCAGAAAGTCCCGCTTCCCCCATTGACGGCAGTTAGAAGCAGACGATGGGCCAGCCACTGGTAGACCGACCCCCTGTCCCGCATGGACGGAAATCGGTCGGTCTCCCAATTTTTTTCTTTCTCCTGTCCGTTGATTGATTGGGGAGATATCGCTCTAATGCGAGCGATTAAGAGAGCAGAGCAGTAGCACCCATGTACATACATGCCATCACAGCTGCAGCTCCTTGCATGGAATCTCGTCCAATATCGGCGATTCGGGCCTCGTTGGGGTGGGTACTGCATAGAAGGTGAAGGCAGCAGGAAAGCTGATTGATTAACTGCAAGGCCCGCTGTCATCTTGCTAGTAAGAAAGACGCCCGACGCCCCAACAGCTCCCATATCCTGGACGGAACAGGGCGATTGTCATTGGTCCAGTCGTGGCTGTGTGATATTTCAAGTTACCCAGCCGAAGGAATAAAACGCAGATACGGAACGCGTGGCGCCCCTTGGCCTGTAGTACCCGGTACGTGAAGCAAATGTGCTCGATGCTGCTTGCTTGTTTGAGCTCTCGCAGATGGTGATTTGGAAGAAGTCCTCGCCGATTGCAATATGTGGTTGGTCTCACAACAGGGAGGGAACCCAGGTTCATGCCAGTGGGGATGGGATGGGATGTACAAACAACATGTTTTCCGTGGGGGTTCGTGCGACCACATTGCTGAGACGTAGGCATGGCTCTCGAGAGTGATTGATCGAACACTGTTCTTGTTTGCGAGAGCTTCTTCAATGCTTGCTGTAAGCAGGTGGTGTTGTGAGGGGCCTGGGACACTGTAGGCGACCAATATGAGCGAGCCTGCCCCAGTGCCTGTAGAGCTATAGTTTGTATATATTGGTCTGCTGCTGTGATAATTCGGCGCTCCCCCTTCCCCTGATTGGCACAGCTCCAAAGGTCAAGAAGTAAGGTAAGGTGGTAGTTACATGTAGATGTGTCAGCATATGGCTCCCATGCAGAACACATACTGTACAATGTGTGGGTTAGGACTGCCAGACAGCAGGCAAGCCAGCAAGCAATACCCCAGAACGCTTAATTTCAGCCAACGTGGGGGGAATGAGGGGACGCAAGGGAAGTAATGAGCAGTAAACAAACAATTTCAGGGAAACGTCTTTCCCCCATGCACACACAGCAACTGCATTGCATGTACATATGTATGAGATGTGACTGTGATTGATATGGACGTTTGAAGATATCGTATACCTAATAGAGGAGGGACGCATTGGGAAAGTGCATGCGGTGTTCTCCCGTCCAATCCAATATCATCATTATGAAAGACGCCATGGCAGGGTTAATTGATCTGAGTGGGCTGAGCCGCATCTTGGTTTGCTGCATGGCAATTCCGAGAGAACAAAAGCATGTGCACCGAGAAAGGAGGGAGAGGAAAAGTGGCGTTTCTCGTAGTCTGTGTAGTCCCCCCAGCCAGCCAGCACTTGCCAGCTTTATGTTCCAAACTTCGTTCACTGCTGCTCGGCCCTTTTGGGATCATCACGGGCTGGGCTGGCATCTCCTGCAGATCCAGATTCATCCAAGTCCTGCCCACATCTAAACGCTACGGTGTGGTGGTGGAATGCGAGAGGTTGACGGCGGGCGGGCCAGGTTGCTACGTCATGGACGAATAAGATAAACCCCGCACGACACTATTGTATGGATGTGGATGCCGGTTGGGTTGCTCGCTTATTCACGTATGGATGTATCGGCAGTATATTGTCTGCACATGGTAACATCGGATGCTAACGATGATGCCTTTTTTTTGTCGAGGCTACTGGTCCATCGTTCCTGGCTTTGGAAACAGCTGCATCATAGAGTTAATATATCCAAAAGCGCCTGCATACTGCGCCTGTAACCATCTTGCATCCCAGGATGTGACGCTAAGGTTGTACTCGATTGTCGAGCCGTACAGTACACAGCAAGGAACTGTAAGTAAGCCCTTTCTTTGTTTCTCTAGGATCAGGTTGGTAATAGGACGATACTAACAATCGTTGGGAGTTTGTTAGACATATATCAGTACCTTGTGGGCTGGGTCAATAAAATGGGGGTCATCGATATACTCGACCAGCGAATCGGGTTGCTTTCCACGAAGGTCTGTTCGTTGGGTCAGCACCCAAGGGACGCGCGAGCAAACGCGAACTCCACAACCCGGCATCTTATCTTCGAGCTTCCAGTTTATGCATTACCGGGCTATCTTCGAACTTACTATGTATGCGCCCTTGAACGAACTTACCGTCTGATGCATCCAGTATTTAATAGGGTGATTGCTTACGGGGCTTGCTTCCCGATGCAATGAGGCGCAAGCCTATGTATACAGGAAGGACCATAGGACCCTGCCTGTAGGGCTTGGATACCATCGAGATCCGGAATCAGCATAGTCTAAACCCAGTCTCACAGGCTTTGACCAATATACACCCTGTTCCAGATGGGGACCAGAGTCTGCATATCTGAGCAAGAAGAAACGTGGAAATGACGTCGAAATCAGTGAAGGGATGCTGTTTGCTACTAGTCAAAGAGCCTCGAACAAGCCAAATTCGGTGCAAGGTGTGTTCTACCCGTAGGAGTTGAGTCGGAGTCGGCGGTGGGTAAGAAAGGAGCATGAAAGTTAGAAACCAATAGGAAACAGTTGTGCCAGGGCTTTGGAACATGTACAGTACAACCATATTGCAAACCTCGAGATATCAGAAAGGGGGAGCTCCCTTTACCTTTGGAATTCTGCTCTATCCAATATACATATGCGTATTATAGCCATGTTCGTTCACTTGTGCATGCATATGTAGGCTTGATACGCACATATGTCTGCGGCCTTCAAGTCTGTATTGTATGGTCGATGTGCGCATGTACATAATGTACATTATATAATACATACACTTAGGGGCCCCGACTGTTGAGAAAAGAGGAACCGCCTGTTCTAGCCTCTGCTAAGGCTGAAACGGTGCTGGCCTTAGATTTAGCGCTACATGTTGCCCACCCCTTGCTTGGCATTGCAGAAGGATATGTTTATATGGCACAGAATCTTCGAGAGTTATACTCGTTTACTGGTTAACCGTCATGTTCGTGGAAAGGCCTGCCGTTGTGAACCGGGTATTTATCTTGGGACGACGTGCTTTCGAGCCCCGAAGACGCCGAGAGCCTAGGCTCAGCAGCTCAGATTGAACCCTCTCGAATTCGCTTATTTGTACGGAGTAATAGCTAAAGTAGGGTTTTTGACATCCCGAGTATTAGTGTGGTGTGTGCTATCAAGGTGAACCAAGATGGTTAATGGGTGCCACACCTACCTACTTGTAGTACACAGCTGCTTCGTTGCATGTTCCCTCCCGCATGCGCCTTGTCAATCAATCCCTGTCGAGGTTTCTCACCGGTCAGCACACGGTAAGGGCATGCAGTCTGTTTTTACAGCCTGTGCCGTTCATTCTGCCAGCCTTCTCTGTAATAGGTCGTATGGATGGATATGATGAACTGTCTGCTACCTATCGATGCGGGTTGACCGATTCTAGCCAATTTCCTCGACGAGGCTCTGTCTACCTGATATCTATATAAATTTCCTCAAGTCACCCTTTAACGGACGGACCCCTTATATTGGTAAGAAGCTGGCTCTTTTTGCTCGCTAAGATACTGTTATCCAGACCTGAGAATACCTGAAAACGAGGCAGTAGGGATTAGCCTTGAATCCAACTATGGCTGCAACACCTCTACTCTCCTGCGAGTTTTGTGCGTTGGTTGGTTACGCAGACAGCGGAAGGAAGGGTGTAGTGGACGTTACAGGTCCCAAGCGACGTATGTCAATAGGGGAGGGAGGGAGAGCTGGAGCATCAGGAACTAGCGTATTATGAGTCTGTTAAGCTGCAGGAGAGCTGCCAACTTGGGTTCCTTGACAGCCACGACAACAGTCAGACTTTTTTACCCTCCACACACCGGCTACTCTGTGCGCCGTCGACTTGATTGGCACGATAGCCTGTTTAAGGGAAAAAACATGGCATACGACCAATCGCTTGCGAGTAGGAGTTCCCCTCCAGACTCGAGGGGTGTGGGTGTGCCGCGCCCCTCCCCTCCATCGCCCCGAATACTCCCTCTCAAGCACGTTGGCCCTTGGGTCACCACCCACCCACCCACCTCCCCCATATGCACACCCTGAACGGGCTGCTCCTCAAAACGGCGTTGCACGTCTCATCTCCCTTTTGATGCGCCTGCGACGGGTCATGAATTAATTGGGACACCACATTTCTGATTCTGTATGGGTGGTTAGAGGAAGATACCGAATGCAACTCTACCTCTGGGGTGTTCATCACACCAAAACTTTGATAGAGAAAAACGAGGTAGTTGTCCCCTTTTGGATTACGACCCCGGAAAATTGAAATGGGCTATTATGTTAGGTATTGTCTCGGCCCACAACGCGATCTACCAGACCGTGAGTATGCAGAGTCCGTATGTACTCGGCCTCTTCTGACAACCAACCCTCTTGGACCTCTCTGTAAGCCACATGGTAAAAGCACCAAAGAACCGGCACTTTGAAACAGTCTTTCAAGGCAAGGCCTGGACCAGTAGGAGAATCCTTGTGCCATCCCTCCAGATTGCAGTCTAGTGTTGACGCATTCTGCCCTCTCTCAGCCCTAGGGTCCCATATACCTACATCATCTCATACCACTTCAAATGAATACAGAAATTATTGACTGAGCGGCATCGAATCCGTTTCCGTTTCCTTCCTACCTACCCACTCCCTCTCTTCCAAGCTAGTTCCTGTTTAAGTGTTGGTGGTGTGCCGTATCAATCAACACACAGAGTTCAAACCGACAAGGAGCCGAAGGTTAACCTAGCTCAGTCAGGGTCACTCACTAAGAACCTCACATCGACCCTACCTACTTGCCTACAACGTGCAAGTGTTCTTGAATACCTACTGGTTATTCCTCGTAATACTAACCTAGTAGCGACTGTCACAGGTACATTAGCCACTCAGAAGACTTTGCCGGCAATCATATGCAATGGGAGCGGGACTTGTTTCCCGCTTTTTTCTCTTAGACTGCTGTAACGCATGTACTCAGCAGCGTTAGTGCGCAGGTAGCTATCCCGTCGAGCCCGTCCAAAGTTTGTACTCTGCAGCATTAGGCATTAGGAGCGAGAGCTGACTGGTACAGGACAAGACAAGATAGTAGTATTCTGCATAAAAATAGCGCGCCTTTTTCTTTTGCTTCGTCGTCGGCACCATCCATGCGTGGCTTCCGCGGGCGGGATCAGCAGAAACCGCGGACCAATGGGACTCATTTTTTAAGTTGGCAGCCCTCGAAGCACGAGCTTTAGTTGAGATATACACCAACAGTACGGCTACAGGATATACTCCGGCTTATGTACCTCGCCTGCCTTGCCGGGTACTTATGTAGCATACGAACCTATTGAATTCTATATCCATCTTCAGAACCCCCCGTATCTGGGATGTCTACGTAGAGGCCTAGTTGGCTTGTAAAGCTCTCAGGAAGGGGATGGGATGGTCGGACGGACGGACGGGTGATGAGCTGTTACTGGTAGATGATGGATGCAAAGTAGGCACACTTACAGCGATTCGACGGACTTATCATTACGTGGCCATCGTTGGGTGTTCACTTCAGTTATGGGTTGGCTGCTAGGAATCGTAGATATTGAAAGCCGGTGCATCCATTTGTCATCCCCAGTCCCAGCAAGACATGAGCCGACCAAAACCTACGTTGACAACCCCATGTGCAATTGACCACTGATGGCTCATCAATCTCTCGACACACCACAAACTGCACCCGGCTCGGCGGGTGGTGTCCAAGGGACCGGCCTAAAACGACGACTTTAGACATGCTTTCCTTTTCGAACGTACAAGCGATATCCACACTCACACACCACCCACACCCGCACCGCCGAGAAAACTGACAGGCATGTTAGCAGGACGGGAGACAAGACAACACCAGCCATGAGTAACATAGTTTGGCGAGGCCAAAGATTGGAGAGAGCAGGGAGATAACAGTAGACAAGCTCGAGTGGGAGGTACAGAGACAGAACAGACAGACAGGCAGGCAGGCAGAGAGAAAGGAAGTGTGTGTCCAAAAGCAGCGTAGTGGAAGATAGATACAGACAGCCAAACAGATCCATGGCATAGCATCGAGGTGCATTCATCAATCTTCTTCCTCTCTCCTGTCCTCTGCTCTCACTTTTCTACATGCAATCGTGGTACCGAAGCTACTGTACCTACTACCAAGTGTACCGGCGGACTTTGAACCACACCACCACCAGCAGACAGCGCCAGATACTCTCTCACACACACAAAGAGGTCTCAACCCACTCACCCACACCCTCCCAAAGGCCGCCCATCAACTCTCTCTCTTCCTTTGTCCTTCCCACCAACTTCTACCCCCCCTCCAATCCTATTACCCAACTTTTAGGAACGTCCCCCGAAATTTCGACCATCCTATTTCCCCCCAGTGCAACTACTCCTTGCATTCCTCTCTGGCTGCTTGCTTGTCTTATCACGTTTCGTTCCCGGGCATCGTCACCCTTTTACCCCATAATTCCTCAAGTCGCGTCTCAGGCCCCGAGACATACCTGCATCGTCGCAATCTTTTGGCGCGCCCACACACGTACAACTACTACTACTTTTACTATTGCTATCTGAACCTATCCATCTGTCAGTCGGTCCGGGCGGATCTGGTTGGTTGGTTAATTGATTGACTGATCCATCATTGATCGACTAATTGGAACTGATTGACGCACTGCCGCCCAGCCGCTTGCTGACCCAGTTTCTCATTTCCATTCACCCTCTCTCGTACCTCTTTTTACCACTCCCAGTCCCATCCCCCCCTTCCCTTGCCCAGGCTCTCTCACGCACACCCCCCCCCCCCAAGACGAGAAAGGACGCAAGGCAAGACCCGGCTCCAAGCTTTTGGTTCTTGGTGCAGGTCAACGCACGCGCGCCGGCTTATCCCACATTATTGATTGATTGATCCCCGTACCTCGACCTAAACCCAGCCTACCACACGACTACTGTACTGTCCTGTCGCTGTAAGCCCGTACCTACATACAGACCTGCGCTGCCAACCCACTCATTCCTGCGAAACAAGCACCCGCCGTCTTCTGATCAGCGCGATCGTCATCGCCTTTCAATCCATTCTTCATCCATCCACTCCAGTTAGCAATCGTATCGTATTATATCAGCGCCTCGATTTGTCTTCGTCCCATCCTGCCGCTCGCAACAACATAGAGTCCATGCGCCACAAAGCATGAACAGTGAGCAGAGTTCGACGTTAAGTCCCGGCTCCAACAATCCTGTGAGGTCTTCCTTCAACGCGACGGCGTTGACGTCGAATCGCGCAAGCCCGTTTCCCCCGTCGATCGCGACAACCGCTTCGCCAAACGCGACAACCACCAAACCCATCACCACCGCTGCCATGGCTGCACCGGCCTTTCTATCGCACTCGCAACAACCGTTTAGGTCGGCCGGCATGTCGGCCCACTCCCCCTTCACGCTCTCCATGCATCACATGAATCCATTCGACAGCGACGCGAGCATCAAGCCTGTGGGTACGCCGTACGCGACAACGCCCGCGCCCGTGTCGCAAGTACTCATCCGTCGGCTGCCGTTGGATACTACCGAGGAGAAGCTCAGGCTGATGGTTGTGTTTTCGCAAGACTTGGTCGACGTCGATATGCTGTCGCCTGAGCAATCGGAAGATGCGGGTTTTCGCTCAGCTGTACTCAAGTTCAAGACTTTAGCTGGCGCACAGCAAGCCAAGGACATGCTGCACGGAAAGTCGATTTCGAATGATGCCGAGATGATCGTCGATATACTCTCCGGCAGTCCCTTAGCTTCGCGAAGATATCCCGCCCACGAGACCTTGGTCAATAACAATCCAGCTTCCGCCACTTCAAGTACCGCCTCTTCGACAACTTCATCTGGCCCGACCTCGCGGCAACCATCGCGCTTTGCTAGTGGGTACCAACCTGCCATGGAGAAGATGTCCCCCCCTATGAACGGCATGAATGGCATGTACGGCAGCAATGAATTGCCCAACCCAGAGTCGGGCACTCACTACCAAAGCCTCTTCTCACCACAGTCGCCCATTGGCAACCACTTGACCGAGCGAGCGCGCATATCCGGCAAGACGCTCATCAGCCACGATAACGCCGAAGACGATGAGACGCAGGAGCTACTCAAAAATCCCGTCGCGTATGCCGAGAACGGCGCAACGCAGGGTCGGAGGGCGACTGCTCCTCATCTGCCAATTTCCCGCATGGCTAACTTGTCACTCAACACGTCCACGTCCTCTGCAAACTCGCTTCCACCCTACGGGCCGTCAACCATGACTCCTATTTCTGGCCATAGCAATGCCATGTCCCCAACCGTTATGAACAACGCCAGTCATTCGCTTAATTACCAGGTCGGGAACCAACACTTCCATCGGCACAACTTCCCGCCGGTGAACCCTGCGGACCAAAACCCACCCTGCAACACGTTGTATGTCGGTAATCTTCCTATCGACACGTCGGAAGAGGAGCTCAAAGCCATGTTCTCGAAGCAGCGTGGGTACAAGCGACTATGCTTCCGGACCAAGCAAAACGGCCCCATGTGTTTTGTCGAGTTCGAAGACGTCTCCTTTGCGACGAAGGCGCTGCATGAGCTTTACGGTCATCCGCTCCACAACAGCGTGAAAGGCGGTATTCGCCTGAGCTTTTCCAAGAACCCCCTTGGGGTTCGCTCAGGCCAGACCCCGGGTCCGAGTGGAGCAGCAGCTATGGCAGGTATCAACAACATGATGGCCGGCTCTGGGGCTGTTTTTGCTACGACTAATGGACCACCTCCGGGTCTCTCTGCGCCCCCAGGTCTCAACCGCATGGGCTATAATAGTGCTTCGTCTTCGTCTCTGTCGAACGGCGCAAGCGCCCCTTATTCATCACCGAATTACCCCAACAATAACAGCAGCAGCAACAACAGCAACTACGGCGGGTGGAACAATGCCCCATACAACAACGGACCTTTATCTGCTAGCGGGTCTTCTACTATGCTGAATGCGTCTACTACGTTCCCACCGCCGCCACACATGATGGGAAAATAGATGGGTGCTTCGTCGAAGGCGCCCAAATAAGCAACAGCGTGTTCACTTGCAAAGGCGTTCTGGGGCGTGCATTTGAAGGAGCATCAAAGCAAATGGTCGGATTTTCCTCTCTTTAGTGTGTTCAGCGTTTCGTCTGGCCCTCTGGCCATTATTACCAACGGTCCGGATTTCCCCGAACCGGCCGATTCTTTTCACATCATTTCTGCATTTTCTTTGCATGTCGGGACGGAGCTTGCGATCTTGTTTGTTGGTTTCTCAGCGATGGCGCCGATATCAGTATCTCACGATGATTCCCCTACGCATACCGCCTGGTGGCGGGTGTTTACGAGGGAGTGACGAGGCATTTCGGGTTATAGCCTAAGATTTGGCGGCGATGGCATATCTGGTGTTCTATGTGCTTCGTCGGTACAGCGTCTCGGATTTTGCTTTTTACCAAGTTTTTTTCATGGCTGGGCCTTGGCGTTGGGTAGAGCGAGCGGGATTCATTCCGTAGCCTATCGGCTTGGGCTGGAATTGAATTATCTGTGTGTTTTTGGGGAGCTTGGGACCACCCTGCTCTCCGCTCTGAAGAGTGGCATAGGCATATGGATAGGCTTATTGTATCAATTGCGTTGGCGTCATCAGAGATAAAAAGAACATGAGGGCTTTGGCGTTCACTATCGAAAAGACGGGAGAAAAGGGAAATACCATTCTTGGAGGAAACGTCGCTTTATGAGGCCAGGGCATCGGAGAGAGCAAAGGGGACCGACCCCTTGGCAACTTGGAGCAGGCCGTACTTTGGTTATCTAAGCCTCCATCCTTTGGGTGTGGAGCCAAAAACCTATGGGTTCGCTGATGAGCAGCAGCCGGGGATTGCAACAGGGTGTATACCTATGGCCTTGGACACCCATCAGCTCTCATATTTTTGCTCCCTCCCTTGAAAGATCGTCCTGACTATCTAGCTACCACAGCTATCATCGGGTACAATCTGACGACGGCTATTTTCGTGCCTGGATGGTGATTGGGGATGGAATTAGATGTTGGTTATTATCTTAGCATTTTCCATGGGGCGGGAAGGTTGGACAAATAGCATACGGAGTATGTACTCGAGGGGGCTTTGCAGACTACGATATACCTCACTTAATCGTCATTGGGTGGTTTTTCCTTCATTACGTGGAATGGAGTTTTTTTCTAATTCATTGTCCAGCCTGGTCTCTGTCCATTTCTCCTCGTCTCTTCGTCATCATCTTTGATTATAGCTACTCGGCGGTTTAGATGGTCAATAAGATTCACATCCCCAGGCTTCAACGAACACCATCATAAGTACTACCTTGACTTTCATCAGTGAATTTTCCCGTGACTACTTGCGATAGCTATCGTAAAGGGAGGGGAGCGAGCGAACATGGAAGATGGCTGCCACATGTTCAAAGCAAAGCAAACCCCCACGCATTATGTGGTTAGGGGTTACCTACACCGTCGTGGATGGATGGATGGGCGCCATTAGTTTGCCTCCGTCGGTAAGCACGGCGAGGCGGATATACCCGGGTCGCACTGCTGCAGGTTCCCGGATCGTACACTGTACGTGGTCTCGTGACGAAAGCACGTTTTGTGGCGAAATTTCCTCTTTCTTTCAAGTTGGGCATGTGAGCTAGCTACATACATAGTCATTGATACAGGACATACAATGATACGATACGTACCAAGCCAGTAAGTATACCGCTCCGCTCCTATGCGGTTCTCTTTGGGAAGCCCCGACTTCCACTACACCCTCCGCCCCCCTTTTTTTTCTGCCCCTGTTATTTCGCTGCATTGGTGTATGGGCCGTCACTTTCCTCGGCCTAAAACATAGATGCGAACCTCTTTCATTGCCTCGGCATTTAATAAGTACGCCAAACAAATAAGTACGTGCTGTTCTGATTGCTCTGCAGACAACAAAACAGACGTCTGCCCGCCCGCAATGTTGGTCGAAGAGGGGGAGGAAATCGAGGCTCCCCGAAGTTTGCTGTCTCTCCCCCGCGGGGACCCATCCACTCTCTATCTTATAGAGTGAATTGAAACAATTGCTTGCCTGTTTGTTCAGTCGTTCGCCTCACTATTCATACTTTCTCGTGTGTCTATCTCTATTCCTTGTATGGGGTATTCGGCCTACCCTCTAACATGGTCTGATCTGCTGAATGCGGGAAGATTTCATCATCAAAAGGAAGCAGTTTCGGTTTTGCCCATTGCATCCCGTTCTTACTTGTTCTTTGGGCGTTTATGCAGTGGATTAACTGTACCTTGCATATCCCGTATGTGACACGCATGTTTCCATCATATTATTATTATATACATGAACCTTTCTATATTAACAGGGATCCCTCTTCGTGGCTGCTCGTAGAAACAAGGCCCAAAAGAAGGAGAACGAAGGAAAGAAGAAATGTGACCGCAGAGGGAATCGAACCCCCCTTGCCTTTATGTGTGATGAAATAACAATACTACCGCTAGGCTACACCAGCCCAGTCAACGGAGATATATGTCAATGCAGTATATAACCCCATTGGCAAAGCAGTGAAGTGGGGGTTTGTTTTACTTGAGTCTGGGTCGAGGGTGAACTCCAACTAAAGGGTGGGGGTGGGATCTTGAGTTCAAGCATCCAACCCATATCGTACGATGATGGAACGCACTTGGGGAGTACCTGCAACTCTATTGTGAACATGCGAACAATTACGAGGGTTAAACTGGACAAATATGTTGGTGTCCTTGGAGAGTGACCGGTGTGCTTCTCATGTCCAGATGAATTGACGAGAAGAATAGCTATTGTACATGACCAAAGCTCCCTGCACTCTTCCCGCCAGGTAGTGAGATCAGAAATGTCCAAAGTTTTCCGCATCATTGTTATCCATGGACAAGTCTGGTAGGTTATCATCGGCTGCCCAGCCTTGGGTCATGGTGGCCCATAGATCATAGGTTACGGGTGTGTCCAATCGAGAAGATGGTTGTTGCAGTGCGGCGCCGTCCATACCCATCATCCCGATGAGATTGCCGTTTGCTCCCAACTGATACTGCGAAGAAGAAGAAGAAGAGGAAACCCCAGAAAGGGACGAGTAATTCCCGATACTGGTCTGGCCTTCCCAAAGTGGGATGTACTCTGTCAAACTGCCGTCAAAAAAGGGGCATCTACGCATGGCGCGCGTCTCTTCGGCGGCGACCTTGGCCTCAGCCGCCGCGACTCTCCTGTCGAACTTGGCCTTCACCCTGCGGAGCACGACGCGGAAAGCTGCCGCGATGTTGTTCCCGGTCTTGACGGTATTGCCGTTTCTCTTTGTGGTGATGGTCGCATCTGGACCGCCATTGTTCGATTTGCCTCGTATCGCCCCTTTACCCGTAGTCCTGGATTTTTCCATGTCGTTCTCCGGTGGCGGCTCCGCACACATCCTCTCGAGGTAGGCCCCGAAATGCAGAGTAGTCCTTGCGTGAGCCGAATCGAAGAGGGGGTATATGTCCAAGGGGAAGGATAGCTTGAGCACAAGTATCACGGCCACGATGAGATTGCCCCATTCTACCGCAGAGAACCGGTCCAGATCCGAGGGCGTCAATGCTAACACCTGGTCTAAAAATGTACGCAATGTGTGGGCTGCTCCCATCAACTTGGTATGGTCGAGGGGCATCCCACCGGCCGTTTCCGCCTTCGGTCGTGGCGGCCTCATGAGAGGACACACCACCACTTGCATGTCTGCATAGAGGCTGGACATCTTGACAGTTGCTAGAGTCAGGGAATTAGCATGTCTTATGCCTCTTCCCGCGCTTTGTGGAAGTACAACTTACGCATAGCTGACACATTGGCCGGCATCCTTGCTTGCCATTCTCTAAGTTGGGCCTCAAGACCAAGGTGAACGAGGTTGTTTTGGTGTCTGTTGTGGCCGTTTGTATCTCGGCTGTAACTCGCCCGTAATTCCACCATCCCGTCGGTGATACATTGCAAGCGACAAAGCCAAACAAGGATGTGGTCTTGATGCGAGTCGGACCATTTCTCAACCAGGCTGCAACAAGTGGCAATCCAGGGTGTTTGAGGAAGCATTGACGGTTTGCCCCAAACACGGTGTTTGCTAGGTGATATCAAATCAGTTATTCATAACAATTGCAAGATCGATATACTGTCTTGACTTACACCGATATTAGATAGAAGCATGATATAAAGGTTCGAAGGCGTTCCAAGTCTTCGGGACCAACCCCTGACTCTATTTGATTTGCGAAGGTGGTTTCGTCATCGAGCCCTAAGTCATGGACGATGTCTACCGCCATGCGCAAATACTGAAAAGTACGCCGATCATTTGGCCGTAGATGGTATGGGTACCTTGTATGGTGTCAGTGTCGGTCCCGCCTCTCTGTATCTGTGTGGCCTACCAGGCATTGTACACCAGAATCCCCTGGAGCAGCTCCAATGACCTCTCGCCACTCGTTACAAACTTCAAGCCAAGTACCTTGCGGAACTCGTCGTCGTACAGGTTGAACCCCTGAAGGCTACTCGAGCAGCTTGTCGCCGCCAAGATGGCCAGTAGTAGAAAAGGGGACTGGCTAGCCATCGCCTTGACATTGGCACCTTCGGGTAAGATTACCAGGGGACAGAATGACAGCATGTCCCGGAACCCATCGAGGAGCTTCTGTGCTGAGTCTAGGTTGAACTGGGGTTTTATCCCCAAAGTCGTCAAGGACATCGAGCTCGAGGTACCCATCGATGAGCCTGGCGAAGATACACTGGAGAAAGTGGTTTCACTGCCTGATGAAGACGTCGAGATCATGGTCGAGTCATTGTCGAACTCGTACTCAGCGGGTGAAGGTACAAGGTCCTCGATGAACTGGTCGTGCTTCTCTAAGAGGTCGTCGAAGCTCGACCCTAGATTTGCTTCGGCCGGTAGGCTGAAGTTGATGCTGAAGGTCTGACTAGGACCAGGTGGGTGCGGTAAGGGGGATTCACTGATTTCATCAGTATGATATGCAGTATGTAGATTCATGAGGTGCAGAAAGATTGTAGAAAAGAAAGGGATTTGTATTTGAAATCGGGAGCCGGGAGCCGGGAGAAGTAGAAGGGGAGGAAAAAGTAGATATCTCACTCACCCTTGAGCGGCTCTGGGCCTCCGAGTTCTAGGTCGGGCTCTCAAGATGCATTCTTTCTTGAAGTCGCAACACCTGATGATTGCATGAGCCCACTCCTCCTGGATTAATCTCTCGACTTTAGAAAGGGCCACTTACCGTTTGCATATTCCGGCCTGACCACTGGGCTGGCACCGGATCTTGGCAGCCCTACAGGACTCACAGGCCCGACTCGGAAGCTTGGCCCGGCTCGACACGCGCTCATCCATATTGACAATTAGACTCAAGAATAGACACTCCACTGGATTTTCTCGGGATTGATTTATCGACGTCTCCTTGCGAATCAGATGCTGTCGATTTTGTCCTAAGCTCTGTCGGCTTTGGGATGTCCCACTTCTTCAGTGGCAAGTTATTCGAAAGAGGAAAGAATGTAGAATACCACAAGCCATGTTTCATTGCAGGGAAAGAATCCGCCGTATACCTCGTAATGGGTCTTCTGCCATGGTTGTGGCGGCGTTGCACAAGATAAGTCCGGTCAGCAACGGAGGTAGGAGAAGGTCTAACCTAGTGGAAAGTGGGGTCCAGGTCTAGATGTCACGAGATAAAATAAATGCCTACTTACTTACTTTAGGCTACTTCCTTTGTACACCCCAGATCAAAAGCAATACTAAAATGAGAATAGAATGGATTTAAGCTGCCAGGTCTTCAATGTGACTGCATACGGGCTTAGAAAGAGGGCGGTTCCTCAACTTCAAAACAGCCTGATCAAGCTGTAGTTATTGCCAACCCTCCTAAAGTCGAACAATCAAACCCTCAGAATGCTTCAGGCCGATGCCGGTCGTCCAGCCGGACTGACCATCACGTTATTCTTGACCACCGCCGTACCTTCCAGCAGTGCAGCAATCTGCTCCTCTGTGCAGGTGAGGCGGAGTGGGTTGGAGTAGACGTAGCACTCCGACGCTGACTGTGCCGGGGGCTCGTTCTTGACGTCGAATACTGAAGATGGCCCCTCGGTCGCATAGTCGGAATCTTGGTCGACGGAACTTGGCCCTTCGACACATCTTTACCCAAGATGGTACGGGTGAATATCTGGTAGGCCGTCTCGGGCTGGTAGTATCCGACTACTCCATTGTCAGTTTCTCGCATACCTCTAATATTCAAATGATGCATCTTTGGGGTAAACATACTTGCATGGCCAGCTTGGAAAACACGCGAAAAGGAGAAACCACCGTATTGCCGTACGGAACCACCGACATAGCTTTCGTTCGTGGATACAGGTGCATAGCCTGCCGCGGCAAAGTCGTGCTTGTCCTCGTAGTCAATGGCCAAGCTGACGGTCTCGCCTCCGACCCCTGCAGATAGACTTGCGCGTTAGCATTTCGCACCATACGGCGTTGCTGTTTCTTCTCTCGATCGAGTGGAAGGAAAAAGGGTAGGCATTTACAATTGCATCTGAAGTCGAGATCGCCATGAATCAAAGCAACTTTGACACCATCGTCAAGAAGCGATCCTAGGTCCTCCCTGAACCCGTCGAATGCGAAGTCTCCTGCGGCGAGGAACCCTGCTACACAGTCAGTATACCTTCTGAAACCGAGTATAACGTGATGTTGTTGAACTTGCCGCTAGCTGTCGGATTGTTGTTCTGGGTATAATTGACCTCTGCACCGAGCGCCTTCAACACCCATTCCTGCGCCAGGAAACCGTAGAAATATGGCGGTGCGATCGAGTTTGGAGTGAGACGGCCAATGTCAAAGGGGTCGCGCTGCATAGAAGCCAAAGTCAGCGACTTCGTTATTCGGATGATTAAGGGGGTCCAGGTACTTACGCCCGATAATGCGTCATAAGCGCCATACACGTTATTCCAGCACCAGATAGAAGCACCACCACACACTTCCATCACAGTAGAGTTCGTTCCGAACTGATCACGATAGCTGTTGGGCGTCAGAGCGCGGCAGCGTTCGACCTGCTCCTTGCAGCCGCCGGGAGAGGACCAATTATAGGCCGCGGACTCGGCGACCTCGAGGTCATAGGCCTGGATGCCGTAGGTATTATTAATCGCAAAGCGAGGGAAAGACTCGACCTGGATCTGCCAGTCGGTGAAGCCACTGATTATGCCTACTGTGTCGACGGTGACAGGAAGTGCGCCGCTATGGCTGTGAGCGCGAGACTGCAAGAGTTTCGCAATTGCTGGCGCGTAGTGCCCACCGCTGTAGGGGATCATGCACTAGATCTCGAGTGGCCAGGACAGCAGCAATTACAACTTACTAAGACTCGGACCATACACTGATCTTGTCTCGGCGATACTTGGAGAACCTGTGCGTCCGTTAGCGGCTGCCATGTATACCCATCAAGGGCGTACTCTCGAGGAACATACTCGAACATCCAGACTTGGAGAAATTCCTAAGTGGCCTCAGCAGCCAGAGGCTGAGCGGCGCGGTCTCGGGTGAGTCGCGCGACTCGAAGAACCAGAAAAAGAGCTTCTGCTCGTACGGCTGGACGCGGGTTGACGGAAGAGTGAGGTAGCCACTGTAGGACTTGACACCCGGTATGGTCTCGCAAATGCTAGGCTAGATATTTTTGGGTTTAGAAATCGTGGTACCGAAAAGCGTCTGTGTGAAGCTCGCTCACCTCTTTGTAATCGATTTTGACACCTTCAGTGATGCGTGCTCTCAAAACACCAGCTGAACTGAGTGAAGCAAGTCCGAGGACGCCAACGAAGATGCGGCCTAACAGCCGGGTGAATAATGGCATTGTATCGGCTTGGTCCGCGAATATCGGTCAGATTTCTGGATTGTTATGGCTCCTTATATGCCACAACGGTTTGAAATATTGGTTTAGCAGCCCGAGGCTTTTGGTAGATTGAGGCTTGTAAGCACACGCGTCCCCTATGCAATACGATTCCCTGGTTTATGATAAATACATTTGACGAGTGCTGCTACACAAAAAGTCTGAACCCGCGATATAGGATATTTATACATTAAGAGTTGTATATTAGTTAGATATCCACGGTCACCTCAACATGGTAACCTAAACAACCTGGACTGACTCGCCAGAATGCAGATAAGTTACGGGATTGTCCACCATCCTTGGCAGACTTGACATCTTTATCCACTGGCATGCCTTCCGCTCTATCCACTGGTGCGCCTTTCGGAGTGGCTGGGTTTTTGTGCTTTTCCACCCGGTACAGCCGCACGCCGGGGAGGCGGCATCCTGTGCGATGCGATCTGCCAATCGCTCGCTACAACCCTATCACGTGATCGCGATCTATGGTCCAAAAGGTATGTATTAACATGCCAATTGCATCAGCTGCAGTTGAACTAATGCGGTTGGGGGAAAACGACATTAATCTGGTAAGCCAAAATACACTGCTGTTCCGGTTGTACTTGCAGGTGCTGGCATGGTGCCGCGTGGCTATCATGACAAAACACGCAATGAGCATAGCCCATCGTGCTCAGCTCGTCACAGGCTCGGCAACCCCTGATTCCTCAGTAGGTGTGGCGGAGTTGCGGACTTTCAGCTTCTTTTGTCTGGAGGCCCCGACAGGAAACCGCTTCACCCCTTTGCAAGCTTTGCAGCGGATGACGAGGACATCGGCCCATGGCTTCTTACCACCCTTGCTTGCGTTCTCAACAACAGAGACACAGGTCTCACCTTCGATGAGTAGGCTGTCGCAGTACTTGCAAACGGTATGCTTCAGCGCAGGAGATAGACTTATCACAGCCTTCTCTGATGTGGTTTTCATCGTTGTGAGTAGATGCCGCGAGCATGTTTGTCTGAGCTGCGTCTGATCTGGCTTGGACTCTTTTGTTTCGGTAGGTTGGTTTACGCCGCGATCTCCTGTTGCTGGCGTAGAGTCTTGTCTGGTAGAAGCAGCAAGATGAGAGGCAGCTTGATAAAGGTATGAAATCCGGGAGTAGATAGGCCGATTCGGCACGCTGCCCTGCTGGCCTTTTGGCTTGGCCATTATTGTGTACAGGATGCCTTGCAAGAAGCCTTGACAATTGTGTGTGGCTGAAGACGAAACCTGTTGTTCAACACGTAATGCTCAGTACGCATTCGATGAAGTCGTATTATGCAAAGAGCACATGGCTTCTAACGCGTCTCGTCATGTTAAAAAATTTAAACGAATTATTTCAACTGATGGTCTGGAGGATCTGAATCTGAAGCTGGGGAAAGCGGCCAAGGATTGGCAGCTTGAATGGCTTGTGCACCGCGCCGGTTGGACCAAACCTTGACTAGTCCAAAAACGGCATAGCCCCACCTGTAAATCTGGCGCCTTCGCTCTTACCAACTTTTCCCTTTCCGCTGCAGCTCTTCTTTCGCACTGCCCTGCCTCAATCCCAGCCTGGTCAGCCTCCATTCTTCGCGACGTCCTTCCATCAACCCGTACTCGACCACACTCTTCCTCCATCAACCATCAACAACTCCGTCTTCTTTTTTTTTCTCATCGACGGCGGCAGAAAGTTTCCATACTGAATCAGCCACGTCCACTTTCTGTTGATTTCTCAATTCTCCATTCGACAGCTTCTCACACGTCTTCTTGGCTTACGCGTCTCTGCTTTTCTGCGACGTCACAACAACCTTGTCACGACACGACAACTTCTACGCCTCAGCCAATACTAATCCCAACAACCATCCACCATGTCTGCCGAAGAGGATCTCATCGATTACTCCGACGAGGAGTTGGCCACCAATGATGCCGCTCCCGCCAACGGCAAGAAGAGCGGCGAGGCTGTTGCTGCTTCTGGCAACAATGTCGACAAGAAAGGTTCCTATGTCGGCATCCACTCGACTGGTTTCCGCGACTTCCTGCTCAAGCCCGAGCTTCTGCGCGCTATTGCCGACTGCGGTTTCGAGCATCCATCGGAGGGTTAGTCTACCAACTACAATCTTACATCTGCCAGCTTCCATCAAGACAAGTCTATCTGTCCCTCCTTCCCTCTTCTGCAAGCGTCCGTCCATCTCGCAAGCCAAGCCAAAAAAGCAAGAAGTCAGGAAGACATCGTTCGAGAGGGAGTATCAGGTCAAGCGAACGGAGGTGGAATCATTTAGTTCCGCTCCCCAGTAGCCGAGGGAGCCTGGCCCAAAAGGCCAAATGAGAACGTGTCGTTCGGTCGGGGACATGCGGCAGATCTGCCTGCTTGCAATGCGACATATTGCGCTTGCGTAGCTTCGGCTGCTCGAGTTCCCAATCCACTCCAATGGAGTCGAGAACAATACTGCACTTCAGCAGTCACTTGTCAGAAGGCAACACCCACCTGGCTGGCCTACTCTCGAGATATCATGGCCAAAGACCTAATGGAGAGAGTGCGGAGTAGAGCACACTCGCTAGCTTGGCCCTTTGCGCCATCATTCTTTCGGTCGAGGCTTATTTGGGCGGCGTATTGGGGGAGACTACATTGATTATACGGCTTACACTGCATCGATGGGCGGACCTTGTCGAAATTTCCCTCCATTCTCGTCTCACACTCGTTTTGGGAACTTCATTCTAACATCCGATCGAAACCTATAGTCCAGCAAACTTGTATCCCCCAAGCTCTTCTCGGAGGTGATATCATCTGCCAGGCCAAGTCTGGTCTTGGAAAGACGGCTGTCTTCGTTTTGACCACGCTCCAGCAGGTCGAGCCTGTGGCTGGCGAGTGCGCTGTATTGGTTATGTGCCACACTCGCGAGCTGGCCTTCCAGATTCGTAACGAATACAACCGTTTCAGCAAGTACATGCCGGATATCAAGACTGGCGTGTTCTACGGTGGAACTCCCATCGCCAAGGATGCCGAGCTCCTCAAGAACAAGGACACCCACCCTCATATCATCGTTGGTACTCCAGGCCGTCTGCAAGCCCTTATTCGGGACAAGTATCTCCGGCTCGGTAGTGTCCGCATCTTTGTCCTCGACGAGTGTGACAAGATGCTGGACCAAGTTGGTAAGTTTGTCAAGGATACTACACGCGACATATGTCCATCACTAACTCGCCATTAGACATGAGACGCGATGTTCAAGAGATCTTCCGCTCCACCCCCACTCAGAAGCAGGTGATGATGTTCAGCGCCACTCTTTCTGATGAGGTCAAGCCCATCTGCCGCAAGTTCATGCAGAACCCGACGGAACACTACGTCGACGAAGACACCAAGTTGACGCTGCACGGTCTTCAGCAGTACTACATCAAGCTGGACGAGCGCGAGAAGAACAGAAAACTCAACGAACTCCTGGACGAACTCCAATTCAATCAGGTCATCATTTTCGTCAAGAGCACCATCCGTGCCACCGAGCTGGATAAGCTGCTTCGCGAGTGTAACTTCCCCTCCATTGCGGTCCACTCTGGTGTTAGCCAGGAGGAGCGGTAAGTTAATGTTCCATTCGCCTGCAATCTGCTTGGACCTCTTCTAATACATAATATGCAGTATCCGCCGCTACAAGGAGTTCAAGGAATTTAACAAGCGTATCTGTGTCGCCACTGACGTTTTCGGCCGTGGTATCGACATTGAGCGTATCAACCTTGCTATCAATTACGATCTGTCGGCAGATGCTGACTCATACCTGCACCGTGTCGGTCGTGCGGGTCGTTTCGGTACCAAGGGTCTGGCCATCTCTTTCGTGAGCAGCGAACAGGATCAGGAGGTGCTCAAGGCGATAGAGAAGCGATTTGAGGTTGCTTTGCCGTAAGTACTATTCTCAAGATATAATCTTGCACTCTTTACTAACTGTTCTATTAGCGAATTCCCCAAGGAGGGTATCGATGCCAGCACCTACATGGCAGCTTAGGCGAGTCTCCAAGGCGGTCTCTTTTCTTTACATAAGATATGGGTTTCCCATATCTTATAGGTTGCACACGGTCTGCAAACGGTCTCAATAGGTTCGGCGAATCAGGGAATTTCATACAAAAAGAGGAGCACAGCATGTCCTAGTAGCGCAGCTATGGTCTCTCGACTTCGTTGGGAGTTCTGACGTCGAGTGTATCTGCGAACGCAACGAAACGAATTTTGCCAGGAATCTTGCGACTTGGTGCCTTCTTGGCCTTGGGTCGCGGCTGTTGATCTCGTCACAGCTTCTGCTCTATAGTGATTGCTTGTGCCGCCCGTGCCCTCAATATAAGCTGTTCAATTACACAACCAATCAACTCCCGATTTGCACTCAAATTGTGACGACATAATACAACGAAATCCTGCCATTCTTCATGATTCGGCCTGTTTACTCTGCTGCTAGACGGATCATATCTACCTAAACAAAATACTTCACATCAACCGCTACGTGTATTACAAGCATGTCGATACATTGCAAGGCCTTCTCCATACTGAGAATCGGCCTTATATCTACAGCAGTGACAGTGCATGATACAAGTACAGGAGTGATGCCACCATAGTGCACGAATCTTTTTCGTTCTTACGGCTTTCCGCAGAGAACACAGTCTCTTGAGTCTATTCGCTGTATCCTTCCCAATCGATCCCGCCTAAGCGAGGACAGTCCAAGTTTGATCGGCTGGTGTTCGCCTCAACGTTGACAACGACGCCATAATTTTCCTTGCGAAGTAAGTGTAGACCGAGGACTGGCAGACAAAAAGCCAGGTGATCACGATGACTTGTGTACAGTCTTTTCACGGCTATTTACCGAGTCAACGCCGGATAAGAAGAGTTGCGCATGATGGTAGTTGTGGTGGTGGTGATCGCCACATCACTCCACGACCTCGCATCATATGATAGACAGTTGGTGTATTATCTATCTGACTACGTCGGGCAATAACAGTAATCCTCGAAGACCGCGAAGACGCGCAGTGAAGACTAACCCAGCCAGCCCAATAACGGCCTCGTGTTAACCTTACGCACTATACTTGCATAATCTGTCCGCCACAACACACACTCATCATTGATCATATGAGCAGGAAGTGGGCAAGGGACGAGGAACGAAGCCGAAGTACTAAATCGTGGCGGATTGCAGATTTGCCCATCATCCCCCTCCCGTTCGCCCCCCCTATGACTGTACGCGGGGTGGAAATCTCACGATGGCCTCGTGACTAGGTAGCTCCCCTTCTGCCGCTCCTTGCCGCGGGGCTTTTCTGACGCAAGTGGCATACACATGGTGATATCTTCAGCTAGGGTCTACTGGACCTACTGGATCTGACCAGCAAGGCCTCATTTGTCACGGGGAAGACGTGGCTACGAGTCCGCTGGGCCAGTGAGGCATAGAGGCGAAGCGAGTAAGAGAGCGAGAAGAGTCATGATAGGTTATTCCATCATCTATCATCCGTACGTAAGCCTCATCCTGCCTGCCTGTCTTCCACACCACGCCTCCTCCATGGTGTCACGGCACTTGATCGACGTGAAATCATCATCGATGATGGAGCTTACTCCGGTACACGGCTCATCCATTCATTGTGGATATATATGCGTATTGCATCTTTCTTCCTATACGACGCCTGAGAAAAGGATCGGCTTGTCGTTATTAAGGGCCGAACGTATCATGTCAGCAGCACCGGAGCATATTCAGCTGAAGACCCACCGCCCTCGTATGTGCATATGTGCAAAAAGAAAGTGACATTTCGTCTGTTGGTTCTTACCGCTCTCACGGAAGAGAGTCAACAACCAGCTGGATATGCATGTACAAGGCAGGCGGGCTGGCAGGCCCCTCACCACCATCAACCAACCTTTCTCGACAGAGCCGTGGTAATCCACCGATATATCGCGGTTATATGCACCCGTTGCGCTGACGGGAAGGGGGGTCGGTCCCTTCGGCCAGATTCCATCCATAGAAGGACCTTTCCCAAGGGGGCGCGGCTGGGCGGGATGGCGGAAGGATCTGCACTTTTCTTCTTCTTCTTCTTCACTCATTCATTACTGTATACGGCTGCTGCCTAGCCCGTCCATACATTGCATCCCACATTGCATGAACTCCACCACCACCAGGAAGGCGTGAGATCGGAACATGTTAGAAGGCAGATCTTTTGCCCCTCATCCATGTATTTTCGCGGTATAGTAAGATGCAGCAGAGAAGACTAGCAGGCTAGATTACAAGCGTGTGATGTCTTCTATCGCTTCTAGAAGCTGGAGGTTAGGTAAGTTGTGACATACATCCCAGGGATGGTTAATACAACTTTAGGCAGGCAGTCAGTTGGTGGGGGTGGATTAGAAGGATTTCAGTCTGTCGATGCGCATCCCTAGTAAATCACCAGATGTCAACTTATTATGCAACAATATCTACGCGTGTTATGTTGGCACTGTGATTGGTTTGTAGTCGGACCCCGAGATATGCGGTTTAGTTTTCAACCCCAGTGTTGCAAAGTTTTCCAAGACATGCGACAGCAGGTGGGTGAGGGGCACAAACACGCATTCTGCCTTTCTGCCTGGGCTTGCCAGAAGCTGAAGTAAGCGAGAGCATTCAGCGCGCACGGATGGACTGGGCTAGGCGCCGACTACCTTGTTGACGAAGCGTTGTGGCGCTTCGAATCGATCTAGTCACTGCCAATCCGCTCCGCTGCTTCCGGGGGTGCGACTCTGGCATGAGGATTTTCTCGTATGCAGATTGAAGTAGGAGACGATACGAATTTGCTCATACGCGTCGCCTCGGGCTGATGAGACCGAGAAGTCCGCCGTAGGCTCTATCGTGATTGGTTGGCAAGCAATCTTTCAATAGTAGGGGGGTTTGCAGTTTGCGTGTAGGCAAGGAGGGCGCATCGCCTTTGCCTCATTACTTGCTTGCATTGGATCGTATTGGCATTGCACACACGTCGATTCGAGGCTTTGTTGGACGGGCTAGGAAGTGGCATACGCAAGCAAACCCCATTAGGCGCGCGCAACAGCATGGCAGTGCAGATAGTCTTTGCCTGCAAGGAGAAACAGATCCTCATGGGCCATCATCATTATCTTGTTTTAGATTGCCCGCGAAACCTTTTTCTACGGGGACAGCGAGAGACATTCATTGCCGTGCGACGCCAAAGCAGTAATGATCTGCTGGCTACTGGCGAGAAAAGGGGTGGTAGTACTCCGTAGTAGACAACACGATGTTGCTTCTCCCTCATCGCAGTCGGGCATAGGGGATGCCGCGTTTCACGAGTCTTGGGGAGAAAGAAAGAAAAATTCTCATGATTGCCGACGCCCAGCTATGCATCGCCTCCAAAAAGCATCGCCAACAAACTTGTCTCGGACAGGCCATGGAGGTGGTGGGTGGTCATTCGTACTGAGTAGCTGCTGACTCTGCAAGCGGCCTCATTGGCTCCGTGGAAGAAGGCAGTTCAAGTGTCTTGGCATTCTGCGTCTTAGCAAATCGGATTTGGTTTTTGGGGGGGGGGAGGGTGGGGACTACGGAGCTATCTCTAATTTTCCCTAGACGAAGGTTTGGCTGGGTCGTCGGTAGGGTTCAGGACTGATGATGATGAATGACCTTCTGCTGACTAGTATGTATGTATGCTGTTTGTAACGTCGTGATATTTCTTCTTGTTGCATGTCATCGTACCAGAATTGGTTGTCGAGACAGTATGCCTCTGCGGTTCATTCTCGTTTTCACGGAAAAGGAATCATTGCAAACCATGGGGGCGTACGGGAGGACTCGGAAGATTGCAGACCTTTGCAGCTTTGCTGGCGTGCCTTAGAGTTAATGAGTCAGCAATTACTAGGGCTCTTGTTAGTGCTGGCGCCGGACTCCGCAGTGAAGCGTAGCCTGCTAGCACGTTAGCATGGCAAGCATGGCAAATCAAGATCTGAAAATAGAGATGAACGCTCAGATGCGAAAGGCCTTCTTTGCGAATATCTCCCGTCAGATCCTTCATGACGGGCATAAGCAGGCTATTGAGTGATCTGCCAGATCTGAAGCATATGTTATCAGGCCACGATGGTGCCAGCAGTCTCGTCTCGGGTATTGATGATTGTCTTTGCACGCTCAGCACTGATGAGTGTGACCTCAGCTCGCTTGGCGGTTACCTAACTCCCTTACACAGCCGGCCAGTCACGCTCTTAGTGACATCGGTGACTCCTTGTCTGCCCTGGCGATGTTGATCGTGAGAAACTCCGAGTCCGTAGCAGGTAAAGCAAGGCAAGGCATGCCATTCTGGATCCCACCTACTCCGGTCTCGCTATAGTCCACGTCTATTGATGTCTGATGAGACGTAACCTCGTGATGCCTTGCTGAACCACCTTTTCCCCAACTAAGCAGCTCACGCTTTCTCTACTAATCGAGGGGTGAGGTTGAGTCATCGTCGTGGGACGTGTAAATTTTGGGCTGTAACGAGCCATCAGGCCAGCGCTTATTGGCCATACCTGCCTGATCTACATCCGCAAAAGCGAGGCTAATAACCGGAACGAGGATTTGTTGTCGACCGCATAGCATAGTACCCCCCTGCTATTAGTTATCGGAAGGTCACACTTCTGGACACACGCGGCCAGGTTACCGCTGGATACTGTACAGCCAGCAGTCAGTCTGGGCGGTGACCGCATCCAGTTCTCCCCCCATCTTAACACCGACAAATTATGGATTGCAGATTGCTGTCAACTGTGAGCTAAGCAAGCTGTCCGCCCTGGGGTAGCAACGGCCTGTCATTCCTCGGTGCGGAATTGCATGCATGCCTCGCTCGTGGAGGAGGGGTTGGTTGACTGTGACGCTGCGAGAATAGGGATGAGACGAATTTGCGCTTCACATACCGCCGGGAGTTGATTCTAAGATCACGGTCGTTGTCTTGTCTGTCTCAGCGACCTAAAGGGGCTGAGGGTCTTCTAAACTCGAGTGTTTTACGAATTTCTTATCTCCTGCAGGAAGCGTCTGCAACTGCACAACGCCCTTCCTCCCCATCTGCACGGCTATACCACCTTGCAGCAAGCAGCATTGCTTCCGAAGCCCGCGCCCCCAGTACAGAGAGGTGTGTGTGTGAGTGAGAGTGTGTGATGTGAGCTCGAAGCGGGGAATGATACAACTTTACAAATAGCGTCCATTGGACATGTGCGACTTGGCCGCGGCAGCTTTAACGACTGGGAATGGTCAAGTGAGAAAGATGCGGTCTAGCGGACTTGCAACTCGAACCAAAAATGCACTTCTCCATTGGAAGAGACAAGTTCGCGAACATGAAGCAGTCCATCTATTGTCTAGTTGACTGACTTGACTTACACAGGTCAGGATCCATTCAGGCGCGGGCGCGGTTCGTCTCGGGTTGTACCCCTTAAGGCAGATTAATACCAGACTCTTCATCGCGACGATGAGCAGCAAGCAGTCGCGCAGCCATCAGTAAATTAACCCATTACCTTCAGCGCACCCCCTATTCGCTGGGCTCGGAGGTAGGTGCTGTGCGGCCGACCCAGAAGCAACTGTGACGCAGAAGGCTTTCGCCCAAGAGATTGCGAATGGCGTGCGGTGTTACTTAGCCCTCTGAGTCTCGCTGTGCTGTGTGGCCTGCAGAGCATGTACACTGCTACGGCGACCGCTTCAGACCGGTACGTGCAAAAACCGCACCCTTGCGCTCTTGTCGGATCAACTCGTCGGCTAACAGGTACCTGTTTGGTAGCGTAGCGACGAGTGGCGGAGAGGAATGGAACCTCTGTGCTCCGGTTGGCTGTGCTCGACTCTGCTACATACGACCTCGCTGTCGCGCCTATTCTTTTTTTACCGTCGCCGAGATCATGCGAATATGTTTGAGATGTGATGGTGGCTCAGGAGTTCCCGAGTCAGTCCTGACATGCCCCTTTTTTCTTTCTTCTTCCAGAAATGATACGATCAACCGAGATGAATGAGTCCGTTTGCTGGTTGTTGAGCTACGGAAAGGGTGCTAGTAAAGCCCAGCAGACTCGGAGTGCCGGAGTCGTCGTGGGTTGGTAGTAGGGACGACGGGCTGCCAAGGGGGACTCTCCCACTGGCTCCCAGCGTGATCGACTTTTGGTATATCATGTTCATTTTTAGCTCTCAATTCCATACCTCATCCCTCCCTCATGCCTTACCGATGAAGTTATTTTGAGAGGGCGTACACTCTTTAGAGTTCGCAAAATGCTCTGATGGTATGATCCGCTTCTTGATTATGGCAAGATCATCGAAAGTGGTTCTGTTGAATTACCTAGTTGTGCAGTGCTCACTGTTTCAAGGATTGCGATTTACATACTCTTATTGCAGTCTGGTAAATGTAATAAGTGTCCTCATAAACATAACATGAAGTGACGAATACGAGAGCTTCGTGAAGGAGATGAAGTACCGACATATCACGAGGTGACGCAATCATATAGTGCGATTGATTGCGAGATACCCCACAGACGGACAAAGCCTAGGTACCCTGTACGGAGATTGCTATCAATCGATAATGTACGAATAGGCCTCTTTCGGATAGAGCTTCGAGTATCGTGATGGCACAGTACTTTGTTCAGTCTTATTCTCATGCTCATCTTCATTCTTATACAGATTGTGTGAGAGCGAACGATAGCTAAGGCGAAAGTTGATGCCGATGATGCAAGGCAGGCAGGTCTTTCGTTGCATTGGACTCACTACCTGCCTATCGCCACCAAACAATACATATGGTTATGATGCACGGCCCGATGGCAATATTGTTCCTTCACTGCATCGTAACACGAGCATTTGCTGGTCTTGGCGAAGTTTGGCCAGAGGGGGCGACGATCAAGCAATCGAGACAATCTTGTTCGATGACGAGAAAAGATTTGCCATCTGGACGTTTCCAGGCCCTTCATCCAGCCGCATTGCCTTCCGGCAGTAGAAACCTTCAGGTATCTTGACGGTATTATCGCGATTGTTGGGCAATATTATTACGAGACATGGGCTGGCCAGTGAACAGGCTTGTAGTACAAGCAAGTCAGTTCTTTACCCGGCTGCCAGCAGAGTTGAGGTCTATCAAAGGCTGGGCCTCCATTCCGCATTCAGTGAGTATATGCGCGCGTCTTGCAATCGGGGGCTGGCAGTATTGCAATATGAGTGAATAGTGCACGCCTCTCTTCAGCGTTATCTCGCTCCCTCATCGTTTCAGCACCATAGTCAGGGTCGAATACCAAGGCAAGGTACCACCTGCATAGATTGCTTTTCCGTATGTATGTATGTATGTATGTATGTATGTATGTATGTATGATTGCCAGACCTGCCACGCTGCATGTGGATATACTCAGAAGGGTATTGCGGGCGTATGTATAGTTGATTTTGGAAGCGTGGAGAAGCTGATAATCACCTATCAAACTCCCAATCGAGCGCATAGCAAAATCCAGATTGTCACGATGAATGACTCTTCATCGCGACCCTCATCTCATCTCCATCCATCGCCGTTGCTGGCAACAACGAACAACTGTCAACCACTGAATGCGCTCGAATTGCGCTTGTGGTCACATCGGCCGGCTTCTCGGTCCCGCTTGCAGCTGAAGCTATGCCCAAAGCCGTAGCCGCTAGCCGGGGTGTCTGGTCGATGGCGCCGTGGACACTCCACGACATCCTTGGAAGGGGATGCTTAGATGACACAGTTGTTGGACATTTTTATTCCACCTGCATTTCGTCGTGCTCATGCCAGCCAATGGCCCAGCCAGTGACAGCGAGTCGTTGTACGGGCCACCAGGCCGTTTCGGGCAACTAGCCACTGGATTTGTGAACTGTACAAGCCGCGACTCTAACACGGAAGAAGAAGAGGGGGTCTCTGCTATGCCCAGCCCCCCGGCTTTGCGCGTCACCCCCCTTCGACCTCTCCAAGAATCCCATCGTGGGTGTTCTCCCCCCTCCACCAGGCGACGCCCGTGGCCAATCGTAGCGCTCGTCCTGCCAAATCGTCACTGGGACAACCCCCAAGCATCGGCCCCCAGAGTGCAGTAAGTGTAGCGACAGGCCGCTACTCGCACACCACGGGAGATGGGGTTTTAGGTTATCGAAGTGTGCTTGACTCTCTGGGATGTATGGCCAAGTACACACCGTAGAGTACAGCGAATCCCCAATGCAATCCCACTTTGCTGCTGCCATCGCAAAGCCAGCCGGAGTCTCCAGTGCTGCCAGTGCTGCTATCCCAATTCTTCAAAACTGCCCAGTACCCCAAAGGCACATCTCAGCCGTGCACCCCCCGTTTCTTCTCTCTATCGAACAAAGCCGCCGCAATGTTCGATTCCAAGATCTGAAGAGTACCACAGCGACTTGACTTTAAGTCTGCTAAAGTGCGACGACGATTCTGTATAATCTGGTCTCATTATTACAGCTTTGATATACTCATTTTTCTGCCCCATACTCCCCCTCGTTCCAATTTCTCGTTTTCCGGTTCCCGAGCATCCAAGTGTGTGTCCTGTCACTACTTCTTTGCTTGTGTCTAAGTTGGGGGCCATTTTATTACTGCAAAACCGCATTCTCTCTCTCTTTCGCGCGCACAACATCGCAGTGTGCTTGTTTCTCTGGTTCGTCGGTGGCATTGACTTGCACTCTTGCGACTAAAGGAATAATCCCTATACCCAACGCCTTTTCCAAACAAGAAAAAAAAGACCCTTTAAAACATAAAATACCCAATCCAAAAAAAGAACGGTATATTCTCATCGCTTTTCGCCGCCGACTAGAGTCACCCGAGTCGAGGCCAACATACGAAAGAAAAAGCATTCCACGCAACGCCTGGCCGTGTTACTCAGAGAATCATTAGCCGTCCTCGTCATCTTTTTCACCACCTAAAAGCTTCTAATCAGTCACGTATACCTACTACTCCCCCCCTTGGCACTATCCACCACCGGGCTTCCTTTGTTTCTTCCGTCGCGAAGGAAGCACGATCAAGAACAATACGCCGACTCACAGGTCATCCGTCATCTTCTCTTTTTCCACCATTGCCACTGCCACCCCGGCCGATCGATATCCGCTTTCAGGCTTCCATACGTGCATACGTGCCGTCCGTCTTGGAAGTACCGCCGTTTACGTCTAATTTTGCCAACTGGTAGGCACCTGCCCCACCCTCCTTTGTACCCAAGCTTCGCCTTCAGCACTGTTGCCTCCCATTTCCCGGTCCCCACCCTGAACGAATCTGGCACCTGGCTGCTGGAGAAGTCGGTTTGAGAGACTCAATGAGCCACTCCCACATCCACCCGCAACATCCTTGTCGTGTTTTACAGTCATCATTGCCTCCCCCCATTCCCCTCCTCCATTCTCTGTCCTCCCAGCAGCAGAGGGAAAACAGAGCCAAGGCTAGCCAACCCACCCCAAGCTGCCTAAGCCAATGCCCATGCCCAAGTTTCAGCCCAGCCTGCCTACTCCAAAAGCGCCATCCTTGCAGGTAGTCAGTCCTCCTTTAGGCCCATCTAAGCAGGTCTTCGCCACCTAGCCCAGAAGAGTCATCGAATAATAGTACCCAAGCGACGGAGCCAGGCTGCAGACTGCTCTGCCACATTCGCCTCGTGCAATCATTCAATACACCACCACCATTACAGCACGCAATCCGTGTCATTCACGCTCATTTACTCATTCACCCACCTAACCCTGTCCCTCCTCTGATATGGTACCTGGTCATTAGATAACTAACGCTTTGGTTTGCCCCCCCCCCCTTCAGCTTACACAAAGCCAAGGTAGCCAACTCTCTTTCACGCGACGACTCATAGTCCGACTCCGCTCAGCTATTTGCCATCGCCGCTGCCTCGAGCGCCCTTGGGTCTATAAGGGTTCTCCGATCTCGTCACCCCCCTCCACTCCAACTCTAAGCCGCATATATGTCCTCCAGTGGACTTTGAGTGGTCGCCGTTACTGTACCTTGCATAATCTCATTTGTGCATACCAACGCGCCTGCATTCCGACGTCACCAATAATCGCAACCGCATTGCACATACACAACCTGATACTACCTGTCTCGAACTTCGCACCCTCGGTTCCATCCACTCCCCTTTGGTGATATCGTGGGCTTTGGGAGAAGACAGCTGGCTAGAAAGCTTGATGCGTTTCTAGCGGTTCTTCTACCTCTACCCCGTTACCTCGACTTATGATCTTGTAGTCGAATCACCACGACCACACGATGATTCTTGCGCAAACGTTTTATTCCACTCCAGTCGCCCGTTCCGCCTCGTCCTCCGGTCTGATCGCTCGTGTATACTCGGTTACGAACGCCCTGTTCTAATACCCGATACTTCTTCGATTTTGTTTCTTGACAGCCCTTTTGCGCGCTGTCGAGAGATCCCCCCGTCGATAGAAATCCACGACCTATTCTAGACTTACGGTTGACTCTGCGGTTAACGGCGGCTGGAGGTAGATCCCCTTCGTGTCACCCTCCACCACCTTCAAGATGATGTGCAGCGATAATGATTCGCTGGCCTTCATCAAGTCCCTCCACCATGGGCCTTACAACTCCTCATTAGCCTCCTCGGCTTCCTCCTCCTCGGCTTCGGTATGGTCCGATGCCTCCTCTCAACATTCCGATGATACCTCTATTACTGCTCCTACCTCCGACGCGTCTGAGCCATGCGACTCTTATTGCAACTCGCAAGCGTCTATTAGCCAGGCGCAAATCACTACTTCTTGGGTGAAACAGGCGCAACAACCGCAGCTCAAGATTGAAGTTCCTCAGGAGCCTCGCCAGAACCCTAGGCGGACCTCAAACAGGCCTGGATGCCCTCCTGTTCTCGTGCGCCAAAACGATCGAAAGGTCAACTTTGTCGATAACCTCGTTGGTAAGCCATGACTCGAAACTCTGATACTGTTCCCTGGGGACTCCCGCTCAACATCAACTATAGATTCATCGACACAAATCGTGGAGGCTATATGGCCACTGTCCTCAGTGGTCTACCGAGCTGAGATGGGAAGCAAGGCCGTGTTACCTCTGCGGACTTTCATCCAAGAAACTCTTCGCCGATCTCGCACGAGTTATTCTACCCTGCAGGTAGCCTTGTATTACCTGATACTAATCAAACCCCACGTACCTAAGCACGACTTCACCATGGAACAACCGAACGATATCCACGCCAGCAGGGTCCTGCAATGTGGTCGTCGTATGTTCCTGGCTGCCTTGATCCTGGCCTCAAAGTACTTGCAAGATCGCAACTACTCTGCACGAGCTTGGAGCAAGATCTCGGGACTGGTCACCCAAGAAATCAACCAAAACGAGATGGCGTTCCTGCTCGCGGTCAACTGGAAACTCCACATAACCGACGATGTCTTTCAACGATGGACCGAAATCGTGTTGAAGTACATTCCGTCGCAGCCTCCTTCACCAGGTGCCTTGCATCCGCAAGTACATGAGCGGGAGGTCCAGGACTGGAAAAATCTCATTCTGAGATTGAACCCTGGATTGGACAACATCGAAGGGCTCCTGCCTTCCATGTCTATGCACATCCCAGCTCGTCAGGAAATGTCTCCCGTCTCGCCCGGGTCTGTCTTCCCAGCTCCGCGCGAACGCGCCGCTGCCTTTGGCTGCGAATCCAACGAGGCTACGCCGACCCCCAAGAACTATCAAACGCCCATGATCATGGAACCGTCGCCTGCCACTGTGTATGCTTCTGGCCACCATGCCCCGGCTCTTGGGCTTTTGCCTACTCCACGTCTCACTCCGCAGATGACGGGTTTCAGCACTCCCGCTGTGAATGCTGCTTCTTGTCTTCTTGGCGGAAGGGGCTCCATGGGCTTTGCCATGGCTCAAGTCTCGAACGTTTGCGCCGCACAGACCTTGGACCGGTGGCCTGCCACGATGGGAACCTCACCCCAGGGCTACTGCGCCATGCGACGCTCTTCTCTTGCCAATTCTATCTCTACTGCTTCTTCACCAGAGTCGATGATTTCGGATTCGTCACGTACTTCGCGCTCATCTTCCATCTCATCAGCTTCGTCGTTGGTCAACGCGCCGTCCACCAAATTGGATGTTCAGGCGCGATGCCGGTACGCGAAGATGTGCAATGAGAGATACAGCGCGAGGCCGGCCATTGCCTCGGTTCCCGAAGATTACGAAGAAAACTGCCTCTCGTCCTCACCCGAGTCCTATACTGGGCCCATGGGTAAGGACTTGTTGGACATGTCACTAGATACACCATTGGCACGTACAAGTTGCGAAGCAGACGATGCGGCCGATGCTGCTCGCGCTCTTCAAGAACTACATAACTACCATCGCACCCACAGGGTTGGTTCCAAGCGGAGCAGACCCTTGTCAATCGACAATTCTCTCCAGGAGAATGTGCGCGAGCTGTTGTGCAGTCAGCAGCACTCAAGCGATTCGAGAGAGTGGTCTGGAAATGCGATGCCCAGCCAAAACACACAATTGACTGGCCGAAAGCGAGTCTGCTACGCCTCCGACGTCCCGACGTCCTATTCCATCCCCTCACTCCACCCAGCCGCTGGTGGAGCAGGCGGGCCTGGCATGTGGGACGGCATCCTTAATTAGGAGAGAGAGTACTGTCATCTTCTCTTGAGGAACACTCTCGCTACAGAACGACATTCCCAGCTGCTTGTGACAATAACCATATATTTCCTTTGTTGAGAGATGGGTTGAGATGGGCGCGGAGACTTGATACCAACTTGGAAGACATCTAGTTTAATAGAGATTAGATGGCGGCTAAGCAGAGGGAGAAAAGGGTGTTTGTTGTCTTGCATGCATTTCCAGGATCAGTCGGGCATTGGGGACTGCTTGGTGAAGGGGTAGTGGTTGTACGTGTACGATTGAGAGAGTATGAGAGAGAGAGCTTGAACTTTTTACCGAAGTCACGGTGTTTTGGAGCATATTCACACAAGTCTTTTTACATTTCGGAATAATGGATGGATATGGTCTGGGGCAAAGACCGGGCGAAAAGCCTGAGGAACCTGACAAGGCAGTCGGGTTTTGACGCCTTGAGCCTTCGCAGCATTACTCGGAGTTCTACCATTTGGTATTCAGTGGCCACGGTCAAAAGCTGCGAAACGACCAAGAGTGGCATGGCATGCGGCCCGTCGAAAAGCGGATGCAGTCCAGGTCCACGACGCTGTCGAATCGAGCAAAACAAAAAGCACATACATACATAGTGTCTATCTGGCCTGAAAAGGTGTTGCGATTACGATGATCGAAAAGCTTGCAAGGACAAAGAAACTTGAGCAGGCCTGGAGAGAGAATACCCAACCTCGCAGATAAGATAGTATTACAATTTCAAAAAAGGCTTCGAATGACAGCCGGCCAACAACAAGCAGGTTTACCTTGATCTTTTTCATGATTCGACATTTTCGTATTGTTATACATAGTTGCTGATTGAGTGTTTCGGGCTGACTGCGCATATAGAGAGAGAGAAATATATATATATATATATATCTCTGAACAGATGAGATACGAGAAGATCCAACACCTGTTTTGACGGAAGATGAACCGAAATGGAAAGAAAGAAAGAAAGAAGCCATTGCTTTCCCTACCTTGGAAACTATCGAACCTGGTTTTCCCCTTCCCCTCCCCCCCTCCCTCTGCTGCCCCTTGCTGTGACACAGCTCTCCGGCCAGGTGAGTCATCGCGGGTCTTTTTTTCCCCCCACACCTCACTCATCCTCTTTGGCACCGACAACCCCTGCCGCAGCCTATCGTCTATGCTTGCTTGGTTCGCTACGAGCTACAATTTTACCGCGCCATGGCAAATTGCCATTTTAGGCAACGCATGACCCCCATTTTCTGCTAGTTTCATAACGTGTAAGTGTACGTCTTCCTTTTAGTGTTGGTTCCTATCGTGAATTTTTTACCCGCGGACCACGGGCTAGATTTCACGATCGGTACTTTGACCGCTGTCATCCATGCTTCTCATCAATGTGGAGGAGGGACGGGGGCCTGGCTCGGTGACCCCCCTCTCATCATTGATCATAACCACGACAACGGATTTATTAGATGTCGTCGCCGGATCAACGGGGCCCCTCTCTCCCTATCTCTCTCAGGTACGTACGTGGTCGCTGATGGGTGGCGATGGCTTCCTGCCTATCCTGCCTGGCCTAGGTTGTGAATGATGACGATACAGGCAAACGGACGTATTTGTTATGAGTTGTTGGGCTAAGACCTATCTATCTGATACGTGCTTTGCTATTAGTGATGGTTAGGTAAGCGACCTTACATTCGGTAGGGCAGGTAAGTACATGTAGGTTACTATTACCTTTTACTTCAGGTCGTGAGATAGACACTTCTCTCGAGTCTTTGTGTCTCTCTACTTCTTGGATGTGGAAGGGGGGCGGCTTGCTCGCTGTCTGGCTGGTGTTCGTTCGGCCACCGCCGTCAAGAAAAGGTCTTCTTAGGATGTGTACACATCATGGAGTTGTATCTATCCTATTACACATACACACGTAAAAAATGAAGGATATCAGGGTGTTGCTCTTTCAGCCAAGCGTTGATGAACAACACCCACCCCCCTTGTGACATGTCCAAGTCTGCTTCGGAGTGCTTCCCCCCTCCCGTTCCCGCCCTCTGCGAAGCAGGCCAAGGTAAGATGGAGTTGTATTGCTCCAGTCTCTGGATCGCGATTACCTACCCCTTAGGTAAGTAGTGTCCCCGTGAGCTTTGCCATAGTGACTCGAGAGAAACACGGACTGCGTGTTGCCTTCGGCTTCTTCCCCCCGGTCTGACCTTTCCAGAAGAAAAGCTCGGGTTGGCGGCTTTCGTACACTGCTACTCGTAAGCTGAATGACTGGTCTCTAGCGGCTTCTCTCCGGAAGGCGACGATAACTGGACACGGGAAATCGATGATTCATAGTGAATCACTCCTTTCGAGGTTTTCCGTCATCTCTCCGAGACGGGTAGATTGTATTTTCTATCCCGGACCCTTCGGTATGACTCTCTCTCTCTGGTCTAGAGGAAGGTACACGCGTAAGCAGGTGAGTTAAGGCTTACCAAACAGACATATTCCCAGCAGGGAGCAGATACTCCACACCGTTCATGTCCATGTCCGTGTCCGCATCATGGCCACTCTGCCGTATTACTCACTCTGGCAGAGAAGACGGGTCGTTCTTCTGGCGGCAGATAGATACTCCCGAGTGAATCACATCTAGGGCGGCGGCGGCGAGACGAATAAGGAGCAGTGTCCCCATGATACTTTCGTGAGCTTGTTGGTGGCTGGTGCGCTGTGTTGTTAGGTTCTCGGCTGGATGGCTGGTATGGAATGGTGCTGAGATTAGGCAATTTCTACGTGTTCTTGCTGTGGCTAGGGTAAGACGTAATCTTTAGATTGCTGCTGCTGCTGTCGCCGCTGCTTCAAACGAAGAAATACTGTTCCCCTTCGTACCTGAGCGGTAGCTGCTACTATACCAATGCTGTGCTGGTAACATAAGCCCGGTTATGTGCAGCGTCATGTGCACAATCAAGTCATCGTAAACAAAGTGATTTTCGTGCTGGATTGTACACGCCGGTCATTTCGTCTTTAAGCAGTGGCCACGCTCAGTGCCCTGCTCGTAATAAACATACGTGTGTAATCGTATCATCCTGATCGTAGGTAGTAAACTTGCCTTCTCGGGCGAACAAGAGTTAACCCGTTCGGCTGGCTCTCTCTGGTGTTGTACGAGGCACGTGTCAAGGCGCCTCGGTGGTGACCCCTGGATACCACCATGACTGGAAGGAGACACCATTCACCCGTGTTGAGATACATGGTAAGATAGGCTGTTGTGATGGTCGATGAAAACGCTACCATTGCGGTTTTTTCCGGCGTTTTATCTCCTGCGAAGTAAACAGATCCAGGTCAAATTGGTCAATAAAGCACAAGAGGATTGTGCTGATGTGTATGGAAACGGATCTCATCCAGATATTAGTCAAGTCCCAAGAATATCACATATCACGTAGGCGGGTGTCTTAGTCCAGAGATGAGAATTGCCATATCTCGGCCTATCTAAGATGATCATCCTATCTAGAAGCAGTATGTGACGCCTCAACAATACCATTCATGATCGTGATGATGATACCCCTGCGAGAAAAGTACGAACCATTTTAGACTCGTGATTTCTCTCAATTCCAGGAATAGGGAGATCAAGCCAATTCTGTCTCAAAAACCGCATAGACCGATTTGCCTTCATGGCATTGGTGTTTGCGCTTTGTCCGCAGCATCAAGAGGTGTCGTTTACCAAGCAGAAGCAGCCTCATTCGAGGCACCACCTCCAAACGAGTCACCACCGCTTCCCCAGCTATCGTCACCTCCAGTGGCGGCCGACTCACCGCCACCACCCCAAGCGTTGTCGCCAGGGACATCATCAGCGGCGCCCCAAGCACCGTCATCACCGCCACCACCAGATCCACCAAGGGGCGCATCGTCGATCTCATCAGAGTCATAATCGAACTTGATGTTCTTGACAGCTTCATCACCGCCCTCGGGAACATACTGCTGGAGGAAGTCAGGGATCTCCTGTTTCATCTCGAGCAGACCGAAGGTCAGCTGTTCAGCCATGGGCTCATCACGATCAGTGTAGAACGAGAAAGCAGTGCCCCGGTTGCCAATACGGCCAGTTCGACCTGATGTTGTTAGCGCATGGTCATGTACCAATATAAATCTCATCCAACTTACCAATTCTGTGAGTGTACTCAGTGATGCCACCATGGTCAGCACTGGGCAGGTCATAGTTGATGACATGACGGATGTTCTTCACATCAATGCCACGGGCAGAAACACCGGTGGTGACCATGATGGGGGCCTTTCCACTTCGGAAAGCGCGCATGGAGTCCTCACGCTCACGCTGAGTACGGTCGGCATGCATCGAGGTGACAGGCAGATGCTTGTGGAAGAGATAGTCGTCAAGCTCGTCAGCAGTGCGCTTGTTGTTGACGAAGATGATGGTTCGGCCGGGCTCAAGGTCGAAGAGAAGATCTGCAATGGCCGTCTTCTTCATAGTGTGATCAACCCAGATGATGTCTTGCTTGATGTTCTCATGGGTGGATCCAATTCGGCCGACGCGGACTCGAACATGCGACTCAGCAAGGTGAGTCTTGGCGAGCTTGCGAACAGCAGCAGGGAAAGTGGCAGAGAAGAGCATGTATTTGACGTTACCCTCCTCTTGTTCTGGCTTGGTGTCAGTAGATGAAACAATTGCCAATTGGAAGCGAAGATTACTTACCACCACCGCTCAGAATCTTATCGAGCTCCGCCTCCCAGTCCTGGTGAAGCATCTCATCAGCCTCATCAATGACCATGTACTTGATGCGGCGCAAGGTCAAGACATTAGGACGCTCCATGAGATCAATCAGACGACCGGGGATGCGATGAGGATATCACATCCTTTTCCCAGCTGGTAGATTTGGTCGCGCAGAGGACCACCACCGTAGGCGACACAAGGTCGGAGCATGGTTCTGTAGCAGAACTTGCGGGCCTCATTGAAGATCTGAACCGCGAGCTCGCGGGTGGGAACGACGATCAGGACCAGAGGCTCGGCTCGAACAGGTCCGCAGCCAGACTGGATGTCCGAAGGGCTGGGACGAGGAGCGGCCAGCTTCTTAGCCTTGCCCATCAGATGGTTGAGAATAGGCAGGAGATAGGCAGCGGTCTTGCCGGAACCTGAGAAAGTGTTAGGCGGCAAACAAGATAGTGTTCAGGTGGCTACTCACCGGTCTGGGCAATGGCAATGACATCATGGCCCATCTTGATTGCAGGAATGCAATAACGCTGAATGGGCGTGGGAGTCTTGTAGCCGCACAGCTGAACGTTCTTCAACATTACAGGGTGCAGGCCAGCGGTCTCAAAGGTCTTGATAGGGACGATACGAGTCATACCCTCTTGTTGGACCTCGATTTGGGCAATCCTAATCCTGGTTAGCGAGGGGCTGGATGAGCGAGGCTTTCCACTACTTACTTGTCAAACTGATCGCCAGGCTTGGAGCGGTCTTCAGGCTTGCCAAAGATAACCTCCTCCAGCTCAGGGAACTCGGGTCCAACGTCACCCTCATCACCGTCGAAGAGGTAGACCGGAGCATTGCCACCCCACTCTCCGGTGTTATCATCGTTGTAGTTGTACTGAGTAGGCTTCTCCCCACTCATACTTGGCAGCATCGCGATGCTCGAAGGGCAAAGGGGGCGGAACAGCCTTGGTCTCCTCCACCTCAGGCAGGGCAGCCTGCATATCGCCGGTGCTCCAGGCGCCGCCGGCAGGGGCGGCATTGGCTGGCTCGTTGGAGCCCCAGCCATTATTGGCAGAATCGCCGTTGAAGGACATCTTGGCGAGTGTCGATTGACTTGCTACAAAAAAAAGAAAAAACGAGTCAGTGTCAACGAATAAGTAGAACATATGGCAGGATACCGGTGAAGAATGGTTGGGGATGGTTGGTACAAGATACGCGTTACTTCTCAGATGGCTTGATCCAACCCAATGGGAAGACGTTGGAAGGTAGATGTAGTGGCAGGTAGTGTTGCCTCAACCTCAGAGGATCGAAGGCGATGAGGTCACATCAAGCAACCACTATGAGGAAAGGTAGGGGAAAATACAGAGGGATGAGAGGAAGGCTACGCCATGGTTGAACTTACGTGAGGTACGTGGATGAGGCACTGTTGGGTGATGGCCAACAGTTGACAGATACCAAAGGGCCAACTAAGATGAGCTGGTTGGATATGTTAGCCAACTTGAACCCACGATAGAAAGATGGAACGTGGTCAAGTGGAAGTGAGCTTGAGAGGTGAGAGAGCATAAATCCAAAGGAAGGGTCTGTCCGTATAGCAGTTGGTGACGAAAGATGGTTGTCTTGGTCCCAACACGCCCACAAGGATGAAGTGGTTACCTTGTAGAAGGAAGCATGTGTTGTGTTCAGCTTGGAGGGAGATGCGTGTTTACCTACCTTCAAGAATGGCTGAAGCAGTGTCACACTTCACCAGATGATGTCCAGTGATGTGTGTGATGGAAGGGAAGGTAATGGATGTTGAAGAAGAAATAAATGCAAGGAGATGCTGACTTACCTTTGCTTGTTTTACTTGACCTTTCCAAGGTTGAGGTGTGGGTTGTGAGATGTCTTGTGCCCAAGAAGTCTCAACTGGTTATGTGGAGGAAGGCAAGGAAAAAGGAGTGAAAGAGGAGGCAGGGCAGAGAAGTGGAAGGTCCTTTTGTGTGCTCACAGAAAAGACGTGGGTCCAACCGAAATAACCTAGGATCAGTGAATCAGTAACTTACAGCAGTCGATGTGTAGGGCTTCCTCTGATACAGGTGGTGGCCAGCAGTCTATTGGCAGAAGGGAATATTCAGGTGTTTACCTATCAAAAGCGGGCCAGCGCCGCTGAGTAACGGCGACAGCGTGGCGGGTAAGAAGATTCCGGAAGGCAGGGCGTCGGCGACGTCGTGGCGGAGGATGGGTATAAGTGAGGAAGGAGTGACGATGCGTATTAGGCCAGGCACATGGAATGCACCACTGTGCTTATATCCTTTAGGGGGAAGGTACAATGGGTCAGTTGGAGCCAAACGCTATTTGGGCGCCTGCCGCCCCCTTTCAGTTATTATACAGGTATTATTCCAAGAATCATTGAACGCTGTGGACTGGCGTGTATGTATGTGTTTGTACCTACCAGTCTCAATCCTTCACATTCAGGATTACATCTGCTTGCACATGTGGAGGTGATCATATGTACTGCAGTCTCCGGTTACGGGCATCTATGAACACCATTTGTTGATATTTTCACTGGAGTCAGGTTCTTCTTTTATGTTTTTGACGGCCACTTACCGCCCTTTGATGTGATAGTAGGCCCATCACATCAAAGAATGAATGCTTGTATGCAGTAAATATCTACGAATATGGAACCCAAAGTGGCTCTTGATGGGTTCAAACGGTTGATACTCTTTTCCCTCAATCCTAGGGTGTTCAGAACATATCTCAGTAATGCACCTAGTCATGGGCCAATATTGCATCTACCTTGAAGATGAACTAGAAAGACAGGAGACATAGGGCGGATGAGGATGAGCAAACATTGTTGAGTATCATCCAAGGCATGGGGTAGTCAACTCTAAACCAGATACCACAGATATCACCATGTCCATTTAATATATCCCATGTTGGAAGTTTTACGTGGCTTTACTTTATTCGTCCCTGCGTGGAAAGTATGGCAGTTATTCTACATGATATATCCAGCCCATAACCGTTCATCATCATCATCAGTTCGTGAAGTAATCTCGTAGTCACCCATGCCCCCCCTCAAGACTTTATCGAGGGTCGCGGCAGCTCGTCCAGCCAGGCCGCCCTCTTTCTTCGCAGCATCAACCCCACTCGCAATAGCTTCGCCAAAGCGCTTGTGAAACACATCTTGCCTGTCCTCGCGGTTACGGTAGATCTCCCCATCCTCGTCTCGGGGCGGCTTGAATAAACCCAGATATCCATAGGGGTCAGGGTTGGTGGGGAGACGACAGAAGTTCCCAAGCCAGTCTTCCGAGATCCAGGGCCGTGGCGACTCGGCCTGGAACCCGTATTCGAGGAACTTAGAGAGCACGAGCATCTGCCGCGGGAATGCCTGACCGTGCTTTTTGGCGCCGAATGTGGTTCTGGGTGCAGAGGTCCAACCCCCTTTTCCCGGAGTCGGGACGGCGCTCCTCGCAGTCCACCCCAGGACCGAAGTGAAGTCCTTCAACGGCTTCACCCAGCACCCAGCGCCGGATACAACACTGTCTCCTGCAACATCGAGAAGCCATTCCATGTAATTCAGCCCATCGTCCTTGATGTCTTGGGTGATATGCGTCATGGCACCACGTATGTACAGGATGACCTTTTCGACATGAGGCGCCATTTCGTCGGCTGGCAAAGCTTTCAATAGTTTCAGGAGCTGAGCTCGTACGGATTTTGAGATGTCAGTCATCAGGGGTAGTATTTTGTTGAGCAACGTGTGCGTGCCAACGGGATTGGTCGGAGGTGTAGTCGACAGCTGGCTGGTCAGATATGCCAAGGCATCTCGCCGTTGTGTGTCGGATCTTGACCCCGCAAGGGAGAAGAAATGTTTGAACCGGTCGATAGCATCAGGGGCATCTTCGGTCAGCTGCTTATTGATGACGATAGCTAGAGTATGGGCATTAGCATATTGATCGGTGAGATTTATTTGCTGAGGCTACAGTAATGTGATAGATACCTTTGGATTTGAAGCTGGTATCCGTGAAATTGTCAGGCTTCGCCTTGGCCTTGCCGACCTTTAACTTGGGCTTCTGGAAGTCCTTCTTCTTCTCCGCCTTCTTCCTGTTACTGGATCCCATCTTGACCCAGGCATTTGGAAGGCACACTTCCAATGAGAGACACAGCGCAATATCGTAATACCCAGTTTCGCCAATCGCCCATTAACTTTTTAGCGGTCAGTCGCGGCAGTTTTGCAGCGCATGTGCGAGTGTGGAGCAACAGCTGGGCATGTGGCTTGAGCTTGCTCCATATGTTTGATTGATTGATTACGTACTGGAGCCCCGCGATACTCCTAAGTAGGAACCATTTGTAAAACTATTCGACATACGTATCTTCGAGAATTAGAGACTTCGGTTGACGTTTGATCGGTTCGCGAGTCCTGCGCGAAATAGACTGTTTACCAATCAAGCAAATATGCCGGATAAATCCCTTGTACGTTCCCGTCATGCAGCGCCTGTCTTTCCAGAATGTGCGCAACTGATGTTAAGTCCTATTAAGCCAACCGTCGCCTCCGATACAATGGAAGATGCTCTCCACCGGTTATCGAAGAAGCCGGGCGTAAAAGCCTGGATCATGCTCGACCGCTCGTCCGGCGCTGTAATAAAGACCAATGGCCAGATAGCTGCCATCAGGCCAGCCCGATCCTCGACCAGCACCACCAATCCTGCTACCTCCTTCCCAACTCCTACCGGCGGCTCTTTTTCTGCCGAAGTTACCTCGGGCGGCGCAGACAACGAAACACAAGCGGCGCAAGAGCTCGGGAGCATGGTTTGGGGGTTCTTGAGCACTGCTGGAAGCTTGGTGCAGGAGATAGACACAGAGGTAATAGCGTTTACCGACTGCCAAGATAATCGCGACAACAAGAGCTGACCGCTTCACTAGGATGAGCTGAAACTGCTACGACTGCGGACGAAGAAGCAGGAGCTTGTCATAGTCCCCGAATTAAAGTACATACTGGTCGTGATTCACGATACGCCTCCGGCATGAGGATGTCATTCCCAGGTGGCGCGAATACGAGGCTGCTCCGGAGAAATGGTTTGGCATATGGTCATAACTTCACACCTCGTCTGGCGAAGACCTTGGGCATACTGCCAGAGTAGGCTAGATATCTCTTGCAGTCGGCGACCTTCAGGAGGTTGAGACATATTGGTGGCTTTCTTGGCGTTAGGAGTTTACTTGACATATTGATACCCCGAAAACGTGCCGGATACATATGAAAGAGTGCGGAGTGCGGCTTGCAATTTAAATCGAGTCTTCGGCGGTATGCAAACCAGTCATTGCCAAATCTTTGTGTTTCACCAGAAGCTACAGAAAGCAGCATGTCTAGCTTGCATCAGGGAAAATCAATGGGATCCTGCGCCCCCAAATTGCGAGTGACGGGTTAGGATATGCCGATGAAGGACAGAGTGTATGCTGCTAGGTAGTCGCTTTTTACCACCTTTGTGTCAGGCAGCATGTGTCAGACAGTAGCATGATGCCTTTCCCAGATAACCTAAGCTCGCGGAGCCTTCCTTGGCCAGAGTCTTTCAGCCACATGCAAGGACCTAGGCATAATGGAGACGAGGCTTGACGCTCTAAACTGCCGGTGCTTGCTCGGTCTCTCGGCTAAGTGCCTCTTGGTAAGAGATAGGGCACTTGGATATTAAAGTTAGAGGCGGAAGTCAATGGGGACGGTGCAAACTTCCCCCCTTGAATTGACTCATTCCTTCTCCTCAGACAGCTGAAATAAACGTTACGAGCGCGTAGAACCGAATCAGGGGAAGGCGGACGGCAACCTACATGTACTGATAGGTAAGCTCTCTACCCGTACGACTACGAGACTAGGCCGACCATCCAGTAGTAGATCGCCCCGGGGCTGCGCATAGTAGTCGGTAGAAAGCGTCAAGCATCAGCCGTTTATGGAGCCAATCCACCTAAGGTTAGAAGTTCTATGTAGCAGTTCGTTAAGAGACTGCAACATCGAGATTACAGGGGGCATGCGGGATTTCAGCCTACAGTATCCGTCGGCAAACACATGAAACAGAGATTGCCGAATGCATCAACAAGGCTGACCATTTGTGCATATTGAGAGGGGGATTCGTGGTTTTGTTGATGGGTGCATCCCTTCGATAACTAGTAGGACGATCGTATTGGCAATTGCAGCGGTGAATAACATTAATGACCTAAGGAAGCTACTAGTAGAGGAATCTGGAGCAGTCGGCCCCGGATAACTGTTATCGACGGAATGGCTGGCGGTAAGTGCTAGCAAGGCAGTACCCGCGGTGCGCCTAAGGCATGTGTGACAAGTCATCAGTCAGGGTCTAGAAGCAGAAACAGGGTCAACAACGTGAACTGCTCCAGGTTGCATTGCAGAAGTGGCCAAGATGATCCCGATTCCCTGTCGAGCTTCCAGTACTTTACTGCCCACTCTGAGAAAGTATCTGCAGTAGAAGACAAAAACCGGTTCATTGGTGGTGTATGCACAGGCTACTTGCGTATCCAGAATGAATAGACACTTAAAAGGTGTGCTGAAACCGCCTTCAATTGCACGAGATCCTTCAAGGGTTGAAGCTGGCGCCCTCGGACAGCACCGGGAAGTTTCCGACGAGAACGTTTCTGCCATCAGCCTCGGAAACTACCTGCGTGCCAATATTGGCGGGGCCGATGCTGGCATATTTGATCTCTCTTTGGTCGATCCGATCATGGAGTATTACCTGACCAGCATCAGGGTCGGAGGAGAGCACATTAACCGCATGATGAAACATTGGCCACCGAGCGCCAATGAAAGAGACAGGCGGCCGACGTGCGGGTCTCTATCCAGATGGTTGTTTGCCGAGCATCTGGCAATGCATCTGGGCACTTCCTTGTTTTGTTCTGGCTATTCCAGATTACCCGTTGCCTCTTCCAACGTAGGGCCCTGCTCTGCATTACCATGGTGGCTTGCAACGGCGCCTATGCCGTGGTATCAGATCGGCTGGTTCAGCCCACGTATGTACTGTATGATGGGGGAAGCCAGAATGGCGGGCTGCCCATAAGCCATGCATGCATCATCTATCTACTTGAGGCGAGCTAGTCAGCTCAGAGAAAGTCCATGCTGTAAATAGGTCTGGCGTGGTGCGTATGTACCAGAGATGCTGGCAATACATACTTATTGCGGACGGGAATGAACCTGGTTCCTGACGTGTTGAAACCTGAGAATAAGTGGCCAGTACCCATTGCTAACACACGAGGCTCGTAATCCTCCCGGATCTGTGCTTCTGGGCCTACGGTATTGATCTATCCAACCAACACTTGGTGTTGACTGAATTCCATCCATGTCCCTGCTCTGGATCTATCCTCATCAAGCGTCGGATTCTTGCCAGCTTGCTGCATTCGTGCGACTAGGGGTTTCTCTCTAATATATTCTTGGCCAAGACCAAAGTTGGTGCTCTACCATCTACCACTCCGTACAACTTGAAACCCGACAAAAAGCATGGAACAATAGCAGATCATCGTCGTATTTGGCGGTTTTGCTAAGAAAGGAAGATGCCGTCTTTCACTATATTCAAGCGTGGGGCACGCGACTTTATTAATAAACCCGACAAGCGAGAACAGGCCCCAGCCGACGGCGGCAGAGGCCCGGCATTCAACAGCAATGCGCAAGGGGAAGACGAAGAGGCGAAGCCATTCAGCAAAAGACAACCCTTGAAGGAATTAATCCGGCGCGCAACAGTATCGCGGAGGGGGAGACCAGCGAAACTCCAGAGACGCCGGAGTGCCATGGCAGCAACTTCGCGCACACGTTCGGTGAGTTTACATATGTTCCATCAGTCCGGCCTCGAATCCCTCCCAGTCTCCAAGTCTCCAAGTCCATGCCCAAGTCTGCCAGCTGCACAGCCGCTGTTCGCACCTGACGGCTTCACTTACAGTTGAGGCTACTAGCTAGCAGTAGTAGTCGATCCCCGACTCTCAAGTGAGGGGAGCACTGTCGCATGACCTCGGACGATATTTGCATTGGTCCGAAATTCTCAAAGGAACTTCGATTGCAATTGCGGTATCAGACCATCATAGTGGACATCTCGACCTTTTCTTGCCGTCCCAACTTGTTTTTCTCCAGGGGGCCGCTCGTAGCGGTGAATTGACACTAACCAAAGTATCCTCCCCAAAAGCATACATCGAACAGCTCCCCACCGGTTTTAACAGCTGCGGCGAGATCTCCACGCTCGCCCATTGATCCGAACAAGCCTTTGCCCTCTCCGCCTCCTCCTGGCACCGTCGACAAGGCAGATGGACAGCGAGCCGTCCCCAAGGTATTGAAACTCAAACGCATCATGGCCACTCTGAGCGACGTTGAGATCGAGAAGCTGTTCTCGGGTGCTCCACAATACTTCGCCCGTAGCCAGGGTCTCGGCACCGGAGCTCCGGTAAGCACCTTTTCCCGCCCGTCTCGGTCCATCCATGCCCCCTTTTCCTTCTTCCGGTTGCCGTTCCTCGTATGACTGCTCTGGAACGCTTCATGTCCCTGCATACGTTCCCCTTTCCCAGAACATCACTAACATCGTGCGGCAAAGCATCCGTCCGTGGCGTTCCCATGGGACGAGGAGTTGACCATCCGGGATCTGAGTGATCATACTCAGATAGAGCATGACGCATGGGGAAACGTTACAGCAAGTCCTCGGATCATTAAGAGGGACCCTTGGTCTTGCAAATCGCCAACGGGCAAAAAACGGCCTCATTTCAATGCGAAATGTTGTGAACGTCCGAACATGCTGAGCATGCAAGGGCTCGAGAAGGGCTCCGTAGGCTATCAAGCGGCTTTGGAGCTAGCTGTTGCCGACGCACTGCAGGATGAGCAGTACGGCTTTGACAGTTTGGGTGCCAAGGGTCGTGTCGTTGTTGAAAGGCGACAGCAGCTCGTCAATTCCAAAGATGGGCTACGGAATCTCGATGAAGCGGAAATCATGGAGCAGCTAATCGGATGTGAGCACCGATATCATTCAGACCGCAAGGACAAGACTATGCGACCGAATGAGCTTCATAACGAGCTTTTCTCAAAGATCCTTCACCCGCCAAGCAGGGTTGTTGATCCGAGTGATCCTTGTAGCTTAGCAGGCCAGATTTATGCCTTGGTCAAAATTCTTGCAGCCGGCAATGCTTGGATCGACTTTTCTCGCGTCGAGTGGAGGATACGCCTTGGACAAATTCTATGGGGCATCCCGCTGGACGATGAGCTCGAGGACGGAGCTTCCATCAACGAGGGAGTCGACGACCAGGACCGCACTGAAGAGCGATATTGGCTCCTCATACAACTGCTCCTGGCCTGTGAATTACTTATACGACTAGACATCATAACTGATGGCGATGAGTTTGGGGCAGCAAATCTGAGGATGGCGGAAATCCATCGATTCGAAAAGGAGGCGAACCCTTCTGTGAGGTGGTCGCTGCACCTCGCCCGCACTTGGCTCGAAAACATTACTGTCACCAAGACTGAAGCACCTCACTCGGGAGCTTCTACGCCGAAAGGCTGGCTCACATCACTGACAAACAAAATGTCTCTCAAACATGATCACATTGGGTCTCACTATGTCGGTTCTCACTATGTGGACCCTTCGCAACGTCACCCCGAGTATTTGTATGCAATCAAAGGTCGTTATACTGAGAGACAAGTCGAGGGTCTGGTGCAGTTTGCGCGGAAAATACGCTGGCCAGACATTGAAACTTATGTCACCGGAGTGTCCATCAACGCGCCTGCGATGGCCCGGGCAACACCTATCAATACGCCTCTAGCTACGAGTGATACTACCCGCTCTTCATACTTTGGTGGAGATAGGAGACCTGGAGAGATCCAAAGGAAACCATCAAGGAGACGCAAGGTGGAAGCAGCATTGCACCCTACTGGCTGGCTGTCGAAGTCATACTGCTCTGGACTCATCCTACCCGGAGAAGCCTTGTCACACTTCCTCATGTCTACGCTACTTGAGAATGACCAAGACGCCATGTCGAAACTAGGACCAATGTCAAATCTATGCGGCGGGTTTATTTATCGCGGTAAGAGCTTCTGGAGTACTGCCTGCATCGTTGGGCGTGTCTTGGCTGCCGGGCGAGGGGCAGCTGAGTGTATGGGCTGGATTAGTACGGACGTTACACCTGAGAACATGAGCGACAGGTGGCTTAATATTAATGTCGAAGACATTCCTGGTAAGTGTTGACTGCTCCCACAGAAAGTACCAAGCAATCCACTGACAGCTTGAAGATGACGTCGCGCGCACCGGTAGAAGGGCTCGTCTCTGGGGCAAGACAGTTATTGAGCGCGAATCTGACGTGCTTGGAGACGCTGACCCCTCAAATGTCCTGCCAGCGGATTTCATCACCCCCCTGGAAAACCACTATGCAGAACCACCACCCTCGAATATCAGGATCGAGCTGAAATCCCTGGATCTTCTCACCCCTGTGGACAGTGCTCACTCAACACCGACTACTGAGAGAGACATGACCCCTTTCTCCGACTTCAGCACTGTCTCCGAAATCCACACCTATCCTGCTACAACATCTTTCACTATGACCCATGACTCCCTCGAACAGGGTGAAGACCATGATTTCTCTCTGGCAAAAGATGTCTATTTTGTTACCGCACATCCTTGTGTACCATCAAGCCGCGTCAAACTCCTAAAGTCACCAACAAGCCCGACAATACAGCAGGTAGACGTAGAAGGCCACGACTGGAATAGCAAGGCCCCAAGCTCAGCTTATATTACTGGTATGTCACTTTTCGTTTCTCTACTTTTGGAACGCTGGGGCCTGATTATGGCTGCTAATTATTCCAAAAGGTCACCCGCTTCACAAGTTCTATTCGTACACAGCCATCCACTTAACCGAGCTCTTGCAGAAAACCAATGTGACCCTCGAGGAGCTGGTTGGCGCAAACACGGTCGAGCCGTCGCCCAGAAGGAGGGCATCTTCCACACCGCGGCCATCGCGTGTGCTCGTCATCGACTGCATCACGGGCTTCGCGCCGCCAACGTCGCCCGAGATGGCATCGCTGTCCCGCGTCAGCTCCATCTCGGCCGACTTCGGGCTCGAGCCTTGTCCGGATCAACTCCGTCGCTCCGGCTGCAAAACCCTCCCCGTGGTCACAACGGTGGCGGTAGCGACCAGGTATCGGCAGCAGCAGAAAGGCCACCGCTCAGCATCAGCGCAACCTCGGCGTCATCGTCGGCGTCGTCATCGTCGTTTGTTGCGGGCCGCAGAGCTTCCAGGATCGATCCTCCGCCCGAGGCAGGGGCGGAGTCCAAGATGCGCATCCCCTCGCGCCGCAGGCAGTTCGGCTCGGACCTCGAGGTTATGGTCCGGGCCCTCTGCGCCGAGCGGGGCTGGAACGCCATTGTCAGCCGGCGCAGGCGCGGCTGCCTGGCTTGCGCGATCCGCGAGGCGGGCGCGTTGGGGTGGAGAGTCATCATCCGGGTCGAGTAGGTAGTAGCCAACCTACATGTATAGAAAACCCATGTTCCAACATACACGTACGAAACGATACACGGTGTGTACTTGTAGGGTTAGGGCGTGCTGGATGTTCGTCTACGCAGAGTCATGAATCGGAACGTTCTTTCTTCTTTTTGTTGTGGGTTTTTCATCGTAGCGAGCGTGTTGGGGGTACATGATACGGATATCTATCAGGGAACAGAATCATCATGGTCGTTATTTACTAGAAGAACATTAAGGAGATAGAGACATAACAAAGCAATAAAAAGGAAAAGGAAAACTACCACATGCCTACATACTTATCTGTTTATTTTTTCTCATCGGCATGGACGACATACTTTAGGGGAATCTCGTCTCTTTCGTGCTATGTGGGCTGTTTGTCCGTGTTGGTACAAAGGTGACACATATTTTCCCTCTTCACTTCTTTGCGAGATATCCTTCAAACCAAGTATAGTAGGACATATCTAACCTCTGAAGGCAAATAAGTTCTACCTAGTCCTTGCTATCCATCACACTGGAGATGTTTACAGATTACTTAGCTTACATAATCTCTCTCTTGACTCGCGTCGTATTGACATTTAGCGAAGCGAGGAGGCACATAATAGTATGTGGTTTGTCCATAGCGTATGGGAAAAATTAATCTAGATTTCGGCAATGAACCATTGGTCTCTTGCTATAAGCTTATGCTAAACCCCAACACCGCGCTCTGAAAGGGTATATGTATTGTCAACCAACGTTACACTAGTCAAGGTTCATGGTCCATTCCTCTCCTGGAATCCATAGCTGGGTTTGTACTAATTATCGTTATGTCGTGGTGTTGCTCGTCAGGGACATGGCAGCTAGATAGCTCCTGTAAAACGTCCACTGTGCAATCAAGTCTCTTTGCTTGGGGGCTATCGACACCGAACAGGGAGAACAGGATAATTCATCGCAGCGAGATGAATACGGCCAACCTAAACAATGGAACCGCACTGATGGAAGGCTATCTCAAGGCTGCCTACTTGGTATGCCATGACAGGAGGATGGGTACGGAGACATGGACTTGCTTGGGAAGGAGAAGTCCAAGATCGAGAACTCACAGCGAAGCAAGTCTAAGGAAGAGCAGACTGGACGCCGCGACTAGGGGAGGGCTACTTCAAGGGTGTGGAAGGTCCTGGCGCCGCCCTGCAAAGCCTTGCCAAGAACATTAATCTCAACACCAATGTCAACTCAGACAAGACCGGCGAACTCTGGAAACTTGACCAAAGTATGGCCGACAATGATTCTCGAGGCGTTCTGAAGAGACGTCTCTCAACAGCACGGAGATGAACTCGTACTGGCCAACCTCGCCGCTTGACCCGCGTAATAAGCGACGTCATCCATCATCGACCGTTATAGATCAAACATTATCAGCGCGTCACACTGACTCAGAACTCCACTTTGAGGCGATCATATAGTAAACCGCCTGATAGTTCAGGCGTGCTTCATCGGGCACGCGACCCGCCCGCTCGAACAACTCTCCCAGCTCCTTGGACAGGACGTTTTTGGGCCAATGATCGGTCCCGCCGAGCTTGAGGAGCAGCCGGATGACGGGGATGTTGATGCGGCCCGTGGGCGGCTCGGTCTCTTCGGCCAAGGCCGCATGGTAGCCCTCGAGCGTCACCTCCCAGGTTTGGGTCGCCGAGAGACGGGCGCCCGCCCGGACCAGCCAGAAGAGCTTCTTGACGGCGGCCTCATCCCAGGGCCCCGTCAGTAGCTTCTCGGGGATCTCCGTGTCGCAGTGCACCTCGATCAGGCTGGTGTGGTCGCCGAGATAGGTCATGTTGTGGGCTGACTTGGTCACGAAGGAGTCGTAGTCGTGCAGGAAGTAGGCCATCCCCGACAGCGGTGGACTCCCTTCAAGGCCGTCGGGGTCGCTGCCATCTAGCCTATTGGCCGTATCCGAATTTCCCCATAGTTTCTCGTGCTGAAAGAACCGGTCCCTTCCGTGGCGCTTAACCCAGAGGTCCCAGCATTCTGTGATGAAAGAAACGTCCACCCATGAGTACTCCAGAAGAGCAGACTAGTTTGGTGTGGTTAGCAAAGGTAATTGCTAGGTGTAGGATGGTAAGTCCACACTCACTTGAAATTCGGGACTACCGCCAAAGCGCGAGGAATCCTCTTGCCAGCCGTGGTAACTCTTGACTCCAGGGCCAGACCCCAAGCATCCAAACCAAACATCCCAAGTTGGACCGAAGGCGTTGAGGACGGTGGCTCGTCGTGTGGCAGGCCCAGAGAGCATGTAACCTATCCGCGGACTGGCCTTGGCAAGATTGGCGGTCTCGCTGGCCCAGAAAATGCGTTCGAGGATCTCGAGAGGAAGTTCTCGCTCGAGATATGAGCCCTTGGGCTTGATGGGTTTCGCCTTGTGCTTCTTCATTGCCTGGTGGCGGGTTACGTTCTTTTTGGCCTTCTTGGAGGGTGCTGGTTCACCCTTTTTGCGGCGCTTGCCCGGAATCCTGATAGGAGTTAATTCCATACTGGCTTATTTGTTTTCCTTTCTTTTTTATATTTCCTTAGTAAGTCGATGGATGTCGCCTTCCTTGGTCAGACGAGGGCTTGTGGATGAACCCCAACTAATGTCGAGGCCAACTGGTTTCCTTGTTTAAGACAAAGTCGCCACATTTCCGTGAACTACGCAGCCTACTGACCAGAGTTTGGGTGTCAAGTAGATTGACTTTCAGAGGTGCTGGAAGACTGATATCATAAGGCGGGGCTTCTATAGTGAACCACGGCCCTTTCACCCCGTATAATCTGCATTCGAAGCCCTCCTTGTCTGTTGAAGTTGAACTGCAAGGACTTACATGCCGGAAAATCGTCGGATGTCAACTTAAAAAAAGGATCCTCCAGCGAGCGTCCAGCACCTGACTGAACCTTTTTCAGCTTCTCATGGGCACTAAGTAACCTAAGATGCGCCAATGTAACGGGAAATGGCCGTGCGTCACGAGTGGGTATTAGCGCTTCGCCTTATCCGTCATTCAGTGAGTGATAGGCGGGTGTGATTTGATTAGTAGCAAACAATTATGCCTGTGACTTTCTGGAAATTTTCTGAGTGAAGGTAACCCTGCTGTGACGCCATAACCAACTTCAGATGCCAGCAACGCGCTGAACGACATCAAAGACAGTCAGTTTTGTTGTGCTGTAACCATGCGATAGCCAAACAGCATCACAGCTACTTGTCCATCTCCCAAGTATCCAAGATGGCAACCGCTCGTTTGCCCGTGCCTTCTCATGGATTGCTTCGCTTTCTCCGCTTGCAAACAGAGAACCTCAGTTTCTTTAGCCAGAACCATGGCCAGCTCGGTCCTCACTCGCCCGGCGTCTTATGCGCAGCTAGAAAGCAGCTGAGGCCTTCAAGGACCGGTTGCGCATCTCTGGGACAAGAGCACCCTCGCTTGCACTCGAGCCTGATCAATCTTGAGCAACTGCTGCAGAAACGAACTCCTCGCGCCTCTTCGAACCCTCGACTGAGACAGTCCACCCTCTTCTCAACAGAAACTGGCGCGCGATGGGGCTCGACAGACCAACAGTCCGACCCTACCGCCTGCAAGCAGACATGGCAAGAGAAGTTATGGGGAAACAACAACAAACCAAGGAAGTCGCCGGCTTCTAAACTAAAGCCTGAGGACATACCAGAAACTGACGGCGAGGGGGAGAACAATTCCATGTTTAACAAGCGCCGCCAACTCAGCTCAAAGGCTGCCCTCGAGCCCCGGCTGCGTTGCACAGAGGTAGATGAAAATGGCGATGCGGTCTTGGTAGATAGCGAGTTCAAGAAAAGCGAACTTGTCGCAAGGGTAAGCAAAAGCGCGCCACACATCAAATCTACACTGGAGCTTTGGGTAGTTGCTAATATTCAGTGCAGTTTGGACTATTGCCACGAGATCTGCGCAAGATCGATTCATCCAATCTCCCACATATATTGGTCCGGGAGAGGGCTATTCTCCTGAACCTCCTCCACCTCCGCGTTCTTATTACCCACAACCGAGTCTTGCTATTTGATGTATACGGCTCCAAGAGCTCGTACCCCCAGTCGGCATTCATGTACGACCTACACCATAAGCTACACAACAAGGCTCCTTCGGCCACCGGAGGTCTGTCCTACGAATTCCGCGCTCTAGAGGCTGTGCTTCAGTCCGTAACGCAGGAGCTTGAGTCAGACTTTGAGGCCGTTCGCGATCCCGTCATTCGCATCCTGAGTGACCTGGAAGATGATATCGATCGCCACAAACTACGCGTTCTGCTTATTCTATCCAAGCGCGTGACTACCTTTGAGCAGAAGGCCAAGTTGGTGCGGGACGCCATCGAGGATCTTCTCGAGGCAGATGATGATCTTGCCGCCATGTACCTAACTGAGAAGACACATGATGTCTACCGAGCGCCTGACGACCACACTGATGTCGAGCTGCTACTGGAGTCCTATCATAAGTTCTGTGACGAAATTGTGCAAGAATCTGGCAATTTGGTGTCTGGCATCAGAAACACCGAAGAAATGTGAGTCGAAATCCATCCCATCCAGTTCCAATACCAGAGCACGGAAAGCTGACAATAGCCTAGTATTCGCGCCATCCTCGACGCAAATCGAAACGCTCTTATGCTTCTTGAGTTGAAGTTTAGCGTTGGTACGCTTGGCCTGGCCATGGGCACCTTCATCGCGGGCCTGTACGGAATGAACCTGGAGAACTTCATCGAGGAGACTAACTGGGGCTTCGGCGCCGTCACGGGTGTTAGCATCATCCTCTCGGTCTGGGTCTGCATGATCGGCATGAAGCGCCTCCGCAGCCTGCAGCGCGTGAAGATGCATGGTACCGACCGCCGCGGCGTTGAGCAGGGCTACCACTGGTTCCAGGACGACGGCCACGCGGGCCTTCTCGACCCTCGTAGCCGCGAGAAGCTGCGCCGCATGAACATGATGAAGACTCAGCATACGACTAACAAGAGGAAATGGTGGATGGGAGCGTAAAGGCGCCACTGATCCAATGACTCTCCTATTTGTTGGTTTTCACTTGAGCACAAGTGACTGGCTGGCCTTGGCGAGGCCACTAAATGCGTCTACCCCTGGTAAAGAGTTGGGGACCTGTATATATCATGCCCAGAAGACCTGATCGTCACTACGTTTCCCGTGTAGAAAACGACGGTCTGTCGGATAGATGTACGAATAGTTACGAATACCAGGCAATGCGCTGATAGTCAAAGACTCCCAGCTTCAAAATATAACAATATGACAAGAATGAGTACTGTTTCCATGCATAATTGATTCGTTATTAAACATGCTTGAGCGGTTCTATGGGCAATAGACTTATAAGGGCTTCTTGTCCAACTTGTCGTGCGCATGTTAGAAAAAGATGCAATTCCCAGTTTTGGTAAAAAGATAGTTGTGTAGTAACCGAGTCCCCATCTTGTATCTAAAGTCGGAAGGGTCCAGATATCGAAAATCATTATATATATAATTTAATTAAATATATATGTCTAGTATAGATACGCCTTATTAAAGAATATAGTAGTAGGTGGATTCTATCTATTTATCTGTTTATAATTAAAGGCACGTAGTAATTACTTCGCTATATATTACATATTATACCTCAAAAACAATGCCAGGATAACCCTCTTTTCTTTCTTCGCGGCTGAGAAGCTAAGCCGCCGACGGGGTCTCGGCTACCTTATTAGCTGTACATATACACCGTAAGCACCAACATATTGGCGTAAGGGGAGGTAGAGTTGTAAGAAAGTACCTAAACATGCTCATTGGGAAATATACGGTACAAGTCACGCCAGCGTTGGACTTCATGGGGTGAAAGGAGTGTAGGAGAGAAGTCGACCAGCCTTACTTACGGGCTCTGCATACACGTATACCCTACTGTGCTGACTTGGCTTTGGTTGTTAGTGGGTATACGCCAAACAGCCTACCACCAACCAAAGATCAACAAAGAGTGAGTTGGCTTTTTCGCTCGAGCAGCGGTTTCCAATAAGGTCCCCCCAATGGGATCGGTCTGTGCTGGCAGGGGGACGAACCCATCATCATATGGAGACATGGACGCAGCCTTACGAGAGCGGTGTTCCCGGTAAGTCTTGTAGTTAGGGTTTTAGTACAAGTAGTCTCTCTGGTTCGGCCCTCTACGCCCCTGGCCTTCTTTCTTTTCTTGCGTCTCATCATATAATAACTATTAACACCTCATAGCTCCTTAGGAGTTGACCAAGTTGCCACCTGACTGCTCTCCAGTCAACCATACCTGCCAGCCTTTTTTCGCCAGTACCAATGGCTTCTTCTACCTCTGAGAGACGACTCCTCGTCCTCATCGGCTCCGGGCCTGGCATCGGCGTCGCCACGGCGTCCCTCCGTCTGGGCCATGCCCTATCTGGTCGAGTTGGCTTCTTCTTCTCCTTCACAGAGAGGAGGAGGAGGAGAAGAAGAAGAAGAAGAAGAAGGAAAGGGAGACAGTCGTCGACGCCCGAGTTTCTTACTGAGCGGCAGCGGCATCAACTATAGCCCTCTGCCGCCAATCTTCAGTCTGTCGATGCAGAAGGCGGCGCAGACCAACTTGTTGAAGTCGCTGGAGCAGATGTACGAGCCCAAGGGCGTGCGCGTCGCGCGCCTGGACATCAACGGATTCGTCCGGGAGGACGACGAGGTGATGGCGCCCAAGCGGTGCGCCGAGCAGCACTGGCGGCTGAACCGGCAGGACGCGGACAGCTGGGAGCATGTCGTGAACGTCGGGGATATGGATGCGCTCATCGAGGCGATGAAAGCGCAGGGAATGATATAATGATGTAAACTGGTGAGGAACTACAATGCTGCAAACAAAATACCACCACATCTTTTGCCCAGGCCAAACCATGTTTCACAACATAAACCAGTGTCAACACACTACAGCATTTGCAGGCCTATAAAATACTACCTTGACGCCAAGCCGAGGATACCCGTGTCAGACGTAACTGAGTGGTCTCTGGAAACGTATCACCGTGCTGCTATCTAAAGACCTTATTGATCCCCGAAGAGCGGACGGGGGCAAGTAATTCTGGGATACGATGATGGTTATGTCTTATATTTCATATGCAAGGGCTGTGCTGGCTATATCCGCTCTGCATACCAACTGCTAGCTGCTCCGTGGCCAACGGTGCACCCCCCTTTCTTTTCCTTTCTTTTATTTCCTGTCGAATACTCTACTTTGTTCCAGCACTTCATCTCAATTGCATCCTCTTACTTGGTAACGCAATACCAATCAGTAATGTGTACGATCAATGCTGCCTTTCTTTTGTAAGTTGACCTAACTACTTACTGGTAGACCGATGACTCTTTCCAGCAGTGCTTTGATCTCTTCGAGCCCCTCGGTTCGTCTCTCGAAGATAGGCCAGAACTAGAAACCACCCAGGTCAACAGGACTGCAAACGACTAAGACGGCGGAACGCGCTTTCAGCAAAGTTGATGCAGGTGTTACACGTACACGGCATATGCAGCTTAAAACAGCTTGGGCTTCCGCGGGTCCTGACTGGGTGGTGGCTCGCTGGGGGCAGTTGGATAGGATCCTCAGCAGTAGGAAGAAAATGGAGACGAGAAGATACTGCATGGCGATTCATGTCTTGCATTCGGAAGACGGATGGAGGTAGGAGATAAGAAGCCATTCACCAAACTCCACCCGCCTATAGAAATTTCAGATGACCCTTGCTGCATCATATATATAAGTTGCATTCTTCAACAATACTACAGTTCAGTGAAGAATGAACTTCTCCAACAGGCATCCAGCCCCTCGTCCATGACCACAAGCCGCGTGAAGATGTATAGATTTATGCGGTATCAATAAACGCTATATGAAAGGAATATGATGGATTCTTCTCCATTCAGCTCCGGCGCTGCTTTCTTATGTAACCCAATAATTGTGTATTGTACCCCTGAATGCTCCGCCCGGCCCTAATCCAAACCCTGCCTGGGAACTATACGAATCGAAGCTACCTGCTAGGACCGGCTGGGTCTATGCTACCGCTCTGTATACTTGGTTGCTGTGTCGTCGCACTCCCGACCACCGCTTCCTCGTCATCTTTATACACAACCGCGAGCGGCGGTCGTCGATGGTCGTCGTTGTTGCCCGCAGCTGACTCGGCATGCTCTATAGCACCTTGACTACTAGCAGCCCTCGGGCGACCCTTGAACCATTTCAGTTTCCAGATCCCGCCCAGCGCTTCCTGCACGTTGGCGGTGCTCTTACTACGGCCGCGCCGCCGAGCGTTGAAGCCGGGGAACCCCGTAGACCTCCGCCTCCGCTTGAATGCCCGCCTTTGGGTGAGCCCGGCCTCCAAGCCCGACGGATCAGCACTCGAGAAAGAGCCCGCCGAAGTGTTGGAAACATGCCTACTACTAGCGCCGCCATCGCCGAGCAACGATGTGGTTTCGTCCGCGCCAGCCGGTAATGTCACGGAGCGCCGCGCACTCCTTGGTGAGCTTGGGTACGCTCCCTGATCTTCGAGCTCATCCCAGATGTCAGCACGGTTAGTCCAACGTGCTTTGGGCCCAAGGCCGGTGGTCAACGGTGTTGTCTCCGCCGCCACTGCTGGGCCAAAGGTGTTGTAGGTGGCGGGAACCGCTTCGTTCTCGTCGCCACTGAAGGTATCGGAATCAAGAAGGGATTCCTCTTCGCCTTCTGTGTCTTCGACAAGGCCCAGCCCAGGTGCTAAAGTACTTTGTCCGACACCAGCAGGCGAGTGTTGCTCGTCGCTGAGACGCCAGGAGAGTGCGAGCACCCCCGAGAGTAGGATGGCAGTGCCGAGAGTGATAAGACCGCCTTGCAGAGGTGTGATAAGGCTGGTTTGGTCGAAGTAAATAAGACCGTCTAGGATAGCGATGATGTTGTAAATGCAAAAGACAAAGGGATATAAAACCGAGGTTGAAATAAGCTTTAAACCTCGATGCAGGTAGTACAGCTGGCTCAGGGCCAGGGTGATTAGACCCAGCACAATCATCCAAGACTGCCAGTATACAAACTGGTTGTCGCCGTCCGATATAGTTCGTAGGATGAGTTCGACAGCCGACTTTGCGAAAAGTAGCGAATGAGCAGATAGGATGCCACTTATACATCCGTACGCGAGTCCTCGCGCAAATCGGAACCGTGCGTTTTGCGACAGGCTGGTCAAGTAGCTGATGCCATCAACAGCAACAGCAATAGAGACGACCATCACGAGCTGAAACGCCATCCAGAGTATAAACTGCCACCGACCCATGAGAGCCACCAACTCTTTCAGACTATGTGCCGGGAAGGGGATAGCGCCAAAGATCCCTATCAGCACGGCGCCCCCAGAAACCAGCAAAGTACCCCACAGACTCCATCTCGTGAAGGGTTCGCTCAAGATTATCGTGGCGCATATCGAGTTAAAGACGAGACCGGCTGCTTGTAACGTCGATAATACGGGGAGTGGCAACGTCGATATCTGAATGCTACTTCCTAGGATATTGGAGATGACGAACATGCCCATGCCCAGCTGCCATCGGCGCCTCCGGTGCGGCGGTCGGCGAACATCATGCGGTCCCTTCTCGTCCTCGAGGATGTGTGACTTGCGCTGCAGGGTCAGCCCGAGCGACTGGACACTCGTCGAGAGCAGGCCGACTATGACACCAATCTGTAGGGCGCAGAGATGCGGGTTAGATGCTATAGTTCTTGTCTTGAGCGGGAGGCGAGCGCCTGGAAACCTACCGCAATGCTCCCCCCGGAGACAAACCGCCCAGCGACCCCATTGCAGCAGTATATGGTTGCCCAGGACTTCTTAGATCATCTGGCGAAGGTCGCAGATGAAAAGGAAGCACGGCCTCGCATCGAGGTGATGGTATCGTCTTCAGTCGGACAAACTGGTAGTTGTCGTCGTAGTTGTCGCAACCTCGACGTATTCTCTCTCGAAGCGCGCCGGTCGGGTCGATATAATTGCAGGGGTGTGCTCCTTTTATGTAATCGAGGGGTATGGCCGCCTTGTCGCACAACGTCGGTCAGGTAGTGTATGCAGTAACGAATGTTGTGGTTCAAGACAAAAGAGCAATCAAATGATGATGGGTGACGAGTGACGGTGTGGACGATGACGCTGCAGCTGGACCAGGGTTCTACCCAAAATGGCGGCGTGGGATGGCCTGTCTGTCGAATGGTAGTGGTGGTTGTTTGGGGAGGTACCTAGCCCAGCACCTAAATTTGGTAGGCTTCTCAACAACTTTACAGGTATCTATGGGGGAGGGCTGGATGGCAAATACCGGGTCTAGCCTAGGAGGAGACGGGAATCTGGAAATTCTGTAGCGATTCCTAATAAAGAGTACAGGTTAAAGAGTACAACGGTCTGCGACAAAGGAATATATCTCAGGGTGTAGCGACGCAGGCTACTTAGGTAGGTAGGTATTGATGGGGGTCTGGTAGGTGGACGGCTGGATGTGTCCTGACTTGGTGTCTATGGGGTTGGATGTATGCATGTGTTTGTTGTCCGTCGTCGTCTCCCTCCTTCCCACTCCAGCATTGATTGAAACACTGGGATGCCCCATACCTCCACGGGTGCAATTGCAAGCGATCAGAGATTAATCAAAGCTTGGTGCTTGGGGGGTTCGGGGTGATACTCGATCATGTCACCAGCGCTGTTGTAACGGGGTCCACATGAACCAACATTCCGGCCAAGCAGAAACAAAGCACTCTAACGAATCAAGCGACAGGGCGACATATGGCCATACTCGTTCTAGATTAATGAATTGCTGTCGATTCGGGTCTTATTTGGGCTGACTCTGTCGGATGGATGTGAAATAGGCGTTCAATCATCAGTGTCTCTCTCGACTCCTCCATGCTGAGACAGCGGATGACGAGAGTTGATAGAGCAGTCACATGCATGCTACACAGCCGCCATCATTGGTGTGGCTTAACTTCGTGGCTAATAGTTCTATATCCCGGAATACTGTTCCTTTACTTATTTGGAAGACTTGATGAAAAAAAATAGTATGATCGGGAGATGGACGAGAAAGACCGGGTTACACTTGCTCCGCTTTGAAGGACTGCTAGTCAGCAGTCAAGGTGCTGAGGTCTGGGCAGTGACGCTATTGGCAATCCGAGCTTTTGGGTACTTGGCCAGCTCCAAAGCACCTCTCCTAGGCGGCACTGAAGTCGGACCCACCCTTGTAACGGAACCTCCAACCTACGACAACTACATACGCCATATCCTCCTCCAAACTCCATAGCCGACTTCGAGATAATAGCTTTCCCAGACGAGCTTCCTTGAGCTATATACTATTCTTCCACTCGACCAATTTGCGTGAGCAGGTCTTCCGCCTAGCTTACTGCACCCTACCTCTTTTCTCTCTTTCTAATTTGTTACTTGCCTTCCGCAGCTGCAACCTGTAACCTCCCCCGAAGTCCCTCATTCAACCCGAAAGCCGTCAAGATGGCGCAAGTCCACGGCATGTCCGACGACCAGGTAAGCCAGCACCCAGCCGAAAAACGTGTATAACATGCATTTTGGTTATGGCGGTTCAAGAAGGCTGATTCGGGGCTTGTTTGCAATCCCAACCAGGTCGGCCAGGAGCTCCGCAAGATGACGGCCTTCATCAAGCAGGAGGCCTACGAGAAGGCGCGGGAGATCGAGATCAAGGCCAACGAGGAGTTCTCCATCGAGAAGTCGAAGCTGGTGCGCGAGGAGACGGACGCCATCGACGCGACCTACGCCAAGAAGTTCAAGCAGGCCTCGCTCTCGCAGCAGATCACGCGCTCCACCGTCGCCAACAAGACCCGCCTCAAGGTCCTGGGCGCCCGCCAGGAGCTGCTCGACGACATCTTCGACGACGCCCTCAAGAAGCTGCCCCAGGCCGACGCCGTCAATGGCGAGGCTAAGTACAAGGACGTCCTCAAGAACCTCCAACTTGAGGGCCTCTACGCCCTCGTCGAGCCCGACGTCCAGGTCCGCCGCCCGCCCCAAGGACTACGGCGTCGTCAAGAAGGCCATCGAGGCCGCCCAGAAGGAGTACAAGGACAAGACGGGCAAGGATGTCAAGGTCACCATCGACGAGTCGGATTCTCTGCCTGATGAGAGGTGAGTGATATATTACCGTCTCTCCTGTCTGCCTGCCTTAGAGGAATGAGAAGAATGATAACTGACAATCTATCGCGACTATAGTGCGGGAGGTTTGATTGTTGTTGGTGGCAAGGGAAAGATTACTATCAACAACACATTCGAGGAGCGTCTGCAATTATTGCAGACGGCCGCCCTTCCTGCTGTGAGGAAGACGTTGTTTGGCCAGAACCCCAACCGCAAGTTCTTTGATTAAGGGCTTAGCAAGACAGAGGGCTTGACAAGATTCTGAATACATCACTACTAAACTGCACGTCGCGCCAAGCTGGGATCGTGGTAGAGGTAGAGAGGTTATTGCGCGTGTACAGAGTATAGCAATGGAGGCAGAGTAAGAGCGTTCAAGGGGGGCGAAGAATGTATGTTTGGCATGCGATCAAAACGAGCTGCTTTTGTTCCCATGCTCCGACAGCTAGGAGAGAGTAAGCCTGCGTTCTTGCCTCTCAGTCTAGCTAGCATGGGGCGCTCTGCTCCGCCGTGGTAACAACGGCGGAAGGCTTCATACATCGTTAACATCAATCAGTTTTCCGCATATAGCTTATAGAGACCCCCCTGTGAACTGTAACAGAGCTGCTATGTTTAGCCACCTCCCTTCGACATACGGCGTAGCATTATATAAGGTATCGGTATGAGCCCCCCGCTGCTTGTTCCTGCCTCCTATTTAAGCATCGCTTTCGTCATTGACATCAACACCGGTTCTCCTCTGCAAGGCCCATTTCTTCATGAATTCCCTCTGTTTGGGCTTCCCAGCTTCTTCGTCCCTCTTGGCGGGACCGATCAAGTCATCGATAATGCTGGTCTTCGGCGGTGGCCGTGTGCGTACTGTATGCGCCAGCCGCTTGCCAGCAGTATCGATGGCCGCCTTGGCCTCTTTGCGCGATATGATACTGTTGTCGCTAATGGTATCATGTAGAATTTTGAGTTTCCGGGTCAGCATATCTATAAAACTGTCAAAGTCTCCTGCTGCGGTCTCCGTGGAGCTGCCGCGGCTGCTTGACTGCGTGGCAGGCGTAGCGGGCTTGGAACTCTGAGTGACGTTGGGGCTGCGTAGGAACGACCCGTCGTCTATCACCATGTTCAGGAGCTTGACATTGGCGTGGAGTTCTTCGTAGTCCGTCTCGTGTGTCACGAGAAAGCCGGGCGCGTCGAGACGTGCGAGAATGTCTTTCCGTGTCAGCGCATCGTCCAGATGTGAAGAACTTAGGCCAGGTTGCTGGAAGAGAGTTGCAGCTGCGAGCCGACGACGGAGCTCGCACAACCTGGCCGTGGAGGGAGGGAGGAGGGATATGGCGATCTGACGCTGCAATGTCCGCTCCACGCCGCCGTGGAGATATGAGCATATCTGGCTGCACTAGGAAGCTGTTAATACTTTTGACGAGATGCGTCAACGCACAGTCTTGACTTACGCAATTATTCCATTGCTCCCCCGTTCCAGGCAGCGCTGACACAAGAGCCTCGATTGCCGAGAAATGATCGATACGTATCCGAATATCTCTGCTGACGATAGGATCAAGGCTCATGCGTATGAGGATTTGGATAGCACCTATTATAGTCTCAGGGGCCAAATTTGGTGCCATTCGTTCTAGTAGTTTCAAGAACGTGGAAACAGGAGACCAGTTTCTTTCTCTGTACGACTGCTCCAAGCCGGGTGACGAATGCCATTGGCTATTCTCATTGGGAAATTTGCGGCTTCCAATGCTCTCCAATATCTGTTGAAGGCGTTTGACATCGACGAGTCGACGCGTATTCTCCCGGCAAAGCGTTATCAGGTTGCAGTACTGCATACGTAACTGCATGTTCTTCTCTAAACAAACCTCGTCTAGGATCCACTGATACAGCTCTTCCGGCAACTCCTTCCCCTTGGAGGCTAGAGCAGTTGGCAGGCCACGAACGAAAGTCTCTTCCCTAGTTGATGTATCAGCAAGAAAGCTCCATTGCTTTTTCGCCGCCAGTGTAGGGAATGGCGTCCGGCGAACATCGCGTGAAGGTGCTTCAAGTTCAAAGAAGTAATAGTGCGGTTGAGAGGCGTCCCCAGTGGTCCGGTTAATAGCCCTGACCAGCTTGTCGCCCTTGGATCCTTCCTCGTCGCCGTGGAGAAGCTCCTTTGCCGCTTCTCGCATGTTTGTAGGACGAGATTCATTATCACCCTTGGGTACTTCTGTCTCCTTCTTGTTGGCATCATCTAGCCTCAGCAGAGCCCCGGCCCTCCTGACACTTTCATCCGCGGCATCATCTTCCCGTGCATGTTTGAGCAGAGCCTTGAGGTCGTACTTGTGCTTCTGGGGCTGCGTCTGCACGACAGGAGTAGCGCGAGAATTGCCAGATGCGACCCGCTTGGCCTTTGTTGTGGCAGAGGGCAAGGTGGCGTGGCCAGGTTTTCTTTGGCGTGCCGCAATCTCGGACAGAGACTCGAGAGAGTCGTCCGAGTCGTCCTCATCCTCGTCGTCGGAGCCTCGGATTACATCATCACGACTAAGGGGCACTTTGGTCCGGGCTGGCTGGGGTGTAATGGGCGAGGACGGGGCATTTGGGGAGGACGAAGTGGGCTGCATCGGCACCGCCTTTGTTCTGGGTGGTGTGGTGGTTTCCGATTTGGTAGTGGATGCAGCGCCGCCTGCAGGATTTTTGAAGAAACCACGGATATCTCTATTTTGCTTCTTCATACTGCTAGGATGTTCGGGCGGATATTGTGCCCTTCTTGCGGTCGAGGCAGTTGATTGAAGGTGGACAGACAGACGCGCGTGGGGCTAATCACTATCGCGACTTCTCGTGTTCCTTGACCACGAAAGTCACATGATGGCGGCGGTTGACTGCCAATCAACTCATCAGCTCCTAAACTTTATAATTGTAGAAGCCTTCCAATGTTCTCATTCTTGATCTATATTTTATCGTTCTCGATGTCAAGAATTGATTCTGATTTGCTATGTAAATCTGCGTTCAGTAGTATTTCCGCCTGAATTCCAACTCTGGCCTAGGGAGAAGTCCAGGTAGTTTGACGTGCTCCTTATTAGATTATAGGTACCTCCGTATAACCACAATCTAGCAAATGTAAGGCGCGCGAAAGAAGCAGTGGAAACAGCCCCTTTCACTCTATGCACTATGCATGTGAAATGGATCATATTGAAAACTTGGCATTCCGATTTCCCTTCGCCTATAAAGAGGGACGTGCGGTGAGTTGCATAGGCTTCTGAGGACGATGGAAATTATACCAAGCACTTTAGGCCCCATGATCACCTCCTCCCCCTGCTATTAAGGAAGAGTAAGTAAGTACGCGATACAAACAATCATATCCTTATATGCAATCCACTGAAAAGATCACAATGGCTGGACTGCTTCAGATGATCACTTTCGTTTAACTGTCTCGCTGTATGTGGCAGCAGTTGCCAAGGGAAGCGTCTCCGAAGTATTTGTACACAGGGAGAAACGTCAATTAACAAGGGTCCTGACAACCGGTATTAGATCTGTGAGGGTTCAGCGCGCCGCACCAACACGTCTTCTCCCGCGGCATGGCGGCTTGATCTCCTAAGACTAACTAATAACTGTATTACCAAGCAGAGCTGTCTGCCCAAAGTCTAGGCGCACAGATGACAGGAGCCCGACGAAACAGATGGAAAGATGTCAAGGGTTCTTGTTGCGCGGTGAAATATGTGTATGTAACAAGCGTCGGCTGTCTGATCTGAACTTGGGAATTAAATCCATGCCCGGCGCCTGAGATCCATCTGGGTGACCAGGTGATCCCATGTATGTAGCTCCGAGTTGGGCAGGTACCTGCTGGTTCCATCGTCCCGGATCTGCCGTGCCCGTGAAGGGCGTTTTCCCCGTATCCAGCAGAGACGGCAATCGTTTGGAGCTTCATGTCGCGACCCCATGAGGCCATCAGGTTCATCTAGACTGAGGTAAAGAAGTGGTGTACATATACTATGGCCGTCCTGGTTAGGTCGAGTATCGTGCAAAACAGCGCCGTGTTGTTTGTGAGGCTAGGAGATGCCAAGTTGCCAACGTACGTGTACAACGGGGGATCTAATTTAAGAGATTCCTGCCGCGAGTGGGACCTCCGTAGAATGCCTGACGAGAGAACAGAGACGTGATGAGCCACCTCCCACCCACACACCCCCTGTATGATGTAATCTTCGGGTACGTTACAGTGGCCGTGCTCTACGTAATAGCACGGCACAGATCACCAACTACGTGATGACGGACTCGGCGACGCCTGCCAAGTCGGCTTCCTCTCTGGCGACTTCATCACCCACCAGCCACTTGAGGACTCTTGGTCTCTTCGGCAGCCCGGCAGAGTGTATGAAGATCTTACTAAGTCTTACTTGCAGTGGTTATTTCTAAAACTGCTCGTCCAGTGCGGAGTATGCATGTGTGGCCGCGGCATCGCGTTTAAGGACGGTCTTTAGTGAGACCCCGAAAGGTCACCCCACTGTATCCGGTTGACGCATACGGCTATATCTCGATGGTTACCACACAGTGCAAAGTAGGCTTGTGCAGGTCATCCACCACGGATCGGGTTTGTGGTTTGGGGACGCGACAGGTGCTGGCTTATGCTGTTACACATGGCTGGAACCTTTTATTGAAAGACATTCCTGACCACCGTACAGAGGCTGTGTATACGGTTACGGCTTTGTACGGAACAGTAAGCAATATCATCATTATGCATACTGGCGCGTTCACCAAGACCGCAGCGAGCTTTGAACCACGGAATGCGGGTGACAGACTGCCTCCGATCCAATACCTCATACTCCAAACGATGTTTCCGTAGAATCAGGTACGTGCCTTGGCTTTCGCAGGCTCTGTGCAGGGAGGATTGGCAGTCTTGGCGCGTCATATCATTGCAGTGCACGGAGAATGGGCTCTAAGCAGGATGCAATTGAACGCGAACATCCAGAGCCATCGATGCTAGGTTTTGAAAGGATGTACTCCGTGGCTACATTTGAGACTCTGGCAGGAGAGACAACGTGTAACAAGCTAGGTTGGACCAAGGAAGAGGTGTGTACAGTTGTCCGATTTAGCTCCTAAGTAAAGCCGATATGCTTTTTCATTTTCCGAGTTCAGGGCGAAACAGTCGGCAGACCGAAATAATATAACCCCCTCTGTTCTGTTCGAGCCAACTAACAACCCTACTTAGATGACGATATTCAAGCAAACCTCCACTGCATTTAATACTCTATTGCCCAATCAGTTGGTAGATGAACTCAGGTAGCAATTATTAGTATGTGCTACAGCAGCTACAGTATCACGTATCATACCGTTATCTAGATAATGCCGTTTCAGGTTGGTGGAAAACATGTTGTCATGGCTGGACCATCTGGGTTCGGGTTTAAGAGACCCAAAAACCCCGACCGGATCCAGAAAAGACCTTGCTTGGATCCCGAGGGAAGCAAGGAGCCCCGAGTCCAGTTGTGTGTTGCACGTACCAATCCAGTCGGTCCCGTCCTCATCAACGAAAAATATACTGTTACTATTACTATTAGGCATCGATTGACGATTAATACAATTGTCGAATCTAGGAGACTGGTAGCACAAGTAACGAGGGGCAAAGAGGGTGGTTACCAGAACTGAGCCTTGTACCTCTCTCACCTTGCTTACTTGTGTGCTTACCAAGCTGCTAAGGTTGTTGGGAGAGAGAAAAAAAGGGACACCTAATCTAATACAAGGATATGTATCTTAGGTACTGTGAGATCCGTGTGGGCTGGCTTCGCGCGGTTTGTGTTCAGCCCCGAAGCTAGTAGTCGGCCTTACAGATAAAAGAGGGAAAGGATTTCATGTAGGCATCCAGTAAGAATGAATCATGTCAGAGCCTGTTGGCGTTGTGCTCGCTCGGCCAAGTCAGAAAAGGGCATAGAGATGGGCAGAAGAGCAGGCGCATTGATTCTGACAGCAATCAATACCTGACAAGCGTCGTGCCGGGGAGCTCCCAGTCGCAATAGGACCTAGATCCATCCAGCCTGCGATTTTCTCTTTTGGACAGGAAGCGTAGAGTGGAAACATGTACTAATAAATGAATCAAGTATAAGGTGCCAATATACAATACAACACAGCACATTTGCCAGGTAACCCTCCGAAAATGTTATGAAGACGTGACTTCGCGCTGATCACAGTGACAGACGGAGCATCTGAATAAGCACATACTGAACAAGCGGACCCAAGTATGCCGTCTTCTGTGCTAGATCCAAGCACCCCAAGCCTTCGCAATGCAGTATTCCCGCAGTGCATGCCAACCACTAATCAGTTTGGGCTGCTGCTAACTAAGGTCAGCGCAACTGATCGTCCAGGTCTAGTGTCAAGGAGGGGTGGGTGCGTTCTCCTCCCTGACTCTGCTATTAGGGTCGGTACTGGCTGGCCTCGCTCGCTCTCCGCCAATTCAATTGGGTTGCGCTCAAGGATAAGCAGGCTTTCTTCCAGCAGTTTGTTCGGACAAAGCCTCAAAGCATGTACTTCCAGTTCATACCACGCCTGGTTTTCTAGGTCCCACCATATCCCCCGGCCATCCGACCAGAACATTAGCGATCCTACCCTCGAAAAACGAAGGCTCCAATTTACCTTATTCCCAGTCCCCAATCCAATTGTCGCCGTTTCCCCCTTCCAAACTAAACTTGTCCCTTTTCCACACAACAAACCGCCATTCCAACCCACCGTCGCTACAGGACGGAGTTTGCAAGCACGCAAATTTCGGCTCTCAAGGGTACTTACTGTTTAGACAGCATCAACCCTTCCCCGGTGTACTCTATCGCCACAAAAAGGAGACGAACAAGCGAATTGTCAGCGACGTCGTGACTTCGAATGGGCTGTCTGTTGTGGCTTTAGTAAAACTCCGTCATCCGGTTCCGATCCCCGCCAACCCCAGTGCTTGTACGCACACCCAAACAACAACGAATCACCAGTTGGAGCGTGGATTTGGAGAGTCGAGGCCATAGAGGCTACTCTGGCGGGACACTTCGTGTTTGTCGGGCTCCGCCCGTAATCCTCACAACATGGCGAAAGGTGGCGATGGCGCCAACGGCAAGTCCAAGGGCAACAAGGGAGACAAGGGAGACGAGATCACTCCTAATCGCTCAAGATGGGCCACTAGGAAGTTGACGGTCAAGAGCGGCGGCACGAAGCGAATATCGATTATAGACCGCATACACAAGCGAACGACTTCGACGGAAAAGAAGAGGCAGTCCGGGACGAGCCAGGGATCTCGGTTAGAAAGCGTCAACGAGCCCGACGAGGAAATCGATCAAGACGATGCACACAGCTCAACCTCGAGCGCCGATGACGAAGGCAGAACCCTGTTCTTCAACCAGCCACTGCCAGACGAATTCAAAGACGAGACGGGACTGCCAAAGCAGACGTATACGAGAAACAAGATCCGGACTGCCAAATACACACCGCTATCTTTTATTCCAAAAAACTTGTGGTTCCAGTTTCACAATATTGCGAATATCTTCTTCTTGTTCTTGGTTATATTGGTGGTAAGTTCCGGTAGCGTGTTGTGGTTTACTGGAAGATGTCATAATAACTCGGTGTTTATCTAGATTTTCCCCATATTCGGGGGTACGAACCCTGGACTGAATGCGGTGCCTTTGATTGTTATTATCGCGGTCACCGCTATCAAAGATGCCATTGAAGACTATCGCAGAACTGTTCTCGATAATGAACTCAACAATGCTCCGGTGCACCGACTCGTCGGCTGGGACAACGTCAACGTTGCAGCTGATCAGGTATCTACTTGGCGCAAGATCAAGAAGGCCTCCAGCAAGTTCTTTGGCGCAATCTGGCATGCGATCGAAGCGTTATGGAAGAAGAACCCCAAAGAAAGTGCCATGCGTGGCATAGCAGGCCCCCGTCCGTCTGTCGATACCCATGCCACAGGGCCCAGGGAATCCATGGCTATAACCCCCAGCTCGCACCGCACCTCTTTCTTGTCTGCCCAGGAGGACATCCAGATGACACCGGTTCCTTCACCTCTCGCCTCGCCAAATACCTTGCCCGTCCCTGGTGCCAATCGATCCTCGGCCATGTCCTTCAACTCGAACGAGGCAGAAGCACTGGAACGAGTAAAAGGCGATCTCATCAACTATAGGTTGCCTTCCAACGGCGGCGGTCGCTTCCACAGGGATGCCTGGAAGAGCATTCAGGTCGGAGATTTTGTCCGCCTGTACAATGATGACGAGATCCCTGCTGATATTATTGTCTTGTCGACATCCGACTCCGACGGAGCATGCTACGTGGAAACCAAGAATCTGGACGGCGAGACCAACTTGAAGGTGCGCCAGGCGCTTCGATGTGGTCGTTCCTGAAACACGCACGGGACTGCGAAAGAGCCCAATTCAGCATTGAGAGCGAACCCCCACAGCCGAACTTGTACAAATACAACGGTGCAATCAAGTGGCAGCAGGAAGTCAATGGTCACGAAAGAGATATGACGGAGCCCATCTCGATCGATAATATGCTGCTCCGAGGTTGCAATCTTCGAAACACTGAATGGATTCTCGGTGTCGTCGTGTTTACTGGACATGATACCAAGATCATGATGAACGCCGGAGTAACGCCCAGTAAGCGTGCTCGAATCGCTCGGGAGCTCAACTTCAACGTCATTTGCAATTTCGCCATCCTCTTGGTCATGTGCCTGGTTTCTGCCTTTGTCAACGGCGTGGCCTGGGGCAAGAGCGATGCATCTTTGGCCTGGTTCGACTACGGGTCTATAGGTGGCACTCCAGGGCTGACTGGTTTCATCACGTTCTGGGCCGCAGTTATTGTCTTTCAGAACCTGGTGCCTATCTCGCTTTACATTAGTTTGGAAATCGTCAGAACGCTCCAGGCAGTCTTCATCTATAACGATGTTGGTATGTATTACGACGTGATCGATCAGCCATGCGTCCCGAAGTCCTGGAATATCTCGGATGACGTTGGCCAAATTGAGTACATCTTCTCTGACAAGACCGGCACCTTGACTCAAAACGTCATGGAGTTCAAGAAGGCCACCATCAATGGCCAACCCTACGGAGAAGCATACACAGAAGCGCAAGCTGGTATGCAGAAACGCTTGGGTGTCGACGTGGAGAAGGAGTCCGCGAAAGCCAAGAAGGAGATTGCCGAAGGAAAGATTCGGGCCGTTGCGGGACTGCGCAAGATACATGATAATCCATACCTTCACGAGGAGGATGTGACTTTCATTGCACCCGACTTTGTCGAAGATCTTACTGGGGTTTCCGGTCCGGAACAGCAAGCGGCGAACGAGCATTTTATGCTTGTCCTAGCACTATGCCACACCGTCATCGCCGAGCACGTACCAGGCGACCCCCCAAAGATGCTGTTCAAGGCACAGTCGCCTGATGAGGCAGCTCTAGTAGCCACGGCGAGAGACATGGGTTTCACCGTCCTCGGCTCCACGTCGGATGGCATCAAGCTGAACGTCATGGGTGAAGAGAGGCATTACTCGATCCTCAACACAATCGAGTTCAACTCGAGTCGAAAGCGAATGAGTGCTATTGTAAAGATGCCGGATGGGCGTATTGTCTTGTTCTGCAAAGGAGCAGACAGCGTTATCTACTCCCGACTCAAGCGAGGGGAACAACAAGAACTCCGAAAAACGACTGCTGAACATCTTGAGATGTTCGCAAGGGAGGGTTTGCGTACTCTGTGTCTCGCTCAACGTGTCCTGTCGGAGCCTGAGTATCTCGCATGGCGGAAGGAACATGACAAGGCCGCCACTGCGCTGCAGGACAGAGAAGAAAAGCTTGAGGAAGTCGCCGACAAGATTGAGCGAGAATTCGACTTGATAGGCGGTACTGCTATTGAAGACCGGCTGCAAGATGGCGTGCCCGACACCATCGCTCTCTTGGGTGAAGCCGGTGTCAAACTCTGGGTTTTGACGGGCGACAAAGTCGAAACTGCCATAAACATTGGCTTCTCATGCAACCTTCTTAACAATGATATGGAGCTTATCCACCTGAAGATCCCGGAAGACGAGACTGGTGCCATCACCGAAGCAGAATTCTTGCAAACCGCCGAGGCAGAGCTAGACAAGAATCTGCAGACCTTTGGTATCACAGGGAGCGACGAGGATCTTGCCGCGGCAAGGAAAGACCACCGTGCACCTGCTCCTACACATGCCCTTATCATCGACGGATTCACGCTGCGATGGGTACTTCACGAGACTTTGATGCAGAAATTCTTGCTTCTGTGCAAGCAGTGCAAATCGGTTCTCTGCTGTCGTGTCAGTCCTGCCCAAAAGGCGGCGGTTGTTGGCATGGTCAAGTCTGGCTTAGACGTCATGACCCTTTCCATTGGTGATGGTGCCAACGATGTGGCCATGATCCAAGAAGCCGACGTGGGCGTTGGTATTGCTGGTGTGGAGGGGCGCCAGGCCGTTATGTCCTCGGATTATGCCATCGGCCAGTTCCGCTTCCTCCAGCGCTTGGTCCTGATCCACGGTCGATGGTCGTACAGACGGCTGGCTGAAACCATCTCCAACTTCTTCTACAAGAATATGGTATGGACTTTTGCAATTTTCTGGTACCAGTGCTTCACGGATTTCGATATAACGTACCTCTTTGACTACACGTACATTCTGATGTTCAACCTGTTCTTCACTTCGGTACCCGTTATTCTTATGGGTGTTCTAGATCAAGATGTGTCCGATACTATTTCGCTCGCTGTTCCTCAACTTTACCGTCGGGGTATCGAGCGTCTGGAGTGGACACAGACCAAGTTCTGGTAAGTGACAACTGACAGAACATTGAACGTCCGCGTATCTAACTTTTACCCCCAGGCTATACATGGTTGATGGCATTTACCAAAGTGTGATGGTGTTCTTCATACCCTATCTCACCATTATCAACGCCACATTTGTTACTGACAACGGATTGGATTTGGCCGACCGTCTTCGACTTGGGAACTTACGTCGCTCACCCTGCAGTCTTGACCATCAACATGTACATTCTCATCAACACCTACCGATGGGATTGGATCATGTTGTTGTGCGTCTGTCTCAGCGACTTGTTCATCTTCTTCTGGACTGCTGTGTATACGTCGGGGACGTGGTCTGTCTTCTTTTACCAGGCAGCCGGCCAAGTCTACTCGGAAGCGACCTTCTGGGCGGTCTTTTTCATTACCCCTGTCATCTGCTTGTTCCCGCGCTATGCAGTCAAGGCGATACAGAAGGTGTACTTCCCTTATGACGTTGACATCATTCGTGAACAAGCAACCATGGGAATGTTCAAGCATCTCGAAGACAAAGATGCCGCAGGCGAACCCGAAAAATCTGGCTCGTCTCACTCATCCGATTCTACCATCAAGCGGGGCCACGAAGCTATGCCAAGTGTAGACGAAGACCGCCGGCCTATCTATCCACCTACAGTCCACTCGACCGCGACACACAATGCTCGTAGTCACAACGGTAGCGATGGCACGAATTACACACGGCATTCTCAAGCGTCAGTAGAGATCAACATCCGGCCATCGTTGGACCGGGTGAGGCCATCATATGACCGTATGCGAGCTTCGATGGATCGTGTACGGCCGAGCTACGAAGCAACCAATGAGTTCACTTCCGCAGCCATGCTTGGCCGGTATGAATCGACACAGTCAGCCGGTCCCTCTTCAGATCCTGCACAAGAAACCGGTATAGTCAACCGCATAAGGAAACGAACAAGAGGCAAATCGTTTAAGTCCCCCTTTGCCTTCCATTATAAGGACAACAACATCCAGGAACATGAATAGCGAGCTCCTGTGATGACTTGATCCTTTAGCCGATTTACTTACGCCTCAATGATCTTGTATGAGGTCCACGACGGTCAAAACTTCTTGACGACCTTGCTTATTTCATTTACTATCCGTTCCCACATCGAAAAACGGCTGCCCGGCTACACACTGTCTTCTGGGGCCACGACGTGTCTTCGTTGTTTTTCTTATCGTTTTTTGGCATTGGCGTTTCAAGGGCATTGGGCACAGCGAAGAGACAACTGTACGAGATGACTGACTGCTTGCGGGGGGAAGGACCTAGTTTTCGCTTTCCTTCTCCTTTTCTTTTTTGATAATTCACGGATTTCAACGTGAACAGATGGGACATGGCGTTATCCGAGAAGAGCACGGGAAATCCTTTGACTTTGGATTACAAGAGCACTCGACAGGGATGAATCGATCGACACGAGGAAAGACCATAAATTGGTTTGTATATATCTGTACGTCCACGGTAGATGAAGGGGTGATGTGGGTGATGGTGGAGTTGGAGTTGGAGAATATATAATACAGAGCAGCATTAGAAGCAAAAAAAAACCAGGAATTTTTTATTGCCCATGACATTCAAGACTGGTTCCGTATTTGGTTATATATCTACATCTGTTGAGAGTGGTGGGATGACAATGAGCTGATGGCCACTACAGAGAGTAGTAGCTACTTGTTACTAGTAGGGTTTTTTCAGCCACACCTGCCAGTCGCAAGTGCCCCAAGCGCCACAGTACAACAACTGGACCCTGATCCAAATCTCCCGGATCAGTCGATTGATAAATTGATCTTGATCAATAGGAGTGGGCATTGGCTGAGCGTTGTGCCGCTATGAGCGTCCCTTCGTGAATCCTGTTCCTGTGTTGTCACCAAGAATTGGAAAGAGACGTCGGTCGATACATGTAGCCATCAACATGGCCAGCGAGGGTTTCGAAGACTGGGTCGGCCAGTTGACCAAGTTGGTCAAGAGCTTCCCGTATGTTTCTCTAAACCGCCCGTCCGCCCATACCATGTTGTGGATGAATCTACTGCTAATGTAACAACAAAACTTGTAGTTACCAAGACGTTTGGCAGCTGATTGCGCCCTTCGTCTGGTCGATTACGGCTATCATCTTCTTGTACTTCCTGGTCACGTCTCAGACAAGTGCCACCATTCGATACACGGTCCCTCCGCCCAAGTATCCCGAAGGAGAACCCGAGATCCTCGTGTCGCCATCTATCAAGGTTTCTGGCAGCAGCGCAGTCCGGTGCTACTCACCAGCCACTGGGCAGCTTCTTGGTCTCGTCAACCCTTCAACCCCAGCCGGAATCGACCGCGCCATCGAAGCGGCAACAGCTGCCCAGGCAAAATGGGCCAAGACGACGTTTGCCCAACGACGTGCCGTCTTGAAGACCCTGCTTCAATACGTACTTGATAATCAAGAGCAGATCTGTCGCGTCAGCAGTTTGGACTCGGGCAAGACCATGCTGGATGCTCAGCTCGGCGAGATCCTCGTCACGACAGAGAAGCTACAGTGGACCATTAACCATGGCGAGAAGGCGCTGCAGCCCGAGAAAAGACCTACAAACCTCCTGATGACATACAAGCAGAACAAAGTGGTGTACGAGCCCATGGGCGTCGTTGCCGCACTTGTCAGCTGGAACTATCCCTTTCACAATTTGATCGGTCCCATCATTAGCGCTATCTTTGCCGGCAACGGAATCGTCGTCAAGGTCAGCGAACAGACTTGCTGGTCTTCTACCTACTACACTAGCATCGTACGGGGAGCTCTGGTCGCACACGGTCAAGACCCCGCGTTGGTCCAGACAGTTGTGTGCTGGCCGAGCGCGGCGGAGCACCTGACCAGTCACCCGGGCATCTCGCACATTACGTTTATTGGAAGCAAGCCGGTGTGTCATCACGTTGCTGCGAGCGCCGCCAGGACCCTTACGCCTGTACTTGCCGAGCTGGGTGGGAAGGATGCGGCTATCATTACAGACTCCGCCAAGGGTGATCTCAAGCGCATCGCCGACACGCTCATGCGCGGCAGCTTCCAGGCCGCAGGACAGAACTGCATCGGCATCGAGCGTATCATTGCCGCGCCGGGTGTTTACGACAAACTCGTGTCAATGCTCGAGCCGCGCGCCCATGCGCTCAGGTTGGGCGTGGAGAAAGATGTCGGCGCCATGGTCTCGGATGCCTCCTTCTCCAGGCTCGAGGCGCTCGTCGAGGACGCCGTGGCCAAGGGCGCCCGGCTGCTGGCGGGCGGCAAGCGCTATACACACCCGGACCACCCCTCGGGCTTCTACTTCACCCCCACGCTGGTCGTCGACGTCACACCGGACATGGCGCTCGCCAACGAGGAGTGCTTCGGTCCCATCATGACCATCATGCCGTCCCCTCGGGCAAGGCCGAGGATCTGCTGAAAATCGCCAACGCGCCCGACTTTGGCCTCGGCGCCTCGGTCTGGGGCCGCGACTCGGATTCCGTCGTCCAGCAGATCGTCCGGGGCGTCCGCGCGGGCGGCGTCGCCGTCAACGACTTTGCCGTGTTCTACGCCGTGCAGCTGCCCTTCGGCGGCGTCGGTGGCTCTGGGTACGGCCGGTTCGCCGGCGAGGAAGGGCTGCGCGGGCTGTGCAATATCAAGAGCGTCTGCGAGGACCGCTGGGGCTGGCTCGGCATCCGCACAGCCATCCCGCCCGCGGCGCAGTACCCCATCCGCAACCAGGACAGCGCCTGGCGGTTCGCCAAGGGCGTCGTGGGCATCGGGTACGGCATCGGGCTGCGCGGGAAGATTCAGGGGTTGGTAGATATCGTCATGGGTGGTTGAGTTTCAGTCAGGTTGTGGTCAGCTATTTAATGGGAGATACGTGGCTCAGGAAGGGGTGCTCTTAAGGGGGTGGGAGGCGTGTACTGAATGTACAAGATGGGGTGAGAGTTATTGTCCAGCTTGATATCAGTGACAGTTACTCGGGCTACTTCATCGAAAGGGGTTCGTACATACAGTGGAAGAGAACCGAGATGATGCACATATAATAATACCCTTACATTCACATAGGACGTTCACATACAAATAATACCCTGAGATAACACTTCTGCAGAGGCTCGGTGTGAACCATTGCTCAAGTGCTATCCTTGTTTCTCATAAAAAGGGATGGGTTCCTCCGAGTTTGCCAGTAAGCTCTGCTACTGAGGCAGGGTCATGTTCATATACCTAGAATTGTCCTAGCAGCCCTTTGGAGGGTATTGCATTTGACTTGTCGTCAAGTCAGGGGGCAGGCCCTACTTACTATCTATCAGTGGACCAGTGCAGAAGGCAATGCAGTACAAACAGGTAAAACGTGAGCATCTTAGGTTTGATCGCATTTACCAGGAGGAACGGCCCATGAGGTTAGGCATGATCAGGAGCCTTTCCAGTTCTCGCGAGCAGATCTACCCTTGAATGAAGTCTCAAGGCTAACTTGGCTCCTCAGTCATCAAGCGTGTTACTCAAGGCCATCGGCATGGTCAACCACCCTGCGACTATTCTCCAGCGGGTACCCAGGAGTGGCCAGTGGAATATGCCTGTTGTTCCCGCGGTCGACGAGCAACTACATCACTTCGTGCGCCCGAGCGTGAGAGTGGTGGACAGTTCCGAGTCCGTGGCCATTGATGAAGAAGCCAAGCCATCTTTCCGAAGAAGAAAAAGATCTAGAGGGTCCTTTGATCGATCAGGCGCAGATGTTGTGAAAGCACATCCTCTGAGTCTACGTAATAAGTTTTGTTGTCTATGCCCAGCACGATTGTGTGAGCAATCTGGTCTCCTCAAGATGGGGTTTGATGCTCTAGGTCTACTGTTGTCTGCAGGTATCGCGGCTGTGGCTTTATGGTGAGATGGATGTGACGGCGATTGGGTCTTGCTTCACGCGTCGCGTCTGTCACCGTTAACGTGTACGTACCTGGGCAAGGAAAACTTTCTCATCCGCACTGAAAATTCGGAACATAGATACGGTCACGGTCTTCCCTACTTTGTCACGGATGTTGTTTGATTTATCGCAACCCAACGAGCCTCCGCCTACGGAGTAACCACCTGGTGATGCCACTTTCTGTCCGGTTATTCCACCATCCTGCCTGCCTCGCCGTTTCGTTCCCTGCACGCCTCGAAGGGTCTCATCAATCGATACCGGTCTCATTTTTCGTCTCTGCTACAACCATTCAATTCAATTATGAAAACGGCATACACGGAATAGCATTACTTCAAGGGTTGAACTGTACAATCGAAACGTTCTCTTCGAGGGTACTGAACCTTGGTCAACATGAAGTTCCAGGTTCCTGACGACACAGACTCGGACATGGAAGACTCACCGAGATATTTCGACACCGTCTCGATCGTACCAACCAAGAGGAAGCACAGTGCTGCCTTCTACGACACCGACTGGATGCCTCGAAAACGTCGCCATGTTATCCTCTATGCCCTCCCGCAGATACTGGGTAAAAGACAACGGTATCAGGAGGGTGTATCTCCCGTTCCCATAAAGCGACGCGTTGTGTGCTATGAGACCTTACAGAATGGACTTGTCATTCACGGCAGAATAGTTGTCCCGCCGAAGGCTGGCCCATGGCTCCTTGACGGGAAGAATGGTGATATGAGCGTCGAGGAACTTTCCGACATGGTCGGCAGGCTGAAGATCGAGAAGGCATGGCCACAGTTCTCGAGGTTGCCGCCGGAGCTCCGTAGCCTTATTTGGCAGCACACTTGGGAACATCGCGTGGTCACTATCAAGCGCAATCTTGTCGCTTTCAGGCATGGGATTCCGGACTCTACACGACCCAGGGATTCTTCTTATGAAGACGAGGTTCATACAATCACACGCAACTACAAAACACGGCTGATAAGAAGGGATTGGGGAATTGACGACCCTATAAACTACAGAGCATCCATACTGGCGCACGGTAGACACTTCGTCACTTCGACTACGACCGATTCGAAGCCTCCGGTCTCTCTCTTCGTGAACTCCGAGAGCCGACACGAGACTCTGTTACACTTCCAAACGGCCTTTGCCCTGGACGGAAACGAAGCTAAAGTCTACTTCAATTTCAGCTTGGATAGTCTGAAGCTTCCACGGCACCACCCCTTGGGGCTGTGTTTCGATATCAACGACCTGCAAAAGCTGACCAGTATCACCATACCCGAGCTGTTTCCGAACCTACCTCGTTTCAGAAATAGAGTAGGGCGTTTCGATTTCCATAGGTCTCGTATGGTAAGGAATGCTCATATTCCTCCTGTTGCCGACGGCACGCTCGCTTCCCACCCCAGTTCGATCGGGTCTGGCAATTGCTACGCTGGCGCTTTCCGAACCTACGAGAGATCAACTTGGAACTTGTTAGCGACTGCAAGCTCCACAACTCGGGAGCGGCCCGTATTGGGGATCCAAACCGGCGGCGGTTGGATAGGGAATGTTTCTCTTGCCAAAACCTACAGGACGGCGTAGCTCGCTGGTTCCCCCAAATCGGAGTGAACACTTCGTATCTGGAGCGTATCTTCGACGCCTGCGGCTTCTTCGGGCCGCCGATCTACGTACGAGGGAAAGCTGTCATTGGGACCGTGAAGAAGGAGGGACATAAAGATGAGGAGGTAACGGTAAGTGGCTTTCACTGATATCCCCCCGCTCCCTTTCTCCCGAACACATGCACAAACACAATCCAATTGCTTCTGTCCTTTCGAAAGTCGGGTTATACGGGTAGGTGTGACAAAACTCGGATTTGGCCTCAATCGCGCCCCTTTACGGTTAGCCTATACATGCCATTCTGCCTTCCACCGACTGGCGACGTCGCCGCCGATTACGACGACTTGCTATATTTTCGCCTTGTATCATAATCATACATATTGTTGGAATCCGGAAATTATAGAACGGGTTGGTGTTCCAGCTGTTGGGGTAATATTAGTGCTGAAAAAGGATGTTGTTACACCTACCTCTCTAGTCGTATGCACTGCCGCCGTCATTGCGCCTACTGAGCAGAATACTGACGCCGAAAACTCGATAGGTAACATTCTGGCGCCTTCTACGCCATGCGGAGGAGCGTCTATACGATTTCAGCCTTCCTAGCCCACCCATCGCCGTTTTGCAGCCGAAGGCTGGTCGTGACGAAGCCAGTCCTCCTCCGCCTCCTGGCTTTTCTTCGTACGAGCTTGAATGTGTCGCCAAGTCGTTAGAGCGGTTCCTGGGCCCCCCTGCACAGCACGACTACCTAGCCCTGGACATATAAGCACGCATATCGCGCTTCAGCGAAAGTTTGATTTTGAGCGAGCATGGCGTCCGCGTCAACACAAACGGGACAAGGAGACCATATGTATCGGAAGAAGGCGAATACACACCCTATAGAGGTAGATATAATAGACAGAATCACTCACACTCATGTGTCAGTAGGTCGGCCGGCATCGGGGTATGTACTGGTGTTGAAGCACACATGGAGAGAGAACAGCCCAAGGCACCATCACAGAAACTGACCAACAAATCCAAACCTTTAGCATCGGAGACCAGTTATGTTTGACCCTTATGCAGACACAGTGGAAGTAATACGAATAGTGGCAAAGGGTATAATGTAGGATGGGCGTAGTAAACGTGAGTTACCATCATGGTATACCTCGTGACATTGCGTGTGATACCAGGTATATGCCTCTTGATTATTGAAAACTTGCCTATCACTGCTTAGATTCGGTATTAGTAGGTTCAAAAGACGTACCGCCATGAACACATTTTTGTTTCTTCGTGATGACAAATAACTAAGGTCATAAGTCTGGCTGGCGAGCGCTCACTGGTATTTGAGCCTTCCTTTCCCTACTATGTCTTGAGGTCCTTCGCATGTAGTTCCTCTGGCATATCTCTGCTGAGGAGGTGCAACAGGGGCAATATGCAATAATGCAGCTTGGAAAAGTCATCCGGCATCTGATTTACGTAGTGGCATGTTTTCGTTATCTTTCAAAGGAGAAACAAATCACATTCAAGGTTGACTGCTTGCTCGATGCCCTACTAAGTTGCCTGCAGTGCCGATCCTTACTGTTTAGCCGAAGGCCCCGAGCCCAAGTGACAAACATACCCACCATCCATCATCCATCATCCATCAAACAGTTACGCCAGGGAGCCCATAGGATCCCAGAGCGGCAGCACCACCGGCTCCTTCTTCAGCACGTCACGCACCTCCTTGACCAAGAAGCGTGGGTCGATGACGGCCTGGTAGACGAACTCGTCCATCCACGCATCGCTCATGACGAACCACCCGTGGTCCCCGCTGGCCTCGCCCCACGAGTTCTGCACGCGCCAGCGCACGCTCTTCCCTGTGCCCTCGTCGACGTGGACGGCCGTGAGGACCATGGCGTGGGTCATGGCGCTGGCGCCGACGCGCAAGCGATCCGCTTTGGAAACCGCGCTGTTGTTGGCGAGCAGATCGACGTTGAAGCCCAGGGCCCAGTCGACGAGGCCCAGGTCCATGACGCCGCTCGCGCTCGAGCTGGCCTGGCCCACGTCGCAGCCGAAGAAGATGGGGACCCCCGCCCGCAGCGTGGCCACGCACGCCTGCTTGAGCGTCGCCATGGACACGTTGACGTACGACACGCCGCGCCCGCCCACGACGTTGCCCAGGCGGTCCACCGTCAGCAGGGACAGCGGCGGGTGCCGCGGGTCGTGCACCAGCGAGATCATGCCCGCGATGGCGCTGCTGGTGATGCGGAACTCGGGCGAGGAGATCTCTCGTGCGAACTTCCAGGGGCGTCAGGCGGACGGTACGGGCTTTGCCGTTCTTGTCCTTGAACGTCCAGTCTGTAATTACCAAGTTAACAAAAAACGTAGCTCGTCAATAAATACGTAATCATGTTTCAAAATAATGCGTTTTATCCATCTTTGTTATGCTCTGTTATGTTTTGAAGCATAAAAATTCAGTGGCTGCGAGCTAGAAGGGGAAAAAAGAGGGAGGAAAAAAGTTCACCACATACCGAACTTCTCAGTCGAGCGGAGGGGCGGTCCCAGGGTCAGCGTTAAATAAGATGGATCTCGCGCATCATCTTCTGCTTGGTAGCCGTGAGCGTTGTGGACGTCGTCGCAGAGGCATTGGCCATCTTGCGAAGCTTCAAAGCGTACTCTCGCAGCTTGGAGACCACAATGTAATTCAGTGTGCTGCTAGACATGGCATTCCAGCTGTCCGGGTACAACGCCTGGGGAACCAGACCGTACTTGTCAACCAAGTTATCTGTTGTTGCATAAGTTAGCAACAATTCGAATCAGTAACCTACACCTATATCTGTTTACTCCCTTCATCTACGTGCGTGAAGTCAACCCAAAACGAAACTTACAAACCATATCCCACTGCCCGCCATCGCTAACGGATCCGCCAACAGCCTCTGCACGAGCCTCCCGTCGAGCTCCTTGCCGGCGGTCTCGACGACGTTCTCGAGGAAGTAGTTGGCCTTCTCGAGCTTGTCCCAGAAGAAGAGGTAGGCCTGCGACAGCTCGAACTCGTCGAGGCCGTACTTCTTCATGAGCGCGACGCGGAACACGTTGGTGGACGCGAACAGCCAGCAGCGGCCCGAGGCCCGCTGGTTCGTGATGGGCGCGCCCTCGGCGGCGCCGGGCCCGAGCGCCACGTTGAAGACCTGCACGTCGGCGATCTGCGGCGCGCGCTGCGCCAGCACCTCCTTGGGGTTGGCGCCGCTGAGCGCGGACAGGGCGAGCCGGTTCTTGGGGTCCTCGAGCACTTTCGACTGCCAGGCACCCATGAGCTCCACGGGGAGCGCCTCGGGCGAGCGGTTCACGAGGCTCTGCCTGATCCCTCCTTCGCCGGTCTTCTCGTTGCTATCTAACACGTAGACGAAGCCGTCGTCATTGTCGCCGCCGACGCCATCGTCCGCCTCGTTTATCTGAAACGTACGCAGACGCTCGAGGATGGCCTTCTCGTGAGCGGCCGTCTCGGACGACACTTTGGACGGATACGAGCCCATCGCAACTACAGCAATGGGAGGAATGGTGGGGGTTATCGGGTTGTAATAGAGATCACTGAAGGCTTCACAGCTTTACGAGATGGACGAATATAGAAGCTAAGTCAGGAGGATGGCCGGCCAGTCTATCATCAATGATGATGTAAACTCTTAATTCAGGATCGATAATCAATCAATGATATTGAGCAAGAAGAGTGAGGAGTGCCCAAACGAAGAGGAAACAGAAAGGAGGAGTGTTGCTATCTAGATGTGATAGGGACCCGGACACACAAGCTTTATGGGGATCATGCACGATACCAGGTAGAGCAGGTGGTTACGTGACACCCTCTTCACGTAGGTACACCGAGATAAAGAGCAGGGCGGGGAAGCTCCCATCGGACCATCCATAGCTTCAGGTCGTGGTTGTAAAGGAATGAGGGTGAAGCTTTGTCCGACCTTGTGATTGGTCCGCACCGCGCCCTCCAGAACAGCAGGGTCTCAGGTTGTAGCATCCTCCTCGTCCAAACCCTGCCATCAAGGTGCTTTAGCAGATAGCACGGCATATTGGAAGGACCTACACTACAGTACGTACGACCATCGACAACAAAGGTCATACTATCAATTATTCACTTAATACGGGACGGTCATTGGGGATCTATAAGCACCATAACAAATTCCATTCATTACCAACCAATCATTTACAGAGAGAAAAGCCTATCTACTGAATGATCCTGAGTTTCCCCATCTTCCACCAAGAGAAGCCCGTCCACATCATCATGGCCTAGACAGCCAGCGATGAGCCGAAGACCCCATCATGTATGCAAAAAACTAATTTGGCTCCCATATAATTCCGTACATCGTAACAAGTAAGCAGGTTAATGTAATGCACACGTTTACAGGCGGGAGCCGTGGATGACCTTCATGTCAACGGCGAGCTCGCGGCCGGCGTCGCTGAGGACAAGGACGCGGACGCTGCCGCGGCCAGACTCGAAGGCCTGCTGGAGGCGGCCCCAGAGGTTGCCCTGCTCGGAGACGGGCAGGCCGGGCTTGACGTCGCCGGACTCTGTCATGGCGACAATGTTGCCGTCCTGCATGTCCAAGACACGGTACTGCTTGAAGACGGGGCCGAACATGGTCTGCACGACGACGCTGGGGCCGGGGTGCTGGACCTGCGAGGACTCCTCGTGCAGCTGCTTGGTGAACAGGTCAACACCGAGGTAGCGGTGCTGGCCGGTGGCGCCCGAGGTGGAGATGCGGATGACCTGGCAAGGGCGGCCCTGAAGGATCAGGATGTCGCCCATGCGGATGTGGTGGCAGGGGATGGAGACGGTGTTAGGGGGGCCGGAAGGCGCGCCGCTGTTGCGGACGACGACATCCTCGGAGTGGTACTTGTCAGCCATTTTGTGAGAAGAGGATGAGTAGGGGTGGTGGTGTCCTAAAGGCGTTCCATTAGCATGGCTGATACTTGTCAAAGTCGTGAGGCGACCAACCTTTTACGTCAGCGTAATAACCCATTTCGTGATACTTACTTGGTGTTGTTGACTTGGGGGCCTTGGAATACTCGACGGTTTCCTCGACAACCTTGGTGTCCTGGTGGTAGGTGGTAGGGGTGTGGTGGTGGTGGGGAGGGTCGAGGGTAGACTCTGTGACGCGGATCTCTTCCTCGTAGACGGGACGAGAGTGGCGAGACGGAGGGGGGCAGGGAGCGGCGTCAACGGTCGACTCTACGCGGATATCCTCCTTGTAGACGGGGTGGTTACGGGCGCGGTATTCACGTTCAATCACGTCAATAGGGCTGTGGTGAGGGCGGTGGTGAGAATCAACCTCGACGTAACTGTCTTGGTGGGCAGAGTAGGTGGAAGTAGGCCTTGAAGGTCTAACGTTGAAAAAATGATGTTAGTAAAGGATGCTTCGTTCCTCGGGTCAAGCGTGATATGGGAAGAAAATATAAGGATTGACCCTGCAGAGTAAACAAAGCTTGAGCCAATTGGGTCAAGTACAAGCTCCTTTCCAGGGGGTTCTATGCAACCCCGTAATATGGGTTGGGATGGGCTTGGGACAAGCCACTCAACTGGGAGCATCTCCATAATGACGTTCGGCCGAGGGGAAACGAGGGAGCTTGAGCCATGCCGCGCCATGTGTTCAATATTGCGATGGATCATTTTCACCGCATACTCGGCGCATGGGAAAATATGGTGCTGTCACCGCTGCCACCTCACCAAAAAAAGGGGAGGCAGTGGGACGCGGATAAACGGGACAACGACGGCAGGACAACGACAGAGACATATAAGAAGGGGACCAACTAACCTGCGTTCCTCGTAGTACTCGTGACGATGGACACCGGGACGGCGGTATTGTTCCTCTTCACGTGTGATACGGACCTCTTCTTCCCGGCGAGGAGGAAGTTCGGCGGAGACAGAGGTAGAAGAGTATTGACCTACCCGTCCGGCTTTCTTAGGGGGGAGGTGGATTTCGAGCTCCTCGTGAGTCTGGGTGGTGGTCTCGACCTCAGCGGTCTCTTTGTAGGACGAGGGAAGACGCTGAAGGGGACGGGGACGCGGGCTTCAAAGTCCAGGTTGGCGACCTTGCTGGCGCGAGAGAATCCTTCTCGACAACCTTTCGATGAAGCGAAAGGAAGACAAGAAGATTCCTCTTGCTCTTCTTTCTAAAAACTGAAAGAAAAGAAGGGAGGTAGAGTAGGAATACGAGGTTCCTAGGCTATCTCACGATTCCTTTTCCAGGTTTTAGGTGGACGAAGAGGAGGATTGTTTGGATGGGATGGAGGAGTTTGGGGTAAGAGTAGATCAAGATCAACGTATGGTTGGCCTCTGAAATACGGATGGGATATGACGAGTATGGGGATTGGAGTGAAGCGGTCAGATTTGGGATGGAGGAGAGGAAAGAGGAGGGAACAAATGCAAGTGGGTGAGGCAGACGTGCGTTGAGCTATTTGTGTGGTTGCGATATTGCGTGGCATCCAGATGCAGGGTTCCTGTGGTCTAGCTTTGTTTACACGCGGTGGAGTCGGGCGTCCAGAACAGTATCCAGACGAGTCTACTCCCTGTTTATCTCGCCTACAACAAGTAAGGCGGCTGGGCAGCACCCATCCTAACCACCACTCCACCGCCGTCGCGGATATGCAGCTAGCGAAATCCGGCCGGTACATGCAGGCCTGGACACGCAAGCGAGTCTGGAGGGAGAAAGACACGCAGATGGGAGAGAAGAGTCGAGACGCAGCACGCAATGTTCTGGGGTAAGATTGGGCTCTCTTCGCTAGAGCTCCAGACGCTTCCAGCCTCCTGCCTGTCAGATCATGTCACCAAATGTCAATTGCAGATGGATGCGGGAGTGGGACGATGAAGCTTCAAAGCGCCATAAAGTCAATCCTGTTAGCCCCCCTTGATCAAGCCATGAAAAGAAGCCATCGACCACCGACAAACAAAAACGACCTTGCTTCGTCAAACAATTAAAAGTTGGCTGGATGTGACGGCCGCCCAGTCCTACAGGTACCACTACTGACTGCTACAGTACAGGGACGGTACGACACACGCACCACTGGACGCACAGCAACGTGCTCCAGACCGAGCCACTTAGCGGCGAGCTGGGAGCGCCAGACGAGCTGTCACAATAAAAAATTATTCGCTATTCGGCCAGCACGGGTCACCTCTAATCTATCTGTCTGGCACTGGCCATTCAGCTTGAACCAGATCTGCACGACTCAGATTGCCCGATGCCCTGTGTGCTTGCAAGGTGTGTTAGGACCTTGGTCGAATGTGGAGAGAGCCCGAGGAGAGGTTGGTTTAAGAGGCTTGGAGGTTGATTGGTGGCCGGACTTTGGACTACTTTCCAGGATAGAGTCCCAGGTAATAACGCATCTCTCATAATGCTCAGGCTGGGGGTGGACTGGGAATCCGGGAATAGCCACCGATACCAAACGGAGAGCATGGCTTCATACTGGCTGCAGATATACACGATCGAATCGGGGTGGCTGGGGCCACGAGTACAGTATCAACCGCAGCGGGACTACGAAACTCAATTGGATGTTGAACACGAGGCGAGGAGTTTTGGTCCCCAACCACGTACATATTCGGCCTTCACCTTGCAGCTGGTCAGGAAGCATCTTCCATGTACGCGTCCGCTCGTGGAGCCCTTCGATTGGGCTACTGCGCGATACGGGCGCGACTTATGCACGCCTCAGCAATCAGCAAATACCGCTGCAGCTGAAGTCGTATGTCTTGTCCCCTCCAGGCCTGTCTAGAAAGATCTTTCTGCTACATGTGCCGATGTACGATTATGTTTTCGGAATATATACGTAGTCTCCAGTTTCCAGACCCAGAAAAACCGTCTCCATCCATCAATTGCTTGCATTGAAGCTTCCCTGCCAGTTTGCGATACTTGCTTCGCTCGGGCTTTCTCTCGTCGCAAAATCAAGAGATGACAGGTTTCCAATTGGAACAAGCTGACGAAACTTAGGACTATGTTACTTACTAGTACGGGTACTGTCCAAGCTTGGAAAAACCTTAAGGCCCACTGGAAACCCCTGAATAGACGGGCAAGTTGCTACGACAACCGGGAAAGCTGAAGAGGAGTCTAGGCCAGATGCGGAGCCAGCAGAGAAACAGGACAGGAACACTGGGAACAGAAGCTCGGGACTCGGGGGCTCTATAAGTACTTTTACGATCAGCAGAGCACTGGAGAGAGTGGAGGGTGGGCGGTGGACACTGTCTTGTCTTGGCACACACACACACACACAAACACACACACCAGAAGGAACAACTCGATCCAGACCAACCTCATTTCGATCGGGCCAGCTTGCAACATGATCGAAAGAGATGGAGTATTCGTCACGTCACATGACGAAATGAACCGAACTGATCCGACATATTCACAGCTGTAGCGGGTGCTGAATTCCTATCTAACAGCCTGGGGGGCTAAACACAGCTGAACAGCACATACACCGCTCTCGGAAGAAGCACTTGGAACCGATGAGTTAGTTGTTAAAAAGCAACAGTCGGTAGTATCCGATTGATGAATGAAGTGGATGAGTTCGAAGTTGATTTTCCACGAGTCGCATTCGAGCCGAAGCTCTTCCTTTCAAAGTGGACAAGGAAATCCCCATCTTGCGGAGAAGCTGCTCCAAGGGATCTTGGATGCCATGGGCCATATCGTCCATGAGCCACAGATTTGCAAATCCAATGAACTGAGCCCATTGGGTGGCCTAGTGCTTAGCATGGTTGGAACTGTTCAACTACTGTAGCCAGTGAAAGCTCGGCCGTGATAGGTAAGGTCGCTCCCACATCGACGGAGTATGGAGTATATAAATCTTATAATATGTAATATGCTGTAAGCCTTCTCACCTTGACTGGCTGAAATCGCTGTTTCTTGTCGGCTATTGTCAGTGTATTACTATTACACCTTCTATTGAGTATCCAGGCTCTCATCTTGCGGTGTTTGAGTTTGCACACAACATTGCCAGACATTAGATGTTTTCCGTTGAAGCTCGCCCAGCTGTCGGATTTGGGAAACACCACAGTTGCAATCATAGCTTCGTTCTTAACGACCGTTCAAGAGTCCAGACTATAATCCGAGCCAGAAAGCTACCTATGAATGAAACTATTTACCTCTTAAAAGGTCTCATCCACACGTGGTAATTCTCGGGCTCCTTGTAAGTGACGTCACGCCGGGCCTGGAAGAGATCCGTTGAATTGCCCCACGTTATTCGATGTCGGCGGAGTGAATGTGTCATGGCCGTGCCTACTTTGCCCGCGTTTTGCTGCCAAATCTTTGTGAATATGCGATTGAAATCCTGACTTGACCATACCAAACCTGCAAAGTAACGCCTAAATCGCTGCCAATCTGTAAATATGAAGCAGCGCTTCTCGTCTTTGGATGTCAAGGTAAGCCCACATTCTGCCCACGAATGCCTCCCAAGGTTATTAGGTACTAACATTCGCTTGCCGCCTTTAGGTCATTGCACATGAGCTCTCGACGAGCTTGGTCTCACTGCGACTGTCCAACATCTACGACCTCTCCTCCAAGATCCTGCTGCTCAAGTTCGCCAAGCCCGAAGACAAGAAGCAGCTCCTGATCGACTCCGGGTTCCGATGCCACCTCACGGATTTCGCCCGGACCACGGCGGCGGCCCCCTCCGTCTTCGTCCAGAAGCTGCGCAAGTTCCTGAAGACACGGCGTCTTACGAAGGTCAGCCAGATCGGCACCGACCGTATCATCGAGTTTCAGTTCAGTGACGGCCTGTACCGGCTCTACCTCGAGTTCTTTGCCAGCGGCAACGTCATCCTCACCGACAACGAGCTCAAGATCATCACCCTCCTCCGCCACGTCCCGGCAGGCGAGGGCCAGGAGCCTCAGCAACCGGGCTTGCCCTACTCCCTGGACAACCGGCAGAACTATGGCGGTGTCCCCCGAGCTCGCGAAGGAGCGGGTGCGGGCGGCGCTGGAAACGTCCGTCGAGAAGGCCGCCGTCGCCGCGGCTTCTGGAAAGAAAATTAAGAAGAAGCCCGGCGATGAGCTGCGCAAGGGCCTAGCCACGACGATTGTGGAAATCCCCCCTATTCTGGTGGACCATGTCTTCAAGGCGACCAAATTTGACTCGACTTCGCAACCGACTGCTGTGTTAGAGAATGAAGAGTTACTGGAGCACCTCTTCCGTTCTCTGCAAGAGGCGCGTAATATCGTGGGCGACATTACGAGCTCCGCATCATGCAAAGGTTACATATTTGCGAAGAAAAGGCCTGGTGCCCCAGAGGAGGCATCTACAGAGGCGGGCTCGGAATCGCAGGATAAAGGAAAGGGGCTGTTGTACGAAGACTTTCACCCATTCTTGCCACGACAGTTCGAAGAAGACCCTGCCTACATAGTTGTTACCTTCGAAAATTTCAACAAGATGGTAGACGAATTCTTCTCTTCCATTGAAGGCCAGAGGCTTGAATCGAAGTTATCCGAGAGAGAGGCTGCTGCCAAGCAAAAACTGGAGGCGGCCAGGGCGGACCAGAACAAGAGGATTGAGGGTCTGAAGCAGACACAGCAGCTAAACGTCCGGAAGGCGGGAGCTATTGAGGCAAACGTCGAGCGAGTACAAGAAGCCATGGATGCTGTGAACGGCCTGATTGCGCAGGGCATGGACTGGGTCGACATCGGAAAGCTGATCGAACGAGAGCGACGTCGTGGCAACCCAGTCGCCGAAATTATAGCGCTGCCCTTGAAGCTGTCGGAGAATACCATCACACTGCTACTCGGCGAAGCTGAAGAGGATGCCGATATGGACGAGGGCTATAATAGTGAGGATTCTGAATCTGAATCTGATGACGAAGGGAACGAAGCCAAGGAGGAATCCCAACGCCTCCACGTCGACATAAATTTGGGCGTGTCACCATGGGTTAACGCCCGAGACTACTATGACGAGCGGAAAACGGCGGTGGTCAAAGAACAGAAGACGGCAGCCCAGTCGGAGTATGCGCTGAAGAACGCAGAGCAGAAGATTGCCGCAGAGCTGAAGAAGGGGCTGAAGCAGGAGAAGCCGCTCTTGCACGTCGTCAGGCGGCAGATGTGGTTCGAGAAGTTCATCTGGTTTCTCTCATCTGACGGCTACCTTGTGCTGGCCGGAAAAGACGCTTCTCAGAACGAGATGATATATCGACGGTACTTGAAGAAAGGGGACGTCTACGTGCACGCCGACCTCCATGGTGCGCCCTCTGTCATCATCAAGAACAACCCGCAGACGCCTAATGCGCCCATACCGCCCTCGACCTTGTCGCAAGCCGGCAATCTCGCGGTTTCTGCGTCCAACGCTTGGGATTCGAAGGCGGGCGCCGCGGCTTACTGGGTTGATGCCGAGCAAGTATCCAAGTCGGCACCGACAGGCGAGTTCTTGCCCACTGGGAGCTTCATGGTCCGAGGAAGGAAGAACTTCCTGCCCCCAGCGCAGCTTATCCTGGGATTCGGTCTGATGTTCAAAATCAGCGAGGAGAGCAAGGCGAAGCACGTCAAGCACAGGCTTAAGGGCCCTGGCGAGACGGCGTCCGTTGCGTCGTCTAGCGTGGCGATGAGCGCGGAATCCAGGGAGTCGACACTGCCAGCGACTAATACGGAGGCTACTACACCGACACAGAGCGATCACGAACAAGACGATGAAGAGGATGATGAAGAAACCAATGCGCAAGATGGGGATAACCAGCAAAGAGAGAACCCTCTGCAGTCCGCAGGCCAGACTGAGGACAACGATCATGATGAGGAGGAGGAGGAGGAATCAACACCAGAGAAACCAGTGCCCACAGAGCAGATGAATAGCCTTTCCGTAAATGAGACGAACCCGGAGAAAGATTTGGCGGAAGAGGGTGCTACAGCTCCACAGTCTGAAGACAAAAAGGAGGAAGACGAGGAACAAGGCGAGGATGATGTCGAAGCTGAACATACCCCTGAACAAGAGGCAAGTGGAGCAGGGCCACCGCCACCTGCTGCCAAAGGTCAAGGCCAGACGAAGCAGCAAGCCCCGAAACGAGGCAAGCGGGGTAAGGCCAAGAAGATCGCCGCGAAATACCGCGGCCAGGATGAGGAGGACCGCCTCGCCGCTGAAGCCCTCATTGGCGCGACAGCGGGTCGGAAGAAGGCCGAGGCCGAAGCCAAAGCCAGAGCCGAGAAAGAAGCCGCCCAGGCCCTGGCCAGAGGAGCGACGCCGCGCCCAGCATCAAAAGCAGCAGCGCGAGACGGCTGAGCACGAGGAGGTGCGCAAGCTTATGCTCGAGGAAGGGGTCGAGGTTCTCGACGCCGACGAGGCCGGAAAGGTCACGGATCTCGACAACCTCGTGGGCATCCCGCTGCCGGGTGATGAGATCCTCGAGGTGATCCCCGTGTGTGGGCCCTACGGCGCCATCGGGCCGAGTCTCAAGTACAAGGTGAAGCTGCAGCCCGGGTCGCAGAAGAAGGGGAAGGCGATCAAGGAGGTGCTCGAGGCCTGGAAGAACGTGTCAGCCAAGCGGGGCGTGCTGGACGACAAGAGCCAGGACAAGGAGCGCATGTGGCCGCGCGAGGTCGAGCTCATGAAGACGATCAAGCCCGAGGAGGCCGTCAACTGCATCCCGGCCGGCAAGGTGCGCGTCATGGTGGTGGGCGGGCATGCCGGGGAGGCGGCGGCGGCGGTGGTGGCGATAATAAGGGGAAGAGGGGCGGTGGTGGTGGGAAGGGGAAGAAGAAATAGATGGTTGGTTAATTACTTACCGAAAATATCTAGTTACGTAGTCTACTGTTGAATCCGCCATGTTACGATCGCATCATTACGGTTCGCCAAAGTTTACCTGCTTTCCGAATTATTTCAAGTGTCCGTCATTGGTCCATGGTAGAATCCTCAAAATGTAGCCTATTGTGGAAATGTTCACGCCTTTAACTTAAACGCAACTTGTATTAAGCACGCAACGCTGACAGAGATGAACCATGTGAGCCATATGGAGCTACCAGTGCGCCTAGTATAACATGTATTAGAAAAATTACAATATATATTACGAACTCATACACTCTAGCCGATATATCGGCTCGTTCCCCCTCCTCTTTTGTCAAAGGTTAACGTCAAACCCATCAACACACCCACAGGTTTTGTGTCGGGCACGGCTATAACCGGACGAGACCATCCAGCGAGTCCTGCTTCCGCTTCTTGGCTGCCGCCGGGACATAATCCTCTTCATCGCTATCCGGAATCTCGATGACGGACGCCTTTCTCTTCTGCCCTGTTACGGGCGTCATCGCATTAGGAATATCCCTCAGGCGGGCATCACTGGTCTCCTCCAGCTTCTTGGCGGCCGCCGCCGGGACATAATCCTCGTCATCGCTATCCATAATCTCGATGACTGATACCCTGCTCTTCTGCTGTGTTATGGGGGTCATCACACTAGGAACATCCTGCATGCATGTGCGAGCAGACCTCCCCATCGAGGTGGCGGGCGCGGCTCCTCCTTTCTTCAACCGTGGTGTTGCCTTCGGTGCCGGCGCGCGTGATCGCGGTGGCGAGCTCTCCAGCAGTATAGGTTGGCTGACTTCCGCGTAGCGGCCTTTCTCTGGGTTGGATGTTGCGTCAGGGGTAGGAGAGTGGTATGCTGTGGACGGCGATGGCGGCGATGGCGGCGTTGGGGGCGTCTGGGTGCTTTCTCTCTTGAGGGGCCGCCTCTCGTCGTCTTCCGTGTCATCTTCCGTATCGTCTTCCGTGTCGTCTTCTTGTACAGTTGCGGATGGAGCCAAGGTTCTTGCCCGGAGGTTCGCCCTTTCTAGCAACGCGTGCGATCCTATCAGGCTTGGCCTCAATTTGATGCTTGTGATTGCGTTGGCGTTATTCTGTTGTTTCGCCAGGTCCATCGCCTGCTCAACAGCGTGTTTGGATCTCAGATTTTGGAGCAGCGCCCTCAGGAGCGGGTGTTCTATGGCAACCTTAAGATTAATGCACTTGGTCCGGTCACCGAGCGTATACCTCCTGAACTCCAAGAAACGGCTCCAAGGCCAAAGTTTCACCGGTTTGCCATTCCTCTTCGAGTCGATAAAGTCGATGATGTTGACGGGCCCTGCTTTCTTGATGGCCAGCTCGCAGTCTCGGGCAGTGGCGCGAGGTTCTATGTTGACCTGGCGGCAGAGCTCGTGGAAGGCCCGTAGAATGAGCTCATCTCGAGTCAATGGTTCATCTTTGATGTTCATCTCATCGCTGCAGTCGCTGCTGTTACTACTGTCGCTGCTATCGCTACTGTCGCTGCTATCGTTGTTGTCACTACTGTCGCCGTCCTCCTCCTCCTCCTTAATCGGCTGGGACAGGTAAAGCACGTCGAACTCGCGTTTGATGGCGGTCGTGCGCTGCCGGCGGTACTCCTGCGAGCCCGGCACGATGCCCTGCGAGGACGCGAACCGGGCGAACTCGTCGTCGAACGGCGCGCTGTTGTCGGGCCGGAAGTCGGGCACCATGGCGAAGTGGTTGCCATGCTCGCGCACGAACGCCTCGGCCTCGGCGCGGGTGGCGAAGCTCTTGTAGCGGGCGCCGGGATACTGCTTCACCTGCTTCTCGCACGCCGCCCAGTCGTGGTATACACCAGGGATTTTACCGACGGCGACGGCGTAGTACTTCTTCCCCTGCTGTGTATCGCGGATACCGCCAGCTGTATCCGCTGGCGACGGGACGCTATTGGGCGACGCGGCAGTAGTAGTGGTGGTGGTAGTAGCAGTAGCAGCCTTCGTCTTGAGGTTGTAGTTCATAAATCTGGAAGCATCGGCATACGTAGGGAAGATCTCGTAATATACACCAGGAAAGCCATCAGTCTGCACTTCGGCGTCTTCGCTACGGTATATACCGGGTTTCCGGCCGCGCACCACGGCATAATACAAGTCATCTTCTCTTTTCGGAAGAACAGGATAGCCTCCTCGGTGACGATGATCTACTCTTGGCCCATCATTTTGTGGCCTGCTATTTTGGGAGATGAAGTCCCGAGCCTCTTGGTCGGAAGCAAACTTCTTGTATCTGGCACCGCTGTAGCCCTTGACTTGGGTTTCGCAATCCGACCAGTCAGAGTACACGCCAGGCTCTCTGCCGACAGCGACGGCGTAATAGCCAGGACGGACCTTACCCATGGTGTTGTGTGTTCGTGCTGGCTACAAGACAGTTCAATTGAGGCGCGTTATTGTACGCGTAAAGAAGTTCGCGCTCAGGGCGCGTTGCGCGGTCAGCGGTGGCATGGAGGTCCTTTACCATACATAAGTCATTTACGAAACTGATCTAGGTAGGGATACGGGACACAGCACGAAGAACACTGCGCAGATCCTGGGCTCCCGTCATAATCCATTCATCTGATCCTGCGATACTGCGCTGGAATAATCAATGAAGAGAGAGAGAGAATATCAAGCGTAGGCAAGGTATATGTATACTCGTATATATTGTAGCCAGCGCATTTGCGACGACGGGCAAAAGCCATTGAGAATGGCGATATGTAGAAGAAGGTTCATAAGGTGTCTCGTGCGTCGCTATTTTAGATCGTGTCGCCCACATGACTGGGCCACTGGGGTTTGTCCGTGCTCCCTCGGGAAACGGGAGCCTAAACTGGTACACGATATCCACTGGTCTTTTGAACTGCCCGCCCCTGGTAAATTTAGAATTAGATATGCGGCTGAAAAATCCAATAAAGTCGCAAGTTCCCAAGGCAGCAACATCGACCATATTTGAGGGCAAAAGCGGTTGGCAGATTTTGGGGCCGGAGTCAACAGGTGTTACTGGTAGTTAATATCAAATTGCAGGTATGGACTTTGAAAGTCGGTGGGCAGATGTTTAGGTTAAGCCACCCCAGGCAGCCGGGACGAGGGAAGTCAACTAAAATAAGACACCAGACGAACTGTCAGTGTCGCGGGTAGGACGGATCGCTTTGATTAGTAGGAGTACCCCCTTGCCAAACGCTCCAAGTCGTCGGATATTGATGTCAGCAATCGGAGCCAGCACTTGGAGGGTTATCTTTGAAGAATAGCGCTAAGCCTCGTACCATGCGGCGGCAGCGCCCGGAACAGTTAGAGTTACCGTAGAATTAGGCGCCCTGATTGGAGATCGAGGCAGGATTGCGGCACTGTAGACCCAGCTAACCATAGTCCTTTGTAGTCCAGGTCAGATGTCGTGGGTTCCGATTTCCGACAGGTGGAGAAGCCGTTCGCGGAAAGCGTTGGAAAGAGTGAGTTGCTTGCCTGGTTCTGGCCTGTAAGTGATGCTATTGCTCCACTGGCAGTCCGGGGCTGACAGTGGGAGGGGATCGAACCCATGGAAGCGGACAAGACACTTGAAGAAAAGTACCTAAACAAGTGGGCTTGGAGAGCTTCGGTTACACAGTCACAAGAAAAATGCCATGGAATCTCGATACCGCAAGGCGTCCTCTTTTCTGACGTTGGGCTCCTTTGCGGCGCAAGTCGTTGGTCCCCTGTGATCCAGCAAATCTCCTGGTGCTTTCTTCCCCTTCCCCTAATGAGCGCCTTCTCCTTGCATATCATTGAATCCATGCCGAATTACACGACGCTCGCTGCCTAGCTTCTGTGCCACGTGCGAATGTCGCTGTTAATTGTATAAGAGATCGGCCCCTCCAACTTGCCCACGAGATAGGAAAGATATATAAAAGTTTAAAAAGGAAAAAAAAAAACGACCCTTCCCTTTCAATGCCGTGGGCGTGGATTAAGAGTTGGAGTAGCAACAGTATGATACTAGGCGGGCGCGAGGTCGGACTGAACTTGCGACTACAGCGCATGCTGGGGCTCGTCATCGCCGCCGCCTGCATTGCGCTTTTGCTCTCCTCCATCTTCATCTCCGACACACACCGGCCCTTTGGCTACACCATCGGCTCGCGCAAGAAGAGCGGCCCTCCGGAGCAGGCGCCGCCTAGCGAAGATGGCAGCCGCCGTCCCGAGTTCCTGCCCTGGGAGACGACGAGCAGCTTCCACCCCGTCGCCTTCCCCGACATAGGCGCCGTCACCGACGACGACCTGTGCCGCTCCTTCCCGCAGCAGAAGCTGGCCAACCTGGTGCAGCCGGTCCTCAAGTTCGGCCATGGCGACCAGCCCGCGCGCGTCGAGTCGCAGCTCGCGAGCGTCTCGGCCTGCCTCGAGGATCTGCTCATATTCTCCGACTACGAGGAGACCATCTCCGGCCGCCACGTCTACGACGTGATCGCGACCACGCCCGCCTCGTACCGCCAGGACAACCCCGACTTCATCAACTACCTCACCCTGCACAGCCTCAACGAGAACGGCACCGCGCTCCGGCCGGGCGAACCGAGGCCCGAGGTGAACGGCTGGATCATCGACAAGTACAAATTCCTGCCCGAGATCGAGCAGGCCTGGGCGCTGCGCCCCAACAAGCGCTGGTACTTCTTCTACGAGTCGGACACGTACGTGGTGTGGGACAACGTCTTCCGCCTCCTCGAGAACCTCGACGCCGACACGCCCATCTACATGGGAAGCCCCTCGCCCGGCCGCCATACCGATGCGGACGAGGTGACGTTCTTCGCCAATGGTGGGCCGGGCTACGTGCTCAGCCGCGGCGCCATGAAAAAACTGCTGGTGCGCAAGGTCGGGAAGGATGGTGATTACATCGAGGCCCCCCTGAGCCATCGATGGCTCGAGCTGTTGCGGCACGAGTGCTGTGGGGATTCCGTGCTCGGATGGGCTCTTTTCAGCGCGGGCGTGGCCATCTCCGGCCTCTGGCCCATGTTCAGCCCGAATGCACCGCATAATATCCCCTTTGGCCACCGACACTGGTGCCAACCCATGTTGACGATGCACAAGATGAAGCCCGAATACATGGTTGATTTCTGGAAGTGGGAACACGTTAGGAGAAACCGCGATGTAAGACATTCGAATCTCCCCTGTGCAGTCTCAATTCTCATCCCTTGGCACACATTCGCCACGTTCTTTTGCTAACAACATCAACACAGAGACCTCTCCTCTATCGAGATGCATGGGAGCATGAGCATGCTGTACAAGGCCCTGCAGCCAGGGAAGTTGCCGTCGACTGGGACAACCGAGGCTGGGGCGAGTACCAGACGGCCATGACCAAGGACTACAACGAATGTGCCAAGTTTTGCGTCGAGGATACAAGGTGCCTCCAATGGTTTTGGCACCTCGACACCTGTCGCCTGGCCGAAGCCGCCGTCGTGGGCGTGTCGCGCTCCCCCGAAGTAGAGGGAGGCGCGCCGGGCCTGCCCGAGGGCCAGACGTGGTCGGTGGAGCAGAGCCGGTTCGTGTCCGGGTGGAATATGGACCGCATCGAGCAGTTTGGCCTGGAAAACAACTGCGAGGTCGTCGAGTGGCTCCGGCCGAGCACCAAGAGGATGTTTTAATGAATGGATTTTGGAAAGCACATTGTAACATGATATGTATTACTGTATCCCGTATACGAAGCTCACGAGAGAACGGATTAACTAGACCACACGATACCCCAATAAGTTTAGACATTGGTTTTACCACCTAAAGGTTGCTTTTCCCCATGACTCGATGGATTACAGCAAGCACCCCAACGTTGGCTGGGATCTTGTCCTGGTTGGACGTAATTAATGCATAAGGATCTGTATACTTTGACGATATACCCAGCAGCCTGTAAGTCCGAACTATGTACTAGGTTAACCTTAGTGCGTCATGGAACAGGACCCAGTTTACTTACACCCCAAAAAAACTGCCCCTCCCCCACTTTCTTCCACAGGTGCCTCATCTATAGACAGCATACCTAGGCAGGTCTCGAAACGTATAGGACTGATCGCGAGGTACAAGGCAGTTGGAGGGGGTCTTTTCAGAGAGGCGTATCGTATCATCCAACGAACGACATCATGGCACCGAGTAGGGCCGCCGCCACGAAGCCTTTCAGGTACTGCGAGGACTCCAAGTCGGCCTGGGACCCCGTAGCCTACATCGCCGACACCGTGCTCCACGAGCGGGCGGCCGCGTTCCTCGACAAGGACGAATTCGCCTCGGCCATCGCCGTCTCCTTCAACCTGCCCCCGCGCGATGCATACGTCTACCACGCCATCGTCTCCGTGACGCTGGCGCAGGTCCAGCATGTCATTGGCATGGGGGGCGCCAACGGGCTACATACCTGGTACCGCGATCTTTCTCCTCCTTCCGACGTCGACGACGACAACAACAACAACAACAATAGCTCGCCAACGACGACAGAATCACAGCAACAGCAGCAGCAAGCTCCCAAAAAGGCCGAATTGGGGAAGCCCGCCGCGCCGCCCCCGCGACCCGACATAGACACCTACCTCTCCATCTTCAGCCCAACGACGGCGACGCCCAACATCCTTAAAACCTTCGCCCTGAACGCCAAGAAGAACTCGCTGCGGGCCTCGATCGCGGCGCACCTGCTCGCGAAGCGGTACCTGCACCCGGCGCGCCCCGCCCTGCAGATCCCGCGCCTCAAGAAGGCCGGCGCGGTCCCCGGCCGCAACCCGTACCTGACCTTCCTCGAGTGGGCGTGTTGGAACCTCGAGTGGGCCGGGCCAAGCCCCGAGTCCGAGGCCGTCCGCAGCGCCCACCATGTGCTGCCCGTGCTCATGCACCACTTCGGCTGCGTGTGCCCCTCGCACGAGGCGCTGGCCATCCTCAAGGAGGTCGCGGCCGGCCGCAACGTCCTCGACGTCGGGTCTGGGAACGGGTACTGGACATTCATGCTGCGGCAGTACTGCTGCCCTTCTTCCCTCTCTTCTTCCACTACTACTACCACAACAACAACACCGAAATCATCATCAGCAGCATCAAAACCACAGCCAAAAGACCAAGAAAAAGCACCACAAAAGATCATCCCCATCGACAACGCCCAAAGCGCCTGGCGCGCCAACTGGGTCCCCGACACGCTCGTAGCCGACGGCGTCGCCTACCTGCAGTCGCACCAAGGCGGCCAGGACGCCGTGCTCCTGCTCGTGTACCCGATCGTGGGCGGGGGCGTGGCGGGCGGCGCCGAGGGCGGCTTCACGCGCAACCTCCTGCAAGCCTACCGGGGCGACACGCTCGCCGTCGCCGGCACGCAGAACCACAACGGCTACACGGGCTTCCGCGACCGCAGCATGGACGAGTTCATGGCGCAGGAGGCGCCCGCCTGGGTCAAGGTCGCCCAGGTGCCGCTGCCCAGCTTTCCCGGCAAGGACGAGGCCCTCTTCGTCTACCAGCGGGGTAAGCGGGCGCCGCCGAAAGATGACGGCGGCGCGGAACCGACTGCTACCGCCGCTTAGTACGAATCGAAAATATAAAAGTACATAGGAGGGAATCGGAAAGAAAAAGCATACTTGAAGTACATGAATATAGCATACGCCACCACGGTGAGTTCATGCCAGCTCATTAGTTCCAATCTCATATGTAAAGCTGCAATGAGTAGCGTAAGGCTCCTCACACGCCCAAAACCCTATGATTCATCCACACGCCCAAAACCCTATGATTCATCCACACGCATGGCTTTCCGGTACAAGTGATTCTATACGTTCTTTTCTAGTAAGGTATTGTGTACTAGATCATCGAGACCTTCGATTTCTATAAGTATGACCTAAATATAAAGCGGAGAATCAGTGTTGACGCAGACATAGGTCATCTACAGTATTCATATCACATCTATTTATGCAGTCTTCTTAGAGTGTAGTTCCATGGACAACAAACGGAGGCGTTCACAATGGGACATCATGGTTATCAGAAAACAAGCTGCATTATGGACCTGTCTAGACTCGCCGTACTCGACTATGGCCAGCTGCAAATTATTCCTGTCGACGCCAAATCGCGGCAAAACAATCTGTGTGGCCTTTCTATCATCAATTCAGTGGCCCTTGCCAATGCACGCTCCCAAAGGCGTGCGACCCTTCACTGGCCACAGCAACAATAACAACAACTGCACATTGCGCACCTCATCTCAAATCCAGTCCATTTGCACCTTCTGACGTCTTGAACGATCGTGCTCAACTCGTTCCAAGCAAAGGGAAGGAAGCATTTAGTGGTAAGAAGGAGTGGTGACAGGGTTACCTTTACCTCTAAGGTGAGGGGGCAGGCTCTTATCAACCTCAGGGACGTCGACCTTGGTGGCAGCAGATAACTCGAGCTCGGGGCTCTCGTCGTGGGTGAAGTCTGGCTCAGTCGCACCCAGCTTGATCGGGTCGTGCTGGGCTTGCTCCACTACACTATCTTTGGGGATGGTAAAGTGTTCGGCTTCCTTCACTGCACTATCCTCTGGGATGGTAAAGTGATGGACGGCGACTTCCTCCTCAAGTGCCGCGCGCTCAGTGCTCTCTTCGACAACGGCGGGCTTAGCCTCCACAGTTCTGGCTGGCTTGGGCTTCCAAACCTTTCGTAGATGGGGGGGAAGGTTGTCATCATCATCAAGAAGAGACGGGCCAGCTTCGCGAACGTCAACAAGGTCGGGTGTGTCAGTCTTGAAGGCGGGAGACTCGATCTTGATCTTTGGCGAAACGCTCTGCTGAATCTTGAAGATGGGGGAGGAGTCCTGTCCCATTCCATCATTGCCGCTAGGAGTGGCGGGCTGCTCGGGGGGTTGAGCTTCAGCCTCTGCCACAATAGTGTCTTGTCCGCTACCATCGGCTTTGGGGGCAGATAACTCAGGAAGCGAAGGCACGGAGTTGGCAGCAAGCTGATGCTCGGGCACTGAAACTTCCGAGGTGACCTCCTGTTCAATCGACTTCCACCAAGCCGCGGCCTTCTTGCGAAGATCCTCATCATCCATTAAAAGCTGGACCTGCTTATCCTTGATCTGCTCAATCACTGCAGCAGTGTTAGTAACCTCGTCATGGAATAGTGAAATTCGGGATCACGATGGGACTTACTCTTCATTACTCTATCAACAGCGGCATCCAGGTCCGGACCTAGCTCGCGGTAGCGCAATGTCAAACCGATGGCTAGATATCGTGAGATTCTGGGAGGCTGCTGATGATGCAGTTTCGAGCTATCCAACTCCCGACCAGGTGGGATGTAGAAGAACGGAAAAGCGCGATATATTGTACCCATCACTCTTGCTGCTGTGGCCGCCTCCTTCGGACTGACTTCTTGCTTCTCTATCATTCCGTCGTAGCGAAGCTCATCCCAATCACGGCAACGCTGAGCCCAAATAAGATCAAGTCCTGCGTACTTGATGAGCAGATCGCCGAGGATCATAGTGGTCATGCGGTACTCGACAATACTGAAGATAACATGGCAGTCTATGTCGGTCGGGTTGGGATCTCTGAGAAATTTGCCAAACTCAGCTCGGACATTCTGACCAAATGATGATGTGTAGTATCCGGGCCAGGAGGGGAACGACTCTTGGACAAGATGCTTGAGGTGACAAATCTGGGACAGACGGTTACCACCAAAGGCCGTTCCAGGGAAGGTGAGCCGATCCTTGGCATCTTCAGATGAAGGGGATAGGATGTCGAGCTGGTCCCAGATCTCACGATAGGTCTCAAGCATGTCCTTGATCTTGCGATTGCCGATGAGGTGCATCCAAGTATCCGTCTCTGCACCAAATGAGAAGGAATGATCGTAGTGATCCGGAAACAGTCGAGCTGCGAGTAGTGCATGGGTCTTATTTGTGAATTCGCTTCGTACTCTCATCTGCTCAGCATCGGGCATGGCAGGGCCCGGATGGGCTTCCTTTTCCTTCTTGCTAGGGTCGACCTTATCGTTGTCGATGAAGGGTGACTCCCAGCCAAGGAATTGATCAACAATGTTCCGCGAGAAGATGCCACCACATTGTCGGGCCAAGAAGTCAATAGGCTTTTTGGTAGCAAATGATGCCTCGTTCTCGTTGAAGAAGGCGTTTACCTGCCAACCCGCCGAAGTCAAGGAAGAAGTAACAACCGTGACCTGAGCGCGTGTATCCAGTGCACCACGAATCTGCTGGCTAGTGATGACAACGTCATAACCAGCAAGATAGATATCTTGCTCCAAGGTGGTGCGACCAGAGATGACCACGAGCACTGGAAAGCCCAGTTCAGCGGCAGCGGATGACTTCTTACCAAGCTCCTCAAAGAAGCGCGACTGGATCTTCTCAACATCGGGCTCAAACACAATGGGAACTTGGCCATCAACAGTTCCGATATCCTCTGTGTCATTGCTCACAGTGTGAGCTGCACAACTAACGACACGGTGCTCAGAACCATGGGTATAAGCAGTTGGGTTCTTCTTTACGACAGCATCGGTGTCGCACAGTGAAAGCCAGGCTTGGGCACGGGGATTGGCCAAACCAGAAACCATCGTCTTGATGGCCAGGTAGTCGGTGATGTGCCAGCCCTGCTTCTCTGGGCCAGACATGTCCTCAGGGACGGCAAGAAGAGCGACGACGAGTGTTTTGTCGTCGACATCCGGAAGAGATCGAGTGACCACAGTGGCATCGAGGACAGCACCATCGATAGTTGCCGGTCGGGCCTTGAATTCGGCCGCCGTGGGCACGAACTTGGTAGGGGACTGTGCCATCTTGAGATGGTGACAGAAACCTTTGTCGCTGTCAGTAAAAATTTGGGCTTGATCGACGAGGTCGATTGGCAGAGCCGAAGGAGTGGAAGTGTTTGGGAGTGGAAAGCAGATTTGCAGGAGACTGAGTAGATTGGATGATGGTGATTCGGGTGCAGCGACCTGGAAAGGCCGATGGGTATGTGAAGCAAGAGCTGGGCAGGAACGCGCCACAGAGAGAGGTCTGCGTGAGTGTCCTGCCAACTTCTCCAGGGTCTGGTGATGATGACTTGGAGGAGGGATGCTGATAAAGGTACCAACAGGTGGTGTGAGGGATTGAGGAAGAACGAATGCAGATAGAATGAAAACAAGAGATATATGAAAGAGTCCTTCTTACCTGGACGATCTTGTATCTGGGTTTCCGTTGTTGGGGGGTTGATGTTATGGGAGGGTAGGGAAATATTGGGAAGTGTGTTGCCCAGGGCAGGCAGGTGGAAAAAGGCAGTGAAGCGTACGTCAAGTAGAAGGTAAGATCAAAATCGACGCGTCCAAATAAACATGGGTAGGTACGTCGCCAATCGACAAAGATGCTCTCGGTATACTCTGCCAGCTTGGTGTGCAACTCCTAATATCGCCGTGCAACTCCTGATATCGCCGCCGACGACTTATATGATTTGGGCAGGGTGGAAGGGTGGCAGTGCTCCCCGATATCTGCACAAGACAACAGTAGTAGGTAGCTTCTTTCTTGGGATCACTCTGAAGTGAATAAATGCACAATCGATGTTTAGAAACCTTAGCGCCTAATGTTTACAGTGGCAGCAGGCACGCGTTATTCCGTTGACCGCGTTACCTCCAATCCCCCGTTTGGTCGATTTTGCCTACGTTGACCGGACTCTCCTGTCAGTTGCCAGTGCCGATTGTTAAGTGCCTAAGGTAAGGTATTAAATTTTCACTTGCTCTTAGGGCCTTGCAAAAACCCCTTACCTATCTATCTGGCTGTAGAATCCGTAATGCATCCGTGTGCTCGTTATGTTTGTTATTAATGTATTGGGTCTGTTTTGAGAACCGTTACATACAGTATGCCTCTTTCCCCTACCTGAACAAAGGATGGGTAAGTTGGCAAATATCCTTTGATACCTATCACTGTGCCTTTCAACTCATCCAATGCTTAAATCGGAATATCTGTTGGTTGGACTTCGCCATCGGCTCTATCAACACTTTCAACCATCCACCCGATCGAGCGTTAGGCACATGTTCTACTTCATGATCCAGGGGGCCTTAGGGTGCTTCGTCTAAGCTTGCTCGGCCACCATGTCCTTTGAAGCTGACAGGTTGATAAGATCTTCGACCACGTGTAACTGCAAGCATGTTAGCCGTAGCTGATCGGGGGGCTTATGAAGCGCGCTTCAACAGTCATGGAGATATGTAAGATATGAGCATTGGGAATGGACTTTCGGAGGAAGTAGAACCATCCATGGGCTACGCGAAATAGCCCTCTCACGGTTTTCCCACGATTGTTGTATGTTTGGTAACGGAGTATGGATAGAAGAGAGAAGTTTGGTAGAAACACACATTAATTCGGGATCTCTGTCTGTGGGAGTGTAAGTGCCTAACAATGTTCCCGATGATCTTTGATGTATATTGGTACAGTTGCGTTTCACAGTAGGAATACTGGATGATCTGGATGCGTGATCTGCATGGACATCCATACCTAAAGTACCTAACTATGTGGTGACACGAGGCAGTTCTGTTGCAATTGGTTTGATTTTCCACTGTTGGTATAGAATTTTGTGGCCGCCACTTGAGAAAACATGGCATCACAACACAGATCTTGCGCTGACATTATGTAGTTCGACCCAAACTCAGAAAATATGAGCAGACTAAAGCTTCTAAATTGCCTCCATATAGATGTGGTTTCCATACAGTATAAAAAGGCATTTGACCATGTCCAGGCCACGAGTGGCATGATCGTACTGTAGCCATACTGCGCTTCGGACTCATGATGAATGATGGTGTTGGGTGTTGACACAGCTCAACTTATTCGAGGATATAGTTATACTGCTATGAAGTGGTTTTTAGGCTATTTTCTTTCTTTTGAGACCTCCGTCGGACAATCCTAACAGGCATATGTATGTTGTTGTGCTGAGTTCAAGACGGTATTATGGTTATCCTTCCTTTCTAGCAGTAAACACATCTCCCAAGCCCATTCTCTTTGCTACCCCCAGCACGAGAACAAGAACACATTTCACATGGGCCTCACGGTTGGGAAAATATGATTGATTTTCACAAGGGCCCATTTGGTTCAGAAGGGTTCTTAGGTAAGGAACGTCCCGAGCCTGTGTATAGATCCATCAGCAGCTGCTAGGTGGTTAACCCCCAACTCGTTGGTACGATTTCAACCATGCTGTGATACCAGGCCTTGAGAGTTGTTCGGTTCCTTCCGCGGAGCATACTAATTACACTGCAGATGCTCTTGACGGGAGTTGGTCGGGTAGGGGGCCGGTCGTTGAGAAGCCCCGGATGTTGTGCCTTCGCTGGATGCATCTATAAACCATGGATCATGGTTCTTGCCGTACATGTAAAGGTACCCAGGGAGCCAAGTCGCCACTGGCTAATCGATCGGGCTGAAAACCCAGTGGTTCTACGAATAGGGGGAAAGCATAGCTACCTCACAGCCATCATCCACAATAAGAGACGTGCCCTTTTGTTGATAAAGGTGGGGGAGTCTGGACGATTCAACGTAGTATTTCTGCGAGTCAGCAGCATGATGACTCGATAGTTAGGCTTTAACGGCTTCTGCAGTGTTAGTAATTAGCAGACAAGGTTGAGCTGTCAGAAATTAGAATTTTGCCATCGAGCTGTTGCCTGACGATCTTGAGGTTTGTAAGCAGATTCGTGGGACCACGGCCCCATCCGTTCGATGGAGTACTCTTGTTGCAACCTCGGATCTCATCATGTATCAGATACCAAAGCCAGGGGTTGAAAGCGGTGGGTTCGGTACGACTTCCAGGAACGGGGGCTTCCTTTGACAGAGTTAGATGATATACAGATCAGAAGCTGTGCCGCTTTCCAGGTGCACCAGGAGACCAGCTATGCGAGCCATGGCACAAGGTTGTCAATGCACCCCGATGCGATATATAACATCTCTCTGCCCAAGAGGGGCTCAGACGGAAGACTGGGACTCGGGAGACTCGACATACGGACAAGGCAGTGATCATCGATCATCGCACGTCGAACGAACCGCAGTCAATTTACCATGTGATGTTTTTAGGAGCCAGGTCCTGCAAAGCTGTAGAATCATTCGAAGACCCAAGCAGAGGATCTTAAGTAGAAGGGCCTCGACCCGTGTAGTGGCTACGTTCGTTGCGCGTTAAGTCATCGGCTCAGATCTGCCCACCACAAGTCTTCGATGCATGTCGGTTGAAGCTACTCAGATGCATATTATGGCTTATCAAGGCGGCCCAAACATTCCAGAAGAGCATCGAGATTACAGTAGCCCAAGGGGTTTTCTCTTTGTTGCGCCTTGCCCTCCGAGTCATCAAAGAAGCGGCAAGGTTACCCCGGCTTAGACTGGGTAAGCGAGGCTGTCGTCCTCGGTTCCGGGGTCATCGTTGGGCAGAAATCGCGGCGATCCAGCCCGGTGGGAACATCTTTGGGCGACAAAGCGACAAATGACCTCTGAAGATGCCATGACCTCTGCTAGCCATCATTAGCCCAATAACCGTCTTTATATAGTGCCCGCCTCTAGCTGATTAGCCTCGTTCAATCTATGCTATAGACAACTACTGGACAACCAGTTGGTATCTGCCATAGCAACGGGGATATTACTGCCCCTCCTATAACCGAAGAAAGCGCCTTCGTCCGAAAGGAAATGAAGACCTGTCCCATCAACTCCGGAAAATACATACCTACATCGGCATGTTGAACGAACTGTGGTGTGACCCATTACCCGCTGGAGTGGGTGGGGCGGACCAGCATGGCAAAAGGAAAAAAACGTTCCTGAGAAATGCCATCCCGACCCATGTGCTGAACATAATTACTATCACTCCCATGGTATTGGTCATTTGCCGGTTGGTACCTCGACTATGAAGTATTATTGCCTCAGTTCAGGCATCAACCCAGCATGGGTCAACAGTGAGGGAAAATTGTGTCGTCTCCCAGCAAACAGAAAGAAGATACACCGGCTGACTGGCTGTGTGACCATACTCCGATGTAGAGCAAGCAATTCACTCATTTATTGCCTGTCACACGGCGCATTGGGTTCAGGCATCGAGGCCCAACACAGGAGTCGAATACAGCCAGGGACATTCAGACAACCGTCGTCCCGTAATGGGGAATCTTGAGACGAGTCGGCAAACCTCGAGCGCCTGCTGGAGATGTTTCCACGCTCCAAACCGAGCTGGCAGGGGGGCGAAACCCATATATTTGCCGTTTCTGTCAAATAACTCTGAGTCCCGTGACACTCAAACAGTCCATATGGTGGTTATGTAAACATGCCCGGGCTTTCGTCCTGCCCCAGTCGGGGGGCAATGCCAAGCAACTGCGTGCGCTCCGTGCCGCTCTGTGTGTGCGACCCAAAAAAGTTTTGCATGGAACCAACTGCAGGTCGTTGGAGCAGTCCCTCTCCATCGCCATCGCTTCTTGACGATTCTTGACATTTCTCGTGATGGCTGAGCGGGATTGCTCGTGTACGGTCCTCTTTTCCAGAGGCCTAACATGCGGCTAAGGAAAAAGGTAACATGCTACTACAAGTTTGTTGTAGTCGAAAAACCTGGCGGCTCTGTTCAGGGCCCGAGGACACGAAAGCCAGAGCGCCGATCCTCAAAGGGAGTTGCAACAAGTACAACGCCTAAAGGGGAAACACAAAAGACAGGGTCTCGCAAGCCCTTTAGTGCCCGGGAATTGGACAGTCATAGGTTACAGTCTTAGCCCTGATCCTTGCTGCTTAGGTTGCTATTCTAGAAGTGGAGGAGGGAGAGAAGCGAGGGACGAATGAGCACACGAGAGGCGTTGACGCAACCGCAAGCACACCTCTCCATCGCTCGAGCATAGATTGCACGTCATCGTCCATGTCCATTGCTCGCTTTTACCCCCCCACCATCACCACCACCATCTACTACTAGGTCAATTCGGTCTACCTTTGCACTAGAAATGTTCCACGGCCGGCCTGCATGGGTTGTGGTATTTGCTACGGGCAATGGCGATGTACTGTCTACGTGCTACATAGGTTAGATGATACACGGTTTTCCAATCACCCCCACCTGGGTCAAGGCAATGCTCACTGCATGTTGCTGCAACCGACGAAATGAAGAGTGTTATTATTGTTGTTCCTACTGCCGCGATTGCTGCCAACTTGCTGTACTTGCTACAATCTTCCTGCTGTTATTAGATGATAGACTCCCTCCGGAAGGATTCGATCCTTTCTGTGCAGCGTCCTGCTCCCGTCCCTTCTCCTCCCTCGTTCGTGAGCGCTCAACCTGTACCTTTACTAGGTGGAGGAGACCGTCACCCTCTCTGACCTTTTGTGATATACACACTTCTACAGTGATCGTTTCTTCATTGATCGCCTTTCGCATTTGTCTCATTCGATTGCTGCCAGTATCCGGCATAACACACGAACAAGGCATCCACGCGAGAAACCGTCCGTCGGCCCGTTCCCGTGGTTCCTGTTAAAGGTCGACGACATCTGAGACGCAGTCAGGACTGCGGCTAGAGGCTACGGTACCAAGCTTTCTATCAGATTGTGTCATCCGGCTTGGATAGCCTGTCGATATCATTCGTCTCACCACCCGCGAATGAGATCACCCATTCCACCGCAAACAGCTTATTGTTATTATTACCTGCTGTGTTGTCAGTTGACTTGTCAAATCTCGACCTCCCTCCCGCAAATCACCTACCCTACTTGTTTTTTTTTTTCGTCTACGCATATACAACCTTGCTCGAACCGACCGGGCGGGAGCATCAGCAGCGGGCAGCAGCAGCAGCAGCAGCAGCAGCAGAAGCAGGCTGTTAACTCCACTCCTGTGCTTTTGCGCCTGCGCCGAATCAATCAGCCGAATACAAATTGACAGGCAGAAAGAAGTTGTCGTGCCTATTAAGTGGCGCGATCTCACCGCTCGCTACCTTTCCATCCATCAATCCCATACCTGTGCATACAGCGAGCAGCTGCCTGAGAGCCAGCACCCGCGAGGCGGGCCTGTCACTTCACTTTTACCCCACGATACATGCGCGCCGCCAGGACCCTTATCAACGAATCCCGACTGGGTTCCTGGCAAAGTTGCCGGATTGCAAATCGTCAGAGACACTGACAAAGTCTGTCCCCCCTGTCATGGCTTTTGGTGTATTCAGCTGCTAAACTATATGCGCAGCTTACATTGGTCGCTTGCATATTCGAACACACACACGCAGTCTGAGACTCCGGCGTCCTGTCTGCCCAAATACGACCCATCTTTTATGACTCGAGGACGTCCTGTGCGGAAGAGAGACTCTGGCTCCTTCCCCCCAATCCGGATCTTATCTTCGAAACCCCAAATCCAGGCTTATTAGAAACGACGGCACACTCGACCTACTCATTGGCTTGCACCAAATCGTGCCCAATCCTTGCATTTTTTTAGACGTCCGTGCCGCCTGGGGTAACATACTACGTCAGCCCATCCCTAGCAGCTTTTCTTGCAGGGCTCTACAAAACCCATTCAAAAACCCATCCTCGTGCCCCTCCCTCATTCACTGAGGTCCAGCCTAGTGAATGTCAGCAAGCAAAAATCCGCAGACAGCGCAAGCTGTCAATCAGTCCATCATCATCACCATGACCGACCCTCGATACAGACATCCTTCGGGGCGCCGGTCGCCTACCTTCAATCCGGCCCGGGCCTCCCTGCCCCATTCAATCGGATATACCCCCCCCTGGTATGGCGGGGATATCCACGCTGTGCCTACTGCTCGCTACGACTCGAGCGTCCCGCGTGTTTCTGGTTCTGGTTCTGGTGAACATCGCGCGGCACCAGCCGCTACCATTACCACGTACAATGTGACAAAAGAACCATTTCATAGAAGCTCGAGCGTCCGTGAACCGAGCCGGACCCGCCATCGCTCCTCAACTGTCGATGCGGGCAGCAATATTAAGCCAATCATAGTCACGACGAATCATTCCCGCCCTCACAATTCTACGTCTCATACATCCTCGGGCTCGGGACGACCTGTGAGCCCCGGCCAAAACCCATATCGTTCGAGCGAAGAGACCTACTATGCGCAACCTGCATCTTCTATTCGAGCGCGGAGCCAGCATCGCCATACCCAGAGCGCCACCCTGGATAACGATGAGCTATACAGGCTGAGAGAGCGCGTGGGTGGTGATGACAGGCTCCGAGCCCCTCGGCTCGGTCCGACTGACCTATATCGACCCCATAGTCGCCAAGGCGGATATGTGAGTCAACCACGGATTAGCACCAGTACTGTGGAGGACAACTTCGAGTACACAAAGCCAAGCGACTTGGTACGACATGATCTTGACCACGATGGCCCACGGAGCCGAGCAGGGCGCCGCGAGAGCTTTGACAGGGGCTACTACCGACCATCAGTTACTGTCACTAGTGACATCGGACGTATAGACGGTCGCCGCGGGCCTCCACCTGCTTCATCCGCCCTCGAACGGTACAATCGTGCGGCTGCAGCAGCGGCTGCAGGTGTATACGATCGCCCGCCCGTTACGATGCCTACTCCGCCCCAGGTCCCACCTTCTCCCATTCGATCCAGCCATATAGACACTGGCGACAGTATCACTGGTGATCGTCGGGCCTCGCGGCCAAGACCTGTTTCTCTCTACCAAGAATCCACTCCTCGCCAGTCGATGCCTGAGGACCTTTACCGTCCTCGAGAAGAGGAGCGCCTCCACAAACCTCCTCGTCGCGAAAGGGTCGACGAGGGTTACCGTGACGATGCAGTTGCTGCACGTGGTTTTGGCCTTCGACCGGAGTTTCTGGAACAGGCAGAGCATCGCCGTCCACTGGAGCTGGAGCGCCCAATCTACGACGAGCGGCGTTCTCGGAGAGAACCCGAGATTCGTGAACCAAAACGGCGATCGGATGAGTCTTTGGATCGTGCGCGTCCACGTGAACGCAGACCATCTGAGCTCAAAGAACGTCCCTTCCGTATAGAGGATGACCGAGGCAGCGAGAGGAAAGATAGCAGGGACAGTGTACGTGGCGAGAAGGTGCGCGATAAGGTTGCTGCCGGACTAGGGGTAGCAGCAGCGGCCATCGGTCTAGGCGCAGCCGCCAAGGATAAGGATGAAGGGAGAGACAGCAAGGGTTCTCCCAAGCGCCGCAGTGGTTCTGATGAAGGCATTGAAACAGCAGGGCCTCGTGCAGCAGACCGCTACAAGCCTCGAGAGAAAGACATCGAACGGAGACCATCCCCTCAAGATCCCGCCGCCATCGAGCCCAGACGGGAAGCACGCAGAGATAGGAATGAATCAGATTCGCGGGAGCGCGAGAGGGAGCGCGAGCGTGAGAAGGAACGGAATCGAGAGAGGGAAAAGGAAAGGGAACGTGAGCGGGAGAGGGAACGTGAGCGTGACCGAGATCGTGATCGTGATCGAGAATACAGCAGACGAGATTCTGAAGCTCGTCCTCTTGATGCTAGACGGGATTCTGAGGCGCGTCCTATTGATAGCAGGGAAGCAACCAAAGATAAACCTACTGCTGCCGATGAAGAAAGTTCCGCTCCTCCCAAGCGCCGCCACAATACCTCAGTGGCAGCTTTCGACCCAACCGATACCAAAGGGTTGATGGACCTCAAGGCAGAGTTAGCTGCCCGAGAAGGGGAAGGCAATCCGAAGGAAAAGGAACGATCTGCCCCCAAGTCTGATAGTGAAGCCCCATCCGGATCCGACAGGCAACGCCAACCTTCGCGGGACCGATCCGAGTCTCGCGGCCGCGAACTAGCTTTGACTGAAACCGAGCAGAAGCAGGTGCGGGTCGTGTCGCCTCCCAGAGACAAATCAGACCAGAAGCCTATCAAAGGTATTCTCAAACAACCCAAGGACTCGTTCCCGAAGAGCCTCATCCAGTCCGGGAGGGCGTCGCTCCTCATAAAGGTGACAAGACAAAGGCGGATGCCCCGGAAGGTGCTCGCTGGACGAAGATCAACAGAAAACTCGTCAACCCTGAAGCCCTCACCATCGGCAAAGAGAGGTTTGAGGTGCGCGACGATTTCGTTATCGTTCTCCGCGTCTTGAGCAAGGAGGAGATCCAGCAATATGCAATTGCTACGAACCAGTTGAGAGGTAAGCGGGAGTTCCATTGCTGATCGCCGTCATTGAATAACAGCTGACAACTTTGTAGAGAAGCGAAGACGGGAGTATGAGCGGGAGAACGGGGAGGACGACTACGACGACAAAGGTCGCGACCGAGATGAGGAGGATCGAAGAAGACGCCATCAACGGCGTGGGTACGAAGACGACGACGACGACCGGAGAGATCGCGATCACCGCCGCCATCGACGTGATGAAGATGAGGCTGCAGAGCGACCTCGGGCCTTGGAGTACGGAGACCACGACAGACATAGGTCCCACCGAGAGAGAGAGAGGGAGACCAACACTTCCAGTCTGGACGATAGAGACAGACGATAAACGGCCCTAGGATAGTGGTGGATCAGCAGGGTTCTCTGGGGGCATTTATACGATTTTCATTTGGATTCCCAACGCTATTGTTGAGCTTTTATAGGACTGCTACGATTCAGTATACGCATTGGGGAATTGTTTTGTTCTTTCTGGCTATTGTTGGCAATGGTGGGTGTCTGTACGAAGGCAGTTAAGGGGGGCATGACTTCTTGTATACCTACCTATTTAGTTCTTGGGACGTTTGAATCTTATGATACCATTTTCTCTTCATAACACTCCGGACACCTTGTTTGTATCTAGCCCACGTGTCCATGATGTAAATCTGCTTATTATCGACATACGACCGACTTGTTAAGTGTACCTGAGGTGAAGATAGCCCAAGTTACAAAATGACGAAAGGCAAAGAGACCCCCAGCGCTTGTCCATAGATGTATCTGTAGCTCGTCATATTATGCCGTGAACTGTACACCTGGCTGGCTCAACTCCTTTCCCCTCCCCAGTTACTCACTTTGAAAAGATGTGCGTGAACTGGAACGCAACATAACTGAGGAGGAGATACCTCCCCCACCCCCCTCTCTGAACCAGTAACGCTCACGCGTACAAAGACCATGTGAAGAGGCTCCGTGTCCTTCCCTCAGCCTTGTCTACCAAGGAACTGGGACATCATAGTGCAAATAGGTCAGTTGAGTGAACCTCGTATAGTCAATGATGCTGATATTTGTTCATTATATGGCCATGCCAGACAGCTTATATATTCCTTATGGTCGCATGTGTAGTGCAGTGTAGCGGTCGGCGTCTCCTACGATTCGATATCAGCCCCTGATCACGATGCTCATGCGTCACATCCACCCACCACTTATCACTTACTCCTATGAGCTGGTCTCTTGCCAACAAATCATGCACGTCCGAGAAAGTAAAAGCTTCAGAATAGATACGAGTCTCGAAGCATGTAAGCGGCTACTTGCAGGCTGGCTGCATTGTCCCGCTCCCTTCGCAGCCTTCGAGAATAAACAACCTTACATGTCGGCTTCTCACTTCCATACTATCGCATATCTACAACTTGATATTTAGGAAATACTACATGACTAGCGCCCTTGAAGCGTCTCCGGCCGCATATGGCCTGTCTGCCCCGAATCCCATGAGCGAGCCAGCCGGTCGATGAGTGCATCAGCGGTTATACCTCCAAGTTGCTTACCTTTTCGCCTTCTTGATAGCTTGAAAGATGCTCCCATTGCAAAACGTGGTTACTCAACAATCGAGGTCCTATTTTATCCGTCTAATCATATCTAGAACAACAGCGTCTTGTACTGTATCACACGCACCTCACATGTAATAGAGATGGAAAAAGTTGGTACAATACGGCCAACTCCTCAGGGCCATCCATTCATCCAAGCATCTTCATCCGGATAGCTGCAGTATACCTAATCTCTCTGTTCTATTCTTAGAAACAGCCTGTGAGTGGCGGGTGAGTGAGTGCCTGTGTGCTACCCAATCAAAGGGGACATGAGCTCATTGCATGTAACATTCTCCCAAATCATTCCTCAGCCGCAATGGCAATGTAGTATTCGAAGAATTATCCAGTGTGACCCCCTATACCGCCATGCCACTCACTCACTCACTCACTGACCGACTGACTGACTGACTGACTGAATCGTCTCTCTCAGCATGTCTATCTTACTATTTCGCAGCCTCCCTCTGTGGTCAACGTACGCACGCCTATCGCTTGGGGTGTGTATAGTAAATGATGTATGTAGATCTCTCCGTCTCCCTCCCCCTACGAGCTGGTTGCCCGATACATCGATCCAACGATAACAAACTCAACAACAGCTTGGGTTTCCTTCGGAGATTATCGAACATCATAAATTCGCCGGGAACTTTCCACTGATTGTATGTATGAACGAACCACCTCACATCCACCCAGCCCAAGTAGGCAGGCAGGGAAAGAATGTTGGATCATCACTGTATGTACGTGCAGCAAGTTTTAGTCTCGTTGGCGTTAGAGAATAGCTTCGGAGTTCCCGCACTAATCATCAGTTCTATGTAATAGAACAGCCATAATAGGAATAGTAGGGGACTGGCTAGGCGACTGGGGACTATAGAACGGGGACTCTGATATTGGAGTGAGTTTGCTCTGCTTCTGCTGCAAAAGTAAAAGTTCTGGGCCTCTAGCACACACACAGTTGCTGTTGGGTCTGCCCGTGATCGCCGGGGGCACACACATGCAATAATGTAATGGTTTCATTCTACCAGCCACCCATTCCCTTTAATCTTAGATGGCTATTTCCATTCTGTCGATTCACGTATGTAATTACCGTTAAGAAGAGCATGTACTATATCTGAGGTGGAAGCTTCCGTCAATTCGATACACGTCGTACGGCTTTAGGTTTCCATCTCGTCTCATTTGGCGACTATACTGGGACACTGTTATATAATCAACGACTCTCGATCTGTACCGACGCCACTAATACCTGAAACTCCACACATACAAGTACAGTAGATACATGGTAACCCAAGAAATCCGTATATGTGCGTGAATGACTTGAGCTACAATGCAGAAATGTTTCTGTCTGTGTGCTAAAGTGGTTCTGGTAGTGGATAGAGCTCCTCTCTCTCTCATATTACCCTGTCCCCACCTACTGTACCTCGTCCACCAACCCCTGCCATGTCACTTTTCAACCCCTGAGCTTTGCAGCAGCAGTCAAGCAGTATGTAACTCAATTCTATGATTACGAGAATGTCTTGGCAACGTGTGCCTGTCGTCGGCCCCCTTCCCCCCCCCCCCCAGACGACGCGACAAGAGATTCCACACAACCACCGCCCACCTAGCCACCCACGTCGTTGAGATCCCAGCGACAGAAGAGCGGAAGAAGGTGGAGAGAAGCGCCCGCCATCGCGTCGTCGGGGGTCAGCACACCATAACTCCCCTGTTAGCTACACCGAGCGAGAGGCCCAGAGCACGTGGAAAGGCCCCAGGGCCATGCCTGCCAGCAGACGCGGACGGGGGGTTTGAGGGAAAGCGCTGACAGGCAAGATAAACTACAGTACTGGTTCACTACGGAGATATATACATACACATACCAAATAATAGCATGTACAATCGTAGAGTGTTCTTGTACACTACCTACACTGCAGATAGGTTGCTCCGGACGGCGGTCGACAAGGTTCTCACCTCAGTTCGCTGCAGGAACTGGACTTCGCCGGATGCAACGTCTTGCGGCAGCGAGCGAAGGAGGAAAAAAAGTGAATTTTCCCAGACTCCAGGTACAGCAGTACTGTAAAGTTCCGTGGACACGCACGCGTCATGCGCGAATTGCCAACGGAATAGGACAGAGCAGTACAGAGCACACAGAAGAAACGTACCATTGATGACTGCCCACACGCGTCATGTGTGTGGTGTGGTATGTGGACAGCAGCAGCCAGAATCTCGGGCGGACCGAGTCTGTCTCTGTGCCTTTGGGAGGGTGTCGCTGTAGTAATAGTAGTAGCATGAAGAAGTGACCTTTTTGGTCAAGATACTGCCATGTACATCCGGTATCTGGCCTACATACAGTACATTCATCATCCACCCGCCACTGCTTACTTGCGTCGTCGATGCGATGCAAGTGATAAGTGTGAGAGATAGTGTGTGGGCACGCAGCTCGTGTCGATGACTCGTTCATTGTCGTCGCTGTCTGTCGATTTGCAAGCAGCTGCCGGACTTGTGACGATTCATGTTTCCGCAATCGTTCCATAGTGATGGGACTGGCGCAGGAAGGGTGGTGTGTCCTGCATCCTTGCAGGGCGAGGAGCGCGCGACTCGACCGACCGACAAGCAAAACCCACCTGCGGCCGCCTTCCCATTTTGACCGCATCGCGGTTTCTGGTACATACACATCGTATCTGCAGCAGCGCGAGTGCTGCTGCTGTATGTCAGACAGTGCCACACATGTACTGTACAGAAAGAAGGTGGAGGGCTTTGGGGGAACCATCCTGGCCTTTCGTTTCGATACACACCTCTACACACGCACACACACGCACCACCAGCCATCTCATCTTTGGTTGGCAGGTGCTGTTGGGTCTAACAAAGCAGACACCCGACAGCCGACTGCGGTTCGTTCTCCAAACAAGGGAGGAGGAGGAGGAGGAGGAGGAGGGAGGAGGAGGGGTGGTGTCAGCGCGGCAAAGCGAGACGGGGAGCAGGGGGCTGGTGCAGAGGCGAGCGAGCGAAAGAGGGCGACGAGAAAAGCAGGGAGCAGGGAGCCCATGCAGTGCCCACACACTGCTACGCGTGCTGCGTGTGTGCGTGCGGAAACCTCCTTGCCCATGGTACCGTAGCATCATCTGCCGTTCTAAAATCGCTTCCCAGTCCATGAAAATGCAAGGTTCAGGATGAAGGATCTTCCTCTGGGAACTTTAGGAAGGGTTCCCCGCGCCTACGAGATGTTTGGAACGCGACCTTGCCCCCCTGCAACTTCCTACCCTCTGCCCCTAGTCCTAGGCGAGTCAACGGTGACTAGCTTGGTCTTCTCGGTGCGAGACTCCAGGTCGAGAAACTGTGCATACAGATTTACACATCCATATGTATGAGCATCTTCAGAATTTTCCATTTTTGGAGCCCCATTGTCATGGCGGATTGGAGCCCACGCTCATCAAACCCGTCGGGCACCGATGCTCCATTCTGTGATGCTACATATCTAATCTTGTTCAGATTGCGGGGTTTTAATCATGGGCAACAATAAGAGAAAGCTGGGTCAAACAAGGTCATGCTTCCTTATTATTATAACTACTACAAGTATCTTTATTTATAGGGAGCAATTTTGGAAGCCCCCCCATCGACTTCCAGAGGTCTGGTATGTACATATGGGCAGCTTGGGGAGCATGGATTATGCATATGTATCAAGGCATCCCTGGCCATGAGATTAGCTGGGGCCAGGGTGGTGGGCGATGGAGTCGAGTCCTATGTACTTCGTACATTTTGTACGACGGCGCCACCCATTTGTTGGTTTATGCGGTCCAGATAGAGGTACCGTTGGAATGTCAATGTCCGTCCAGTAACGGAGAAGAGAAGACATCTGATCGCGGCAGTGCCTGGCAAGCCCAGTAGCCTCTGATGGCAGGTTTTCCGCAAACTTGGAGAACCAGATACACCAATGGCAGGATTTACGCGGAAAGAGACCCTTCAGTCAGTGAATCAATACCCAGTAACCCAGTACTCGGTCGGCCCCATCTATCTTCCTTGTCCATATGTGATGGGCGATAGCAGCCAGATGCCAGATAGCATCCACTTTGCCAGGCCTTTCGACGATGATATGCTGGGAATAGCCAGAGAACCTAGTCAACCCTATCGTGACACAGTCGTGGCAGTCCCGAACTGTCGGAATCTTCTTGTTGGCAGGGCAGGGCGCGGCATGGCTGTGGATTCCAAGGGCCGAAAGGGGCAACCTACTCATCCAGCTTTCGGGCGAACGACGCAAGGGGGGAGCCTCGTCTGGGTGTCTTTCAATACTATTCTCACGAAGAGAATGCTGTTTCCGTAATGGTGACTATTCTGCCGTCATCCACCGGAGCAAACTTGGCGTTCGAGAATCCAGTGAATCCTGCCCCGGAGCTAAGATCGTACAGGCCGAATCATCCGCCGAATAGGAGTTCCCAATCAGGAATCTACCTCATCTCGTCGGTTTCGAGGAGAGGCCCAATGTGATGTTATGCCGAGGGAGTTGTTGCGGTCCAATGATACATTTCATAATCATGGCCGTGGACCTTGGGTTTGATACCGATGTTGGGCAATGTATGACTATTGCAAATCTACCCACCTGCTGAGGGTCAGCTCACAGGCGTTTCCCTTTGCGGCAATAAGAAAGCTAAGAAGCCCTCCGAAGCTACGCCGTATGGGTGTGCCCTATCTGCTAGACAGTACGGATCTGGGAAGAAGTTGCAAGGCCATGTCAGCAATTGCCGGTTCCTTCCGTCGATAGAGACCTTCTTACACGTATGGGTATGGAGCCCTTGCGGGCCATGCTCGCCCGATAAACTGCAGTGCAATATATACAAGGCATGATATGCTGCACGGTGGCCATGTCCGTAGGTATGGCGACTAGTAGCGACCGGTAATTCATGCGTGTCTGTTTGCTACGGCAGTTGCCTCCTTCTCGTCCTAGAGAAGGCAACTGCATTGACTGGCTTGTAATTGTCCAACCTGCGGTGAGCTAGGCAGAGGAGTGCTCCGATGGAGGCGGGGAAGGGCATATCGTTGGCATTATCATTGCTTTTTCCTGTGTCAGGACGTGATATGTTTGCCCGAATCTGGCCAATGCCTAGTGACATGCCACTGGAAATCTGTAGGAAAAGCTGCAAGGGGTTTGGGCTAGAGAGCAAGCATCGATATTCCCCCCCACCCCCCCTCAATCCCGACGACGGCTGGAGGGACTGAACAATGGGAATCTCACATATAGATCTCCTTGTCTATAGGGGATTCTCTGCTCCCTGAGCCGGGTCTGCCCATGTGCCCCCGGCGTCAGATCTTCAACATGGTATGTTGACTTGGAGGTAGGGGGGAAAGGCGCGGTGGTGTTCGTGAACAGAAGGAGCCCCTGCTCTTGCTTGAAACACATTCTCGAGTCGAGAACGTGATACAGGGACGGGTCCATCTGCCTCGAACTTTGATTGTCTGTGACGAACAACATGTTGCTTTTACGATTCGAGGCCAATGTTCGTGATGAGAATGCCGAGCCATGTCGCCGGATCCCGTAGAAGGTTGAGCGAGCCAAATAGAGTACGACTCGGCCGTGACATGAAACCCACTAGTAGGAGTTCCTGTCTTGAACAGGTGCGGAATGTAACCTCACAAGGCAGTTGCTGTCTCTTGTTAAGGGTCTTCGTACGGATAGGTATGTAATGCAACGGAAGTCCGCCCAGCGAGACCCGCCGCCCTCGCTATTCCTGCGATCCGGACACGTCGATTGCCCGAGTCCGACCGGTGGTGCTGTGTGTGTAGAGGCTGGGCGCCGTGCACACCTGAACTATGTAGGCAGTATCATCTCACGCCCTTGAGGCATTTTCCCAATGAAGGAATTCAACGTGTCTATCACCCGGATGGGCTACCGCTGAAGCCGCTGTTCTTTGTCTGCATATGCGTACATACTAACGGGTCTCATGCCTGTTTCGACCAACCTAGACGAGGAACTTCACGACGCGCTAGCTACGACCGATGAGAACAGACTCGACTAGCAAATACAAGTCGAAATAGTGAAGTGGATTGTGGACTCACGAACGAGGGTTTACCGGCAACTAGACAAGGGACAACGGGAAGAACATGGCACCATTCTTTGGGGTCTAATCTCCTGCAGAGTCCAGACAGTATCGAATGCAATGAACCGTTCGTTGCAACTAGTTCTTTCAACTACCGTCGAACCTGCAACTACTGGGATTTGGAAGCTTATTCTGGACTTATTGCTCTGGCCCATGGGGCATCATACTCTTCTTGCTAGGTTGGTATCCATCCAACATCACTCGATATTATAGCATCATCTAACTCTTAGTCCGAACCCGTTTTTCCCGCCAGAATGCAGCGAGTTCGAGCTGCGGATAACCTATTCTGGCAGGAAAAGGCCTCAAAAGTGGCATTGGAAGTTGTCTGTCATTTCCCGGTTGACCCTCATGTATACTTACCTATTACGTGTTCATGTTTAGTTGCAAATCAATCATCAACCATGATCAACTTTCTCTATAATCCTTACTGCTGCCAGTACCTACCGCTTAAAGATGGATGGCGGGAGCGGCCAAGCCGCCAATAACAAAGAAAGCCTACCAGTACCCTGCTCTCACGTTGCCCATGCATGGCGAAAATAGCGTCAACCACCGTTGCTCTCGCACACCCACCACGTCTTTCTTCTGACCACACCTCCCCGCCCACGTTGCAAGGGTGGCAAGTTGGGATGGCAGTTTCGCGAAGGCAATGTCTTCAAGGGGGGATGAATGGTGGTGGCTGTCTTGCCCTCGCCCTTGCTTGCCTGTCCCTACAAACACAGAAAATGGATCTTGATCGTGAAAATATACACCAAGTGGGGATCGAAATAGATGTCATTCGATCCTATTTTCCTGCCACCACCACGATAAGTGTAGTGTTTTTTTCTTGCTCATTCTCTTTCCGCTAGTCCTGATCCAATCACTGATTGATGCTTTGGCTGGTATTGCAAAATAGGCGGAGATTTGCAATGTCGTTTACGCAGACTCTCTCTCCCTCCCCAATAGACTGGCTAATATCGCATGTAGGACAACAGATACGTACCTACATACATACTATGCACGCATGCAATGTACAGTGGATGTTGGTGCACGAGAGCCGGGATGCTGCAAGTCCCGAACGGGGGGGGTGAGGGATCTGTGATCTGGAATACTTGCGACCTTTCAGCATGGTAGTCGTGGTTCATCTGGAATGGATCGTGGATGCTACACGCAGGTGCACTTTCAGGGGAGAGAGGGACCTCGGCAGCCATTGTTTTTGTCCAAAGCAAAGCCAACGCCAGGGGGGGGGGAGGTCTGTACAGTAGTAATTTTCCGAGTTGTCAACGGGATCGCAGCACCGTTCTCCTCCTCTAGGCAAGGGATGAAGAAGTTAGCTGGGTCCCGTATCCCTGAACCAGTTCAACGGCCGCCTCCAGGATGCCTGGACCTTGCACTTCCCCAGATACGACGGTGTGGTCATTGGCAAATGACAAGAATGATGACGAAACACTTCTTTCTGTTGCGCTATTACAGACAACCTCGGCTGGATTAGGTAAATGCATCACCATATCTCTACCGCACCAGGATTGGTCTGTACGTTGTTCGATAGTCTATCTACGTCTCAATGCAACATTACCTTCACCCTCGCACATCCTCAGTCAGTCCAAAGGAACTAGCCAGTCTCCGAGCCATGTCGGCAATTCACCCGCTCTGGTCACGGTGTAGGCTAGGAAGTGGTAGTCGTGTTTCAAGCTCTCCTCTTATTACGAACGGAGCGTGGGATGGCTCGTCCGTACGCGCATTAGTAGTATGTACAATACATGCACTCATCCCACGGCCGGCAGGAAGAAAACCCATATGGCTTTCGGGTCTTCCCCGATCCTATCACCGCACGCCAGGCAGGATGAAGTAGCAGGAAGTAGCCTGCCTCTCACCCATACCACATACAGCCAAGGTAAGGCAGGGAGGGGTGAAAGGGCGGATCGGTCGTTGCTTTCCAATATCGTTTACAGTCGAAGGTAGGCCGGAAATCGTCTAGTATGGGTGGGCTGAAGAAAGACCGGGCTCGGATTTGGTATTAATAGCATCCGTTTCATTTAACAGGCCTCAGATCTTGCCCCGAAACGAACAATGGCACTTACGCATACGTCTGCCCGCCCTGCTCTCGCGCTGCTCGCGTAGTTGTTAGCGTGGCCTGGCAAAACACCACGACCACTGCTAGTCCCTTCATTAGGCCTACCAGCCACCAGAATCCGTGGGAGAGATACTACATGTATGTGCGTACGTACAGTACGTGCAGCAGAGTATGGCGTACGCAGCTTGGTCTGCACGTTGGTGTTTCCTTGGAACTGGGTGAGATACAGTGCACTAGCCGTCCTGGTCCAGGCCTAATGGAGAAGGTGGTTATGGGGATCAGTCGGAACAATTTCGATGGCAGTCATTTTGCAGTAGTCACTGTCCCAACATTATATCCTGATTTGACTACTCGCTCGGCTTCCAATACGGTGGCCATAATCTAATGAGCGCTACTCCGTACGTCAGTGTCGAAATAGGAAACATAGGCGGTCTGATCGACGTTTGTCCATGCCGCACACGCAAGCTGCTGGCTACATATACTGTGGTATCTCTAATTCGAATTGAGTTTTCCGGAAGAGCCAAGTGCCAATGTACATATTAGTAATGAACCTATAGGTCGACACAGGCTGATAGACCGCCGGGCGGAGGCGTCCATTTCCGTTCTTGCATATTCTAATTTAACAAGCAGTACGGAGTATGGGCCCGCCATAGTCGCCGCCCTACTTTGGCTCAGTAGTTCGAGTGCTCTAGTCCGACAATGGAAAGGCGTTTTTATTTTTGTTTTTTCTTGCGCTCTTCTCTAATCCTCGAATACGAATCATCCCGGAGCGGACTTGTGAAAGAACCAACAGGCGGTGATTGTGGATTTCGGCACATCTTCGTCTAAGCTAAGGTCCCTCGCAGAACGGGTCTCCCTCCAACCGAAGCAGCAAGGCCAAAAAAGAAAAGATGGGCTTCCAGGCTACTCACAAAACCGCGCCGGTGGGTATTAGTGTGCGCTCTTTTCTTTTGACAAACGGTGAAGGAGAGACACGACATGGCTCATGGGAAAGAAAAAGAGTCAAGTGTCTCAGCCACGCACAGAGCGCTGGGGTGGCACAAACGAACCGGCAGTAATGGGAAAATTAGAGTAGAGGCAGTACGCACGTACATTTTTGATTCATTACGTACGCCACATTTCCCAAGCCTTACGGGTGGTAGCGGGAGGTGTGGTGACAGCAGCTCATATTTTGCCTCATGTCGCCTGGAAAACCATGGTGCTACGGCAGAACGTATTTCGTCCACGGAGATAGCGCGTGCGCTGAATCTCGCGTTTCTCAAGAAATATGTAGGGTATGGTGTGGGAGGGACCATGCATGACTGATTACACAGCAGCGTAAGCTCTCTATCGTAGGAAAAAGTACCCGCGTGCTTTCGTGTTATGGGCACCTTCTGTCTGTGTGCCACTTAGTCATCGAGGAACATGGTGTGTCGGATGTACTGTATCATCCTTGAAGTCCTGGACGGTCTGATCTTGAAACCGACACAATACTACTACTACGTTGACTTCGTCCATGGTCGACATACGTACCTTGTTGACTTCGCTACCTGTGTATGCCCAGGTGTGAATACCTAGCGCTTACCAATGGAAAGCGTTGCAGACGAACAACCCTCGTGGGGGCCTTTTCCCATCCTCAATCTGCCCTCATCATCCCTGCTTGTTCTCGATTTCTGCTGTTCAATATATCGTGTGGATGCCGATGCTGAGAGGGCGTCATATTTCCTTTGACGGAATATCATTGAACTTGCAATGGCACTATCAGTGTTTAGCACTGCTACTATAAATCTGCAGGGCCTGGCTGCCTGGGGCCACCAAACGCCGTTGCATCTCTGCCTGACTAACATACCTTGTTCTAGGTAAACAATATCCATGCTATCTAGCTTTTACCGATCCGTTCCGCTGGTACCGCCGGGTTGTTTGATGCTGGTTTAGACGACGTACAATAGGATCCCTGAAAGTTTGTTAAACGATGGATACCGTTTCGGACTTCAGACGAAGTACCGACAGGCTATATTTGTGTAGGACGTACATCGAACATCCATTTGAAACATAAAAAAACAGAGGAGTTACTACCGTAAAAGATGTCCCGCCACTGAACAGCTGTTATACGTTTCAGCACGATAGAGGTATTGCGGACGCATGAAATACCTGTACAAGGGCTCTCACACAAGGGTATGAATTTAACAAACTTTCAGGGGGGCGGGTGTAGGACTGCCGTTCCTTCCCATGTCTGTCAGCTAGGTTAAAAAATCCTTGCACCTACCGGTCTTGTTCCCCGCCCACGGAGAGAAACCGAAATGGATCAATTGAATTTGGACTGCCTGCCTGCCTAGGTTCTTGTCGGTGGCTTATTGTTCTAGCGCCGCTGCTGGCTTTTGACGGACTATGTACTTGACCGTCTTAACTCATGTAGGTAGGTAAGGTATGTATACAGTTGCACTCGAAGTGTATTTTATCTTGCCTTTCGGGCAAGTGTGGTCTCGCTGGAAGGCGTGTTGTGTTATTCTTGTACTGGCAGCATGTACCTACCCTGACAGGTAGAGAGCTCATATTCTCCCGTCTCCCGAAACAGTAATTTACCTTCGTTGCATAGAGCCAGGCTGTAAGATATGTATGAAATACTAATTATAACTTTCCCACCTAATAGGAACCTACCTGCCACCTTAACCCCTCGTGGATATAGGTCGGAATCAAATTGCTACTTGTCGCGGATTGATTGTGTAATATATTTCTCTTGTGCATCAGTAGGTAATTACAACATGTAGTAGATAGCCACTGTTATTTTCACCTGATCAGCATCCGGCGCAAGTTCAAAGGTGTATCTGATGTACCATGTACGTTCCATTCCTTCTTCCCTTAGTTGCGTTATGAATGGCTTCCCGACCGGACGGTTCTCAGTCTAACAACCCTGGAAGTCCATTCCTCCACAGAAAAGCATTTCAATGGTCTCAACGTGCTGCTAGAAAAGTGCGAGGGTGAGGGGCATGGATCAAGGGGGGTTGCAAGGTCAAAAGGTAAGCGTCCCTGGCCTGGGGTAGTTCCTGCACCCTTCTCAACGGAGGCATGCACAAACCGTACCATGCCTTAGCCTAGGGGGCACCATCAATCAATCGCCCTGGCAGTTCTGCTGGCAGGCATGCGATGCGTGGGATTGTTCGTGGGACTTCCCTGGCAACACTCCAAATCTGGCAGTCTCCTTCCCACTGTCTGTCAGAACCACGCCCAAATCCGTCTGGTTGGATTCCAAGTCAAGACAACGGTCCCTGGTCCATGTCTCTCCAGCATCCTGGTCAGGGCCGTTTTGAAAGAGGCCCGATCGTCCAAATTCGAACTGCAACTGCTACAGCTGCAGACGCGAACACATAGATTTAAGACCTCGAACCTCGAGGGCCATGTGTGGCTTCGGAAGTACTATTGAAAGAGGCTCATCAGCGCTGGGGTCTGCCTTCAGTGCTGTTGAGGCCGTTTCCAATAACCACCGGGCCGCCTATCCTCGTCAAAAGTGAGTGTTTTCCCAGGCAAAAGCCACACCAGTCTCTTCTTCTAGTGTCGTCGTCAACGCTAGCTATGTGTGTACATAGTTCTCTCGCTAAACTCGATACCCTGCTCGATGTGTCACTTCAAGACCGCGCTTCATGTTTCCTGGGTTTCACAAGATTCCTGTTGTGCCCGGTTGCGCATCCAAAGTTCGGGTATCAAGTTTCTAGACTTGCGTAGACGGAACTGTGAACTCTTCCGACACCAGGAAATTCAGTACTTGACTTTTATGCCGATGGGCCCTTGTAGAGTAACGCCGAAAGACATGCGATCTCTGGCATCCAAACATTGGTCTTCTCGGGCTTAAGGAACTCGAAGTTATGGGCGGTTTTTAGTCTGTGGTCGAACGCCTGTCTTGTACCCCCGCAGCGCCATCCCACAAAGGTGAGATCTCGGTTCTCCTCGAAATCTTACAGTGGTTTCTTTTCTTATATTGCTTTTCTCTATGGCGCCAAAACTGGATCAAAACCAAGCCCACGCGCGTGCCGCCCACGCGCCAGCCACGCGCGTTGGGCTTGAAAACCTTAGCCCCATTAAGTGCAGGGTTACCAGCAGGCCTCTGTTCTGTGAGAAGAGCGAATGCACTACGTAGCCAACGCCAGACTTCCCAAGTGCCCGGTCTTCAGGAAATAATGTGAGCGCCTCGTGTTCTCGAACAAGCCTGTATCGCGCCGTCCTCTCGTCACTTTCTGCCGGACTATAGTCATGGTATCGTTGAGAGTGAATCGGATATCAGTTTGATTTTGGACGTCGCCTCGGTTCTTGGTGCGCATGGCGTCCTGGCAAGGGTCAAGGCAACTTCAACTATCCATCCCTGCAGCCTTCCCGTGGAGTCAACGTACCCCTGAGGGTTTTCGAAATGGGTTCTGCACACCTTTAAGACTTGACCTATCCACTTGTCATTGCTGACGTACGTGGGTTTTTCGCAGAGCTAGTAGTATATCAAACTGCAATCGAGTAAAAGCCACTCACTACGGAGTATACGTCGTTTTTCGGCTTTGTTCCACATGATCCAACTCTCGTAGCTTCTGGTACTTGGAAGTCTTGTAGCAGATTCACTGCTAAAGGTACACCTCATCCATATCTGATATTTGGCACTACCACACCGCGGCTAGTTGCTTGTCTATCTGAGAAATTCCGGATCACACAGCACGGGTCGGATCCAATCAACCACGAGGTCTAATCCCGACTCCCGTGTAGTTTATTTGCCCTGTAGGCGTCGTCTTCTATCTTCCCCCCGCGATACGTCAGGGCCTGCAGTGACAGCTATCCTAAGTATTAGCTGAGTCAGGAATTCATCGATGCTTTGTCGTCGCACAAAACCGGAATAGCACCGGCGCGAACAGACCTGCTCGAAATTGCGCAGCCATGTACACAGTACAGATCACATATCCCACCAGAGAACCAAAGACCTAAAAATACGCCGACTTATGTAGACCTACATCAATGGCTTGGGTAGCAGGTCTCTTCTCCTGGGGGAACCGAACCAAGTAGATAAGCCCATTGCTCGGCCTCAGATTTCGAAGGAGGAACTTCCTGCGTCTTCCATCGTCCTGTTGACGTTACTTCGGTGCAAAACTGGCCGTACCTAAAGATACCATCGCTAGGGTTACTGCTTTCGAAAGTCGTGGTGGTAATACCGTTATACATTCACTACCCACCCGAGATACAACATTTACCCGATTTCTTATCCCAAATCCTCATCGGGATAGTGTGCACACCCACCCTTGCAAGTTGCCACGGCCTCTACCATCGTGATGGGACCATTCTATCCCTCCCCTTAATAAAAAACCAGCATTTGCTGCATGCTGTGGCCTGCAGGGGCTCGCAGGCTGTTTTCTCTCAATCAGCACCTTGCTCTCAGTACATGTATATACCAGACCTTGTCAACTTCCACCAAGGCCCGTCTCCATCACCGCACCTCTTTCATACATACATATTCTCTCCCCAAGGTCTTCTGTTCCCTGGCACCCTACCCGCATGACGCCCTGCAAGCTCGCGTCATCAGGACATATTCTCCTGGCTCTCGCTACATCATCCTAGCTCAACTCCAGTATGCATCTATCTCGTCCTAAATTCTGCCGCGCTTCTTGGAGCGCGATCGTCCCATCCATTATCCTGGCGCTGCCGAACAAGCACGCACACTAAGCAAGTACTAACGAGGTGTATAGGGCCCACGCTGTCTATCTAATTGGAACCCGGAAGCATAAGTCTGCGATTGATAGATTATCAGACTCCTTCACGACTGAGACATTCGGCACTGAGCGCGTCTACAGCCCATATCTACTGCTCGACTTTCAAACTGCCAAGGAAGAAGCAAAGTGCGAAACCAGGACTCGGCAAACTGATTTCATCATTGCGCGTTTGCTTTCTCGACTTCAAGGGAATTCCTCGGCAGCGCATCAGGCAAACACAGCTGCATTTGGATCTTGTTGTTTCCATACCAACTAGGACCACCCGGCTGCAAGAGAGCTTATTCCTTCTTTCTCTTCGTCTCTCCAATAAAGTAAGCGCATTCACTATAATCTCAACATATCAACACCCATCTGCAGCAACTATAGCCTGCTCTCAAGTGCCCCCAGAGAGCAAAGCGGTACAGTTGCGACGCTTCGGTGGCAAGCGCTCATTCACCATGGCAAATTCCCATCGCCAACCACGCCGAGCCTGATCGTCTTTTCTCTTTCCTTGGATGCCTGATATATAAGCAGGGGTCTATTTATATCGCTTTCACTTGCTGAGACACAAATGGATGTCGTTGGACCGCTCTGTGATGGGTCTCCACTTCAGCGTGTGAAGCGTATTATTTTTATAAACACCTCGAAACTGACAGGCGTGATGGCAGAGAATTGACCGCTGTTCCTCCAAGAACACATCCCGCCGTGTCGCCGACCAGAATTTGCAGTGTCTTCGATTTAAGCTCCCCCGCCAGAGTCTAGACTCGCGTCAAAGTAAGTTCTGAATGATCGTACTAAACTCTATCAGAAGCGCATTGCATCAGCATTATGTCGCTAGTCTGTCTCTGCGCACAGGCGCGTGACAAGTTGATGTCAGGACAGCCTGGCGACAGTAGTCGAAAGCACGGCAACTAAGCATCTAGGGCGGTCCGGCAAGCCGAGATCAGTTGTTGCCTGCATCTGCCATCGTTGGACTTTTCTGCAACGGCTGTCCCGAGATGAGGCCAGTGGGGACGAATGCGCTTCCACTTTCATGGATCATCGTTGTCCTGAAGAAGAATGATGGCATCGCGTGCTGACGAAGTTTTGATTGCGGCCAGACACGAACAAATACCTACAACACGCCCAAATCGACGTTAGGCAATGCTGATGAAGATGGTGCAACACCGGCATACCCCCCATCCTTATGTGAAGGACGAGCATACAAACGATCCTGTGAGTTCTGAATAATTCTTACTGCATTCTCGCGTCATGCCTTTCTTGCAATGCTTTCCATCTCTCTACCTTGCCTATCTTCAAGTTGTGGCCTCGCGCGTCATCTCAACCATACATTTCAGCCTCACGTGCGGCAAGAAATGTGCAAGTCAAGGGGTGCCCTTGCAGGCCGACAGCGACTGGGCTTCATTGGGATCACAACAGCCATGGAACGATCTTTTCTATCGCTTCCAGAAGTTTGGCTACCTTGTCGCAAGCCTGACCTTGCCCGGACTCGTCAAAAGGGAATTCAAGGGGGCCGATCTTGTTTCACAAAAGACCGGGGGATACATGCTCTGGAACAGGGCATGTGTGGGCTGCCTTAGCGTGCCAAGCGGAGTTGAACGGTCAAGAGCAGCGATGCAAATTTGGGCCATGGGCACCCCACTCACCCTCTCTTCCACGCAGTGGGATAGATGGACGGATGCTGCTGACGTGCCTGCAACGTCCGAGGGCCCTCCCAAGTGGAACGGGCTTTTAGTGCAGGACATCTCAGCATCCTTTGATTCGCAATCATGCTGCAGCAGTACCACTAGCCACACTGTAATCTTCAATGGCTGAGGGCTCCGAGAAAACCATCAGAGTTGATGGGATCGAACGAGTTACTTTGTCGGCGCAAGTGCAAACCAGATGCCGGCCATACAGTAGATCGGCTGCTAGACATCAATTGGCAGGCCCTGGATGCAATGGGCGTGCGGAGAAAGAGTTCAATGACAGCCAAGTTCTGGGTCCGTCACGGGCCCAGCCAGAGAGACGTCACGAGCGGCTTCTTGACAGCTACTGCCTCTTTTCAGAATGCGCGCGAGTCTGGACAGTGACGGTACTGCGGGAATCCGCTAGGCTAGACCCTGAAGAAGTCCTTCACCGCGGCCGGGGGGAAAAAGACTCGAGGTCCTTTTCTGGCGCTGTTTCTCTCTCTTCGGGTACGTCTAGTCAAGAACCTCGTGGGCAGATGTGACGACGGCGGAAGACCAAGTGATTGGTGGATGTAGCTGTCGGTCTCGAGTGTGGGGCTCCAATGGCGGATGGCCTTCACAACCGCCCATCATCTTGATTCAGATTTGCAAGAGTTGCCTCGCAGCGTTTCGCACTGGGTTCAACTGCAAAACGGGCGCGAATCTTGGGTCTGGACTGTTACAGCCTACGGGCGTGATGGAAGCGGATGATGGGCGATGGTATAGGCTTCTGAGTTGAGAGTTATGTTGAGCGCATTCATGCTTCCAAGTTGTTTGTTTGCCTGCTATCCTCGAAAACTCTCAGTGCAGTACGCCCGCGAACAACCTTGAAAGTGCGTCAAGCTTTGTACTCGCCGTACCTACTTTTCGGGGTACCTGGGCCATCACGCGGCAGCGCACTGGCTGGGCAAGTATCTCGAGTCGGATCCTCGTCCCACACCGCCTTACTTCTAGCTGGTTCGCCCACGAGAAGCTCCCCTGCACCGTCTTGCACCCCCGTCGCTGGCTAGCACCGGGTCTACGATACCCTATTGGGCAATCAAGTCCTCGTCAGGCTCGCTCCAATGTGTACCCATTGGTCACTTCATCTAATTTGCATCTTCTCCTTTGCCACCCCTGTCATGTCTCTTCCATGCGCTGTCCCACGCCTCATGTACTCTTTGATGAGCGCACCCCTCCCCTCCATCCTGCTGCTCCACCGCGAGAGTGCAACAAAGTCCTCCGCAACTCTTCCCACACGCATTCTCTACTCGGCACGCCCACGCCACCCCCCCCTCCCGACACCTTCCCTTCCTTAAACCCATGCCCTTATATTTCTGTGGCAGGCATTGCACGGCCATTCGCCGTACCAAACAAAGCAGTAATATCGTCCCTGCTATATCTTTGGAATCAGTGATTCTGGGACGTACCTTCATACAAATCCGACCTCATGCCTTAGCCTCATCTGTAATCTACATCCTTACCTCTCTCAACCCATACCTTGCTCTCTCTCACCTTAACATACCCATACCTCTCAAATATCTGTTGACACTGCCCTGTCTGCCCCCCCCCCTTTTCATTGTCACCTTTCGAGCACCCTCGCTCCGATCTCCAAAATCTCTTGTCCAATTTTTTTCCCTATGCTCCCCTGTCGGACCCAGTCTGTTACCTTTTCCGGTGAGCTCGAGGACATCGTTATTGTCGCGTCTCAAATAAACTTGGAAGGAGTTACCCAGTCGGTAAACCTTCGATTGTCGGGTTCTCCTTCCGATTCCTAATCCACTTGTTCTTTCCAAGAGAGAAGGTGTCTGACAGGGCTTATCCATTGGTACCGCTTTTCCTCCCTCTGCTCTCTTGGCCTCTTATTATTTCTGGAGCTGGTAGAGGTACTATACTGTATGCACGTCCTGGTCATATAATCCGTGACTGGCACCCCCCCTCGTCCACACACGCCTCATCCGTTGAACCTCGTCTCCAGGGGATGAGAATAAGGTTCCCCAGACTTTGACAGTGTCAAGAGAAAATAAAATAAAACATCGACGCGTCCTACTCACTTCTTTACTTTCCATGGTTGTCGTTGTTTGGCTTTGACGCATCAAAGTTCGTACTAATGGGTGTCTCCTCTATGCAGCATCACCCCCACCACTCGCAGGGTCCGGCGCCTCCCCAACACTTGCAGCATCCTCGACCCTCGAGCATCGTTCATCAACACCATCAGGCGCCCCCTCCGCAGTCGCAACAGCAGCACCCGTCCGCATACTCTTCCACGCATTCGATTCAACCGGCTTACCAATCCACGGCCCAGGCTCCTAGTGCCCAGCAGCACGCGCAGGACGGTCTGCCTTACTACCATCATCCGAGTCCCTACAGCACTCCAGGCGCGACTAGCGGATATACATCCGCAGGTAAGTCAAGCAACTTTTTTTTGGTGCCCCAGACGCGACCAGAATTGACGCATTTTAACAATGGTGAACTGACTGGAACTTCCAGACACATCCGAAATGATGGCCGCAACGCAGATGCCTAGACCCTACCCGCCGATGTCTTATCATACGCCGCAGTCTAATTCGCCAGCTTCTGTCGCCTCTCCCTCGGGTCACGATCAGCACCGTAGCATGTACGCGCAACCTCCGTCGCAGCTGCACCAGCAGTCAATGTACTACAGCACGCAGCAGTCGCAATATCCATCAATGCCCCAGCCGGCAGCTCCTTCGCCATACCAGCAACATGCCCAGCAGCCTCACCCTTCGATGGCATCGCAAAATAACATGATGATGTCTCAGGCGCCACAGCACCCAATGACGCAGCACACAAACCAGCATGCGCAATCAGCGATGACGGGAAGCCCTCGCCACACCAAAATGGAACCGCAAGTGCCACAACTACAGCGCCCTTCATCAGGCCCATTGGGCACACCACAGCATAGTCAAAATGGCGCTCCTCCGTTGTCGACGCCGACGGGCTCTACGCCCGGTGTTAATAACAACGCGGCCCCGGGCCCTATACCCGCAACGACTCCCCTGGTGGTCAGGCAAGACAACAATGGCGTCCAATGGATCGCGTTTGAATACTCTCGCGACCGCGTCAAGATGGAGTACACCATTCGATGCGATGTGGAGTCGGTGAACACCGATGAGCTTGCTAGCGACTTCAAGACAGAGAACTGCGTCTATCCCCGCGCATGCTGTCCCAAGGATCAGTACCGTGGCAACCGGTTGCAATATGAGACGGAGTGCAACACTGTGGGCTGGGCGCTCGCTCAACTAAACCCCTGCCTGCGTGGCAAGAGAGGCCTAATCCAACGGGCAGTCGATAGCTGGCGCAACAGCAACCAGGACCCGCGACTGCGAAGTCGACGCGTGCGGCGTATGGCGAAGATGAACAATCGCAAGGCGGTTTCGACACCTCACCCAACACACATGTCCGGTCCTAGTGGCCCGGCAGGGATCCCAGCCCCTGGTTCCATGGGCCCCGGTAATAGCTCCTCCATGGGGAAGCCTGGCATGAGCGGCATGGGTCCGGGCATGCACCACCATCACCAGGACGGTAATGGTCAGGGTGGAGATGAAGTCGGTATGTTTCACCAAATGTGATTGATGCGTTGTTGTTGTCGTTACTGTGCAATTACATGATACCTCCATCATCACTATACCTTTTTGTGCGTTTGGAATTCTTTTGGACCGGCTGCTTGGTCACTTTCTTGTTATATAGCGGCAGATGACCGCAAGGCGCGCATGGGGGGCTTGTTTACTGGAAGGAAACTGGAACTGCTCTGTACATTATCTAGTTGGTTTCGCTGCACTGTTTAGTCCCTCTAGTTAAGGGGTGGCGGCGAACCAGTAGTCGTCATTTGTCTGCTGGCAAAAGTTGCATGGCATTGCATTATTTCGCACCCACTGCACACACAACAACATACCTTTATACCTGTTACCTTTTGGCACCCTTCTCACTCCTGCACACCTCCTTGTATTGCTACTGCGTTTTGGCGTCGGGATTCCCCAATGGCCCGAATTGATTGGTTGTCGCATTTAAGCCCCTCGCTGCACACTGATTATCTCCCCCCCCCTGCTGATTTCCACGGCTTTGGTTCTGGTCCCTGGCTAATCCGCTATGGTGTGAACAGGGACGGCGAATATATGGACGAGGCCCACCATCACCACCACCAGGCCCCTACCGGACCGGGTTCTGGATCTTCGGATGACGTCCGACCCGCCCAGGTCTTTAACGGTTATCCTCAACCCTACCCTAGTAACTCTGCTTCTGGATCCTCCATGCCTCCCATTCATGATGGCATCAGCGGTGCCTCCCACCACGGAGGAGCCATCGCTGCCCGCAATACCCGGGACGAGGACGAGAACCCGGAGGGTCTCTTCCCCTGACATCCCGGAAGCCAAGAAGCGTAAGTTCATCCTGGTTGAAGACAACAAACGTGGCTGTCGCCTGCGCGTTCGTGTCACGTTGGAGAGTGTCGACACCAAGGAGATACCCGACTCATTCCGCAAGAGCTCGTCGGTGTTCCCTCGTAGCTACTTCCCGCGCGAGATGCAAAGCCCTCCTCCGAGTGCCACCGGTAGCCAGTTTTTCCAGGAGGATTTGAGCGACGACGAGGTTGAGGTCGAGGGAGGCCGCACCGGCCGATCTCGTGGCAACAATGGCAGAGGCCGGTCCATGGTCAAGGTGCCTATGTCGGATGGATCGGACGGCGAAGTTGCCATTCCTCGAACCCGCAAGACCACCCGTGGCAAGGAAGTCCGGCTGAACGACCTCGGTTACCGTATGGCCTGGCTGCAAAGCCGTGTCTTCTCGGGCAGAACCATTTTCCTGCAAAGAGCCTGTAAGCATATCTACGCACCCCCAATCTCCGGATGACGGCCAGGGCTGAATTGATGTAGTGGACTGCTATCGCAACAAAACACGCACCGCGATTGAGACGGTCATGCAAGACGTCAAAACCGTGGCCCCTCACTATGAAACCCGCGTTGGCAAGAGAAAGTGGAGCGAGAGGATCCGCAAGGATGAGAAGCGTGACGATGAGTAAATTGCCAGGCGTCTCGGGTGTTCATTGATGATATGCTCGGCGTTGTGACTGATACCTGGTCGCTTTGCGTCGACCCTGTTTTGTTGTTGCTCTGCGCAGCAATTTTCCGCTCATAGTTCGCCTCTTTATTTTGAGAGCCGACTTTCATCATGGCGAGACTGGGGCAAGTTGCTTGAGCTCTTTCTTCGTGTTTTTATCTGGTTCGTTTTTTCTTGTTTTGATTTGGGGTGTGCAAATAGACGGAACGGTTGCATTTTCTTTGCGGTTCAGGCTCGCGTCTAACATTTCGGCATTTCTATTTTTCTTGGCTTGGGGGAGATACCAGAAAAAGCAGTTGCGGAGGTTGTTCGGTATCGGACTGAGGGATAGACATGGGTTGCATTTATGCTGGAAGAGCAGATTTTCTGCTCTTGGGGAGTTGATGTTGTTGTTTACGTTGTGCGATGCATCCTTACGATAATCGGCATGTGTGAGAGTTATGAGAATCTGAGATTCTGTCAGGGGCAGAGGACCGGCTGTATGTATTTATTGCCAAACAAAGAGAAAAATGCGAGTACTTCCTGTCCCTTCTGAGCAGAAACCACTGTTGTCTTGTCTCTCAGCCATTCCTAAGCAGTCAGCCATCATCCTGATTAAATCATTTCTCTGATTAGAACATGTCAACCCATGCATTTGATGGCGGCCGTCTTAGACAGGCTAAGATTAGGGTCGTCTCAGTCTCCCTGGATCTATTTAGTCCTGGCAAGGAAGGTCCCGAGGGAGGGGGTCAACGAGCAAGCAAGCAAGATGCATGTAATGGATAAATGCCCCTGCCCTGCAGGAACGAATGCAGACTACTAGATACTATCTGCGGGACGTTTACACGACTATTGGACGGCACTTGGGACGGTAGCGCGCTGCCCCCAAGCAATAGTGGTGGTAGACAGCAGGCCCCATCTATTCGTCGTCGTTTTCTCCAACTTCCAAGGCACTTACTTGTTCGAATTCTTTCTTCGATTAGGTAAGGCAGCTAGCAAGGTATTCCTGTCCTTCTCCGAGTCACTCCCCTGGGTTGTCCTGCAGCACGATGAGGGGAGGGGGTGAGGGTGAGGGGTAAGTAAAGTAGGTATGGTATGGTATGGTGTACATGCATGTATGTAAGAGAGCTATGTACAGGTTTCCAATGGGTTGGGTCTGGTTTTCCAGTGGAGCGGATACCAGGGGTTTTTTCTTTCTTTGTTTTTGCTGTTGCTTCTCCAAGGTCAGTCCTGGGGTGGTAAGACTGCAAATGCGTCGGCCAATAAAAGGGGTCTTTGGCTGTGTTAGCGTGTATGCGGCTAGTGTGTGCGTGTGTGGCAGCAGCAGCAGCAGTAAGTACACTAACAGACACTGTCTGGGTGGTGTGATCCAAGACAGTAAGATGTTAGTAGCTAGTTGCGGGCAGCATTGTCAGTCATGTCCTTTGCTCGTCAATCCCACACAAGCAGAAAGCGATCTTGGCTACGGCGGTATGCTAGCAACGATACTAAGTTGGGGTAGCCGGCCGGGGGTTTTCATGCCAACCTTCCTCTCTCTCTCTGGCATGCGCTGTGACTTTGAATACTTTCGGCACATCATTCCTTTTCTAAACCTTCAAATTCGGAGCTCTTTTGACCCAATAGATTAAAGGTAGGGCGCTACTTGCATTTACTTAACTCCCCTAACGCCAGGTATCTTTGTTAGAGTAACAGAGATGAAGTTGCCCTGACTGCGTATGTATTTGTAGGACATCGTCGTTTGTGCGCCCGGACGGACTGGCGTGTGTGGCGTTTGGTTCAAGGATCTGGCCGCTTTGCTGATCCGGGATCGTAACCGATGATTGCATTGCGGCTCAAATATGCAGACACAAATGCAAAATTGGGACCGGCGCTGGGGGCGGCAGGCAACCTTTGAGAACGGACGTAAGGCTAGTTCCGACTGACAAACGACAAACCTAGTTCCCGCAGTCGCAGTAGCTCGGACGCGAAGCGAAAAAGAGCCGCACGAAGAGGCTCTATCAGGTTGATCCTGGCGGTGTTGGCTTGTTTGTTTTAACCTACCTACCCGTCCGTCCGTTCGTTCGTTCGTTCGGTTGTCCAGTTCGTACCCCGGATTTCCCCTCGCACCGGTAAACTTAATCCGTCGGTCAGTCATCATCATCATCAGTCTGCCACGTGCGGAGTGTGCGCGTCGTTTTACATTGGTCTTGCCCAAAACACACCGAGGTAATTCTAGTCGGCCGGATTCGTTTCGACTGCCGAACTAGGTAGGTAGGTAGCCAGTTGGGCACGTACTTGCCTTGACGATGCTGCCGACAGTGGCTTGGAAGAAGGTTTGCTGGGCTGAGGCGTGGTCTGGCAGGTAGCTTGGCTGTCTGGTGTTCCGGTCACGTGTAAAGAGAGAGAAAAGAAACAAAAAAAGAAAGAAAGACACAATCAGAGTGGGTTAACGCGAGTATGAGATGCGATATATGCGATCTTGGGCAATAACAATATCCCTTGGGAATGCGACGGCATTGGTCAGTGAGTGAGAGCCTGATGTCGAATGAGTGCCCGATCTATCACGAGACTTTGGCTTATTTAGGAAGGAAAGAATCGCTGGGAAGAAGGCTGTGGGTAAGTGCAATACTTCCAAGTCAAAATATACGAGCTACCCCTATTTGACTTTGGCAACCTAGAAACAGGCCTCCTTGACAAACACCAAAATCCATCAACAAGGCCGTCTTCGAAAACAACATATTAACAATAAGGAATAGCAATGTCATTAAGCTATTTAGGCCGATGGTATACACGGTATTCGAAGCTGGTGATGATGGACGCAAAACACTCACAGCTTCGCCGTTCAGGGGCAAGCCAGCTCCATCTCAAGTCTCCTTCACACCATCCATCTCCCGGGGAGAATCGACTGTTTTCCCAAAGGATAGACTCTGTACAAGGAACATTTCTCCCGGCATCGTGGTTTCACCTTTTCTTGCTCTCTCACTCACACACACAAATGACTGGAATTACGTGCCGGCCCTGCCCGTTCACGGAGAAGAAGAAGAAGAAGCGGGCGCGGGCGCAGCAGCAGCATAGGGGAACAACGCCGGGTACCCTAGCAAGAACAGCGCCGCCCCCGTGACCATCAGCGCCTCCGTCGCGACGACGTCCGCGAGCCCGAGCACGGGCGCCGCCAAGCGCGCGCACACTTCGCCAAGATCAAGCCGTGAGGGATCGGCCGGCCCACCGTCGTCGTTATAGGTCAGCGCGTCGACGATCAGCGAGTGCGTGAGGGCGTGCATCAGGATGCCCGCGTGCTCGTAGAAGCCCGCGCCGACGGTGCCGGGCCCGCACACCTGCTGGACCTCGACGTTGGCGACGCCTACCTTGCGGGTGTCGTCGAGGTGGGCCGAGGCCGAGGCGCCTTGCTGCGGCTGCACCATCTCGTCCAGGAAGCCCGAGTACAGCGACGTCGTGGGCACAGGCGCTGCAGCCGCCGTGCCGGCGCAGCGCCCGGACGAACGCGGAGTCGTAGTTTTGTTGTTTCGTGGCCGGGTCACACAAGAGGCCTGGCACTGGCGCCCCCGCCGCCACGGAGGTGCAGAGCAGGTCCGCGACCGTAGTGCCCCGAAAGTCGGCCGCGACGGCGAGTAAGTTGGCCACGCGCGCCCGCGTCGATGGCCAGAATGTCAGGGCCCACTGGAACCTCAGCCCGCCCTGCGACCAGGTGATCAGGCTGATGTCCTTGCGCGCGCTCGCGCCCTTCGAAGTGATGGCGGACACGTAGTGAACGGCGTAGGCGATGTACTCGGCGCTCTGCTGCGCGTCGCCGAGCATGGCGTGCGGCACGTTGAGCCAGACGGGGTCGGCGTAGCCGACGTTGCCCAGCAGCTTGCGCAGGTTGGGCGCGAAGACGCTGCCCGTCGTAGGAGCCCGTGCCCGGCACGAAGAGGACGGGCGGCTTGCGCGCAGTAGGTGAAGCCCGCGGGGATGTGGAGGGCGGCGCGCAGCTGCGCCTCGGGGAGGGAGTAGGGCGCGTGGGCAGATACTACTAATCCGGTGCCGCTGCCGAGGAGCCCGGCGCTGATGAGCTTGGCGGCTGCTTTGGGGAGGTTGGGCGGCAGAGTGCCGAAGGCATCGCGCACGACGGATTGGACCTGCTCGGGGCTCGCGGGCGGCCCCGCCGCGGCGGGGCCGGACGCGGTCGAGGATGTCGAGCTGGAGGACGGGGTCGGTGACGTCGTCCAGGAGCTGGAGCGCGTCGTCGAGACTAAGGAGTCCCGTAACCTCATTGACGAGACCCAAAAGCCCCGGCTCTCGCTTGGCGACCGCGCGATGCGCGACCAGGTCACCATGATGCTGGTGCTGATGAGGTTTCACGACGAGTCCGGCATGAACGTTCGTTACTGCCGCGAGGGCGAGGATGCCAGCTGAGCAGCGCATTTTGATGCAGACAAAACCAGGGGGCTTGGCTTGGCTTGGCTTGGCTTAGGCAGCTGTGACTGAGCACTTACAAGCCATGGCCATCCCCCCATCTCCCCCCAACGACTAGAGGTTCCCGACTTATATGCACATCGGCTTTCATGCTGGTATTCTGCAAGTGCACCGGGCTCGTATACCGAGGTGGTGGCACTCATCAAGATTGGGCCAAGCCAATGAAGACAAGTCAATCTTAGGCCGATTAAAAGAGATTCACCCAATGGATCTTGCACCAATCTTGATAATCAGATCTGTTCCCTTTTCAGGAATTGCGGATCAATACTGTCGACGATCCTGGGGGGCTCTAAGTGTGACTAGCACCAAAGGGTATAGGAAACCTCAATGTTACCCCCCTAGTCACCGAGTCACAAAAATCCCATGGCCTAGCCAGAATTGACTCGAGTAGGTTGGTAGGTGTGGAGCTGCAAATTTAAGGAGATAGCTTCAAAAAGGCTGGGCAATGTTTTGATATTCTTGATCTATACGCTTGAATATATATAGCTCGAACTTGTCATGTATCAAACCCCAACCACTCTCATTCACTCAGCAGCAACCATCGCGGCGCAGTTCTCGGGTGCGCAAGCCAGCACGTGGCCCTGCTCCATGGGGGCGGGAGGCCTGCGCAAGTCCACCCCCATACTGCCCCATACTGAAATGTTTCAACCCTCTCGGGGGTTGTTTATAAATAGCAAACAGTGGATGTTGCCAGCAAGTTCCTGCAACCCAGTGAAACTGTAGATGCGTATCGAGGTGTCGCAACAACAACAAGATACTTGAAGGCTAGCTGGCTGAGCTTGTACAAGTGACTGATGGACTAGGCTGTACAGCAACGCCCTGTGAAAGCTGAGGTCGGGAAGCAGTTGCGTTGCTCGACTGGATAGATAGATCCAATTGTCTGCTAGTAATAAAATAATTAGAACTTTGATGTCCAAGAGGATGAAGCCGCAGATCTGGGAGATGATGCACTTTGGCTACTTACCATTTATTAGAAGGATGCAGACCAACAAATGTGCTCGCGATCACATGAAGATGTGCTACGTGGATGGCGTGGCCATATCTGGATCACGTGCGGATCTCGAGTGCTGGCGGCCGTGCCGGCTTGTTTCTCTCCCCACGAAGGAAGCCGTACTACGGCGTCGCAGCGGTGATGAAGGTATAGATCCTTGTGTAATGTTCAAGAAGGGGCGCATCCCTATAGCAGAAGGAGGTTGTTAGACTTCATGTGCCACGTTTGGTTGGGGGTTTGGTTTTTGACTCTGGGCCGCTCGAACTTACCTCAGGCTCTGGCATGTGTACATGCTTCCTCTGCTTCCTCTTCCGGGCGGGCGGCGACGATGTGATGGAGGCATCCTCGTCCTCGCTGTCGCTGAGGGGAGGAGTCATGGGGGACATGACAGGCGAAGAGGGCGCGGACTCATAGCCCAGCTCCGCTGCGAGCTCCTGGGCGCGGGCATGGGCCCGGATGGCTTCGCCTATGGCGCTACTGATGGAGGCAGCGCCGTAGTCTCGATAGAGAAGCTGTTGGACGAGCTGTGGGCAAGGCATGGCGGATGGATGGGTTGTAGATAGATAGATAGATAGATAGATAGATAGATAGATAGATGGGAGCAGATGCTTCTTCCGAGTTGGATCATGGGTGAGGGTCAGGGTGAGAGGGGTTGATATAAAGTAGTGCCAGCCAGGTGGGTGACACGTCGACTACTTGTTGAGGACCTGTAGGGCTAGCAAGGCTAGGTAGGTATATATATGCAGGTACTTTAAGGTGATATGTAAGAGGTAGGCAATGTATTCTTAGAGTTTCGGAGGTGCGCTTGTTGTTTCGAGGCAGGCCAGGAAGGTTGTTTTAGTTGTGACTACTGAGTATACCAAGAAACAGCCAAAAAGGAGCAGCGACTTCTTGGGTGTATTTAAATGAGGTCTTGGAAAGTGAGGCTTGGGCCTTTGGATGAATGAGGTGAGCCTTGGCCGGGCACTGCTACCCAGGCGCCCAATCAATATCATCCCATCCGGAAACCAAAAAGTCATGACTATGACTGGGCCTTCATCGCTACCTGGCCCGTGTCGCGAATAAGGTACGGCGAATATAGGTGGACATGCACGACACAATTTTCAAGAGGGAGCCATTGAACAGAGTTTCTTCCGTGTTCGATGCTCGATTGCTCGATTGCCCTCAATTCTCTAACAAGGAAGTCACTGGAACCCACCGACACCAGGTTGTCGGACAGGGCCATGGCGGACGGGTTTGAGTGTTGGATGATGGAGAAGGCCCGACTGTGGTGTCTGGAAGTTTGGTCAGGTCAGGTCAGGACGGGCGAGATGGAGGAAACATCGGTGTTCGGGAGTAATACGCTGTATTTGCTTATCTTATCTGGCCTGTCCCAGATGGACGCCAGACATTGCCATGTCAAACTATCACCGAGCTGTTGTTGTTTCCTCGTCTAGATTAACGGACGTTGGTTGTATGGAAGGGAAAAGGGGGCAGGCAGGCATATGGAGTGATTAATCTAATAATAATCAGCAAGCAAAAACGAATTGACGGAAAAGTCTTGTGACAAAATGACCCGACCGGGTGGCAGTGGGAAGGAAGTGGCCAGTGAAGGAGTGGCGTGCCCGCCGGAGGAAGAGCGCGGGTATAAGTGGAGTTGGGCCAGGGACGGGTTACGTGCCGACATGAGAAAGAGTCACAGAGAGACAAGAAGACCCTGGATTCACCAATTCCATTCGTCTGGGCTGCTTTGCGACAATTTCAGCTTAGATAACCCTCGTCTCGACCGGCCGGACGGACAGATTGCCATCGTACCGTCTACATAGGACATCTGGCTGGTTGCATCGCGTCAAAACCCAGCCAAGTGGATAAACCACACCCTCCTGTGCGCATCCTTCTTCCTTCTTTTCCCGACCTGCTCAGGCATATCGGAATGCCATTTCTGTCTATAAATACCACTATCGCCTCACCTCCTCAAGATGCCGACAACGAGTAGTGCGTCTGTCGAATCTGGGCCTGGCCTGCCATCTATCCCATCTCCTTGCTAGCTTTCCCACGATCAAGGCTGATCAAAAAGCTGAAAAATGGCACCATCCAGCGCTATTCTGCTACAAGCCGGCACGCTGCTGCTCCACAACGAGTCGAACCACATCACTCCGACAACAGCTGACCTCCTAATCATCGACTCACTCATCTCAAGAATCGGTCCGGACCTGATCAAGACTGTCCCGTAAACACCCGAGTCGTGAATTGTCGGGACAAGATCATTAGCCCGGGCTTCGTCGATACCCATCGCCATCTCTGGCAGACCCAGTACAAGGGCGCCCACGACGACCATGGCCTCGTTCCCTACATCCCCCGAGGCAATTTTACCGCCACCCTCTGGAGTCCTGAGGACCTCTTTTGGGGTGAGCTGGCCGGTGCCCTCGAGTCCCTCGACGCCGGGACCACCACCGTCGTAGATCACTCCCACTGTAACCCGACCCCTGATCATCGTAAGTGACTTGTTACCTGCCTGCCCCTTCTTTATCTCTTCTTTCCAGGTTTCTGTTTCTTGGTTCCTCCACCCGAAAAACATGATTTCTATCCATGCGGTAATCATTTCGTCGTTTGCTCATCATCATCATCGTCTCTCCCACAGCCCAAGCCGCCATCCAGGCGCTAGTCTCCTCTGGTCTGCGCGCCGTATACTGCTTCACGCCGGCGCGCCGTCTGGTTTCCCTCGCCCCGCTGAAGGTGGAGGATGACACCTTCTCGGAGGAGAGCCTGTCGATCTACCGGGCGCTCGCGAAAGCGGGGCCCTTCGGCGGTAGCGGCAGCGGCAGCGGTGGAGAGGATGGGCGGGTGCACATGGGTACGCCAACGACAACCTGTACGCGCCGGCCGACGTGCTGAAGCACTTCTACGCGGACCTGCGCGACCCGGCCCAGGGCCGTCCCGCCAAGCTCATCACCTCCCACGCGCTGGGCGGCGCCTCACCAACACGGGCGCCGGCCGCGGCGGCCCGACGGCGGTCCAAGTCCTGCACGCGCACGGCCTGCTGGGGCCCGACGTCCTGCTGTCGCACGCGACGTCGCCGCACGACATCGACGCGGACCTGTACCGCGCGTCGGGCGCCTGCGTCTCGAGCACGCCCAACACGGAGCTGCAGATGGGCCTGTTCCCCGTCGCGCTGCGGCCGGACCACTACGACCACGCCAGCCTGGGCGTGGACTGCCACAGCTGGGGCGTGCCGGGCATCCCAGGCCAGATGCGCATGATGCTGCAGGCGGCGCGGTTCGAGCGCGGCGACTGGTTCGCCTCGCAGGGGCTGTGGTCGCGCGACACGGGCTTCGCGGCCGAGCAGGTATTCAACCTCGGCACCCTCGGCGGCGCCCGGGCGGCGGGCCTGCAGGGCGAGGTGGGCAGCCTGCGGGTGGGCATGAAGGCCGACGTCCTGGTCTTCGACACGGACAGCCCCAGCATGCTGGCGGCGGCGGCCGAGAACCCCGTCGCCGCCATCGTGCTACACAGCAACCCGAGCGACATCGAGATGGTCATCGTGGACGGCGTCGTGCGCAAGGAGGGCGGCAAGCTGTGCGACACGCACGTGGCGGCGGCGCCCGTGGAGGCCAAGTCGGCCGTGCCGCCGGGCACGACGCTGTCGTGGAAGCAGGTGGCGCGCCGGGTCCTCGACAGCCAGCTCTCGCTCAAGACGCGGGCCCAAGGCATGGACTTCGAGGCCAACGAGGAGCTGCTCATCGACATGATGCACCTCAGCCGCGAGACCATGGTCAAGGGGATCCAGAGTAGTAGCCATAGCCATCTAATCCAAGCCTAAATCACTCTTTGCCATCGTGTAGCGCGTCGTCCCCAGCAGAACTTGCTTGCTTCATCGTGATTTACTACCCCGTAATGGCCCCAGTCGCCGTCTAAAGCAAAATGCCGGGCATCCGGATGGGGGTTTCCGATACGTGGCGGCACTTCCAATGGGCGGGTGCTGTATGAAATATATTTGTTCACGAATAGGAGGAGCAGAGCTGTCTCGGAAGAGAAAGGGAGAGAAAAATGGATCATGGCCATAAGCCGAAATTGCCAAGACGTATAAGCTTATCAGGGCATATGACTCGCTGCTAACTTTCAAAACAACCCGACGGCAGCCAAACCCGCCAAGAACGCGAAGCCCTGCCGAAGCCTCAATCGAGTAGTTCGAAGTTTCTCGTCAGCCCGCGAAGCTAACAACACCACATAGAGAACCGTAGGGATTGGGATTATATGCGATTAGTCATCGGTAGTGCGAAGTGCATTTGATCTTTATTGCTCTATCCATAGAGCCTAAAGTCCACAGGAAGCCATGCATTAAAACATATGATAACTACATACATGTAGACAATACTGAGAAGAAATACGCTGGTCAAGTAAGTCTGCCTTGCCAACACACTGACCTACTACCACTTACACCACCTACATATGTAGCTAACCCCTGCCCCCTACCACACCCTCAATCCGGCGATGCAACATCTGTTCAGCCCAACCAACCAACAAACATTCCCTTGGCTCACCCGCGCCTCGCATGCGGTGATGATGTGCAGTAAGGAAAACATTCATGACTATTAGAAGGCCAGGGATATGTGATGATATGTAAATATCTCTTGCTTGCTCCAACAGCCAGTCAGCATTCCGCGCCAAGGAATCAAACACGCCCTCCGTATTCATAGGATAGGATTGATACGCACCCCCACGCGCGAGGCCCTTTTACTTTGTTCATCTCCGAAGATATGTAGTTACAGATCTTGCAATCAGCGAGCTCTTCTGACATCCTCCGGGTCTGTTTGCCCGCCATGCCGGTTTGTTTGCGTGCGTGCATCATCTAAAACTCGGTTTGACTGGAAACTTGTCGCTTGACTGATTCAGCTCAGCGCGCGCGTAACGAAGAAAAAGGGAAACGGATGATAGCGCGAGAGACCGACCCCGGGCTGATAACCACACAGCCGGCTATAATACTACTGGCTGCCGCGTCGTTTGCTGTATGACCACCCCTCAATCTACCCCCGAATCCTCATCAGTCCTTATCGGTCGGCTCTACTAAGTTCTACGACACCAACCGATAGTCCGGGCATACCATCATCGTTACCATCGTTATCATCAGCATCATCATCATCCTTCATCAGTAACCGTAGCAAATGGTCTCAATATCACTCCTGCGACGATCGCCTAAAGGCGGGGACGGGGGCGGCCACGGAGGAGGCGGCGGAGGCCATGGTAGCGGCGTCAGTGGTGGTGGTGGTGGCAAAGGTGGGGGTACAGTGGTGGCAGCGGAAGCGGCAAGGGCGGCAGCAGTACCACCACGGGCGGCGGTGTGGTGGTCGTCGAGGGTGGAGGCAACAACCACCACGGAAATGGCGGCGGCGGCGGTCACCATCTGCCGTGGTGGGCCATCTTTCTGATCGTCTACTTCTTCTATCTTTACCCTGCTATTCATCATCGCGCTCGTCCACTATTGTCGTCAAGGTAAGTGATAAAAACAAAACAAACCCACCAAACACCTGCTTTGCGCCCGTCACTCATGAATGGACTATTATAAATGTATTGATCACACAAACAGAACGCAAAAGTCAACGCGAAGGCAAATCTTTCCGCCCCTGGCACGCCCTCTGGAAAGCCTTCTGCGTAGCCAGCGGGTTGTGCATCTTCATCTGGCTCGGCAAGCTCATCTGGGAAGTCGTGCAGAAGAAGACGAAGAAGCGCGGCAGCGGGGCGTACACCAAGGTCGACGAGGGCGGTAGCGGCGGCGGCGGCCACAACAATTCAGCGTACAAGTCTGGCGGAGGACTAATGACACCCTGGCCTCCGAACACGCTAGGCCAGTACGAACCCATGAGGTATCCGGGCGCCACTTCCGCGCCTCTGCGACCGGACCGGAGCCGTAGCCCCAGCTTGCCCCTGAGCAGCCATCCTCCCCGCAGCCCGGGTAACACTCATTGAAAGGAAAGAAAGGAGGATGGGGTTTAATTTCATTTGACCTTGGATATCTCGTGGTGTTGGGTCATCGTGGCTTTGTTCTTTCTTACTCTTACGATTTTGTAATGCAATTTCCTTCAGGACGATATAGGCGATTATACCCTCAAGGTGCCAGGAATCAGGGCTCTACTCACAGAGTTTGCAACAGTCACCAGAAGAAGCCTGAACAAGGGGGTTTGGTTACAAGGAATATGGTCTACATGTCTGCCTCCCCACAAGCTACGGGACGTCTTCATATCTTGAAGCAGTAAAACTTCACGCTGTGTTTACCCCCATCATCAAGCTGTGACAAGAAAGAACTTTCCATTTTGTTTCATCATCTTCCTCTCTCCCCAGCAAAAGCGAGCGCATCCTTCCCCCAACGTTGACGTGTGTGATCATGCTCCAAGCTATGCCAGCAAACAAAGGAAATCAAAAGGAGAAAAACCAAAACTGAAATTTCCCCTTCTTCGCTATCATCAAATCTCTTCTTGCTGCTAGTCGAAAGGGTGGTGTGTAGAAATGAATGTATGCATCAGATGCGTGATTATGTCGCTATACAGTATAGCAATGTTGTATATGTATAGCAAATTTGGGGGTATCAATCTAGACGTAAAGGCGGTACCATCCCGCGCGGAAAGGAGTAGAGAAAAGCAATATCGCATGAGGTGAAGGGGTCTATATAACCAACTTCACAGCCCAATTGCTTTGGATATTTTGTTGGTACAAACAAAAGGGGTTGTCGATCGGTTCCTCCATGTTTCCGATCCGACAGATGGATTCTCTAGGCAAATATAGGTGCTTGCTTTGATAATCAATCGTCAAAGAATCCAGCATCATCGAAATCATCCTCGATGCGGCTCGCATCTGCATCATAGCCACCAGCTCGAGCCATGGGCGGAGTGACGGGACCCTCGAGGTCGGACAAATGCCTTGGTGGTGAAACCGCCAAGGGCATCTTCTCGGCTTGACGTGCCGTCATCGATGAACCCCGCGACCGTTGGGCATATTGCTCTGCCGTGAAACGGCGCCCTGTGTTGCCAAATGCTGTGGGTTGTGCTTTGCTTGGCTCCGTCGATGGTGTACTTCGGAGACCAGAAGCGGGTGGCGTCATCAAGCCAGACAAGAAGCTGTTCTGCGACGCTGGGCTAGCAATCGTTGACTTGGATGGCGTCGAGTTTCTCGCCAGCGCGGGGGACGATCGCATGCGCGACGCGTTGCTCACTGACGGCGTGTTCCCCTTACGCCAGTTGCCCCAAGCGGCGGCAAGTGGCCCTACAGCTTGAGCTACGCGGGGAGTAGCGGCTTGGATAGTGGCCGCAATGTTAGGCAAGTTGATGGCAGATCCGCCGTTCATGGCCCTTTCTCGCTCCTGCTCTTCCATCTGCAGGCCGGCCTTAAGGCGGATAGCTGCATCCTTCACAGCCTCTCTGTCGAGGGTATCAGCGGACAAGGCACCGATAATGTCCTGAAGGTCGCCATGCCGGACAGCCAGGAGTTCTCGCAACCAGGTAATCTCATCATCGCGCTTGGTAATCTTGGTGGCAGCCTCGGGGTCAAGCTTGGATGCCGTATGCTCAAGCTCCTCGATCCGCTGCTCACGAGCTTGCAGCTGTTCCTGTAGAACCATAATCGATTCTCGAAGAGCCTGTGGGTATCTTCTCCGGCAGTTGCATTACCTGAGAAACGGCAGGCTTGCCAACGGCTGCAGCATGAGTAGCAGACTCGATGGCACCGGCAGCCTTAGCAGCTTGAGCGGCAGCGCGAGCAGCCTCTTGCGCAATCTGCACCTTGTCCTCCAGATGAGAGACGCGGTCTTGGAGATGTTCAACCTTGGAGGTAGACAAGCTCAGGCGTTCAAGCAGATGTTGTTCGGTGCGCTGAGCATCCTCGGTCGTGTTGTTGACCTGGCGCTCATATCGTGCCTGGAGGTCTTCCACTTCGTTCTGGTGTTTGCGCATCAACTCTTGGAGCGCGGTTTCCTTGGAGTTGGTAGCTTCCTCGAGCATCATTTCATGATGGGCCTTGGCCGTATCGGCGTCGAGCTTCACTTGATCAAGCTCAGCACGAAGCCTGTTGGCTTCCTCCTCGAGCATCATCTCCTGCTGAGCCTTGGCTTCGACAAAGAGGGACTCCTGCTCTGCCTTGGCATAGTCAACACCCGTCTTAGCCTGCTCTAGCTCGGCACGGATTATGGCGAGCTCTCCCTCGAGCTCTGCACGAACAACGTTTACCTGCTCGTTGGCAGCTTCTAGCTCAGTCTGGACAGTGACTTGAGCGCGTTGAACTTCAGCCGCGGCGGTCTCCTTTGCTTGCTGAGCCTCAAGTTGTATTCTCATGGCATTCTGGTGGACCTTGTGGTTCTCATTGCGAAGTTCAAGCAGCTGCCCTTCGAGACGCTTGCACTCGGCCACGGCTCTGAGACCGGCGCGTTCGCCACCTTCCAGCCGCTCGAGTTCGGCCTCGAGTCGTTCGCGTGTTCGGGATTCAGCCTGAAGCCTAGCGTCAAGCACCTCGTGGCGTGCCAGGAGATGCTGCTCTTTAGCTACATGTCGCATGTTCTCCTCGGTCATCTCGCGGACGGTATGAGCCATGTCGTCTTGCAGAGATGCGTACTTGGCTCGCCAACTTTCTCTCGTCCTCTCAAATTCTTGGACTTGAGTGCCCATTGTGTCAAGGAGCTTACGCAAGTGCCTGCTCTCCTCAACAGCGTGGACCAGGTCGTCTGTCTGTCGTCGGTTCGTTTCACGTGCATATTCAGCTTCCGATGCCCAGTGTCGCGCTTCCTGTCTTGATTTGCGCAGCTCCTCGTCTTGGGCGTTCAGTCGGTTGGTAAGGTCAACTTGACTCTGATTGCCGTTGGATTGAGCAGCTTCGAGGAGATGAAGTCGCATAGTGTTCTTTCCAGCGGCCTGCTCAACGTTCTTGATCTTGGCCTCCTTCTCTTCGACCACGGCGCGCAAGCGATCTTCTTCTTCGGAAGAAATGCGCAGGAGCCTCTGGATCTCGGAAAGCCTGTCTTCAGCCTCTCTACGACTGCTGACTTCGGTCTCGGTCTTTTCCTCTTGGATCTTCAAGCGCTCCTCGAGATCATTCGTACGTTGGTCGTAGACGCTGCGGTTCATGATCTCGATCATGACCTTTGTCTCGGCCTGTTCCAAGTTGCGACGCAGTTCTGCCGCTTGATCTTCTGCTCCCCCTTCTGAGGGTTGTTTCCTTGCCAAGCTTCTCTTCTTCTGTGTGGAGGCGCTGCTCAAGCTGTTGAATCCGTGCTTGCATTTCCGACTCAAGGTATTGAATCCGTTTTGCCATTTCCAACATCTTCTTTGTAGCTTCTTCATCGTCCTTGACGACAGGGGCAGGAGTAGGCGGCATCCGCTTCTGTACAGCCTCTTCCACAACATTACGGAGTTCATCAGCGCGGGAGTCCGAGTGAAGCGATTGCTCGAAATGTACTCTCATATCCGACAAAGCCTTGATAATATTGGAGTCATCAAATGCCTGCGACTTCTCGATTTTCTCAGCTCGTGGGGCTTGAAGCACCGGGTACTGCTTCATTGCGTCGAGAACAGCGAAGCGGATTTGCTCCATACGCTTGTCGCGTTTGGGGCTCATGGACCGCCGAGCAACAGGAACCTCATCATCTTCATCATCGGCATCGCTTTCTTGAATCTCTTGAGAGACACTTCGTCTATCGCGCCTGCTCGAAGATGCACGGCGCGAGAACGAGGCATGCTGGATAGACTCCAGGGCTTGCTCGAGAGGATGGAGGCGGCTTGCCACGACATGATCAACAACGTCGTTAACATGGCCGTCAAAGAACTGTACACGCTGTTCAAGCTTGTCTTGCTCGCTAGCACTGAAATCCCCCTCCCAGTCACTCTGGGGAGATCCCCCACTATTAAGATGATGGATTGCCGGATTCTCCGCATCAAAGGACTGTATGACAGTACTGGTAGGTTCATCAATAAATGGATCGTCCAATTCGGTAGAAAGCATTGGTGGTGCAGGCTCTGTCGGTAAAGTGCGATATTGCCGTGGGCTTGGACTCGGTGCGTTGTCCCGGATCGGCTTTTGTTGCGGAGGCATAAGCGAAGGAGAATCGTTTGTAACACCAGCAAGAGGGATATCGCGAATTGGGCTGGGCTGGTGCCATCTTGGTGAGTCAATGGTTTTTCTGACGCCCATAGTAGGGTCATTATCATGGAGATGTTTCATCACTGCATCAATCTCCTCGAACGTCGGCTCATGACCATCTTCTTCCACTGGCTCATCCGCCGTGACAGACGGTGGGCTGACAGGCATGGGGATCGAGTCATTGAAGCTATGTAGTTCAGACGGCTCTCCATCGACCTCGACAGCTTCGGCTGCTTCTTCATCCGATACAGGCGAGGGGGATTTGGCGAAGCGAGAAGCTGCAAGACCTGCAGGCTTCGGTGGTGGTGAAGCGAATCTGGATGAACCAAGTCCTGATGAAGCAAATCGAGAAGCACCAAGCCCACCTCGAGCTGTAGCCTTGGGGGGACAGTTCCGGTGAAGGCGGCGAACGCATCTCTTCCTCAGGCTCGGGGACGGCCTCTGTACTAGGCCGAGGCTCAGGCATCGGAGTCGGCGAGGCAGCTCGGTCATCTTCAGACAGTTCAGGCTCGACCATAGGCGCCGGCTGAGTCTTGAAAGACGGCTCGAAAGCCGGCGCAGTGGGGTTTGGTGCGCCAAACATGAAGCCTCCCGGGGTGAAAGGTTGGGCAGTAGCAGACAAGCTCTTCTTGTGAGTCTTCTTGAATGACGGGTCCTCATCATCAAATGGTCTGGCATTGGCAAACTCTTGTGCCTCTTCCTGTCTAGAGAACTCGAAGGGGTTCCAATTCGCCTTGTCGTGATCCGGTGAAGTTGCCGTCGGGCTCGTTGTTGCCTTAGTGTCGTTCGTTTCCGATTGCAACTTCCCATCATTCGATTCGGAAAGAACGGTTGAGGCCATGCTCGTGTCGCCCAGAGCCGCAGCATCATCATCCTCATCCTCCTCGACGTCATCTTGAGCAGTGGTCTCGGGCTTGCTAACAGCCGGTCTGAGTTGAGCAGCTGGAAACTCGGGTTCGGGCGTAGGTTCGGCAAAGAGGGGTACATCGTTACCATCGTCACCGGGATCACGGAAATTCTTGCTGCGACGACCCTTGTCCGTACGACCACCCTCTGCTTGTTCTTCCACTTGTTCGTCGTGGTCGGTCTCTACGGAGACTACTGGAGCAGGCGCCGTAGAATGGCTACTAGACGGCCGAACGATAGGATAGCCTTGCTCTTCTTTACCGGTGGCTTGACATTGTCCGAGAGGCTCAAGTCGATCTTGCCGAAGATCGAGGTTGGTCTGTTGCTGCTGCTCTCGTAGCCAGAAGCAGTAGCGCTGGTAATGGAAGGCGCGAAAGAAGAGCCAAACGGCTGGAATGTCGGAGCATCAGGGTTGAACTTCGGTCCAGAAGAAGAGAAGTTGAAATCGCTCTTCGCAGGGAAGCTGAATTCACTCTGCTGGGGCGTGAATGCTGGTGCTGTGGCGGTAATCTTGCTCTTAGCCGAAGCAGTAGAGGGAGCAGCACTGAAATGACTTGACGTGGCAGACTGGGGAATATTGAAGTGACTCGAAGTAGCAGACTGAGGGGGGTTGATCGAAGCTTGCGATTCATGGAATGACATGGGCTGGAAGCTGCTTGCACCAGGCTGGAAGCTTGGCGCGCCGAAGTTGAACCCGCCGGGCGTGAAGTTGCTCGATCCAGGGTTGAACTTGAATTCCGCAGCATTGGCATTCAGCGACGACAGAGAAGGTTTGCTGGCATGGCTGGGGCGCCGCGATGAGCGATCGGCACCGTTCTGGGAAACAGCGTCTGCCCAAGGGTTGTTAGAAGTAGAGAATTCGCGTTGGTGCAGTTGATTGACAAGGTCGAATGACTGAATAGGGGTACCCATGTTGCTGGGATTGGTGTCGATCTCGTACGACTCGTCGCCCTTGTGAGTATCGACTGGCGGCAGCTTTTTAATGCTCCCTTCATCAGTGCTATCACGGACTTCATCATGGTCGAAGTACGCTTTCTGAGTAAGGGATGGCCTCGGCTGTGTGGCCGTGGGTGGTGCAAAACTGGGCCCTCAGCCGGATCTGTCCCAAAGTTTCCGAAGTGCACAGATGGGCCCCTGGAGTGTAATGGCAACGGAGCCTCTGCTGGTTCCGTGGTACCAACCTCAGCCTTCTGGTTCCCATTGTGGGGGCTGTAGTCCTCATGTTCAAGCTGCTCACGGAATTGCTCTCTCTAGGTGATATTCGGCATCATCGATCTCCTTTTGCAGGCTTGCGCTAGCATTGTGCTTGATGAAAGGAGCAGAGGGCTCGGGAGTCTTTTCAGGAGTCTTGCCTTCGTATGGATTGCTCTGAACCTCTTCATCCACTTCCCGAAGCTCCTGTAACCGAGGCGATGCCCTTGCCGAATCCTGCCGCTGAAGGAACTGGTGCGGCAGCATAGGGAACTGCAATGATTGATGTCGCTGATGCATGCCCAAGGGTGAAGGAATACCTTCATGTTGGAACGGGGACGTCGGGGACACAACGGAGCTCATATTCATGACTGAAGGTGAGCGACTCCGGTCCAAGTGCTGATTATGAAGAAGCATCTGAGGAGACCACCCGTGGGGAGAAGGTTGCCCATTGAAGTGGAATGGCAGCTCGTTCGGCGATATGGAAATCGAGGCTCGCGGATTGTACTTGCCCGGGATGTTAAAAGGCGAAGGCGAGGGCAGCGCGGGGCTCTGAGCACCAGACGTTGGCTGGAACGCACCCGGGAATGGAAAGCCTTGAGGGCCAGCGCTACCCGCCGAAAGTGTCGGAATGGGAGGTGAGAAAGGCAAAGGCGGGTACTGGCCTGACGTCTGTCTACTCAAGTTAGACGGGACAGGCGAGATGGATGGCACTGGATCCTCGTCGCCAAAGGAAACACCAAGCGCTCTCAGTTTGGCCTCGGCTATTTCGTTGACATAATTCTTCCAAGCGTTGAGATCCGGTAAGGTCACCTGGTATTTGCGCTGAGAACGCTCTCTCGCTATGTCACCCAGGTTTGGCCACTCGTTCCGACTTCGGGACGAAGTTTCCAATGGATCCAGATTGCCACGGGGCGCATCCAGGTCGAACCCCTGAGTATTGTAGCCGAGTTCCTCCCACGACTTGTACATGGCTTCGATATCACTGGACGAAAGAGTCTTGAGACCTTTGACACCTGATTGCCACCGCTCACTATCACGAGGCAGATGAACAACGATGCTCTTGCCTTTCCAGGGTACCTTCTTCTTCAGTCGCGGCGTATGCGCCCCCGCCGGCTTCATAGGCCTCGAGGGCGTAGCAGGAAGCTGAGCATCGCGCATGGAGCCATTGACGCTCGCCATCCGGTCTACTTTCGGTGTTTCGATCTTGCTTGCCGTGTCGGGGACCGCCGCATCCTGGGCGCGCCTGCCCGTTTCCGTATTAATATTATCCATACTTAAGTTTGCTAAATTCAATGTTGCTTGTCTCAAAGTCTCGTTACTTGAACGTTTCCTTGGGTGCCCGCGAGAATTCCGGGGGGCAAGTGATGCACGAGGTGTACGGGGATCAGTTTCCTCGAACCAACCAGCCTCGTCGCTTGAAACTGAGCCGCTCAGTGAAGAGTGCTCACTATAGTCCCCGTCACTCAACCAGTGACGCTGCTCCGATGTAAGATCGTGGGTCGTGTGAGCCCGGATCCAGTCCTCTGTGATACTACGAACAGGCCTTCGTACACGGTTCACAAGTACAGCAGCACTCTCGGACAGTTGGGCCGATTGCTGATGGTCCTGATCGGACGGCGAGATCAGAGGCACGGTTCGCAAAAAGGGTGTCTGAATTTCCAAGTGATGGATCGGCGAGTCGTCTGATGCCTCACTGCTGGAGCTCGTCTGGCGTAGATGTCTGCCTTCCGAGTGCGGGTAGGGTGAGCCCCAGCTAGTAGTCACGTAATTATTGTCGTCGCTTCCGGTACGGGATTGCGGCGAGGTAGCTCTCCTTAGATGTTCCTGGGCACGCTCGGGAAGCCGGGGAGCAGGTAGCGATGGAATGATCGGAGAGGATGACTGTTGGTCGTCTGAACCATCAACGGTGGAACTGGTAGAGAAGGCCGGGGATCTCGCTGAGGACGGAGTGCGAGATCGCGAAGCTGCAATGCCGTCCTGTGCAGAAGCACCAGGAGGAGTCGACGGCCTTTGAGAAGACGTCTTCGGGGTACCTAAACCATTGGGCATATGATCAGTGGACATGTCACAGATATTGATAGATAGGAACAGGCAAAGTTCATATTGGCGTCGAGGCGGTCGCTATATGCGCATGTGCTCGGAGGTTGCCCATAATTTGGGTTGTGGCTGGAGCTCCGCCAGGCTAAGGCAAGGGTATGTACATACCCTTGTGAGATCAGCGCGCAGACGAAGGAGGAATCGCCCGCTGCTGAGTCTCTAAATAATATCTCTCGCGTCGCCTAGTGATACCTCTGCGACCTGTGGGAGTTCTGGAGGGCTCCGGGTCGGTCGTCAAAGGAACGATATCAGGGAGCGACTCGTTGCGACGCGTCTTGTCGAGGGTCAAACCGATAAAGTAAGGAATGACAGGCCCAGTAAATCAGGTGCGTTGTTCGATATAACAGCAACGGCCACCGATATAGAGAGAGAGAGAACCAAAAATATCAAGACCTGAAGAATTAAAGGAACGAGTAAGAGAACACGACTTTGTTAGCTTGTCGAAGGCATCGGGTCGTAGTCGCTACCGCTGTAATCCACTTCGAGGAACGGGCTTGGGCTTGTCGGGTATCATGGGACTCGGATACTCAAAGCTTGCAGAAGGAGGGATATGCAAAGACAGGACAGCAGAAGCGAACAAGAGAAAAAAGAGGACGACGCGATAGAAAGGCGTGCGTGGTGGATGGGTGTGGAGGCGTGGGAGTGAACGAGGTTCGTAAAGGGTTTGGCAGGCCTTGGGTCATTGAATTAATTCAAGATGAGCACAAGCAAGCCGAGTGAGCTGTCAAGGATTGCCACGTTCATCTGTGGTCGTTACTTGCGCCGGTGTCAAGCCCAAACTGGGAAGAGCAGTCGAGCAGGCAGAAGGGCTTGTCCCGAAGAGGAAAGTTGGACTGGGCCGGATTGTGCATGTAATGGGCGTCGATGCGTGCCTGGGGCAGTTACTGGAGTGCAGGAGTGACTTGCTTGTGCGGTGTGCATATGCTGGGGCGATGAGGTATCTCGGCCAGCGCCTGCTGACTGCTCAAGACAACCCGATTTGACAAGCGGCCCCATATTCTCTACCAGACCCTGCCAGACCCCAATCTCTCTGCACATCCATTTTCGATGGTGTCCGTTCATAGTCCACCCCCTAATTTTCCCTCTCGGCCAATGAAATCTGGACGAAGATGACGATTATCCGTCTAAATACTCTATGTCGAGCAGGTGCTCAAGAAACAATCACAGCCTTTGGTTCCGTCGCGTTTGGGGTAGGCCGCGGCGAAAATAAACAAATGCATGTACGTGGTAGGCTTCTGCTGGCTAAGGGCTGGCTCATTGCTTGGTTTCAAACACCATTGTTGTCAAGTATTTTGACAGCCTGTCGAAACTTTGTTGCAGGATATTTTGGTCTAAGTATACGAGACAGTTGTCTCGCATTCCGGACTCGCCCCTTTTGCCCTTGGGCTGGCTAAATGTTGACATCAAGGCCTTGAGGCTCAAAAGCATATGCGCAACTTTTTTCTTTTTTTTCTCTTATTTACATAATCTTTGGCCCTACGCCGGGCTTCAGTAAATTACGATCTATGCCCAGTAGGGATGCGCACCGGGTAGCAGAGGGCCCCATAACAGTGGCTTTTCAACGGGAATCACGGCTCTGACCATCTGGGGCTTTAAGTACAATCTGCTCATCTCAATGCATTCATTATCTATAGGTCGTAAGTTGATATTCAGCCCGGCACCAAGTCATGAATCCCACCTCGACTGCAATAACCTTATCCGATGTGAGGCGGGTTACCCCGGGGGCGCCAACTTAATATGTAAGTGCCTCTGATTAACGCCATTGATTCGTGTTCCTGCATAACCGGGTTTGCACGCAAGATTTGGCGGACACCAACACCTGCCTGCAGAGAATCAATCCACATAATCCAAAAGTCGGCCGCAAATGCTTTATATCGACTCGTCGTCGACGGCATCGTCGGCAAATCATGAGTCAATACAGCGGATCTGACAATGGATATCCCGGGTGTTGACGACGTAGACTATGCAATTCATTCGCCATTCCGTATTGGTAACTCGGAAGCCAAGGAGATCCTCGCTGCGAATGCCCGTACGGTGGAGCGGGTAGTCAAAGAAGCCAATCATACATATGCAGCTGTATCATACAGCATTTGAGAAACCGATCGATGTCATGTTATTGGATTTGTATTTTCGATATACCCTCTGAGCTACGGTTATTTTGTAGTGTTAGGTCGTATCTTCTTTATATGCGGTCGTATGCAGCTTATCTTGTTCGCTCCTTACGACGGAGTTTGTCAGTATACCACGCATCTACACGGCATCAAGAAGCAGGTATAGGGAACTTCCAAGATAACTACTCCGTGCGCATTATAGACATGACCAAGGGGAGATAGGACGCCAGGATGATACCGCAAGGGCGGTTGTCTGTAAGCCACGGCAAAACCGGGACGAAGAACACATCTACCAATGCTCGCAACCGATGTCACGATACTCATCTCGAGGCATGGTCCCTTTCGCCGCCATTCCGGAAGCGCCACACTCGGATATGGCTAACTAATAGTGAGTCGTCAACACGGCGTCCGCCGTGAGCGACGTCATTATGGTCGCAAATATCTCCGTCCCATCAATAAAAAAACGGTCCCGCCGGTCAGACCATGCAGCCCCGCCGCAGAGTCCATAGTGGTGGCAGGTAGTAGTTATCGTGGTCGACAGCCGCGTTGAGCACATAGCTGCTGGCCTCCTTGTTGATAATTAGGCCTCTCCTATGCCAGAGCTGTACTCGAGTTTCGGAAGTTCTTCTGTAGGATGGCGCCCCTTACCGATGAGAAAGAGGATGTCGGGCGTGACGTTGATGCAGCAGGGGATTATGTCTAAGTGACATATATGTGGCCACCGCAGCTCTCGGAATGCTGGACCACTAGATGTATTAAAGGAAACAAGCAGGTCACCGGTTCAACTTACCGCATATTTGTATTAATCCACCCAACGCCGACAGGGAAAATAGTCGGATCTGTAATTAGTCTACGCCAAGACTAAATTGTCGGTGTACTTGGCTTTGACATCATCACGAACACCCGTGAACTAGCACTCCGTGTTGGAATGGCTGCCGTCGTCAAGGCTATCTTGTTCCCATGCTAAACTATCTCAAACTGAAAGGGATCCATGTAGCACAGTAATACTCGCTTGGCACTTAGCTCACTCGAGCCATCGCCAACAAGGAGCTCGAGCTCGCCAGGTGAGGACACAACCAGTGCAGGCGACCTGGACTCTGGTATTGCAAGTTCCGTAACGGCCTGGTCCCTCAGACAGGGGCCCGACCGGACCAGTCCATTCAACCAGCTCCAGCAATACGGAGCCGTTTATCTCTCTCTGATCATTATCATACCCATACTATGAACCATCGAAGGACGCCATTTTATAAGTTGCTGCCACCAAGAAACCGGGAGAAACTCGGTCGGTCGGTTGGGTTTCTTTCGACAGCTCTGATGATTCTGATCGTAACCAGTTCTCCAAACAAAAAGATACCGTGAGGCCGGAATCCACGACTTCGCCCGTCGGAAGTGTGAGGTTTCACAACAAGTGTGTTATCAACAGTGGCAGCGTTAGACTCGTGGGTCAGCCCGAGCTTGTGTTGTGCTCAGTCGCCATCAACCAATTTGGAGGCAGGGCCTCACAACTGCCTGCGCAACGCCATCCAGACGCACGATGCTGGGCGAGGATGTGCGATTATAGACTCCTCTGAGTACAGATTGCGCCGAGACCTCCTCTTCTTTTCCCTTGAGGTCGAGTACCCCCCCATACCCCTGAATCAGTATTGAGATGGCGGAGGTGTGTAGTGAGTTCGTGGTTAAGGGATAGCCAGGCAGGCTCAGGACAACGGCGGAGTCGGCTTGAACACTTCACCGCCACTGCCGAAAACCTCATGAGATCGCGGTATCCTGGAAACCTGTAACTCAGAAAAGCTCTGTCTTGTAGAATCCCGGTGTATTTGATAGTGAATGAACAAGTAAGGCATTGGTACCATTACGCTGCATAGTAACATGTATGTCGCCCCCTCCATAATGGTTGATGTCCTCAGAGCTCATTGCATATCGGAAACAAGGAGTGCTAGCATTGTCGCCTGACTTGGAAACCGCTACACTAATAACCTACGGCTTGGGCTCGACGGTAGCGGCGGGATGAACAAACCTGACATGAAGGTAATAGTAGCGACTGAAGCATTACTACGTCTTGAAGCATGCACTCCTCAAGGGGTAAACCCCAACCGCCTGTCACAACACATCAACGCCTATATCACATGTCTAAGTTCGGTGACTGGCCACTAATAAACCTTCAAGGAGGAAGAAGCACTAAACTCCGCTACCCATCCTCCTTTGTCTAGCCCCTGAGGCATAACGCGAAGAGAGCTTGGAGAAAGGGCAGAATGGAGAGGGAAGGGTACTTATTTAGCCCATTCGTGAGAGCGACAAAATACCCAAGTAAGTAACCCATGTTTTTTGCCTGCTTTTTGGCTATGATACTGTCTACTGACACCATGGATGAAGGGAGTATCTCTGATGCCACCGAGCGTCTACGATGCCTCGCCGATGAGGCTTCCTTGTTCTCATAATGAAGATCAAAATCATGCCTAGAGCAACGGCCTCAGAGCAACATTATATCCCTTACCTAAAAGGAAAACGGGCGGCCGCGCAACCATACATTCTGGAAACCATCGGCAAGGCACGAGCACAGCGTGATTCAATCCAGCTGACCGCTTGCGCGTGTTAGGCCCAACCGGTTTTGCGCTGCCAACCGTAGCTCGAACAATTCAGCTGTGCTCAATTATATTAACAGGATGACTAGTTGGCACTGTATACTACATACTTTGGCGTATGTAGTCAGTAGTATAGGTAGCTTGGCAGCGGAAGATGCCTCAACTGAGGGGTTCAATAGCGGAGAGACATGACGATAGTGTAGAACCCGAGGGACCGGAAGAAACTAGCGGGTAGCACTGCTTCATTCATAATCGCTGGAGGCGTTCTGTAGTATGACATATGTATAGTACAGAAACGAAGACGTTGTCCAGACTCCAAGCCCGTCAGCAGCCACGTACTGGATTTTAGGTTGATCGGCACCACCGCGGTCCTGGAGAAGGTAACGTTGTACCTGGTCTACGCGGGCATTCGCTGTGAGCAAATACCAGCCCGCCCCCTCGACTCTCGAGAGCGTATAGTGCCAAGATGAGACAACTGATCTGAGAATGCAATCTATCTCTGGGATATACTCCGATCCGTATCATTTGTAGATCTCGAATAAGGGTCTTTGGAAACTGGGTACCTACGCGTAACCTAGTTACAATTCTTGTTCTGAGGGCCACGGGCTGATCGGCGCGGCCCTGACAGGTAAAGGTAAGCAGGTTATCTTAGTGCATAAACTCTGCACGTCAAAGAAAACCCGGCTTTGTGGCTTCGCCACCCGCTCTCCAACCACCCCAGGGCACGCACACGTCAGCGCCTCCGATGATCAGCAGTGGAAGGAGTCTTGTCTGGAAGAAGCATCCAGTCCGCGTTTGGTGTTTCTCTCACAGGCGGGCGTGGGTCAGTTTTATCAAGGAAACGCTGCAGCAGAGCCATGACGGAATTGTGTCCCTTCCAGGTCGCGGGTTTCCGGATTCCAAGAAAACTCTCCGGTTGCATGACTGATGAACCTGGGGCGATCGGCATAGGGGCCCGTCCATTCTGAATGCTAGTATGTAAGATCGCAGACCGCCGGGCATAGAGTCCCTTTATGTTAGGGATTGACTCTCGGCCTCGGCAGTCACCTGGGGAGTTCTGCTGGAGCTTGCTGAAATTACGTCCTATTTTTGGTCATTTCGGCAAAGGACCAGGTATGCCTCATCAGTCTATCATCTCAGCACAGATCTTGTTGCTGTGTAGATTCTGGGTAGAATCAAGCCATCTTTCCCCGCTGAGCAGAGGCCGCCCCCGAAATAGATAGCCAGAGAGTTCATGCCTAAGGTTGTAATATGCTGCCAGTATCGGCAGAGTGGCAGGTGGCTTAGATGGCTCAGAGGTAGACGGGTGCAACGGAAACACAGGGTGGGCTTAGCTTCGTTGGCCCGGAGCTGGAGGTTGTGGAGTTGCTTGTAATTGTTTGAATTTAACAGTCACCGTCCAGGAGTGAGGGACCCTGACTCCCAGCCCAAGAAGGATCATGCCTGCTGCTGTCCATGCCCCCCGGGCCAAACAAAATCCCGCGATTATCAGTTTCCGTGGCACATTGCCCGTTGGGCAGAACGCGAGCCACCTGAGGTGGTGCGATGTCATCTGCGCATCCGGAGCATCGACAGACGGTTGAAGGAGATCTTCCTTTGCGAATAATCAATCCTCGATCGGGTGCATCTGCTACGCTGCACTTGCATCATGCACCATGCACATACTAACGTGCACCAGTAGATTTGGTGTGGGCGTCGCGATGCCGAACACCAAATGGGAACAGGGAGATGGGAGGGTTGGAGGGGCCTGGGCATGGATATGCCGGGGTGCTGCAAATAAATGCAGAACGAACGGCTGGCTCTGCTGGCCACGCATGCGACCAGCAAGCCTGCACGGCATTGATTGATTGATTGATTGATTGCTGATAGTGGAAGTTGGCCGGGAAGGTCGACCAGCAACCTGCTTAAATCCCTTGATAATTTACTTGGGTACGTGTGTGTCATTTGATGCGGCTTTATGAGTGTTCTTGCTGCTGTCATACCCTCTCATAATATTGTCGATTTTCTCAATGCCCACGATAGCCGTGAGGTTCGGACTCGTAGCGTTGAAGATGCCCCCATGAATCCACGATCCCTTTCAGGGCGTAGAGGCTAGCTGGGATGAATCCAATTAGGGGGCCCGAGCTAGCCAAGCCGGGACAGCGTGCTTCAATGTACATGTATTAGGATACGAGCTTTTAGTTGGGTCTGGTAGGCGAATGGCGTCGTCTGACTGGTCACTGGTAGGCTCAATGGGGTGTCAAACTCTGGCTTCAATGGGTCAGCCCTCCTCCCCACCCTTGGGTTCATGTTCAGGTCATGTTGGCTGCAGAAGGCTTGATCGGTGTATGTATTGCTGCGAGTAGGTACCCGTTGTAGGTACGAAGAGCCTGAGGTGCCTAACCCATCAGTGGTAGTACGGGGCCATAGACAGCCACACTCCATTCCATTCAGGCCGGGGCCACCCACCACCAGTGACCACACCAGTCTCATCAACCCATTCATTCATTAAACCCGCCCGTCCTTTTCCATTGTTGCCGCGCTCCTTTACGTTTTGCCTACCACTCAATAATAATACAATCTGCCCAACTACCACACTCGTTTTCCCTCCGTCTTTTTATTGACCTAAATAACCTATTTTAAAAAGCAGAGCGCCTAGTCTTTTGGTCTTCTCTTCCCTCGTTTCGGTTCACTCGGCTATTTTCGTCCCTTTCGGATTTGGCCCAGCCCTTTTCTCGACAGCAGAATCTGCGCTCTGTTCTTAGACACTCGCTCCCCAAGATTGTACGCGCAATCCGACAACACGACACTCTAGCCAACAACACTCCAGAGGAAACGTGGAGCGGCCTTGAGCATTGTTAGGAGGACAGGTCTGATCAATACGTTTGACGTGCAACGACCACGTTGATTGGCAGAGAAGGAGAGGGGATTGCTAGACACCAATAATCTCCAACAGATCGTCCGATCTATCCAACGCACCATCCACAACAACAGTATCATCATCGACATCCCTCAGCGACCTCGGTTTTGATTTCTCAAACATGTATTCCACGCGACTTATTCGCCTCTTGATGGTGGCGTTGTCCATCTTCACCATCGCCCAGGCTACTTGGTTCGACTTGAACATCCTCAAGCGGTCGCCCGGTCTCCTGGACGACCTGGCCAGGGCGGATAACTCCACCTCCGCCGCCGATGAGAGCAAGCCTGCTGCCAGCGCATCTAACGCGCCCTCTCCCGAGCCAACTCCGACCAAAGCCCCGGAGACTACCTCCAAGGCTGCCGATCCGACCACGACAGAGCAGACCAAGAACCCCGATCCTACGACTACCCAGGCCAACGACAACACCACCCCGACTACCGCTGCGCCAACCACCCCGAATGATACGAATGGGGGTGCCAGCCCGACTCCTCAGCCCACACAGTCGCCTAGTGGTGGTAGTGGCAATGCTTCTCCGACGACGCGTACTACGCAGGTCAAGACGACATCTGATGGAAAGACTTTCGATGTTCCCAGACGACCACCGAGACGCCATCTGCGCCTACTACCACTGCTAAGCCTTTCACCACTGTTTACACTTACACCACCACGTTGAGCGATGGCAAAACGTCAGCCGTTGAGACCCAGTCTGTCGTCACTCCCGGCCTGTCGGAGGGCCAGACGAACTCAGGTGACGGGGGTATGACGCCCCAGACCAGGAACACCATCATTGGAGTGTGCGTTGGTGTCGGCGGTGCCATTGTTCTGGCCGCCGCCGGTGTCTTGATCTGGAGACTGCGTGCCCGAAGACGGGACCAGGAGGACGGCGAGGATCTCGTCAACTACGGTGCCGGGACCAGCCAGTTCAACAACGCCGGCCCCGAGAAGAACGAGCCCGGCAGCATGAGCGGCCGTAGCCCCTTCCAGAGCACCTTGGAGTCGTACCACGCCCCGAGCTCCAACACAGGTACCAACTTCTAAGGGTGCCAGCCATACCACGCCACAAAACTCGAAACCAAACCACACCATCACCACCATCACAGCACGAAGCCTCGTTTTCTGGGTTCCTTTATTTCAAATGAACCGGCGTCGGAGTTTGCAAGGGATATTTGCATGGTTCCCAGGCTCATAGTCATTGGAGATTAATCTACTGTTTAGAGATATCCCAAGTCTAATGACATCCAACCAAAAAAAAGAAGGAAACCCAATTTCGATAGATCAATGGTCATGCCGTTGCATATGGAGATCACAGTGATATCAGCAGAAATCATGTGCGGATGGAAGAAGGGCATATGGGAGGTTCCGCTTCAAAAGAGATGCGATCTGCCAGTTCCAAGAGCCAAACGGGAGGATTTCCTAGAAGAAAATCGGTCTCTGTGTGTATAGAGCTTCACCATAATACCATGTGTTCACATTTTCTCCAATATTTTGTACATTTCTTTCCATGCAACAGTTCAATTGTCGTACCTGCAGTAGTTTACCTTGAGAGTTTAGATGATTACTTTGCCTAAAGCCAACAACCTAGTGTACCAATCTGGTGGATATTGGCCCAGGACTCGGTATGGTGACGGCGAATACTGTCAGGTTCGTGTGTGAGTCAGGCCAGTAATTGTGCAGTCGGATCGGATCATACGCAGGTGACCTCTCCGAATTCCATAATATTATGATCAATGGTAGGCGTGTTCTTTATGGAGTATTATTACCTTCCGTCGGGTATTCTCTGGGGCAGTCTTGGGGAGCCTCACTGACTACCTAATAGAACCAATTAATACTGTACAATGTCAGCAGATACAGCCGCCTCACTAAATGCTGATATTGGAAAAGCGACCAGGCCGGCCGCTTCCGGTTCGCCAAAACCTCCCATGTTTCTTTGGGTATTAGATAAAATCTGCTATCGGCGTTCCCGCGCGCGCAGATCCGTGGCAGCGTGGTTTGTGTTTGGTTCCAGGCGTAGCGGTCGGTCGGGTCGGGTTGGTGGAGGGAGAGGGTGGTGTAACATGGTTCGTCCCGCTCCGATCTCTGATTGGCTGCGCAGCCAATTGTGTCTCATGATGGTTTCAGGATATGCTCTCTCATCTTGGAGGAGAGGAACAAGGACGTTGTTGGTATTAAGTTAGCTGAACCTTTTTTCGATTCGCCTTTTCGATTGATTGATTGATATTGTTGTATGTACTGTACTAGATACATGACTGTCATCTCGACTTCCTTCTAGCGAGCGAAGAGGAAGAAGTGTCAATTGGTTAGGGTTACCTGTCGTGGCCAGACCAGACCGACTTGGCAACTTACACACGATCGATCATCCCCGGCGACAAATCGAGACGACCGGCGACTAGTAGAGAGACCCTCACGAAACTTGCCTATCTATATAAAACACCCTAGGAATTCAAGCGCGGGGAGGATTGCTTTGTTCTATCTGAGACGGCATAGCCCAACGTCATACATCTATCTACCAGACGTTCTCCAGCACACGCGCGTCTTTTGATATATACCGGAAACCGCGCCGCCTTGTCTACTTCGGACACAACATACGTCACTCACTACACCTTATATCTCGATCGCACAGACATAAAGTGCTGCGCAATGCTCAGTTCAGCAGTGACGACGGCGCTGTGCCTACTCGTCGCCGGAGCGGCGGCGGGCGGTAGCGGCGGCGATTTCGTGGACGAGGTCCGAAGCGACTTCAAGATGGGCCTGTTCCCACGGCAGCAGGCGCTACAAGACAACATCCAGCCGTTCAGCGGCAAGGTGGGCGGCTTCTCCGCTGCAGCGGTATGTTACTCTCATCCTGCTGTTCCATGATGACGCCACGAGAGAGTCCTGCAGGCATACTAATACCATTGTCTCTATATACAGATCACACAGTCTCAAGATAAGAAGCGACCCTTTACAGTTAAGGGTGATACTTTTGTAAGTCATGCTTTCTTTCAAGGGGAGGAGACCTTCACCGCGTGTGGCTCTAGGAGACCAGCTGGTGTACGTGTGTGCAGGACCGTGACACTGACCCTGAATCGCATAGACCGATTTCAAGACCGCGGCGAACCGCGCCTGCGACAACCAGAAGAACGACTGCGCCAACGCGGCCAACAAGGACAAGAACGCCGGCTTCAAGGTCTCGGACTGTGACAAGCAGAATAGTGAGTTGTCGATTCACGAGAGTTTTATCCTGTCTCTATTAGTACAGTGGGAACTAACCGAATCCCGTCGCCTCACTACAGACGACTGCAAGGACGCCGTCGCCTCGGCTACGCTAACGAGCTTCGCCGTGTTGACCAGCTCGACGGCCGAGTTTGACATCTTCTGCGAGTCATGACGGCGTGATTGGCCGCGAGACGGATATAGACTCGGACAGTCCGGCCATCCCGTCTCTGGATCGGATGAAATTGTCGGGATATGGAACGAGGGATGGTGGGCTGCTGAGGCTCTCACCAGATATCGTTATTTCATAACAGCTTTTTGGGTATACATGAGGAATTATTACACATACGGCGGGAAATAGGGAAGATTTTATACCGGGTAAGGCAGTCAGTAGCCATAGAGCACAGAGGCTGCTGCTGCTGCTATGATGGATGAGACGGACTTCACGCTGCTGCCAGTCAAGGGGTTGCTTTACGTGATTCAGGTAATAACTATTAGCGGGTGCATAGGAGTTGAATTAGGGATTCCGGGATGCTTCCGATCGAAAAGTCGTTTAAGCAGATATCATGATATAAACAATGACGACCATGCCACAGAGCCAAACTATCGTCATATTCGAGCTATTGTATTGCGTTCCCTACCAGAGGACTCTAAGGCACCCCGCCTATCATCAAGGGAACTTGGAGTCTTGAATAGCAAAGGTCATCAACTTGCAGAATCGAGACCTGGAAGAACCTCGCATGGGCGGGCTTCGTTGTTCTGCTTGATATCTGCTGCTCTCTTCTCTCCATATATATATATATATATGTATATATATCTTCATGTATGTACCTGTCCCCCGTCACCGCCACTTGCAACCGATAAGTCCCCTCCCAGTCCCCAATCCTCAACGCTCCAAAGCCAATCCTCAAACGCCTCCTCCCCAATCTCCCCCACGTCCGGGACAACACTCGAACAAACCCGCCGCCGCCCACCGCCTCCCAACCCCAGCCCAAACGACCGATCCGCGCCAGGGTCCCGCGCGCACAGCCCCGCGCGCACCGCCGACGCGCTGTCGGCGCCGAGCGTGACGCGGTAGCGCGCCTGGTTGCGGGCCGCGAAGACCGAGGCCCGCGCCGCGTCGCCCAGGAGCAGCGTGAGCGCCAGCGCCGTCTCGTACGGGAATGTCACGTCGAGGCAGCCCGCGATGTCCCCGTCCTCGCCGCCGAAGCCGGTCCCGTCGCCGACGACGTCCTCCTCGGCCTCGAGGATGAGCGCCGCCGCCTCGCGGCACTCGGCGTAGCAGGTGATGGGGTCGTGCAGGAAGCGGTGGCGCTGGTTCGGCGGCTTTTTGATGTCGTTGACCGCGTTAGCGTTAACACTATGGTCATCATCTTCTTCTTCTCTACTACCTCCTTTGGGGAGAACATCGCCAGAGCTAGAAGAAGGAGAGGGAGACGAAGGCGGTCCGTGGTACTTGCGCCAGAATGCGGCAAGTTGCCTCAGCCGCGCGTCCACGTCGTCCCGCCAGGGCCCCAGCGCCAGCGAGCAGAGCGCGCAGTCGCAGGCGAAGCAGTAGACCTCGGCGAGGTAGCGCTCGCGGTCGTCGTGCGGCATGACGCGGTTCTCGAAGTAGGAAATGGAGATCTCATCGCCGGGGCGCAGGCGGCGGATCGCGTGCACCGTAAGCACTCCTACTCCTCCTCCTGTATCGTCATTCCAGGCCCAGTAGGCGCTGGGGGCGCACGCGTGGTTGAAGCGCGACCACCGCAGAAACAAGCCCGAGGCGCCGTCCTGCGCCCCCGACAGGGCCACCTCGTTGGTCGTGGCGATGGAGTAGTTGGGGTAGTCCGGGTAGAGGACGGCGTAGGAGCTGGCGAGGGCGTGGAAGGCGTCCCGCTGCGCTGGGTCGGGCAGGTTCCGGACCAGGGACTCCACGATGCTATTCTGCTGCGGGATGGGGTCATCGGTCATGGGGCGGATGTACAGTGGCTTCTCCATCAAGAGTCGCGTGCCGGGCTCAATGGTCGCGGTGGCGACTACGCCGTAGCCTTTGTTGGGTATGCGTCGTACCTCCCATAGCGATTCAGGGGTAGTGGCCATCTGGGGATAGTTGGTGTTGGTGGTGATGTTGTGACTGTGCACACAGGCCCGTATTAAGAAATGTATACTAAGAAAGAACAAATTGGCCAAGCTCTTTGGCATCAGAACTGCGCAGAATGGTGCCGAATCCAGATGCCCCTCCTGGAAGCAATGCAATACGGAAGGAGAGCAAGGGTCGTCCCAGCCGGCGTTCCTGATACGACTTGAAGGAGATGATTCCGTGTTGGCTTTGGGTCATAAAATTCAAAGTAGTGTCCGTAGCAGGGCTTTTGTAAGTACGAAACAGGCAAAGTTCATAGGTTGTCAGATCCTATCAATCAACTCAGCTTTGTTATTATACTCTGACTCTCACCAAGCTGGCTAGAGGGGGAGATAGTTGCAAGTGAACAAATTATTTGGCAAGAAACCCTGATGTACTAAAGCTTGGTTTTAGCGTCCCTGAAAAGTGCAGCAAATGGCACACGGGATTGGCCGCATCGGATCCACACTGGAATAATCACGACATCATCCCCTTAATAGCTGCGGCACAAGTCGTATAGCCTTTCTCGAGAATGCAAGACAGCACTGTTGAGATGGGCAAGACGAGCAAGCTGAATAAGTGCTCATTTCGGATTGGATTGACTTTCCAGTCCACACCACGGCCGTGCGAGCTGGATCTTACATTGATGCATGCTGCCATTGACTTTGTTACAAACCGAACTCCCTTTTCCTCTGATGGAGGAAGGAGGCTCACCGAGCCAATGGTGACGTTTGGCTTATAACTTACTTAAGCCAGTGAAGGCACCTCACATGGCAATGACTCTAGTACTCGAGGCAGAAGGAGAAGCATACTGTTACGGACAAGGCCCCAAACTATAGCTGGAACAGATATTTAATCCAGCCGTTCGATTCATCTAAACGTATAGAACAACCATAAAGTACCTATTTACAATAGACATCAACAAAAACAACCTAGGCTCCTAAACAAACCCATTTTTGGTAACATGGAATAATCAAACGCCTAATCCATCAATGGAATACCCTCGTATTCCGCGTACCCACGTGCGAGGTTCATGTTTTCTATTTTCGTCAGTTATAGGGCTGGTAAAGGGCGTGATGAAGGAAATACGTACGTAAGCACTGAGTGGCTGCTCCCTTGAGCAGGTTGTCGATGGTAGCACATATAACTACTCGCTTGCCCGAACTGTGGACAGCAAATCCACCGATCTCGACCTATAGACATATCATATTAGTCAGATGATCCTGGGTGTAATGACCTGAACAATGCAGACTTACACCGTGCTTTCCGCTAATCGACTTGACAAGGGGAGCCTCGCCAATAACCTTGACGAGCTTCTCGCCAGCATAGCGATCCTGGTAGATCTGGCGAATGTCTCGCGATGTCATCGTCTTGTTCAGGGGAATATTAATCGTGTGGTGGATACCCTGGAACCAAACGGCGACATGGGGTACGAAGCCGACAGCAGTGCCAAGCTGGTTGCTGATCTCACGCTCATGAATGTGGTCAGTCAAGCTGTACGGGACCAGGTTGTTGGTCAGGAACTCGACGTTGTTCTTGGGCGAAGGCTTGGTTCCGGCGCCGGAATAGCCAGAGACGCCGAAAACGGTAGGCTGGCCACCGAGATGCTCGACCAGGGGGGCAATGCCGAGCTGAGCGGCTGTAGCGTAACAACCAGGGTTCGAGATCCGGGTTGCCTGGGCGATCGCAGACCGTCGAATGAGCTCGGGAAGACCGTACGTCCAACTGTTATCGAATCGGTAGTCGGCAGACAGGTCTACAATGAGGCTACCATCTTCACGGGGAGTCTTCTCGCGTGCCTCGTTGATCGCCTCGACGTAAGGCTTGCAGACACCGTTAGGCAAGGCCATGACCCACACATCGATCTCGCCATTCTCTTCCATCTGCTTCACATCCTCAGCACTGAGATTCTCATAGATGATCTCCTTCTTATTGTATCCTTGTAGTTTCTGGCCCGCGAGCTCCCGGGATGAAACGTGCTTAAGGACAAAGTTAGGGTGAGTGTTCAGCAGGCTGATCAGAGCTTGACCGGTGTAGCCACGAGCACCAATCAAGGCAACACGGGATGGCACCTCGTTGGAGGCATGCTTCTTGCCATAAGGAGGGTTAGGGTTGGTAGTGGTGACATAACCACGCGCCTGGCCCTTGTAAAGAGCTCCGGCAGTTCCCATCACAGGCCGGCGAGCGAATGTTGAATAACCGCGGGCCTGGTTAGCAGCAGACCCGGAAGCGAACTGCGCCTTCAGGTTCTGAGAAGCCACTTGAGCTGCCCGGTGAAGACGGGCCTCCAGGTTTGACTCGCCCAGCATCGCGCGGCCGTGGTTCGTGAATTCCCTCATAAGGTCCATGAGACCCTGGCCCTCTTCGATTCCATACCAGAAGAGCACATCGTTACCGCGGACGATATGTCCATCGGCCTTCTCAAAAAACCAAGAGAGGTTCTCATCATCTGCCTTGACGGTCCAAACTAAGCTGGGGTATTCCTTCTTGATGGCGGAAAACAAGTTGTCGGCGACGTTGGTCAGCCATCCAGACTTGGTGATGGTGAGAGTCGCCAAGATGCCGTAGTTTTGCTTCTCCGATGGCTGAAGGACGACAGCAAGCGCCTTCATGGGCTCATCGAAGAAAGCCTTGAACTTACGCTCCTTCAAGAAATCCACATATCGGTCGACGGTAGCCCGAGAGTCCGTCAGGTCGCGATCGCGAATAAGAACGTCCTTGAGCTTCTGGAGGTCGGAGAATTCTGACACGCTCTCGGCGGTCATGAGCTTATTACCACGGCGGATCAGGGTACCCGCGCCGGAGTCAGTGAACAACTCTTTCTGTAGTTCAGCAGGGTGGATGATCGCCACGCTGGAAGTTCGCGGGAGGCTATCGAGCAGCTCCTTGATCTCCTTGATCTTGAGACGAGTACCGAACTTGCACCAGCTCTGGCTCATCAGGTGATCAAACTCCTCATCCAGGTTGATGGCAGAGATCTTGTTGCCTTCCCCGCCAAACAGACCACCCTTCTCACTGAGATAGACAACCTTCAGGGGCTCCAATATGCGAGCCAGTTCACCAGCGGCTACATCAGCGTTGACGTTCAAAACCTGACCCTCGGTCGTCTCAGCCATAGAGGTCAAGATAGGCAGGTAGCCACTTTCGATGGCACTCTCAATAGGATCCTTGTTGATGTCGGTGATCTTTCCAACAAACTTCCACTTCTCCTTGTCGAGGTAGTCGGCCATGAAAACGCTCGAAGTGATCGGTCGAGCACGAACACCCATGGACTCCAGAGTCCTGACCAGCTTAAGGTTCTCCGCAAGGAACAGCTTCCTAGCCACGCCAAGGGTCTTCCCGTCAGTGATGCGGATGCCCTCCTCGAACTGAGGCTCCACGCCCGCCTCCTCGAGCAGCTTGTTCAGCTGAGGGCCAGCACCATGAACAATGATGGGGTATAACCCAACATGGTAAAGGAAGGCCAATGACGAGCAGAGCTCCTCCAAGTGCTCAGTCAGAATGGCACCTCCAACCTTGATCACGGCAAACTGCTTCGACGAGACCGACGAGAAGTGGGAGAGATACTGCTGGACCTCCCGCTTGGAGCCAACGCTGTTCAAGACTTGGATCACAGCATGCCGCGCATCATAGTTGTTGGCTCGGCCCGGGCGAGTCGAGTAAGCGGCAGCAAGGGTTCGTCGGGTAACGATTGGCGCAGCGGCTCCGCTGATTCGGGTCGTAGCTGAACGGCGCCCGGCTCGGATAACCGCTCGAACGGCCAGACGAGACGAAGACAACATGGCGGCGGCGGCACGTTGCTGGTCCTAAAGCTCGAACACTGTCAGTGGGATGGCTGGGATAAGTGAAAAGAACAAAACGAATAAAAAGACCAGAACGACTAGAATGACTGATAACGGATACAACGGGAATAACTGGAAGAGCTCAAGCACTTGAACAGCTGAGTTCATCCCAATTTTCCAGTCACCCTGGTGTCTACAAATATGCAATCCAATTGAAGTCACGATATCCTAGCTGGTCGTACCTCACCCAACTTGCGAAAAGACGGTAGAATGGATCAATTGACGGGGCAATTGGGCTCAAGCGTATAGACTTACCTATTTATGCGACGAGGAGGTGATGTGAAGGAAAGGCGACTTCAAATCCGAGGTTCGCGTTCACATCGCAGGTCGAAGTTAGAGAGGGAAAAATTCTAGTTTATTAAGCACGCACGCAGGTTGATGTCCGAAAATCGCTCCTTCCAGGTACGCAGGCGCTGTGAGTGAGTCTTTGCTGGCCCGCTTAACCGCAACCTTGCCCCCCCTCCAAATCTGCCTATCGTGCTATCGACCGCTGATGCGCCAAGCCGAATAGGGCAAGGCTCTTTGGGTTTTAGTGATTCATAGGGTGTTCTTGATAGAAGTTGGAGAAACCTTGCTTGGTGGGCTGGTCTAATCCACTGAAGTTCTGAACCTGATTGCCCGCCCACCCCACAGCCTGCGCAACATGCAACTAGCAGATAAGTATATGAGGTAGCTATTTCTAATTATCTAACGTTGTACTGATTCAGAGCTTGAACTGACACAGGCAGAATGTCATGTAACTCATCCAGACGGCGGCGAAACGCGGAATGATTTCGGTGTTGTCCTGTACCGTTAAGAATAAACCTCATCCTTATACAGTCCCCGTCAGCTTCATGTAATGTGGAATGGGGTTAAAATCCTTACCAGGTCCAGCCGAGCCGACCTCGCCAGCATCTCATACAAAAATATCTCACCTCCAAACTTACCCTTTCGATAGCTGTGTATGCCCACCGGATTACCCACTCATGTAGTCGATCGCTCTGTACAGGTTTGGTCCAGTTACGGCGGCTCTTCCAGTTCATATTCTTGGACGTTGTCCGAGTGGCGCTTTTCATCTTATAGACGGCTACTTTACCAGAGCCATCGGCCAAGTGAGTGCCACCCCTGGCAGGTAAGTATATAAGACGAGCAGATGCCCTCTCACCAGCAATCCAGATCTTGGTGATTCAAGTATTGGTGAGCTTTCCAAGACATCCCATAAAATCTCTGGATGGCGCGGACGACAGCCTAGGTAGAGTACCCAAGGCACTCCTTTACTCATCGATAGGAGAGTCACGATTGACGAGGCGATATGATTCCTCTCTTCGCTTTATATTAACGCCACCCGGTAGCTGGACTACCACCCTGGTCTTCTTGGCCGCCAGATCGACCTTCTGATGAGCTCACTTAGGCACTGTTCAGTGTCGACGTTTAGACTATACGAACTGATGTTGGAGGAGTGGGGGGCTGGGTCTTTGAAAGGGGGAAGAGAACAGTCCCAGCTGAATAAAGGTGCGTGGGATTGACTGCGTTTTCTTTCTCTGCCTAGGTATAGTCTGCGACCCTTATCAGTAAAATACCGTATTTTCTTGCGGCATCGTTTCCCTGGAGCCTACTTCGATGTTACATAAGGTAAGAATGTCTAAAAATGGGATGCCGGAGGACCGCTATTGGTCCAATCAGACTTGGCACTGCATTTGTCGTGTAAGTGGCTCAGTGCCAGCATCCTGTTACCCCATGTTCTACCCCGGACCTAGCTAGCCCTTATCATGGAACAGCCAGTAGAAGTTCGATCCAAGGACCAGCACCTTTCATCTGCTCAGTAATTGCCCAGAAAACCCTGACTGATAACGAGCAAGTTGCCCTCAAATATATGAACCCAAAAAGAAGTCACTATACCCAGTGACTCCGAGACTCTCACAAACGTACCAACAAATATAACTCCCATGGATCGACGAAAGCTTCGTGTTAGCCGAGCATTTGTGTGATGGTAGGATGTCAAATTCTTTCGCGGTAGTATGAGGGTTTATTTGATGGACAAATGAGCCGGTTTTCTTCATTGAAGGTTGAAAATGACAAGCATATAAGGGGCACAGAGTTCTTCGCCGTCCAAACCCGTGGGTAGAAAAGATGTAGGACATCAGTTTCACGATCACTAGGTATGCCGAGAGGAACAGCACTTGGATAAATCTCCTGCAAGGTTGGCATAAAGCCTGATATTAGATAGAGACATGACCAACACACATTCATCCCCCCATCACCCGCCACAGATGGAAAAGCCGGCAACTTGTCCACTAACGTCAAGCAACCAAATCATGCGTGCAAAGTTGAACACATTTTCGACTCGGCCGGATTCATTCTTTGATCCATTAGCAAATGGGCCCTCAACCATAACCCTGGCCACGCTCGTGACGCGTGTGCACTATTGGACCGGCGTATCCCTCTACGACGAGCACAAAATCATCATGGAGAGAAAAGAAAAGGGTCCCGAACCTGGGGAGAGACTTGTGTTGTGAACTGACTGCCAGTGAAATCTTGTCCACAAACGGATTCGGGAAAGAGAAGAAGCGGCAGGCTTGCGATAGCAGAACTCGCGGCCAAGCCCTCCCAACGATCACCACCAGCGTCTTCATCTCCACACCACGCTGCAACAACGACAACATATCACGGCAAATTCTTTCTTATTCACCGCACTGGACGAACCAGCTACGGCAATGGAAAAGGGGGGTGTCCGTCCTGGAGGCAGTGTAATACCAGGGGAGGACGAAATGCCGCAGACCAAGGCTGAAGCCTCTGAGTGTGTTAGCACAAGAGAACCTCAGAGTCAACCCCGCCCACCCCTCGTGAACGCGTGCAATGGCGGGCCGGCCGTTTCAGAGAGCGTCTTTATGAGCACAAAATCATCATGGGGAGAAAAAAGAAGAGGAAAGGGATTTGATTATAGGAGAGAACGGAGATTATATACTGACACAGGCTGCTCGCTTGGCACGTGATGGGCCGGGCTCTTCACTAATCGTGTCAATGCCGCAGGAGCTCGTGAAACAGCTGATGATGTGAACAGGGTATATTATCTGCGAGAACACGTCAGTTGAGTGTTGATTAAAGACCGGAACAGAGAACGAAATGGTTGCAGAGCTACAGGCTTCGAGCTTCGCTGGCAGGAGGAGAGCGGCATACACCAGGCTCGACGAGAAGATCCAGAAGAGTCCAGAAGTAGGAAGCCCGCACGCGCGCACCGGAGGAGGAAAGAGTGGCAGTGAGATTTAGGGCTAATTGAGCATCTGAGTGTGTCAATTTGGGGATATCGGTTGCCAGGAACGCATCTTTAGGAAGGCCGGCTTGGTCTTAAGCATGGGGAGGGAAAATGAATCAAGCAAGCAGAGAGAAGGACGACTGGAGACTGTTACTTTTCCCTACCAACAGGCGCCACTGTCGCTTCAAAATAGCACATGTTGGAAACCCCCTCAGAAAGAAGGGGGATCAGAAGCCAGAAGGAGGTTTTGTACAAGGACAGTAGGATTTCGGGCCTGTGAATAAGAATCTCGCTGAGGTGAGGGTACTGCAAGCAGAAATTGAGGTGTCCGATGTAATCATGGTATTAATGCAGCCACCCCTTAAACTCGTCTCGATGAGGGCTTCCTCCAACGTTGTGTCGTCTACTTTTATGCATGTCCTCCGAAGCTCGTGGTTTCCAGTAAGTTGTATCAGAAGCTACGGCCTTCAATTTTGCTTATTGCTAATCTTTGGAAAGTTGAAATGGCCTGCACCGTGGACGCAGAAGTTCTATCTTCCGCCCTGGATATAACACGATTACTGGCTCAACTGAAGTTTGCCAATAGGCTGGCTAGATTGCATCGTACTGTCATCGCGTACTATATTTCCAGTACCAGCGAGTGTTTTGGAAGCGATTATGCAAATACGGTGGCTGGGTCGTTACAATATAGAAGAACCTAACCCCTGAATTCGCTGAGCTAAGTCGGTGGCCCAACGGACCACACTGCCTCTCTCTTATGGACTCTGATACCTGCAATGCGAGAAGTGCAAGCCATACATCTGGATTGCATGTGTACCAGAGCAGTCAATTGTATTTGATATGTAGCGTTGATGGGGGTACAATCTGCAAGGGAAGAGTATCTATTAATGGCATAGGCAGCCAGCGGTCATAGCCGGATAGGTAATAGAATAACCGCTTGATGCATTGGATCAAAGATCCGCGTACTACATTTAACAGATGGCATGGCATGTTCGACTGGCAACTAAAAATGGAAGCCATGTTCGGGTGACCCAGGTTGATTGCGTCATATGGAACAAGACCAAGTGAGGCAGTTGCTACCAGGCCATCAGATACGACCTCAAGATCTGACATCTGGATGAATAGACCTAGACTGACCAGTTCTTCACATAACACAACTTTCTTGGACATTACATGCCTACGAACCAACTCCTAACATTATGGTTAAAATAACCAGGCCCCGAATCGACACCTTCCGCTTGCAGCTGGACCCTGCCATGGAGGTAGAGTCGCCAATTCTCCTCGATGTAATGTGGCGGTCCACATTGCTATCCTTCGCCCGCGAACTCGGTAAAGGAGTATTGTTTTTCTGGGGCGTGTCGATGAGCGACCACAACATTGCCTTCGTACTCGTCGGTGAGTTCGGGCTACTTACCGTCACTAGGCTACTGATGATGATGGTGGTGATGGCTCGAGAACGTATGGATCTTGCTGATAGTGTTCGCTGCAGTCTGGCCTACCACCATCGCTCGACGTGGGTTCTTGTCGCACAAAATGGGACCGAACATGATAATCCCTTGTCTCAAGGCGCCCCCAGAGATGTTTCACAACACTCTAAATATGGAGGACTACCCCTTACTTTCCTCTCTGGAGGACAAGATTTACATGTTGGCGGCCCTCATCAGTCTCCCGGAGCCTGGCGGCAACGGAAGCTGCATCAGGAGGAACCTGTTCGTCTTCGCTTTTATGCCGATTTTTGGGAACCACTTCCGAATACCTTCGGCAAGTTCCAAATTCAAGCCATCGATGATAACAGCGGTGATGATCCAGAAGCTGCTGGCTGGAAATCCCATTGGGTTACGCTACTTCGGTATGGCGCCCCACATGACGAGCCGCACGGTGAACCGGCGGATATACAGTCAACAACGCCTACCACGTCGCTCTTCCGTCAACCAATATGGCAATACGGCAGGCCAAAAATTCCGCGGAATTTATTTTGGCGTACGAGCTTCTTTCCGGCGGGGAAGGCTGATACACATCCCTTCTTCTCCCGCAAAATGGGGTCTTATCTTAACCCTCGACAAGGCCCGTGGCAGATGGATACGTTCCTTGTCCACTATCCGGATAGAGATAATCTGCCGACAACTAGCGAGTTTGAGGGAACCATCCGCCAGATATCAGAGATTGATGGTTGCCGCCAAGTTCAATGGGGAGCCGCGACACATACATCCTCCTCAGTCATGATCATGCTCATCTGGCACGAGCCTGCTCCGCGCAAGACTCGGGTTGCATATGACTTGTTTCTCAAGACCGGAAAGTGCAAGTCAGCCGAGCTAATATCGTGGAAAATCCCACAACACGGGGGCATATCGTGGGGAATCCCACCTTCCAGTCGGGACGCAAAGCTGGTCGAACTCATCCGCTTTCGTTTACCGGGTGAACACCGTGGTAAGAAAGATCGTGAGTTATTACGATATCTTCTCGAGCGGTTCCGCCTGTAAGTAGCCCATCCTCGTTGTCTGTACTGCCGCTGCTGACAGTGGTTCAATAGCACGATGCAACTAACTGCCCTCGAGGGGACAGTTATGTATAAACCGATAACAGTCGAACCAACACTGCTTGTCCAGCACTACGCGACCCTGGATAGCCTTACTGCAGCAGTACAACAGCAAGATGTGGCATTGCTAATTGACTGGCGTAATCAAGAAGACCGGAAGAAATGGTTGACGGGGTTCATGTCTCACCCTTACAACATGATGGGTCACCATGCCCATATACTCGGCTGCATCTGTCCCAGCGAGGATGATATCAAGGTGTGGTCGGCAAACTTGTAAGTGCTGGACATTCATTAAGCGCGCGGCATCAGCAGCTTGCGTCGATAGTTGTTACCCTCGTTCATTCCATAGTGTAAATAGCTCTGGTGTAGAACTCACCGGCTTTCTGGGAATATAAGTTGTTGTAATCCGATGGCTAGTTCCGTTTGTGACAGTAGCGAGCATCGTAATATTTTCTCACCCTACGAGCTATTCCGCTGCCAGCCGGTAGCGAACTGCTTTGCTTGGTCGTGGTATAAATGACCATTCAGGGATCTAATGGTATGTAGGTTATCCGATGTCTTGAACCCCTGAACTCTTGACCCCTTTCGACTGACGAGTAGTAATTGCCATGTAGGTACACAAAATTCAGTGTACGAGTGATTGCCTATAGTCGCTGCTGTTGCACGCTATCATGTTCCAGTACATTGCGCCGTATCACGTATAGATACTCTGTACAGGTTATCATATCACATTGATGGATATTTAACATCATCGCCACATGCTGCTTTCACACATATCATAAGGTATGTCAATTAGTCGGGAAAACGCCCCGTCTCGCCTCGCCTCGTCATCATACATACAGGGCCCATTCCTTTCCGTCTGCTAAGTATATCTGCTCGGGGTGTGTGGGTGGGGGGTATCGAGCTGGAAGCCTCGTATCAACCATGCATTGCGTGCCAAAGCAGAAAAACAAGACGTGAAAACACAGCGGCAAAAAAATAAACTCCATCGTTCTGTAGAATTCGTAAATCCGGTGACGAACCGCCAAACGTGTGTGTGCTCGAAGCCCGCGAGATTCAAGCCGTCATCGGGTTTTTATTTGTAGCGTCAAAATCGTCCTCGTTATCTAAGTCCCCTGGACTGTAGCCAACACTGCCTGAACCTCAGGCAGAAAGAGAAGAGATCCTTCGCTTAGTTTTTGTGCTGAGTCGCGACAACTAAATAAAGGAAGATGGACGGTTAGAAACTCATTCATTCAACTGTTCGAGGACTTTAGTGCAAGTTGGTAGGCACTTACCAGCAGGGACCACAATCACGAGGATGAGGATGATGATACCGATAATGAGGCACATCCTCATCTTCATGTCCTTCCACCACATTTGCTTGCGCACTCTGTTGGCGCCGCGGCGGAAACCTTGAGCCGAAGTGGCGAGGTTGTCTGTCTTGTCTTGCAAGTTGTCGAGTCGCTCGCCACGTTGAGAGACCTTATTGATGTTCTCTCGCATCACACCCACAGTGTCATCGATTTGCTATTCAGAAACCCAGAGTCAGTTGTTTGGTTCCATTATGTTTGTGAAACGCTTCGAGTGTCCTCTGGATCGTCGTCGCGAGACTCGGCCGAGCGACAGAATATAATTTGCTGTTCGCAAGGATTGTGATCCCCTCTGGAATTGATTGCTCCGCAGATCGCGCCCATCGCGTGGATGAAGCACTCGATCGGTCGGCGACATCCAGCTCAGCTGGAAACCGCATCGCGCGACCGAATAGTGCATTCAATATAACCACAGAATAAGATGCGCATCCTTGAATGCTATTTTGTTTGTGCGAAGGTGACATCGCAGGCGTTTGATGGTGCCGATGCAGTCTTCCCGTGGTATTAAGAATTCATGACAGGTTGTCATGTGAACGCTCGGCGGTGATCAGATAGTCCGCGGAGACAAAGGCGGCATCGACATCTCGCGATCCAGGGACAAATCCATCTCGGAATTCAAAGGGCAAATATGAAAGCGACTTACCGCTTGCAGCGCTTGTGTCCTGGCATTGCCGCCTTGCTGAGGAGCAGCGCCGGCCTGGCCGCTGGGGATGTAGGGATCGTAGGGGGCTTCTTGGGAGTGGGACGCCATTTTGAGTGATGGAGGATCGAAGACGGAGCGAATCAATCGTAGAGTGCTCGAATTTGTGTTGACAAAGGTCGGTTCGAAATAGTGATGCTTATGCGATCGGTGGTGGTGGTGATGGAGGGAGAAATCGGGATTGCGTAGTATGTAAAAGGGAAGAGAGAGGGTTGGGAGATGGTGAGCTACAATGGGCGAGAGAGAGGTTGTTCTGGGAGGGTCCGGGAGGGTCAGGGAGGCTAAGGTGTGAGTGAGAGTGGCAGAGTGGTATGCAAGATTGATGGGCTGGGTGCCTTTGACCTTGGACTGGGTCTGGCTGGGCTCTCTTGGGCTACTCCGGGGCTGGGTTCGTTTGTTTTTGGCTGGGGCCTGGTGTTGAATGGACGCTCAAAAGTTACGGAGTAGGTAGCAGCAGTAGCAAAGGAAATGGAGTCCGAGCTTTTCCTCGACAATGACCTCAAACAGGGACGGTCGGAGGTAGGGGGTGTCCTTTTCCAATGGTTTGATGGTCTTAACACAGCGCACTTATGGAATGGATCACCGGGCAACCGAAGGGGTCTCTTCTTTTTTTCTCTTCCGCCAAAGCAAGCACATATAATAGCTCTGTTCACAGTGAATGGAATCTAGGTATTATCGAGTCCCTTCTGGTCCAACTAACATAGCATCATTCCCCACTGAATTCACTAGGAGTGTTCTTGTTACCCGGAATACGAGATAACTCAAGATGGTGGCGGCTTCGGCTTCCTTCGTCCACCGTCCACGCAATCCCCAGACCAACGTGGCTAGGCGCTTACTCCTGCCGCTGGAATGCGAATGCGGCAGTGCCTCAACTACCTTTTCGGCTTCAACTGAGCAAAACGGATTTGTCAATCCCATCACCGGGCTATTTGCCATCCATATACACGTGAGCATCGAATGCTTTGGGGTGACAGGAATGAACTCCCACGAATCCTGGTCACATCATCGGACTTACGTTATTATTGTCATGTTGCACTACGGATACCTGCACTCCAGCTGTTGATTCCAATTGCCCAGCCAGCAGCCAGCACTCAGCTCCGTTCACTCCACTAAAATAGATGGTCAACATGATCTAGCCAGGGTCACCTTATGCATCGAGAACAAACAACAAGCACTTGAGAGTTCGACTAAAGCCTCCAATATTACCTAATACGATGTAGACTTCTCTGTAGTCAGACGAATCTTCCCATGTTCATTGAAACGTAGTTACCATGTGTTCTCAGCTATGGCTTGCATAAGCATCTTCTCTGGGGTCCCTGTCGATCTTTTGGGGATGGTTTGTATGGTGCTGCTAAGCCACACAAGTCGAATCTTTGATCGTTGCAGTTCTGTTTCATCATTACTCGTCACGAGAAACGACCCAGTAGCCCAACATTAACCTTGTCCCACCTTCTTCCTCTCCTCTCATAGGCTATGTTTCGACTATATATGACAGTTGTTATGCTTGTTCGATTGTAAGGTAATCATAGACAGCAGATGGCCAGATATCACGTGACTTACTAACAGAAAACTACCTTGAGATCCGTATCAAGCAGACTGCTGCAGCTTTTCTCGATATTCTTTAGTATACTTCGAACATAAATTCTTGGACACTTGAAAACCCGCAACTACAGGTGCTCCAATGACGATAGTCCATTTATGGATTCATCGAGGCTTTCTATGCAAGAGTAAAAGGTATAGCGTGTAAAAGAAGTTTGGGATATCTAGGCGGCCGGCTCCATCAAGGGTCAAAGTCTAGAGGGCAAGGAAAGTATATTTAACCTATCTCTCATTGATGTTAGGTAGCGATATTTCTCCAGATGGAGGCACTCGAACTGGATAAGTACTTCTAGGTCATCAACTATGTAGAGTCACCGCTTTTCATAGTGAAGTTCCTGCGTACGGTTGATGTAACTTTCCAGAGCCTAGACGGGGGGCATGAGTTAAGCTGTTGCGTGATGATAGTTGGGACGTCATGCTCGAGGATCAAGGCTTTCCGACCATCTACTTGTGAGTAGTATCCACGATCCGAGAATACCCAGACTTATCGAGCTTTCTCATGTCTGCCGTAGTTGACAACGATGGAAATTGGCTTCCCTGTCCTGATTATCTAAAGAGTCGAGAAGGCGCCGTAATAGAACGACATCGGCAAAACATGCGTGCTAGATACAGTACATAGTCTTAATAAAGACAAGCGATCAAGAAAAATGTAGGGAGGTTTGAGAAAGAGGACTGCCATGTTCAACTTGCCTTGCCTTTCTAGAAAGCTACGTATGAGACAGCTCTTTTCCCATCAGTAATGAGAACTTACCTGTCTCTAAGATCGCCCAGGTTCGTGGGGTTTTGGCCAACTCCAGTTATCTCAGCACTGCGCTAATGATGGCTTGGTTGTTGGCCCATAAATAAACTTGGGTGTCGTATGGAATCCATCAGAATATCACTCGGTCGATCATGGTACGGGAGGGCCCGAGGTAAAGAGGATGGATCAACGTAACAATCCTTACTGGTCTTTTCGTCTGCCCTGTGTTGTGTTGTTTTGTTTCAAACACCTCGGGACATGTAGCTTGATGTGTTGCAAACCCTACTTCTCTTAAGCTAAACAAACGCCAAGGCGGCGGGCAGCTAGGCAATATTTCATGCCTTTGGTGCCCAAAGAGTTGTGGTATACGGAGTATATATATCTCCTTATTCAAGGATCAATACTGGCGGTAGAGTCAGTCGCCTTCGCATATAGTTGCTGCTTATCTCGTACATAGTTCACAGCTTCACGAGTTTGTTCATCTTCGACGCACGCCATTAGGTAGGTAAGTAAGTAGGCCACGGTACATTCTTATTTGTCTTGTGCTCGGGAGTATGCAGGTTCATGACAACGAACGCAGCCTGCATTACCTAAATCGAATGAAGAAGAAGAAGAAGAAGAAAGAAAAAAAGAAAAAAGAGTTTACAGCAAACAGCCTCAGCTGAGCGCTAGAAATCCGTTAATACCACCGGTGCGGTCGCATACTTTTTCGTACCTTAGAGTCAGCTCTTTCGACGATGAGGTGAAGAGGTTCCAGCCTGAGCGGTAGCGTCATTCCTTCAATGTTGTGAGCTCTCTCCAGACCCCAGCCGAGCTAATGTGGGCTCTGCTCTCTCCATTGCCACCCCGCTTTGATAAACCCAGCCCTGTGGGATCCCCGACGAACACTTCGGGAAGGATACTTGTCGTCGAATGAAGAAGCCATACCTAGCAGCCTAGGGTGTCACCATGTCTTGAAAAAGGTGCCTTACATACATTTATTGGATGCGAGCACTTTGTCTTCCTGGCAAGATTTAGTTGGGCCTGGAAGGTAAGCAGAGCCTGGTCTGGCCAAGATGCAAAGGGAAAAGGCAAACTCGGGCGCAGATGGAAGCGTCCGGCGGGCCGCACCCTCAAGTGTTTCTTGTTATGGTGGCGTTTGTTCATAGCGAACTAACAGTCCGTTCGTAAAGGCGCTGGAGCACTCCCACTCCGGGTCAGCCGGAGGACAATGTGACCCTTTGGGACATGCGAGATGGCTCTGGTGGTAACCTACATGAATGGGTATGTACTTCATCAAGACTCAAGATGACTCGCAAAGACGTGGGGAATGGTCAGAAGTGCGTCACCCTAGCGCGGGGAAATGCAAGTACTAGTCAAAGGTGCATTTGATGTGTGCGTGTGCTTGATGCTGAGTTTGTACGTAGCATGTAGTACATACATACAAGCAGAGAACGACGGACAGGCCTATGTATTGACGTATGTTCATACATACATACATATGATATGGATGTCTGTCCATCCTTCTTGTTCTTGGAAGGACATCGACTTCCCGGGCAGGCTGGGCTTCTTCTTTTTCTCCTTCCCCTCGTGACTGTTGGATCCATCTTCTTGGCTTGCATCTTGTGTGTTTCCTCATGTTCCTGTTTCTCCAAGCACTTGGTGCCACCGAATCTTGGTGAATCAATTTTGCTTGTGTCACATGGGCAGGCACATCGTTTGATGGGAAAAGTGGACGCAAGTTGTGCCTCTCTATGCGCTGTTGCGAAACCTCTGCTGCAACCGTCAAAGGTCTCTGATAGGATCCCAATATCTCACGACACCAATACACCTATCTCACGTTGAACCGGCTACTCGCATTTTCCAAGAGAAAGATATTGCCAGCTTGGACAAGTACTACTCGGTCATTTTAATTTCAGATGCATCGGCTCGGGGTGAGATCTTGTTTCTCTGTTCGCTGTAATCTTTACTTTCAACAAATGAGCGTCCCTGGGTCCTATAAGGTATAAGACGATCTTCACGATTGCCAAGCGCATCACCACGGAGCCGGTATCATGCGGCTCACTCGGCAAGCTGCTCATGGCCTGACGGCCACACTGCTGGTTGCCAGCCGATTGGCTTTCGGATACCAGCTTGACATTAATTCAGAGGGTAAGGACAGGATTCCGCGCAAAAGTTATGGCGTGAATATTACTGACAGACAATTTGTTACCAGACTCCATCAAAGATATATCCAAAAGCATGGCCCAGGACCTGATGTCCCTTTACACCGGCGACAAACCAGGTGGGACTCCTGGGCTTCTTCCACAACCATACTACTGTAAGAATCTTCATGCTCTGGTGAGAATGAGGGTTGCTAATAACCAGCGGCAAAGGGTGGGAAGCTGGTGCTCTTCTTGGCGCCATGGTCGACTACTGGTACTACACTGGCGACACGACTTACAACAAAGTTACCTCGGAAGGCCTACTGTTCCAGGTGGGCCCAAATAACGACTATATGCCACCAAACCAGACTTTGACGGAAGGCAATGATGACCAAGGGTTTTGGGGCATGGCTGTCATGACGGCAGCCGAATACAACTTCCCGAATCCTCCCGCGGGCCAGCCGGGCTGGCTGGCATTGGCACAGGCAGTTTTCAACACCCAGGCGGCCAGATGGGACACGGAACATTGCAACGGCGGTTTGCGATGGCAGATCTTTACGTGGAATAACGGTTTCGACTACAAGAACAGCATATCCCAGGCCTGCTTTTTCAACGTAGCCGCACGCCTCGCCTTGTATACCGGCAACGCCACTTACGCCGATTGGGCCATTAAGACCTGGGATTGGATGGTGGGTGTGAAGTTCATCGACGAACACTATTACGTGTATGATGGCGCGCACACCCCCGACAACTGCACCGGCATCGTGCCATATCAGTTTTCTTACAACCCTGTACGTATTCCCATGTCCCAGTAAACTTGCTCCTGCATAATGGTATCTTCCTGCGCCTTGATACGCACTCGAAAAGGTATCAGGATTCGAGGATACATGAGCTAACTCAAGAGGCATAGGGGGCATTTCTCCTCGGCGCTGCAGCTATGTATGCGTATGCAAACAACCTGAAGCAAACTGACAACAGCGCAATGTGGCACGAAAGGGTAGACGGTCTTTTGAACGGTACCGACGTATTCTTCCACCAAGAGAATGCGACCTCGCCAAAGATCATGTTCGAAGTCGCCTGTGAGCCTGTCAACCTCTGCAACGTGGACCAGCAGTCCTTCAAGGCCTACCTCAGCCGGTGGATGGCGGCCACCACCAAGTGGGCACCCTGGACGTTCAACCGCATCAAGCCCTTGCTCAAGAACTCGGCTGTCGCGGCGGCGCAGCAGTGCACGGGCGGCGACAACGGCCGTATGTGCGGGGTTCGATGGGTGAACAACTCGGGCGTGTGGGATGGCACGACGGGCGTGGGCCAGCAGATGTCGGCCATGGAGGTTGTGCTGGCCAACATGATCGAGAAGGCAGAGGCCCCGGTCACGAACGATACTGGAGGCACCAGTGAGGGTAACGCGGGCGCCGGTGGGTCGGATATCGGACGGACAGATCCCCATGGGGCCTTTTCGACCTCGCCGATCACGACGGGAGACCGAGTAGGCGCCGCATTCTGTACTGTCGCCGTCCTCGGCGCGCTGGTCGCGGCCTGCCTTTTCATGATGGCCGACGAGACTCAATCGGCTCGCGAGAACTGGCAGGATGTACGGGCTGCCTTTGCCGGCGGCGCAGGAGGAGCGAGGGCCAAGCTATCGCGGAAGAACAAGGATGCAAGCCATGACGAGAAGGGGAAGGGGGTTGCCGACTACAGCCCCAACGGATCTGTGGAAAAGACTTCCCACTCAGCAGACGGGATCTTCGAGAGGGGGCCACCACCAACAACGACAGACCCGTCATTACAAAAGCTGAGCCGAGCAGCGACAGGCGGTTTTACTTCGCAGTACGGCTCTGCCTTGAGTGCTCAAAACGAGGGAATAGAAGGAGTCAGCAGTCGTCCGCAAAGAGAGAGTGGATCGAAACACTTTTTACGGAAGAAAAGGGCTAGGTACTTAGACTCTGTGGTCAATTAATTTACATGGTGTTGGTGGTGGCCGTCATGAATTGCATTAGTCAGTTTCGGCCAAAGTTGCATTGTAAGTTCTGGTTTCCATCTGGATGTCGTGCTTGACTAGTAGTCCCCTATCAATCTATATATTGGGTGCAATGGGTTCCTGACCCGTTTCGTCGTGGCCATTCCATGAAAAGTAGGCTGCGTATGTGCGAACACGAGGTTCATCCTCTACAGTCAACCCATGGATCATCCAATATTTCTATTACCTGAGCGCTCGCCGAAGGCGCAAACTTCAAGCACCCACCTACAAGCTCCCCGAACATGACCTAGGTAAGGATTATAGGGAACTTTCTCGTGGATATGCCTTCCCGGCGATGCAGAGAAAGCATCTCCGAAGCCGGGCCGTTTTCTTGTCGCGGAGAACGCGAATACCACAACGGCGCAGAGTTGGGAAGTATAGCCTCTTTCTACACTTGCATGTCCGGTTAACCTAGTCACCTAAGGTCTATAGCGGCGGCGACCTCCTATATTGAACTACGATGAACTAAGAGGACTAGTATAAAAATCAGCTAATGAAGAAACATACGACTGAGTTGGGTCTTTGACCCCTCGTGTCCGATCACGGGGCAGCTAGTTAAGCTATAAGTTTTTGGAGGGGCAATTGGATGAATCAGGTCATAATTATTTCTTTAATCGCAGACATACATCTTTGCCACTTTTGAAAGGCCAATTTGCTTGACAATCCTGGTCACAGTCACAACATCAGACCGATCAAGCGAACAATACACAAAAACGAAACGATGGCTCCGACAGAGTTCCCCAAGAAGAAGTGTGGTGTGCTGGGCTGCACAGGATCCGTCGGCCAGCGCTTCATCCTGCTTCTGTCGCAGCACCCGCACTTTACCCTGCACGCCGTGGGCGCCTCGCCGCGATCTGCCGGCAAAAATACAAGGATGCCGTGCAATGGAAGCAGGCCTCGCCCATGGGCGCGGTGGGCGAGCTGGTTGTGCGCGAATGCAAGGCCAGCAAGTTTGCTGATTGCGACGTCGTCTTCAGTGGCCTCAACGCCGAAGATGCTGAGAGTATAGGTATGTTAATGCGCCTGGTGTCTCGCTAGTAGCATTTCCGTGTACGGTTCTGTGAGAGAGATGGACGAAGGTACACTGACTGATGCGCATCGTCATGCAGAAATGGAGTTCCTCAAGGCCAACCTCGCCGTCTTCTCCAACGCCAAGAACTACCGCCGCGACCCCCTTGTGCCCCTTCGTCGTCCCGACCGTCAACCTGCCGCATCTGGACCTCATTCCTCACCAGCGCGAACACCACAAGCTGCAGAAGGGCTTCCTGGTGTGCAACTCCAACTGCGCCGTCATCGGGCTCGTCATCCCCTTCGCCGCGCTGCAGGCCCGCTTCGGCCCCGTCGACCAGGTCTCGGTCGTCACGATGCAGGCCGTCTCGGGCGCGGGCTACCCGGGCGTGCCGTCCATGGACATCCTGGACAACGTGGTGCCCTTCATCTCGGGCGAGGAGGACAAGCTGGAGACGGAGGCGCGTAAGATCCTGGGCGCCATCAACGAGGCCAAGACGGCGTTCGTCGAGCAGGACCAGCTCCGCGTCAGCGCCGCCTGTAACCGCGTGGCCGTCCTCGACGGCCACACCGCCTGCGTCTCTCTCAAGTTCAAGAACCGGCCCGCACCCAGCGCCGAGGAGGTCAGGAAGGCCCTGAGCGAGTACGTCAGCGAGGCGCAGAGGCTCGGCTGCCCTCGGCCCCCGAGCAGAGCATCAAAGTCTTTGGCAGCGACGAGCCGAACCGGCCACAGCCGCGGCTGGACCGTGACCTCGGTCGCGGGTACACCGTCAGCGTGGGACGGGTGCGCGAGGACGAGAGTGGCATCTTCGATATTAAGTTCGTGGCACTGAGCCACAATACCGTCATCGGAGCCGCTGGCTCCTCGATACTGAATGCTGAGGCCGCCGTGCTCAAGGGATACATCTAGAGAAGGATATATAACGAAAATATAAGATACATATCACTGCATTCACTGGCGTTGGCTGTTGGCAAAATAGATGAGCTGGGTTGATTGGCATTAGATAATAGAGAATTCACGACTCGTCCATCTGCTGTTTCAGTGTCATACCCCCCTCTCTCATGGAAGAAATTGGCTAATAGATGTATTACTAGCATGACTAGGTGCCATTGAGATGTTGACACCGCACGGCGTTATATACCTAGTCACAAACCAACTTGCCAGGATCGCAATGAACGCCACGAATTAAATTGGTCTAATCATCGCATATGGAGACATTTTAACATCAGCTGTCAATGTTTGCTAAGAACATGAGGTAACCCATGCAGTATTTCAGCCCATTCCAATGGCAAAGAACATAAGTTGGACATGGAATATCGAAAAGCCTTTCGAATTGCCCTGCAGCTACGGAGTAAGTATCTGGTCTACCTGATCTCGCCGAGCCCGAGACAATGATGATTGCAAACACAAATTGCAGACTGGATGGAAATGGGGTTAGAGAATCAGGCCATGTAGGACATACGACGAAAGGAGAAGTTTGACTCGGGAAATCTACAACAAGATCGACTGTTGGACAAGAGATACACAAAGGGTGTCTGGGTGCGAGTGTCATGCTCTCTTATACCAATTGTGCCTGTGCTACGGGGCGGGCTGATATTAGGGACCCGCAGGAGCAGATTGGAAGAGATCTCAGGACCTGGCGAAATGTCGGCTAGCCGCAAAGGACTCCTCTCGGCTATCAGACGTTTAATTGGCATTGGAGGACCCAAACGAAAGTGGGATTCGGGAAGATACAGTGGCTGGCCATGCAGAGAGCCGTCCGTTTGATTTTGCTGCTGCTTCTCCTCCCAAGGGAGTCGCCGAGTGGGCTAGAGCAAATAAAATGCCACATATATACAAGGCTGGAACAAGGGATCCCCAGGTATGGCTGCTGCCAGATTTGGATGTCACCTCGATGCACAAGGGGTCGCCAATCGGGATGGCGATATGCTGCGTGGGTTCAACAACAGCAGGTTGCACCAACGGGTTTCTGGTCAAAACACGGCTATCTCTTCTCCTATGCGCATGCCCTCGTCGAGCGCGGACCGGTGGAGGGGGGTAGATGGAAAGAGAGAAAGATCATCAACTACCTGGTTCTGGAGAGGTGGGCACTATTTGAGTGATATGAACAAACGAATACAAGGAGAATTGGATTGGAGGATACCTAAGATTGGATGTAGGACGGCACGCTCACATTCACACGCACTTTTGGCATGGGCTCACTGGATGAAGGTCTCGGCTACACTGCGACATTGAAACATCTTATTACTCCTTTCTCCCTTCTGTGCAAACAATCGATGCTCCCAGCCATTTTGAAGGGTGCCGATTGAGTGATACCAACTTCCGCCAGCAAAAGAACAAGAAGTCCCATATCCATCTGGAACAATAGGTATGGGTTTCCCTCCTGTGTAATTGCATCAATAGGAAGGGACGATTGTGAGTGAGTGCCTTCCCCAGAAAGTTGATTGCTTCTAATAGCAGTACTAATAAATCAACCAAGGACTCGAACCTCTTGCTGTTGCTGCTGCTTCCCCATCCATCTTTCGGAAGCACCACCTTCATCAACTGCCAGACCACCCCGGCGTCACATCCCCATCATTGTTTTTGACGACGCGTCTGCTTCGTTACTGCGGCATCCTTTTCAAGCAGAATCACCACTTCGGTCCCTGGTGACGTCTCTCGACTGGCTAGTCGTCGTTGCCAACATGAAGCTTGCCTTGGACTTGTCGTCCGCAACCTACACAATGCGACCGCCCCAGACGACGACAATGGAGAAGAGGACGACTGGTCCTAGTCCGAACCCTATCGGCTCCCCCTTAGACGGCGGCTCTGCTCCCGGTCAGAATCTAGACAACTTCAATCCCGACCCCTCCAAGCCCCTCGAGATTGGTCTCATCGTTGGTGTCATTGTTGTCGTCGGGCTCTCGGTCATGCTCCTGTTCTTGTGTCGCGCCCGCAGAAACAAGAACCGGGAGGAGGCGCAGCAGAAGGAGGATGCCGAGGCAGGTGTGGCTGGATCCCCTACCGGTAGCGAGCAACATCATCGTCACCATTTTGTCGCCGATATTCACCATGGCAACCCGGTTCATGAGAGAGGAGGAGCAACAAGTTTTGCTAGCCGGCCCGTTCCTCCACCCAAAGATGAGCGGCGCCGTAACAGCGACGATTCCGACGTTATTCACAACACGAGTGGCCTCACCATCGAGCGACGTGCCACCAGAGCAGAGGATGCGCCGCGAACTCCCACCTGGTCGGCTTGGGGTAACCGCAACGGAGGGTACAGTGGTGGTAAGTGTTTCTCTTCATTTTATATTATTATTCTTCCATACCAGCCTCATGGAATCCTTTTCATACACCTTTACTAATCTACCATGACTTTTTAGTTGAGGAGCACGAAATAGTGAATCGTGTCTGATCGCCTGGTCTCCAGTGGCTATTTCACCATTTTGCCACATCCAATTCATGAGTTACGACGTATTGTACAAGTAGCCAAGCTTTCTCACCGGCCCAGGAGTCGACGGTCACGAAGGAGGCATGGTTTCACACCGAAACGGAAGTCTATAGATGATCTGGCTCTCAGGAGACATGATTTCTCCCACATTGCCAGTCAGCTGCTCTCGCATTTTCTGGTATCTGTTGGCATGAATGATGAAACAGAGTAATAATCCGGAAGCACCTAATTCAAGAGCTCTCATGTACACTGGTAATCTTCCCCATGCTCTCCTGCAGTTAGGGCCTGAGGTGCCAAATCGAAGAGAGATTCACTACGAACCAGTCTCATGCTGAACACAAAACTGGACATGGATACGTGATGTTCTTTGATCACTACACTCTACTCTGGAACTGAGATTGCCATTTGTCCATCCTAGCTTGGTTAGTATTTCCGTTGCTGCGCTGTCAGCTCCATCCATCCCCTTTTGATGGTGATACAAGATCTTGTAGCCTGTTTTGCCAGTTGATGCTATGCCATATCAAAACCGTGCCCATGTAGCTTTGCAATATTGGATGTCAGCCGTGAGAAGATACAAGAGAATATTCAGTATCAGAGTTTGCCTTCTTTCGATACCACACGGAAAATCCTGGACTCCATCCTCCCGTGGATGCAAAAGCACGACAGTCTGATCATACAAAACCCGGCGTGCCTTCCGTCATTGCATTACTTCCTATATTCACTACATACTGGTGGCTGGCGATGCTATAAATGCAGTCTTTGCTCTTTGCTCTCTCCCGTATGGAAGGGTTCAGTATCAAAGCGCATTTTGGGTCTGACAATAGTATCCAAACCTAGCCCGTATTCTTATTGCATTGCTTCAGCTGGCTTGTATGATTCCTCCCTTTCCCACTGTCGCTCCTGCCTGTCTATGGATGAGAGTTTTGTAGCCCACGAACTCATCATCGGCCATCCGAGTGCTAACAAACATAACCGGGCAGTTATCGAGCAATCTCCTTAGATATCACGAAAGAGTGGGTGTATACCGGTATACAGTGGCATAGAGTCGACAGGTTGGTTGTGGCACAATTCTAATAGCCCCAAGGCATATAACAGCGAGGGCATCTTAAGTTAAAAGGCAAGCATAGAGCAAGTTAGTAAGCCCAATGCGTCCGTTCTCCTCTATTACCATGCTTGTATTCACTCTGGGAATCGATTGTTACAAACTGCGATAAAAACATCGGTCTAGAGAGTCACTTTGAACTACTTGATACACAGTTACTCACCAACCAAACCTCACAGCCCGCTACTTGTATTCAACGTCGTTGGCCCCCCCCTTGTATTCACCATCGCTGGAGGCCTACATAACGCCCTGGAAATCCTGGCAAAGGGACGAACAATCTTTCCCACCGCAACCTTTCCTCACGCTACCACCCTCCCTACTCACACACTACTAGAGTGCAGGCCTTCGCCACCACTATCAAAAACCTCAAGGCCATATCAACTGCTTTTCCAACTTAGTATCGCGTCTCTTCGCGTCGCTGGTTCACTCGAGGGAAAAAGTCGGTGCATCGTCGCTACCCCTTAGAGGGTCCTTGGCATCGTCGCTTCCATCTTTGGCCCATTCTTCACTGGCTTATCGCCACTCCCGATAACACATCCTCATTCTTGTATCATCGATAACGAGGCCATCGCACACAGCTTTGCCTGGCTTAACATCGTTCTTGTATCGTCGCTTCCGAGGCCATCATACACAGCCTCTCTGGCGTAGCATCATTATTGCTTTCGCCACAGCATCGCCAGCCAAGAGCAAAGCAGTACTCGTAGCCTTACTAGTCGACGATCAAAGGATAGTTCGTCGCGATGTCTTGGAACGGCCGCCATTCCAAGTCTTCTCCCCCGCCCGCGACCGGGCTCTGGACGCCTACCCGTCAGCCGAGGAGCCCCCTCCCGATCACAACACCCGAGGCACCCCCAGCCGGAGCTCAAACTCGACCGCCCTTGCATACACGGGACACAATCGTTCTAATCGCCAGAGCTCCAGCGGTGGCCCTAGTAATAACATCAACAGCAACGCCACCAGTCCCAGAAGCAGTTCCTCAGACTGGCGATCTGGAGCCTCTCCCAACAACGCCAGCGCCTTCGTCACTAATCCCACTGGCACTCCCATCCCCACTGGCGCTTTCGCTCCTCCTCCTCCTGCTACCACAAACACCAATAACAACTACAACAGCAACAATAACTACAATATCAACACCGCCAGTATTGGAACCCCCTCGGTCCCCTCGCCCCCTCCGAGCCACCATAACTATGAAAACTACAACTCCCTCGACGCCACCATCGCCGTCCACGCCCCGCAGGTCCACCTGAACGCCACGCAGGCACAAAAACTTGTGTGCCCCTGGAAGTCGACCTTCGGCCGGTGCGGAACGAACGGCTGCCACTTCTCGCACGACACGGGCCCGGACCTGCGCCAGCAGCCGCTCATCTGCCCCTACTGGCTGGGTGCGCCCGGCACGGGCGGCTCGGGCTGCCGGAAGAAGGACGGGGAGTGCCGGTACGCCCACGCCCACTGCGAGCACGGACAGAGGGCGCCCGTGCCGAAACCCCAACCTAAACGGCCGGACGCCGGATCGGAGGATTTTTGAGCTCGTACTGGGTGACGGCGCGAAACGGATTTGAGTGCGTCCTGCTCAATAGACAACGAACGACGGACGGACGGGGGACGGACGGGGGACGGACGCGAAACGGATTTGAGCGGTGTGGGAATGAATCTGAGCGCGTCGCCGATATCCTACCTAGGACGCTGTTGTCCGTTATCTTAGAGAAAAGGGATGAGGGGACGAGGCAACTCACTGATCTAGTCTATCACTCCGATTAATATAATTACACTCGGTACTTTGTGTATAAAGGTCCGAGATGCCTAGCTGCCCTGGATGCAGATATAATGGAGGTTAAGAGTTATAACTAGAGGATATAGAGACACCGTCTTCCCTATCAGCTTGCCATTTCTTGACAAATGGCCTTCTCTAGTGACCACATATTCCTTTACATCGTGTGATTCCTCTCTGCGTTGCAGATAGCAAAGCGAGTAAACCATGCAACTATGACCTCGTATGTATAAAATCACAGACGCTTTTGTCGCCGCACTATCGACTCAGCCCACAACTGAAGCAACGACTTCTCGGAAAGACATGAGTGCGGTTGTGAGATATGCAAGAAAATTGTTCCTATGTAGGATGAGGGACATGAAGACTGCCTACTGATATAGTTCCCGTGAAAAGCCGAAAGAAGTCGAAGTTGCCAAAAACGCCGAGTGATGCTGCCAATCCTTATACCCAACCCTATCCGAGAAGTCCTGTCGTAGATGACAATGAAGAAAGAAAAGGCCAAATACAAAGACAAGAAATAATGTCGCTTGTATCAGTTATTAGTCTTGGGAAGATACCGGCTTCTGAAGACGTTACTGAAGGTGCTCATCCGGCTACCCATGGGTGCCACCGTCTTGCATTTTACTCGCAAGAGCTTCCTCTAATGCAGACTGTGTCACTGAGGCATCTGGAGGTAATGTAAGTCAGACTTATCATGTCAAGAATGTAGGAAACACAGGAGAAATACTCACCATCAAGGTCACTGAAGCTACTTCCCATGCTTGGCGTCTCGTCGCTGTCCCTCGAATAGCCTTTGCCCTTACCACTAGGGCTTTGGCCGGCTAGCTCCATGGTCCGACGCGGAGACAGCGGCCCGCTAGGCCTGCTCTTATCTGTCGATGAGCCCCTGACAGCCGCAGTGGCAGAGCTTGCAGACGAGTCTGAGGTCTGAGATTGATGTATTCGATGATGGTGGCTTTTTGGTAGCCGCCGATTTGACAGGTCGGCGGTGGCCGGGCTGCCCTTGAGCGTCGCCGTGAGATCATTGTTACCACTGCTAGACGCATCGGCCTGCTTTCTGTAGGGTAGGAATGCGGGCTCGTCTTCCTCCTCGTCATCAGCGAACGACGGGCCATCGTTGCTCTGGAAGCGCGGAGGCCGGCGGATGATGCGGGACTGGGCAGGACTCGACTCTGATGATGACGACTCCGCCGAGCTTGTCTCCGCTGGACCGGGAGATGGCGGGTCTGGATTTGGTTCGTCGTCGACGGATGAAGTCATCGGGAGTGACGAAAGCCTTTGTCGCGCTGATGTTTCAGCGGCCGACTGACGTGCGGTTCCCTTACCGCTACCGCCGAGGTTCCGCGTGGTATAGACAGCTGTATTAGAGGACAATGTCCTGGTCGATTGCGGACGGGGCGTGGCTCGCATCGGCGTTCCGGGTATGCTGGCATCGTTCCCGGGAAGAGACGAGTCTCGGCGGATGGACAATGCTGATGGGGCTCGTGGTCGACCGAGGGCAGAGCCCATCTGCTGTTGCGCGGCATCGGCTGTCGCAGGAGGATCGGCGCCTGGTACGGGGGACGGCGCGGCAGAGCTTCGGGCTACTGCTGCGGCCTTGCGCATCTGTGCTCGCACTTGGGAGGCATGGCGCTCGGTCAAGAAAGCTACTTGCTGGAGGAGGAAATCGACGGTGACCTGGAATCGTATGGCGCTTCAAGGGGGGTTAATAGGGAGCTTGAAATTAGCCAGGGGGTTTTGGAGTCCTACATATCATTCCCTGCAATGCCATGGTAAGTCAAATACCGACGAGGAAGTAATTGCAGTACAACTTACAGTCTATCTCGGTCTTTGCTACCTCGGATATAATATTCCAAAGAGCTTCGTCTTTGGATGAATCCCAATTCACCTAGAGTTTCCTCGCCTCAGCCTGATGCCATCCAGGTTACGCGTGTGTGAATGGGAAACGGACGGATGGAACTTACCGGAGGAGGATCCACGAAGTCGCCTCGCGGAAAAGGCAGGCGAATGAAGACGGTGTAAGTGGGCTCTGATTGCGGTGATGCCATTGTATCGATTACATGCTGGTTCCCATGGCCGGTTCTGCAGGTTTGATTGATATGGGAAGAACAAAAGAATTGAAGGATGTATTGAATGTCCAGTCTGGCTGGTTACAAGATGCAATGCAACCTACGAAGCTGGAGCCAGGGTCCCCCCCCAGACCAGACCCAGACCCAGACCCAGACCCAAAGCAGACCCTGGAATGGCTTATCGGAGCTCTTATCGTGGTGTTATGACTGTGACATGTTAGACTCAAGCTCCAGTTGCTCCTGCATTGAGGCTGTATGGAACCTTGTTAGTGTTCCATCAGCCCCGGATTCCAGATTTTCCAGGCGTTTGTTTTAGTGTCTGTCGACCCCCAACCCAATCATCGCTTTGCATCCCAGACATTCTCACCTTTTTATGGCTGTGAGACCATGTAGTTCACCGGAGCAAGCGACCAAGAGCAAGACTACACGGATGTCTCAGATGGAGATGTGGGGGAAATCATCTAGCATCTAGCACCTGTCAAGACTAGCCGTGGCAGAGGACTGGATCGTTGCTGTGTGCACCAGAACCTCACCACATGGTGATGGGTTGTGGCCTGGATATATAGATCGGACTCAATAGAGCTCGTCTAGTCTCCTCAACTCTTCAAAACCCGAAATATCACCGATCGGAGCTGTTCTATGTAAGGTTCGGTCCATTGTAACGAACGAACTTTGTTATATCAGGTTCTCTACTCGTTGTTGAGATAACCCCTCAGAACCGCACAGCTATCCTGGCAGTTGGTGAGCTATGCTTGGTGCCGTGCTGACTTAACTGGTGTTTGCCCGTATCTGATGGACGTAACGCGGGGCTTGCCGAGACGCTGTTGGACACATGGTAATCATCATGTGTGAGAAAACGTATTGTGCAACACAGAATGAACTTTGATCGAGGTGTCTACCATATATATTGTAGATGTTGTAATATACCTGTCCGAACAAGCGTAACACACCCAGGAGCTGTCAATTTCCATATTAGCCGCGAATTGCCCACTTGGTGGGGTTGCACAGTGATCATCTGCCAGGGCAATCCAGCCCCGCCTCAGAGCAACCGTGATCTCGACTCTGCAAATTAGTAGACAAGTTTGGAACTTTGTTTCTATCATACGGCCCTCGATAAATGATCATGCAACAAATGAAAGGTTTTGATACCTGAACTCAGGGATATGCTATGTCGCGCAAAGAGGGAGTCTGACTGGGCAATCCCATCAGTGACGGGAATAGCCTCGTGGTCAGCAGGCCTCTTTCTATTGGGTATGGCGGCACCAGGCAACACACACACCAAAGGACTAACCACCAACAATTCGCCGATCCCACCCTCGGATTGCTCGATCTCATAGATGGAGGGGGTGACTCTTGCCGACTGACTGCCAAAACAGGCTGGCTTCGGGTGCTGCAAGCGCCATGAGAATGATAAGCATAAGTAGGAGTTCAACGTTCTCACCTGCCGCTGTAATGGTAGGCAAAGTAAGCAGGTAGGCAGGTAGGTATTTCAATACGCTGTCATATTACCAAACAAGTTCGCCTGGGCTTTCATGCATGCCTGCATGGCTGTACTATAAATCTGGTATCAAGCTGTTGGAAAGTCCTTGTTGACCCGGCTATCGTGAAGCCTCGCTGCGGTCTCGATTGACGACAGCATGGCTGAAGTGAGCAAACCTTCTCCTATCTGGTCTCTTTGTATACCCCGCGTTATTCTTTTATACCCGGAAGATTAGTGATATTTCTAGACCGCCGTAAGACTTGACTAGGGGCAACACTAGGTACCTATCTAACAAGCGTTCACTAGGAACTCCTAAAACGGGCGGCGGCGTCGTTTCCGAACTGGACCCGGACGCCCATCCCCGGTTTCAACGTCTCCGCGGGCGGCGTGATCGCACTCGCCGACCTCAGCACCATCGCGCAGCGCACCGCCATCGCGGGCGGTTCGTCGTGGCTGGACGCCCTGCTGCTGGCGCCGGGCCTGCACTACCAGCAGGCCGCGGACGCGCTGGCCAACGGCGGCAGCTCGGGCATGGACAACACCGGCGGCGCCGGTCCCGGGGGTTCGCCCTCGTATGCGGCCATCGAGCAGCTGCGCGAGGGCAAGACGTCGACCTACAACATCACGAACCCAGCCACGGTACGGTATCTGCAGCGGCTGGCGGCCACGGCGCAGCGCGACGGCTACCCCGTCATGGTTGATGTTGGCACGCTCCCCGAGAGGCGGTACTACTGGGCGAGCGGGCGAGGCCGGAGGAGCGTGGGCCAGCGTGCGAATATCTGGAAAGACCAGCCGGCGGATTTGGGGTGGGTTAGCCATTTGTTATACTTGGCTTCGCCGATACTGACAATTGCGGCCTTTGTGTTCATGATCCTGCTGCAGGAGTGTAAGTCAGATTCCACTCCCAGGCATGTTATCAGGCAAGGTTCATAGATGGGAAGCAAGCTGACAGAATTGGGCAATAACCGAACAGGGTGGGGAGTTGGCCTTCTCCTGTCGCTGATGCTATCTCGCGTGCTGAACATCTGGGTCATCAAGCAGCGCGCAAAATTACCTCCAGCCCTACCCAAAGACGGCACCACCAAGAAACCGCCGCCCCCACGACGGCGAAGCGACGCCGCCGTATCTCCTTCCTCAACCACCTCGGACTACGACGACGACGACTCCTCCTCGTCATCGTCGGCCGGGCCCCCGGAACACCACCTGGGCGACGTGCTGACCTCGTACCTCGTGGACCTCGGCGCGGGCCGCACCGTGTGCCTGCGCGGCCTGGCCGACGACCTGCAGGCCATCACGACGACGACGTGGCTCGCGGCCAAGACGCACGTCGACGGCTACCTCGAGGCCTTCGCAAAGCTCCTCGTCTTCGTGGTGGCCGCCCTCAGCGGCAACATGTCCCAGGCCGGCGGCGTCATCTTCATGGCGCTGCTGCTCGTTACCGCGGGCCTTTTGGGCCTGAGCAACGCCCACGCCACGACGCTGCGCATGCACGGCCGCGTCGCGGCGCCCACACAGGAGCGGCTGGTTCTGGTCCCGGCAGCAACGGCAACGGCAACGGCAGGGGGGAGGGGCAACGTAAGGAGGACAGGGGGAGGCGGAGGTGGTGGGCCGCCGTACCGTACGTCGGGTCGTAGCTTCACTACGCAGAGCACGGGGTCCTCGTCCTTGGTGCCGTGGCCCTCCATTCCGAGGAATCGGCCGAGTATTGGCGTGATGGCTTTGGATGACTTCGCGGAGAAGGGCCAGATTGGGTCTGGGGTCAGGAATAGTTTCCCACTTCTTGATCGGGCCCATTATAGGTGATGGTTGACACAGAAGCTGTGTGGCTGGACGCTGGAATCTTGCACATCTTGCTCTTTTGGGGTTTATGGTGCTGGTAGAGGTAGGCATGGCCTCATTGGAGCCCGGTACTTGAATTATGACAATGCTGGGTATCTTCATGTATCCCGGTTCTACCCGATAGGAACAATGGACGGTGTTGGGGTGACACATTTCATAGGAGGCGTATATTGGCTTGGCGCACTGGGGAATGCTGCAATATTCCCATATAGGCAATTCACTTCAGATATACTCACATGTTACCTACCGGACGTATTCCCCTATATATATATGTATACCATATATCCATACACCCATGCTTTGGTGGCTCATCGGCATGCCACAAAATGGTGTGATATCGGGCGTGGCGTTCCATCACGAAATAAAACCTCCGAGCAATTTTCAGCCAGTCAGCCAACAAGCCAACCCGGTCCAACATTGCGGGCATAACGTTATTGATTAAGAAAGAAAAGGGGCGGCTGTTCATCACCACCTCCACCACCACTACCATCACGTGGCAAAAAATGAGGGACTCGGCCGGAAAAGGACAGACAGGGCCTCTACCGTCGGCGTTTGTGCTCCCAGCAAGCAAATGCTTGCCTTACTGAAACATTTCGCTGCAACTTCGGCACATAAAACCTGTCCCGCAGCAAGCAGTGGCAACAGCAAGCGCTATGAAACAAACACTCGACTCGAGGTTCGTGTGAACGAAAGGGTCAGGGGTCGAAGATAGCCGAGCTCGAAAACGCAAGGGGACGGCATCCAGGGAAAGCCCCCGGGTGTTGGTGTGCGACGCCGCCTCCCAAACGCTGACGGAACGGCGAGGCCAATCACTCCGTCTGTTGACAGGAAGCGTAGCAGAAACAGCAAGAAACGTTGTTTTGTTACCAAGAAGGCATCGAACGGTCGATTAATGCGTCTATCTCATGCTAAGTAACCGAGGAAAAGCCAGTGAAAGCTTAAAATGCTCTATGTAGATAGGGAATAGGGTATCATTTGAATAAGTTACTCTTCCTATTCCCTCAAGTCTGATACCGACGTGCCATGTCTTGCCTGCGTCGTGTCGCCTCTCTCGCCCAGTAAGTCCATTTGCCCCTAAAAGAGCGTCTCTCATGCGTGGTTCATCCCCCTTTTTTGACCTCCTGATCCCTGCGCGCTCATATTACATAATAGATAGGAGAAGGTCCTGTAAGTCCGTTCGTGAATATCTCCTTAGCTGTGATTTGTACGCCTATCCGTCTAGACGTTGGCGGGATTAGGGAAGACGGAAAAACCCATGAAATATCAAGTTTGCGTGCAGATTATACAGTATCTGTAAATGCGAAAACAAAACTGAGGAATAACAAAGCAGAAAAGCAAGGACCCCAGCCACCCATTACCACTGGTTATTTTTTTTCGTTCAATCGTCTCGAGATTAGGGGAAGGGGCTGTGTGTAACAGATCTCTCTCTTCGAAATATCTTCTCTACTTCTCTTCACTACTCCGTACGATCTCGCATAATGAGCGTATGAGGAACGGGTCTATATGTTGCTGGTTTTCGTCACCCATCGGTCTCGATGACGGCAACCCTCTCATTCCCGGTCCCGTTGTAGTAGTGTAAGGTTCATTGGTAGTGAGGCGCAGGGTGGCGATGAGCCGTGCGATGCACTTGGCCAGGCCCAACCGCAGTTCCTTGAGCGAGGCGTCGTGCTCGTCGGCGTTGCGGTTCGCCGCCGTCGTGAAGTTCTTCCCGTAGAAATTGATGTTGCCTTCGGACGGGCGCTTGCGGGCGAAGGAAGCCTGGCTCCGCATCGTCTTGGTACGTGAGGAGCAAGCGTAATTGTAGTTGTTGTTATTGTTGTTGGGCTCGGGGGTGGTGGTGGCGCTGGGATCGGTCTCCATGCCGAGGAGACTCGCAGCCTTGCGGGGGATTTTGGTGCTGTCAGAGTTCCGGGTCCTCACCGACGCGAGCTCGGGCCCCAGCAGGCTGGACTCGTACGACGACACTGAGCTCTTAGAGCTGGGGCGCGGTGCCGACGTTGCGGAGCCGGACCGGGGGCACAGGCTGGTGATGTAGTTGTAGGCCAGGATGTGGGCGTAGAGCGCATCGCAGAGGTAGTCGGTGCCCGTGGGGAAGATCCTCTTGATCGCCTGCCAGTCCGCGGCCCCGGGCGGATTCGACGGCGACGTAGGCGTCATGGGCTCGAGCATCGACCTGGACGACTGTGGTGGCTGTTGCTGTGACTTTTTGGGACTCCTAGGGGTTTGGTCTTGCTGCTGCTTCTTTGATGGTGTAAACCACTTCCACTTCGAGTTGTTACCGCGCGACGAAGAGTCGTCGGTGAGCGCAAGCGAGGTTTGGGACTCGGATGCAAAACGCAGCTTGCCATACTTGAACTTCCTGGAATGGCCTCGTATGGTCTCTATGGAGAGACTGGAACATAGCAGCATTGTCTCCGGGAAACACGCCACAGAGACACGAAGCGTGTCGAGCACCTCAGTTGGGACCGGGAAGCGCGATGCGGCATGCTCGTTATCGGTCTGGGGCTGCTGTGGGAAGCCCGTATCGATACTTGAGTTGAGCCACTCTTCAACATGTACCAGATGCGATGCAATCATTGGTGTCGTCACCTCTTCTTTCCGTGGTGGTAACGTCACTTCAACTTCTCGACAGTCGTCGAGGCTTCTGGGGCTACCTTCCTTCTCATAGGGCTGGTCGTCATATGAGATTGGTGAGTCTGTTGACGGTACTGCCGCTGGTTGGAATCCTGTCATGGAATAACGAGCCGAGCGGCTAGGCGAAGGTGGTGAAATCCGTAAATTCAATGGTTTAGGGGCGTTGCTGTGGTTCAGTGAAGAGCGTCGCTGCGGTATCGTTCCAAGCGGTGCTGGTGGTGACCGAGTCGACCCAAAGGTATTCGAGGGCTTCCTGCAGGGAAGGGCTGGCATCGTCTGCGACTGCGATATCTGGATTTGTGGGTTGGATGACGAATACGGAAGCGCTGGTTTTGCCTGGACTTTGGTGCCCATGGACATGCTGCGAAGATCCCCGTTGTCTCCCGTTTGTGCCGGAGGCGGCGCCACTTGGATGAGACTCATACTACGCCGCCGATCCTCCGCACCAAATTCCTCCAGATCAAGACCGTTGGCACCAAAGTCCATCCAGCTGTACTCGGAGAGTTTGTCTGGCGATGGCCGCCCCGAAGTAGGTGCCGTGGCTACAGAAACCTCTCGAGTCGCAATAGAAGGTGGCTCCATGCCGCCGGATGATGTGGTGCTGGTGCTGTGTGTTGAGTCACTGCTTTTGCGTGGGTGGTGACGACTCGTGATCACGAATGGCGAATAGATGGGCTGGTTCATCGTTTGAAGTGACTTTAACCGTGATAACTCCCCGTACTCAGCTGGCCGCATCGATCTGTCCTGTAGTGAAAACCGCCGATGGCTTCCATCATCCAGTAACCCAGGTGCAGGAGCGCCAGCAGTCAAGTTCTTGGACCGAAAGATGGCCGATGATTTGTCGAGGTTCTCCAACCAGTACTTCGGCAAAGTTGCAATCTAGGAGGGGTTCCTGGAAATCCATTTTTTTAGTGAATATCGGGAAGGTTGTAGTAGTACAGTGTGCCCAGTGGCACTTGAGGTTGCTTTTTTTCTTCTTCCTTCGACTGGCCTAAGCAGCCGAGAATGACCCAAAAGTGATGTTATCGCCCACGCTCTGGCTATAGCATACAGCTCCAAGGAAATTGCAATAATGGGGCCGTCTGATGAAATCCGTGTGGTCGTTTGCGGAGAACCAATTATTTAATAGGCGCAGAAGAAAACCAAGTTGCGAGCCGCATATATTAGAGGCAAGGAGTATCTTGAGCACTGATGTTGTTGGTGTTTTTCGAGGGGACATCCCAGTAGGTAAATGGGCTGAAATCAAAGGAAGTTGTCAAAGCAAGCGCTCCTCCAGCATGCGGAGCGGAACCCCGAACTCCCCTACGCCGGAAAAAGGAGGGTTCTTGCAGTGCCAGTCAGTTAGTCAGTCAGTACCATACATAGCCCACTCGACAGGGGGAGCACGAGGCCCGGGATTGAGGCGATAGAGTATGATCGCCGGCAGCTCTGTTGGACAAGCGCACCAGAGTCAGAATACGACTGGTGCACACCATGCCAGGCAGGGGTTAAGGGAATGCAGTGGTGGAGAACACACGTCTTTTTTCGAAGTCCCCCCTGTCGTCGTCTCTCTGTCCTGGAGGAGTCGAAGGGACGAACATGGAATATGGAAGCGTACGTAGGTACTGTGAGATCGGGTATCAATGTGTACGGAGCAGACATGTTGGAAATGCGTTGCACTCCAGTTTGGACAGAGGTGGACATATGCGAGACATGTCCGACAAAGAGTGCCACCGGCGTGCAAGGCGCTACTGGTCTCAATGTTTCTCTTTGCTTTTGTTTGATGCTCTCTTCTTTGCTACTTTGGACAGCTCGGACAGCGTGGAGTTGCCGTAGTTAGTTATCGCCGTGCACTGATGAAGTGACATGTTGACCAAGGAGTAGTGCGTATCCCTCCATACTCCATGTGGGCTGGGGCGGTTGTCGGCTGATGGTGGAACTCCATTCCCATCCTCCTCTTCAGTAGCTCCAAGCTCCTGCGCCCTCCTCCAGTCAGACGCCAGCGTTTTCCCCGACGACGCCCAAGCTGCATGGGTTCCTGGCAGGGATGGCAGCAGGGATCATCCATTCACATAACATTGCAGTGCAACGGCGCGGCGAAGCTCACTCTTACAAGTCAAGATTAATCAAATCTGCAACGCGTATGGTTACAATGGCAATCACACCTTCCAATCAATACTTTGGTCCAGATACGATATAAAATTTCCGTAATATTTGACCCCAGGGAAGGTAGCAACTCGGGAGTTGTATGCGTGCGCATTTGAAGCAAGAAAAGAGTCAAAGACTTCATTCAATCAACAAACTCAATTGATGCTGCGGGGGGAACCCCTATTTCCTGGATGTACTAAGATACAGGTAGGTCAAATCGAGCAAAAGCAATATGGTGCGAGCCAAGCATAACATGACAACAAAGGCCTGGATGTCCACCGGATAGAAAAGAAAAGAGACATGATCGATCTACCTTGGGTGTTCTATCGAGGAGGAAGCGAGCCAGCGAGAGGGAGAAAAGGAGAGGCCAAGCAATCAGTTTGTTTCCAGACCTCGAGGTTGCCCAAAGACTGTGCCGTATCGATGGCACCCAGCTGCTGTTTCGTTAATTAACTCCTGCATACTGGCATCCTCGGGATTCTGAGCTGCCGCTACCCGTCGTTGGTGATTGGCAGGAGAGGATGCAGGGGAGCAGAGAGAGAAGGTGCAGACGGGAACACCGCGGGACCCTACATACAACAAACACATAGAGAACAATCCGTAGATCCAGTCCCTATGCCATACATAAATGCAACACAGGGTTTCCCGCCGCAGACTACGACTCAGCTTGAGGACGGAGGCACATGCCTGTCCTGTTATGTTACAGGTATAGAATGATCTATTAGTATCAAGCCACATTGCGATGAGACTCCTTCTAAGCTGGCCTGAGTCAGGACTGTCTAGCTCGGGTGTGGGCTTGACTCTCCCTCAGACATACATGTTCGTGTCTCCCACATCACCTTGTCACGCGACGGGCAGGTTTGGATGCTGTCTCAGTTGTCACTCAAGACGAGCCAACGACCCGACAGCCCGCATTTGCCGCCAGCAGCCAGGGTGAAGCACCCAAATCAATATTGGAGATTGAACATGTGAGAGAGGGCTTACGCGAGGCTCTTATTCAGCGAGGGATAGCTGTCGTAATCCAAAGCAGGGCAGGTATAATCATATATATGATATACATATAATAGAACAACCAGTTCGTACAAATCAAGCTGTTAAGTGGCTGAGCTAGGCGCCTAAGCTTCACAATAGCGGTTGTAGGCTTGGTATATCAACACATTGATGCACTTACACATTGATGACTCATTGTGACAGGTTCAATGGCACCCTGGGAAGCATAACATACTCATGTAAGCCAATTATCCACGATTGTACAAATCCGGAAAGCTCGTCGTCAATAGTCAAAACGATAAAGAGAAAAAAAAAAAACGGGCGCCGCGAAAGCCAACTCACTCCTTCTGACCCTCCCCAAGTACCACACAGTGTGCTGCGCCTCATACTTATGTAAGGAGAGATTTAGCATCTGGTTGATGGATGGGCTTTGGCGATAACGTGCAAAGATTCATTTACCAGTTTCGTCCTATTTATGGCAAAGAGGCTTTAGTTCGTTGTCTCTAATTGTCGTCATAATATCACCGCCCTGCCGCCCGCTATTGCAATGTTCGGCATTCAAGGAAAGGGAGCCATCTCATCTACTGGTTGCTGGTGGTTCGGTGGGCTTTAGGTATCGTCCAAAGCCGGTACCGAGCCTTATCAGCACGGTTGCAATTTAGGATAAGCCCCGGGTATCTGACAGGCTACAACACAAGGAGGTATGTATGTATCTATATCTGACAGAGCTCGGTGCCAATAGAGATCCAAGATTCGTGCAGGTTGTCATATCTTCAGCGACGAACATCCATTCGAAATAGCAGATATCAAGTGGGTATCGATGGATACTTATGTGTTATGTAGAATGATATAATAAGTAATCCCAGCTTTTCATTTGCTAGCTCGGCCATAAAGTTAAGAAGTTGTCAGTGTGTCAATGTGGAATTTGGGGGCCGTTGACTTTTACCATTGAGGAAAATCTTATGCAAGCAGCTGGGGGCTTGGCAGCTTGGACATTTCCATTTTCCGCTCCACATCAGCCATCAGTCAAGCCCGGTGGCACCAAGCGTGTCCAAGGCTGGATCTTGGGCGGTACATCGCTGCAATTTAGCGATGGCCTTGTTTCTTTCCTTTTTTTTTCTAGAAGCAAATTCACCTAGAGAACCGGCCGAAATCCTAGCATCCAAAAATATAGCCATAGTGGCAGAGCGGACGTGTTCAGTCTCAGGTGAAACAAACTGACGACTTTTGTTCGATCTCCTGATCCGTTTTCCTTCTCTTGGGCTTGGGCTTCCTGGTGACACCGAGGTTCTCCTATCTTATCCTTTCCAGGGTCCATCCACCTCGTATCCCGCTAGCGACTGTTCGGTTCATATCGCATATGCCGGGCCTAGACACACCCGACCCTACCTGATCCAATCGATTAGCCTCCCTGAAAAAATTCACGTCTGTGCTATACAACGGCGACACGGCTCCGAAGCTCGGTGCTGCATCGTCACTTACAGTTCCGTCTTACGCCCATCGCAAACACCGCACAGTGGTTCCAACAAGTCCTGATACGATGTTGACCGAAAAGTACTTTGCCTCGATCTCTGGGCCCCCCATTGCCAACAATACTGCCATCGCCAAGGATATCGGTATATACGAGCATACACTGCACCCGAGCCATTCCACCACAAGCACCTTCAAGAAAAGCTCCGTGCCGCGCAACAGCCTTGCCATCTCGGATACTCATGTCTTTGCGGCTCAAGATGACAAGTCCACGGTCCACGTATACAGCAGAGCAAAGGGCAATCAAGAGTCAACGGTGACTTTCCAAGAGAGGATACGAAGCATCGCCTTTTGCGACGATGTTCTGGTCCTGGGCACTGCCGAAGGCCGTGTCATAGTCTGGGAGGTACGTTTTGCGCCGACATCAATATGCCTGTCTGTCTATCTAAGCTCGCGGCTGACTCCTTCCTAGATTTGCACCGGGCGGCAAGTAACTACTCCCGCATGCCATGTCCAGGCTGTGACCTGCATTGCCTCTACGCCATACCATCTACTGACAGGCTCTGATGACTCCAATGTCCATGTCTGGGACCTGCCCCGTCTCTTGGAACTGGACCCGACCATTGAGCACGAACCAGAGAAAACCCTTTCTAACCACAGAGCTGCCGTTGTTTCCATTGCCATCAGCCAAAGCACGAATACCGACACGAATATGTGCGTCACGGCCGGCAAAGATAGATCCTGCATCATCTGGAACTACCAGACTGGTACAGCACTACGAACCCTTCTGTTCCCGACCAATCCCACTTCTTTGTGTCTAGATCCATGTGCCCGTGCAATCTATGTTTCGTCTGATGATGGCTCGATCTTTGCCGTTGACATGTTCTCGGAGAAGGCATTGCTGGGCCCTCAGAGCATTGAAGCAGTTTCGTCCGCTGTCCAGGTTGCGTCAGCCTTCGGCTCGGCACCACAAGAAGCAGGACCTGCGTCCTGCCTCGCCGTCAGTTACGATGGCACAACACTACTGTCGGGGCACAACAAGGGCCAGATTCTTAGGTGGGATTTGAGCACACGAGCTGACTCGACCCAAATTGCCAATCTCAATGCATCCATCTCCAACTTAGTATTCGAGTCACCGCTGCCCCTTACAAAGTCTACACAGGTTTCGACGGTTGTCAAGCCTTTCCTGGGTAGTCGCAACTATAATTTCACTGCCCAGCTGGTCACAGACTTGACCGAAGAATCGAGGTTTGAGAAAATGCTCAATGGCAAGGGCTTCACTGCCGATGAACTGGAAAACGCCATCCAAGCTCTACAGCAGCCCCATGCAGATAGTTCAGGCGACAGCGAGTTGAAGAAAGAGAACGAGGCGCTGTGGGATATCATCAATGAACAGCGTGCTCTGCAGAAGAAGACTTTAGAACGATATGTTGAGGCGAAAGCGGCCAACACATAATCGGACATAGAAGAAATGAAATCGAGAAAAGCGATCTGCATACTATACTGCGCCTAACCTACTTAGTTTCAAGACTCGTCAGCTACCCCTTGCCTGCGTTTTGCATGACAAGCCAAAGACGTTTGTGGAGGCCCATGGCAGTTACCAGGGGGCGCTATTGCCGGGATCCGCAAGAGCCTCAAACGGTCGGCATAATCCTGCCCCAGTGATTTGGCCGCATAGTGCTCGAGTCTTGTTTGATTTACGCGGCTCGATTAAGCTGTATAGTTAAGCTTTCTGTCGATCTAATGTCCGCAGGCATATGCCGTCTGAAGATGGTTCATGTCCGAAATCCGATGTTTGGTGGCGCATTCCAGTACCAGATGCCAAACGAGTCTCGACGCGCGGGCTATGTTAGCGGAGACCCCTGTTTGCCCGGTCTGGACCGACGTCGTTCGTTGTCGAGTATCTCGGTCTGCGCCCACTATAACCTAGGTAGTAGCCCTGCTGGGCCGTCCATGTCGAAATCGTGGGCCTTGAAACAGGCCTCATACGTCTGGGATTTTTCACGATGTTCGCGAGAAACGACGCTATGAGTGGCCATTTGCGGAGTGTCAGGGACGACTCCCAGGCAGCTCTTATAATCGTGCAATCCCCAGTCAGCCTGCTTGGCGGATCTCGGGGATTGTTTGGTCTGTTGGGCTGTGAGAAACTTCCGAACGATCAACTGGAAGATGCACCCCGGATTTCTGCTGAGCATCCTAACTACCCTGGTGGTAGTGGCGGTGGCAAAACCTATCAAACCGTCGGCTAGTCATGTCGTCCACGAGAAGCGGCACAGCGTGCGGAACAGCTGGCAGAAATTCCGTCGAGTCCCCAGTCGGAATACCGTTCCGGTTCGGATAGGCCTAATACAGCAGAATCTCCATCGAGGCGAGGACTACCTACATGCAGTGTCACATCCCGAGTCGGCAGAATACGGACAGCATTGGCATCCCAGCAAGGTCATCGAAACATTTGCTCCCACGCAAGAGTCGGTCGATGTCGTGACGGAATGGCTTGTGGGCGAGGGAATGCACCCGAATCGCATCAAGCTCTCCAAGGGTCGAAATTGGCTGGATTTCAACGCGACTGTTGGGGAGCTAGAAAAGCTCCTGAAGACAAAGTACTTCATGTTCCGACACAGTCGGCATGGCCAACATCACCTAGCTTGTGATCAGTACCACGTGCCAGATCACCTAGCCGAGCATATCGACATCATTACCCCTACCGTGCATTTCGATCAACACATCGGACATGAACGTTTCAACAACAGAGTTTCTCCGGACAGTGATGTGGCCGACGAGTTGAAGAAGCGGGGCTTGGACAGCGGAGGACGACTCTCGACCGGCATACAAGGCAGCGGGCTCGATGGGTGGTCTCCGAAACAAGGCGATTATGTGGTGAACGCCATGGTGGCACTAGATGATTGTGATAAGATGCTCACTCTGGACTGCATTCGGGCCCTCTACAAAATCCCCAAGGGTAGTTTGTCCGCCAAGAACAACTCCCTGGGGATCGTCGAGTACACGCCTCAAGCCTTCCTGCAGTCTGACCTGGATATGTTCTTCGACTCGTTCGAGCCAAAATTGAAGGGGAAGGGCCCAGACGTGGATCTTATCGACAATGCGGTCGTCCAGACGCAGAACCAGAGCTTCCAGTTCAACGGCGAGTCCGGCCTGGACCTCCAGTATGCCATGGGCCTGGTGTTCCCGCAGCAGGCGAAGGTCTTCCAGGTCGGCGACCTGGTCCGGGGCGCCAGCTTCGGCAACCTGCTCGACGCTATCGACGGCAGCTTCTGCAATGACAAGGCGGACAACGCCGTCGACTCCATCGACAACAACTACCCGGACGACATCCGCTGCGGCGGCCACGCCGCGACCAACGTCATCTCCACGAGCTACGGCTACAACGAGGCCGACCTGACGGCGCGCTACGAGCAGCGCCAGTGCGCCGAGTACATGAAGCTGGCGCTCCAGGGCGTGTCCATGATCTTCTCGTCGGGCGACAGCGGCGTCGCGGGCAACGGCCACCTCTGCCGCGACCCGGCCTCGGGCGCCTTCAACGACGGGTCCCAGGGCCTCTTCACCCCGGCGTTCCCCAGCACTTGCCCCTACGTCACCTCGGTGGGCGCGACCCAGATCGTGCCTGGAAAGACGGTCAAGGACGCCGAGACGGCCTGCGAGGAGACCATCCTGTCCGGCGGCGGCTTCTCCAACGTCTTCGCCATGCCCAACTACCAATCCAAGGCCGTCGCCGCCTACTTTAAGGACTCGGCCCCGCCCTACTCCGATCAGCAGTTCAACAACTCCCGCGCCGTCCGGGGGTACCCCGACGTCTCGGTCAACGGGGCGCGGTATGTGACTGCGGTCAACGGGAATTTCTCGCTCTCCTTCGGGACTTCTGGTATGTGTTACAGTGGTGCAATTTGCGCAACCTCCTTTTTCGTGCGTACGATAGTGAAGACATTTCGGGTAACTAATCAATATGCTCTGTTATATAGCCTCTGCGCCGGTCTTTGCATCCATGCTTAACCTGATCAACGAGAAGCGGTTCGCGGCCGGCAAGGCCGCCGTCGGCTTCGTCAACCCGGTCCTCTACGCCCATCCCGAGGTGATGAACGACATCACCAACGGGACCAACGCGGGCTGCGGCACCAAGGGTTTCAGTGCTGTCAAGGGATGGGACCCTATCACAGGCTTAGGGTCAGTTATTCTTGCCACCTTTCACATCCTTCTCCCCGCTCACGTTCATAAAAACTGACTGTTTGCTGTAGGACGCCAAATTTCGAGGCTATGCAGAAGTTGTTCCTCAGTTTGCCTTGAGAAATAGAGATGCGACATCGGCATAGATTTGCATAAAGCGGACAACGGAACGCAATCAGAGATGGTTGTTATAGACGATAGATCGGCCGCATGGATCACGAGACATATTAATGCATTATAGAAATCGGCTGGTCCGGGCATGACATTAGATATAAACCCTTAAACTTAATCGTATGCAATACTACCCTGAGGTTCTCCTATCTCCCATAGTCGATGCGATTGGTGAATGTGTAATCCCAGGATCGCTTACGCTCGACGGAGCTCACTGGTGTTGCTAAAGTGCTTACCAAGTGAGAACGTACTTACATATCTGACTTGCAAGACTTCAGCTTTCATTCTATAAGTCGGAAGTCTCAGTGTGTGGAAAGGGTTTCGAGAGCGACAATAGCCAGTTAGTTATCATCATTATTATTATCATCACGTTGCAGGCACACAAAGTCAGATATGTTATTTGCAGCAGAATGTACAAGCTGTATTGTGTCGTAAAAGCATTAGCTCATTAAATAATTAGACAGGCACCATTAAACGATGATGCAATGCGCCTCTAACACCACCACTTCATGCTTTTCTTCATGTCATCTCATCTCGTTCGCCATTCTCCCCATCCCTACACGGATCCGTGTGGGTACTACCACAAGTCTAGTCCGGTCTTTACAGACCGCAGGCGGAGACGGCGACCTGGGTAGCCTGGGCATCGACGCGGCCGAGCATGGTGGCCTGGCCGTTGGTGAGGGCGTTCATGGCGTCGAGGGCGATGTTGAAGCCCGAGGCGGCGTGGTCGACGGCGAGGACGTTGATGGTCTTGCCGTTGTAGCTCAGCTGCCAGCAGGTGCCGCACTGGGGCGAGTTCCAGCCGGCGACGGCCTCGGCGGCGCCGATGTAGGGGAACTTGGGGATCTGGCCCTGCGTCTGCCAGCCGTACTTGGTCATGAGGCCGTTGACGCCGTCGCTGCACGAGACCGCGGTCAGGGAGCGGGCGCCGTCGTCGTAGCCGGTGTCGTAGGCGACTGTGAGGGGGAATTGTTAGCAATCAGCTGGTAGATGGCCAAGAATGGGGGGTATTGCATACCACTGGCGGCCGAAGCAGTAGCGGCGGCGGCAATGAGCTGGAAGATCTGGCTGAACTGCATTTTGAAGGTTTGGTTGTGTTTTTGAAGCGAGTGGAAGTGTGATTAAGTTATTAGGAACTAAGTAGATAGTTGCGATGAGTTGATGATGATGGTGATGAGGATAAAAAGGTGCTGTAAATCGTGAGGGCTCTGGGCTCTTTATACATCGTGATCCTGCCTCTCTCTCTATCCCTCGTGTAGCGGAGGCATTTTTTTATTTTGGTCGAGGTCAAGCCATCTCACAGCATAGCATCATCATACGTGACATTGTTGACGGACCATCTTGCTATGCAATGCACGACCACACACCCCTGGACCCTGGCTGCGGATCGCAGCTCTGCATCCAAGCTCCATCCTATCCCATAGGCTATCCCTCCCTTTCGATGGGCCGTTCTCGATATAGCGCGGGTTGAGAGAGAGTCAAGCCCACTTGTCTTGCAGATACAGGCCGATAGTACTGGAGAGGCGGTAGACACCTGACCGACTTGTGCCCTGTCTAAGACGTGGGTGAACTCCACAGCATCTCGTGTTGGGGGATGATTGGGATTGCGGGGCCGATGGTTAACTGGACACCCACAGACCGCGGCTGGTGTTCGTATGCCGATCTTTTCGTATTGCCGGCACGCCTGCCAATTATAGAAGGAAGCCAGCCCCCATTCGGCAGCGCTAGCGGCAGTCTCCAGATCCCTCGGAGAGACTGGTCGTTTTCTGGATATGCCCGGTTCTTGCGGTTGTCGCGGCTCACCCGTCCATACGATCATATCATCAAGCAAAAAAAAACGTTCCTCTCCGCAGGTAGCACAACAGAGCACTACTACCGGAAGGGATTTCTGCAGGGAATGAACTGATGAGGCTGATATTGACGCGTCGCATCCGCGGTCTTTCGGAGGTGCCTTTGAGGCTGAGCTGCGGGGCCGGGATCAAGCATCGAGCATCTCGTCGATTCCTGATCGAACCTGGAGACGCCAGTTGCGCTTAATGATCCTGTCGCAGGAGGCTCGTGCTGGGAGTGGATTGGATCAGTAGCCCTGCTGGTTAGCTTGTCCAAGAATGCGAGAAAGTGCTACGACAGAACCTCGGAGAACAGTCGCTGGTCTAGCTTGCGGTCCACTGCATTCATGCACGCCGAGTCGGTTCTCGTAAATGCCTGGTTTGCCTTGGACTAGCCTGCAAACCTAGTGATACATAGCTTGCTGAGCTCGCCTTGAATCTTGCGGGCCCAACAAAGCTTTGGACTTTGGAGCAAGTCGCGGTGCGACAACGAGCTGCTCAAAACCCCGACGTTGTGTTACTGTTGCATTGTGGCAGCGCAGTAGCATCAACAGTCAGAATTGTCTACAGCGCCCAAGGTCAAAACAGAGGCCCAATAGGCTCACGCTGTTCTAACAATTGAAGGACATGCCGAAGACTGCTTGAACTAAGGTAGTCCACAGTGGAAGCCGATGGGTCCGATATAATGAATCGGGGTTGTCGGTGCATCACGTGCATTGACATGTTTAGATGAGATTCGCAGGCGTGTGTTATTATTAGTCTCGATCGAAGCTACGAGCAAATACGGGGACATAATGCTCATCAAAGACCCATCTGGGTCAGTCGATGCTAAAGCAGGCTACTCTGTTGATGTCTCCTGCCGATGTCAACTGCAAAGGGTCATCAAGCAGGATGCGTCGTCTCCAACCTGTGTACGTGTGCGCCTCCGGGAACACTCTCAACCCTATGTCGTGAGACACAAGCCAAGCTAGAATATTCATGATTCAGCTCTGCCATGTTCACCGTTCTAGCCCAAGTCTGTGTACCACGTCGCAGAGCATCGGAGACTTTTAGTTAGCAGATGGGGGCTGTGTGATGTCACGCGTAGCATACGAGCTAAGGTCGTGTATCCCTGGTAATGTACGTAATGGTAATCATCCTCGGAGGCCGGGCTACGGACCAGACGGCCGAGGATCGAGTTCGGTGCGGAGACGTGTGGCCCGTAGTATCGCTGACCGCTGACCGGCATGAACTATATTATACTCCGAAGTATACCTCCTTCCGCCCTCCATGCTTGAGGGGACGGATCCGTTCTTTTCCCGTAAAGGGATGGTCCGATCCGATCCAAGTAGTGTAGATCTGTCCGCTCCAGGAACCGGATTGGTAGCGTTGGTTCGAAAGACTACCAAAGGCAAGCGCTTGCTTAGTGTCAGGGCAGATTACCGATATGTGTAATCATGACGATGGAGCAGATAACTCGACAGCAAGGCCAGACTATTGATTCCGGCATCTCAGTCTCCCGAAGAGCCTAGAAGATGCGAGTGTTCCTCATCAGCTGTGCTATCCTGCTTGGATGGCGTTAACTCCTTCTTGCACGTCGTAGAAATCTACTTGGTGAGGGGAGTTAAGCATATGCACGCAGGGTCACACCCTGTACATGCAGATAGTTTGGTGTTAAAGATAGAAACGTCGACTCAAACAAACTCAAGGCTGACAGCTCAGCCAATGCCTCATGTACGCTTCGGCCGGAGATCCAACGGTAATCTCCCGTGATAAACCGCCACGATGGAACGAGAGGTGGTGATTTGCTGCCGATGTCCTCGATTGACGGTGGCGCAGGGTGGCCTGACTGAGATGGATGGGATGGAATTGGTGGTGGTTGTGCGCTACGGCCAGCTAAAGATGACAACTCCAGCACTGAAGCCCGGCTAGCTGTACCTACTTACATATATGTACATACCTAAGGTACTGCCCCACCATTTGGAATATCCCGTACCTGTCTGTGTCTGTCTTATGTAACCTCCAGTCCCATCAATTTGATAGATGTCATTGGCGACGAGGCCACATTCCAGTCTTCCAATGTTTTGCAATGTTTCTACTTCACGCGTTTGAATAAAACTTCTATGGCAGCTGTCACTTCCACCAGAGACATCTGCAGTACCTTCTTCTCTCCCCTCTCTTTTGCTCTGGCCCGAAAGGGATTTTGTGTACTTCTCACTTTCAAAGGTTAAATCGTCAACCATGGCTGTCGATGCGAGCACTCGCAAGAAGGTGCTCAAGGTCATCTTCGTGTCCTTGTTACTCGACCTGGTATGAATGACCCCTATTTGATGAATGATGCGCAGGAAAACCTGTATGCCCAATTGGTATACTTTACTGACTGTTGACTATCTAGATATCCTTTACGTTCATTCTGCCCCTCTTCCCGAAGCTTCTCGAGTTCTATCGCAACAATGAAGCCACCTCCGATTCGGGCTCCACGATCCTGGCCCGCATCCTCGGCTACCTCAACACCTACAAGGCTGCCTTCGCCAAACCCATTGACTCGAGATACGATATTGTTCTGCTTGGGGGCGCGCTTGGCAGTTTGTTCTCCCTTCTGCAAGCCTTTGCCTCCCCCATCATCGGCCGCCTGTCCGATAAATATGGCAGGCGCACCGCGCTGCTGGCCAGCATGATGGGCAACATCGTGTCGGTGCTGCTCTGGGTGGTGGCGGTGGACTTCCGGACCTTCCTTGCTTCGCGCGTCGTGGGTGGGCTGTCCGAGGGCAACGTGCAGATCGCGACAGCCATCGCGTCGGACATCTCGGACGAGAACAGCCGCGGCTCGACCATGGCCTTGATTGGCGCGTGTTTCTCCATTGCCTTCACTTTCGGCCCGGCCCTCGGCGCGTACCTCAGCTCCATCGCGACCGTGGCGGCGAACCCCTTCGCGACGGCGGCCGGAGTCTCGCTCTTCCTTATCCTTACCGAAACTTTGTACCTCTATGTGGCCCTACCCGAAACACTACCCAGCAAGATCAACAAGGATGCCAAAACTGCGACATCGGATAAGCCAGCAAAGGCATCGCAGAGGGGCACGAACTCGCTCATGCTTCTCAACTACATCCACTTTGTTTTCCTGCTATTCTTCTCTGGCATGGAATTCTCCTTGCCCTTTATGACCTACGACTTGTTCCAATACTCGTCCCTTCAGAACGGACGCCTCCTTGGCTACGTGGGACTGGTCGCATCAATCTTGCAGGGTGGTGTTACGCGACACCTCCCTCCGCTGCTGTCAGTCCGGGTTGGCGTATCCGCCTGCCTGCTGGCGTTTAGCGTACTTTGCACGTGCCGGTCCCAAGGCCACCTCTATATCGCAGCTACATGCCTGGCGGTCACTTCGGCCACCGTCGTCAGCGGCCTCAATGCTCTGGGTAGTCTGGAGGCCAAGGCTAGCGAGCAGGGTGGTAAGCTCGGCATTCTTCGAAGCTGGGGCCAGCTGGGCCGAGGACTCGGCCCCATCCTGTTCACTAGCGTGTACTGGTGGGCTGGACGAGGTGCTGCGTATAGCATGGGTGCGTTCGGTATCGCCGTCGCCGCAGCTATGGTTTTCCTGGGTCTAAACTCGCCCCCTGAAGAGCAAGTGAAGAAGGCTGTGGCCGCGAAGAAGCAACAGTAAAAATTCGGTGGAGTTGGTGCAGGGCCTTCTGTCCCTGGGTATAATGTAAAGACATGGCATGGTGGATACATTGTAGGATATGTTATACATACGATATTGGAAAGCGAACTGGCACTGAGTTACTTGTATATATTTGGATAGTGGTTGGCAAACAGATACTCTATATCCTTATCACATCGCTTTGCCGTAGACGAGGATGCCTTGCTTGCGATCTGCTTTTGTAGTACTGTGCTTTCCAGTCTTCCTTACCGTTTGCACCTTCTATCCCCATCAAATGATCATACACAAGCACCTCAATCTAGCGAAGCCCTTATACTGCACCTATCGGACAACTGTGCACTGATTAAAGCGTCTCGCCTTTATGGGAGCTAGCAACTACCTCGTCTTTCTGCCAAGTCGGGTGATTCCTCCTTTTCCCTATGCCAGTATACACCATAGCAATATATAAATACCGCTGAAAGTAAGCCTCAAGCCAAATGATACACCTCTAATCCCCCAGATCCCCATGCATACTACTTTAATAGATAGGTGAATGGATAATTAGCATGTTTCATACTCTCCGGGAGGTTGCTGAGGCTCTGCCTCGCCCTAGATGTCAAATAGATTAGCAACAATTGGTCATACATACTTACATGTCTCCTCCCCGGCACCTGTACGAAGCATGTCACTTGACTTGTAGGATGATGGAGCATTACCACCGCGAGTATATATACCTTAAGCACGAAAAATGCCCTACAGCTCTTCTTCTTAGCATGGCAGCGTCGGCCTCTGAGATCCGGTCCAGTTTATTAGATCTTCTTACCCCCTATTTGAATATGAAGACACCAAGCCCTATAGGAACGCCTTCCCTCCTTTCACACCGCAATGGTGAAATATAGAAACACATATTCAATGCGATCAACACCCTCTGATTGTGTTAGCCTGATTGTGTGCTGCAACAAAGGCAGTGAGGGGCGTGTTAAGTCACTCTCTGCATCCAAAGAAGGAGCTTGATACCTCTGACGAGGGGCGACAGGGGCGAGGGTTCACAAAGGGCTGCAGGATATCTTCCTTGTTGATGCGTTCACTCACTACCAGTTGGGTATTGCATTCACTGTCCGTCATCCGAGCGTTTGTGACTATGTTCTGTGTGCTTCACTACACCTATGTATTCATCGTCTGCTTCCACGTTCGCCACTATGTGTTGTGTTCAATATCATTGTTGTATTCAATGCTGGAGTTGCGTTCACCCCCAGCTGCTTTCTATTTAGACGAGGAGATTTCTTGCCTAGTCCATCAGCTGCACAACATCTTCACTTTGATCCCACAGTGCATTTGCCCCCTTTTTCGTCCCTTCACAATTGCTTCGTCTGGAATCGCCGGATCTCGGACGGAAGCCGTACACATTGAACAATACAACAACTACAGCGTCTTCTGAAATCGCTGAATCTCGGACGGAAGCCGTACATGTGCATTGCAAATAGCCTTTGTGGATCGTAGTCATATGTGATTGTGTCAACAGCAGGTCAGTGACCCCCTACTGTACCACACCACCTGTGCTGACTGATTGCTGCATACAGAAACAAGAGAGAATCACTCAGCCAACCCGATTTTAGGCTGGCTATTGTTACTCGGAGCCTGCCAGAGACTAATACGACACGCTGATACCGACGTCAAAGTCAGCAAGCAGTACCATGGCACCCTCAGTAAGCCCTCGTCCTATCTCTTCCATTCCGTCCCTTCTTCTCTCGTCCTATCTCTTCCATTCCGTCCCTTCTCGCCCTCGTCCCTTCTCGCCTCTCGTCCCTTCTTGCCCCTCGTGCTTTATATATCTCGTGTATTATGACTCTAGTCCCATCTGCCCCTTTCAAACTATAATCATAGCTCATCGATGTATGGTTATCTTGCCGTGTACTTACTATTGCAAAATAAGCGTCTCAACCCTTTGGCCAAAGATTTTCTGCCACTGGGACTGGACAGGGGCACCAGCCTCAAGATCAACGTATCTATAGAGCCAGAGTTACAAGTCAACACACGCACTCCAAGAGTGGTGAAGAAGGAAGAGGAACACGTTAACAAGGATCATGGCATGATCAAGATCGGCCGTCTGCCCAAATCCAACAGTACCTCCTTCCTCGCATTCTGCCCCGACGCCAACGCCCACATCACCGGCATACCCGAGTCACAGAGCGTGAATCTGTTCCTCAGAGGCCTCCCGGCGGACTACACCCCCAGAAAGCTCCTGAACGCCATCCGCGGATACGGGCGTATCTGGTCCGTGACCATCCACCCGCCGTCCCCCTGGCACGATCATCAAGACAGCCCCTCCTCGGGAATCGCGCACGGCCCCACCGCCTCGGCCACCCTGTCCTTCTTCGAGGTGGCCGCGGCCCGCCGCTTTTTCGAAGACACCAAACTGAAAGGCTTCCTCTGCGTGGACGGCCACCACCACCTGATCCGTGCGCAGTACCACCCCCGGCGCCTGGCGGGCAAGGAGCACCTGGGCGTCGAGGCATCGCGGTGCGTGCTGGTCGAGGGCGACCCGGACCTCGTGAACGAGGCGTCGCTGCTCGTCCTGCTGCGCGGCCGGCTCCTGTTCCTGGACGGGCTCAGCCTCGCGCAGATCAAGGAGGACGTGGTCGAGGTGCGCCACCGCGCCGTCACGGCGCGCCGCAACGTGCTCGAGCTCCGGTTCCACGGGGGATTCTACGGCCGGGCCGGTCTCGCGGCGGACGTGCTGCGGCTGGAGGACAACCCGCAGATCTGCTCGGTGCGGTACGGAGAGGACCCGTGCGCGAGCCGTTGAGCTATGGTAACAAGACGACGGGGTATGGATCTATCTGGTTATTAGATAGTAAGTATCGGCCAATCGGCATAGCTTAAAATGCAAGTATGGTTAAGTAAGTTCTTGACAGCCTCTAGTTTCAGTGCCATACATCGAGAAGAAAAGGGGGTTGATTCTTATTTCGCCGACTAAGAGTGTACTTAAGTAGTTTAAGGTCGACGAGGAAGTATATTCAACTATATTAAAATTACTATTGCTTAATTCTCTCTATTTCTTAATATAAGTAGCGGCTATTTAGTTAGCTTACATACTATTACCGAGAATTTAGATGTTGCTTTGATCGGATACCTCCTGTTGGCGAGTACAGCGACGGCTGTAGTAACCCAGCTACACGCCTTTATCGCATGGGAGCATGTCGCCACTGCGCAGTGGGAAGAGGCAGTAGCCAACCCAAAGAATCCCGAGCAAATCATTTCCAACGGGGCCGTAGGAGCAGACCTAGGGCTCTGGTATTTCCGTATGTACTTTCGACCTGTGTGGCATGTGCCCCTTCGCTAACGGTCTGCGAAGGCCAGTATGCATTCTCGGCGGCGGCGATGCTGGTCCTCTTCCGGTACGTCCCCATGCCGTCAACAGTAGCGTCGTTCTTGTCTGACTCGTTCGCAGGGCCTTCGCTTTACTGCAATCGACCTATGGCTGGACGGAAAAGCCACAGATGACAGTGACCTTGAATAGAGTCAATGCTGTGGGTAAGGATGCTTCAATAGTTCTACCCATCATGACGATCTGCCTCTTGCAAGTAAAGTCGATACAACAGTCCGTCGTGGCCTTCATGTTCCTGGCCAATGTTGTCTGTAAGTGGTCTCTCAGCCTTGTTTGCATACCGGCGAGTTTCGGCTAACCAAATCCTTCTTTTACAGTAATGATCAGTCTAGCGGGAGGGTGCGGTTTCATGTTGGCGATCCTGATCCGATATGTACAGAGTCGGCGTCAACTGCTGGGGTGGGACGTCCAGTACGGTGCGGCGTCCGGCTCTGCTGGTTTCTCATCTTCCATGTCGCAAAGCCAAGGTCAGAAAAGACGGACCACGTCGCGGGGAATCTACGACCGGTGGCTCATGACGCGCTTCTCTATCGCCTTCGTCATACTTAGGTAAGTTTCTGCTGGCTCTCTAGGGAATGGGACCTTCGCGAAAGCAGACGGACAAGTGACTGACTGGCGATGACAGCATTTTTGAGCTATCCAACGTGCTGTTTCAATTCACTGGTATGCAGAACAGTAACAGGGATGCGTCGCGGAGCAGCCCTGACATCAGCGCCGAGCGCGCGAAAGAGACGGCCGTGCTGTTCCTACCCGGACCCGCGCCCAGCTTTCTCATTTTCATTGTCTTCGGCACGACGGCGCCCTTCCGGAAGCACATGTACCGCACGTTTGTGCCGAAGCGCTGGCAGCGAAAAGAGGTCGGGAGGAAGCGAACAGGAACAGAGCAAGGCCCGCAGCATGCTGCCGCCCCCAACGCCCAGGCCGCCACACCCGTACTGCCTCAAGAACACATGGCACCGTTCTACAGGCCGATGACAGTCCCTCACAAGCGCAATATCCCGTTGCAGGATTTGGAAAAGGCGCTTCCTAGCAAGCCAAAGACATCGTCGGATGACGAGTGGCCGATGCTACCAATACAACGACCAAGGCATTCGTACTTGAGGATGTGACTTGGTAGCCTGGGTCTAGAGGGGGAGGGGTGGCATCCTTGATTTTATCGGTCAAGTAGGAGGAAAGACTTTGTCAATGAATAATACAAACAAATTTCAGGAAACACGTGGGAAGCTGTTCGCATTGCTGATGATATTCTCGCGACATGGCAAATTAATGGATGTATCGAAGTACGAGGTACGCAGCCTTCAGCTGTTGCCTCATGTGGGTGAAGACCAGGATCACAAAAAGGAAAAAAAGAAAAGAAAAATTGCATCCCCGGTCGGACTCGAACCGACAATCTTCGGCTTTCAACTACGAGAATAGGAGGCCGACGAGTTAACCATTTCTCTACGAGGACTGTGCCTGTAACTGCTCTGTATTTCTACCCACTGAGCTATTGGTTATTGGAAAAAGATCTCATTATCTTATTATATGACAGCAGCAGCAGCATCCCGCCTAAGATATGGAGCCAAGCCTCACATTGGGCTGAATTCTGCCTGGAAGGCTGAACGTAACAAACGGATGGCGAACCTTGTTGTTGCATAATATGAGGCAAGAACGTCAGGCAAACAAAGAAGGTACCTGGTTCGTCCTGCACCTTCCCGCTTATCAGCCCCAGCGTGGCTTGCTCTTCTTTTCCCTGATGATGCAATCAGACAATTAGGCAGTCGAACCCCATCACACTCAATTGCTGGCGCCAGCTGTTCGAGCCCCGAGGACCATATCCCACTGCATTTTCGCAAGCAACGTTCTCAGGTTTGATCAAGTCCAGATCCCTCAGCTGCCAGATACTGGTCAACGTCTCCATGGCCGACTTGATCATTCCCCATGGACACAAGTCCCACATGACCTGCAGTCGCGACAAGACCCAGGCTCTGCGCTCTGGCGATGTCGTCTCTACGCCTGTCATGAACACAGGCCATGTGGTAAACTTGTACAAGGGGCTATCCACTTGGATGAACGACAGTTGGCCGAAGATTGTGGAGACGAGGTCCTCCGTAGTTGGCAAGAAGGGCAGATCATCTACCAACTCTGGGTCGGACATGGCCTCCTGTACGTGCCTGTGCAACCCCGGGGCGGCTAAAAGCACATACAGACAAGCCGCGGCACGGTATGTCGCTGCTGCGTGTGTACGGTAGTCGATTTCTTCTTCGTTGACAAAGCCCAACTCGACACTAGCGGCACACATCTTGACTGCCCAGGCTTCGATGTCGAAAGCTTGCGCGTCCTTCAAGAGCCGCAATCCCTCCTGCAACTGGGAGGAGGTGGGATCCCCGCCACTTTCTATACCGATGCTCCGGGCCAGCCTTGCCGTGCTTAAAATATTGACTAGAAGATCGGTGGGGCAGCTGTGGTAGCTGTTGGCTTCCGTGCGCCGAAGAATCGGCAGTATACTGACTGGATCGATCTCGAGCTGGGCCGAACCAGTATCTTTCCCAGGCAACGGAGTGATGAGGGAATCAAGGGTACAACCCCATATGTAATAGGCCACTGAGTCTGAAGCAATAAAGTCGCGGATACTGACCGAACTTGGGATCCCCTGTACTCGTCCTGGTTTGAGAGCAGCATCGAGTGCCACCAAACTAAAGCTGTTTTGATCGTTTGTCGCTGCCGAACTTTCAGCCTCCAAAGGATGCGGCATACTCGTCGAGAGGGGCGGGTGGGTTACTGAATCAGTAAAATGAGCTGCGATGAGACTGCCAGCCGCTCTCATGTGCGTGCGCCACTCCCCCTTTCCCGAGTCAACCAGAGCAAAGTTGACGAAGAACAGTACTGTCGCCAGTACAGCATCTCTTTCATGTGCGAGGTCTTCGTCGTTTGGAGCTAGCCTGTGTCTTTCCAGCACTTCCTGGAGACCTTTGATGGCTTTTTGGCGAGCCCTTAGAGCGTCAATGAGGGCGCCCTTGGCTACCAGTGGTTGCACTCTTGTTGAAGAAGAGTGGAAGCCAGCATTGTAATAATGCAAAGCTGAGGCAGCCACTATGATATGACGAAGGAAAGAGTAGGAACCCGAGATGGGAATCAACTCTCTGAATGGATTCCACGCAAGCTGGTAGGAATCGTGAACGACGAGATCTTGACAAAAACGGGCTCCGACTAGGTATGTTGCATTGCTGTTACTATTTGGGCGTATCGCTTCTTATGGGGACATTACTTACAGTAGCACAGATACTTCCTTGTCGGGTCATCCAGATCTTGGAAAAGGGGGTCCCTGAGCGAAGGAGCGACCCCAAGAGTGATGATATTTCCACTCTGTAGTTTACTGTTCTTCTGTGGTCGAAACGGTATTATGGTGTCCCGCTTGCTTTCGCCAGACAACGCATACGTTTTGTTGCCAGCCAGACGGCCGCGAGAGGCTGCGCCGCCGGTCCATCGGAAGCAATTTACCGTACCCCAGGCAGTCTTGGCCAGTGGAGGAGCATTTGTTGCAAGAGGGTACCGAACGATCACACCGCTTCCGGTTCCTTCGACAATTATGGCATGACGGTAGAGCGGCCATAAACGGCGCAATATCACAATATCGCGGAGATCTGCCGCGTAAGAATGGGATCAAAACGAGTAGCCTGATTGAAGAAACTCGAGGCTTTCAACAGATGCGAATAAAGTGAGCGGCGAAGATGACGTGCCAAGACTAGTAAGTGGGTTAGCTTGGTCTATATCAAGCGGCCTACAAGGTCCGCCACAGGCTGCCACAGCTAACATGATTCTTGATAGTTAAGCGGGTTTGGAATATTGGCATGTGCAGGCCATCAATATCTGCTCTCTTCAAACGGCTGAATGGCATTTCTCCTCGCAGTCCACGTGCGGCGCACTGAAAATAAGCACGTACAGGCAGACCGACAGTTGGTATGTTCTTGCGATCCAGACTGCCAGAGGCGTGGAAGCGCATTTTGTTGTGTAATAGATACACTTCGTGCTAAAGGATACCCACAACACCAAGCCCCTTTCGGTAGCCAAGACTCAAATCGTGCATATTCTGGGGCCCGGGTACACCATCGGCTTTACTAACTTTCTTCGGCCCATGACGACGATACATATGGGCAACGCCTTTCCGACTTGACATCCACAATATGAAGAATCTGGTTTGTCATATTCGAGAGAAACTCTTCTCAAAATGGCAGTCGAACTTCAACTTTTGCATATGTACGCCTTCTTACGGAGCTCCTCTTGCGCCCCTGCAGCTGAGTCACGGCCATGCCAGATGGAATCCGCAATCAGCTGCTCATAGGGTCATAAATAGAGTATACTATGCCTATGCCGTCTCTACCTGGATAGTATAGGCTTTTGGTATCATATTGCGTTGAGTAAATCGTTAGATTGAGAGCCACGCCGCACCACATTATGACACGGCCAAACACCCCCGAAAACGTGGGTGTGCTCACCCTCGATGAGAATGCCTATGTCAGCGATCTTTCTCAAGATGAGTTCAACAAGACCGAGATCGAACGACTGGGCCGCCAGCGACCAGAGATCCTATCCTCAGCCATCGCCGAATTTGGCTTCGTGACCGCCATCATCATGTCCATGATGATGGGTGAGTTCTTCGTCAGCGGGTTTAACATTGTCTTACCGACCGTGTCTGATAACCTCAACATCCCGGGGCCGTCACGCACTTGGCCAGCTGAGGTTCCGAGTCTGACGACGGCGGCACTATTACTGCCATGCGCTCGCCTCAGCGACCGCTACGGGGGCAGGCTAGTCTTCCTGGCCGGCGTGTCTTGGCTCGTGGTCTGGTCCCTCATCTGCGGATTCAGCCAAAACACCGACATGCTCATCGTCTGCCGCGCGATGCAGGGACTGAGCACCGCAGCCTTCTTGCCCTCCGGCATCTCGCTCCTGGGCCAGACCTACCGCCCCGGTCCCCGCAAGAACTTCATCTTCAGCCTGTACGGCGCCTTCGCCGTTCTGGGATTCTACATCGGCATCGCCATCGGCGCCCTCACGGCCCAGCTGCTCGACTGGCGCTGGTACTTCTGGGTCGGCGCGATCCTGGCCTTCGCCAACGCCGTCATCGGCTACCTGACAATCCCCAAGGATCTGGGTCAGGATGGCGACGCCACACTCGCCATGGACTGGTGGGGCCTGGGCACCATCGTCCCCGGTTTGGTGCTTGTCATCTTCGCCTTCACCGACGGCGGCAGCGCGCCCGAGGGGTGGCGCACCCCGTACGTATATATTACGTTAATCATTGGCGTACTGTTCCTCGCCGCCGCTGTCTACGTCGAGGGCTGGGTCGCCGCACAGCCCCTATTCCCCGCCGAGGTCTTCTGGCCCAAGGGCATGAAGCGGCTAGTCGTTTCCTTGTTCTGTTGCTATGGTGTCTTCGGACTTTATCTGTTTTATGTCAGCTACTAGTAAGTGGTTTTGCCCTGTCGCCTTCCCTTCCGTCAAATGCGAATGTATGCTAATAATCTTATTTTCTTCGCATAGCCTCTCGACCGTCCTGCATACTACACCGCTACAGACAGCTGCGTGGTTCACGCCCATGGCGCTCGGGGGCATCTTCCTCGCCCTCATGGGCGGGCTGGTTCTGCACCTGATCCCCGGCCGCATACTCATGATCATATCGGGCCTGGGCTTTCTGTTGTGCGTGCTCCTCTTCGCCTTGATACCCGACCGGGTGGATGGTACGCCGTCCACCAGCTTCCTCTACTGGGCCTACGTCTTCCCCGCCATGCTGTGCGGCACCATCGGCGTCGACATCACCTACAACGTCACCAACGTCTTCATCACCACCTCGATGCCCGCGCGCCTCCAGGCCACGGCGGGAGCCCTCATCAACAGCCTGCTCTACCTCGGCATCGCCTTCTGGCTCGGCGTCGCGGAGCTCGCCGTCTCGCAGACGAAAGAAGCGCGCGAGGACGATGGTGGCGATGACAGTCTGACACCGCGTGAGCAGTACAAGATCGCGTTTTGGCTCGGCGTCGGGCTCGCGGCCATTTCTCTGATCCTGTTCTCGACTCTCAAGATCGGCCAGGCCTCGGCGGATATGACGGCGGATGAGAAGGCGCAATTGGCGGAAGAGCTGGCGGAAAGGGAGAGGGCGATGGCGAGGGCGGATGCAGAGAGGGTCGAGGAATAAGAGAGCCTGTTTAATACCAAGAACGATAGCGTTTGCAGAGAAAGAATTATATACACTAGACATAGAAGTGTTATCTATTACTTTAATCTCTTCAACTCTTAGTCCAACGAACTCCCAGTCGTTATCCCAGTCGTTATATGAATCTTATACAGAGCTGCTTTCTTTTGGGTTAATCTGTGAGTGGAATGTTGAGTGGTGAGGTTCATGCAATACATACAGAAATTCTCATCCCAACCCCCCTTTTCTTGTTTCTTTTCTTCAAGGCTTGACAGTATCCGCCGCCACCTTGATAGCCGCCGCCGTCTTCCGAACCCACTCCTCCGCCAGGGTCACATTGCGCGACTCGACCAGCGCCTCCGTGATGCCCGGGAACGTCGTCGGCGCGTAGCCCGTGTCGACCCCGGGCGCGAAGACGACGTGCTTGTAGAACTCGCGGCCGGGCAGGCCTCCCTGCGAAACGAAGCCGCGCTGGAAGTCGCGGGACTTCTGGTTCACCTCCTTCAGGGTCAGGGCACCACCAGCAGCGTTGCCCCCTTCCGAGCTTGGGCTTGAGCTTCCAGGCGGCGGCGATAGTAGACGTTGCTGCAGCGCGCCCAGCGCCGTGCCCTGCGCGGTAAAGTCGTCGATGGCGGCACGGAGAGGGGATATGTCCAGGGCGGCGGACGAGTTGGTCGCGGCGACGGTCTTTTCGAGGTCGGCGAAGTAGTCGTTCATCTCGCTGCCATAGGTCGAGATGTTGAAGGGGATCAGGTCGGCGTCGGCTAGCTTGTAGGCTAGCAGGGTGAGGTACTAGGAATGGCGGTCGTTTGTTAGTGTGTGCTCATATTTTCTATCGGGCAACTTCCATATCTCAGGAGTTCTCGGAACAACTTACCTGAGCCATGGACTTATGGTTGACGAAGCCTGGGTCGCCGTAGGTTGTCATCCAGTGGTACGAGTCGAAATTGCTATGATAGTGATAAACGGGGTCCGAACCGCCGTTCCAAGAGCCAATATCGAGCTATGCCAGTCAATTAGCTTGCAACTCTGGGTCGTCGCAAGCATGTCTAGTAAGCCAAAAGAAGAAAACACTTACAGAGCCGACGCCGTTGTGCACAAAAGCCGTGTAGTCGCTGCCGCTGCCAAGTGGCTCGATGACCCCTGATTCTCCTCGTTCCAAACGTCGAACATGGTGCGGTCAGTCTCCCTCCACAGGACCTTCTTCATGGTCTCAACGGCCACGTCGTGCAGCTCCGGCGTCGCGGACAGGCCCGGGTGCGGGCCCGAGGTGCCGATGTCGATATTCAGATACGACACGGCCGTCGCGTTGAGCCAGGGCAGGTACTCCTCGACCCACTCGGTCGAGCCCAGCATGCCGTACTCCTCGGCGTCCCACGAGCACAGGACGACGTTGCGCTTCGGCGCCCACCCCGTTTCGGCCACGAGCCGGCCCAGCGCCCGGGCCAGCTCCACGATGACGGCGGTGCCGCTGTTGGGGTCCGCCGCGCCGCCCACGATCCAGGCGTCGCGGTGGTTGCCGACGACGATGGTCTCGTCGGCGTGGGTGGTGCCGTTGAGGACGCCGACGGCGTTCCAGATGTCCGTGATCTGGTCCTCCATGACGTTGCTCAGGTCCAAGACAATGCCCGGCGCGGGGCCCGTGCTGTACGACACATTGAGCGCGCCGACCCAGCCCGTGCGGTTGACGTCCTGCCCGGGCACGCCGTGGTCGACGAGCGCGGCCAGCAGCGGGACGGCTTCCGCGTACGAGATGGGGATGGACGGGATCCGCGGCGTCACCGCGGCGCTGTCGGCCCGGGGCACGCCCGGCTTGAAGGGGTACCCGGGCGTCGTCGGGTCGCCCGGGTACGTGGACAGGAACTGGACGCTGCCGCGCTGGACGGCGCTCGGGTGCCGCGCGGGCCCGTCCGGGTACGCCGCGTGGCCGCGGGCCTCGGTCATGTCGCCGTCCTCGGCCGGGTCCGTGAACAGCACCGCCGCGACCATGCCGTGCTCCTGCGCGTTCTTGACCTTGAGCCCGCGGAACGGGCCGCCGTACCGGGCCAGCGCAATCTTGCCCTCGAGTGGGACGCCCAGGTCCAAGAGCCGCTGGAAGTCCGCCCGCTGGCCGCGGCCGACATAGACGTACTCGGCGCTGGTGTGGCCCGTGGCCGAGTACCCGTGGAACGTGGGGATCCGATCGGGGTAGCCCGTCGTGTCGTCCTGCTCTAGCACGGCCTCCTCGAGGGCGGGCTCGAAAATGACGCTGCCGTTCGAGGCGTGCCGCAGGCGCAGCGACTTGCTCACGGGGTAGTTGAGGTAGACGTTGTAGGACACCAGGCCCGCGGCGATGCCGCTCTCGGCCCAGCGGTCCGCCGTCCACTGCGCCATGCTCTGGTTGCGGCCGGCCAGGTGCTGGCCGTGGGTGTAGTAGTAGGACCATTCCGAGAGGGTGGTGTTCGATATCGAGCGCACGAGGACATCCTCGTCCGGCGTCAGGGGCGTCAGGGGCGCGCTCTCGCGCTTCACGAGTGGAGTAGAGTGCTCATGCCGTACGCGCTGACACGCATCGACCACCGCGCTGGCTGTAACGAGCAGCAGCAGCGCAGCAACTGAGCTTACAGACCTGATATTGCAGTGCATTTTATGATGATGAAGAGCGAAAATATCGCAGATGAAGAGCCCACTAGGCTTACATGAGTTTGGTCTGCACAGCCTAGTGAGAGGAGCCTTGCGCATTTGAGGGCTATATTTAAGCAAATTTCTTGTGCGAGTACCTGCTGCTTGTAAGATATCAAAGCTATTGGAGGTGAAGCGGCATATCGTTATTTCATCCTCCCTGCTGACATGAGTAGATCGATGCAGCTTTGCCACTATTCTGCACGGCGGAGTTGCATCTGGGTTCCCCTGCAGGTATATCTTCTTACCTACCGATAACATCTCTGCCCGATGCGGAGGCTAGCAAATACCATGACGCACATGATTATGCGTGGGCGTTACCTTGCTGATACTGTAGGATCATGGAGAGAGGAATAGGTAGGTGGTATTGGAGAAAAATGAATTGCCCAATAGATTGCCGAGGCGTTGTCCGCCGTCTAGCAGTGGCCGCCGACCCCGCACGCCCTGTATGTTCACAATCATCACCCGGCATGACATACCCCTGCCTAGGCGTCTATAGTTGCATATGTTCCCAGCAGTACACCAGGCTGTCAACGCTTGTAAAGCGATCATCGATAAAAGTATTAGAGTAAGCCTCAAGAACATTAGCCTTCACCTGATCAGGAGGAGTCGTTTCCGAGAAACCTGGCGGCGATGGAATAGGTTGCTGTAATCAGGGGCAGCTGCTGGTGCCGTGAAGCTGCGGGGCGTTTATAGCCAAGTCCTAGATATGTAAGTTCCGCGAATACGCCCATAGTCTATCTATGAGGACCCAACAGTTGTCCCAATGCTACCCGAGATAGGAAAGCAGCGTGGCATTTGGTGTACTCGGTTGACGTCACCGGAGCACTTATCTATAGTGACAATTTTCATAAGCCTAGAAATAGAACATATGTTGCCAGGGAGAACTTGTGGTGCAAAAGGTTGTATCATGTCTGTGAGGGGTTAGTTCCGCTAAAGGCTTGCTACATCGTATACTCGCAATGTTATGGCATCCCCGTCTGTTACGGATCAAAGCAAGGCCGACGTGTCGCATACTCAAAGATCAAGACTTCAGCCTATTCCGTTGTGGAAAGCCAGAAGTGAGAACTGTATGTTTTATGCAAGTGGCAAGGGAATCTAAAAGCAACTGAAGCCATTGCATTCGCTATAAACTAACCTTAAGTAGTGTCGAAATATGGATAGTCGACCTAATGCACCTCACTCGTAACTCTATTTGGTCTTCACTCTGACCGAATCGATGTGCTTCTGGTGTAGGTTCTGAACGGCCGGGATGATCAGTCCCTCGATCTCCATTTCCGGCTCGCCATCTGGCAACATGGCAGGGTCCATAGGCTTGTCCTGTGCCTCCCAGTTTTGATCCTCCTTGTTCTTGCTGCCAAATGTCTTCCTCCTTCGGTTACCGGGAACCCGGATCCATTGGTCTGGCTGGTTGGGTGCTACAAAGACGACTTCCCACTTGCGCGTCGTCAACAAGTTGCCAATGACAAGGTGATGTTGATATCGGTCCAGTGAGTACTTGGCTTTGTGGACCAGGATATCCGGGTCAGTCTCCAGCTTGAACGAGACGATCATGCCCTCCGGTGCCCAGCCGTCGACGAGGCTCTTGAGGAACTTGGGGACAGGATCCAGGTCGATGATCAACCGTTTGCTGCGTGGTACGGCCGGAGAGGAATCAAAGTTATCGAATGTCTCCTCCGAGTCGTCCGTATTGCGGCGACGTGGCTTGTCAGCCATCGTTGTGGGCCCTTGCTCCTTTTTGAAGCCTTCTGTCGCATTCGTACTCTGAATCTTGTGCTCCGACATGCGATCAGAGGGGACGAAAAAATCCGATACGGCGGCAGCCAGGTAGAGCAGCCCGTTCGGGCCCAAGGGTCGCATGAGCTGTGCCACGGCCCGCAGCTCGTGCAAGTAGTCGGTAATGGTAGTAAACGGGATCATGAGGAGCTTGCGCTCGCGCTTGGCGTCGTTGTACTTGCGCAGCACGCTCAGCATCTTCTCCTGGTGCGTGGGGTTGGCCACGACGCTGCCGTCGTCGGCCTCGTGCAGGAAGTCCAGGAAGCAGTCGGTGGAGTGGCTGTAGTGCCGGCTGTAGGGCAGCAGCGAGAACTGGCGGTGCAGGAAGATGACGGCGTACCCGGCCTCGAGGAAGTACTCGGCCGACGTGGCGCCGCGGGTGCCAGCGCTGAAGTTGTCGATGAAGCGCACCGTCTGCTTCTCGAGCGGAACCGTGGTGCCGCCCGAGGTGACGAGGACCACCCGCCGCTTGAGCGAGGCGTGATGATTAATGAAGGACCGCGCCTGTTCTACGTGAGACGTCAGGGCCTTGGGGGGCGGATTTGAAGAGAAGTAAGCATTCTCGACCCCCTGTTGGGACGAGGCAGCTGTAGCAGCCGTCGCGGAGCTGGCCATGGTGTCTTCTGTGAGAACCGAGGAGATGGAAGAAGAACGGGATGGCGGTCTAGTAGGGCCTATGTTGAAGGACAGGCTAATTGCAGGAGCTTTGTCCTCCGTGTGTAACGGTGAGATGGTCTCGCTAAATTGCGTTGTCTGCGATGTCATGGTGTAAGTGGGCGTTCTCACGTGAGCATGTGTTACGAGAGGGGGGGAAGGTCCAAAACTTGTTGGAAAGGGATACAAGAGCAGCACTTGTAAGCAAGTAGAACGCCATGATATATGGTGGCCCAGAAACCCCGAGTGAGGTCATCCCTTAGTTGCTGGGCTAGCCCGACGATTATGTTCGGCACTCCGGCCATACAAGCGCTGGTGAGACCTCGGCAGCCACCACACTTCGGTAGTCGCGGGGCACCATGAGGAGAAAAAGGGACAGGTGTGCTTCATAGGATCGACGCAAACCCCCTGCATCTTATCTTTTATGCCATGCGCGCAGGAAACTTGACTTACTTTTATCAAATCACATATTTCTTCTGGAATACCGACGTCGATCTCGTTGCTGACAGTGATGAATGTGCCAGTTGTGCTGCTGCAGACAGTTCCCAAGCGTGATGAGTCTTGATGCGGGACCCTAAACCCCGACCGACCCTTCCAAGCGAATGGATCCGGGGTTTACATTTACGCCCACGTTCGGATGAAAGGACACTTGGTCCGTGCGCTCACCATGTCCAATTTGGAAAGGGCGTCATCGCTTACATGGATTGATGGATAGCATCGACTTCTCCTTTTATGTACAACATCACCACAAATGATACCAGACTGGCCTTCAGCGGGTTTTCGTCATCATCAAATGGTTCATTTGCATCAAGCTGTGTTTAGGCCAATTCAGATACCAATCAGGAAGCCAGCCAACCTCAAGCGCTCATACACACATGTACGATGTCCACTCGTCGGCGTTTCCACCAATATATTTGGCAGTCTTGGGCCACGGGCATAATTTCCTCGTCCTAGAGCTCTTGTCTGCCGGGTCGCTGCTAGTCATCTCCTCCGGCAGGGCCTTGCTCTCAACCCACTCGGTCATTGCCTCGAGTGAATGCCAGTTGGCAGGAACCTGGGGATAATTCGAAGCCGAACCGCAATGGCCACCGCCTATTATCAATGATATCGGATGCATCAGTAATCAAATCTTTTTCCTCACATGAAATAATCAGTCACACTGGGACAATCCGAACTGGATCATCTTGATATGGGCAAGTAGGTAGGAGGTATGCACTTACCAGGAACCATAAACAGCCTAAACCAGTCACCCACGTTGCCCCCAGCAGCTTCCTCGAGTTGCTTCAGATGCTGGACCGGCCACAGCGCGGCATTGTAGGGATCAGCCCATGACTGCATCACTATCATCTTGCCTCCTGCCTTCTGGAAGGCCGAAAGGTCAGGGCTGGTCTCGTCAATGTAGGTCCCCACCCTCTCGTTGAGAATGTAGACGTCGCTGCCCCAGTTGAAGTTGCCAGAATTATAAGTCAGATTATCAAATACCATGTTTTGTAGGATAGGGATGGTAAAGGCATTAGCCAGTTCCTCTTCTTGCATTGTCCATTGCGTCTCACTGCCTACGGAAAACCCCGGGTAGAGGCTTGCCTTGGTACGTGAGTCGACTGGCCCTTTGTAGATATCCTTGGCAGCTGCGAGCTGCGCTTCAGTCAGACAATTAGAAGGAGTCTCAGCGGAGGCACCACAAGCCAAAGAGTTGATGTCGAAATCGCAAAGCAGCGGATTCTCAATGACGCCATCCTCGACTCCGTCGATAGCATCGCACTGGGCAAGTGCCGACTTGGTAATCAAATCTAAGGCACTCTGAGGTAAATACGATGAACCCTGGTTGTTTCTTGTTAGCCATGTGTTCCTTCCCTCGAATTTACAGACCTCTTCTATCATTTGGTGACGTCTTACCTGAGTCTTTTGGGAGTTCCACAGGAATGAAAGAGCGAGGTGTGAATACCAGTTACCTGGACAGCCCGCAATGATTCCATCGAAGAGCTCAGGGTGGTATTGTGCCAATGCGAATCCTTGGGCACCGCCGGTAGAGCAGCCGAAATAGTAGCTGTGGTTTGCAGGTTTGCGGTAGAACTGTTCAGCCAAGTTCCTTGTCACAGGAGTGAATTGTGCGATGGAGTTGTGTATCCACGCCTGGACCTGCGCCTGGTCACGCATGTAAGGCAGATAGACCCCAGGCTCTCCACTACCGCCGTTGTTGTCTGAAGCCCTGTGGCCTCCATCGCCTCCTGCAACCGCATAGCCCTCATTGATGTTTTTCATGAGAGCAGTCTCGTCGATGGTACCGGCCATGCCTCCATTGCCTATATGGCGGTATCAGTATTAATGCTTACACATGCAGTCGACTTGATAGAACATGGATGAATGGACCACGAAACCATACCAACCACCAGAAACCGGTTGATGTAGTCCGCAGAGGCCGGTAGCCATAGCTGGAACATGATTATATTGTTGTTGGCGTAGTCGGTCTCGCCGAAGATCCGGCATAGCGGCTTCTCGTTGGAGGTACTGGTGATATTCAATGCGCCGGCTGGGTAATAGGTCGCATTCAGAACCCTGCTCCCAGTATCCAGAGTCGACTTAAACGACCCGGCGAACTGGGAACAGTCCGAAACATCCCAAGGCCTGCTGCAGCAGCTTACCGCGATGGCCAGGGTCTGCCATGTGGAAAACAAAGCTAGATGCGACAACATGTTTGGCCGTGCTGCGGAACGTTTGAGGTCCAAGTAAAGATTTGAGACCTAGTGTATTCGTAGGAACGGCAACTGGTGTCCTGTACGGGGAGCATCGCGTTTTATGTTCTCCATGGCATGAACACGACCAACACACATCATAGGTAGGTTTATTGGTAGGTACATAAATTCGCATGGGGGTATTGCCGGTACTGCACTCTGGATGTCGGCTTGTAAGCCGACAGCGTGGGGTTATCGATTTCGCATCAGGAGACCTGTTGGGGTTGTGACATGGAGCACAACATCACCTATACTGTCGTCACCTTACTCCGCTCATGGACCGGGATGCTGTATGTCATATCTTTACAAACAAATATGTATTATAGGTTGATCTAACGAGAACTTACTCCCATGGTCTACATGCGTCTCTTTCGAAGCCTTCGTTTGATGTCGGTGGTTTGCATAATTAGCTCTCCCCTCATAGATAATTGCTCCTTTTGGATTTCGACTTCGACGAGTCAAGATACCCATCTCAAAAGCCATGGTAATACAAACAAGGAAGAATGAATACTAGCTTGACTCGTCGGCAAGCCACCGCTTCATAATACCCCAAACCAGCTGCCAGCCCTCGGCTCCCCGCATTGTGGGGGATTAATTCCCGACGACCAATGGCAGGTGTATGAAGTTGTCATTCCTCCACTCCATGGTTCTCCCCCACAATCTGGCAACTACCACGCAAAGAACTTTCGATTTCTACAGTTTCGATTTCATGGATAGGATGCTCTTATTGATGAGCTCACTGAGTACGGATTTCGGAATTGACCATGTCATGCGTTCTTGCAATTGTCTGACTAACCGTCTGTGATCTCCTGGAATTAGCTATCCGGCTGGATGGGAGCCTTTGTTCGCAAGCATTTGATTATCGAGACCTAGAGGTCTTGCCAATGAAGACCCGGGTGGTTGGAAACCCCATTGATGCTCTTAATTAATGCTAGCTTCTCTCACAAATAGATACAAGTAGATCGGCTTATGGAAAAAGTTCGGACTCGCACTACGATGACAGCCGTTCAGAGTTCGACCCAGTCCCGGATGCTCCATTCGTCCCAGCCTTTCTTCTCGCCCGGCAGTTTGATCTCCTCAATATCCTTCTTCGTGATGTTCTTCCAGTCGTTGACCGGCAGCCAGCCAATATAGGCACGGTCCCCGAACCCGCCAATCCAGTAGACCTGTTGGACTACAAGACGCACGAACGTGGACTCATGGATCCGGTTGCCAGGCAGCCAGTACTTGGCATCGGGGTGTGCCTTGACGAAGCAGGCGGACATGTCGCCCGTCTTCTCAGGCTCGACGTTCTCTATGTAACCCAGGACGGAGAAGCGCGGGAGGTTGGCGGCTGAGTACGGCACTTTCTCCTTACTGTTATCCTCTGATCCGCCCAGGAAGTAGTCCAGGAAGGAAGGGTAGTACGACTTTATGCGCTTGTTAGGCGGGTAAGGCGGGGCCCACTGCATGGCGAGACTGATGTTCGAGCCGGCGCGCGCATTCTTGAACGACGTCTCGACACTGATGGCCAGCATGGTGGGGTTGCCCTCCTCCTCGCAGTCGGCCACGTACTCCATGAGGCCATGGGGCATGCCGCCCATGCCGGCCGGCCGGTTCTCCTGGGCCGATACATCATCGTTCTTCTTGGAAGAGGAGTCGTCCGGGAAGACGGTGGCGAGCGTGCCGAGCGTGGTCAGCGCCAACAACCGTCGGCCTTTCACGGCAGACTCATAAGGGGTTGGGATCTTGTAGCCAGCCCGCTCCGATTCCGGTGGGTTGCTGAAAATGTAGGCTGGCTCTGTGGCGGCGGCGGCGCCGAGGGCGACGCATGAGATAAGCGGGAGTCCGCGTGAGAGTTTCATGATTGGCGAGGGTGGATCGGAGTCCGCGGTCTACTACTACTATTGGGGTAAGATGGCAATGCTACGATGATATTCCTCAATATACCAGATACGAGGTGTATGGTGGTTTAAACAATGATGGATTGAGCAGAGGGAAGGCAAAGACAACATGTATGTAGCTCCTGCCTGATAAGCATAGAAAAGGAGGTTGGCTTTTGGATGTGACCCGCCTCGGTTCAATTAGACACGATGATGCTGGATGCGTATCATGGGGCCGTTCAGCATAACCCAAAAGGGAATAGCGCATCCTGATGTCCGGTGGATGCTTCACTTTACCTGTGTTGCCCTGTATAGAAGTGAGTTCAAATATATTGTTGGTTGACATAGGGGATCAGAGGTTATCAGTCCTGTGCTATACACCATCTTGTACCCTGTTCAAGCATCGTTCTTGCCTGTGTAGTTGTATCACGGGAAGATGTGTTTGTTGTTGGTAAGCGAGGTTTGAACATAGCACTATGCCTGGGATGCTTTAATGTAACAGGAAATAGATAAATGATAAGGAGTTGGGCTTGTGCTCAGCACGAATTTACAACAGTGCGTGCACGAGAGCTGAATCTAGTTGAGATTCAAGAAATCATCCTGCTGCTTCGATCATCATCTCTTCGGCCTTGTAATTATATCTTCAGTGGCTTGATCGTAGATTGATGTACGCAAACAAATAACATTATGCACCATGCACCATCTGGATGCACCAAATGCCAATGGCAAGCATACTTCCGAAATCCACCTATCGCTTAGTCGAGTAAAGTCCTATTTATGATAAGAGATAGTCTTATAGCCAGGCATGAATGCAACTAACGTAAATACCCGGCAAAAGCATTAGGGTCAGGTGATTCTTTTGGGGCTCTGACGCTTCGATTCCCTCCGCACACTCAGCGAAACCCCACTGAAGGCATTTGCCCACTCACATTCTGAACCAACTTGTCTGTTTTCCCCCCCACAATCCACGAAACACTCAATCAACAACAACGCAAATCCATCACAAGTCGCCAAGATGGGTAAGGTTCACGGATCCCTCGCTCGTGCCGGTAAGGTCAAGTCTCAAGTAAGTACAGATCGAACGACGCTGTCGTAATGGCGAATTCTTGATGCTTGAATTTTGTCGCTAACATTTTGTGCGCCTCCAGACCCCTAAGGTATGAAATCTCCATCTCCCACCGAGGACCCCTGCGACAACGATGATTACCTGTATCGACCGACGGAAGAAGTGCTGCGATTTATTACATGCCGCCTCAGCGAAGATACCAGAAATTTTATCCAAAATTCACCACCCACCATCGGCAAATATTACTCGACATCCAAACGACCGCAGCGCTTCTTCCAGTCGGTTGCAAACGGGATTCATCTGTCGACTTGGGCTTTCGGCACATGAAGAATTTGGTACTAACGCAATTTCCCTACAGGTCGAGAAGCAAGAGAAGAAGAGTTAGTTGCATCTGCCTCCGCTAACCCCAGCCAGCCCAAGAACCTGCCACCCTTAGACTTCCACCCTTGACGGCATCCTTGTTGGTGCATGTCTTGCAGAGCGGCAAGGTCACAAAGCGCCGTGATACTGGAGTGAGTACATTGAGGGTTGGAAGGTAGTAAAGTTGTTGCTGTTGCCATGAAGCGGGTTGGACTTTATCCCTCTCGTACGACTATCCGTACGGAGGGCTCGGAGTTTTCCTGCGTCGTTGTGCTCATGCCTCAACATACTGCTACTTTCTGGCACTCAAGGTCGTTTTGTATACTGTGGTGAAGGTTCTGCTGGCTGGGCTAGGCTATCATCCCACCCTCGACGGGTGCTATTTGAAGTGGTACTAACCAATAATCACAGAGACTCCTAAGGGTCGCGCGAAGAAGCGTCTCGTGTACACTCGTCGTTTCGTGAACGTCACCCTTACGTACGTATCCTCTTGGTCCGTAACTTTCATAAAGTCTACATACTGATATTCCGACAGTGGTGGCAAGCGCAAGATGAACCCCAACCCTGGTGCGGCTTAAGCGCGACAATTATGACCCGTTTCTGAGAGGGCAGCCGACGCTATGTATGGAGAATAGGAAGACGATGGACGGGTGTGCGGCCATTGCTTGTGTCTCGCATCCTGAGCATCCTACTCCATGATTTGCATATCAGACCGAATCGATTGCACCACAATCGCCTTTGCCCTAGTTATCGTTAAGGTACAAAAGAGATGATCACAACGATGGAAATGGAAAGGTATAGGTTCACTCTGGCTTTTCCGCCGTAGTTCACGGAGTCATTGGGCGTCGTCATTTGGGGCTTGGTACGCAAACTTCCAGGCAATACATGTGTATATACACAGATCGCATCACCGTCTGGCGTGACGGAGACCCGCCAGCGAAAACAAAACCGTTTACTGGTGCATCGGCTGATTTGAATCGTGATGTTCCAGCACCCAGTTACTGTTCTACGCGTGCCAGCATGAGCCATCCCTTCTTGCAACTGTGTCCAATGTGTAACTAGGCAGCTTCACGCTCGGCCTCACAACTGCTTGGGTGGCTATACTTGGGTTGATGGCTGGTACAGAAACCTTGAAAACTTGAAGTGGGCATTGGTTGTTGCCCCCTTGACATGGTGTGGCCTGATATACGGCATTTGTGGTTTTGCTTGAGTGCCTGTCATCCACTCCATTTACTTATCTAGGTCAGTCCACTGCTTGTATTCGGTGGCATACGAAGTAGCCATCAGACGATACGCTCATCTAAGCAAGTGCTGTACATTGGTTTGACTCTAGACTAAGTATACACACAGTCGGATTCGCCCATCATTAGTCGCCCACTCACTCACTGGTGCTTCCCATGTTCCGCTGTTCTTCGCGTAGGATCAGTTTCCCAAGGCAATGTTGGGCTCTCCATCAGAATGCTCGTCCCCACCTTCGTCGCACTTGCCGGGCTCCTGTCATCATCGCCATCGGTATTCCTCCTCCCTCCCACCAACGAATTCCAATACCTCGAGTCGAACTCGGAAAGCTCGCCGGGCGTGATGGGCGGTAGACTCGGTATGGTCGGCTGCCTCCCCTCGTGGTGGTCCATGTAGACCATGCCTCCCATAGCAGCAGACCGCGGTGGCGGTTGTTGCGACGTTCTTGTTTTCAACGGCGGCACGGGTTTCACACCGCCTTCTTCGTCGTCCCCGTCGTACTCGAGAGTCTTGTATAAGTAACTCTCCGGTATCGAAGAAGTTGCGCCCGGCGTTCTGGGAGCGGCTTCGAACGTGGCGGCGTTTTCGCGAGGGGGCGGGCGCTGCGGTGGCTGCCTGCGGCCTGACCCTTCGGCCCCTCCTCAGTCCTAGGCCCCCCAATAGCAGCGGCGGCGGCGGCGGCGGCGATCCGCTTCTTCTTGTTTGGTGGCGTGGGTGGCAGTGGCGCCGTGGGCGGCGGGGCGTACGGTGTTGAGATCCGGCGCCGGTGCCAGGCTCGTTCGCCTAGGCCGCCTAGGGGCAGGGCGACGTGGTCCGGCGCCTTGGTCAGGGGGCTCACGGGCACGGACTGCGCCGCCGCGGCAGCCATGTCGGCGGTTCGGCGCCACTGCACGGCGGAGCTCGAGCCGATGGCGGGCGGGGTGTGCGGGCCGAAGGGGACGGAGACTTGGCCCAGCAGCACGGAGAAGAGGCTGTCCCGCTCAGGGTTCTGCTGCTGCTGCTCACCACCTGTTGTGCTGGTGTTCTTGTTGGCAGTGTGGTGGTAGTAGCTGGTTGGATCCTTGCCTCCGCTCTCGAGCGCCGGCGTCGTGGGGACCAGGATCTCGTGCGGTAGGAGCCGGACGTCCTTGTCGTGGCGAAACACGTCTCCGCCGATGATGAGGCTCGGTGGGCGATGATGATGATCCCTTGTCCTCGGGCGGCCGCGGCTGAGTCTTCGCTCGTAATGGTAGACCTTGTCGTTGGCGTCGTCGTTCTCGTTATCGTCGACTTTCCGACCCGTCTTGCGCGCGACCACCATGGCCGCGACGCGGGCGTCTTGCTCCAACCGCCGTTTCTTGTAGGTACGCCAACAGAAGAAGGCGAGCGCGCCGAGGAGGACGGCGCCCGACATGGAGCCCGAGATCGCGGCCACCGTCGCCGTGGACGCCGGGGCAGGGGGTCCAGCACCGCCACTGTCCTTTTGGTCCTCGAAGACTATATGGGAAGTAGTTGGCGCTGACGGTGGCGAGAGGGCTCCCATTCCTATTCCTGGCGCTTTAGCAGGAGCGGTTGCCGGGCTCTCTGAGGACCGAGGTGGTCGAGTCGTCGCTGATGTTGACGGCGGTGCTGATGATGACGAGGACTTGTCCTTGCCTGTTGATGATGCCTGTGAGGTGGATGCGAGACTGTATATGGCGATGGCGTCTTTTCCGCCACATGAAAGCCTGGGGCTACCGGGGCAAGCAGAGGTGCAGTTGTCGCCCGATAGCTTAGTGGCCTCGGGGGAAAGGTTTACCGCACAGTAGCATTCGCTATGGGACATGTCAGTATAAGTAACTCGGATCATGGGACAGCACCTTGTCTCTCCATCTTCCATCCCGGTGCGAGATGTACATACCTTCCATTCTCGAGTCCAACATATACGAATTGGCCTGCTGTCTTATTGGGAGACGGCAACTTGGCGCACCCGTCTAGACATGCAGCAACCGTAATATTTTTCGCCTCCAGAGAGGGCGGGCTCGCATAGTCCCGTTCCTGGCCAAAAGGGTGTATGCCTTCAAACCCAGTATGTCCATAACATCCTAGCAGGGAGTACGTCGAGTCGCCCGGGGCCAGTATGGGCTTGTAGGCGATAGTGATGGTGACGGTCCGGGTAACAATAGTATCATCATGCCTAGTAGTAGGCGGCGGGCCTATCTCGAGGACTTCGGACGTCGACACCCCCGGCGGCGGCGGCGGAAGACTTGTTGTGTCCTCGCCTATATTGTAGTTCTCGCTATCGGCAGCCCGGACGAACACGCTTAAAGATGGCGACGTCGAGGGGAGTGATAATAGCAGGCTGATGCCCAGGATCCCCTGGATATAAGACCGCCTGAGACTGAAGGAGTTTGTATTCGTGGTTGACATGGCCGATTTGTCCTACCGACGTGACGTAGTATACGAGTGGTACATGGTCGATCCATCATGAAGGATCATGTCCCATGGGAGATAGAGCCGAAAGACATATGCCATTCCCCTGTTGCCTTCATGTTCCCTAAGCATGCCAGGTGCTTCGACAAAGGTATAGTCGTGGACAATGGCGACGAGACAAAGGCGAACGAGGTCAACGTCGACCTGAAAGCCGCATTCGATCTTTCAACTTGGTCATCGTCATAACGAGGGCGAGGTCATTGCCACCATACCCTCAAACGGGGACTTTCTCGTCTTTTTTTTCATATCGTAGTCTTGAGGCTATCCGTATTGGAGGCACCTATACATAGGTCGCGCGGCCATTTGCCAAATCGGGAGCAGAGGGTCGAATGGATACTCTGAACTGTGTGGATTATAGGGACAACTACCTACTTATTACCTACACGCACAGAGCCTGAAACAACAAAGCACAGTTCATGGCACTGATAAGATACCCTTTTACGCGGACACACGCATATAACAAACGCACAAGAGATAAGGGATTCGATGCTATCACTGAGGGCGGCACGCAATCTGCGGCGCTGATAGCATCATGTAGCCTGACTTGGTATGCAAATCCTACCCGTTTGTGTACGGTTGATAGGTTATTCTGGTATCAACAACATTGTCGGTGAGGATAACCCCCAGTAGCATTCGCAATCCGGGGGTTTGGATGGGTGAAGATAAGCTTCGTCCTGCAGGGGCTGTTGTTAACGGAGCCGGCCAGCAGTTTGTAATACTGCCATTGCGTGCTCCTGGTGCGATTGATAGAGATTGGGAATGTTCATCATCTTCAAATCTGCGCTGATTGGACGATATATGCGTGCAGTAGGATCTTGGCCCCCCATAGCATGTTGGTCATCCAGGTGTCACCTGCCGCTTTGAATTTGCAGCGTAATTACTTCCATGTTCATTGATACCAGATAGGGACTGCTTTTGCATGAGATTAGACAACGAACCAGGACAAAGAGCAGGGCTCACTCTTATAAAGCATGGCCAACTTTCCTTTGTCTCTTGTCTGGTCTCGGAATTGTACTGCTCGATCCCCCGAGGCGACGCACTCCAACGGCGCGACACCCGACCTTGGGCCAGTCTACTTAGGTGAATGATCCGCACACACACACACACACGCGGGAAGCACTTACGAAACACCCACACACACCCACCAACAAAACCCCCCGTGAACGACTGTCATAGAACAACTTGGCTGGGAGGCTTGTTCCTCGCTATACTCGAAGCGGTTTCTTCGGCATCTCAGATGACTGCCATTCGGCTTTCCGTCTCCCGCGATCGAAGCGACGTGACTTCAGCCATCAGGATTAGCAAGCGAGCGAACCGGCTCGAGCCCCGCGTGCGCACGCGAAATTTGACGATCACTTCACGTACATATGTAATCCCACATCGAATCGGGTAAACTGTGCGGTCGCGTGAGGAAGAGGAGGTGGTTGATGGATGATGGGCAATACCTAGGACCCCCCGCGTCAGACTACTCTCGGCTGACGAGTTCACTACGTTTTTGTTGGCTGGTAAACCGCCCACGCCCACACCCACGCCCGCGCCACTGCTCGCCGCAACAACGAACCACCATTGGACCTGTTCGGGTGGCCGATGAACCCCCCAAAACATGGCTGAAAACGGCAATGGACTCCGTGAGCACACCAGGATGAACCGGCTTTTTAGTTCTTTCGTTTGATGATTTAATCAAGGCCGCATGAGGGAATACCCTCGGACGACTCTGGATCCCCGCCCGGCCATGGCGGTCTAGACTCCTGTCTCTGCCCTGCTCGCTACTGCGACCTGAACTCGAAAGGGTGTCCTAGGCGCATGACGAAACGGGACTACAGGTGAAGGTATTAAATGGCCATGTCCGGGAGACCGTCTACATACATTACCAATTGCCTGTACAAGGATTTCCACGGATTTGGACCATCTGGACCATTTGCCTTGCAAGGACAGACAGGGCATTTCATCGTGTGGGGGTAGTTGGTCTGGGGCAGGGGATCTGGTCAAAGTGAAATGAGGGACACAGACCCAGAAAGCCGATCGTAGTTCTCGATGGTCACCGGTGCGGACAAGCAGGCATGCTCAAACGTATTACATACGAATAGAGCCACTCTGGGACAGTCGAGTCTGGGGAATTGGTCAGTGAACGAACCGCCAGGGCTTACTAGCTTACGTACAACTTCCCAGAGAAGCGGTCGCGAATCCTTGAAAACATTACATTTCTTGGTCCACTGGTCCAGGGATTCAACAAAGTGCACTTAACATTACAAGGAAGTACTGACTTGGCTTGGCCACAATTCTTGGGTGTCTGTGTATGCATCTAGTTTCAGTGGGTAAGACACCGGCTCTTTGGGACGGCTATCTCCTTCGATATCTGAATGGTGATTGAACGCAATAATGGACTGACTGACTACATACGTACATGTTGATCTCATAGATCTCATAGATCTAAATTCCTCAACTTGGGCAGCAGTCATCCCTAGTTTGTCATGGGTTATTTTAATGGTAAAAGGCCAACCGAGTTGTTTCTAATCTTCGCCAAACCGCGAGCGGTCAAACACCAAAATGCGGCTCTCTCCGTGTAAAGGGTCCTGGGTCCCTGGGTACATATCTAGATATCTTGTCGAGAAAAGCCTGTCCTGGTAGTTTCCGCGAAAATCAGGCGAAAATAAACCATTTCATAATGCGTGGTCCACCTAGCTGTCAAGGCCGCGAATGAAGTAACCTAGATATTCTATGCAGGCGGACGTGACTCGAGTCCTGTCGGCGAGAAGTAAGTTTGGCTTTGCTCAACATGGATGGATGTCTAGGCGGGCGGTTGGGAGGACAAAAAGCTTGATGGTTTCCAAATACCGGGCGCTCCACGATACCATAAACGGCGCGAGGGCAATGCACGCAAACTAGGGCTTCCTAGCATGTGAACAATAAGGGAGACTTCTCTTCAGCTTTTAATAGATGAGTTTCGATTTGATTTCACGGGCCGGCGATTGGCTGGTGTGCGCGAAGGATCAAGTACATAGTTAGTTAGAGGCTTAGAGCACGATGTTTCGCTACCCACGCCAGCGCGAAGCTACTTGACTTCGCGTCTGCCAAACAAATACTGCATACGTATATCATCCTCCTCTTCGCCGTCAGGCCGTTCCGTTGGCCCTACGACTATTGGGGAAAGCTAGCCTGGATGGTATACCATCTAGCTGCCAACTCAAGGAAGACTTGATGTCGCACGCGGTGGATGTCTTGCTTGGTACGACGTAGCAGCCGGAGAGATGTTTTCGCAATTCACGCTGTCCCAGTTGAGCCGGAAGGCAATTCTTGGTCATGGTTGAAAGTGAGATGTATCCATGCATTCCCCCACTCCCAATCCCTGTGTCCCAGGGTAAGTAAAAAGTAACCGAGGGCTGGGCGGCTCCTTTTCAGCAATTTTGTAGTACTTGCCGCGCTTATTGCTTTTTTAAACTCCTTCCTTTGGGAAATGGTCATGCGTACCGGTCGGTCGTCGGCCGAAAGTAACGGTCCTGACTCGTCGACGTCCCGACAGTAGGTTCAATAGCCCGTGATGGGGCAGGGGTGTTTCGACATTTGACACTTTTTTTTTTTTTTTTTTTTTGCCATACACCACCTGTATCTCGAGCTGCCCTTGCTTTACGTATTCCCATTTTCAAAAAGCCCATTATCAGAGGTAATTACAGTGGGAATCGCAAGGTTGCAAGATGCCCCGTTTGAAAGCTGGTTCAAATGAATATAAGCTGGTTTTTTTTCTCTGTTTCTTTTCTTTCCCAACCCGAGCTTGTGAAGCTGACCCTCCCTCGTGAGTGTGGGGGTCCACCACCCAAAGGCATGCATGAACTGGGGGGTCCCTGGGCAGATGGGTCTTAACGTCTGAGCCTCTAAGGTGCATCGCACCGGTGCGCGTCGTACCCAGTACTTCCGACTACGAGCGGGGCATCCACTGAACCCTTCCTCCACCCCATGCTGTCGGGCACCCATTCATATTGTCTCTTCTCAACCACTGCAGTCATCGTCAGCGGCCTTCCAGGCACTATACCAAGGGATCTCTTACATATTGCTTGCTTCTGGCGCTGCAGGGCTTCTAGAACCCCGCCTCGCGAAGCCGGTGTGTGTTGATCGGCCTCGACCGACACGCCGCGTCGAAGCCATACGCAGTGTGCAACCTCGGGGATTTACATGTGATTGGTTATCACGACAGCTAATACCAATCAATCAACACTCCGGACGAATGAAGGGTTCTGGCCAAAAAAGACTCGAAGAGCGTGGGGAAGTCTACAAGATACTAAATAGCGTGCCCGTGCACACTTATATCCGCCTCTTGGGAAATTTGTCTCCCATGCTTGTGGGTTTATATTTCGTTTCAAGTAAGCATCTCGGCAACTGTTACCACATACACATACATACATACATACGGAGGCGCCGCAGCCTCCCAAATAATATGTAAGTCGACTGCAATCAAATGTCGGCGTTTACTGATCATCGAGTATGCCGCAACCATGGATTTCGGGTGGGACATGCGGAGGCGATCGGGGCCATCTGCGATATGTACGGGCGAATATGCCGTTTGCCGCGGTCTTTAGTTTCTAAATAGAGTAGCGAATCACGTACGTCCTATTAACTACAGATCGCAGGAAGAAATAAATACTCATCAATGCTTGACCTGCAGGAGCTGACCAATGGAGTATAGCACTCCGGCGACATACTGCGACTACTTTTGTGAAATGTCTATCATGATCTCGGTGGATAGCCTCCTGGCTCCTGGCTCCTGGCAGCCTGGCCCAGTCGCCCGGCACCGCGCGACAGCGGCTTGCACCAAAGTCGAAACGCAACCTTGCCGCCCCCTCTCCTGTAACCCTGTACTTTGCTTGCTTTTATCGGCCGCTTTCAGCTGACCTTGCAGTGGCCCGGCCCCAAGAGCCTCATCCGAATTGTATATATTCCCGCAGGCTAGTGGATGACAACGCCGTCTTTACGCCGACAAGCCGCCCTAGTGTCAGGGCGGGACCACCACGGGAAGGACCAAGTGCTTCCGTTCACAGGAGAACCCACCATATATCACGATGATGAAGACTTGTATCGTGACATCCCCTGGTGGACTCTACGCGTCCAACCACGTATGTAAGTACGATACAGCATGTAACAGTCTCGGTATGGGCTCGCTTAGAGTCGCATCTCACGATGGCTTCGGCAAGATTGCCTACCGCCCGGCATGTGAGTGGCTGGCAAGTTACTATACTACGTACGTCCTCCTGCAAGGAACGCCGCAATGGGATAGTGGCAAACTGCACCTGGTGAGCACACACCCAAGCTGAAGAAGGAATGCAAATGTCGACTCCGTGGTCGGGTCTGCGCCGCAAAGATGCGGCGGCACACGCCGCTCTCGAGAACAAGAACACGATTTGCTGCTGGCATCCTTGATGCTACGTCAGAAGGTGTAAGCCAGCGCTCCTATTGAGCAGTCTTTGAATTGACTACATACTGCATATGTAGTAGATATCTTATGACTACCGTGGTAATGTACCGACTATTTACCCTGGTTCGTTGGTATGGCCCTGAATGACATCAGGAAAAGCGGACGAAGAATCACGGACGCTGCTTGGCGCAGTCACTAGTTCACGTCAAGACATACTGGCTCGTGGTCCTTAAAATATAATGCACACATACATGGACACTCTACATTGCATTTTATTTAAGAGAGCCCTATACTCTTCAGTATTCTTTCATCTTTTTGGTATTCGAAAACCCAATTGTGCTTTATTATGAATATTACGAACGTAAAATCAATTTCTCCAGCGTGATGAATCAATCAATCAACCAAGATACGACGAGGGGCCTGAGATATGTGCCTATTGTTTTAAGGAACACAAGCTGGCTCTAATACTCCGTACGGGGCCACCCAACTTTGGATTACAAGTAAGGGAAGCATTGGAGCGTGCCCATGGATGACAAGTATTAAATATGTAAGATCTTAGCAGGGCTCCAGGACCCAGGTGGTGGCAACATCAGAAGACCCATACCGCACTCTGGTATTGTCGCAGTCCGCATGCGCTGCCCACCTGCAGTCTGCTTTTAGAGACCAAATTGCCGTTTCCGGAATCAGCCATGGGGACTATAACATATTTTGAGTTACATTAGGATGACCATATTTGGAAGGGTGTCACCCTCAGACAACAAAATACTCGATAAACACTCGACGACACGCCGTCAATACCAGCTCGTTGTCTTGCGCAAAAGTTGAAGATGAATGAATATTGCTTGACGGGACTTCGGCGCGAAGAGGAGGCTGACATGTACGGCCTTGCAGTTTGACCACGATCGAGAGAGAGAGAGAGAGAGAGAGAGAGAGAGAGAGAGAGAGAACCATATGCCAGCCATGCGACACTGCACCCACAAAAGCATCCAGATCCACACGTGCAACCATGCTAGCGGTATGTAGTACAGTGGCTGGCGTCCAACCACAACGAGTAAGGACTTGCTGGCAAGGATTAGCTAGATCCTTTTGAAGGTCCTCAGATGTGGACTGTCGGGGTCTGTTAGTGCTATATTTCGTAGCTGCATAGGCCCGGCTTGGTTTTCTTTGCGCCCTGACGGTCGGTCGCCCTCTCGGCAAGACCTCTCTCTGTACAAGTAAGAGTGTTCGGGTACAATCGGAACATGCCACGAAACGAGGGAAACGAGGACAGGAGCGAAACTAGAAGACTACTCCGGGATCTGCCTGGGTCTCTCTCCCGCCCCATCAGTCATCATCGCCGTTGTCGCAATTTTGCCGGCGTTGATGAATGAATGTGTATGATGCCCCGATGCATGTCTTTTGTACGTACTTTTACCTCCTTCCGGTGACGGTAGAGGTTGGAGCACAGCATCAGAGAGGGTGGGCTGCCCCCCAGCCAGCAAACGCGGGATGACGCTTCCTTACTTTGAGCCTAAAAGTCCAATCCGTAACAACATCGTGATTTCTTACGTGCCGTGAGGTGGGAAAGAACCAAGTCAGGAGCGAAGAGAGATGCCGATATAGAGCAAAGAGAAGGTATCTGGAATGAGGTCTTTCTTTATGTAATAGAAGAGGGATTCCTCGATAGGTATACATTATGTATGTAGCTAATAATAAGGCATGCTCTCATATTCCCGCGAAAGACGTTGAATGAGGGCGCTCTGACACAGCACAGCGCATGGAAGGCACTCCGTAGCGGCGCCTCTCTGCCTTTGGGTAGACCGACTGACTGGGCTTTTTTAGTGTTTTAAATAACCGACCAGCCAGTCAGTCAATCACACCTGGTCTGCCCCTCAAGTGTAACTGTAACCGCACTTGTTTAAAAGCCAGCCATGCCAGCCGACATCGTCCCCCCACTAAGAGCAATAATTGCGCTGCAGACCGGGTCCACCACCCACTCACTACTTACTACCTGCTGCTGTATGTACTTCGCTTCAGGCGTGAAGCAGAAGCCCGCGCGCTCTTCACCAACATGAACTCTCTGCTCAGTCTGAGTCTGAGCTGGGGGTTTGGAAGGCAGAGAGAGGCCGAGGGTTCCCCTCTCCTCAATTCGAGATCAGATTGGTCCGACCTTTTGCAACCCTGGACAATTGAGCTTCCTGCAGTTGATGAATGGATCATGGATGCGCCCACCCACATTGACCACTTGGTATCCTTGGCTTGACCAGAAAGAACCCTCGCACCTCGACCTCGTACCGGTACTCTGCATGGACCTTTCCCATGTCAGTTCAGTGGGCATACCCCAGCATCTTTTTTTCTACCTCCCAGGCAAGCAAGCATACATGCTACTACCTCATAGCGTGGCTCAAGGAAGGTCGCTCACGTTCATGGTTCTTTCTACCCACGGCAATACGTCGCCATATGATACATGCCTGTACTTACGGCTTCCTCAAAGTACTATTAGCCAGTAATAATAACCTAGTGGCTGTAGTGGGTGGTGGAAGTCTCTTCTTCCCATGCCATGCCATTGTGCTCTCTCCGCCCTCCACACACAACCAAACCAAGCAGTAATTCTCTCGTTTCCCCTCCGATCCTCACAGGTCTGGTTCTCCTCTCCAACCCTGCCTGCCCGTTCCTCTTTGGTCAGTCCAGCGCCTGAAGAGCAGTGGGACCCTATCCGTAAACATACATACACCCAAATCCGAGAGTCTCAGGGCATCCGATGCATATAGAGTCAGTCTACATTATGTAGAGAGCAATTACCCTGCTGTGGATTCAATCGGCCCTACAGCTAACGCCGCTCCTGCTCCCGTACCCTTACCGAGCCGGTGTTCCAGACTATCCCTCCCCCATTACTACGAAAGACCACAATTATTACTATTAGAGAACCAGAGAGTGGCAAACGGGGGGGAGAGGGCACTTGCTTTTCTATACCTCACTCACTACACACCTTAAGTACAGACTACACTACCCTACCCTACCAAAAAGCAGTTTCTATTACATACTCGTTATCCAAATCGAGCGGCTGTTAACCGAACTCTGAGACGTGGGGATCTGAGATCTTATTGTGTTGTATTGTACCAACCAAGTATTACACAAACCTTCGGCGACAGAATCGCACAAGACCTGGACAGCGTCACCGGTCTCGCATGAGACCACGGCGTTGAACGTACGAGAATGGCCGCCCTTGCGACGTCACCCATTTCTTCTTCCGCCACAAGTCCTTCCAGAGTAATGGACCCCACGACGACAGAGCACGACTTCCGCTTCCCGCGCAGGCCCATGGACTCGATGTCCGCTGCGCTGGCCGACGAAGGGAACAACCAGAATGCGATCTTCACCGGCGCCGACGAGAACAGCCCCAGCGACTTGCGCATGCAAGAATTGAAACTGGGTCTCCCTCCGTACTCCGGCGCGGGCGGCGACAACGGTGCGGGCGGCATATTGGCTTCTTCCATCTTTCCCACTTGGAGGGATGGCATGGCTGGTCAGGATGGAGACCTCGAGCAGATGCAGCAGAGTGATCCCCTCGCGACCCAAATATGGCGCTTTTTCAAACAAACGAAGCAGAACCTACCCTGCCAGGAGCGGATGGAAAATCTTACATGGCGCATGATGCACGCGAAGTTGCGCAAGGCGAAGCGGGAGGAAGAGGCCGCGGCTAATAAGTATGTTTGCGAAGTAATTGCGTGCTTTCAAGATGGATTGTCTAATCGTTCCGTCAGGGCATCGACTCTTCAACCATCGGTGAGCAATAATGCGGGGACTACGAGCAACAACACCCCCAGTGGTATTGCTCAACTGAGGAAAACGTCGGACCAAAACCTTCATCAACCCGAGCCGATGAATCTCGACGACTTCATATTCTCCGAGAATGTTGCCACGCCGGCAGGTTTGGCGGACACGCCGTCGCCTGAACTATCTGCAAAGCACTTAAAAGACAAGCCAGCACATGTTACTGCTGCCGCGATTCCTATCAAAACTCGCAAGGCGCCTCCGCAGCATTTTGTGCCGCAATCTGTGCCCGTACCACCGCACCAAAAACATCAGGACGAATTCGGTTATGTCACTAGGCATGCTCGAAAAACGAGTGTCGATGAGCGACGGGTGAGTGTTCTTTATCTATGCGGGAGAGGAGAGGATGGTGCGCATGATGGCACTGTCGAATCACAAGGCCTCGCTTGCCCATGCAGATCATTCCTCTATCTCGGCCCTGGTATTGGCGCAGATAACTAACCCTCCTTCCAGACTCGAAACCTCAAGCGTCCTGCCGACTTCTCCCCTCAAGTCCCTGCGGTCAACAGCAACTCGGTCGCCAATGGATTAGATGCTGACTCCGATCTCCATGAATACTCTCTAGATCAACCTCATTCTGCCCGCATGGGTCAAATGTCCCACTCTGGTGTACCCTTTCCGCTTGACACTTTCCACATGGAGCATGACCCCATTATCACGTCTGCAGGGCCCTTCCAGCAGAACTTCTCCTTTTCACCGTCGACATCTCCCATGGTCACACATGGTTTCTCCAACATGTTCAACCAACACCCCATGGGACAGGGCTCCCTAAACTCGCACGGCTTCTACTCGCCTCCTGGCTCTGCCTTCCCTTCGACTGCAAGCACGCCACATCCTATGCCCGACAACGAGAACATGTTCTTCGGGTCGGTCGATGTTCGACAGCAGAGGCATCAAGCCTTCCGTCATGGACATGGCCATGGGCCATTTGACAATGCGATGGGACAACAGTTCATGCACCAAGGAAACAACGGCGCCATGTTTCAAGCACCGAACACCACGGGTCCAGAGACCGGAAATGTGTTTGCGCCATCGAACAACTTTGGACATGTCGATCCTAGCCAGGTATTCCATTCAGACAACCAGGCACGGTCTCCTGGTGTAGGCTTAATGCAAGAAAACATGTTCTCTTTCGGGGCCGACTCCGACAATGAAGACGACGACGGCGGTGCGTTCCCAGACCGCAACATGGCATCGCACCAAGGCTTCTCACCAGGAATGGACGAGTCGGCGATGGACATCAGCCATTCCAATGCACTTCAGTGGGATGCCACTCTACCTGGCCAGTTTAGTACACAAGCCGCACGGTATCCTGGCGGACCGACTCGTAAACAGGTCACTATCGGTGGCACTACCACCGATCTCTTCGACGCGAATGGCGAATGGGAGGGCCAGCGCAGTCTATCACGCTCACATTCCCAGTCGTTCAAGCCTAGCAATGGCAGAAACGGAAAGATACCCCGAAACGCTTCCACCCCGGGCGTGAATATGTTGGGCCACGGCAATGCTTTCGACAGACTTGCCCAATCCAACCCCAATTCGCCTCCACCCGACGGACCAGGCCATGCTTCCGGTTTCTCGTCGGTTGCACCAAGCAGGCCATCGTCCCCCTCTGCGTCTAAGCAAGGCTCCACAACTAATCTTCAGACCGCCGCCGCCAACCAAGGAGATGGCAATGCCCCCACCACTTGTACCAACTGCTTCACACAGACCACACCTCTTTGGCGGCGAAACCCCGAGGGGCAGCCGCTTTGTAACGCCTGCGGCTTGTTCCTGAAGCTACACGGTGTCGTTCGACCACTCAGCTTGAAGACGGATGTTATCAAGAAGCGAAACCGTGGCTCGGGCGCCAGCTTACCGGTCGGAGGTACTGCCACTCGATCCAGGAAGAGCGGTGCGCCGGGCAACGCATCTGTGCCCGGTTCGCGCAAGAACTTAACCCCTGGCTATAACCACGACGACCAAGCCTACTCAAGCTAGTACGCCTCCCGCCACGGCCAACCGTGCTGGCAGTGCCAACGAAGGCGATAGTCCTGCTAGCGGTGGTGCCGGCTCTGGCGGTAACACTGCGGGAAGCACCCCTACCAGCTACGCAGGCTCTTCGAACGGTGCTGTTGGTGGGAAAGGCGTAGTGCCAATTGCTGCGGCTCCCCCAAAGAATGCCCCAGGCCCCGGCGCCGCATCTTTGCCGCGCAGTGCGGGTACCACGAACGCATCGAAACGTCAGCGCCGGAGCAGTAAGAGCATTGGGCCGAACGAGTCCAGCGGAATGGATATCGATAGTCCCGAGAGCTCTACTGGTTCTAACGATGCGGCCCAGTCTGTCGGGTCATCATCAAACGGGTTTATGAGTGGTATGGGCAACCCAGGCAACCTTGGCCTGGCAAACGGCTTTGGCATGACGCAACGGCCGATGATGGGTCCAGGCATGGTGGGCATGTCTTCAGGACCTCAGAGCGGCATATTGAACCCTGGCGCCAATAATGGTCCACAAGAATGGGAATGGCTCACTATGAGTCTGTAAGCAACGTCACTTACGGGCCTCTGCCGTGGCTTGTCGCGCTGGACGTCTGATACGCCTCTGCATGTTCCTGGTCCGCGGCCGCTGGTTGAAGACTTACCAATGGATTACACATGGTTCGTTGGGCTTCCTTGAGGTCCTCCTCCTGGCTCTGCTATTTATTTTTGATACCAAGTACCAGCTTGCAAGTCCGGGGTTTCATCATACCTCTCGAGCTGGTTTCCTTTCGTCGTTGTCTCAAGGGACAAATTAAGTGAAGCCCACACTTCCCTTGGCATGTATATTCACATGATATAGGAAGTTGATGGCACACTATTTGATGATCGTCAGAGACTCATGATGTATACATACACAACATACATGCTCAGGGGATATAGCCATGCTGAGTGGTTTTCCGGTATACACTTTATGCAATACAGGCTGGGGATACCAAAGACGTGCCGTGGAACAGTTTCACTATTTACATGTTACTTTTGCTGGAAGATATTTCTTGATGAGTTGGCATGGATGGGATTATGCCCATGATGGATCACGATCGTTTCTTGCTTGCTGGTCTTGGAAGGAAGGAACATTATGGGACGAGACAGCTGCGGCCATCTACAACATATTCAAATTGCCTTGCGAAAGCGTTCGCAGGGTTCGGCACGGATAGAGAATTTCTGGGAGAACTTGATACCATTTTGATTTTGATTGTTTATGGAGAGGAGCTCTGTTTTCTAGAAATGGAGTCTTGTTGGCTGTTTCCCCCCCTTCCCCTTCTTTCTCCCTTTCTCCTGCTTTGGGGGAGTGGTGATATCCGAAATCGTTTTACCTGGCACATACGCATAGTCTACGGGGTTGCCACTGCTACTGCCAACGTATGTATGCCTGTCCTTTCTGCCTGCCCAGTTTATTGCAGAGGTCGAGGGGAAGAAAAGGGAAGGCTTCCTAACGGAGGCAAATGCAGCTGTTTCTTCGAGAGCGAACGGCGCTGGCGGGAACTGTTTGCTTTTACTTTTTTTGTTGACTAGAGAGGGTGGTGCGTGTGTGGCTCGCTCGGGGTTGGTCGGTCGGTCACATGATGAATGACAAATGATACAAGCTACGCCGCGTTCTTTGCTTGCTGCGACGTTTTCCCGCGATAGTTATATTTACCTCCCAACGAATACATACACTCAACTGCACATATATTTGGCGTTGTCCACCTGGGGCTTGCTTGAATTAGTCGGTGATCCGAAAAAACCGTACAGTAGACAACGTGATTGCGATTCTGAAATCATGTCTCGAGAAGATCGGGACCAATGCGTAAGTAAGGTATTGATGTCTCAGGGATGCAAACGATAAAGGTCCATTCGCAATACTCTTTTCTGCTCTGTTTCCTAGCTCCCAAGCTCCCACCTACCTACCACCGGTCTCAGGCAGGAGCAGGAGTCTTCAAAGTTAAACGAAACCAATGGCGAAAACGGAAGGGCCATGATCACCTATCAACAACCCCTGCAGTCGACAACCATCCGAGCGGCTGCCAATGGCTGGGAGGGAGGCAAGTAAACGTTTTCTTCCAGCAGACTGCCAGCAACATTCCACGAGCTAGTGACTACAAGATGAAAATTTAGCAATGATGTGTCACAGATGTGGAAACAGTCCAATATAGAAATGCAGTAGTATCCTATATATTATTTAGTTTCGAGGAAACTTTGCTAATTTCAGAACCCATTCACGGGCTAATGGAATAAACAACAACAAGCTATGAAGTCGCAACATATCCATCTATCGTGCCCATTATATACAGTCTTTTCAACCTATTTTTTCTTCCTCCACAATAATCTTCAAGCGCGCGCGAGTGATTCAGTCGCAAAAGGTACGTCGCAACAACAGCAAGCAAATACTATGATAGTAGTTGTGTAGGGAATAAGATGCACCCATCGCATGTGAAAATGCTTCCAACGGAAATCAGAATGTGTAATAAAAGGGGTGTAGTGGTGACACAGACAGCAAGAAGGGAGTTTGGCTAATTTTGCTTGACAATGAGTAAGAAGCAGGCAGGGTCGACTGCTCTTACAAAATGCCAGCAATGACAATGACAGCGCCGAGCGCAATGCCCATCATGCCCGTGACCATGCTGCCCTCGGAGGCACCCATAGGCGAGCCGCCAATGCGCGCAGCCCCGTTCCCGTTCGCGCCCGCCGTCGAGGTAGCGATGCCGATGGTGGTGGATGTGGTCAGGTCGCCGCTGACGGCAGCAGCGACAGTAGCCAGACCGGTGAAGGTGGTGACGGCGTTGCCGTCGGCCGCGTTGGTCGTCGTGATGGTGACGGTGTTGGTGGAGGTGGCGGCCCACTTCCAGCCATTGCCCCAGCCGACCCAGCCGTTGAAGCCGCCCTGCACGTTCCAGCCGCAGCCGGGGCCCGAGAACCAGGGCGAGCCGTCGTTGAGGCAGCCCGTCACCGTCACGACGCCGCCGGTCCAAGTCTGGAGCCCGAGTACGCGCTCGCCCACTCGGACCACTGCGCGTTGTTACCGCTATAACCACCCCAGTTACCCTGGCCGCCGTTGCCGCCAGAACCGAAGTTGTGCGAGCCGCCGTTGTTGGGGCCCCAGCCGCCGGGGGCGCCCCAGGTCACGGGGCCGTTCGGCAGGGTGACGGTGTGGACGCCCGTGGAGCCGGCCGACGTGCACTCGGCCCACTGCGAGCAAAGCGAGGAGCTGAGCTTGGCGTAGCTGCTGACCGCGGTGGGCGTGGCCTTGCAGCCGGCGGCCAGGCAGGACGAGATCTGGGCGCCCTTGTTGGAGTTGCAGTAGTCGGACTGTGCCGGCCAGTAGGGGGCCGCGTTGTTGCCCGAGGTGGAGCTGGCCGAGGTGGCGGCGGCGTAGGCGGAAGACAGGCAGGAGTGCTAAGAGATGCGGCGCAATGTCAGTCGAGTAGGTCTTTAAATCATGGGGAGAGAGTCGTTGCAGACGCGGTAGGCGGTAAGAAGACGAAGAAGATTGTTTTGACTTACAGCACACTCAGGAGCTCCGTTCCACCATTGCGCCGAGGCGACAGAAGGGGCCAAGACGGCGACAACATTAGAAGTCTTCATATTGGTTTGATGTTTTGGTTTGGTCGAGGTTGATTTAGCAGACACTTGCGTGTGTGTGTGTGTGTGTGAGTCTGTGGTTGAGTATTGATATAGGATTATGAGGACAGTGGCTGGTTTGTGGAGGGGGGGGGGGGCAGACAAGACATATACTTATATGACTTCTCACTTCTCTCTCTGATCCGGGATCGATGCACAAGACCCGGCATGTGTCAGATCGTGTGGGTACAAGGATACGCGGAAAAGGAATAAGAAAGGATCAAGCCTCCCCTCCATCTCACTACATCCAAGCTGGATGTCATCATCACCATCATGGCAATGGCCACTCACTACCCCCAAACGGGCGACTACCCACCGAAAGCTGAAGAAGCGTTGCGGCTCTGACGGGACACGTAAGTTGCTTGTCCATCAGGGCGGCGGGAGGAAGCAGCGCCACTTGCCCATAGAGTTCTTATCCTTCCCTCCGCTCTGTGTCAATAAATAAACAGAGAGAACAAACAGGCTGCATGACGCTATTCCAGCGGGGGAGGAAGGCCGCACCAAGGCAAGGAAGGTGTATACAGGATTTTGCTAAGTATAGGACAAGCTCCCCAGGGCTGCTAGCACTAAGACTAAGAGAAAAAAGAGTTGTGTCTCTCTCTTGGTGTGGAAGCTGAAGGATCTTCCACCGCGAGCCGCGCGTCGTATTATACATCATAGAGGCACTGCGGTAGGCAGTGGGAGGGGTGCACTACACGCTTTCTTCTGCAGGCAAGAAGCTGTGCGTAAGTATGCAGGATCGGGAGGCGTCAATGCCAATGCGCCGACGAGGTAGGCCGTTGCGTCGTCAGGCAAATCCCCGTTTGGGTATGGCTTCTGTACTACCTACCTACCTACTGAGTATACATCTCGGCGAGGGGGGAGGTCGGTGTGTCGGCATTTGGACGACAGAGCAAAGCCCCCTTTCAGCTACGTGGCAACGGTGTGTCACTGCATGCTTGCTCAGTCAGGCGGGCTGCCTACCGCTGGCGATTCAATCCACCAGAAAGAAAGAAAAGCCGTTGGTTGGTGTCTCGCGACATGTTTTCCCAGCGGTTTGGATCGAGTTATGGGAGTGGCTCGGCGTAAGCTTTGGCCCCCGTCGTCAAGGGACATCCCAAGGTTGGGGTAGTCCGGAGGGGTGGGTCCAGCGCAGGCACCGGTCCCGAGAAAGCAAAGAGAGGAGAGTGAGGAAAAGAGACAGTACCGATAGAATTATTGGAGTAGATGCAGATCTCATGGGACCGATTGGCAGGGCCAAGTCCCGGTGTCTCTGTTTAATGTCCTGGGCATCGTTGCCTTCGGTGGAGGCTAGTATAAGTCTCGGGCTTGAGCTTTTTTCGAGACACAAGATCGTCAAGATGAACCACGTTCGTTGAAGATGGAGCCTGATGGTGACGACGACGACGACCAAGCTGGCGCCATGCCGACAGCAAGACGCAAGGCATAGTTGGTAGACCACAGCACAGACCTTCCAGCCTGCCTCTTGTCCTACCTACTGTCTCGCTTGGCACAGGAGCTTCAAGCAAACCACGGGATGAAGGGATTGAACAGATGACTAGCATAATTGCGACTATAGTCGGGTGATGGTTCGTCATCCCAGGCGCTCACAGTAAATATAGACGTTCAAGGGTCCAATGGGCGGTATGGAAATTGTATTTCATTACAACACTGTTATACATGATGGTCCAGTAATACGACCTTGAGTGCTCTCCTGACCCTTCTCAGGTCTGTCTGGCCGGCCCCGTGCCGTCATTATCCTGCTTGGCTTAACACATGCGCATACTGAATAGAAGAGGGCTTGCTTTGCCTAAGCCCCCTGTTTAGGCCCCTTTAACCCATAACTCCGGCAGCTGGGATGTAGGACCCCAAAAAGCTTAAACCCTTGCAAGACTGACAATAGGAGAAGAACCCAAAGCATGGACTGACTGTCCCAAAATACATCTCGTCTCCAGTTCATAATGACGTCCATACATGCGTGAAAACCTCTGGCAGCATTCGCCACGCTTCCACGCCACACTCAAATCAGGCCTCGTATGCGCTGCGGTAACATTCTACCGCCTCACGAACCTAGAAAACGGACGCTGACCCTACAGCATCGTCCCGAACGTCCCATCAGTCTGGATCGGTTTCCGGGGGCTACTACCCTCCTCGGTTTTGCGGTGGCGGAAGGTAAATCCAACGAAGAGAGACTTGGCCATATCTTCTTCCCGCTCCGCCATGGTCTCAAGGGCCTGTTGTTTTTCATGGACCTCCTTGTACTTGGCCATGTCAGCCTCGTTCGTGAAGTCATCAAAGTAGCCGGCGTCCGTTTCCGAGTCCAGCTCGGGTACGAACGGCGCTTTGGTCTGCCTCAGCGTCACCCAATCCACTTCACCAAAGTATTGATGCTCGCAGATATCCTTGATGTTGGAGAAGCGCTTGGATCGGGAATTGATACATCTGGCAAGAATTAGTCAACCGTCCAATTTGGATATCAATCACGGGGCCTTACGTTGTAATAAAATTCCATGTCCTGTTGCTGAGGAAATAGTTCGGGTCCTCCCAGACGGGTCGCTTGAGCACCTCCTTCCAGTGCTTGAGGTTGCGCCAGGTTTCATCCGCCGTGGAGCCAGCAAAAGGCGGGAACCCTGTCAGAGCCTCGAAAAGCATGCATCCCAAACTCCAATAATCAACGGTGTAGTCGTATTCCTCACCGCGCAACACCTCGGGGGCCATGTAGTCAGGAGATCCCACTATAGACTTCGCATAGTTGACGTCTTTCTCACGCATCGACCGGTAACCATCTCGGCGCTCAGCAATGGTTCGCTGGTCCATCGGCTTGCCAAAAGGCACACTGGTCGCCGAAGCCTTCTCGAGCTTGACACGCATAGACTCAATCTTGGCAGGTGCCAGCATACCCGCAGCCAGTCCAAAGTCGGTCAGTTTGACATGGCCGGTAGAGTCGACCAGAAAGTTTTCGGGCTTCAAATCTCGATGAATGTACCCAAGCTGGTGCAAAGCATCAACCGAGCAGAACATCTCGGCGATGTAGAAGCGGGCGTGGCGATTGGACAGCACACCCGTGTTGTTGAGCAACGTTCTGAAGTCTCCACCCGGCACATATTCCATCGCAAGATAGATACTCTTGTCGTCTTGGAAAGAGTACAAAAGGCGGACTAGCCATTCACTCTTCGCCGTTGTAAGAATGTCTCGCTCCGTCAGGACGTGGCGGACCTCGTCTAGCTTGAAGAGCAAACGCTTGCTCATGACCTTCAACGCGCACACCTCCTTTGTATCCTTCTTCTGCGCGAGGTAGACTTGACCATAGCCACCTTGACCGACTTGGGTGAGGATTTGGAAATCGCCTTGTCGAAGACGAACCCGACGCTTTCGCAAATTTGCCCGCTCTCTGCCCTTGTACTTGGTCCACAGTTGCTTGTAAGTCTCATCCTCGGTTTCAGGCGGAGGGGGAACTTCCTCCTTGAAAGTAGCGAATCGATTTTGGCGCGAGCCAACGTAAGTAAGCAAGTCGAAGTAGTAGTCAAGGAAGTACAGCTGAGTGACATTGACCATGCGGCGCACATTTGGCTTTTTGAGGATTTCGAGCTCTTCGGGTGTTAGTCCACGTGAGGTGTTGAACTTCTTGTTCGTCGTGGGAGTGTGAGGTCTGCTCTCTCTTTCACGAAGCCCGTAAATCTCGTGGCGGGAGATGGCGGCTTGATTGTGAGTGTAAGGCGACGCCTCTGAGGCCGCGGTTGCGGCTGCGGCCCTTGGGATACGAGAAGGGGGTGTGTTCTCTTGCTCCTGCTTCTTCAGCGGGCTTCCCGGCGAGTTGGTCTGCTTGTGGATGATGCTTTCATCAACCACAGAGCCATTGCTGAAATAGCTGTCATCTGCGGGCAGTAGATTACTCCTGACAGGCGATAAGGGACTGGGCCCAGTCTGTGGTCGCAGTTTGAGGGGGCTATCGAGGCCATTGTTGGCACCGATTTTCATGGCATTGTCGAACGCAGACGGGAGGTCTTTGGCGCCCGGAGGAGCAGTCTTCTTGCTGGGACTGCCTTGAGGAGTCGAGACTGGGGTGGTGAAGCTGGCGTGTTGTACCGGAGTGCCAGGCCGGTCTGACTTGGGGTCTTTGGAGCCTTGGCCCGGAAACATACTGGAGATGAAGCTCGCCATGACGACGTTCTGCCAACGACAACGTCAAGCAGATACGGTGGGGAAGGTTGGCAGCAGGGTTGGCTCGGCCGTTTACCAGCTCGCTTCCCAAGAAGCTGATGTAACGCTTGCGAAGACGCGCCAGATGAGGAGGGATTGAACAGGGACAATTCAATATCTGGGACAGGAAGAGATGCCAATCGAGTCAGTCGCAAGATGTAGATGTAGATGTAGAAGGGAGGGGGAGGGGGGGGAGAAGTGCAAGGAGCGGGAGAGCAACCAAGGGATCTAGTATGTATCCACGATCTATTCCCCAGGATGATGATGCGACTCGAACTACGCACGTATTGATATGGGCGACTAAACCTATGTCAGTTTGGTGGTGGATTGTGGTATGGATTGGTACCCGATCAGATGGATTTCTGGGATTGCGATTATTTGGCGGGGAATCCAAACAATGGCAGGCTGCAGGCAGGGGGGCTTGTCGTCCGGGTAGCCAGCAAAAAAGAAAAGGCACAGTACAAGAAATTGGCCTGTGGTAGGCCATCAATTGAAGTCAGCACGTACCTGTCACTGTCACTGTACAGTACCTCTCCCCATCAAGCTAAGGCGGGTTGGCAGGTAGTCAGGTAGTCAGGTAGCAGTAGAGTGATTCGGCTGAATTCTCTGTTTGGTTGGCCGGGCCGGAAGGTCGCATTCAGTTGGGATGTGTAATTCTAAACTTGGTTTCTATAAACAAAAGCAGGTATTCTTATCGTGATGCGCCGATGTGCTGATGTTGATCAATATGTAAGATGTACGAATGTAAACAAATCATGGATGCACTGCCCCTCCTCCATTCAGCTGGACTTTGTACTACAGTGTGGCACCTTCCGAAACTCTAGCTTGCGCAATGGGCTGCAAGGCTGCGGATCATCCAGTGATTAGAGCGATAGATTGGCATTCAAATCAGAAGACTTTCCTTTCCTCACCTTCGCACTGCATGTGCGACCTGCCACTTTTAATCTACCCGAAACGCGCTTCTTCCTAATAGAGGCCGAATCTCATCATCAATACGAACTCTATTGCATCTGCTGCTGTTTTGTATTTTGTAATCCCACTGCCGCTCCCACTGCCGCCATGCCCAAGGAGCGTAATTTCAATCCCGTCCAGGCCCAGCGCAAAGCTGACAAGGCGAAGGAGGTCAAGAAAGGTTCGCACTAATGCACTGGTTACGTACGACTTGAGCCGCATGCACCACGATGCTGACCATATATCTCCAATACTCTAGGCAAACAGGAGGTCACTGCGCGCAGAAACGAGAAGCTCGCGAAACGCAATCCCGAACGTTTACAAAAACAGGTTGACGACCTCAAGCAGATAACCGCCAGCGGAGGGAAGCTCACAAAACACGAGGAGTCCGTGCTCGAGAGCCTCGAGGCTGACTTGAAGGCCGTCAAGAAGGCACGCGAGGCACTCGGCGACAAGGCACCAACCTTTGGTCGCGGCGGTCCTCGCGATGGGCAAGGCCATGGCGGCGTGCTAGGCAAACGGAGGAGAGACTTTGAGGATGCCTCGAGCAGCGACAGCGACGTGCCGGATGATGTCAAGAGCATACCTATGCCACGCGACACACCGCCTCCCATCCCGAAAGAGATTATGGACCAGTGGTATGCGAAGCGCCGGGCCAAGCGGACGAACCCGAACGAGACTCCCCTGGGAGGAGACAAGGAGCGGCGCGCCTCCGGACAGACACAGACACAGGCGGCGCCAACCCCACCAGTAGAAGTTAAGGCTGTCTACGAAGCCAAACCAGTAATACGCGACCTCAGAAAGGAGGCCGTCAGCGCCTTCATGCCCACAGCCGTACGCATGAAGATCGACAAAGGAAAGGGGCAGGGTGGTTTGCTCGAACCAGAAGAGGCCGACCGACTCGAGGCTGAAGGCTATCTCAAGGTGGCAGGTGATTCGGGTAGCATCGGTTCCACCAACAAATCAAACCCTCTGACTGCCACTGTCGAAGACGTGGAAGACGAGGATGACCAATGAATATGGTAGCTAAGTTACTCCGACTTTCTATCATGGACTGACGAACCCCTAAATCACGACAACTCATGTCTGTAGCAGACACACTTGAACAAGGCATGGTACCACTGGTATTCCGCCATATTCGACACCAACCAGTGGACTACATCAGATAAGATACTTGACTCGCATGTGTTTCCGAAAACTCGGCTGTCGGTAGGAGACCCCGGCTGCTTATACCAAGGCTTCCGTCCCGAGGGGTTTACCGTGCTTACCAACTGCCAACCGAAACTGGAGTCCTTGAGAGGAAAGTCGCTGTTTATTCTCCCGCTTAAATGCCTCGAAGTAGATTTCCCACTATCCACCACCCGCCACCCAGTGCTTCATGGTGGTGGGGTGGGAATGGGAAGGGCGCGCCCCAATGGATTTAGCGCTTTATCCTTCTCCACGTCTCCGGTCACGGCTTCGAGTGCTTTCTTCCCCAGCTTTTGGGGACCGTGTTGGGTCCGTCGCCAACCGTCGAGGCCGAGACCAAAGCCGACGTACATAATAAGTTGTCATCGCCATCGTCGTTTACACTAGACATAGCGTCTCGTAGGTAATTAGTTACTCGTATATACCCTTAAAGCACTCATAATCTCTCATGCCGCAGCAGTGGCTGTTACCAGAACGATCCTTATCTTATGTTGATTTGTTCTTGGCCCTGTGCTTGTGATTCAACGCTTCCCGGATAATGGATTTCGAGAAGCAGCCAGCAGCAGTGAACCCCGAGGGGCCGCAAGCCGACCTGCACAGGCTGCCCAGTCTAGAAAGGGGGTATAGTATCAACAACAACCCAAACCCGCAGCTTTTTGTGGTGCAAGAAAGCGAGCCGCCACCACGTGAGCAGAACCAGCAAGCGACTGGCGGTAGCGTTGAGAAATCGGAAGAGGTAGGGGAGGATGCCGACGCCGACGCCGACTTTGGCAGCCACCCCAGGACGCTCCTGGGCGAAGAGACGTATCCCGAGGGCGGCCTGGCGGGCTGGCTCGTCGTCTTCGGCTGCTGGTGCGGCCTGTTCGCCGCCGCGGGCATCATGAACTCCATCGCGACGTTCCAGACGTATGTCGCCATCCACCAGCTGTCCGACCACGACGAGGGCACCATCGGCTGGATATTCTCCGTCTATACTTTTCTGGTCTTCTTCTGCGGCATCTACATCGGGCCCGTCTTCGACAAGTACGGGCCCCGATGGCTCGTCCTCGTCGGGGGTGTTGGGCTGGTGCTGGGGATCATGCTTACCAGCATTTGTACAAGTAAGTGTTTTACTTTGTTTGTCTATGCCTCTTAGTAAAGCCCTCAAATCCTAGTTCCTGTGTGTATGCGTGTAACTGCTTTGTTTTGTTTTTGTGTGTCCAAACTCAAGTTACACATGCTGAGGCGTAAGGGGTAAAATCCCAGAATATTGGCACTTCCTCCTAACCTTCGGCTTCCTGAGCGGCATCTCGACCTCGCTCCTCTTCACCCCCTGCTTCACGGCCGTCGGCCACTTCTTCCGCGCCCGCCGCGGCATGGCGACCGGCCTCGCCAGCACGGGCGGCGGCTTCGGCGGCGTCGTGTTCCCGCTGATGCTGCAGGCCCTCTTCGCGCGCGCGGGCTGGGCCTGGGCCCTGCGCGCCCTGGGCTTTTTGTGCCTGCTGCTTGTCGCGCTCTGCAACTGCTTCATCCGCCGCCGCCTGCCCGCCGCCGCCGGCGCGAGCGCGCACCCGGACTTCCGCATCTTCCGGGACCGCGCCTTCGCCTTCACGACGCTCGGCGTTTTTCTCTTGGAGCTGGGCCTCTTCATCCCGCTGGCCTACGTGTCGAGCTACAGCCTGGCGCAGGGCTTCGGCGAGCCCTTCGCCTTCGGCGTCGTGCTGCCCGTGCTGAACGCGGCGTCTGTCTTCGGGCGCGCACTGCCGGGCTACTGGGCCGACCGGATGGGGCCCTTCAACTCCAACATGGTGTCGGCGGCGCTGACCATCGCAGCCTGCCTGGCCGTGTGGCTGCCGGCAGGCGGCACCGTGGCCGGCGTCCTCGTCTTCGCCGTGCTGTTCGGCTTCGCGACGGGCAACAACATCAGCATCACGCCCGTCTGCGTCGGCCGCCTGTGCCACACCCAGCACTACGGCCGCTACTACGCGACGTGCTACACCATCGTCAGCGTCGCCACGCTCATCGGCATCCCCATCGCGGGCAACATCGTGGCGGCGACGCCGGGCGGCCGGTACTGGGGCTTGATCGTCTTCACGGGGCTGACGCAGGCGCTGAGTCTGCTGTCGTTCATGGTCGCTAAGGGGGTCAGTGTGGGGTGGAAGCCCTGGGTCATCTTTTGAGCGAGTTCTAGGTGGATGAGTATGTTCGTCAACACTGCACTGTAAATAGAACATCGATTAGATCAAATAAAGCCTTGAACAGCTTGGTAGATAAATTATGTGTATATACTTTATAAATCCCGTATTATGGGGTCCCACTTTGCACAGCAGGTATGAAATCGGGTAATATAGAGGGAACTTAGCCATGACTATAGTGGACACCCAAAAGTCGCGATTACACAGAACACAGGATATAATTTCTAGTAGATAACTAATTCCGCGGTATTACGTGTATGCAACTTCTTTCCATCAAAATCCCTTTATTTGGCGGCCGACAGACGCCATGCTCGCAAAGGTAAGCTCTGCAGGTGCAAGACCTTGGGCCGGATGTACATGACGAAGGTCGCCACACCGACGAGGACGCAGATAACGTTGACGATGTAGTACCCATCACGAAGCATCTCGCAAGAGCCGCCGCCGCCCACGCAAAGCTCCTTCTCGGCCTGCATGGCGCAAGTGAAGGGCGCTGTCACCAACGGAGCCTTGAGAGAGGAGGCGTCGACCTTGGTAGTTGGTGGATGACAGGTAGCCACGGTGAAGTAGTCGACCAGCTTGAGGACGAAGAATTTGGGGAATGTTCCACCGAGGTTAGATACGCTATAGATACAATGTCAGCAAACTCGTCTTAGCATTTGATTCTTGAACATTTTACTCACGTAGCAAGAAGGGTCATATAAGTTCCGCCAATCACTGGATCAGCCACTCTCGCATGGAAAGCCGAGATGGCAACAAACATGACCGTGTTGGTAAAGGTAGAAAAGACGTGCTCGCCAATGACCAACAGCATGTAGCTAAGGGTTACACCGCTCGCGGGGAAGATGCTGACGGTGAATTGCGCAAGTACAGCCGCGGCCAGACGTCCCATGAATCCCCAGCACCAGAGTCGCATCGGGGTGTACTCCTGAGACCACTTGCCTGCGTAGTAACCCAAGCCAATCTCGAAGGGGAAATCGATAAGGACCGTCAATGCCATGTTCTCCTTGCCAAAGCCCTTGTCCAGCAGTTTGAGGTTGGTGACTCCGTCGTTGGCTTGGAATCCGATCTTGGCAATCAGGTGGACAATGATTATGGTCTGGATGTTGCGCAGCTTCAGCACGCCCCACATGATTTTGTAGACGTCCCAGATACCATCCTCGTTCTTCGTCTTCTCCTCTTTCTTGAGAAGCGCCAGGCCGATTGTGACGGCTATGTAGGCCCAGCCCCAGAAGGTCAAGTAGCCGCCCAGAGTCATCATGCCTTGATCGCTGGGCACAGATCGGAACCACCGGTTGGCGAAATCGGGCGAGTTGAAGGCCAAGAAGACTGTGTACGACAAGAAGTGGCCCGCCGTAAGACCGACTGTCTGAGCCGTAGAAGCATAGGAGACGTTGCCAGGGGTCAGCAAAGTGAGGGCCCAGCCATCGACGGCAATATCTTGGGTCGCACACATGAAGACGAGGAAGAACCACCAGCCAGTAAAGTTCCAGACTGTTGGCCCACCGGCTTTACCAGTTGTAAGCATCCAGCCCTCCACAACGGAGCCCAACACTAACATGCCGAACCCAGACAGCAGTTGAATAGGCAAGATCCAGCTCTTTCTCCGTCCAAATCGCGGGCTCCACACAGCATCCACGATAGGACTCCATAACAGTTTTAACGAGTAGGGGTATCCAGCCAGACTGAAAATACCGATCTCTCCGTATGACAGGTGCTCTTTCAAAAGGAAGGGCACCGATCCATGCGCCAAGCCCATTGGGATGCCCTGCAAGAAGTAGAGCAGGACCAGGAGCAGGAAGTTCCTCTGGTCTGTCTTGGGGAGCTCAAAGAAGCCATGATTGTTCATGGTTGGGGTTTTGGGACGGGTTCGTCCAGGGTAAAAGCACTTCGCGCCATGAGGTTTTCCGTGACCTGAGCCGAGTCTTGCTTCAGCGCATTCTTCCGTCTATTTTCCATGTTACCACCGTCTGTGCTTCCGTTTTCACGGCCGCTGGTCGTGACGGTCAGCTCGGGCTTTGGTGATTTCGAGCTTCGAGTTTTGACACCCATAGGTACTTCGTTTCTGGCGCGACCAGTCTCGAGTTTGCGCTGCGCGAATGCTGAAAAGACTGCACGGGAGAGACTCGGTGGTGGAATCGAGGTTGACACAGATATGTAGTCGCTGGAGTAATGTGGTATAATTCTATTGGTATGAGAGAGCGATGGAGAAGTGGAGTCGACAAGGAGTCGAGGGTTTACACGCGATATCGATTTGCACTGAGCCGATGATGCGCTTTCAAGTGTATATCAATGACTGCCTAGAGCGGTGCCCAGTCTTTCTGGTATCTCGAGAGTCGCGGGCCTGCTAATGACTCAATGGTGTTGGTCTGCAAGTAATGTGTCTGTATCGAGCAACTGTGGCCTTTTCACGGTGCAGAGCTTGTAGGACCTTGTTGGAGCTTGTTAGTGGCGAAGGCAGCAAGAAGCAACCAGTAGTTGGGTCCAAGAACAAAGCGGTATGTCAGTAACGAGTTGGATAAACAAGGTGACCTAAGAGAGTGAGGGCGCAAAACGAAGAGAAGGGGGAAAAAGAGGAGGAGGAGGATGTTTCGATGTCCGGGTCAATAGGCCCTTCTTCCTGACGTCGGGTTGCCTCGACCGGGTCAGAAAGAAAAGAACCTGAGGGAGAGGACAACTTTCACGATTCAGCGGGGACCCATTGGTTGGGAAATGAGCCCAATCAGTTCCCATCAACTGCGCTAACCCAGGACTTAAGCATTCTAGCCGGCGACAGGCCAAACGTCAGAAGCTGCGCCCCTGCTCAGGAGTCAGGGATGTATCACTGGAATTCTGCACGGCACCCTTCTGGACACACTCGGGAGGGGCTTCTGTTGGCTTGGTAATCCAGCTCTTGACAGCCTAAAGGCCCTTCTGGCCCACTGAAGCGAACCATCCCCACAGCGCCCATCACCCGCCTAAGTAGCCGATAAGATAAGATCTTGCGTGCATACCGCCAGCGCAAGCCAAGCAATTCGCGACGCGTGCCACTGAGCCCGTCTATTTACAATGTCCAAATCCACCAATCCCCAAGGACTTTACATAGTCTTAACGCCAAAACCCCAACAATAGAATCAGAACATTGCAATCATGTCTTCCAGATCTAGAGATGAATCACCCGACTTATCCACTGCGGATCAGTTGGATGATGAAATCGCAAGTCTTCGGGCTCAAGGTGAGTGCTTGCTAAGTCAACAAACCCGTCTCCTTAGGCACTTACACTGTATTTGTGGTATGATCCTAACCTTGTGGTAGTTGAGTCCCTGAAAAAAGAGCTGAAGATTCAGACAAGCACATTGATGGTATCTGAACCCACACGCAAGCTTCTACAGGACCGGTCTAAGAAGCGGACTGTAAACTCGCTGGAGTCCGGACCTGTCGCGGAGCTCCTCAAGAAATCCGATGAGCAAGTCGCCCATCAGCAACAGTGTCTCTACCGCTCATGTGCCTCCATCACGTCGCTGAAGATACGCGACCCGGATCCCAACGCCGTAGATGGCGGCAACGTGCTGGGCTTGCGCTTCGAGGTCATGTCCAAGGCGCGGTTCGTCCGCCCTTACTACATCATGCTGAACCGGCCGTATCCCAACTCGCGCCACCTCCGAGTCCACCGCCACACGGTGCCGCCCTGCGTGCCCCTGGCCGGTCTCGCAGCGCGCCATCTACCCGCCCCCAAGCCCAACAAGGGTGGCGGGGGCGATGCTGAAGACGACGAGGGTGGCGAGCTCCAACACCAGCAGGATCTTCCGCGGTTCGCGAGAGCTCTGAGGAGAGAGCTCGTGCGCTACCAAAACCGCATCGGTATCATTGGCGATCTACAAAAGGTAGTTGGGTCGAATAACGGCCAGGCTGGGGAGCGAGATGCCGATGCTGCCATTATACGAGACATCAGCCCAGCGGATGCTGAGGCCAAGCAGATCAGCGTTGAGTGGAGTGATGGCAAGGCAGGCCGGCTGATTATTGACGACGATGGGAGGATCATCAAGATGGCAGTTCAAGGAGAGCATGGGCGAGATCGCGGCGCTGTACGAGACCTGATTGGAGGAAACATGCGCATCGAGGAGCTTCTAGGTCAACTCGAAGGCACATAAATCCACTCATCGCTGTCATAAGATGAATCTAGTGTCCTTGACATGGCGTTAGGCAACCACAGGAATAGGAGCAACGGTGTCACAGAAGCACCATCTTCGACTGAGGGTTGGCGCAATGGGTCACCACGTTCATGTCAGGGTGTTCCTCCTCGGCTGTGGCGCTTCTGGACGCCAACATCTTCCAGCAGGAACAGATATCGAACTCATTAATCATACAACCGATGGGCTCAATGTAGGACTAAATCAATAAAGCTATACCGGAACCTTGGCAAAAGACTTGCCACGTTGGACTGGATGGGTATAGACTTCCGCTGCCAAGCGAAACGGTACATACCCCGGAATCCCCGCAAAACCCCAATTCAATCGCCTCCAACCTTCCTCAACATACACAGACTAAGTCTCCAGCTCGTGCAAATACGTCGAAAGCAAATGTGAAGAATCGACCAGGAAGAACAGATCCGAGACTGTCGATAAAGGTCAAAAGACAGCAAGATACGTCCTTGAACATAACCAAATATCATGAAGCTCCCCGAACTCCCGCCCAAAGCCGCCTACCTAACCCTCTCCAATCCCACCCGCCGCAACGCCCTCTCCCTCTCGGTGCTGCGCAGCCTCCGGGACCAGCTCCACTCCTACACCGTCTCCCCCGTAGACGGCTACCCGCGCCTCCTGCCCCCTTTCACACCCGCCACCCTCTCCAGCCTCGAAGACTCGCGCGAGACCGCCTGGCTCGTCGACACCGAGAAATGGCGTACCGAGCGCGCGGGTCTACCGCACGTGCTAGTTCTCCGGTCTAATCCTTCATCATCTTCTTCTTCTTCCTCTTCTGGTGCTTCGGAGAAAGATGCAGAAGTTTTCAGTTCCGGCCACGATCTGCGCGAGCTGCAGCAGCAGTCCTCCTCCGCCGCCAACGACGGCGGAGAAGACGATGTGCGGGACACCTTCCAGCTCTGCGCCGAAATCATGTCCCTCCTGCGCCGCTTCCCCGGCCCCGTCGTCTCCGTCGTGACGGGCCTCGCGACCGCCGCGGGCGCCCACCTGGCCCTGACCGCGGACCTGCCCCTCGCGTGCGCCGAGCGCGCCGCCTTTCAGCTGCCCGGCCTGTCGGTGCTGGGCCTGCCGTGTACCTCACCCGCGACGGCGGTGAGCCGGCGTCTGGGGCTAGGGCTGGGGTACCCGCATGTTTGCCCTGTGCGAGCCCGTGCGCGCGTCCGACCTCCAACCACTCTCGAGTAGTAACGTAGAGGTAGTCAAAGGCGGCCGCGACGCGGTCGAGGAGCGCGTGGCCGAGGTCGTCGAGAGGCTCGCTGCGCAGATGCCGGCGCAGCCGCAGGCGCTGGGCAAGTGGGCGTTTTGGACGCAGGCTGGGTTCGGCGGCGGCGCGGGACTGGAGGGGGTCGAGGAGCACCGCGGCGGCGGGGATGGGTACCTCGAGGCGGCTGAGTGGGCGGGGCGGGTCATGGTGCTGCATGCGCGGTCTGAGGATGCGCTGGAGGGTGTAAGGGCGTTTCTGGAGAAGAGGGAGCCGAAATGGCGGACTTGAGTAGAGTGAATGATGAGTAAGGGTTGGTGTTGACAACAGCAAAGAAGTGTGAAAGATAATGTATAAGTATAACTACCATCATCTCATATAACTATCATCACCTCATGTTCATAAGCGATTGGATATTATCGGCTCTCGATGGAACATCTGGTAAGGGCATTAACAACCGCATAACTGCTTGCATTAATGGCAACAGATACGGAAATAAGTGGAATAGCTGGTAAATACATTGGTTGCATTCAGCAGATGAGAGTCTACGGGACTTGAAATAACTATCCCACCGCCAGCTATTCCGATATGAGGGTTGTGCTGCCATTTCCCCAACTATCGAACTACTATGCGGTCTCAGGAAAAGTGTGCATTGCAGTAAGAAGCACAGGCAAAATATGGACAGGATTAACAAATTCTTTAACTAACTAGTCAATTCTAATATCAACTTTTGGGTTTAGGACCCATACATGAGTGTGTATACTTGAGGACAAAAAAGATAATACATGTGAGCAAAGACAGGCACCAATACCAGAGGCTACATCTCAATATCATTTAATGGCCCCCACACCTTCCACCGGACCCCAAGAACGCCGTCGTAGACGGTCATGACTTTTCATCCGCCACTGCCCCTGGCATATCCCAACTTGATATGCCAGTAAGCCCCCCTCATCAAGCATCCAAACCATCAGGAGAGAGAGCTCGATAGACAGCTCCTTTTTTCCCCTTAGATAGGGACAGCAGCCAGGATCGCGGCGGCCAACGCGCAACCAGGACCGGCCATGCGCTCGGCGGCACCGGCGGTGACAACGGAAGTCGGGGACGAGCCCGCGGGGCCGGCAGCGGAGGAGGGGCCAGCGGCGGCGGGGCCCGAGGTGGCGTAGTTGGGGATTGTCAGGCTGGCGCTGGGGATGATAGCGACGCTCATGGACGGCGACACACCGGTAGGTGCGGTGCCGTTGAAGGGACCGGGAGCGAAACCGGGGTCGACGGGGGTGCCGGTGGGCGCGGCGACGGAAGCGGCGGCGGAAGCGGACGAGGCCACTACTGCCGGGGTCGGAATAGAGGGGATAGAAGGAATGGCTGGGATGGAAATGGAGGGAATAACAGGAATGGATGGGATGGAAGGAATGGCCGGGATCGAGAAGGTGGCAGCGGCCGGGGAAGTGGCGACGATACCGGGTCCAGTGGGAGACGAGGCGGAGACGACGGCGGGAGGGGCGACTGGTTCGTAGGAGGCAGAAGGAGCAGCAATAGGGGTTGGTAGCCACAGGCTCAGTGGCCGCAGGGGCGGTGGCAACAGGCTCAGTGGCAACAGGCTCAGTGGCGGCAACAGGTTCGGTGGCCGCAGGTTCGGTGGCAACAGGCTCGGAGGCAACGGGCTCAGTGGCTGCAGGGGTGGTGGCTGCAGGGGTGGTGGCAACGGGCTCAGTGGCCGCAGGGGCGGTGGCAACAGGCTCAGTAGCCGCAGGGGCGGTAGCAATAGGCTCAGTGGCAACAGGCTCGGTGGCCACAGGGGCGGTGGCGACCGGAGTGCTCGCAGCGGGAGGGCTGGCGACGGCAGGAGGGCCGGTAGGAACAACACCCTCGCTCACGGGGCAGATGGTGGTCGAGACGGGGACCACGACGACGGCGGTAGTGGTAGAACCGACGGGGCAATCGACGACGCCCTCGGGGCAGCCGAAGACACTCTGGACGGAGGTGGACCAGACCGTCTTGGTCGTGAACACGGGCACGGGGGTACCGAAGGGGACGGTGATGGTGGAGGCAACGGGTACGGGAGCCACCGGAACCACCGGAACTACCGGAACCACCTCCGCCTCACAGTCCTCGTCATCGTCGTGGCTGTTTCTCCTCCAGTAGTCAGCCGGCGCAGGGTTCAGCCCCATGTTGGCCTTTCCGGCGACATCGTCATCGTGGTGCTTGTGGTGCTTCTTCTTGCACTTGTCCTTGTGGTCGCTGTTCGCGAAAGCGACGGTGGCCAAGGCCAGGGTGCTTATAAGGACGGCCTTCATGATGATACTTTGACAAATAAGCGGAGTTGGGCCGGAGAGGAAGTAGAGTGTAGTAGTCAGTACTTAGTGAGTGAATGTACGATGCAGTTGAAGCGAATGTGGCGTATCAGAGATACTAGAAAGAAGGTAGTGGAGGATGATTCAACTGTGTGAGCGTGTCCCGAAGTACTCGAAAGGAGGATCTGCCAGAACGGGAGGAAGAGAGTGTTTCTTATACCCTGGAAGCCTGAGTACTGAGACGTCTGTGCTGGGCATATCAATCTGTGTAGAGGCTGGATTACCTTTGCAAATTCCCTGATGGTGGCATACCCCAGCCATAGTATGGTGGTGGGTCATGAACTAAGTCACTGTATCAGCAGAAGCAAGATACTCCAACTCATAAAATTTTGTGTTGTGATCGTCACTAAAGTACTCGCTCAGAAGAAGGCTATGTTGGTTCTTCGGACTGAATTGAAAGCTTTGTGTGTATATGCGACTGTACCAGATAGTGCCATTGCCATATTATGCTGTACTCAGTAGAGATGGTGCATGTCTGTGTTCTTGGAACAACTTCAGCGTTAAGCTCCGGGGCTGTCTTGCCGTAACGCTGCTTAGTGCGAATGAGAAAGTGGCCAACGGCAGTGCTGCAAGACACTATAAGATTACGGCCCGTCAGCCGCTTTCCTGGTCTTCGGCCGGCTGGGCCTTTGCTTATTGTCAATCAGGAGGCTTGCAACACTGCCAACGTATGTTCGCCATGTCGGATGCGCTGGTTGTCCTATCTCGTGGCAAAAATACTGCCATCCATTGGAGGATCAAAGGAACCTTCCGAGGTTTCTAGTTCCAGCCATCCATCGACTGTGGTATCGTGCTGGTAATTCCCGGGGCTCTGCCTTGTCCTCCTCATAGCACCAGTGATACTATCTGATCGCAGGCTGGAGTATTGACTAGCAATGAACCATGGCACAAGTGAGTTGTTCTCATCGACCTATCTTGAACCGCTCGTATTGGCGTAGGTTTCCAGGTCTCCATGCTGCGGACCACTGTTTTCTTTGCAGACATAGGTAATGCAGTTTCACCAGTCCAGAACCTCGCGTGATTGTTGGTCGACCTTGATCTCTTTTCTGACTGGGCCAACATTTTGGGGTGTATCCTCAGCGACATCCAAAATCGCCTCGTTGATGTTGTGTTGGTTAAGAAGGTCTCCTACCATCTTTGTCCATTTTACGATAGCAGGATGCGCATTGGCAACGTCCTCAAAGATGAAGTTGTCGCCATGCTGTCCGCCGGTGGTGGAAGCAATCTCGTAGTTCCAGGTGCCGTCAGGATTCCAGAATTGCTCACCGAAGATGGTCTCCGCCGCCAGTTCCGTCTGGGCCTTTGTGAGGAGCGCCGAGGCTGGGTTGGGATTGGGATTGGGATCATCGCCACTGCCGTTAGAAGAAGCTCGCAGTGCGCCTGCTATTCCTTCTAGGTAGCCAAGCAGCTGCCCAGCCCTGAGTCCTATAGTCCCCCCGAGGCTGAAACCCTCATCAAAGCCGACTTGGATGCTCTGGGCTTTGGCGGCGGTAATTCCCTCGCGATAGCCTGCCGTCGAATGCTCGGTTTGTAGCCTCCGCATGTCTGATGGGTGTGTTTCTCTTGCCTCGATGCCTGCCACCTCTTGGTGATGTGGCTCTGTGTCTGAGCCAAATACATCATCTAGAGGGTCTTCCTCATAAGCCATTTCGGGTGTCGCTCCAACCGCGGTGAATAGATCCTCGCTGTGAGAATCTCTCCGTAAAACATGCATTTGGAAGGTGTGGTTCCGCCAATGATTTCTTTTTCGTCAGTATCAATAAAGTGCTTGCTGATGGTGATTCAGGTCTGGATAAAATTGGGAGAGCGAAAAGAAAGTCAAGATGAGTCAGTTCGTTGGAAAAGCGGGGACCTTACCATGATTTGCATCCCAACACGAGACCAAAGGGATACTGCATCCAACATTCAATTCAGCAACATCTCTCTGTTTTCTCCGTGCCTACGGCATCAGTAGAGAGTCCCACGAAGAGGGACGAACCAAGTCTATGTTATTATTCAGTTTGGTCTCTGTCGGGGTTTGTTTGGTAGTGTAATTGGCGTTACCGTGGGGTTTTTGAGTGCGTCCCCTTGGCTACGAAAAGCAACTATAGTACTTATAGACTAGTTCTATTAACACTATATAGGTATGGGCGGCATGGGCTTACAAGCCTCTTGGTCTGATGAAATCGAAGCAGAGTCCTAGAGACTACGTGCATATATTCCCAAGGTGTACGTGCAGGAGATCACTCTTTCATGTTCACAATGTCCACCAACTCCGTCTTGGGCTGGATGTAAGGCTTGATGGTATTGCGAACCTTGGTGCGCTGCTCGAATGCATAGGCCAGACCGATCAGCTTCTCCTCGCTAAAGTGCTCGCCCAAGAACGCAATGCCGAAGGGCAGGTTGGGCCCAGTGGCATTGAGGTTGCCAAATTGGTTAGGGATTACCGTCGTATTATCCGGGTACCTTCCCAGTGGCACGGTGACGATCGGGGCTCCGATGACGGCAGGGAGCGTCGATGAGAATGTTGTTGGCATGATCAAAGCATCCAGAGACATGTTTTTGATCGCGCCAGTGATGCCGAGCAGGCCTCCGTAGTACAGATCAGCGGTGTAGTTGGACCAAAACTCGGGGCTGGTATTGTCAAAGCCCAGGCCCAGAGCGTCTTGCCAGATCTGCGTGTCCCGCCCAGGCCAGCCTTCCATTGGGGTTCTCTGGGTGAATTCCTGCAGCTCGGCCAACGAGGTGATGTTGTTGGGGTTCACCGCAAGCTCTGAGAAGTAGTTAGCCACGTCCGTGGCGAAATCTGCCATGAGCACGACATTTTCAAAATTCGAACTGGCCAACACGTCAGCGCCCTCGAGTTGAAGGTTGTCAACGACCTCGGCACCTGCGGCGCGGAAGACATCCAGAGATGCATCAAAGCCAGCTATCTGTGGGCGATATTCTTCAATATCTGAATATTGCATGAACAGGTTTCGAGGGACGCCAAGTCGCTTCCCCTTGAGAGCAAAGTAGTCACAAGCACCAACGTAATCGGGCACCGTGTCAAAGGGAAAAGCAGATGTGTAGTTGTCGTTTGGGTCCGGTCCGGCGATAGCTGAGAGAATATACGCGGCGTCTTTAACCGTCCGTGCCATTGGCCCGACTGTATCCTGGTGTTCCGAGATTGGCACCACGAGGTAACGAGACGTAAGGCCAACCGTGGGCTTGATGGCAGCCAGGTTATTCACGCCCGCAGGTGACACGATCGAGCCGTCAGTCTCCGTGCCCAGAGCCGCAAGTGCAAGACCTAGCGAGCTGACCACGCCCGAGCCAGATGATGAGCCAGAAGGATCCTGCCCGGGATAATAGGCGGCTTCCGTCTGCCCACCCCAAGCAGACCAGCCATTGCTTGTGTTGTCGCTGCGGTAGTTGGCCCATTGTGAGGGGTTGGTCTTCCCCAGCAACACCGCACCTGCCTTACGTAGCTTGGCGGCCATCGTACTGTCCCTCGGGACTTTGGCACCGACCAATGCGTAAGATCCAGCAGTATTGAGCATACCGTCCATGGTGGCGATGTTGTTCTTCAGAAGTATCGGGATCCCGTGAAGAGGCCCAAGAACGGACCCGTTGGCCCGCTGCCTGTCGGTCTCGGCTGCGATGGAGAGAGCGTCTGTGTTCAACTCGGTCACCATCTTGAGGGTGTCGTTCACCTCCATGATTCTGGCCATGTAAGCATTGACGAGGTCCACGCTCGTAAACAAGCCTGACTCGAGACCCGTCACGATGTCCTCCAAAGTCGCTTCAATCAAAGGTGGGAACGGCGTGCCGCCAATTGCTGTGCTGGTACTCGAGCATTCCTCACACAGTGCCGACGGTGCTTCCCCAGCGCCTACAATGGCATATAGAGCGAGGGCAAAGCCGAAGTTGATAGCAAGCATCTTGGAAGATTCTGATCTGAGGGGCTCTGCTTGCCAATAAAATTTGGCCAAGGCACTCCCCGAGGCAATACGCAGGTAGGTGGCAAACGCGACGACAAGCAATATTTGGTATGTCCAACACGGGTTTTGCGTGAGCCCCTCAAGTGCTAAAGAGTGAGATTGAGACATTGCATCGCTTACTTGAGTCCGTTCAGTTATATATCCCTCCTTCTATAGGTCGCAAACAAGGGTCCTCGGCTTGGTCTGCCAGGAATCGCATACATACTTACAAACCCGTCCCAACTATTGGCTCATTCGATGAGTCGCCGAGGACGCAGCATAGGAGACCCATGTCGGATGAAAACTATCCCACTTTCGGTAACATGCAGGATGAACAGCCGGTGTAAGAACAGATGTAGGTAGATCTTTAGGTTAGCTTCGGATATGGCGGGGTAGCTATCGAATAAAGAAAGAGAGGAATAAATCGAGCTTTGCGGGAAATACCATGTAATTAATTACAACTGACTCTCATCCCACCATCGATCATACGTAATTTTGCACAGCAACGCTGGCGTGAACAATGAAGCCTGGAGAGTATATCAAGGAGTGCCTCGATATAATTCCAGAGTAGGGGATAACTGATGGTGTGAACTCGTGTAGGTAAATCAGGGGGTCAGGGGTCGTATATGTCGGCTCGACTCCACGCGAGGTGCTATTTGGGGCACGTTTGATATCTCAACTACTGGGATGCATTTTCAATACTTGCAGATTATACGATACAGAAAAAGCATGTGTATAATAACACCGTTGGTCTTAGACGTATGTATTCTTCGTTGCATTGGCACTTGGGGATATGGCTCCTTTTTGAATCCATATTCTTACCCCTTTTGTTCTAATCTACAATGGCAGTCTACTAAGTTACTCTATGCATTGTTCCCTTTGTTGAGTTGTAGTAATACGGACATAATGTAAACTCGGTCAGAATCTGCCGAGGCATTTACGAGCAAGTACCATCGTCCAATTCTGGCGGTCTTACCTGATCATACACTGCTATAACAAGAAACATTTATGGGAAGGGAAGAGAAGCTAGAGAAGGAAATAGTTATATTGGAAGCGAGGTTTGAAGACCTACCAATGGGGTGAACCTCGGAGGCGCAAAAAAGCGAGAGACACGCGCACACACAGAAAGAAAATCCTCCGGGAGGCCTACAATACTTCATCACTATCCGAGGAGCCTCCTGACCCCGATCCCTTGGGACTTGGTGTCTTCTTCAACGACGACTGCATGTGTTTTGGGATCGCCGAAAGGGGTTTCTGTAGCGTCGCCGGCTCTTCACCGGGCAGGTGTGGTGGTGAACTGCCAAATACAGACATCTCATCATCCACGTGGCCGCCTTGGGGTTCCAGTTTCGTGGAAGAGCTGACCTCACCTGCTGTTTGCTCGGCGTTAGCCTTACGGCGCTCAGCAGCTTGTGCGCTCGGCGAGCTGGGTGGCCCTTCGGGCGGGTCCGAGGATGGGTCCTGGCGTACCGGTGTATCCGTCTTAGAACTCGGGCTCGAGCCGGGCGGGTTGGGACCCAGGATGGCAGGGCGTCTCTCAAGGTCTTTGCGGACGCTCGACGAAAGATCATCGTCCGGCCCCGGGGGCTGCTTGGAGCCACCGGGCTGAGGCGGTGGTGTGCCATTCGAGTCTAAATCCATTGCATCAACATTGGTGATTGCTTTGGTCAACCGCCTGACAATGTTGACATGCCCTCCCGACTGCCCTGTTTCCTCATGCTCCATCTGTAGCGTCAGCAAGGCATCCAGTCCTGCTTTGCGCTGATGAGGCGATAAGCGGTCGATAATTCGCCGACAAAACTCGTCGAGGCACTGGTTCATGACATCCGTCGACTGTTCCTCGTTGACCCTTTGCGCAAATGTCTGCGCCATGTCGTAATACATCTGCAGGAGGTCGAAGTTGGTAGGTGCCGCTGTGGGGTCGTTGCCCACCTTCTTCAAGACGTCGACGTAGTGCTCCTCTTTCACCTCATCGACGAGGGCGAAGTACTGGCAGGTGTGGCACCGGACTCCGTATCGATGTAGACGATCGTTGATGGTCTGCTGCATGCCTGCTTGGACGGCTACCTGGAAGATCGGAAACTCGTGGCCGCAGGCGAATGTAACCTGTAGACTCGTCTGCTCCTGTGAAGTGACCATGTGCTCGAGGAGCCATGTGTTAGTACCCTGGACGGCCATGTTTGTTGCTGTTACCTGTGAGTATATATCTCTGATGTGCGTTCTTGCGTGGCATGAAGTTACTCTTGCGTAGTATGATGTTACCTTGAGTTATCAATACTTTGGAAGGGTATGCTTTTCAGATCATGGAGTTGTCCCACACAAGGCTATATATACTTAAGCTCTACAAGTCGTTGAGGTTGGTGACAATGTTCTTGTTTCGCTACATTGCTTTGTCTACATTATAAGAGCGTCTTGGGTATAACTTCTATATGGTAAAAGGCTTTGTTTGTTGCCGCCTTGTTTGTGTCTTTCAACCCTGGTACCCCTTATCATGTGCACAAGGAGACATAGGATCGACTTAGGTGCTCCTGACGTCAGCAGCTATGTAGGCCGGCCGGCTTCATGGTAAAACTTGTTGCGGGTTAGACGAGACTATACCTGATGATTGGGGCAACACAGACAGCTTTACTTTGACTATGCATACAAGTATTGCCATGATGCGAATTGTTATTGGAATAATATTGTCCCCTGGGGGAAGTTTGTTGAGATAGTTCCATGGTGGTTAGCTCATATTCCCTGATAAATGAGTATCTTGCATTTCAATCTCAAACATAACATACAAAGCCTATATGCTATTCGACTAATGCCCAGGACAGAGGACCAAACCGCAACAGTCAACGTAGCTAGCGAATTAGTGACCCAGATGTTCGTTCGAGTATCAAATCAGTTCTTCTTAGGGCCACTCGTACATCATGCCACTGACACCAAAGAAAGAAAACAACACTGACACATAAGCTGTGTATTGCAACCTGAGTGATAATGCTGAGCACCGCGCCATGTACCATGCCAACGAGTCAAGGAAGGCGGTCTTACAGATTGGTACAACTGACGCCCCTGAGTGTTCAGCGCCCATCCCATTTGTCCCGGTCTTGAGGGGTTGCCACACACATCACAAGCCATCATAGTACCTTGGATCCAATGCTTCACACTGGCTCGCCATGAAAGACCCAACCGCTGGCATACGAGCCTACCGACGCTGCCATGATCATTTTACGTGGCGGTGGCACCTCCCACCCCCTTCCTGACCTACTGCCGCCCGTTGTGCGAGAGCTCGTCGGCTTGCCCCTATTCGCGGCGATTCACCCAACCGGTACTGGGCATTCTAGTTTACCGCGTGGTTCTTGGCCTCATCCTGACTCCCACCATCGGTTGGCCCACGACGCCTGATAACCAGTCATAGACCTTCGTGTTAGTGGCCTTCACGCGTAAAGCAGCTAACACCAATGAAAGGTTCTTCGCCATCCGAGGCAGCCACAGTAACAGCGGCATTACATATGCAGTGCAGTAGCCTGCATGGCACTATACAATCAGTCTCGCTAGGGTGCTTTGGGAGAGGTCGATTGCATGGTGGTGCCCAAGCAGAGGAGCGGAACAGCCCACGGAACGTCAATTGAGATTGTGGAGGAGGTCCGTCATTTTCCTAACTGGGTAGTTCGGGTTCCGGCGCAGGAGAAAAACTACTCCCCTATCTCACCACATGGCTAAGCAGGCGGGGATAGGTATATCGCGCCCGCTTCGTCCTAGACCCGAGATTGAGGACCTCTTTTACAAGACCAATCAGACCGGGCAGGCCCAACTTTGCTCTTGGCGACAGAAACTACGGTGCCACCCACCTTCGCATGGAAATACCAGTGGGTATAACCAGCGAAGACTGAACTCTGGAAATCGGCGGGAGGTCTAGTGAAAGTGAACCTCTCCGCCGGGCGGGTAGCTATATAATTGGACTATATGATACTTGCTGCGATAAAGTTCCCTCTTCGAGCCTAGAGTGAACGGGACGCACTTACCGCTTGTCAAAGGAGGACGGACGGATGCCGACGAACTACTCCAGGCTGGTTGACCATAGCTACAAAGCCGTGGTAGAGGATTGCCACTTACACATCCATTGGCCTTTGTGAATAAGCGAAGGCGGGCTAAGCCACAGTAACAAGTACAGTATCAGAGGTTGACATTGCCAAGGATCAGCCTCATGTGGAGTAGAGGTGATCGGGTAGCCGAAGCGATCGACCTGGGGGTGGTGATTAGTACCTATCAGCCTATTGAGAAGCGTTCTTGTCTCTATAGTGGCCAAAACTAGGATAATTTTAGAAACATCGCCTTGTCGATCTCGCAAAACAAGTTTCTCAATATGCATCATCTGGGTAGCTTTGGCGATGCAGGACCGTTTAGTAGCCTCAAACCAGGAGCTTGGCACTTCCAATGGCAGCCTTGAAAGCCCATATCGCGGCAACCCCAGGTTTCGTCACGTTAGCTCGCTTAGAGGCGTTGACACCCATATTGACACCTATATCATCAAGTGGCGCCACAGTGTGGTGGTTTCATTTCAAAGGCGGGAGGGCAGAGAAGCCTCCCGACCCCAGCTGACGTCCAATGGCCCAGGTAGTATTCATATAGGGCACTCATGTACCATGCGGCGGAACAGGAACAGACCCTGCATTATCGACGGCAGCTATAGGTCCCGAAGAGGCGCGGCCGGGGTGTATACCTTCATAGTGAGTCTGGTTTGGTAACCGAGATAGGAAAGATCCTTCTTTGCCAGTTGGCTAGGATGTCAAGTCGGAAGTGGACGGATAGTTAATGTTGTTTATTGAGCCATACTCCGTACTGTCATATCATTAGGGGGACTGGCATTATTCCGCATCGAATCGCTTGGGTTACAGCATCCTTTCGATGGGAAGATGGGAGATTGTGATAATGCAATTGGTGTGATGCTTGGTAAGCGTATCACTGTTGCTGTCATTCGTTTCGGGGTTCTGAGTCTGGCATGAGCAGGGCTGGTCGGAGATTTTCAGCCGCCGCCGCCCCTGCATCAGCGCGATTGACGATGTATTTTGGCAAGCTGCCAGGGGTTTCTAGGACGATGCCCGACCAGGATGGCATTTCACCAGCGTCAATGGTGTCCTTTGGTCTGATCCATTGGCACGGAGGTTTTCACCCGCCAAGGTTGCGTTACATTCAGCTCCAGATTACAGTACCGAACTTAAGGAGAACCACCTTGGTATAATGATACGTGGGTTCGGTCGGAGCCAGCCCGCAGATGTCGAAAATGACGTAATGTTTGATTGTGAAGAAAGCCAATTGGCTTTATACCAGACAGCTTCTTCAGGAAAACCCGAGGCTACCTAGGTTAAGGTAGATAGCAAGCGGTGTGTTGTTTGTGGTATTGAAAAAGACGAATTATTGGTTGTGCTAACCTCTAAACGTCGAAGTCATAACTCAACGGTCGGTTTGGCCTAGAACCAGAATTCGAGTTCCGAATAAGCCGGGGAGAGAGGAAAAGAGAAAAGAAAAAAAGCATGGCGTCCAATGGAGATCTGGAGGTAAGCACAATGCTAATTTCGTGAATGTGCATTCCCCAAAGACTAGGGCAGCCCCTGCATAAGTGGGAGAAGCAAGAACGGGCTGGAAGTAACCTCTGCCGGACCTGCCTGCCTATCTGTCTAAAAATGTCTCTCTCTTCAGACGATTCATCTTTGGCTTGATCTGCCCGATGTTATGAAATCGGCGATGACTGTTACTAGACCCCTTACTTTCAATGCGCGACCGATGGCTCGCGCGTTCGGAATTAAGTTCTATGTACGGAGTATACAGAGGAAACCTGCTTACTTACATAATGAAATACCTACCGCCTCCCGCCAAGTGGTTGGGCACGGCATCCTGTATGCCCGAACCCCGGACGTGTCCCAGCGAAGTGATATTGAACATGTCGAAAAACTAACCTAGATTAAAGCTCTACTATTGGATATAATCAAGTAATACCGGCTATGCCAAGATGCACGCTACACTGGGGAGCTGGACACTCGCAGCACTGGCACGCAGGCTCGAGTCAGGCCATGAGTGATAGGCAGATCTAAGCTGCGGCTGTGTAATATGACAATAGCGATCAGCAAACTACTGCGTCCAGATATGATCACGCAAGAATCACGTGTCTCAGTTGGGATTTGATCTGTTCAGATATGAATTCCGGCCTGACGGCTCTACATAGGACACTGTACCTACATCGCAGTACCGATCCCTAAACTCCCTTATTGCCACGTTCTCGGCTCTCGTTACAACTTGAGCTAGCTTTGTTTACCGACGGACTTTAAAAATAAAACACCTGTAGGGACTTCTGGCGAAAGCGAGATCGATCAGACACAAGGATCCTTTCCGTTTAAGATACAGTGAGTGAGTAGCTGGCTAGCCTTGCAGCGAACACATAGGTACAAGAAAATTCGATATATACATATGGAATCATTCCACCCTGCAGGGCTTGCAAGGGAGAATCAGCAGAAAAATAAGTGTTTACCTGACTTCTCCAATCACGAAATGGTACAGCAACGAAAAGCGCATCTCATGGCGCCACACTAACGGCCAACTGAATCCGTCAGCATGGGCCGATGTCGAATTGTGGGGATTACTAGGTCCTTGGCTCGATCTGGATGGATTTTAGGCTGCACTTCTTGGCATGTCCAGCATCCTAATCAGGCAGGGTCAAGATAGATTTGTTGATCCCATAAAGACAGTACGTTACAATACATTGCGAATTGCTCTCAGCTCATTTGCAGTACCCTGGTGATGAAGTCACGGTGGTGAAGCGCAGATTTGATTCCCCTTACTCTTGTACACCCACTCTATTCTCTGGAGGAGTGGCCTTCGCAGGGAAGTTGAGCATGTTTTTCGTGCACCGGGTTTTAGGCCCCGGTCGCCTGGCCGCCAGTTCACGATACCACCAAACTGCGTCATCACTCCTAGGTTAGCATGGCATGGGAAGACCCGCACGAAAGGAACGCCTTGAGTTAAAGTCAACAAGCGTCTTCCGAGATTGGCCAAGGATGGATACAGCCCACGACTCGTCTCCTCAAAGTGGCATAAATCACAAACTTCGGATTACTGTATACAAGGATCTGACGGTCGGCTCGATTGATCCCATCTTGCTATTAGGGCCGATCAGAAGAACAGCATGGCAGCAAGAAAGCCATCTTCCGGCCTGTCGTATAGAAGCATTCTGGTCCAGTAATTGAAGAAATCCCATCACTCAACATCAGCAACGAGAACAGGGTCCCTAGGCGAAGGGCTCAGGAACAGGCAATTCCTGCCAGCACTGTGTCGGCATGGATCACTGCAGTGTCTGATAGATATGTATCCCGTCTACATTCTCTTTGTACAGCATTATCACGATCCCAGCCCAGCTCTACCTACTCCGTACTTATATTTAATTTCCCCTTCCAAGTTTTCACCATGTGCAGCGGTTTTAACCCCCCTCCTTCTCGGACGCCACCATTTTTTTTTACCCTACTGCTACTCTCACTGGGCTGGCTTGTTGCCTGCCTCGGGTGTGCGTGCGCGATGCTACTCTACCAAAGTGACAATAAGCACTTGCACCTGCAATCACGGCAACAATCATGGTAAAGATGTCCGACCCCGAGCAAGCCGGGCTAGCATGTATCCAAGAACTCGGCCGTGTTGGACAGAGCCTGTTCTTTCTGTTACAATATTTTTTTTGCTTCTATCATTTCTTCTTAAGATGCAGTCCAACGTGAGCTCGCACGTCGATGTTTTATTACAAAACAGGAGAAGAAAGGGCGAGGTTCGAATAATGCCCGCCCCTATATCACCCAACAATATACATAAGGTATGCACAAAAGTGTGCTCTAAAGTACATGCGTACATGCAATAATCCCCCACACACCATGTAACCCAACCTTCACGCCTCGTCCATACACACGGCTTGCGGGAACGACGGAGTTTTGTAGTTCGCTTTTGTCTATCTCGTAAAAGACACGCGTCTGTGAAGTCGCATACAGAGAACACCGCACTTCCTATGCACTCGATACGACAGGCCTTCCTTGCAGAGGCGACACTTCGCCAGAAAGCGTAAGTCCATTGGCATGCAGACCTTGAGATTATGACTTGTAGGAGGCGATTACTTATCTGGTTACTGCGGCCAAGTGCATGCTTGATGATCGATTTTGAGTGTCGGCCAACAACACCAACAGCCCCTGCTGGGATGGTCAGTGAAATCAACTGGACAGGCAGCTTTAGCCTACTGTCTTGCTCTGCCTCAAGTGATTTGGTGCTCAGCCAACCACAAGGAATACATCACTCAGCTCATGCTGCATGCCTCCCCGCCATGGCTCCTGGCGGCATTCTGCTTGAACTACTTGTGGTAGGCTCGCTAGCCAGGCTAGTAGGCTTTGCCCATGGACACCCGATGCCTTGACAATTGATTGACAGACAGGCCGACGAACTTGAGTTGCATATTTACTACGCCCTGCCCGGCCTGGAATAGAAAATAGAAAAGCTTATCAGACAACACCAACGGCTTCTATCCGTTTACTTACAGTACGGTCCCTCGGAGCCGTGCGCTGTAATATTCCATTCAGCTCTGCCTGCATATGTCACCCACTTTTCGAGCAACCCACACACCACCACCACAGCCTCTCTCCGAGATGAGCATGATCTCGCTTCCGTCAAGCTCTGAGTATCTCGTCAAGCTAGACACTTGCAGCTTCTGTAGCGGATCATAGGCTTCTGGAGAAGTTGCTGCTTCTCCGGGCGGGCTCCCATTTAACCAACCAGGAACATGAACCCACATGGAGGATCTCGTACGGGTACGTACCCGGGGCACGGTGAGCTCACTGGTCCATTGCGATGGGCAACTTACCGGACTGGACGCATGTGTAGGTCATACATGTATATTGCCGGTTGGGTTGGGTGTGTTTTTGAATGATACGAGTAGCAGATTTCACCCCCTATTCCGTTTGAAAATCGAACAACTTTATTCCATACGTCGATCCAGTGATTCGTCCATCAACGAGCCGCAGGGGTAGTACTGTCGTTTTTGTAACCACCTGCATCTGGTATAAAACTGCAAGGGAGGTGCATTTGAGTTGATCGACAGCACCACCACCACTGCCAGCGTCTTGGACATCGCTGGTCAAGTCGCGCCACGTCTGAACCTCTGAGAAACGTACTTGTGACTTGCCTAGGTTCACGGAAGACTGCCCTGAACACGTCAAGTTTTGACAATCGCCATACAGCCTACGGTACAGACAGGCAATTTGACATTTGTTGATACAGGTCTGACGTGTGAATTGGTTGTGGCACAGGACCGGGCATGGAACGGACATACTGTACATGTACTGTATGCTATATACTAGCTACGATATGCACATGCGCATGCATGTCGGACTCGGCTCCCTCTCCCCTGAACCTGCAAAACCCTTACAATATAGAGTCATAGTCAGGACTACAGCCCAGATCTACTGCTGACAATATGGGAATTCATGAAGCGTGTGTTTTGCCGGGCACATACCGCCTGTGGTGAGTCGTCTCGTATCCGATCAAGACATCCAATGTTGCCAAATCAGTGTATTATTGCAGGTTGGCTTAAGGGGTTCAAACTCTAATGAGGGGAACGGAAGGTCTCCCGACTAATTCTCTTCAAGATGCAACCCATCTCCCCACGGCTTGACTGCAACTAGATGTTCTGGGCTGCCTGATTATTAAAGCTTATAAGGATGCATGCCTTTTGAGGTAGGTATCCGCGGGTTTTCCCATGGCTCCGTCCCCGTCCCATGCACACCCATTTGATTCGAACGCGTTCGTATTTTTCCCCTCTACGCGCAAATCAGACACAAGTAAGCTGGTAAGTACCAGGGCGCTTTCAGAACTACTATATTTCTTGGATATTGCAGTCGCGCTACCGGTAGCAGTGCAACATGAAATCGGTTATTATACTTCAGTCGATACCAACTAGGATCATGCGGCTATGGGTTTCTCTACAGTAGGGACTGCCTCCTGCTCACACAATGTTGTCTTTGGCGACGACGACGCCAGTGGCGGTTCATTAGCGGACCTAGGTACTGCTACTAAAAGACCATAAGGACGAGCGAGCCTTTGTTTTAGCCGCGCCGCCTACGTTTGTCCATCCCATAGCTTTTCGACCCCTGGCTGGCTTTCATTGCTGGCGTCCTGGGTTAAGTACTTCGGGTACGTAGGCTCTCTGGTGCTTCCAGTACCGCGCCTCATCAGGTGTCGGGTTCGATTGATGGTATCTGCTTGCCCTGGCTTCGGCCTGGTTTCCCTGCGCTTCCTGGATCATTTCGGGGCGACTAAAATAGCTGGGGCGGGTCTAACCTTCTCTGGGTAATTGGACTGGATCGTAGTCTTTGTCCATTTCGTCAGGATCACGATTGTCAGTAACAATAACCCTCTTTTCTTCCATGGAAGCTTTCCTCCTAGTTCCCAGTCAGCCTCAGCTCTCCTCATACTGCTACGCTACAGTATAGCCCTCTGGCTCTGGCTCCGGCGCCGACTCTGGCTCCCTTCCATTGCCCGGCTAGAAACACAGTGCAATGAAGGAGAAACGTAGCGGAGAAGGGGATAAAAAGGGAAGAACGAGACAGCGCATGCCACACGTCATCCGAACTGAGTTGTAGCCATTCCGGGTAGGATGGGACTGGTTCCATCGAATGTACCCATGAATTGATATTTTTTACTCCTCCCAGTCAGGCGGTGCGGGTGCATTGTCTCGAATAACGCCCCTCCCGCAGACAGGCAGCACAGGCGGCTTACACCACCACCTTTCCAGGTACTTCCCGATACTTCCCTTACTGTACCGATTCCCCATCTCATCATCCCATCCATCCATCCCACCCATCAATCAATACCCGTCCCCGGGCCCCGTCCCTCAGTTCACCTGTGTCTTCCAAAGAGTTTCTCTCTCTATCCACGGCGGCGGCCAGGCTGATACCAAATCTATCCAGAGTGATCAAGTGGTACATCCATACAGCACATGCCTCTTTATCTCCCCGTCTCTTTCTCTGCCCCCTGCCATTGTAGACTCCCGCCTGTGCTAGTTGTATATTCCAGTCTGCTGCGCCCCCCTGACTCTTACCTACGTATTTACCAAACATCGATACCATGCGCACCACATGCGCACACGGCCTTGTTCCCCCACTCCATCCATCGCTCTGCTCTGCGCCAACTGTGCCTATCTATTTGCTTTTTGGCCGCTGGGAGATGGTTCCACGACCCTCACCCTCACGCACGCATCTCGTCGATTATAGTCGCATCTAAAGCGCATACTCGTACTCCGTAGTTCTTGTTGTTGCCGGGTGGCCCAATGCGCTTGCTCTGTCAGGATGAGCCAAAGTAAAGCGGCTTTGTGTCATATTTCTGCCCAAGTCTCTTGGTACCTCTTGTAGACAGACATTCACGAACCCTGGTCCTGCTGTATGCTGCTAGTGCCCTGTTCATCAACGTCTAATAAGACCCGCTTCTTTGAGGAGACGCCGACCGACTCTCAACCAGCTTACCTGATTTTACCCACCTCTGACCCTGGGCTCCTCGCAACTTGAACAAGACGCTCAAGCAACGCACCAAGGCAACTTTTGGAGGACCCGAGGACCCAGGCTCCAGGGCTGTTGTCAAAACTACTACCTCCGACTGCCAGCAGGCTAATAACTAAACCAACAAGGTCGGGCCTACACTACCACGACCACTTACTTCATTCCACCCCCCGTTGAAACCACACCACGCACTCTCTCTTCTTCTTCTCAACCCACTGTCTGTCAAAGAAGGAGACCAAACCCTGGACTCAACCTTTGTATGCGCGTGGCTTCGTGTGGTCTTGGTTCTTGTGTTTCCTAAACCCATTTACGCTCGTTACACTTTTCTTTCCAACTCTCGCTTCTGCATCGTGTTGCACCTGCATTGGGGGTGGGAAGTTAGGTACAACAGCACATCCGTCCGGGCCTTTTTTGGTTTGAACTACCTACAGCCTAGAGCTTGCCACCGCAGCTCTCTGTGGCCTCCCTACTCGCGAGAAGACAAGATTCGTCTCATCTTATCCAACCGTCACCAATCTCCTGCATTCCAGCAACAGACGCACCTACTCGCTCCTCCGAATGGCCCTGTAACAACCCTCTTCGCCGAAACGTCCAAAGTCTATCCAATCCTCCCCGATCTGCAGCAGCGCTCCCGCTTCTTCTTAGCTCGACTGGGTCTGGTAGCTCCTGGGACTTCCCTCAGCTTCCCGTTGCGAAAAGAGAGAGTGTGTATAGGACATCGAGAGTTCAAGGGAAAAGAAGAAGGATAGTTGCATGCTGGGTTGCCGGTACGAGAGACGCAAAGAAAACCGAAGTACTCGCTTTTGGGCAATTACCGTGAGACAGACACCCATCGATAAGGCGTCGCTCACTTCCGCGCCCTGTCGGTCGTGACCTGTGACCTCTACACCAAGACTACCTTCGACGGGAGTACAAGGCTACATCTCAGATCAGTCTTCGTCGTCCCGGCAGCATCGCCGTCGTGATATAGCGACTGGGGCTTTATACCTATTTCACCCTCGATCCGAACACTCGAAACCCCATCAATCGCTTGGCCAGGCTTTGGCTCCACTGTCATTATCATGGCGCCTACAACACCACGACTCAAGATTCTCTCAGGTTCGTTGCTGCTCTTCCCCGTTTTGTCGCTATTCCGCATTACCCAATCTGGATATACCCTTGTGTACGCCAGCTGCCAGCTGTTTGGGAGCGGTACTACCCAAGTTTGTGAACGGTCCCGACCCTGTTCACATTCCTATCCTTGCCGACAGCTGCTTGTATACATGACCTTTCCTGACGCGCGCTCTTGCTTTCCCTGTCCAACCTTCTGTACCACCGATTGGGGGGCAGGGGCAAAAGCGCTTGCCTCCCTTTCCTTGTCAAATCTCACCCGTTGCCCACCATCTCCCTTTGAAATCTCCTTTTCGTTGAACCCTCCCACTCTCGTTTACTATCCCTAGCTCTCCTCGTGGAGACAAACACCCCTATGTGTCGCTTCTTCCGTTCGATTTCGCCATGGCAGAGTATGATGAACTAATGAACATATGTGCAGTGGGCGGCAATGCAGTCTCGGCTTTTCTGTCATGGAGACTACAAGCCACTAACGCTTGCGACGTAACGCTGGTGTGGAAGTCTGGGTTCGACAGCGTACATCAATACGGCATCTCGTTCAAGTAAGTCTCTTGTCTAAACGCCCGAGGGGTGAGGAGTCGAAGTCAGAGATTAGCTAACCCCTGAACCTCAGGTCCGATGCATTTGGCAACGAACGCTTTAAGCCGCGACAGGGTAGGTGTTCAGACGCGTTTGATTCCAATGGAGGGTTGTGATCGTGATGCTAACAACTTCTAGTTGTACGAACCCCCGAAGAGGCCGCACAACTGAAGGAGGGTGCCTTCGACTACGTCATTCTCTGCATCAAGGCCCTGCCAGATGTCTACGATATTGCTTCAGTAATTGATTCCGTTGTCACACCGCAACACACATGTATCCTCATCAACACTACACATACGCTGGGCATCGAGAAGGCCATCGAAGATAGGTTTCCGACCAACGTTGTGCTGTCACTTGTTTCCAACGCCCAAATCACTCAGCTCGGAGCTAGTGAGTTCGAGCACAGGGGGTCAACAGAAATTTGGGTTGGGCCCGCCAACGAGAACACCAACATCCCGGCGACGATATACAGGAAGATATGGCACAGGCTCTAGCGATGACCTTAAGTACCGGTCAAGTAGACTGTAAAGTGTCTTCCAACATTCGTCAACAGCAGTATGAGCGGGTCATCGGGTAAGCCAGACTATTTTATTTCCTTCATGTTGTTTTGATTCGGCTAATGATCTCTAGGCCTATCGCTTTCCACCCCGCCAGTGTCATTTTCGACACCTCGTCACACGCGGCTCTACTAGAGAAAAAAGGGTGTTCGTGAACTAGTGTATGGTGTGATCGACGAGCTCATGGTACTTGCAACCGCCCAGGGCTGCAGTTTTACCCCGAACTTTAAAGACAGCACTGTTAAAGAACAGTGTCAGCCTTCAGAAAGCGGCAGCATTATGTGGCAAGACTATATCGCTCGACGCCCAATGGAGGTTGAGACGTATCTGGGTTCCCCACGCGAGCTTGCCAGGCGGCAGGTGTCAAGGTGCCAACCATTGATGCACTGTATGCTATATTCCACCACACGAACATCACAAATCAACAGAGACCCAAGGAAGTTCCAGCTGCTTATCCTGCTCCGTCTGGTTCACCATCAGGAGGAGCCGGTCCAATGCCCCGCATGTCGACCAATGGACCCCCGCCGCAGCGTGTGATGCCCAACGGTATGCCGAATGGAAATGGCATGGGTCGAGCTGGCCCGCGACCGAGAAACTCGTCCAATTACACCGGTCCGCCTCCTGGCATGCGTCGCGGACCCCCGCCAAGCATGGGCAATGGCGGTCCGCCTAATGGTTACCGTGGCCCACCCAACGGCTATGCTGGATCGAGGCAGCCTTCAAGACGTGGATCGATGGAAGAGACGGATCTAAACGAATTCAGCCATTTGATGCTCTACGACGACATTGCCGAAGCTGGCCCGGATGGGGCATATCCTGGCGAGGGTTCCGAAATCGCCTTGCGAGAGAGGGAACTTCAACTTCGCCAGAGGGAGATTGCCCTCAAAGAGCAGGAAATGCGTTTTAGACGAGGTCCTCCTCCCGGCCCGCCCGGACCCCCTGGCCCTCGACGACGTCCAGGTCCGCCACCGTCCGTCCGTGGTGGTGCATTTGATGACGAGGATGAAGAATTGGACGATTTCTTTGATCCTAATGCCGTTCCGATGACGCCGATGATCGACCCCGACAATTTCGATATGATGAGCGTTACCTCGAGAAAGGCTCGGATGAATGCTCCCAATCAGAAACAGATACGACAAGACCCTGAAATGGGTAACGGAGGCAGTAACATGTCCGCCCGGAACAGTCGATTCGGCCGCCCTGGATTTGGCAGAAACCGTACTAGTCAAGTTGGTATGAATTCGATTCCTGGCCTGCACGAAAACTTCCTCGACGATACGCTCATGTCGTCGACATCCAACCGATATGCTGGTGTAGACCGAGGACAAATGCAAGCAGGCTCTAGGGCCAATTCTCTTACGGCACAACATCTGGACCAAATCTCCGGCCCAGGTGGCATGAGTGGCATGAACGGCCCGTTCCCACGACGCGTTAGTCACTCGCCTGGAGGCCCTTACAGCCCTTCGATCCGCGGCGGCAATGGACGGCCGTCGCCACCTAATGGAATGATGGGAGGACCTGGTATGAATGGTCGCCCATCTCCGCCGGATGGAATGCGACAACCGGTTCCTCGGTACCCCCCCGGGAAACGCGGTTGCGCCTCAGAAGGTGGAACAACGTGTCGGGGTGAGCGCCCTCCAACCACCGAAGCCCAAAAATGTACGGAGTCTGACCGGCAGTGCGAGCGCCAGCGCGGGGAGTGGTGATTCCATCAACCTCGAGTCCGAACCCTCTGCGCATAGTAGCCAGAGTAGCCTCGGCCCTCGACCGGCCGTCGGAGTCCGATAAGGTGCGCCGTCTCGAATATCGCTGCCGGCCTGTCCGACCGTAACAACGAGATGAACGTGACGACTGATCATGCTCGCATATAGACCACGGTTTGATTCGATCTTGACTCATGTCATCGCACCCTTGCACTTTGCAAGCGCGAGAATGTGCTCAGCAAGCACCTTTTTTAGACCCAAACGATTGGCTACGATTTCCCACAGCACACACTTGGCTTATTCGAGGTTATCTCCGGGGGTGGCATTCCCCCAAACACATAAGGCATCATTTCCTTTTTTGGCACGACGAAGCAGCAACTTTTTCATTTCTGGTGATATGCATTGGGTTGCGGGGTTTCGTGTTAGCAGTTCACATCATTTCCCCATTGTCAACATGGGCACACACACATTTCCTTTTTCCTCGGATCACGATGACACACGAACTAGAGGCATTTAAGGCAGTTAATGTCTAGTTTGCCGGACCCCCGAATTCTGGAGATACTCGGATGTGCTTCGGCATTCTTCGTCCTGGACGGACCTAATACTGATAGGGCCTAATTCCGTCCCATGAAGATTGGGCACACAAAAGGGGATAGGACTGTATAAAATTCTGGTCATGGAACCGATCTTTGGGTGCGTCTTGACGACTCTTGCATCGTGTTTTTTGGCCAAGTCGCACGTTTTTCTAGGCGTATCTGTTTTTCTGCGAAGGGAGTTGCGGAAGAAGGCATGTTTACGATTAGATCTGGATTCTGGTCTGCCTCCCTACCGTGGTTAGTCCCCCCTTTACTGGACAAAAACCATCGCCGGTATGAGGGGTTCCTGAGCCACCGCACCTGGGCAGCGAGAGTTGAGAAGAGAGCAGTAGTGGAGCATCTTGGCTTTTCATGACTATGGCACACACGCAGCGGCCGACATCCGCGATTTTCCTCTTGTTTCTACACTTTACTTCTATTTGAGTTCTAATATTCCACAAAAGGCCTGCCAAGGGGGAAGCTGGGGGCGAAACAAGTCCATGGGTGGTGATACAACATGGCAAATGGGGAGAAAGAGAGAGAAGAGCCGACTTTGTACAGAGAGAGCAAGGAGTTTTGTCTCGTCATGGCAAGGTGGTGCCGGATTGCAACACACAAAAGAGAGAACAAGACGTACTTAGGGAGCAAGGCTTAATGAAGGCCACTTTATTGCGACAGACACAGTAGGAAGGGCAAATACAATGAATTCGAGTGTAGAAAATAATAATGTAGGATATAATGCAATAGCTGTGATGGTGATTTATTCATGACGGACAGGCGTGCATAGATTAGCTTCAGCGCCACATGTTCCTGGAATAGGGGGTCAGGGGTGTCATTCACTGTAGACTTGGCCTTCACATTCTGGTCTGACTGACCATGTCCTAGCCGTCGGGTTGGTGTTGGCGGGCTACACTGCAGTAATGTCGCACAGCATTCGTTTCATACTGAGTTCTCATCTTTGGCCTACATTCCATGCGGCAAGCGGGTAGTACCTCACCTTAGCACTCGGAGAGAAGATTTCACGGCTTCGTCGTCATCGGCCTCCCTTGCTTACTTGCTGCTGACAACTTGACAAGTTCTTTACAGTTCAGGTAAGCGAGATGAGGGTGGCGTCTGATTACGCTTTGACACGGGAAAAGGGGTTGACATGTCGTCAGCAGAGATGAAAGGCCGTCGACGCCCGGTGTGGCTTGGTCGGCCATCCTCGGATAGACCAACGTTCATATCTTGTGTTGTTCAGATACTGGTCATATTAGATACCGAAGCACTTGCCCCTGGTGGCGGGATGTTTCTGCTGCTCGCGGAATATATTGACGGTGCGTGCCTCTGGGCTTTCGGACTTATGCAGGAGACGATGATGAGCTGAATGGTGTTGTGTATCGCTGTTGAATGGCCGTACCCCTCATTCTCCAGGGGCAGGAATGAATGATGGCTCCCTTAATTGCCTACCTACACTGATACGATCGGATACGGCATGTACATACATACCTACATAAGTACACTTGTATTAATAAATCAATCAATTTCAATGTTAACATGTCTGAATCATATTGATCGCAGGTATACGGTATGAGAGGTACGTACCTTTACATGCTGATGCCCAACCTTTAATTGGTTCAATAACGCGGCTTGTAGAGTGGAACCCTCCCCGTACAGAAAGTCATAATCCAATTGGTACACCAAATGACAACAACAACAACTCATTAGCTCCCCTCCGACGACCCTACCACGACATAACGAAACATCATCAATCAACGGGAAGTCTAATAAAAAGCCATTGAACCCTGACCAGTCTGTCCTCATTCAGCCGCAATCTTTTTTTTCTCATTCGGAAAGACAGAAGAAAACCACCATCCCCCCCTGCCGAATTCCGCTCGCTATGGCCTCGAGGAATTTCAACACGGGCAGCGGCATGACCACCCGGCAGTCGATAGCGCCGCAGAGTTCGGAAACGCGGTCAAGGCGCGGCAATTGGTGAGGAGTTTCTTATTTTTGGAACATCGAGTGCAAGACAAACTCGGTAGATCGGGAATTTAGCTGACCAAGACCGAACCCCCCGTCGGGGAATTTCACAAAAAGTCCCATCTCCATTCTCAGCTGGAGCAGCTCTCGTCCAACCTGGCCGATACCGAGAACCTGCTGCGCATGACGGCCGTGCAGGCCGAGGCCATGCGTGGGTTGGGCAGTTGGCACGGCGGCATGTAAGTAAATTTTGTTCTTTTTTTTTCCTTTTCTTTTTTTTTTTTCCCTTTTCTTTTTTCTTCTCTAGGCCTTTTGCTGTCTGTCTGCATCTATTCGGAGCTTGGAGAGTGAGTTGGCACTTCATTTGCTCATTCGACATCTGTGCACAGGTTTATGGCTGCGAGTAAAGTGCTGGGCGAAGAATCAGTCAAGGATACGCCACAGCAGAAGTGATGCTGGCACGTGGCTATGATCTGAGGCCGCACACATACTACTGGATGTTGCTATAGTTGCCTCCCTGCCAGGAACCACTTGATATGAGGAAGAGACTCTCGAGTGGCATTCTTTGGAGGGACATCTGACAATACCAGATGTCCTGTATGACCTAGGAGAACCATATGGTCACATTAGAGCTGGACCAAGATGATGATGAATGAATACGAGTCCAATAAGAACAACATCTGTTGAGTTTGCTTCCTTGCTTCCGATCAGCTCGGTTTTGTGTATCAAATGTTCGGCAGCTATCGATGCCATCATGCTGCTCTTGTTCTGTACTTTGGAAATCGCATGGAAGGACGAAGCTTTTGTCATAGTTTATGCTTACAGAAACACTATCAACTCAACTACAGGCGACCTTGCCTCTACGTTTCTAGAGATACTAATAGGGCGCCTCCTATCAACATACCCGACCGTTCCCCCCTTTTCCATGTTCGGCCGGCGAGAACCCACCCCCAGAACTCAAGCCTGCATACTTATCGAGGAGGTTACGTAGTAGTAGCCTACTGCTTCTTCTTCTCGCACTTCTCCTTCTTCTCGATGCTCTGCTTCCCCCAATTGCACATCCGCTCGGGCTTCCCGGCCCACGCGGCCTTCTTGTCCCCAATCATGAGCGCCTCGGATCCGCCGTCGTCGCAGGAGCGGTTGTACTTGAACCCGCACGCGAACCGCACCATGAGGTGCTTGTCGTGCAAGGGGCCGTTGTGCATCACCGTCCTCGTCACCGTCGCGACGGGAACGGCGCCGGCAGCCCACTCCTTGAAGTCGTGGCTCGCCATGAGCTCGCCGCCGTTGCTCTTGGATAGCACGGCGCGGCACTTTTGTTTGTGGATTGTTAGCAGATGACATGTACTTATCATCATCGATTCTCTGTCTATCGCGCATTGTGTGATGTAGATTCATTGGTGTAAGAAAAGGAGAAGGAAAAGAAAAGGGAAAATGGGAAATGGGAAATGGGAAAGGGGGGAAGGGGAAAGGGGAAAGTGGAAGGTGCTTACGACTCAGTTAAAGGTGATGTAATACTCGAACCTGGCGTACTCGTCCTCGCCGAAGTCGTTCGTCAGCCAGTGGTACGTCTTGTAGTGATACTCGGCGCCGAGCTTTTTCACGCTCCATCCGGAAAGCCGGGGGCTAACAACAGCAGCAACACCGCGTGCCGTGATGCCGGCTGTGCCCTCCTCCTCCTCATCATCTTCTTCTTTATCCACCGCTTCTGCCATCATCACCCCGTCGGGATGGTAGCCCTGTTCACGATCAGGCACCCGTTGTGGTCGGGGTGGCATTCGACCCAAGAGAAGGTCGGGAGCCTCTCCAGCACGGAGCTGGCGTTGCTCCGCATCATCAGGGTGTGGGGGGTTGCTACTGTGCAGCCAGCGGGCTTATTTCTCCATCATCGGGTGTTCCTCGTGAGACGCCAGGTTGTTGTTGGCAATGTTTCGGGCTGAGATGGAGAGGACCCCATCGTCGCCAAGAGTAGGAGCTGCCCGTGTTTGAGATGGGAGATGGAGAAGCTTACCCGCGAGCGGGAGAATGACAAAGAAGGCTCCGAAGAACGACACGGTAGTAGTGGTGGTGATGTGAAACGACGTCTTGTGTGAGAGTGCAAGACTGGTGATTGCCGGTACATTTCGAAAAGTATTGGATCATGAGGATGCCAGGGTAACCTCTTTATAACGACACCCTTTGGCATGTTCGACCTTCCTGATCTCATTCCCATCTAGGGCGTAAAGAAAGTAGTATACCAGTCCACCGAGGCATATTTCTTTCCAAGCCCCTGCGATTGGTGGAGAGTGTGTGGCTGGAGTTACAATTAGGTCACCAGCATAAGGCCATATACACTTTATTCCCTTAAGCCACAACCAGCAGCCTCACAAGTGGACCGGCGGATGTGTGAGTGTTTGGATCTCCCAAGGGTACAGCCTACTCGGCAGTGTCGCTTGTATTACTGTATGGTACCCAGCAGCTTGACCCACTCGATATACTGGCTTCGTTCGTATGTGTACGCTGACCTGCGCCTTTGCTTTGGAAGAGAATGAAGAGAAAATAATTATTAAGTGCGTAGATTCATCATAACAGCCAGTTATATCGAATAGCTGCCCGAAAAGATATTGAAATGCCATCGTCGCTAAGGGGACGGTGGCGATTCTAAGCCCCCTGGTGGGACAGTCTAGGGTGAAAGAACGCAAACAACCCAGCCCGAACTACGGATCCCTTATGGCAATAGGTTGCTTACTCCGCGAGGCATTCATATTAATTGCGCAGGAGCAGCGAGGACGATACCGAAGAGGCAAGGCATATTGATATTCTCGAAACGGATATGCGGTACTATTGCGGCCGTGGTCGTCATCAAGGAAGGAAAATCCTGCTAGTATAATATCAATGGTATATTCTTGACCAAGCCCGCTTTAGCTACATCACTAGCCAGCCTCGGGTAGGGGCTGTCCATGTAAATGGATGTGGCATGTGCCCGAAAGATGGCTTGGAAAGCCTCCGGACATATTTTCCAGGCCGCGGCCTTGCATTCCAAAGGTGATGTTGGCGGAGCTCATCTTGCTTAGCAGCAGTCGCAGCTCGTCGACCCAGAGCCGGGCGCTGATGTATGAGGAGCGGCCATACGTTGCATTGCTGATGGGCAGCGTGACGGCCCGCTCCAGCCCGGCTCGCATCTGCTCGGCGACGACCCCTTTCCAGGATGGGTACTTCCAGCTCGGGCGGGTTAACCCGGTCATTCTTCTGTGTTGAATACGGTGAGCGGCACGCAGAGGTTGCCGAGTTGGGGCTCCCGGATCGCAGACTCGCGACGCCTTCCAGGCGAAGATCTGGTCATTGGCGTCAAAGATCCTCCGCTCCAAGCCATGGCTAAGTTCGTCGACGAAGAGTCCGTCCACGGCTGCCTGCGTCCGGTACTGGTTCGCCATGGACACGGGCGCCGCGAACATGAGCTGCGCCCGGTACTATCCCGCATGTATCGCCGTGGCCAGCTGCCCTACCACCTCTCACATCATCAAGCACGCCTGTTTCGAACAAGATGCGAGTGCAACGCCACCAAGCGGCTGACAAGATAACCAGTATACCCACTGGCCATTATGCAACCAGCTAGATGAATAGTGCATACCGAACACCAACGATGCGTCTGGATAGTCTTTGGACTGGTCCAGCCTGGCACATATGCCAATTGCGTAGATTCCATAGACCTGTAAGTGACTCGGCCTAACAATTAGGCCGATGTTGAAGCAGCGAAGCAACCGTCCCAAGAACTTAAGCAGTACGCGAGAAATGTTCTTTGCAGCGATCGGAATAAAGAGTTTCGCACCCGACAGGAATCGCTTTCGTATCTGGAACATGAACGCGGAAGCCCAAGATCGAAGTCATAGTCCACCAGGATTGGTCTCGAATAGAGCAGCATTCTGCCCACAACAGCTACCAATCGAACACACAGTCAAGCCGTTCTGGTCATACCCAGCGCGCCCTGGATGGCAACAAATAGCCGGTATACCAACTTTCACAGGTAAAGCTTGCCATCAACATAGAATCCCTTACTTAAAAGGCCTACAAAGAGATATAAAGGTCATTGTTGAGCGACAAATACATTGTGATGCATGTGGACCTTTTTCTGACCTATATATACCAGTGGTAGACTCGCGTATCAAAGCTCAGTAATGGTATACCAGACGAGTGGAAACATCCCAAGCAAGTTGAAGCTAGTTCATACCTATTACGCCATGTGTAAAATATACCACTACGCCTATGTTTGCATGCCATGCGGCAAAACATACAAACGGCTGATGCCGGGCGCCTTCGACGAGACCACGGGGAGACTGAATACGGCTGGGTCGACGTGCCCTGAAGTGGCGTTCCAACTCAGCCTGGGCACCAGCCTCGATGAAGAGCTAACGCTTGAAAGCGTGCACTGGGCAAGAAGAGCGTGCTCACTCCGAACTGGTAAAACTCCGCCGGAGGTTGTTATCATGCCTGGATGGTGTAGTGCGGCTTGCCGAGACAAGCACCAGATCTGTCGGAAACCATTCAGATCCTCGCCACCTGAGTTCGTCGATGGTAGTGGCTTGACAGCCAAGAAACCCCTGGGGGCATCTTAGAAGATGTATATAATACGAGAAGCCGACTGGTTGGGAGAGAGCACTCGACTTGAATCATATATATAGACTGCCGGAAAAGTATTCTGGAAATTGAAAAACAATCAGGTTTTATACCCGATATTGATTCCACTGGGAAACAACTCTCACGCATGTGCAAAGTGACCCATGTTATGCCATGGTATGGACCGGACAGGTCACACATAAAGGAGTCCTTTCGATATGCCCTCAAATAAGCTCTTCCATTTCTCATGGGCAACCATAAACCGCGTGTAGGCGCGGAAGAGGCTGCCTGCAAATTTGGCTTTTTGGATACTTTGTCATCATCGGGCATCTTGTAAGGACAAGAGTGTGTTCTCCTTCGCCTCAGTCCCAGGCATACGGAACCCCAACCCCTGGCCACTCGCCGAGGCGGTTTCGCCATCGTCACCCTCAACTCCGATTGAAAACTAATTTGAAGCCTCACAAGACAAGCCGCCGTGGCAGCTCATCCTCGACCAATTGCTGTCTGTCGTCCTTGCTGAAGGTTGGGGTCAAAGCCGCCTGACAACGCCAAACCGGATGGCTGAGATGGAGAAGAGGAGGGCCTGCACGCTGGTACGTCAGCTTGGGGGGATATGGAAGGGCCATGCTGGTCCGCCTCGCTCAGATTTCTGTTCTTTGCATATTTTCGTCATGCACTGAAGACTAGAGTCAACAGCTCCATGTAGCTCGCAATTGAGGTTTTCTTCCCTGCAAGGCTAGGATCAAATGGTTCGACACTTTGGACAAGAGGGAAAAGAAAAAAGGGTTGTGCTGCAGCAATGCTGCATCACAGCTGCCGGGCATGACATCCGTAAGTGAACAGGTCAGCTATTCGGTGTCTTTTATAGCGATAAGTCTTTACTGCTTGGGCAAGCAGATGGCAGTTTGTGGAGATCAGTAGATACTCTTCCAAAAGGCATACTTCAAAGGGCAGAAGTCATCGGTCAAACGACGCCGGGAAGTAGACCATGCTATCAACCGGCGCATCCTAAGACTGCTTACTGCCAGATGCCGTACTGCGTTGCAGACAGAGCAAATCAGAATGTGTGCAAGAACATATTAGAGAGTCCGTAAATCGTAAATCGTCGATTGTTTCTGTTTCTATTTTCCGAGCTGCAAAAGAGAGAAAGACAAAATTGTGAGTGATAGAAAGAAAGGAATGTTGCTGCTTGGTTGAGCGCGTCCCTCTGAAAGTAAGCGCGTTCTTGCTATGTTCGGGCCTAAGCCACCATTGATTAGCCCCACCTTTAAGTTGGCAATTGATGAGGCTGAGCTGTGACTTTTCCCATCTCGAAACGAAGAGAGCTCAAAGCACCAGTCAACCTTTCAACACAAACAGACCGGCCAAACTACCTCGCCTTCTCATTCCTGTTCGCATACTTGAGGCCAGAGCCTCTCCCAATTCGGCACCATGGTACGCAGCCCTCCCCCTTTCGACAGACAATTTTGGCATCCCGTCCCCCTAAGCTAAGCTAACCAACCCCCTCACCCTACAGGCGCGAAACAGTGAGAAGGCTCAGTCGATGCTGTTCCGCTTCCGCGAGGCGCAAGCAGCGGACCTGGGCATAATCGACGCCGGACGCACGAGGCGGCCCAAGGTCATCACCGAGGTGGACTCGATCCCGTCGTGCGAGAAGTGGCGGGGCCAGACCCTCAAGGAGATCTCGCGCAAGGTGTCCAAGATCCAGGACTCGGCGCTGAGCGACTACCAGATCCGCGACCTGAACGACGAGATCAACAAGCTGATGCGCGAGAAGCACATGTGGGAGGTGCAGATACGGAATTTAGGGGGGCCGAATTACATGCGCGGGGGCGGCAAAGTCTACGACGAGACCGGGAGGAGATACCGGGAGGAGGGAAAGGATACCGGTACTTCGGGCGCGCCAAGGAGCTGCCCGGCGTTAAGGAGCTCTTCGAGGCCGCGACACAGAAGGGCCGGGAAGAGAAGTCCCTGGAGAACCGGGACGACCTGAGGAAGGCGGTCGATGCCAAGTACTACGGATACGCGCCGGACGAGGAGGACGAAGCGCTGCTGCAGTACGAGGCCGAGAAGGAGAAGGAGGCCTTCGACACGTTATTCAACCAGGGCGGCGGCAAGGGCGAGGTGCCCAAGGGTGGGAGTCTCTACCCGGCGATAGTGGTGACGGGAAAGGCTGGGAGCTGCCCACTCTGCAAGAAGTCCAGGACGACCTGATGGATAGGAGGCGGAAAAGACTTCTGGATCAGATTCAATAGTGCCGTGAGAAGAGCATGTCCAGGCGGCGGCGGTATCGCGAGGCTGTCGTGTGATATTTTACACAGCGGGCTCAGTTCAAGGGCCTGTACTTGACAGTTTCTTGGAGTTCCAGGAGTTGGGTGGCGTTTGGGGATTATTGCAACTGGTTTTGGTGAGCAGCATGATGTATTTTTCGTGGTATAGTGCTATTCTGGAAGTCCAGAAGAAAAGGAGGCCTGGCTTATTGAAACTTCTGATTTACAATATTTACAGCAAATCACACATAGTAGCCTACCATATGGTCTCGATGCTCTGTAAGCTCCAGGTTGACTGCCTCATGACAACTTGTAAGATCGTCTTCTGCGAACATAGGTAGGTTAGCCTCTAGGTAGCTCCTGAATTGAGCCGGGGACAGGGGAGGCGGGGCTGCAGGGCTGATATGGCTTGAATTGGCTTTGCTTCAGGCCGTAGCTCTCAGCTGCCCCACCAAAAAGTCCCTATCGATAGAGAGCTTCGCCATTCCAACCAGTCCAGTAGCAATCACGTTGTCGTCGCATTGCCCGCCGCGGTGACAAGACTGACTCTTATTCCAAGATTTTTGCAGCAAACATACCAATCCACACACCTCGTTCGAAAGGGTAACAAATACATTACGTACAGCCAGACCAACCAGCCTCTATTTTCTAAACTGCAAGAGAGCCGAGCCCGAAGAAAAGAAGAAAAAGAAGAAGCAATGGCCACCCACCGCGCCGACGCGCGCCAGTTCGTCGACGAGCGCGGCTCCGCCACCATCGCCCTGACGCCCAACGGCCTGAACCCGTCCACGATTCTGGAGAAAGCCGTGCGCGAGCGCATCGTCGAGTCCTTCTTCTTCAAGGACCAGTGCTTCGGCGTCAACGAGGCCGACATCGTGGACCGGGTCGTGCGGCACGTCCGCTTCGTGGGCGGCACGTACGGCTCCTCGCAAAAACCTACCCCTTTCCTCTGCCTCGCCTTCAAGCTGCTGCAGCTGGCGCCCTCGGACGCCGTCCTACACGAGTACCTCGCCTTCGGCGGCGACAAGTTCAAGTACCTGCGCGCCCTCGCCCTGTTCTATGTCAGGCTGACCCGCACCGCGCCCGAGGTCTACCGCACGCTCGAGCCCTACCTCGAGGACCGCCGCAAGCTGCGCCGCAAGGCCCGCGCCGGCACCAGCCTGACGTACGTCGACCAGTTCGTCGACGACCTGCTCACCAAGGACCGCGTGTGCGCCACGAGCCTGTGGCAGATGGGCAAGCGCGAGATGTACGAGGACCTCGACCAGCTCGAGCCGCGGGTCAGCCCCCTGGGCGACATCGAGGACCTGCTCGACGACGACGATGACGATAATGGCAACAAAGACAACGATGACGAGGACGACGTCGAAATGACAAATGGTGGTGGTGGTAGTAGTGATGATGGTGCGAGAAATAGCGACGATGACGAAGGCGAGGTAAGGGAGGATAGTGAGAGGAGGGACAGGCGGAGCAGCAGTGAGGATCGTCGAAGGAGCCAAGACCGGGAGAGGTCAGAATCACGAAGTCGGCACGGATCGAGAAGTCGAGACGAAGAGTCGTAAGAAACCCCAAGAGGAATACGATTTCCAAGTCCGCCTGTACACTTCAAGCCCCTTTACGGAGCAATATGATACCCCTATAAATCAACCAACCCCTTAAAATGCTCAAAACCATAGTCTGTCGAGAAAGCTTCCGGGTGTGTTATAGTTGATCTTCTATTCCTCAAAGAGTTAATCCTAACCTTGGTCTATGACCAGTCTCATTCAACATACTGAAGTCACCCTAAATTAAAAATGCAGTTCCCGTCCCAAAACCATCATCAGTTCCGCCCTTTCCACGTACCATCGATGGACATACTACAGTCTATCGGGTTCCGCTGGAAATTCTCGCCATTCGTACCTTTCTCGTGATCTAACATTTACCTTTCCAATTCTCACCAATCCACTTAACCATCATGTCCGTCATGCTAAGCTCTGAGTACGGTTTAACGTCATCAGTCTGGTAGTCGCCGCCGCTGTAGCGCAGCGCCGCCAGGACGTAAGGCTGGGTGTAGTCGACGAAAACGAGATCCACCGTTGCGGGCTTGCTGCCATCAACGGGGAAATCAATCGGGGTCTGAATACAATTGGGCACCGCATAGAACTGGAGCGGCGCGTGCTCTGTGTCATCGCCGTCGGTTCCAAAGTCATCTGATGTGGTGTAGCCGCCGATCAGATCAGGCTTGTTGTTGGCTCCTGCGTTGTCCTGGTTGCTTTCAGCCAGGGGCTTCTGGCCCGAATCTTCTCCGAAGCGCATGCTGGTTTTCTCAGGAGCAGCATCTACTTCAAAGTGTGGGCGGTTTCGGAGAGACCACTGCTCGGGACTGACGAGGTATTTGATATCGAGGGCAGGGTCTGCTTCGAAGGCAGCGACTTGGCCACCGCGGTTGAGCAGGTCAATGATCTTCTTGGCTACATTATAAGGTACGTCAGGGATGTAGTTCCATCGACTCAGGAACGGCGACACTATAAACGTCGAGTCGGTAGTAAAAGCTCCCTTGAAGATATCGAAACGAACCATTCCGGTGTTCGCAATAGCCAGTCTCGGAACGTCTTTCCTTTCCTTGTTGCTGACCATGTCAGGGATGACCTGATCCTGGAGCCAGGTGAAGACACTGGAATTGCTAGGGAACTCTGCACGGCTCATCCACAAGTCTTGCGGAGCACAGCCATAGGCGTTGTCCAGTTTCAAGGACTTTCGACTCTCTGCAATTAGTTTCGTAACATTACGACCCTTCTCTGTGGGAAACGTAGTCTCGTTCAAGCCGGTATGGTAGTGGAGTCCATATAAGTTATTGTCGATGTAGCGTCTCTTGAAGGACACTGATGCTGCCTCGGTCGATACATCTGCGGCTTGTGCTATCGACTTCTTGTTAATGCCGTCCATAGACACCCAGCCAATCGTCTCCATGTAACGACCACTTGCAATGGCAAATGCTTTGTCGTCGAACTTTCGCGCATCTCGGACGTGAGCATGACCTCCGAAGAATGCGATCGGGGTGTACCAGTTCTGGTCTCGGATGACTTTGTAAATCAGCTCAAACTCTTTCATCCGAAGCCCGACATGCCCGGCGACGACAAAAAGGTCGGGCTTCTCTCGTATCGCCTGCAAGAACCAATCCTGTTTGACCGTCTCCTCCACCTGTTGCACGACGCTGTTGTTGGCGCCCCGGTCGAAGTCGAAGATGAAGCCAAACGCGACGACGTTGAGCCCCTGGTTTTTGCTAGTGAACTTTCGGTACCGCTGTGCCTGCGGAATTTGATTGCCGGTCTCGGGCTCTATGTAATCCAGGTTGGATGCGAGATACGACTCTCTGTAGTTGGGCACGGTAGTCTCGTGTTCGCGCAGGACGGATGAGGCTTGGTACAGCTCGTGGTTGCCGGTGCAGATGACGTCGAGGGGCTGCTGGCGGAGTATATCGGAGGTGTATTTGCCCTTGGGGTCCGAGGCGTCGTACAGGCCGTTGCCCTCTATCCGATCGCCCGTATCGATGACAAGGAGATCGACACCTTGCTCATCGGCCTTCTTCTTCATGTGCTCAGCAAAGGAGATGTAATCGCCCCAGTCAGCCGAATACTGCGGCCTATCCATATACCAGTGAGCATCACATCACAGAGTGAAAGGGGCACAGGGAAAAAGAAGACATCGATAGAAGGCCTTACTCTTGTAGATGACCGCCATGCCAGCCATGTGTATCTGTGGTATGTAAGAAGTTGATTTGACCCCATTCCAAGTCTCGCATGGGCGCGGCAACGGGCTGAGGAGCTCCAGGCTGGGCAGCTCTGGCTACCGTCGCCAGCGACGCAGCTACTAGTGTAGTGTCGATGAACATGATGATGGGATGGGGGTGCTGGACTGGAATACGTCTAAGCCATCGAACTCTAAAAACCAACGAACGCTTCGACAAGCACGAGTTTTTTCACTATTAATAAAGAACAATACCTAGAATGATCAAATATGATTATGAGGAGAGAAAAGCAAAGCCGCGTGTCACTGTGTATGAGATGTGTAGCTCGGTGTTTGGGACGGATCAGAAGACGGATGACCCTGAGGGAACCGTTGATCAGCTGCCTCCATGCCTGTAGTGTACCTGCGTCATTCACCTGCAGCGTGATAAGCTGCTGCCTCCAACCAATTGCCCGATAAGTCTACATGTAGTGGGCCAGGCCTGTTAGGCTATTGGGCAGCTAACCTTAGGCTACTGGCTACCTACCAAGTACTACCTAGAATGGACTAGGTAAGTTGGTAAGCTCAGGCAACGCACCCGTTACCGGTTGCGAAGCTCAAATGCGAATTCTAGGTACTTTACGCTCGCGATTCCACCAGGCTGTATTAGACGCTCTCATACTTAGAGCGACAAACACATCTGAGAGGGCTACATGTCTGCACATGTCAGGCATTTCCGCTCCAAGATCCCTTCAGGGGTCTTATCATCCCTGAGGCTGAGAAGGACGTCCCCACTACGACTGGCATCGTCGAGTCTACAGACCAAGACAAATGCCTTCATCGCCGGAGGTAAGTTCGCATTGCCACGAAGAAACGCAAACCACCCCGTTTTCGCAATATATCCTTTCAGGACTAAGCATTGAAACATAGTGGACGAAGCAACCCCCCCTCCGCCTCCGGATGCGTCGCGAATCCGACTCGCTGTGAAAGACAACATCGCAGCTCAGGGCCTGCCGACGACATGCGCCTCGCGCATCCTGACGGGCCACGAGGTCCCCTTCACCGCGACCATCGTGACGCAGATCCAGGAGCGGCTGGGCGCGGAGCTCTGGGCAAGACCAACATGGACGAGTTCGGCATGGGCACGCACTCGACCCACACGCCGTACGGCAGCGTCGTCTCCCACCACCGCCACCTGCTCGAGGGCGAGGGCGAGGGCGAGGGCCGCTCCGCGGGCGGTAGCTCGGCGGCAGCGCCGTGGCCGTTGGCCTGGGCCACGCGACGGTGGCGCTGGGCACCGACACGGGCGGGTCGGTCCGCATGCCCGCGGCCTACACCGGCACGGTCGGCTTCAAGCCCTCGTACGGCATGCTCTCGCGCTGGGGCGTCGTGCCCTACGCCAACTCGCTCGACACCGTCGGGCTCCTCGCCCGGGAGGTGGCGCCCATACAGGACATCGTCCACGCCGTGTGCATGGAGCACGACCCCAAGGACCCGACGTCCCTTCCGGCGACGGTGCGGGAGAGGTGCGTCTCGGTGCGCCAGTACTACCTCTCTTCTCGAAGGACGCAACCACCACCACCAGACCTCCAGTCGCAAGGTCTACGCGGTTTGACCTTCGGCCTGCCAATCGAGTACAACATTGAGGAGCTCAGTCCCCGTATCAGGGACGGATGGCTGCAGGTCGCCGACAAAATCAAGGAGCAAGGAGGCCGCGTCGTCCCGGTGTCTCTTCCTTCGACCAAGAGCGCGCTCTCGGCGTACTACGTTATTGCGCCTGCCGAGGCGGCCTCGAACTTGTCCAAGTACGACGGCATCCGCTACGGCAAGCGGGCTTCAGCTTCGGCCGAGGATAGCAGCGACGCCCTCAACGGCATCCTGTACGCCAAGACGCGCGGCGAGGGCTTCGGCCCCGAGGTGAAGCGGCGCATCCTGCTGGGCTCCTACACCCTCAGCGCCGAGGCCGTCGACAACTACTTCAAGCAGGCGCAGCGGGTGCGGCGGCTCGTGCGCCGCGACTTCGACCGCGTCTTCCGCCTGTCCAACCCGCTGCTAGAAAACGAGCACGACGACGACGACGACGGCAGCAACAAACAGCAGCAGCAGTTCGACCTCAGCGACATGGACGAGTCCGTCCCGCTCGAGTCCAAGCTCGGCCCGGCCCAAGTCGACTTCCTGCTCTGCCCGACGGCGCCCACGACGCCGCCGAAGCTGAGCGACATCGCGAAACAGACCCCCTTCGACTCGTACATGAACGACGTCTTCACGGTGCCGGCCAGTCTGGCGGGTCTGCCGGCCATCAGTATCCCCATGGCCCTCCCCAAGAGCGAGGAAGACCCGGTAGACTTCGGAGGTGTACAGCTCATCGGGCAGTTCTGGGATGATGCGAGATTACTGGCTGTAGCTGGGCATATCCGGTCTAAACAGCAATAGTAGCTTGAATATATCAATGTATAGCCTCCCCTTAGGGAATGCTGCCGAAGCTTATAACACAGAAGTGCGAGTGTATATTCGAACTGAAAGAAGTGTGTAAAACCATGTCACATTTGATATCCTCGAGGTACAAGCACTCCCTTACAAAGTGACTTACCCCTGTGTCCGCTGCTCAATATAGCAAAATAGTGGCTTGAGAATCGTACTTGTGCACCAAGCAGAGAGAAGAAGCAGCCCCTTAAATCACTTCATCGCCGCCCGTCAAAAATTAGATATGTAGTTTCGGATTCAATACTCGCTCTACCAAGCATGAGTGAAGAGAGAAAAACCAATCAAATGAAACAAAAAGCCATGAGTGTACTCCAACAAACACCAAAAAAAACAAAAAACACGGCACGCCACTTCGAGAAGAATCCAACGTGCTATGCCACACCATACACCATACTACTACTACACAACATCCACAATATGCAGCAACCACAACCCCTGAACTCACCACCAACCAACGCTTTTCGCCATGTTTGCATGCAGACATTCATTTAACAATGCACCGCAAAGCAAAATGCAAGTGAGAAAAAATGACAACCAGGCAACAACTCATACAGTTGTACCCAAAATCCCAAAATTAGACGCCTTGTTCCACACCCTGTAGAACCCCCCTAAAACATGTCGTCGTTATAGTCAAGAACCCCCTTCCGTATCCATTCTCCAGGTGAATGGTCCGCAATGCGAAGAGCCAAAATACCCTCTTCTTCCAAGTCAGAAACGTCCGTCTCCTTCCCTGTCTTTCATGCAGCCAAACCGGCGGTACAAATGAAAAATGCGCAAGTTGGCAGGTATTATGCCGAAAGTTGTTTTTTTCGGTGGTATCTTGTATGTGAGTTTGCCTTTGTACAGTGAAAAGGAAAATTCGATGCAATGAGTGGAAAATGATGCAAGATGCCAAATCACTTCTTGTTGTTTTCGTATTCGTTATTGTTGTGCTGCTCTCGAAAGTAGCAACTTACTTCAGGGGGGAAGTCTGCGCCGAGAAGCCTAGACCCGGAGAATGGGCTTCCTACGCGCCAGGAACGGGCTGGGCATCTCATCCCTTCTCAGGGTCCCAGATAGCTGGGGGGTCGAGGGTGCTGTCTTGGCTTCGGTTCCCAATGCGATCCTTAAATGCGCGCTTGGGGCTGATGTTCATGTTGCCATTCTCGACGCCGCGTCCGCCAGCGCGAGCTTGCTGTAACTCTACCAGGGTGCGCCCCTTCAGGTTGTTCTTAGCCGTGACCTTGCTAAGGGCTGATTCTGACTGCTGGTCCTTCAGCGAGTTTTTGCGCTGGATGCCGTTCTCCCCATTGTTAAGCGAGTTCAAGTTGGCAGCAGAGGGGATCTTGCTGAGACGACGGTTGGGGCGAGTTGCCACGCAAGGCACAGTTGCTGGCCTTGGATTGCAGCTCGGGAATCGATGAGTTAGGCGGCAAAGAAGGAATGGGCTTGTTAACGTTGTTGAAACCACCTTGCTGAGTCCTCAAGCGGCCCATTGGAGCCGTCTTGGTGGCTGGAAGGATAGGCCGTTTTGGGCCAAAGGGGTTCTTGTTGGATCGGACGTTGCGAGTTGGCGATGGAGCCAGCGGCTCATCGTCATCTTCGGACTCCGAGAGGACCGGATCGGCATCTCGGTACTTTTCGTTGTCGGCTTCGGCAAAAATGGCCGGCACGTTGGACGAAGGCACCTTAGTAGCGGCGTTGCGGCGCGGTGATAGGGACAAGGCGGCAAGGGGAATAGGTGATGGGGATGCCATTTCGATATCCATGGGTGTTCCGAGGGGACCAGCAAACATGGTCTGAGCTCGGCCGAAGGGGGTTCGGTTGGTCTTCTTGGGAGGCGCAGGCTCGGGGGAGTCGATGGAGAGTTCGGTGATGTCAGTAGTCGAAGGGAACTCGCCGTCCAGATCTGTGCTCGCTCCGCCAATCGACTGGGGGTAGTCGGACTTGGCTGACGAGGTGAACTCTTGAGACTGTTGGACGTTGGCGAAAGTGACGGCCTTCTTTTGCAGTTCCTCATGAACTCGCGCTGATACTTCAGCTTCGAATCTTTGTCGGAGCTGCTCCATCTCTTCACTGACCAGGCGGTCGATTTCCAAGCGAGCCTTCACCTCCCACTCTCTCCGTAGACCATTCTCAATTTCTTGTCTTACAAAGGCCTTCTCGTTCTCCAATTTGCGCTCGGCTTCCTTGAGTTTCTTCTCCAGCGCATCCTCCTTTATTTTCACCAACTTGCCCATATCTACCACTTCACGCTCCTTGCGCATCAAACGGACGACGGGCATATTCAGCAAGGAGGCCGTGTCCGGTCGGCGGTCTGGGTTCGTCTTCAAGCAATCTCGGATCACTCCCATAAGCTCAGCCGAGTAGATGGCAGGCAAAGGTGCTATTTTTCCCTCCTTGATCTTCTGGACCAGCTGGAAGTGTGATTTCGCGTTGAAGGGGGGCTCCTTCGTGCACAGCTCGTACATGATGCAGCCTAACGACCAGATGTCCGACTTGAGGGTATACCGCTCAGCGGCACAGATCTCTGGGGACATATAAAACGGGGTACCGACGTATGTCGAGGCAAAGTCGTGTGACTGCATTACTTTGGACAGACCAAAGTCACCCAACTTGACCGAGTTATCCTCTCCCAGGAAGACTGTGGTTGTATCAGCAATTAGTCGCCGGCCACGGCAGCATACAATGGAGATGATGCATCACTTACCATTCTCAGGCTTTAGGTCACGGTGGAGGATAGTCATTCCTCCTGGTGGGATCTTAGGCTTCGCGGTCGCGCCAAGTCCCAGAACGTGCTTGCCGACATCCGGAGGGTCGATGCCGTAATGACACCTGTAAAGGGCGGTGACGAGCTGTGAAAAGATGCTCCAGACGAAGGCTTCCTCGGCGTGTTTGTTCTGTTGGGTGAGTTCTCGAATGACTCGGCCGAGATCGCCGTTGCCGCAGTATTCCATGTAGAGGTGAAGGTCTTGGGAGATCTTCAAGTGTTCTCGGTGGTAGTATCCGACAATGTTGGGGTGTCGCAAGGATGACAGGATTTGGAATTCGGCGTGTAACTGTTCCCGTTCCTTCTGGGACATCTTGAGGTAACTGATCTCTTTCCGGCAGAGGACCATGCCGTCGGCCTTCCTCCTGACCTTGCGGATGATACCAAAGGAGCCATGGCCTGTAGTGGGTGAACAGCAGCGGTTAGTACAGTCCGTGGTGGTTGAGTGTGTGCCAGAGGAAGCGATGAGATGTCTTACCAATCTTCTCCAGGCACTCATATCTATCGGATTCAGTCATGATGAACCGGCAACTTCACAAAAAATGGGATGGGGGGTGTAGCTGCTGTAATTGCTGTGCCATAAGCTACCTTAAGGATACAAGCCAGGGCAATCGGGTTAGTAGTCGTCGTCGTCGAGTCGACGTTTGAAGTGGTTGCTGAAAGCAAGTTTTTTCTTCTCTGCTTGGAGTGATAGATGGTTGAATAGGTGTAGGTATCGGGAGTGCAACAGAAAAATAAGTTGTTGGCTGCTACGGGCAAGTTAAGGAAAGTACAATGTACACAAGGAATGCCTCTGCGGTGCTGTTTCTCCTTGCGTGAAAGGCAGGGCCACAGTTGGGTTGAATCATTCACGACCGCCCCATGTTGATTTCGGGCAGCTGGTCGACCAAGCAACAGCACTTTTGCCCGGGACTACAGAAGGAGCTACTGCCAGCTACTGCCATGTTTGGGCGGGTCCAATTGGGAGACGCCTGACTCTCGTCCCGAACCTCCTGCCAACCAACTGCCACTAACCTTAAAGGCCAGTAACCAAGTGGCAGCAATTGAGAAGCTCGGGCCAGCACGGGGCTGGTTACCTGCCTGCAGCATCACAGCAAATCAATACCACGTCGACTGACGTAAATTGTAAGACCCTTTCTTTTTTGCCCATGTTGATTGAGGAGCAACGTCGGACGTATCAAGAATGTATCAAAGATCGTCAATTGCGCAAAGCGGATCCTGCTTCATCAGCACGCGGAGAGTTGTTCCAAGTATTGCCGTTTGCTTCTTCTCCCGCAGAGCACACGCATCGATATAAAGAATGCCCGATCGATGGCGTTGGCTGGAGCGACGTGACTGGCCTAAAGCTATTACTGGCAGTTCGACTCAGTCCAGCCAGTGAGTAACCCCACCATGAGATCGCCACAGCTATGAGCCATGTAGGTAGGCACGTTATGAATTGTATGAGGTAGCTATCGCCGATTGGAGGTCTTCATGACAAGCCGTCCAAACGTCTCCTCTTATTTCCCCAAAAGGAATATTACCAAGCCGTTTCAGTTTCAATCTTCTTCCCGGTTATTCTATCTTAATAACCTAGTATATATTCGCAATCATGGTCCTCCGCAAGCACGAGCTCGAGGCCAAGCTGAAAGATGACATGCAACTGGTGAAAAGCGGTGTCCTCCGGGACGACAATCCGCTCGACGACAGCGAGGAGTTCAAGGAGCTCCTCCTGGCCTGCCGGAGAGGCGATCTCAAGCGAACTCAGGAGCTCATATCGGCTGGTGTTAATATCAACGGCAAGGATAGGTTTGATTACACCCCGCTCATCATAGTATGCAACCTACAGAATACTGTGTTATAATTGCACTGGATCGGAGATAAGTGAGATACATATTCGCTGACTCGTCGTCATACAACAGGCGAGTCTCTGCGGCCATTTCGAACTGGTGCAGCTGCTTCTGGAGTCTGGAGCCCTGGCTGAGCGAGACACCTTCCAAGGAGAGCGCTGCATATATAACGCGCTCAATGATAAGATACGGAATCTGCTGCTGCGATATGACTACTCCAAATCCACAGATCCCCTGCAGCCATGGGCCGCTCACCTCACATCCCTCCTGTCCAAGGAATCTCCCAAAACCTCGGATATCGAGGTGACGGCGGCAACCGAGACGATTCAGCTCCACAAGTTTATTCTCTCGGCTAGGTCCCCCTATTTCCAGCGGAAGCTGGCCGATGCACCGGAGACGACCACATGGAAGCTTCCCCAGACCATCCCGGTGGACTCCTTCCATGTCGTCATGCGATATGTGTACCTCGGCGACATCCCGCGTGATGTTGTCCGGCCCTGGAGCTCTCACAGCGAGGAGGAGATCCTGACGGGCATCGACAAGATCAGCAAGCAGCTCGAGGTGACCAAGCTATGGGAGGCCATTCTCGGGGCCAGCGACAGGCGGCTAGTGCGCCAACGGCACCAAGACGAGGTGGCGCGGGCTGCGAGTCAGATCGAGGGTTTCTTTTACGACAAGATCATCAAGCACAAAATGGTTGTCGACGTCTCCAAGGTGCAGGACGTCAAGTGGCGTCATGATAATTCGATCTTCGCTAACTGCCTACTTCGAGCCGATGAAGCCGGCTCTGGTACGGAAGATGGCGAGGATGATGAGACGGGCGAAGAAGAAGAAGCGGGCGTTGCGAACGGTATCCCCATTGGGCCCGCGGCAGCGGCGGCGACAGCTCAGGCACAGCAGAACGGCGAGAAGAGGCGGAAGATGAAGGCCACGCTATATCCTGTGCACAAGGCCATGCTCATCCGGTCGCCCTACTTCGAGACCATGTTCTCGTCGCAGTTCATGGAGGCCCAAAAGTCGGAGAACCTGCACGTCGTCAAGGTCGACTGCTCGCCCGAGGTGCTGGAACTCATCCTTGCCTTCCTCTACACCGAGAAGGCCGAGTGCCCGCTCGAGCTAGGGCTCGACTTGCTGTACGCCGCGGACATGCTGTTCCTCGACAAGCTCAAAACCAAGGCCGCCGTCGCCATCAGCGCCCTGGGGAGCGGTAACAACGATGCCTGGGTGGACCGGACGCGCGACGACACGCACCACAAGCAACCACAGTCCAGCGAAGAAGGAGAACAGGCCCAGGAACAGGAGCCCGAGATGGAGCCCATCAACGTCTACGACGTCATCCACGCCGCGTGGGACCTGAAGGTGCAGCGCCTCGAGGAGTTCGCGGCGCGCTACATCGCCTACCGCCTCGAGGACTACGTCGACGAGGACGAGTTCGCCGAGCTGATCCAGGAGTCGGCCGCGCGCCTCACGCGCCGCGAGGAGACCGACACCATCGAGCTCCTCGATGATATCCGCTACTACCTGTCGGAGCGCTTCCGGCTGCGCTTCGAGGACGCCGGGCTCGACGAGATGCTCGACGACGAGGGCGAGATCGACGCGGCGCGGGCGGAGTCGCTGGCTGGCGCCGCTGTGTCACAGTCGCAGTCGCAGGAGACCGGAACAGAGGCGGCCCAGCAGCAGCAGAACGGGGAGGCACCGCCGGACGTCAGGGATGGCGCTGAGCAGGCGGCGAAAGGCGGCGTTAATGGTGTCGTGCGCACGCTAGACGGGGAGTTGGTCGATGATGAATTCGCATCGGATGCGGTCAACTACCAACTCCTGCTGCAGAAAATCGATGGCATGTTAGACGAGCTCAAGCTTGATGCATAGAGGACAAATTCAAAGAAACAGACTATCAATAGAATCGCATATAAGCTGGTACTTTTTCACACAGGGACAATACTTATATAGATAGAAACAACTAGGGAGGCTAACACATTGGGTAGTGAGTGCATCTTTAGCCTGTCTTCCTCATTAACAACGACACACGACGAATTTATCAAGTGGAAGTAGCAGGTATAGGATGAGGGTATCGCATTTCTCGTATTCTCTCATTTATATACAGGCTAAATATATACAGTCATGAATTGAACTTATGGTGCTACAGGGCGGGCATCCCCAACACATGGAAACAACATGGCATTTCTGCACAAGCGAGATCACACGAAGTTGTTCGCCCCTTTCTAGGGTCTCAAACTACTTGGCCAACCCAAGCTGCACCCACGACGCTCTTTAGAGGTTTTGGCCAGACAGACGATTTCGATGTGCCTGTCTAAGAGTACCAGCCGTTCTGCGTCCAGTTGACGACGTCGGCGTCAATCTTCTTCAGGTCCGGCACGCCGAGGTTGGCCGAGTCGCCAGTCAGCTCGTGCTTGAGGATCTGGGCGACCTTCTCGACGCCGGGCTGGCCGAAGGCGTTGGCGTACATAAAGGGACGACCAACACCCACGGCGCGAACACCCAGGGCCAGCAGGCGCAGGGCATCGGTGCCGTAGCGCACCGCCGTCGGCGTACACCTCGATCTGCTGGAACAGGGTGGGGTCCTCCTGGTACATCTCGATGGCGACCTCGAGCGCCGAGGGCGAGCCGTCCAGGTTGCGGCCGCCGTGGTTGGAGAGCACGATGGCCGGCACTTTATGCTCGATGGCGGCCTTGGCCACGGCGGCCGTCTGGACGCCCTTGAGCATGATGGGCAGCTTGGTCATGGTGCGGAACTTCTCCAGGTCCTCCCAGGTGTTGCGCGTCAACTCCACGTTTCTGTGGCAACCAGATTGATTAGTTTACGCTTATTCCACTGGCACACTGAAATAAAGACTTCACGGGATAATACTTACGAGGATCCGACATCGAAGCGGGCGGCACGCTGTCGGCTGGCATCGCCGGGAGAGTCGATGGTCCAGACGATGGCCTTGTAACCGGCCTTCTCAGCACGGTCAAAGAGGGCTTGCGTCTGGGTATCGTTGTTGGGGATGTACAGCTGAGCAAAAAGAGTCTGGTTCTCTGCGGCGTTTTCGGCGATAGTCTCCATTGGCAGTGACGAGTAGAGGGAAGGCTGTGATGGCAATGATCAGCAACTATGACTTTCACAAAACGATAGTATATCGTCACTCACGATGTAGAGAGAATGCCAGCGGCAGCAGCTCCTTTGACCAGGTTGATCTCAGCCTGAGGATGAGCGTAATCGGCCCTGGCGCAGGGGCTGATGTAGAAGGGAGCCGAAAAGTTGTGGCCGAGGATAGAGGTACTAAGCTTGGATTAGACTTCGGGTATTCCGAGACATGGGACATACGTCCTTGTAGTTGCGAGGTAAGCAACTTACGGCAGACTGTCCTGGACCTTGGTGATATCGACCATCGTCCGCGGCTTGAAGCGGTAGCGGTTGTACACCTCGAGGTTGTTCCTGTAAGACCACTCGCCGCCGGCTCCATTGCGGTAGTAGGTGTAGTTCTTGACGGGCAGGGCATTCCGGGCAGCCCACTCGAAGTCGTTCAAGGCGACCATGTCCTTGATGTCAGGCAGGGAGCCGACAGGAAAGTTTGGGCCAAGAGCATCCACGATGCCGGTGTCCGGCTCGTTGAGGAAGGGCCTGGCGGCGAAGACACCCGAAGCCAGGGTGGCGGTGATCAGAGAGTAGCGCATGGTGTAGATCAGGCAGGACGGGTATAGAGAGTGAATAAGGTTAAGATTGGGCTGGTAAAGAGTGACAGCGGTGGGAGTCCCGAAGATGTGAGTGCAGATCGGTGGTCAGGTATGGGAAGTCACGGCAGCCAGCCTTTTATGCTTTGATACTTCAACACCCTCTCTCTGCAGTCCCCATCTGCTGGGGGGGTTTGGTTGTTGCCGACATCCACTATAGCCTAGTCGTATCTATGCCTCTTTCGTCATGTTCGTGGTCGACATGACCTATACCAGGCTTCGAAGCCGATAATCACCGGGGCATGCAACCAAGCTAATTCCCCCTGTCGGCGCATGTCGGCGCCGAGAAATAGATCCTGCAGGCGCACTTAGTAGCATGCAGGCAAGTATGGCAAGGGATTACAAAGGTGGCCGTATCAACTTACTACTAGTCATACTACATCATCCACCAATAGGATAAGTCAAAAGGGCATGAAACCCGGCCAATCTTACTGCTGTGATGCCGTCTAATCCTGGCCAGATTTTAACTTTTATCTTCCCGTTAGGTGGCAGGTGCCAGACGAACCTGTTTGTCGGAAAGGCAAGGAAGAACATTGAAGGCTTCTCGGTCCTCAATTTCCCAAGGGACAGGACACCTGGGACACGGCAGTGGGAGAGTCGCTAGCATGACTCGTGCGAGGCCGCATTACTCCATTAGGAAAATCAGAGTACGGAGTAAAAATGGAAGATTTCAGCCGTTCCTGTGCAGCACGTCAAAATGTCCCGGCGGGTACGGACGAACGCCAAGGATCCATCCAAACCAGAGCCTGGGGGCATTTGCCTCATCTAGATAAGGTGCCAAGCAGGCGTATAAGGAATTTTCTTTGCCTGTCTTCTTCGATCGCAATCCATGGCAGCGTTGCAACGTCAGCTTTCTAATCTCGGACCTTGCACGGAACCTTGCACCGATCCATATATCACACGATGCTATTGCGGCAAGGCAGAGAAGACATGCCAGCATGCCATAAGGTTTGCTCTACTGGATTGCTAGTGCAGCAGATAGAACAGAGCCTCCGCAACGTCATGCCATGCGCGCCATGGTCCCTTCAGGTCTGGTTCGTCGCAGCGAGGAGGACTCGGTACTACGCTGATATCTGTCCATAATGGGATCCCGGATAATAGAGGTCCTACAACGACTCGACTGATATTTGAGAAGAGGTCTGCTTAGTAGAGGAGCGGGATGGCGTGAGGGTGGTATCCGGACATTTGACCAGGAACGTGGTCTCACCTTCCACAATAGGCGTCTTGTCTTCTCTTCTAGGAACTGTAATGCGGTGATTTATAAGACGACATACCCATTTAGTAATGGATGCGAAATTCATCAACTTGTCGAAACCGCCGTCCCTGCCGCTAAAAACTTCCAGTCACCCATGGGGGAAACTGGTGCCTCCCTTTCTCCAAGGTTTCATGATTATTACACACAGGAGCAGTGCATGCAGTGGCCGTGCTATTAAAAGTCGAGACCACCGCCGTGGAACCGGGTTTATGTCCGCAGGTAGCCATGTGGGTTCCCGTTGCATTCCCAGCCGTGCCCAACAAGCGAGACGAGATTATCTAACGGCCAAGCCCTGCCAGGTTCTGTTATCAATCAAATCAGTGCATGCAGAACTCTAGGATGACCTCAGCCGCCTAAGCGAGTAGTCTCATCTCAGCTTAGAGGGATGCTACGTCAAAGTCACGAGGTAGAACAGCTCGCCATATACCCCGAACCATACTTATTTACCTCAGTTAATGTATTTACTACACATTCTCAGACCGTAAGGTTTCATTTTACTTTTGCAAGAAAACCAATAGGACACTTTTGGAGTTTCGAGTAATTAAATGTTGAATATTTCGAAGACTTGGGGTATGGATTTACTCGAGTATCATGGCTGAAGATGGTGCGCATTTCATCTTGAGGAGCGCGAGAACAGTTGCGCTAATCCATAATAGCTTGTTGGGACTCGATCAGAATATAGCATATCTACTCGCCTCGCAGATTCCTCCCACAAATCAACGGCATGATTATGACGATGGAGTCATACTTACGTTCAAGACTTTCCAATGCGGATGACATCCAAGGCGGTCATCGCCGTCCTCGGGTTGACCAGAAAAAGACATGAGCAAAAGAAGCCGCAAAATTGTGGCCTGCTCTGAGCCAGAAGTGTGGATATTGAAAGTGCATGGCTGGCACAGGCTGCAATGCCACAAATGCTAGGCACAGACAGAAATGGCTGGAAAGAGAATGGCAAAATATGAACGGAGGTAGTCAATCAGCTTCAACTGTAGGTAGAAAGGTAGGTACATGATGGGAAACTCCCTGTTAATCGATGCCTGCATTCTTTGTTCAGGAATGTCTCAAGTTGCATCATGGTACGTCCAATGATTACTCGCATATCAAAACGCGACAATGAGAGGTAAGAAGCAACATTCATGATCCGTTGTGATGGAGAGAGATGCTTCCGTCAAAGAGTCGAGCCTTCTGCAGAGTAGCAAACAATAATGGACTTGGGGATAACCATCAAATCTGCGGATACCAGATTAATTCCGTCGCTTCCACCTGACGATGCTGCAGCTTTGGTGACACATCTTAAGATCAAGGTGCAGGATCGCAAGCTAAGTCTCCCTTGCATTCACCCGGGAGATAAAAATAAAATAAAGGAGGGAAAGTCACACAGCGTCATCCTGTGTCTCATCATCTCCCTTCGGTCACTCTACCCTTAACTGCACACCTCCAGCTTGGAGGCAGTGGCAGACCTCCCAGCCAACCCCAGGATGGACAACCGTCTCTCCTCCAAAAGCAACATGAGCGCGCTACTCCCATCACCTCTGGCGAGGACACAGTTCTCTGACTTGCCTACCAACGTGCGCGAGCTCATTTGGGACTACGCCCTCCAGCCCATTGCGCCCAGATGCCACATTCAGGGCAAGAAAGGCTTTATCACGAATAGGCTTGGTCCGCCCGCCATCGGCTGCGTTTCCAGGGAGTCTTTGGCCATCGCACGGCGATATGGCTCTTTCGTCTTCAGGCCCGTGGCTACGGCTGCGACTGCTTCGGATCAGTTGATGACGATGACGATGGTGAGCAATAGTATGCTGCAGAGAACTTGGTTCAACCACAGCTTCGATTACTACATCATCGAGCTTGCGGCTCGCGAATTGCTGGGCTCGCCCATGCGCTGGCCATACCCACATCCCTCCCACGCACTCAAGGAGTCCAAGGAAGCACAAGCTCTCCACCAGCGTATCCAACAGTTCGAACATCGTCCGAACAGCCTGCACCCCATGAGCCGCCTCGTCCTCTGGGACGAGCAGGACGTCGCGGCCCTACCCCGGAAGGAACAACTGCAGAAGTTCCTGCAGGAGGAGCTCGCCGACGCCAAGCGCTTCCCGAACCTGCGCTACATCGACATCGCCGTGAGCCCCCTCGCCGCCGCCCGCGTTCAACCGGTCGTGGGACCCGAACCTGTCGGCCCAGCTGTTCCGGGAGAACCGGCAGGTGCTCGTGGTGCCGCTCGAGGACGAGGCGGAGATGGAGCGGGTCCGGGCCATCCTGAGCACGCGCCCGCGCGCGGCGGGCCGGTGGACGACGTACGACGGGCAGGCGGGCATCTTCATGCGCTACCTCTGCCGCGAGTTCGAGAAGGTCGTCGAGGACTGCAGCGCCAAGTGGTGGGCCGGCACGAAGGCGCTGCTGGAGAAGACGCTGATCGAGGCACGGCGCGAGTACGTCGTCGAGGTGCAGGGGAAGAGCGAGGGGAAGAAGCGGCGCAGTCAGGAGATGCGGTCGACTTACCTGGGCCCTATCAAGTTTCGGCCTGTTTACATGGTCCACTCATTCGATAGGTGAACTTGGCGATCTGGATCGCTGGGCGAAAGGATATACATTGTACGATAAACCACCCAATGAATGAAAAGACTAATGAATCATCTATCGTGAGGTAGTGAACTCGAAGTCTAATGAAATTAGCTGTTACCTGTGCCTAAGGGGGACTTATTAAACATGTAACGGGAGCGGTTGATTAACCTGACTCCTATACTTGTCCGTCACCCCCTATCGAATGAACCAGAGCAATGCCCGAAACCAGACACCTGGTCGCTAACGAAGAGCCCTATATCTAGATAAATAATCAATTACACCTTCGCCCACCAGTCTTACTTTCGTTTTGGCTGCTGCGCAGAGTTAATGTAAATCCACTCAGATCTCCAACGTTTCCCTTTTACCCCCTTGGAGAAGCGTGCCCATTCATAGCGCCGCTCTTTAACAACGTACGTAGATGTCCCTGAAATCGTCATTTTCAGCTGTACTATGAAAGACGGGCCACGAATCTCACATAGTCGCCTAGGCTTCCATGTCATGATTGACGAGTCTGGGCTTTCAGCCGTCTCAGTGACGGAAGAGACCAGATAGTGTTCATACTGCATTATGCTGGCCTCCTAGGTCTGATGTAGGCCGTATATGTGCATGGTTAGTGGGTGGTGTATAGACCCCCCTCAAAGCCCCTAGACTTCGGTTTAATACTCTCGCAACTAATAACAGTACTTGGCGACGGCACCTTGAGTTTTGGAGGGGCCTAGACACGGGATGTCGTGGCAGTACGCTCAACTCAACAAACTCAAACAAACTCAATCCAACTGTTTGCCGCGTTAGACGGATGTCAAGGTGGATGATGATCTAATCTCTTTGCAGCCCTCATTACCAAGAGACCGGTAGGTTATACCGTGATTACGAGTAATACTTGATGGAAAGCTAATCGTATCTGACTCAAGCTTTCTCCTGCCGTTGCCTGATAATACTGATGAGGTTGATATCTGCCGTCGACGGTCCGCACATACACTAAAACCGTCTTTGGCGTTTCTTCAGTTGCGATTTATCCGATAGCGGCCCGTCAAACTTGGCGTCATTTCTCACGAGTAAGACAACCGTCATGATGGAGAATTATTTGACTCCTCCCGCAACGCAGCACTCCATGGCATGGGCCGCAGGCTTTTCTAGGTCTCTAGAGCCTGTCGATCCATATCTGCGCGCATAATTCGGTTCAGGCACGCACGTCTGCGCAGAGAGGGAAAAGTGCCGAACGAGATGTTAATTGCATACCTACGTACGTGTAAGTTAGGCTGGCTTAGCCGAAGATGATCGCCATTCACATATTTGGCTGCTCTTCAGGCAACATGACGTCTAGCCGGCTTCTGTATTGAAACACGTACGATAACTTAGGAATGCATAAAATGCTCCGAGAATGCAGGTCTCAGACTTGGAAAGAAGGTAGGTAGGTATTAGTGACGACGAATGAGGTATTCAGCGGGGAGAAGAAATCAAGTCGTATATAAAAGTAAGCCACGACCTCGTCGTTTACTTACCTTCCTCGAACATAACAAAGTAGAACCACCAGGCATCATATCCCCCTTTCTTTGAAGACATACATTTCCGGATATCTCTCCTTCCCCCCTCTCTCTACGATGACTCAGTGGATGAGAAGAAATGTCCCGTCGGACAAGTACCTGGAGGGTTACGACAAGCGGGTCGCCGACCGCGAAGCGGAAATTCGACGCCCAGGGAGGAAGATCGACGTCATGTCCAATGAGGAATGGGACCGTCGGGATCAGATTGGCAGCCTTCGCAATCAACGGCAAAGGACGTACCTTGAAGAAGTCAGGCGTAGGACCATGGCCATCTGCTACAAGTTGTTCCTCCTTCTCAAAGAGCAGTACCCCTGCGGATGGCATCGATGAATCCATGCACCAAGATGTTGTGGTGGCAGTGTGCAAGAGCGTCACCAAGGGCTTCCTTCTACTCCATTGCCAGATGAGAGGAGCCAATGCCATCTTCCATCAGGACACTTTCCGACACTTTGCGTCCAACGCGCTTGGAGTTCCCGCCTCTTCCAAGAAAATGCGAAATACGATTTCAGCAATGGAAAAGGTAAACGCAATCGGTATTCTCCCAACTAGAGAACAATATACTAAGTATTGTGTTCGCAGGAGTCGCCTACAGAGCCGTGTTCCTCGCAGCTGAAGGAAGACCTTGAAAAGGTCAAGTCATTCATGCCCCTTGTTACCGCACTCGAGTCTGTACCAGGTTACAATGACGATCCGAAGACCCAACGTCAAATTCGATTCTCTGTGGCGAAGAGGTTCCAGAGAGTCAAAAAGGGCAGCAAAAAGCCAGTTGAGAACTTTATCAAGCAATGCCACCAGGCCCTGGAGGGGAGTGGGCCCAAGATTGTGTCATTACCCCGTTCAAGACGGGGCAGAAGGAGGCCATAAAGCTTGCATTCGACAACGAGAAGGACATCTTGGCCTTCGAGCAGTTCTACAATGACACACAGTGGTCCAAGGAGCCGGACACCCTCGTGCAACAGATGAACATGCTGTCCGACATCGTGAACAACGACTCTGCACAGAAGACTCTCGTTGGCGAGATGCTCAAGGAGTACACTGGGTTCAATGAGCTGGTAGAGGCTGCGGCGCCGGCTCGCAACGATGCGTACGGAAGCGACCCGCTTGGCAGTGGACATGAGGGCCAAAACCGGTACTATGCAGCTCTGTCTGAGAATTCCGAGAAGCTCCGGATTCCAAATCTCAAGACTGGCTGGGTCCTTCTGGACGGGTTCGACCACGGTCGGTATGATGTTGGAGACCACCTGGAATCCTGGGGGAATTCTGGAATCATTTGAGACGTTGGGGTTCTGTGGATTCAGGTGTATGCAGTCGTTGTTGGCTCTCTTGCGGTGGTTTCCTTACTCGGGAAGGGTTGTTTTTTGTCGAGGGTATTTGGACGAATCAAGTATGGAAATGGATGGGTTTAGAGCTCCTGGAGCCTTCATTCATTTAGTAGTCTCTCCTTCAATATATCGTTGTGGACCACCATGTGCACAGTCTCAAACAACGGGGATGGTAATCCTGTCTGCGTTACCTTTTCGGATGGATAGCAAGTACTGATACGAAAGGAGTCTTGATGAGACGAAGGTCCCGGGTGCACCTGCATCATGATAACTTGCAGCCGTTTTCCGAAAATGGACGTGGCGTTTCTTCTTATTGGACGAAACATCCGCCAGTGACGTGGGGAGCTCATCAAAAGTCATCCGCAGGGCGTGACCACCTGACAAACAGCAAAACGATTGACAACCAAGTGAGATTTAAATACAAACCCCCAGAAGAAAGGAAGCGAAAGCAAATTCAACTAAACATCTCTTATGGTTCTCTCTCCAATTGAGGCGAGACTTTATTACACCCCTTTTCTGTCCTGCCCTGTCCTGTCCTGTCAACTGCAACGATGGCGGCACCAACCCCAGAGAACTTCCCCAAACCCCAGAGCATCACCGGTGGGTGTCTCTGGGGCTCGATTCGCTACAAGGTGGACTTCCCTGAACATCACGACTTCTTACAGTGGGTCAGTACATACCTACCTACCTTAATATCAATCCTCTTTCCTCCCTCCCCCGAAGTGAATGCTCACGCATCGTCAATCGCAGAGCGGCAGCTGCCAATGCACCCAATGCCGGCGGCAGACGGGCACGCTGGTCTTCTACGCGCACTCGGTGCCGCTGCGCTGCCTGACTTACGTTCCGTCTTCCGGCTCCTCTCTGACGGCCGCTGAGAAGCCGAAGTCGCTGAAGAACTTCGTGGCCACGCCCGAGCACCAACGCGGCTTCTGCACCGACTGCGGCAGCCTGCTGTACTGGCGCGACGAGAAGCGCGACGACGTGGAGCTCGCGCTCGGATCGGTCGACCCGGAGTTCCTCGTCGGTGGCGGTGGTGGCGGCGGCGACGGCCCATCTACCGGCTATGGGTTCGCGCTGGCCAATTGTTCGGGCCAGAACGTCTTTTGCGGCAATGAGATCAAGGGGGTGACGGATGGGTATGCGGTCAATCAGAGAGGCGCTCGCTGGGTGAAGAGTAGTGAGCATGGGGCTCGGATGCCTTGAGCTGTCCCGACTGACTTTTGACGTTGCTATCAGTTTCAACACTACATACATAGATAAATAATAGTTGCAAAACCCACACTGGGTCCAGTGGCACCAAATGATCCTTTATCCGTCGAGACGGCATAACTTGGTGGAAGGAAGTGCTTTCGCCATTAAGGGGATACATCACAGGCCAACAATATAATCACTAATAACAAGCTTGCAACTTGTGACTGTAAACGTAAGTGACCCATTCCTAGAGGAGTGACTTCCCCAGAGACAGTGTCACAGCTAATCACCTTTCGGGCATGTCTCGAACGACGCACCAAGCCATCGTAACTATCGCCGCTTAGCACTTCCTAGATTGGCCGAAGGAATACAATTTGAATCGGTCTAGGGAAGGCCCTTGAAGCCTGCGGTCATGAAGAGTCCGTTGCCGATCTTTTCTTTTTGCGCTTGTAGCTCATCAACGTCCCAGTTTGCCCAGGTGGTGCGGCCTCGTAGGAACGCGGCCTCGGGACTCGCCATCCACACAAGAAAATGGGCAGGCAATTGCACTGAAGAATTAGGACGAATGTCAGCGTACTTTATGGCCGTGGCTAAGTAGACTGAAGGGGAATCTGAATCGGCTTACCTGTATCCATGGGAAGCTGGTCAGCTACGCCACCACTTCTGTTGAAGTTGTCAGTCTCGACCATGCCCGGGTTCACGGTGGCAACGAAGAGACCAGGATTCTCCGCCGCCAAGAACTCGTAAACTTTGGCCTGAGCGAGCTTAGAGGAGATGTAGGCTGATAGACCAGGCAAATAGGACGTGGGCACAAGCGAGGTATCCGAGGTCAAGCCAAGGATGGTTGCATGCGTGTCTGCTGTTGGAATGAAAGCCTTGGCTGCCAGCAACGTTCCCATGACGTTCGTCTGCACGTTGGTTGCTCAGATCATGTAAGCATGTAACTTTTAAGTAAGAAAGAAAAGAGGGGCGGGAAAGGAGACTGACCTCGAACCCTTTCCACCACTCTCCTGGTGTAGATAGGGTGACCGGTGCAGTATCTGGACAATAGCCGGAGGACAGCACGAGTACTTGCCACTTGCCTATGGCAGCAGCTGCATCCCCCAAGCTCTTCGTGTCTGTCATGTCGGCGATGTGGACGGAAGCGGACGATACTGCCTCGGCCGTCTTCTTGAGAGTGGCGTCGGTGCGGTCCAGCAGGGCCACATGGGTTGCTCCAGCGGCGGCGAATGCCAGCGCAGTCTCTCGCCCGATCCCACTCCCCTACAAGATGTGTCAGCTGATGGGCACCGAAGGAGAGCACAGCAAGAGATTTGAACTAGACATACTGCCCCGACGATAACCACGGTCTTGTCGGCCACACTCAGCTCTGGGCGCGAAGGGGAAATGGAATCATAGGTATCGTTGCGCCATGTGGCAGTGGGACACGCGAACGGAGGCTGCATCTCTCTGTGTGCCGTGATCTGATCTGATTCAGAAGAGGGACGAAGCAAGACACCAGTCAAAGATTCAGGTACTGCTTGTCATGAATGGATCGTGTTCATGTGAAGTGGATGGATGGTTCGTCTTCGTGGGAATTGTAAAATGGTTCTAACTGTTTGATGAGGCGAGCAGCCCAAAAACGAAGACCCATGAAGAGAACATCTATGATTTTGAAGGCAATTGTCCAGATGAGGGGGTTAATACCCCCTTGCGTGGGAGGAAGGGCCATGGATGAGACGGAATGAACAAGCCGGGGCCACGGGGGCCACGTCGGTAGGCAAGGGGCAGAAGCAAGGGGACAAGATAAGGGGGACAAGACCTTGCCGTGCATATCTATCGGATGTTCCGGGATAAAATCCTTCCATGGTCGTTTGAAGGTGACGGTTCCGCCCCCCGGCGACAATAGGCTGCTAGACAGACCGTTGCGCGCCGAAGGGTACAACACGCTGGATGTTGGCCACACTGGCAATGCGTCTTTCTTTCATTTGGGCCACTTGATTAATACTGCCAGGTTTTTATTGCTAAGGGGCAGTTTTCTTCACTTCATATAACTTTCTACTCTACTACTACTACAACTACGTGCCTCAGCTTTCAGCACTTCTCAATCGAGTCACACGAGATGTTTGGGGAATCTAAATGGCAATCACTGACCAAGACTCAAGTCCAGACGGTGGCCTTGACTTCCATTGTTGCCCTTTTCGGGGCCGTGTGGATAGCGACGTCGCAGCCACGAGTGCAGCCGTGCTGCCGGTGCTTCCCGGGGACGATTGTTGGCCGTCGCCTGAAGAATGGAACGACTTCAACGAAACTATCAGCGGTGGTCTGATTGCTACCGTGCCAATCGCTAGCCCATGCCACGATAGCTTTCCTGGGGTTGAGTACGACGCCGAAAAGTGTGCCGACATCCAAGCAAACTGGGCTCGCCCTTCGTTTCACTTCGCGACCGCCCATTCTCCCATGACTTCCTTCTTTGCCAACTTGAGTTGCGATCCATTCACGCCTCGCGATACTCCATGTATTGGCGGCGCCTATGTTTCTTACGCCGTCAACGCCTCCGGTGTGTCCAACTACCGCGAAACGGTACCATCCCCCACCACATAGCGGGACAGCAAACCACACCAACACCCCCTTTACTTCTGTATAAGTGATCTAACACCCCTTTCAAGTAGTTAAATAGTTAAATACATCATTTTAATGAGAATCGCACGCTCTATAAGATTCTGTAGGTTGCGAGCTAATCGCGGCGCTCGGGGCTTGGCATACCGGCGCTAGTCTCAGGTGATATTCGCTGTGCGTTGCGAAAATCTGAAATCTTTGACCTGCTACCCTTGACTGTTGCCCCCTATACCTCCACCAGTATACGCCCTCGTTATAGTCCGAAATGGCCCCCCCTAACTATACCGAGGAAGACCTCTTCGAGGCAGTATTCGACGTCACTGACAATGGCATGTCACTCAACAAATCAGCGCAGAAGCATAGTGTGCCGAAGCAAACCCTGTCTGCTCGTATGAGAGGAAGAGGAGGTCGAGATGAAGTCGAAAAAGAGTCGAGATTGACCCCTGGAGAAGAGCAAAGGCTGGTTAACTGGATTATACGTCAAGAGTCTCTCGGATACGCCCCCTCCCATGCTCAGATCCGTGCCTGTGTGGTCAATCTTTTGACCAGGGATGGAGAGGACATGGAGAGAAGCCCATTGGGCCTGAATTGGGTGAATAGATTCGTCCATCGTCATGAGGGGGTAAAGACAAAGCTCGGCAAACGTCAGGAGGCAGTACGATTCGACAATTTCACCCCCAAGGCCGTCAACTAGTACTTTGACGTACGTGAGGGTCAATATGGTTGGATCAAGCCGGAGAATACAGTCAATGTCGATAAGGGCGGCATCATGGCTGGATTTGGTGAGCCCCCCTGAATCTCCAGTCGATTCTGAGCCTATACTGACTATATGACAGGTCTGGATAGTCTGGTGGTTGGTTCTGCCGAGCCCAAGAAGAAGACCTTCTTGAAAGGGGCTCAGACTCGTGCCTGGACCTCGTTCATCGAGGCAGTAACTACGGATGGCCGAGTTTTAAAGCCCGGAGTGATATTTAAGGGGAAGGACCTTCAGAAGCAATGGTTTATCGATAAATTTAGGAGAACAGCCGATTGGTACTATATTACTAGTCCAAACGGATGGACCGATAACCATATCGCAGTCGAGTGGTTGAAGCAGGTCTACCTACCCCAGACCAAGCCGGCCGATGAAGGAGAAGCTCGATTGATTATACTAGATGGTCATGGGAGTCACGCACAGGTAAGTGCTTATTTTTCTAGTTTCTTTACGGCTATATTCTGCCAGCTAAAGTTGCTGACCCCTTTTCCAGGATGAATGAATGGCCGAATGCTTCCTCAACAACGTATACTGTTATTATCTGCCGGCCCACACCAGCCACGGCCTTCAGCCACTCGACAATGGTGTATTCAACTCCCTGAAGGCCTATTACCGCAGAGAACTTGGAAAGCTGGTTAGTTTGACCGATTCCCGGCCTGTTGACAAGGTCAACTTCATCAGATGTTACGCCAGAGCTCGAGAGGCCGCTTTCACGAAGCAGAATATAAAGTCTGGGTGGAAAGTGACGGGCAACTGGCCTATTTCACGTCGGCAGGCCATGAACCATCCGGAGATCCAAGAGGATCGAGTTGCTGGACCAGTCGACCAGCCCCCTGAAAGGGCCCCTGACGACTCCCCCTCAACACCAAAGAATTCTCGTGAGATCAAGGATATGGGGGCCGGAAAGAGTCCAACCACCAGAAGATTGTTCGGAAAGGCCGCCCATGCATTTGAGGGCCAACAGAGTCAGTTGGCAGAGAAGGATGCGACTATAGCATCACTTCAAGAGGAGTTGGACCGCCTCAAGCGCGGGAAGAAAGAGAAAAGCCGTAACGAACCCCAATCGCCGGTTTATTACTGTATCAGAGGCGCTGGCAGCTGGTGAGCCTATACTAGCTATAGAAGAGGCTGAACCAGCCCCTGGACCAGCTAGACGAGGCCGGGTGCTAGTACCAGTAGAAGAGTCAGAAGAGTCAGAAGATGAGAAGAAGAACCCCCTCAGATCCGGACTAGATCTGGTCGGGTGGTGAAGCGGAAGCAATGGGATTAAACACCAAGAAATTCTCGTCGGATTGCTATATAATACGTCTGAATTGCTTCACATCTAAATATACTATTCGTGGGCGGAACATAGCCCCTTTAACAGAGTTTTGCTGTCCCGGTATGTGGTGTGTCCCGGTATGTGGTGGGGATGGTAGCGTTCGCCAAGAAGCACAACATCTGGCTAGTAATTCGAAATACTGGTCACGACTATATGGGAAAGTCCACCGGGGCCGGTACGCTCGCTCTATGGACTCACAATATCAAGGCCTTGTCTGTGCTAGACTAAACCTCCACAGCCTACGCCGGGAAAGTCATGAAGATCGGCGCTGGCGTCCAGGCTTCGGAAGCTCAAGCGTTGGCCAAAGCAAACGGCTTGGTCGTCGTCGACGGGGACTGTCCATCTGTGGGAATCGCGGGCGGCTACACGCAGGGCGGTGGAACTAGCCCTCTAGCCTCCAAGTTTGGGCTCGCGGCCGACCAGGTGCTGGAGTGGGATGTACTCACTGGCAGGGGGGGTTCCTGACGGCGACACCTACCCAGAACTCCGATCTCTATTGGGCTCTCTGCGGTGGTGGAGGAGGCACTTACGGCGTCGTCCTCTCCATGACAGTCAAACTGCATCAATATCAGCCGACGGCAGGCGCTACTCTTAGTTTTGCCGAGCCATTAGACGTGTATTGGGACTTGGTTCGGGTGTTTCTAATGAACTTGCCCACCATCCTGGATGCCGGCGCTACTGTTTATTTCCAATTACTACCAGGGAATACCTTCTCGTTGCCACAATCCTATTTCCTTGGGGGTAATGGGCAAGATCTTGAGCACCTCTTCCAGCCAACGACTCAGGCCCTCAAGCAGAGTGGAATACCTTACAGTTAGCATCTTACCCCTTATCCATTCCCCGCTGCAACCCTCGGTTTTATTCATACTAACCACTTGTTCTTTTCATAGCATAGAATTCTCGCGACTTTCCTGCCTTCCGGGACGCATTCAACACATTAAATCCCGAGATGAATGTTTCCGAGATTAACCTTGGCGGCCTCCTCATTCCTCGATCTCTTGTCATGTCTGATGGGTCGGCAACTTCTCTCGTTTCCGCCATTAAGTCAATCTCGACTCAAGGCGGCATAGTTGCCGCGATTGCAATGGATGTCAGCCGCCCGCCAACCTTCCCGAATTCTGTTCATCCTCTCTGGCGTGAGTCGTTATTTCTGACGTTTCTCGGCACGTACGTATTTCAGGATTAAATTTTCTATTTCTTGTCTCGGTCGGTAAGCTGACTCGCTCTTGTAGGATTTATGATCGGTTAAACATGAAAAACAATATCATAGACCAAAGAACAGTCACTCACGTCTTCGATCCTACTCTCGAAGAGATAACGCCCGGGGGAGCTGCGTATCTGAACGAGGCTGACATCCATCAGCCTGACTGGCAGAATGTATTCTATGGAGCAAACTATCCCAGGCTGACAGCTATCAAAAAGGTTTACGATCCGGACGGAATCTTCTGGGGTCCTACAGCGGTCGGAAGCGAAGGGTGGAGTGTGTCTGGAGATGGACGACTCTGTAAGACTCCAACTTTGATGATTGCCATTCTCTATGGTCATGTAAAATTACAACTTCAGAGTTCCTGCCTTATTAAACAGGGAATGAGGTATGGAAGGACTGGATGGCTGGCTGTGCGTTCTTCTCAAGTCGTAACATTGAGTATATTTGCTACCTCAGGTAAAATACTTCATGTTGGTTTAGTCCTATTCAAAATAGAAAGCCCCCACCGGTAGATGTATCAAATTATATGTAAGGGATATCAGATTACATTGCATATGTGCCTAACCAGCATAACCGTAGGTAGCGAGGGAGGGAGAGGGAGGGGGATAGAGGGGGGGAGAGACCACCCAGCAGTTTACTCTGCCCTCTTGCCGCCATTTGCACTGGGCTCTTATTGTCACATTGGACAAACTTGCTATCTATAGACCAATAATTGCATAGATTGTCTCCATCATCCAATCAATCGAGATGCCAGATGTATACACAGACAATATGACTCGCCTCCCGAGCGAGGCCGTGAGGTATATCTGTCTCTCTACCATCAGCTCTCAATCGTACCCCGAGTAACAGAACAGGCCAGACTTAACGAGCAACTCGATCTCATGACAGAGTATGAGTGCACTGTGGCAGCTATCACTGGCATGCAACTGACCGTCGACACAGGAACATCGGATATATTCTACACTCCTGGATCGACCTCCCATCCATACCACGGGTTGCTGATATCGGGACTGGGACGGCGAGGTTTCTGCTACGCCTCCAGCCTACGAGTCCCGATGCTGTGCTAGAGGGTTTCGATATATCCTCGGACCTTTACCCGCCCCAAAGTACAATAACTCCCAATGTATCTCTATATGTGTGGGACATGAAAGAGCCCGTTCCGAGTGAAATGCATGGGAAGTACGACTTGTCCACGCACGCATGCTCGTCACGGAGATGCTGCCCAGGATGGGAGCCTACGGTTCGGAGCCTCATGCAGTGGGAAGAATGCGACTTCGTGAACGCCGAATACCTACAGAGCAACCCGAGCTCTCCCGTCCAGAAGACGAGGGAGATACATTCGGGGTGGCGGATGCAAGTTCAATCAATACTCTTGACAGTAAGGGGTGGGGGGTTTGGGGGCTAGAAAGGACTAACAGCTACGCAGAATATGAGTGGTCGGATATCACATATACCCGCCCCTCCCGGCATGCCGGTTGTTTGTCTAAGCTTACGCCTTGCATTCTGGACACTGCGTAGGCAGAAACCTCGCGAGGCAGCCACCTACAGCTGATAACCAAGTTTTGCTCGACCTACTTCATCTCTTCGCCTCATCTCAACCCCGAACCAATCTCTCCGGCTTCATTCGCATACCACTATCCATACCACTATCTAATCCACCTATAGGTTCCTCTCGGCATTGATCACCTATCAACCGGTCTCGATCGTCATGTCCAAGCCATTCTTCGTTCCTCTTCATGGAGCCTGGCACACGTCCAAGTGCTTCACACCTCTGATATCTGCTCTGTAAGAGGCTGGATTTGACAACAGGGTCGTTTGCCCAGCTCTACCCTCATCAAATGCCACGCCACTCCCGAAAGACTGGAACGCGGACGTTGAGGCCATTCAGACCACGGTCTCCAAGCTCGTCGAGGAACATGACGTAGTGGTTGTCATGCACAGTTTCAGTGGTCTGACAGGGGGAACAAGTCTTGAGGGCTTAGACAAGCAATCATGTACGGCTAAGGGATTCACAGGTGGCGTCATCCGGCTGGTCTACATTGCTGCTTTCCTAGTCCCGGAGGGGTTTCAACACTCACCCGCTGGAACACGTGACAATATGGTCCCTCAGATGAAGACCGATATGGATGTACGTGGGCGTCTCTTATCTGCCATCCGCGCTAGTCAGATACAGGCCGGCTCGATCACCATCCTGCCAGAGGATGCCAAGGATATGTTCTACCAGGACGTCGATGATGCGACCTCGGCAAAGCTGGCAAAGGATCTCCAGGCCCAGAGCCTCGGGGCCTATTGGTGCAAGACAACGTTTGCGGCCTGGCGGTACATCCCGACCACTTATATCATCTGCAAGCGGGATGTGCCGACTACTGTGGCTGCGATTCATTGGCTGATTGACACGGCGAAGGCAAGTGGTCCGCATAAAATTGACTGTGTCATCGAAGTCGACGCTGGGCATTCTCCATTCGTCAGTAAGCCGCAGTGGCTTGCCGACACCCTCCTCGCCGAAGCCAACCGAGGACTCTAGGAACGAGCCTATGATTCCGTCAAGCTGGGCTCGATGTCTCGAGGCCAAGCACAAGGTGGGCCAGATCTGGAGAGTGCGCCCCAGGACAATGTAATGGACCGGCTTTACCCCTTGACCCAAACCACAGCTACGCGGATTGATACGGACGGTCACGATGGCTCCTACCCAGCAGATCCACTCGCCCCTAGCGAAAGAAACATCGACAGAGAACTGGGCCAAAACGGTGGACCGAATCTGTTACATCTGATTGGTGGCATGAGCAACCCAGAATGGTTGCACGTCGTGTGATTGGTCAAGTTTAGTTATCACGCGCTATTTGCTCTTTGGCCAGCGCTCAATCAACAGGATCGACTCAATTCAGCTCGACATCGGAGCAAAGTTGTCGCAACTCTTTAGAACAGCCTCTTATGGCAGAAAATTGAAGCTATACACTGATACGATCATGAGAAGAAACACTCAACTGACTGATCATTAACTTTGGTATATGTTGAACCCAATGTGGTCGACAATTGAGCTGGGCCGGGCAGTGCGCAGGCTGTCTGCCAACTGCCAGCTGCCAACCAAGCTTCTGGCCCCGCCAGTCCAGCCTATGAGATTTAATTGGCATCACGTAATATGCCATTCGAGTATTATGCGAGCGATGCTGTATATCTTTTAGTGTAGGTCTGGTTAGTCCGGAGTCTTGTTAAAGGCACTTCTGCACACGCACATTAGAACCCCAAATACAGGCGAGCACGGGAATCCCAAAACAGTATACTCATAATCTCCTGATGTCGTCCGCTATATTACTTGCTCTAGTAAAAGCATCGTGGATCTGGTGGTAGTCTAATGCACTCCCGCCCGGGATTAAGCTTGAGTCCTGCCTGTGATTCGCGAAGCGGAGTTAAGTACGGTGATAAGCTGCCCTTGGGCCTTGCTGCTACGGTGCTCACTAAGGCGCAGTAAGCAACAATACTATCGTAGGAGCCACTCTATTGACCAAGCCGGATGAGGTACTGGACGGCGTGAATAACGAAAGGGTATGATTTGAGACGTTGGTAAGGTATATAAGGAGTCATTGTCGCGCCTTTTCACTTTGTCCGCTGATGCCTTAGAACGACATCTCCCTTAAGAGCCCCCTTTCCCCATTCAGATCTCAAAGTATATTATTCCCAAAGCTCCTTCCATATAATTATTACCACTTGGTCGTTGGCCATGTCGCTAGTCTCACGGACCCTCTTCCAGCTGACCGGCCGCTACGCCGAGCGCAACCGCTGGGAGAACCTGGCGGGGCCGGGCGACTCGCGCCCGACGGGCCTGCAAGTGGTCGAGGACGAGGGGCTCCTCGGCGATGGCGGCAGCACCTGGGGCTTTGACGAGGTCTGCCTGGTGACGGGCGTCTCCTCGGGCGCCGGAACGGAGACGGCGAGGGTCTTGGCCGCCACGGGCGCCACCGTCTACGGCACCGCCCGCGACCTGGACAAGGCCCGCGCCGCGCTGGGCCCGGAGCTGCTGGCGACCGGCCGCGTGCACGTCCTGCTCGTGGACCAGGCGGACCTGGCCAGCGTGCGGCGCTGCGCCGCCGAGTTCTGGAAGCGCAGCGATAGGTTGAACGTTTTGGTGAACAACGCTGCTGTGAGAGAAACCCCCTTTTTCCTCTTTTCCCGTTCGTGTTCGCCGTAATAACTTCTACGAAAGCACCCCTAACCAACCCCTAATTTCCTTCTTCCATTTTGGGAATGTACTTACCTATCTACCTACCTTGTTTGAGCGGAGCATACCTAACTGACAACCACTTCTTTTTTTCCTTGCCCAGGTCATGAACACACCCTCAAGTTACACCGAAGACGGCTTCGAGCTCCAGTTCGGCACGAACCACCTGTCGCACTTCCTGCTCTTTCACGAGCTGCGCGACCTGCTCCTCGCGAGCTCGACCCCGGCCTTCCACTCGCGCGTGGTCAACGTCAGCTCGGCGGGCCACAAGTACGGCCCCCTGGACCTCGACGACGTCAACTTCACCGCTTCTCCCTCCACCCGGCCCTACAGCGGCTGGGCCGCGTACGGCGCATCCAAGACGGCCAATATCTACATGGCGACGCAAATCGAGCGGCTTTTCGGCACCACCAACAAGAACAACGGCGTTATTAGTTCTTCCTCGCCCTCAGGCTCTTCCTCCTCATCGGGAGCACAACAACAAGAAGGGAATAATCCACGGCTACGCCGTCCACCCCGGCGCCTTCGAGAGCCCCAACCTGCAGAAGCACAGCGCGGCCGAGATGGCGGCGGCGAACGCGGACCCGCGCGTCCGGACGTACATGACCGACGTCCGCCAGGCGTGCGCGACGAGCGTGTACGCGGCCGTCTCGGCGGAGCTCGAGGGCCGCGGGGGCCTGTACTTGGAGGGCTGCGCCGTGGCCGGGCCGGCGCCGGCGGACACGGCGGACGTGCTGGAGTACGGGTTCGGCGGCTGGGCGTTCGACGAGGCGCTCGAGGAGCGGCTGTGGGAGAGGAGCCTGGAGTGGGTTGGGGCAGTATCGTCGTCGTCGTCTTCGGTGGGACCACATGCCGGATGATCATTAGTAAGAAGTAAGAAGGAGTTAGTAGTAGGATTTATTGTTCATCGTCGACAAAGAGACAGTTCCGTTTTACCGCCCAAGAAGCATGCAGCATACATAATCCAGACGCGCGTAACCCTCGTAGATCACATAACCAGAAGCCATGTCGTCAAACCACAGATCAGTTAAGCCATTTGGGGACGAGGGACGGACTATTCCCTTGTCACTACTGTTATATGACATCGAGTGTGGATAAGGCCCCCGCGGGTAGTTGATATGACTGACCCGATACTCCGTAGATTCTGTTTCGCTCGATATAGTGGGCTTCTCCAGCCAAACCCGCATAAGCGAAGCAACCTATTACGGCATTTGATGCAGACTTGCTGGAGCCATCGTGGGGTTGATCCCAACAGCCAGACTGCCAACTGCTGCTCGCAAGAAGCCGGATGCCTTGTATTGCTCGTCCCAGAGCGATGTGGCATGATGTATGTAATGATCGTGCCACATAGTATAGGACGCCGCCAAAGAGAAGAAAAGCCTCCGGAGGTATACGATGAGAGAAAGTACGGATGTCCGACTGTTATTCTAAGTAAGTAACTCGACAGTCAATCAAACCGTACACATAATCAATATAGATTATAGTAATTGCAATGCCCATAAACAGATAGCGATGTGGAGTGATCATTTCATATCGTAATGGAGCTATTCAGTTTGCTCATGTTGACTTTCACAGTCAGTATTGGTCTCCAGCGACCAACCCGTAGCGTTGTTTTGAAAAAAAAGCGAAAGGACTGATTAAAAGCACATACAACCAATGCGGTCACCAGTTCAGTTTCGGTTTTGTTCGCCTTTGGAAATCCCCTCTTCGCCCCTGAAGCCGCTTTGCCCAAATTGCCATCCTCAATAATGGACAAGAGCCAAAAGAAACAGTTGCAAGATTGCCCTTAAAAACACCTGCTAGTACAAATTCAAAAAAGTAATGTCTCATCACACCACGGCCATGCGAACTATAGCAGCTTTGCTACGACCTTCATGCGTGCCTTGAGATCCGAGAGCTTCTTCGTCTCCTAGACGGCGAGCTTGCTTTTCTGCTTACTACTCTCGCCGAAGACGTCGTCCAGCAAACCGTTCCAGATACCCTTGATCATGCCCTCGCCCTGTTCCGAGTACGACGACTCGGCCGACGAGGAGGCGCTGTTCTCGTGGGCGAACTTGAGCTCGATGCCGTCCATGGTCATGCCCTCGACCTCGGTCAGGGCCGAGGGCGAGACGGTCTCGGGGTGCGCGGCGACGATGCTGATCTCGGGCATGGCCAGCGGCGCGTCGGCCGCCTCCGGGGCGTGCGTGGCCGAGTAGTTGTCGGGCAGCAGGGGCACGCGCAGGCTGCTGTTAGCGGCGGACGCCTCCATGAAGTCGAAGCTGGGCAGGAAGGTGGCGTCCACATTGCCTTGCGTGGAGGCAGCAGCCTGCGAATAAGAGGCGCTGGGGTTCAAGGTCTGCATCAGACGCATGCGCTTGGGGGGCGGGTGAGGCCGGTTGGCGGAGCGGGTGGTGAATTCACGACTGCGTCCCTGTTGGGTTGCATGCGTGTTAGTCGACTTATACTTGATATCGAGTACGACATTTCATCTCATGATTGACCAATTACTTGCACCCAAGGAAAGTGATTTGGTCATAGCCGGGAGATCATTTGACTACTTACATCCGTCTCCAAATTCCTCTCCTTGAGCAGTTCTGCATATTTGCGCATCAAAGGCGCCGTCGTCTTGGATGATGTGATTAATGTCGTCGACTTGGGCACAGCCTGAGCGTGGGTGGTGCTGATTGAACGGACAAGCTGTCGCGCGACCGGGGCAGTAAGGCGGGGACCAGCCATTTTCGGTTAGAAGCGCCGGTGTATAAGGTAAGGTAGCTTATAATTTCTAGGGGTACAACTCGGGGCCTTTGCGTGCTCTCGAGGGGACTTCTTCGGCTATCGAGTCCGAGAGAAATGACAATGATCTGGGTTATTTCCTTTTGTCCCAATGACACGGCACGGGAGGTGGAAGGAGGAGGGCTAAAGGTAGACAGAGAATGGTTTTGGGGAGAGAGGAGGCGGGAAAGTCAGAGAGCTTGGGAGAGGTAGAATGGATGAAGAGTGTTGGGGCGTCCGGAGGTCCGGGGATGGGGAGGTAGGCGTGTGAAGTATAAGTAGTACGTCGTAGGTATAGCTCAGTCATACTTGCACCCTCTCTGGACGACTAATACCTACTACAATATTACCCGACGACGCCGGGATTCCCGCTGGTCCAAAGTCAGGTCCAAGGTTATCTAGGTTAGATGGGTGGATGGATGGGTGGATGGATACATGCAGATGGAGCAATGGATGCTTATCCCTTCCCGTCTTCATAACCTAATGATGCCCGCCAAAACAGCAGATCCCAGCACTGTCCCGTTGACACACCATTCGATCATGGAGCCATCTTATGCAGCTTCTGGAGGTGTGAGAGGCATAGCTACACCTAGACCCCGCAGGGAATGCATCTAGTATTCCCATTAAGCTTCAAGACCAACCCCTGCTCGTATCATTTCCTAAGTCATTGTGCAACTGGGAACGAAGTACCCTTCACACTGTACGGGAATAGTCGAGGTGTGCTTGGGGACTGAAGTCGGGGTACATATCGTGTAGCTGCTAGTGTACAGTATCGAGTCTACTATCACTATGTTCGACACTCGCTCATCTTGGGGTATGTGATATTCACCGGAGGGCGGTGTCCGACCCCCGATCACAGTCGCCCTCCCCTCTTCTTACACTCTCATGATACTTCGGCAATGGGTTTTCTATTTTTACAAGTCTGTGTCTGGATGAAGATATGCGATCATCGTGACATCTGCCCCTCTGTTTGCGGATTGATAAACGCGCAAGAATAACCGATTGATGGGCCGGTCTCAGGAAACGTCTGAGGACTCCCAATGAGAGCAACACTGGTAGCTGGTTGACGACGACTGGGAGTCAGTGGGGTGGGGTATGGATCAACGATCCTCTGTTCTGGCTTCTGGGGCGTTTTCGCGCCGCCAGAGTTGCCAATTCGTTGAGCTTGGCTTTGCTGGCCGAATGCAGTAAAGCAGTCTCAATAGCTTCAGAGGTCGCCTGGGATTTCGGCCGGGGAGTGCACAGTACGCAGTCCCAAGTACTGCCAAAAGAGGGCATGCGTCACCCAAATACGCTCCAATTGCGCCCTCGTAATTGCCAACCCGCCCTGTAAATTCGATGCCTCGCTGTTCTTTGGTTTTGGCGGTCAGGTGCCCCGTGCAAGTCAACAAAAAACCACAATGGGAACAGGGAAAGCAATCTCTAAACCTTGTGTGGCCCTTGACCGCCAGGGCCACGCAGCGCCTCGTCGGTGTTCTACCTAGCATCTATCGTACCGCGGCAGCCAAGTTGTTCTTCCGGTAGCACAATGACCATGTTTCCCCTGAAGGACGTTTCCTCCTCCAAGCCCTCCCTTGCCTCCCGAAAAGCTTCGAGAACCTTTCCAACCGAGCTGCTGTCCCACCACGGTCGTAGTAGGTAATGACGATCGTTCATGGGTCCCTTTTTTTCCCTTCGCCATTTTTCATGTTGTTGTCCTAAGTGACTGGAGAGGTTGTCGAGTTGCTACAGTTGGCGTTGCATACGTGCACTTTGATCTGGTTGTCTCGCTTTCACTGCCGCTGGCGTTTTGTTTTAGTGAGCGCAGTAGCCAATGTGCGGGTGTCACGCGACACACCACCTTCATGCAAAACGGCTGGGGGACAAGATGGGATTCGCAGTCATCGTGGACGCGCAGCCTCCGGCATGCAACATGGCAACCCTTCCGTGCTCTGACCTCACGTATCAAGTAGCTGTGATTCCAGTCATCTACTTGGTTGCCTCCGACAGCATGCACTGCATCTAAGTGGAGGACGTGCTCCGGCAGTAAGATGGATTGCCCGCCTCAGAGTATCAGATTCCACACTGGATTCCACACTGAGTTTCAATGCTCTAGGAATACAAGAGCTGACGAACTTGCTTATTTTTGCCGGTTATGATAATTCTCCGGAGAACACGATAAACAAACAAGAGCTCGGCGGCCTCTTCAAGGCTTCGGAGCCCACCTGGATATCGGCCATTAAAGCGTAGAAGCGCTTTTGACTCAGTTTCACACCACCCGGGGCATGTCCTGTCCCGCCAAGTGCCAGCATGCAGTAGATTGAGTGCACCACGCAGCAGCAGGGTTATATGTTTTCTTGGTGTAATATTGGGAGATACTGACCCGAAGTGCCCTTCCGACTTCCTACCTGGACATCGCCATAGCCAGCAGAGGCAAAGACGAAGTAGAGTCAGCAACCGAATGCGAGGCTTAGTCGTATTACCATTCACACGCCCTCTTCAGCCCCGTATTAACACAACACTGTCCCATTACGAGAATCCTCATGGTGTACCTTCGCTCCGCGATCCCCATAACGCGTATCTATAACCAGTGGGCGTGACCGGAGTTCCGATTATCGTCTTCTTCGGCGAATAATGATACATAAGAACATGAGCGGAACGAGGTAGGTTTACCAAGCGGAACAGTCTACACGAACAGCGTCAACAACAAAGCTGGTCTGGGAGCACACTGAATCGAAGGACTGAATATAGGCATATATACAACGTTCCATGGCATGCATCATTGATGTATATCAATCATCATTTCCTCAGTCAATTGGCACCAGTTGCTTACACCTTCCAAACAAAACAAGCTGGGCTACTGGGCTCTGTCTGCTATGCAAAAAGTATGCTTACATACTCCAGACGTTAATTCAGGAACAGGAGGAAATAGCGTGGAGTAGGACCCTTAGTTTCCACTGGGGTAGGATGGACGATAAGGATAACGATAGGGAGGGGGAAGGTAGGGATGGCTGGAGGACGGGTTCCAGACCGCTCAATTGGGACTCTCTGGCCTACTGCTCAGCATGCTAGCAACAGGTAGACGAAAAGGATTAACGGCCAAGACACGACACGCACTCCACATTCTGCCAAATCGAAAGGCATTGAATTGGAAACATGGCCCGACCATGAATCTGATCAGATTGTCGCCACTCGCCGCTGATAATTCTATTCCCCCTCCTTCGTTTCCTAGGATCAAGACTATTTACAGGGCCCTCAGATTGATAAAAATTCACAATTCGTTTCGGGTGATACCAGAGTTTTTCCCAACCAACAACACTCTTCATTCTTTTCACTCACTGTTTGTGTCGTCTTTCCCTAATGAGTAAATAAGTTTGTTGCCCAACCAATCAACGACCTGAGCGTCGCGAAGAACCTGTAAACCTCGCCCCTCCCACTGTCGTCCAACAATGGCGCCTCCTTCGTCCTCGTCGACCGTGACGGCAGCCTCAACAGCCAGAGGCCCGACCGCCGAGCCGGTGCTGAAGCTCAATGGCAAAGATGCGCCCGTCACGCCCGACATCCCCCGATCGAGAACAAGGAGTACCGCGACTTCTTCTGGACCTACACCGAAGAGCCGCACCGGACCCGGCGCCTGGCCATCATCAAGGCGCACCCGGAGGTGACGAAGCTGTGCGGGCCGGAGCCCCTCACCAAGTGGGTGGTGCTGGGCGTGGTGACGCTGCAGGTCTACTGCGCCTACCTGCTGCGCAACAAGCCGTTCTTCTCGCTGCCCTTCTGGGCGCTCGCGTACGTCGTGGGCGCGACGGCCAACCAGAACCTGTTCCTGGCCATCCACGAGATCAGCCACAACCTGGCCTTCCGCAACGCGACGGCGAACCGCCTGCTGGCCATGGTGGCGAACCTGCCCATCGGCATCCCCTACTCGGCCTCGTTCCGGCCCTACCACCTGACGCACCACAAGTCGCTCGGCGTCGACGGCCTCGACACGGACCTGCCGACCGCCCTCGAGGCCATGTTCCTCGACTCCATCCTCGGCAAGGCCTTCTTCTGCACCTTCCAGATCTTCTTCTACGCCGTCCGCCCCATGACCGTCTACGCCGTGCCCTTCACCTGGGTGACGGGCTTGAACGTGCTCGTGCAGGTGACCTTCGATCTCATCATCTACTCGACCATGGGCGGCTACTCCCTGCTCTACTTCCTGCTCTCGAGCTTCCTGGCCGGGTCCCTGCACCCGCTCGCCGGCCACTTCATCGCCGAGCACTACGTCTACAGCACCATAACCCCGACCCAGCAGGACCCCACCAACCACCTGCCGATCCCCGAGACTTTCAGCTACTACGGCATCGGCAACTTCTTCACCTACAACGTCGGCCTCCACAACGAGCACCACGACTTCCCCGCCGTGCCCTGGACCCGCCTGCCCAAGCTCCACGCCCTCGCGCGCGAGTTCTACGCCGACCTGCCCCAGCACCGCTCCTGGTCCTACGTGCTCTGGCAGTTCATCTTTGACGAGAACGTCGGCATACGCTGCCGCGTCAAGCGCAAGGAGGGCGGCCGCCTCGTCGGCGTCCACGGGACCAAGAAGACGGACGATTGGAAGGATAATGAGATGGAGCCGTAAAGAATCAAAAATTCGTCGTTGTTTACAGGAGAGAGATAGGGAGGCCAAGGGGCCAGGGACTAACTAGTGTTATGTAGGTTTTGTTTACACGCAAAAGAAAAAGAACGAAAAGAGTAAGATGCTATCGTCCTCGACCTAGATGAGATGAGAGAGGAAGCTGTCTTGCCCGCCCCTATCAGAATAACATCTGTGGTGGGCGGGCTATCATTCTGGAGCTGTTGTTTCGCCAAACGACAACTAAACCTTGGTTGCCAGCATATGGCACTGGGTCTGTAGATACAAAAACTACTGGGATATAGATATAGGTCACCCTACCAAAAGTCTAACAGATCATGATTTAGAAGGAGTTTCGGACTATACCAGAAAGAAAATGGAAGACGAGAAATGCTAATGCAACATCCCTTGTAAACACAGAAAATATCATCATATATACGTAATGTTCGGTTACATGATTACAAACGTTGTGTGTGCCTGAGTACCGCTCGTAATGTTTGGATCATATTCTTATACTGCCGAAAAAAACAAACACAAAGCTATAGTTACATGAATGCTAACTCATTGCACCGAGGGGGTTCCGCAAGAGGACCATAAGTCGCAGCAGCAGCAGCAGCAAGAAGGGGGCAACGAGGAGCAATGCTTCAAATCGAGTCCTATTGGGCCGTAGGAATGTCCAAAGTCAAACACATCCTCGAAATCAAGGTGCATGGGCTTACGCATTCCGAAGGCTCCACATCAACTCACTCACTCCCCATAACTCCAGTCTGGCCCACCAGTCCCCCGTTCCTTCTATCTCACAATTGGATATCCATCCTGCGACTGTCGTCCTCGGGTGATCCTGCCGATAACAGCCTATGTTTTTCACCGAGTACGAGACCGAGCGCTCCTCATTCTATCTGGCGCCTTGGCCTAAGCCTCTTCTCTTACAACCTGCATGTCATGCTGCACCATACTTGACTGATCTAGAAGAACAGGTAGGCGAGCAGGAAGCTAAGAAGGCAAAGGATGGCAGTCATCTGGATCGGGACGCCCTCAGTACCTTGCCTCACTTGCTGGCCAAGCTGCGCAGGGGCCGACTTCTCCTCCCCAGGCCAGCCTTGCGCTGTCGAAGACCGCCCTGATCTTGCTTAAGCTGGGAGATGGTTTGTTGCGCCTTTTCCAGCTGTACCTTCAGCTCCTCGTAAGTAACGCTAGCAGCAGTCGATGCAGCAGCGGCGGCATTAGCGAGCACCGAAGGACTGCCCTCGTCGTTCTTGAAATCCTCGGACTTGTCGTCTTGACGGTAGTCGCTAGGCGAGGAGTAGGCCGGGGGCGCAATTTCAGGAGTAGCCTCGTACTACGAGTACCCTCTCGTTAGCTAGACATGTTGTAGCAAAGGGGTATTCAGGGGAACAAACTCCGTTGGATGTAGATTCGCGCTTAGGCGTCTCCAGCTGGGAAGGGCCAGCACCTGCTGTACCACGGGGAGACAAAAAGACCACACGAATCTTCTTCTCGATGACTTGCGACTTGTCGATCGAATCCCACTATCACATGTCATCAGTCAGTCGGTTCCTTGGTCTCGCCTCCAATGCCACAACTTACGATGGCTGTCAAGTTACTGAACTCCTTGTCGCCGGTAATCGGGACAGACTGAACCAGGAACTTGTCTCGGCATCTGGTGTCCAGGGGAGGCTCCTGCTTCATTGCCTGCAAGATAACTTAAGGCCAGTTAGCTGCTGTCTGGTATCACTTGTAAGACAGGTTGAAGGCTTTCGTACCTTGGACTTCAACCTCCTTGCCGGGCTCGACACGTCCGGAGTTCGGTCGCACGCAATATCTAGTGGTAGAATTGGTCAGCAACGGGCACGGCGGCCACAATTATAGGGGGGCGGTGGATCGAGTCGTACTGTTTAGGGGCAGTAGTCTTGACCTGCGATATGGATTTGTCAGCACGTATAGTTCAGCGTGAGCGGGCCACCGGGGTCACGCGATGTCGCAACGTACCTTGAAAGCAACAGGCGTGGTGTTTGGGTTTCTAATCTTTAGTACTTCCGACACCTCCACAGTGAAGGGGCCTATGTCATATTGTTAGCCACAGATTTGTGTCGCGTGCTCGATATCTGTGGTGGATGGCAGATTGTTCGGCACAGCAGATGTTAGATGACGTACGGTGGAAGCCGAGCTCCTGGGGATCGATTTCGACAGACATGGTGGGCTGTTTGGGAGAAGCGAGGAGTCGTTCAAAGCGAACAGATGTCAAATTTCGCGATTTGGGGTATATATCGACCCGACGGCAGTTGAAGAAGCCAGATAGCCGGTAAGTGCAGTTGCGCAGGTAATCGCTAAGGTTTATTGGTGTCGCAGGCTCGGGATGGTGCAGAATTGCGTTTTTGTCAGCTGTCTGGTTCGATTGTGAAAGCAGCAGACAACGAGGTTGCAGGTTGCGTTGGTTCCAAGTGGTTGGGGTTGGCGGGAAGCCACAGGGACGTAGAGGGTGATTATTAAAGTAGATACGATCGGGTCTTGTGACGATTATGAACGGATTCAATGAAGGCGCAAGATGAAGGACTGCGAATTCACAGTCAGTTGGGCAATGGATAAGTAATTCCCCTTTCCTCTTGCGTGTAGGTAGTAGGTTAGAAATGGGAGGAAAAAGAAGTTGGCCAGCCAAGTTTGTTACGACATAGCACGAGTGTCTGTCTACCCTATCTCTCCTTCTTGGTCCCGTCGGGTTGTTAGACTGGAAATCTGGTCTAATTCCATCCTTTTAGGGTACCTTATTTGGGATTGGACCCGGCCAGGGCCCTCCTCCCAATCCTCCTAGGGCCTCCCATAGACCCAAGCACCCAAAGGGGGCCCCGACTTGGTGGCTTTTGGTGCAAGCGTGTCTTTACCACGACCAATTGGGGTGCCCGTGGAGGATCCCGGCAGGCCGCGCCCCTCGCATCATTTCATCACCGACAACCCCCCAAGACAAGACCCAGAAGCACAGTGCGCTGAAGATGTGTAAGGTAGGTTATTATATCAGCCAAGCTGATCAGGCATTAATTTGAAGCGCAACAGCTGCAAGTTCTCAAGTGGTGTTTGAAATAGAGCACATACATCATACATATCATCATAGCGTACGTAGGCGTCGGGAAGCAAGCCACTCAGTGCTGTGCAAACGACGTTCCGACATGTGGCCATTATTATGGTCGCTCGTCTTTATTTCATTTGACAGCTCCAGTCAATTTTGATGTAAGTGAGCCCGCAGCCCGGTAAGGTACAAAAAGTACCCTCAGGCTACATAGTGACACCTGCACGGCCCATTCAACTTCCGTGTAGTAGTTAGCCCATCAACCCATGAAACTCCACAGACGTCCGTTGGAGGCAACTCTGTTGATGACGTTCCTTGGTGCCCTGAAAGCAACCTACCAAAGCCTGTGAATCGCCTCAGCAATCCTTAGATTTCTGGTGCATTCAACAACTACTTGATTTTTGAAAGCGTCCGATAAAACTAGATCTCCCACTGGTTTCAGTTTCAAATCCGCCATTTACATACCAAGCACATTTCACCTAGTGAGAGTCATCAGGATCGCCCGCCATGTCGTCGGATCTGGATACACTATTGGAGATGGGCTTTGACAAATCACGTGCCGAATTGGCCGTGAAGCGAACAGGAGGCCGTAAGAGAACCAACCGCGATATACATACACGCACTTGAGAAGGATGGGCGGTATTTACTGACTGGATTGCTTCGATAGTGGAAGGAGCTATCAACTGGCTGGAGAAGAACCAAGACACCCCGCTCGACGAGCTTCAAGCCGAGGATGCAGCTGGCCCCTCCGTGAACGCCGAGGCCCTTGGTGACGGTCAGGTCGCCCAGTCCATAGTCTGCAACGACTGCGGCAAGAAGTTCAGAACCCAAGAGCTGGCCGGCTTTCACGCCGAAAAGACGTACGTTAACTCACTCGCTGGCTTGCCTTCGGGCCCAAGAGTATCGCCATATATGACGCTCATCATCGCTGACTCCCTCGTATATAGTGGTCACGATGACTTTGCCGAATCAACTGAGGAACTTGCCCCCTTGACAGAGGAGGAGAGAGCCCAGCGGCTGCAGGATATGCGCGCAGCGCTCGCAGAGAAGCGCGCAAAACAAGCCCTCGTTGACAAGGAGGAGCAAAAGCGCAACGAAGTAAGCTTCTTGCTTACTATTATTGATTTCCCTATCATCGAATTTACACCACTTTCATGAAGCTCACATCATCACACAGGCAATCCGCATGAAGGCCACCAAGGAGACGCAAGATCTAAAGGAGGAGATTGCACGCAAGGAGCAGATCAAGGAGGCAGCCAAGAAGCGCCAGGAGAAGCTCGCCGACATCGAGGCCAAGAAGCGCATCAAGGCCAAGATCGAGGCCGACAAGGAGGAGCGCCGCCGCAAGGCCGAGGAGGCCAAGGCCGCCCGCGAGGGCCGTGCACCCGCTGCTGCCGCCGCACCTGCTCCGGCGGCGGCACCTGCTCCCTCTCGTCCCGCCGCCACGCACAACGAGGCACGGCTGCGGCTCCAGCTTCCCAGCGGCAACGTCATGAAGACGCTGCCGGCCGAGACGACATTGTTCGAGGTCGCCCAGATGCTGCAGACGGAGAACGACGCCACGGTCACCAAGTTCGTCATGACCTTCCCCCGCAAGACATTCGAGGGCATCGACTTTGGCAAGACGTTGAAGGAGGCCGGGCTCGTCCCGAGTGCGGCTCTGATTGTCCAGTAAAGCCCGGTCAGATCGGACAATGGATGACTGACTGGGGTGGCAATGACGATAACGAGTACATTGGGAATGGCGTTTGGCTCTTAAAGGCGGATAAGTTACTCTAAGAAAGGGCATTTGGTATGTAGTCAGGTAGGCGGCTCTTCACGTGAAAGCTACGTATCCCATCTCATACACGCGAGAGATACCAAATGCCAAGCCATCTAACTTATTGCATGTGCAAGGTAGCAGTCCAATATCATATTTGGCAGCTTGGAAAGTGTGGTCTACAAACAGCATGTCCCCAGGCAGACATCAGCTCTTTAGTTATCCAGCTTACATGTTAACCTTGTGTCATTACTAACAGCCTCGATGGTAGTGGGGACCCAGCAGTACTCGGATGGATCGAAAAGTGAAATGTCATACCATCATCATACCAGAATTCCAGGGGAGCGATGGAAGTCACATCTCACAGGGGTTGGCAGACAGCGAGCATTACAGATTTGTTTGTCATTTCTCCCCGAAGGCCATCATCAGATTAGATCTATGCGAAGAGCCAACTTTTGTCTTATCGCCTGGGGCAAGCGTCCGGATATCGTGCCCATTGCCTTCCCTTCACGCCGCACACCGAAGGAGGTGTGTTATAAGTGAAAACCCCAGAACCATGCATGATGAATGAAGTCACAAAGGGAAGAGGAGGTGGTCGTTCTTTTCGTCGTGATCGTGGTAAACGGAAAGTTCATCGTCAAGAAACCGCTTAATCGAAGAGACCGAAGCCCATATCCTCGTCGGACTCCTCCTTCTCCTCCTCCTTCTCCTCAGCCTTGGCCTCCTCAGCGGCACCACCGTCAGCGGCAGCGCCACCAGCAGCGGGGCCAGCAGCGGCACCACCACCGGAGCCGATGGCAGAGAGGATCTCCTTGATGTCCTTGCCCTCAAGAGCCTGTAGAGCGCCAGAGGTTAGCATCATAAAATCCCCAGTCCACAATCGTCCAATTCGCATTTATTCGCAGTGGGGGGTTGTGGCTCGTACCTTGGCGAACAGAGAGGTCCAGATGGGCTCAATATCGACGACGTTGGCAGCCTTGATCAAGGTCTGCAGCTTGTCGGCCTGTAGAAATAATGCAATGTCAGTCGCTCAGTCCTCGCTACCAGTTCTCGTAGGCATATCGGTTTTTTGTTTCCTTTGGGCGCAATTTGGTGGGTGGATTTCGGGCTTACAGTGACGGGGACGTCCTCATCGGCGAGGATGAGCGCCGCGTAGGACGAAGCCAGCTCAGCGGTAGACATTGTGAAATGTGAGGTTGTTGGTGAGGTGGGCAGAAAAGGTGTGTGTTGAGAGTTGCAATTCTGCTTGCTGGCGCTGATGGGCTGGTTTTGCGATTTACGACTCCGATGTCAGAGGTCACTTTTCGGGATGGAGACTAGCACTGGACAATTTTGAGAAAGAGGGTCGAACAACCCTAAGCGGGCATGAAAGTGCATTTGCTTGTGGCCGGAGCTTCGGGCAAACGATGTTGCAGCTGACAGAAGCTGGAGTGGGGCTGATGAATTACGGCTTTTTCTGATTGGGTGCAGACCTTCCAGATCTTGTGAGCGAATAAGAAGCCCCGGGCGGTTTCACTAGACCCCGCGCGACCATTGCCATGATTAGCATTAGCACTTCGCACGCCTTATCCTGCCCAGCCTGGGCAATTCAGCATCTTTTGAATTCGCTAGGTTGCCCGGCTTCTTAACTAGGATGTTGAGTGCAATAGCAAAGCTGGCTGCTCTATCATCATCATTGCCCCACCTGATGGCTTAACTTCCCCGCCTTCCCATGCGATAGATAGAGTAATGACAGTTGTTCGGGTCCAGTCTCTACTGGAAGAATTCCGAACTGCCCGAATCAACATATAACCTATCGGGCAACGGGAAGCAGCGGGCAGGAGCAGGAGCCAATCAATCAGAAGGGTAGCAACAGGAGTGCAGATGTCAAGTCGCGGAATCCAATACCAAGACCCCGTGCAGCTTGCCTAGAAGACCCAGACTATCCCAAACTATTGCCATCGTGAACATTCTCGTACTTTATTAGTAGTCCTGATCATCCAATCTCTACTCCACCCTGAAGCTCCAGGCAGACCCCCCCCCTAGCTTCGAGCAGATTGGCTACTTGTTCCTCCCCCACGTAAGGACATCTAAACATCACTCTACATACAACGTCTCTCCAAATCCACGTCATTGGACACTCTTATGCACAGCCTGGCTTACTGCAGCTGATCCTCATAAACCACCACCACCATCATATAGGTATCCCTTTTCTAGAGAAGTTGAAACGGCCCACGCGCCTTGCAATCTACCTGATTAGTCCTCGCGTCCTGCATACAGAGTACGCTACTGCGAAGAGGGACTGTGAAACTTTCTCCCGGCATCATCTGCATTATTGTTTGCTCGCTCTTTGTCAAATCGGTGAAAGCATTCTACGAACAACAATTCCGTCTTAAGCCGAAACTCTCTCGAGTTCGAGTCTATATCCCGACACAGACCATGGAAACGCCCAAGGTTCCCGCCCCCAGAGATGAGGGCGAGAAGCGCATCCTAGCTGAGCTCATGTCAATCCGCGATCAACTGCAGTTGCGGAAGCTCGACCGGACAACCTACGTCCGCACCCAAGATGTCATGGTGTTGTATGAAAAGACTATCGAGCAGGTGCGCCAGCTTAACTTGGTAAGGACAGGCAAGAAGTCGGAAGAAAACCAAGGTAAACGCCTTCCCCGAGCCTCCCACAGAATGGCCCCTTCTCGGGTATTGCGGCTGTACACTAACATGGGTGTTTCTGGCAGTTGATCGGGTCGTTGACAGTTGTTTTCAACTTCTGTCCTTGTTCTTCATGACGATTGGGCGCAACAACGAGGCACCGGCAGCGTACTCACTCACATCGACCATCAAGCGTTTACTCGACCACCTAGACGAAGCGAACCTCTTCTCGGCGAAGGATCTAGCCAGCATCGAACATACACTAGAGCGACTATCCAAGATAGTCAACGATACCAAGACCAAGGAGCCAGCACCGTTTCTCGAGGCTCTACTCTCCAGCCGGATTGATCGTTGCCGGGAGACCCTAGACGTGCTGAAGCAGAGGTTAAAGGAGTACGACGAAGCTATCATCCCAACACATGAGAGGCTGGTCTCCATCTTGCGCCAGATGGCTGCCATCAACACCAAACCCAAGGTACCTCAGCAATTCTAATCTTGTGTCGAAACATGCTCTGACCCACCCCTTCGCAGTTCAAGCCAGAGGATATAAACAAGCTACGGACGCAGCTGAAGGAAATAGAATCGCAAATGGTAGACGGTCATTTTGTTGGCCAAAGGGCAAGCCTTTGGCAAGAAGTGAGCAAGTCGTATCTTTACTTGAGCGCTGCCAAACGTACAGCGACATAGTACTGGAGAAGTCAGTGTAGTCCAACCGACTTTTCTTTTTGAACCGCAACTGACAATATTCCAGGGGAGGCCAATTCCCAGAGGCGTGGAAGTTCGTATATAATACGTTAACTGGCATACGCAATGAGCTCGACAAATTGTCTCTCACTCAGGCCTGGTCTCTGCGTGAAACCGACCTCTACGACTACCAACGACAGCTTGACAAGATTGACGAAAACCGGGTCGATGGAAACTGGGTCGACGCAAAGGGGCAACCTGCCGATCTTTATGTGCAACGTGTAGGTGGTACAAGCATGAGTGTAGCTGTGCGATTACTGACAGGCCGCAGACCTTGCTCTACCTTATCCGGCGAAGCTATGGCTACATTTATCATCTAATGATTTCGTCTGAGCCGGTTTCGGAGGCCTTGCTGCCTATCTACAATCAACTTCAGACACTGAAACGCTGTTTAATAGAAGTCCAGAATAATGGAGGCGTCTCAAGCGTGAGAGAGCTTTATCCATATAGCATGAAGGTATGTGGTGTTCCGTGACGTTCCAGGTTTATTTGCTAACCTTTTGGCTTCTTAGCTCAATTCTATCGACAACCTTCGAGTTGATGGGAAGTTCATGGTCAGCGGTGATATCCCAGAAGGCCAAGGGAGTGTATCCGAATTGCTTTCCCAATGCTACGATCTGAACTATGAACTGAGGGTTGCGGCTGAAGAGATGGCCGAACAAGAGAATCCTGATAGTAAGGACGAGAATGAGTAACTTCGGCAAGAGTAAGGGGTCACGAGAGCGTGGGCAATATGCGGATGTCGTTCCCCGCTCACAGGTAGTCGTTGCACGATGCGCGCCTACCTTTATGATACTACACAGTATCATCGGCGATTGAAGACAGTCACTTCATTCTAGCGTTTGCATTTCCGATATCATGGGAGGTTGGGAGTCACTGGATGCGCCTCACAAAATCGAGGGAACGGTCTTGGGAATTGGCAGTATTCCTGATATAATCAGTGTATGAATGATATCCATACCCCATAATTCCATTCCCGGCAGCGTGGATTTGGACATAATAAAACTTATTCAGAGATGAAAGCCATGGCTACCGTGTCTCAGGGGTACCGGAACGCGAGCTTGACCTGTGTGCAGAAGTTAGTAGGCGCTTCTAATATTCTTCAAGGCTCACCCATTTCCGATTCAGGTTGGAGGTTGGAGGGACAGGCGGCCCTTCTGCCGTCTAACTTACAGGCCATATCTGAGCCTAGATATAAGTGTTAGCAACTGGTTTCCTCAAAAGAAAGGGCTGGCTATTAATCGTAGAACGATGGGCGTGGGATGAGATGGTGGGTAGACAAGTTTCTTAATACATACCTTTTCCATGTCCCACACACCGCTCGTGGTGTATATGTCTTTCTCGAGCAGTGCTCTGACTTCCTCCACGGACTCGGCAACCATTACCACGGTGCTGCCAGCGAAGTCCCATTTCGTGGGATCAACGCCCTGAGGCACCGCGCCGAGAGCCGCGCCTGTTGTGTGTTTCAGTCTGCTGTCATCCACGAAGATCAATGAGAAAAAGAACGAAGAGGAAAAAAGCTCACTCACCACCCATCTTCATGGTGCCGGACTCGATGTGCTTCGTGAGCCCCTCAAAGTGCTTGGGCCGCACCTCCAGCCGCTTGGCCTGCATCCCGGGCTTGTCCGGGATCACGACGAGGAACTCGAACTTGCCCGGCGGTGGCGCCGTGATGGCCGGTTTCGCTGGTGCTGCTGATGATGACGACATGGCGCGGCGTGATACGAAACGGCTGTTGCTACTACGACTACTACTCCAGCTGGTAGTGAAGAAAGGGAGTAGAGAGAATGACGGGGTGAAGGTTCGAATACCAGATGAGTGGAACGTCGATGTGGTGTACACTAGGCGGCGTGGGGTAATACCGATGAGAGATCTGGGGGTGAAGAAGCGATGGGGCGCTGCCGTCATTGGAGAAGGAGGCATGACGAGCGGGACGGGATAAATCGAGGCTTTATATACATGCGATCATTTGAGCTGGATGAAGGAGGGGCCGCACCAATCGTGTATGTAAGCTTAGCTGTTGCTTATAGGGCGTACGACCGGGGCGTTTGAATAAGATCGGTGTTTTACTCCGCGGCTGGAGAGCTTCCACCTTGTGATCAATTGCTTGAGCCGAAGAAGGCCCACTCCACTACTCCTCGCTCTCTTTTGTTTTGCGAGGACCCCCCGCCCTCTATCCGCTTTGGGGGTGCCGGTTGCTCCCGATAGGCCCCCGAGATATTGACTTCCACTTTATGTACGTATGCGGGTGGTAGGGATCAGGGCAGTTCAGAAAAACGCAATCTTGATTCCAATCGGACTCCTGTTTTTAATGTAGATTTGATTCGGAGCTGTCTCTGGAAACATACCTGCGGGCTTTCAACAAAAGCCCTGAAGCGAGTAGGATGCCGCAGTCCTATTGAAGACAAATATATGATACATTCACCAGAGTAAGGTGCATAGTACGGCATTGCATATGTATGAGATTCTATGAGTGTAGCATCAACCAACTACCTGTTGTACGTGGGAGTAAATCCGGCTGGCAAATCGCCCGTCAGGCTGGGATCTTCTCGAGGATGGCGAAGAACAGCGGCCCCCATCTTCCTCCACTCGGGTGATCAGGCAGCACGATCCAGCCATGTTTTGTCCGCTCCGCCCAGCTGTCTAGCATCTCTTCTTCTTCCCGCACGACCCGAACATCCCACTTGATCCCGAGCTTCTTCCTGTCCTTCTGCACGGGCTCCCGGCCCTTCTCAACGACCCCGTCGTTCTCTTCGCAGCTGAGCGAGCACGTGGCGTAGACGACCCGCCCGCCGACCTTCACGGCGCGGAGCGCCGTCATGAGCAGCGCGGCCTGGACCTTGGCCGTCTTCTTGGACTGCCCCGAGCGCCAGAGCGCCATCTCGTCAGCGATCCGGCCCGCCTGCCGCGCCCGCACGTGCGCGTGCAGTACATGCCGCTCGCTCGAGCACGGCGCGTCGAGCAGCACCTTGTCGTAGCCCCCCGCGCGGCGGGGCAGCGAGAAGGTGGCCAGCGGGTCGGCGCCGTCCAGTTTCAGGACCTTCACGTCGCCCCGCTGGAGGAGCGCCGCGGGCAGGTATGCTTCCAGGTTGGCCGCCAGGCGCTTGTGGCGCGCGCTGTCCACCTCGTTGCTGTGCAGGCAGCCGCCCGCCAGGGTGGGCGCGTCCGGGTGGGCGCGTCCGGGTTGTCGATGGTGGGCAGGCGGAGGAGCTGCGCCAGCGCGAGGCTCTTGCCGCCGGGCGCGGCGCAGAGGTCCAGGACCTTGTCGCACGGGACTGGGTTGAGTAAGCGGACGGGGGAGGAGCGACACGGCATCCAGATTCCAGTGTGTCATTAGCCCCTTGGAGCCATCCTGGGCTATAGTCACCTTGGGGGGCGGGAAGGGCTCATCAGCAGAGACGGGATGCTGCTGTTGCTGCTGGGAGGCGTCTACAACTAGGTCACCTCTCTTGTATGCAATCAGGCGCGGCGGTTGTTGGTTCACTGTAGAGGTGGGTGAGGCTGAACCTTTGCCGTCGGGAGGAGGGAAGAAGTCAATCGCCTGTAGGTTCTCCCTGTCATCATCGGTGAACACGCCGCCGTTAGGGATTTCAGCTGCCTGGTATCTGTTCACAAGCATGGCATATCTCGTGTTCTTCAGTAAGGCAGGACGCAATGAGTTTTTCCACCGTTCCTCGCCGTACTGTGCAGCATAGGTGCGGTCAAAGGAGTGCTCTGCGGCCTCGACCAGCTTGAGCTGGGCTTTGGTTAGGCCAGGCATGTTGTCGGAACGAATGAACGAACGAACGTATGACTGTTTTGCCACCGCCTGGCCACCGTTTGTTTACCCAAGAAACTGACCTGATAGCGAAGGGGAAGAAGGAAAGAAAACGAAAAAGAAAAAGAATATATTTGTCACCAAAATACGAGGTCTAGATGAGGGCAGGTTAGTATTACCCGAGCATAGAGCAAGCTGAGGTCATGTATTAGTGCGCTGTTGGGTCAGGTAAGATGTGACGTGCCCTGGAGTTGTGCGAATTGATTGAACGTTGGGTTGATTGCAGTGCCGAGAACTTCGATTGGCGGCGTCCAGCTGTCGCCGATCCGACAGCATGTTTGGGTACCTACCTGGCTTCTACTCGGATAAGTCAATCGGTGACACCGTTTGTAGCAAATACTCTTCGCCCTCACTTCGTGCCGCCAATATGCGTGCGACCTTGCACGTGGAATATGGCCCTGATTAGAACAGCAGTGGATAAACCTCGTGTTGTCCTGGGGATAATATTGCGCACGACAACCTCTTAAGCAGTGAAGGTATACTCGCATTCAAGGTTCGTCTGTATATACTAGTGCATATCTATTTCTGGTTCTACTTTAGGTTCCCTGGACTTAAAATCCAGGACAACGGTTCGTCCAGTCTACATGGATGTTATTACTGGTGCATTGCATGGAATTAAGGTTATTTGACCGACAGACTTACATAGAGGGAGCTGTTGCTATAATTTGACTGCTTGTACTACGTAATTATAAAGCCCGATAGATAGGCATAGCCCTATAAGCCCATGTAATTGCCCGTACCATGTCTTTGTTTCTTAAGCGCCCTTGCCCGCGGCGGAGTCTCTTGCTCAGGACTCGGCTTTGGTCATTTTATTTATCGGGTAGATGGGCATTATCCGAATAGGTATGTAGACATCCCGCTGCTACATATGTATGGGCTCTCACTGGCTTGGCTTAGCGAGCTGGGTATTACAGTACATTACACTGGCCGATGACGTGCACACCAGCCATGGCTGTGAAGATGGTGTTAGTGGATCAAACAGCCATCCTAGTGCACGGCTGGTCCTGACTCCGAGCAGGGTGAAGCGGCCATTAGTGTCTCCAGTCTGACAAAGCCCTCATTAATGACAAAGGGTGAAAAAAAAGACGGCTGAGCCAACAATGAATGCATGGCTGGCCGCATTGAGCTACTGCGAACCGGCGCAACGTAGCTTGGGATCCCGGGGATGGAGCTCGCTCCAAACCTTGCCGCCTCCCTTCCCCTTTCTGGGGAGGCGAATGGCTATGTATGTTGCTTTTTCTCTCTTCCTCTTGCGCTCATGAAGCTCATAGGATCGACCCGCATCAAGTCCCAGTGTAACTTGAAACACGGAACCGGTGGACACCCCTAAAAGTTGTCGTCGTTCCGTCTCGAATGCGACACACCAGCTGGCCGTTTTCTCTGGTTTTCGACATTCTCCCTTTATTTCACTTTCTCGTTATTCACTTAGTAGCTAGTTTGGGCGAGAAAAGCCATTGGTTCTCTTCTCCCCCCCCCCAAGATGGCATCGTCGTTTCTGTTGCTGTTCCTCGCAGCTATAGGGTACGGCGTATATCGCTACGTCTCTGCCCTGGCAGGGAATGTCGCTAAAGCGAAGCGCACCGGGCTTCCCTACCATGTAGTTCGTGAGTTCTATCTTCGCGCGCACGCAGGGGTGGCCTAGCAGCCCATTCGGAAGAAAACTGACCTCTCCTGAAATATACAGCTTTTAGTCCCCACAGTCCCATTGCGCAGATGTTTCCTTTCTGGAAGCGCCTGTTCATGCTGCTACCCCGCAAATATTGGGAAGATGTGATGCCGTATGTTATATACACCTGGTCAATCACATATACTTATATCGTGTTATATACTGACATTTGCAGGGTCTTGATGCCGGATTGGCATTTCCGGGACAACTACCGGGTGTTTGAGAAACTGGGCGATGTATTCTTAGTCGCCTGCCCTGACAAACTCATCCTTTACACCGCCAACGCTGAGGTGATCCATCAAGTCACATCCAAGCGCGAGGCTTTCCCCCAAGCCGGTCCAGGTCTATAAGATTCTGTCCCTGTACGGCGAAAGCGTCCTCGCGACGGAGGGAGCCGTATGGAAGAACCACAGGAAGGTCACCGCCGCCTCCTTCAACGAGAAGAATGCCGCGCTCGTGTTCGCCGAGTCGATCAAGCAGACGCAGGGGATGATCGACCAGTGGCTGGGGGCCGACGGCCAAGGAAACAGAACCATCAAGACGGTGGAGCACGACACCATGGCCCTCATGTTGCACATTATCGGCTATGTCGGCTTCGGGCTCCGACTGCTTTGGCCGGGGCAGTCGCTGCCACCGGATGCGGATGCCCGGCAAGCCAAATATGCCGCCTTGGAGCCACCCGCAGGACATACCCTCAACTTCACGCAATCTCTGGAGATGACGTTGGAGAAGATCCTGCTTCTCCTCCTCACACCCAGGTGGTTGTTGAGTAAGTCGAAATTGTGAAAATCGTTTACGAACGAGGCTGACGTTTTATCAACTAGAGCATCTCCCTTTCAAGGCTACTAAAGTCGCTGCCGAAGCAGAAGACAATTTTGTCAAGTATCTAGACGAATTCCTACATGACAAGATTGACGACGTCAAGAACGGCGACAAAGAAATCGGAATGGATATCATGGGGCAGCTTGCCAGGACAAGCTACGGCGAGGACACGACTTCGAAAAAGGGCAGCAAACTTCCCAAGCTGTCGGACAGTGAAATTACCGGCAACGCGTTCATTATGATCGTCGCCGGACACGAGACGACTGCTAATACAATACACTTCCTGCTGCTGGAGCTGGCGAACAACCCTGCGGCCCGAGAACTCCTGCAGCGGGATATCGCCAACATCTTCGGCGACACGGATCCGCGTTCGTGGGATTACGAATCGAGCGTCAACGCTCTGATGGCCTCCATGGCGGGAGCTTGCATGAACGAGATGTTGCGGATGATGCCGCCCGTCGTGGACATTCCGAAGGAGGTCGCGAGCAACGACCAGGTGATCGTCAAGGACGGCGAGAAATACCACCTACCAAAAGACATGCACATTGGCCTGGTGGCCACAGCCGTCCAGCGCAACCCGCGCTACTGGCCCACGAAGCCGAGCAAGGTCGCGGGCCACGACGGCGACAGCGACATCCACGACTTCGTGCCCGAGCGGTGGTACCGGAAGGCGGAGGAGGGCGTCGACGGCGATAATACCGACAGCGCGGAAGTCGAGGGCGCGGACACGGAGAACTACGGCGGGTTCGAGGGCCCCGACACGAGCGCGCAGCTGTTCCGCCCCGTGCGGGGGTCCTACATCCCCTTCTCGGACGGGGCGCGGTCGTGCCTGGGCCGGCGGCTCGCGCAGGTCGAGCTCATCTCGGCCCTCAGCGTCATCTTCCAGAGGTACAGCCTCGAGCTCGCGGTCGACGAGTGGGCGAGCGACGCCGAGGTCGAGGCCATGGACCGGACGCGGCGCGCCGCGGTCTACCGGAAGGCGCAGGACAGCTCGCGCAAGGTGATCGCGAGCGCGTCCAGCTTGCTGACGCTAAAGCTACACGGGAACAAATTCGTTCCGATCCGGCTCGTGCCTAAGGGGCAGGAGAGGTTTGTGGACCGGATGGATTCATGATAGAAGAGAGCGAGCATCTTGGAAGTTCGGATAGAAAAAAAACAAGATCTACGTAACTTTAATTGATTGCATCATCCTATATCGATAAGGGACTGAACATCCAGTTAGGGTAGCATCGACTTGATAGACTTTAATGCTAATGTAACTATATAAGGTTGGAGTAGGCAGGTCAGATATACTTGCCGAGCAATTACCTGCTCATGTGATGAAAGGTTGTGTCAACATGTCTCAGTCGCTCCAGTGATTCCATTTCCAACAATCGCAAGTTCTCCATCCTGTCTCCCACTTTGGCATAGGCTTCTTTTGTTTGCGATGAACAAGTCGATACATGTCAACTCTACATGTATGTAACAATGATGCATTTTAGGCAAAGGAAAGACTGCAACGCTGATTAAGAATGTACTGTTGGTCCCCTGCATGGGCAGGTGTTGACCAAAGGGTGCAATTCGCAAAGCTTCAGGCTTTCGGGACCCCTCTTTTGGTCCCCTGACAAGCAGCAGGTGTGGAGGATCTGCGCTTGCTTGCCGGTGCTAAAGAGTCTCTAGAGAAAGTGGAGGGAGGTGAGCTGTCTGGAGCCACCCAAACTCGGCGGATTTGCTGTCGTGGGGCACGCCAGCAGTGCCAAGCACCAACGCCCAATCCCATCACCAAACCGGCGAACCTCCCCCCAGCTTTTCGCCTGCTTGCCCCCAAATCAACACTGACTGACACGAAAGCCCGCCCGGGGCAGAAAACATAAACAACACCCCTCCACTTATTGCCTGCCTACTAGCCTTCCCGTTCCTGTCCCTACTACACCCCGAACGCACTGCACACCCCCTTGATCAAGTATACACACCTATCAAGTCTTTTCTCCATCAGCATCTCTCCCCCAGTTCATCACGAACCAATCTGCTATATTCTTTCAAGAACCATTGCATCTTGGTCGCCGCTGTCACGCGACCATAGTTATACCAGTTACCATATATTTTTCTCCCTTCCCAAGCTCTTCGCAATGTCCGGCGCGAACAGCTGGCTGCAGCGGCAGCGAAAGGCAGAGCTCGTAGAGCTCGCGCAACAATCGGGACTTACAAAGTACGTATACACGCGATAGATTGACTTGCGCCTTGCTGTTACTTCATCTACTCTCGAGTTTTGGAATAGTTTTTCTCGCGTTTTTACTTTCTTTCTTCAATTGTGACGCGATCTGAAGCTCCCACCTTTGTCGTCATCAAAGCTATCCTCCCCTCTGCTTTGGAATGCGGGCCCGTTGCACCACGAGGAAATCTCGTGGCGGCACCTCACCTGGACACTAGAACTCGCGACGCAAGGCACGTGCTGACTCAACTCTATCATGTAGCTATGAATCCTTCAAGAAGGCCGAGCTGGAGCTCGCCCTGGACGAATACCTTGCAGAAAACTCGACACAGTTCATGGCCGACCCCAAGTTCGCGCCGTACTTCTCGAGTCGCAACAGGGCGGCCGGGTCGCCCATCAAGAGGGATTTAGACGACAAGCCCCGCGTCAGTAAGCGAAGACTCACCAAAGCGATTGAAGAGAGGCCTACGATCGCGCCCCTGCCCGCGACTGAGTAAGTTACCGTCTTAAAAGCCAGCGCGTTGTCCAGAAGCTCCCTCCGTTCGCGGGGCCTGGCACGCGTCGGGATCCGCAGCACGCGCGCGTTTTACTAACAACATTGGTCAGATCGTCGGAGGAGGAGCCCGAGGCCATCTCTACAGCCGTCGCCCACACGCCGGCCCGTGCCCTCTCCCTTGCGAGCCGCATTCCGTTGCCCGCCACACCGGCTGATGTCGTGGACGCTGTCGACCGCTCGACCCTCGCCGTGAGGAACCGCGTCTCGTCCATCTACAAGGAGTCTGGCGTCACGGAAGCAACTCACGCTACGCGCGAATACCTGTCCTCTGTAAACGCTGTGATGGCCCTCGTCTCGATCTTCGAGCTATACTTCTTGCGACACGAGGTGCTGCCAGATCGCTATGCGTTCACCATTCCCGCTATCCAACTCCTCGGTACCAAGGACTATCCTGTTATGGTCCCGGATCTGTTCCTGCTCTTGACCGCGTCTTTCTGGTCGCCTGCCTTCCTATGGGCCTGCACCAGCGCCATTCTCCCTACTCTGTTCGGTTACTTTTTCAACCTGTCTGTGAATCATCAGTCTGGTCGTCGCACCAGCCGCCAAGCGAACCCTTCTCCTGACTACACTGTCGACCCGATGACCTTCAGCATTGTGAAAGCCCTGCTCTCCTTTGTGGTCTATGGACAGAACGTCACTTTTGGCGGCTGGTTCGACCAAGAATCGATTGCGCGAGTCAACGGCGCAGTCTACGGTGGCTGGAAAGGTGTCTTGGTCGGCACCGCCGTCACAGGTCTCTTCAGCGTCTACGATGCTGTCCTGAAGAAGTAGATGTGAAATCCCTATCCCGGGAAGAATATTATCGTATCCACGCGGTCTATCGATGCGCAAACCATCGAGCAAGTTCTACCGCGGTACTATTGGGTGAATCGAACCTCTCCTCGCGATTGCCCGCCCCCAGGCAACATACAACAACAGCAACATATCCTATCAAACCTGCCATCTGGGCAGTCTGCTCAGCAAGCTAGATGGCATTTTTAGCCTCTGAGCTATCCGATTCATGACCTCGAGGACGGCGCTAGGTGGCGTTTTTTTGGCTTTCTTGTCACCCTGATACCAGCCTTTTCCTCTGGCCCCTTGTTTTTGCTCCCCACCTTGGACTTCTCGGTATACACAGCATCCTATCGAGCCTCCTTGAGGGTGGTGAAATGCGGATGCTTATCCTACCAAGTTTCTAGCGTGAAGTGTTTTTGAAATCTTTGTTTACTTTCGAACTCCAGGTAGATCATCTGGCAGCGGTGGTTATAGTATATGTTTGGGTATATATTTTAGGACTGTGATATAAACGTGCAGTCTATGGTCGGTTGTTCTATAGGGTCAGGCAAGGTGCTACCCCCTTTTCCAGTGTTTATAGTAGCGATTGGGGACCAGCCCAGACTCAAAAGTTGTTAAAGCAACGCCTTTTTCTGAAGAGCGAGGATTTTTATCATCCTACCACTTCTAAACTTAGGACGACGGGTCAGGGTGTGTTATAAGAACGAATGGACGAATTGGACGATACGTTAAAGCGGCTCAGTTGAAATATAATCTGCATTTTTCTCCCTCTCAACCCAGTCTGATGAAAATCCTTTGACTACTTTCATCGTGATGTGATGTTTGGCCATGTAGTAAGGCAACTCTTGGTCCGAAAGAATACGATCCTCGCCACCAGTCTAGTGCATCGCGCTCCATAGTCCTTTTATTTGTCCTCCAGGGATCCCAACCAGACCTCATCTGTAAGTGCGATCGAGAGGTTAGTACAGATCTCATCCCTTCTTCTGAGGGAAAGGGACTCTCAAACTCAACAACACTCACCTTCCTCGGGCAAAGACCACTCGTGCTCCTCCTCGGTATAGAGCCGGACAATCTTGCCGTCCGGGTCCCGGGCGCAGAGCACCCAGCCCTTGACGCCCCTCAGGACGCGCGAGTGCTCGACGTTTTGGGCGTCGAGCCAGCGCGACCACGCCTCCAGGTCGGCCCGCGCGTTCACGCCCCAGGTCACGGGGTCCCAGCCGACCTGGGCCGCGGCCTGTTGCGTATTCAGGCGCGCCTCGATTAGCGTGCCGGAACATGACGGCGAAGACGGTGCCGTCGGCGAGGTGGTGGTCGTAGTGCGGCAGCGGGGTGAAGGGGAAGACGGTGGTGTAGAAAGATTGGGTGGCGTGGGGGTTGCGGCTGGCGAGTTTGAGGTGGTTGAGGCCTAGGATGGATGGGGGCATGCTGGTGGCGGGGGGTGTGTCTGTTGCTGCCGTTGTTGTTGTTTCTTGGGGCATATTGTCTTCTGTAGAGAGGTGGGGGGTTATGGGCGGGGTTGCTGCGTATTAGGGAGTATTTAAGGGGTATTTTGTGAGTAGGTAGGTCGTGACCCTGTGTTTGTCATACGATCTCGATAGGCAGTGGGATATATTGCAAGTATGGTTTTATCTCATTACGGGCTGAGGAAACTCATGTATCCTCAAATACACTTATATAGAAGATGTAAAACATAATGTCTCCTTATAGCACGATGTTCGGCTCGACAGCGTATGAAACTCCATGATGATGGCCGCATCAAGAATACGTCTACTTGCCAGCCGGCGCCATTCGCGCCGCGGCTCGGATCCGACTATGCGCTATGCGAAGGACCATGAAGCCGTTCGGCGTTCGCGGTTGATGTTGCGGCAGGTCAACATGACATAATAGCATCGGAAAGCCGGGGTTTGGCGAGCTTACCCGATAGCCCGGTGCCCGGGGTGCGCTTGTCAACCGCCTTTTCTTTTTCTGGGATCACTTAAGGTTATGTCCTCATGGATCCCCGATCACAGTTGCATCAACTATTACGATAGTAAAAAGTATCATCATGCAGGTCCTCCTCGTCTATCGAATCAGTCAAAGCGACCCTTGGAGCTAAGATTCTACATATACAGTCCAACCCTTCATCGGTAACAAGCGTGTGATCACTCGAGGTGTATGATGAGCCTCGTCCTCTTGAGACCGTCCGTGACCTCTCTTCATCGCAGAAGAAGACTAGCCGGCCGTGGCAGCACCCTTGTTGCCCTCCTCCGTTATCCGCGCCGCCGCGACCGACAATTTGGAACTCCGGGTTGACCGATCCGATCGCGCGCCAATACCATTCCCGTGAACGGCCGGCTGCTGATACAAAAGCCGTGGCGAGTGCTATAGCGTGTAGCCTACGGAATTGTTATATGAGAGGTTGTGTTGAACAGGTTCAATCAATTAACTGCGCCAAACTTGACGACCATGTACTCGGGAAAACATGCCGTATTGTGTCACCGACCTGCCACAAATCCTTCCCGCTTCAGGTCGCACCCAATACGAGAATGGTAGATATTTGCTGGAACTGATGTTTGATGATACATGTACCCAGTTTACCCGAAACTCCAGCTTCCAGAATTAATTCATGGGAAGATGGCATGGCCTGAGATATTTCCAATTATTTCCAGGTCCAGGTAGTGCCGAAGTGGGGTTGAGTCGGTCATCTGCTCCGCCATTCAGGTGACCAATCTGATGTCGATTCCCAACTCCTCCCTTTTCTCTTTTAACAAAACAACAGTTTGATGACCTGCTGGCAAGCCTCCTTGTTTCCCTGTTTACCTACCTTCTCCCTCAGATATCAACATGGCGTTTCTCTCCAGAATCCGGAGGTTCAACCGCAACAATGCCTCGACACTGCGCCGATCCCCGCTCTCCGAGATGTCGGGGGCGTTGGGCGACCTTGGGACCTTGTTACCGCTCATGATCACACTGGCCGTCAACGGCTCTATATCTCTGTCCACCACTTTGGTCTTCTCTGGAATGTTCAACCTGATCACCGGCGTCGTCTTTGGTATTCCTCTGCCGGTGCAGCCCATGAAGGTAGGTTCTTTGTGCTACGGCCCCGAGAGCAGAGCGTAGCTGACTCGTCCACCCAGGCCATAGCTGCTGCAGCCATAGCCTCGCATACGTCCATGCGTGAAACTATGGCAGCAGGCAGTGTCACTTCTATCATCGTCTTAGTGCTCAGCCTCACCGGCCTTCTGCAATGGTTTACCCGCGTCATCCCGGTTCCGGTCATCAAGGGGATCCAGATTGGTGCCGGTCTCTCCTCATCATCTCTGCCGGCACTTCCCTTCTGCGGCCGCTGCCTTGGTTCATTCCCCAGCCCCTGGATAACAGGATTTGGGCCCTCGCGGCTTTCATTTTGCTCATTGCGACGCTGCGCCTACCCCGCTTCCCGTACGCCCTGCTGGTCTTCGTCGTGGGCGTCGTCATAGCCTTCGTCGTCATCCTCACCGACCATTTGGGGTTCGAACACCACCACCACCACCCTCATGGCCCCCATCACCATCACCTACCATGGTTCGGCATCTGGCAGCCCTACTTCGTCATCCCCGCCTGGACCGAGGACGCGATCGGCATGGGCATCGCGCAGCTGCCCCTTACGACGCTGAACTCGGTCATTGCCGCGAGCGCCCTTGCCGCGGACCTACTGCCCGACCTCCCTGCACCCAGCGTCACGGCCCTCGGCACCAGCGTCGCGCTCATGAACCTGTTCGGCTGCTGGTTCGGCGCCATGCCCGTGTGCCACGGCGCGGGCGGGCTCGCGGCTCAGTACCGCTTCGGCGCCCGTAGCGGCGCCAGCATCATCCTGTTGGGCCTGTTCAAGGTGGTGCTCGGGCTCGTGTTCGGCGAGACCCTCTTCGACCTGTTCGGCGCCTTCCCTCACAGCCTGCTCGGCATCATGGTGGTGGCAGCGGGGCTAGAGCTCGCCAAGGTCGGTCAGAGCCTCAACCACGGCGCGTCGGACCTGTGGGAGACGAGCGTGCAGCAGGAGAGCCGGAACCCCCTGAGGCGGCACCGGGACATCTCGGACGAGGAACGGTCCGAGCGGTGGGTCGTCATGCTGATGACGACGGCGGGGATCCTGGCGTTCAAGAACGACGCGGTGGGCTTCCTGGCGGGCATGTTTTGTCATTGGGCGTACAGGATCGCGGAAGAGATGGAGCGGAGAAGATTGAGTCCGCGTTCGGAGAGGACACCGCTGTTGAGGTAAGCATGCACTTCAAACCAATGGAGACAGCGGAGGAATCGGCGCAGGATCGTTGCAATGCAATCAATCCTAGGAGATGTTGCATGCGTGTTCAACCGATTCGATCGCGATGGATAGATAGACATCTGTGACGCCTGTCATTCTTGGCGTAGACTTTGCTTCGCATCTTCCAAGCACTGCTCGAATTCATATAGTCATAGCATTGGACTGACATCGTGGATCAACTATCGTGCTCAAATCAACTCGGCTAATTCAAGTGCTTGATCTGTTGACGTTCGGGAAGACTTCCGTTGGCGGCGAACTGGATTACATCTTTGAAGACATGTCTACATGCATACATCTGTCTAGATCTAGATATTGCCCTGTTTGTGTACCTTGCAGCTACCTTATCTATACGTACCCAGGCTACTCAGGTTCCTGGATAACCAACCAACATCAGCAAGGACCAGGACCAAGCCCAAGCCCAACAAGAAAGGAGTGACCACCCCTGTGTAACCACCACGAACGCTGAAATGAGTTGCCGCATCCGTTCCCACGCACGGCTATATCGGCAGAGAGAAGGGTAACTGCCTAACCCCAATGGAGCACGCGGCCCCGATCTGATTGGCCGAACCCCGGCATGCCAAGCGCGGGATGCACCCTTCACAGAACCTCCTTAAAACTTCCAAGGGCTGAGATCAGATCCATGGCAGCATGGTGGCCTATTCTTCGTTTCTACTCTATCTTGAATGTAACGTCGTCGATCTATATAACAGCATTGGGATAGATCTGCCAATTTTCTGACAAGATCGAACTTCCCTTTTCCTTGTATTTCTCTCATACTTGTCTATATGGGATCGATCGACCTCACTGGGAATTCATCCGCCTCAAGCAATAGGGCCCCAAATGACCATGGCTTATACTACAGTCATCAGAGAAACGCGGCTTCTCGTCTAGGGGAATGATTTTCTGAGCAGTATACCAAGATGATATTCAAGGGTTCGACATTTGTGTTCATCTCAGGCAGGCAGAAGCGATAAGAACCTATCTTCACCAAAGGGGGTGGGCGTCTCACACACACATCTTCTTTCTCATCATCACCAAAACGCTCGTTGTGTTTGTCTGCGAACTCTCTTAAAATTCATCCTTGGTTTTGAATTGTTACGTACAGGCGTACACGGACCTAAGGGGTAAAAGTGTACAGCGACCTGATAGATCGATCTTCTAACATAAAAATATATATAAAGGAACAGGAGAACCAAGAAAAAAGCATAGATTTCCGTCCCCATGCTTTCGCTCTTCTTAAGTCATTCCAATCCGTCCATCCGTCCATCCACGGATACTGCTGATAATAGATAGCATATCCCCCCACCAGTTCATTAATTCTATCCCCGTCTCACTTTTGGATGAAATCCTTTTGCTGAGAGCTGCGAGGGCCGACGGCATCCAGGGTTTCCATGAAATATAAGTCAGGCAGGTTCCAAGGTTCCAAGACGAACCTCCTGCCGACTCCATTCTCCAACTCCCTAAACAAAGAAAAAGCACCAAGATTCAAACCCAATGCGGTCCTCGCCTTCAACGCCACCAGTACGTACCCTGTACTGGAAATGTGCTTCTGATGTGGATATACCCGACATATCAAAGAAAAAAAAGATGCCTCCTTTGTTGTTGGGAAACACAAGGGGATTATGTGCCATCCAATGCCATGTCTATCCCCGGTCATGCAACAAATATTCGAAATTTGACGGAAAAAGAGAAAGGAGTGCCGCGGCCAACGACTAATTGTCCCGCTCGCTCGGATTCTCCCATTTGATGGGGTGGACAAGCATGCTGCGGAGGCACAGCCGTCCCGAGTTGTTCGGGTCAGCTTCCTCCTCCTTACCGCCGCGGAGGTCACCTTCACCGGATCGGCCACCGTTCTTACCACGGCCGTCCATCTGAGCGTAACCCAACCAACGGCGCCATAAGAGACCAGCAAACTCGCTGTTGTAGTACCATGAAGTACCCTTGTGGTTGTGCTCGTTTTGCAGGTCAAAAGGACTTCCGTGGCCACCGGAGGTGTGATCACGTCCACCGTTGAAGTGCTTCTCGATCTCCTCCGCGGGCCAGGCGCGGTCGACGTAGACGGGATGCGGGGCGTATACGGCCTTCAGGCCATGGTGGAATGCCATCGAGGGCGGGAACATCTCACTGAACATGCCGTGATGCATGCGCCACGTCTCCTCATGCATGGCAGACAACAGGCGTCGGGAAGAGTCGAGATGCTGTCACGATAGCGCATCGTCGAGGGGGGATCGGATATTGCTTGTCGTACCCGGTAACATCGCTTGCAAAAACCCAACCGGATTCATTGGTATCGAACAAGGGGTTCAGGGTGATGAGATCGGCATCCTCGCCCACGCCACACTGCGTCATATCGGAACCAGTCGCGCAAGACTTGGGCATGAAGCCGCCCTCGCCTTGCTGGAGGCTGTTCTTGCCGGCGAAGATGACCGGCCCATGATCGAGCGCCGCCCGGAAGCCTGGGTCTCACGCTCGACAGTCTTGGTGAAGTTGTTCCAGTCACCGTGCAGCGCAGGGATGTAGTACTTGCTGGCTCGCTCCCACATGCCCTGTCGGCTTTGTTTGGCACCCCACTTGCCCAGTCTATCGAAAAGCTCGTAGTAAGATCCAGTCCAGCGCATGTCCATCTCCCAGTTCCAGAAATGGGCGTACTCAGGATGCATCTGAGCGAAGTGCTGAAGCGGCATGTGGGCGCTACGGTAGACACCGTGGATATCACCGTTGCTGGGGTTGTCGAAAGCCTCGCCAAAATCTCCGGGATAGTAGAGGTTCATCTGAGCCTCAGACCACAAGGTGCAGATACCATGGAATTCCCGGGGGACGTTTTCGTCCAAAATGTCTTGAGCGGTCTGAGGGTCTGCCCAGATAGGCATGTTGTTGTCCCGAACGTGAAGCAGAAAGTGCACGTCGTACTCACCACCGGATTGCAGATTGAGTTCCGAAATCATGGCGCGGAAGTTGAGGAGCGCATGAGCCGTCCACTTGAAGCCCACATAAGTTCGGATCACAATGGCAGTACGGTCGATGCGTTTCGGTCGAACCTTGGCATATTCTGCGTCTTGGGTGCTGTTGCCGGTGTAGAAGCGGTTCTCATTGGCGAGGAAGCAGCGTTTCTTGTGCCGCGGCCCAGTCCATGTTTTCCCAGTTGACCTTGCCATGCTTCTCCCAAACCGCTTCGTTGCCTTGGTGCTCGGTGTCCATTGCCTCTCCGGTGCCACCCTCCTTGGTTGTGTAGCCTAAACCATAAGCGCCATATCGACCAAATCGATCAAAGCACACATCTTCTCGCATGCCTAGCAGGTCATAGGAACCCATGGCTGGCTTCGCCTGGCCCTGAGGCACCCCTGAGTAGGCGTAGACGTCAGGTACCGGGGTTTTCCGAGCGGCGTCAAGGTAGCACGGCTGCACTTTGTGGTATTCGCTCTTGTACTCGCTCGAGTCGTAATCCGGATGCGGGCTGTAGGGGGTTGGCGTAGGGAGTTTGCTATGGTGTGGCGCAGAGACCGGGATGGTGGGTTTGCTGCCGGTAGGTGCTGGGTACTCGGGTGTGTACTCGGCAAAAGGCACAATCGCCCTCAGGCCCTTGTAATACCCATCCATGCTGTTTCAAAGGTTAGCAATTGTTGTGAGAATCGTGTCTGGAAGTGTGCTTAACTTACTGCTTGTATCTCATCCAGTGGGGGCCATTCTGGCCATCGTCTTCTGGCTCCTCCTCTTCCTCCTTTTGCTCCTCGACGTTCTCCTTCTTCTCTTCAACCACAGCTCCCTCCTGTGTCTGGAGAACGATCTCCTCTCCCTTGTCTGCTTGCACCTCTCGGAGCTGGCCTTTGCCAAGCTGCACCAAATCTAATACATCCTGGCGCGTTTTAGTTGTTAAACGGGGGTTAAAGAGGGTAAGCGACAGTAATAGGATGAGCACGAGCGTCCAAATCACCACTCTCCGGTATAAGCAGTGGCCCAGTATTTGCCTTAGGCGGAACTTTTTGCTTTGCGGTTTTGTGGTGACTGGCAGGTATATCTCGTTTTTGGCGGAAATCATACTGCCGAATGAGCTTGATTTGCGCAGGAACGACGACACTTTATCCATGACGGATTGTGAGGTGGTCGTCTGATAAGGGTTGGTTCGGCGATGTGAATGAGGTGGTATTAACGGAAGAGCATCGACAATATCTTAGATATGTTGAAATGCAGCAACGGGCATTAGAGAGCAGGAGTCGTATAGAACCGATGCTGGGGCGGCGGGTTGATCCAAGTCTGCTATAATCGAGCAAACAACACACAGCTGGGAAATTGAAAGAGCGCGCAGAGAGTGAAGCTCCAGCCACTTATCAAGTCTGCGACTAGTCCAACAGATTTCTACTGAAGAGAACTAGACCAATCCGTCAACGAAAACCACAGGCTTGGCTCGTTCTTGACCGCTGCAGTGCAGGTCGAAGATAAGTAAAAGAATGGCGTGCCGAATTTGGCGATGTATCGATGCCGTTGCCGATTTAACCCAGAAGAGGGCTGAAGATTCCTTGGTTATGTTACCTCGATTCTGTCATAAGAGCGGGAACCAATATGGGGTCGGCTAGGTAGCTCGGTGGTGCTTTCTTGATTTTTAGGCCGATCCAATAGCAAACAGCTAAAGGCGGGTTCCCGAATAGTGCCGTATCTCGATCGCAAATGAGGCAGTACACACACACACACAACTTGATGAGAAGGTTTTGGGGGGGGGGGGGGGGGGGAAAGATAAGAAAGAAGACAATCGACAGGGCCCGTCGTTCCCGGGGTGGCTCAAAGAATAATAGTACAAAGAAGGTAGGAAGGTAGAGTAGAAAAAAAAGAAGGTTATGATCGGACGTGGGAACAGACGATAAAACACCAAGCCACTAGGCGGAGGACCACTACAAATGACAATGGGCTGGGCAGGAAGGCTTGGAGAGTTACCTTTCTGGCCCGAGTGGGAATTGTCAAACGAAACTGAAAAGTCGACAGGAGACAGAAGAGGTGATAGTTGGTAGTGTAGCGATGGATTGGGAATTGGGAAAAACAAAGTAGTTGCTTCCCCAACATCAGAGACAGGCGGCCGAAACTATTGCTTCTTACACTCTACACAATTGGACCCGTGCTCAGATCTCGCAAGTAGAGAAAAAGATGGCCAAACACTCGGGGGAGGCTCTTGCCAGGTACATATGACGCGCAATGGAGAGTTGATACTAGCTGACCCCCTATCTAAAACCTGGCTTGACTCCCGAATCTAGCATTCGCGCCCCCTGTCGACCATCAATGCGTTGCAACTTATGGATTCCCACTGAACCTTGTCGGTCTCTCCCAGGATCTTCTGTCTTGGAAGAATTCCTACTTTCTGCCTACAGCCCGCACCCGCATAGCATCACATCCGCAGAAACTACTTTACCGTACTTGCCGTCCCTACCAGCTGGGACCTTGCGAGCAGATGCTATTAATGTTGCCTTTCGGGTCAATTGATCGCCTCTCGCAAAGGGTCAAATCTAAAAATCTGGGGGGCGGCAAGCAACTGCTGGCAGCAGCCTCTGAACTGATCAAACCGTGGTCGTCTCCTAAAACCTGGAGGCGCTGATACGCTAGGCCACTGCCCATGGGACGGGTAAGTAGTCTGCAGTCCAGTGTAACCCTCGCCTGCCGGCGTAAGACTGTTGAGCCTCCAAACGCCATCACACGCTGCACGAGTTTGCCAAGAAAAGCGGATTTGCGTGGTGGCGGGCTCACAGACTGCCATTTCTAGTCAGCTCCCACATCGACATTGGCCATGGCTGCAGCAAGGAGATTAAACAGAGGCCAATCAGCGACACCGAATAGCCCGGAGGAGCCAGTTACACAGCACTTTACAGAGCGGGACGGGCACCGATTAGAGCAGATCGGTGCTCGTACTGGCGCAGACCTACCTAAAGTGACAAAGCCCCAGGGATGGGCAAGGGGCGCTGCCCAAGGCTCTCGAGACCATCCCGGGCCATGCAGCCAAGCGAAAACACTAGGAACCGCAGAAGTCGAGCACTTGCTTGGAATTGAAACAGCATCTTCATGAGGGACGCGTAGCAAAAAGTGGGCAGAATGGATCTCCAAAATCACCACCAACAACTGCTGCGCAATAACATCATCGCTCTTCCACCCTGCTGCTAAATTGGGACAGAGTCTCTACGTGTATGCAAGCAATCCGAATAACTGGCTTTTCCAATAAGCACTACAGCAGTAACATACTTTACACTTCGCATTCTCGTCACTTTACATCTGTATGGTATTGTCTCCTTTGGGGTGGCCATTTTTCTGTAACGAAGACCAAGGCCTGGTGGGAGGCACAAGCTTTCCCAGAAACAAATTACGGCGAATGAGTGTCGTCATCGTTTGCACTTGAGATGGATCCCAAGCAGCCAAAGTCCACATGCAGACTTTCATATGAAGCCCATTCCATATTGTGGGACTTCATGACTACATAACCTAGTATTCGCCCACAAGTATTCCTTCCCATTCTGCCATTTCAGTGCCATGTGGCCAGCCTTTTGAATTGTGATTTGATAACCCATCCTGGGTGGATGGAGAAGTTGGATGGCCCCTCTGTGCCCATAGCACTGTACTTTTACTAGTCAAACGGACGGATTATGTGTGATCTTGAGCATTGCCCATGAGCCCTCAATGGACATACGCAATCTCGGCCGCGATTCGAAATTGAAATTACGGCCAGAGGTAGAGAGGCCCGCCCCAATGAGACGGAGAAACAATTGCTCGGAAATTGTTTCACTTTTGAACCACACCGCAGCGATCCGAATCTGTAATGCAACGCACCGTTACCGACTTACGTAGGCCAGAACTTCTGTGCACCGTGCATCCCTCTTTCGAGTCTGCACCCATCTCGGGGGCCCCCAGGCCCCCGCTGATTCCTGACGACAGCTGGCCAAGCCAGCCTCATTACTGGAAACACCCGCATGTAAGTAACAGTTGACCAAGCGGGGGATGCCGCTTGCACATTCCTACTTGTGCAATATCAACATCAACAACCGTATTTTAAGCATGTGCCGCGTTACACCGTTCCCACAGCTAGCAAGCCCTGGGTTCTGCGTTACCATACCGCGAACAGTTTTGTAGTGATCGGCGAAGGATTCGTGCTTTTATTGATTGGCTGGATGCGTCTTTCGCTGAGTCTATTAGAGGACCCTTCAGCTGCCATTCTGGGATGGGATGGGATGGTATACGAACCGCTAAAATGATGATTCACGTCATGTCTCCCGGTACCTGGAAATAACAAGGGGTTCTGGCGCGTTATTTCGTCTACAGCGCTTCACTAATAAGTTTGCTATACTCGACTCGAGTACCTGGCTTCCTACCCTGGGCAAATACCATTACTCCACGATTCAGTTCAAACAATTGATGTCCAGAGGAACTCACGGGGCACCGCACCATCATCGACTGCTCTAAACGCTCTCCTAAACGGAACACCTCCTGTTCTTTTGCCCTATGGCGCGGTCCTTGCCAGGAGAAGTTGCGCTTACTACTTACTTACTCATTGGCCTGGCCGTATACCCGTCCTATTCACTAATGACATGATTTTGTACATCAATAAGCGCCCTCTGATGATCAGAATCAGACCACTTACTCAGGTGTAATACCCATCGAGCATCAACTTGGATGATGTTCTGTTGATACAGACTTGTCCCGCCTCGCTGCGCCTTGCCAAGATATGTAGGATTTCGTGTGTTGTCGGATCAACATTCGGAGATAAGGATGAGTAGATCATTCGGGCCAACGACTATCTTTACCCTCTGCGCTCACTTGTGTATGTAGAACCTGGTTATGTAATAAGCTCCGTGTCTATAGTGTTCACTGTCACGAAGAACCGCTTCTTCATCGCATCCTGGGCAATGCTTGCCCAGGTGTGGTGTGATGTGACTGACAGGCCCAAAACAATCACCCCGCGAGCTATGTAGTTCTTCTCACTCTCCGTGTCTATAGATAGAACAGAATAATGTTCTCGTCCCTGCATTTTCTGGTGAACCATACGGCGATCCCGCCCGGCATGTCGATTAATGTGACAATGCACGTAGCGGGCAAGCAGCGACCCGTGGGGCGTTTAGAGAATGTGATGTTTCAAAAGATCCAAGGAAGAGCACTTTCCAGAACTTCTAGGCCCCGACCGACCGGACTCCCAACATTACTGGGAGGGCTGGCAGCAGCTGCAGTCAGCCCTGTGCATACTCTCATTTACATGTAGCGTACGGAGTATGTAGTACATACATATGCTGTCTTTCCCAATCGAGAGCGCCTCAATTAGAGCCGCATCGCTAAGAAAGTAGGCTGACAGGCTCGGGCCTCTCCATCATTGTCAGCCGAGCGATGCAGCAAATGACGAGGACTCAGGCCACGGACGCGGAAGATTCAGATCAGCAGACTTGCCTGAATGACAATTCCGAATTGAATTGCAGGGACTGCTTCTGCAAGCATGTTGATTTCGAGATCGCGATGCCTGCCTGGTGTATGCATCTGCAATGCAGGCTCTATACGGGTTGTTGATTAATCGCAGTACGAGTATTTTGTTTTGGCCTCCGGCCAATCGTTCGTCTACCGTATTGAAGGTTAATAAAGTGAGTTACACCATCTTGGCATTGAGTGACCCAAGAATCTTAATTTTCACTCCATCCGAACGGAATATCGATCGGGGGACTGTAGCATCAGAAATGGAACAGGGAGGCTGAACAGCTTACGCGGTCTTTCGGGGTCTTTAACACGAAGAAACAGATCCTGATTCAATTGGTTGGGATGAGATGCTCCTATTTGCAGCCATTCCATCCCTTGGCGACGTTACACATTTTTTGTGGGAAAGGATGGCCATTGGAACTCGGAACATACACCCCTCGTCCCATTATTGTCGTGAGAATCTATCATCTTCTCTCAGCGGAACACTCAGTTCCTGACATCGACCCCGCGCAGACAAGATATTACTCGTTTCATACTTACTCTCGAAAATGCCACCAATGAATGATGCGTGCTATACATGCCTATGTACTCTTGAATCATTGGCCTTCTTCGTGTATCTGTTTGGGGGGCTGCACGTCTCTGTGTGTGGTGAGTAAGTAGGTTACCGGGCAAGTGAGTAAGAACCTTAGGACTTTGTTATTGGGACTGGACTTGAGCGTCAGCCCTTTTTTAGTGATAGGAGAGATCTCTGCACAATGACTTGCAGCCGAAAGTTTACCAATATCTTTCTGGATGAGGAAACCGGTAGTTTGAAGATGCATTTGCTGGGCTCGGCAAGCTGCACGCCATCCCCCTTACTACCCTCCCCCCAACTGGCTGTATGGCTGTATGGCTGTATGACTCTTTTTAATGTGGCGTTGAGGCGCGACCGGACGCGACCAAACACCAAACATGTAGATACGGACATGCCGACATGGGTGTCGGGACATGCTTGTTCATGACCGCTTGTACACCGCAAGTAGCATCACGGGTAGGTACATATCTTCACAGCGGACTGACTGATATCCGGGATCATCATGCCAGATTGAGTTACAGATATTCCCCGCGTTTACCGTTTACCGTTTGCCGTTTACCGAGATGTCAACCGACCTGGGGGCTACTTGAGCCTCTCTACTTCAGCATCGCTAGTTTTGTATGGTCTTCATTGGTTATCGTTCTATTAATTGTATATACTGTCGGCCCGCTTTCTACTGCGGTTCTATCTTGAGGAAACAAATATGGTCTATATGTGTATATGGCACTACCGTATCCTTGTTCAAGGGAGGACAGGTGGCTCCCGTTATCGACGTACCAAATAAAAGGTGTAAGTAAACTTTAAAAACATAGTTTCATCGTACGCTTATCATTGATTCGGAGGGCGCACTCCGGCCTGGTGCAAACTTCGAAGGAGGACGAAAATAGAATGAAAACAGGGTATCTCCCTAGAGCTAGCCGCCTAACCAGACCACTTGCCGCGAAGAAATCGACAAAAGCTTCCAAGGAGCATTAGGCAACCCTCCCAATGCCCTTTTCTGGATCTTCGCTGCAGGATTGCGCCATAGTAGGCGCCGTGGTAGTGGTGGTGGTCGTAACCCCGTCTGTTTTCTGTTGAGTATTATAATGTGAGCCGTCATCCTGGTGCGGAGTTGGCTCCGGGGGCGTGCTGCCAGGAACAGGCCGTCGGCTTTCGGTTTCTGCGGCAGCGGCTCCTTCTCCCTCCCCCTGACGATCATCGTGGTCTGATGATGACGTTGGCGGTGGTCCACGGCGCTTTTCCGCGTACCGCCTGGCCTTCTTCTTGGCGTCGATCCGCTGCCGCCACTGCCGGCCGTAGCGGATCGTGGCCATGGTGCAGAGCACGCCGCACAGCAGGAAAGCGACGCTGATGGTCGAGAACCAGCCGACGCCGATGGCCTGGATGGCGGGCAGCACGACGGCGGTGCCGACGCACGCGAAGAGGTAGCGGATGACGTAGTTGCTCGCGACGACCTCGCCCGACTGCGTCGGCATCACGTCGAGGCAGTACGTGTTGAGCGAGGGAAGCAGAAGAGCTGCGCGAGGCCCTGGACGAACATGGCGATGACGACGACGGGGATGCCGCCGCGGTCGTACTCGACGCACCATCCGTACACGAGGATGCAGGCCGGGATCACGATGCCCATGAACGGCAGCGACGAGTACAGCCGGTCCTCGGGGATGCGCACCCCGCGCTTCTTGATGTACTTCTTCACGACGTAGTCGGCGTACCGGCCGCCGCCGAAGGTGCCCAGCAAGTAGCCCGCGCCCGGCGCCAGGTAGAAGAGACTGCCCTGCATGGGCGTCGTGAGGTTGAAGCGCGGGTTCAGGACGTAGCGGATGGGCGAGAGCAGAGAGTACATGTTCCACAGCAGACACGAGCTCGACAGGCCGGTGAGTAACAAGTTGGGGACTCGTAGAGCCGGATGACGCGCCACGGGTTGATCATGCCCCCGAGTACTTTGGCCTTCTCCAGACCGCTGTGGCCGACGTCGTCGACCCGTTTGTGGTAAATCGTCTCCGTCAAGAGGAAGAAGGATCCTACGGCGGCAACGGCTGCGAGTCCAGTCTGCAGCCAAAAGATGACGCGCCAGGAGGTGTACGTTACGATGATGCCTCCGATGAACGGACCAAGCGCAGGGCCGATGAGGGTGCCGGATAGGAACCAGCCAAGCGCCGTACCCCTTTCAGTAGGCCGATATATGTCACTAAGAAGAGTTACGTCAGCTTCCAGGGGGGTCTGGCAAGCTCGGGGACGAAGTTGACTTACCCTATCACCGAAGAACCGACCAGGATGAAAGATGTCCCCTCAAACGCTGTAAGGATACGGAAGACGAAGAAGGCCGCCAGGTTTGGGGCAAGTGCCGTACCGATATTGCATCCGAGAAAGGCAACAGCGGTAGCTAACGTCACCTAGTCGTTTCGTATAAGCCAAGGTTTTATCCTACGAAAAGGGGTTGATTCCCTCTTTCAGGCTGCACTTACCGGTCTTCGGCCGTATACTTGGCTCAGTGGGCCCCAGAACAGGGCGAGAGACGCCCATGAACAGCATGTAGAAGGCGTTGGATAAGTTGATGATGGATCCGGTGGTGCGAAACTCGGCAGCCACTTCAGGTGTAGCCGCCAGCACCGACGTGCTCGACGCGGGTGCTAGGAACGAACAGAACGAGAGCAAAGCCACAATCATCAATTTCCGATGGTTAGGTAGTCGATCGTATACCTCGTCCGGTATCTCCACAGTCGAATTCTGAGCCTCGATAGGCGCATCCGGCCCCATTGAATGATGGGTTGAGAAGCGATCCAGGTTAGGCTCCCCCGCCTCCTCATGTACGAACTCGCTGCCATCGTGTGAAGAACTTACGGAGCGGTCACTAGCATGTAATTCGGCACTTGTCCTGCGAGGACCAGCTGCCTGATTACGCTCATTCTTGGCTTCAAACATCGTTGAAGGCCAGTCTTTTTGGGGATTTTATCTTTTTTGATTGAGGAATTGAAATATATCGACAAAAGGGTCTCCACCCAGAAACAATTATATGAAGACCGGGAGAGAACAAGCTTTCCCTCCGAGCTTATGCTCTGCTGAAAACCAGGTCGTCGTCTTGGGCAGCAACCACCATCAATATGCTTAATCACTTGCCAAGGTTGGGAGTGGGTTCGAATACTGGAAAGCGGCCCACCTCCGAAGATCCATGAGAGAGAGGAAGGAATGGGAGAACACGTGAATCTTAAGAAGTCAACGAGGCTTCGACGACGGCTGGATCAGTATGCAGCATGAGGAACTTGGAGCGCTGGAGCGGTGAGTAGTACGAAGTTTGCGCACCTTGAGCGTCGAAAATATGGAATGGCCATCATAAGATCTTTAACTGTTTCTTTGCTCGGTCGAACCCCGATTCTCCACTCACTACTAGAGCCAAAAAAGACTCCATACCCGGTCTGCCGGCCGAGCATCGGTCTTCGATGTGACTCCTGCCAAGACTTGCCTTGATAAGGCATAGCGAACTCATGCACGCCTGTCTCCAACGTGATAGATCCTATACCACCCTACCACAAGCCTCGGTGGCAACCCCGACGAGTACGTGGTATTTGCCGCTTGCCGCTTGCCGTCGATAAGTTCATGTACAGTACATCGAGCAATCCCTTATTGGGAACAGCGTATGAAGAGCCAGACCGGTCGACTGGACTCACTCTGGCTTCTTTGGTTTATTCCCGGTCTACGCCTGTATTGCCTGAATGCCACCCCGCGGATTGATCTTTCATTACGTTCCTAGTTTGTCGAATAGTGCAGACCCGTACGTGCAGATTGTTGGCTTCAATGGACTGGGGCACGCATAGGAAGAAGCCATTGATCGCATACTGACGAGTGCCCTTTTGAGCACTCCGAATGCGGTCGGAATTACTGTAAATGGTGCCGAAGATGGCAATCGGACGACACATCGAAAAGTGGCATGGATGTCTTGATCCGATAGTGGGGATGCCGTGAGCGGTCCGCAAGCCGGATGCTTGGTATATGTGGCCAGTCATGCAGCTTCCACTGGCATGATCCCCTTGGGTGGCACTTGTTGAAGCTGGCGTGCGAAGAAATAATACGTACGATAACATTCTGCTTCGCATAGTCACGGTTCCCATCTTGACGGAGTTCTAGCATCGGGCGCTCTTGTCTTCTGCGTACCTACACGCTCACAAACGAATTTTTGAGGACTCAGTCTATCCAAAGGGTCGTTATGGACAGACGTCAGGTAATCTGAAGAGGTAGAGAGGTACATAGTTGCTACTGGTAGTTAGTTGCCTCTCCTCGAGGAGGTTGGTCATTCTGGGTGTATCGGCATACCAAAGCAAGCACATTACCTAATCTAAAGGTTAACCGAACATTGGTGACTCCTGCGTCTTGTGGCACTGTGGCTAGAGGTTGTGGCTGTGTATGCCAACTAGCCTCAGAGCCAGGTAGGGCCAATCATCAAGCCCACTCTGTTCTGCCTTTCCCCCCCACTTCAAAAATTTAGGGCACCTCTTCGACACAACTGGAATTGCCCGAGAAAGAGAAATTAATTTGACATTACCCTTCCATTTTGAGCCCGCCAATTCACCATCACGACACACGACCAACCTTTCGACCGCGAAACCGAGAACAGCCGTCAAGATGGTACGTACGCGACTGATGCAAACCACTTACATTTCCCTTCTGTGAAGTCATGCGATGGGCGTCCAGCGAATTTTCCGGTGCAGGATCAATTGTGAAGAAGGCAAGCATGCACGACTTGCTGGGTGATGCAGGATAAACCGAACCGAAGACGATGGATGTCCCGACGAGATTCAAGCACGATTTGCGAATGGCAACCCCCGCCCATCAACGATATCGGCTTTTCGTGCCTGTCTTCGAAGGGAGTCTGGAGTCTCGGTAACCATAACAATACTACTGGACGCCCATTCGTGCCTCGGGAGGGATCTGGGGAAACTTGTCATGTGCGATGCATACCAGATAACCATGTACTGACCGGACTTGCCCATATAGGTCAACATTCCCAAGACACGTAAGACCTACTGCAAGGGCAAGGAGTGCCGCAAGCACACCCAGCACAAGGTCACCCAGTACAAGGCCGGCAAGGTCAGTGAAGCTCTTCCCGCCTGATCAAGATATCACCCTCGATTTTGGTGCGGCTGCGTCACTGCGACTCGATTCTGACAGATATTACAGGCTTCTCTGTTCGCCCAGGGAAAGCGCCGATACGACCGCAAGCAGGCCGGTTATGGTGGTCAAACCAAGCCCGTCTTCCACAAGAAGGCCAAGACCACGAAGAAGGTTGTCTTGAGATTGGAGTGTGTTGCCTGCAAGACAAAGATGCAGCTGGCCCTGAAGCGTTGCAAGCACTTCGAGCTCGGGTACGTTTTCATTCCCATCATACCCATCCAGGATGTGACTAACTCGCTTTTCTCTACAGTGGTGACAAGAAGACGAAGGGTGCTGCTCTTGTTTTCTAAACGCATTTTCCTGGTTCTCACGTTCATCATTCATGGCATATGGATTTGGGGTTCATCACGACCGGACACTGGCGACAGGAGTATTCATCACCGGTTGAGGGACAAGGTGTAGCAGGACATAGGTTCAATATAGGCCAACGTCTGCTGCAAACAAAATACGATCTTAGAGAGAAGATCAATGACTCATCACGAATAATCTATGTCGGGAGCTTCTAGCTACCTACTACTCTCCAAAGGAGACGATGATTGAATGTTGACAAACATCTAAGTCTAAAAGTCGTGCAAGACATCCAAGTGCTTTACATCTAATAGTATACTCTACCCTCAAGCGTGAATGAGTGACAAACATATCTAAGCCATCGACATGTATAGCCAAGAACGAAGTGCTCTAGAAGCCCTCGCCGAGGAGCACTGTTCGTCCTCCGCCATACCACAAGGTCCCAACGCGAACATCTAGCCCCTTCTCCTGACCGACAATCCATTCTCCAAGCGACTCGGCCTCGGGTGTGTCCCAAACCTCCGCCTTCAGCCATCTGTTGATATCTTCGATAGCCCCAATCCACTTCTGCCTCTGCTCTCGAGTCGCGTGATCCTTGTCCGTCAAGTACCGCCCCAAGGTAATGTGAGCGCTGGGCACGATGTAGCGTGAGTCGATCTCCATGCCCGCGTCCTTGACCAGATTCCACATGTCGCGCCGCAGATGGTGATACGTGTACTGATCCCCCTGCTGCACTCCTTCGGTAATGCCCGGGGCCGCGGGAGGAGGCGACCTGACCGGCTCCCCGCAGGCCGGCAAGAAGGACACAGCGAAGGCGGACAGGTCGTACGAGATCATCGGCTTCACCAGCCGGGCCCGGTGCCGGTACGTGTAGCTCGCCACCTTGGCGATCGAGGGACGCAGGGAGCGCACGATGGCGTCGATCTCCTCGGGCGTCCGCGAGAAGGCCAGCTCCAGCGTCGTGATATGCATGCGGTAGGTCGGCATCAACCAGATGTCTGTTGGGGATGTTTTAGTCAGAGGTCGGCTTTCTGCATAGGAAATTATGTATGTACAGGCTTCTAATGATACGAGGGACCCAAAGGGGATTCTCTCTCCTGGGGTTCCTGATAATGTGCTCTGGGACTTACTAGGTGCTACCGCTTTCAGCTTGTCTTGGATCTTCTCGGCCAGCTCCAACACATGCACTGGAGGCCGTCCCCAGAAGGTCATGCAGTTTCTCAGGTCCTTGAAACCGGGCTCTATCGCGGGATTCTCGAGACGTAGGAGCCACGGGTCAATGATGAGCTCGTTGAGTTCCGGGGACAGGAACTTCTCCTTCTGCTGGCCATTTCGCCGGACACGATGGGCAGAATACAGCGCCTGGATTTGCTCCTGTTTATGCACGCCGTTAATAACCAATGCCCTGCAATTGCTTACTGCCTCTCTATACACAAATCTTCCCGTTGATGAAGTAATCGCCAACTTCCTACATGGCTGCTAGAAGCTACATGATGGTTTTGGGTCCAAGGGTAGTTGTTACCCAGCTTCCTTCTGGGCCCTGCCAGTTCCTCAGAGGGGGCATAACCACATGAGAGCATTCTCTCTCACCCATGGAAGCTCGTCAGCGAAAGAAAACATGGAAATGGCCTACCGGGTCATCCTTGCACGTTTCTATCAGTGCATTGTAGGGGTTCTCTCCAGGCTTAATGACCACCCCAGACAAGTCTTCGAGCTTGTTTTTGATGTCCGTAGACTCGAGCACGGCACCCATGCTGTGTCCTTCCAGCATGCAAGAGAAATAAAGTGGTTATGGTGGTAGTACAAGAGGCTCATCGACAAAGGGGCCTAATAAAGCGAAGGTCTTTTGCTCAATTCAAACTGGCCCAAAACCTGTCTGGCTAAGAATAGTAGAGTACATGTAGTACATGCATACTAGATGCCAATGACAGCCGCCGCTTGTACCCCGCTCGACATCAGTCTCCAGTTCGGTTATGGGCTGTCGCCATGAACTCTGTAGAGCTACTCCAGCTCACATGGCCCGGTGTCATCTATCGTATTTCTGGTGTTGCAAATGAGCCTGTTAGTTAACAAGTACTACCAAGCTATTCCATTTCAGCCAACTACATAATACCCCAGCCATTAACATGTAAAACATCTCGTGATGCCAACTATTCCATTGCCAGTTATGCTGCCTTCAACCCAATAACGAAGTCAGGTCAGGTGAACGACCGTTCTCTTGAGCTTACTCTATTAATACTACATGTATATATAGATGCTCCTCAGACATTACTGCTCCTTACAGCCAGGATAGTTGGAATCAGATATCAGCGAACAAGTATGGCGTTATGCCCGGTCGGAGTTGGCCATTATTGACTGAGAAGTCATTCATGTCTCTCTCTCATTATTCCTTTGTTCGCCTTTCGGTATATAGACTAAATCTGATGGCCATGGTCCTAGAGAGAAAGCCATGCTCCCGACACAGAACCCACAGTGGTTAACGATTGGTCTGGAGGTTGTAGGTGGACTATCGCGCGTGTGCAGGTAGTCAGAGGTCTGCCGAGGTTTAGCCGATGCTCTATCGCGTCGTGAGATAACGATAACGTAGTGGTTAGCGCGATACCACGGATATTGGTTAAACCGATAACCACTAAACAGATACTTCCCAAAGTTGTTCATTCCAATAGAGGAATCTGCAACTGCCATTTCCATCTTGACCCGCTTTCACACACATGAAAGGCGCAGCGTCGCACTGGTCCATCCAAGTGTATCATCCTGCATGGGTAGTCTCTGATTATTCCAAAGATGTATACCCAGCTACCGCGATCTTCATCGATCCTCTGGCCTTGCGCACGAAACAAAGGGTGGTCGCGTGCTATGATGTGATTGCAGTTGCGCCTGGCTGCTTGGACCATCCTGTCCAAACCCTCCTGGATTGAGGCGACTTGTTGCGCTGCTTGTTCGATGGCTGGGGAGACCTACCCCCCTTGGGCTTCCTTTGCGCAGTCTATTGCCAACCAAGCAAAATTGCAGGTCTTCGCAGCCTCCATTCTTTGATGTCGGGGTGAATTTACCCAGCCGAAGTGAAGGGGGCGCAGGACATGAACACGACCCTGCCGTCTGGGGTGTCATCGCTTTGTGTACGGAATCTTCCCTAGGATCTTCCCTCAGGCTTGGGGGCGGGGTTTGGCAGTTTCTCAGACTTGTTTCGCTGTTATGGGTCGCTCTGTGCTAATCTGTCAAGTGATGGATTGAGTGCATGAAGCCCCTTGAGCTGTGACACCACCATGGTCATAGTCGCCTGGTTGAGTGTGCTCAGGGGAGGTTATTGCGAAGCCAGTTGCACTTTCCATGATGCAACCGCGGCTGAACATATACCGCTCCATGGAAAACCCCATTTGGTTGTATATGCATGGCGATCTATGTGCCTGGCCCACACGATCCCATGCATAAGTACTCGTTCATGGCAGATGCCTGCCGAGTTGATAGCCCCTGGCTAGTGTAGTCGGCTCCTTGGACCGCCAGATACACCTCCTTCAGGCTCCTGGTATTATGCTGATGTATCATCGGCCTTGATATCAACTGTCGTTGGGAGTAATACCTGTGTTGTCCTTGAGTGTCGGCTCATCAGTGCTTCTCCTTGACTGACCGGGGTTACTTACGATATGTGGAATATTGGAGATGGTCTATTCCATTAACCGTGTGAAAACATGGGCTGAGACCAAGATGTCACCGACACCACAAGGCTGATCGTGCTCTCCAATGAAAGTCGAGACTGCTGTAGCTGTCTCCTTTTCGACCAAACGGCACCCCCCTTCACATCGGTGATGCGTATAAGGGTTTCCGGACATACTGCAGTCCAGTGGTCCACTGATGCCCCCCGCACCCCCCCCCCCCAACATCTGGCTGTTCCAAGTAATGGCTCCTGGCATGATGCTGCCCACTTGGCAGCTTCTGTAACCCTCCCGATGATGTTAGTTTCTCTGGATATGAGGGTACTGACCACCCCAATAAGGCACTCGGCCTAGATCATCATCACGTCCATCCCGTGTTGCTTTGGAGAACACAGTTGCCCGGAATACGCTTGACGCTTCCGTGTTGGCGCTACATGGTGGCTCCCACCTGCCCTTTGAGGCTGTTCGGCTCTTGATGTCGGCGACCCCTGCATTGAATGCCCTCAAAATACATGACAGCTGGTTGGTAGACCTTCACGGGTCCCATAGTACCTAATGCGCAGGCAGCAAGGGACTTCTAGCCAGTACTATACGTCTGTTTGCTCTGCAAATCATGATGCACCAGGGCGAACCGGCCTTGAGGTATTTTCTTTAGAGCTGGTGCCCTTTGTTCTATCATTGAGGAAGGGTTGCTGCTATACGAGGGACAACTGTTACTGGTGGAATGAGGGTTGCTGCAGAGCCTAGCCTCTTACCCAACAGGACAGACTGCGGTTGCGTGACTGCCTCTCTCAGGTATGCGAGTACAACCGAAACAACGGGGGTCTCTTCGAAAGGGGGAGGCACTAGAATTCACCCCACTAATCATTTTCTCGAAGCCAGTGCTGCACGGCGACTAAGCATCTCCCTGATAAGGGCGAGGGCTGCCGGGCGACTATGCAGCATCCCAAATAGGGCGAGAGCTGCACTAGGGCTGTGCTTTTTGTGACAAAAGGGGCGAGAACCCCCCTCCCCCTATCGAACACACAAAGGCTGCAGAGCGGAATTTTCACCCAGCAACCTCTCCCACCACCACATTGTTTGCAATTTCTTTCCTGGTCTGCAACCTAAAAGCAAAAGCACATTGCACACATCACAACATTTACATCGTCTTGCTATCAAGGCATGCACTGATTTTCCTTTCTTCGCATTGGGGACCTTGCTCAAGAGCATCTTCCGGCCTTGGTGCCTTTGCCTGACTTGCATAAGAACCACACAAGGCCTCCCCTTCCCTCCTCTGGTCCTGTACTACATCTTCCTCTTGCTTCATCTGCTCCTCTTCTCTTGCCTCGTACGCTCTTCTACACATTGCCCCATAATCTGCTTGCTACGTCTCTGCTACTATGGCTAAAGGGAAAGGCAAAGCTGGAGCGGCCACATCCAGCTCAAAGAAGGGTCGAAAGAGAAAGGCGCCCAAGGCTCCTCTCAATACCACATCGCGAGACAAACGATTGAAGCAAGATGACACTTCAGGTCCCAATGAAGGCGAAGAAGATTTTGGCGGCCCGTCTCACCAAGGTAGGCCTATCGACAACACGCTTCGCGCTTTCAACGAGATGGTGAAGAAAGCTACGAATGACGAATCCGGGAAATTCGCAAACCTGAAGAAGATTGCGGACCAAGGTGGCATAACTTTCAGGGTTGTTACCCTGTGCTCTGGCACCGAATCCCCAATGTTCGCACTGCAATTGATACAGGAATCCTTCTATTCTATCTACGGCAAAGAACTTTTCCGGTTCGAGCAGCTTTTTGGCGCCGAACGCGTTGAGTTCAAGCAAGCATTCGCGTCACGAAACTCCGGCTGTGTCATGTTTCGCGATGTATGTGAGCTGGTTATTGGCAAGAAAGAAGCGTAAGTACCTTCATGATTTCCTCTTGGCGGCTATGTATGCTAACTCCCATCAGTACTACGGCCAAGGGTGAAGTAATGAAAATCCCCCGTGATCCCACCATACTCGTCGCTGGCACTTCCTGCGTCGACTTTTCTCCATTGAACGTAAAGAGGCAAAACGGGTTCAGTCCGAGGATCCTGAATTTCTTCGATTTGAAGAATAAGGACAGAACCCCAACATTCAAAGAGGTGTCTGATGTGCTCCGAGAGATTACCCAGGATGATTCCATTCGCACCTTGGGCGAATCGGAACAAACCTTTTTCTCCATGCTCTCGTACGTTGCAGAACACAAGCCATGGATTGTAATCCTGGAGAACGTCTTGAATGCGCCCTTCGATAGTGCCAGAGACCATTGGTTCACCCCCCTCGGCTACACTGCTTGGGTTGGTAGTCTCGACACAAAGGACTACTGCATTCCCCAAACGCGCCAGAGGAAGTACCTAGTCGCCTTCAACAACGATAAGTTCCCTCGCGCCAGAAATGCATGTGACATCCTCGGTGAAGCTGTTGAGCACCTTAAGCAACCGGCTTCACGAAATGTCGAAGACTTCCTTCTTGGTGCCAACAACCCCCTTGCTCAGATTGCTCGGCTAGAGCTGGAGGACAAGGCACAGAAATTGAAGGCGAGGAAAGAGGCCTCCTGGGAGCATAGCAAAATACGCCACGAAGCAGTCCGTCATGGTGAGCAGCTCAGCGATGGAAGACCACTGACAAACTGGACCGAGAATGGCCATACGCAATTCCATGATGGCATGGATAAGTTTGCTATGGCAATCTTGCCCAATCGTGTGCACGACGTCTTGGATATCAACTGGCTGAGGGGAGCACTTCGGCCAGGGCCAGAATCATTTGATTTGCTCTTCAAAGTGATGGTTATAGACTTGAGCCAGAACGTCGACCGCCACCATCTCAAAGGCAAATTCGGCATCACGGGCTGTCTCACACCCTCTGGAATACCTTACATCACCAACCAGTGCCGCCCCGTCTTGGGCTTTGAATGCCTGAATTTGCAAGGCCTACCCCTGTGGAAAATCAGCTTCTCACGAGAGACTCAAGATCAACTGAAAGATCTCGCAGGCAATGCTATGTCGACCCCTGTCGTCGGCGCTGTTATTATCGCAAGTCTCATGGCATCACTTGAAGAGGATTTAGAGAGTTCGCCATGGCGGAAGGAGCTCGAAGATATCAAATCTTCTAATTATCCTAGCCCATTCACATCCTCTTCCCCGCAGATGAATCCTAGAGGTCAAGAGGTGGAAATAGTCCAAGACTATGGCACCACTGGCTTTGTGAAGTTCTCGGTCGAGAAGATCAAGAAAGAAGTACGCAAACATCGCAGATACTGCCACTGCAATGGAACTGCCCAGTACAGTACCCGAAGCCTATTGAAGTGCAACATCTGCGGCATAATCAGATGCGTCAACTGTGCTGGCAACCCTATTCACGACTACTCACCGACTGTATCCTCTCCAGACCCCTCGCCGTTCCGAGCTGTGGAGCTTGAGTTTTTGCAGCGCTTCCCTACAGTCATAACGAATCTTTTGAGTCCAGCTTGGAAGAAGAGTTTGGCCAAGTACCCAGGACGATCCACAGTGCTGATGGAAGGCCGTTACAAGCCTTCCACAGACTCGGAGGCCACCACAATCTTCGAGGCTCTTGTGAAGGCCAAGTTCCTGTACCAACGCTTCCACATCACTGAAGTGATTACACTGATCTACACTTCCGATGACGGATTCGACTTGAAGGTCGTTTGCACGGAATTGGGCATCGATTGGTTCGTGATGTTGGATCCGTACTCCAGCTGTGTAAAACCGTTCTTCCAAAAAAACATGGAACTGCAAGAGTTCTGCAAACGGTCTCAGCCTTTCATGAAGGGCACAGTTCTACAGAAAGCCCATTCGCCGCTTCATATCAAGTGGTTCATGTGGGACTTTGCTCTATCCAAAGTCGAGGCTGAAATCTCCTATACCCACGACGTGACCAGCGGCCTGAAGCGTCTTGAGATGAGACTGCACAACAGCTCTGAGGCTGGCGGCGAGCTCTTCAATATGGTGAATAAAGAAGTGGCAGGCCTTTACAAATCCGCTCCTGAATGCGAGGCTGCTGAACGTAGTCTTTTTGTTCACGACGATCACGGCGCTCGCGACGCGTCTGTCAAACTCTTCAAAGACCCTACTCTGTCAGGACCTGCTAAGGAGGACGGATTCGTTGTAGCATACGACCATCGCAAGCTGGCCTCTCACGAGCATCGCGAGTTCCTACTAAAACTTGTACCGAAAGCGGAGCTGCATAAGCTAAAAGACGGATACAAGGGAACATTCGAGGCTGAGATAGGTAGCCGCTGGGTGGAATTAGGTGATTAGAAGTCACCATCTCCCGCGTCTGACACCGTCACGCTATACCTCCTGAAGCAGCACGACCGGCCCCGTGAGGAATGCGCACATGGAGACCGCACCCTCGGCGAACTACGCCTTCAATACGTCACACCTGGCAGGTCCGATGAGTACTTGCCAAGTGACCCTCTGCTGTTATTGCAGAGAATGAAATGGGTTTGCGAACAGAACGACTCGTGGGCTGTTGTCCCTTCGAGAGAGCAGCGTGCTCTCTTTGAAACCCTTGCCTATGCTACGTCAAAGTCTGTCGAACATATCAAGGAGTGGACGCAAATCGTGGAAGATGATACTTCACGTTGCGAAGAATGCGCGCCGCAATTACCTGTGGTGTACTGGGATGGAACAAAACCCTTCAGCGACCACAAAGACGTTGAGAGTTACGAGAAGGCTCGGAAGAGCCAACTCCCAACATTCCAGATCCAGGTACAGCACGAGCAATTATCCGGTAATGAAATGAAAGACTTCAGAGTCCGTTTCATGTTCAATCCTGTACGCTTGACGCACAAGGCATTCGCACAGCTGCCAGTTGAGAGAACAGCGCCCCTAGTGGCAAAAGCCCCGGTCATCACCACAGCTCGTGTTAAGCCTCAGTATGTGGACAGTCTGGCTTTTCAACTGAAGCCATTCGCACAATCACTCAATCCACTTTCCCAGACTGGGAGCAAAAGGATAATCATGAGGACCCTTTCCCCAAAACTGGGGAGGGGTTGCTACCCCGCCAGGAAATGACTGTGGCCTGGATGCTGGAACATGAGAGGGAACCAAAACCTTTCGTCGAACGCGAGACGGAGGAGGAACAGGTTGAGGGGATTCACGTTCGCCTACTCGGTTACGCCTCACGCATGGTGATTCGAAGAGGGGGCATTATTGCTGATGATATCGGCTTTGGCAAGACTGTCATGGTGCTCGCACTTTTCAGTTTACAGAAAAAGTTTGACCAGGACCATCACCAGTTGCGCCAGAAAGAGGCCGACAACGGCATCGAGGCGTTGAATTGCAAACTTGGTCATTTGTCCGACGCACATTGTCAACCAATGGGGAGAGGAGATCAACAAGTTCCTGGGTTACCAGAAGGGTCGTGAATTCGCCCTCGTGAAAACATGGGCTGATCTCAAGAAGACTAATCCCAAATCCCACAATATCCTCGTCTTGAGTGACGATCTATTCGCCGAAAAGGAGTATATCAAATCACTACAAAACACTGTGGGCGGAAAGTCCCCTATTCAAGGGTTGAGCGCCAAGGGTGTTAGCGAGTGGAAAAATGGGCGCGGGTATTGGGAGTGGTACGAATCTGCTGTGAAGCTGATCGAGTCGAAGGAGGTGAAGGGCCGATTCCTTCTGGAGCGTTACAGCTTCAACCGCACTGTTTGGGACGAGGTCAGCTACAGTAACCCTACTGTATCTTCGTTCGTCACGAATTGCCGCGCCGTTAGCAAATGGCTTCTTTCAGGCACACCACCGACGCAAGGCTTGAAGGATGTCTGCTCCATGGCAAGAACCATTGGTCTACATGTTGCACGACCTATAGATCTTCGCCCGGGATTGCCTAGCATCGCGAATGGCCCGTCGCAATCGCCAAGAACACAGTTTGAGGAAATGAATTCCTGGGAACCAATGAAAACGACGGCGACCGTTGTGGAGAGACACTGCCAAGGTGAAAGCTTCTGTGACGCATTCTCAGTATGTAACAAGATCGATCGCGGAACTCACCTGTTCAAAGTCGAGGTGTGGGCTTTGGTAGTCCCATCCACCCTGACAGAGACCTCGACCTATCTGCCACTGCAGGACGAGATGCGCAAAGCTGACATGGAAGCGGAGTCCCTGACGCGAGATGGAGCCAAGAGACTGGACACAGTTCTTAAAAACGCGAAAGAACCACTGGATGGAGAGAGCTCGTGTATTACAGCACTTAGCCATGCAGCAACTGCCCCCAGTGTCGCCATGATCTCGTGTTCTCAACAAGCTTCTACCAACGGCGCAACCTCCTATCAGCAGAGGGTTCTCGAAGAACGGGAAGCCATGATGGACGAGGCACGCCATTGTGTCCGGTACAGCTTCGAGAAACTGATCTGGCTTGCCACACGTCTCCATAGAACCATCCACAAAAACGGCATCCAAAACGATAAAGACAAGGAAGAATATGCTGGGATCACCAGAGGTCTCTCGGTTTTCTTGGAAGCTTTGGATCAAGGTCTACTCGAGAAATTCAATGGTCGCGGCAACTATGCTGAGTTAGCCAAAGCAACTCTCACTGCGGATGATGCTCACATTGACAAGCATATAAGAAGAAGCCCCCAACCCCTCTTCAGCTTGAGTGCGATCAAGAACGCCAGCGGCCCCCTTTCTGGATTCCTTTAAAACTGAAGACCCAAGAATCAATACCTTGTACAAGAGCTTCGACAACAAGTGGGCCAAGTTTTACCTCTTGGACCTCGAAGATGCCAGAGGTCACATCCCAGGTGCTCCGGACACTGCCAGAATCCCACACGACGATGTTATCAATCTCCTACTTGCTTATGATGGACAAACCGTCCAGGAGTTGGAAGCCGAAGATGAAGAAGTTTTACGAAGCAAACTCGAAACCATAATCAAGCATCTAGTAGATGAACGAGAGAAACAGCTCATCAGGAATAAAGAGGAGTATGAGAGAAGTCATTCTGACGAACCTGATATCTTGCTAGCCCTTCGTCGCGAGGGCATAAAAGTCGGCTCAACCGGGACGAAGGACGCACGTAAGAAACTTTACGAGGCTCATAAGCAGAAATCCCTTGGGATGCGTGCCTACAACACTCCCAATGAAGCGGCCTGCTTTGCAGCAACAACAATGCCTTTCCTGGACGGGTCAATCAAAGTTCGCGGTGCCACGAAAACGCAGACCAAAGACGAGTACTATTCCGCCTGGAATGCATTCATGCAGGCTTACCGGTACCTCTTTGAACAGTCAGCACAACTAAGACGTGCCAGACTGTTCCGCAACCTTGCCTCTGGTACAGCAACGGCCTGTGACGAAGAGGAATGCCACTCGACCGATTCCTTGGCGCTGGTTTCCGACTGCGGCCACGTTCTGTGCCGAGCCCACCGGGAGAACAAGAAGCACTGTGGTGATGGAACAAACGAGTGCACCGCCCGTCTGGATATTGGTGTGGTCGAGCTCTCGAAGTTCACGAGCTTCCAGGATCGCCAGATCAGAGCTGACCATCTCTCGTCGCCAGGTGGTAGCAGAGCACTGGCTCACCAGGAACTTGACTCCAAGCTAAAATATGTCATCGATCTGATTCAGGCTACGGAAAAGGATGAGAAGGTTGTCCTGTTTGCCCAGCACCAGCTCATCCTTGAGAAGGCTGTGGAAGCTTTGGACAAGTGTGAGATCAGTTATGCAACGACGAACACGGCAGTCGCAACCAGGCGCAACAACAGCAGGGAGGATCCGTTGGGGGCTTTCAAGAAAGGAAAGTACAAGGTCTTAGTGATGAAGGTCAACTCGGCGGAGGCCGCTGGGGGCAACCTCATCATCGCCAACCACGTTATATTCCTTTCACCTGTGATTGGCAACTCACAACAGCTGTTCGACAGCCACATGAACCAGGCTGCTGGCCGTTGCATTCGACACGGCCAGAAGAAGACGGTTCATGTCTATCACTGTGTTACCGAAGGGACTATCGAAGTCGATATCCTGGAGTTGCGCCAGCAAAAGGAAGTCCGAGTGCAGCCTGGCCTTGCATTGGGCGGCCTGGTACCTCGAGGATGGACGGAGCCTTCTGGCCTGGACAGCAATACCGAGGTTTCGCAAGATGAAGACAAAGTCCCGCACTGGTTTAAACCCTCGTACGGCAAGTCTGAGGCCGTGAATTCGCTGATGTCCGCGCACGAAGTGTGGAAGGGTCTCAACGAGCCCGACCTTGCTCTCACCATGGACCTCAAAGACACGAGAGCGGATGCAAATGGCGCATACATGCACGAAATCACCGAGACCCTCGAGGTTCCCAAGACCCCTCGACAAGACTCCTTCGCAAGACAAGGACGCAGTTGCGGCTATCCTTGCCCTGGATCAGTTCGCCGGTCTGTCTGGTAGCGACCGTGCCGGCATCAAGAAACGATACAATGATCTCTGCGCGGAGTACAAATGGTCTCAAGAGATCGCTCATCGCGATGAAAAGATTTCTGATGACGGTGGTGGTGGTAGCAGTTCTGATTCTGATGCTGATGACGAGAACCCTTGCGGCAGCGATGGTGCGAGCAAACAGCCTGCTCATAACGCCGAACCGTGCGAACCGACCGAGGAGGCCGACCCCATGGATCTTGATGATGACCAAGGAGAGAGCCTCGACGCAGGTATGCAACCTAGTGAGGAGGCTGTTCCGTACAAGGACCCCGAGGACACGGATTACTACGGCGTTTCCGATGATGAGTTGTAATTTCATCAGAACAAGAAGATTGTACGACTATGAAGAAGAAGGGACAGGATGCTTTGGCCACAAGGGCACGCGATGCTTTTGCCTATGCAATAGTTGTTGCGAAATCTGCAGATGAAGCAGGAGGAGAATATGCATGGATGAAATGCAAATTCTCTGTTGCCCGATATTGCCACAGAATAATGGAAGACGAATAGATATTGCACAAATAACCTGCTTTTGTTTCTGCCCGTGATACGTATAGGCGACACATGAGCAAGCACATCCCGCTAGCTAAAACGTAAATCGATTCCTCGCCTCTGCCAATGATCTATTTAGGTTACAGCTTTGACGTGCGCGAGTCCACAGCAGCAGCAGTTAGGCGCACTACTATCTTCGGCTTCGGCCCATCCCCGTTGCTGCTGCTGCCGCTGCTCTCCAGCGCCACTTCCTGGCAGTCCTCCAGCGCCGCGTCGTTGGCGAACTGGAACACCAAAAAGTCCACCGTGGTGTCCGGCGGGCCCAGGGCGACCATGGGCGCGTGCCACGTCCCCGCGCCGTACGTGACCGCCTGCTCGCCCGTCGCGACGAAGGCGCGCAGCCCAGCGAGGTCGGGCATCCCGCGCCCCGGCAACGAGGGTTTCGAAGGAGACGGCGAGCTACTGCTGCTGCTCGAGATCGAGTCCGGCACCGGCAGGCCTTCGTCCAGCACGCTGGGCGGCAGGCTCGGGGCCACGATCACGAGGTACCGCTTCGACGCGTCGGCCGTCAGCGGGATGAAGGTCTGGGTCGTGAAGGGGTGGCGCTCGAGGATCTTGACTCTTACACCGTCGCCGTCTTCTTCCTTCTGCGGCTGCCGTGCTGGTGATGACGACGTTGAAGCCGATGAAGAAGAGGATGAGGAAGAAGAAGAAGAGGAAGACGGCAAGGCCATCCGTGCGCCACACACGAACATGGTCATCCGCGCCTCCGCGGGGCGGCCCGAGGGGGCCTGTCCATCGCCATACAGGTTGCGCAGCGACGCGATGGCGGCGTACTTGATGGCGGTGCCCTGGTTGGCCAGCTCGGCGGCGAACGGCAGCGTGGCCGAGACGGTGTAGGGCTCCGTGTCGGAGGGCCGCACGTCCGGGGCCGGGTTGCTGAGGACTTCGCCGAAGGGGGCGAAGTCGGCGCGGGTCAGGGGTGTGCCGTCAGGGTGGCCGAGGTGGTTAGGGGGAGGGTTTGGATTAGCATCGTCCTTAATATTATTATCAAGTTTAAGTATTCTCGGGCGTTTTCTTAGCTTGGGTTGATGGATGGACAGATGGGTGAGGGAGTATGGTACGATGGACAACTTTCAGCGTGAGATAACGGGGAAAGGCTAGGCAAGAGACGAGGTTTATGGTTCTTATCTCTGATATATGTTTTACTAGATTCAATTGCCGACGACGATGACGAAGACTTCAATATGGTATATCGATAGGTCACCTTTCACCGATCAAGGGAAGACGACGTTGAATGGCTAACCAAACCGGCGGCCATTCTAGCGCTTCGCTTTGGTGCCTAGCGCTGGAGGGGTTCTTTTCTCCACCTGCCCAGGCTACAGCAGGAGCGAAGGAAGGCGGCAGGCTTCAACCATTTATTTCTTTACCTCCCTCTCGGAGTAGATAACGTCCAAGGATGAGGACGATATTATCAATTTCTGCGCGTTAATCTCAGGATCGCGCTTTCGCTGGGTCGTTTGTCTCTCGTTTACCTATCAAACGCGCCGCTTTTCATTCCCCAGTCTGAGCGACTGCCGTATAACACGCCAGGTTAAATAACGACGCACCGACTGACCAGCCCTAACATTGAATAGTCAAGGGCGTGTTTTCGCCGTCATCAGGCCGCAAGGAAACATGGACTTGTGCTGCGGCCTCTTCGGCAGCAGCAAAAGGTCAGCCTCTCCTCAGACAGCACCTCCAGCGGCCGCCAGACCTGCACAAACCGGCTTGGAAGGCGTCGAGTTCTCGCCCCGCCACTCTTTCGCCAGCTCGAATGGGCAAGGAGCGCGGCCCGGCGCCGTCAGATCTGGACACAGTGGCTTGGAAGGTGTCGAGTTTTCACCTAGCCCTTCCTTTGCCAGCTCGGATGGAGCTGTCATGCAGTCCCGAACGCAACCGCAACTACCTCCACAGAACCCCGAGCTCGTGGGATACTACGCGCCGTCACCGGAGCTTCGGGCGCGCCGATCTGTAGACTCGGATCCTTCCCAGGAACTCCGAGGGTTCTACTGAGCCACAGGCGCTGGCGCCAGCGCCAGCCAGGGTTCACCCTCAGACGTCGACGTATCACTGACTCGCTGAAAAGGGAGTCGGATGATTTATGAGGTTGGCTTGGGGGAGAGGAGAGGAGGGAGAAAGGATATGGACGTTATTTGGGGCCGATGTTGGATCTGGACTGGTATTTCAAGATGGCCATAATTCTTAGATGTTGTTATTTGCCTATACCATGTACTTTGCGTTTATATATTCGAGGGGGAGGATGAAGAGGAAGATACCAAGGAGAACTGTAGGACTGTGTGCTGCGATGCAGCGAGTAATCATGAAGAGAGTGTGAATACTAAGAAAGGCCGAGTCAAGGTGTTGTCTTGTGTTATTTAAGAGGATTCTCCTAAATATGACGCAGGCAGGAAGCAATGCTACACATCGAGCATTACGGTCTATGTTTAAGAGTGCACCAGAAATAACTATCTCAAGTCACGTCTACCACATTCAAAACCAGGCAAGCTTGTCAGGGTTCATCAGACAGTGGTCAATAAAGCATCAGGGTGATGTTCATCGCATACCTCGCCTTCAAAGCAGGAGTTCCACGAGAGGGCAACCTTCCGCACGCTCCTTCACATTCTTTTTCATCCTGACTACACCCCAGACCCTACCTACTTCACACTCTCGGCCTTTCCATCCATGAGCAAACCCTACCCGTTGCTGATCATGCATCCGCAGCCAAGGTGACGAAGTGCCTGTTGCCGCAATACAGTTTGTGTCACTTAAGAAAGAAAAAATCCAAGATAACTTCAGCAAACCCTTATAAAAGCCCTACAAAAGCTCCACCGAACATGGAAATACACCCCTCCAACCCTTTCTTCAATCCTGAGACTCACGAAAGACGAGCACCTTCGCCTGCCCCGACATCGCCAAACACTCCCGAGAGGCAATCCACGAATCCTTTTCGCCGGGCTAAGCGTACGCCCATGCCTACAAGTCACACCGACGACGGTCCTTCCAACCCCGATCTGACTGCGACCTCTGGCCCCGACCCCAATCCCGATCCCGATCCCGAGATACTCCGCTCTCCCTCTCCTGCAGGAACACCACTGTCTACACCCATGCCAGACTCTCCCCGAGAAGATGCTGCCGGTCAACACGCCCCGGCCAGTCCAGCGTCAGTACCGACATCACCTGCAGCTGGCAACATTCCGGTTGACATTCGCGCCCGACGGACGGGCCGGCGTAGCCTGAACTTACACGTGCGCTGGGGCGATCAAGAGGCTGCTGCTGCTTCCCCCCACATGACGAGGAGCCTGCAGCACCAGCATCACCTCAACAACCTCAAAATCCACCTGCAGCACCGCCTAACAACCCGCCCAATCAACCACCGACCAACACATCAGCCTCAATACCAGGTGCAAACCCGCCAAACCCCAACATGTACATCATCCAGTAAGTACCCTTCCTCTTCTCGGCAGCATGTTGTGATGGACATATCGTTGGCTGAAATCTATTTGATAATGCAGGCAACCACACTCCGCCTACCAGGCTCCCATGCCGATGATCACCACGAACCCTCCCTACGTGATGCCCCGACAGGCACTCCCCCACTGGGGTCCATGGTGTAAGTGACTCATGAGTGAAAACCCCCCTTCCAGAGCAACAAATAGAACAAAACTACCTACTTCCGATGTCGCGCAAAAGATGAAAGGCTGACGATTGTATCCATTCAGGTTATCCGAAGCAGTGCCACTCCCCTTTCTGGCCCAGCAATGCACATCACCTCACCAATCGGCCCGTCTTCATCCAGCAGCCTATTGGCCAGAGCATGCCGACGGCACCTATATTCACCACCGGCCCGCAGACCACCTACGTCTTCTACCAGTGAGCCTGTTGTTCGCTTTCCTACCCAGGCGAGGGAAGGGGGTGGGGTAACAGCAGACCATGCTCTTGGGAAGGGGCTCGACAACTACAAAGTCGGTCAGGGATGAGAGATACATGCCCCTATGCTTTTCTTGGAACAAGTTAGTGGGCAACATCGTGGAGAGTATTTCTCCCCCGGCGATGATGATATTGCCAATGCGATGAGTTGACAGGAGGTTGTGTGTGATGGCTTCAGATGTCGGCACGTGTGATTCAGTCACACGTAGTTGCAGGGGTACCCAATTACATACTAGACGCGTTTCTTTCTCCTCTATTTTAACTTCAACTTGAGGTGTTGGTGCAGGTGGGAAGTGATGTTCACAAGAAAGGCGGGATGGGGACTTTGTCAGCCCACTTCCCTACATAAGGAGTTACTAACAGGCGCCCAGCCCGCCAACGCGCCACTCCCAAGAAACATCCTACCAGTCGGAAGGAATCGCATACCCAAGATAGCTCCAGCCTTGCTCCCACATCTTATGTAGTTCTATCCCTGCCATTATAAGATCAATCCACTCTGGTCCCGTCATTGCAGTAGCTTGAGACTTCAGCGTGTGTCGAGTTGTAAGTAAGCACTGCTTTCTCACTCGCAACCACTGCCTAGCCCTTGAAACGAAACCAACATCATTCCAAGGTTCCATTAAATTGATGGTTACACGGGCTGTGGCGGAAAAGATGCCTCTTGCGGATGAACCTCCATTCAGCGGCTTCCTACTGACAAGCTCGTGCGATACGTACAACGTGGCATACATATGGGTGGGCATGGAGAAGACGAGATGGGAGACGATTAACTCCAACTCACATTTCCGGCCCATCCAATCAAAAACCTTGCCGGATCCATTTACCGTTGTTGGTTGTCGTTTTGGACATGTACGGCCCGACCCAACTTGCATTCCAGGGACGCACGTCCTTCTCAGCCCATGTTGACTCAGGCAGAGAACGCTCCTTACTTCTCTTTTCCGCCATAATCTGCAACCAGGGAAAGGCGATAAGCACGAGCAGGTCATATATGCCGATCATCTTCAGCTACTATGCAACGCTTGCTGACAGTCTGTACAACGAAGCTTGGCACTACATTACCTAAGGTAACCACTAATTCAGGGCTCAGCCTGGGGGCTGCTCCTTCCCATCTGGCTAGTTCGAGATCCTATCCTCCCAAAATAGATCCATATGTACATTTGTTAAGAGGTGTAAGACCTAAGCCACCTCCGGTCCACATTGCCTGGTATGGCCAGAATCCGACCGAATATGCAGCTAGATACTCCATCTTTGGGCTCAACACCCATCATAATTGCAAGAGGAACAGTCTTGTCAGCACACAATCTGCATAATCTGTTGTTCGTTAGAACGTCACCCCCAACTGCGGCGCCAATCCATGCCGGATCGAGCAGTAACGCCGATGCAATTCTGCGTTGGTTTATCAGATGGTTTCCGTCTCGTCGATGGGTATATTCCCGTCCTTGCATGGATAAGGTATAGGAACATGGATTCTGGAGCGGTTGCCTTGTTCCCAACCGCTAGACGATGCCATCCGATTGGTACGCTCAGCGGCTTCATACCCTCCCCTGTATTCATGGGAGCAAACGATACTCGGCCCACGCGTACCAGCACGTTCAATGTATTCAACGTACTCAATGTATTCAATGCATTCAATCTATTCCTCGCAACGGCCCCCTACATATAGCGGTCCCTGGCATCTCATTTGTGCCATGATAAGATGCTGTCCCTTTCTTCCCGTGGTGCCACTGCCTTAGCAAGTTTTCTCTCGAATCCAATAGCTCTCTATCGACAGTGTCAGCCCAAGGAATCCAGTCACCATGTCGACGGAGACACAGAAAGCCACCTCATACACCTCGACGGAGTTACAGAAGAAGGATGTTCTAGGAGGAGACACCGGTGTACAGAGCGACAAGGAAGGGTCCGTCCGTCCTCACCCGCGAGACGATCTTCCGAATTGGAAATGGAAGGCCATAGTGGTCGGCGGTGCCGTACAGGCTATCGTTAATGGTAAGAAGGCCTCATCACCAAACGAGCATGCAGACACGCTGCATCTTGTGCATGAACTAAGAAACCCATTTCCTTCCTACTAGGCTACGATGTCTCCAATGTCGCCAACGTCCAAGTCCCCATCTACGAGGCCTTTGGCCATATCGAACTGCTGCCTTGGATATCTCTGGCCTTCTCGCTCGTCAATGTTGCGTCCATCCCGCTCTTCAGGAAACTGACGGGCTTCGTGGAGCTCAAGATTGTCAGCTTCATCGCCGTCGCCATCCTCATGGTGGGCTCTGCTCTATGTGGCATCGCGCCCAACATCAACGTCGTCATCGTCGGCCGGGCTTTTATTGGTATTGGTGCCGCTGGGTGCTACCAGATGCGAGTACCTCACCGCGTAACTGCTTTGGGGCCGAGAGTCTCGCTAGAGTGCGAACACTGACAGCAGCCAGGCTACTCACTTACAACGTCATATTTGCTTATCCTCATGAAATTGCTATTACCCAAGCTCTGATCGGCGCCAGCTTTGCTATTGGGCTTTTGACCGGTCCGATTATAGGGGGTGCTTTTGCCGAGAACGAGCATGCCACTTGGCGATGGGCAAGCCATCCCTATGACTCTGCTCTTGTGGGACTTTAGCTAATGTTCGTCCAGGCTTTCTACTTCGTCTTGCCCCTGGCGGGAATTATTGCTGTCGCGTGCCTGGGTCTCTATCCTCCATACAAGGTGCCAACGCACAAACCACTTACACAGCACCTGAAAGAGTTTGACTACGTTGGCTGTGTCCTTCACATGGGAACATTCGTACTTCTGGGTCTGGCATGTATATTCTCGGGGCCGACTTGGGGCTGGAACTCGGGCGCATCCATTGCGGTTTGGTTTCTTTTCGGTGTCACGCTCCTGGCCTACGTACTGCAGCAGACCTTCTGCATCTTCACCACCCCGGAGAACCGTATCTTCCCGGTTTCCGTTTTGGCGCATCGTGCAGTTGCCTTCACGGCTGTTGGTACATCTTGCGCGGCCATCGGATACGGCGCTACACTCTATGTAAGTCTCCCTTCCGGAAATCCCACCAAGGATTTTTGGGACGGAAAGGACGCCTGTCTGACCGATGGTGACACAGTATACTCCGATCTACTTCGCATTCACCCGAGGAACAGGCGCACTGGCCTCGGCCGTTCGTCTGCTCCCTTTCACGGGTGTGTTCGTCTTCGTGATGTTCCTCGTCGGAGGCCTTCTCCCGCGCGTTCGCTACTACATGCCGTTTTACCTAGCCGGAGCCATCTTCATGCTGATTGGGGCCGGCTGCCAACAGACCATCACGACACAGAGTTCTGAGGGGTACGTCATGGGGTTGGAGGCCCTGGTCGGCGCGGGGATCGGCATTCTATGGCAGGTCGGCGTGCCCGTGTCCAGCGTGGTGCTGCCGCCGCACCAGCGGCTCGACGCCGCGGCCGTCTTCAACATGGCGCAGCTGGGCGGCGTCGCCCTCTCCCTCTCGATCGCGGGCAGCATCTACCAGAACGTCGGGTTCGACCTGGTGCGGGACGCCGTCGTCGGCGACGGCCTCCGCGGCAACTACTCGGACGCCGACGTGCGTTTGCTCCTCGGCGGCGCCCAGTCGTCCATCCTGTCGGCGGCGCACCCCGAGGTCGTGCCGCGCGCCATCGAAGCCGTCATCACCGCCATCCTCCGCTGCTTCTATCTGAGCGTCGCGGCGGGCGCCGTCTGCTTCGTCGCGGCGTGCTGCATGAAGTTGGAGGCTCTGGACTTCCAGAAACCGGGGGCCGCCCCTAAGAAATCGGGGGAGAAGACGGAGTCGGTATAGTTTCCTAAAATCTGGGTAGGATCTCGGAACGAACTGATACTTGTGTTATGGATTTCCTGTACTCTTTATACCTTTATACACACAGCAGTCGCCCCATTCAATAGACTGTATTCATTGGTTTAACCACTCCCTCGGAAGTTTTCGTCCGGTTTTCGTGAATCGAGATTAGAAAAATGGGAAAGGAGAGAAATAGGGTGATTCACCACTGACAATACGCGCAGTTCTATTCAGAAGGAAGGAAAACCTCCATGTTTATAAGGCTTTGCCGACACACATGACCGCGGCTGTGTGTTCTCGCCCTCGAGGGACCGCAGATCACAACATGCCACCCGCGGCTCTGGATCCGCCTTGTATGCAACCGTGGACCGACAAAACAACGTCGCCCAGCTTTTCGTCCATCGGTCTAGATCAAAAATTCACCACTTTTGCCCCTGGTGCCTGACCACGAAATGCGATTGTGAGTCTTCCCATTGTTGGGTTGACGAACATGAGAGCATCAACATTGGGAACCAACAGCTTTCTGGGAAGACTTTATAATGACTGACAAGCTGCTTCAATTTTAGGGATTTTTGCAGAACTTGGACACACCAGACAGAATAGACCCGACTAATACTACTCTTTCAATATTCATAACTCCCTTTTAAGTACACTCATATTGGGAAGCCACGATATCCCATTTACACTCTAGGCAAGAACTAAACCTGTCGCTTCTTGATTGGATCCAATTCTATCGTTTCACCAGAGAATATCCAAACCAGCAAACATGGCGTGGCCAAAATCCCCCAAACTACATCGGAAACAAGAACCACAAGTCACCGTCTTCGAGATGGCGGCTGCGCTCGAGAGCGGCACCCAGACGCCTGTGCCCATGTCGCCTTCGACCTCGACCACCTCGATCCCCATCCAGCAGACCACCCCCGTCTCGCACAACCTCAAGGGCGCCAACTTCCACGGCTCCTTCGCGGCCATCACCGCCCGGCACAAGACCAAGCACCTGCACAACCGGCCCTGGTACCGGCGGCATGCTTATTTCACGGGCGGGCGGGTGGGGGGATCGGGCTATCTGGCGCGCAGGGGTGAGTTATCTTTTTTCTTTCTTCTCCTTTTTCTCCCTTTTCCCCCCCTTCGCCTGCCCCTTACAACAATTATTACCACTACTATTATCCCCACTGCTGGATATAGCGTAGCTCTAAATAGGAAAACCCCCACGCTCACACACGCATACCAGGTCGTCGAAGCCGTCGGCACCTTCTGCCTGACCTGGCTCGTGGGCCAGTTCAACCTCGTCAACGCGAACCTGCAAGCAGAGCCGCCGCAGCAGGCGACGGTCTATACCGCCGCGGCGTCCGCCGGCTACGTCGGGCTGTGGTCCGCGGCGCTGCTGGCCACGCTCGTGGCCGTGACCGCGCCCGGCTCGGGCGCCCACCTGAACCCCGTGGTCACCTTCGCGACGGTGCTGTGTGGCCTGTGTCCGCTGTCGCGCGGCGTTTTGTACGTGGCATTCCAGATGCTCGGCGCGGCCGTGGCGGGGGGTTGTTTGTTGGGGGCTTGGGGGTGGGAGAGGGCGGCTGCGTGAGTACTTACTTTTCTCCTTATAACCTTAACCCCTTTTTTGAAAAGAAAAACGAATTGGGGATGAACTAACAATATAGAATAGTTATCATGGTGGCGGTTGTTATTACGATTCATCTGTTCTCGACCCGACACAAGTCCTGCTCATTGAGGTGGTGTCTTGTTTCATCCTGCTGTAAGTTTTCTCATCTCTCTCTCTCTCTCTTATACGCAACTAGGTCGACTGGACTTTCTGGTGGTTCAGGACAGAGTCAGAGTCTCGCCCTCCCGTCGTAATAAATTGACTGACACGCTGACTTGCCCAACCCACAAAACAGCTTCCTCATATTCGGCGTCGGTCTCGACCCCCGACAAGCGGCGCTCTTCGGCCCTCATCTGGTTCCCATCCTGGTCGGCCTCTGCTTCGGCGCCGTCGCCTTCGTGTCGCAGGGTCTGGCGCCGGGCTACGCGGGCGCGAACATGAACCCGGCCAAGTGTTTTGGCATCGCCGTTGCAACAAACGATTACTCTGGTAAGTTACTTCCTGACGCTGTACCATCCCATCTCCCCCCGACCCCGACTTTCTTTAAATAAAGGGGCTAACATCTCGATGTCAATAGCGCAATGGATATGGTGGGTCGGTGGAGTAAGTCATGCGCCCCTCCTTCCCCCTTTCTTAACTTAGCCCTCGTACCATGATGTTTTCAATACTGACACACCTATGACAGTTGATCGGTGGGATCCTGCAAGCCATTCTATACAACTTCAACCCTCCATGGCAAGTGCACGATGACAAGAATAAGGAGGGGACGCCTCGGGCTCCTTGAAGAAAAAAAGAAAAGGAGTTATTCAGCTCACCGATAATGGGGCAGTTAGATCAGCCAGCTTGTTATTGTGAAACATCATACCACGAAAGAAAAGGCCGCAAAGGATATTGCGTGCGTGGGCTTATTTATTTATAGAGAGACCAGTTGTATGAGTAGTGCGAGAAGATATACAGGGAAGACGATTATTACGAACTAGACAAACATACTTAATACTAATTCAGTAATTCATATAACCATTTAACTACTCATCATAGGCTGCTAGAGCTGATGGGATGTGTAAGTGGTACTCTCTTTCTCTCTTTCCACGCCTACAGTGTGTCACCATGCCTTCAGTCTGGGAAGAAGCTAATCGCGAACTCCGTGCAGAAATATGCTGGTGGACGGAGGCACTGAGCTGTGCATATAGTCGAGCCAACATGGAAGTTTGATCAGAAGGGGGAAAAGGGAAACTCGACTCGGTCCCAATGAACTAAGTACTCAAAGAACATATCACCGGAGAATAAAGATATGATATGTTTGAATTTAACTTTCTTTGCATATTTGGTATGAACCAATACAAGCAGATATGCTTGTATATCGCGAGATATAGAAAAAGCATCATGCTGATGTGAAAATGACTGGGCCAAAATAACTGCTCTGCTGGCTAGCTGTGGTATCTTCCCTTCCCAACTGCGTGCTACCCAAAAACCGGCAACGGCACCCAACGCATTATTATACATTTGCTTCCCCTTTCTCCTCATCATCTTCATCATCATCATCATCGTATCGTTTAGACGATCTCGTGGTCGCTGGTGTGCTCCACGTGCTTCTCGACGGGCTTCTCGGTCATGCCCATCTCGGCGGCGTAGGTGGAGTGTGGCACCCACTTGGCCGAGTTGCGAGGGGTGGTCTCCTCGAACATTCTGTCGACCTGCTCGAGGGTGAGGCCCTTGGTCTCGGGGATGAGGAAGTAGGAGTAGATGAAGCAGCAGGCGCAGAGGGTGCCCCAGATGTAGAAGACCTTGGCACCCAGGTTGCCCTTGTCCGAGTCGACCATGTAGGGGGTGATGACGGCGATGATGCAGTTCCACAGCCAGTTGGAGGCGGTGGAGAGGGCAACTCCACGGGATCGGATCTGGAGAGGGAAGATCTCGCCAATGACGACCCAGGCACCGGGTCCCCAGGTGGAGGCGAAGAAGGAGATGTAGATACAGATGAAGGCGATCATGGCCTTGACAGCGGCAGGGTCCTTGGGAAGGACGGTACCGATAATGGCAACAATGAACTGGCAGACGACCATGCCCAGAGCACCCCAGAGGAGGATGGTACGACGTCCGAAGCGCTCAATGGTCCAGAAGGAGAGGGGAGTGGAGAAGACGTTGACCAGGGTAGTGACAAAGAGAAATCAGGAAAGGGTCGCCGATAGTTCCGAGCTGCTTGAAGAAGGTGGTTCCGAAGTAGAAGACGAAGTTGACACCAGTCCACTGCTGCATCATCTGGAGAGAAGTACCGAGGATGGTACGGCGGAGGTTGGAGGAAGTCTTGAAGAGAGAACCGCGGAAGCAGTTGAACCAGCTGTCGAAGTAGCCACCCTGGGGGATGACAGATATCTCGTACTCGTGGTTGGCAATGATCTCAGCAAGCTCGTCTTGGATGAAGTCGGAGTCGGTACCGTGGCCTCGGAGGCGGGCCAGGACAGAGGCGGCCGAGTCGAGCTTGCCCTTGCGGACGAAGTAACGGGGGGACTCGGGGAGGAGGAACAGGCCGACGGCCAGGATAATGGCCCATAGCATTTGCAGACCAATCGGGATTCTGTACGAGCCGCTGTCGTCGCGGTTCTCGGTACCGTAGTCGATGGCCGAGGCAAGGAAGAGACCGATGGTGACACAGAATTGGTATCCAGACACGATAGGGCCACGGACCTTTCGGGGAGCAACCTCAGACATGTACTAAGAAGGGTTAGCTTGGGGATAGGAGAAGCTGTGATGAATAGAAGCATCATTACCAGAATCAGGATAGCAGAGACGAAACCGACACCGAAACCGGCAATCAGGCGACCGACGACGATGAGAGCAAGACCCTGGCTAGCAGTCTGAAGAGCGACACCAACAAGGAAGACGGCACAACCGATGATGATGGTAAGACGACGACCAATCCAGTCGGCGAAGTCACCGGCCATGAGGGCACCGAAGAAAGTTCCGGCAGACAGGATAGATGTGATGAGAGACTTGTTGGTGGGGGACATGACCGTGGCGTCAGGGCCTTCGATGACCTTGATGAAGTAGGCCATGCCGTTGACACCGGAAATATAACCGGAGTCGTATCCGAAGAAGATACCACCGAAGGCGGCAAAGGCGCACATCATGTAAGCCTTCATGGTAACGGGAGCCTCCACGCGGGAGACATCGCCCGTACCGTGGGGTACAGCACCACCGGGCATCTTGACTGATTGATTGTAGCGTGAGGTAAGGTGAGGAGGATCTTGGGGCGGCTGGCAAATAGGGAAGAAGCTGTTGGAGGTTTCAACTATAAGAAGAAGAACCTTTGGAAGAGGGGGGCCAAGAGTAGAAAGCCTGATCGCACACAGAACAGAGGGAAAGACTATCGTCAGTCGGGGATCGTGGCCTTCTTCTTATACACGTCCTCCTCCATCCCCAGGTTGCGGGCGGGCGTGTTGCTGCTACTGGTGACTGGCCAGGCCTGCCATAAGCGCGACTCATACTCCTGGCCAGGCTTGGACAGTGCTGGACTACCAGACTGGGAGACATGGAAAAAGAAGACCCACCTCCACCCGGGAGAGAAATTGCCAGCTTCTGCACAACCCCAATGTCGGGGCCAAACCCCGCCGTGGAGTCTCTCCAGGTCCTCCCACCTGAACCAGATTCCCCCAGGCAGGACCCTAGGCTGGGGGATGCAGTGTGCCAGTGCAGGTCTGCATTGTTCTCGAATCCCCCAGTCCCCGTAAAGCTGCCAGAAAGTGTCGTAATTACTGGCCTACGGACTCGGCGTACTCGGCTGCATTGTGGATCTCGGCGCTTCCATCGGCCATTTTGTGGCGCGTTGAAACGGAGTGCGGCTCTTGGTTTGCGCAGCGCTGATTGGTCCAATCTCGGGCGCAGGCCAGAAAGAGAGCGGTCATGATGGGGTCACTCTCGGTTTCGAGCCCAAGACGAGCCAAGTCGACTTCTGAAAAGGCCCGTAGACAGGCAGCCCGGATCCGACAAGCTGGGAATACTATGTAATGGTAGTAGATGTTTTCCCTAGGTTGTTCTCCCAGCTACCAGACTTCAACCGAGGGACGGGGAGCAATGTTTACCCCGAATCACGGGGAAGCGAGGTTTCCAACGTACGACCCCATACACCCTCGGATCTGAGATGCTGTCACTCCTGCTTGCTCAGCCATCACCCTGGGTTTCTGGAGTGGATAGCGGTGGTCACGATGGTCGTCTCACTTTGATCTGACCTCCGGCGTTGATGGCTCTTTGAGCCCGGGGCCGAAACCCAGCAAAAAAGAAGGTTAAGTTCAGCTCAGGTACTACCTCTCACATGGTTCCATGGTCTGGTGATGTTTGCTCTGGTTGCATGGATTGCCCGGTGCATGGCATTCAGCTCAACAAGGCGAAGTGTGTAGTTCCGGCTTGTCGGTTCGAGACTAACTGTTGGTTCGCGGGGATGTGCGCCTCCTGCCCGTCGGGTTCGGGTGACTGTTTGCAACAAGCGCCACCGAGTTTTTCTGTGTGTGTTCTTCTTACACGAGCTCACATGACTCCAAAGCATTTCATAGCATGTGCCCATTGAGGGCCAGCCAACGTTTTCTTTTCTTTTCTTTTCTTAAACGATGATGAAATGGGCAGATGGGGCTGACTCAGTAGTGTAATTGCTTGCAGAGACATGCTAATCTTAGAAATACCGTTGAAACTGGGATCAATGATCAATCGCACTGATCGGTCGCACCCGCAATCGAAATTTTCTCTACTTCTGTCAATGCACGTTACAAAGGGGATCCTGCCAGCGCCTACCAGAAGGCCAGACCTCGGTGAACGACCCACGACCCGATCTGGATGGCAAAGTTAGGTAATAGAATACATCAATTGATAGTAAGCAGCAAGCGCGATGGCGACTTTTTAGCAAGACCCGAGTATCCGTAGACTCTGGAGTAAATCAGGTGTCTAGGGATCACTGTCGGCCGCTACCGATGGCAATGACAGAACAAAACGCGGGTTGAAAGGGGGAAAACAGCAGCCACTAACGTTGGCGCCTTCCAAATTCCGACACGGGAAATTGGTCTAGGCGCATCTGGTCAAGACTGGTCAAGACTGGAAACAGCGGTAGCCGACACTTACCTGATCTAGAAGGCAAGTATTGTCGCAGTGCCTCTTTTAGTCTTTGCTCGCCATGCTAAATCATGGCTAATTCGGCATTGCCATTAAAAAACGTATACCATCAACAAATGTGCAGCAATGATGATGTCTGTCTACGGAGTACATATAATACTGGGCAGTTATTGCATGCAGTGTCAATCTGGCTTTATTGGGTGGAGTCTGGAGAAGGGAAAAGAACGGGCAGTGTGTCCCGTGTTCATCTCCAATCTCTCTGGTCGCATCGCATGGCAGGTGGAGGTTCATCTCCAGAAAAGGTCCTTTCTCCAGATTAGGTACCTACGGATAGGCACCTTCAGTGAAACGGTCCGACCTCCACGTTCCTTCTTCCAATTCTTCGGGAAACCCAGCCAAAGCCAATCTTGGAAGTGAGATGAGCTTATGTAAGTCATTAGCCAGCATGTCGGGTAACATTCGAATATTTTCCTTAATCTTTAGCGCTCATAGTCCCCCGTGCTATCAACTGGGCCGCAGATTAATTGCCTTCGATGGTTTTTTTTTTATTTCATTTTCATCCTTGTCGCAACGACAACTCGTCATAAAATATTTGTCGACAATTGGGATAGGTGCACTAGTAGTATACCAGGAAGTGCATGTCGTTGAAAAAGTATGTAAGATTGAGATGATTGGTTGGTAGGTTGTTGATGCCCGCTACTGTTGAGATGGTGTGGTAATTCGTCAAACGACCAGGCAATGACCGGCAGGCATCATTCGCCCAGGTCGGAGCATTGGACTGGAATCATTCTTATTAGCTTGGCAGCAGGGGAAGAATCATCCTATGTGCACTCATCGAACCATTGCTAGTTTCTCCGGAATCGACCCCAGTTCTGTATATTCTGTGTAAGATGTAGGTACCCAGGCCCCTCTAGGGCGGAATCGTGAGCCAAGCAAGCCTGAACTTCCAATATGTACAGTTGAACTTGATTTTATCTCTCTGTGTCTGCCTCTCCTCCTCTTCCGTGAGCGCCGCCTGGCCTGACCTGATCCTTCGTCAACCCCCATCCATCATCCCATTGCCGCATGTTGCTTCCCGTGTTCATCCGGTTGGTTTCCTGCACAGCCACCCATCCACCCATCCCCTCCCATGCGTCTTGGATGTCACTTGCCTGTCTTTGTCTCTCTAGCAAGTGAAGGGAGCCGGCCCGTGGCTGTACGCCTTGCCGTCGTTGTCTGGCTGCCCGCTCGAGCCGTAGATCTGGATGACGACGCTGGGGTCATTGGCCGCATAAGCACCGGGGAAGCTGACAGTCGACCCGGGCGTCTTGGAGCCACCGCCGGATACGCGGATCTGCGCGCAGCTGATGTAGAACTGTGCACCCCCCTGAGAGTAGGCCGAGTGCAACGCCAGCGTCTCGATGCGCAGCAGGTAGTCGCCTGACGGGATGCAGGTCGGCAGGTTGAACTTGACCCAACCGTTGTTGGCGATCATGTTATCGACCTGTAGGCAGCCAAGGACACATGTAAGTTACCGGATCCAAGAGTATTCTGCTTATTTCGTACAGATAAGAAGAAGAAAAGGAGAAAGAACAAACTTACACCCCACTTCCGAGTACCAGTGTTGAACGTATCCTCCCAGATCTTGAACCACTTCGCGCTGCTGGCCGATGCAGATGCCGCGTTGTCGACTTTGGCGAGCCATGCTGTCACCGGGCCCTTGTGGCTGGACGCGATCGGGTTGTCCTATATGATTCAAGTGTCAGTAGGCCTCTTCCCCCTCTCAAAGGGGCACACAGAAAGCACCCTTACCGGGTCGTTGGCACCCTGAGGGCCGCCGATGAGATGCTGGTACCACCCTTCGATCGAGTCGCCGGCCTTCACGGGGATCACCGTGTTCGACGTGTAGCCTGGGACGCCGCATGCCAGCGAGGACGACATGACGTCTTGCATGGGGTTATTGGTGTTAGGGGCGCGGAGGCCGGTGAGGGAGCCTTGGTCTTGGCCGTTGACCTTGATTTTCTACAAGGGCGCGCGCAACACACGTGTGAGTAAAGTGAACAGGGGCTAACAAGTACACATCTCCATCAGGGGGTGCCTTCTTACCTGCATGATGGCATGGGCGTCGACCGAAAGGCCGAAGGCCAGGGCCGTGGCGAGGGACAGCTTCATGATCGAGACGAGCGAGGGAAGATATTGAGGAGTACGCGAGATCAGGGGTGCAGGTGGATCAACACGTTAAGCTCATGTCAAACAATCGATCAACCCGTCGCTTCTGTAACATCATCATGGCATTTATATATCTGTGGATCTCTATACACTTACAGGTTCACGGAGCGTCGCCTTACGAGCCCCATTCTCTCAAAGGGGAAGCTCACAAAAACATCAGTCATATTTCTAGATGAAGCCAGCCACCACCCAGCCGCCCACTCCCTTCATACCGGTTCAGTAGCCATGAGGTGAGGTTTTCTATTCCAAACCGGTCGTTTATTCGGTAGCACCCGACGAGAGCACCCACGCCGTTTCATTTACAAAGTCTCGGTGTCACGCCGGGCCCCAGCGTCCGCACCCCGGAATGGGTGTTAGTGCGCTCTCGGCACCCCGTGGGGATAGGTGGATTTCCTAAGCGCCGCCGCGCACATGGCCAGTGTTTGGTCGGCGCGGTCGATCTTAGGTATCTTGGAGCCATCCAGCAACTACAGATAGCGTAGCATGCATTTTAAGGTCACGGCCCGTTTGGCTGACTCTGCAGTGATGGGTAATTATTCCAGAAATAGCCAACTAGCTAGAGCTAGCTGGCTGCACTCCGACAACTCCTCCCGAGCTCAAGTCACCAAATAATCGTTGGAGGCATATTCGGTGGCATGCACGAACTGCATCCTTATTGTGTAGCATTTGGTTCACAGGTTGTTGATTCTCTAGCAATTATCTATCTAATTTGTACCATGTCCTGCCTTGTGTTGCAGCAGGCTACTGCGAAGCCTGTCCTGCAAGTCTTAGGGGAAAAGCGTCCTGTTCCTCGAGGTCTATCCGCGTGTGCTCAATATGCAGACGCATGTCGGATGGTGCCCTTGTCATCCGCAAGCGATCAATCGGTCCTTATTGGACGCCCTTGCTTATTTCTTCGTAACATCCATGCTCCCCTGTATTGGTCGCGGCTGCCGAGGCCGCGTACCTACTTGGGTGTTTTGGCGTAGACCACAGCATGAGCTTTCTCAAGCAAAATAGGATTCTTGTGACCTTCGCCAATGGGATACTTCAACAGTGCGCCGAACTTGGAAAATGCGACTGTCTCGGGTAGATCGCCTGCGTCACAGGGCTCTTCTCCGAATTTGACGACAAAGTCCGCTACCCCTGTCATCGGCTGGCCTGGGAAGTCTCGCACTTCAAACCTATCCTCGGCCTTGCGCATAAGCAATTTCAGTTCAAATGCATCCCCGCATATCTGACGGACTCTGTCCTTAGCCAGGCCATCGACTCTGGCGTCTTCATGAGTAACCGGACCGAGTTTGCGCCAGAGACCCTTCATTGCTTCATGGACAGGTGTGTTTTTCTCCGAAATAAATCTGGAACACTTCAAGGTTGCCAGTCGCCACTGCACAACATCTTTCCCATGATATATGACAACGCGTTAGCTCGGTTTGCGGCCGCGGCTAAACAATTAATGAGCTTACCATGAGGTACCGTATCGATGAAATACTGCTCGAGTTGTCTCAAGAAGTCGGTCGCAGGGCCTTGGGTGTGATAGTGGCCGAAAATAGGCCGACCAAATATGTGCTTGATGAGCGTTTCAAGTACAATTTTGCAGATGTGATTCTGGGATCTGGCAACATTGTAAGGTCCGCTTCCCACCAGATCGTGCAGTATCGACTTGTGGCTGGCCTGAACGGGGGGGAGCATTTCTTTCAGCTTTGGTGCCCAAACCTCAGTGACTGCTCCATAGATGGCATTTCTCAGATCTTTGAATCTGGTGATTACATCTTGGTCCATTACATGATCGCCGGGCGACTTGATGAGAAGGTCGGCATACTCCCCATTCTTATGCTGCAGCTGCTGATTGAGCTGGCGCAGCTTCTCACATTCGTTCTGCAAGTCGTGGTTCTCCAGGCGAAGGGTCTCGTTCTCTTCAGAGACTGTGTGCTTCTGTTCGCAGCGGTTGTTTCCCTCTTGGATGTCATTGACATCCCGTCGCATGCTTCTCATCTCTTCTAGCATCTGCGACTGTTGTTGGAGAATGCGCTGGAGCAGAGCTTGGTCCGTTGGCTGGGGCATCGTGTTTTGGCCTTGAGGAAGGAAGCTGCTCAGATATACCAGGGCTCTTCCAGGTTGGTGCTTGGATCATGTCAGTTTTGAGATTGCGCAGTGGTAAAGAAGAAAATGCATCTTACTTGATTCTCTCGTGTAACCCAAACGCCGGGGTGACCAGCAGCCTCATGCTGGTTATGAGGATGTTGAGACATCTTCTATTGGGATTCAGGTCGTCCCTGTGATGGACCAGAATCTGGATGTTCCTTTGCTGCTGATATTATGAAACCACCACCGTTTGCCTCACGTTGACCAGGACTGGCGTTGGAGGACGGAGAGAAAAGACCGCAAGTTTGGGTTGATGAATGAGAGCTTGAGGGCACCACTGGACGAATTATTTCTAGGGATGTTACTAGATATCACGACCACGGTTCAGTATGCAGGTAGAATAAGTACCTAATGTTTAAGGTCCATTAATAATGATTTAGGTTTTTGAATCAGTTGCAGGCCTTAGGTAGCATCCTTAGCTATTGTGCCCTGATTCATTAATTTCAAAAAGGCCTCCCAAGGTGAGGAAAAGGTCAAGAGAGAGTGAGGAATAGGCAATTTCCTCACTTGGAGGAACCCATATTTACCTCACGAAGTACCTACCCAACCTCCATACCTAAGGCACCAACAAGCCGGTTGGTCTTCTAGCTACTTAATTCCACCTTTGGAATATTCACTGGCCATTGGAGCAGCATTAATTCGACTTTCTATCATACTCGATTGAACATTCACCCAACCAACGTTTACTCAAGTGAACGATCCAAGATGGCGTCGCCTATCAAAGTCGTGATCGCCTTTGATTTCGGCACTACCTACTCCGGAGTCTCCTATGCATTCCGCAAGCCTGGACAGCAGGCGAACCCTTCTCCAGTTTGCAGATGGCCTGGTAGGTCACCCATTCACCTCACCTGAGTTCTTACAACTAACAACATCCGAAGGTGACAGGACTGGTCGTGTTACAAACGACGTTAAAGTTCCTACCATCATCTCTTACAGCAGTCAGACTGAATTCAAGTGGGGATATCAAGTCAAGCTTAACGACAAGTCTATCGTTGGAATCAAGCTGCTGTTGGACCCTGATCAAGACAAACCGTCCTACCTTCCTGGCAGCGGCAAGAAAACCTCTCTGAAGAGTCTTCCCAAGCCAGCAGTCGACATTGCCTCTGACTACATTGGTGCTGTTTACAGCCATGCACTTCAAGAGATCCGCAAGAGCTCTGTGGGTGGATTCTTTGATACATGTGGGAGAGAGATTGTTCTCACGGTTCCGGCTGTGTGGTCGGACAAAGCCAAAGCTCTCACTCACCAGGCTGCCACTAAGGCTGGTTTGGGTCATGCCATGATGATCAAGGAACCCGAGGCCGCTGCCATCTATACGCTGTCTGAGCAAAGCCTTGCCTTGAAAGTACGTATTTTGTATTTTCACTGCTTGTGCAGTCACTAATACTATTGCGTTTTCTTTAGGTTGAAGATACCTACATCATCTGTGATGCAGGTGGCGGTACAGTCGATCTGATCACGTACGAAGTAGCAAACGAGAGTCCTCTTGAGTTAGCCGAAGTTGTCCCCGGATCTGGTAAGTTCCAAAAACCTTGAATCGGACCCTAGAATCATAGCTCCTGTATATACTAACTATTTTCCAAAGGTGGCATGGCGGGTGCAATCGGCTTGAACAAACGATTCGAAGACGCAGTGCGTGACTTGATCGGCGAAATCCAAATGGCGGCCCTCAAGACTATACCGGATGGCTGGGCACTGGTTCTGGACCAATTTGAGACGGAGATCAAGCGCAGGTTCTGCGGTGAAAGCGACAGACCGCATTACGTCCACTTTCCTGGCATTAGCCTGGATGATGACCAGAGCTACAACTTGGAGAGCAATACCTGGTGCATGCAATGGTGAGTCTCGCCCATATTTCCCACTGCTGGAGAGCAGCAAAGTAGGACTTACACAACTTTAGGCAAGATCTCCACGAGATTTTCGATCCTCTTGTCAGAGATGTTATTCGGCTGATCGATGATCAAACTCAAGCATCACGCCAGAAGAACCCGTTCCGGTTGATCAAGGCCATCTTTCTGGTTGGAGGCTTCGGCTCAAATGGCTACCTCAAGAATCGCATCGAGATGAGCTTTCCAGATATGCAGATTATTCAGCCATCCAATGCATCTTCTGCTATCATGAATGGTGCAGTGATGTACCGCCTAGCCGACGGCCCCACTGTCGTATCCCGGCAAGCAACTTGTCACTATGGTGTCGAAGGCTTGTATCACAAGAGAACCCCCGCGGATAATGGTAGACATACCTACTATGACCCCAGAGATGGAAGCACTCGTGTCGAGAGAATGCGATGGCATATCACCAAGGGACAGGAGCTGAAGGAGGAGAAAGTCAAAATCCATTTCATAAAGATGATCGATAACCCTTACGACCGCTCCGATCTGGATATCGAGCATACTCTCTTCTTCTCCAAGGCCCCATCACCCCAAGTCTATCCTGATAATAAGGTGATCAAGTGCTGCATTGTAAAGGCCTTTCTGTGGGCTGCTCGGCACACTATGAAGAGGATCCCAGTTGGCGCAAACGGCAAACCTTACTGGACTATCAGCTACGATGTAGTGGTGGCAGCGAAGGCCAGTCTGGAGTTTTCCGTGGAGATTAACGGAAAGGAGTACGGCTCTATTGAGGCTAGCTACGAGTAGCATGCTAGTCTGATAGTCACAGTGGATGGATGTAAGATAGCTAGTCGCGTTATAGTTGCTTGCAAAGCTAGAGTCTGGTCTGAATGGATACGCGAACATGTCTCAATATCGGACCATATCTTGGTATACTAACATGTAGATGTGAGGGTGGCCGAGACGAGATCACTGGCGATATGATGAACGGCAGTGGCTTTTCGGGTCCGTAAATAACACAGTGTGATATCTGCTAATGTTATCGACCGATGACAGAACACACATCGAGTAGCTTGGCTTCGTGCTGGGGTTTACACTAAATAGGGGTGTAATTTGAGTGGTATATATCACAGCGTTGCCGCCCCAGTGACATTTGTAGATATAGCAAGACACTCATATACTCCCCGAAGCAAGCCCACCTAGTTATCCGGCACCATAACCCGATCGACATCCGGCCCATACGCCCCTCCACCCACACCCGCAATGACGATCGTATTCTCCGAGCCAGCGTTGAGCTCCGCATGCACGACACTAGTCGCCGGATTCCCGTTCTCCGAGGGCAAGAACGCGACCGTCTGCGCCTCTCCATTGACCGTGACGACAGCGAACCTCTGGGAGGAGTCGCCGTTGAGGTGCTTGATGCGCAGCGTCGTGCGTCCCGCCCGACTGCTCTTCACACCCGTGAGCGTCAGCGTGCCGCCCTCGGGACCACCAATATACCCCACGGAGGTGCCGTTGCTGCAGGCACTGCAGCTCAGCGTTTGGGTGCCGCCGGCCAGCGTGCCCGACTCGCCCTCGGGCGACGTCTCGCTGGGCCCCGCGGCCCAGGTGCCGGCGGCCACGTCGGGCACCCAGTTGACGCGGTCGCTCATCGTGATGGTCGTGCCCGAGATGCTGAGGGGCAGCCAGACGTACGTGCTGCGCATCAGGTTGCTGGAGATCCAGCGGTCGCCCATGTAGATGGCGTCGCCGTTGCCGCTGCCGCCCAACGGTAAGATGTAGTTGGTTTGGCTGTTGTACGTCTTGGACCCGCTGTCGGCGAAGGTCTTCCAGCTCGACCAGGGACCCGTCAGAGAGGTTGCGTAGCTGTAGACCTGAGCAAGAAGGAATGTTAGTGTGGGAAAATAATTGACTGCAAAGGGGTTGGTGGGTTTACATTGTCGTTCGGGTCCCACCCAGTCAAGTGGCTGCCAAACATGAAGTAATACCCGTTCTTCTTGAGAACCGCCGGTGCCTCGATAGCCTCGCGCCACAAGTACGTGCTACTAGTGACACTGAGATAGTCACTGCTGAGTGCATCGATTCGAAGTCCATTGGCACGCTACATGATGGCTCAGAGTCTTGCGTTAGCCCAATAGGTTTATGCTACCCGTTACGGCCAGAAGGGGGCTCATTACTCACGTCCTCAGTCAAAAGATACCCCGCCCCATCATCGTCCTTGAAAAGCCCGATATCGCGACTCTCAAAGTTCAGGGGCCGGAAGCTCTTCAAGTACGTGTACTTCCCGCAGACGGTATCGCTTGTAGCGACCCCGACCTTCGCCTCGGAGTAGCCGCTGTTGTCGATGTGCAGGTACATGACGTACTTCTGCGTCGCGTTATTATAAATGACCTTGGGCCGCTCGACGACGCGATTAGGTCCCAGGTCGCCACTGGAGGCCGTCTGCGACAGCAGCGCGCCGACGTAGGTCCACTCGACCAGGTCGGGCGACGAGTAGCAGTTGACGTTCTGGAACGCGCTGCCGCCCGTCTTGTCCTCGCCGACCATGTAGTACGTCGACCCGACCTGGATCATGCCGGCGCCGTGGGCCTGGACGTGCTTGCCCGTGTTGACGGCGGTCCAGGTCGCGCCGGGCACGATCTGGAGCGTCGCCTGCGCGAGCCCGGCCGCCGCGGCCAATACCACCATGACCGGGGCGGTCACGGATCGTAGCAGCTGCATCATGTGATGACGATGAGACGAGATCTGGTTTCCGGCGAGCTAGCTACCACGTTGTGGTGAGTTGCGTATCCTGGATATAGCAGGCTGGAAATTCCCAAGGCATCATGCGATGAAGAAGTCATATATATAGTCGTCATTTATATGACCGAGCATATTCTGCCGCCTCGCTCCGTCACGGACCGCGACTTAATATTCCAGGAACATGTTTGTTTATTGGAGGCGTGGACAGACATTATTCGTGGACTTAAAAACCGCCCCCGCTTTGGCCTGTAGGCGGACCTGGAAGAACCTTGTCTCTTAAGTAGTTTCGGAGGCAGCGTAGCATTCTTCTTCTTAGTACCCCTACGGAGTACTCCGAATTCCTAGCATTGCTACCTCTGCTCAACCGCCAGTTTGTGCCGACGGAGCTTTCGTTTCGCCATGGAGAAGGCTCCCCCCCCCGAGGGCCTGTCTCGCATCCTCCGCTACCTGGACGCGCCAGGTAGACGGGATAAAAATACTCCCAATCCCACGTGGCCCAAATACGCCACCGTCTGCAGGAAATTGCTGCATCAAGTCGAAAGGTTCAGCTTCAAGGAGGTGCTCCTAACGAATGATCGAATGGTCGATGCCCAAGACATCTTCACCAGGCAACGTCTCGATTATGTGCGTACAATCGAGCTGAGGATCAGGCTGCCGTCCTACGACGAGGAGGCGCGGACTCGCCTCGAGAATAAAGAAGAAAAACGGCGCAACAACGAGGTCTTCACGAGGACGGTGGGAGACTTCTTCTCGCTCTTTGAGCCCCTCGGCGACTGCGTCTCTGACAACAGGGTGCTTAAAATCACTGCCTATTTGAATAGCCATATCTGGCATCGTCGCGACTGGAGTAGGACTCGTCTCATGAGAAAGGTTTACGCGACAAAAGACATCTGCGAGGCTCGATTTCAGCATTCATATCTAGAGCTTCTCTATGCTCTCGACTGGCCCATCAGCGTCTTCTCCTCCTTCCAGATACCTGACCAATAGCGCCGCGGCCTTAAATGGCGCCTGATCAGTCCTATAGCCTGCTATTAGATTGCCCGCCAGTTACAGACACTGATAAGTATTAATTGGTGCCTCTCCGATAGAGAGAAGAGGGACCTAGCTCTTCGGGCGTATTTACGCGACAGCTTTGCCCGGGGGCTCGAGCTCCTCCCCGACTCGCTGGAGACTGCAAAGTTACAGTACACGTACCTACCGCCCAACAATCAGAACTTCAAGCCCGCCAGCGTCAGTGCTGGTGCCGACAAGCTCAGCGTGGCACTGCGCGCCCTGTGTCAACGCGTCAAATCCGCCGACGTCGAGGCATCGGTAACCAGCGACTTCTTCTGGCCCTCGACGGCGAGCATAGAGCCTGGGGCACTCGAGCCTCGCCAAGAATGGCCACATCTTCGATCTATCAGTCTGACTGCCGCGGCGGCAGACCCCAATGGGAATTGGCTCTTTGACCGGCATTGCAAATTGGGGCCGGTAGATGCCGCTGGTGTGGAGGAGGAAGACGAAGACTTCCTCAGGGATGACGAACCCGACACGCCCGCCGATGAGGATCGCAGGGAGAAGCATTTCCGGGGCTCGCCTAACGAGCGGCTCATATCGGCGTGGAGTATAGGCATAGCGCGTGCCGCCGGCGGAATGCCTCTCCTGAAGGACTTGCACGTTACCATAGCAGGAAGAGGCGGCCCGCGGCCGTACTGGGGCGATTACAGGGTCACATACCTGGTGGCAGATCGTCGGCTGAAGATTGAGAGCACGCCTGTCCTGGCCATGGATGACGCTCTGCGCGACGCCTGGGAAGAAGCAGCGATGACGCACGGCATGCCGGACGGAGCCGTGGAGATGGAGCTAATCGACTCGATACACCCAAGTTTAATATGGATGCTACACGGCCCGGCAGCATGACCCAAGCCGCTTGATAAGGTTACACAGCTGCATGAGCCATTTAGTCTTAATGAGGCGCATAAAATGGCTTTATATACTATTTTATATAACTCAAAAGGTGTTTTCTTTTCACCGATCGAGCGCAAGATAAACTTCCGTTTCCTGCAACCTTGACAATAGTAAGCAAACACTTCTGATCACGGATGATCTCCCGAGGCGTTGGGTTGGGTTCAAGGGGAGAGACTAACGCTAGGATCGTGTCCATGCTCTTCATCGCGGTTGCTACCACAACAGGGAGAAGAAATACATGCGCATCTCAGTGAATGTGATATAAAATGTGTTTCCTGTGTGTGTATACTTTATATATATCTGTGCCTACGGCTGCGTCGGCGAGGCGCAATGCCATAAACGGACTGATGTGGGAGCAATAAATATTCGGCCGCACATCGTTCGGTATAGCGCTTGCAACGAGAAAAAAAGGAGAAGTTTGGGAATTCATGTCGCATCCATCGTGTCAATAGTCATCAGGCCAATCATTCCCTGTTTCCGAATAATGCGGCCAAACCATGAAGTAGTAAACACCTTTTCGCCATCGCACATATGAACAAACCAAGACGCGTCTTTGCCTGCAATGGTCTCTGGGTAAGATGGCCTGCAACTATCCATCGACCTCCATGGGATCTATCACCGTACTTGCCGCGACTATTGTTTTCTCATCCGAGTCTTTACTGGCGCCATCCGAGACATGGCCGGTGGACTGATGGTTGGGCTCTTTTTCGCTTCCTGTCGCAACGCCATTGCAGAGCCGGTATTCACCGTCCTCATTCCTCCTCTCAATGATTCCTTCATCGAGGGCCCACTTGGCTAATAGGCGGTCGACACCTAGTCTGTTAGCTTCACCTTTCTCCATGTGCCTGCCGACATGCTCTGTCCATTCATCCCAGGACGTAGGACCTTCGAATACGCTGGCACAGTCTGGTTTGGGGCATGCCGAGCGTTGAGGGGGTTGCCGACGGGTCACCAAACACGAAGTCTGCATTTCTCGAACGTGAGTCTCCCACTCAACTTGCAACTTGCTATCGCCCTTGGCAATGGCTTTCTTGATAGCAAAAGGCGCATGCATGCGCCGCAAATGTTGCGTAAATAGATCTTTCCGATTGAACTCGTTTCCTTTGCCTTCAGCTGTGCTCTGTGGACATGACGAACATCGATAGTACTGCAAACATAGGTGCTGAGACGCAATGTGGCGTTTCCACTCATTCTTGGACCCGAACGTGCTTATGCATCCTGCAAAGGCGAATGCACAAGGGAACGGACGGGTATGCGCCGCCGCTATATGCTTGCGTAATGACGAAGAATCCTTAAACGGTGCGTGACTGCATAGGTTGCACCTCGTCTCTTGTTTGGGCGTTGCTTTCTGGAAAGATCGACGTGGTTTGGGACGGGCAGAAGGCGTATTGTGATGTGCTTCCTCAATGCCAGATTCATTTGCTTCATGCGATGAGCGCTCTTCGTGTTTCATGTCCGGTGTGCGGTCCATAAGAGACATCTGTGCATGGGCAGCTGCAGCAACTTCGTCGCTCATGTGACGCACGTGGCTTAGAGCCTTGAGCTGTTCAGCCGCTTCCTGCATCTCGGCCGAGTCTTCCACGTCGTCTTGCTTGACCACTACCCCAGAGGTAGAATTCGGGAAAGGCGCGCTGGCAGACGTAGACGATTGAGGAAGACTCATGGGATCTGGACGATTGCCTGCGTCGGGGCGGACTGGGGTTTCGGGGAGTATCTGAGTATGACTGGGCTCCCTATGGGAACGCTTCGTGTCTGTGTAGTACTGGGGTACTTGCTGCAGCCTCTCTCGCTTCAAGTAGTATGCGGCCATCCTCCACGTCCTTTGCTGATGCTTTGGCAGAAGTAGGCCCGACGAGTTGTTTATAGAGATGGGTCATGTTGTGTGAGTTGATATACCCAAGGAAGCAACAGACCTTGTCGTGCTGTACAACGCTCCATACGGCGACGGGCATGGATATGAGCAACATTGTAGGTGGCCCAAGAAACATGCCTTCGACAGCAATCTTCGGAGCCATTGCTGGCGCATTATGTAGCCATTGGTTGAAAGATGACATGTCCGGGCTTGCCTCTCCAACGAATGTCGTACAAACGAGGACGCGTGGCTCCTCGAATGTGAGATCAACCACCGTGTGCGGGTCTATCAGCTGTTCCTGCTGAGATGGTTTTGACTGTTGGTCACCATCGGTGCTTGCTTGCTGTGGGTTAGGAGAGCGAGGCGCAAGGGGTGACAAACTCAGACCCTGACCCTGACCCTTACCAAGACTGAGAGTCCGAAAGACTGGCATTTTGTCGAGGAATGGCACACTCTTGGAAGCGCCGTTCGTCAACCCCAAACTCTGGGCCATTTCCTGTTGTTTGAGCAATGCAACCTCCTGATAGAGGCGCTCCGCATTGAATGGACGCCCAGCACTCAACCGTAAGAAGGCCTCAGCAACATGAGCTGTAAATGATCGGCCGGCCGCTTCCGACGGATTCCGCTCCAATCCATTTGATGCAATAAGTTGCTTTAAACTACTTGTGCTGCTGTTGTCACTGGAGATTTGCTCATCCCGGGTCGGGACGGTATCCAGCAGTATGAGCATATCTGACGGCGCATCTTCGAACAGACACCGAATTCCGTTCCAGTTGAGCTTTGTTGCTTGTTTTTCCGCATTGCTGTGACTCTGTCAGGAACGAGAGCTTTCCAAACGAATTGGCTTGGCTACGCTGAGCCTCCCTCTCTCTTACCTTGCCCAGAAGAACTGATTGTTGGTCCCTGTGAACCCATGCCCGGCATAGTGGACGATCAACAGGTGGTCCGGCACAGCTTTCTCGAGGAAGGCCGATATGCGAACGCCGAGTTTGATGCTCGCGTTGGCCACGATAGGGATGGCCCATTTCTCCGTGCGGTAGTTGTACCGCTCCCGCAGCACCTGCTCGAGGGCGTCTGTGTCTTGTTCTTCCGCGTCGTCTTCTTCCCATCTCAGCAGGAGGACCGATACGTTCGAATAGGCCGATTTTTGGGTTTGCCGGTAAATGAGCATGGCGGCATCTTGCAGATGCCTCGCGAAGGACTCGAATTCATGTCTCTCGGGAGGTGGTGGCGCAGGGAGCACCTCCTGAACCTGGTAGTGCGGTTGGACGGGTTGGGCCTACAGGGCCGGCCACACCTCAGCAGTCAGCATCACAGATAACTCGTCCATTATCGGTCATTGGAGTCACTCACAGGCTCATGATTGAGGACGGGCTGTGGTTGGGCTTCCAGCTTGGGTGCCAGCCTTCGCTTCTTTGCTGCCGGAGCATCCATCGGTCGGCAGATTGGGGGGATTGGCAATGCGTGACCATACAAGTCCAACACACACGAATGATCGATTCCACCGTGGTCCCTCGAGGGCCTCTGCTACTCTATAACGAATACATCCAGTGGAGGAGTAATTGGAGATGAGAAAGGCGTGGGTTTGGATATATCTATCGCTGGGCAATCTGGCACAGCCTTACTGAGAGGGCTACTTGCGAGGCTGAATTGAGGGTTCGAGGGATTCTCTTGGCATTCGCTTTAGCCAGCACTAGTTCCCTGCTAATCTCTAATCTCTGCAGCGGGCTCAACCTCAAGTCTTCGAGTTGCCCATAATATGCTTATATCCGGACCAGGTGAGGGGGCGCTCCACTCGGGATCATAATTCCACCGACCATCCGAGCGTCGCACTTCCAATGGCTTGGCCACGGGCAGGAAGTTAATGATGTTGTTCGCTTCAATTGTATCGACTGCTTGCGAACCATGGATTATTGATCGCATGGCACATGGCCTGGTCGCTGGAGATTAATACGATGGGCTATATGGGGTGATTGCTTGCCATTGAGAGACATAACTGCACACATATGTAGGTAGAGACTGGCTGTGTGGATTGCCCTGGCCTCAAATAATGGAGACCTGCAACGCATGTTGCCGGAACCAACAAGAGAAAGCTGGTAAATGTGACAAGAAAATATGAGCCTCGAACCCATTCTTTACCCCATTATACGATGTGACTATCTGTGAGGCTGATACATCATACTCATTCACACATGGGGATTTTACAAGGCACTCTCAATTCTACAAGAACTTAGAAAGTATGGTTTCAAGCCATATGCTCGATTCTTCCCTTGGAAAAGGGCCGCCTAGTCAAGAAACGTGATCACTAGCAGGGACACGCAGTATTTGAGACTTAAACAAGCCAGAGTATAGTTCGATTCTCAATAAAGATGAGCTATAGGGAAATTGACTAGGAATCAATGATGGGTATAGTTGCAACATAAATCAGTTTCCCAAACTCCCACACAGTCAGATTGTCTTGCAATCAAGCCAACCCAGCTGATGTTCGGGACCTCTTCCCCTTTCCATCCATTACATGTGCACTTAGCTAAACGAGCGTGCGAGCGAGCAAGAAGCTTATTTAAGATCTCTGTGCTCCAAGCCAATCTTCTCCTCCGCGCTGATATCGCCGCGCTCGAGACGCAGCGCCTCGCGGCGAGTGTTGCCCGTCTTCCAGGCCGGGGTGCCAATGTACTTGACGGAGCCGGGCTTGGAGTAGTCAAAGATGGCCACGATCTCCTCTAGGGGCTTGTTGGCCGTCTCAGGGAACAGGAAGAAGACGTGCCAAAACATGACGAAGAGGAACACGGCGAAGATGACGTAGACCTTCCAGGTCTGCTTTTCGAAAGCAGGGGGGACGAACCAAGCGAGCGCGAAGTTGAAAGCCCAGTTGGCCGAGGTCGCGAGCGCGACGGCCTTGCCACGGACGCGCAGAGGGTAAAGCTCCGGCGGGTAGGTCCAGCTGACAGGTCCCCAGGTTGGCGCGTAGGAGGCAACGAAGAGGTAGGTGGAGGCGATGACGGCTTTGGCTGGGGCGCCTTCGATCGCCATTGATTCGGATGGGGATGGGAATTCGTAGGGGCGCGGCGGGCGAGAGTACACAGCAAACAGTCCAGCGTTGATGCACATCCAGAGACACATGAAGAAAGCGCCCACGAGGAGTGTTGGTCGGCGACCCCACGCATCCATCCAAATAAGAGCTGGAACAGTCAGGACGACATTGATGATGAACTGAATAGCACTGGGCAGAAGGACATCTTCGCCAAGTCCAGCCATGGTGAACACATAGCTGCAAGCCGTTAGCGGTTGTTCGGCAATCGGCGGTAGAGTAGACATTGCTTGCAACGCCTATATCTGATGCCATGGGTACACTTACGTGATATAGTACATCATGACGTTCATGCCCGTCAATTGCGACCAGATCTGCATGAAGACACCGATGTGGGTTCTGTTGATCATGTTGGGTTTGAGAAGTTCGAGGTAGGTGACATCAGCGTTTTGGCGCTCGAATTCGACAACCTCGCGGATATCTGCCATCTCGCGGCTAACGAGAACAGAGTCCGGGTCGCCGTGTCCATGGACGAGTGAAAGGACTGCCTTGGATTCTTCCCAGCGATCCTTTCTGGCCAACCAACGCGGTGACTCTGGCATGAACAGCAAGCCGAGGAAGAGCAGGACGGCAGGAAGCATCTGCAAGCCCCAGGGAATTCGGAAGGCGGCAGTGCCTGCTATGTAGCTGCAGCCATAGCAAATGAAGAACATGATCATGATGCCCCAAGTGATAGCCCATTGTTGCATTCCCACCAAGCGGCCACGCTTTGATGGTGGAGAAATCTCGGTGATGTAGACGGGGACCTGGGCCGAGCAGATACCGACAGAGAACCCGTTGATGATTCGACCAACAATCAGCATGGGGATGTTCACAGAAGCACAGCAGATGATAGACCCAATGATCCTGGGGTGGTATTAGCAAACGTCGCAACAAGGTCCTAGCAAGCGGGGCGCAAGCACACGATGGCGTACGTACCAGATGACGGAACCAATCTGAATCGAAGTCTTTCGGCCGATCCGATCAGAAATGAACCCGGACACAAGGGCACCGAGCCATGAGCCACCGGGCATGGCGGCGGTGATGCCTCCTTGAACCATTGAGTCGGGGCCGCGGCATTTGTTTGTGATGGGGTCGTTGCCTTGCTGGTTGAACTGACACAAGTATGGGTCTGTAGAGATAATGGCACTCATGGAGGAAATATCGAAGCCGAAAAGGCCACCGCCTGGGGACACAGATTAGCACGGAACAAGAGCGGCGACTAAATAGTACAGCCGGGCCGGAGAGGTTGGAGAACTTACCGATAACGGCGATAGCCGCGATGAAGTAGATGTTCCCAATTTTCTTCATCTTGTTGAGGACCTCATAGGTTTTCTAGGTTGTCTAGAGGATACTATAGGTGCAAGAGGTAGAGAGCGAGAAGAAAGCATAGGCGTGGGTGAGGGGGATCGTCAATCTTCTTATACCTAGGTATGCGAAAGATCGGCATGGGGGATGTGAGCAACATTGAGTACTACTGAACGAGGGGATTGAGCTGGGGTTCCAACCCCCCCGGTTCATTATCTGTCAGGGAAGCTCTTCCATTGTCAGGGGTGGCTGGCAAGTGGGAGGAGAAGGGAAGCAGCCGACCGAGGAAACTCTGTATTCGCCCTACGGTACTTTTCATGTACACTAGACCTGCACCCGCATGGCACCGTGCTTCAAGGCCGGGAAGCCTCGAAGTCTCTTGTTCTTGCAGCTGTACATGATAGGTAGGGGTAGGCTTGGCTAAGCTGTGCTTCCCGATACATACTTACTATTCTGGTAGGCAGGAAAGAAGTATGCAGTCGGGTATGTACCATCATCCTTACATCAGGTTGCCCCGTGTCACGAGTCGAACTCTGCCTTATGCCTAGCTACCCTGCTTGGCAAGGATAGTAGATTCTTGTTGCATGCCTACCTACCTTGATAGGCGTGTACATTGATAGATGTGGTTACTTCAATATCAGCTTACGGAGTACTATGTTGGGTTGCCAATGCTGTCTCAGCCGTATTGGCCAGACGAACCTAGCAGCCGGTGGGAGTTGTCTCGACACCCCCGCGTGAACGAATGGTCCGCATCAGCCACGAGGTGCGATGAGAGGTGAACTCAGGCCGTTCGATCCAAGGACTTGCCAAGTTGCCCCAGCCGATGGCCTGTAAAAAGCCAAGGAGGGTGGAGGGGAGCAGGGAAGTGAGGTCGGCTACGGAACTGGGATAGGAATCCTTGTTACGACCTTGTGGACAAGTGATTTGGAGAAGGAGGAGGGTCTTGCGATGTGAGAGGCTCGTCCAGCAGATCAAGGGCTGCGTTGCAGCGCTGATCAAAGTGCGTCGGGGCGCGAAGTGCATTAATTACCTAGGACTTTGCTGACTTCGTTTTTGTGATGATGATCATCGGTCCGGCCAGCTCGATCTGAACTCGAGTCGCGTCTGGTCCAATCTTCAAGAGTCTCCAATCATTTGGTAGAATCCGGGGAAGCACCAGTGAGAAGAATGTTACTGTAACACACCATCAGGCAGGTACGTACATACCTGTTCGGCCTCCATGAGCTTCCCGCCGTCTCTACTCAGCACTCTCTACCCGATGAATCGTAATACCTTCCGTCCCCTTGCATCCCGTTTTCTCTTCCAACGTAACGCGGGTGTTATGAGCTGTTTCCATCAGACGCCGCTTGCAGTTGCTTAGTCCGCAGAAACCTTGTCGTTGCGGAGCCTACGTCACGGCACATCTGCCCAGACGGGAAAGGCATGTTCTTTGTGGGGAAGGCTCGCCCTGGGGCTTTGCAGGCTTGAGAAGCTAGAAAACGGGCCGAATGACAAGTTGGGGCAAGGGGTGGCCTGGAAGGTACCATGGGGATTACAGTTTTACTGGCTGGTGGATGGGTCCCTTCCCCCCTTCCCCCTTCCCCGGGCAAGCTCAGCAGAGAGAGCCGTGAGCCGTGATCTCTTAAAGCCATGTGGTGAGTGGTAAGATGTCTGCTCCATGCCGGCGGCCAAACTGTCGATGTACGACGTGGCTTGCAACGTTACGGACCATCTACTACGCACCGAGGGCCAATGTGAATGCTTTCCGATGTGGTGCCTCACTCAGGAGTAGGGCCAGATTGGGCTCCAGATACCTGGAGTCCCTACCTACCTGCAGTTGGTTACCTCAGAAACTGTGGACGTCAGGACCCGATGGTTTGGAACATTGGAAGGTTGCAACAGTCCTTCAACAGTCCGTTCATCCTATTATTGCTCACGGTCGTGCACGACATCCAAATAAGCTTGTTTGCTTGCTCATTCAATCAGAGCTTCCATTCAAACATGGCTGGCGTCATGTGCCACGAGACGACGGTCCTTGATTCGAGCTGCCGTAGGATGTCAGATCGCAAGCCCTTTCCGCCCCCGAACATGCTGGCGATACGAAGAAGCGGCGGCAGACTAGTGTGCCAAGTTTCAATGACTAATAAGGAAGTGTGCATCCGTTTTACCGAAGGTGATGAGTGTCGACGGAATGTAATTGAAGGGAGGCCGTCAACCGTACGTAGCCGAATGCAGCCCCCTGGCTTGCTGGTCTCGGGACCTCACCACGAACAGACGAACAGGTTGAAAACAAGCAGGCCACACAAAAGATGCAACGCTCAGCTGAGCAGATGATCGTCGATTCAAATCAATGGAATGAATCACTCATTCTAGTTTAAGCATCCAGGCACGCAACGGTTTTGCCGCCTTCCATTATTGGTACTGTGTTTGGGTAGGATCAAGCAAGGAAGTGACATCACCGATGCCTGCCTACCCGCCCGCCTAGGTTACACAGAAGCCTACAGAAATGAATCAGACCAACTTGCGGTCAGGAAGAGCTGATCCGCTCACAGCTGCTGGTTACTGGTTACCGATTCATTACGAGCTTCTCAAATCTTGCCCCAAAGCGCTGTCGAGAGTCCAGTGCATAGACGCCCCATCGACATCCCACATTTTCCCTGAAGTTCGGGGAGCTATGGTATGATTCGGCGTGACTGTCGGCGTATCCCGCACGAGTGAGCGCGGAGCCCCGTGGGCAATCTGGTGTACTGGGACCGACTCCAATCTTCGCGATAAAACCTGGCAATGGGAACCTCGAAAAAAAAGTGGTTTATCGTACGTCTTCCGGGTCTTCTTCCCCATGCGAGATAACTGACATTGCATGCTCGTGGGCCAGCACTAGAGGCCTGGAATGTGTTGGTCGAAGACGTCCAACACTTTACACAAGTCAGGCTCTGAGGCTCAGTAATATGGCTTGAGTCAGTCGTGCACCGCCAGCGAGAACTAGCGGAAACCACACTCAAGCTGCCCTCCTTCGGTGCACATGTTTCGCTCGAGCCTCACCGCCGTCCTTCACCTGTAAAGCTTCTTGGTTGGATCTGAAGAAACTAGAATAAGCTTAAGCATTCGAGTGATAAACCTTATAGCGAGGACACTATATTTCTCGTGAAATCTACCGAATATCGCTTCTCGGGCCGGGCGTGTTCTAATTTGAGGGGCGCGAGATGTGTAAAACCCAGGAATCTGGAGGATCAACCAGGTGGATGTGGATGGATCTCCAGATTTCTTCCAGTACTAGCCAGTCAGTACCCGAAATGTACCGACTTAGCTAAACTTGGACCGTGAGTGATTAATCTCCCCCTCCCCGACCATACAATCACATGAAATGCATTTGCCTGCCTCACTTCGTAGATGTCTCATGTGATTGTAGGTAGTCGGACACTTGCAAACAGCCTTAATATGGCTCTGCAACCTGCAGTTGCAATATCCGTTTCTGGCATTCAATCTTCATGAAACGAAATCTGCCCAACGGCTAGCCCCTTACTTCAAACACAGCCAATTCGCAAGCCGATCTGCCAGCTGTATGGAATGCATAGGAGACGATAATCCAGACGCAAGAATGTGCTGATTTAGTGCTTTATATCACTATGGTGAAACCTAGGGTCTACAGTATATATATACTTCTTCTCCCATCCTTCCTAGAAAGCCTACATCGTCATGAACGATATGCAGAGCGTCCAGAAGAGCAGTGCCAAAGGTGCCAGGGTCGCGCTTAGACCCGTCGCAGTATCCTTCTTATCGCCACTGCCACTTCCACCATTTCCGGAGCCCGAGTTGCTTCCTCCTCCACCTCCATTTCCGCTGTTGGAGTTGGAGCTGTCGCACTTGCCCTGCACGTTGCCGACGCCGCCGGCCGGGATCGTCTGCTCGTTCTCGCCGCAGTTGGCGTAGGGGGCCAGGCCGACCTGCATGTTGTCCTGGTCGAAGACGACGTAGGCGCTGCGCATGAACGTGTCGCCCAGCAGCATCACGCCGCCGCTGGTCGCGGCCTGGACGCCCAGGATGCAGGTCCGGGGCCCGGCCTCGATGACGAAGTTACGGTAGGGGATGCGGATGGGGACGGCCCCGAAGTCGAAGTCGAACGTGTTATCCGTCGTGCTGCTGGACGGGCACGGCACGATGACGTTGCCCTGCCGGTCCGTCTGCCCGTTGAGGTCGCGGACCATGCTGCTCACGACGCCCGAAGGCAGTGTCGAGAGACTGGAGCCGGTGTCGATGACGATGGCCGTCGCGGAGTTGTCGTATTTCTTTGACGATCCGCCCATAGTCGAACCGATAGACTTGAGCTGGACCCAGTATCTGCGGACCCTGTTAGCTTATCTTCCACGTTACGAGAGCACGCAAGAACACTCCTCTACTTACCGGTAAAGGTTCTCGCCGCCTTGTGGGCCCAGGACCGGTACTGTCGTCATTTTCCCAGTGAATTTCCCGGTGTCGATGCCACCAAAAATGATGACGCCGCCATTGCTAGCATCTTGGTTCCCCAGGGCAACCGAGAAGGTCCTCGAATCGGTAACGTTCTGCAGAACCAGCTCGTCGACGAAGTTGTTATACCTCAGGTCTGCGGTAGGCGCCTTTCCACCAAAACTCAAGCCAAGAATGCCCTCGTTGAGATCCTGACTCCGAGAGGCGGCTCCGACCTGGATGTCCTTCAGCTTGATGGTACTGTTGGGTAGAGCTACATTGTCTTTGTAGTATTCGATCTCGACGGTGCCAATTCCATATGGGATGGTGTTCATGGAATTGAGGTCCGTGGACGTTGAGGACTGATCTGGGTCGTATTCCCCGTTTGTCAAACATTCCTGGTACTGCGCGGTGCTCTGGGAAGTCTTGCAATTGGGATTTACCCAGAGCTCGCTGGAGCCGGTATCGATGGCGACTTTAACGGGTTGGCCCGGCGTGCCGATTGTCAGCTCGATGAGATAACTCAGCACCGAGATGTTGAATAGAGGTACGTTGTTGTCTTCGTCTCGTTTCATGAGTGGCCTGTCGTGTGACTTGTATGAAATCGGCATGGAGACGAAGCCATTCTCACTTCTCGGGACTTCAATCGTATCGACAGCGCCGGCTGCGGCCAGGGCGAGCTGCGCCCACATCTGCAAGTCCCTCATCCTCAGATATTATTAACAAAACGACACGAGGATATTTACAATAGTAATGAAGGGGAATGAAAACAAATTAGACTTTCTAATACAGAAAGACTAAACAAAGGTTTCAGGAATTGCTCGATAAAAAACAATCAATCATGTAAATCCTCTTTTTCCACAGTTGGAAGGCGCGACATGACTTCACTGCATCTATTGGGTTGGCCAAGATTTGGCATGACGACATGCTAAGACCAAGGTTGCGAACTTGTGTAGTGTTGTGGCTGTAAGTGTGGAGGGTACGGGGTGACATAGTTACGCGGCCCTGCGGCCCTGGAGGACTCCAACAACTAACCTACTCAAATTCTGCTAGGACATTCATCAGGTCTTGTCCAACACTGCCCAATGGGAGTTGTCGCTGTTCCGAGCGCTACCCGGAAAAGCTACGCGAGTCCAGATCGGCCCTCTTAAATTGTCATCAATAAAGAAAAGACCGATTCAGGAAAGCAGCGAGCGGCTGAAGCAAGCGGGCGGGCAAGCGGGCTAGTGTAGTCTGTTAGTCTGCTAGGCGTCCCATCACAGTGACAGCGGCGCCAAAGTCTTTCTCTAGGTAGCGAGCTGACGCCAGCTGGGCGGCGCGGCTTGGATAAAACGGCACAGCCTCCCCAATGCAGCAGTTCCACCCCGACCGAGTCAGTGGCCGACACATCATGCTCGCGTCGGACCTGGATGCATACGGGCGCAACCACCCAGACTTTCCAACATGACTGGTATTCAAGTTGATGATGGAGCTCGTGCTTCTGATGCCGCTTGCTCCAAACCGTCACGCCCGTCGGACGGACTACTGACTGAACCACCAGCGCTTACACAGCTTGGCGAGCAAGGTTGTTGTTTGTCCGCTCGGTCAGACTCTGCCGAGCAGACATTCTCTCAGCTTTACGCCACACACGGGACGTGAAGCGTCGCTTCCCAAGCCCGGATGACAGCAGATAATGTTAACGTACAAATTGAGCGAACTAGAAATGATAGTCTCGATTGCATGCTATCAAGATTTCTTGGCGGGTGGAAATGTCTTTGGTTTTACCGACTCTCCCGCCGTGGCGGCCATATACTACTTACTCAGTCTGAGGGTCGCCGGAGATAACAGAAAATGAGACAAAGAGAAACGAGCGGCGATGAGACACATTTTGCGGACTAACGGGGGCAGATACTGTATCTATTCATACCTAGTGCAGCCACTTTGAAGCCTCTCAATATAACGGGCAGGCATATGTAGCAAACTGGGAAATTCGTCCGACGAGGAAAGTCATGACGGATACCGGGTCGGCCCCTGGCATAGTTTCCGTATATCGCTGATCGTTTGCTTTGTGTGCGCTGTGATCGGCTGCAAGTCATGTCATGTTCAAGCCGGGAGTTGCCACGGCGCCGACGTTTTTACTGTTGCACAGCAGCTGCTGCCAGAGTATGCTGTAGCACCATGTCATGCCTGGTTCGCGTATGCTGGGTGGGATCGTGACATCGGGGAGGACCGGCAAGAACAGGCAGTCACGAAAGCGGTTCGTAGATGCTCCGCTGTAAGGCAAGCTGACTCCCGTTGGGAGAAGGGGAGAGAACGAGGAAAAGAATGAAAGAAGCACAACACGATATCATCTTATTATCACCCTAAGGGGTCCAGGGCTAAGAGCTCTGTGTCAAATGATCCTACACTAAAAGAGCACGGGACTACCGCCACGCTGAAGAAGTCGATTAAAAGGGTGATCAGGTAATTTACCACGAGGCGTTTGCAACTCTCAGCCTCAAGCGTGACAACTACAAATGGCGCAAAGGCGCAACACGAGCCAGCCGTATCTTTCTTTCGTCCTTTTGCTGCTCTCTGTCAATACTGTTCCCTCTTGACGACCATAACTCCTAACTGAAATGGTGCTCACCGTACGAGTTACCATCGGATCTACGGTTCCTGCCACATGGAGAGTTGCTCAAGAATTCGTGAACGAGCTCCATTTCAGCAAGTTGCTGTTAGATCGGTAACTTGGAGCAGGTTCCAGGCGACTTGTGCGATAACCGATGTTCATGGGATCAGACCCAGTCGAAGTGGCAATATGCTCAAATTCCCCTTGTATGACGATATCCGACTATCTATCACGGCATGCCCGTCGCAAGGATCAAGTGGGTTTACGAGGGACCGTCCCGAGGCTGGATATCTAATGAACAGAGAAACGATGTCCGCTGTTACCCTGATCGCTACGTATTGTTTCTAATGAGGACAACCTGATAATTCACATCTAGGGAAGATTATTCTGAAACGTCAAAAGACGAGGGAGGTATCATTGGAGGTATCAATGGACTGAGCTAATTTAGATACATTGAAAAACAAGATCCGCCGATTCGTAAAGACGTAAAAAGGTCATGTGCGTGAATGGTATCATCAAACGTTGTCGTAAAAAGTAGCCCCAACCAACCGGCCATGAATCGTAAGAAAATAGTATAAAAAAGTTCAAAACCCCCATCCATGAAACGCCATGCCAATCAAACCAATTTGGTGCCATAAAAGTGAAGTCACTCTCAGCTTTACCTGTGCCGAAGTTCAGGCTTCCTCGCCATATTTACCGTCGGCGGCGGCTGGTCATCATCGTCCATGGGATAGGGCGGCAGGCCGTTCACGTTCCCGCTCGGCCGACGGCCGCGTCCCTCCAAGTGCGATAAGGGCGTCTTGGGCGGCAGAGGGGGCGGCTCGACGCGGAACGGCCTCGGCTGCGGTGACAGCGGTTTCGGGATCATCTCGCTCTGCGGCCTCCGGGAATACTCGTACTCGTCGGAACTCGTGATGGCAATCTTGTCGGCGCCCGAGGCGTGGCGATATTGTGCAGGTGTGGGCGCATGGCTGACCAGACGGTCCGGGTCATCATCAATAGGTGATTGCGAGATCGTCGAAAGAGGCGTTTGCTGCAGATTTGTGCGGATATTTGGCTCGGATGAGCGAGGTGTATGAGTACGGGGCGGCGAGTTACGACTGGTTGCATGACTGGTTGCTGGCCGAGTTCGCTCTGCCGACCGAGTTCGCTCTGCCGAGCTGCGGGGCGAAGGTGTTTGGATAGGGTTAGAGGTAGGCAGAGACAGGCGATCAGTCCCAGAGTCGTACGACTCGCGGCCCGGAGAATTGCGAGTAGGGAAAGCCATAGGGAAATCCCCAGGAAGTTCCACGGCCAGTGGTGAGGTGATCGAGGCCATGGCAGGCGGGGGTATTATTTCGGGGACGTTGCTGAGTCGCTCATACCGCTGCTTTGCCCTGTGAATCTTGGCGAGCTTGGTCGACGATTCATGTATCATCTTCTGCTCAGCAGGCCGGCCCATATACCTCCTGGTGCCGGTGCTGATCTCGGACAGTCGATGCCATTCGTTCATACCGAACTCGCCGACTCCCACCTCGACATTCAGGCGATAGTAATTCTCCGCATTGACTCCCCGTTTCATAAGGTGCTCCTTCTTCATGTATTCGTGAATGTCCTCGCAGCCTTCGATTTTGGCGATCAACTTCCTCCTCGCATCGGCGAATTCGCCCATGAAACCCTCATACCAGACATGGGAATTCTGGTCAGTACCCTTGGGCCTCCTTCCGGTCCCGACGCTAATAAAGACTCCCACTTCGCGGCCCGGCCACTCGTTGACTGTAGCTTCGTCGAGAGCATACGGAGATGGGTTAAAAGTACCCGCGCCATCGTCGTGAAATTGTGATTGGCCCACCTTGATCGGCTTGAAAGCCAGCCCGATCGCGGATGTTGCTCTGCCCGCTTGCCAAATCGTGCAATCAAATTCGGGTGCGGGCTCTTTCCTGAGAGTCGTAAGAGCGCAGGAGGGCAGGCTCGCCGCCCTTTTGGGTGCCTCTATACATAGCCGTAACCGCCCTGGTCAATATTAGCAGTGGTCCTCGGACGGAGAAAAGAAAATGAAGAAAAGAAAAACCGAGGAAATCATATCAGGGAGTTCCATACGTTTTCGTTCTGTTTTCCCTTGTATCATAGAGTAACGCGTCTGGGTCGCCATACGACCCCCGGAAGGCAGGCCGAGCCATCTGGGCTGTCGGAGACCTCGCGCTGAAGCTAATGACGCTGGCATTGCTGGTGTGTCGCTTCACTTTCGAGGCACTCGATCTCGACAAAGGGCTGGCAATCGATGAGCCGGTGTCGTTTCCTTCGTCCTCGTCCACCGTGTGTTCCCGCACAGCCTCCTTGATCGCCTGCTCGAGCATCGAAGCCTTGAACAGCGTCGAGCGGTAGGGATGCCGGCGATGGTCTTGTCTGTCTGGAACACCATGCGCGTCATGCGCACGTAGAGCTCCTTGCATTGCTCCAGGTCGAGCCGGAGCCGGCCCAGCATCAGCGCGATCAGGCCGCCCGTGCCGGTGCCGACAATGAGGTCGAAGTGGTCGCATGGTTTGGGGATCTCGTGGCGCCGCGGTGCTTTTCCCTCGATCTCGACGTAGGTGCGGTGCATCAACTCCTGAAGAATAATGATCATGGAATAGCCTCGGACTCCTCCGCCATCTGTTGGTTGGCCACCCCGCCAGTTTGTCAGTCAATCCGATCTATTTTTTGTCTGTGCATCGCGTCGAAACGCCATTGCTGGGTACATGCTATTACTCACCTAGCGATAATATCCGGAGGGGCGGTCCTTTGGTGGTGTCGCGCCTCTTCAAGGCGCCGTCTGAATCCATTTCTTGTGTCGGTTGGTTCTATATGCCAATGAAATGGTGGTGGGAGTTTGCGAAAGGGAAAAACTGTAATTTGAGTCCGGGCAGCTGCGTAGAGTGAATGGATTCTTGTTGGTGTATGACTTCGAGTCCGCCTTGGCTGGAATGACAGAAGAGCCCCGCCGACACTGGTGATCTAGTGCTAATTCCGGCAAATACAGGGTCTACGGTGCTCCTTTACAGAAGGGGAACCGGGGGGCCTGTGGGATGGTTATTAGGTGCGTATTACGCAACTGGGTCTCTCGGCGCTGATCAAGGTCTTGCGCCACTGCTGCTGCTGCTACTGCTGCGTAAGAAAGAGAAGAAGTACGCGAGTTGATGTGAGATGATGGAGGTTTCAATTTAGTAGGTATGCAGCTGACTTTGCCAGCTCCCCATATGCCCGTCCTTATTTTCGAGTATTACTGACTCTCGCGCTCTGAATTAATAATCTTCAAGGTGACTGCATGTCATGTCATCAAGCAAACTGGTTACGGGCCGTTTCTGTAAACATTTAAGCTCAAGAGCCACCAGCGCGTCACTTGCAGGCCTCGAGATTCCTGGTTCTTAGGTCATGTCATAACTGGTGGGGTAATAAATAAGAAGGCTCCTCTCAGCCTCTGCTTGTGAAGACGGCAAACGGCTAGCACACTTTTCTTGATTTGTGGCTGTGAGATCTGAGTCCCATTATTGATGGACATACGTGGACGGCTGGCGGCTTTCAGCTACTTATCTCGTATGGAAGTTCATCTAATTCCGACTTACTATGATTGATGAATAATCCAAAGATGCCTGGCTGCTGCGCAGTTTATGCGAGGAAACTGTCAGGCAATTGTGTCGGGCTTGACGGGACAATGAAGAATCCCGTACTCCGTATGCACGGTATGTAGCTATCTGCCAATGCCACTTTGAAGGCGAAGTCTGAACCGACGCCCACTCTTTGTTTCGCCCGAGTAATGTTCCTACGAAACGCGGAATTCCATAGTGGCCATCAGCCACTTGATGCCCGATCTTGCTTCGAGATCGTCAGGAGGCCGCCGAGCTAGACGGTGACGGATTGATTGATTGATCAATCATGGTTGGGCATCGGTTCGCCGGGTCGCTGCATCTCTGCAGCACACGACAGGGCGAGCGTGTTCCTGAACGCTATTACTTGCCTTTTAGTACTAAAGCTCCGGTTGATTGGGCACATCGGTCTTCTTTTGGGAACACGGGCGCTAGCGATCACTAGGCGATTGTCCGTGTGGCTGTGCGTCCAATCTTTTTTCTTCGCGTGGGAAATGGTCCATCTTTCCCTCCACAAGTCCATAGTCCCGACCCGAATCTCAAGGATCCAATGACTTCATCAGAAGCTTCGCCTCCTGCTTGCTGCGAACTCCTTTCGTACCGAGCCGAAAAGAGCGAAAGGGAAGAAAAACCAGTCCCTGGGTTTTACCGAGATGGCAAGGTTCTATCTGACAGAATATCGGGTCATTGCCGACTCAAGCCTTGCATATTGTCGACGTGCATATCCGTAGAAGTCTTCCAGAAGAAGTCTATTCTGTGGGAAAAGCCTTCTCGGTATGGCATTGTCAAGCAACCACTCGTCAGGGAGCTTAGAAACGACTGATGGATGTCAAGCAAGCTAAGTAATTCCTTGCTTAACGCTACAGTCGGCAACAAACAAACTTTTCAAGCCCTGAGCCCATGTAACGTCGCAGTAGTACGTAAGTCAAGCATCGGATCCAACCCAACTCACATATTTGAGTATTGGTGTATGTAAGTAACATGCAGTGATTACAGAACTTATTCTATGACGAAATGCCGAAAGCCAAAAGTGCAGTGCCATGCCCACGACCCGACAACGCCTAATATTACATAACGAATCAAAGCCGGCCCCTACTTTCCAGGTTTTTTCCCGTTAAGGTTTCCGGGATCTTCTAGATCAGAATCGAAACTGCCGTCATGCCGGGATCCATGACCATGTAAGGGATGGCGCCCTCGTCCATGGCCTTGCTGTTGTAGTAGAACAGCTTGGCGAGCCGGCACAGGTCGAGGTAGAACATCTCGGAGACGTCGCGGACCTCGACCTCCTTGGGGCCCGTCTTGCGCCGGTACACGCTCCACTGGCTCAGCGCGAAGTTGAGCAGGCTGCGGTCGGCGCCGACCCGGGAGCTGAGCAGCCACGGCACGATGCTCTCGAGCATCCACTGGCGCTGCCGGTTGATGGGCAGGGCTGCGACGAGGTCGCGCTCCGTGTACTGCCGCAGCTCCGCCAGCGTCGCGGGCGGCCGCGCGCACAGGCACGACGGCTTCGCGATCACGAAGGCCTGGTAGAAGTTCTGCAGGTAGTTGACGGCTGTGTGGAAGGGCGCCGCGAGGTGGATGCACATGGTGACGGCGTCGATGAGCTGGTCGAACGTCCGGATGGTCGGGAAGGTCTGGATGTGGCCCGCCTCCTGCACCTCGAGGCACCAGTCGGCGACGTAGCGGTCCTCGGCCACCATCTGGTCGGCGCGCGGCTGGTCGTAGTACGTCAGCAGCATCGAGCAGACGTACTTGCGGATCACGGTCCACATGAGCGTCATGTTCTTGGCGTAGGGGTAGTTCTTGTACTTGGGGTCCTCGAGGCCCGCGGGGTCGGAGGGGAAGCCCCGGTCCCGCAGCTGGCTCGGCACGTAGTTGCCCTGGAAGTCGAAGTGCTCGAAGGCGTGGCGGAGATAGCTGGAAGCCTGCTCCGGCGAGGCGCTGACCACGTCGTACATGATCTGCGGCACCAGGGAGGCTCGGCCGGCGGCGTTCAGCGACAAGGTCTTGTACCAATGCGGGTGCAAGAGCTTGTACACGATGTGCTCCATAGGGATGGTCCGGTTTGTGGCAACGATAACAGCCTCCTCGACGAAATGCGAGTTGGTCAGGTGGACGGTGATCTCATGTCGGAACCAGTCAGACACCTGAGCGCAGGTTTTTGCGTAACGCCAAGGCCAATCCGTCGCCTCGCCCCTGGTAGAGTCCGACGGACTCATTCGCTTGTTGAAGATGGTGACCGAGTTGGCCATGGTGCCCTTGTAGTCGATCACTATGGCAATCGGGTGCAGCTTGCCGTCTGGGTGAAGTCTGTACAGCGTCACTGAAGCGCATCCCCAATTGTCGTCGCTTGCTGGCCGCTTGTGGTGGAGCACGTCATCAGCGGCAACCCCGAAGGCTTCGCGGAAGTAGCTACAGTCCTGAACAAGGAGCGAAGCAGGATCGACCTTGAGAAGCGTCTCAGCCCACTTGTCGTAGCCATTGGCCCTTGCCGCCTCCACGAATTCCTTGATCAGGCCCGGAGAGGCACGGGTGATGGTCGTAGGGTTCGCGCCGGTCAGCGACTGGTCAGCGAATCTTCGGTCACTGAACCAATCATCTAGGTGGCCAATGTTCTCTCCTCGAGCAATGTCGGTTCCAGATTTGCGGTGCCACCTAATCGAGAAATTGGAATTAGCATGCATGCCGAAGTAACTCGGTAACACCAAGTCCAAGCTAGGGGGTCAGGGTTTTGGGTAAATAGTGCAACCAGAGTAAGTGAACGTCTCGGAAAATGTTTACTCACTTATTATACTCTTCGACATCGTTGATAGTGACCCCCTTTTCCGGAGTCCCCTCTATGGCGCACCTAACTTTTTCTAGGATCCAGTCGGCAGTTTTACCAAGAAAGGTATCAGGTATGACCTTTTGCACGATGACCTGAGACTCGAGAATTGCAAGATTGTTGAAGAGCTTCCACAGCGAAACATCGTCCGCCTTGGGGATGGTCTGCAGATGCGGAGAGAAAGCCGCCGGCTTGCCGTCTTCCCCGGTGGGATACGACGACCACTGGTACATCTCGCGCTTCTCCGACAGGTCTATGTACCTAGGCAGAGTAGGCTCTAGGGCTAGCACGTCGAAGTACGACTCGTAACTAAACAGAACACACGCGCCCAGTGAGCAAATGGCCTTCGGTGGTGTAACGACATGTGAAAAGGGGCCCTTCTCTCACCTTCGTTCAATCCTCGAATAGATCTGGGTCAGAGCCGCTTGTGTCCCTGAGTAAGTCCCCCTCACTGATATTACCACCAGCGTACCTGGTGCTGTTGGGTCCAGATGTAGCTGTGTGGTCGACGATGTCGAAGATCTTCAGGTTGAGCAGTTCCTCCGAGAGCACGCCGGCGTCAAAATCCTGAAGCGGCGCATGGCGGATAGAGACGATACTCTTGAGCACATCTTTCTCATCAGGGTGTCTCAGCAGTTTCCTGGGATCAAGTAAACGCTTCTCTGGAGAAGGCTTCGGCAGACGCGAGTCCAGCTCGCCGACAATGCCGTGGTCTTTTTGGGACCTTTGCTGGCGGCGCAGGGTTGAGAGTGTGCTTCCCATAATGGCAGACGGGTAGAGTCTTCTCTGTCGAGTCTAAGCAGATTTCCTAAGGTAGGGGCTTGGATAGAATGCTATGAACACCCAAGCTAGACGCGCAGAAGGGTTGACTTATATCATCATTCTGGTCACGCTGTGTCTGAGAGAGAGTGAAACATGGCTTCAAGTTATTATCTTCCCGACTTTCTAGGCGCTCAGCCATACCCGGCCGCCGTGCCGCAATAATGCAATGAATGACTACATTTCTCAAGGGTGTAAGACTCAGCCGCTGGATGTCAGTCAATCCGTTAATCCCATTGGACGATTTGCGCCGGGCGTGACCGTGGGGCACGCAAGGACGCAGCTGAGGGTAGTATTGACTCGGCGAACCCTCGTGGGTAGTGCCGGAGACGCCAGCCAGGGTAGCATCATACCCGTCGGCGGTTGCCCGAGATGTGTATGTGCGAAGAGCAATGGCGGCTTTCAATGCCCCTTGGGGAAAGAAGTAAGCTCGTGAGAGAACCAACTGCTCATAGAGTCGCTATAATTGGGGGTCGTTGACCCACAGTTAAGGCTGAGGAGGAGCCCACTTCCTTGCATCGACCAGTCATTCGCTATCCTGGGAAACAAAGGAGCAGCACTCTCGCAACCAACACCACGGAGAGCTGCGTTGGATCTACGAGATAGAAGAGGGAAAATAGAGGCTGCGCATCAATATACTGACAGCGCCTACGGGGAAATGGCACGTTGTATGGCAAATAGGTGATGCGGGTAATGCTAGCCCCGGTCGGCCCGGATTGATAGCGCCTCGTACGGGGAGTGTCGACACGTATGGAAATTCAGCTCGCATGCACGTCAGCAGTTAGCTTCGATGGCTGCGGCACTCAACTAGGCAGCCTTCTGCTCCTTACTGCTGACATTGATTTGACGGCATGGCGCCATCCGCCCGCCGTGCAAAATAGAACGATGCGATACGGCTTTAGGCGTCGGTGAAGGATGATGTGATACACCGTATAATGGGACGTAATGCATGCCAGTCAAACATGAACAGATTACCAGGCTTCTTGCTCGAAGGCATGGTGATAGCAAACAATTTGATATAGAAGGGGACAGTTTTTGACAATTAAGCCACATTTTTCGGTTGCTCAACTCGCCGCATACGTCCGTCCTCGATATTGTGGTAAATCGGTCTGGTTTCATCGCAACATTCTTGGCTTCCTGGATAGACCTGACCAAGCACTCCTACTATCCACACCAGGCAAGCCCAGAACGATCATAGGAGTGCTGCTCAGCAGAAAAAGTATTTTCCCTAAGAGCTCATCGGTAGACTTCCTAATATATTTGACGAGTGTTTGCCCACAGTTTCGTAGGTCCTGGGGTGAGACATGATGTTGAAGCTATCATTTGATGACTTCTCCGCGGCGGAGAGGTCTGATCATGCGTCCGCACAGCCGGTCGCTAGTTGCATTGAAAAGCGATATAGTTCGAACCAATCGCAGCTGCCGTCAGTCATCCGAAGTACAATAGGGGTCGCGGGGGGGATCGCAATACCGAGCCAAACGTCAAACCTATTTTTACCGGCAGTCAAGCTCGGGGCACATCTGCAAAACGAAGCTTGCCGCGCTCGACAAGTTAGCTCTACCCCTGCAGATGACTGCAGTAGCATCGTGGTATTCCACGTCTGCCTGGAAACGTTGTGTAAGGAGGGAGAAAACTCTTCTCGATAGCCCATGTACCTACGTTTGAGAATTTCACACCGTCAAATTGCAATGACAGCGTTCCTCGAATCCGGCACCTGTATAGGTAGAAAGTGTGCAAACCTCGGCGCCGGGTTGGAAATCTACTGCTCGTCGTAAACCTCGAACAATGGACTGTAAACTCACCGAGTTCTCGAGCCAATTCTTTCTCCTGAGTTGGGGCACGGCTTTCCGGGAAGCAACACTGATGATAGTTCGTGGCAGTTTCACACTGTAGCCGAGCCTGCCAACCGGCCATCTCTGCCCCTTACCCCTTGCGACGGCGGCCGGTCTAGATGCAACGAGATGTGATGCGCTAGGGCCACAAAACCTCTTGAATTAGCCTAAATAGAATCTTCATTGCTAGGTCTGGTTCCTGGTCCAATCTCTTCCATCCTATGTTTCGTTGGCTATGTCAGCCTGCCAGATCCCGTACAGCAGATTAACATGGGATGATACATGGCTGGAGGCGCCCCCTAAACTCTGTACGATCTTGCATGGGCGAGCCCTTTCACTTAGCAGTAAGCTCAGTGATTCGAAGGACACCTGCAGTTCTTTATATATGGCACATATTTGCCACCGCCATACGAGAACTGTTGAGGTCGTGTATACTAGGTCATTCATCGTTGTCCCTTCGTCACTTTTTGACGGTCCAGATCTTTCTCTTCCACTCGTTTCGAATACATGTCCACTTGGATGCTTTCATCATGGGCAACATGCGTATATCGATGCCGAGCTCCCGCAACTTCCATGAGAAGTCGCCAGGTGTGTTCATCTCGCGGGCGTCTCTGATTGCGCAAACGCCCGAGGAGGAGCTCGAGGCCGATAAGATCCTGCAGCTGGCTTCAGGGGAGTACGGGGTGTACTACGACCCGTCAAATGAGGCCAACCTGTGCCGTGGGAAGATCGCGGAGTGGCAATGGGCATTGGTCCACTTGAGCTGCTGCTTCTCGACTCTGCTTGCTGGTTAGTATTCTCAGGATGCCCTGCTAAATATTGGAAATATGGAAACTGACATGATATCACCAGGATATGATGCGAGTAGTCTCGCGGTAGCCCAAGTCTTGATATTTGATGCCTTTCCTAACGTGCAGCTCCTCTTCTGCGTCGCTGCTGCATCGAGCTTGGGATGTTGCTGTTCAGCACCTTTACTACGGCATTTCATGGATATGGTGGACTTGCGACGATTCAGAGTGTCTTCCGCTCTCCTCTTCCTTACCGGATCAATGGTGGCTGGAACGGCGACAAAAGTTGAGGTCCTCATCACTGGACGTGTATTGGCTGGGGTTGCCATCGGGGGACTGCAGATGTGGGTTGGCCAACAATATCTTCATTCTGATATATCAGTGTTGAATCACATATTGACACGCCACAGCCTCATGACGTATAACACTTTGCTCGCTACTCCGAGAGAGCTTTCGCGGTTACACCTGGTGTCGGCGATCAGTTATGCTATTGGTCTTGTTCTGGGTGTATCTACCATCGTGGTATTTACGATATGGCGTTGGGTAAGATCCTTTCCTATTGGATTTGTGGAGGGGCCATTAACTGAAGCTTCGATATCAGGTCTTTTTCCTGGGTGGTATCATGGCCGCGATCGTGGCAGTCCTTTCTGCGATATCGTACCCCTCAGTGACTATCCAGCTGGAGGACAAAATGCTGAGGGCCATGGCCGATATTGACTGGGTCGGCGCTATCACACAAGCTCTAACGTTTGTTTCGTTTGATGCTGCATTCTTGCTATCAGGTTCCAGGTGGGCTTGGGACTCGGTACAGGTCGTCTCTATATGGGCCGCCGTTGTTGTCTTGTTTACTCTCTCCTTTCTCCAGCACGGATACGGCTTCTGGATCCCCGGAGATAGGATTCTGCCCCTAGGTATCCTTCAAACCCGAATTGGCTTAGGCAGCTTATTCGTCGTTGGCGCTACGGCGAGCAGTTTGTCCGTCATGTTGTACGGCATAGCCCTGTTCTGCGCCTTCGCGCGAGGCGAAGGAGCTAAACATATAGCTGTCTATTTGCTCCCAGCGCTTGCATGCTTTGGAGTTGCGTCCGTACTGGCTAGACCGACATGGCAAGCTGTTCGAAGGCCTGCAGTCCTGTACCTCTGTGGGGGTATATGTGTCAGTGCTGGATCGGCAGGATTGGTGTGGATCTCGGCGCATACCTCTTCCAACATCGTCATTGGTCTCTCGTGTCTACTTGGCTCTTCTTTGGGGCTGAGTCAACACTCTCCGTGGCCGTCCTGGAGACAAGTCTTCCATCGCGTTTGCGCAACGGTGTCTCCGTATGCCTTGTCTCAATCGCTCGTGCCTTCACCACATTACCCCTCGCCCCCAGTGGTTGCATCTATCTGAACCGGGGTTACCATAACCTACTGGAGGCTGCTGGCGATCTGCAAGTCCCCAATGCCGAAGTGCAACAAGCACTGGCTGGGCTGCGGTCGCCCTTGTTGAGCACTCATCTGAAATTTTGACTTCAGCGATGGAAGTCGCATCCGCTTCGATCATGGATGTGTTCGCTATCGGGATAGCGGCAGGAATCGCTATGATAGCTGCTGCTTTTATCTATGGCCTCCGTCCTCGGCCCCTTTATGTATCACCCCAAGATAGGTAGAACTATTCCTGGGGAAAGGTCGTCAAAGAATTAATACCATAAAAGGCAGAAGAAACAAAATGGCTGCCCTGTAGCCGTACTTCAGACAGTTTGCGCAATCCAGGTCTCAATTTCAGCTGCCACCATATCACTGTTCATCTCCAGGACCATCATGTGGCCGTTTCCCAGTATTCCTCTATCTTTGAGTTTGAGGTGCTCTGTTGGGACACCCGCCTGCTTGAGATACGCCACAGTGCCCCAGTCGTATTGTGCATGGTATGACGCTTGCGTGGTCACAAGAAGAACAGGAATATTGACTAGATTAACCAAAGTCCGAGGCTGTGGCGATCCAGCCTGCAGGACACAATCCATCGAGTCGGGAGAATCAGGTTGAACCACGGTTTTCACCAGATCCTCATCTGTATTCGTCACTGGAGGTTCATGAGTGATGGGCGCATGAGTTATGCTGTAGGGAAATCCAGGGAGCTTGACAAGGGTAACTTTGGAAAATGGTGGCCCGACTGGCTCCAGGTTCACAATTGCTTTCACGAGCCCGGCCGTACATCTGCTGTTAGGTAAGGAACCGTGCCGCCTTGCGAGTGACCTATCATCACCACGGGTCTACCGATGCGATCCAGCAACGCTGCACAAGCAGCCTGCGATGCCAACTCTTGCTGAAGAGCATCTCCCAGCATCTGAACAGTCGACGCATAGAATGCGTCGAAGACGGGGTCGCCAATGACGCCGGATCCTGGCCATTGGGTGTGGAGCTTGGCTTGTGGCCAGATATCGTAACGCTCTGAGGCCGTAAACGTCTTCTGCGCCTGCTCTGCCCCAAAGACGATCATGTTGCCATTGCCTGGGTGCCATGGGATCCTTCCTCTGAAAGGCACGTCGACAATGTAAATCTCGTAGCCTCGTGCTAGAAAGAATGAGGACCAGCCGGGATTGCCATCGGGCTTGGTGAGCCAGTCCTTTTGCACACTAAGTTTCGTTCCACATCGTAGGAGGGAATAAATGCAAGCAAACTCCCAATCCCCGTTCTGGTACCGCCATGTATGAAGAGAAGAGGGAAGGGCCGATTTTCGATGGCCGGCTTGGGGAGAAGATGCTCAACGTACATCTGCCCTTGTAGTGTATGTGTGCCCTGATCATCTTGGATATATTTTCCCCCAACATAAAAAACCTCACGTACGTGGTCAAATCCACAGGCCATCTAGCATGAACAAAGCCACAATAAATGTGTATCAATTATCTTTTACAACCAATGTGAAATGCAGATGCAGTATTGGTATGTAGCACTATTGATAATTCGTTGTTCAATTCGGACACTTACTTCACAAGGTGCTTTTAGCGACAGAAGATACATGTAGGTAACCGTGACCCCCACTTTTGAACACGTAGGAGAGCTTTCGTTTGACCACTGACGACGACTCGAGTAGCTGAACAATTCATCTCACATCATACAACTCATAAACCATTAGGCACACGAGTGGCCAAATCATATAAAACTAAGCAAAGATATAAACTATTTTGCTCAGCTATATCAAAATTTTGTCCTTGGTCAAAATACACCGCCTCGCCGGTTTGAGATATAGACAGAACATGCTGTCGCGTTTCACTACTGCGCTCAGCAACACTGAACCCTGCTGCCGTCATACTCGTCGGTTGTAGCTGGGAAACACCCACGAATTTAAGACCAAAGCTCTTTTCGTGTCATTCCAACACCTTTGATGTATATACGCAGGAAGCCAATATGACTTGCGCTTTATGGAGCAAGTACATGCAGCTTTATTGTAGGTCTACCTCTGCTATGGTCGGCTTGAAGAAAGTTGAGGATCCTATTAGGCTGCATCCACCATTGGATAAGTAAGAAAAGGACATTTAGATGCCATGCTTGACTGGCAGGTGTTGGGTGGCTTCCTAGGGGGAGGGGGAAACCGTACCTGCCAAGCTGCTTGTCTAAAACTCAGTTTATTAGGGGCCGCCCATTGCAGCCTAGCGCTAATGGGACCTAAAAGCTAATCTTATCGGTCGCCCCGACTAAGGCTCAATAAATATTTACCTGCCGGTCTTCTGCAAGCAGAGACTGCAAGCAGAAAAACCAGGGTCCATCTACATTCCATCAACCAAATTCATCGGCACTTTTCACAAGCTGCCAACCACAACAATTCCATATGCTTGCCAGAGGAATACTTGTGCGACCGTCGTTGTTACCCGTAACTGCATCGGCATTGAAATCCTTCTTGACAATCCCCATGATGGAGAACTCACGGGCACCCGCAGCCCGCGGTGGCAGAAACCGCAATGCTCAGAGGGGCAAGCCTGGCGCCTTCTCTCAACAGAACAGATCAAACCACAGCACAGCAGGCTCATCGGAAGCACCCAAGATGGCTCCCAGAGTGGCCACCCCGCCTTTGACAGAGCCCGTGCCACTCGACACGCCTCGCTTTGCTGACTTGGCCAAGGAAAACCTCCTTGATCCTGTCGTGCTCAAGACCATCGTTGAAGACATGAAGTTTGACCATATGACCCCAGTTCAGGCCGCCACTCTTCTCCCGCTCCTCAAAGAGCGTGGCACAGATATTCTTGCGCAGGCCAAGACGGGCACAGGAAAGACAGTGGCTTTCTTGCTCCCCGCAATCCAGAGCATGTTGAACCGAAAGCCTCAGCCCGGTCAATTTGTGTCGTTGCTTGTCATTTCACCTACCAGAGAGCTTGCGCTGCAGATCGCGAACGAAGCACAGAAGATTCTTGCCCGCAGGCCCGAGTACTCGGTGTGCACCGCTATCGGAGGCACCAATCAGAACACCGAGGAAAGGAAGATCATCAAAGGCTGCGATATCCTGATTGGCACCCCCGGTCGTCTTCTGGATCATTTCACCAACAATGAGCGAAACTCGCAGGCCATCCAAGCTAAGATGCAGAGGATCGACACCCTTGTTCTCGACGAAGCAGATCGGCTCCTTGATATGGGTTTCCTCACTTCCTTGAAGAACATCATCTCAATTCTGCCCAAACGAGAAGTCTCGGAGAGACAGAGCATGCTTTTCTCTGCTACTGTGCCCCAGTATGTTGACAAAGTTGCGCATTTTGCTCTGAACAAGGGCTACAAGTACATCTCTACTATCACCGAAGGTGAACTCAACACACATGAGCGAGTTCCGCAGAATCTCATTGTTGTCCCGACTTTCTCAGACATGGCTGCAGCTCTGGCTGGGGCTCTGCGCCAAGAGCTGGCGCATGTGGGTCCTGAAACGTTTAAGGCCATCGTGTTCGCTCCTACAGCTGCCCTCGTAGATTTCTACGTTGAAGTGCTGAAGTCGGTTTCGGGCTTGCCGACACCCACGGCCCTGCATTCTCGCGCCTCGCAGAGCAAGCGGACCAAGACGACGGACGAGTTCCGCAAGGCAAAGAATGGCCTCTTGATCGCTACAGACGTTATCGCCCGTGGTATGGATTTCCCCGCTGTGACCAATGTGTTTCAGGCTGGTATTCCCGCAGACAAGGAATCATACGTCCATCGACTGGGTCGTACTGCCCGAGCCGGAGCAGAGGGCCGCGGTACCTTCCTCGTTACATCTGCAGAAGCGTTCTTCCCCAAGTACACCCTGAAGGATATTGATTTCGTGGAATCGAAACCCAACTTGGATGCGCGTACAGACGTCCAGCGAATTGCACAAAAGCTGGCACCCGAAGTCCAGAACAAGGCGTACCAGGCTTGGTTAGGATTCTACAAGACGTTCATGAAGTCGATGCGTTGGGATGCCGAGACGTTAGTGGCGGAAGCCAACAAGCTTGCCTTGGATGGACTCGGTGCGCCGGAAGTACCAACACTTTACAAGAGCACGGTGGGCAAGATGGGACTCCGGGGCACGAGAGGACTCGTAGTCGGGCCGGATCCCATGAAGGCTCCTCGTGGTGGTTATGGACGTGGTGGCGGCGGTGCCCAAGGCGGCGGCCGAGGTGACCAAGGTGGCCAAGGCGGATGGTCGTCTGGAGGCGGTGGCGGTGGCGGTGGCGGTGGTTATGGTGGAGAATCAGGAAGGTGGTAAACGCCAGCGTAGATAGCTGGGCGACTGACGTTGCTTTCTCTCCGTTTTGATGTATGATGCATCTATGGAAGATGCGAGTTTGCAGAGGCGTTCCGGGCTTTGTATAGACGGGTATAGAAAGTGGCGGGAACAGGCATAACGAATCTGCCTTGATACCTTGACCGAAACGAAGCGATGCTATAGAGATAGACCATGACTTAATATTCTGACCACCGGCTATATCCCAACGATGGTTTCGTGATATCGGCGGCAGTGGGCGATGAACCCAAACAACTGTCCCTCGTTATGTAGGTACATAGATTCCATTATTGTTAGGCCAAAGTACTTGGTACCCAGGTACCATATGTGGCCCCACAAAATGTGGCGTCTCGTGCTACCAGTCCAGATGCTGGAGCTCTTACATTCACAACTTCACATCCCACTATCTTCTCGATCTACTGTACACTCAAGATGGTTCTGGTGTTCCCAAGGTAGCAAATATCGGCCACGGCGAATCAACCCGTACTCCGTGCTTTCATCCTTTTCTTAGCGTATCCATAGGCAGAGGAGGCGTCAAGACGCTTTGTCGTTTGAAAAGGCAGATCGCTATGCCGAGGGAAACCCGCCCCACCCGGATCAAACAACACGCATCACATTCCAACACATTCAGGGACCATGGCCGGTTTAGTAGACCACGACAGAAGCAGGATTTCCCGCGCAGGGGTGTATTCCCTTTCTTCGACCTACCCTACGAGCTGAGGCACGAGATACTCAAGCTTGCCGTCCTGCCAGAAACCCGACATAGCACAACCCTCTCCAGACGTTCCCCTAAAGCATACCAGCAGGCCTTGAGTTTGTTCCTTACCTGCCGCTGGCTATACGAGGAGGCCGCCCCCATCTTCTACCAGGAAGTTGTGCTAGACACCCAAGCCTCTGAGTATGCGGATGTTTCAGGCTCCCCTACCTCTTTTCTCGTGCGCTCCCTGACGCCCCGGCTCTACGTCCGGACCCTGCATTTCAGTTTCAACGTCCAGGAGCACCACTTCTGCCTGTTCCACAGCGTTTACGCGCCTATTCTGCGCGATATGGCGCAGCGGGGGCGGCTGGAACATCTCGTCCTCAGGTCGGGTACCAGTTCCCGGCGCCCAGCTTCTGGGGCAGCAGCGTGAACAGTCAGAACCACGCGAACGGGAATGCGGATGTATATTACGACGACGTTCCTATTAGCCCGGGCAAGCATCTGAAGAACCGCGAGCTGCATGCGCCTCCGTTCGTTACGCAGGCGTCTTTTCAGGGGTTCCTCAAAATGCTTCACGAGTCCTCGTCGTGGAAATGTTCGTCGCCAATGATGAAGATCACCGTCTACATCGAGGCTCGCGACCATCCCCCGTTCTGGTGCGCATTCCACCGTGCGTATCCCTCGGGGGAGGCGTGCGAAGGCTGCTGGCCCGACGGTGACGCGCAGCTGTTGGATATCAGGTGGAGAGACCTGGTCAAGACCTTTTGCCGGCGCACAACTCCCTCCTGGGGCTTCGTGGGGGCTCGATGCTGTTTGAGGTCTATTGGCAGTCTTCTGAGGCCATTAGAATATATTCGAATCGTGCCTGTGGCATCCATACTCACTACCTGGCAATAGGTCCATTTGAGGATATATCTACATCTACATACTAGTAGATGATGCCGAGTGAGACTGAGCGGCCATATATATCCCTCCCCCCCCAATGTATAAGAAAAGGCATCTTTGGGATCCGAAACCAGTCTGGCTGGTTATTGCATAACATACAAATTCATCCATCAATAATGTAAGCTATCATGTATGTACAATCATATCCCATTTTCATGATATCTCGCACCAGGCTTACGCCCCTTTACTAACTCAACTGTCTAAGTGCACCGAAAACCTACAAATATCTGACCCAGGACTACAAAGATTCGACGCAGGGAATTGCCTCTGCATCGTCATTTAAAACCGCGTTTCGGCTACAGTTACTTGGTCGAACCACGCAATCGATTGTTGCCTCCTGAAAGATGGCCTAGGAACGTTTTCCTTTTCGGTCTCGTGAAAAGGAGCTGCTGCTGGAGGTGCGAGAGGAATCGACGATTATTGCGTAGAGGTATACTTGTTATAACGATCCCGCTCATGATACTCCGACACGCGGTACTTCTTCCGCAGCAAATCCAAACAGCGCGCCTGAAGCTCGCGGCACCGCTGCAGCGTCTCCTCGCCGAGCCGCGCATCCTCGGCCAGATCGACGGCGGCGTCGACCAGCTCCAGAGCGTCGTGGCAGTCGGAGGGGACGAGACACGCGTTGCTCTCCAGGATACTCTGGCAGCGGTGGTACATGGCCATGATCTCAGCGCGGAAGGGCTCCTCAACCTTGGTGTCCATGATGACGGGGAATAGAGGATGAGAGAGTCTCGGATATCGTGTCTTTGGGCTTATGTGTATGTTGGCGACAGGCATGTGTGTTAAACTTGTCTTAAGTATCGAGACCTTAAATATATGGTTGGTATAGGTAGCATTCGGCTCTCTCAGGTATTGTCAAATTGGGTGCCGCATATCCGAGCTTGCACAAAAATGCCATGGTGAGGACTCTAGATGCATCTATCGTCGAACAAAGGGGTCATACGTTAATATCCACCAGACGGTTCCGAACTCCGTGTGGTATCACTCTAGATGACGCAAGACACGGTCATTCTCCAAACATCATATTCCACGTAATCTTTACTCATGATGGTGCCGAGAGAACCACCCAATCGCAAGCAACAGCCCAGAGACCCTCACTGCCCAGATCCACTTCCCAAACAGGCCTCGCGACCCCGACCACACAGCCCACAGCGACCTCGCTCTTTCTAGCCAGACCCTGCAGCCGCCCTTCGCCTGCCAAAATCACACGAGAGCTCACGTCGCCTTCCTTGGAAATGAACAGACCGCTGCCACCGCTGCTGCCGCCGCTGTCGTTGTCGGTGTCTCGTCGCCCTTGCTGCTGCGAGCCGGTGACGAGCATCATGTTAGATGCGGTCCGCACCTCGTCCACGCGCAGCCGGGCGGCCCAGTCGCCGTCCAGCTTGGACCCAGTCGCGGTCTCGATGTTCATCAGCCAGTCCCGCAGTTCCGAAGCGAGACCGCCGGGAACGTACTTGGCTCCTTTTCGGCGGGGCGAGAACGCGTCGGGAAGTGGCTCGCGGTGGCCGGGTTCCGGTAGTTCTGGGGGCTTGAACCGGGGCACTGGCTGGAACTTAGGTTGTTGCTGCTGCTGCGGCTGCTGCGGAGCGAATAAATTGGTTCTCCTGTTGAGTGGAGGTGAGGCGGAGGACTCGTCGTCATGGCTGACCATTTCTTCGTCTACTGCATCTTCTGAACTCTCCAAAGAACCTTCTTCTGATGCACCTTGAGAATACTCTACCAGAGCGCCTTGGGAAGAAGCAGGGATGACTGGTTCCATATCTACATCAGAAGAGACGGACAAGCGACGTCTCTTGGGTGACGGGCCATCATACTGGGCTCCGTCGATGAATTCATCTTCATAATAAGTAGTAGTAACAACAGTAGCCACAGCATCAGCAGCGTCACGGTGCTGACTGCTCGGAACTAGCATGGAATTTGAAGACGGCGGCTCCGAGTCAGCTTCGATAGAGTCATGCATGTTGCGAGCTGCGCCACCATACGACGGCCGCGGCGGCGGTTCGGGCGGCGAGCTGTCGATGATGTCATGGATGCCATCATGGGCATTGCTATTGCGCTGCCTCTGGACGAACGTGGACGTTGGCGCCGGCGTGGTAGAGGATGAAGCTACACCGCGCGGCGTCGAGTGGAGAGAGAAGCGCGGCGTTGCATGGAACTGCTGCGAGCCGCTGGCGAGCGGCTTGGGTGTGCCGCTTTGTTGAGTTCCTCCTGTCCTTTTGGGAGCGGAGGAATCTATGGGGTGTTGGTGTCTGACACGCAAGTTTCAGCGATATTTCTTTACACATCAATGTTCAATGCTACACCAAATGTGCTGTTGTAGAGAATACTCACCGAAGGGGAGGAGGCGCCATCTCATTTTACCTGGCTCTCTTCCAACATGGTTAGGAGTAGTTGAGGCAAGTCCCTAGACGAGGTCAGGATGCGACTAACCCTATCACCACTCAGGAACCATTGACAGCTACAATGATGCCATTCGCTAGAGTTATGGGCCTTTAAAATCAAAGGGGGTCTATATCAACATTAGACCGGAGTGTGTTGGTGAAGAAAGAGGGCGCGATGTGCGCATGTGATGAGATATACAGCTCCTTCCCACGCAGTTCAATCAAGTTGGAGAGAGTCTGTCTGGTGGATACTCAAGTCAACCCGAGCTTGCCAGCCATGCGGTGTTAACATGCAATTTGGAGCGTCAGGCTTCAATTGGTACAGCTTTACTGGGTGCCCAATTGCGAAGTAAGATATCTATTCTATACGTTGATAATTGCCGGAGAAGGTGATGATGTATGAATGAATAACGTTGGGTATTGAGAAGTCGGTATCTCGCTGAACCACGTGTGGCTTGGTCCGTTCTTTACTGGCGTCAAGCCACCTGGATTACCTACTTTGCCCCCACTTCATCTCCATGTGCTGCTATATTTCTGTCTACAAGGCAACTTATTCAATATTCACGGGCTCGTATCATAGGAATCGTGCGTATACGTGGAACTATTCTCTTCATTGTAGCTCCGGTCTTAAAATCAGACCAAGAAGCGAGATGCCTAGGACGTTGTGAAAGCACTCTAGAAGCATCTCTCCCACGTATACCAAACGCCATGCCAGAAGCCAGGTGACCAATTATCACACCCTCTCTTAACCCAAAATCCGACCATGGTCTTTTATAAAGACGTCACATCACTCATCATATACCACCAGAAATAAAAAGAGCATCCATCTTACTCGAAACTACCACCCCCAAACAAGCCACTCACAGCCTTGCTCCGGTCGCCAACCCCCTTCCACTTCTTCTTCTCGCGGCGCATCTCGCTCTCGCGCAGCTTCTCCCGCCGCTCGTTCTCGCGCGCGAAGAAGTTGATTCCGCTGCGCTTGCCGGCATTCTTCTTGAGTTTTCCCTCCTCGCCGCCAGCTCCACCAGCTCCTCCACCTCCTGTCATCGAAGAGCTGACACCACCAGCCGTGGTGGTGCCGGTATTTGACAGAGAGGAGGCCCTGGGACATGAGCGAGTTGTTGGTCGTGGCCTTGCGCAGCAGAACTGGGACCTTGAAAGTGCCCGAACCGGCCGAGTTGGCGGGCGCCGCGAAGGCGAGGCGGGACGTACTCAGACCCGACGATCCCGCGCGTTTGAGCAAGATGCGGTCCACCACCGCCGTGCGCGAAGGTCGGCCGTTCTCCTTGTTGCTGGAGGTCGACCCAGCAGCGGCAGCTTCATCGTCGGAGCCCTCGGCCTCAGGATCGGTGGCTGGAATGATGACATGACCGTCGTCTAACAGATCTGAGAGAGAACGTTTGACGTCAGTGATGGAAGTCGGACCGCGAGTAGTGTTCGCATCGCGCGCCTTTCGTAGAGCAGGAGGCAGGCGAGCGGTGTGATCAGGCTCTAGTCGGTTGCGTTTGCGGCCTAGGTTTTGGTTCTGAGCCGGAGCCTGGTTCTCCTCAGACGTTGCCGGCTGGCTATCGGGGATTCTTTCCTCCTGAGCTTCGTCGCGCTGTCCCTGACTCTGGCTCTGGGAATCATCCTCGTCGTGCTCGTCGGCAGCATCAGGACCAAAATCCAACTCATCGTCGCTGCCCCGGTCTTCAATACTCTTGAGGAAGGCGGCATTTCGCGGGTTCTCGGCAATCTTGCCAATACGCTCATCTGCAAACAGCGCCTTTTGCATCTTTTGGAACTGGCGTCGCTTCATGCGCTTGCGGGCCTCGCCGCCATCATCACTGTCCGAGAGATCGAAGGCACCGTTCTCCCCTCCACCGTGACGTCGGCGCTTTCTAAGCGCACCAGTCGTGATGTCGTGGAAGAGCTTGTCAACATGCGCCGCTTCTTCTTGCCGCTCGCGTTCGCTAGAGAACAATGTTAGCCGTATCGTTCATGTAATGACTACGCCGTATGATTCGAGTCAGTCAACTTACGCAAATAGAGCCGCCAGCTTATCTTCGTTGATGTCGTTACCATCAGCATCATCGATCATTTGCTTGCGCAACTCCGCCTCAGCTTCCTCGTCGCTCTCGTCCTCGCCATCTGCGCCACCAAGTCCGGCGTACTCGTCCTCGGACTCGTCAGCCTGCTCCTCGACCATCTCCCTAGCATGGCTCTTCTTCGCATCGAACTTGGCTTGGAGGCGCTGCTTCCGGCGGGCTGTCTTGGCCATGAGTTTAAAGGCAGATGCGTCTTCCTCATCTTGCGTTGCCGCTTCCGGGTTGGGTGCGGTCACGGGTAGCGTCATATTAACCAGGGGGCTCCCGGAAGCCTCTGTCGCAGGCAGACTGTTATCTGCCAGAGCTGCGGCATCATCACGTCTTCGCAACTTGCCTTTCTTACGGATGAAAAGGGGCGACTCCATCTGCTCGACGGCCACTTGACGAGGCTTCACTGGAGTGCCGTTCAGCACAACCGTATCGATTGTGCCTGCAGGCACCTCGATAAACCGCAACTTGAGCGGAGAGTTGTCGGCAAAACCATTATCTTGTGTCGGCTGCAGGTCGGACATTTGCGTAGCGTCCATTTGCAGCAGGCTGTCAAAGCCGTGGGCTTGGCTTTGCGAGAAGTGCAACTGTACACCTTGCGTCTCTCGATTCTGGGTTTCGCTTTGGCTGTCCAGCACCAAGTCGTCTTGAGATGGTTGCTGTTCGGCGGTGGCGGAGAATTGCGAGTCGGGGAAATTGTCCGTGGACGGCATCGGCGTACCGCTGGTGCCAAGTCCTCCAGCTTGACTGTCATCCATGGTGCCGGCAAATATCTGAGTGAGGCCGAGACCGGCGGGGCCGGCTACCGGTACAGGAAGGCCGGGAATGAATGACTTGGTGGCAGACCTAAGGACGGAAGTAGGGACTTTAGGGGAGCTGGAGTGGTGGGCCGAGGAGGAGTCGAACGTCCTAATCTTGGGCTTAGGCGTTTTAGCCTCCACCTGCTTCTCTTCCTCTTCCTCTTCCTCTTCCTCTTCCTCGTCATCTGAGAGAACGCGACCATTCTTCCTCGCACGGCGGACTCTGGGTTGCGAGGGTGAGCTCTCCTCATCCTCGTCATCAGAAACTTGCATCCGCGAGTTCTTAGCCTTGGGCGTTATTGCATCTTCGGGCTCTGACTCGCCCGCCTCGTCTTCCGACGCATCCTCGTCAAAAAGGGGTTCCTAGGTTTCTCTGGCTCATCATTCTCCTCATCCTCGGATCCGGAGAATTCAATCTCACCCTCTTCGACGGGCTCACCGAGGTCGCTTCCCTCAAAGTTGTTATCATCACTGTCATCCCAGCCGTCGGCATCATCGTCCTCGCCCCTTTCGCGCCTTTCCTTGCGGGCTTGCTTCGCATCTTCGCGTTCCCTCTCCATGATCTCTTCGGCCTCCTGTCTTGCTCGTGCCACAATGTCTTCAACTTGTTCACGCTCCCGTTCACGCTCCTCCTCCGTCTGGACTACGATGCCCTTGGCCTTCAGAGCCTCGAGCCTGCGCTCTCGCTCGAGTTTGGCCTGGGCGCGAGCGCGCTCGTACAGTTGGGCCTGCATTTGGACGGCAGTCATACCGGCCTTGACGGGCTTGCCCCTGCGGGCATTGGGTGGCGGTGACGAGTGAATCTGCGCAAGTTGGTGGATGTCATGTAGGGATCGAGACTCTTGTGTCTTCTTGGCAGGCATACGAGCGAAGATAGCATCGATTTTACTCTGCTTGGGGTTGAGAATTTGGAGCTCAGGTTCGGAATCCGAATCAACGGTGACTTTGTTGATTTGGACGGGGGCTTGGGGGAACTTGACTCGGAATTGGCGTTTAGGGGCTGCCGATTTCCTCTTGGGCGACGGCTTTAGATCTGCAGCCGTAGCCACAGCTTTGCCTTTGTCGAGAGTCTTGGCCCCAGCGGCGACCTCGTCAAGACTGGGAAGCTCCTCACTTTTGTCTGTATGAGCATCGGCTAAAAGTCCTTCAGCCGAGGTTGCGAGTGGCGTAGGCGCGCCCATCACCCTTTTTACGGCAATGGGAGGCGAGCTCGGTGGTGTACCAGCTTCACCCGCCTCGGCATCAGTATGAGCGCCCGAAACAGGTGTCGTTGGCCGGCTCGAGCTGGGCAAATTGGCCGCGGGGCGGGTTCTTCGACACCAGCGGGCCGGAAGTTGAACCTTTCGAAGAGCGAATTTTTGGTGATCTTCTTCTTCGTCTTTGCTTCATGAGCTAGCTGCATACTGCGGGCCATGCGCTGCGTTTCGCGGTTCATCTCCTCGATCGCCTTTTTGCTGGCTTTGCGAGCAGGTCGTCTCGCGGAGGACTGTTGCGTGAGCTTGCGTCCGCCCTCGTCATCTGTGATGTCTGAGACATCGTCGTCCTCAGTCTCTTCGGCACCAGCAGGCATCTGCTCTGCCATGCGTTTGGCGCGTTCGTCGCGCTTCTTCTGCTCTTCGGCCTCCTTCTGCAGACGCTCTTGGCGCTTACGGGCCACAAGAGCTTGGAAGCGGAAGCTCTTGTGAGGTCGGCCGGTAGCTCATCCTCGGAGTCCGAGCCAGCTGCCGTGGCGCTGTTCTTCTTCTGGGGAGAGGGAGAAGGTGAGACGAAAAGACCGGGTGATACTGATCTATCTCTGTTTGACGCGTCTTCTGGCGTTGGGCTTCTCTGGGGTCGGGCGACGCGACGTCTGCGTGGCAAGGCCGAAACCTCGTCGTCGTCCTTTTCATCAGCATCCTCCTGATCTGACCGTGGTTGTGAAGTGCTCTGTTTGCTCTGTGTTGTCTTTGATGGTGATATGGCGGGCGATGCCGCTTTTTCTGTAGTCCCCGCCAGCATGCGTGCTGCGATGCGCCCTCTTGGTCGTATTACTTCCTCCTCCTCTTCATCCTCTTCATCCTCGTCGTCCTCGTCGTCGTTCTCTTGTTCGACGGCGGCATCTGTGGTAGTTGTTGGTTGTACCGGCTTCGCAGCATTTTGTAGTTTCGCCTCGTCGAGCTTCTTGAACAGTGCTTTCGTGTCAATTGGACCGGTGGTTTCTTCGTCTGAGCTCTCGTCCAGAGCTGCCAGCTCCTTCTGGAGTCTGGATCTGGGGCTCAGCGTGGGCGAGCCGGAAGTCGTCGCTGCGTCGCCCGTTGGCGAGGGCGAGCGGGACGAAGCCATGGCGTGTGTGTGGGCTTTCTAAGATATTGGGGGTATTATGCACAAACGACTTGCTGTCAAAACATACAATGTGTAGCAAAGTTCAGTTCAAGAACACAGAAAAAAACAACAACCCAAGCTATCAAATGCTTATGGGATTAATCATGGAGTATGGAGTGCATGTAGAAGAATTGGTGCGAGTGAGGGAAACAACTGGTGGGCTCAAGTGGTTGTAAGTACCACCCAAAGACGCGTTAATGGGGCGCGGGCCCGTGTAAGTCGCGATTCCTTCCTGTCGCGTCTTTTTCCCCCACTAAAAGTTGGCCCCCCGCGTCATTAATTGATTCCCACTTAGGGGGAGCTTGGGCCATCAATGCCTGGCCGTTCCGCTCCTTGCTCCAACCAACCAGAGACTCGATTGCTTGTAGAAAATGGCAACTGGCGTTTTCATCTCGTGGAGTTGTCCGATGCCGTACAGGGGTTGAGCCTAAGTTGTATGCATTGATCATTTATAGTGCTCAGCTGTTTACCCCTTGCTTGACATGGCTTGCAAGGCCAAGAACTACATAAGACCATACCATACGGATATATAGGATCGTTCTGGTGGGAGCATCTCATATCTATAGAAATGCCATACAGTGGCAGTGAAGCTATTGGTACAAAATACAGCATGTCACGGAACACGGTCACATATTGATGCATTCAACCGAAAAGTGTATGATCAAAATAGTTTTGGGTATCGCTTGGTTGAAATACATCTTCTCGTCTTCGACGCCATCAATCATTGTTGACTCCTGCGCCTCTAGCGACGTCAAAACCCAAACGTCCATATCTTCGCGGCCTCTCTTTTTTACCCCCTTTCACTACCAACCTGCTTCGCCAAACGATATGAAAAACCCTTGTCGTATTTGGGGAGTAGCAGCCCTCAAGGTAAAAAGAAGGGGAAAAAATCAGGGTAAACTACATACATACGCCATGTTAATGCCAATGCAGAGTATGTATACATAACAGCTTGGACCTGTTCTGTCCGCCGGTCCGTGAGTATTAAACGCCTCGTACGCCGGAACCATGAAAAAAAAAGTGAATAGCAGGCACATCTGGTGGCCTGCTCTCCCGAGGGCTTCGTAATTACCCAGGAGGCCGTCGTGGCCGTGGCCGCATGCCAAGGTCTATCTAGATGCTGTGGATCTAGATCGCTAATAAATAAGGGGGTGGTCGTGGAGGGTATTTGCGGAGGATGCCATCTTGGGAGGTAAGTCTGTCGATCCCAAAGGGTATATAGCAGAGGTCTTATCTCCAATATTTGGCCTACCCTCGCTATGAGGCAACTGCCAAGCAGGAATCCAACACGTTATCCAAAGACATCAAGTCCATAGGATCTGTGCCCTCCCATCCCCATTGCTCGTCGACATCCATGGGTTCAGAATGTAGAACGCCGTTGGTGAGCGCAGCACCGTTGGGGTTCGTGGTGGTGACGCCACCCATATCGACGTCCATGCTTTCCGGTGGCTTTCGATCGTCGACATAGGAGTACTCGTTCCAGTGCTCCAGTTCGCCTTCACGGTATCCGTAGAGGACCGATTTGGTAGCGATCGGGAACGAGCCCATACCACAGTCGCCAATCTCCAAAGCGAGGCGCAAGTCGGCCATACCCAGGGGCGGTCGGTCGCTGGCCGCTTTGGCTTCTACAGGCAACAGGCCGGCCTTGTCTCTCGAGAGCTCGCCGCGCTGGAGCGCCTCTTCTTCTCGTCGTAATTGCTTTTTGTACTTGCGCGTCTGTACCCAGCCAGGTCCTGCGCCAAATCCTGCGCTGCTCGATTCGCCCGGTCCATTGCTCCGTGTCTTGGCCAGGACTGAGGCCAGTAGCTCTTTGATGAAGAATTCCGTCGCATGTGTGACATAGTGTGCCGCATCGGGGGCATGCCCATTCGTGAGGCCAGCTTGGTAGCAGAACGGGAGCATCTTGGATTCTACGCTTGCGACATCTGGGAACTCGCCCGACTCAACGGCCAGCGGTTGTGCGTATCGTTTTCGAATCTCCAAGTCGAGGTCTGAAAGGACATTAAGTCAGGGCGCATACTTTCGCGACAGAGCTGAACAACTTACTCAAGGTCTTATTGATACCGGGAGCCGCACTGGCCGGGGGTTCGGAGGCTTTGACGGCCTTCCCTCGGTGGTGGTCGGAGAACAATTGGTTCATCGACTCGTAGGGATCGTACTACACCATAGTTAGTCTAGATATACTTGGGGCATTAGGTAACGCAATGACACCGACATCATTATGTACCAGGTCCTTGATGCGCCTGCGATCACGACTCGGCAACTGCATGACCTCTCCCTTTAATCTCCTCTCGGCGGCATCACCAGTGACAGGCTTTGCGCCAACCCCCGTGGTCGGCTTATCGTTCGCCGAAACCCATGGCGCCAGTCCCTGATCAGGCATCTCCCTGGTAAGATTCCCATATATGGCAGCGAGTAGCTGGTTGTGTAGATGTTCCTTCTCGCCATTGGGTGATATTAAAAAGGGATCGATTCGTTCCGAGTATTCGGCCTGATTCAACCGACCTAAAATGCGTGTAAGCTTTGTAAAGCCACGGGGAAAAAAGACGAAAGCAATGGATACCTACCCAGAATGAATTGGGTGGTTGAGTCTTTGTATATCGTCCATTGTTCGGGGCCAATGGCAGCCTTGAGCGCGGTATAAAGCGGTTCTAAGTCGATGCGAGCCGGGATGATCTGGGAGGTCTTGGTGACCTTTTGCGCCGAGGGGGTTTGGACGGTTATCGACTTTAGAGTCGGCGTGGTCATAAGCACCGACGGCCGGCTCAATGCCGCGGGGTCGATGTCGGGCATCTTGGGCGGCGGCGAGGTCGAGGTTGATGGTTGATATGGATGTAGTGGTGGTTGGTGGAGCTTAGGTAATCTCGCGATCGCGAATGCGCAGTCGGTTGGTGGGAAATGGAAGAGTAACTGCGCAGTCGCGTGCAGCGAGCGCAGGCCAACGCCAAAAATTGCCTCAAAAACCCATTCACCATGTGCCTGAGATGGGATGCGATCACATTTCTGATATTATACTGATGGAAATCCCGTGTCGAGCGTTGGGCTTCGATGTCTGTCAAAACGCTGATGCGATTTTGGTGGTGGAAGATGGTCTGACGTTGTCCGCAACTTTTGGTGCAGTAGCTGGCAGCAGTGGGAAACCCCCCTTGTTGCATCCCGCACAAGTTGGGGCTACTAAGTACTGGGTGGAGGGGCCTCTTTCTGGTGCAAAGGGCCTATATCAATCAACCAAACCCCAATGCCTACCTACATAACATTCTACCATCCAGTTCAGTTGCACAGTCAAACAAACACAAAGCCAATACTTCATTCCATGAAATCAACTGCCCAAATCAGATACTCGATGGGACTAATTGGGCCCCAGCACTTCCAGGAGGATGCATTCTCCGTCTATATACATGTACTTACGGAGTACCCAATCCTCTAATTCTGATGGAAGCTCTGAGGCAGCTCATGCAGCCATCCATAGCCTATGGATGCTTGCATGCCAAGCTTCAAATTGGTCTTTTCATATGAGAACATTGAAGCTACATGTAAGTATCGGAACCAGAAGTTGGGGACGGTACTGTTTGTCTGTCTATGTGTTCATTCTTTCCGAGATGGTGTCGATCCCCATGACCCTGCAGATACAATGCGCCAGGCCGCTCGCTTTGTTTCGTTTCCGGACAGGAGTGAATCCCCAACTATGACCAGTGTGCACGCTTGCTTAGTTACCCAGGTGAAGATGGTAATGAATTTTCAGAGGCAGAATGTAGGTTACTGGCCTGGCCAAATCTTCGAGGCATATAACATGCCCATATAATTTCTAGTGACTTACACGGAGTAGCCTAGAGCATACCAGCTAAGTAAGGCCTATTCGACAACCTACAAGGTGAGATAGCTAGCTGTAGGCAGGCTATCATATGCATTGGTAATAAAATCCTTTCTGCCAGTGCTCAGTATATGTGATAATAAAATGCCAAATCAGTTACAAAACTAACTTCGTACTGTCTTGGATTTCGAGATCACGCATGCAATTGATGCATATGGACACCCCGTTCCTGAGTTCTACCCTGATAAGGTCATAGTAGGCCTCGGCTCCCACTGCTTAGGCCAATAAGCTAACACGACCCCGCCAAATTGACGCGCTTGCAACATTGATCGCGACAGGGGAAGCCTCGATAAAGCTGATAAAGCGTCCTATGTCAACAAGGTGGCAGTAGACCTCCGACATCGATCCCCAGAGCGGCTGGGCCCAGAACCCAGAAGGCGAACATCATTGACTGCCTTGGATCCGAGCCACACACCAAAGCGGAGCCTATCAAGATGCGACCATGGCCTCCGTGTCGTCTTCAGACAAGGACCGGCGCATCAATGTCAGCATCAACCGTTTAGTCGCCCAACATATCACTTCAAGTGCCAACAACACGAGAGAGGACCTGCAAGCCCTCCAGAGATGGTACGCTGAGGAGATCAAGGCGTCTTTCGACGAGTAAGAAGCTCTCACCTCATCAGTCCCACACTTTCTCTTCCAAATGCTGATTTTGTCTTTACTCTGGAAAGCCGTCTTCAGCGCTTGCGCCCGATATCAACCATGCCTCGGACCTGATCAAGCGGAAACTGGTCCAGACAAATCCCGGCCAAGCATTGCGCTTTTCCAACCTATACTCGAGGCTTTTGGCCTTACCGGTTCTCAACCAAAAATGGGGAATCCTCTATTTGTTGAATCAGCTCGCTGATTCCCCCGATCCGCAAGAGGATGACCCTGAAGCGTACGAGGAGTACATAGCACAGGAGCGAGCAGAGCGGAGGCAAAAGCTCGAGAGAGGAGACAGGCATAACACACCTGAATTGAGCAGACTTGGTGCAAACGTGTTACCGCCCAACGTAGAAGATGAATTCCAGTCCTCGGGTCTCCGGAACGTTGTGCCGCCCCCGAAACAACCACCCCGGGAAGAGCAAATGGCCGATGAGACAGACCCAGAGTCGATGGCCGACTCTTCAGGGGCTGCAGCATCTAGTTTCGGGGACATAAAAAGGCAGATGCTGAGGGAACAGCAGCTTCAGAAAGATCAACGGGAGCAGCAGTCGCGTCCCCAGACTCGAGATGTCTTCATCAAATCGCAGCTACTATCGGACAATTACACCGCTATCGACCCTTCAGAACCTACATTACTACGGGATCTCCCATATACCTTGCAGGGCCTATCTTCAGCAACTCTGCCCTTTGGCAAGAATTATACCTTGAATTTGCCGCGCAGCTTAGCCACGCCCTTGGTTTCTATCCTCAACACCCTGGCAGAGCCGTCCCTCCTCTACCGCACGCTAGAAGACTTTGTCAAGACACCAGACAAGGGTCTCTTAAACCAGAGTCTACGCGCCGCCATCAGTAATGAGCTTCGCGCGTACTTGACACTTGTTGCTACACTGGAGGGTCAAATACGAACTGCTCTTGCCAGCATCGACGACAGTGCGCCACGAAACGGCATAGGCAAGGCCGGCGTGACTTTGAAGAGGTGCGTGGTGTGGACACGTGAAGCGACCATGGGCCTTAGGCTCATGAGCGTTATCGCTGAGGAATCCAAACGGAAAAGGGGGGGCCAACTTATCTCCTTAATTCATACCTTCTCATCATCACACGGAGACCCCATTGTGGGCGCTTTTGCTGAGCGCCTGCTGACGCCAGTCACGCGCCCGTTCTACGACATTCTGCGGCACTGGGTCTACGACGGAGAGCTATCAGACCCCTATCAGGAGTTTTTTGTCCATGAGAATACGGAGGAGGAAATGCCCAAAACCAAAGCCGGCTCGAACGTGTGGGATGATAAGTACCGCGTCGTGAAGGAAATGATACCATCCATCATTACCGAAGAGTTCGCGATGAAGATATTCCTGATCGGCAAGTCGCTCAACTTCATCCACCACTCTTGCGGAGACGCAGCATGGGTAGAATCCTACTCCAAGGAGTCTTCCAAGGAGCTGCGCTATGGCGACACGGCAACACTGGAGACCTGGATTGACGATGCATACAAGACCACGATGCGGCGTTTGTTGCATCTGATGACTTCGAAATTCCATGTATTTGAGCACATCGGTGCGCTGAAATCGTATATCCTGCTGGGACAAGGCGATTTTATCGCGCTGCTGATGGAGTCTTTGGCTGCCAACTTGGACCGACCTGCCGGCGCACAGTACAGGCATACGCTGACAGCTCAACTGGAACACGCCATCCGTGGCTCCAATGCACAATACGACAACCCCGAAGTACTGCGGCGACTTGACGCTCGTATGCTGCAACTGAGCCACGGCGACATTGGCTGGGACTGTTTTACGCTAGAGTATAAGATCGACGCTCCCTGTGATGTAATCGTCTCGGATTGGGGCAACAGGCAGTACCTCAAGGTCTTCAACTTTCTATGGCGCATCAAGAGGGTGGAATTCGCCCTCGGTGCGGTCTGGCGCAAAGTCACTACGGGATCCCGTGGTGTTCTACACACGAATCATAATACCGTTCAACAAACCTGGAAAACCACGCAGGGTGTATTGGCGGAGATGGTACACTTTGTGGGCCAGCTACAGTACTACATTCTTTTTGAAGTCATCGAGGCCTCGTGGACCGAGTTGCAGGCCAAGTTGAGACAAGAGGATATCACGCTGGATGACATGATTGAGGCGCATACCAAATACCTCAACTCGATCACGCACAAGGGTTTGCTGGGTGCCCGCCGCCGACGCTTCGCTGGGTCCGAAGCTGCGGAAGACGAAAACTCGTACATGATCCAATTGGGCGAGCTGCTGCGGACCATGCTCAGCTATCGCGAGTGCGTGGATGGCCTGTACTCTTGGTCGGTGTCCGACTTCATGCAGCGCCAAGAGAACGACTTGATCTCGACATCCAACGTCACGCAGCGGCGCAGCGGCGGCGGGAGCCAGGAGGAAGAGATCCCCGGCGGGCCGACGTCAGAGTTCCCCGTGCTCCAGGAGCGCCTCAAGCACTTGGGCGACCGGTTCCGCAGCAAACTGCAGCTCCTGCTGGGCGATCTGGCGTACCAGGCCGACGTGGACTTGCGGTTCCTGGGCGTCAGCATGAACTTCAACGACGTGTACCAGCCGGTCCGGCGGAAGACCAAGGGTACGCCGGCGGCTCCATCCGCGGCAGCGGCTGAGAAGGATCGAGGCGGCAATGGGGGTGTGGAGAAGAGCGCAAAGGCTTAACCTGGCATTACTTACATACTGTACCGAGCATGGACTTTGCATGGATGATACGACTTGTAAAGAGAAAGATTCCCCCAAAAACCGTTCGATGTGCAACCAATGGCCTCCGACCTATTTTCGATTATTCTCTCGGTTTTCGTGCTCAAATCGGGATGCCATGGTTTCCAACCCTCTGGATCTGTCGTCTGTCGTTCGCCTTGTTTGCCGGAAGCGACCGGGCCTCACTGGCGTGGGTTGCGGCCCCACCGAAGGCGCCGGCCACACCCGTACATCGTACCACCATCTCACGTTCTTGCCAGCTGAACATCAGATTTCCGAGATTCTAGCCCTGTGAGCCCTGTGAGCCCTGTGAGCCCTTCCGAACTGAGAGCTAGAAACAAGATGCCAGATGGATACCACCTTCCAACCCCACGCCCAGATATGTCATTTAAGCAGCGTTGCATGCTCTGCTCCTCCCCCTCAAAATGTCTATGTAAGTAAGTGTTTTGGATTCCCGGGGTCCTTTACAGCAGCAGCAGCCTACATACAGTACCTACATATATCCAGCCGCCGACTGTGTATGATATAATCTATATTTATATTCTCACACCGGAGCTGTGTCAATTTGATATATCAATCCCTAAAGAGAAATCCTCATTCGTTCCTATATCGGTTATACCTTTACACAAATTGAGAACAAGACCACAATCTTTCACCATGGCTCCTCAAAAGATCCATGTCAGCCGTGAAGAGCTGTACACGGACATTCATGCCCGGGTCAAGTACTTACACAGCTTCCTCGACTTCAACAGCCGTGCGTACCAGCATTCACTGTCTCTCGAGATGTACATAGAGACATAATGGGGACACTGGCTAACATACACTAAACAAAACTACAGAAGATATAGCTGCCCTGCAGTCGTGCGCCAAGTACTTCAAGCAGCTCATCCCCGCCGTCGTCAACATCGTCTACCAGAAACTCCTGGCCTACGACCTGACGGCGCGCGCCCTCTCAACACACAACACCACCAGCGCGAGCAACGTCCCCGCCTCCACGCCGCTCACCCCCATGGCCCCCGGCGCCGGCAACAACTCCCAACAACCGCAACAGCAGGAAGAGCAGTTCCTCAACGAGTCCTCGCCCCAGATCCAGCACCGCAAGCTCTTCCTGCACGCCTACCTCTACAAGCTGTGCTCGGACCCGAGCGCGCCCGAGCTGTGGGAGTACCTCGACAAGGTCGGCATGATGCACGTCGGCCTCGGCCGCAGGCACCCGCTGCACATCGAGTACGTCCACATGGGCGCCTGCCTCGGCTTCATCCAGGACATCCTCACCGACGCCATCATGTCCCACCCCAAGCTCAGCCTGCCGCGCAAGACGGCCTTTGTCCGCGCCATCGGCAAGGTCATCTGGATCCAGAACGACCTCATCGCCAAGTGGCACGTCCGCGACGGCGAGGAGTTCACGGCGCACGGCAGGAAGAAGCAGCAGCAGCACAACAAGGATGACGGGGAGGGAGAAGAGGACGATGACGAGGACGAGGACGATGATGATTCCGATACCGTCATCGAGCAGGAGGGCTATTTGCACGGCAAGAAGATTCTGGACGATATCGACGAAACAAATGAGCCGTCTTCGCCGTCGTCGAGAATACCGCGGTCCTCGTCGTATGAAGGAGGGGGCGGCTGTCCGTTCAGTGCCATGGCTCAGGGCGTTGAGGGCATGAATATTTCCGGTAACGGGTCGTCGGGGGTCCCTGACATCAAGTTCAACAAGTCGCAATAGAGTACTCAGCATTGTGGTGTATAGATGCTGGTAATGCCTTGTTGTACAACGCGTTAGCTGTAAAATCCAAGTGTTTCAATATCTGATCGTGTTGATGCAAACTGATTCTTACGTATTAATGCAGCTATTCCGCAATATGGCCAATACTGTGCTATGCCGTTATATCAAAGTCATATGGCCCACGGTCAATTAAATAACCTACATTTACAAGCCCGTTATTAGTGCAGCGGACTAAGCTTACAAACCTCAAGTTGTCTAGGCACCTTCTACTAAAACACGTTACTGATCCTCACCAGACACATCACAGTTGAATTCACTTTGAAGAGCCAGAGGGTGAAGAAGATGGTTTATCATATCATGTCGTCATTTATGCATACGTTCGTAAGACGTAGTAATAGGCCTAAGTAAGCCGTGTGAGTCCCTCCTCTGAGTAACTCCTGATGGCGGCTGGGAAATGGTCATCCCTAATGATCCGATCCGTAAACCCCCTCCCTTCCAAAATTTTGTGTTTCCGTCCTAGTCGAGTACAACTATGCCGAGGCAACCGTGCCTGTCTATATCTACATGTCTTTCAATTCCTTGCTGTCAAGAAATGATGACCACCTGAAGTAATAATCTTTAAGTATCCGTTTCTTTACTTCCTTCTCCATAAGACTTTGGGCCACGTCGTCGGACTCAAAGCCGTCTTCCAAGAGGTTTCCAAGAGGTAAACCACCTCCGTCACCGATATCTCGTACATAATCAAGGCCATAGAGGGCCTGATGATAGTGGTTACCGGGCGGGACAAGTAACATTGTTTGAGAGCTTCATGAGCCCTGATGTGCAGTCTTCGGTGGCCGAGAGATGCTGATGAGTATTGCACACCGCTCTAACTAGTGGCCACGAACTGCAAACAAGCTATTCGGTGTTTACTCGCCCAACGTGCCCAATAACCTGGTGAATAATTCCAAATGCCGAACCAATCATGACAAGCCGGGTGCTTTAGTAGGCCATCAAGGGATCGTAGTGTTCGTTGTGATCCGTGTCGCCAGAAGCAAATCGGCTGATGCGGAGAGATAATTGTAGAAATCCTAGCTGGGTGTCTGCCAATGTTCTTCAGGGAACTGTGACAAATGACACTCACACGCCAAAGCAAAGCGTATATCCAGCTGAGCTGGGTGAAATTTGCAACCAATGCAACCATTTCCACCATTCGATGAGATTCGACGTGATATCCAGTGTTCCTAACAAGATCGAGCAACATTAGGCCGAGCAAAGATGCAACATGCGCTAATAGCTGCTAGATTGGTTTGTTCGTGTCTCTTAAACGTCTGTCATCTCCGTGTCGGGGGTATCAGGTGAAGTCTCGAGGGTGAGAGGCATTCTAGGTTCTAAAGACTCATCTGAAGGACCCCAATTGCCTTCATATACGGTAGCACCAGCTCGCTGCCGAGCAGCGACCCAATGCAGAGAGCGCAGCTCGAGGAGTTGGGAGACTGATGGCCGAGCGGCAGGGTCCGAAGTCAGAAGCCACTTGACAACATTGTCGAGGGAGTTCGAGTTGTCCGCATCCTGCATGAAATCCGGGGGGTCAAGAAGCTCCGACTTCTTCGCAGCACCGAAGAGGTTGCCGGAATATTTGCCAGCGTTGCGGAAAGTGTAGCTGCGGCGGATGGGTTTCATGGAGTTGCTTTCGTCTGACGAGCTGACACTACGGTCGGTCTCGTCAATTGGCATGCCCGTAGCATCCCGCACTACCGAGTTGGCGTCCTGGGTCAAGACGGGAACTTCGCTAAAGTCGTCTTTCCTCAGAGCGGTCCAGGTGGCGCCATTGTCAGGTAGCTTGACATTGGCAGCGATCTCGAGCATAATGAGACCAAGCGAGAATACGTCGGCGGGCTTCTCGATTTCTCCACGGAGCACCTCCAGGGCCAAATACTCGCGGTCTCCCTCGAAGTCGGGACCCTCCTCAATAGGCAAGGCCGCAGCCATGCCAAAGTCACCGATCTTGAGAGTACCCTCAAAATTAATGAGGATATTTGCCGGCTTCAAGTCCAGGTGAACGAAGCCAGCATTGTGAATGTGTTGCAGACCCTGCGAAAAATGTCAGTACGAGACGCTTGCTAGAAACTAAGAGATGGTTCTTACCTGACACAGCTCCAGCATCACCTTCCAGATGCGGAAATCGTCGAGTCTACCCTTGAGGCCAACTTTCGCCAGGAAGAGATCGAGACTGCCCTCTTCACAGTACTCAGTCTGGATGTAAAGATTGTTCTTCTCCTCCCAGCTGGCGATGAGCTGAACAATATGTTCGGCGCCACGAAGTGCCTCGAGAGCGGAAACTTCGCGCATTCTAAGCGCCCGGTCACTAGTACCCTTGAAGGGAAGCCGGAGTTTCTTCACGGCAAATACGTCGTTAAGAGAGTGTGACTTGGGCGTGTGTGTTGGGGTGCTAAAGGATCCAGTTTGGTCAAGTCCTTCAGGCCGAGCGGACTTCACGACTTTATAGACCTGAGAGAACTCGCCCTTGCCAATGTACTCAACCTTTCCGAAACGATCGAGTAGGGGAAGCATCTGCCTCTTGCGGGCCCAGCCCATTCGTAGGGTGATAGCTCGCCGCTCGGCAAACAGAGGAAATGCCTCCTGCCGTGTCGTAGGAGTGGCAGGCGGGAACAATGACTTCTTACCACCAACAGAAGGAAACAAGAGCCTGTCGTTGGGATTTGAGATAGACAGGCGGCTAGCATCTGGTGGTGCCACAGCTTCGAGGGGTGTCTTGGGCGATGACTTTTCGCCAAATTCTATTCGTTCCAAGGGACTCGCTGAAACCACGGGTGAAATCTTAGCAAACTCGACTCTCTTTATAGTTTTATTTGGTATTGACATAGTCTTTGTGTCGAGCGGCGAAGGCGTGGAAAGAGATCCACGCTTGGCTCGAGTTCGACTAAACGACGGCAAAGAATAGGAGATAGGAGCAGAAGTCGCTGGAACGGCGCTTGGAGGTGATTCTGAAGCTTCATCGGCTGAGACTTCATGAACACCCACAATGCTGTTGCAGGACCCCTTGGATGGGGTGTACTCACAAGTTGCAAATGTATCTTGATGCTGCCATTTGCCGATACCAAACGCAGAAGTCGGGACAGTAGCATGGCGGTTGGCGGTTGGGCTGTCGTTCGGGGTAGTGCTTTGGGCCTCTTCATCGAGAAGCTGATGTTTGGTCGGAGTAGGGGGGAGGTCCAGATCAGTAGTCATGAAGCTATCCCCAGAAGTGTCGACGGGGCTAGCTCGTCCATCATCGCTGTAAAGGCTTAGCAGACTGCCCTTTCGAGTATGCCTTGAGCCGAAGCCACTGAAAAGGCCTGGTCGGCTGGCCGGCTGGCCGAATGTGTTCTGGCCTTCACTTTGACTGCCCATGGGGTTGAAGGGGGTGGAGGGAGCACCAAATGTGTGTCGGATGTGTTTGCCGCGACCCTTCATGGCGCTACCAGGCACCGGCTGCGGGTACGTGGCAAAGCCGTTGTATTGCTTCTTGCAAGGCGTGTCAGGCACGGCGGCTCCGCCACGGCCAGTAGGCTCAAGCTCTGGGTTGCGAGTCATTTTGGAGACCAGGCCGGTGGAGGCAAAAGCCCCGAAAAACGGCTTAGCATCTTTGTAATCCGGGGTTGATACGCTTCCCACATTATCGAACTCGTCGTCAGCAGTGGGGCGGACTGCGCCGATGGGCAAGCTCTTCGACCAATTCATAGGAGCCCTCGGTTTCTCGCTAATCTGAGGGAAATGCGTGGGCGACTCATCCGGGATGCTAGAGTTTGACGACGATGCCGTCATGGTACGCGAAAGAGGATGAGCCTGTTGCGTCTGCGGCTGTTGCTGGATGACATTGTGGACAGACGGATTGAGAAGAGGCGTGGGAGTGCCAAAGGGGCTATCGCGTTGAGGAGGAGGCATGTAGTGATCCAGAGAGAGTCGCGGTCGGCCCTTGACGGGAGTACTCGTGCCATTGTTCTGAAGTTCAGCCAACTTCATAGCAGCCTGGCGCTTCCCCCATGATGTTCGCTCGCGCTGTTGCAACGTTGACCTGCGCAAAGAGCCGGCACGTCTTGGTACTACAACCGGTGCAGCAGGGGACGTGCGTGACTCGGTAGAGTAGTTGTCGCCAACTGAGCCACCACTCCAATCATACTCCCGTGTCGACTCGTCATGGATGTCGAAGTTCGGTGACTTAGGACCCTGTTCAAAGACATTGAAGTCGCTTCCGAAGCTCGAAGGGCCATAGCTCCTACGCTTGGCCTTCGGGCTGCCGAAGGTGGTTTGATCGAGATCCACAGTCGCGTCGCTGCGCTTCAGCGGGCTGGCTGTCGCGGTCGGCGTAAGTTGGCCTTCAGAAAATCGAGTCATTGCTTGCGATGCGCCGGACACGTCGAGGTGCATGCTGTGACGGTTCTTAGACTTCTCAAAGCTTCTTCGGGGTGCCGGGCTGCGCGTGCGGAAGAGGCCAAGATTCTCCTGGCCGGACGTGTCTACTTCGAGGGATGACGAGGGTGTTGAATTGCCGGCAGTTGAGGGTGCGGCGTTCAAAACACGTTTTGATGGACTTTTAGGCGATGCGCGCCTCGATACAGACTTGGAAGCCGAACCGAATCCGGATGGGCTGACGATTTTAGATGAAGATTTTCCAGATCGGAGGAATAATTTCGTGTTGGGTCGGAAAGGTGTCGCAAGAGGTGTATGCGATTGCGCAAGGATCGAGTTTGTTGTAGGAGCTTGCGCGTTGTTTGGGCTGCTGAAGAACTGCTGCGAGGCCATGCGACGCAGCGAAGGTGACGCGGGTGTGGGCGATTGCTGCGAGGCGGAAGAGGTGGCGGAAAGGTCAGAGCCTTGTGAAGCACTGCGCGAAAGGTTGAATTTGGATGGCGAACGCGAAATCGAGCGTCGTAGAGTGCGCACAGCTGACTGCACATCAATGTGATTGTGATGTGTCGGACTGGGCAGCGTCAGAGTGCCTCCACCACTGTTTCCAAAAGACATGGTGTTAGACGGATTGCGCAAAGTCGCGTGGTTGAGGATTAAAGCGTTTTATTGTCGGCAGGAGCACACAATGAGAGCGGACAGGACAAGAGTTCCGTCAAGACTCGGCGACAACCTCCAACGATCATGCGTTGCTGACCATCAAAAAGGGTGTGCGTTGCGAAATACCTAGACTGCGAAGCGTATTGTCGAATTGTTGATTGTTGGCGGTTACGTACGTCGTGTAACAAACACTTGGAAGGAATGCGGGCTGGAGTAGCAAGTTGATATGGAATGCGTCCACTTTGCGGACCGTCGCGTCAAGAAAAGAGAGTTGTATGAGAGATGGAATCGAACGGGGCCGTCCGAGGGTAGCAAGATAAGATGAGGATATGGGAGGGGTGGTATTGGTTGTTTGTGGTGGGAAGGGGTAATCTACCACAACGACATCATCAAGTTTGGACAGGATTATGTGTCTCAGATGTCGCGAAACCGAAAGTCGAGTCGAGCGTAGCCGGGAAAGGCACTCTTCTCTATGTCCCCAGAACCCCTAGTTCCGTATGATCGTCAGCGAGCAACGTCGATTCCCGTCGTAAGGGTAGTCAACAAGCAACCAACGCTACGTAGGTGGTGTTTTTGTTGTGTTTATGTGGCAAAGAAAAATATCAGGTTTTGGCCGAGGAGGGAATCCGAAAGAAAGGCGACCAGATTGGGCAGCATACACACACACACGGCACAGGACTAGGCCCAAGGGTGAGAGGAGGGATGATGGGTGATTGATTGGGATTGGGATTAGGATATGAGATGGGTGTGTTGGTGTGGTGGGCGTGGACAGACGAATTGTACACGAACGGGGCGAACGGGCGTACCCTCGTCTTTGGCCTTTTCCCTTTTTTGGCTTCTGGACTAGAGTCACTAGACAAAGAACGTACGGGAAGTCGCGATTGATTGTGAAAGGCGGGCTAGAGGGACACCCCCCAAAATGGCCCAGTCCCGTCCAGGTTTAAGCAATCAGTCACAGGCAGTAGGGGGGTAGGGGGGGTAGATGGTGGGTTTGTTGTGTGGGTTTTACAGGGTGTGCACTGTGGACAGTACAGGACCGGCCATCCTGGACTTGTGGTGACTGGCGAGCAGGCCAAGTGTGGAAACGGCGTCGACCCAACCTCAGCCAATCCCTGCCCGACTCTGACACTTAAAGTAAACAAACGTTGATGGGAAAGCGCGTGCGACGCGTTTAAGGAGGCTAGGTCCCAGTAGGAGCAGCAGGGAAGGTTCAGTGGAGCCTCGAGCGTTCTTGGTACGAATTATGGGTCCTTGCATAGGTGACCAGAAATTGAGAGATTGACATCCCGTGATTGCCCAGATTAATCCCAATTATCCCACCCGTTCTTGCCGTATTTGCAACAATACCAACCCCTTGGGCCGATTCCGAGTACGATATGGCCATGCGGTGGCCTATCCAGAGCCGGCGGAGGTGGGAAACGCTCGCAAAACACCCTCACCGTTATGGGCACATAGCCATGCATTATTAATAAAAATCCGAATGGCAGAGGCTGGGAATGGCAAGAGAGAGACAAGACCTGGATGATAATAATAAACAAGTCTGGTGTTGTTCGACAAGGTCCTCTTGACTTATCATTCTCAGTTCTCACTTTCGGAATATTCGTCCATTCCCTGAGAGTGATGCGTCAATCCCCCTCCCCCTCCGGATCGACCCAAGTGGAATGGAATGGCAATAGTCTGGACACACAGGACACACATCAATATCCTCCCCGCCACTTGATCGTCGTCCAGCCTGGCCCCTGGAAATCCCATTGCCCATTATTTACATTTGTTACTTGCGCATCCCGTCGGTGACTGTTACCGCTAGGCAGTAGGTTAGATAGTAGTATTGACTCGGATGCTGGCTCCGCGGAATGGGGGTTCGGTTTCCCGTTCTGGATTGTGGAAGCCTCAACTGAATAGAGGCTGTCTCCGTCTGTCTGTTATCTGATCACCGGGTAGTGGTCCGTCGACTGACTCAGCTCGGTGTAGGTTGGCAAGTATTGTACGTACAAGTGGTATGCGTAATACCCAGCATGAGGCGATCATGTTCCTATGCATGTGCCATCGGTGCCCATCATCAGCTTGTGTCGTATCAGGCCACTATATTCGTGCCTATCTCATCTCAACAGCCTTTATTGTCTTGGGGTTACGACTACTAAGTCGTATGCGCCGTGCAACCACGAGAGTTCCCGCCTTGGCCCTGAACTCAGCTGCCTGGGCTTGCAATAATAGACAGCCAGCGGAAAGTTTACCTATTGTTACCTACGTGTTACCTATTTCACATGCCGAGAGCCAACCAGTCACGGAGTCTCGAACCCATTGTATCTGTCCTATTACTACCTACGCCATCGTGCATTGCTGCCATGATCGTGAAAGATGCACGTCAAACCCCTCCGTTGGGGTCGGGCGCTGGCTGGAACGCCATTGCAGGAACTACAGTCATCATGGGCTGCTCGCACTCGCCATGAGGCAGCGTGAATGGCTTATAGAAACCCTGGACCCTTTTTAAGGGGGGGAGTAGAGACTTGATTTGATGATACGGCTTCAGCCTCTAACACGTGGTACATGCCAACTTGCGAAACATTGCAAGAAGAGGTGGAAACGCGGCGCGTTGTTGATTCATCTCTCCTTTGCATAAGTCTGCATACATAAGCGCACACGACAGAGAGTCATACACCGCTAAACTCCCGGGAGCCAATCAGCTCTGTAGCGCAAAGGGCACCAGCACCTCTCCTCGCTCGACTTTCCAGGCCCCCCCTAGAGAGCTCGGGAAGCGGACCCGTTGAGAAAGTCGAGCCAAGCGGGCCCTTCCCCCCAAGTTCGCCCAGACAGAGCCCACGATAGAATCTGCTATCTTCGCACCGTGGCACCAATCCCCAGAACAGAACAAAGCTGCATTGGGACTGATCCGCGTCATGGTCCCCGCTCGCGCGCGAAAGCGTCGCTTGGCTGACTCGCGCTGAATCTTCAACCGCTCTGCAATCTGGCGGGGGACTGGGCAATGAAAGATATCCAACTACTACCGGGCACGATGATTACAGGAGATCCTTAGGATATGGCTAGTCAAACAAGCATAAGAAACAACGTCTCTTAAACCTCGTATTATGGGTCCCTAATATACAACATAAACTACGTACATAAAATACACTGGAATCAATACAGCATGTACATAGATTGCACTACATGCCATAGCTGTAAAACCCACTCGTTCTATTCTAGGTGCACGCAGCTAAGCAGGGCTACTAGTAGTAGTAGCTGTCACTACTTGTTAGTAAGGCCACAGTCGAGAACCCGTCATGATCAAGGCAGTTGCCGCCTTCAGGGACCATAGGAAGTCATCCCAAGTCCAACTAGCTTACGAAAGACAAGAGGGTTTGCGACTTCGACATGCAGCCAGTCAGTCAGCACGAAGCGAAAGCGAGGGGCAAAGGACGCAAAAACACCTCACACATCTATTTTGGCAACGCAACACAATCAAAACAAAGGATGTCATCGGCCTCGGAATCGACTTTGTCAACAAATGTAAGCAACACGAATAAGTTAATCAAAGTGGTATAATTGCCACTAATGTCGGACACTTAACAAAATTATGCGTTCAGGGGTTGCTTCCCTGGTGGCTGCACTACATAACCACTACGACCTGGTAATTACATGAATAAAAGCTTGGGCCTCGCCATGCAACCCCCCGAGGCGCTCAGCCGCAGCAAGATCTGTTTCTTGTCGCTTTTCGGCAAGCTGGGCCAGGAATTAGCAGGGCAGAGCCTGCCAGAGACCCTCTTAAGATAATCGCTTTGCAGATATCGGCTCGTCCGACTAATCGACTTGCTTTTTTGTCGCAGTGCTGCCCGCCTCGCGGCCCGGGCTCCTTTGGGGCACGGTAGTAAGCATGCCGCATGCCGCATGCCCTGTACCATCTTTAATTTCATCTGCACCTGATTGACGAGATACCGTTCCGAGATCTTGGGCAAGGAAGTGGTTCAGACTTCAATGACGGTGCGCTCAGGCACTTTGGCCCAATGTCCACTGAACTCACTTTCAGCTCGGGTGATGTGATGATGAGTGACGATTTCACCGGATCTGCAACATGTGTCTCTCGCAGCCTCTTGCCTCTCTCGTCAACTCGTTTTTACAGCCACACCGTCCAAGTCACGTCAGAAACAGACTGACAGTTGACAGCAGCAGCATCAGCATTATCATATGATGGCGAACAATGCGCATTGAGCGACCATCTCACGCCGCAAGGGCCTAGGGCGCGGGGTGGCGATCTGATACTCCGTATCTATGGGCAACCGGCGTGTGTCGGAGCATCGTGGCGGGCGTTTTCAGCAGCCTGCCTCGGTCTTTTAGATGACGATCAAACTTCAATACTATGACTCTTTCGAGCTATTATGCCCGGCAAACCGATGCTTCCCCGACGGCATCATTGTGCAAATTGCATGAGGCGCATGATTTTCATGACTTGCGAAGTATGATTTCCCATCTCCCATAACTTGAAAGACCCCTGCAAACCTGTTTTCTGGGGAGCCCGGGATGGCGGCTAACACGTTGCAATCCTCGTAATCTTCTACAATTTGCGTGGCCTAAGCCACACCCACACGCAACACGATCTGTTGCTTGATCATCATCCAGCTTGTGAGTGAAAGGCCACAGGACAGCTCGTGTCTCGATCTAATCGCCCCTCAGTACATATGATTGTCGGCTGGCATTCCGTGCGTTAGTCTAGTAGTCCCCTTGTGAGTAAGAGCATGAAAGCCGCCGGTGATTGGAGGGGTCGGCCAACTGCCAACTTTACTTACACCTTATTGCCGCATTTGAATTGCAATGAAGTTGCTTAAGCGCGAGACGCAATTTAATGTAGAAAGTAAATAGCGAATCACAACAATATCTTGTTGGCCCGGTATTGATATCACGTTTTCGTGTCTAGTACTACCCCTCCATGTCTCAGGACTTTGATCTCCGTTTGACGCCGGCTGTGCCCAACCAGGATCCCGCGTATAAGTCATCTATAGTAATGGAGTGGTCGTAATTTCGGGCATAAGCCCTTAGCAATTCCATCCCAACGCTGTCGATCAATGCCATGCAGGTTTCTCGGTGGAGCTATAATCACCCATGGTATTGGATCTTCCCTGCGGTGTTGTTGATCTGTGTACTGGTGTTGAACACCAGCTGACGAGGAGGGTTTCTTATCCAATGCCCACCAGCTAACCCGCCTACCTACAGATCAATGTTCCGGTTTACCCAAATGAGGGTTCTAGACTATGGAGCACATGGCAGTTGCCAGCGACGGAGAGTCTTATGAATATGTCTCGAACGCCAGTGTTTGACCCTCCTGGGTTGGGTCCCTATTTAGAGAATAAGCTTAGATGAGTGGATGTCACTAGCTGAGGTGTCAAGATCGCATCACGTGTGGTTGTCGGGTGATATACAGGTGTGTTGTCTCGTCACGAGACTGAAACCAGTTGTGAGGTGACGAGATGCCACTCTGGATTCGTCTAATTAACTGTGTCGGGTGGATGATGTTCACCTAGGTGATCATCAGATCGCAGGTAGGTAGCGAGGCCACCTAGACAACCGTGTTCCGGTTCGCCGCATGACTACAGACTGTCGTGGCCTTCAAGCTTGTCGTGGTACCCCCAGGAGATCATTTTAAAGTTATTGCTGTGAGGATCCTTAGGGTTCAAAGCTTAATGTTCGAGACCCGGCAATACATAAGACAAGGATTCAACAAGCCATATACTTGGCAATGCTAAAATCTTCTCTATAGGAACAGTTACCTATGCGCTCAATACTACCGGTTACTATTTTTAGACTAGATAACCCTGCTGACTAATAGTATATTCACTTTATTCGTATATCTCAAAGCCTCCCTTTATGAGAGCGTTATCACTAGCAATGTCTATATCATAGCTAAAATACAAGTTTATCATGTTGTTTCGGCATAGAAAACACAACGTCAATAATCCAATGAATCTATACTCGAGGAGTGGTTCCCTTGTCTCTATAGTGCAAAAGAACGCGTTCAAACCTCTCATATTCCTGCCTCTCTGCCAACAGGCAGCATCGTAGCAGCTCGCTGATGAGTAATGAATCAACTGATTGCAGGTATTCATGACTCTTCCTACTTACAGTAAGCCTGTCTGTGTCCACAACCTAGCACGTGCAAAGTAGAGCAGGTACAGTGAGGCTGTTCACCTGGAACGCCACTACTATCCACGCCATTCGTAGTAGGACAAGACCTTCGTCCAACCCGCAGCTAGCTAACTCTTCGGTATATGGATGCCGACGTGCGGTCGACACGGGATCACCACGTGCACAAGTTTCACTATTCAAGTAGTTGTGCCCTTAGCATGAAACGGGCAACTAGGAGCAAATCTATGAGGTGAGGCGGGTTACAGGGCAAATTTATCCAAATAAATACGGAGATTGGGGGCGTATAATTATTATACTAGCTAGTATAAACTAGTATTCTGGCTAGTGCTTCTTAATCTCGACTCGTTTCAGAGTAATTGTGCACACAGCACGTGGCTCTCGGCCTGTCCACGAGGCGCCGTTAGAAGTCGAGAGTAGGCGAGACAACTACTACGGCTGGTCCGGTGGTGGTGTGGTCGTTTTTCCTCTCTCTGTCTTCTAGAACATAAGAAGTTTAGGTGGTATGTGGTATGGTGGTGGTCGTTATCGGGAGCGGGCCGCCATCTCCCTGACACCTCGGGCGTCTCGGGTTTTATGGGGCCTGCAACGTCGGGGGCGGAACGCCCAGTAGAGAAGGACGCCAGGACGCCAGGACGCCCTCATTGGGCAATTGACAGCGGAATGCTACTACCGACGTACCTTTTTAAGAGGGGGTGGCCCTGCGGATGATCATACAGCATATGCAGGAACAGGATTCGACAGCAAGTTAGGGGTCTTCACTTGGAGTTGTTTTGTTTGATCTCTGTTCGGGTGCTCCGAATCGTACGAATGGCGATTCCTTTTGTTGGTGGCAGGTTCCCGAGGGGATGGTAAGTTTAACTGATCAACCGACTAGCTTCGCGCAAATCCTGCGACAAGGCGGCACAGCTGAAGCTCCCATCGTCGCGCGAGCTTGGAATTCGCGACTCGTCGCTGCAGTTTGCGTGTATGGCTCTATGGCTAAGTACGCTGTAGAGCATTCCGTCGCTAACAGCAAGCGCCTCTTGTCCTGATCCGCAAGCCTGCAGGGCCAAGAAGCGTTAGCTTACGAGGTGGTTGTGGATGGGAGACGGTAAAGGCCGCGACACGGATTGACGCGGCAATCGCAAAACAAAACCCCACCGGAGTCATAATCACTCGATCTTATCTTGGAGTCCGGCGAACAGACACCCAAAGTCGACATGCGATCGGTTCGAGTAAAACTGCCGTTCCATACACACGTAGGGCTCGGATGGGTTAACCTGCAGCTTGCTTATCGTCGAAGATAGGTATCCGATCCTGCGTTTTGGATCCACATCATCGCCCCATACCAACGGGATTGACATTCGTCATCGACAGGCACAGGTTCGAAGAGAGTTAAAAGGCATATTTGGAGACCAAATCCCCGTCACCTGTCACGGGTTGTCGTTGCTTGATCGACCGCGTTACCACTTCAGCAGTTGAACGAGCAAGCATGAGGAGGTGCGCTCATCCAGACGATACTCGTCTGGTTGTCAGGTGAGCAGAGTCGCAAAGCCTCCCCCCATCGAAGTCATCGAGATAATATTGTCGACATTTCGATATCATCATACGAGGAGTCGGGATTCTGCTCTGACAATGTTGTAATTTCGTGTCGCAAAATGTGCTCTTTGTTGTCAGACCGTTACGTCATGATCAGCATTCCCCCACGATTTCGCTGCTGTTGGGCTGTCATATGACGTATCGGAACGCGGGCGGCTAGGGCTGGGCTGCAGAAGTTGCCCACCACCCCATGAAGTCGCATTAGGGGAGGAGCTCTCCGATCGGGATACATCCTACCATCGAAACTGCATCGAACTCATCGAGGGGCAGATATCCCCAGCAATTTCTCTGCGACGCGAACTCCAACTCGCAGCTCGCGCTATTTGAAAAGCCGGTACCTTCAACTATATCTCAGGGGGTTACCCTTATATGTCGATCCCAAAACTTTTGTTTACATATTTGTTTACCACCTTCTTTGTTATCTTCTCGGCCAACCAGGCCATCGGGAAGAGTGATATCATAATCGCGTGGGATAAATCTCGTGCGTCATGGCTGACAGGCTGATGTCTATAGAACTAAAATCCACAGGTCCAATCCAGTGAGGGACTGGATTAACAAGCATGGTACGATTACTTTCAATGGTTCCAGATCCCAATCGTCTTGAGGTAGGCTACTTGGCTACTGGACCCCCTGTCGGATTTTACAGGGAAGTTGTTCGAACAGGCCCAGGGGGATGATGCCCCTGATGACGAGTGAGAGAATCAGGGGTAGGTAGAACAAGCAATTCTAAAGAGAAAATAATGCACTATAGGATTTATAGTTTATCGGTTTAGACGGATAGGAGGTGACCAATACGCATGATAATTACTAAAGCTTCTCCTTCCATTACCATTACTTAACGCTAGGCGGTAGTGCGTACTGTCCTATATTCCTATTAAGATGATGATATTCATGACTTAGGTAGATACCATTCCGATTACCCCATCATTAACTGCCTTTGCCTATTCAGACAGCTATTAAGATTCCTAGATTTAATACAATGCTTTTCTAGAGTACGCAGGTAGTGATTCTACAACCTCCTCTCTCTGGATTATACTCGGTGATTCTATGGGCGTTCATGCTCCAGTCGGCTTCCATTCCGGCGCTGCAAGCTCAGTACCACTATCGGTGAACCCAGGTGCGACTGTTGTACTGTTTGTCAGCAAGATGGAAAGAACCTTAGTCCGAAGAGTGAAAAAGGGGGTATCGCTCACCAGTTGTCCCCACCAGAGTCCAGTCGCCATGACTCCGCGCGCTCTGCCACTGGAACTTGCCGATCGCTACCTGCGGCCGCTGGCCATCGCCGGCGAAAATGTCCGGGCCCAGCACCTTCTTCGTGACGGGCTTCCCGTCGTCATACGAGAGGGTCAGGGTCAGCGCCGCGCCGGCGTAGTGGTGCCAGACCTCGACGGCGTCGACGCGGTGCCAGATCGAGTCCCCGGCGCGGCCCTCAAGCAGGTAGTAGATGGCGGTGCTGAAGGAGCGGTAGCTAGTGGTGGTGCCGTTGGCCGCGGGGATGGTGGCGTTGTCGGGGTCCCGGAAGGACTCGACGTAGTAGCCCTTTTCCGGGTTGGCGGTCAGATTAAGCTTTGCGATGACTTCTTGCGCGGAGCGCGGCGGGAGCGCCGGAATGGATGGGATGATGCAGGTAGGGGTAGTAGTAGTGGAGGTAATAGGCTTGGCCAGGCTCGTATGGGCCAATAGAGCCGCACAGCTCGCCAGCTGTAGTGTGACCTTCATTTTGGGATTCCTTTTACAGCTGCTGTCGGTGAAATTCAAGGAGGATGGGTCCGAGAAAAGCAAACGCGTGTGAGACGGACCCCGAGTCGAGTGGGCGGGAATCGTCTGTTGTTCCGGCGAATAGCATTTCGCTTACGGTACATTGCCCAGCAAGACCTAAACCACAAGACCGGCGCTGACATGCCGAGAGAGCGCTAATACGGCCGAAAAGGGCGCAATATCTCCTACAAAGTCAGTATTCTTACCATTGCGGGTATAGCCTCGCCTGTTGTTCCTCTTGCTTTACGAGCATCGCCTGCTCCTAAGACTGATCGGGAAGACCCGACAGGCGAAATTATTGCGTAATCCCAGCTAATAGGATGTAACCAGAGATACACGGCGGAAGAGCCCGGATGCCAACGCCGTAAGGCACATACGTGGTGGTGAGCATGATCATCAGGTAGCATATATCATTAGTAACGATATGTCGATCATGAAGACTCGGGGTCGGTTGTGAGGCTCAAATATCTAGTCTAGGGAAAGATGGAATGACTTCCTAAGTTAAACTTGTCAACTTGGCTACACAAATATACCCCTCATGTCAGCAAGGACGTACAGCAAATGCTGGTGCACATGATGAGAAGTAAGTAGTTCTTGGGATTCGCGAAGTATATATTAGTACCCGGGCATCTCGCTTCAGGGGCTGCATAACTTTCTGTCACTTCACTTCTCTTCTCGTTGTCATATACACTCCCGACACACTTACTCGCAATATGCATTTTGACTCGCTTGTCTACAGTGTGCTTGTGGCGCTGACTCAAGTTGGCTTTGCCTCATCCAGGCTGCTGGGTGACGCAAATCCAACCAAGGATGTAGCATGTCAACAACCGTTGATCAGGAGGGAGTGGTAAGGCACACGGACAACTGTTCCGCCTCCTTCTACCTGCTGCTGCAATGCTAATACCTTACTTCGTACATATAGGCGGACCCTCTCAACTTCTGAGCGTCAAGGCTTCATCAGTACTGTCAGATGCCTCCAATCAAAGCCAGGACAGACTTCAGACATCTTTGACGGCGTGAAGTCAAGATATGATGACTTCTTGGCTTTGCACATTACTCAGACAGACTACGTTCATTGGGTGGTAAGCACCCTCTTTCCCTTTCAACTCGCAAGCAAATGTATGTATCCCCTATACTAACCTCTCCTAATTTTTCCACAGGGACAACTCTTACCGTAGGGCCAACTACAAAATACATTTCACTATGAACTTCCCGTACTGACAGCCGTAGATGGCACCGCTACTATTTGTGGTTTTTCGAACAAAATCTGAGGGAGGCCTGCGGTTATAAGGGAGCCGTCCCGTAAGAGATCTGTCTCCTCTCCCTTTGCAGAAAGTAATCCCCACTAACATTTGGCAGGTACTGGGGTGAGTTGGGATTCGAGTACCTTCGAATTATTGGGGGGAGGAACTGACATACGAGGGTACAGACTGGACTCGAGATGCAGTTTCCGAAAAAGCAGTCGTGGAATCTCCCATATTTGATCCCATTCATGGGTTTGGAGGTCAGTACTACTATCCATTCACAGAAAGAGCTATCAGCTGCTTACCATGAAGCGCAGGAAACGGTCCCTACATTGCCAATACAACCGGATTTCCCGAAGACTGGCAAACCATGACCCCCGTACCTAACAGAACTGGCGGAGGTGAGCCTTATCACGGTATTACAAAGGCTCGTACGTCACCAGACTAACCTTTGTAATTATGTATCTAGGCTGCATTGAGGATGGCCCCTTTGTACATGTGAATGTCTCGATGGGACCTGGCAACCACACAGGCTACACGCCCCATTGCCTTCGACGAGACCTCAGCCCTTGGCTCGTGACTCAGGCACTGAACGCCTCCAAGCTCGCCTTTGTCATGGAGGCCGAAGACTTCTGGCACTTGGACCATAGGATCGAAGGCTTTTCTCTCGAGATCGCAGACATGTCCTTGCATGGCGGCGCGCACCTGGGGTTGGAGGAAATATTGGAGAGGTAAAGAATACAGCAGCCCTGTGTGCAGTATAATCATAAGGATGAATAGCAACTAATCAACTGCTCTTACTCTTAGATGGCAAACACCTATTCGTCTCCTGCCGACCCCATTTTCTGGTTGCACCATTCGGCTCTGGATCGAGTTTGGAACATGTGGCAAAAGCAAGGTGAGCTGATTCCGCGACTCGAGTTCAAATGCGACGAAGGCTAACTATAAGCGAAGACTGGGAGACACGAAAAAGTGACATCGGGGGACCAGACACCCAGGTATATGGACCACTTACTAAGTAAGTATACAGCAAAGGGACCCAGCTGACCATACTTAGTGGGCCTATCCGTATAACTATTTTGGCGACATACCTTATAAGAACGTCACTCTCGAGACGCCCCTCAACTTTGGACAAATCGGCGGAGTTTTGAAGATTGGAGATATGATGGACACCCACAGTGGCCCTTTTTGCTACGATTATGAATAGGCAGGTACTTTTGGTGTCCCGGTACTTATGCAAGTGGCAGCAGCGTTGAGTTTTTCGTTTCTGCTTGGCTGACCTGGCCATGAATCAAAGTTGAGAAATGATAGTGATTTAGAGGCTACATGTATAATCAAAGATAATCTGGGCCTCCGTCTGATTTGGTCCAAAGAAATAATGGTTAGTGATGACTTGTTCGGCAAAATGTAGATGGATATGACACCTATGAAGTCGGTTGGTGCCGAAGGGGCCTGGAATGCTCATATCTAGTGGGAGGAGAAACAACTCTGTTTGAGGCAGAGTCAGGGGATTGCAAGATCCCCCGTCGCCGCTAAAAGAGAGGCAGCTACAAACCTCAGTACAAATTCTTTCCAGTCAAATACTAATGTATCAAAAGCAAAGGTGATACTTGCATCCTGCCTAGGGCATTGGCTACCGAGCCCCGATAGGGAAACGCCACGCCCTAGGCAGCCATGAGTAAATACTGTCATTTCCAAACCAAAACCCCTCATCCTCTATTCCTTTCCTACCCTTCTATTATAATTCATTCGAACTGGGGAGACGAAGTTACTATGTGCCACATGTATTTCAACAACTCTATCGCGAAGTCCCTCTCTAGGGTCCCGAGAGTGGCATCTTCCTTGGCCTTCCGTCCGAGTGCTACTCTCGTGTTCCGCAATACCAAGCCATCCCCAAAGCTCTCTTCGACAAGGCTATACTGGCCAAGAACCACGAACGAGGACCCGGTACCATATCCACACATCCCCGAGACCTGACGATCGCAACAAGGATGGTGCTGGGGGCAAGTCGGGTGATGGAAAGAGACACTCGACCTCTGAACTATCTGGTAACGCAACAATGGGAGGGCAACAGCCAGTGATGAGTTGGGCCGTGTATATCTTTTCGCTCCTAGTCTGTCTGGACTATGTTGGAATACTTGACCTACCGCCCCTTATCGAGATCCGGGTGAGTTCCGCTCCCCCAAAGTCGACCAGAGCCCAATGCAACCGCACCAAGAAACCTGCTAACTCGCCATAAGCTTGCACAGGAACCTGAAGAGCCCAAGAAGGACGAAGACGAGCCTAAGGCTGGATGAGTAACATCGAGGAAGACCTGTGGATGAAGATCTAACAATCAATACACACGAGGGGCCATAGTCAAGACTACAAATAATAATTCTAAGTGGACGACTTATAAAATTGAACCGATCATTACCAAAAGCCTGATAAATAAGCATAGAACCTCCTCATCTACAGCTGAAGTCCCCAAAGTAATTTGCCTGCGTGTTCTAGTGCCTGATCTTAGGTATTAGTAGCTGCAAAAGGCGCTTATTACCGAAGCGGCTGCCTCTTGGGAGCGCAACAAGCATCATGGCATTTGGCGGCCCTGGTCAGAAGGATCTATGAATGCTATAACATACTTCCTGGGCCAGTGACTCCTTGTGGCTCTGCTGGCTGTGTATACTCTTGGGGCTCAGGTCAGCTTTGGCATCCTTTACGGGGAAGGAGAAGGACAAGGAAGACGGTGAACTTACCATTTCGATGGACTCCAAGATCAGATACCGCGTGACGACCACGTCTTTCCTCTGTTCCAGTCTCTGGACTCTACCAATTGCCTGTTTCTCCACGGCCGGGTTCCACTGCGGCTCCAAAATGAATACCTGATCCGCGGCCGTCAGGTTCAAGCTATAGTGCGTGACATGTTAAGTGAATAGGTCTTCGTCATATCATATATATTTTATGAGGAAAAGGGGGTTCGGGGGTGTGGGGTGGAGGGGCTTTGCTCACCCAAACGCTCCCACGCCTGTGCTCATCAGAAGGACCCGAGAGTCCTTGCTTGACTCGAAGAGTTCCATGTTGGCCTGTCGCTTTGGGTTTTCCATCCTTCCGTCTATGCGTAGAAACTGGATATCGTTTCTCTCGAGGTGGAGCACTACGAGGTCGAGCGATAGTGTCCAGCAGGAAAAGACTATGCTTTGTCATATTGTCAGCATCATAGCCACTCAACGGCGCTATAAACGCATGAATATGGCGTGTACATTTTGCTATTCGCGTCTAGTTCCATTACATCTCGCACCAAGCAGTCGATCTTGGATGAAAACCCTTTTGGATTGAAGTTGGCATGTTCATAGGACGAATCCACATGGCGTGAATTGCTCAAACTGGAATCAGTCTCAGCCTGGGCTCCAGGACCGGTAGTCACTGCCTCACTGCTTTCTTGGCAGTCAGGACAAAGGATGCCTGAAGGATCCCGGCGTTGAGTATCAGTTGGAACAGTTGCTGTAAGACACCAGCGCGACCTTGCAGTGAGAGCGGATGCTGCTTGATACAGACTTGTCGCCTGGCGACGAATCGTATGTGCTACATTCCAAAAGTTCAGTACATTGAGATTTCGCCGGAATGATTCCTGACGAACGCCGTTTTGCTTACCTTCATCTAGAATAATTCGATACCAGCCGAGCTGGTATATGGCACTACTAGAGTTTTTAAAGCTTGAGGCGATTGTGTGATACGTGGTCAGCACGATGTGACTTCTCAGGTAAACTTCCGGGCTCTTGTCTCGTCTCCTGCCATAATACTTGCAAACTCGCAATCCGTCATCGAGGTGGTTACATCTTCATTAGTCCTTAATATCCGAAGCTGAGTGCTTCCAATTGCTTACAGGCTAATTGTCTAAACTGATGCTCGTCTTCTGAGAGCACATCATGTCGGCATCAAACGCTTTCGACAAGGCTCTAGCAGCCTTCAAGTCGAAACTGACCGCTGCAGAAAGAGCAGATTTCCAATTCGTAACCTCCCAAGATGTCAGAATAGCGATCGTAGCCATCCAAGCGGAGCAGCGGAGAAGTAAGAAGATCATCAACCTTACCCGCATCCAGGGCTTTATAGAAGCCATGGGGCAGCTATGTAAAGTCCTGGATGTGTTTTTGAATACCTCCGAGATATTAGCTTTCGTTTGGGGTCCTATGAAGCTTATTCTCCAGGTCAGTCATTTATCAATCTGCGCTTGGCTCAGGAAAGCGTACCTTTCCGCAAGTTATGGCATGCTAAGTGGATTATAGACTGCTAGTACATGGGCAGAGTCTCTGGACGCTCTGCTCGATGCATACGAACAGATTACAGAGCACATACCGATCCTGCAGAACTATGAGCAGTTGTTTCGGACCCAGCCGCAGATGCAAGCGGTCGCATAAATGCTTTGGGCTGATGTACTTCGATTCCATGGCCAAGCGTTGCGCATCTTTAAGCAGAGGATTACGAATGCATCCTCGTGAGAATCCCTACCTATTGCTAACGAAAAGGGAAACAGCACTGTCACAAATATTCAGATCCATGTGGAAGACTTTCAAATCAGACTTCCACCAGATATTGGATCAGCTACAGCGTTACCGTAAACTTCTCGACAGCCAAGCACTTCAGGTAAACATCCAGAGCTTACAAACCTACCAGCGCGATAGAGAGGTGTTGTTAGAGGAGCATCGCTTGCGACGTATCGACGAGACACAGAAGCGGTTTCTCTTGTTGATGAACTGGATTGCAGCCGCTGAATCTTACGTCGACCATGAGCAACTTCTGGAAGTTAGTAAGAAACATCCTGAGACCGGCAACTGGATTCTAGAGCAACAGGACGTGAAGGATTGGATCGAAAGTTCCATCCCCAGGTCGTCTTCATTGTGGATGCATGGCATTCCCGGGGCTGGTTAGTGATGCATGCCTAGATAGTCCATATCGTACTTTTCCAGATGCTAAAGGCTTCTTACAGGAAAGACCATATTGGCATCGACGATCGCCGCAAGCCTTATGCATAGTAGAAGCCAGACCATATTGGTAGCTTACTTCTACTGCAAAGAGATGGACCCGGCAAGAAACAGCACACTAGCCATCCTGAAAGGCCTTCTCGCCCAATTCGTCAGCCAAGCGAGGCAGTTTATGCCCGTGTTCTACGAAAAATACATAGAAAGCGGCCACACATCGTTGACATCAACCGCGATGGCAAAAGACCTCTTAAAACTCATGTGCCAATGTCTATCTCGAGGATTTATCGTCATCGATGGACTGGATGAATGTGAAGAGCACCAAAGGAAGGAGTCCCTCGATTTCGTCCATGGCTTAGTTAGCACATGCGACACTTCAGATCCTGGAAAGCTGAGGGTTCTTTTTACTAGCCGTGATGAGCCTGATATTAGGCGGTTGATGACTCCAGCGACAATTTTCGGCCTTCGGGTCGAGGATACGCAGCGCGACATAGCCGTTTACGTCGAGGCACAGACGACGAAGCTACGCGAAGCCTGGTGCATTCCCGGTGGACTCTCGGAAACTTATATACAGTACATCAAGCAAAACGTCAAGGATCGAGCTGATGGTGAGTAGCCTTTGATCCACGATTAGGACCGCGCCTCGCTTGGGGCTCTCAATGATGGGACGAGCGGCTCGGCTGATACGAATCGTTCTAGGAATGTTCCTTTACGCTAAACTCGTGATGAACAACTTGCACGCCCAATTGACCATAGAGGAGCTAGCGCAGGAACTCGAGCCGAATTGCTTTCCCACAGGGCTTCAAGAAGCGTAGGGCACAACATTTGATTACAACTGAGGACCGTAGGCTTTGCTGACATGGAATAGTTATAATCGCACCATCGTTCGAATAGAACGGAACGTGAATTCGAGTGAGCGTAACGCAGCCCGCAAGATTCTGAGCTGGATGATATGCGCCAGTAGACCGCTTTACTGGCGAGAGATCCAAACAGCCATTGCAATGAACGCAGTAGAGCAGACCATCGACGCTCACCGAAGGCTTCGGTTACACATTCGAGAGATCTGCGGCTCTCTCATTGACGTCCAGATTGGCGGTCAAGTGCAATTCATCCACGCGACGGCAACGTTGTAAGATCAACTTCAATTCCTGGTCTCATGGCTTCAGCCAGTCGCCTAACCTATCCAGTAGCTACATTACACAGTCTGGGTTCATCTCAAAGGACTTTGCCGAACTGAGCCTGTCCACCATATGCATGCATTACCTTACCTTCGAATGCTTTGAAAAATGCTTTGAAAACGAGGAGCACCACGTACTCATGAGCGCTGCGAAAGAAGGCCACTTAGCCTTCCAGGATTATGCCATAGCATACTGGACGGAGCACTTCATGAAAGCCGCGGCTCTCGACGGGCGGAGCTTGACAGAGGCAGCCAAGGAAGACTTCTGCGAAGCGCTGACTAATTTCGAATCCCGATTCAACGATGATTCAGATTCCGGGGTAGATTTTGACCCCAAAAAGGTATCTCCAACGTGGAGAAACGCAGGTTGTTTCCAAGCCTTGGGGAGAATATTCGCCCACGCCCAAGAAGTCTCGTCTTGGAAGGACGACAGAAGAGACACAATAAGCCTGAGATCCCTCGAAACAGCGTTTATGCGCAATCGCAAGGTCCTGGAACATATGTTAGCCGAGCTGTCATACGGATTATAAGAGGCTTCCCAATCGCTGAACAGCATCTATGGGCACAAATGGTATAAATGTCTTAAAGTCACCTATCATTACTTCCACAGCGGCTTTCAAAATGCCGGAGGACGTACGAGCCATGTCGAAAGGCACGAGCGGCCCTTTAGGTGCACAGAAGAGGACTGCGAAGGTGCCATGTTCGGATTCCAGTCTCGCAGTGAACTGGATAGGCATAGAGTCAAAATGCGTCCTGGCTTGCACACACTCTCTACTCTGTTCTCGCGCTTGAAGAAATCTAAAGGAGATCAGCAGTTGGTCGAGAGTAAAAACACGAGGCAGACATACGAAGCTATCTTCCAGTGTACTCTCTGCACTAAAAGGTTTACTCGGGCTTTCAATCTACGCTCACACTTACGCTCGCATACCAATGAGAAACCGTTTGTATGCATTGTGTGTGGTAAGCAATTTGCCCGAAAGCATGATTGCAAGCGACACCAAACAATTCACAAGATCGAATTTGTATGTAAAGGCGATCTCAAAGCCGGTGGACAGTGGGGATGTGGTAGCCGATTCAGTGAAGCACTAGAGATCAAGCAACATTTCAGAAGCGATGCTGGAAGAAGATGTATCGACCCGCTGCTTACTGAAGCGGCTGGCCGTTCCTTGCCCCAGTTGAGAGGCCAGCGCAGTGTGCCCAATGAACAAATGGACATCATTAACTCGTTGGTAGAAAGATCTCTTGCAGCCGAGAAACTGGATCGTCAGATTAGAGACGAAAATGGCACGGAACAAACATATGAAGCATCAGTGGACATGGACATTGATGAGTAACGCTGGAATTAGATAGGTCAGCCGGTACGGATTGCACAGTGAAGCATAGAACATGCACCTGCATGTCCCAGCACTTATGTAAGAATTTCCCTTGGCGACCGACTGTTGTTTGACGCTAAAATTTTCTTGAAGCTGTGTGAGCTGGGAGCCGCCAACCGGCTTTGATCATTACGGCCTCCAAAGATGCCCTCTGCTTACATCGATACCGGTGAATCTATCCCCCTTGAGCGCTGAGGACGCCTCTAAGTGGAGCACGTTCTTTTAACCAATCGAACAGCATCCTCCCTCTAATGGGGCCCTATCTATGTACTCTTCACATTCACATTCAACCTCACTTTTGAAGCACTTCCCGTCAACGTAGGAACTTGGTTTTACCACCATTAAAACCGGCGTGGCGGGCTTAGGCAGATTAGACTAGGACGTGGTCAGATGGATCCTGGGTAGTGTAGAGGTAGTCAAATAAGGCTGTAAGCTGTTAGTATAAGCGGTGCAGTCAATCAATTCATACGAAATCTGATCCACTTTAAAAGGTGTACTCACACGCTCAAGGGGATCGTACCAGTACAGGTTTGCAGAGAAAGAGAAACGTTTACGTGACTCAGTTTCAGCTGCTAAGGCCGTTTGCCAGCGAAATAGCCGATCGATGCCGGCGGGGTGGTAGCGACGAGAGGAAGAAGATACTGGCGACGAGGAAAAAAGGGAGGGTGTACTAATATGGCGAAGAAAAGGGGTACTGGCGTCGATTCAGGGCAACTGGCGATGCAGGGAAAGGGTAAGGAGCACTGGCGACGATAGAAGAGAGTATTCGCGTTTACAGGGCAGCTGCTGACAGAACCTTGCTATACACCGCGTTACAGAACGCTGTAACTGCCAACCTCCTAGCGCAAAGCTCATGTAGCTAGTAGTTTATATAATTCTTATGAATAAGTACATGCCCTCGTTAAGTATTTCGATACCGCTGAGTTTCCAAAAGCGATCGGAGCAGCTTGCAGCGGAGTGTTGCTAGTGTGTCTAAGAACACTGTCTCTTGAAAAGTAACAATATATGGAGTGCCTTGGTTGTGACAAACTCACGAGGGAGCCTGGAGACACAGACTGGAACTGCATTGGGTCGCCATGTCCTGGTAGCTTTCGCTTCCAATTTCATCCTCATCCCCAGAAGAAATTGGTACTGCGATTGACGGGTGGCTGCAGTCGACCAACCAGTCAAGTTTAGGCGCCGGCGCCTCAGCATGCATGCTGCTAGGTTGCGACGCAAACATGCATGGCAACCCAAATCCCATCAGGCTGCCTCTGCAAACGGAGAGGGACGCCATATGAATACTTCTGATGTTCGCGAGGGACACTATTCGAGGCAGATGACCTGAAATGCCCTCTTTGGTTTCCACCTCCTTTCCTTAACACCACAATAGCCAGAAAATGACGGCCCTCTCGCAAAGGTAGAGTACTCTATGTTTCCTGGTGGCTGTTACAAACCGCTTACATTGCCCATTGAGAAAAGTATCGCCACGTCTGGCCCTTTCCGTTTCCTGGTCGGGCCAGAGAAGAAGGAGTACATGATGCACGCGGAACTCGTCGCAAGCATGTCGAAACCCCTCAGGGCACTCGTCACAGGCGGCATGGACGAGTCCCGTCGAGGCGTTGTCGAGTGGCCTGAAGTCGACGAAGCCACGTTTGTGCGCTTTTTCCAGTTCGGGTATACCGGACAATTCGACGCCGAGGAACCTGAACAGCCTCCTCCCAAAGCTCCCGAAGCTTCCGTGTCACCCGAGCCAGAGCCTGCGCCTGAAGTACCTTCTTCTGAAGAACCAATATGTAAGTCGTATCGCAACCTCTGTGATGGATATTATTTATAACGTTTGCTTAGACTACCCTCCAGAAATGGATCATGATTATATCAAACGAGTTCATGTCAAAAAGGGTAGGAAAAAACGCGTTGAACAGAAGGCCAAGCCTTGGGACACATTCAGAGATCTATACCCACCACTCGAGCCCAAACCTAGAGAGTGGCCGCTGCCCAACCAGGATCCTGCCTACGACTTCACTCGGGTCTTTCTGACTTATGCGCGGCTATACGTTCTGGCCGACCAGAAGGACATCCAGGGCCTGGCTGACCTTTCACTAAGAAGGCTTCACCACACCCTGATGCATCTCAACTTGCGAGAGCAGGGAGCTGATAGCATCGCAGCACTGGCGGGATACTGCTTCGCGAATACCTGCGACAAGGGAGCCGAGCAGGACGGGTTGAGGCGATTAGTATGTTTCTTTTCGGCATGTAAGCTTGAGATCCTTTGGACGAGTACCAATTTCCAGCGTGTCTTTGGGGATATTGGCGACTTCTCAACTGGAGTTGTAGGGATTATTAATGCCCTAATCAACACATGCCTCACCCAGGGCACTCGATGGAATGTTTCAGCAATTTCGAACTAAAGCCATGTGTCTACCCACCAAGGGAGCCAACCGACGGGCATTTCTTTCACAGTTTCCAGAAGCAGGGACGCAGTAAGGAGTTGTAGTACCGTTTTCGACTTCTCCTAGGTCAAGAATGTGTTGGCTATGAATATTGACGAATCCTCTATTCCTAATCCTGAAAGGAAAGCAGGCAAGGTGTGGAGGCAGAGGCGCATTCCCCGATGTAGGAAACGTCGTATTGATGTGATCGCAGAAGAAGAACAGACCGATACCCAGCCTGGCGCGTAGCAGCTCGACAGTGTTAGGACATATGTCTTCAAAAAGGAGTATGGAGCCTAGTGGCCCTTCGTACATCGGTGTGCCGCCGCACAGCCGTACGAAAAGTAAGGAGGGAGCGGGTGCTTCCATGATGCAGAGAAAGACCTTCCGGGGTGACATTTTCATCGTAACCAATCATGATCCCAAGTACTCGCCAACCGCCTGCATGAGACATCGGTGGTGGCTATGGCGTAAGGCCGGGCACACCTCCCTGCGAGACGAAACTAGTAAAGTCTCACTATTACATTGGAACCTTAAGACAATAATTTCAATATTATAAAAACAAAAACACAGACTGTGAAAATTAACAACATAATGTTTATTTAATGATTACGTGATGTGCTAGGGGGTAGTTCGATTGACTCAGGTGGTATTGTCAAAGTGTAACATGTGGTTTATTCTCGCGGCCTCTTGACATGTCGACCATAACCCAATCATCGTCTATCCATTCACCAGCCAGGAGCTTACAGGGACATTATGTCGGACACTACGAAGCTAGACGAGTCCATGTTGACTGAGTTCAAGAAAACATATACCAACAATGTACTCGTGACCAAACATTATGTGGACAAAACGCTGCAGATACTCAACGACAGCCAAACAGGTCTCTTGTCAAAACAGATCTTGCACACCCCAATCGCCTCACGAATGAAAACACTGGACTCGGCAATTGTCAGCCTCCAACGCCGCCAAGCGGCCCGTCACCGCCGTGCAGAGCTGAAGGAATGCCTGGAAGGACATAACGAGTCATGGAGGGAGTATTGGTACAAACGCGGCCAGGAACACACTGTCGATGATATTGGTGCGTTTAGCGGATTGCCAGAGATATATAGATCACTTCATGTCATTGGGGGTGTTCGTATATGCGTCTATCTCCCCTGGCGACATTGAGAGGGTCGTCGGTTTCCTCCACGATCACAGCGATATTGAAGTGGAACGCGTTGTGCCACCGGGCCGGAGAGCTGCGCAAGACATCCGCGAATTGGAGCAGTATCTTATCAGCAGAGACAACGACGCCTTCGAGCTGAAGCAGTGGAGGAACGACGGTAGAAACCCCGCCAAATATCTTGCAACTCACTTAATCGTGAAGTTCAGAGGTAGCGGCGATGGGCCGCAGGGAAACCCGGTGGTGGTGGAGATTTAGATTGCCACGGTTCTGATGCGTGCCTGGTCTCAAATCGAGCACGACATTGTCTACAAACCAAGCTCGGAAGTGCCGCAGAACGAGTGACTTGTACTAGAGCGAATGTTAGACATCTTCAACAATGTCGCCAAGACTGGCGAGAGTGCTCTGACTTTGCTGGAGGGTTACAGAAATCGGAAAGCACAGCAAAGACCGAAGCTCTGACTCTGCTGGAGAATTTCTGTGTATGTGCATGTTGGAGAGTTTCTAGGCCCTTCTGTATTTGTCCATTGCTGTATACTGTTGAGCGTTGCAATGCGAATAAACGCCTTATCAAAGTTGACAGGGTATCGAGTATTCGGCCACTGGTCTCCTTTCGAAAGTTATGCCGGGTGGTTATCCAATATATCGGAAGAACCCACCAAATGCCCCATCTGTAGATCAACCTTCAATAAAAATATCCCCACCGGGGATCGAACCTAGGGATCTTCTCCTCCGCGAGTCTAAGGATCTCCTCCGCGAACAAATCCACAATCTCCCGCCTATCCCGCGCCACCGCCAGATCCACCGGCGTCCGCAGCCGCTTATCCTCGAGCCGCGGGTCCAGCCGGACGTCGCGGCGCAGCATCTCGAAAGTATCCACAAGCTCGCGCACGCAGTCCCGCCGGCAGGAGTGGTCGTCGGTCTTGCGCGACGCGACCACGTGCAGCAGCGACGACCCCTCCTCATCGATGCAGTGCCAATCCGCCCCGGCGTTCCGGAAGATGGCGAGGACGGCGGCGTTCGTGTGTAGGACCACGTCCTCCTCCTCCTCCTCCTCCATGTCCTCCTTCTCTCCCCGTCTCCGTGCCCTCGCCCCAAACTCTCTTTCCCTCGGCTGCCATTCCGAGGCCATGAAGGCGTGCAGGGGCGTCTCGCGCCGCTGATTGCGCGCGTTGATGTCTTAAGCCCTTCTGGAGGAATATTAAGAACAGCTTTGAAGCTTGTAATGCGATGGACTTCCTGCCGGTCATATGCCGCGCGCATTGGTGTAGTGCAGTGTCCCCTTGCGGGTCTGGTTCATCTGGCGTGGCGCCGTGTTCAAGCAAGGTATTAATGGTGTAAAGCTGGAAAGACTGAAGAGCCAGTTGCAGGGGCGTGGCACCGGCCTTATCATGTAGATGAATGGCAGACGGCCCAGCACCAATGAGAGCAGCGAGAAGAATTTCGTGCGAGTCGTCAAACAGTTGCTTCATGGTGCAAAGCCAGTGCAATGCTGTCCTACCGGCTGCGTCGATTGCGTTCGGTTCGGCATCGCGTTCGAGGGCAAGAAAGCCAGCTTCCCAATGAACCCATTCTGTTCCATACTCGTAGATATGATCATGCGGCGAAACGGAGGGTATACACGCAGAGATGAGCAAACTCCGCTCATCTCTACCCTTTCGCTCCATATCTAGTCCTTCTAGTTCAAAGAATGGGCCTACGATCTCATGCTCTTCTATGATAGCCTGTAACAGCGTAGTGCCGTTTCTATAATCAAGAAAGGGGCTAGCACCATGACTGAGAAGTAATCTGATGACCGAAAGCTGATGCTCTTTCCAAAAAGGTCTTTCGATGCCCAGGTTAAATTGCCTCCGTGCAACATGGTGGAGGATGTAGTGTCGGACCATCCAGGGCATCTATTGTTGATGTGATGGCTTCATCCGACTCATCGGGGTAATCACCCGTATAATCGACCGAATAATCATCCGGATGACAGTTCCGATCACTGCATCGTGTATTCGGATTTACGCCGTGTGCTAGGAGAATTTCCACGAGCTTGCAATCTAAACCCTCCACAGCTCTAGATAGTTTTGTTTCACCGCGAAACACACTGTCGACATGAACGTTTCCCATATCAAGAACTGCCTCGACTGCCTCAACCCCTGAAGCCCAGTGGAAGCATCTATCCACCTCGATTGCAGGCACAAAGCGAAGGAATATGTCGATAAGATTGCGGTCGCCATGATGAAAGGCGAATTGCAACGGTGTTTGACCGTGGCCGTTTCGTCTAGGTTTCGGCTTCGAGAATAATGGGTTGGCCCTGCCTCGAGGAGCAGCTTGCTAACCTCGACTTGCCCTGCGCGAGAAGCATGGTGAAGAGGTGTCTGACCGTTGCTGTCATCGGACTCTGGGTTTACACCTTGTTCTAGCAGATGGCTAACAATGTCCACATATCCGATCTCTGCGGCATACGACAGTGGTGTTCGGCCGTCGCCATCAGGTTCATCAAACTTGACCTCCTCTATTTCAGACAGATGCTTGAGGTACTGTACCATCCCTTCAATAGCGACCAATTGCAAGACGTTGAACGCACCGCAGGGACGAATCCGCCTATTATAGTGACTAATCCTGCTGAAATTCAACATCAAGATTGCGAAGGCCGATTTTCCAGGCAGAAGGTAAGCATCGAGTGCAGCAAAGACGCGTCCCTCACCACCTACCTTTTCTATATGGTGAAATATATTAGTCGTATATTTCATTAAGGGTTGGCTCAGGGCCATGTCTTCCAAGAGGTCATCGCGCTGCTTGATCTTGATTCGCCTAATGTCGTAGTCCTCCTCCTCATCCTCCTGATCATCGAACGACGTATGCAGTTCAAGTCCATCAGCATCAGTCTCAGAGCCGGACTCTGCATCTGGTATACTCCTCCTTGTCCGACATGGATCGTCAAGGGTGATGTCAAGAAGTGGGCAGGCATCAAGGTACTGCAGAGATAGTTCCACGAGTATCGCATGCGCCGAGGTAGCGTCAAGTACAGGAACGGGGATGAAGATGAGCCACGAGCTTCGTAGTGGAGAAACTCGGTAAAAGAGTGGTGTATGACGCTGACGGATTCGTCTTCGAGAATTTCCAGCAGCCGGCCGCAGCTTGCCTTTACGAGCGCCTTTCCCTCCTTCAGGTCATCGGTGCTCTTCATGCGCGCAACGAGATAGCCGAGCTCGATGAGCCGCAGAGGCCATGTGGAATGCGTCACACACATCAATATGCGTGCCTGCTCTTCTTGGCTCACTCCGCTGCGCTTGGCGTGTTCCAGCAGCATAGCATCGTACACTTCCCTGAGATTTCTCGGAAGCCGTTCCAGACAGCCTGGCAATGTCTGCTCACTGATTCGGCCTTTCTGTAGGCCGTCCGTAAGGTTATCAGTCATTCACCTGGCATGCAAAAACAGCCCCTGGGCGCGTTCGCAGATGGTCTGCTTGACCAACTCCTCCTTCTCTGGACTCAAAGTACGTTCTAGAGTCGCCATCGATAGGCTGACATATTTTGCCACGCCAGGGTAGATTAGAGAAGGCTCTAACTTCAGCTGCGGCACCGCTAACCCACGCAAGGCATCTTCGATCTTGGGAATGGGCCGGCACGTCAGCAACACCCTGGCCTTAGAACCGTGGCGATCACCAACGCCGCATAGACAACTGATCACATCAAAATCTTCATCATCCATTTCATCTAGTGCATCCACAACAAAGCAGACTTTATCTGTGCGACATATCGCGTCTACAAGAGCATCCCACAAAGCACCATGCTCACTGCCATCCACTCCACACAACTTGCTGAGCACTTCCAGCTTGTCTAGCAAAGTGTCGCTCCGAGGGAGTAATTGCAAGGCGAAGTCGCGAACCAGATATTTGGCACTATGGTTCTTCTCGACTATTTGGCGGAAAAAGAAGAACAGGATTGGCGTATCGGGCTCTGATTGCTGTAGTTGGCGAATGGTACTGGCAGCGAAGACAGACTTGCCGCTACCAGCAACGCCCTTGATAGCCAAACAGGTTGGTTCGGCCGACCCAGACCAGATTCGAAAAGCCGGTGCCTCCCGCAACCAAGACCCAGTACCAGGTACGTGAGAATGTAAATGCTTCATGAGTTCATTGCCTGGTGAGAGATATTCTGTAGGCTGTAGCCATTTCTGAACGGCCGAGCTTCGCTCTGCTAGGGAGGGCTTTGAGGGGAAGGGCCGTAAGGGGACCGTATCGTAGGCAACGATTTCAAAATCATCCATGCCGGGCGCCTCTGTGGAGTTTCGCTTTGGGACTCCATTTGGAAACAAGATTGGGACTCAAGCTTTCAGGAGACGCTTCATTGCAGAATTACAGGAAACGATCTGGTATATATGAATTGCATGGTGGACATGGCGATGACTGCTCACCGGCGAGCTGTCAGCACATCTTTAGGCCCCAGCTATGGGGGTTTTGGCGGCATAATCATTTACCTAGGTAGGTAAGGCGTTAGCTTCCACCTACAGCTGCCCAAATACCCGTACCGGCCAAGCATGCCTTCCCGCTTACCCTTATCCGCTTTGTCTTGGGTCTTGCTTACTCCTTTCTCATATCCCCTCCCAGCCATCACCAGTTTGATTCGGCCAAGTTAGGAGGTGTGCATAATCTCAATTGATCTATTGCTAGGTGTCTCGTGGACAAGTAGAAGAGAGCGGAAAGAGCCAACAGATTGTGTGGCTTGCGGTTCACAGAAGCCGCCATGTACTTTAGCACAATACTGAGCTGCTTCCGTTTGATTGTTGTTGGCCATTGTTATAGTGTTGAGGTGGATTGTGAAGGGTCGGGTATCTTCAGCACAACAATCCCATCCATTCCGAATAGCCTCGTTACAATCACAAGCACTCGATCAGCGACGAGTATTCTCTCTACTCCAGCTTTTTGGATCCTCCTCTTTTTTGGAACTCCTTCAAAAGTTCGCTTGCAGAACTTACGACATTTATTTCCCAACCGAACTTGTCAATTGATTCCCAGCGCTTCCCAACCGCCGTGACTTGATCGCAGCCAAGTACCATCCTCTTGCAATCCAGCTTCTTAAGCGGGTCTATCTTGCTGTGCTTCCAAGAGCACGACGAAATCAGCGGAGATTTCTCTGTCTTACCTGAGCAGGCCGACCCTAGTCGACACCAGCTTTCATCGCCTGTCTTGTCGCTGTCCACAAGAATCACAATCTAGACTGACAAGGTATAGTGATTTTCTTCTTCTTCCCCGATTTCCCGGCAGAATTGTAGCAGTGATGTGAGAGCAAATGAATCAACTTTCTTTTGGAGAACATTGTTGCTGAGAGGACAGGCTTGCAGGCTCAGCTTCAAGATTCTCTTGGCTCTTCCACACCTAACCGAACTAGCGCCTGCACAAATCGTTCTACTTTCCTTAATGCAGAACTCCAACCTGCATAAACCAAGCGAGGGCATCATGTCTTCTCTGGCTGAAACGAGCAAGGCTATCCGTGGCAGAACTCGCAATCTGTCGATCAAGACTATCGCCTCTAGCAGCGGCTCTGTTCACTCAAGTGAAACAGACGACACCTTTTCGACGGGAAGCTTCGTCCATATCTCCAAACCATCTTCCGCTGCGGCGGAGCCTGGCTCGAATAAAATTGAGGCATTGCTGAATACGGACTGGCGAACCAACCATCGCCCGAGAGCCGACACATACGACCCTCCCAAGACCGCGGCTTTGCCAAGCCGAAGTTATCTCCCAAGCCTACACTGCGTGTTGATACATCGCGTGTAACTTGCGAAAGGATCAGAGATACACCTATCGACCCTAACTTTATCCTCTCAGCCCCTGCAACGAAGAAGGAGTTTGCACTCGCAGATGATACGGAGAATCAAAGTCCCGGCGAGACTTATGAGTTACAGACCAGCTCCGCCAGCTCTGGTAGCTCGTTTGGCGTCCACACCGATCTGTCTGATTTGATCTACGAGAATGCCAGCATCAGAGACTCTCTCAGTTTTCTTAGGCGGTCTGACAGCATCGGCTTCTCCCCGACGATCAAGGTCACACCAGCCGAATGCTTGGAGAGTAGCTTGCAGACGCCCGAGTTCCCTCTGGCCACAATGAAGAAGGTAGAGGAAGGACAAAAGTTCTTCACACAATCTTAGGAAAGCTTGGTGAAGTATCTGGACGTCCTATCCCATCGAGAATTTCCGAAGAAAGCCCCAAAGCTCGATGCTGAGCAGGCTGTCCTGCAAGATCCTGCAATCTGCAGCATGACGGTTGGCGGCAAGGAAAAGGTCAAATCTCCATTACGAAAGGCACCACCGGCAGAGCAGACTCGCTACAATGCTTTGATTGCAAAGCTCAATAAACGTGGCGCATCTGATCCGGCCGAAGACGTCGCTCTGTCACTCCATTCCATATCTCATGACCAGGCTGGCGGGCCCAGTGATGCTGCTTTCTTCAGAGCAGGGTCAACACTCAACCCCAAGGCCTCCGAGTTCACTCTGACAGAGTTCTCGAAGAAACATCCTGCAACGTTCAGCGAACCCAGCGCACCAAAAGTCGGCAGGCCTTCGGTATTGGATTTTTTCGAGTCGACCAAGGAGTCCTCTCAGATTCCCGACCTTAACCCCAAAGCCATCAATGATCTGCGTGCCTGGGGTCGTGTTTTCCTGGACTTGCTAGATGCAATTTCCCATGACGATGGGCAGAAGGAGAAGCTGATGAGCAGTCTAGGAGATGGGATCTTCCCTCCAGGACTCTTGCCACCGCCAGCTTTGCAGCCTCACTCGGCCAATCTGCAGCAGCCTCCTCCTGACTGGCCGATCTCCCAGAGTGCGCAGTTGTTCCCGGAAATCCAACCCTTTGCTGGGTATGAGAATTCCATGCCCATCGTCCCCACCGGGCTTTGCAATGACATCAATGCGTATCTACTTGCAGCTCGAGAGATGTTCCCCCAGACACAGGCCCTCGGTAATGCAAGAGAACATGCTGCAGTCATGCCGACTCCCATTGGGTTGCGAGCTCCTGTTGGATTGCAAAACCCCAGTGGACTGCAAACAAACTTGCAGCCCAGTGCTCCGTTTGTCCCCCAGCCTCACATGGCTCAATTCCCAATTAGCCAGGCGCCCACGCAAGCTGTGAACAGACCAGCACCCAACTTGCCACAGCAGTTAGGCTTGGCTGGTGTCCAAAACGACGGTGCACCGCGTGCAAACGCCTATTCCCATGGTTTCGGACCTACGCCCGTGTCCAAGCCTAAAGGACCTCCTCGGCCGGGCGACCCGAGGTGGTGCAAGCAGCAAATGATGTACGAGGCGTATCTCGAGTGGCAGCGAAGCACCGATACCGGCTACCACAAGAAGTGCAAGGATCGTCAGGCCAAGAGAGCTGAGCGACAGCGGGGTGGCAAAGACAGACAGACGAGCGAGGTAGAGAGACCTTCCAGCGAGGGAGCCATCGAGGCTTCGGCATAGCCTTTTTCTTCGTGCCGCCGTTCATTTTTGACACCAGCGAGCATTAAACAGGCGGGAGAAAGCATCGAAATTAAGTAAAAACATCGGTAGCATGGTGCCTGCCTGTTGGACTCGCAATTCGGAAATACCTCCCGGCATTGATTAGGCTACGGGAAGCAGGGTATGATGATGATGATGACAAGGCCACACATTTCACAGCAGACTTACCAACCTTGCATCTTCTGGTGGCTGGTGGCGATATCTTCAGTCACATTGGCGTACACGAACAGTTCTGTTATTGCCATTTTCATTAGTGCTCCCATATGAGTTAGGACAGGTTGGGCCTTTTCAGCGTTGGACTCTGATGTAATGATTGGTATCTGATCAGAGAGTCTGTCGTTTCTTTAGCCAATTCTGAATCCCCAATTCTATAGCATAGCTCGCAATCAACGAAGTTTTGATAGTGCAAGGAGTTGTCATGCATTGTGGTATTGCGTTCTTGAAGCGATTCGTATCTGGCGAATATGTATTGGCAGAAGGTTGAAACCCAAGCTCTTTCCATCCTCCCTTTGCATTTGCATTTTCCTTACGCCGAAGGTACAGTGCCATATCTAGAAATTACTGTGTTTAACACTGTGTTGGTGGCTTGTGTTTATGCCAGCAACAACATTCAGCATACAGCCCCACCATCAAATGTTCGTTCTCAAGTGACCTATGAGCTAGGTTCAACACATGCACCAATTAGAACCGAGCGACCGTGAGAAGGAGCCTTCCAGGTTGCGTCTAAAACATCAAGTGCCTTACTTACTGCGAGCAAGTTCGAGTCGCAGAGTTGAGTCTTTGTTTATTCTCTACTCGCAGGGGCAGGAGCGACGCAACTCAGATGGGAACCTGCTGCTACGCGGTGCTTCAGACTGCACCTTGAGACCTCCAACCCAAGACGAGGGTTGAGATCGTCTTCCTACCTACCACAAAGCCTCCATCTCAGTCCTTGGCTTCGTATTCTCATGCCAAATTTTGGTTAGAATACATAACCATCTCGTCCTTGGAACGGTGAAGCTACATCATTTGCCGGCCACATAGACTATCCGTCAACATGTCGACTCCAATGCGCCATGGTCCCTCGCAACAGGGCCGCACACCCTCGCAAATGCCGGGTGCTGCTCCAACCCCTCCCGTGTCTACTCCTTTCTCGGCCTCACAGACCCAGACTGCCTTTTCTCCCCCTCAGGCTCGCGTACGTCGCCGCAGCATGTTAAGAAGTCGCCTGCCACATCGTTCACGCTTAAGCAGCCGCCAACTAATGATGGAGCCTCGGCTATGAACTTTGATAGTCCCTCGGCCACTGCTGCCCTCGGTGCCCTTGGCATGAATAACCATCTTGATCTCCACCTTGAGAACCTCAGCATGGGGACCATGGGCCTTGGCAAGTCGGAAGAGGAGGCTCACAAGAGGAAGATGGACTTCATAATAGAGACAGTCAAGGTATGTTGTGACCAGCTTGCCTTCGCGTTCGCAGGGCCCCCAGGACTAACTATGCGCAGCGTGCCGCCAGACCCATGGTCAGCAATGAAGGTCTCGAGCGCCTTGCTAGGGAGATTGGCCTCGAGTGCCTCTGGGAGGACAACCCGGCCGGTGGCCCTCATTCCAAGACCTTGGTCATGGCAGGTTCGGGTCTTGCGCTCGAGATCATCATCACTAACCACGTCGTGGAAAACGTCTCACTCACATACCCCGAATGCTCCGAGAACGCCCAGAAGCATGTTGGCAAGGCGGCTGATATATTGCTGGAAGACCTGAAACTGGCCGAGGGGCAAAGCCCACTGACCAAAACACTTTTGGATTTCCAGCCCAACCTGGAGCGACTCGCAGCCCTAGACAAGCTCAGTGTCCTCCCTGGATTGAACTGCTACGATGCTGTTGCCGGATTGTACGAAAGCTTTCTGAAATTACACGAATGGGACATGCGAAAACTTCGAGATGATCATACCATCCCCGAGAAGAATTTATCGGACAAGCGACTTCAGATGTACGCACTCTGCCTCCGTCACGGAGTCCCCATGATGCATGTCCGGGGCAAGATTGGTTTGATGCTCGACTACTGGAAAACGCGAAGAAGACTGAAAAGCGTAGATGCCCACAAGAAGTTAATGGGAGTCTTCACCTGGGGAATGCTCATCGAGTGCGCGCCCAGGAATGATATGATGCACATCCCGGCCATCCGCGTCTCTGAAAATTGGATTTTGGATGAGGTTGAGAAGACGCAGAATCTGACGAGTGATGACATGCTGCTGCAACAAACAGCAGGCTACGTGCTGGACTGGCAGGAGCCAGAAATGTTATTTTTCCCAGGAGATGAGCCCAAAGCCGAAGCAGGCATGGGCGTACAAGCAGGTCCCAAAATCCCGGATGTTATCTTCACAGCGACGTTTGACCCGCCTGTTGTCGTTACGACGGCAGCTGCAGCTCATATCTACAATGTAGCTGGCATTCCTCTGCCCGAGTCGAGCGTTACGTTTGATGCTATTGTCTTCCCCGTTACCCCCGACAGTGGATACGACCCTAGTGAGCCACGCATCATCCGACGGGCCCAAGCAGTCACTACCGTCAATCCCAGCAGCCCGGGTGTCCTTTATCTTACAGGCACAAGAATACGCTTTTCATATACAAGCCGGTCTACGGTCAGGTGCTGAGTAAAGTGCCTGTTCAGCATCCCCGGCAACTTATGGCCATGATGCCAGTCCTTCGGCAGTTTGCGTTCCCTGTCTACTCTCCTGGCCAAGAGTTTCAAGGCCAAGCCAGCCTTTGACGAGATCGCTCCGGATGACGCGAATTGGAAGCCAACGCCCATTATACAAGATGATATCACAGGCTTAATGCCCAAGCTGCCCCTACCATCCATCACGCCGGATGTGAAGGCAAGCCTGCCGGTGGATATTACGCTGACAGCACATCCCATCCCCCAACTCTTGATTGTATTCCCCTTCAAATCTCGAACGGCTAATATCACTCTCGAGATTCGATTGGGGGGTTCGAGTCCACATTATTTCACACAATGACGTGTTCCAGGAGACGACGCATGATGGCACTCGAGGAGTAAGACTGGATAAGGTTGGGCCGAGATAAGCTTGAGGTTTGCGAGGATATTGGGAACTGGGTTGAGTTGATCAGAATGATGCTTGAGAAGGAGTAGAGAGAACTAGATATGTAGTATAGATCGACATGGTTTTCCTCCTTGGGGGAGGGGAAAAACCAACATTGATACCCCAGGTTTCCCCCGCTGGCGTCAAGACGGGTACCCTGGTTTTTTCACATTATGAGGGTCGAACAAGCTGGGTATCAACAGTAATTCAAATTAAACGAGGTTAGAAGCCACAGTCTTGAAAAAGCATCATGTCTTCCACGCAATTGCATTCATAGATTTGCTTTCCTTCGAGGCCATATACCCTAAAGGAGGTGCTGTTTCAATTCCCCTGGCGGGGCCAATGACAGGCAAAAGCGCCCCCAGCGCGGGTCCTGCCGACAAGCCGAGCGTCTTCTAAGCGCCGCCCAGATTGAGAGAAAGAATTGCCAACCAATGACTGCCATTGGCCCCCAACTTATTTCCAGTCTTAACAACCCGAATGAGCCCAGTGGCGCCAGCTGCTCAATTTAGCCATCCTGGCCAGCCTGGTACCCCTCGCACAAGAAAGCGTTCCTGATTGACCGGTCGGCTGGAGAAGGATGGCGTTGGTGTCAGGCGAATCGATGCGGCACTGCACTCCCTGCAGGAAGCCGAACTTGCTAAGTATGTACTGCCTGCAGTGCGGTGGCGTGGCCAGGAGAGTGCGACCTTTCCGCCCATGCAGGTGCAGGCTATCGGCTCGCCTACAATGAAGCAGGCCCTCCTCCCCTTTCCTAGTGAGCCGACAGTTCGGTCTTCATCCCTCTCGTTCCTTAGTTTGATTTCCACCTATGTTCGACCTTTTTGCGACTGCTGAACAAGTGTTGCGCATTGCACAAGCATCAATCCGTTTCTGGGAGCCATTCTGCAGGCTGAGATCGCCCAGCTGTGTAAGTGCGGGGTCCTTTCCTGGAGATCGATCGAATGCAGACCACGCATTCTGCTTACGCCCGCGCTCTGGTGGACGATGGCTAATCTGGAGTTGTAGCCATTCGTATAGAGATATCAGGGCCTCTAGAAGAGGCTCTAGTCTATTCATTGGCAGGTTTGCGCCAGACTTGAACGACAATGTCGGGTCAATTCTACCCTCGTATGTTCCCACTCGATGGCCCAAGACTACCTCGAATTTGCGATACTAACATCCAGCAGCTCCTCCTGGCACGGCTGTCTCAGGTGCAGGTATGGGTAACACAGCTTACCTACTGGCCGCTCAGCTCCTGACTAACAATGAACTCGTAGGCCAGCAGAAGAGCTATCCTCTTCCACCAACCTCGCCGCCGGCGAACCAGACCAAATTCTATCCTCCGCCGCCCGGCACCCCGAGCTTCGCGCCGCCGGGCGCGCAGCACTACCCGTCACCACCACCTCAGCAGCAGCAATCATATAACCCGCCGCCCCAACAAGCCTACCAGTCACCTCCACACCAGTCATACCCGCCGCCTCCCCAACAGAGCGGAACCCCTCAGCCGCCGTCACAATCGAGCACGCCCCTCTCCTACCCGCCGCCGCCCCAGGCTCAAGCCCTACCCAACTATGCTCAGCAACAGCAACACATGAACCTGCCTGTGCGCGATGGGAACGGCATGACACCACCGCCCGGCAAGCCGCCGGGATACGATGGGGCCTCCGAGGGCTACCCGCAAGAGAAGACGCATTCGACACAGGGCAGCAGCGTAGACCTCTCGCGCCGCGCCTCGGCCATGAGCTCGCAAGCTCCCCAGCAGCAACAGGGTGTGAACATGCATGCGGGCGCACCCCCGCCTGGCCAGTTCCAGGGCGCGCAGAGTACGACGGGCGACGACGTAGGCCAGTTTAACGGCGGGTCGTACCGAATCAGCCACCGAGACAGCAACAGCATTATCACGCTGCAGCTGGCCATGGGCTGCCCGCTGGACGCGAAGCCCGGCGTGCTCATCGCCATGTCGCCCACGGTCACGCTCAAGGGCGAGTACAAGTTCAACCTCAAGCGCATGATCGCGGGCGGCGAGATCGGCCACTCGACCTTCATCGGCCCCGGCGAGGTGCTGTTCGCGCCCGGGATGCTGGGCGACATGACGACGATCCGCCTGCACGGCGACGAGTCGTGGAGCGTCGCCAAGGACGCCTACGTCGCCAGCACCCAGGGCGTGGTGAAGGACTACAAGCGCCAGGGGCTGGGCAAGGCCATGTTCTCGGGCGAGGGCTCTGGGTCTACAAGATCACGGGTGTGGGCCTGCTGTGGATCACGTCCTTCGGCGCCATCATCCGCAAGGACCTCGCCGATGGCGAGAAGTACATTGTCGACAACGGGCACCTGGTCGCCTGGAATACGAAATACATCATGGAGCGCGTTGCGTCCGGCGGCATCATGGCCGGCTTCGCCAGCGGGGAGGGGTTGGTGTGCAAGTTCACGGGGCCTGGGACGGTCTTCCTTCAGACAAGGAACCCGGTAAGTATTTCTCCGGGAACTCATACTTGGTGTTTATCTGTATGCGTACTTCTTACTAATGTGTTTTTTGTTTTACAGCGAGCATTTAGCGCTTATATGACGGGCAATGCCGCGCCACCTTAGAGGGGAAGCAACCACAGACGAAGTTCTGTCCCGACTGGACCGCCGTGACATCGGTAACTTCAAATTGATTTCTGTCCCTATCCCTACAGGACCGTGAAAGTGTATTCCTTAGCTCCTTGGTGTGTATCGGTCACGCTGCTCTTTTATCCCCTGTCTAGGCTTAGCAGGCGAGTTTCATGGTTTACGGTGTTGTTTTTCTTCTTTGAAAAATTGGAATCAAATACCTTAGCATCGAATTCAATAGATAACATCCTTATGATTGTGTTCATGTTGCGGTACTATCAGACTCCTTGTTAGGCCGGCGCTTTACCTACCAACCAACTTCAAGTTTCCTCTAATCTGGGTATATATCTCACCAGCCTGCCTAGTCCGATTTGGACTTATCCGATTTGCTGTAGCCCTGCCGCAGGCTCTGGTAATCCAGCGCCTCCACCGCCCAGATGGTCTGCGCGCTCACGAGCAGGAGCTCCTCGAGCCCGCCCGTAAGGCCCTCTCGGACCATGATCTCGCCGCCCTTCTTGGCGTTCAGCCCGCCACCGCTGAGCAGCCGCGCGTAGACCTTGTCCTCCTGCCCCTCCGGCACGCACTTGTAGATGGTCGTGCCGTACTTGGCCATGTCCTTGCGCCACACGTACTCGACGACGCGTCCGTCGTCGTCGCCGGACCCGACCGCGGTGCTGAAGCGCCAGTCGCTGCGGTGCAGGAAGTTCTTGTCGCGGTGCAGCTTGATCCCTTCCGAAGGAGTGGAAGTGGTAGTAGTGGTAAAAGGATCCCCCAGCCCGATGACGCAGTGCCGCCACCGCAACAGCTCCAGCTTGCCCACGCCGCGACGGGGCCGTCCTTGGCCGAGGTCGCTTGCCGCCGCAGCAGCATCTGCGGCCGGCCGGCGCGGGCTAGGATGTCGGACTGCATGTACCACTCGGCCGTCGGCGCGTCTTGGCGCTTGCCGCGGTGCAGCAGCGTCGAGAGGCGCGAGGTGGTGTAGTACATGTTGTACTTCCGGAGGCGTACGTTATCGCCGTCGCCGCCGGCAGAGAGGAGGGGGCTGTCCGTGTTGGTGGTGTAGGTGGTGTCGACGGAGGGCCGGGCGTCGGTTGTGGTGGAGGGGGGGCGGCGGCTTCGGCGCGGGCTACGGCGGCGGTGAGGGCGGCGCGCTCTTCTTCTTCGGTGTAGGGGGGCGCATCGTCTGCTGTCACTTGGGGTTGTTGTGGTTGTTGTGTGGTGGTCGACATGGTCCTTTAGGCCAAAGGGGGTTGGGTAAGTAGATGGGAGTCGCAGATGCAAGTTTGTGTATGTAATTGTGACAGCCGCTCTTTAATCTTGCCCTTTTAATTTTATTAGAAAATGTGAATAGAGGTAGATGATGAAATAGATGGTTTAATCGCTTCACGCGAGGCAGAACGAAACCAGCTTCTTATATAAGTATGTTCTCTATTCAGCTGCCTGCATATTTGCTTACATCTGCTGTAACTGAACTGCATAACTACCCTCTTATAATCCATTTTAGTGGTGGCTGAGCCTCTATGATAGCATACCGGTAGACACAGACGGACCCAAACTCTGTGACTACTATTATTAAACCCCGGCAGTGGGGCTCCGGCGCACATGTATACGTCGTATAGAGATTGTCAAGTGCTATCACCCGACTTGGAGGATAGCGGGCCCTGCCAGCGACAACGTTCCCGGTCGCTGGTGGAGACTAGAGTAGGTCTTGTCCGCCGAACTGCCATCCGTTGTCTTCCCGTCCTTATTAGCCGTTGGGCAGTCTGGCGTACATTAGTACATAACCTACGGTGGGCTGGCTCAACTGGCAGACTAATAAGCCCTAAGTACAGTAAGCAGTGCTTTTTGATGATTATGCGCCACCCGTATACGTGAATAAGAGGCCGCTTAGCCAAAAGGAGAAAAACAAAGTAGCCAAGTAACAGGCTGCTGCGGAGAGTGACAAAAGTCATGTGAGGCTTTTTGATAACCACGATCGCCCGAACCGGCGCCATGCTGTACGAAGTTGCTCTTACGACAGACTGATGACGCTCTTCTTAGGTTCCTCTTATTATGGCTGAATACCAAATGCGACTAGTATACACCGAGTGACCATCATCTCTTCCAACGACGACCCTTGCGTCCTAGGAAACAGCAACCGTCACCTGGCAATTCGCGAGCCGGTAGAGAATAAAGGTCGCCCCCCTCGCATCGAGTGCGGTTGAATCCCATCTCGAGATGGTTTCACATTCACGCACATCGTTTGTTTGCCCCGGTAAGGCCGACTGAGCAGCCTGTGTCGGCATTGGTTAAGACCACGTAGAAACCCATGTGAACCCGGGCCTCCTTATGTTCTCACCCATTATGCTGCTTGGCACAAGTAGCCGGCTGACTGGGAGGTATGGTTGGGAAGAAAGGATGGTTCAAAAAAGATAAAGAGTAGGAAAGAACGGCAAAAAGCTCAGCCTACGAAAACCCCCCGGGTAGGGTTTTACTTGACCCTTTCGTTTTACGCTGCGCAGGTTCGTCAGCCTGCGCGTCAACCAAGTCGGCCAGCAGGCACAGTCTGGAGGGTCGGACACTGACTGCTGCAGTTATTAGGTACTATACATGTACCAGTGCATGTGTATGTGTGTCGCCCAGCTTTATTGAGTGGTAGGTATCCCAGCAACGACGTCGGGTGCAGCTGCCCAACCAACCTAGGTTGGAAGATCTCATAATCACCCCAATCGGGCCTGTGTTATAGGAATCCCCTATGCCTCCTAGTACTGTAGCTTTGCACGCATTCGCCGATAATCCTCCTGCTTCACCGGTTCGTACTTGGGTGGGTTGCCGGGACCCGCGCATCGCGGTATGCACTCAATGACTGCGTCCGCATACGGGCTGACAAAGTATGGAATCGAGTATCTTTCCCGCGTCATCTGTTGTACGGCTTCTGTTCGGGAGCTGTCCACGGGGGGTACGGTGACACGGTGGAGTGTAGACTTCAGATAATCTGATGTAGATCAATGTATCAGTGAGATCACTCGAGGGTATGAACCGCAGCAACCAAATGAGTGCTTCAATCTTACCATTACTCCAGCGCATCAACAAATCGCCAACATTCATCACCAGTGCGTTCTTGACGGGTGTCGCGTCCATGAAGGTCCCTGGGCTGTTTGGGTGCTCAACTTGCAGCCCTCCGCATTCATCCTGGAAAAGGAGAGTGATAGTGCCCCAATCTGAATGCGCCGGCATCCGCGCGACCGCGTCACTGGACAGCTTCTCGGTCTCGACAGATGGGTAATGGAGAAGACGCAGCTGGTTACCATGGCCATCGTGATACCGCAGAAAGTACTGGTCGTCCTCCAACCCAATCCCCAAGGCCAGCGCACATAGCAAGTCCTTGCTAGTATCGAAACATGCCCAATAGAAGGCAGTCATGAAGTCGCGAAAGCCGGGTAACACTTCATCGGGTAGCCAGACGTTGGGCTGCGATTTGAGCTCTTCGCTGCCGATCTCATAGCTCTCCTGCCAATGGGTTGAATTGAGCATCAAATTCATATTCGCATTGAGAAAAGGGTTTTTTTCTTACCTTACAGTCAGTCACCTTTCGCAATTCGGCATCGGCAGCACCAGCGTCCTCTCCTTCTTTGTGGATGTATTGCGAGACCTTTTCCAGCCCGGGCCATGAGTATCCACGGTGAACGTAAGGACCGGGTGGATGAGGCGCGAGCATCTTCTTCTCTTCAGGCAAATCGAAGAGTCGCTTGGACCAGTCCAATGACTGTTGCAGGAGGCTATCGTGGACTCCATGGTTCACGATATAGACGAAGCCGACTCGGCGACATGCTTCGGTCAATTCCTTGGCAATTTGTTTCCTGTCGGCGATTGACCCATTGCTCCAGTTCTGGAAATCAACGATAGGTATCGTAGTAGAATTGGCAGTGTCGGCCATTTGGAATGTGTAGACAAACGACTTCAACAAGCTTCAGTATATTGTTCACGGCAGATCGGCAGAATAATCGTTGAATAGAGAGCTGATGGTGATGAAAGACTGGATGGTTTAAGCGTTATGATGTAAGTGCAACCCCGATCGACCAGATATTGCCCCGCACATGTTCCGATACCAACTTCCTCCCATCCGGAGCTCTTACCCGGGGGTGCCTTATCAACCTGCAAGCATTCTCGCTAGCCCTATCAGATAAGTCTGGTCGCCGGGCTTACACCGACATCAGTTCGGGAGAAAAGGACTTATACGATCCAGTGTGCCGATGGGCGATATATGATTGCCTCAAATCACTATGTGGCTAGCTACTGTGTGAAAGCTCAATCCGCCCTCGAATAAACGGAAATGGAGCAACAGAAGATACGGAGCCGAGTGTCAAGATGGGCGAAAAGGTTGGAATGTCCAGTGGACGAGGACGCCAATTATAGAAACACCTTCTGGTGTAACCGAGACCTGATCCCGATCCCCGAGGACCGGCGGACTTGGACTTGGCAAGGCTTTGCAGGATACTGGGTGATTTGCGGGTGAGGCTCGCTTCAGCCCCTTTCTCATTGAAGGAAAAACACTAGAGTTGAAAAAACGCTAACTAGCCGGCTCTGCGTACAGCATCAACACCTCTGCGTGGACGGCAGGAGCTTCTTTATTGGCGCTCGGTCTGAGCGCAACGCAAGCGATAGGGTGCGTAGTCGGTGTGGCTCTGATAGCGGCATTGGTCGCCGTACTTGCCGGCTGGCCTGGAAGCCACTTATACCTCGGCTTCACGGTGCTGTCTCGGGCATCATGGGGCATGCGTGGGGGGTTCTGGCCCGTCTTGAACCGGATCATGACCGCCTGCGTCTGGATGGGCATCCAAACCTACTGGGGCGGCCAAGGTAATAATGACGGAGTTTCCCTTTCGCTCCCTCACGTCCTTTGGGCAACGCAGGGCAAACGTTAACCACCTTTACTTGTAGCCGTCAAGATAATACTACGCGCCATCATCGGGGTTCCGTTTGTCACCTTACGGAACAACTTCCCAGCATCGGCAAATACAAAAACGGCTTCCTTGATTTCATTCTTCGTTTTCATCGTCGTATTTCTACCTCTGCCCATGATCCCGCCTGAGAAGCTGCAGCTGCCCTTCCGAATCACTTTCGTGATGATAACGGCGACCCTGTTCGGCATGTTGGGCTGGTCGGTGCACGCTGCCGGCGGCGCCGGCGCACTGATGAGCACGCCATCCACCCTCTCCGGATCCGCGCTGAGATGGAAGGCGGTCTACGGGCTGCAGTCCTTCCTCGGCGCACAAGCGTCCGGTTGCCTCGGTCAGTCCGACTGGACCCGCTACGCGCGCCATCCGAACTCGGCCCTGTTCGGGCAGGCCGTGACGGCGCCCCTCTTCATCGTCGTCACGGCGGTCTGCGGCATCATCATCACGAGCGCGGCGGCCACCATCTACGACGGCGAGTACATCTGGAACCCGCTGGAGCTGCTGTTGACGATCCAGGACCGCCGCTCCCTATCAGCCGCCGCCCGCGCGGGCACCTTCTTCGCGGGACTGGGCTTCCTGACGGACCAGCTGGCCCTGTGCCAGATGCTGAACGGCGTCAGCACGGGCATGGACATGGCGGCGCTGTGCCCCAAGTGGATCAACATCCGCCGCGGCTGCTACGTCCTGACGGTTATCGCCGTCGCCATCCTGCCGTGGAACTACGTGACCGACCCTGGGACCTTCATCACCGTCCTCAGCGGCTGGAGCGTCTTCATCAGCCCCATGACGGGTATTGTCGTCAGCGACTACTTCCTCGTGCGGAGGGGCGAGTACCACATCGGGGATCTGTATCTCGGCGACAGCAGGAGTGCCTATTGGTACACCGGGGGGTTCAACTTTCGCGCATTCGCGGCTTGGGCTCTGGGGACTGGTCCGCTGTTACGTAAGTTGGAATCTTCTCATAATCTACCTTTCAACTTTGAATGTAGGGAATTGGATTATTACTGATGCTGATGAAAATGTTGCATGTGTAGCCGGCTTCGTGCGCGCTATCCAGGCCGTGTCTTCTGACAATGGTTGGGATCACTTGTATCAGATATCCTACATCTATGGCTTCACCGCGTCGCTAGCGATATACGCCTTTTTGTTTGCCCTCTTCCCACAGGAACGCCAGCGTGGCACTTCCCCGTTCATGCTTGAGCTGCATGCCGAAATGATTGAGAGTGAGATTAGGGCGAGCGACCCAGAGAATCAGGGTGAGAAACATTTGAAATATTCATTATGATCTGGGAGGAATGTAGGTAGTCTTAGATATATGATATCTGCTACGGCCAATCACAATCAAGGGCCATTCCTCCGACGTAAACGCTTCGTCCGTGTTGCTTTCGGTGGACGATAGTTGAAACTCCTGGCCCGCTATAAAGAAAATGGTTCGAAATGCATGCTAGGGACGTAATAAGAGAACAAGTGAAAGCCCTCATCGGTGATAGTCAGAATACGTGTTCCCAATCAGTCTCAACCCTCCTCCTTCTCCACGATGAAAAACGAGTTCATCTCGGCATCGCAGTCCGCCTGCCCCGCCGGGACGAACGCCCCGGCCCACTGCTCCCGGACGACCAGCCCGCCCTTCTCCTCCAGCAGCGCCCGCCACCCGGCCCGCGTGAACAGGTAGAGGAAGCAGTCGTCCCCCATGAACCGGAACGGGATCCCGCGCGCGAACCGGCCGTCCGCGTCGTACATCTCGGGCCGCGTCCCGGGCACGACGTCCTCGGCCGCCACCATCATCAGCAGCGCCGCGCCGCCGGGCGCCAGCCAGCCGCGCCACCGCGACACCAGGGTCTCCATCTGCTCACGTGCGAGCTCGTAGAAGCTCGAGGTGGCGACGATGCCGCCGAACAATTCTTGGTCCGTCTCGTCAGTGGCAGGGGCCGGGGGCACCCAGTCTAGCAGGTGCGCGCACTCAAAGGTACCACTCGGCACCGCGGTGCGGCTGAGCCCCACCATGGTCTCGGAGAAGTCGACGCCGTGCACGTGGAAGCCGCGGGCCGCCAGCGTGTGGGCGACGGGCCGGCCCGTGCCGCAGCCCAGGTCCAAGACGCGGCAGCCGGGGCGCAGGCGGGCGGCGAACTTGTCGACGGCCTTGAGCAGGCCCGCGTTGTGGCCGTAGATGGTCTCGTAGTCGAGGCCCTTGGTGTCGAAGAATTCCTTGGTCGGCACGTTGGGCGGGGCGGCGTGGTGCGGCGGCGGCTCCGGCTGTTCGGGGCCGCCCGATGATGATGGCGCATGTTGCGCGGCGGGGATAGTAGGGGCGGACATGGAATGTTCAGATGGAATACCAGACTAATCGGGGGAAATACCCGAGAATTGGTACCAGTACCTCGTAATTGTCTATTTTCAGCGTGCGTTTTGGGGGACAGCAATGGGACTGCTATTTGCTTCTGGAAATTGGGTTGTTGAGCGAGCTATGCCGGATTACTTATGCAGGTCTGACTGGGTGCGATACGACACATGCATGTGATGTGATACAGGCCAACGAGTGATGGTGATGGTGGTGATCATAGCCGACCAATTGTCATCTTACGTCCGGCACAATTCCCCCCTTTCTACGCCAAGACCCGACTTAGATATTACTGGAGCAGAGATTGATGGTGTTTTTGTATTGAAGAAGTCAGTATCTTCCAGAGTTGAAGAGTGTCGTGTCGTGCAATGTTTCCCCTCCCCCGCCAGCAACGTGGGATCAATAGCGTTTGTAACCCCTTGTTTTATCTGCCGCTGTGTTGCATTAAACCCCAGGATGATATCCTAATCACGACATCGATGACGCAGATGCGGGGGATCATCTCAGCATCATGCAACTCGACTCTCGAGCAGTGATAAATTTGGTTAACCCGCGGAGCGTGACAGAATTCGTTCTTGAATCTCTCTAATCTTATGTCGAAAATCGATTGATGCGAGATGGCATTTGGAAAAGCATTGGCAGTCGCTGCTATCGTCGCGGTAACACTCGTCGTGTTGCTTCGAACGGAACATGACTACGCTTCCACCAAGATCTTCAGTCTGAAAAAGGGGGACATTCCCCAGCTTGGGCTAGGGACTTGGCTATCTGACCGTGACGAGGTAATAATACAACCTCCAGGGTTCTGATCAATCTAGCAGAGCCAAGCTAATGTAATATGACAATGACAGGTTGCTCATGCCGTCGAATATGCATTGGACAATGGTTACGATCATATCGATGCAGCTCTTATCTATAGTCAGTTCACTCACAAGGCGACTTTGACAGCTAATAGGATATGGCAACTGACAACTCGCAGGAAACGAAGACCAAACGGGCAAAGGCATCAAGGCGTCCGGGTTAGATCGCTCCAAGATCTGGGTCACCTCCAAGCTGTGGAACTCAGACCATCGCAAAGACAAGGCAGAAGCCGCCATCCAGAAGTCCATCGCCGACTTGGGCGTCGACTTCCTGGACCTGTACCTGATGCACTGGCCCGTCGCCTTCGTGCCCGACGAGGGCACGCGCCTGGACGAGGGCACCTCCTTCGTGGACACGTGGCGCACCATGGAGGACCTGGTGCGCAAGAACTACACGCGCCACATCGGCGTCAGCAACTTCGCGCGCGCCGACGTGCAGGCCATCCTGGACGTGTGCGCCATCTGCCCCTACGCGCACGAGTTCGAGACGCACCCGTACCTGCAGCAGCAGGCGTTCGTGGACTGGCACCGCGCCGTCGGCGTCGAGGTCATCGCGTACTCGCCCCTCGCCAACACGAATCCGACGTACCGCGACAAGAAGGGCGGCCTCGTCGGGCCCATCTTCGAGGACCCCTTCTGGACGGCGCTGGCGGCGGCCAAGAACGCGACCGTGGCCCAGGCGGTCCTGGCCTGGGGCGTGCGGCGTGGCACCGTCGTGATCCCCAAAAGTGAGAGCGAGAAGCACATCGACGAGAACCGCGGCGCTTTGGAAATCGAATTCTCCAAGGAGGATATGGAGGCGGTCGCCAAGCAGGACAAGAAGGTGCGGATGAACGACCCGGGCAAGAGCTGGGGCGTCGAGCTGTTCTCGGACCTCGATGACCCGACTGAGCTTGATGGCGATGATAATGAGTTGTGAGATGGTGATCCTAGTGATCATTGTGATGGCTTTATGGTAATGTCCGGATAGGTGCGGACTAGAAGCCTGCGTTCGGGGTAACCTTCAACAAACTTGGACGCATGCGAGTAAACGACGGTTCTCATGGAGATTATGAGCAGAGCGAAGTTTACCTGATGATCCAAACACACACATGTAGCTAGTCAGCATGAAAAATAAGACACACAGATACAGTCTCTTCCCCGTCCTCGGTCAGTCACACGCACACACAGGCAGAGAGTTGGTCTTTCTCTGCCTTCCCCTCAAGTTTCTCTCACAGCGACTCCCCGTGAATGTATGCATTTATGTAATCAAGGAACCAATAAATACTCATCGAATAATATCAAATAGTACAGAAGTGCTCCTTTTAGAAGTAGTCCCGCTCGTTATAGGTAGTTTGGAAGCTCCATTGACCCGCGTGAGGTGCTGTGAATACACCACCGACCCAAAGCTTGACTCGTAAAAAAGCCGAAACCTTCACTTGAATTGATAGCAGGCAATAAGGTGATCGCCGAACATACACAGGCTTCCCCTCGACCAAAGGCTCGTTTAGCTTAATGGTAAAGCGCGTTTATTTCTGAGAAGTAGTAAAAGGGATACCGGTTCGAGTCCGGTAGCGAGCATGTTACATATTTCACTTTTTCATATAATGCTCTTTTGGGCCTTGTAATTAGAATGAGCACAATTTAAAACACTTAACAAGGAACAATTGGAGGGCAAGTCTAGTGAGCATCGGCTGATGCCAGAAGTAGTGATAGCCCTTAGAATATCACTACTCGAGCACCCATCAGTCCTCATCGCTAGGCGCGAGGACTCATCGCTAGGCGCGAGGAGTAATAAGAGAGGCGCACGGGCGGCATGTTCAGGCACGGCGAGCCAGCAGTGCAAAGAGCGAGTTGCACGGCGACGGGCCTCGTGGGTTGCACCATCGAAGGGAAAGCGACAGACGAGGCACCTTCGCGCGATTCACGACTGGTGCGGCAGAGTTGGACTAGGCCGCCCAGGTCGACGTGGCTGAGGATCTCGAGCTGGAGTTTCGTGGGGAGCGCGGTCAAGCGGAAGGCGGATAGCGGTGGACCGCCAGTGCTCGGGGTAGTAGTGATCGCCGTATGCGCTCTATTGCTGCGTGGCTTGGGTTTGAGACTGTATGTTGTACCCTTTTCTACGTTGGTGTCACCCATTGCGGATAGGCATTAATAACCCCCCAAGTGCCTTCTTGCTTACTTATTTCCTATAGCTTTCATAAAGTGTGACTGTCACCCTCGAGACAAATAGCCAGGCATATGGCATCAAAGTTAGACTGACCCAAAAGAGTCGTTCATCGTGTAGCTCAGCGATGATTCTTTCAGGCCATGATAATCTTTCAAGATAAATGACCGTTTACGGTAGTATCTTGAATGCTCAGATAAGCCAAGCCCAGTCGATCCAGTCCCCGGACTTCAATTGCATAATACGCCAACGCGATATACATATCAAAAAAGAACCATGGCATAAATAAACGGGATAGGTCCTAATAACACAGACCTGGCCGACTGCAATGCCTACCTGGTTGAAGTTTTCCCCACCGGCTCGGGAGGCCAGCCGCTCCCGTGCAGATCGACCAGTTCAGAAAGAACAGTTATCCTTGATCTTCCCCTAGCAATAGTACAACCTCGGTAAGGAACACCTAACGGTTTGTGTTTAAATACCTAACCCGGTCATCCGAAGCCCGAGCTAGACACCTCATAGATGGTGGTCTCTTTTCAGGTATAGGCTAGCTCGAATTCACAGCCTGGACTCAGCCCAACCCCGACAGAGCCAACTGGGGGTCCATGAATGAGGCTGCCTAGCGGAACCCCCCCGAAGCCTAACGAAATAGCCCCAAAGCTGCCGATGTAATGATATTGTGGTGCTGTAGGCCATGTGACGAGTCTGACAGCGATATGGGACAGAGTATCCAGATCGCTGGCATTGAGACCATGTGACTGTTCATTTTTGCAAGTTAGCCCTGAATACCAGGTAGGACATAGTTCACCGAGGCAGGAGTCGAGTTAGAGACCGCATTTGGCACTGGGGTAGGTCTGCCTGGTAGGCAATCACTATAAGCATTGCAAGAAGTGAAACGACAAACGCAAAGAGTCGTGCTGGACTGACCACTGATATCAAGCGCAGCTCTAAACAGCTTTTTCGTTCGAGATCCAATGAAGGTCTCTAAATTGGCCCACGTCATGAGCCCCCAAGACAGACTTTTAAGGCTGTGTCTTGAAACGTATGTAAGGCGTGGAAAGCAAAAGAAAGCCAAAAGGAAGTAGAAGAAGAAAATAATAAAAAGCCACCTGCTTAAGGTTCAGGGTCGATAGGCATACCCGGACTACTAATCCCATGAATGAGACATTCTCTCAGACATTCTCAGATCTGCTTTTCACGATGGATTGTAGTCTTAGGGCATGCCCCTTTTCTTCTTCCTCTGGGCTTGGATGACTGCAGTGTTTCATTGGCACCATAAAAGTAAGCAAGCATTATCTTCCTATGTATGTCTCCACCTGCCCGCCGACGGGATCGCGCCGCAACGCCACACCCAGCGGCAGTTGGAGTCTTGGAGACAGTAAGTATCCTGACCTCAGAAGTCAAGTCCGTAGAGAAGGATGCTTTCCCCCTGATGGAAACCCCGCACGCTCTTGTTGATCTTCCACTCTTTCTGTGAGATAAATATATAGTATACAGCAGTGTTGCATTTGCCCAGAGGACCGACGCGTGTCCAGTCCCTCCAGAGGGAAAGATGTAATATCATGTTTGTCTTAAGAGGCGACTCTTCCCGCTCCCCGCACAGCAAGTCAGACCACGGTCCTCTTCAAAGCTTGAGATCTACGCGTCTTTGAGACCCAATATGGATTTGATGCCCGTGTGATGTGATCTCGCGAGTGTACTCGCGTTCACACCGCTGCATGTCACAACCACGTCGTTGGCCCGTAATGGTCAACATCGATTATCCTGAGTTATCTGCAACAAGATGATCAGCAATGTGTAACAGTGATGGTTTATAGTATAAAGACCAAACAGGCCATTTCCGTAATCTGGATGGTTCCGTTTGCCTTTAGCGTGACTGTAGGTTTTACGACTGATATTGCGAGATGTTGAAAAAAGCTCCGTATCAATTGCCCAGCCGACCACCGTCTCTTGGTACCATCACTGGGTATCAAGCCGCAGCCGCTATGGCTTCCGAACCACTTGAACGTGCACATTCCCATGACTGTAAGTCCGGAACCGAATGCCACCTTGGAATTGTCACTAACCCCCAGCAGTAGAGCTTGGAGCAACTGAGGCGATACAGCGCCATGCAACACGTTCCGTCATAGCCCACAAGCCCGTATCACAGCGCAAGCTTGATTTCGAGAGGAAGCGGCCCCGCTGGCTGCGAGAGTGCCTGGCCGAAGCAACAGGCGTCTTCTTGTACGTCTTCCCGGGCGTGGCTGCGACCGCCAGCTTCCTGACGAATGTCGCACATCCACTGGGCGTGTCTCCCTTCGGAGGCTTGTTCCAAGTCGGCTGTGCATACGCCGTGGGCATCGCATTCGCCATCATCACTTGCGCGCCGACCTCGGGCGGCCACTTTCACCCTGCCATCACGCTATGCTTCGCCTTCTGGCAGGGCTTTCCATGGAAGAAAGTGCCGTACTACATTGTCTCCCAGGTGTTGGGGGCTTTCGTGGCTGGACTTGTCATGATGGGCATGTATTGGCCGCAAATACAAGCCATGAAGCAAGCGTTCATCGCCCAAGGCAAACCAGTGGTTGGCAATGGGACTCCTGCCAGTATCCTCTGCTCGTTTCCGAATCCAGACCAGACAAACCTAGGATTCGTCTTCATGACAGAGTTTTTCGTCGATTTCTTTATTGGGCTGATAATCTGGGCGTGCATTGATCCAGCCAACCCTTTTATCACTCCAGCCACTGTCCCATTCACGATCGGTCTGGGTTATGCGGCCATGATCTGGGGGTTTGCCGACATCACCATTGCGGCAAACATGGCGAGAGACTTGGGCACAAGGATGGTGGCGGCCATCTTCTTCGGCCGGGAGGCTTTCACATATATGAACTACAGCCCCATCGCCATCCTTGTGAACATTCCTGCGACTTTTTGCGCCACGGCTCTCTACGAGCTCCTCATGTGCGACAGTCTGAGCAGCATCAGCAAAGGACACGCTGTACATGAGAATGGCGAAGAAGGATTGCTAAGACACTTCAGCAAATCCGGATCAATGGATGAAGAAACGATGAGATTGCAGGCTACCAGACGCCAGGAGATAGGCAAAACGGGCTAATTTCTCTGGGATGTTCCCTATGGGAGTGGGCATCCGTAGCGATGCATTGCAAAAAATATGAGGCTTATGTCCGTTAGGAAGTTTTCAGTTGATGATATTGTCGTTGTACACAACCCCTCTCCAAACCTCACTTCGACTTATAATGACAGTCTCAATGAACCTTCACTACTTGTAGAATAAGACCAGTGGTTTGACCGTTAGGTAAGTCCTGTTTCCCGAACGAACCGAATAGTGGCAACGGTTCAAGTCGCGTTGGCCACTTTGGTTAGGTAGCTGATAATTGATAGTTGTCATTGTGGTGGCTGGCAGCAGTCAGTACTTAAGTAGTAACTGGCGGTACCACTTGCCAACAAATCGCTGAGATGCTGGGATCCGGAGCAGAGGAGCCGCGGAGTGCTACTCATAAACACCACTGGTGTAAGCATTGGAACAATACCAGTTCAGCAATGATTGCCATTTCGTCGCCGCTGCTGGGATCCTGCTGAGTGTCCCAATATTGAAAATCCTCAGATATGCACTACTCGCCCACCAGCTCGATAGACAGAGATAAGATGAGTCGCCATACTCGGCGCTCCAGAGCGGAGGTAGCCAGCGCAGCCGGATGAAGGCATAGCTAGCACAATGCTCGGAAGACCCGCCGGGTCGGAGATTTGCGTCAAACCAAGATCGAACCCATCATCACATTACCGGGGTAGTGTATAACCTAGCCATCTCTACCACCGGGCTGCCTCCAACGGACAGTGAAACGCGGGTATGTGACGGACTGGAGAGTGCCGCGGAAGCATCGCCAAGCTTTGCTGGCTGTTTGGTGAGCAGACTATACTGTGATCCGGGATCATGCCAAGCTGTAGCGTGAAACATTCTTATCGGGACGTCCCTAGGTTCTATTACTAGACCCTTGATATGTAGCCTTGGCAGGCAGGGCAGGGCAGGTATAGCATTTCGGATGGCCTTGCTTGCTACCTATTCCGTGCTGCCCAACACCAGGGATTTGCGAGGCTCTGTCGCAAACATCAATGACAAGTTGGCCAGCTCAAGAGAACCCCACATGGCAGATCCGTAGATCGGGTATCCCAACCGACATTTGCCGGATGGCTGTCCTTGAGCAGAGAAGCTCGAGACGCTGAAAGTCGTGGTAGTGACGATTCATCAGTACCCAGGCATTGTGGTGGAGCGATGGAACACGCTCGTGCGATTGGAACAAACCAGGAATGGTATGTACAAGTGTCGACAACAAATACCTTGCGACATATGCAAAACCCCCGACCCGTGTTGAACTTCAATAGGTAGGTGGTCACTATAGCCGAGCTGCAGCGGCAAAAAAAAGTTGATTAAGCGGCATCTGGAGGGGAGGCCGAGCGCTAGATTAGTCGCGAAGGAAGTGGTTGCGGAGAAGGCCGGTCAAATCACAGATGCAAATAGACCTGAGTGTTCCTAGATCGATCAGTCTGAAGAACTAGCCTAACAAGTGACCAAGCTAACTAGACGCGCGACGTTGGTTTGCCTGTCGCAGAACGACTCCACAAGGGCCGAGGTCGAGGGCAACGGCTGGGCATGCATGCGAGCTTTGCTTCAATGCCGTGCTTGTTTTGTCGGTGAGACGGTACCTGGGACCCTAGTTGTAAGTAGGACAGGCAGTCAAGAAACGGGTGCAGCCTGGTTGACCGACATTCATTTCAAGACAGAAAAGCCCGGCCAGATCCAATCTGACGGTGATGTGTCATACGCGACCGACGACGGACCCTTTCTCGGCAGAGGAGAGGCTTGATGCAACGATAGGGTTGTTAGTAATATTTAAGTACGATACGATGTGAGATGAGATTCTTCTTGTTCCTGGATAATTGGATTTAGCATGTACCTCATGTTAATAGCGTCGTATCGCATTGTGGTGTGGAAGGGCATTTGGCCAGACAAGGAGATTTGGCCCCCTTGTCCTGCCTTGCCCAATCGACTGGGCCAAGAATGGAATGTGCCTAGGGTCCTCCCCCCCTTCTGTGTTCCCGAAAGGCCATTCGATGTCAAGATACTGGATACAACCTCAGAAGATGCAGGGGTTTCGGCAGGACCTATTGACGCAACTATGGGCCAATAACGGACACCCCAGGATACCACCCCAGCCAGCTAGTTCGTCCTCCGGTCTACTAGTACGCCAGACAACCGGCTGATCGCAGTCGGTGTTGACTGCGAGCATGGAGGAAAGAATGGAAGATTCGGGACTGGAGTCGCTAGGTAAACAGCGATGCACGCGGATGGTTGCGATGCTGACTCGAATGACGACGAGGGAAAGAAGCGGGATCGCACATATCGATAGCTGTTTATCAATGGATATTCCGGTCCGTTTCTCCTGGGGTAGTTCGGACATTGCCTATGAAAATACCCATGCCAGCTCCATCGCACTACATCGCTAGTACCTGAGGTTTGCGCAGACTGCCAGATTGGAATTTCAGACAAGAGTACTTTCGGCAGGAAGAACCAGTGCTGGACGCGCAAGTATCTTGATAGATGTTGGGTAGCGAGGTAGGTATATTAACCGTCGATTATTCGGCGTTCGTTTCATCCAGCTAGCGCCGACACTTGGTCGTCAACGATTCGCGTAGTTGATGCTCGTGTTGCCGTGTTCCCTACCGCCAGGGCTTCCACGAATAAGTTCCGATGTTACCACTTGACACCTGAGTGTCAGGCACGCGGGCAACGGACGAGGACATACTCTACTTGAGATCGGTCAATACGTGATGGGAATATTCCTAAAAAGTCTGGAAGGCCGGACTCGGGTGGATGGAAGCTGAAACGCAGACGAGAAAGTAAATGCGGCTGGCAAAGAAAACAATGTTGCATGCATTGACTGATGTTTGACCAAACCTTTGTTGACGAGGGACGTTGAAGGTTCCGGCTCGACTTGATCCCTCGTCGCATACTCCGTAGGGTACGACAAATGAATGCTATTCGGTATCTTAGCATGTACCCCCGCCCATAAGAATTGAAATAATTCATTCTGTTGAGATTCACCAGCGCGCTGGGGCCAGTGTGCATTTATATTATTGAACCTGAAATGGCAGATGCTTGTCTCGCAAGAGGGAGGGCCGGCATCCGTGCCGCCGTGGGCTTGCGAGTCGTGATCTTTGAACGGGGGGCGCAGTTGTGGTCGAGCCCAGGATTAGTCGGTGCTGGATTGGCTGCCAGGTACAAAATCTGATCAGCACTATGCGATAGAAATGAAAGTACTCGTACGCAAAAGACCAGGTAGGTACCTTGTGTACATACATAAGCATACAATATCTTGGTAAGGGCACCCTGAATATGCTCACTGACTCTCGAGTCCCTCTCTCGGCCACTTCTCTTCGGGTATCCGATGGAAGGACAGCCTCTGAGACTTCAGGCGCATATGCGCAACTCCTGTAAGTAGGTAGGGCACACCAGGCGACGATGGCCATCAATGCATCCGTCCATATCCATGGTCGTTCTAGATTCAGCTGCGATAGTCTCCCCAAGTAGATTGTAGATATAGGTAGCCATGAAGTCACACGATAGGCTGTTTAATAAAGCTGCTCTCGCCAATCATGAAGGATTCTGGCCCTTTCGCAACAACCACCTACGCAACGCTGCGCTGGACGCTTTGCCACATGCACCACGTTCAACGACCCATCGCATCGATTACCGACAGGTGAACATCTGTCATCCAGTGTGGTTCCTCCTCACCTGCAGCCATCATCATCGTGTCTGTCCTGTCGAGGCAGCCGAAAGAAGGGAGACTAGCCTTTCCCGGGTTTTGCATTGCTTCAATTCGAGGGCCTCGTCTGTTTTTGTTAATAGGTTGCTACTCTGCTGGGATTAGCGAGCTCAATCAGGAGCTGACTCTCTCCATTTTTGTGGCTCTCGCTGCTCTGTGCAACGCAACCCCAATTCTGAATGCTTGGCCTGCTGGGGCTCTTTCTGGCTCTGGCTCTTTTTTCTGGTTCCACAGGCCCTTTCCTAGCGTTCTTTACTGGGCGGTGCCTTAGCCCCCCCTTAACTCTTCCACCTAACTGGACTAAACCGGCCGATTCTTTTGCTGCTCCAGTCGCGCAGTCTCACCCTCTCACCCTGTCCTGTCCTGCCCACTGGTGGCTGCATTCCGCCTTTCTCTCTCTTGTCATTTCTCCCCCCAACCAAGCCAACCTAAGCACCCACTGGTCGCTCTCTCACGCTTGCTCGCCTCCCTTCCCTTTTCAATTCCACCCTGCCCAGTCCTGCCAATTACTCGCAACATCCTAGGACCCGACAGAGCCTGTCCAAACCCATCTCGTCGTCCCTCCCGGGCATTCCACCAATCGACCTTCTCCTTCCCTCCTACCCTCCCCCGATTTTGAGTTCTTGTGTCAATATTCTCATCAACAAAAGATACTCGGGGATGAGCTTCGCGTCGGCTTAGAGTGTCCGAGTATCTTCGATACTCCTATTTTCTTTTGTGAGGTTTCGAGAGAAGGAAGTGCCAAAAAAGGAAGGAAACCTCCCTTCAGCTCGTTGGCAATACAATAGGCCTGTCTCATCCGTCCTATTGACTACCGATCGACTGTCTCGACCCAACGAACCGCAATCACGTCGGCCTTCCTCCACCTGGACTCGATCTTCAATCCGGAAGCGATCACTTCAAGTCCTCGACCTCTACGAAAATGGCCTCGTCGTCGTCAAACGTTGTCGGTGTCCACTACCGAGTGGGCAAGAAGATAGGAGAAGGCTCCTTTGGTGTCATCTTCGAGGGCACCAACTTGCTGAACAATCAGCAAGTTGCCATCAAGTTTGTGCGTGCTCGCGTAGCAATCCTACTGCTCGTCTTGCTTCTAGTATACTAACTGTTCTTTGTCTAGGAACCTCGTAAGAGCGACGCACCGCAATTACGAGATGAATATCGAACATACAAGATCCTGGTCGGGTGTCGTAAGTTTTGGCTGATCATTCGACAACCTAAAGCAAACCTCGCTAACCTCAATCAGCCGGTATCCCTAATGTCTACTACTTTGGTCAAGAAGGTCTTCACAACATCCTGGTCATAGATTTGCTGGGTCCTTCGCTGGAAGATCTCTTCGACCACTGCAACCGGAGGTTCACTATCAAGACTGTTGTTATGGTGGCCAAGCAAATGGTACGCTGCCCCATGAATTAATCCCCACCGATTGAGCAGTCTGATCTAACAACCATCCCGCTTTTTAGCTCTCCCGAGTACAAACGATTCACGAAAAGAACCTCATTTACCGTGATATCAAGCCTGACAACTTCCTGATTGGACGCCCCGGAACCAAGGCAGCCAACGTCATCCATGTTGTGGATTTTGGAATGGCGAAGCAGTACCGCGATCCTAAAACGAAGCAACACATCCCCTACCGCGAGCGCAAGTCGCTGTCGGGAACTGCCAGATACATGAGCATTAACACGCATCTGGGTCGTGAGCAGTCTCGCCGAGATGATCTCGAGGCCCTGGGCCACGTTTTCATGTACTTCCTCCGAGGTGGACTACCATGGCAAGGCCTCAAGGCCGCGACCAATAAACAGAAGTACGAGAAGATTGGTGAGAAGAAGCAGACCACGCCGATCAAGGACCTGTGCGAAGGATTCCCTGAAGAGTTCAGCAAATACCTCACGTATGTGCGGAACCTTGGATTCGAGGATACCCCCGACTACGATTACCTGCGTGATCTGTTCACCCAGGCTCTGAAGAACACGGGCGAGGTTGAGGATGGCGAATACGACTGGATGAAGATCAGCAAGGACTCCGGCAAGGGCTGGGATGGCATGCACAACAAGCCCAGTGGTTACCACAACCCAAACCAGAGGCCGGGTCCTTCCCAAATGGAACTCCACGGCAACTCTCGAAAGGGGCTCAGCAACCCTGGTCTAACCATCGAGCGTTTAAACGCCGCGCAGCCCCCACCTCCGTCTCCAGCGAAGGCGACGGACAAGCGCCGGCAAAACGCCCCAGGCGCGCTGAACCCACAACGAACCAGCGGGGGGGGGACTTCGTGATATGGCTACGCCGACCGGCTCAACGCAAGCACAATTCCAAAATAGTAGCCAAAATTTGCCACCGAGAATGGCCCCTCAAACGAACATCAGTGGCGGTGCCCAGGCTATGCCCAGCAATGGACAACCTGCCCAGCCTCAACCTACTGGTTTCCAGAAGTTCATGAAGGTGCTCTGCTGCGGTAAGTAAAATACAGGCAGTTTGGGAGATTAGGGGGAGCGTGTACTAATATCAATATCTTCACAGGCTAAATGCCCCTGGCCCATTCATATCTGCGATTCCGTATAGACTCCGAATGAGCATTGGATGGCTGACATCCTGTCCGATGTTTCAACATACTACACCTTTGTAATACTCTTTTGGGCTGCATCCCGTTCTCAACATCACAGTTTGGTACAACCTGCCTCACGCAGCTACGACTTATAGGCGGCTCTAATTGGCATTGGCGCGTCATGCCCACAGAAGCCTGCTCACGAACACTTGTTATTCTTAGACAGCGCGCGATACACTCGGCATTTCATTAAGTGGCCCCTGGCATCACCGCCATGCCTGCCTCGTTGTTGTCCTGACTCGGAAGTGTTGCCGGCGTGTAACAGCTTCGGGCAGTAGCACCGTTGCGCAGTTGTTCGTGGATATAATCTCGACAGGTCAGCTCTACTACCAAGATTTGGAACCGACTTTTATCGTTACGTAAAAATGCAGGGCCCATCTATGGAGTTCATCGTTTTCTGGCACAGGAACAATTGGCGGAGTCTGGGAAACGAACCAACAAAAATTTTCCTCTCTATCTTATCAGCATCATTCACGACCCTCGTTTTTTCGTTTACGGACCGGAGTAGACGCAGTCTTGAGGAGGGGCGTGTTAATTCAGCAAAGCGACACAGCAAGCGCATGGCGCCGGTGGGATTCTTCAGCATTTGACAGGCATCAGGGTTCTTTCACACACATATAATCGTCGTATTCGATGGTCCCTGCCTCGCAAATTACAACCCGTCTATAATTAAGTTGGCGTTCATTGCCGGCCATACACCAGAGGAGCTACTGTTTCGGCGACAGGGGGAAGCAGTTGAGGAGGAGGGGCGGAAAGAAGGAAGGAGAGGCAGTTGAGGATGTAGTAGATCTGGCATACAGGGACATAGGGTCACCGGGACATTGAGTTTTGTGTTGTAGAAAAGGAATACACCGGGAACAAAAAATTTGAAAACCGCCTGCTGTTGTCGTCTATCAGTGTAATAGTGCTAAAACGTGTAAATAAATTAGTTTCTTTTGTATTTTCTCTTAACGTAAAAGTATAGATTTCCGCAAGCAAGCCAACTACCCGTGTATGATAAAGGGGGTTCAAAATACCTGTCAATAGCCGCTGAGACAGTTCAATACCTGAAGTTTCTATGTGCAATTACCTATTCAGTTTCAGCGTTATATAGTTTAACATGACTCTCAAGCTGCTTGTAGAAAGAATCGCCATATAGCTTTAATTGATTGAAAGAACAGTACGCAAAACTCTTGGGACTGGGCATCGTATACAGTCTCTGTCTCATGCCTCGCTGTCACAATCTTCCTCGGCGAAGACTCTCCTACTGTTGGCGAAAAGTTCGAAATTCGTATTCGAGAACTGAATGTGATTATTAGTAGTGTTCTTTACATATTTGGGATGTAAGATGGTGCCTTTTGGGCGGATGGCCTGTACCCATATGTATATATATTTGAAGGCACCATGAAAGACAGACGTTGGCAGGTTTTGTGGTCATTCGTATCATTATACAGCATCACAAAGCCCACGCCCTCTCTACTTGTTTTATGTAAATCATGGCCTCGTCAATCCATGTTGGAGGGACGTCTAGTCCCAGTGATCTCCCTATACCCCCCTTAATCTGACACCTAACCAACCAATCTGCTTGAGGAAACGCCATTCTAAGTGAGCTTTTGCTTGATGAAGAACGATCTCAAGTGCGACAATTGCCATGCACAAGTAACGCCAAGCACGACAAGCTGGATGACCATCCATCGAACAACACGGCCGTTGGTGGTCTCGGACTGATCTCGAAATTCGGCCTCGCGCTCCTGTTTTTCGTTCTCATTAGCCCATTCAACCGACCATTTATCTCCCTTCGCCAGAAGCACTTACACGCTGGAAAACTTGCTCCCTGCGGATATCCTGGAGCCGCGAGTTCAGGTCCTTGATGCGCTGCGACAGGTCTTCCATCTTGCCCTTGTCGGTGCTAGCGATCTCGGACGACTCGCCGATGGCCAGGTCGAGCTGCAGCTTGATGCCGCCGTTGGGGTGGCTCAGCGAGAGCCAGCCCTGTCGGCCCGAGTTGGACGATGGGGTGAAGCAGATCTTGTGCTCGCCGGCCTCGGCCGAGGTGAAGGTGAAGCGCCCCGAGCTCGAGCCGCGCTGGGATACCACGCGGTCGTCTTTGTCGAAGGATTCCTGTGTAGTCTCCATTAGCTTCCCTCCCCCGATCACAAGCCAATTAGTCGACCAAAAGGAATGTCGCCAGGGTTGCCTTACGTCCACGGAGATGTAAATGCTGATTCCGTCATGCTTGGACCACGACCGCATGTTCTCGTCCCACTCCTTGGCCTCGTAGTGGCCGACCACCAGCGTGTCCTTGGGCAGGTCCTCGAAGAAACATTTCGGCTGCGACCCGTCGATGTAGAAGTAGAGCGCCTGGGCGACGGTGCTCAGCGACAGAAGGGGGAGAATCGCCCTCATGATGATGATGATGAATGTGCGGTGGATCGTTCCGGGGTGGGCGGTGGTGGACGAGGGCGGAGCTACACGGAGCTACACTGAACGTATACTCAATTGGCCGTGTTTTTCGGTGTGTCGTTGGGTGGGTGAAGAGGTCTACCGATCTTGTCGCGCGGTTACCGTACGTCGAGCAAGGTGGAAAGCTGGAGTTAAGCTACTGAACGCTCCAGCAACTGTCTTTTCTCTAGCCTCATGGGAAACTGCCACGTTAGGGAAAAAGGGCAAAGTGTCCAGGGGCGGCCAGGCCTGAGAGACAGCTTGGTATCCGCTAACCGATAGTAGTTAGGACTGGTGGCTCGTGCATTTCAGCAGTGGACACTGGACACTATGGATCTCATTTTTTTGGAGCTCAGCACTCACTCAGCGTTCTGTTGGAACTCTAGATTTGGCAGCCGCCTGGTTGTCGACGCCCTCAGCAATCAATCAATTAATTAATCCATCAAGACGCGTCACATCAATAGAAACCGGCAAACCTTGGCGACAACTCTATCGGCTCTCGATGTGTCGCTCCGTCATCACGATACGATAACATAAATTACGGCCATTGCGCAACTGGTGGTGTCATCGGGCTTGTATCCCGCGGCGCTGCAATCCACCATCCAACGTTGATTACGATCATTTAATGAAACCCGCCCATTCGATACCAGGATGACTTCCCACGATGTGCGCGAAATGCTCAACCTGCCCACCGAGGGCGGGGGCTCCCGGCCGGCAAAGAAGCAGAAGACGTCAATCGCGCGGCAGAATCTGAAAGGGCTGGCTCGAGAAGTGCAGAACTTGGGAGGCGACAATCCCATCGCCATAGTCCCCGAGATATCCTCCTTCAAAAAGCGACGGTTTGGCAGCAGGAAACCGGCAGCGAGATGGGAGATGCGCCCTTTCCGTAACTCGGCACGTGGGGACGAATCGTTAATACTCCGACATTGGCGGCGGAAAACCGATGTGCAACCCACGCCGCCGCAGCCGGAACAGCAACAGAATGGCCAACCGAACGAGGACAAAATGGACGCAGACAAGGGCGAGTCGAAGCCCGAGGAGATAGAGGACTCGAGTTTTGCCAAGTTCAACGTCAAAGTCGACGTACCGCAGTACAGTGAAGATCAGTACAACTCGACCTTGGTCAATAACGACTGGACCAAAGATGAGACCGATTATCTGATGGACGCCGTGAGAGAGTACGATTTAAGGTGGCCGATAATATGGGATCGATATGACTACCAGTCAAAGGACGGAGATGCAAGCACAGAGTCCAATACGGCTGTGGTACAGGCCCGAAAGGCTCGCACTCTGGAAGACTTAAAGGCACGGTACTACGAAGTTGCTGCTAAGATGATGGGGGTCCAACGGCCCGTACAATACATGAACCAAGCCGAATTCAGCTTGCACGAGATCATGGTCAACTTCAAGCCGGAGGACGAGACGAGGCGGAAGAAGTTCGCCGAAGCCCAGATGGGCCGCTCTAAGGAAGAGGCCCGTGAAGAGGAATCGTTGCTGCTAGAAGTCCGACGCATCTTAGCCAGGACCGAAAAGTTCAACCAGGAACGCCGTGAGCTTTACAACCGCCTGGACTATCCCACAACCGAAACGACACAAGACTTGAGCACATTCAAGACTAGCAATGGTCTACACACTCTACTCCAGAACCTCATGACTGCCGACAAGTCTAAGAAGCGTAAATCGCTGATGGGAACCGACGGCCAGAGCACACCTGCCTCGGCAGGCCCCTCGGCGCAACCTGGCTCCACGCCGTTGGCGGAGCAGCGCCGGGAGAGCATAGCGGCTTCTGCCAGTGGCCATGGCCATGGCCGTCACGACTCTAACGCAAGCACCGATACCCGTGCAGAGAAGCCTACGAAGAAGGGAGCTCAGGCGCCAGAACGGCGAAAGCTTACCGAGCAGGAGGAGTTGACATATGGCGTGTCGACGCACGATCGTTTGCCTAGTGGCCCAACGTTCCGATACGACCGCATCAACAAGATCCTCACCACCAAGTCCAACGCTCAACACGCCCGCATAACGAACACGCTTAATGAGCTGGACGTCCCGGCGCGGCTGACTATGCCGACCAAGGCCGTGGTGGATCAGATGGAGCATCTCTTGGTTAACATCCAGACCCTGCTCGACCTGAAGAAGCTGAGCGACAAGTTCGACGCCGAGATCAAGCTGGAGAAGGCAAAGAAGGCCGAAAAGGACAAGGCTGCTGGCATTGTCCCTCAGCCAGCTGCTGCTGAGTCTGCAGCCAAGGGTGGCTCCAATGGCGAAACCGCCAAGGAGAATGTCGCGGCTAGCAAGGACGGAAAGAAAGCAGGTGGTGGTGCGGCTTCATCGTCCACAGCCACCACGGAGAAACCTGCGGCTGGCGAGGGTACCAACGGCGAGAAGGACGGCCCCAACAAGGGGGGCGAACAAGCAGCGGCTGAAAAGCCTGCCGATGGAAATCCGGGAGCGGACGACAAAAAGGCCGCTGCTAAAGAGGCCCAAGAAGCTACGAATGGGGTCAAGCAGGAGAATAACACCGGGGAGGAAAAAGAGGAAAGACCTAGCAGCAGTGGCGGACAGAAACGCTCTGCCAGCGTGTTGAGCTCTGTTAGTGATAAGAGCGCCAAGCGACAGAAAAAGTAGGTCGGGGAGGGTGCCTTTTGTATATTAAGCATAGCAGCATGTCTAGAACAGGAAGCGCCTGTTGTGTTATACGCTAACAAGACCCGACTGAGGGCGCAGCAATATACACATTTCGAAATGGAATCCCAACATACTCACTCCAGTGCATCATCGTTGTCTGTGTCATCTTCCCGTGAAGCTGTCCTGGTTTTTGGCTGTGATGGTGTATTTACCACATTACGTGAATCATTATTTCGGATATATCTACCTACACATTACAAGCATTACTACACGATCTCATTCGATGATGATGGTTTATTCCTTCTCGTGATGCACCCAGCCGAGCATCTTCTCGGCCTTTTCCGTCATCCAAAAGGCGCGGTTGGTGCCCATATCGGCGCGGATCTCGGCGTCCGGGTAATACTTCTTGGCCAGGTCGGCCGAAGGCGTGCCGCCCTGCGTCGTGTCGGGCGCGACGATGTTGAAGATCTGGCAGCCCTCGTACTGGTCCGCCTTGGTGACGGCCAGCAGGCAGGCCCGGGCCGTCGCGACGGGGCTGACCCAGCCCCACAGCTGCTTGACGCCCGCGGCCACCCAGTCCTCGTCGTGCTCCTGCAGCACGTCCTTCCGGGGCGCCACCTCGTGGATCCGCAGGCACGCCACCTTCATGCCCGGAAACCAGTCCGGGAAGGCGCGCGCGGCCGTCTCGGCCTCGGTTTTCGCGAGGGCGTACGCGTCCGTGGGGCGGCACGGGTACGCCTCCTCGTCGATGGGGAAGTAGGGGAAACGCAGCGGCTGGTTCGAGTAGGCGAGGCCGATGGCGTTGACGCTGCTCGCGTAGCAGAACCGCCGGATGTTCTGCGCGGCGGCCGCGCGCAGGCCGTTGAAGGCGGCGGCCACGTTGTTGTTGTGCACGTGGCTGTCCGGCTTGCCCTGGGGGTCCGGGATCGCGGCCAGGTGGATCACGGCGTCGCAGCCCGCGAAGGCGGCGACGGTGGCGTCGTAGTCGGACGCGGCGTCGGCTATGCGCATCTCTGTGTTGGGGGTCGCGCCGTCGTCGGCTTGCGGGGTGCGGTTGATTTGTATGGTGGCGTGACCCTCCTTCGCGCACAGCTTCACGACTTCGCGGCCGACGGTGCCGCGGGCGCCTGTGATGGCGATCTTCATGTTGAGGGAGGGGGAGGTGGAAAAGGGGCGATGGTGGGATGAGAGGGTTGATGAGAGTTGGGGGATTCTGTGATGGATGGCTGAGGATGTGCTGGTCTTGGATACTCTACGGACTGTATTTAACATATTGAATACGGATTATATCTATTGCAATATATAGTTATATATACTCATGAAAAGCTGCTATGCGTTCTGTGGACTTGTGGGTAGAAGTGTGCGATTCTATGACGTTGTGGTTAGCTCCGACAGCCTGTGAAGCCGGCTGATTCGGGATGATGTAGTGTAAGAGGGGCGTTGTATAGATCCTCTAGATTCTGGTTAGAGCCTCGAACATGAGCATCTGTGGGCCAACAACGGCCATGTCAAGATTCGAGAATACTTCGAGCTCGACGTACGCGTGTTGGCAGTATTTCTCCAGGGTAAACGATTAATCCACTTGTTTATTCCAACTTTCCTTACTCCGTATCATTACGTATTGACAACCGGCCTGCCGACTGACAGATCGGCCCGGGTGCAACATGACCCGTCAGTCTGGAAAACCCACTGCTTTTTAGCAGGAAGCCGATCTAATCTTTCCTTGCCTACCTGCCATCAAACAAACACTATGAAGAATACCTACCTAACTGCGAGCAGTTCTTCGTTAAAGGTAAGTGGCGCTCTCGCCCTTCTGCTTCTTGGAGGAGTCAAAGCTAACGGCCTTCGCCAGGGATTACCTACGACCTGGGCCACGATACTTCAATTCGTGACAGGCTTCGTGATACGAAGCAGTGCGAGATCGATGCAGAAATCATGGCGGACCTAGGTGTGAACACCATCCGTGTCTACGAGGTACTGTCTTCGGGTTCTCACGATGGTTGTATGGAAGCACTTGACAAATGGGGCATTTACGTCTGGATCGAACTAGGCACTATTGGGTTCAGTATTGACCTTGTAAGTGCTCCAGCCGCGAGTCTATGTAATCCACAACGCATGCTTAAACGTCTCATAGAGTACGCCTGATTGGAACAGAGCGATGTACGATGACTGGACGTCTCAGATTGATGCTTTCTCCAAGTATGGATGCCTCGCAAACAGTACCCGCGTTCAAGGCGAAAAGGCTAACGCTTGGGCAACAGATACGGCAACGTCCCTGCTTTCGCTGTTGGTTTCGATACCATCAACAACTGCTAGTCCAACCGCTGAATGCTTGGCTAAAAGTAATATTGACACATGAGCAGCAGAGTATGCAAAGGCGGCGCCCTACGTCAAAGCAGCGACGAAGGACATGAAAACCTTCCTTGATGGTCGTAATTACCGCCGCATTCCTATAGCATACTCTGAAATGGACGTCACTCAGTATATGAAGGTCACGACAGTGGACTATCTCACCTGTAGCGGGTACGCTGACTCCATCGACATGTTCGGGGTTAGTCTGAAGTACGCGTGTGGCAACAATATTTCACAAATCTTCGACCAATTCCATGGGTCTGAAATACCCATCATCTTTTCCGGAATACTCTGCGCCTATGACAGAGATATACGCAACTTTACCGAAGCCAAGACGATCCTAAGTTGGAAACTATTCCGGCGTCTTCGAAGGAGTCATAGTATACGACTGGGCCGACGCACCAGACCCTTTGGGAACATACACTTTGGCAATGGTTGAGTACTCGGATGGCTATAACTACACCGGCAAGCCCAAGACGTTGCCGCACTACACGGATCTGCGATCATTCTTCCACTCGGCCCAGCCCGAAAGCACGGCGGCGTCCGATTATACGCCGAAGTATTCCACCACGCCCTATTGCCCAACCCAAAACACCTTCTTGTCCTGGATGGTCGATGAAACTTGCCCCTGCCTACGATCCCGGGGTTGCCTCCAGTGACGCCAGCTGACGGTGGCGGAGTCACGACCACGCCCACGGGTGGGGCTCCAAATACGACAGAGGCTAGACCTTCGGGGGCAACCAATGCTGCCAGCGGTGACGATAACAATGCGGCGAAAGGTGGCTCGGGCCATTTTGGGGGCTTATCGCTAGCGGCTTGGTAGGGGCCATCGTGGGGAGTATAATCGGTGTCTTCGCCCTGGTGGGACTCGGGTGGTTTATTCTTTGGAGGCGGCGGAGTGCGAACCAGCAAGGGCCGGGAGGGAGGATGATCGAGGCGCCACCAGGGGTGGCCGAGTATGGCGGCATACGCGGGGTTCTACTACAAGCCCGAAACGACCGGAACGACGATGACAACCGGCCCGCAGACGCCGTCCGAGTTGTCGCCGGCCCAGAGCGGTGGCGGCATGGGCGGCGGCGGCGGCGGCCGTGCTAGCTACCAAATGCAGCAGCAGTTGGGGGTGAGTGACTACGATGCTGCCACGCCGTGTTCCTCGCCACCGCCGCCGGCGCACACGTTCGAGATGGAAGGGGACAACAGCAGCACGCGTGCTGCTGTTGATCCGGCGGGGTTTCAGGCGCCAGGACAGGAGCAACTAGAAGCTCGACCACCACAGACAAAGCAGCAGCAACAATATTGAGTTGTTGATTAAGCATTTTCTGAAGGTCTTAATAATTACCTGCATATACTTTAATTTACAGCCCATCAGTGTTCGATTGCGTCATACCCCTGACCAATAGCATTATCCAAAAGGAAACTATGGGTTTTTGCACACGAATAGTTGCCGGAGCAACGTACTCTAAAGCATTTGAATATACTGGTGACACTGTGTTTCTGCCCATGCTGGTAAGTACTATTGCTCCCCTCTTTGTCATAGTGATGATGCTTGATCAAGTTTCTCGGGACTCAGACGGTGGGTCGTAGGTGCTGGTGATATTGTCTGGTCGACTCGTGGACGGAATGAGCACAGAGCGTACAAGAAAGAGAAGAGGGAACCGATCACGAAACCCAGATAAGGTATAACAGGTTACGAATGCAAATGTGAAGTAATCGTGTCATTAATGTGGAATTCCCGCCAGCAAGAACAGGTGATGATGATGGATATAGACGTAATAATATATATGAGCCTCCATCTCACTCTCCATAGCTTTCTTTGCCCCTTCACTTGCCATCCATCAGGTATGGTCGATTAGGTCAGTAGCTTCCAGAGCTTTTCCACTGTTTCACTTCCCTTTCCCTCTCATCCACATCATCAAAAGTTGTTTGTTACTTCTCGGTATTTCCCTTCCTCCCCACCCCCTCCCCTCATATGTGTGTGTATGTATGTGTAGAACCAACCCCCCTGGCTTGTATATATAAATGTGTGTGCCCAGTCACTTTCCCATCTCCCCGTCTAGGAAAGCCTGGTCTCCTGTAGCCCATGTTCCTTTCTATTCCATGTATAACCTCTCCTCTTCTGCCATCTCCTGGATTCGTAACGACATGACATGAAGACGCTCTCTAAAATATGTCCCTCCCAGCCATGATGAATAAAAGGAAGAGTGATATAACAGAAAGCAAAAAAGGAAGATACCCGAGAAACCAAAAGTCGTTAGAGAGACGCTCATGCCATGTATGAATTGTAATGCTACCAATATTCGAAAAATATCTTTTTCTCCGCATAAGCACATGACCACATGACCGCATGAGTTGAGCAAAGTAGAAGAAGGGTGAGTGCGTGATGAAAAAGAAAGAAAAGTAATGAGAAAGCGTGGATATCTGTACAAACAGTAACGAATTGGGTATCACAACGAATCTGAAAAAAGTAGACGCGGAAGATATCGGAGAGACGTTAACGTGAGAGGATGTATGCGCCGTTTAGACAGGATTGCGCGCGTTAGGGTCGGATGCCGCGCAAAACGTGGGCCGGATTGCCAGTAACAATCGTAAAGTTTGGCACATCCTATATAATAAGTGTGTCAGTAAGTAAGGTAAGTAGTTTTGGAGGAGGAGCCGGCTGGAAACGTACCCTGGTAACGACGGAACCGGCACCGACCGTGGAGCCTTTGCCGATCTTCAGACCGGGCAGCACGATCACGTTACCACCGATCCATACATCCTCCTCAATCGTGATGGGCTCTCCCTTCTGCAGGCTCTTGCTGCCCATCCGCTTGGCCGGGTTCGTGTCCAGAGTGGCGGCGAAGAGGCTGACGTTGGGCCCTATGTAGGTGTTGTTGCCAATCTTGACGGAGCAGGGGTCAATGATGGTGCAGTTGCGTCCAATGAAGACGTTCTGTCCTATCGTGATGTTGTAGCCGTAGTCGCAGGTGAAGGGCGCTTCAATCACGACGTTATCCCCGATGACGGCGTTATCGACGTTATCCCTGACCCTGCCCGAGTTCGAAACCGGAGACTGTTGGGTAGGCGACAGATTGATGGGTTCCGTGGGCATCAAGATCTCGCGGAACAGCCTTGATCGCTCATTGCCCGAAACCCCGTTGTTGGGGTTCGTCGAGTTGTTGAACCGCCAGCATGCAGCACTGCATCTCTCCCGTTCCAGAACTAGTTCTTTGTTGAACGGCTGGTACCAGTCGTTCCGGAGCATCAACTCCTTTTGGGTAGCTTGACGAGGCGGCGGTGGAAAGTGGCTGTGCGACAGGGCGAGTTGGGCAGCAACCTGAGCGCTCGTGGTGCTAGCGGGAGGCGGCGGCGGCGGCGGCTGTTGATGATGCGAGCTTGGGCTATCAGTTCGCGTGGGAGCATTCAGCATGTTGAGCTGAGGAAGAGTTGTGTTAGGGATGCCCGATTGAGGAGTCTCGGGCTCGGTGCGGCTAGCGTCGTGTAGCGGAGGTATCCTTTGGTGGTATTCCTTTGACAACACTCGAGACTCAAAATTGGCTGCCGAGCTTATCGCACTAATGGGAGTTGGAAAAGGATTGCCTTGTTGTGCCGTATAGGCCGATGGTATGGACAGCTTGTTGTCCGGGGTAGCAGTGGATGCAGTTGGAATTGTCGATGCAGTGCGCTCATCGTCAGTCATCACTGGACGGCCTTGAGGTGGTTCTATCCGCAACGAATGACCCCGATATGGCGGAGGGGCTTCTCTCTTGGGCGGCGCTGCCAGAGGTGCAGATTGACTGGGGTAGGGGGCTTGCTGTGGCATTCCGTAGGCACCAGGGGGCACGTAGCTAGGGTCCTTCGACTCAAGCGGCACCGCCGGGGGTTTGTTTTCCATCTTTTGATATCCACGCTGGTTCGCATAGCCTTGGCAGATGAAACCTCCTCGCATACAGTTATTGCCTTCGGAATTGCAGTGAGCTTCCGACCAGTTGGCAGTCGTGGGGGAGGGGGGGGAGCCACTTACATTCAGGTTTAGTCTCATCACACTTCTTCTTCCGTCTACGGCAAGTCAGACAACCCGTTTTCGTCCTGTTGCTGAAATTCCGCTTCCTCTTCTTAGGGTCTGACTGGATCACCGTCCCATCCCTCCGGTGCTCCGGCGTGTACGAACCGCCATAATAGCTGGACTCATCGTCGGGACTCGTTGGTGAATAGCCCTGTTGCGAATCCATCTGGGATCTGCGGAGCGAATCTTCACCCTGTCCTTCAGATTGTGACGCAATAGACACTGCCGAGTTCTGCGTCTCATACGCAGACCGCTCATCCCTGCTATGCTGGGAATACCAGGGGTCGCTGCGCTCACCTCGGTTCTCGTCTCCGTAAGGGCGGTAGTCACGCTCATGATGTTGAGAGGTGCCGTAAACGTCCCGCGGTTCCGGCTGTGATGGTGGCGCATGAGTCCTGTCTTCCGGAGCACTCGGAGCCTCTCTACGGAGCTCGAGGGAGTTAGACCGTTTGCGCTTGTGTGGTCCTTCCACGTCGGGATATGCGTATGACGACCTTTCTGGGCCCGAGCTCGGCCATCGGTCTCGCGGGTTTGAGGAAATGTCACGAGATGATGGTCTCGCCGTAGGGCCTGGGACGGCAACCTCGGGTCGCTCTTCCGAGTCGGGCCTCCTGTTTGTGGGACTGCCGCTGCCGCGATCCATGGGTTTTTGGTCACCTCCGTTGAGTGCTGTGAAAGAGGCCATTGTGCATTGAGCGAGAATCCGCAATGTCCGCAAGGAAGCTCGTGGTTTGCGGAATCACTAGAGATTGCCCTCACACTATCCTCGATGGGCAAGAACTAGTGTTCAGCGTTGCAACGGTTGCGCGCGTTTGGAGTTACTGGTTGCACCTGGCGGTCCTGGTCCAACAGCGTCGGTCTCAGCTTCCAATACTGCCAACAGTTGCTCCGAACAATACGACAACCCAGTCGAATACGAGGTTTCGCACTCAACACTCAATTGGCCCCCAAAGAGGTAACCAATTTCACCAAACAGCCACAAATTGAGCGGAGAGCCGAGACGAAACTCGAAAACCCAACTTGCAGGCGGAATTGACGCAGACTGCGGTGAGGGAGTGATCAGAAATCACCGCAGAAAGCAGATGCGGCTGGATTGTTAAGGGCCGAACTTCAAAAAAATGACCGGCGATTGGGCTGCTTTGAGTTGCGGGGACTCTCTTCCTGCGCAAGTGCGATATAGGAATCGTCTGTGTAAGGCTGGCGGGCGTAGCTGAGCTGTATGGCGTACAGGGTGTACCCGATGATGCTCCTACCTTGGCTATCCCGAAGAGATCCTTGGACTTGCTGGCGACGCTGGGGCCACACTATACGAGAAAAGAGTGAGGGATCCCAAAGGATGTTGTTGTTTGCGAGAGTCGGTCCACGACCCTTTCCCAACCTTTTCGCCTTCCTTGCCAAATCCCCTTTCCTTCCTTGCAGGCTGTTGTGCTCTTCAAGAGAGATGGCTCCAAAATCTGTAAGTTGAGGGTGAGTTGTGAAATTTGGGCGCTTGGGCGATTACCGCGCGATTATGCTGCGCCTGCGAGAGCTGTAACTCTGCGTTTCAGATTGTCGTCCGAGGTGCAAGAGACGAGATAGATGGACAAAAATAGACGACCCAAGAAAGTTCCAGAGTCGGTCTATAACTTGTTCATATTATGGCACTCGCCCAGCAAAGAGTAAGTTGAGTTGAGTTGAGTGAGTGTGTGGGTGAAGGATCCGGATTTGCAGGAAGTTGTTGTTGCGGTCTAGGATCCTGATGTAAGGAGACGGAGCCGCGGAGAAAAAGTGGTAGTTCTCACGGTTGCGGCAAGTCAGCCCAGTAGCATGAAAGTAAGTAAGGCAAGTGAGTAAGTAGTAATAGTTCGTTCGGGTTTTCTCGTCGACCGAATTATACACACAACGATACGCAGCGTCAACGCAATGCAAAAGCAAAGCAGCAAAAGGCAAAGCAATAAAATGCGAATCGGAACGAGGTGTGTGCCTCGGCGGCGGGTACTGCGACTGTTTTTGTAATCTTTGTTAAGTACTTTGCTTTACTTTCGACAGCGTGCAGCACAACCCGCGAGAGACGAGAGAGACGAGAGACGCAACGCAACATTAATCGCCTAAGCTAAAAACCCCACACCCTGGCCTTTTTTCTTGCCCCAGTTTCTGGCGCTTCGCTCTGAACAATCCGCGAGAGGAGGTGCTGCTAATTCGGACGGCTGTCGCAGAGATATCTGTCTGAGCAATTCGACGGGCTGGCTGAGGGGCATCCGACTGGGGTTCGTCGTGCTGGCCCTCTTTGGCCTGGCGGTAGGGATGATAGTATATGGGCGGTACATGAGGTACCTTTGATCATGACGGGATGGTGGATGGGGACAGACGCGACTAGAAAGCCATCTACTAAATTAGTGCGCCCTGCTAGGGTAGGGAGGGTACCTCAGGCCAGTAAGGAAAACAGGGGTCCTTGTACTTCGGTCATACCCCCCTGGACGAGTGCGTCTAGGTAGGTACCTCAGGTTGCAGTCAGGTAAGTGTGTGAGTGGAGGAATGGTTAGCCACAGGAGCAGGGGTTGCCGCAACCCTTTCCACCCACTCGCTTTCGTCAATCTTCCTATTCTCAATGGGTTTCGATGTACTTTCTTTTTCCTGCCTCTCGCTATTCTCGGGGGAAGTATATACTGCTCGCTCGGAGAGAAGGTAACACACACAGCATCGTGAGACCTGCCTTGGCCAGACTGGACTTGGACCGGATAGTCGCTCGTCCACTCAGAGAACGCCCTAGGCGGCGGTCGGCCACAACGTTAATGGACCACACAAGCCAGCGCAAACGATGGGTCCTGGCTCGGGTACTCTGCTCGCTTATTATGGCTGCTGTCTATACATGCGCACGAGCGTCCGTAGGCATCATGACTCTCTCCCGAGTCCGTCCTCCCAAAAATTGGCGCCCAATCGTTCCAGACGCGGCGTCCATTGGACCTAGTTTGCTCGTAGCCAGGGAGAGCGAGAGGAGACGAGGAGAGACAAGCATCTGGCTGCCAGCAAATGAGGGCCGCTTGACGCGCTATGCGACCCCATACTCGTAATTGGTGCCCATGTCTCTCCTGTTCTTTTCCCCCCTTGAATACCGAGCAGGGACAGTGAGAAACTCTAAAGTGCTCACGGCTAGGTGAGGCAGGTTGCCGCTTGTGGTATGATGTATGTTGTATGTAAGAATCTGATAGTCTCAATTTGTTGGGGGCCGCGATCTGCCTGACCTGAACGAACGGATATTGAAACTAAAAAGCTCGACAGCCGCGACAGCTCAGGCAAGTCGCTGTCGATCACCTCCGCACAAATCTGGCACAGCAAGCAGCATCAAGCAGAATGCTGGCATGTCATACATAAGCACCGACATGCCCAGCCCCTCCGCACCATGATGCAGCCAGGGATTCGAATGGCTGCCCGTCAAGCCGTCCTTTTTAGCCCAAATTGGCATCGATGTCTCGCTGCTGACCCTTCGTATGCGAGTGATGACAAACCGCCTAACCCAGTAATACCTTTCGGCCCGTCCAGTAGCAGCTCTGGCGAATGACCAGATGTCCGAAGTACTGTAACCCATCCATGAAACATGAACACTATTCTGAGCTGTGGCGAGCTTGGCCGCAGCTCCCGGCTAGTCTAACTTGAAAGGGCCAATCCGGCAATGTCTGACGAGACAGACGCCAAGATACGCGACTGGCGACCGCTTATTGTATTCAGGACCCAGCCCAACGAGACGAGTAAGCCACCGATACTGCCACATGGGCTCGATCACCACACGGGCCTACGGCAGTTTCGGTAACGCAGGTTGTACTCTGCCAGCGCCGGAGTGAGATGGATCCGTCCCTATATAATGTGCACATATATATATAACTCTCAAACTACCAAGAATAAAGTGAATGTGTTTGATCATGCTGTATGGAGGATTCTTGCTGTCTCCGTATTACTCGATCAATAGTAGCGGTGGTTATCCTTTGATTTGTTAGAGCTGAGACCAGTTTATTCTCGCAAGGTGTGTGCCCCGTATAGTAGCCGCCAATGAGATTGACAGGACTCCCAATTGTCTTTCGGATAGATGGGAAGCGGTGGGCCAGCGCGTGCAAGGCGTCGTTCCATGTTCATCTATGCCGTCAGGCTGTCTGGGTCGGACAAATTGCCGAGTTGAATGCGCCTCTCGTGGTGAGAGGCGATTCCAGGAAAGTAAACGTTACGGCTACTACCCACAACATGTTGTCAGTATGTAAGTGCGTGTAAGAAAACCGGTGCAATCTCTCTAGTCGAGTCTTACAGCAGATCACCCCGTTCCATACTCGCATAAATCGTACATGGGAAGCCCACAGTAGCCTGCTGGGCAAAATGTCAGCGGGTCAACGAATTTTGGTCGACAGCTAGTCCGCCCCAGCCAATGGGAAACCGATGCCAGGGGTGTGTTGAAGTTAAGTTGCACCATCAGGCGCGGCCTCCGTGGAAGGGATAAATGAATGGATGTGCATAGGAGGGAGGTACATGTTGGGAAGAGAGCGGTACCTCGCGCGTCCGTGCAGCAAGCCTTGTCCCTTTCCAGGCCGCGTCTAATGGGACTTGTTGGATTTCGAGCTAGCGCAATTTTGACTTCCGGCACCCGCGACTCCCTCTGCGGTCAGAAACAACGTCTCGTGTCGCAAGATGGTTATCTCGTACGGGCTGGACTGGACTAGACTAGACTGCTTGCAGACACACCGCCCATGATTCTTCAGCGGTGCTCCAGCCTGTCGTCCTACATGTGTACATAAGTTCATGTTGCGTGCATGTAGTAGCATCTGGATGCAGGTTAGGTTCTCCTCCCGGGTTGGTGCGTGCCGCCAAGTAAGTGCCTTGCACTTGTTCCATTTGCCGCGATGCGCTGGTAGCAGTGCAGTAAGTGGTAAGCTCTAGGGTCGCTATAGTGCTTACCAGCTATTCTGACAATGCCGCTACCTATTGCCATGACGGAACGTACATACGTGAACGGCAATGCTCTGCAACACGGTAGACCAGGGTTCCTGAGAAAATCTACCGAAATGGGTCCGCCGTATCACATGCAAGCACGGTGGACGATGCCCAGAGAAGGGGGATCCTGCTCGGGTGCAAAATTGAATCTTGGATGTAATGAGGGCCCTCTTTTCTTCTGGTGACGCGCATCTGCGACTATGTGACTGATTCACGGTGGTTGTTTTATTTTTGCAATGGGCTCTCTTCGGTATTTCTGGCTTCCTGCTTGGAGATGAACATAAAAGGGGCACACACCGGCGGCAGGTGGGAAGTAAGTTATGCACGCATGTGTTTTGTCGTGCTGTTCATGACGAAGTGGGGGAACTTGCATCTAGGCCTACAAGGCCTAGCAATTGGCTACCTCATGTTCGAAGCGCATCCGCGTGACCAGATCCCGCAGGCGGTAGCTACGACGGACATGGTTGCGAAGTACGTACATCGTAGATTAAAGAAACATTCCAATGCTACCTCCCCTCCCACAGCAATGACAATCTCCGGTGTTTACCGTAGCAGTCTCCCAGAATTGGATCGGAAAGGCTAGGTAGCAAAAGTACAGTTTTGTACGTATAGTAGTAGTAGAGTCACTTCCGTTCACGAGCGCATGGCCAGGGCATTCTCGTCTTCTAATAGACTTCCATTTTGCATGGGTATCTATCTCAGAATAGAGCATTCGGACAACCTCCGGAGGAATTGGGGATGGAGCCGGGATCTGGCCGAGAAAACGAGAAAACGAGGAAGCAACTACTACACAAATGGTCGTCCAATAACAACCTCAACCTTACAAGGTTACATACTGCAATCAGTATACGCCAATAGCTTTACATGGATGTGTTGCTGTAGATAGCATACTTGCATACATGCCGAAACAAACATCGACGATAGACAGGATATGCTAGGTTTAAGAAGTATTCTGGTTGGTTGGGATGATATTCAACCATTGATCCCACCACTCAACCTGGCCTAATTTTAGAATGCCATACCCCAGACCGGGCGTACCTTGGTCAACTTGAGCCAACAACATCATAACATGTTCAATATCGCATAATCGTTTCAAGACGTACATACATACCTGATTGATCATCGTGAACTCTGCCGCCGACAGTTCGGTCGGCTTGATGCAAGCAATACCGTAGCCTGAAGCGCTTGTTGCACCACACACGCGCATTATTAGATCTGCGGAAGCAACAGACAGATCCCTCCTTCCTGCCGCTCCACCCACTTTGGAATGCCGTGCCCTAAAACTAACCGCCTCAGAACCTAAGGTTAGTGATGAATACTAAGCGGCATCGCTACACCCATTGGCTGCACCGAGCCAAGTACGCGGCCTATGACAGGGACAGACTGCACACCAGATGCGCCCTACAGTCACTATTGAAAATAAGGGCGAGCTCCCCCAGGAGCGATACCGAGTCTTAATTTAGAACTTCAACGCTTCGCCGAGTTCGCATAGGCGATGTGGTGTGGCTTCCGTGGCGCATCCCCGTCTCAATGTAACTTACACAGACTCGCCTCTTTCTATTCGTTCTCATGCAGTACATACTCGTAAGGCAGGTATCACCTCGGGCCAGCAAGCAGAAATACACGACATACAGACACACCTTGACTAGTGGTCCAATTGGCTGCCTCCCTCCTCGTCTATCTTTCTTGTGCACATCTGCGCAAAGGGAATAGACACGGGCGTCAAAGCAACTCAACTCCAGAAGCGGGCGGCGTAAAGGTGACGACTAACAGTGACTTGGCCTCCACTAGTGCCGCCGCGGAACCGTGGTATCGTCATCTGTCAGATGTCTTTTCGCCCTCTCCTCCACTCCACGTTTTGGAAATATTCCGATGTGCAGTGGTTGATCTCGGTGTAGTGTACAATTCGGACTAGTGTGGCCGAGATGAGCCAGTCGACTGTAACTGAAAGGAACTTCTGTTCAGTCAACGGGTGCCTATTGCGGCAAGACCGACAGTCGCTGTCCGGATTCTCGCACAAGGGCAGACAGACTCTACCATCAATAACACTCCGGGCGCTGGAATCAGACCACAACGAAAGGGCACAGCAAAAAAGAAATCCACGCACACCACTGAGCAATGGCGTCATTGACGACTTGAAACACTTGCGATCGAATACACGATAATCGAATAGCGATGGTGGGGATCAGATAACGTATAAAATAGGAGAGGCCAGGTTCGAAAGGCCTGGAGATGAGGCCGCTTTCAACGGCACAGCGGCCGGTACTCGTTGGCGTTGGTTCTGGGGGTTGGATGCGGTAGGCGCGATTCAGGTTCGACTCAGACAGTTTACGATGGGCTGCCAGCCTGGCTCGATCCTCGCAGGAAGACCATCAGTCCTTGCATGGAACCCTTGTCCACGACATGGCCCCCCTGCGACCCTCCCCCTGCTGGCGCCGCTGTGCGGGCACTTTTCCGCTTCTATGGGAACTGATCAGCTTTGACGCCAACCAGCCAACTTGACATCGTCTAATAAAACCGGAGCCCCCCTTGTCCCTTTGTATCTCCCCTGCTGCTCTCCCCCTCTCACCTGGCACTCGCACGGATGCCAACCCTGGGGGGTACTGACAGATTGGCCTGAGTGGCTCGTTCCCTCTCTTCAGTGCTCTGCGGGGCAGCAGCGCTTGACACAACCTTACCGTTTAACCAGACTTTGGTGTTTGAGTCCCAAGAGTCAAGAGATACATGCCGTACCAACAGAAGAAGCGCGATTTACGACGCTAGTGTGACGTTGAGTAAACCATCGCCAAGGGCTCTGTGAGCTTGCTTGCTTGGCCCAAGGTACTTCATTCGACAAGTACTTTTCCCTCGTCAATTGATCATGATTGCTCTCAGCCACTCGCACGCTACACCGTAACACCGACCGTCATCTAGCTTTTTGCGTGCTCCTCGGAGTAATGCACCTCGGAATAAGATACATCAATACACCACTCAATACGGTTCCTCACTCCGTATATCAGTCTACAAACAGCCCTTGGTGATTCTCGGAAAATGAAGGGCATGATATGTGTTTCAGAATCATCGAGCCTATTTCTTCGTTAGTGGTTACTATTAGAGTTCCGAAACGGGTTCTTTCGGCTTCAGAACGGCGGCTGAATAGCCGAGATACCAAGTACCCGAGTGTGCATTTTGTTTCGCGCCAGCCGCTTACAATCAACTACCTAGGCAGCCGAGAAATGCTTTCGTCACTTCTCAGCTTATTTGCTTCGAGAACGCCCTAACTACGAATGGTCCGGTTTGTCGTTTCTTCTGGTTACCGCACCCGATCACAGATCACAAGCCAAACAATATCCGTCCCAGAATGGCCAGGTCTCTTCCCATCCATGGATTACCTGGCTATCAATAGAACAGGTAAATAACAGCAATATGAGTCCAAGAAAGCGGTTGGTGTTGTTGGTTCTCGAAATAGCGAGTTTTGTTGAGGGGTCGCTAGGGTGTAGTTCGTCGGCATGTCCCTTTCTGGACAATGGTGGCTGATCCATCCCAAGGGCGTGGTTCAATGTTCAATTTGTTTGCGTTGGTCCTTGTGACGAGAAACAGGGAGTATTATTATTAGCCAGGCCGATTCCGGATGGTCGCACTGGGAAGCCAATGCGCCTAGCACGGCAAACAACCCTCCCTCACCTCCCACGCCCACCCATATATTATCATGTCATTGCGCAGGGCGAGAAGACAGGAACGGGCTGGGCGGGACCGAAGAGCGAAGGATGTCCTTCCCGTTGAGGTAATTCCAAGTCTATATGGGCTGAATGGTCGTTGGCTTGCTCATACCGGAGCTGTCCATTCAAGGATTGCCAAACTCCTCATCTCCTTTGTGCCAGGGCAATATCAAGATCCAACAGCATGCATGTGCACACCCGGAATAGTGGTTAGAGCCTTGTAGGAGGTAGCGTAGGAGGAGCCAGCGATGTCATCAAAGATGGGGCAGCAGCCGAGGTAAAAGGGTCGAGAAGGAATGGGGACAGTCAGGCAATCCGCTGAGCCTGCGTCGTCGCAATACCTTGACAAGCATCGGGGCTGGCTTGGACAAATATGACAAGAACCGCGCTAAAAGTGGTCGCCGTCCTGAGACTCAACGGGATTAACGCGAACCGATTCCTTCGGCTCGATGGTCACAAGCGAAGGATCAACTATTCAGGAGTATGTTAATGCAGCTGAACGGCACGACATGGGTACAGTTGCTGGGATGGACTGGTTGACCTGCCCCCCCCCCGTGACCGACCTCTCGCCTAGACCAGCAATTTATCACCCGTTCGTTACCCGACTCTCCGGTCGAAAGAGCCTCAAGATCACCACCCCCAGTCAGACAGTCAGCCTACCTTTCTGAAACTGGGCACCAATTTCAAAGAATTGATCAAGTGCGTTTCTATCTGGCTCAGACCTTTCGAGATCGTATCTAGCGGGCACTTGTAAGCGCTCATTCGAAAAGGCTTCATCATCAGACAGCTCGGGCCTGGCCAATGATGAACAGGCGTTCCTGGATAGCCGCCGTCCCATGACGGTTTTAAGCGCCGCCGCCTCTCCTCTTAGCACCTGTGGCTCAACACTGACCTAACATTCTAGAATATTTCCTTCTTGGGCGACCGTCAATCGCCTATCCACCACTACCATCGCGAACGAAGCGCCCGTGGTTACCAGTTACCTGTGCGGCCTACGTGGATAGGCTATTTTTGTCGTCTTCGCGAACGATGACTTGCATCTTCCCCTGGGTTCCGTCGCCCTGGGATCCGCCCGGGCTCGCTTTACTGGTCAACGTCGACGTTTACTGGTCAACGTCGACGCCATTGTTGTCGACGCGGGCACGGGGTGGGACTGACTGACGATGACGGAGGCGTACATGGGCGCTACTGCTAACACGCGCCCTCATGCGAGGTTCCCGTCGCTCATTGCAGATACACAGTTCGCTCTTTGCATATCGCGAGAAGCGCTCAGGCCAGCTACGACCCATGGCCCATGGTGCATACCTCTTCTAGAAGCGCCGCTGCTGCCTCCATGACACATCATTGGCCCGCCGATGCCCTTCTGGCTGCTGCTCCCCAGTCTCTCTGTGAGATCTGTAGAAGCAAGCTAAGAAGCTATTCAGGGTCCTGCATGCCCCGTCTGTGCTGGGCGCCTCCACGACGACCACGTATCTGCGGGCGCCAATCTCTCCCTCCCCTCCCTCTCGCACTCGGGTTGAAGCTACGCTGTTGGTGTCATGCACGTGTCCCTTGTCCTTATCACGCCGATGTAATTGGTGTACCTGAGCAACAGAGCCGCGAAGGTTAAAATCAACGTCAGGGGGGGCCCGGGAGGTCCAGTCTCGGTGTGCATGCGTGCCTCATGTCCCTTCAGACTAAGGAGTACATAGGCATCTAGATCTCCCTCCCCGGTCCTGTTACCGGTGTTGGATATAGGTGCATGTGAGCAGCAGCCATACATCATCACGTATGTAACCAGAAGGGTCCTTCATAGGTAAACGGATTCTGTCCGTGGTCTTGGGTCGTCGTTGGTTCAGGACCGCCTCTATTTTAAGCAAGCTGCTACTATTTTTAAGACTGATAATGTAGCCTCATGATGCAAGCCGGTGCGGCTGCAGAAGTGTTTATTGGAACGTCAAGTCCTAAAAGGACCACATGTCCAATCTTTCCATTTCCCACTTTGACTGCAGACGTTTGCTTTTCTCTCCTTCCGTCTGTTTATTTGTAGTGTCTTTTTCCACATAACGTTCTTTCTTTAGCTCACCTACATGTCTCTAAGCGCTGTTGCGGCTGTAGGTTTTTCCTTCTTGACCCTACGATGTCTGGGTGGCACGGTTTCTGGGCGCGTCATCATCCGTCAACGTCACCACCAAAACCCCGTTGTCTAAATTTAGGAGGAAATATTGTGACTCGTCTCACAGTCTGACATGGTTCGAAAGACAACGCAGTTATCCCTACCCGTCACCGCTGTTTAGGCTCTTCCACACAACCTTTTTCCCTTTTCTTCCCTTCCTTCCGTTGTGTTCTCACTGGGCGGCGGTATTATTTGCTACCTAGTAGCCTTGCATCAAGAGCGGGAAGCCGGGCGTTAACGGGGTACGAAGTCGGCGCTCATCTCATCACAACTCAATACCGCCTTCTACTTTTCTTTCACTTACTTAAGCCCTGCTTGCCCTTCCTATCAGGGCCCTTGCATCTTACGTGTGTGCCGGCAGTTGCTGCGCTTCGGTTTCATGTTACGCAGAACGACTTGACAATGGATGTGTTGCTGCTGTTGCCTAAGTACCTGCAATCTAATTAATGTACTTAGCTATTTTTCTTCCCTTTTTTCCCTCCCTGATCCTTCCGCTACTCGCTTGACGTTCCCCCTTCCGCGCTACCCCACATTCCTTCCCCCCAGCTTCCGGGGATATCTCCTCCTTCGCGGGATGGGGTGGTGTGCTATTGGCAATTAGATCCTCCGAAGGAACCACGAAACCAGACGAGCCGAGATGGATGTGAGATTTTAGAGTTATTTGGGTTCACCACCCACTTCAGGGAATTTGGCTCCCGCAAGGGCCCCCTTCCCAGCAGCCAGGCTCATAAGATCCCTGAGGGTTCTTGGGTGCCCGGCGATTCTATCGGCGCTTCGCTTTGCCTTCCCCTTCCCACCCACACACACCGCATTCCCAGATCCCCCAGCTTGGGCTGACTGGGTAGATCATCATTGGCCACACCATCGAGTCTGCTGACTCTTTCGCCACACCCATGCACACAGCGCTACGCGCAGAAACGCAGGGCAGTTATTTCGTCTGCCGAGGTCTCTACCAAGGACGGCATCTCCGGCGCGCCGATCGCTTCTTGCCTGCCTGCTCTCAGGCTTACTTGCATACATACGTGCGAGTGAAGGAACATGAGGGGCGGAGGCGGGAAAGGGGGGAGGCAAGGCTCGGCGATTTCGCCGCATGTGGCTAGTGAGTGAGCCATCCTCACGGGATGTGAGGTAGCGGGTTTTTTCTCATGGTCTGAGAAGTTCGAGCGGTAGTCAGATATCAATTGCCTTGACTGTTACGGGATCGAGTGTGCAAGCTTGAGAGGTTCGGGTACTCCCTATAGCCAGAGGACCATGAAGAAGGTGATAAAAGTGGTGGAGGGGCTGGTCTTCTAAGATTGCACCGATTTTGATATCACAATGTGTGGATAACCTCATACTCCCCTTTTGAATAGAGCTGTTGTGGTTTGTAAGGTAGTTAAAGTAAAAGCGAATTTGGATGGAATATTAATGTTTTCTTCTTCTTCTTCTTCTCTATATATCTCGCATCCCGATCCCGCTTTTATCATTCTTCCTGTATCAGGCTATCGTGGACATAGCATGGAGCCCAGTATATAGGCCGATGAAAGAGCGACAACTCCGGTCAATAGATATGTAACAGAAACATGGGCAGTGGTCCATTGCGGGCTACAGATAAGTTGCTCATATGAGTGTCGCGCGATCCCCTGAAGTGAAATTTAAGTCGCATAACCCCCAGGCTTCCCCTCAAAGCTGAGCAGTATGGGTGCCAAAGCTGAGTCTGCCATGACAGTATCGCACGCCTCCGTATGCTTCCACTGCTATTGTACTCCTCGCCGTCTCTCTGCTGGCCCCCTTCTCATCATCATGGCTACGTCAACGATCGTCAAATTATATCCGAGCTGCTGCTGGGTGTTGCTGCCGACGAGTCTTCGCCAGAACACTGATTCATCTCGTAGTAGCACGTAGCTCCTGGGTTGAGTAATAAGATCGCTGTCCTAGTTTGACAGCGGAGGTGTGAAATCGGATAGCCTCGTCAACTGCTTGAACGATCTCACCATACCGTAGCTCCAACAGTTTGTTCAGGCAAGTCTTCTTCGAAGCCCGATGGACGGAGACCTACAGTAATTAACTACCAAGCACGCTTGAGCTTCCGCGCCCCTAATCCGTTCTGTTTCAGTGTGATACGGATCGCCTTGGCCATCTCCTCCATCTCCTTTCCCTCTCGAAGTGAACCGTCTTCCCTCGCAGACCTCTCCTGAACGCTCCACTCTTCAAATCCTTGGAAGACCAACGGCCACATCGAGGACTTCCATAGAGGCTACCCACGGTGTTGACAACTGCTCAACACCACCGTGGCGGCGAAGAGGGCTGCACCTGAAAGCACGAAGGCGAGAGGAAGGATCAGCCAAGCCCACTCGATGTGAATTCCCGCCTCTTGACGCCACGTAGTTCCCTCGGCCGGGATGGCACCTGGACCCGAGCGAATAGAATTTGTCATACTATCCGTTATGCTGGCTACAACTTCCGAAACGTTTTTGAGATATCCCAACATTGAGCCGATCGAGAAGGATGTGTCCAAGGCATGTTTTCTGAACGTGAACATCCCTCCCATGGATGCAGACAAGCTTGAGTGGTCCTGGCTCACAGTTCTGAAGGAATTGTTTTGCAAAGGCCACATGGTGTCGGTGAGATTTCTTGCGTTGCCATCAGTACGAGGTACTAGATAATATATCAACCCATATTCATTTAGATCCAGGTCAGGATTTGGGTGGAGAGGTATTTCTGACAAATTTTAGGGCTTCAGTATCCCATTCGACTGTAGAAGTATCAGTATCTACCTCAATTTTGAGTATGGAAAGCCAAGATGAAGATGGACTTACGATTTCAACGTCTCTAAATGTCTTGGCGCACCAGCTCACCGCACACTCTGTTGCCGTCCAGTAGCCTTTCGCTGGGTCACCTGTTGTTTTGTTTCCACCTTTATACGTAAGTATCCTTGAACTGGATAATAGCCAAAGAAAGGAGCTTTTCCGTTACTGTCTGATTCGCAGAATGGGGCGTGTAGTCGAGAGTAACGTTACCGGCTACCTCGGCCATGTGAATAGCGAAGCCTGCCTTTACCTCAACAGTGATTGGTAATACAAGCCATTCCGGTGTAGTGAATATAGCATTGCGAAATTCGTCGCATTCTGACAAGACCGGCTCGTGCTGGTCTCCTGCGGTTGCGACTACTTGCCTTGTGCATCCATCGACAAGTTGTGTCTTGTCTGAGACATCCACACAGATGCTGTATATGGCAAGCGAGATGAAATCGGACCAAGTACAGTTACCTGACGGGCATATGAATTGGAAATTGGATCCAAGATCGAAGACGCCATTAAGAAAGGCTCTTTGTGGTTTGTTGCCAGTAATAGGGGCTAAATTTTACTTAGTAACAAACCCATAGTAGATATATACTTACATAGTATTATGAGCCACTTACGTTCAAACGCTTTACTAGGGTCAAGTTCCGCCTCAGAAGGGTCGCCTGTATCAAAACCGGAAGAAACGTGAATGGAAGAGCCGGACTTCTGCTCGCCCACCCTCTCCGTCCGAATGACCACTGTTTGCTGAGCGAAAGGTCCCACCGCCATGGCCACCAGAATAAGGATTGCTCCGACCGTTGCCAACAGTGGCCATAATTTAACATTAGAGGGGTTTAGGAACAGCAGAGCTCCCCAGGGCCCCTTGCTGGCATCGTCTAACGCTGACAAGGATCCAGACGGCGCTCTTTTCTTGCGAAATAGAGCCACTGAATCTGATTGATGCACTCGCTGATTGGTAGTAACATGGCCGCTTTGGAGACCGTGATGAGGATGGAGAAAAGAGCGTTGATGCCGATAGGGGACGTCCATTCAGAAAGGGGCGTATTGTCGGTTTTGGCAGCAATAACGACAATGGCCATCATACAGCCAAGACTGAGTAGCACAGCAAGCAGCTCCCATAACCATCAGTTGCGAATACAGCTGCGGGTTTTTGACCTAAACTTGGACTTAAGTAGGAGATCTGTCTTGGAAGGATTGGCATAGCCATCGTGTGTCACTGGATTGGCCTCAGACCCTACATCGTCGGGATGTACATCTTCATCCTGTGTATGTAGATCGATATGGCTATTCAGGGTCCTGTAGCTCGGCGCAACTGATGTGGATTGGCTGTCTTCTCTCATACTGTATCAAACGAAGTGGGAGTCGTCGTACCACGGGAAATAAGAAAGGTACAGAGGCAGATTTGAGAGAAGAGGACTGAGCCAGGCTCGACAGATTCGACGTCGAAATAGCCAAAACACTCAAAGGGGCTGATACGACATGCAGCGGCACTTGCCAATGAGGATTATAAAGCTAGGGAAGGGCTGGTGAAAGGAGACATTCTACCATTTCAACTAAATAGATTTGTTCGTGTTCGTTACTGCGGAAGTACAGCAGTCAGAGGGATCACAGCACGGTGGTGGAAAACGACGGGATCAAGTAAGCAAAAGGAAAAAAGAAGGAAGAAATACCAAAAAGCTCAGCATCAGGGAGTCGGGAGCCCGCCCCGGGTAGGGCTCGAACCGTCAACCTATGCCTACGAAAACCCCCGTGCCCGGGTCACGGTGTCCGGGAAGGGCGCACCCCTTCACCCGGACTGGGTTTTCATCCTCCCCTTCGACTTACCACTCGGCCAACGCGGACAGGCCAGCCTATTGACCAAGTAGGTAAGTTCCCGGTTCAGTGGAAGAATCCGCTGTTATTAGGTCTTATGACCTGCAGCTCACATTTGGACCTGTCCCCTCCCTCCAGCAACCCAAGCTCAGCAGGCCACCACTGTAGCTGGGTACCTAGGCAACAGGCAACCACGGTGACCGAACGCAAGAACCTCGATTATTTGACCGCGTCAATCTCTACCTTGAGGTACGTCCATCCTTTGGAGATCGTCCTTGGTGTCGTCCACGACCCTGCTGGCTTCAGGATGTAAACAACAAGTGCCCACGCCGCGTGCCATGCTAGAATGCCGCATCAAGCGCCTTATTACACTGTTACAAGGTGAACTCGAAGTCAATTCTGAGAACCGCCGCTTTGCCAACCTCGAGAAAAAATGAGCTCGATCATCCTGATCACCTCCCTCAGCCCCTTGCAGCTGCACCCCCATTGGCTCTTGACCTTGGGGCATCTTCCGCCATAAGGTACGTATGAGGTAGATGGATATCTTCCGGAACAGCATCCATGAGGGAAAGTCGATCGAAGTGACGTAGGATGCAGATGTAGCTGCTGGTTTGATGGAGTGTTGTTGTTATTGTCTTGGAGCCAGCAACAGGGAAAAAGTCGATCAAGACGTCGACGGCAATGTAACCTCGATGTTGCTAGGGTACCGATGGCGACATCCCATTTCCAAGCAACAACACTGACACAGGGCAACAGGATCTCGAGCCGTGTAAGCGTTTCGCGGTTACGGACTAGGGCGGAGGCCTCGGGCACCGATAGCCGTGACCGTCTCTCTCGCCGCTCCTCCCTTATGGCCCGTTGCCGGCCCGATGATGGCCATCTCTCTCGCCTTCCGCCCGACAACGGAGGTACCGCCGTATATTACGTCAAGGAGGTTGGTATAGAGGCGGATCTGCGATGTCGCAGCCCAGTTGGTTCACCAAGGTCTTCGCTGGACAGAAACATGTAGTATGGCCGGTCCAGCAACCATCTCGCCATGTGTGGGGTAGCTTCTTTGACGACCTCTCGGTTCCTTTGTACGCCATTCCCATGAACATGAAAACCTCACGCCCGTCGCCCAGTTTGAAGAGCAAGTCCGCAAAGGTCAAATGCTTCCTTGGAGACAGGAGGCAGTGTCCGGACCATCCGACACGACGCGACCGATCTATGGTTCCTGTACACGCTTGGCGTGGGAAGCTTGAAGTGTGAACTGGTGTTGTGGAATGGGGGCTGATGCCAGTTGCAAAAAGCGAACAACGGCAAAATCGGCGGGTGACATGCGTGGGTGACTTAGTCATTGACATAATGACGGCGGTGTTCTATCCTTCTCTTTGTCCATGTGACTGAATGAATTTCAGTTGATGGTCCAGACATTTAGGGAAACAAGGTCTGGCCGCTTCTATAGAGAGCAGACTCGATCCTTTCCCCATGGCTGAAACTCTCTTCCTGTATGGCAATGCATGTCCGCCCGAACCTTGGGGTCTGCCACTGGTTCCTCTTTCGCTCTTGCACTACTGATTTCGTCGGCAGTAGAGTACTCGCAAAACATATGAGCTGGTTTTAGGTAGCCCTCGATACTTCTCGATCCATAGCGGCGTGCCTTGCCATCATGGGAACTGCCGTGGCATATGCTCGACTGTCAGCCAATCGGACAATTTCGCGAAATGGCCACGTAGATTTCGGAGGTTATCGAAATGGCCACAAGTGACATTTTAAGCTATGGACATGAATTGGGATTGAGAAGCTTGGAGATCTTTTAGAGGAATCAGATATTCGCCCGGAGTTTCACCCATATTTGGCCCCTCACCCATTGGTTATTGATGAGGAGAGTCAAGGTTGCCGAATCGGAACTCTGTCTAACCGGACCGCGTCTGCGATGTGGTAAGCCGCTGCTGATTGATGACGATGGAGGACACTTATTGGTTATTCCATGGTCAATTCGAATCATCCTTGCTCCCATTAGGGTAAAGATGAGGCCAGCAGCACCATGGCTGGTTTTCATATCTACCTGCTGCCCCGCTTACCTTGTGACCTGCATTGTATGAGTGACCTTTATCCGGTAACCTGCAGGAACTTGGAAGAAGTCATCGTGTCCAGTCCCAATAGATCGGGTGCCCTCATGCAAGGATTCTCATTCCAAGCCTGTATGTAAGCGGAAGGGGCGGGGGCATCTGGGAGTATGCGTGCGTGGCAGTCGGACTTAACAAGGGCTTAATCTCACCCGTGTCCGAAGAATCTAGCCTCCATCCTACACCTGCTAACTAGTAGACGACGCTACACACACATTTTAGCGGTGGTGTGCCGTGTTTTTCGTGGGTGGATTTGCTAAGCTTTGCCACGGTTGTCTAACAGCGCTGGCTCATGGGGATATATCTGAGAAGAGGGGATGAATTCAAGACTTTGCAGCGATCAGCGGGCTTGGCGAACACCTATGGAAGCCCGTTCAAATTCATATAATCATGCACTTGATTGGTTGGAAGATGGTGGAAGAGAGCCTGCCAGGACCTCAGGCCGGCCAGGACCGATCTTATCTCCCGTAGGACTTGAGAGCCGAGAGCCCGAGACCATATCTGTTACGAAATGAGGGGCAAAAAGTGACCTGGTTTTGCAGAAGTGGTGGTTCGTTTCTCGACCACCGCATCGGAACGATAGGTCACGTTCTCAGGCCAAGAAAACTAATGTGGATTGGACTTGGGCTGCTTAGACTATATAACCTAAGGCAGGTAAGGTACTTAATATATGGGATCCCCGATGCACCCTACCATCCAAAATCCGAGAGAGAGAAGAGGGACAGCTATTGATTTGTGCAGCAGAAGCCCAAAGTTGCGTTTCTAATCTACATGCCATCAATTACGTAGTAAATGAAGGAGTCCAGGCCAAGATCAGGAGGAGCTGGGTACTTGGGCATGGGGGTACGGAGTAGCCTTAGTCCAAAAAGCCCCCATTCTCAAAACGGGAGCTGCGGAGTTTGGATGACCCATTTTCTCCGGATACGCGGATATTCCAACGAGGGAGAGGAAAGGAAAGGCAACCGAAAAAGCACCACTGACCATGGACTGATTAATTGCTTGATTTGAACGATTAACGGGGAACGGAAAGCTTTCCACGCACACACACATACATACACGCGCACACACACACACACACACACATGCACAAACGCATGATGGCGACTAGGAAGTAACCCCCATGAGCCAGCCCGTCTGCCAAATCCATCAATTCACCTCTCTCAGCCCAGTCTGGGACGGACCCTGTCTCTGAAAGTACTTACTCAGACTACACATTTGTCATTTCTTTCCTTCGAGTTCCTATCTCCGAAAAGCAGTTGATGCTTTACAACCGGCTACCGGCTTCAAGCAGCTGTTTCTTCCTTTAACTTAACCTAACCCATCTACCACGCGACGTCCATAGCTCGTCTGGCTTTAGTTGAGCCCGACTGCTGCTTCGCTGTTACTACCGCGCTCCCGTCGGACTTTGGCTTTTGATTCGACTTGGCCTGAGCTCACACCACACCACACGCATACACACTTCCATGTCCAGTCCTAGTGTGTGGGCTACATTACAGACGGCATGACACATGCTTTCACTGGGAGGACTTTAAAATAAAAAACACCGTCTGAGGTTATCCCCGAGACGAGTCCGGACCATGGACCGTCCATCCTACCAGACCAGCGTCTTCCGCGCACAACCAACCGAAGGCATGCAGCGGAAGATCCAGAAGCGCAACAGACCGCCAGTTAGCTGCTTGTTGTGTCGCACCCGAAAGGCAAGGCCGTCTCACTGCTGCTGTTGGAGCTTCTTCTTCGTCGTCGTCGCCCCTCGCTAATCTCCGCCCATTAGGTGAAATGTGACCGCCAGCAACCATGCGAAAGGTGCGTCAAGAGTGGGGAGGCCGCTTTCTGCGAGTATGCCCCCCCGGGCTGCCCGCAAGCCCAAGGGCAATGAGTCCCGGCCTCCAGCCGATTCCCGCCCCAAGCAGGATGCCATGTCACGTCCCCTCCTGCAGGTCCGCCTGCAGAAGCTGGAGGACATGGTGAATGGCCTGCTACAAAACACCGGGAGCCAAGACGGAAGCATTGCCAGTGTCGCATCGAGCTCGGATCCACGGAGCGAGGTGGAAATGCGCTCTGACTTCAGCACCCCTCCGAGCACAGTCACCACCGCCGTCACATCCAACAGTGGAGCGTCTTATGGTCATACCCAGCCCGAAAACGGTTACGTAGGCGCAACCCACTGGTCCGCCATCCTCGAGAGTATTCATGACATCCGGGGCATTGTTGAAGCTGAACCCTCGGAAGAAGATTCGAGCCCTTCGCCGCCGCCCCATTCATCGTCATCCCTCCAAGCGCGCGAGATGGACGTGGTGTACGGCACTCAAGTCCGTCTTACCATAGATGAGGCCGTCGCCCGGTTGCCACCCAAGCACAAGACCGACCAGCTGGTCTTTGGCTACTTCCAATCCAGGTTTCATGCCGCCCCATACATCCACACCTCCAAATTCCAAAGGGAATACGACGTGTTCTGGCGAGATCCATCATCCACCAGCTTGCTATGGCTCAGCATCCTGGCTTCCATTCTCAATGTGGCTGCCACGGTTTCTATGGGGCAAGGCGAGGATGTGAGCAAGGACTGCGAGGCAGCTCACCCCGACAAGTTAGCCGCATTGGCAGTCGACTGTCTAATCGCCGGCGACTATCTTGCCGCAAAACCTTACTCTGTAGAGGCCTTGCTGCTATCGAATTATACTGAATTCCAACGAAGAAAGGACTGTGACTCAAGTCTATGGTCGAAGTTCGGCTTACTTGTACGTCTGGCCCAGCGGATGGGTTACCACAGAGACCCGAAATACCTGCCAAGCATTACACCCTTTGAGGGGGAGATTCGCCGGCGTGCGTGGTTCTTCATCGAGGTGTTCGACTGCATGTTTTCATTCCAATTAGGTATGCCTCCGATTGTCCGCGAAGACGAATGCGACACCGAAGCTCCAGGCAACCGGTTCGATCTGGACTTTGACGAGCACACGACGGTCTTACCGCCTTCCCGACCCCCAACGGAAGCAACGTCGACGCTTTATCTATGCTACAAGTCCATACTTTGCCGCCTGCAGCGTCGAGTCATCCGCTTCGCCTTGTCGATCCAGCCGCCGCCACCGTACGAAGAAGTGGTAAACCTGGACAGTGAAATACACTCATTCCACGAACAGCTTCCCGCCACGCTGAGAATCCGACCTGTGCGTTCCTACAGCTTTGCAGACTCGTGTTTCGACATTGTTCACAGGCTGATGGTTGAGTTGATGTATCTGAAAACTCTCTGCGTCTTGCATCGAACCTTTCTCACGCGCGACCATAAAGACCATCCTAGATATGCCATGTCCAGAAGTACCGCCATCGATTCAGCATTACGGATTCTTGACCTCCATGCAGAATATGACGAAGAAAGTCGACCGGGTGGCAGATTATATCAAGACAGGTACATGTTTTCCGGGCAGACACTACATGACTTCTTGATAGCGTCTATGGTCCTCTGCTTAGACCTGACAGAGAGTATCTTGACAGAGTAAGTTGCAATCGTCTTTTATTGAAACCACCCCATGCTAACTCTCGTAACAGTCCGGCAGAGCGGTCAAGGAAACTGAAAGCACTGGGTACTTCGTATAAAATATGGTCAGCCAGGAAGCACCTTTCCCCGGATGCTGCGCACGCCACCAGAGTCGTCGGAGCTATCCTGCGCAAAGTTTCGATGCAGGAGCAGCCTACGCGGCCCCCTGTGCAACCTCCCTCCGCAGCCTGAAATAAGGGATGGCTCGCTTGCCAGTCTTCTCAATAACGACACACAGGAGACGCCTCCACCACCGCCACCGCCCATGGACCAGTCCCAGCTTATCCATGCGATGGACTTTTCTCTCGACTTCATGGACACTATACCCCTGGACAATGTGCTGAACGATCCGTCCCAATACGATTGGGTAAGCTTCGCCGAAACTCACAACTATTTTTTCGTAGTGTTTGCTAACTCGCGACAGAACATGATTGATCATTATCTCCTTGTTGACCGACCGACATCTCGGTGATTTCATTAAAATAATGAGAAACACCGAGGGTCAAAGTTGTGGCATCACATCTTGTTCCTACTAAACGATACCATTTACTGAAAAACACCAGAAACGAAGAACACTGTAGCGATACTATGAAGTTCTGAGCACGGCACTTAACACATAACCAACGGGGCAACCTGGGATTCGTCGGGAGTACCTATGCTGTCTATATATCTTCGTGGTTGATGCTTACTTCTTAGCGGACGCCTGTTCCATTGTTTTCATGTTACGCCCCTTTATGAAAACCGTCTACGTATGAAAAATTCCCCAAGTTGTTGCAGAGCAGAGATTCTATGACGAGAGTGTTCTTCAAGCCTGGGGCTTGTGTCCTCTCGTGGCTTTTAGTTGTTTGTTTATATAGATACCACCAAATGTAGCGAACGAAAAGGCAATCAAGTTGAAATGGCTTGCCACAGTGATTAGTTTTCCGTGGATGACTGCTTTCAGGCTCATATCGAGACCAGTTGTGAATCTTTTGATTCCCTGAGCATCGATCTTCTCACCTGGATAGCGTAAGCTCTTGCTTTCTATGCTGTCGCATAATCCTTAGAACTATATGTAGACATGACCATTATTCTTGCCTGCATTGTACCATAAACGGAGCATGCTCAGGGTATAGAGGGCCACAACTGCAAAGAATGCGAGAAGAGGAAAGGCCGCGACCTGCAACTCAAATCTTAATAATGGGACACAAACAATAAAAGGGGCACTCACCACACGATCGGACGTGCTAGCACTCGACTGGCCCGACTTGGTAGTGCCCCAAATTAAAACCACAAAGCCTGCCAGCTATGTGTACAAGCTGAATTCCAGGAGGCCGACCGCAGTCTGCCAAATCAAGACCTGGTACCAGCTCGGGGCACGCCGACCATTCCCATCATCATGAGACAACATGTTCTGGCAGAACTGATTTGCCGTAGGCAAGCATCCGACCCTGATTAGGAAAACGCTCTGCTGCATGCCTACGGCGACGGCGCCGATTCCCAATACCAGGCTGCAGTACCATGGCGCTTGTACCAGGGTGTATGCCACGCTGGGCAGGCTCGACAAGCTGGTCCAGGTGAATGCTCCGACAACCGCTGCACTCATAACCGCACCCTATATATGTTTTATTTACGTGAAAGCATTGATTTTCTGGGTTGCAAGTATAGAAAAGGGGTGGATGGTAGGGCGAGTACGTGTACTGACAATGAGCTCAACATTGGTCAGCTGCGATAACATCGAGGCCCGCCAGTGGTCTATCATCCGATTCCGGTCTTGTTCATCGGTCTCGTTCACCATGACGCTGATGGCGGAATTGGCGACGCCCCAAGCCGCAAAAAAGGAACGGCAACACCGTTCTCGCGACGGTATCCAGCTGGCCTGGTACAGCGGCCAAGGCTCTGGAGAGAGCGGCTTGGAATGGCCCCAATGCTGTCTTCATACTTTCGTTTCGAATTAGCAGTGAGCAGCGTGTACATCACAACATTTACAGGCTCAAAGATGCCACATCGTTGGCGAACGCGTGGTCAGGCTGAAACCTGCGAGTTTACAGCCATTATGCATATTGGAACCTTTTAGCGTCTTCGGTGTTACACAACTCAGCCTAATATTTATCAGTCATAATGCCGACTCAGTTAATATCGCTTTTCTTCTATCCACTGGCTCTTGTGGTACTGGTCAGAACAGGACAGGACATGATATAAACAGTATTGAAACTCTGCCGCAGATGATATATTACGTTGGCCACAGAAATGTCCAGTAGCAGACTGTCCCCATGGATCGCGCGGCTCGTTGAGAAGGGTCAAGAGGATAAAGAGAGGCGGGCCGAGTTCCAATTCGTCACAGACGAGCGCCAGAAGTTCGAATTTCTGACGCTAGTCCAAGGCTCTTACAGCAACGTGACTGGGGATTATGTCTCTCTCGACCAAAATCGGTGGCCACGCTTGAAGTGGAAAGTCGGTATCGCTTGCAAGCGTTTCTTCAGACGTGCTAAGCTACGACCTATTGGGCCACTGGGGAGTGTATATCACCAGGGCCGACTCGGAGAATCCAAAAGCGCCAGCAACACCAGTGAGTCGGTTTGATTTTCTGGTTTACCCTGATTGGCCGACTGACATATCTTTTCGTAATTCGATGTCCCTGAGGATGTATTCAAAGTTTCCGGTTTCAACTGGACCAACGATGGAAAAGGAATACAACTCGAAGCTATTTGGCAGATCGGCAGAGAAGAGAAACGAGATTTGGTACGGGATGAATTCTAAGCCATCCAGAAGGCTACCGAAGGTGCAAAGTCTGATCAGTTTGGCGGATATGAGGCGAGGGAGTTGTATTTTAGCTGGCCTGAGTTCATGTTAATAGGTATGTGTTTGGGAGAAACCCAACCGCTGGTGTTACTACTAAACGAAAAGATCAGCACAATTCGTTCTGCAAGAGTTTGTATTCGAAGCTCTCCATATACCCGCAAAAGAAAGGCCGAGGCAACGAGCGGCGGAGAGGAACCCTTATCTGAGCCCAGATGCTTACGACTTTACTCGGCGCAACTGCTAAGACTACTGTCGAATGCTCCTGAACAAGATGAGCGAGAACAGATGGGAAGATCCGGCCCGGCTTAACTACAACTTCTCCTTAGCAGACCTCGAGAGAGAGTGGCGTAGCAACGACAATTCTTGGGCCAAGGAGAGCAAATGGGGCCAGAAACAACTTATTCGGGGCTTTGTGAGTGCAAAAAGTAGACAGCTATTGGGGAACGAAGCGGACAAGCTGTTGCGGATGAGTCCACGAGGTGCGGAGAAGTTGTGGAAGGACTTGCACAACGGCCTGGGTCAGAAGCCGAGGGAGCCCTGTAGCGATGCCGTCATGACTGGAAGGCTCCTGGACAGGCTCGACCACTGCGGCTTGGCGATCGAACTGGCGGCAGCCTATATTATCGAGAACCAGACGTTCGTTGCCGAGTGACTCGATCTACTGACCGAGCCAAGAACGAGCTGAGCCAGAACGACCGGGTCCGCACGTGGTTCCACGATTCCAAAAAGAGGCTTCGGTGTCTCCCCAGCAAGGCGAGCAGATACCACTGCGTGCGGTGGCGTTGATATGACTTACGTCCTTCAGGGCTTTCAAGGAGATGTGCCGTACCTCTCGCCGTCACACCAATGTCTTAGGACTGCTTTCGTTCATAGCTTGTATCTTGCCAACGGATATCCCGGCATCGTTGCTATTCAACTACTTGTCGGCAGAAGAGCAGGAAAAACACACGGCTGCTCTACTATGCGACTATGCATTTCTGAAGAGAAGGGGCAACGCATTTGACATGCACAGCATAAATCATATGCTCACGGAAGTCTGGCTCCAATAGGCAGGCCAGGCAGATGCTGGGGAAGCAGTGCCGAAGGCGATGTGTCATATTGCCGCCGTTTCCCCAAACTTCAACAAGAACATCAACTTGTGCTGCATGTACATCGCCCACGCCAAAAGCGCACTGCGTGTCGATGAGCAGCACGACACGAAGGGGAAATCGGATCTTTCCTGGGTAGCTGAACAGTACCTGATGACGGTATCGTCGAAACAAACCGAAGATAGTTCACTGCGAGTCAAGAACGCCGCGGATGGTATCGATCTCCCAGAGTACACCTGTCAATGGAGGAGAGAACGATGGCCAAGTAGACCATATCCCCGACCGACTCGCGTCGTTGCATGCGCTTATAGAAGCCTACCGTTCGAACAAGAAAAGGGTGGAAAACGCGACGGACAAACTGATCAAGATTCGCGGGGAGGTGCTGGATCTTCATCTTCAGATGATAAAGTAACGGCACCCTGAAGACGGAGGAGCTCTCCCCGGCCTGTTGGATGCGCGGCAAGCGCTCGCAGAAGAACTCGAGTTCGGAAAGAAGGATCATCACGAGTTTACCCCGGCGGAAGAATTAGAGCGCAAGGAGCGAAACGAAAAAGTAATCGAGGTGTTCAAAAACACGGCTGTTGTTGTAGATCTGGAAACCCGAGAAGAGCTTGACAACAACAGCAGCAGCAGAGTCGACCGCGTGAACAAGCTTCGTTCACGGCTCGAGCTCGGCAAAGCCTACGTCGAAAACGAAGACTACAAACTCGCGATCTCGGTGCTGAGCGACGTTTTCAAAGCCGGGGCCAGATCGACCCCCCAGGACCAACTTTGGTACGTTTCTGACGCGATGGAGAGTCTCGAGACTGCCTATACGAAAGTGAACCGAGACGGGGAAGCATACGAGATAAGAAAGAAGAAAAACAAGTTGGATCAGTACCTCGGTGACTGGCATAAAGAATTGCCAGATTGGCTACCTACAAGGCCAGCTTGAGGAATATCCCCATTGTGTTTGATATCCTTCCTGTATCTGAACCCGACTGTTCCTATTTTCCTGTTTCCCTGGATTTGGACGAATTCCATCTCGAAATGTTAGAGGGAAACCAATGATTGTGGTTGATGGGTATCACTGTCTATTTCTACACTCGATCGATCTTCTATATGAGGCGAGGCGTTATGTACGTCTCCGTCGTTTTATATACCTATATATCGGATATCGCCTGGTCTTTCTCACCTGGCTCGCGCATATTCATATTTAGACATGCCGTGAAGACGAAATGAGCCATCATCGACACCGGTGGAGGGTATTGTGTCCCCCGCAACAGCAGTGGCAGGTAGCCATCTCGCGTCGGCCAGGGGTGGCTCCGACCCCGGCGCAGCAGACGCAGACGATGATGCCGGCACTGTCGTATGGATTCCCAACTTGGCAAGGTCGGCCCTGACCTGGTCCAGGGACTGGAACTGAGAGGCCTCGAGCAGCTCGACGGCCTGCTCGCGGGCCTTCAGCGGCAGCGACTCCATGGCGCGGACCGTGTAGTGGTCCGGCTGGAACCCGGCGGCCTCGAGGTAGCGCATGGTCCGGACGGCGCTCACAGCGTCGCCGACGCGGGCGTAGGCCCCGATCAGCGCGTTCCAGGTCACCGTGTTGGGCTGGACGCGGCCCTCGTGGACCATCATGCGGAGGATCGAGAAGGCGGGTTCGGGCAGACGGTGGTTGCGGAAGCCGTTGATGAGCGTGGTCCATGTGTAGACGGACGGATAAGGGTACTTCTTGGCGACATCATTACTAATGGTGGTGCCGCCGTGCTGGCGTTCGCGTTCGCGCCGGGCTTCCTCCTCCTCTTCGGCACTGATGAGCATGTCCTGAACGGTGCGCACGGCGTAGCCGAGGTACGGCCGGAACTGCATGATGGCCTTCAGAAACATGTCATAGACCAAGGTACTGTGTTGTTGCGCAATGGCCGTTGCGTGCGAATCCCTCCTTGCTAGCAGCTCATTGTAGTGTTTGTAGGTTTGGAAGACCTGTTTTGGTTTCTCCATAGACCGGTAATGAGCAGTGATCATGAGGGTGAGGGTGGTGCTGTCCGGATCCGCGAGTAATGGTATTGTCTGTGGAGGCACGGCACTGATCATCCGCGTGGTCGCGGTTGAATACCTGCCGGACGGCCCCTGCCACAGGAGCAGCTCTTCTATCTCGAACGGGAGGAACTTCTGCAGAGGGCGCAGCCGGAATAACTTGGCGTACAGTTGCAGCATTAGTCGGAAGGCGTTGTTGCGCTTGCGCTGGGCCCGTCTGACTTCATTCTGTGCCTCGTTGTCGCGATACAAGATATCAAGAAGGTGATTTGCGGTGTTGACGTTCCAGGGTCTGCCCCGATCTTGCACATTCACAGAATCTATAACCCGGCGAATCGAGGGCAAGTCATTCTCTTTCTTAGAAGCATTCAACAGAATCGAGTAAACCTCATCGTCCGCTTCGATTCCATGTTGACCAAGTAGCTCGAAGACAGTCCATGCCGTCTCCAGATACCCGGAGACGGCAAAATTTCTCATCAAGGCTGTAAAGTTCAGGAGATTCGGCCGCAACCCATGCTCCAAAAGCGTTTTGAACAGACGATCAGGTGCCGCATCGCCTTGGGGGGCTGGCAACCCCCTTTCCACGTTCAAGAGACTCGTGCAGACGCTAGCAGCCGCCGGAGAGTTAATATCAAATCCGTCTAGTTCTGTCATATAGCACAGTATCTCGGCAGCCAAGACCTTGTGATCAGAGCTGGAAGCAAATCTGGCTGCGAGATGTAGCAATGTGTGGGAGGTAAGCTTGGGCATACTCGAGCGCAGGTACTGAAATATCTCAACGACTTGTTCCAACTTTGCCCAAGATGTGACGCTGGCTAGAACATCTTCACCTAACACTAGATATCCTTTGGGACTGGAGTTGAGCAAGAAGAACACAAGATCGACAAATGATTGTCGATCAGATGCCCCTAATACCTTGGCGCGACGGGAGAGTAGCCGAGACACATCTTCAATGATATAACTTGGTGACCAAGAAGCATCATATGTAGCCTGGAGTAAAGGCATAAGCAGTTTGGGATTGACCTGTAGCGCCGAGATTATCATGCGCCCCCAATTCATCTCCCTCTGAGCTTGGTCGATTTCAAGCCAAGTGGTCCTCATAGATTCCACCGATACATCTTGATCATGGGAGAGCGCGGCCCATTCTGGGCTCTCGGAAGTGGTTGGCCGGAGTAATGGGTCTCGTAACGACGCATACAGTACGGAAGCGTACTCAGCTTTCCAAGTATCGAATGCACCCAGTCGATCCGATACATGCAGTGGATTACAGCCAAATAATAACCGCTTTAACTGAGCGATTGCATCACAAGCGGCAGGCCTGGATAATCCATAGGTGTCGGCCAGTGTATCCTGTAGATAGTCGAGATTGCCGCGTGTGTCTAGGATTTGTCGTTTTAACCGAAGCCTGGGGTTGTTTCCAGAGGCAAGCCCGACGTGGCTCTTCGACTCAGGTATATATCGTCTGAAAAGGTTATGTTGACTGTCGGGGCTCAAATCGCTCGAACCTGAGCTTCCTCCGTCTGCTGCACCCGCATCGAACCTGGCATTGTTTATGTTTGGAGGGGGCCATACTGTCGTCTCAGCTTGATCGGTTCGGGCGAGGTCGTGATATGCTGAGCGTAGTATGCGTTGCGATCTGGCGGGGCCATGCTGAAGGCGGGACAGACATTGGCGACATATGAAGGGAGTTCGCATGGCGTGCCAGATCCGAATAGTTCGGTTGGGTGGTGTTTTCAAGGAGGGTAGATATATTGCCGTACGGCTATAATACACATGTTCGCATTACTCGACGTGTAATATTAATCGCCTCGTGAGAACAAAGGTGAAGACAGGCCTAATTGACCGAAAAAGAAGGTATTACTACGATACGTCAATTATGATCTATGTACGGATACGGACGGACATGAAGCTGTATAAAAAGATATGGAGCCTGCAAACCGGGGTCTTGGGAATTTCATTGGGGCGCGACTTGTAGGTGGAACCGCCGCCAAAAGCCTTATCACGCCTTATCGAATTGCAGTTCGCGGCTGGCAGCTCCTGGTCTTCAGCGCATTTATTATTGTTTGCACCACAACCAAGCCACCAACGCCTCCATAGCTTGTACACTCGCACAGCGGCTGAACCCAGACGACAACTTGATTACTTTCTATTCAGAAGCGCGTGTAAACAGCTATCAACTTTGCATCTTCTACAACCGTTAGCACCATGTCAACACAAGCCAGCCTCGGCGCCGCGGCTGACGACCGAAAAGCACGTCTGGCCAAGCTCAAGACCCTCAAGCGCAAACAGCCCGCCGACGAAATAGCACCGCCCGAGTCAGCACGGTCACCTTCACCACCTACAGAGCCAGACGTCGCCAAGCTCCATCTTTCGGGGACGCAACTACGATGCCGAAGCAAAAGCCCCCAAGCTCGGCTTCGAGGCCCCTCCGACCCTGGGCATGGAGGGCCCGACCCTAGAGGAGCAGGCGGCGGAAGTCGAGGTGCAAATACGACAGAAAGCGCTGGAGGAGGCGGCCGAGGCGGATAAGGGCATCGATCTGTTCAAGCTCCAGCCCAAGAAGCCGAACTGGGATCTCAAGAGGGATCTGGACAAGAAGCTGGAGATTCTCAACGTGACGACGGACAACGCCATTGCCAAGCTGGTGCGCGAGCGCATAGCCAAAGCCAAAAACACCGAGAAGCAGAAGACGGTTCCAGACGCGGATGGGAACGGAGAGGCGGTCGGCTTAGATGGCGTCGCGCTGGTCGAGGCCATGAGAGTACGGGAACGGGAAGAGCAAGAAGAAGAAAGCCGAGAGCGAGCAGAAGAGGATGTATAAGGCGACGCTGGTTCCCTAATATTGAGTGATTTTTATATAATGCATGGTCTGGCGTCTGGTAAAGGAAACCTGACTCTGGTTCGCTGAGTCCCAAAGAATGATACCCATTTTCTCAATTATGCTACTTCTCTACATATCCCTCGAGAGGATAGCTGTTGGAGTTGCTAGATTCGTGGCTACGTGTAGAAAAGTTGCATCCGCAAAACCACAGGTCCAGCCAATATTGAAGGCCTCGTGACATTGAGAAAGTCGAAGCTAAGGGTCGACTCAAGCTCAGCTATAAACCAAGGTCCATGTAGACTATGCATCTGCCTGCCTGCCCGTAATAGTATGTATTCTCACGAATGGTAAAGGGGCAGAGGTGTAATCATTATAGAGGCAAGGATATGACCTGTAGCGAAAGCGATGACCTCGTTCCAAAATGTTTAGAACTGGAGAGATTGAAACACGATTCCGAATCACCCGCCAGCCCGTCACCCGTTGCAAATTGCCCCACTGCCTTAGTCATTTGCTTCAGCCTTCAGCCCTCCCCCAGGTCATGGCTGTCCATCATCGGAACCCTCTTGTCCCGTTACCGGAAATACGTCTCTCGTGATATTCTGCAGCATAGATGCGGGCTGATATCCCAGACCACCTATTTATGTAGCAGTATACCGGGCTGTACTCCGTACGTGTATAGCCACGAGCCAAGTCCTAAAGTATAGCAAGGACCAACAACGCAAGGTTCCATCTGCAAGCCAACCGGCTCGTGCTCCTCGAGATAAAAAAAAAATGCACACAGCCAGCTTAGATCCCCGTAGAACATGCATAGAAGAAAAATTGAGCTTTCGGTAAACCTTTGAAAACTTCAAAGGCTGATAGTATTAGATTTATGTACTACATGACATATAAATTATAATCGGAGCAGCTCGAGCCGATATATACATAGACCTCAGGTAAGTGGAAGTGGTAACAGCCACACCACCTTGTTACCCCATCTTACGGCGGTTCTACATCCAGGGGTCTGCCGGCAGACGATTCTTGTTCTAAATAAAAACAAGTGAGCCTCTGAACCTCGCTTGACCCTTTTTAGCGCCCGCTTGTCAGCTAACCACAACCGACGACAGGCTCAGCAGCAGCATCAGCAAGTGGATGAGAATTGTGTGGTGAAGGCTCTGTCTGTTCATCCCGTCTCTACTAAACTGGAGTGCATGTCTCTAGTACAGTAGAGAGAGCACGGGTGTGACACTATTCAAACGGTATTGAAAGTGTGTCGATATCCAAACCAACACAATTGGTACAGCATATTAATCAGGTAAGTCGGTACATTTCGTTGCTTTATTTGCTTCATTCTAGAACAGAGGACTGGATGCTAGGTATTGAAGTCGTCTGTGCCCCTTCGCTTTCGTCCCCTGTATCGTCAAAAATAAAACCCATCCCAGAACCTCATCCCAATTCGGCCCTGTTTGATGTTCATTTTCAGCTGTGGTAGCACGAATCCAGTTTGTGCCTTGCCGTCATACAGCCAGAAGTGTGGTCTGACTGTCAGATCCTGGGAGGTTGTCAGAACGGCTCGTTCAATTACTTGTTTCGCTCGGTGGGCATGAAGCAACACGCTCCGCCCCGCGAGCCGAATCCCGTCGCATGTCTGTGTGTGCAGTGCAGATGAGGAGGGCGGACAGTGGTAGTACACGCAGCAGCACTGGCAGGACGGATACGGGTTTGGTCTTCCTGTGGGCGGCCCCCATTAACCGCAGTCCTAGTGCTGTAGGCCTAGGTGCCTAGCAGAGCATAGCATCATAGGCCTGCAGACCTACCAGCCAGCTTAGGTTACAGTTGGGAAAGGTACATTCTGCTGTAAACTTTAACCTCTCAGCCTTCCCACTCAAAATCGATCCCACCCACCATCCCCCGAGCTACCACCTACCTAACCTACATGTACAAGTACACCTGGTAAAAGCTCAAGTACGTCCAAAGTTGGAACCTCTCCCACTTCCTCTATTTCGGTCACATACTGCCTGTTCGTTCATTCACCAACTCCCAAACTCAATCCGGGTTTCTTCTTCTTAAATCAACCTCGCTCTGGCTGTCATTCTTTTTGTCTTGGGGTTCTTATTAAACCCCGGGTAGGCGCCAGTGTCATACCTGATTACCAATTTACCGACCTCCTCACTTGGACTAACTTTCCCGGCGCATCACCCTCAGCAGCAAATTGTGCCATATCCAGATTGCACCTACTTGCGACTTGTTTGCGACTCCGAGAGCCTGCACCACACCGCACCTATCTCCAGTACACCTACGATCCTCTCAAACCAAGGCGAGACGTCACGTCCTGCCTTCGATTTCGATCCGACACCGTGCAGAAGTCAAGTCTTCTGGCGTATCCCTCCTGGCAGCCTGACCAGTCACCCACCGACTCCGGCACAGATTTGGTCGATATCGCCTACAATCAGGCCCTTGCCTCCACATCCGGCCTTCTCACGACGACACACGACTGCTTACGACTCAATATACCCATTACGACAATGAGCAACTGTATTCTGTCTCTCCCGAGGGCCTCTTCGATCCATTTCCTTTTCTGAGTTGTTGTCAATACTGCATTGTGTCTCGTGCGCTGCCGTTTGGTGCGCACCTAAGGAAACCAGCGCTACCTTTTTGACGTCTTATTCGTTGTCGCAGTCCTAATCGAGGATTCGGCGGCAGCCCAAGATTTCCACCCATTTACTCGACAAAGTAGTACTTGCAGACTATCAGTCTGATCTGCAACAGAGCAATTACTTGCTCATCGATATTATTGCGCAGATGGCGACGGTTGGAACGGAGAAGCTCTCTTTTGCTAAGGTAAGCTCTTGCTCGGTTGCTCTATGCTCTGCTACTTTATCGCATAGCAGCTATTTATCCTGCTGCCTCCTAAGACTAATACGGTACCAGGTGGCAGCGTCTGGTGCTAAGGAAAACATGGCTCCATCTACAGCACAGCGAGTTGCTGTTCCTGCCTCGACGGAGAATCGTCGCATTTCGTCTGCCGGCACTCCTGCCGGTGCTGCCAAGAGTCCTGCCGTAACGGCACCAAAGGCGGTCAGCCCTACCGTGGTCGTCAAGTCAGCGATGCACCAGGGTACTCCTGAAGCTGCTCAAAAAGATTCTCGGGACGAGCGAAAGTCGACCGATGCAACTGTCAAGGTCACGCAAAACATTAATGATCTCAGCCTATCCTCCAAAGCTTTCAACCCAGCATCTACACCTAGCCTTGTCGTCAACGGCTCGTCGAATCTCGCCCCTGGCGACTCTCATAGCAAAGTCGATAGTAATACAGCCGTATCCGACGAGGTGTCACAAAGGGCTGATTCGAACTCAGAGATCGGTACTAAAGCGCCCAGTCTCGACGGAAAGAGCATTACTTCTGGTACCACCTTTGCCCTGGACGAGAAGGAGTCGCTTCGTCCAGACGACAGCGCTAGTGTGAAGGCGGCCGAAGATGACGAGGCCTTTTCAGTCCGGGGCTCGCAGATGACCGCCTCGAGGATGGGCTCCGAAAACGCACGCGTGCACCGTCTGCGGCTTGGAGATATGCCGGAGAAGCGAATCATTCAACTACTCCCTGAGGTGGTTGTAGAACAGGGCGTCGTCACTCCCCAAAGTAACTCTTCGGGGATACCGCCCCCTGCTGAGAAGCAGCAAATCTTGGCCAATGTTTCGCAAAACCCCGATGCGTTTAACTCAATGTACGCCCAAAACCCGGACGAGAAACTGCTTGAAGCCATGGCATCACCAAAGGATCGCCTCTTCTTGCTTCGTTTGGAACAGGACGTCATCAACTTCGTCCAATCTTCCAAGTAAGTCCTGAGCTTGTAGGTTGTTGTAACAGTTTGTTAATATTTTTGCCTAGGGAGCCCTACATGGATTTACCACCGAACAACTCGTTCTGCCGTATGCTTACACACAAACTGGCGGATTACTACCACATGACCCATTCATTCGAAGCGGTACAAGGTGCTGTGCGCATCTATAGAACTCCCTTTTGCAGGGTCCCCACCGTCGCTGGCAAGTATCGTTGGCACCGCTGCCGAAACTAACAGCAGTAGCACGCCGCCAGTGCTTTTGCCCAAGAAGATCATGCGTCGTGGTGAAGACTCTGGGAATGCCAGCAACAGCCCCTCGAAAGGCACTTCTGAAGTGGGCAGCGATGGTGAGAAGAAGAACAATGGCATCAATTACAAGTATGTCCCTCCTGGTCCCCTCGTTTCAGCTACTTCTGGCTAACACTTGTAGGCTCACGCGAGAGCAGCGCGAGGAGGCTTACAACAAAGCACGAGAGCGCATTTTTGGCAATTCAGAGAAGACTGGAGAGTCTACACCTGGTAAATCCCTATTTGGACATTGTACATCTTCTCTAGCTAACCGGATCCAGAAACCGAGGATGCAAATGGCATGTCCCGAGCCAGTTCTGTCTCGGGCAAGGAAAAGTCCAATCTAGGGAGGCGTGGTAAGACGGGCAAGCAACGACGCGACGATTCGGAGAGCTTCGATTCCCGATCTCAGTACACACCCTATTACGGGACCAACCCTAACCAGCCAAGCTGGGCCCAGACTGGACAGTACGTCGCAGTCGGCAATATGCCGTACAACGGTCAGATCCAGCAACCCTACCAGGCCCCCATGCCACAAGGTTACCCCCAGCCAGGCCCCGCGTATCCGCAGATGATGCCCCAAGGTCCCATGAGCGGATATCCTCCGTATGGTCCAATGCCGACAGCATGTCTCCCTCCACCCTTCTAGAGTAAATATGGTTTGCTAACCTGCTAACAGTATCCGCCTCAGCCGCCTCAGCCTTCACAGCAGCGCTACCCGCCAAGCAACGGGTCTATGCCCGGGTATGGCTCTCCCATGCAACCCATACCTGCCCAGCCTGCCTGGCAGCAACAGCCTGCTTACCCGCCTGCTCCATCCCCCGTCCCGGCGCCTTACCAGCAACCAGCCACTCGAGGTCCCCAATCCCAAAGCAATGTCGGCCCCCTTGGGATACCCTATGCTTTCGGTCAGTTGCCTGTTAATGTCAATCCTCATGACCCGAAAAGCCAGCATCCTATTCCGGGCAGCTATAACCGCCACGCTTTTAACCCCAAAACGCAGTCGTTCGTCCCAAGTAACGGAATGAACCACGCGCAGCCACCTATGGCACCCTACAGTATGGGCGCTCCACATGGTAGTCCCCAGATCAGTTCGCCACACATGAATTATAACGGATACAGCTCTCCAGCCCCCCAGCCCTATATGGGTGGCCCACCTAGCTATGGTATGAGCCGTCAGAGTTCCAGCAACTCGTTGCCAGCTTACCACCCGCACGCAACCCCTCCACAGCATATGCAACAGCATCCGGCTACTCATATGCCTCAGATGCCACCACAGATGAACTCTCACATGCCACAGCAAATGGGTCATCCTATGCAGCACAAGAACATGGGGCTACCCCAGCCCATGAACGGCCATAACCACCAACCCGGCTATTCCACATTGCCCAACTACGGCAACCCAGCCACTCTACCCCAAAAACCACCCACTGGAACCTCGTAGAACAGGGGCCGTGTTCGTTGATCGAGTTGGTAGCGGCGATACAAATGTGTTTACATTTGCGACATGGATGGCGTACGTGGGCAATCCTTTTTCAGGGGCATTCATTGTATGGGCGTTCGAGGCGAGAATTGATAGGGGCATATTGATTTTACTCGGGCTGGCTTTACGGAGCTCAGCATAGACGTGATGGCGGCTGGGCATCGCACAATGTGCTAAAAGGGTTCAGGCAAGGGGCAGCATATAAAGAATTGCGAATGCGGATCTGGACTTTCCAGTTTGGAAACGTCTACAAGAGGAAACCTACCCTTATTCCATTGGCAAAGAAAGCTACTTATGTCACCATTAGCCGGCGCAAGGGATGGAAGGATTAATGAACACATCTTTTCTCATGATCTTCTGTTCCTGCCAGAGGATGGACGACCTTGCAATGTGCTTCTCGCCGATAATGATATCTTCTCGGCGACGATGGTATTCTCGGCGAGGGTGTTCTTTACAACGAGGGTATATTCCTTTTGGCGAGGGTATATTCCTCTCGGCGAGGGTGGTCTTCTCGGCGAGGATTTTGGTGCTATTAGACAGTAGACAAGAAGAAGGCAAAGAAAAGAAGATTGAGCTCTAGTTAATGAATGGCCTGAGAGTGTTCCAGCCGAATAGATAATAATCTAAGCCAGTCTTGAAAATATGGATGAGTAGTAGTGCTATAGAGTGAATTTACTGCACTGTGAGCGATGCGTGAGCCCCAGTATCCAGGGTTTCTGCATATCAAGACGGTAGGAAGTAGTTGACTCAACGATGCCAATCGTGAGTGAGATTTTCGAGAAGGTCACAGCCCGAGGTATGAAAAAGGTTTGAGGTAGTCCCCAGTGACCAAACCACGTGGACACAGAAAGGAAGCCCCTTGAATGGAATTGGAAGAAGGGGCCGCCCCCATACATACCCTTGCGGAGAAGTGACCATATATATTCTACAATCGATGCATTTTTTGAAATATATAAACTTACGTAGCTGGTCATCTATATCTGCTATCTCCCCTTCCGCTACATTCTCATCTTTCCCTTCTTCCCAGTCGGGAGAAAGAAGAATCCGCCCGAGACGCATGGGGCTTGACATTGCCTACATGATCAAGACATGTCTAGGGAGAGAAAAGAAGAGGAAGACATTCTTTTAAGAGCTCCAGGCGACTTGGGATATAACTCTCCTTATCACTGGGAGTGCTCTGATTCGATTTCATCGTTCGCAAGGTGCGGGGAGTTTCTGCTTTCCCTAGGGATACCGGACACATCAGACTCTACACGTCTTCAGTGAGATCGATTGACTACATTTGTTGGATTGTCGTACTCATACACTCGTACCATGAAACTTTCAAGGGTGGTTTGATATATGGGCAATACATACTTCCTATATCCTTATATAAACATCAGTTTAATGCAGTGCCTACACCACACTGAGAGGGGATTATATTTGGCGCTGCGAAAGGGGGACCGGACTCAATAATCCTGGAAATGGTCATGTTATGAATTTTTGTTAAACAATTCATTGCTCGTTCTAGAGGCATGTCACATCCCAAACCGGACTTAGAACGCCTTAGTATATCTATCTCACAGAAATGATCTCGAAGAAGAGTCATGAGATGCTGCTTGCTTTTTGTCCCTACTCCTAATCATGCAATTCCGAGGTTCCTAATAAATGACGAACCTCGAAGTCCCAGTCGCTGGAAGCCCCTTAATCTTAAGGGACCGGAACGCTGACTGGACGATAAATGATTGGTTTGTGCCAGCCGTTCTGGGTTCCTTGCTGGTATCTTGGCGGGGCTGTGTGGACCGTTAGAGGCTAGAGCTATTACTCAAGAAACCGCAAGTAACCCTTCAAATGATTGCTTGAGGTCGAGTTCACTCGGTGGGTTCGCGGGGCTCTCTGGGCTCCCTAGGCTCACGCGGTTCACGTCCACCTCTACCGCCACGGCCACCGCGGCCACCTCGGCCACCACGTCCGCCCCGGCCGCCTCCCTCACCCTTCTCGCCCTTGGTGTCATCCTTGTCGACCTTCTCGTCGCTCAAGACTGCTGTCGCAAGACGCTGGCTGAGATCAATCTGGGTACGGATGCTGTTGGCTAGGTAGCTGACCATCAAGACGTCCTGGATGTGGTTGTTGAAGTCGTGCTCAATGGCAGAGGGGTCGACCTTGGGGGCCAAGGACAGGGCGCTCATCAGGTACTGACCGAGAGCGTTGTTGGGCTCCCGCTCCTCGTCCAGGATCTCGCCGACGTAGCCCGATACACGCTCCAACAGGTCACTCATGGACTCGAGGGACCGTGCAAGGCCTTCAACGTCTGAGGGGATGGTGGTGGTGCGGGACTCGGTGTCCTTGGCGGAGGAAATCAGCTCCAGTGCTGATCGCTCGGCATCGTTGTAAGAAACTCTGTGGGGCACCTGGATGAACAGGCAGCTCTCGGCGGCCCGCTCGGCGTTGACGGCGACGGGGGCGGAGATGTAGGACTTGAGCTGAACGTCGGCACCGGGATCCGTCGAGACGGTCAAGTGGACAGCCGGGTGGGGGAAGGTGCCGGTCTCGGGGCTCGCGAAGAAGTTCTGGATGAGCGCGCTGAAGCTGTTAAGTTCATGCGAAGTCGTGTACCAGCCCAGTAATGTTTCGCGCGGCGAGGCCTTCAGGTGCAGCGACAGCATGTTCTTCTGGTACTCGACATCAACCTCGACCTGGTCCTCATTCTCGGTATGGGGATGGCGAAGGCAGATGACACGGAAAGCTCACTGCCATCGTCGGAGCGAGTTCCTATCAAAGCGCCGATAACGCGAGGTGAGGTCGTTTCGGTGGCGGGTTCATCGCGACGGACGGCATGGTCGAGGATGGAAAGGATAGCCTAACAGATCATGTGTGTTAGCTAGGTCGGTGGTTGCTTTGGTCACATTGTAGCATAGGATAGACACAATCAAGAACGTCATTTGAAGCCATGACGAAAGTACCAAATGGCCATCATGTCATGCAAGAACATCAAGGAAGCCATCGTGAGGAAGCAAACGTACTTGGGGTTGGATGTTGACCGAGAGCGGGGCAATGTTGCTCTGGATGTTGACGGTGGGCGCCAGAGGCCGCGACATATGAAGGAAGGACTCTTGATCCACGGCCATGTTGGGTGGTTTGGAATGCCAGTTATCGAACAAGTCGAAGGTCAGGAGGGGGACTGGCGATTCTCTTTCTCTAAGAAGTGGCCCGGGGTACGAGAAGTTGGGATTGGATCTGACTTCAAATCTCTTGCGCTCTCTCTCTCTCTTCCACACACACACTCTGCAGCCAAACCAAGTTCGTTGGACAGCGCCTTAGCAGGGGACCCAGTTTTCGTAGCTTTTGCCATTCAGCCCACTCTCGAATTATTCCACACGAATTTTCAAAGTGTACCACTGCTGCTTTCTAAACCGAGGGGTTGTGCGCGCTAAGATAAGGTGGCTGATAAGAGATCTGCTGCTGAAAAAAAGTTCGGGGTACTTCAGGCAGGTACATTCAATTAGCTTCGGTTCTTGGTAAGCTAGAAGCTTAGAGCAAGGCTATCCATCAAAACTGTGGAGATCATCTGCAAGGCTGGACTTCTTTTTTTCTTAGGTAGACCGAGGTTTCTGTTACAACGAGATAAAAATAAAAGTCTAATAATCCATTCATAATCTTCGTTTCACTTGCCAGGAAATATGGCCCCAAAAGGACGTCAGGTTGCCATGAGAGGAGGCTCTAGGCCCCGTGGCCGAGGTGGAAAAGCCAATGTTCAAAAGAGAGTACCTGGGCCAAAATTCAACAAAGCACGACTTGCAGAAGTTCAGTAAGTGACATGAGAAACAACGACTTCATCCATCTTGATTCTGACACTGTATAACAGAGACCCGGAAGATGAAGACTCTGGGGAGGACTCCCCCTCAGAAGAGGACCTTGAGCAGGAAGATGATTCAGAAGACGAGGAGCAACAAGTTGCCCCCACCAAGGCATATATGGCCTTGATGAGCAGTTTCGCAAAGCAGACTGCCCCCAGCAACAAGCGCCGGAAGATCAGTCATCAAAATGGCGATGAAAGGCCAAGCAAACGACAGGAAAATAGAGCCTGAGTCCGAGGAGGAAACCGAGGACAAGGACGTCGATGTGGTAGACGAGGAGCCTGAAGAGGGTCTTGATGCCGAGATGACCCTGGATGATGAAGACGACGACGAAGATGACGCTCCCGATACTTCAGATCCATTCGAGACTCATTTCTCTATCCCAGATGAAGCCGAAGTCTCGAAACGAATCAAAGCGGTCAAAGCCAATGAGTATTCCGTCACGCAAGCGGAGCTCAACGGCTGGAGACTTACGAGGAGTGTGCCTGGGAAGGCTCCTAGCGACTCCGAACGACCATTATCACTCATGCCTGATACCTCAAGTCTGAAGTTGAAGCACAGGCTACACGAGGCAGCTGCAAAAAAGCCAACCTTAGACAAATTGGAACAGGTTCTGTACCCTATCACCTTTGGATATAACGACCTGCTCTTCTGCAACCGGACGCCGAAAAATGGAGGGAAACTGCGACGTCTGGCTTGTCTTCATGCAGTCAACCATATCTTCAAGACTCGAGATAGAGTCATCAAAAACAATGCCAAACTCTCCAAGGAAGGCACCGCCAGCGACTTCGAGCCAAAAGACCAGGGGTTTACCCGTCCGAAGGTTCTGATGCTTCTGCCTACCCGCCAGTCTGCTGTCAACATGGTCAAGGAGATTTGCGCCATCTGCGAACCGGATCAGCAGGAGAACAGGAAACGATTTGACGACACCTATGTAGACAAAGACTCCAAGTTCTCTTCTGATAGGCCCGAGGACTTCCGAGATCTCTTTGAGGGTAACGATGACGACATGTTCCGACTCGGCGTCAAGTTCACCAGGAAAACCATCAAGTACTTTTCACAATTCTATAGCTCAGATATCCTCATAACCAGTCCACTTGGCCTGCGTTTGGCCATTGGATCCGAGGAAGGCAAGGACAAGAAAATGGACTATGACTATCTGAGCTCCATCGAAATGGTCATAGTAGACCAGGCCGATGCTCTCCTTAACCAAAACTGGGAACATGTCGAGTTCATCTTCGAGCACCTCAACCTGCAGCCTCGCGAAGCGCACGACTGCGACTTCAGTCGTGTGAGGGAGTGGTATCTCGAGAAACAAGCCCAGAACTACCGGCAAAGCCTCATTTTCTCCGCCTTCAATACCCCCGAGCTCCAAGAGCTCCATCGGCAGTGCCAGAACTGGGCGGGCCGAGTCCGCATGCAGCCAGAGTACCCGGGCACCATCCAGGAACTCGGCGTCAAGGTGAAGCAGACCTTCTCGCGCTTCGACGCCGCCTCGGTCGCGGCCGAGCCCGACGCGCGCTTCGAGTACTTCGTCAGCGCCATCGTGCCGACGCTGGCCAAACGCGCCAAGGACGTCGACGGCACGCTCCTCTACGTGCCGTCGTACCTCGACTTCGTGCGCGTGCGCAACTACTTCGCCACCAGCCCGGCCGCGGCCAGCCTGACGTTCGGCACCATCTCCGAGTATGCCGACATGCCCGAGGCGTCGCGCGCGCGCTCGCACTTCGTCAACGGCCGCCACAAGGTCCTGCTGTACACGGAGCGCGCACACCACTTCCGCCGCTACATGCTCACGGGCGTCCGCCGCGTCATCATGTACGGCCTGCCCGACAACCCTCTATTCTACAAGGAGATCGTCGGCGGCTTCCTCGCCAAGAGCGAGCACGACTTCAAGCTGGAGCCGGGCCAGGGCACCGTGCGCGTCCTCTTCTCCAAGTACGACGTCTTGAAGCTGGAGAGGATTGTCGGCTCCAAACGGGTGGGCAAGATGATACGGGAGCATGGTGATACCTTTGATTTCATATAAAACGGATTTAGATAAGTTGACAAGATAGTTCAAGGTGATAGGACGTTCACTATGTAGGCAGTCTATCGTCTTGTCTTAATATGTACACTCAATTCGTACAGAAACCCTGGCCGTTGCAGCCCCGTAGCTTGGTGTTTGTGTATAGTACAGCGTGCTTGGTATTTTTTTAGTTTATAAGTCTTGCTTGACAATGCCCCAGATATCGTCCCAGATATTGTCTCTGCTGAACGACCAGGTGAAGCGTATCTCACATTTAGAGCCCACGAGGAGGTACACTAGCCTCACCTCCTCGACCGGTCATGTCCGCTGCCTGCCGCCGCCTTGCCGCCGCCACTCACCCGCTCACGCACTCTTCTCCAGACCCTTCTCCGCACCCGCGGCTCCTGCACGCCGCGCCGCCGCCGACAGCATATCCACGCCGTTGGTGACCATCTTGAGCCCCTTCATTCGCTCGACCATGTCGTTGAACTCCTGCTTGCCGGCGGCGCGGCCGGCCGAGGCGCCGCGGAACTGCGTCACCTTCTTGCGGTTCAGCAGCGTCAGCTTGTTGAACGGCCGGCCCAGCAGCTGGTCCTTGGCCACGCGCGCCGCCGTCATGTGGAAGCGCATGTCCTTGGGCCCGTCGACGAACTCGAGGATCGCCGAGGGCGCCTGGTCGTACGTCGACTTGGGCTCCGTCCGCAGCACGCGCGTGTAGCCGCCCGGGCGGGCGGCGTACCGCTCTCGGAGCTCCGTGAAGAGTTTGGGCATCAGGTCGTCGGGGGTCTGTGGTGTTGGTAAAGGGTATATATATCAGTAAGCTTTTCTTGCCCCCTCTGCTACTATCGTCCTCGCATGCTGGCGGAGACCAGACTGGCGACTGGTTCCATCATTCCTTTATAAATCTTGAATATATATGGTTCTGTACAGACAGAACCTTGGTTATAGCCTGCCTGGCCGAGAGCATGTGTTGTTGTAATTGGGAAAGTGGAATCATAGCTGCTACGTACATATAGTATTCCGTGGGCCTTCCGCTTACTCGTCTCGTTGTTCCGCTTGGCCAATGTGATGAGCTTCTCGGCCATGCGCTGCGTCTCCTTGGCCTTGGCCCATGTCGTCTGGATCGACTCGTGCTTGACGAGGGAGGTAACCAGGTTGCGCAGGAGAGCCTGACGGTGGGCGCTGCCTCGCGACAGGTGGCGGTATTTGACTACGCCGCCGGCCATTGTGTTTCTGCTGGACCGCTTCCGAGCGTATTCGTTGGTGAATTGGAAAAGTCGAACAATTCCTCGTTCGGGTTGGACAGCTGGTCGAATGAGGATGTGTAGGCTGGGCTGTCTGTCGGCAAACCCGTGCTTAATTGGACCGATGGGGGTTGATTGAGGCTCTCACCAGCCAAAATTTTGGGGGGTACAATGTGATAGGTACAGTACCTACCTAGCTTTTAGCGCTGCCGGACCGAGAGCTACCTGCAATCCCGGCTTTTTGGTGGCCGACCCAGCCAATTGCGACCACCGTCCCGGGGAATTTCGTCAATAGCTGGAGCTCGTCCAAAGAAGCAGAGCGACTTTACGATCTCTGCTGTCAAACGTCATCCCTGCTTTCCTGCAGAGATCAACGTCGCCAGTCCCTACCACCTCTCACTTTTCAGGGCAATTTTAGGTCCTCAATCACAAATCGATAGCGACAGTCACTCCATTCGTTGTGTTTCTTTAATTATCCTCAATTGAACCGTTCCAATATCTTCGCGCCGCTGTGCGCTCCAGCTAATTGCTCAACATGGGCTTCACCACCGGCTTCGTACGTCATGTCATGCCCTCCCACCCCCAACCTTGGGGTGCTGCCCTATGTATCGAAGATATACTTGCAATGAAACAACAGAAACGCTCGAGGCTAACAGTTATTTATCTTGACTTATATAGACTGGTGGCGTCACCTTGACCCTGGGCGTCGCCTACCTGACCGTCCTAGCCCACCAACGCAACCGCGAACGCCAATCCGCCGTCCTGCGCGCCCAGACGGACCTGATATCGGGGCTGACCGACCCGCTGCCCCCCGTGCACCCGCCCACGCGGGCCGAGCTCGCGGCGCGCGAGCGCCAGAACCTGCTCGACACGGCCAAGGACCGCTGGAACACCGAGGTCGAGGGCGCCGTGCGCTGGGCCCAGCACAAGGACTGGACCGCGGTGCGCGAGGAGGCCGAGGACGTCGTGGGCCACCTGTGGACGCGAGTCTTCTCCGAGGCGGGGCAGGCCGGCGAAGAGGGGAGGAAGACGGTGGCGCCCAAGGTCCGCGACGCCCGGGAGGAGGCCCGCAGGGAGACGGCTTGGGCCCGCGACGCCGCGAGCGAGAAGGCGGGCAACGTTGCGAAGGCGGCCAAGAGCGCCTATGCGGATGCCAAGGCTCGCGGTGCCGAAGCCGTGACCAAGGGCGAGCAGAAGGCCGAGGAGGCCAAGGGATCCATCTTCAGCGCTCTCGGATCCGGCTTCCAGAAGGGCAAGGAGGCAATCGGCTTCGTCAAGACAAAGGCTGGAGAGGCCGGTGAGAAGCTGGAGAACAAAGTGGACGAGCAGTTCTCACCAGTGGAGCAGGCATTACGACAGCGATATGAGGGACCCAGCTGGACAGACAAGAGCGTGGAGGAGGTTCTGGCCGACCGATATACCCCTGTTGACAAACGGGATCAGACTCTGCTCAGGGGGGTGTAAAAGGATGAGGGATAAAGTACGTAATTGCAGGCTGCGGAAAACCGAAACGTTTGTACATACAGCTTGGGTCGCTAAAACATGAAACAGAAAACCTGGCTATAGACTTGATTGTATCATAGATCGCATCACTATGGTGGTACCCTACGACACATACCGTATCGCATTCATAATGACTCTACACCTTTATTGTGACTAACCATAGTCCTTCCCGCGAAACTGTGCTACTACGAACAGCAATCTCCCCTAATAAGCTCGTCTGTGTTGATACAAATAAGAGGCATACGTCCACGGCGTAATAATGGAATATCGCTATGAGGCAAGATATAATCTATGTCATACCCTTGGCTTTTCAACAACGGATAGGTGCATAGTAGTCATTATTTCTTATTTTCAAAGCTGATTCAAGTCAAAGAAGCGCATGCTATTAGGCCCACTGTCCGACCGCTGGCATTTCCTGATTTAGGGTGGACGTCTAAGTAACAGCACATCACCAGGCCGCTGCCAGGGGTCAATGAAGCACACCACAGGGAGTCCGAGTAGGCCGCCGTCGAAGCGGAGGCGGCACTCATACAAGCAAACGAAACCCCGCAGAAGTCGGCAGGTAACAACTCGACAGTCAAGTCCAACACGCCACCGGAGCCGGCGGGGCCCAGGCTCTTCCACCGCCTATCCGGAGCCTCACGATGCGGTTCGCAATAGGGTCCTAGTGTGGATGGAACAGAACGACGAGAATTGCTCGACTGAAGAAGCGCTGGGGTTTCTTGTGAGACAAGGGATCATCCCGAGTTCGCAGCTTCGGGAAGCTGGTTCGCCTTCGAGGATTCAACATGATAATACGATGTCGAGTAAGGAACTTGGGGGAAGGCGATTGAGGTCAAGACATGGAGTGAAAAGGAGGCAAAGGCGAAGACGAAGACGAAATGGGAAAAGTCGAGACCCTGGATCTTGGCCAGAAAGGGGGGGTATAGCGAGCAACGCCGCGACAAATAACGTTAGAAGACGGCAAGTGAACGAACACAACCCTCCGCCGTCGCATGCAACGTCTTCGGAATCCGGCAGCGTCAACCCCTATCCACTGGACGCTGAACCCATGCTGCCCAGCGAGATTGTTGCATGCGTGACTAGAGCGGTTCGAACAAGTCGTCTGCAGGCCGTACCCAAAAAAGATTCTAATCTTGGGTCTGCAGCACAGTCTGTTATTGCCCCTGGAGTCCCGACAAACACCAAGATGCCAAGAAGCAAGATGGTATCGGGGTTGCTCAAACCAGTCGTATCGCTATACCACAAGCTTACAGGAGAGTCTGCGTCAGACAAACGCCGACGAAAACGCAGGTCCCGGAGAAGAAGTAAAAAAAGGAGAGAATCATCAAAGCGGCCGAACACACGAAGGCCATCTCTACCACCACGGCCGCCCAGACCCTCCACACCGCTTAGATCGCCTAGACCATCAAGTATCAGACGGTCTTCGTCAGTATCCTCATCATGGTGGGAACCTAGGTCCTCTTCAGAGTCACCAGAACCATCTAGCCCATCAAGACGGTCAAGGTACCGTAGGTCACCGAGCCCGGGTAGGCCATCCATACTATCATGGATGTTAACCCAACCACCTTCACCAAAACCACGACCACGCAACTCTTCAGGCCGGAACCATGCAGTTACCTCCAACAACAATCCACCACGTCCCTCACAGCCGAAATCACAGTCGAGTCCCAAGCCAACCTCGGCCACTGCAGTTAATTCCACGAAAACACCACAGACAGCGCAACCAAAACACTCTATCGAGCCGAAGCCGGCCACTCCCGTAGCAACACCATCAGCACCAAAAGTATCCCAGCAACCACGCAGTACACCAGGTCCAAGGCTAGCTCCCCCAACAGCTGGTAGTTCTGCGAAGATACCGCCGGCAGCGCAGCCAAATAGTCATGTCAGTCCTAAGCCCACGGCGCCCACAGCAAAGCAATCTGTAGTCAAAGCATCACCACCACAACAACCTCCCAGCGGCTCCATTTCACGATCAGTTCCTAATACCGCAAAGGGGTCTGTCCCTCAGCAACAGCAACAGCACCAACCGGTGCCGGCATCGCAGCCTAAGATTCCCTTGAGCCCGAAAGCAGCTCCTCCAGTAGCATCAACACCGCGAAGTCCAGTGAAGCCAGGTCCTGTTGCAAAAGGGCCTATATTACTACAGCAGAAATCATCACCAGCACCCCAGCCCCTGAACCCCTTAAGCCCGAAGCCGGCTCCAGTGATGCCAAAAGCGACAAGTAATCCCCTATCACCGCAGCCACAGCCGCAAATCCCATCAAAACCGAGGTCGGATCTTGCTGTTGCAAAGGCACCTGCCCTACGACTGCAACAGCCAGTACCGCAGCTACCACAACATCAACAGCAGCCAGCTGTACCACAACAACGGCCACAGCAACAACAGCCGGCTGTAAGACAACAACCACAGCAACAACAGCCACCAGTACAACAATCACTGCAGCAGCAGTCAGCACGGCAGCAGCCAGCACTTCAGAAACAGCAACCGCAACCAGCACCACAACCAGCAGTAGCAGTGCCAAAGGCTGCCCCCAAGCCCCTACCGCCGCAACAGCCACGCAACCCCGGCAATAACCCACAACCAGCGGCCGCTCTCTTATCTCCAGGAATATCGTTCCTGCACAGCAAAAGCAGAGTCCACGAGCACAACAGATATCCCGGAAGCCGTTATTAGTAGCTCCTGCTCCTGCTCCTGCTGTAGTACCAGCACCGGCGCACCTGCCACCAGCCTCCAAGGTTAACAATAACAACCTCGCCGCCCTGGGCGTTGGTGACAACGCGCGAACGAAACTTCTTGGCGCCCGGCAGGTTGTCGTCGCCAACAATGCCAAGGTAGCAGCAGCACCAGCGCCAGCACCAGCGCCCGTTGCAGTAGCTCGGGGCGTGGGGAATAACACCCGTACACGCCTCTCCCGTGTCCAGGGAGGAAAGGTTGTTATCGTCAACAAGAATAACAACAACGTGGCTGTGCCCTCGGTGCTGGCCCGCGAATTGGGCGATAACACCCGGACCTATCTCCCCGGCGTACGAGAGAAGACCCCTGGCGGCGCCGTCGGCAACAACAACGTTGCCAAACCGGTAGCAGCTCCAGTTCCAGCTCCCTCGGTACTAAACCGGCAACTAGGTGACAATACCCGTACATACCTCCCGGGCGTACGGGAGATCGGCGGCAACAATAACCCGCAAAACGCCAACAACGCTGCTCAGGGGCAGCAGCAGAGAGCACCAGCCGCCGCCGGTGCTGCCGCCGCCCCATCGATGCTCAACAGACAAATCGGCGATATGACGCGGACGTACTTGCCGGGGGTCAGAGAACTCGACGGGGTGGTGGAATGTGATGCTGACGTCGATGCTAATAGCCCACAAGGCGGTAGAAGTCGGTAAGTGTACTTTCCATATCTTTTTCAACTTACTATATCAATATCTTACACATCCATTAGGGGAAATAGCAACGGCGGGAACATCAGTATCAGCAATTGGCGAAAGTCCATCAGCCGAAGCACGGCAATGTGGAAGTTGAAGACGGCCCAGTGGAAGCCCGTAAGAAGGAGGAGGCATCGCAGTGCCCGCGTTGCAGATAAAAATAAGGCGGCTGCGTGTGAGTCGGAGTCGGAGTCGGAAAGCACTACGGAGACGACCACAACAACAACTACCAGCAGCGATAGCGATGCCAGCTGAGGGTCGGAAAGTACCTTATCATGGTTTACGGTATCCCCCCCCCGGTGTATGTAGACATGATATAAGCGTGCCTGAGGGCTTGAGTCAGTATGTTTACTGTCTCTGCCAACAGCTGATAATTAATTCCTTCCAAAACAAGATAACTTTAATAAATAGATATTGAATGGGTAGTCATAATTCAGCAATACCTACAGTGATCATCATGCCACTTGCCACTGCACCCTTGGGTAGCGCCTCGGGTCGAAGACTGGCGGGGTGGATTTGCGAGCTACCCTGAAATATACGAGCTAACCCTATTCCACCCCGCGGCGTCTGAGAATAGGGGTAGTTCGTATATCTTCCTACGCCTCTACGTATTTCACCGGTGACATATGTGATAACGCGGAATAGCCTCATCTACCGTCGTTGCATGCGTTTTAGGAACCAAACACGTTTCTGCTGTATGTAAGAGGGCGTTTCAACATTTCCTACTGTTTGGGAAGGTATGTCTATTAACGGGAGCATGTTGTATCCTAAGTACATAGCCAAAAGATGAAAAGCGCTCCTTCTGTCGACTCCAACTCAAGTTGCTACCGAGGAAATGACTCATTCCCACCGACGAGCAAGTCACCCCAATACACAGTGAAATCAACAAGGGATATGTTAAGCTATCCTGCCTACCTACTTGGCCATCTCATTTCCATACTATAATATCATAGAAATCTAGTAGAGGATGGCAGTTTCCCACCTAGGGTTGCATTTATTCCATAGGCACACCGAGACCATCCCAATATCCACTCGTCGGGCAATGAAGGGCTTATATGGCAGGCGCTCCACGAGCATCCCCTGCAGTTGCCATATGGACTTGGACTGCCCACCCCGAACGAGCCATTGGCGATGTCCATAAGGCGCCAGACTGCCGCACAGAATAATGAAGTCGAACATTTTCTCGTTTTCATCCGAGCTCTGCCGAGCGCGGATCCAGTCGCGGCCCATCCTAGCAAGGCGCCCAACTCTCTCTCTTGCGGCGTTGCAGATATCCGCGTTCTCGGGTGTTTCTTCTGCCGCATCGCCCTCGCCATTGAGGTTCCCGATCTTTAAGGAGGCGACAGTTGTGTTGAACACCAGTGCTCCGGGGAACGCAGCGGCCAGACTGATAGTCTTTTTGTCGTGTGCAGCACGGGAAGCGGCCTGCCATGGGTTGTGGACAGAATTGCGCCAAATCAGATTAGGTCGACACTCTCCGGGCAGGATGTTTCCATATTGTACGGGGGGTAACTCGTCTAGCTCACTGAGCTTACCGATTGTCGTTTCTTGGTGCATCCCATCGTTGCTCGGTTGCAAGCTCTCGTAGTCCCTCGTCGGGATCCTGGTAGTAGTATTGCACAATACTGCACATGTTAGCATCTTCACCGAAGCCAAAGTCGCTGCTGTTCCAGCCGTAGTCTATAGGCTTGGCACATGACGCCCAACTCCAACTTGGGATAGTGATGCGATCTCCCCTCCCTACAGACGGACCGTCGCAGGTCCATAAAAGACATTGGGGCAAAAACCTTTCTGGCAGACCGAAGAGCATGCGCGAACCAAATCCAGTAGCCATAACATTAGCGACGCCGCTGAACGCGTTTAGTATATCAGTCTCAAGCGAAAGCTGACGCGAGCTGTAATCCTTTACCGAGCGCTTGTAGCTTGCAAAGGTCGGTACATCTGGCGGAAACTGGTTGTTGTCCCACTGGTCTTCTACCTGGCCAGGCATCAAGAGAAGCCCCGGTTCTGCCGGAAATCGTGGAGTTGTGGAGTCGTCGTTCCATCTCGTTGAGGTTCTGCGGCCATATTCAGTTTCTTGTGTAGACTGGATTCGTGAGTAGTTCCAATCCCACGTCAACTCCTCTTCGGCTACTCCTGAGGAGCACTGGAAAATAGCTTGGTACTCGGTGATAAATAGTAGCCGCTTCGACAAGAGTCTTTCTTGGAAGGTCCAGCCCCGTCGATTCCACATCAATGGGTCAACGATGACACGTAGCCCATTCGGTATCACGACTTTGAGTTTGTCGTAGTACTCCAGTGGTGGTCTAAAAGCAGAAGACCACGGTCGTCTGGCCTGCCCCGCATGGCCTGGCAGACCCATACCCGGCGTCCGGGAGTTGAGAGCTGCAAAGATAGTGAAGGAGGCCGAACGATATATTGAACCCATAGCTTCAATCTGCGCGGACTTCAGGTCCTGGTCGTCCTGAACAATGCAGAGCCGGTCGACCCAGAGAAACTCCTCTCCTAGCTCTCGGCACAGAGACATGGCATGCAGAATGAGCTTGGGTAGCCTACTTTCAGTAAGGCTTCCTGGATTCTCGAGGAGCGAAATCTTGGCTTTTTCAAGTTTGATATCACAAGAACCAGCACCGCCTGAACTCCACATGTAACTTAAGGCAACAAAAGGCACCGGCGTGTCTGGTTGGACAATGCTGCAGGAGTGAGTATCAATAAGACGAAAGCCAGGAAGCATGTTTTCTACTCCATTGAACTATCATGTTAGAAAAGATGATGCCACAGACTCTGAAATTAGCGAACGCACCCTTGGACGCCATCTCGGCTCTGCCCATGCATTGAGCCCCGTGGCTTTCTTCGCAGAATCGAAGCCAGCCTTTTCAGAGTAGATGTATCGAAATGGGGTACGTCCCCATTTTCCACCCCGGACAATGTGCCGTCGCATGTGTAGTAAGCTCGTAAACGGGTTGTTAGACTGACGACGGGCGTCGTCCTCAACCTATGAAGACCTGGTCCGGCTTGCGTCGGGTCGTCTGGCTCTGGCTCAATCGAGACGTTGAGGCTTATCCAAATCCCCAGAGGTAGGTTCTGTGCGATACGCTTTTCCCGAATTTGTTCCCAACCACTGGCTAGGATATTGCTATCGACACCGTTTATATCGATGGGGCCTAAGATATCCACCCCAAGTCTAGAATGCGGGATAGACTGGAGGACTGAATCAGGAATGCGAGTGTTGACTGCCGGAAGGACATGCATGCAGATTAGACAATGTCTGTTAGTGTAGAGCTGGTCGTAAGCCAGATAGTATGGCTTCGGGAAGTCCTGCATTCTGCTCCACGGTTGGCGTCCATCGCAAAGGCGAGGATGGATATCGCCTTCTTCATCTCGCGCCTGCATCTGGAGGTGATAGGGGATATGTCGCGTGGCGGAAAGCGTGATGAACTCTTGGTTCTTGAGATGCTAATTGAGTTTAAGCGAAGCAAGCTACCGGGGAAACATGATTATACTGGCAACGTAGTCGGAAATCTCTCAGATTACCTTAATGGCTGCGCCCGGTTTGAACCTGCAGGAGGACGCCACTGACGCAAACCGTCAATCTAGTCACCGACGCCATGTCGGGGACCAGCCTTATGCCTCAAGTACAATTAACAAACGTTACTACCGTTAGAGCAAGCGGCAAGTTCGATTCAAAGGTTGTAACTCACTTGGTCAAGTATGTGTAGACTGAGCTTTCCTTCTACTGCACCGACGTGACTACGAAATAGAAACGTGGTGGTGGAGGTTTCCAGTGCAAAGTCAAGATATCCCGATCCTCCTACCCAGCTTCGTTGACAATGATAGTTATACGAGTATCATATAACTATCCGGAGAAAACGAAAGCAAGAAGGGACGAGATGGATATATTATAAAGAGAATCACAATATGACAGGGTAAATAGCACTGATTCCCTGTCTGCCGCCTACGACCGCGTCGGCCGTCGTGAGGCTTAAAAGGGGCTAGGTGTGCGGCCCATCAGTAATAGAGACTCTGACAAATAGTCGAACTGCTACGCACCAGGCGGCCTTGCCTTTAGAGTTTCATACCGCATGAAGCGATGCATTGACTTGCATGGTGTCAACTGTCGACGTTTCCTCTGACGCTAACAGATGCTTGCAGTTTGCACACGAAACAAATAACTAATAAGTGTATCGTCCGAAGTCATGGCAAGTAGCTCACCCCGTCATACAAGGGAGGTAAGTATTCAAGCTTCAATGTCGATCAAATAGGCAGTTCATAACCTGCCTTAGGGAAATGGTCTTCGTTCGGTGTAACCTTCCAGTCCGGAGCAACCACTGGCCGAGGTGTACTTTACCCTTCGCCTGGGCCCGGATGAACCAATCCTCGCCACATACGTGCTTTGAGATGCCGAGGTATGGAGGGGAGGGGTGAAGGATGTATAACAACGCTTCCGCAATTGTATTGATCTTTTGGGTCCCTCGGTTCCTACATCCTCAATATCATATCGATCCTTGCTTATTTCAATCTGCCCTCAAATGTCTGCCACTAAAGCAGACCCAAACAACTCCGAGTCCTTCGATGTTATCATCGTCGGAGCCGGCATCTCGGGCATCAACTGCGCGTATCGTCTCATGAAACAGCAGCCCGATGCCAGCTTCGTCATCCTCGATGGCCGCGACAGTATCGGAGGGGTCTGGGACCAGTTCCGATACCCAGGGGTCCGGTCCGACAGCCAGATCTACACCTACGGGCTGGCCTGGCACCGCTGGCCTTTTACGAAGCCAATTGCCCAAGGTAGCGAGATCATGGAGTACCTGCATGACGCCGTCTCAAAGTACCACATAGACGACCATGTTCGGTTCCAACACAAAGTCTCCCGGGTCGATTGGAGCTCGCAGCGCCAAGAATGGGGGGTAACGGCCGACGGCCAAGGACAGCACCGGCGTTACCTTGCCCGCTGGATCATCATAGGCACTGGCTATGTCGACTACGAGTCGCCCCTTGCGCCTGACATTCCAGGGCTTGACAAGTTCAAAGGCCGAATCGTTCACCCTCAACTTTGGCCCCAAAATTTCTACTACGCGGGCCAGAGGCTGGCCCTCATCGGGAGCGGTGCCACAGCCGTCTCCCTCCTGCCCGCGATCGCCAAGGAAGCCGGCCATGTCACCATGATCCAGCGAAGCCCGACCTACGTGGCGGCAAGACCATGCCAGGACGACGATACCCTCACGTGGCTGCCCCGCGGATTGGTGCTCCCATGCAGATGGCTATACTGGCTGATACAATCGTATCTCCTCGTTTTGTTCTCCAGTCGCTATCCCCATGTGGTTCGGGACGGTCTCGCCCGGGCCGCGGCAAAGGAAATTGCCGGCCAACGTTCCCGTGGACCCTCATTTCACCCCACGATATGACCCCTGGAGACAGAGGCTATGCTTGGACCCGAACGGGGCATTTTACCAGGCATTCCATCGACCGAACGTTCGGCTGATCACGGGCGATATCGACACTGTGACAGAGCACGGCATCCGGATGCGCAGCGGCGAAACGGTGGAATCCGACGTAATCGTTACTGCCACCGGCCATCGTATGGTGCTAGGTGGCAGCATCGAAATTCAAGTAGACGGCAAGCAACGTGCCTGGGGTGGGAGATTCGCCTGGAATGGCTGTATGCTGGATGGAGTTCCAAACATGATGTTCATGCTGGGCTATACCAATAACTCCTGGACCGTGGGAGCCGACAATACCGCCATGTATCTGGTACGGCTGATGAGCTACATGAAGCGTCAGGGGGCCATGTCTGTAGTACCGCGTGTGCCCGAGGCCGTTGCTGCTCATGGTACTCGGAGCATATGGCAGCTGGAATCCACGTACGTCCGCGAAGCAGAGCGAAGGCTACCAGTATGCGGCAATACAGGGCCTTGGAAGCCGAAGAATCGACCGCCGATCGACTGGCTCTATGCACGATGGGGGAATATCACAGCGGATCTCGACTTTTCCATGTAGCTTGATCTCAATGGCTAGAGCTGCTCCGATGCCGAGTGACACATCTACCCTAAGAAAATGGGTTTTGTATATAAGTAGTTAGCTTTACTGATCAAGTCTTCCACATGACCGTATCCTGCTGACTACTAGGTAGGAATTCTGTTCGCTCTCCCATATATGAAGCCTTGACAAGAAAAAGAGTTAGGTATCCTTGTGGTAGGAACGAAGCTCTTCTGGGCCTCTTCCGGTAATGAGCTACCTTACGTTCCTACCGCAGGTAACGTGTGAGACGGTACTGAGGGGCTGCACCGTCTACCCCGCATCGTTTTCCCTTTCCGGGTTGGTACGCTTGTTGATTGGTTCGCAACGTACCCCGCCCTTAGCGGTGGTTAGGCACTACGGGCCATTTTTTCAACCTTAGCCAATTGAAAAATCTCCACAACCTTTCGCTTTCTCCACACACACACGCCTTCTTTGGCTTCACTACCGCCATTCGCCCGTCAGCCGCGATCAAACAAATCCACCATGCCTCGTGGATGGTATCTGGCCCAGGGGATGTTCCCGCTGGGCGAGGATAGCAGCGATGATGACGAGGGTCAGTGTGAGCTTCCCGATGGCCGATTCGTCTGCGGTCCCCACGGCTTCGTTGTTTGACAATAGTGCTGCAGTGATTACAGTTTCATGGATGAAGTCTTGAACGAGGACGAGGACGACGAAGAGGACGACGACGACGACGAGGCACGCAGTTCCGCCTCAGACCGTCTTGGGGGTATCCGCATGCAACACCCGACTGCTGACCGGGTTATTGTTGCTGAACCGAGTCGATCCACCTTTGACGGCACGGAGGAGAAGCGGAGAGGCACCGGCCGCGCATTCCCGACCAAGTTCCGTCCCCCGTCTCCGACCATCACCCCAGAAGAACTATTCGCTGGCAGGCGTGCTTGGATGCGAGCTCTTCGGTCAGTCAGCCCCCCAGCTTGGGAAGATTTATAGACCAAATATGTGTAAATATGGACTGACACGATCAGTTAGACGCACTCATCGCAACGACCCGGGCATGCTACTACTCTTCACCGATGGCGATGTCTCAACAATGGCCAAGCCAACCCCAAAGCCGGCTGGGCATTCGTGCACAACGCAGGAACTGGCATTAACCTAGATGGCGTTGCAAGTGCTCGTTTGGAAGCCAAAGGCCCATTCGGCGACGACGCTATCCAGAGCAGCAACCGCGCCGAGCTTCGCGCCGTCATCGCCGCCCTGCGTTTCCGGCACTGGGTCGGCGAGAACTTCCACACGGTCGTCATCGCCACCGACTCCGAGTACGTGGTCGAGGGCTCTACTGTCTTGGCGAAGAATTGGATCCAGAATGGATGGAGGACCAGCGGCCGTGCGCCCGTCAAGAACTCGGACCTGTGGGAACTGCTCCTAGGCGAGGTGGAGAGATGGAAAGAATTGGGCATGACCATTCAGTTCTGGAGAATACCCAGAGAGTGGAACGGCGTCGCCGATGCGGCAGCAAAGAAGGCAACCGAGGGTCCTGATGTAGCCCAATGAATGGAGATGATCGGAATGGCCGTCTAAGTGCGAATTATTACCTGGAAAATTTCGGTGTTGTGTTGTATGTTCTTGTACCATATTTGAAAAGTCATGTATATTTGATCTCCTCGCTATCAATAAGCTCTCCTACCGCACTCATCGGCGCTGTGGTAAAAGCACAATGACCCAGTCCATCTTCATTCATCTCAACCACACTCCATTTCACAGGGAGTAGATAGCCTTCTCTCCTATCTTCACTGGGCACGTGGCAGGCGGCACTGATAGCCCGGCTGTTGGTCGAGACCAGCCGCATGGTCCCGTCATACCGCCGAAAGCCAACCAGAACGATGGCGAGGACGAGGCCGAGGCCCATAAGCATAGCTATAAGGTGGTTGAAAAAAAGATGGTTAGTTGAATCAATGATGAAGGCTTAGATGGTGTCTTCGGCGGAGACGATCATGACTTTGGGATTGACAGAGGCCAGGGACTTACTGATAAATACAGCTACTGGACTGTACCCACATGTCGAAAAGGAGTTTTGGTTATCAATGACGCCATCTGTATTCAACAGCGCCGTAATACGTGCCAGAAACAGACTCTGGGAGATCATCCAATGCATAATACCCGATATCGCATAGAGCGGAATCCCATAGCGAAGGGGCAGGCTGATGAAGTAGCTGGACCGCTGGATCCCGATGGGCTCCGAGACGCGCAGGGGTTTGCGTTTGGCCTCGGAGTGCATCAGGCTCCACTCGCGCTGCACCAGGAAGGTACTGAGCATGGTATTGTAGAAGATGTAGAGGATCGACAGGATCAGCTGGGGCAGATTCGCCAGGAGCACATTGGAGATGAGGCCCGCCGGGTCGTCGCGTGGGAGCCCAACGACCAGGTACGTGAAGGGCGTCAAGGCCCCGAAGCCGAGCCGCCACAGGTCGGGCACGCGGGTGGGGATGGAGCGATGGCGGAGTGAGGTGAACGAGAGCCCGAGAAGAAAACCGGCTACGGCAATTACGATGCAGCACCTGTTTCAATATCTCTCAGCTATGTAGATTTGATTGCATAGTTGAGGTAGCCTGGATCATACTCAAGATCAAGATAACCCATCGTTTAAGGCTTGCAGACGCCATCCAGAAGTTCCGCTCGGGTTTCCATTGTCGTGGTGCTTGGTTTGGGCTGGGGGGTCGTTTGCGCAACTTGTCTTTCAGGGTGCGGCGATAGCGAAAGTCATTCTTGGTGGCCAGGCACATGTTGTTCGTCGTTCCATCCGGCTCGCGCATGAAGCTCGCGATGGCATCACCAAGGGTATACAGTATCTGATCTTTGGAAGCTCCCCCGGAGATTTCACCTTGGTTTCTGTTTTGCCACTTTCTCAGCCACCAAACAAAGAGCATGGTCGTTGCCTTAATAAAGTTCAAGATGCATATAGTTATCATGATCTGTGGGCTGTACTCGAAGCGACAACGCTGGTCCTGGGCCCCGGTTCCTGGACTAGGCAATGGGAAACTTCGTACCTGGGAGGTCCAAGATACCACGAAGCAACGGGTGAAGGGGGCGAATTCGCCACAAAGCTCTGTGTGCCATTTGCTAACGCCCACATGTTTTTTGTCAATCTTCCGTCGTACCACCTAGTTTTCAGCCGAATTCCTGCTACCTCTTTCAGCCGGCTGCTGACCCAGCTTATCGGATTTCGATATTTTCGAGATCTCGACGAGCTCACCAGGGCCTCTTCTGAACTGTCGTTGAAATGAAGATAATGTTTTAGGAGGTGGAGTGTATGGCAGAGTATACGTCGAAGAGTAATACTACACTTACTAGATTTGACATACGCCGACGCGAAAGGCAGACGACGTTTTGAAAGCCGAGCGCGACTACGTCGAATTTTACCAAGGTTTGCACAGCAACAAGGGGCTCGCTGACTCCATATACATGGATGCGCATAGGTACGAAACTTTGAACTTAGTCTGGTATACCTAGTTGTGGGTAGGAGTTCACGATACCCCTGACTGAAACGCGGCCCCCTCTACTTACGATGAGGTAGCCGCAGCCCGCCGAATACTCTCTTCCAAGCCCGTAGGCTCCCCCTTGCCCATCCCCGCCAGCAACTCCCTATACCGCCCCCTCTCTACCGTGGCCGCCATAGCCGCCGCTGTTGGCGACGGCGATTTCACCGTCTCGAGCAGTAGTTCTTTACGCGCCGGATCGATCCTCCGCATGATATCCAGCACGTCCTCGTAGCCGAACGCCTCGCTCAGCGCGAGGATGCGCTCCCCCGCCACGTCGTCCAGGATCAGCGCCGCGAGGTGCAGCAGCCCCAAGTCCTCGAGGTCGACGTGGCACTGGGCGCCGACCGCCCGCAGGAAGCCGCTCGCGGCCGGGTCGCCCCGCCACGTGCCCAGCAGCATGCCGTTCATGGACGAGACGAGGCGCGGGTGGACGAAGGCGCCGAGCACGTGAAGGGCACGACGGTGTTGAGGGCGAAGCCTCTATTGGGGTTGGGGTTGGGCTGCTCTCCTCCCCCCTTTCCCTCCCCCCTCCTTCCCACTATCACTACGCTGCTGCATGAAAGCCCAGCAGGCGCGCTCGGCTTCGACCTTGCTCGCCGCGTAGACGATGAGGCTCCTCGCAAAAGCGTCCTGGTCTGGCGGAGGAACGAGTGAAGAAGAAGACCAGGCCATGCGGACGACGTCGTCGGACGCCCACGAGGACGGGGTGATGTGCACGGGCTCCTGGAGCCGCGGCAGCGTGGCGGCCGAGGAGGTGAACACGACGCGCCGGACGGTAGGAGTCTTGGCCGCGGCCTCAAGAACGGCCCGCGCCAGCTCGACCGTGCGCGCGATGACCTGTTCCGGGCTCATCCCAAACGAGGTGTCGGTCGCCATATGGACCACCCCGGCGCATCCTGATAATCCGGTCACACTCAGGTCAACCAATGCCTTAGGTAATTCCATGTATACGCGACTACTTAGGAAGTGCTTTTTTTACCGTTCATTAATGCCTCCAGCATCCAGGGCTGGCTTGCCAGGCTCGCGAAGTCCTCCGCGTGCGCGATCTCGAAGACGTCGGGACCGTAACGTTTCTGGAAGAGGTCGGAAATATATTCCCCTTTTCGAGATTGCGGACAAGCGCGCGGACCTTGAGACCCGCCTTGAGGAGCTCGTCCGTCACGGCCGAGCCGACGGAATCTGTGCTTCCGGTCCTGGATATGCACCGAATACGATGTTTCATCAGTAACCCGCATTGATTCTTTCCCCATGCAGTTGTAAGTACATCATCTACTTACACCAAGACTCGCGCACCCTTAGGTATAGCTAAGTTCGTCATGTTCTCCATTTGCCAGGTCACTGAGTATTGCAATTGAGGGTCGTGCATATGAGAGGAAAGGAACAGGATCGGGAAAACCGGGAAACACTGCGAATTATCCGGTGCTGAGACATAGCGAAGGCTGTCGGGGGGCTCAGACTACCTAACTTAGCTTGTAGGTAGAATTTTGTCCTTTTCACCGTGTTGATGATACCAACATAGTGTGGCTAACAAGTGATAATGATCGACGACACTTAGTCGGCATTCGATCGTCCACTTCTGCCCCCCTATTAACATACACATAGCCTATTCCATTAGCACTCGGGTCAAGAGACGAAACGCAATATTCGCAGGACACTGCACTGTGGATAGGGAGATATCTATAGTGATTTAATTTCATTCATTTCAGCCATGACTATCGTGGGCCGCACACTGTCTGAGTAGATAGTCTTCCAACGCACCTCTCTACTCGATGCATTCAGAAACGCTCGGTTTGTCTCTCTACCCGGCTCTCTCTCTTCCAGCTTTCACACTAATTCCATCCGTCTGCTCTGATCTGTATATCAAGCTTCGCGGGCGCTTCTTTTGTAAATCCGAGCAAAAAGCAACCATGTCCAACCGCATGAAGTATTCGGAAATAAAGAGCAAAAAAGGAGTAGTAAGGTAATGATGACATGGTATCGACCAAATGAGTTGAGCAGCAAGCCCCCGCAGGAGCAGCAAGCGATTCTGAAGAGTAGATCGATTAAGGCATATCAAGAAAAGAAATAGTCGAGGCGGATATGCGGCAGCAGTGTACAGAGAGCAGGAATTGCCAGTAAAGGGGTAACTCGGAGAGTATTTGTTCCGCGGTAGCGGCTAATGCCGCGAAGCAAAGAAATGGCCCAGGATATTGGTTATTTGCAGGTCAAAGATGTGTAAGGTTATATACAAGAAGGTTGGGTGGGTTGTTCTATGGCTTTAATAGGCGACCGATTTCTTGCGACGCTCGAAGATGCGCGCGAATCCGCTAGGCTTATCCTCGACTGGAGGAGCGGCGGTTGCCAGAGTTGATGGTGGTGGTTCCGACTCTCGTAAGAAACGCGCCAAGTCGGATGTTCCAGATGCTCTCGTAGTGTGAGATGGTGTGGCATCACGAGGTTCGTAATGTTTCATTGGTACCCGGCCTGACGGTGCCCTATTCTGAGGAGACCCGGGCCCCATGATATCGTTGAGCTTCCCAGAGTTACCACCGTTAGGTGGCATGCTGGCTACGATAGGAGTATATCCCCGAACATTGCTGGCGTTGCTCGCTGCTCTTGACTCACGACCTGCTGGGGCCGCTGATCGCTCGGGTGTCGACGAGCCACCCCCGGCTCGCAGACGGGCAATCAGATTGTTGGTGCTCTTTTTCTTCAGCACGGCGGGCTGCTGAGCGGTGACAAAGGGTTGAGGAGGTGACGGGTCTGGCGGCGGGTCATAGTTGTTGAGGAAATCGATCAAGCTCTCCTCTTTCTTGGGCTTCGGCTTCGGCTTGGGCGCCTCGTCCAACAAATCATCCAAGTCTTCCTCATCACTGAAGTCAATCGCATAGGGGTCTCGAACTCTGCGCTGCTTTCGCTTCGGTATCATATCCTCCTCATCAAAGTTGTTAGAGTAGTTTGTTGGCTTATTCGCCTTGTTCAATAATGCGCTCTGCGAGTTGATCGAAGAGTTGACAGAAGTCTCCGTTACATTTGTCGAAGCTTGGCTGCTCCTGACGTCTGGAAGCGCAGCATCCACAGCTCTACCTCCAGTAGCGCCTGACATTTGGAGTTGGTCCGAGTCCATGGTGTTTCGGAAGGGAGCAATGTTGCGGGGAATACGAGGATTGGGACCGTTGGAAGGGGGCCCTCTGCGGATAAAGTCGATGAGATCAGAACTCTCGTTGTTGTGGCTGACGGCGGCGTCGCGCGCTTGAAGACGAGCTCTTGTAGAAGCCGTGCGCTTGGGTGGCATAGCAGTACTCGCAGTTGCAGGCACGGGGCTACTGATATCCCTTCGGTGAGGGTTGGCGACAGGTTTGTTAGCCTGGAAGTTCCCACGTTCGCCGGGCGGGCCCGTCGAACGTATAAACTCGGCGAAATCTTGCAAGGATTCACGTGGGATCTGGGCGTCTCTAGCTTGAGGCGCAGGGCCCATCCGCCCTTGGGTAGACATCGAGACAGGCGGCGCCCGTGGTACGGGTCCACCAAGCTTCGAGTTGCCGTGCCCCTCGGCGGATGCGAGCTTAGTCCCGTTGACTTGTTGAGAGACAAAGACCTCTTCACCGAGGAGGAACGAGATGGTTCAAGGTGTCTGGGCTCATCGTTCTTGCCAGAGCCCTTGGGATCCGCCAAACCAGATGACTGTTCCATAGTTGGCTTCGCCTTTGATGCTTGCGACATTTCCATGTCGCGCATACTCTGGGGGTAAGCGTATACTGAATTGTCTCGTCATTCTGAAGCAACTCCTCGAAGTTTCTTGCGACATCATGGGCGCGCTGGCTAGTGGATTCCTCGGAGCTACGGACCGCTTTGAACTTGTTGGAATTGGTGGAGGAGGTAGGGGAGTCGTTCTGTTTAGCCCAAGCACGCTTTGGGGATTCCGGCGACGCACGTTGCGAAGTTGTGCGATCGACGGATGGCAGTCCGACCGAAGGGGCCTGTGCATACGTAGGTCTGTTTGCACTCTTCTCCGGCAACGTCGGCAACGTAGGTGGCTTGGAGTAGGAGGACATTCTCGGAGGCAACTCGACTCTCTCGTATTTAGTGTCAATGTCCAGGTAAGCCCCGCCTGTAACAGATTGGTTCAGAATTGTGACCTTCGTCGGAGCCGGAATAGGAGCCGAGGTAGGCGCTGATGTAGGGGCCAGCGTGGGCGCGCCATAGCCATGTAGCGAGGGGCTTGAAGTACGTCTGACATTCCTCTCTCGAGAACTCTCCCTAGACGAATACGTATCCACCGATGGAAGGTCAGCTTGAGGTTCGGGTGGCCCTTCCTCCACAATGGGAGGAGTCGATACGCTCCCTTCCCTCGAGAGGCTCATGGAGCGAGCGGCTGAAGGATAGTCAAATTCGCCAGAGCCATGTCTGCTAGATCTGATGCTTGGACTTCGAGGACTGTGCACCTCGATCATGCGTACCGAGCTTAGGCTGTTTGATCGTCCCACGAGAATTGAAGGAGGCCTGTTCGAGCCGGATTCCGAAATAGCTGGCGAACTTCGACCGCCTATTGATACTCGTGATGAGGTAAGAATCTGCGGCTCTTCTTCGAACTCATCATCTTCTTCCTCCTCCATAGGCGTGACCATGGTTTGCAGCGCAGTTCCATGAGCCATAGCGGCGACACCAGCCAAAGCAGCTGAACCGACAGCAGCAGCGCCAGTTACCATTTTTGAGATCGGGCTGGCCAGAGCGGCTTGTGGATCTGCTTCGTCGACATTCCGAGCCTTGGCGTGTTCTGGCGCTTTTTCAACTGCTTCGTGGCCAGACGTTGGGATCGAGGCATCGCCAACCTTAGCGGAAGGCTCACCATCTCGGTTGCTGTTAGGCTCGACCACCTCACCTCGTGTACCTGCTGGCCTGGAAAAGGTGACGGGTGAAGCAAGACCAGTCGGAACTGAGTTGGCACGCTTTCGGGTTTTCTGTACAGGCGAAGTGGGCCGAGAGGCGGCGGGTGTTTGCGGGTTATGCTTCCGGGGCGCAGAGAAAACCATCCAACTCTTGGGTCGTGGGCGCTGCTGCAGAAGCTCGTCATCCTCCAAGTCGCTGTCCTCCTCATCACTATAGGAAACAAGCCCGGGAACTTCGATCTCAGCAATGTCGTTATTGCTCATGGGCAGGGGAACCGCTGAAGGGCGCGCCTCCTTTGCCGGCTCCTCGCTAGGTTTCGACTCTCCCGGCGAGCTGGTATCCTGTGATTCATCTATACTGACTTCCCTGGAGATTGGTAGAGTGCCAACGGTTTCTGCGACTATGCTGCCATGCCTACTGTGCGTTGCGCTCCTGGTGAACGATCGTTGGTAGCTGAGTTCAGCAGGGGCTCGTATCCTCTTCTTCCAGGCTCGCCATAACCTTCCCAAAGTTCTATCGAGAGCGACGCGTTCCATGTCTAGCTCTTCGACGACGATTCGGTCGGATATGTCGCCCGGCATTCGGGTGCCGTCTTTGAGCTCCTTCTCGTACTTGACTCGCAAGCGGTTAAAAGCGGCTTGGCCTGCAATAACCAGCACCTGCTCCCCCCATAAACTCGATGATGGAGGTTAAGAAAATAGCCACTGCAGGAGATACAGCTTCGGAGAGGATATCGTCACTTTCGCCCCTGAGGTGCTCTTGTTCCATATAATAATCTTCATCTTCCTCTTCCATGTCTCCGAGAGACGAATAGACCATGCATCGGAGCCGAGTGCGCTTCCAGGCCAACTCGAGATCCCAATTGTCCGACGGCTCGGCCTCCGGAGAGTGTGCGAGGTCGTCCACCTCGCCACCACCCAGATACTCCCGAAGCTCCTCATCGGCCTGATTTACGGCGTCTCTTGCGAGCTTCGGCTTCAGGACTTCACTAACAGCCGGTCGCAGGGCTGACAGAGATGTTGACCTTGCAATTGCAATTATGTTGAACAAAAGCTGATCAACGAAGTTGTTCGCGAGTTGTAGCGAGCCGGTTGCAACCAAGGCAGTTTCCCCGGAGGGTTCGATTCCAACCTGATCATACCATGTTTCCGAGTGGCTGTCGTGATCATTGGTCACTATTTGCGATGCGGCCGAAGCGGCAATGAAAGCCGCCTCAGGCGTAACAGACTGTGGAGGTGACATGAGGCTGTGGGCGATGGTCGACGGTCGGTCGCTCGAGATGCTCTGCGTCCTGGAGCGAACATGACGCGGTGTCGCAACGGCAGTTGTGGGAGAGATTGCCGCCGACATGATGTCGATTTGAGGGGAGGCCATGGTGATTACCAAAGAACGGGCGCCCCTGACCAGCAGTCCGCCCCTGCTGCTTAGCGAGCGGTTTGCTTGCTCGAGGGCGGTCGAGAAGGAGGGTGGGCAATGTATCGATTCTTCAGTGTGGCTGGATTTGTCCTATTAGCTTTCGAAATGCTTGATTCTGTGAAAAGCCCCCAAAAACTAGAGAGTTGGCAGGCCGTGAAAGGAGTGGACAGGGCTGCGAAGAAGAAAAACCATTAGCGACCCGGCGAATGGTTGACCTGGGCTGAAACACCCTCGACACGAATAAACCGGGAGTGCCTGGCAAAGAACGGAAGAGTGCAACTATGCAAGAAGGGTATATGCAGGACGGATGTTGTTTCTGGCAATCGAGAGGCGTCACCGAGTCATGCAAGAACTTAATACTCGAAAATAGATGAGAGTCCCTCGAGAGCTTTCTCTCCCTCTCTCGGCTTGTTTTCTCTTCAGCTGGGGGAGAGGGCAGGGTACATATCAAATGTAGTAGTATAAAAGTAGTTAGACGACGGCGTGCGCATACAATCTTGTAGTTACCCACTTGGTCCCCTGTTGCGAAGTCCGGTCCACTTGTCAGATGTTTCCTTCTGATCCGTGATCAATGTGAGAAATGAAGATGCACACGAGCACTGCAAAAAGTGGCATCATGGGTAGCTTTACGCCGGAGCATTTTTGGAGGGGCAAATACATCACTCCCTCTTGGTCTCGATTGACTGGTGTTGTCCGACTTCGACATTCTCACCACCAACGGCGTGTGCAATGTGAGCTTATGGCAGGATGACGAGACCGTTTCGAGCCTGTCAGAGCCGGCTGAAGGTTCGCCTCAGGATGTCAAAGGGGATGGGCAAATTTCGGGATTTGCAAGCCATGTAGGTTACAGGACCACGCTCCTCCCTCTCCCCTTTGCGCAAGAAATCAAATCTGAAGAAACGGGACCGGACGTACGTACCGTCGCGTGCGCCGAGTGATGCGGCCGCTCTCGTCGTAGAGCGACGGGGACCCAAGTGTAATTGTTAGCTGGTCTCTGTGGACGCAAGCAATGGACAAGGCTCAGTATTGCCAATATCGTTTCGTCCTGGTTTCGCACGACAGGTGTTTTGTTTGCATAGAAAGAAAGAAGGAAAGAAAACACACCAAGTGGTCGAACGAACCAAACCGGGCCGAGCAAACGAAGCAGGGAAGGGATTGAGGGAGGCAGGAGGAAGGAAGATCCAAGTAATGGTACGTGGTGCACAGGCAAACAGGCTAACCTTAGCTTATTTCGGGTGTGGGTGTAGGTGGTTTGCTGCTCGACCGGCAGCTACTGTACGTGTTCCAGTAGGGGCTGAAATCTGGAAAGCGAAAATTACTTTTAATTGCCTAGCGGGAACGACATGGGTTTTGGTTGCTGGGTCCATTGGGGAAAGCCCCCTGGACAAGGGGGTTGTGTTGATGATGACAGGGTAGTATTGCAGGCCAGTAGCTTCTTATTATTGCACTTTAATCGCCATTCTCATTTCTTCAGTGTCGCTGGTGGCGACGAGAAGAAGGTGCCATGGAATCCTCTTGTTCGTATGATCGGACACGCAAAAGATACTGAATTCGGGTGTTGGGCCGGAAGTGAAGTGAGTGAGTGGGCGCCCCGGCTGAGACCACTGGCAGACGGGCTATGTACGTCAACATGAGGTAGGTAGGGATGAACAGAGCTGTATTTAGAACACAGATGCACACACCAAAGTATGGACGATGATGTCTTGTCCTCAACACCACCCCCAACTGAACCCGGACTCGGCTTCTTATCTTATGTGCGTGTGTGTGCATATGTATGTGGCTTACTAGACGTACAACGTAGATCCTTGGAAGCCGATTGCTTGCTGACGTTGGAACTTCGTTCGACTCGACTTGGTTTATTGCCAATCGGGAAACATCTTGCTTGCTGCTTACATGTGTGTGCGTGTATGTGTCACTGAAGAATCGTCCTCCTCCTCCCGAGAAAGAAGATTGCGGGGGGGCTCGCACCTTGCAAGCGTGATTTGATTGATTGAGGGTCTCTGCGAGATTTCAGTTCACCAGCGTCGCATCCGGGCTCCTCTATTACCACTCTATCAGCAACAGCGTAGCAGCCCAGCGAAAGCCAAAGGCAGCTCCCCGGGCGCGGGCGGGCGTGAATCCCATTTGTTTGCCTTCATACCATAGGCCGCACCGGGTCGTGATTCGTCGTAAACGGACTTCCTAGATCTTCAAGGTTGCACGATGGGACGTCGAACCCCTGGGCGCTGGTGGGTTGTTCCCACAGACCACGGACGCTGGGGGCTACCGATGGTGGGCTGCGTGGAGCTTGCTCGGTGGGTAAAAGCTCATGGCTCCCTTGTCTGTCCCTCGTGAGCTTGAGGCTACTCCGGCTGCCCACTGGGCAATCCACTAACCCACCGCCGGTCCTCTAACGTTTTAGCAATCTAGCACGCGAGAATCGTACCAGGGTTTGATCTGAATCACCGTCCAAGAATCATGTAACGTGGGGAATAGAAGCTTTGGTGTGATTAGCGTCAGCAATATCGTGAGTTAGCCTCGTCGGCTACGACAATACTCGTGTAAGGGGACGGGGCCAGTCGCGAATGATTCGCGCAGCAATATGTATCTGAAGGTGTCGATGTCGTATTGGTGTCCTGTAGATTGTCCATCACTAAAATAAAGGTTGCTACGGATACATGCACACTTTCCAGAGCTTGACCTTCAAGATGTTAGTGCACACGTGTTCGGGAGTTTTTAACCTAGTGAGATCACCTACCGCTCACTTGACTCAATTTGTGTCAAGCAACCTCACCCAAATTGGAGATACACCTCTGCCGCTCCGGCAAAAAGCATGCCAATGCGAACCAGAGGGAATACATCGATGAAGATAATATATCGAACAAGAAAATGAATGACTTCAGCCGGTAGTCGAAATTGTTAAAAGAACCTATCCACCCATCCATCCCATTCATCAGTGATCACTGCCTGCATGCGAAGCGCACGCTGCATTACGTAGCCATATGCGCTTTCGGCAATGGTTTACCTTTCTAATCATGGCCGGTACTCCTGGCACCTGGTTGTCCTCGGGGTCCAAAAGTGTACATCACTCTTCTACATTGATATTTGGATGTCACGACCGATCTGACAACCTACACAGCAGCGGTGAGGAAACCTGCTGATCGAGGTTGCCTGAGCAGTCTGCCTGTTGTTGGTATCTGTGTATATCAATAGCCGGATTGACTTCGTCACGATGTGAAGATCCAGACCGGAGGACTGTATCAACTATCCAGGGCCTCATCTACATAGGTTAGCTGACCATCGTACTATGAAAGCACGGTGACAATGCGCAACGCCTTTTCCATACTAGTCAGGACCAGGCAGGTTGCTTAAGCTGAATTGGGTGGATAAGTATTGTGGTTAGACCGTCGTGAGTTCAGGACTATCATCAACAAGCTCCTCGCTAGTCCCTTCAGACTTTGTACGCAATCCAATCACCATGAGAAACTTACGAGCAAGCCCAATATCATCCCTTCTTTCTTCTCTGACGCCTTGCGCAGTTTTCAGCTCGCCCTGCTGCTGAGATGGGATCCAATTTGTTGTTCTTGCCTACCACGACAGATACTCACTTAGATAAGAAGACGTGCGATAAACCAGGGCGTATGTAATTTCCAACAACATTGTAACATTGACGTCGCATCTGACATTAGAGTCATTCGATGTATAGAATAGGTACTCCGTACATCCAAACCTCTGTCAGTTCAGGAGAGCTAACCAGCCGTCTCGTTACCGGAGCTTGGATCATCAAGCTGCTCTGCGGTGGTTGACAGTAGCTGCATGTCAAAGAGACGCCGGTCGAGATCTATTGCAAAAGCCGGCACATTGCTCCAACTAAGAGGGGGGCCATTTTTCTTTCCTTTTCCCTCGTGGGCGCAACCCCCCTGCCTTTCCAGGCAAACGCCAGCCGAGCGAGACGCCATCTGGCTGGTAGCATCATAGCAAGCAGCGCATAACACTGGCTGGCGGGCTTGGACGGTGAAGATTTGTGTCTCAAGAGATTTGCTTTTGCGTCGGCACCCGGCGTCCATCAAGCTCTTGATTCGTGGACTCGTAGAATAACTTCATTTACCTTGCGTCTGTCTGCTCAACCCCTCCATTACACATTTGCATATGATGTACGGAGTATGTACCGTAAAACCCCCCAATCGCTGCGACAGGGGCAAACGTCTGAGATATAGTAGTGGTGTACAGGCAATATGGGTGAGCCGGGATGGTATGCATAGACTCGGAGTGTTTGTTGTATCTGTTGTATCCGTGGACGACTCGTCACTTTTCATCTGTCCAATCTCGCCGCCAGAGATAATGACAGCAACAGCACGCTGTGACGCCATCACAACAAAGATATATCAACCCCGATATATCAATCCCGATATCATAGCAGACCGCCCGATAAAGTTTCTTTCGTTTATTTGTGCCCAACCTGAATTCTCTACATCTACCACTATTGAACGCCTAGAACGTCCAACGTCCGTTCCTTGACGTAGACATGGCTGGGGCAAGGCTGGGGGAGCAAGCAAACTTTGCCCCGAGTTTAGGTGCGTGACCGGACGGGTGAGCGCCTAAAAGCTGTATCGAAAGGCAGACGCCCCAACAATATGTAAAGGCAATTGACAGATGCGGGCGAGGTGCCACAAGGCTGAGACGGGATGCCCGCGTGCGAGCTTCATACATGGTAGCAACCGTTGTGCAGCTGCTGAACTTCAAACTCGCCGCTACAACCTAGCTAGGGGTCGACGTCCTTTAGGACCCTACCCCAAGGACCAATGTTGAGGTTCTCAAGCCCATTGTTTGATCTCGAAGGAAATTAGGTGGAATCAGAAGCAGCTTCCTCCATGTGGCTGATGTCGAGTGAGGTACGGATACAGGAGGCTGGCTACCGACCAACTGGCACCGTTCAGGTAAAACAAAAGCAAAGAGGTCTTCTAAACCACTTCCCTCATAAAGAATGGTTAGGTCCGTACGAGTAGTCCTGCAGCGGCCCGATCTTTACATATCAAAGCAACGTCACCGCCGGAGCGTCACATAAAATGACAGTCGAGAAGAATAGTTCCGACATCGTAAAAGTTTTGTGGAAATCTCGATGAAGTATGTACATCCGACGTACCCCGTAGCTGATCATATATTGCTGGAATCGTCCACGAAGTCGTTGGCTGGCTCGAATCAAAAGCCAGACGACGAGTGGCACTCAAATGACACATACACACAGGATAGCACAGATAGAACATGGAACATCCTACCCTTACGATTGTGCTAATCTACACGGGCGGTGTCGCAAGCGTTTAGCAATTCACTGCGATGCAAGCACTTGGTTGATACTCCCATTATATGTGTATTACACTGTTCTTCATTCATCCCTGAGTCTGCAGGGACCACTCTTGCAGCACTATCTTGCTCTCACAACAGAACCAACGGCCAGAGCCAAGACAAGTGAGGTAAGAGACTTTACCACGTTGACAGAGGCTCTTGCCGGTAAGTACCTATGTACCACGGTTTCTAGCGGCCTCCGCCCCAGCCTTTGTTTCCTGTGCGCCCCCTTGCGCGCCCCCGGCCCCTATTGCCACCACCCCTTCCACCTCCGCCTCCGCCGCCGCCGCCGTTTGAATGCATACCACCGGGACGCGGCGGTAGCGGGTGGAAAGAGCTCTGTGAGCCATTACCATTACCATTGAAGACCATGGGCGGGGGAGGTCCGGGCGGAAGCGGCGGCATATCCGCATTCCCAGGAGGAGGCGGCTGACCATTGTTGCGATTCCGTCGTGATGACCGACCTGACTGCTGTTGTGACGGATTGACGATATTGGTGGAAATGCTGATACCTCCCTTGCCAGGGTCGCCTCTACTAACGGACGGCTGGATGAAATCGCCCTCGGAGTCATCGCTCGAGACGAAATGGATATGGGTCTTCTTCGTTGCCTTGCCTTTGATATGGAACTCGGACACCTCATTGGCGCCTGCGTGGTCGACGCCTACTTGCGCAATGGCAATGTTGCTGCTCTCTGGGTCGACGTATGCGTCGCGATTCGCCTTGGACCACGTCGTCCAACCCTGAGCCTCCGCCTTCTGCTTCTTGCTAGCAAGACCACACTCGGGTCCGTAATGGCCAGCCGAGCCACACATGTAGCAATAACAAGGGATGTCCTTGACTTTCTTGAGCTCTGTCAAGCCTGGCTGGTAGCTCCTCCAAACGGTAGGACAGCGATCTTCCGTGTGGCCACGAGACGAGCAATAGGCACAACCAGGACGCTCGTCCTTGGCCAAGGCAAGCTTCTCTTGACAAGATCCTGCCTCGTGGCCAAGCTGGTAGCATTTGGTGCATCGTTTCTTCGTGGGGCAAGCGTATGACATGTGAGCGTCACTCTGGCAGAACCCACAGCTCAATGACGGGCAGCTCTCAGATCGATGCTGCGTACTGACACAATGTAAACAAACGACTTGAATGTTGCCAACCCGCGGAAAATACAATTCTAGTTGGCGGACTTCTTCGTCTTCAGACATGACGGCGGGGGCGGTTACTTCTGCCGTCTTTGGCGACAGGGAGCTGAATCTGCGTCTCGCCCGGCGCTGAGAAATCTTGGTTAGAAACACGTATCTGGGCTTTGGCTGTTGCGTCATTCCAAAGCCGCTCCTCACAGGTAAGTATCGCCTTCAATGCCTCGGTCTTGGACGCCTTGTTCCTCGATCTACTGGCACCAACAAAGAATCCATGTTTGTGATGTAGAATGAAATTCAGAGCATCATGGACAATCTTTCTGTGAATCACGGGCTTCTCAGGGCCGGAGCGCAGCTTCTCAGGGTTGGAGCGCATGAGCAGAGCGATAAGGAAATCGAGCTCCTTCTCGAACCAATCGAGCCACCAGGAAAATTTTGTCTGGGCGTTGCTCCATTTGATGGTTCGTATCTCGCCCTTAGGCAATTTCCAATCCTTTTTGTTCACTCGGAAAGTAACGTAGCCAATTTGGTCATCTGCTTTGTTTGCATCCGTAGGCTGCTCCTCAGACGAAGCACCCGGAGCGGTAGGTGGCATATCCTCGGCATCCTCATCGTCGCCACTCTCGTCATCTTCTCCGACTTCGCCTTCTGAGTACTCATTATCTGAGCCATTCTTTGTGAAGTCATCAGTGGGCGGCACAGGAGGTGCAGCTGGTTTGATGATAGGGGTTTGGGTAGGAGGTGTGGCCGAAGCTCCCTTAGGCTTGCCAAACGAAGTCCTCACCCAAGAAGACGGACCCCACGGTTGATGCCCAAAGGACCTTGAGAGGTCGACGTCTCTTGGTCGACTTCTTGAGCAGGCTCATTCTCAGGTAAGGGTTCTGGCACAGTAGAGGCTGTTGGTGCGCTGTCTGGCTCAGCCGCAATGCCTGAAGGTGAGGGAGGAGTGTCATGATGCGCAGCCAATCCATTCACCTCTCCACCCCCCGACGGACCCGAGGCATTGGGGATCTGGCTGTCATCTGTTCGCTGTTTCTTCCTTGTGGGTGTAGAAAAGCCCTCTCGATCGCTGTGTGGCTCAGGTGTCAAGCCCTTCAGCTCTTCACCATAGTCGCGTGGCCTTTTCTGACCACCCGGTGAAGTGTCCGACTCACCTGCCATTCGCGGCTGCTTGGGCGCAAGTTCAATTAAACTGTGATATTCGTTCACGATTGGATGTGCAAGCGAGGCAGCGTTGGTAGGGTAGTACGTTTTACACGCGACGGATATTCGAATTTTGAGGCAGCTGTATCAATGATCGCAACTTTAGTTTAGAGTTTTGCGACGCGGGTGGAAAGGCGGGTCCTTCAGCCGCCCTTTCCAGCAATGCGTCAGTGGGTATCTGTACAGGGGGCAGCATCCAACTGGAATTTGATGGGACAGATTTGGCCGACATCTCTTTTACCCCCAAAAAGCCAATCGCTAATGTACCTACCTCTCACATGGAAGCTTCGCACCAAATAGAAATCGCACTTTCTTTGCAAAGCAGCATCTTGCGTGACGACGTGGTTTTCTGTACGTACTATCCACTACTTTGAATACAATGATATCTGGTCTATAGAAAGTGGTATGGCGAAGCATAAAGTACATCTCTGCCCTTATGTATGGAAATTTGATGCAAGTGTCCGTTGCATAAGCTCGTCTACCGGACACTTGGTTCCGGGTGGATTCTAGGAGCAACTCAACTACATAACAGAAGACAGGAGTTCATCGAAGAGGGACAACTCGAAAAGAATGCAATTATATTATCATATAGACTAGAATAGCATCTTGTATGATCTCCCACGCATCTACAGTATCTAACTCGTCTTTAAGGGATCCCAGCACCATGGCCTTTCTCGTGTTGCATCCCAATAACCAGTATGGTTCGTTGTTTCGCTTCGAGAACCAAGGGAGCAGACACGGTGGCGGGGCTGGATATTTATTAGTGGAACCTCAGATGTCTGATCATTGATAAGTGAGACCCTGAAAGACCTGGACTGCACGACGACCCTCGCATCCCGACATATAGAAATCTGTATTCGCGCTGATTGCAATAGCTCTTGGCGCACCGGCGAGATGGGGACAGGCGAAAGTAATGGCACCAAAAGCAAGGGGATAATCCCGGAATGGTTTCCATCTCCGCACCGAGTGCCAATTCTAGGCGGTCCAAAGATCCTCCCCTGGCTCGGTAACGGCCCCCTAATGCAACCTGGTAATGAATTGGGATGTTTCTGAGGCGGAATGAAGCGATTGGGGAGAAGCTCATGTGGTGCGCGCGAAGAAGTCCAAGATGGTTCTGAACTGCCGGTGTCCGCGAGTTGCGGCGCTGCTGTCTGATAGGTGTGTGTTAAAGTAAACCATCCACGTAAGTGATCCACCACGTTGTGCAGAGGGATCGGAGCCGGCTGGGCCACCCCCCCAGACAGGAACAGAACAGGAACAGGAGAGAGCTGCGTTGCTACACAGCCAAGCTTCGAGCTCCTACAAATGCGTAGGGTACTTCTCCCACCACCTGCCTAAAGTGTGTCGACTTCCTCCAATTCCAGCTGGCCAAGTGACCTCCAACCTTCATTTTACCCCCCTACCCGTGACCCTTTTTGAGCTAGCATGTACCTCAAAGACAGCACATCCAATCCCTACATCTGACCTCAATTGACTGCGAAAAGCCATCCTCATCACCAAACAAAGCAAACGTCTGCGTACGCGCATCTGCACATCCGATACGATACCACACGATCCGACCTGATCTGACCTCAGACTCCCACTTCCCATCCGGAACCCCCGCAAAAAGAGTTACGAGAGAAAAAGAAAACGTTCGCTGCCTGTTTCGATTCGGCTTCTTCATTGGCCCTGCAAGCCACTTCTCCTTTTTCTCCATCATTGATTGGCATCTCTACAAAGTAGCAGCACCCATATTGTTCTGGCTCACGTGTCGCGGCTTGTGCATATGCTCCCCTAGAGCTACTACTACTTTTACTACTACTACGCCTGATATTTTTGCCTCCGGGTTTCCTTTTTGTTGGCCCTCCAGACACATCCCATTGGCCGCCCGCATCTTGTTTTTCTGTGATATCACAAGTACCACGAACCACTACAACTTTCTCCCACGCCCGTCGCCGCTCCTGACCGTCTTCGTCGCTAAGCGAAACGAAAGATCCACGACTCCCGCATCCGCCCTTTTCCCCAGCATTCGCAAAGTCCCGCCCCGTTGCGAGACTTTGACGACCATATTGCCCACGGTGGCCAACACAAAGCTTCACGAAGATTCTTCCAACACCGCCAAACTGTCTTCCCCGATAGTCCTTCCCCGCACCGTGTCTTACGGCGTCGGCACAAATCCCCCTCCCCGAGGGGGGAATACGTATCTGAACATGGGCGAGGAGAAGACGACCAGGAGACGGAGGTCCAGTAGTATCCTCCAGATCTACCAAGAACCTCAGGAGCCTATAGAGCAACTGAGCGACCAATCGGCCCTTCCGAACTTGAACGCACAATGGGTCAACGCGAAAGGTACGTAACATATATCTACGCCTTCGAGCCAAAGAGGTGGGAAAGTTGGTCGGCCCCGGCTTTCCCAGGAAACATTGGCGCAAGTACGAAACAAGGTTTAAGCCGGGGTGACTGCAAAACAACCCGAAGCACGAGCGAGCATCACAAGAGCAGCGGTGGCGTGTGGGGATGGATTCGTTCCTAGAATATTAACTTGGTTCTCGGTTGAATGAGCTAACCTGGATATCTCCATACAGGTGCTTGGACGATTCACTTCGTCCTAATTTTCGCCCTTAAAGTCTTCTACGATGTTATCCCCGGCGTCTCGCAGGAAACCTCGTGGACCCTGACGAATATCTCGTACATGTTCGGCTCGTATATCATGTTCCATTGGGTTCGCGGCACGCCCTTTGAGTTTAACAGCGGTGCCTACGACAACTTGAACATGTGGGAACAAATCGACGATGGTGCCCAGTACACGCCGGCCAAGAAGTTTCTTCTTAGTGTACCTATCGTTCTCTTCCTCCTGAGTACGCACTACACTAATTACGACCTCACGTATTTCACCATCAACTTTATGGCTACTCTCGCTGTGGTAATACCCAAGCTACCATTTGTGCGTACAAGTCTAACCAGACAAAACTCCCGGCCTTAAACCATTGCAAATACTGACCCTTTCTTTGTAGAGTCACCGTATGAGGGTTGGCCTATTTTCCGGTGTGCCCGAGGAGGCCCACTGAGAGTTTGAACCCGAGAGAAGGTGTCAACTCGACGACCGCGACTGAGAGAGAAGCAATACCACAGCGTTGGTCGGCTCATGGGTTTTATGTCACCACACCAACGCAAAGGGAACCAGGAGATGACAGGGAGCCAGGACCCTGCTAAGGCAGCAAATGATGCCGAACACCAGGTACCTACTACCATAGAAAGGCAAGCAGCCAGGAAAAAGAAGTGCAATGCCTAGTCCAGATGGCGCTACGAGTAATTCTCTCACTTAGAGCTCCCCCACAAGGGCCGAGGAATGTATACGTGATCCTAAAATGCGGCCGGGTCTCTCCGGGTTTATTGAAAGAACCTCTGGTCTAGATCGACCCTGCTGGGCATCAGTAAACAACAAATTGGCAGGTGGCGGGTGTTGTTATTCATGTATCTACCATACAACATTTGGGCCAGTGGCTGGTGAACCTCTTTGTCCGGCGTGGTACACTGGCATCCCAACAAACATGAAATTGGGAAGTTCCAATTGGGCAGCGGACACTAGCCAGACTACTGCAGGTTGATATACGAGTCTGGCTAGGAATAGTCCAATATCCAGAGCTGTCCGGCCCGGCTCGAGGCAAGATAGAAAGGTATTAGACTCCCAGTGTGCGATATGCCTTGCCGGTCCGTCTTCGATATGCGGGTTGCTCGGCTCCAATCTACGAAGGTGTGTTTATTGTTTATCGGAAAACCAGAATCTACTTGTATAAATCCCTAGAGAAAGTCTTCCTTCAAGACCTGACAACTTTCACTCGCTGTATCCAGTCTTATTCCCTAGCCTGCACGCTCGTCAGACAACTCTTGACCGATAACCCCTTTCTTTCTCCAACAGTCGTTACATAACGTTCGCTCTTCACAAGTATACGCATTCATAAGTATACCACAACAATACGCTCAATTCCCTGAAGCCGGTAAAGAGGAGAGACGAGAAAAAGATGAAACTCTTCGCTATCGGGCTTCTTGCTCTCTTGGCATGGCTGAGGCCAAGAACTTCCAGCGACGCAGCGGTGCCCGTCTGGAGAAGCTGGGCTTGTTCGAGGCCGCCCCTCTCCCTCACCGACGACTGGCGGGCAACAGTTCGAGCAGCGCTCCCATGACCGCCTCCATGGCCAGCTCCATGGCCAGCTCCATGACCAGCTCCATGACCAGCTCCATGACCAGCTCCATGGCCAGCTCCATGACCGCCCCCATGACCAGCTCCATGGCCAGCTCCATAACCGCCCCCATGACCGCCCCCATGACCAGCTCCATGACCGCCCCCATGACCAGCTCCATGACCGCCCCCATGACCAGCTCCATGTCTGCGCCGATAACGGCGCCCATGTCCGTCACGACCCAGCTCGTCACGGTCAACCAGTCCGTGGTCATGACGACGACCAAGGCCTACTGGTCCAACTCCACCGTCACGCTGACGCTGCCGTGCCCGGTGTGCCCCGGGGGATCGACGACGATCACCTCGGTACCGACCCCTCCCCCCAACTGCGGCTCCGGCACCCATCTCCTCCGACTCGCCCACCACGATCTGGAAGAGCGGGACCGTCACCATGACGATGCCGTGCCCGGCCTGCACGCAGTTGTCGCCCATGCCGACCTCGCCCATCGTCTGGGTCAGCGCGAACTGCACGTGGACGCAGCCGGCGGCGCCCATGAGGACGCCGTACACGCACACGCGGAAGCCGATCCAGCCCAGCGGCAGCCCTGCCCCCATGCCCAAGCCGGCCTCGAGCAGCGCCGTCTGGGTCAGCGGCGGCACTGTGACCACGACGGTGCCCTGTACCTCGATGATGCCGATGCCCTGGTCCAGCGTGTCCAAGGTCCCGGGCTCCGTCATCGTCGTGCCGACGCCCTACCCCTCTCCCGTGCTTTCGACTAGTACCATCACGCCGCCGGTCGTCGTGGTTCCGACGACCCCAGCTGCTGCCCCAACCCCTCAGCCTCAGCAACCTCAGAAGCCCGTGTCGCCTCAGCCTCAGCCTCAGCCCACGACTACTACTCGCCCTGCTGCTATTCCTATGATACCGGCCCCCGTCGGCACCCCTACTACTACTATGGCACCGGCCCCGGTCAGCCCTACTACCACTTCAGTACCGGCCCCCGCCAAGAGCGCCGGGGCATCCTCGTATGGTGTTTCCGCCATGAGCGGCCTCCTTTTCGGCCTGAGCGGTGCGGCGTTTGCTCTCCTTTAAGCGAGAGCACCGCCCAATACTGCGGAGGCCCTCGGTACCGAAGCGCACCAGGCCAGAAAGAACCATACAAAAAGCTCTTCCTTACTCCTGGAGATCCGTTCCTAGCCTCGCTTGATATCGCCTGTTGTACCCCATTGCTGGAACACGACAAGTAATCCAATGCTGTCTGATAAAGGCAGACTGTGTGGGCTGTGGATTGGTTCCCTGGTTATTGCAAGTAGTTTGGTGTACATGGTGGCAATAGTTGCTTGGGGTGTTAGAACTGTCATAGCATTATTAGTTGTTGGTGATGGAGGTGGCCCTACAAAGGTAGCACAAATTGGGAGAAGGCTTGTTGTTAATGATTCCTTTTATTTCACATAAACTCATAATTGTACCTAATCAGCAGTTCTGTATGTACTCAATGCCATCATTCTTTTCTTATCTTATGTATGTTTCCTCGTGAGCTTGCCCTTCCTCTACCCCTCGCAGCAGGTCGGCGTGACTGGAGGTGATACTCATATGCCCTTACTTGGTTTGATGGTATGCTCACCGTTTGGCCAACTACCTGACACATACTGTTTACTCGAGAGTGATAACTTACCTAGAAGAGCAGTTTGCTATGCATGCTTGCATTCAATTGCGGACTCATTCCTGCTTATGGAATTAACCAAGCGCGACCAAGCTGATGCGTTTCATGAGCTGGTCATCTGCAGGTGGTTACGTCCTTCCTATAAAACATCCCATTGAACTTGACATTGACTTGGGATTTCTGCTTTTTCTCTCCTTTCACCCACACACGACAGGCAGTCTGCTGGGCTGGTTTCTTTGCTCCCAACGTTTTCTCTTTACTTATTTTCGATTACTCTTTGCTTCTACCTGCAGCTCAACGGCAACATCACAGGTTTTGTTCATCGCCTACAACTGCCACCATGAAGTCAGGAGCGCCCACCTTGTATCCCAACGCGGATGTCGCGTCTCGCGTGACGGAGTACTCGGAGCAGCACTCCCTCAGCCTCCCCAAGCATCTTCACGATTACCACGACCACGTCGTCTCGACCCAGCCTCGAGCCAACATGATGATCTCGACGTTTCAGGGCCAGGCCATGGTCTGGCTTGCTCATCTGGTCGGAGCCAAGAAAGGTTCAGTAGTCAAAAATGGATTTCCCAGCACACGAGATACGATCAGGCTGACCCTCGCTTTTTCTATTTACAGTCCTAGAGATCGGTGTCTACCACGGTTTCTCCTCCATGATCTGGGCCCACGCCGTCGGCGCTGAGGGCCATGTGACCGGTCTAGAGTTTGACCCGGAGTACGCCGCCCAAGCACGCGCCGTCTTCGCCGAACACGGCATGAAAAACATCCGCGTCGTGACCGGCGACGCCCTGGTCACGCTCGCCCAGCAAGTCCCAGCCCCGGCCGCAGACGACGACGAGCCGTACGACATCATCTTCATCGACGCGCAGAAATCCGGCTACCCGGCCTACCTGCGCATCATCCTGGAGAACTCGCCGCCCGCCGCCGCGTCCGACGGTAGTAGCAAGAGCAAGCGACGACTCTTGCGCAAGGGCGGGCTGATCATCGGCGACAACGCGCTGCGCTGGGGCGGCGTCATCGACGACAGCGAAGACAAGAACCCCGTCGCGCACCGCCACAGCCGGGACTTTGCTCGGAGCGCGTGGGACGGCGACCTGGACAAGCTGCGCGAGTTTAACCGCGAGATGAAGGAGAACCCGCGGCTCGAGGCTTGGCTGTGCCCGCTCTGGGACGGGCTGGCCATGACTCGACTGAAAGATTGAGTGAGTGGTTTCAGGCATGTGCCATTATTGTAGGGGTGGCTTCCAGCATGCTTACACGGCAAGGGAAGGGAAGCGTAAAGTATGTTGTTTGGATTCCGTTCTGGCTTGGATATGGTTGCTTCAGGAGATGGACGACGAGCTCAGGCGCACCTCTTGGAATACATGAATAGAACTTGGTATTCGCGCGAATCGAGATATATATACAGTTATAGAGATTGCTTTTCCCGATCTTGGGTAGCTTGTTCAGGATGTCTTGACCTGGCTACGTGCCCGATCAGACCGTGGTGAAAAGGCGATAAGCCATGATCAACGTATGAAGTGACTTGAGCAAGCGTGCCGAAGACAGATCAATTCATTTGGACGAAGTACAAATTGAAAGTAAATCGCCTGAAAACTCTCAACATCGGGGCGTTTCAAGTCTCGAATGTAAGCGTGGCGATTTATTGAGCATGACTAGAATGTATAACGGGAAAAGGTAGTGACGAGACATAATGTACGGATCAATCCAGTTTCTCCTTTTTCTTTCAGATGTGATGAGTTATATTCTAATAACAGAAGATTTGTCATCAGCCTGAGACTGCTGGGGCAACCGACTAGCTGTGTTAGTTCAGTGGTAGAATTCTAGCCTTCCAAGCTAGAGGCGGGGGTTCGATTCCCTCACACAGCATACAAGACAATTGTTCTTTTTTGTAGTTTTGCTAATCTTCGTATTTCGCTGATTGATGCATCATTAATTATTTTGAAGTATATCCTACTTTCCACTACTGCTAGCAGAATCTCTCAGATACCAGAACACGCACTCCAGTTTTTAACCGCCATGCTTCCCTTCCCCCCACCTCCACATGTGAGCAAAAAAGCTGCAAAAAGAAATCAGGTTTCGCCATGGCGGGCAAAAGATACGATCTTGTCCTCGGTGAGACTCGAACTCACGACCTTTGGATATCCCAACGTCTAGTCGGATCATATCGGAGGAGATATGAGACCAACGCTCTAACCAACTGAGCCACGAAGACTTTGATTCGGTGGAGGTTGTTGGCGCTAATCGCAGCTTGTGAAGGCGACAGCGACAGGGTCAGAAGTCTGACAAGGGGCAGTCGTGGCTCCCGTAGGTAAGTATAGGGCGAAGGAGATATAGCAGGTAGGTGACGAGCGAGAGTTGTAGGGCTGGCGACGAGAATTGGAGAAAATCCAGTACAGTAAGTATGCTCGGCGACTACAAACCTAAGCAGCCGGGTCCCGGGGCCCGCTAAGCTTTGGAGAGTGACTGCCTATTGGTCGGGAGTATGAGAGTTCCAAGTCAGAAACCTTGGCAGTACTATAGGCAAACTCTCGTGTGTAAGTCAGGAAAAGGGGTAGTCATATAGGGGTTTCATGTGCTTGCTTAGGGTATCTTTTCTAAAAGCAGAGGTAAAGTGAAGTGATTGATGCAGATCTTGGGATAAACGCATCCTCGCTCGCTCTTATTTGTTACCTAACTTTGGGGGAGTGATCCTGTAGACTCTGACTGTTTTCCCAGCTCGTAATTCATATGGACCCTGCCTAATGAACGCCCTCAGCAGAAAAGTAGCCAGTACCCTCTTTTCAAATTGGAGTTACATAACCTTCCGCACACACACTCTCTCCTCTCTCAAATCACGGCCGCCCACCGCTTTCACTTTTTCGTTTCTTCTTTTTCTTTCAGTCTTCGGAATCCGACTCCCCCACCACCATCTTGTCGTCCGCCGAGCTGGACCACCACTCCGTGTCCCCGCGCGCTCGGCCTCCTCCCCCTCCAGCATCGCCCGGACCGCCGGGTCGATCTCGCGCTGCTGCCGCCAGCGCGCCACGGCCTGGGCCTCCCGCTCGAGGCCGGCCTCGCGCAGCATCTCCTCGGCGAAGGCGCCGTACTTGCCCCACTGCGCGTCGGGCGTCACGTCGGGCTCGAGGAAGACCATGTCCTGGCAGTACTGCACCAGGCGCGCGCGCGCGTGATCGTTGCTGCTGTCCCGGTTGCTGCCGTTCTGGTGCTCCTGCCCCTGTCCCTGTCCCTGTCCCTGTCCCTGTCCCGGTTGTGGCTGGGGCTGCTGCTGTTGCTGTTGCTGTTGGTAGCCCAGTACTTGGCCATCATGTACTGCGCGAGCCGGTACACGCTGACCTGGAGGGCCCCCTGCCACGGATCAGCGCTGCGGTTCCGGGACTGGCGCCACTGCTGCCTGGACACAGCCGCGATGCGCTCGAGCCCGCGGACGGCCTCGTCGCCGAAGACGGTGAGCCCGCGCGTCGTGCCCTGCAGCGCCATCGACTGGAAGTTGAGCACCATGATGTTGATGGCGCCGAACTCGGCCTCGGCGTGCTTGGCCAGCTGCTGCCAGCTGTCGGCCATCTGCGCCTTGGCCTCGGTGTCGTCCGTCAGGCGCGCAAAGTGCCACCGGCTGTACAGCGTTGACGCGCACAGCCCGCGCAGGTCCCGGAACGTGTCGTACAGCAGCGCGCACAGCTGCGAGATGAAGTCGAAGACGCGCGCGTGGCCCTCGAGCGCGGCGGCGCGGAGGCTGAGTGCCATCGAGGTCAGGGGGTGCTGTTTGCCCCGCTTGAGTAGCATTTGTTGGTAGAGATAACTTTTCGCCATGGGAGAAGTTCCATTAGCATACATACATGATCTTCTTGCGCTTCGTTGGTCGCATTTCATCATAGGGGGTAAGATATGGATGCAGCAGCTGACTTACTTAGTATATAGTTTCATGACGATGTCCGTATCGCGGCCCATCTCGCATATCACGAGCGGGGCGATGATGAAGAGGTCCCAGGCCCCGGAGATGTGTTGGTCGTTGACGAGCGGCTCGATGCTCAAGAAGGCCACGCGGAGCAGCTGCCCGGCGTTCACATAGTCTTCCGAACGGACATAATGCCGCGCCACGAGCAGCTGGTCTTCGAAGGGTATGCGCTTGCGGTCCACCTCGATGCTCTGGTACCGGGTCGGCTTCAGCCACCGCGGGTCCGTCGCTGCCCAGCCTCGGATGTAGTTGCGATATGAGTTGAGTCCTCGGCTCACCCGAGCCGCTTTACGATGGAAAAAGAAAAACAGATCTCGGTTAGCAGCTGCGACTTTGGGCCGCCGAGCGACCGACCAACGCGATGCGGGGAGGATGGGCAAGTAAAGATACACGCTTGCGTCGTTACAGGGCACACATGGTCTTTGGGGCTTTCATCTTTACTTACCGAAGTCGGATTCGTGTATGAAGAGCTTGGTGGGTGGCGCGGGCGAAGCGACGATCGAAGTGACCTCAGATGGAGTCTCGGGACTCCCCACACTGGAGACGTCGCCTTGATAGCTTTCATCCTGCGACACCGTCGACTGTGCCGCAACGCTGCCTTGTCTCTTCTTCTTGTACTTCCGCCAACCCCACTTGGCGAAACGGTGGTTGTATTGACGTATGCTGGTTGGTCACAAGTTAGTACATGGATATATTCCGACTAGTTGTAAGGTCCACTATTGGATTATATAACGATAGAAACGAGAGAACGGGTATAGGTTTACGTGGCTTTGACGTGGTGAACATCTTTCATCTCCTGCACCAGAGCCTTGAGGGTGAGGCCTTGGTTCAGGTACAGCTCCTTGAGGATGGGCTTCAGGCGCTCCCAGTCCTCAGGGTCGCGCGGGGTAACCAGCCTGGCCTGGCCGCCCGCCTCGGGCTCGGAAGAAGAAGGTGGTAGTGGCTTGCTACTACCCTCTTCTTCTTCTTCTTTGTCGGCAGCCAGATGGGGCATCGTACGCGATAGAGTGCGTGTGCTTGTGTGTGTGTGTGTGTGTGTGTGTGTGGTGGTGGTGGTGGTTTTGTTCACGACGAACAGGCTCGCCGGGGGGGAGGGGAGCGCTGAACGCCAGGTGTGTGATTGCCACAGTTGGATGTAGGGATTGGGAAATGATGGAGTACTCCGTCATGCAGGCAGATGGATGCGTTTGCCCGGATGGACAGGGGTGCTCCCCCAACTGCGCGGCTGCACGGGTTAGTCAGCAGCGTCGGACATGGGATTTATGCCGGCAACACCAGAACGTCAGCACTAATGCATGGCTGCGTACGACGATCTCGGAAAACCATGATGATGTTGCTGTATGTCTCAAGGTTTAAAGTAGCTCCCGACGAGCCGGCTCCCTGGGACCGGAACGGTGGATCTGATTTGACTGGTCCTTGTGCTTATGGTGTGTAGATGGATCTATTCTCCTCATTTCAAGATCCTGCGAGTCTGAAGTCTGCACTTGCGGTGCATCCAGCATAGAAAGCCACCTTCCCCATCGAGACAGTATCCCAACTCAGAGAAATATGCCCAACGCAGCTTGGCACACCGAACTGCCACAACATATCTAGCTAATGAGCGTTGCGGTATGTGAGGCGCCACATATAAAGGTCACTATTAATAAGCTTAGTCAGTCCTCTGATATTGGCAATGCCTAGTCTATGGGAGGGCGGCCATCCACCCGCAAACGGGTACGTTCCAACAGGCTCCGCACTTCGCGTATGCAATTACCAAGGATATACAGCATCTTCGCCTAGAACTCTGCCCGCATCAGCGACAGGAACGCCTTGGTGACACCCAGGGCTCCGAGCACGTTGGCCTTGAACACGTGGTCAGCCGCTGCCTTGATGGACTCCTTCGTCCGTGACATCCAGTTGTGTCGAAGTGGCCGTCCCCCTTAGGTAATGTCCGCCGAGGAGTATCTCGAAGGCCGATGACGACCTGGTAATCAGCTGAAGGCAGAAGCAGGTTCTTGGCTGTTCCATAGCCCACGCCTTGATTGGCGCCTAACAAGGTGCACCGCTGTCGGTCTCAAAGCGAATTTTGTGACAATATAGCAGAAGGTATAAGATACCCATCAGTGATGAGGACAAAAGTTCTTGTTCTCCGAAGCCACGTTGAGATAGGCTACATATATGGTGATGCATGCAGCACAGATTTCGAGCTCAGTAAATGCGGTTGCGAAATCGCAGTCGTCACGCTAAAAGGTCCCATACTGTTTTATATATAGCTGCTACGACAAGAGCGATTTTATTCGAGGAAAATCTTGCTCCGTTCATCGCGAATCCACGGGGAATCCTGAAGATTCAACCCAGGGACCAGCTCGGATTGAAGGGCTTTACCTCCGCTCATATCATGTCTCTTACAAGGAGAGCCTCTGGTTTCGATAGTGTGTTACTACTGTTAGAATCTCCAGTCTGCAATCCGAACCGTTCTGTCCGGCAGGAATCTGCTTGTCCCGCTCTCTTTGGGCGGAGCCCGAAGCGGGTGGCCAGCCGTCTCTTCGTCCGTCGGAGGAGATTGTTTCAAGCTGCCATCCCGTATCGTCCGTCGTGTCTCGCGTGTCAGAAAGGCGCCTTCGGACTCTGCGCCGCCAGTGCGGCGTGGGTCGACGCCATGCGCTGCTGCGTTTCCCATATATCGACCGACAAAGCTTGACGGGGGTTTCTTGGTGAAACTGCGGCCATCAGAGTGCTTGCCTCGGTGGCGGAAGGTACGCGGGATATTCGCCATCAACCGAGACCGCCGGGGACTCGTGCACCTGAACTTGAGGAGGTTAAGAATTGGTAGACACGCGCAGACGAAGCCGATCGTCTGTTCCAACGAACTAGATCCGACGTCAGCAGGAAAGAAAGCACATGACTCCAGCAATCAAAGAGCTGGTTCGGGAACGCTGGAGATATACATAACCGAGGACTTACCAGAGCAAGCCGATGTCGACGAACCCAGCAGGCACGTCTCTCGAGCGCTCAAGTCTGTACAAGAGGGGCAATCTGTACGCAGTCACCGCCACCACCACTCCACCGGCCCTGACCTTCCTATGGAGAGGCATGCGCATAGTCCAGACCAGCGCGATGGGGATGACGGTGATGGCCGTGTCGGTGACGACAGCGGCGCAAGTGTCCGCCACGAAGATGTCGCCTTGGTTGAGACACTTCACATCCTTCGCCGGATCGTCGCGGAGCTCGGGGTCCCAATACGCCCCGACGGGCAAGCAGATGATGGTCTTGATGACCTGTAAGGGTATGTAACTAATGAAGAGAAAGTATATGAAGAAATGGATGCCCTTCGAGACGGTTCTCTGGACCGAGCAGACGCGCGATGTCAAGAAAAGCAGCGTCGCCTTGGTGGAGAATACCGTCGGTCCGTAGAGGAGAGACTGGATGTAAAGCCACTGGAGCCACTTGTCAGATACAGCCCACAAGTCAAACCTCTTTTGGGCGTTTTGAAGGATTTCGACGGGTGAGTGAGAAAGGGGGAAGAAGACAGTGGTGGAACGAATAGGAGGCACACAGCTACTGTACCTTCATAATTGGGAATAGTCGTGAGTGGACAGGTCCCAGGCATGAAATCCCCACCCGTGCTTGATCACTGCGACACATACTTGGTCAATTAATCGTCCCATCAGTTTTAATAGGTAGACTGTTCCTTTAGGGTGCAACTAACTCTTGTACCCGACGGAATTGTAAACCGTTATCAAAATCTCATGGGCCCGTCAGCCTATTTAGTACTACTGGATTGAGCAGCTACGTACCCAAGAAATAGTGCAAGACCCTGAGAGTGGTTATTAGAAAGATTCTCTGGGGCGACTGGACGTGGTCGAACAAGACGGGGGGGTAGGTAGGCACATTATCGGGTGAGTAATGAGCCATTCCCAAGGAGGGCGGCAAGAAAGCAAGAGAGCGAAAGGATGACAAGTAAGCATACAGTCTTCAATCGTGTACTTCTGTCTCATTGCGTACTTGGCATAGCAGCGCAGCAGAAAGGCAAAGAAGACCACTGCGACACAGACAGTGCTGCCCACGAGGATCGTCGTCCAGCCTGCGTCGGGCGAACGTTGGAGATTGGGCGTGACGCCTGGCGGAGGCGGCACGGCCCCGACTGTCGGCGACGGCATCACATGGCCTGTAAATCAGAGGCAAACTCGGTCTGTCGTCTGTAGATCTCGAAAGGACCTGGGGATAGCATCTCATTCAATTGTTGCTTCCATGGATCGGTCAACTGGTGCCATTGACTCGGAGTGGACTTTCGCCACATAAAAGACCACGGAAGAATCAAAAGGAATTGAGGGGGAAAAACGACCCCTGTGCTCGTGTAGAAGGTAGGAGGATGCAGTACCTAATTGTAACAACATATGAGTAGAGTCGCTTTATCATGGTAAACTCAAATCCGCCCTGGTTAGGCAGTAATCTGTTTGCGCGATCAATGTTCCTTGAAGTATGCATACTGCCATCGCGGCGAAGGGGCAGTAGCAATCACCGATCCATGGTCTATCGAAAATGCCGATTCCGTATCCGATACACAAAGTTCGGACCGTTTGGGCGCTTACAACACACATGCCGTTGAAACTATTCCCTTACTTGGTCAAGTGTCGGCGGCACACGATGCGAGCTGTGACGTCCCGCAACCATCATCCCATTCATGGCCCAGTGCGTTGCGGACGGGACCGCACACCCATCCTCGAGAGTTTCAGGCCACGCCCACGTGGCATATGTCAAAGAAACGACAATCCATCGCGTAATAAATGGAAAAGCGTTTTTTCCCAGTCTCGTGGTTTATCAATGGAAATGCGGGGGAGGCTTGGTTGCAGAACATCTGATATAAGCTCTCCTCCTGCGTTCGGTAATTCGAGATAGTTTGAATACTTCCGACTGGTATTCCCGCTGGGACTCATGACATGACTCTCAGCTCAATGGTAAAACGAGTACCAAAGCGTTAGGTAGGATCGAGTCGCCTTTGGCCCAAGGTTTGATAAGGCAAAGGCACTGGATTCAGCTTCATCAGAGCTGAGGTTCAATCCGCCCTCCCGAGCGGATTCATCGCTAGGGATACATCCAATGTAGCATAATACCATGCATCTTTCCGTATCGTATGTAGTAGTAGAGACATAGCAGAAAAGTTTGGCCCCATTTGTCCGCTAGGTCCTGGATCGCTGCTTGCGCCAGCAGCCCGGCCGGCCAAGTTGGTTCAGACTTGCAGCTGCCGTCACCCGGGGGCGGCCCAGAAAAGGGGGCATTTGATAGCTCGCTGCTGGAAGCGGGATAATTCGCCGAACGCCTCCCACATCACCGGCATCCCCTCGGGCGAGAAACGAAGGAGGGTGGACGGAGCTCCATAGTTCGACCTCTGATCTGCTGTACTATTTCTGGCATCAATGGTTCAAAATCAAGTAGACAATGTTATGCTATCCAGAACCTGGCATTCTTTCCCGGATTAAGTCTTCGAGTAGCGACACTCGGGCTTCCTGGATCTTATACATGTGTTGGCGGTCTCGTAGGGGACCGCCCCGAAGCCCATGTCCATACTAAGGGTCACCAATGTATCATTTGAAATACCATCCAGTAGACTAGGGCCAAAAGATGTTCATTCATACAAACTTATGTCAGTATCGGGTTGATAGTGGGATAGTCAGTGACAGGACATCAGGTAATTTGATAGCTGGTGAGTATATAATAGAGATGTTACGCACCGGATATCACACAAGCTCGGAGTCACGATTCATATACAGGGAATGTGGATTGACCGACCGGATCATTGGTTGGTTCGGCAATGCTGCCTGTTTGAGATACGAAAAGTAAGGGTCTCAAGTCTAGCGGCAAGTTTAGGGGCCATGCGGAGTATTGGCAAGGTGTATTCAGTGTAGAATCCTACGAGGACTGTGCGACCCATGCCATGACAAGGGCCGACGTGTCTCATGTAGCGTATGTTCTGTGTATTATCCAGAAGTCGAAAGAGAAAGTTATTTCTTCAGCAGAGAGAAAAAATAAAGAACGTGTGAAAGCTGACCCATGAGGCGGGAAGATTGAAAATCATAACCGAGTGATAGCGCAACAGCATTGTCGCCGGTCCCGCCTCGGCCGCAACACGCCGTCCCAGGCGATGGCGTAATAGCACTGTCGCCGGTCGAGTTCTCCGTTCGTGAAGAAACAACCTCGAATGACAGCGCATTCAAACACAAATGGGGTATCAAATAGCGGGAAAATCAAAATCAAAACCAAACCTCGCCCAAACCCATCCTCCTTTTTTCGTATAATATACCAAGTATATCCGCCCATAAGGACGGGGCAGGTAGGCGATAGCGTTCTAGCATTTTCGCCCTGCCCCGTCCGCCCAAGTCCAAAAACGCCGTTCCCAGCGATGGCGTAGCGGCACTGTCGCTATCAAGGATCAGCAGTATCCAATGCCGATCCCCGGATGAAAAGCGTACCCAAACGCTTGATGGTGTGAAGTTTATAGATGACGTCTCTATAAAGCCGTAAGAATGAAATAAGATAAAAAAAATTTAGATGGTAAAGTGATGGCAGGTTGAGCTGCCTGCTTTCTTGGCCTGACGATGTAGGAAAGAATCATCAGGATGCAATGCTGTCATGTGGTGCAAGAGGGGGACTGATTGTTGAAGATCGAAGACCGCACCACAGCCAGGGTGGCTGTTCGTGCGCTCCGAACTAGGTCTTCTTACTCCAGGGCAGGCGGCCGAACCCGCGCTGCTGTTGCTCCCGCTTGGCGGCGCCATCGACAAAACTGTCTTCTCCGTCGTTATTGATTCGACGGCTGGGCTTGTTGCCGACGATCTTAACGGCGAAGTACATAACGGCACTGCTGAGAATGCTCACACACAGAATGCCTATCATGACCAGGTTGCTGTTGCGGTACTGACGAGGACCCGGGCGGGCATCCTCGGGCCATCCGGTGTACAGTGCGTAGGTAGTGGTAACACTTCCCAGATTGCCCAGCCCAGAGACCAGTGCCGACGCCGCAGCCACGCCGACTTCACCGTGACGCTGCTGGAAGATCTCATTGGTCCAAGTCATGCAGATAGGGACAGTGGGGCCGAGTCCGAAGCCCACCATGAGGAGCCCTCCGTAGCGGGCCCATGGGTTTGACTGGGGGGCAAAAGTGACCGTCAACAGGCCAGCAATCTGAATGCAGGTAGCGACCGAGAAGAAAACAGGACGCAGACGATGGAATCGGTCGGAGATGGGAGTAACAAGTAGGATGGCAATCAAATCCATGATCCAGATAGGAGCAAACAGCAAGCTGAGCTGGACCCCGGTGAAGTTCGGGTTGATACCGGAAATGATGACGGTACCGTAGAGCTGGGTGCCGATCCCAACCCCAACAACACCGAAGTACATCATTGTCAGCGGCCAGAGCCTCCAGTCAATCAAGACATAAGCCAAGTCCTTGAGGGCCCAAGGCCTAGGATGATAGACTCGCTTGAGATCCTCGTAATGAATAAGAGTATCCTGGCCTTTAAGGACCTCGGGGGTTGGAGGAAGCAGTTTCGCAAGTCCCTTGTGCTTACGGGTCTCTCCTGGTGGCAGAGGGCGATCTGGTAGCCACCAAAGTAGGCCAAAGCCCAGGGCAACAGCAAGGATACCGTAGATCAGGAACATCCACTGATATCCAAATAGACCGTTGCGCCCATCCATGAGCTGGAAACCAGCCGAGACAAGTCCGACCACCGCGGCCGAAACCTGAGCTGCAGTGAAATACATTCCGATCCGCTTTCCAGTACGGGACGGTGGGTAAAACAGCGTCAAGTAATAGGACATGCCTGGCCACATGCCCGCAATCACAACACCAAGTAGGAAACGCAGCAATCTAGGACACGTGAGCATAGCGCAAGGATCAGGGGGAAGTAGGGCATTCCGGACTTACTTTAAGCTCCACGCAGCTTTCACGGCGGTGAAGCACATTCCAATAACGCCCACGGCGAAGACTATACGGGCCATCCAGACTCTAGGACTAAGTCTGCTCATGACCAGGTTGGACGGACAATCAAATATGACATATGCGACGTAGAAGAGGGCGAGAGCAAGCGAAAGGTCCTTGGGGGAGAGGTGGAGCACCGTCTTGAGATCATGGCCGACATTGGCATTCATCGTCTGCGCCAGGCCGATGTTGGAACGAATGGCGGAGCACAGGAAATAGAGAATCCAGAATGCTGTCATTCATCTCAGCTACAAGAGCCCACGCATTCGTTTTGTCGAGTTGGGGACTCACCTGGAATAATGCGGCGATCGATCTTCCGGTACACCTTTTCGACCCGTTCGACACTGTACTCCAGACGGCCAGCATCCTCGCCAGCTTCGGGGTCCGCCAGAGAGTTTGGGTTGGTACGAGTCTCGTGAGGGTGTTTGGTGCCATCATCATCTGGCCCCAAGTGAGGGGAAGCCATACTTTGACTACGAAGCAATGGAAGTGCGTGCTTCTAGTCTTTTCAGGCGCTGCCAGTGGCGCTATCAGTTCTAACGACTGTGAGTGAGTGTCACAGTGGTCCAGTATGCAGCCAAGGGCAGTTGCTAACGAATATCGAGTGAAGGATGAGGCGAAGAGAAGGACGTAATTGCAAAGGGAGAATGGTGAATGAGAGAACTGGATATGATCTGAAAATTGCTTAGTACTTACGAAACCGATATCGAACCGTCTAAGAGGCATTTTGGTGGGTGCCGCCGTACCTACCTACTCAAGCTACTTTAGCTCCACCAACTTTTTGGCGGGCAGGCGGACTTGGCGGGGTGGTTCTAGACTCACTAAAAAGTCCCCATTTTCCGGCTCTCGCTTGCGTCTTTTTCAATTGTGGTGGTTGGTCTTTTCACGTCAGCACTTGAGGCCAAGGTTAGTTCATATCCGACTACTCCAGGATCGTACATGAAGTCAAAGGTGCCATGCCCTTCAATTCGCCACCATCGCCGGAAGATGGGCCTTGAGCTTCTCCTCCATTCAGCGGCGTTTCCACCCCCAAGCTTGCTTCAACAATTCTGGGAAAGCCAAGAGCTGAAAAAACGCACCACGCGCTTTAAGATGGAATGACTTGGTACGAAGAAATCAATTTTTACAGGATTTGGGGATGTGCATTTCCCCTGATGCCGAGGGGCGCGAGGCACCAAGCATCGCAATGGACGGAGCATACGAAACTACCAATCTTGAGATGTGTACAGTACTGTTATTCATGTACCGTGCCGTGTAGCCTGTGTCGTTGTGGACATCAGCAAATGGGATATGGAGTCACTTGATGATGGCTTGGCCGCACACTATTCACGACACGGCTCCGGTTTGGACGGGACGGAGCTTGCGGGGGCTCTGTGAGATGCCTGTACGCAGCTTTCTCTGACCGAGGTCTGTTCCTGACGAGATACCATGTCAAGCGACACCGAAGCCTTCACTTCAGTTTGTCCAGTTCCGTTCGAGCAGATATTGTACCAGATCCCCAAATGACTATATTGAACAGACTGTGGACATATGTTTCGGTAGAGAGTATCGTTACGACTTTGGCCGAACTACTATGTTGCATGCGTTGCACTCCATTCCATCACTCTACACCCCGAACTGCATAAGTTAGGATATGGCGTGGTAAAGAGATGAGGTAGATATTGGCCAAGCGGCTGGTTGCTTTCGACTTGGAGTTCTGCGAGGAGAGCATTGACTGGAGGAGCCAGAAGACGTACGCGTGGGTGACGAAGCCCCTGATGTGCCGCACGAAGGTACTTACATGAAGTCCCCAAAGTCTCACCAATAAAAAGATAGGTGCAATTCCCGAGCACTGTACCAGGAATCCGAGTAACAAGTAATTAAACTCATTCATTATTCACCCATTCTGTTGTCTATTGCCTTTGTCTTTGTTGCTGTTGTGTTCTTTGTGCATCTACGGGTAACGTGCGAGAACAAATGATTGTGTAGGTATCCTTGAATACGCCACTACCATAGCATTTCTTGAACGATGGCATTGTTCGTTCATACTTTCTTCAATGTTTGGAATATAGGCAAATTGCATACACCCAAACTCCTCTATAAAAGGCGGCACCGTACGCCCCTTTTACTCCAACTTTTTCCGAATCATCAGCTCAACAACAGCCTGACATCCCCTAAGATTATCATTGGCCACGCTATCAGTTACTTTCCATCCTCCGACATCTTTTAAAGAGGTGAACTCTGTTCAATAATATATACTTCGTCAACAAAATAAGGGAAGGGGCGAATAAGTCTTCTTCGAGGCCTTCAGTTTTGGGTCCCCGGACGAAAGGCGCCTCCGTTCAAAAGTCAAAGTCGCCCCAAATGCATGGGAAAGGACGGGCGGTCAGCATTGTGGCCGCTTTTTCAGCCATGGCCGAACCTGCAGAAGGAACGCCCGACTTTGACGAGATAAGCTCGCGGGAGAAGATGCTCCCCAACAGCATCCGACACGCGCGGGTCTTCAGCGACCAGACATTCGACTTCCGCGGGTCAATAATTGACACCCTGACCAAGCTTGGCCCAGATACGTTAGACAGCGGTGAGCCTGGTCCAGATAAGGTAGGCCTCAGCGATGGCAACAACATCGCCGTAGTGGACCTCACGCTGATGGGGCTTATCCAGGGGCTGAACAACCTTCAGCACAGCCATCGGGGTCAGCTCTTGGCGTCCTCCCATCGCGGCCCCCACGAAGCACTGGCTCGACTTTCTGCCGCCCGAGGCTGAGGGCAGAATCAACTACCCCTTGCCCGGCGAGACCGAGTTCATTCAGCTGTTCAGGCGCGGCCGCCGCCTGTCGTGGATTCAGGATATGAATAGGATCCTCAGCAACCCTGCCACAACGCAGAAGCTCTTCGGCGGCTTCCTTTCGCATGAATACACCGTGTTCAACTGGAATACCGGGGGCCACTGGGGGAGCAGTCTCATCCATATGCAGCGCGGTGAGAACGACACCTACAACCACGTGCTGCACAACGGCGTCCTCGACCCCCTGCACGACCCCGACACCGTCAGGTTCGTACACCAGCGCATGCACGGTGTCCTCGGCGCCCTCGGCGTGACGTTCGCCCCGCGGCCGGAGCGCACGTTTTGGGTCCCGCAGCAGCGCGACAGCTACTCGTGCGGCCTGGTGTCGGCCTACATCAAACGCCTGCTGATCAAGCGCATCGCCGACCAGTACCTGCCCAGCGGGCCCCAGAAGTACGACAACGCAGCCATGTGGCGGCCGGCGCGCGAGTAATTCAACGCCTACCAGTTCCAGGGCGAGCTGGCGGGCCTCGTGGCCCTCATCCTCATGCGCACCATCGGCTACCACGGCCGAATCACCGTCGCCCTCGTCAACGAGGACACTAACCTCGCCTTCGATGAGAAAGACAAAGCCGCCCGCAGTGTCAGCTCCGACCCGACGGCCTTCAGCCTGACGAAGAAGGTGCCGCCGTCGCAGAAGCGCCCGGCCCCGACGGAGACCACCGCGGTCATCACGGACTTGCGGGACCGGCTCACCCGGGCTCTTCGAGCGGAGAAAAAGGGCAATGCCCCGGTGACAACTAGCAAACCGCCGAATAAGAAGAAATGGGGCGCCTCGAAGACAACGGGTAACGCCCCGGAGACAACGAGCAACGCCACGGAGCCAACGGGCAACGCCACGGAGCCGGGCCTACCAAGTGGCTCGACCGCCGAGAAGCGGACTCGTCCCGACGACGACGACGGCGACATCGATATGGATACGGCCCCACCACCCACGAAGGTTCAAAAGACGGCGACCTCGGCCCCATCAACCAAGGGCAAGAAGCGTGCGCCTAGAAAGGCGGTTCGTTAGGTAAGTAGCTAGTTGCCTTGCATCGGTATGTACGGCTACTGGCTGGGCTTAGTGTGCGTGCTTGTGTGTTCATGTTTTGCCTGTTTCTGTTGCCATGGAGCTATCTAGTTTTCTACCTGTTTCTAGCAATCGATCGATATGAGGAGCTAGCAGTTAGAGTTGACATCCACATCAATAAATTCGAGTTATCAAACATCAGACCACTTATCCATGGGATGTGCCAACCCAAATAACGAAGTACTTTTGAGACAGCCCGTACGATGCCAAAACTTATGTGTTGCTGTCTCGATAATTGAAGTTAGGGGTCCATTTAGGGTCTTAGGTAGCCCGTCAAGGCAAAAAGTGGTGAGACGTAAATTATACAATAAAACACACCTTCTGTTTCCTTTCCAGCTCGTCACGAAACGAGATTCCCCATACATCCTTCTATGTCGTCTAACCGTTGCTTGCACCTAGCGAAAGGGGAAAGGAGTGGGAGTCGAGGGTCTTGTCTCCTCGAGTGAATGTCCTTGCGTGATCATAGTCTTAAAGCGTCCAAAAACTCGGGCGGCCAATCTGCATCACCGATGCAGGACTGCAATCCCTCCCTGAGCCATACGAGCCTTTTGGAGACTCCGAACTTCCGGAGGAATTGGCTCTGACGCTCTATGTCATCCTCCGGCACGAACCCGGATTCAAGACAGATTGTCAAGCCGCAGAAGACGAGACGAGGGATGAGCTCTGTCCTGTGTCCCGCGACATACTCCCACGTTTTGGACATGACGACTTGGTCGTCGTAGGTCGCCTCGTTGATGTGAAACATGGCGGTGGCCAGGACGAAGAAGATGGTGTCGCGGGGCGGCGGGGGTAGGTAAGCAGGTGAAGGATTCCACTCGTGGTAGACCGTCTTATAGCGAATTCTCTCAGGTTGCCTGGTGTCGATGGTGTTGCTACCCTGCTCGCTGGAGTGAAGGTGGTCGGGCAGGAAGTTGGTAGTTGCTCGGGTCCAGAACTGGTGTATAGCATTGCGGCGTTCCTTGCGGCCCTCGGGGTAGACATCGTGCCAAATGAGCTCATCCCATTTTCATCAAGCAAAACAGATATTATTTAGCAAGGCTTCACTTTATTCGAAAAAGAGACAGTCTTCCGGTGGGGCACACTCACCTCTCGGTCCCAGATGCTGACCGTATAGACCGTTTTTTGATATGGACGATTCTTAAAATCGATGCGATGCGCATGGATAAAGAAGAAGAAACCGGTACAGACCGTCTCTGTCTGTACCAAACACTGGCTGTTCAGATGTCGAGCGATATGTCTTGCGAAGAACACGCCATTTTCGCTGCATGTCCTCTCTGGCATGCTCGAAAATGTTGACCTCTGGGTCTTTTGTTGCTGATGTATAATCCTTTACATGGGGAACTTGAATAATAGTAGGGTGGAAATAGACCATGGGCCTGTCATCCTCGGCCAAGGCGAATCGGGACTGATGCAGGTTAAGCAGTAGAGGGAGGTCATCGGTTATGGGATATCTTCCGATCGTCAGGTCATGAAGAATCGAATAAAGTTTATTCAAGTGACCTCGATCCATGTTGAATTAGTCCAGTCTCTGCTCATATCTGTGTTTGGTGTCGAGGCGCGGAGTGTCAATTCATATAGAGGACTGTAAGCAACAAGAACAGAAACTGGCGTTGCTCATAAATATACAGACATTAGGTAGCCAGTATTTGCCTAAGAGTAAAGCGTTTACTACCTGGGACAGAGATGGAATCAAGAAGGAGCATTAACATGGCAACAAAGGGTACTTTGTCATAAAGAAACCGCTTTCGGAACTATTTTAGAGAACAAGGCTCAATGAGGTTTGCGATATGCGCTAGCCAGGACAAGCGCTGCGTCGTGTCACAAGCACATATATATACCGAAACCATTGCTGAAATAATATATCTATATAGGTATAAATAAATATCTCCATGTCACAACCAATGGAAGGTGCTGGGACGCTACACTGATTGAGTACATACTTGGTTGGCTTGATCAAATACGCGGCTCAGCTTAAAGAGCTCTGAGCCAAGGATTATTTCTAAGCCTGCGAATGACGTTGACCGCTGTGTATGTGTGGTGTTCATGTTGAAATTGTTCAAGTTCGAATCGTGTGTTGTTGTAAAGAGCAGGCCGAGATGAGAGCCTGATATGACAGGCACCTTTTTGACCATGCACGCCTTGGTGCCTGGCGCGACACAAGAATCGGGTGAAATTCTACCGCTGCTTCCCCCCCCCAAACACCTAAAAGACGGTAAGAATTGTCGAGAAAGGTTGTCATCATTGACGAACCCTTCCTTTTCAAACATGCCATTGAGCATCATTGTCGTTGTCTTAGTGTCGTTTCCTGTCTATATACACTTCAATTACCTAGCCTGGATGGCTTGCTTCATTTGAAATCACCAGCTTCCACTCTGGCCGCTTCGAATTAGACTATACCTTCCTTATTTTCTAGTCATTCTCTAGTATACCCGCCAAATTAGTGAGTTCAGGAGTCGACTTGTTGCGGATCGAATAAATGCTGCGCCGTCAAGGTGGTGATTTACGGAGGCTATGCTTTCGCATCCAAGAGGTAGACGAAACGGAGTTTACATAATGAGACTCCCTTTATCGAAAACCGCCATCAACCACTAGGCATTCGAGACTTGCTATGAGTCGAATCATCTACGGGATTCAGACGACATTGCATAATGAGAAGCTGGATTCGGAGCATTCAGTCCAGGATGGATCACAAGAACCACTCACTACCAAACAGCGACCACTCATTCCAGGCTCAACCACTCTGGAGGTACTAAAATCTCAGACAAGAACCGGTGATCAGCAACAATCCATTGCTTGTGTTATCAGTGGTGCAAATGGCCAGGCTTGGCCCTTTCAGTGCGCATAAGCCTTGCGTTTTGCAGGCAGACTGCTTTGGATTCTCCTTTGGAAAAGGTAGTGCCAAAGACAGTATGAACACACGAGGATTGGCCTTTCCAAGGGGAGCCCGAGGCCAAAACGTCCATTATCAATGTTGGCAGGCCTTTGAACTGGTTCTGATGACATTGCAGTTGCTGCGTTTGTTTCCCAGATACGGAAACATCCCATATGTCGCTCCAAGGTGTTTCTGGAAGACCATAGCGCCTCGAGTTGAGCTTTGGTTTACATGGACTCGAGAAAGCGTGGGAGCTGGATACTTCCAAAAGACATCGACGAATTCCCACCGCAGAGAGGACCCGAGGAGCTTTGGTCTGAGGCAGGAAGGCTCGAGGTGAAACTCAACAAGTGATCTGAGGTCTCCGAATCGATTCGAGGCAGCCTGTCTTTTCTCGATGCCATTTATGTAAGGAATTCGACTGTTGACTGGTTGTCAGATGAACAAAGCAGTACATTGGTGCTTCAGTTGCGATAACACCTGCTGTGAACTCTTGGTCGGTCGCCTCAAAACAGAGACTTGAGTATTCGGCCATACCACTTACATTCCACATATTCTCCCCTGGGCTTTACGCAAGAGGAGAGAAAGCCTAACCAATACGCCCATCAAAGCATTTTTGGCTATCAATTGTTCCACTTCCACATATCTTTTGGATAATAGGTTGGACTTTGGTGGTAACACGGCCTCAAGCCATAGCTCACCTTCTCTCTGCCTCTGGTAGACGCCTCCTTGGATACAGCGCTTCTTCAAGTGGACTATTCCAAGCCCACGATGGAGAACTATCCTCCGTCACCCTACTTTCATGGCGACATGGTACCAGACATGGCGCCTGAGCAATCGTTTTGGAACCATAACGGCGAAGGCATGTCCGCATACAACGAACTCTCAGCGGACGCTCAAGATTACGCACTGGAGTACTATCGTAATGCGATCGATCCAACGGGCGATACTTCCCACCTAACCGTGGACCTAGGCTTCCCCAACTACCCGTACAACATCTGTGGAGGGATCCCATCACCGCCACAGACCGTCCCAGGTAATGGCATCACAGTACCAGGCACCCCTCTTGGCATTCTAGAGGGTTTGAACAGTCCCCAGCCTCAAGCGATTGGCCCTCGAGGCACCCCATGTGAGTCATTCTGCCTAGAAAAAACAGTCATGTTACTCCGCCACCAGGCAGTGATACTATTCACTGGTGTGCACATTATGTACTGACAGATGTTGATATAAAGCAGGGCCTTCCGAGCAATTCGTTCCCAGAGATAGTAACTGGACTTACGGCATGAAAGTATGGCCTGCTACAGATGAACCTGGTAAGTTATGTTTTTTCATTTTCTGATGCAACCAGGCCGCCTCGAGGGCTGCCTGGTTGGAGACGCCATGGGCAAGATGAGCCACACTGGTTGTTTCTAAATATGGGTGATGCACACAGACAATGCCCGGCAGCCCCAGCCTCAGCCCAGGAGTTGTGGCGCAGCCCAAATCGTTGCATGTGGTTGGTTGTGGCTCGCGCGTCGTTCTCTCCTGCATTAGTCGATCCATGGTGCATGCTGCTGCCTTTTTTCCCGTCCTGGCCGATCGCATTCGCATTTGGCCGCCGCTGGGACTCCAACGCAACCCGAATAACCCATTACCTTCTATATCTCGTTGTACAGTCCTCATATATTAGGCTGCGTGCTGACTGTTTTCGGCGTGATGTTTCAGGCCGTCAAGACGTAGAGAACCATCGTTATGCCCTACACGAAGCCCTGCGTACGAAGGGAATCCGGTACACGACCCACACGATCTTGAACGACCCGAACGACCCTCGTCCCCATCGGCTTTACACGCTCAACGACAGGGTGCGCGATAGCGAGAAAGCTCGGCTCGAGTTTATGCAGGTCTTTAGTACCAACCGACCGTACAATCAGCGACTGAAACAGTACCGATTCAAAATGAGTGTTGTAGGCTACGAGCCCCGCGACTTCCACCTCGGCAGCTCGTACCCGAACATATCTGATCTCTCTGGCAATGACGGCATCGGCTCTGCTTTCGAAGACGATGTCTCCGGATTGCCTCTGTCGACCGACAGCCCGACGCACCACCCTTTCGGGTCACCACCCGCCACTTCATCGCAACTTGAACTGCCAGGGCCCAAGAGTGATTCCGCCCAGCCGGCTGACACTCCTGCCGCTCAACGAACCAAGGCGATCCCGAAGCCCGATCGCGAAGCTGTTAAGAACGTGAACGGCAAATACGTCTGCAGCTTTCAGGACTGCACCGAGGATGTGAAGGAGTTCGGGCGCAAGTGCGAGTGGAGGTAAGTTCCGCACATGTATGTAAGCTTCGCAGTGGCGGTTATACTAATTTGACCAACAGCAAGCATATGGACAAACATGATCGCCCTTACAAATGCGCTGTTGAGGGATGCGAGAAGCTTCCTGGTTTGCCGTACTCAGGGGGCCTCTTGCGACACGAGCGCGAAGTCCACAACAAACACGGCGGCCCGAAGAACCCACTGAACTGCCCACACCCGAATTGCAAACGCTACAGCGGAAAAGGCTTCTCGCGGCTGGAGAACCTTAACGAACATCTCCGTCGCGTTCACACCAACGGCGCATTTTCGGGCGATACGGCCGACGACCACGAAAGCATCGCTACGATGGAAGCCGCCGAGCACGTTGTAGTTGGCGAGAAGCGAAAGGCCGATGACGAGGATCTCCGAGTCGAAGTCAAGAAACTCCACGTCGAAAACCAGGACCTGAAAGCTAAGCTCGACGCCCAGGAGCGCCAGACAGAGGCTCTGATGGAACAAATGCGACAGCTCCAGGACAACCTGTCAAGCCTGCAACAAATGCAGGACGCCCGCCTATCGAACGGTGCCATCATGCTCGATGACCCTACTACCACCTTCTGATTTCTTTTTCCCTCTCCATTTCCCTTCGTGTGCTCGATTCATTTTTCTGCGGATATACCCCACTCGCGAACGGCTCTATGCGACTCCCTAAGATGGACGATGATATGGTTTGCATTGGCAGCGGAGTTACTGGTTGTAGATCTTTCAGAGATCACTTGGCTTTGATATTGTGTGTATGAGATGAACTGGTCACGGATAGATGATCTCCTCCCTCCCTTGAGGGGTCGACGGCGCCGGATGAAGTTTGCTATCATCCTATAGTTACGAGGCACGCGGCATGACTGTTTGCAACATGATTTCTTTTAGACGACGAGACTGAAAGGTCGGGTTTCTCCTTCCGTGTACAGGAGAAAGGCGTTCCAAAGGTCGACGGATGGTATGGCCTAATCGGCTGGATGCTTTTAGATAGAATGGCTCAGCGAGGGGACCAGAGCAACCAACCTAGATGGTCTGGGCAACTCTGATTCTCCCCTCTTCTCCCTCTCACTTGTACTTTGTATAGAAGCCAGTGTACTTGTGCGGATGCCGGCCGGTGAGGGTGGAACGAATACTGCTTCCGGGTTACGGCTGGACACATGGTTGGCACCTTCAATGGTCTCGCTGAAGGAGGAATTCAGGGGGACTTGCTACCAATCATCAAATTGAGCTCGATGTGGAACAACATTCAATCCTCCTATACTTCCGTTCTCGATTTACCATCTATAATAGGTGTAAGTAGTATTCGTGCTTCACGTACCCGTATAGATTGACCTTGTCCTCTCTAATCTTTTCCGTTTTGTTCCCCTCTTCCCTCGCGAGCATATTTACTTTGGTCCAATCCAAGCTATGGAAACAGTGGGAGTCGGTTTGACTTGCCCGACAACACATGTTTGGCATACATTATAGCCAAGCATCCAGGGACCCTTGAATCTCGTATGGCATTTTTACATTCTCTATAGATCTCAGTAATGTTGTTTATTGCCAACTTCTTCATATGTCTGGTTTGTACAATGGGTTTGTAGATGAACGATCCTTAACATATTGGCAGGCAAAAGCTTGGCAGCAAGTACACATCTCAACCGAACGACCTACATACCCTTCCCCCGCTCACTAGAAATGGTATACGATAGAATATGCTGACTGTCAGGAGAAAAACAAAAGATTGTCTTTGATTAGGTGGATGAGCTGTTGGTACAGGAAGGTAGGTCAAGACTCGAGGTGTAACGCCTTTCCATATTATTCGGACACTCGCAATCTGCATGGGAAAGAACACCATGCGATGATGGATTCGCCGTTACACTCAAAATTGTAACGAACGTGATTTTCAACGTGGATTCATGATTCAAGTACGGGGTGTCCATCCGTGTACTCGTACTTGTTGTATATAACCTATAAATATGTAGTTAGCAGCTCCCACTCTTATACACAGATTGCCCGGCCCTGTACAGATCTGGCAATAATACCTGCGTTAAGGGAGAGAGGATTTGTGCCTGGAATTTTGGGTCGCGGTGGAGAATAGTAGACCGACAATAAGACCCCTCCCCCACGTATGATGAGATGCTCCATAGGGGATCGTTAGCGTGTAGAGTATTGCTCCATAGTGGACAAAACCACAGACAACAGACTGTACTAATAGTCTTGGACGAGGCGCACCATCTTTACTGGCCGTGATACCGGAGCTACAAGTGTCTGCTGTCATCGCCCCAATTCGAACACCACGAGAATATCATGTTGCTCTGCAAGGGCACGTTAGTTCAAGCGTTGGAGTAAACTATTCCAGTCTAGAATGAGTTCACCTCTGTCAGCGATGGTAAGAAAATATGTGTTGGTATGTGTTGGTTTTCGCTCGCATCGTATAATGAACGGGAAGAACTTAGAGCATCTACTCGCTGTATCGAGAGCCATCCACGTTCTTCCGCCTTGGAATGCGCGAAACGCCCGGCGAATCTGGAAGCTGATTATCGCGCGGCACTGAGACCGGGCTTCCAGGTAGGTTATTGCCTTGGCTGCAAGTAACAAATTGTGCTCTGCAAGTCGAGTTTTTTACATGTACTGTAAGTTCTGCTGGGCCTGGGGCCGCCAATCTCCATCGGGGAAGGCCTCCGAACGCGTATCTAGCGTTGCATAGCGCTATGAAGCCTAAGGCGCTGCCCTTGCATGTAAGCTAGGCCTCGGGTATTGCATTGCGAAAAAAAGAAGAAAAAAGCTGCAGGCACTCTATATGACCGAGACACGGACCAGAGAAAAAGAAAGTTCTAGACAGGTTTTCCATGTCGAGGAACTTTGGCTGCAACCTGGTGTTGGGATCAGGATAGGATGAAAAAGTTCAGCCAAAAGCTGAGGTGGGATTGTGTGTCGTCATTGCACATGGGTGCCCAAGGGAGGGAGCAGAACGCACAGAAAACCCATGGGTAACGGGAGTTCTTCATTGAACAGGGGAAATCCGTAGCGGGCTTACAGGGCCAGCATGGCCCCTCCATGTACAACGAACCAGAAGATCCACACCTGTCAAATTGCTGGAAATCACAAGCATCAATGCGATCAGCCAACCAGGAACACGGGCACCCAGGAACTGCCAAGTGGCTTTGGTTGGATGGCGCATGGCATGGGTCTGCGAACTACGGTCGAACTTTCAATCTGGAGGTACAGCAGTGCAGGGATACTTATCTGCAGAACAAGGACAGGCACACAGGGGGCCCAGGGGCAGCAGATACAGTTTGCACGAATAGAAGCACTCTCGAAAAGTCACCCGGGTTCCAATTTCATCTGTTGTCTCTGACGGTATTTACTCTAGCTTGCGCTTCTCACCCACCCCTCTTACATCCCGTCAATAAACAACCCTATTTCTATCCAAAAGTCTTGTCGAAGACCATGTCCGACGACTGTTGAACATGATGGCAACTGGAGACGACGATAATTCCCCGCCATCTTTAGAAATACCACTCTACCACCACTTTACGGATACTTTCTGGAGCAAATTAGGAACATCTGGTCCCACCCCAGTGCGACTCAGGCGCAGAGGCCGCGGTGCGGGCAGGTGACCCGGCATACGCGAGGTAACGCCCCTCGAAAGTCGTCTGAGAGGAAAGAAGGAAACCTGACACTGCGTCGTCGCATCCTTCAGCGCCTCAAACCTTCCTGGTGGCCTCGGGGTGGTGTGATACAGTACATCTCTTCTTCCTGGATACCCCTTGTGTTTTAGTTGTACTATATTGCCGCCTCTCTTGCCCCTGGGCTATACTCATTAATCTCAGTATGGTGACGCGCGCAAAAGAAACTTCCACCCTTGCGCTGCCATGGCTGATCCGCGTCCCTCCACGACACGCCTGCCTGCCGGTGCTGGCAGGCTTGATGTCTTAAATACATCCCAGCCTGACCGAGAGATCCCCCCATGAGATGCTGCTGTGGTGACTTGGAGTGTGTCGTCTTGAGACACAACAGCACCGTCCTGGATAGTGTCGAGAAAGACGTCCATCTTGCAGCCAGCGTGGGACAGGTACGTTACTTGCGTGTTTCTTGTGCGACTCTGCCTTCCTCCTGCCCCCCTCCCCCTCAGGCAGGCAGGTGCTATTGCAGTAGTTCCCGGCTGGCGGTTGTGTGCACTACCCTGATGGCCAGGCGTTCTCACGTCATGATTGCCAATACTCTTAACCCCAATGACTCGCACCTGCTCAACGAGAGCCATCTTCTCGGGCCTCCTTACGGAAGTCACGGGAATGTAACTTGACGTTGATTTGTGTCATTCGCGTTGGAAGCCCCAAATCACATTCCTGAGCTCGTTATCACAACATCGATCCCCACCATGGGTGTCTCAAAATCTCTAACCTTTTGCCTGCAGGCTCTTCTTGAACGACATGAGGCTTACATGGCGGATGCGAAACGAGACCGTCTGGAGCTCACCAGCAGGATTGAGCAGCTGGAAATGGACAACCGGGAGCTTGAGGCGAAGAACGCACACTATATCGAGAGCAACCGAGACTTGCTCGACCAGCTAGAAACGCTAAACTCGACTGTTGCCGATTCCGAGGGACGCATCAGATCACTAGAAGCCACACTGCTCTCATCACAGCAAGCTATCCGCCGACTCGAGGGGGAGACTCTGCGCGCCGAGTCACTGGAACGCGAATTGGCATTTTTGGAACAGGAGCAGGCGGATTTGCAGAACAACCTGGCAGCGACACATGAGGAGGCCCGCTCGGCCATGACACGATGGAAGCGTGCAGAGCGGGGTATTGTAAACCTCCAGGATCAGTTGGAGCGCATGGAATACGAGGCCAAGATGGAGCGCGAGCGACATGCCGAGATGATGGGCCGTATGCAGAAACAGTGTGAAGTCGAGAAGGAGCTGAACACGGCGGCTGGCAGACTGAAGGGAGCCGCCGCCATCAGGTCTTTCAGTGCTGCGAACAGTGGCAGCAATGTTGTGTCGCACTTTGTGCGCGACTTGCTGCAAGACAACTCAAACCTGCAGCAAGGCATCACCGAGCTGAGAGAGATGTTGATGAACTCAAATGATGAGATCCAGTCGCTTCGGGAGCAGATGATATGTCACCAACCGATGGATGGCGAAGATGTCGATGCGCCGCAGACCTTAAGGGCCGAGTTGGAATCCCAGGAGTCCTCGAAGGCTCATACTTCGATGGTCTCTCAAGAACTGCATATACACCACCACTACCATGTGCCAGCAGCTATAAAACAGGAGAAGAAGCCTCGCAAGAAGCGGCAAGGGCTTACACCTGGAATCTTCATCCCCCCTACGCAACCCTCGGGTACCGCGACGCCCCCTTCCGTGTGGCCGCCTACGCAGATTACGCGCACACAGAGAGCCTCGAATCGATCGAACCGCTGGTCTATGCAGTCGGAACAGCCATCCGAGTTCGCGCTGTCGTCGGCGCCAAGCTCGCCCACATCGAACCATCGCAATTCCCTGTTTGACCCTTACATGATAGAGTCACTCCCAACATCGCCCACGACTAGCGTGGATCCTATGTCACCCAAGTGGCGTTCACACCACAAGAATCCCTCTAATGTGTCTATGCGAAGCTTTCAAGCGCCCACCAATTTCTCACTTGACGCGACACAGCCGTCGCAGACACATACAATCTATGAAGAGGGAGACGACGGGCAAGAAATGTCCGGTATTGACGATGAGTCCGGATCGAAGAGACATACTGCTCAGCGCGATGATGCCGACATATTCTCGGATGAAACCACTGACGACGACCGTTCCGTACATCATCGGCTAAACCGAGCCTTGTCTCATGAATCGATCATGTCTCTTTCCGGCGGCCTTGACATTCACACTCTCAAGTCGCGACCTAGCCAGATGACGCTGCGGCCCCTCAGCAGCGCGACTTCGGTTACGGCGAGCAGCTGCGTCGTAGCACGCCCAATGCTGTCTCGCGATACAGCGAAGAGGAGCAGTCTCGTCTGCGGGATAGTTACACATCGTCGCTCAGTAGGAGCAGCAGGAGCAGCAGGGACAGCTTACGTGCAGTACTCAGGACCATTACCTACGTCGCAACGGTCGGAGTCTTCCAAGCTCGGCAAGTGGGCGGGATCGTGGATGCCATGGAAAGGAGGTGCCTCGACATCAGCATCAATAGGAACGCCCACAAAACCCAGCCAGGAAAACAGTGGCGATCTGCAGCAGCACAAGACATTAGGCCGTTCGCCCGGTGTGAACCAGGCGGGTGCCATCCCGGGTTTCCACGCGTATTTCGCCGCTCATCAGAAACGCACGCCGAGTAAAGTCCAGCCGGAGGCGGTCGATCGCGACGCACTGCGTGATGGGCTGACCGAGTAACACTATTGTTTCTTTTTCAGCGCCATCGGAATCGCAACCCACCTGCTCCCACGCGAGCATTTCTTTATTCTACTTTTGATATCCTTGGCCCAAGCAGTAATGGGGCCTTGTACGACGAAAAGCTATTATCTGGGTGGATATACACAATATCCTTTTTCTTCATTGGCATTTGAACGGTGTTTTAGGAGTGAGCATGGTTGTAACTTTGGGCCGACATATTATTTTCTTGCCATCATCGTGGAGTTGGGAGATCGAAGATAAAGGAGAAAGAAGTTTGATACCCGCAACGGCCGAGCGTGCCGCAGTTTCTTGTTTATAATTTATATATTGAATTGGGGGTTGCATCTGCGTCTGGGCATCATATGGGGACTTGAGGGGGCAGGTGGATGAAACGATTATTAGAATGTTGTTGGCCAGTTTTGATTTGATCTTGGGAAGGTTTTGGGAGATACATTGCATATCATCAACCCTGATTTGGGAAAAGGGGCGGGCGGGCGCTTTTATACAGCAGCAGCAGCAGCAGCCTTTTGTCTGAGGGCATGCTTGTTCTTTTCCTATGTAATCTTTTCAGAAGAGCAACTCACTTGCTTATACATTTGACCCGTTGTACGTTAGCGTGAGATGTAATATAAAGAAAGTCATCTTGACAGCCCAGAGAGCCATGCGGTGAAGGTTTGTTCGTTTGCCATGTGGCTAATAATTCTGAGTTGAGAAGTTGGATCCAAGATCTGGAAACCCACCCGCAGCTTCACCATTGACAGTCGTTTCCACGCCGAGACTCGAAAAGAAGCTGGCGTAGGGGCGAGTTCTATCCGACGGCCGAGGTTTTTCACAACTCGTCCAGCTCGGGTGGCTCCTGCGAAGAGGCGGCTGACCTGCAGTGAGCCTGAAGCCTCGTAATCTCATCTATACAGGGAGAGATCATTAGGTAAGTTCCTGGTCGGGTACTCGCAAGAACATAATCAAAGGGGGGATGTAACGGACCTGCGAACGCATTACCCTGGCCGCTATTACGTAGACACCCGAGGCATGAAGTTGAGCTTGAGTAGTCGTCGAGACTACATAGACACTGCAACTGTTTGGACAATGGGCTATCGCGGCTGCTGCTGCTAATGCCAGAACACGATGTGGTGAGCTGGAGGAAGGCCGCGCATGCCTTCTGGCAATTGCCTGTTGGGGAGGAATAAGAGGGAAGGTCGTTGGCGGTGGCAGCGGGCGTGGCTAAGGAGGCGAATGAGTAGACCATGAAGGCCATCATGGCTATTATTGAAGCTATGTAACTCATCGGTATGGAGGGTCGAGACAGACAGACTCGGTAGTGAAATGAGCAATATTTGCTTGTACTTTGAACTGATGACTCTTCCCAAATTGTTTTTTCATTGACCGTGTCGTTGATGAAGGGAGCGGCAAACGGCAAACGAAACACGAGCTGATTGAGATGTAGCAGGAAGTGGTTCAGACCCAGATGTCTGAGCACTGACGACCTGACTCGAGACTCGTCCGAACTTCCTGCTACTGTTGCTGTGTTAGGAAATCACTACTTCTCGATGGATTATGATCGCTTCAACCGAAAAGAGCTGATTATATTTCGCGTGTTAGTGCATACGCGGTCTCTGTATTGTTCACCTATGTTGAATTGAATTGATGGCTAATATACCATCTGCGTATCGCTCTCTGAGTCAGCGAGCGTGGCGTCATTACTGAGCCCCACGCACTTGAATGAGTCCCTCCGCCCGACGAACTGCTAGAAGAAAATCATTTTGACAGTCCGGCCCGACGATGAGATACATGTCGTGGGAAATTGGTATGCCAGAAATCCCATACTAATCATTGCGATGAGTGTCATATTCCCGAGTCGTCTTGCCTATCGTCCTCCTGATCCGGCGAGTGATAGAACGGAGTCCAGCCACGGCACGTGCGGTTCATATCGGCCGCGTCATCCTTCAGCAAGCCCGGGATCTCCGAGGCCCTCTCGACCACCTGCATGGCAAGGCCTTGGCTTGCGTGCTATGCGATATGGCAGTGGAACAGCCAGAGACTGCGTTGGGTATCATAAGCCAGTAGCGCTTCGAAGAGTGAAAAGGTACTCAAGGAATCTTACACGATCTCCGTCTTCACATACTGATCCAGCTGGGCCCGAAGACAAGAAACCGATAAATGAGAAATTTACTCACCCAGGGTTATCCGTCTTGAACGCAATCACCGTATACCCATTCCCATACAGCGTGGCGGTATCCCTCCGCGGCGGGTTCTTCGTGTCGAGCCTGACGACCCCCGGGCACAAACGCACTTAGCCCCATGCGCCAGCACGTACAAGTCGTGGCCGTGCAAGTGCAAGGGATGATAGGCGTTCACGAGACCCAAGTCCTGGGTGATCCAGTAGACCCACTGGCCGGCGACGTCGAGCGAAACCACATTGCCTTTGGACGGGAAAATGTTGGGTTGTTGTTGAAGACCAGGTCCAGCTCGTAGTACCAGCAGACCCCGACGGTGTTGCGCACGTCCGCGCCGTCGACCTCGTGCGCGACCCAGGGACGAGGCTTCCGGCCGGCTCGTCGCCGCAGCTGTCCGTGATGGCCCGGCTGACGGTGGTAGTGGGTTCGGATTCGGTGTCTTCTACGCCCTCATATCGCACGATACCGAGGTTGTTGTCCTTGTTGACCTTGTCGTTGTTATTGCAAGCCATCTGATAGATGGCGCGCAGCCAGTAGTTGCTGCCAACGGGCTGGTCGGCTTCGACGACAATGTCGTAGCGCTGCCCGCTCGCGAGGATGACGCTGTCGGCCTGGTACGGTCGGATGGGCACGAGGTCGGCCGTGATGACCGTGAGTTTGTGCTCGTCGATGGCGAACTTCACGTAGCCGTCGGTCTGGACGTCGATGATGCGGAACCGGTACTTGAGCCCCTTTTCGAAGCTCACCACGAACCGCCCTGCCGTCTTGCTGCTTCCACCGACACACGCGGGGTCTTGGGAACTCGCTACAGTCGTATGGATTCAGGCTGTTGATCAGCCCGTTTGCGGCCATCGGTTGGACCAGGGCTACGCGGTGCTGGTAGGTCTCCCAAGTCTCCCACGCGGTGACGTGCGGCCAGTCCATGATCATGACGGGCCCCACGTCGATATCATAGTCAGCAGTCGCTGGGCCGTGGATCACGATGGGCCCGAACAGTCCTTCTGCTAGTTGCAGACTGGAATGCGAGTGGTACCAGGCCGTGCCGTACTGGGTAGCCTGGAACCGGTAGGTCATGGTGTTGCTGGGAACGATGGACTTTGTGTCACTCCCGGGACTCCTGGGACGGATAAGACAGGTTCCCAAACCATCTCGAGGGGTATCAAAGGATCTACTGACCGTCGTGGGCAATACTGCCCCTCTGATGCATGCCATGCCAATGTATGGATGTGCTGTAGCAAGGTGAGTTTACAGGCGACGGCAGGAGTCGTATACGAGAGGGTGGTTGAAGTACCCACTGTTCTTCAAATTGTTGGTGACATGGATAATGACATTATCCCCCAAGTCGGCTTCGATAGTTGGTCCAGGGAGCGAGCCGTTGAAAACCATGACTGGGCGCGAATAGCACTCCGAGGCGGTGATATGGGAATTCCTCGAGTGTATTCCTAGATAAGTCGAACTCGGTAACAGGGTTTCATGCTTTCTTTTGCACCCACTTCCACATCTTGATGTGTGAGACCGTATCCGCACATCTTTGGGAACTGAGTCCTTTGTCCTGGTCTTGCCAGCCCTCTTGGTATTGTATGCAGCATCCATGCAATTCAGGTTTCTCCAAAATTGTGGGCGGGTTGCAGTCACATTTGGAGAGACGATGGTTCCTTCTGCCAAGGCATTGGCTTGGCTGGAGTTACGGGGAATCCTTGTAGGGGACAGCGGTTCATAGGGCAGGCGCGACAAACTTCACTATCATCACCCAAACCAACCTTACTTACACCTGGGGGTTAGCACATCCAAATGCATACCTACTGACTTTTTTTTCTTTGATATATCGATTTACAATCTTACCCCTTTTAGCAGGTCCGAGGTCTAGTCTAGCATCTGGAATGAAAATCAATGTTTAAGGAGATAAGAAGAATATGGTTAGAAGAATATAGACGTTCGATCAGACCCCCTCTGATTTTGCTTTTGGGAAGTGCAATGCGGAAGGGTTATGTGCTGGGAGAGCGTACGAAGAAGAGCACGCCGGCCGGTTGGTATCTCTTCAGTGGACTGGAGAGGAAGTTGAAGCCGCTTTAGGCCCTCATATAGCGATATCCCCACTATTATTTACCGGCTTCCCACTGTTACTCATGTTGATTCAGTGGAGCATCAAGTCTTGTCATAAACATGCTCCTTGAATTATCTGGGGGCGATAATCATGAAAACTCAACGACATATCCTAATCCACCAGTCGTACTTCAAAGCGCTTACTGTTCTCCCTTTAATCATTCCAATCATTCTCACTACGTCCAACATCCACTTTCTTCTCCTTTCAACACCAATCTCCCTTTAAACAGACTCGCCTACTCCATGTCAAAAGCTTTCGTAACGCGAACCTTCAGGCCCGAGTCACGGAAGAGGGCATAGCTCTCGGAGCGCAAGGGGTGTTGAGGCTCCATGAGCTGGAAATCGAATTCTCGTAAGAGCTGGCATGAATATTAGCGAAATGTCACTCAACGTCAGTCACATCACATCCAAGAACAGCGTCGCACCATCCGTCAACCATCATGCACGCCGCCATAGAAGAGGATTGATTGGTATCATACCTGGAAGTAAATCTTGTGAAACTCCATGAACGCGAGAGGCTTTCCCGCACACATGTACCGGCCGTAGCCGAAGTTCAGCTCGACGTTGCGGCGCATCTCGACGAGCGCGGCCTGCGACGGCAGCTCGAGGAAGCGCTCCGGGCGGAACGCGTCGGCGTCGGCCCCGAACAAGCTCGTGGACCGCAGGATGGCGGCGAAGTTGATGGCGATGGAGGTCCCGCCGGGCACGAACCGGCCGTCGATGGTGTCGCCGCCCGCGGGCACCTCCTTGGCCTGCTGGCCCGTGGTCACGGGGCGCATGCGCAGGCCTTCGTAGAGGACGGCTTGGAGGTAGGGTAGTTGCTTGGCCTCGGCCACAGTGATGACGGGACTCGAGGCCCGGCCTTCGCGGATCGCGGCGCGGATCTCGGCCTTGAGCTTCTGGTGAGCACGGGGGCAGGACAAGATGTAAAACATCGTGATGCGAATGGCGGAGGCGGATGTGTCGGACCCCGCAACGAACATGAAAAGCGCCTCGCTTTCACATTCCGCCTGCGTCAGACCGTGGTTGATGAATGACACCTAAAAATGATGGGCAAGAGGTAAAGGTAACAGCAGAAGGGGTCTCGTTAGATTGTTTCCTCGAGATACTCTCGACTTACCAGCATATCCGACTTGCCTTCCTGAACCTGGCCATACCGTGATCGGACAACATCATTGGTGACTCTGTACCATTAATGATGTCAGCCATGGAGGGCTCTCTGTATGTGTGGATATGCAGGGGGGGGGCGTTCAACACTAGAGATTATGACGTACTTCATCAGCGGCCCCATGCCGGATTTGTCCGTCTCACGAGGTCCGAAGAGCCTCAGGCCGATGGAGGAATAGAGGATACGGCGGATCCACGGGACGTCGGTCGTGAGGCCCATTTTGGGAACGTGTTCGCCGAGGACCTCGTGGAACTTGTAAGGGTCCGCGTTCTGTGCACAGCACCCGAACTCGCTGCCGAGAGCCACCTTGGAGATGACGTCGAGAGTGAAGAACGACGTTACATCGATCAGGGACATGGTGCGGAAGACGCCCTCCTCGGGCGCCGAGAGGTAGGTCCGGCGGATGAGGGCGAGCAGGTTCAGGAGCTGCTGGTCGATGCACAGCTCCAGGTGCGGCGTGTCGCGGCCGCTGTACGCGGGCGCCAGCCGGGCCTTCATCCTGTCGTGCTGGGCCGGGTCCCGGACCATGAACATGTTGTCGTGGTAGGGGTTCAGACGGTGGCCGTCGACCCACTCGGCCTTGCCGTACGCGCTCTTGGGGTGGGACATGCGCTTCACGAGCTCCGGGTCCGACGTCGAGAGCGCGTTGGGCCCGATCCGGGCCAGGCTGCCGTACCGCTCGCTCAGGCCCAAGTACACGGCGTGCGCCTTGCCGCTGTACGCCACCCAGCCGACCCAGGCCGACGTCAGGCCGGTGTACCATGGGCCGGGGATGTGTCTTAGGCGGTACCAGGAGATGAAGGTCGACACTGCAAGCCAGAGGGCCAATACGCCGGCCACGGCACACGCGACACTAACAGCATCGCCGCCGCCAATCCGAACGGATAAAGCGTGATCGCCATTGTTTTCATCGTCGTCGTTCTTCTTATTCCTAGTTGCGAGAAGAGCGGTTAGTCTGGTTACTTACCCCTCAGGGCACCCTCCTTTATAAAGCTCTGCCAGTTCCCCGACCACCCAACCGCCTAAAGCAAGTGATCCGTTTCCAGTGGTCAAGTACCTTTCTTTCCCTGGTAGCCCAATCGTACGACGACAGGCTCCTCCCAACTACGAGGCGGCATTATTGGCTCCCGGCCCCCCTCGACACAGCATGGCGTGCCGTGGGCAGCCAAGGGGGGTAGCTCCACGTGGTAAATGCTTACTTCGACTCCAACATCCTACATGTGTAGATACATGATATGATGCGGCTGTCCACGAATGAGAGAAAGGCCTCAAGTCCCGGCAGTTCCGCTAAACAAGCACTAAGCAAGACCACATGCTCATGGCATGAGGATGCGGCACAGCCGGGGCTGATCTAGGTGAATATGCAAGAAAAAGAATGGGGCCCGGAGAGACTATGCCGGAGGAACTATTGCTTAGTTTTCTACCATGAGAGAAGTACGCGAATAAAAAAAAGATAGAATTGGCGGGGCCCTCGAACCAGATTGTCTTTAAGACTATACCTAAGGGGGTATATAGGTGTACGGAATATGATGATTGACCGCGTGGCACGACTTTGCGTCAGAGATAGTCCGAGCGGAATGGTCCCTAAGCAAGGCGCAGTATTGCCTCGGGGGATCTGGCTATCTGATCATCTTTGCGCAGACCATCGGACTCAATCCCGCGTGGTTGATTCAATATTCATATACGCGAGTAATATGAAAAGCCGACCGAATGCGATTTCTGTTTGCGTTGCTGGGTCGGTAAGTAGGTGGCTCGGAAGGAGGCGAGCATAGCATCACAGGATGAAAACCCAAAGGCATCCGAATCGACAGTGTCGCAAAACGGAATAATGTTGCAAATATGATAATGCCTTCGTTCCCAAACTCGAATACTCTCTGTCGTAATCATCCATCATCACGACTCCTTGAACCCGTCTCCTCTGCCTAGCTGCTCACGCAACCTGTCCAACCTCTCCTGCGTGAGCTGATACACATCCGGCAGCCCCGTAATCTCCCACCCTCTCCATCCATCAACTTGACGAGCCCCGGCGCCGCCGTGAAGATCCTCGCCATGCCGTGGCCGCAGTGCCCCGCGCACACCCACTGCCCGACCCGCCCCGGCATCGCGCCCACGAAGGGCACGCCGTCGGCCGCGACGCCGATGATACCACTCCACGAGTAGTCGTACCCGGCGCCCGGGCCCAGCCCGTCGCGGTCCGCCGACTCGCGCCACCCGTCGAACTGCGCCTCGGCGAACCGGCGCACCTCGTCCGTGACCCGTCTCGCTGCCGCTTGGCTTTCACTCCCACTACCACCAATACCGTCACCATCACCCGCCGCCCCAGAAGAGATCCCATCGTCAACGCACCTCTGGTCCTCCACGGGCTGCGCCGCGACCCGCTCGTCCAGCCCGCGCTGCCCCGGGTTCGACCCGCCGACCAGGACGACGCCGTCGGCGCCGTGGCGCGGGTTGATGCTGAACAGGGACCCGTCGCGCAGCAGGATGCCGTACGAGTGGCGCAGCGCGCGCGCGCCCGCGAATTTCAGGGGCGGGAGCACCTTGTTGCACATGTGCGGCTTGGGGCGGATGAGGCCGCGCAGGGACGGTTCGTAGGCCGGCAGGTAGGCGTTGGCGGCGTGGACGACGTCGGCGCAGGCGATGGGGCCGCGGTCGGTGTGGACGGTCCAGCGGTACTTCTTCTTCCCCTTTCTCCTCCTCCTTTTCCACCGAAGAATTATCATCACTATAAGGACTCACGCTCCGCGCTGGCGTGAAGGTTTGCAGATTCACGCCCGCCGCCAAGTTGACCCGCATGAGTTCGGCGACGAGCTTGCGCGGCTGCAGCGTCGCGGCCGGCCAGGCGTAGCAAGCCTGCGCGTCCTTCAAGCGGGTGATTCGCGCCGCCTCCTCGGGGTCCGTCGTCACGTTGATGTGGTCGAACTTGCCGCCCGCGGCCTTGTAGCGCTCGAAGACGTCCCAGGCCAGCGCGGCCGTCTCGGCGTCGAGCGGCACGTCGAGCGTGTCGCCGACCCAGAGGTCGCAGTCGACTTTGTGCTCGCGGACGTAGGCAACTAGGGCTTCCCACGTGTCTTGTTCGTTTTGCAGAATCTTCAGGACCGTAAGTATTGGCATCATTAAGTAGGAAATATAAGGGGTAAGAGGCGGGTCCGTATACCAGAGAGACAGAGAGAAAAGGGGGGATGGAATCGTACTTTCATAGCCTGCTCAGCACCAAACTGCTTCTCGTATTTGCCGAACCCTCTCCACTGATCCGGTTTGCAGTGGCCCGCATTCCGTCCCGTAGCGCCCGAGCAAAAGTCCCGAGCCTCTAGCACGACCACGCTCTTATCGGGCCAGGTCTGCTTGTGATACTTGGCCACAAGTGTCCCAGTGATCTAGAAGACAGAAAAAGAAACATATTAGCTAGCTGGAGAGACAGAGATACGATGCGACAACTTATCACTGTTCGGACTCACACCACTTCCTATCACCACAGTATCGGCCGTTTCCGGCAGCTCTTCCGTCGTCCGGTGGTCAATCAGCTCGTCACACCGCACTTGCTGCAGCCAGTAGGACAGCGACTGCCCCTTGGGCCTGGGAAACCCCCACTGCCCCGCGCCCCTCTCCTTCCCTTCGCCGATGGACTCGTCTACGTTGAGGGTGGCTGAGGAACCGGGCCTTGTGACGCCAGTGACGAGACCGGCAGGATCTGCCGGTGTTGCTATTTGTTGTAGAACCATGTTTTTCTTATTTTCCGGGGAGGATCGGTATAAGCCAAATGGGTCATAGGAATTTTGAGCCTCCATAACCTGGATGCTAATGTAGAGGTGAAGATACTGAGAGAGGATGGGTGTGATATTAGTAGTTCATGACTGAGTGTACACACAAGTGCATTTATGTAGTATTCATCCCACGTCGGAGCTTATCAGCCGGCGTGTGCAACCGACGGGCACCCACTGTAAATGCCGATCTGCGGAGTGGTGGAGCTGCCGAGACAAGAGTCGTCCAATTCGTTGACGGATAGAAACTGGGGGAAAGTCGAATGAAGACCCGATGACACCACAATACTATCACAATGACTTAACTGTTAGATATGATGCATGAAGCTTGGACAATTCCTGGGATATTCTGGAATATTGCGTAAGTCATTGAAACCAAGGGGCTGTGATACGCCAAAGACACTATGATTCTGTGCCCTACACTATAGCTTAGGGATTATAATAAATGCCAGTTAAATAATAAATCAATTCGAACGCCTTATTTGGTTCAAGCACTTGGCTTCCTAAGGGTTTCACGCTCAAGTGATATCATAGCTTGTTGGTTACAAACAAGCCTCGCCCCTTCACTCAGGAGGTCCCAGGCTCAGAATATCCAGCCCACCCTTGATTTCACTCTTAGAGGGCATCTTGCCGCGTCTCATCAGCTCGGCTGCCTGGGACATGACAGGGTCCCGCCCCATGCTGGCCAGAGCGACAACTGTCTCGCCTTTGCAGTAGTAAGCAACGAAGTTCGCCTCTGCAGGGTTGCCGTTCAGGATGAGGTCGTCATATCCGTTGGATGTGTTTCCACAATATCGCATTTGGGCTCCCAGAGCGGACCAGAAGATAGGCGTGAAGAACTCCGGCTTAATTGAAGGGTTAACAATTTGGCCCGCCACGATACGGCCGGACTGTTGGGCAACGTTCCAATGCTCAATGCGTACGTACTTGCCCTCTCCACCAGGTCCCTTATAAGGGAACGATGCGATATCTCCAATTGCGTAGACATCCTTCAAGCCGACAACTGAGTATTGTTCATCAGTCTTCAGTGATCCGTCCTCCTCAAGTCGGACGACCTTGTTCTCCCTCAAATATTCTGTGGCTGGTGAAACACCAATGCCAAGAACAACCAGATCTGCCTCCAGCTTGGTTCCATCCTTCAAGACGACAGAGCCGACCTTGGAAGGGTCTGAAGATGATGGCTCAGCTTTGTCGACACTGGCCCCCATGTGGAACTTGACACCCTTGCCCTCGAGGCTCTTCTGGAGGCCGGCGCCAACTTCCTTTCCGAGAACACGCTCCAGTGGGGTGTTCTCCATTCCAATGACAGTGACATTGTTGTCCGCAGCTACACAGTTGGCGAGTTCCATACCAATGAAACTGCTGCCAACAATAACGATCCTCTTGCCTTTGTCGCCAATAGCGTTGTTGATGTCCTTGGCATTCTCGACATTCCGAAGCATGAAGATGTTTCCGAGTACCTTGAAACCTTGTAGGGGAGGTTCTTGGGGGTGCCGCCGGTGGCCAGGACCAACTTGTCGTAGCTGAACTTGCCACCTGCCTTCGTGGTAACCTCCTTGGAACCGAAGTCAACAGCGCTGACCTCTTGCTGGACAACGTCAACAGAGCCTGTCTTGAACCACTCGTCATTTCTCCATTGTAGCTTGGAAACGTCGGTCATCAAAGCCTTGGACAGCTTGGTTCGATCAATGGGTAGCACGCCTTCGTTCGTGATCATGGTGATCTTTCCGCCGTAGCCCTTTTCGCGAAGCCCCTGAACCAAGCCGAGACCTCCGCTACCTCCTCCTACAACGACGACCTTCTCGGACTTGGTGGCAGATGTACTCTTCAGGTTGGGCTGGCGTCGGCCAGCCTTGATGGTGGCCTCCTCGCCTTGTACGTAGACGGCTCCGTCCTTCTCGATGACCTTGAATACTGGCAGGGAATCTAGGGCGGGTGCATCCTCGACATCGCCGGTCTTGCCGTTGAAGCAGGCTATATGCAGCAATCACATGTTAGATGGTAGCAACAGGAGGGAAATTTCTCAATTGATCGTCTACAGGAGAAAACTTACCTCCGTGCCATGGGCAAGTGATGCGACCAGACTTGGTCATGACACCTTTGACCAAGGGTGCGCCATAATGAGTGCACTTGGGGCCGAGAGCCTGGATCTTGCCGCCGACGTTGGCAAGGAGCACCTTTCCTCCCTCGATACCTTCTACCTCTACCTCCTGCTTCTCTCCGGGCTGGAGGGACAGCGAGGAGAGGTCCTTGAGCTTGAATTCGGACATGGCTCGGAACTGGAATGAGACGATGGATATACGCTTCTGGGCAATGAAGAAGTTGTTGGGCTTCACGGTGGCTCGCGCAATTACTGGCCGCAGGATTAGAGATCGTGCGGAATTCATGAAGGTGGAGAGGAGAAGCGAATCAGTAAGAGGATGAGAGAGTCAACAAGGTATTGGTGGGAAAGCTTCTCCGCTCTTCAAATCATTCAATCATGCGATACAGAAATGGTTAATCTAGCACGGCGGGAATGACCGTTTGTTTCTTTCGGCAGCGCGGTGAATTGATAGGTAGGGTCGCTGTAAGTTATCGAGCAGGTGCATGGCTGTCCCTGTAGCTGTCCAGTAAACAGCTGTTTTGCATGTCGTAATTGACGTCCAAGAAACATCTACGCGTAATATGAAGCTTCTTAGTGGTCAGGCTTTACTGATAGCTCCCGCAAGTGACGGGCTAGTGACATCAAGTGGATGTCACAGGGCTCTTTTGGTAGCCGGTCAGCCGCTGACCTATAGTAAAACGTTAGCACTTCGAAATATTAAAAACCTAGATTAATATTATACTACCGATATTAGAGTATAATAATATCGTATTTAATTAATAAGATAGTTTATAATTAAAATAAGCTTAATATATATTATAAAAACGTTTTTTTATTTTTTATAATATATAAAAATATTATTATAATAAAGTAAGCTTTTAATAACTTTAAAAATTAAGTATTATTTAACTATATTTATATAAAATGTATTAAGCTAATTATAAATATAAAAAACAAAGGCTTTTTAAACCTTATAATATATACTTTAATATATATTTTAATATATTTTTTAAACTTTTTACTATATAATATATTAATTAATTTTTATTAAGGTTTTAAGCCTTTTAACTTTATTTTAATAATATATATACGTATATAACAAGATTAATACATATATTTAAATAATTAAAAAAGCTTATATTAATTATTTTTAAGCTTTTTTTATCGTTTTTTAAAAGCTTTTTTGTGAAAGTGCATCGATCCCTAGGTATTGGCAGTATGCAGGTGTGATAGAACAAAGCTAACGCTTGTCCCGTATGTATTCTCTACGGGAATGTGGGATACTATAAGGAAACTAGAAGGAGAGGGGCCCGGGAGCTATGGGACGCACGGATGCTTCCTCTGTCCTGTTACATTTTTTAAGCTCTTTTTTTAACTTATTTAGCTTTTCTTTAACTTTTTTAAAAAACTTTTATTAAGCTCTTTTATTATATTACACTTTATTTAATGTATATAAAATAGCTTTTTATTTTATATATTTAATAATAATTAATTAAATATTATAAAACTTTCACTTTTATAAAAGCTTTTATTAATAACTATATTAATTATTAAAGATATTAATAAAAGCGAAGGTATATTTATTAAATCGTTATAACTTCTATAGTATTTTTACGTTATTTATATACTTTAATAATATATATTAAACTAGCTTAATAAAGAAGGCTTCGTTTTTAATATTTAATTAAAGACGAAATATAAGTAACGGCTTAATATTAACTTATTATAATATTAAAAAGCGAGGAATAAAATAAAAGCTAGTATAATAAACGTTATTTAAGTTTTAAAAAAAACTTAGTAAAACGTATTTAATATAATAAACACTATTTAAGTTTTAAAAGAAAATATTTTATTATATAAATAGAATAATTAATAAGTTAAATATATGTTTTTAAACGTTTATATTTAACTTGTCGCGTTTAAAAATAATTAATACTTATAACCTTTAAATATTATTTAATTTTTAATAAACGATTAAATATCTTTTTCTATTAAAAATAAAGATTTTATATATTAAAAACGTTTTTTAATATTAATTTTAAATATTATAAGTTAAATATTAAAGAGTATAAATAAAATAACTTATGAAATAATCTTTATATATAATCGAATATATATTTTAAAAGAGGTTAATTTAGGTTTTTTAAAGCGTTAAAAAATTACGAATTTAATTTAAAAAAGCGATTAATAAAAAGCGTTATAATATTTATAAAAAAATAAATTAAAGTATATAAATATACGAAAAATATAAAATTAAGTAGCTAATTAAATAACGAGTACTTTTAATTAATTTAAAGCGTTATAATTAAATTAAATTATATAAAAATAATAAAAAATTAAAAAATTAATTTAAAAAGTACTATAATTCGCTTAATAATAAACCACGTTATATATATTACGCTTTTTATTTTAATAAATAATTTTATTATATATTAAATAATATTTATTTATTTATTTTAATAAAAGTAACTTTAAATTTATTTAATATATTAAAGTTATAAATAATATTAAAAAATATAAGCTTATTATTTTTAATATTTATAAGTATAATAATATTTAATAACGTTAATTTAAAAAAAAGCTTTAAAAATATTAAAAAATATATAATATAAAACAATAATATTTAAAATTAATATATAATAATAATAATAATAATGATAATAATAATAATAAAATTATAATATTATTTTTTAAATTATTATAATATAAAGGCTATTTAGTGCGAGACCTAGTATTAACTTACTTTTAGTACGAAACTACTATTAATAGCAGGGCTAGCCCTTACATTAGACTTATTTTTTTAATATAGTTTATGGTGGGGCGGCGTCAGCTGCTGACACTAACAGGGGGAAATTTACCGTCAGCACCGGTTACAACACCAAACTGCCCCACGGCAGTTGCGCTGGCCATAGCTTCCTGGAAATGGAAACCTGATTGATCGTGAAGCAACAAGCAGCCAGCCAGCAGCTTAATACTGTCAAGTCAACGCACTACATGTACACGTGTTAACCTACAAACCGGGTGGATTGAGTCCCAACACTGGAGGTTCATCAAGGTGGTCGTTGCTGGTGTGTGAAGAAACCCCAATATTCTGGTACAGTAATGCGACATGCCTTCTCCCCGGAAGAATCCCAATTACCCCGCACTAATTTGAAGTCGGCTGCCGATCCAGCAAGTAAGCACCAACGCCCGTAATAACTTTCTGTTTATTCGTGATTGGAGGGCAGTAGGACTGTAGGAGTAAAGCGCCCTCTTGTCTTGTTGACTTCACCTTGAACCTGAATTCACCATTGACAGATTGAGGTGTCACCCACCAGTATAGTCAGGTCTTTATTAACTATTGAAGTCTATAGCATCAAGCCCATTCGGATACCGACATCGACCACTCCATCATATATTTAGGGGCTTATATGGAGCAATCATGGCTTCAGGTGCCATGATGGTTATCTAGTACTGGCTTTGGCGGATTGAGTACCAAGAAGATATATGTCAACAGCCCGAAGGCGGGCCGTCGCGACGAAAGGGATTCCATGTGCAGTTGCTTGACACGCCACAGAATGAGCCTTATCCATACTCCGTAGTAAGGGGGCCTTGGGGGCTAAATGTAAGGGATCCATGCTAACCAATTCTTCTACAGCCTGACCAGTGACATGTCAACAAATCGAAGTGGAAACGTAGATCAGCTGAACTTCAAACTAAAATTAGCTATACGCAACACGTGCACATAGAGGTGAGAGATAGCCAGACCGACTATAACCTCTAGAGCAACCGCAGAGTCATCAACGGTAACCCACCCAACTACCGAGTCAATAGCAAATGGGAGAGGGCTGCAGGTGGATTGGAGTCGACAGTAGGGTTGGGGATGTGGGCACGGCACGGGTGGCCCCTGTGAGAGGATTGCAGGGGTGGCTACTGAACCGAAGACCGCGTCTCCGCGTTTGGTTTAATGTAGGATTCGAATAGAATGGATATTAAGGAAGCCACACCGACTTCGCCAAAATCAACTGCATGCCCCTTCAACCAAGAAGCCAGCAAGCCACGAAACTTGGCAACTTCGACCCAGTTGCCCTTTTCTGGAACGATCTTCGCGATTGCTCTTCAACTGCTGGTGTTTGGCTCTTGCACCCCCACGGCGCCCCTTGGTGACCGGGGAGCCCGCCGAGCGTGACTGGAAGTTGCATTGAAAACGCGAAGGCTGCGCAGACGAGAAGAACTCTAGATCCGAATCGATTGAAGCCTCACTCACTCTTCGAACTATTTGGCATCGAGTAGCGAATTTGCAGATCTTTTCTCATCGGTTTGCAGTTGTCAACCATTCAGGCATCGGCGATGATTCATTCAAGGCCTCATCGTCGCAAAGACAACAACAACAACAACATACGTGCTCGACTACGGTCTTTCACTTGCCCTCTGTCTACCCCAAGTCGGGAATCGCGACCTCAATCAATCAGGCGGCAGCTCTACCTTTCTGGCACTTGACGCGTTGCCGGCGGCGGAGTGCATTATGGCGCTCAGCGGCAGCAAGAACAAACCACCTTCTCTCAGCCATAAGGCCTGGGCCAGCGTGCAGGAATGGGAGTCGCGCAGGGAAACCATCACCCGCCTGTTCTGGGACGAGAACCGGCCTCTAAGGGAGGTGGTTGAGATCATGAGTCGCGATCATGGGTTCAATGCAACGTAAGTGATGGTCAAGCCACGCACTCACCCCCCGAGATGGTGGGACCGGAGCCAGCATCCTTACTCACTTGCTTGCCAACATAGGCCTAAAATGTATAAGGCGCGCACCCCGGAATGGGGCCTGAAGAAGAACCTCAAAGTAAGCGAAACAAGAGAAATCATCCGCCAGGCCAAACATGGAGAGATCACTGTGCCACTCGAGATTCGTGGTCGCAAGATCGGCTCCAAGATGCTAAAAGAGAACATCCGTGTCGCCAAGTCTTCTTCAAGTTCCGATGATGGCGCTGACGATTGGAGTGTGGTTCGCTCGGTGTCGCCCTCCCCAGTGCCAACCATCATAACCTCCCCGAGTATATATCGTACGGCCGAAGCAGCTCTCCGGGCTATATCGGATTATTCGAATGTGGCCTTTAAGTCACCTACTTTCACCTTCGCTTCCAATAACATGACGCCTTACAACTGGGGGTCAGAGTCATGCACGTGGCTGCAGAGGTTATGGGTTGCAGCTGATGATGTGGCCCAAGACCGAGATTCGGCTGCGAACTTTCAGAATCTTCATTATTGCTTTGACCTGTGCGTATCAATCTTGCGCCAAGAAAGCCCCGAAAGCTTAGCCGTGGCTCATGTAGCTTTCTTCAAGTTACTGGCCGTCGGGCCGGAACTCGCCAAGGTCTACAGTCGGTTTCTCCTTGGCTTGAGCACCATCAAGAAGGGCAGGACGCACCCCCTGACGCGATTCTGGGTAAAACTTAATGACATGGACCCGGACGAGGCGCGAGTGGCAGCCAGCACCATATCAAAGGCATACTTCGATTTCGCTTCGGCGTACTTGAAGCAATCTAGCTGGATTGTGATGTATCTGCAATGTAACCACTCTCGTCTCCTCCACAAGCAGGGCGCCTTCCCCTTATGCGAGGTAGAGGCTATCTTTGAGAAGACACTCGCGAAGATGAGTAATGACATGCTCCTCGCCTCTTCTCTTGTGGAAATGGAATCCTTGGCGCCAGACTTCCGGGCGGTGCAGATGCAGTTGGTGTTCTTTCTTTCGGATAACTGCCGCTTCTTCGAGGCGGACCAGCTGCTGCAAGAAATAGGGGCGTGGTGGGAATCCAACCCGCAAAACGCCCAGAAGTATGCCGTGCTGTACTCAGTATGGCTGATGGCGAAGGGAAAGATTTTCTACGGCCTGCAACGGTACAAGGATGCGCAGCCTTACTTCCTGGAATACTACGAGCTCGTCAAGGCGACAGCGGGCCTCAGCCACTCGACTGCCACAAGCGCATTGTACTGGCTCAAGGAGAACACACTCAAGCTCGAGATCGTTTCGGCTACCAATGACACCGAGCTACTAGTGAAGGTCGAGGAAGAGTACAATGATTCCTGGGACATGGCACGAATCGTCAAGCACGAGCCTATAGCAGAGAGGCCAGTGGGATGATAGGCTGTTCTAGAGGCGCGTACGACTTTCCTCGAAAGCTAGAACAGAGAAATCCGGATCAACCTTCTACGGTCATTGGGAAATGCTTAACTAGGCGTCCAACCCTACGGTGACAAGCCCATCAGTACGTCTCGCTGGTGTAGACCAACACAGCACCGAATGTTCCGGTGCGTAGAGAACTATTATCCTCGGTGTCTCAACGGCGGCTTCAAGTCATGATCAACCATCATTCTTGTCTAGGTGCCCTGCCCAGACGAGAGCTGCAGTCGCCTGAGCTAAGAGATCAGCCATCTAGTATCCCACCAGTCCAGGCAAGGACTACTCCATGAAGTTGACGCTCTACCATTCATGTAGCACCGCAATCAATACTCGATTAGGAGATGTAGGTACAAGCCACCCATCGATTCCGTTTCCGCTACTCGAGGCATACTTGCTGCTCTGGAATCTGTAGGAGGGCTGCCACAAAGGCGAAGGGGGCGAGAAATCGCCGTTTGCTTGGAACGCGACGAAGGTACGAAAATAGCTCCCCTATTGGCCTGGGACCCAGTAGAGGGTGGAATACGACACAAACGCCACCAAAATCATGTTCAAGACTTAAGATCATATGGTAGCTTCTCGCCGAATACGCGAGGTGCTGAGACGAAGTGCGAAGGTATGGCGAGGGCACGGCGTGGAAACAGCGTAGAGGGGAATGATCTGTTTCGAGTCGCGATCTTGTATCCAGCTAAACGAATTTCAATTATGTTATTCGAATTGTCCAGCACAACCCCGAGCATAACGATAAAGGCGAGCAGGACCTGAACTACGACCTAGATTTTGGGGGTTTCATTAGAAATTGCCCTTGCCCGGTAACCACCCACCTTCTTTCAATATTGGGTGAAAGGAAGTCTACAGCAAACACATACCGCCCGGATGGTGTTATCAACACCCTCAATTATTGTGATTATGTCAGATGGTGGTGGGAAACAACCCTGCTCTCTGGGGACCCCAATACTACCAACCATGCATTGGTTGGCGCATACTTGCAGCACACCAGAATAGCCTCGCGCTGCAAGTAAGCTACTTGTAGCTAGCAATCATCCATATACGATGTCATTGATCGACCAGCTTTTACAATGACGCTTTAAGCGAGAGGAATGTGCCCCAGGCGCTGCTGTTTTGCGAACCCGTCAATCTTCAGCTCACTGGTGCCAACGACGACCATCCCACTTCGTGGGTTTCAACATCTACATCTTGATTCGTTTCTCTACTTAGCCCTTTCCATATATATCTTTATATCGATAACTCATAGTTACGACTTACTGATGGCGATTCTTGTACTGGACTGAAGCCATCATCTAACTTGGCTTTTTAACAGCTCCCAATCTCCTTTCCGAAGCCTGCGCGTTATATGGTCATGTGCATAATCTGTTTCTCAATCGTCCTGTAAAATGTGTGATGCAGGAGAGTTATTTATGGGCTTAACTCGTTGGTTCACGGGCGTAAACCAATTCGGCATGCTAGTGTCGCTCGTCACCACGTTATGTATGTTTGCCCATGAAGAAATAATGTGAAGAGATACAACATAGTCGGTAAGCTTCCTGATTTGATCCCAGATAGCCGAAGGATGCGATAGGGGCAGGGGTTATAGACCGGGTCTTAAATCTTGAGCAAACATCTATCATTTTTGTAGGAGAACATTTCTATATATTAAGAATAGTTCATCGTGTTGATTTGGAGTCTTCGCACTTTGAGATGGGCACCTTGACCAAATATACTGGATATACACCATCACCAGCAGCATATCGACGTAAAATTCGCTCAGAGTCACATCAAAGCAATGGCAGAGGCTTTACGGCGCATGATAGTGATCAGCGTAGCATTTGCGTTGTTTACCGTAAATATATACCTGACTACCAACCTCGACACGGATCGCTAGATGCCTCAAACTGACAGATCGTGGCAGGATGGTGCAGTGTACACACTTGTACGTCGTTGGGACGCATATACTGCTGTTCTTCCAGCAAACCTAATCAATAATCGGGATGTGATACAGATAGTGCCGTTCTTGCCCGAACTCTTTGGGGAACGGCTTACAGTACAGGAAGCCAAAGGTAAGATAGGATACCGAGACTTGATAGGACCCCAAGCTGATCCAGCACTGGAACTTTACTGAGTCGCATGCAGTCGAAGAATGGACATCCCTAGCACTGGCGATGTATGGGATCGCATCGTTAGTATCAACTTGTATGTTGCACCCTTCACCACCCTAATGACTATTTGCAGCTGAGTGTGGGAGCTTGGAACAGGGGTGGCTGCCTACTACACCGATCGCTGTACGCACAAGAGCCGCCCGTTCATGCTCGGGAACGTCGTACTGCTCGCCTCTATCCTCTTTCTCTTCCTGGGACCGGCGCCGGGCTATATCCTGGTCGCGCGGGCGCTGCAGGGCGCTGCTGGCGCTCTGTTGTACATCTCTGGCCTGGCATTCCTGATATCTCATATCGACTCTGATGTCCTTGGCTACTACATGGGCTACATGACCCTCGCGATGACAATGGGCGAACTGATCGGCTCGTTCATTGGCGGCTCGCTGTACGAACATCTTGGCCACTGGGCGGTCTTCGGGGTAACCGAGGGGGTCATTGTCATCGACATGGTATTGCGGGTACTCATCCGCGAACCGAAAACGCCGCGAACTCGAGGGAGTGACAGCAACAAGTATGAAGCTAGCTTGAACGAAGAAGTTCGGCTGCTTCATGACGAGGTATGTTCATCTACCTCGAGCCAGAACAGCACAACGCTGACCTTGCATTCGGGCAAGATCGCTACCGACTCCTCCGCCTACGTAGAGATCGATGCTGCTGGTCTGGAAGCGGTGGCGACGTTGAAAGACATTAGATGGAACGCGATAATAAGTGTTGCGTTCACCACAGTGACGGGCATAGTGCGCTACACCTTGGAAGCTGTAAGTCCCACATAGCATATCGCAAACCTCTTCACGTCACTGGTTGGCTGCCTGGACGACGATCACGTTGACTGACCTGTATATACTGACGGTGTAAGCAGACAATACCCCTCTATGTGCTAAGACACTTCTCCTGGAACTCCACCCTGGGCGGCGCCGCCATCTTCGCGCTCCTGTCGCCAGCCGTTCTCAGCCCCTGGATCGGCCGCTACGCGACCCAGCACGGCCCGCGACGCCTCAGCCTCTACGCCTTCGCGGCGACTGGGTGTCTGCTTGCCGCACTGGGGGTCTTTCCCCTCATCGGGTCGCCGCCCACCACAAAAACCAGTCGCTTCTGGGTGGTGAAGGAGGTGCTGTTCATGCTTGACGTGTTTCTCGTCGGCGTCAGCGTCGCCATCTCGACCACGGCGCACATGACGACACATTCAGCGTTCGCGCAGAAAGGTGACGAGCTCCTTGCGGCGCGGCTTACTACTTCCGCTGCTCATGCGAGCAATGATGATGATAATGACGAGGGCTACCAAAACCCGCTCGGCGGTGGGCTTACTTGGCTCACGAGCGGGGTCCTCCTGGCCGGCAACAGCACCGCGTGGGGGCTGGGCATGTTCCTGGGGCCCTTGGCAGCGAATCTGATCGGCTTCGGCTCCGATGCGGAATGGCTGCGTCTATGTTGGTTCCTTGCCGGCCTGTCCTGGCTCGCCGCGCTGGGAATTGGGCTGGGCTGGCGGGAGAATACGGAGCTGTTCCCGCAGGAGACGGCCTAGGACATGCCGTTAAGCATTCGTTCCCTTTGGATACCAAACCGTTATGGAAATGGGCGCCTTGTAATGGACTTATATGAGGTCACTGGGGTATGATGCGGGAAAGACGCAGAAACATTACTGATGGACGATTGTGGATTATGTAATCAACAATCCAGGGGTTGAACTGGACATCTAGACAGTTGGACAAGCGTAAATGTATGAGGCTTTCAAAGGTTGTAAATGATACTGATGAACCTTGAGCTTGGAAAGAAAGCGCATCTGGTTTGCAGTAGAAGTCACAAGTCGCCATCTACCTATCTGCAAATTTGAGATGCGTTTTTCCATATACCTAGGTATATTTGACAAGATAACATATTGCTTGCCACACCGTATATCGTCGCTCCATGATTTTCTGCTCTACAATAACCTATCAAGAAAGAGCAGCGGCAATAAATGCCCACATGCTTTTTAGTCAGGGGATCATTGAGTGCCGCTACGAAGTGCACAAGGATGGGTCAGTCGGGTAGATCTTTATTGTGGCGCATATCAGTCCCCCAAGTCCCCGCACTGATCTCCAGGACAGAGGCCTGGCAGGGAAAAGCAGGCTTGGCAGGCTTGGCAGGTGGCATTTTGGCAACTACGACAGGTGACTGGTCAGCGTGCACTGTTTCAGTTAGAAAGCTTGCACACGCGAAACAGTCGAGTCTGCCGTAGAAGCGATGTTTCTGTTGCCACCATCCATCTCACTAACCAAATCAACATGAAGTGAGCAGTGCCAAGACCCGTATCCGCAAGAGCAGACAGAACTTGCCGTTACCTTCTGTTCTGGAGGAGAGGACTAACGAATAAGCTTCAACTTCAATCCGGAAGATAAGTTGTGAAGCTACCTTACTGATGCAGCGATGCTTGTCCCCAGGAATACAGGTCTCCAGAATGATGCTTAAACCAAAGCCGCCACGAGTATCCGCCACGAGATGCACGCAGGTGGCAGCCCAAGCGGATGGGCTACCTGAACTTTAAGAAACAATACGATCTCAACTGCAGTTAACATCATCTATGCCCCTCCAAGCCATTTCCTCCCTCAGTGGAAGGTTTTGCTGCTGCTGCTGCTGCTGTTCTCTTTGCTCGTCGCCTCGCTAAAGTGGGGTGCACTGATCACCTCCGAGGAACAGGTGCGACCCCTGCGCATGGATCCTTCCTCAAGCAGCTCATCCCGTCTTTTCACCAGCCAATTAGTACGGGGAAACACCCACGCTCGCCCATGGCCAAGTGGCCTTGCTCAAATGGAGAAGGCAGTGAGGCATCCGATGGCTTTGGAGAGTAGGCGCGCCACCGCCCCCTTGTCGGGTGCTCGAATGGCAAGACCCCGTCTCATCCAGTAGCTCCATTCCCGTTACTCGTGCGCCAGCTGAACCATGCTCATGGTTCCAATATCAACCGCTGGCCTATTGCTTCGCCTGGTTCGTTCGTTCATGCGCCCACGGTAATATTGGCCGGGGGCCAGCTGGACTCGGCCCTTTTGTCAGGCTGAGATTCAAGTGAATATAAGTTCGGTCATCACTGCGACTACTTAAGAACTTGCATCCGCTCGGCCCTCGCAAGGTCCAGGTAGATTCTTCATTTCTGATCTACACGAGTGCCAGGTTATCATCATATCCGTTGATACCTAGCTACTAGGAATCGAGACTTCACAATGCACGCCTTTGCTGCATTGGCATTGGCCTTTGCGTCTGTTGCTCTCGCCCTCAACTGTAATGGCCACAATGAACTCTGCGATCGGAAGTACAGCAACGTGACGTTCGTCGGTGCACACGATTCCTCTTTTGTTGGCATATTGCCAGCGGACAACCAGCTGCAATCTGTCACTGACCAACTGGGCGGCGGCGTACGCTACCTCACGGCTCAGACTCACGAGAAGGACGACGCTATCGAACTATGCCATACGTCGTGTCTTCTTCTGGATACTGGCCCTCTCCAGGATTACTTGGGCGATATCAAGAAGTGGATGGATGGCAATCCGAACGAAGTTGTCACCTTACTCCTTACCAATGGAGATGCGATTGATGTCAACAAGTTCGCCGATGCGTTCAAGACAGCCGGCCTGGACACCTACGCTTACACGCCCGGTGCAGAGCTGGCCATGGATGAGTGGCCTACCTTGGGAACCATGGTTGCGAACAAGAAGCGGTTGGTTGTGTTTATGGGTAAGTTGCTTGTGCCAGTTGACTGAGTCACTGCGGATGTTGATTGCGAGTCAGATTACCATGCCGACACCTCCAAGGTGCCATGGATCCTAGACGAGTTCAAGTACTACTTTGAGACACCGTTCGACACGACCGACAAGAACTTCGCGCAATGCACCCTGGACCGCCCGCAGAATGCATCGCCTGATGGGCGCATGTACATCGTCAACCACTTCCTTGACATCGAGATCTTCCCAGGTGTTCTTATCCCTAATATGGCGGACGCCGGGACGACCAATTCGGTGGCATCGATTCTTGCGCAGACAGACCTGTGTTACAGCAAGTACCAGCGTACTCCGAATGTAGTCCTTGTAAGTCAATACCTACCTACCTAACCCCCATTTGCGACTTGGCATCAACTAAGTTGCCACAGCTCGACTTTGTTAGTATAGGGGATGCGATGAAAGCGCAGGCCAACATGAACAACCTCGCATAGGACTATCTGTCTAAACGATCTGGTTAAACGATCTGGTTAAACGATCGGGTTAAACGATGTAATAATGACCTAATGGAACCTTTCATATATAATTAGAGCGATCATTCTCTTTAACTCTTGCGTGTGACTAACATCCCTTTTGTGGGTTGAAACGTGGTTCCGGTGATACTAGCTAGGTCAGCTAACTAATCTATCACATAGTCCAGCTAACCTATGCCGTCGCTAGCTATCTTATTGCCGTCTATGTCGTCCACCTCCAACCAAGCACCGAAGTACCTCACGTGAACGGACATAGTCGGGCTCAGTCTACTTGTGGATTCAACAAAATAATCACCTTTTTGGCAGTTCCGAATACCCGAAGCGGCTATCGCCAGTCGACAAGAAGAAAGCAGCGCATACCCCCCACAAGTGTATGATGTTGAAACTAGCGACCGCCACGCCGCCAATCGAAGCCGGCTTTGAAGCAGATGCCGCTCCAATCTTCAGCGTCGGATGGGTTGCCGAATGCAAACCCACTGCTGGCTATATTTATATCTTTACCAAAGTAAGTATTGCGCACACCCAATCGTTCTCACTGCAGGCATGGTTGCAATGAAGTTTTCTGGGGCAGATGGACAGGGGGTCCGGCGGTTGCTCACGCCAATGGCCAATCATCTTTCAGGTGGTATTTTAGGCCGGCCAATAAGGCCTTTGTGCCTCCAGGACAGTGGTCTCGACGTTACCATTACCGCCCGGGGAACGCACTCTCGGCGGTTGGGAGGAACGGCATCCTTTTCTTTCGGGCTGCCCATGAAGACGAATATAAAGATGACCAACCTGTAGGCTTACGTACGTATGAATTCCATACTGGTGTGGGTGCTATCTATAATTGCAAGACGGACATCTTCTTGTTCTGCTGGTCGTGTTGGTTCTTCTACATTTCGCTTCATTCCTGGTTTGAGTGGGCGTATTTCGTAACTAATACCAGTGGAATATTCATTGAAACCCTTTCTTTTCTTTTCTTTCACAGTAGTGGGGATTGACCTCACTCTTTATTCAATATGCGGTTCACTCAATTTATGAATACGGCGTTGATATCGTGTAAGTAGAATGTACCCTATTTTGCTGGTCGATGGCGTACTCGAAGCTGATACTTCTCTATGATCTACAGCAGCATGTTATGCGATAGGCTCTCTAGCCCAAAGTGTGGCCGGACCACAGGGTAATAACAACACGGTTGCATCGTCCATATTCGTCAGCGGCACCGACGACATCGCCTTCGCCCTGAACGTCCCCAACGACTCGACGACTGACCTGTACTTCTCCATCCTGCTGCCGTCGCAGCGCGCCTGGGGCGCCATCGGCCTCGGCTCCCACCAGATGGCCGGCGCCCTCATGCTCGTCGTGTACGGCTCCAAGGACGGCCAGAACGTGACCGTCTCGCCGCGGCTCGCCTCGGGCCACGCCGAGCCTGTCTTTACGCCCGAAATTGACGTGCGGACGCTGCCGGGGACGGGGCTCGTCAACGGGTCTGCGGCGTACCTGTTCAACGGGAAGTGCATCAACTGCCGGTCTTGGAAGAACGGCGACGACGGCAAGAACAAGACGCTCGACGTCAAGAGCAAGGAGCAGAACTTCCTCTACGCCACGGGCCCGCCGGGCCGCGGCACCGTCCAGAGCGACGACAAGGACGCGCCGCTCAAGATGCACTACAGCTACGGCACGTTCACGCTGGATATGGTGCGCGCCACGGGCGCCGGCGGCGTGCCCGTCATCAGCCAGGATGGCAAGAATCCCGGTCGCGTCGGCACGACGCTGCGGCTCCAGGTAGAGGGCAAGACGGACCGGGCCAGCGCGGCGCACGCCATCATCATGGTCTTCGTCTTCGTGGGTCTATTCCCCTTCGGCACGCTGGTGCTGCGCCTCGGGAACTGGGTCCGCTGGCATGCCATCAACCAGGGGTTTGGGGGGTTGCTTGTTATTATCGGGTTTGGGTTGGGGGCGTATGTTAGTAAGCTTTATAATCGGGTAAGTTTTTTCTTCTTTCTTCTGGCAAGAGACCATCTACGAGAAGTGAAAGTGTGAAGGGCAGATTTGCTGATTGATATCCAACCCAACAACAGTCCAAGAACTTCAGCAGCGCTCACCAGGTCATCGGCATCTTCATCTTCATCTTTGTCCTGGGGCAGTTCGCCTTGGGCTTCTTTCACCATCGCATGTACCAGAAGACGCAGAAGCCGAGCAAGATGGCGCCGATACACGTCTGGCTCGGCCGACTCATCATCGTGCTGGGCGTTATCAACGGTTTCTTGTAAGTCAGCCCCCGTCATAACTCACATCGTTGCAATCCCGCTAACCGGCTTCATCTCAGGGGTTTCAATCTGGCGCAGAGCTCGTACTGGAATCTCATCCTGGGCGGACTCGTCATCTTCGTCTTCCCCGTGATCCTGCTCATCCTCGTCACCAAGCACTTCATTTCCAAACGCTGGAACAAGAAGGACCCCAAGGAGGGCAGCGGCTTCGACATGGAGCCCTGGCGCCAGACGGCCGAGACGCAGCAGTACCAGCAGGCCAGCTACCAGCCGAACCCGATCATTGCGCGGCCTCAGACTTCGCATGGGCGGACTGGTGATGGTGGTCCGGGGCTGTCGCGAATGCCTGCGGGGGCGACGCCGGGGTACCAGGTCCATATTGGAACCGGCACCCCAGGAGCGTTGGGCCCGCAGCAGGCGACACGTGAGTATGTGTAACGTTAAAAGCGAAGATAGGCGGGGACGGGGGAGGAAAATAATGCCGCGTGCCTTTGTGGTGGTGACATGGCATGGGCTTGGTATGGATGGCATAAGGATTTTGATACCTCGGGTGGATGCATGTCCTAAACGAATGCGGGGTTTTTGGGGGTGTTCAAGAAGGTCAGGGTCACGGTTATGGGTTCAAGATCAACTTTAGTTAAGTAATGTGATACAAAAACGTTTGCCATGTTACTGCATATGCATGGTATGTATGTGATGCTCACATCTCATATTTTCACCTTCGCGTTGGTTATCTCTTGTCTCCCATCCAGAAACCACTTCTACGTAGCAATTGCAGCGCTGGCCCTCCGGCCACTCCATGTTTACTCCAGGTCTCGGTTTCGGTATCTGATTCCTCAACTAGTTCGTTGGGGCACCATGTTGGTTACGATATCTTCAACACTGATACTACCCATCACCGTCTATTATGTAGTTTACATCACATCACATACGACGAAGCAGCACAGTAAGATGGTCAATTGATTGGATGAATTTGTTATCTCATTTCGCTTGACTTCACCATGGGTGGCTCTTTCCTCAAATGCAACCACCCTAGAATCTGGGCGGCGAAAGGCTGTTTGCTGCAGAGTCCGTCGAACGACGGGAAGGTGCAGGTCTGTTGACTTTTCCAATAAATCCAAACCCACCCAAACGGCGAGATGGTTATTCCAGTGCTGGATCTGGATGGGAAAGCCTAAACACACTCGCAATCCTGCCGTCAATTATTTTCGAGCTTCTACTATTTTCTCCTCTCCTACCTACTCTACTGGCCTTTGCACTGTCCATTAGCCTGACCTCCAGTGAGGATGGCAGCCACGATCACAGAAGCCCCGACCACAACCGCAGACGGACTACCGACCCAAGTAACGCCATTCTCGTTCAATGCCCCCGGCGATCCCTGTCACCTCTCGGTTTATTGTCCTTACCTGAGTTACCGCCATTATACCTCCCGCCCCGATCTCTTTTGGCGGGAAGAATGCCAAGGCGTCCAGACTGGAGGAGAGTACGGCACGATATTGACCCATCGAGAACAATGCTTCCCCAGCGGCTACTTCACGATATTCCCGAATGAGATCAATTCTCTCTATCCTGGCTCGGAAACCAATGAGGGGGATCGATCAACCCTGGCATATCCGGGCACTGCTTGTCTTGCGGGATGGACCACGGCTTGCACCACGACACTCACCCATCAGGGCTCTCCCTACTCGCAAGCCTGGTGCTGCCCTTCGGGTGGCTGGTCCTGCGCAGCTAGCATACATGTTTCTGACGAGCAGCGCCACAACGACTGTGCCAAAGTCCATTGTCGCAAAGCACCACTATTTGGATGACCTGGGACCCTGGTTATACCAACAATGGATCGGAGCTCTATACATGGACCGCCAGTGTCACAGGCGTGGAGATGCAGAATGCGGCAACTGTCTACCACAAGGTCTTTCCGTTGCAGCTGACAACCGGTGTGGAAACTATAACGGAAGGTCAGGGAAGCCCCAGTGAGACAGCAGAGAATGGAGACGACGACTCTGGGACCAGGCTTTCCAAAGGGGCGATTGCGGGAGTCGCCGTAGGCTCTTCGCTGTTGGTTTTGTGCGCTGCACTCGGAATGTTCTTTCTATACAGACGTCGCAAGAAGAGAGCACCAGAGCACGAGACTGGGGCTTTGCAGCAGCACCAGCAGCAAGACGCATGGGAGGGCAAGCCGGAGCTCGATAACACGACCGTGGCTCGACCTGATGAGACACATAGATCTGAACTTGACGCCGCACGCGAATCCGCAGCGCTCACTGCCAGTGTCAGTGAGCTTGGAGCTCTTAGTCCAAGGTCAGTTGGGGCTGGCGAGACATTTCCGTCGCCAGAAAGTCGACATAGCCATGTTTTCGAAATGCAGGGCTAATAAGATCCGTTCGGCTGGAGGATGTGAGTCATACCAGCAATCACAAAAACGTCGCTGACGTGCTAGCCCTTGAACGGTGACTCTGGACGAGAATATATTCATAGTTCAGGAACTCCAAAATCTAGCCTGCGCCATTTAGATCAAAACCTACATCTATCTCTGTGGACTCATGGTTCTAACAGACAGTTGGGTCTGGATATATCTTGGCGTGATCTTGAATTGGACGGTAGACAGTAACCTTCACCCTCGTCGAGGTGTCGTGAGAACGAACCATGCACATATATGTCTGGTTCTCGGCCGATTCCTTTCAGGCAACACGATTGCCATAGATAATCCAACACTTCGCCGGGTGTGTGATAGCCGAGGCGTGGGCATGTGGGCATTTTCGGTACGGAGGGCGGTACCAAAAAGGAAGCAGATCCTACGCTTAGGGTGTTCATGATAGGATAGTCGACAGAGAGAAAGAGAGAGCGAAAGCGACCGATTTCAACTTCCCGAACGCAATCCCGGGCCTACGAGCCTACAACCTTGCAGCTGAAGGCGAGGTGTTTACCCATCTTGGCGGATACGCAGAACGGTCTGGAATGCGTTGCATTGATTGTGGATGGAGCTTCTACCTGTTCAAAGTTCCTCTTGAAATCCACCGCATCAACCTACAGCTGTGCAAGCTGCCTTCGCTATGATGGTCTGTCCCGGTTAGCGGGGACTTTGATCATATCCGATTATTCCGGAGACTTGTCAAAGTCCCTTCTGGCCCGATTGTGATGTTGCTATTGCACCCTTGAGCGACGAGCTCTCGTGCTTGTGGGAATGCTGGGACTGCAGTTCCATGCGTCCCATCAATCTTACATCTCCAATCAGGGATTTGGTGTTGGTCCTGGCTTGGACGCGACTGGTTCTGGTTGGGTAACGTTCCGCTGCTCTAAGGCGACCTGAGCATAGGCTGAATTGTAAATCAATATGGAATCTTACCCCTTGCAATATGGCTCTATATTACTCCCACCATTCACGATGTGAACTATTGCTAGCATGCCTACAAGCGACTCCTGCACTGCGACTATGGCATTCATCATTGCATGCTATTTGTTGCTATTCTTGGACACATTCGCCCTGCTTGAAGCGAGCCCGTTTATGGGCGGCCTGAGCCGCGTGGCCGGCGACGATGCCGAAGTCTACAAGTAGGGATGCTTCCCGACGTCCTACCAAGGTCAAGCTTTGAGACACTTCTCAAAAAGGTTGTGATTTTCCACTTGTACTCTCGAGAGTGCGGTCCCATCATAATGGCAGCGACTATACTCCATCATCTTTGGCTGACCGTGGCCCTTCTTGCTCTCAGAGTGGTTGCGGATTGCGCCAGTTATGGTGTGGACTTTGCAAATGGAGGCTCCTACAATATCGATGGGTCCTCGAATGAAAATTTCAGCTTCTCGACCATATTCCAGGGTTCGTAGCTTTCATCTGTGGTCGAGTCTGTTTGAGATGTGCTGACTGTTGGCGTGTTCAATGGTCACTAGGCTGCTCGGATGAGACGATTACGCCAGTATTGAGAGACGCGAACGAGAACTCGTACGGGTGCTCGTCTATCAACACTACACCCGAGGGGACTACATTTACTTCAACTTGGTAAGGTCTTACCCTCCTGAAGCGAATGGGGTATGCTGACCAGCTGCCAGTGGAATCCCGTACTCCCAGATGTGGACAGGTCAGTGGAGGATAATTCTGTCCGGGCGCCAGATAGCCGTTCAGCGAGTTATCAATCTTACTGTCGGCAAGCCAGAGACAGTGGTGATCACCGTGAGTGTAGCAGACCCAAAGAAGCGGGGTCCAGTCTGACCAAGAATTGCCTAGGCTACACCAACAATAACTGTTGGCATCACGAGCACGCCAGAAGCTATCAGTAAGCTCAGCATTTTCAGGGGCCAAGACGAGAGAGCATGACTACGGGGGCTAACACCGACACAGCTGTCATCGCAACCAGAACCATAACTCAAACATTGATCTTACCACCGCAGACTGTGACTACGCCATGCAACAGGCCTACGTATACTATCACCATCACGCCAACACCACCGACAGTTATCAGGGTATGAGTTCATTATTCCAAGAAGTTACTCAAGTGGGAGACTTGCAACTGACACGAAGATGCAGACATCAACGGTCGTGCGAACCCAGACCGACAGGACCGTAACAAGCTCGGTCTACACGACCCTCACGCGGTCGGCTTACTGCCACTTCCCCACGTCCAAGACCACGACGGCCAAGTGGCCCCCGTGGCCGCCGGCGACGGCCAACAACGCCGCCCGGAAAGGCGACGCGACCGACGTGCCCGACGCGCCGCTCCCGACCCAGGCGCCCGAGCCGCCGACCGACTTCGCCCCACTGGCGGCGACCACCATCACGGTCACCGAGACGACGTACACCGTCACGCTCACGAGTGTCACGACGCTTCCCGCGGCTACCACGACGGAGACGTCGGTTGGGACGAATACTATGACGATGTAAGTTAAGCTGCAAACTCCCGCTGACCAGGCCAGATTCGTTTTGCATGGGCACCACCAGATTTGACTTATGCTTTTCAAATTCACCCATCGGTCAATGAATGGGCTGACACATCTCTCGGACAGTACACCTGCACCCAGCACAGTCTGTGGCGGCCTGGGCGGCCCTGGACAGACCATAACCATTACCAGGCCGTATTCAACCGTCACTCTGACGACTGTTACGTTCAGCACGTCGCACGTAACGGGTACTGTCACAGTAGGGTACGTAACATAACAGCCCGCCCCTGCCACCCTTTCTCCTCGTCGCTCTCCGTTCTGCCAATTAGTCAGCCAGCAAGGCAGAACCAATCAAACTAACATGGAGGTTACCTGCGTCTTTAGGCAAACGACGGAGACTACGGTCACCAATCGCCCCGCGGCGACTATCTGCTGGAGACAGGGTGGCTGGTTTGGGTATCCATAATAGGTAGAATCTGCTTGGCCATTAATATTACGTTCGCCCGGACATGGAGGTGTGATTGGTGGGCATCTTGTCATTGCGAGATGGCGAGGCAGCATGGGTTAATGATGCTATTCATTTGATGTAGTATGCTGTTTGTTGAATACACGAGCAGCAAGCATGGTGTAATGATCCCTTCGCAGAGAATTGATGATATAGGCTTCTAAAGAAACGTATCCATGCTGTGTTACAGGTGCACTAGATTTGTTCATAGGCGACGAAGCTGAGATGAGACGATTGGGCATGATATATTGAAGACATTGACATTTGTCATCGCTTGAGTCGTGACTAGATTTGAAAAGTACTAGCCCGATAGCAACATCACCAGCCCTGCCATGACGAAAGCAAGAACTGCATCGACGCATACGCTAGTAGTGCTAACGGCAGCAGACGTAACCGGAAGTGGTGCACTGCACGCCGTCGCAACCTCCATCTCCAACAGCACCGCCTCCGCCCGTCTCAAGCTGATGGTGACCACCCCGTCCCCGCCGACCTCCACCGACTCCTTGGTCTCCGCGCCCAACAACGCATCGCCCGACTCGGGGTCGAACGCCACCCCGAGACCGTCACGTTGCTCTTGGCGTTGGTGCCCGGGCCTAGGAGCCGCGTCACGGTTGCGTGGCGGCCGCGCACCACGACGACGTCGCGATCTCGAGGGTGCGGTTCGGCCGCGCGCCCTCGCTGAACATGGTGCCGTCCGTCGCCGACAGCGTCGAGGGGTTGCTGAGGCCCTCGGTGCCGTTCCAGACGCCCATGTCGAGGAAGACGAGCTTGTCGAGGCGCAGCTTGGTGTCTCTCTCTCCGAGTATACAGCGTACCCGCTCAGCGAGCTCGAGTTGGCGTCTCCATCAAGCGCTGCGATGCCGTAGTAGGGCGAGCTCGAGTTCGAGCTTTTGCGCGGGGGCGCGGTGACCACCTTGGCGACGAAGTAATGGCTGTACCAATTGGGCCGGATCCCGGCCGCCAGGTCCTCGCCCTTGAGCTCGTAGCCGGCGGGCGTGAAGGCGCTGTACTCGCTCTGGGCGCCGAGGTGGAAGTACGTCTTCTCGAGCCCGAGGGCGGCGCCCAGCAGCACGTAGTCAACGGTCCACAGCGCGGCGCCGAAGGTGTCGCTGATGCCGCTGCGGCCGCTGCAGCTCACCGAGTTGGTCTCGCCCATGACCAGCGGGGCGCCGGCCCGGTTCGCGGCCGCCACCTGAGGGGCGTACTGGGATACGTTCTGCCACAGAACCATGTGATCCGATAGCAGGTCTAGCCGCATCCGGTACCTATAGACTCGACATTAGTATCTCTCGCCCAAGCCAGAAAACAAACCAGAAGGAAGGCCTGTGAGAGTTGCTTACCATCGCGCTGCGTCGCATGTCGACTGCGGGTATAAGTGCATGGCGTAGCTGCCGATGATAGCTTTATCCTGCTCCCGCTCCACGATGCCGCCGGTGCGGCTGCGGTCGGTCGCGAGGGTTGTGAGGTTCTCGACCGAGAAGTCATCGATCTCGTCGTGCTGGTCAGGGACCCAGGGCGGGTCCGCGAAGACCCCCGCCTGGAATTTGGGGCGTTGGGACTCGGGCGTCTTCTGGTACCAATCCGACGCGACGATCTGGTCCGTGAGGTTGCGGAACTGGTCGATGTAGCGCTCGACGCCCCAGTCGGCGCCACGCCAGTGCTTGTTGATGAAGTGGTCGATCTCGTTGCCGAGCTCGAACAGCTTGAGCTTGCCGCCGAGCGCGGCGTGCACGGCCTCGGCCTGGGCGACGGCGTTGGCCCAGCCGGACTCGTTGGCCCGGAAGTTGAGCGAGTAGACCAGGTCCGTCCCGGCGGGGAAGGAGTCGGCCCAGGCCCCGTACCAGGCGGGCGTGACGTTGAACTGCTGGACGGTGGACAGTTCGCCCCGGACCGCGTCCCAGTCGCGGCCGTTGGGCAGGGTGTTGTGCTGGTAGGTCTGGTCGGCCGTGTTGCCGCCCACACGGATCGGCGGCGGCTTGCCGGTGATGTCGCCGATGGCGCTCAGGAGCTTGGCCGCCTTCGGGGTGCTGGTGTAGGCGTTCACCCAGATGGGCTCAATGGAGTAGCCGAAGACGTCGCGGGCCAGTGGCCGAGTCTTCACGTCGTCTCCTGGAGGAACCTTGATAGAGGATGTTTCCTGACCTGCAACTTGACTGGCAGTCGCAAGCGCGACGATGAGACTAGCGAATCTAGTCATGATGGGATGAACTGCGGTGTGCCTTTGCTTGGTCGCAAAGGGAAGCGGTGGACAACTCCATCTTTTGCACTGTAGGCGGTTGCGAAGAGATATTGATCGTTCAAGCTTGTAATTCTTCCATCTCCTCACCTATTCCAATTTCGGCCCCCAATCCGGTTCCTGCCAGGGCCGCGATGTAACAGTATCTCAATTGGGTTCCCAAGCCGGGGTAATTGCGTAGGATTGCGGGGTGAATCAGACGACCCGGGGGAGCTGGAGCCGAGAAAAGGCAAGGTCTTCTAGGCCAAAGTCAAGGCCAAGCCACTTATGACGAAATAGCAACACCGGACAATCATCGTGTAATCGACATCGTTCTTTAAACATACGAGGCGCTCACTTGGCTCCCCTCAATAGCTTGGTCATTTAAGGGAGCACCAGCCCATGTATACGGTCTTGAATACGGCAATCCATGTGTTGGGCGGTATGTGTAGCCCTTTGAGCTTTGCGGGCAATTGATTTCAAGTCGACCAGGTATATCGGCGAGATTTGGAAGAGTCATTAGAGACGCAGTCCTTAGGTTGGCCAGAATCAAGACAGCTTTTTGGTCGAGCTTGGCACAAACACTGGAATACGAATGCTCGTCACTAGATGTCGCCGGTGCTGTGGAAAACGCATCTGGTAAGCCTGACAAAGCCCTTGGTGTAGTTCTAGATTCGACATGACATCCATGCGTTTTCTTCAGCGCCTGTGGTCGGTTACCCGTGTTTTCTCAGCCACAGATCCTGGTGACAAAGTGCATGCTTTATTCAGGCTCCCCAAGCGGACTTTGACCCACGGTTTGTCGGTCGCCCTTTCACCTATTTATTCGCGCGAGGCAACTCCAATATCCTTCTCAACGCGATTCCTCGGCTTGAAATGTTGTCGTATGTGGAGGATCACCCCAGCATGAATATCGAGGGATTAGCGTCGTGGGTGATCCCACTTGCAATTTGACAACTGCGCCCCTGATTGATATCTGGTATTCAGCGCATAGGTTGAACTTTGATCCGGATCACTTGAAGGATGGAACTCATACAGTAGTTACCCCCCTTGACCGCCAACTGCACAACTGACAGTGGGACCAGCTTCTGTATCGACCAGATTTTCAGATATCTCCAGATAGTGAGAGTTCACGCGGCGTGGAACATATAACTCGCGGAGGTGGCAATATAATTTGAAGTATCGAATTGCCCCACTGTCAGTGGTGTATTTGGTGGTCAAGGGGATAGTATTTCGAGAGATGAGCTGACTGTTACCGGAATGAAGTTCGACCATGTTGTGGCAGTATGTCGTCCCATAGTGGACATGATGAGAACCTGAGGACTTATCGACTGCCGGGAGCTATGCCGACTACCGGAGGCTATGCCGACTGCCGGAAGCTATGCCGAGACATCAGTCTAGAACACTTCGGTTAGATATTCCGACCCAGGGGTAGTGCGCGCGAACCATGGTAGAACTTGTTCCAGCAGATGTCCGCGTCTGCAACTCCAGGTCAGGGTTTTCGACCCTGGTTGTCTGTGCATTCGGCCATCCACCCTGCCTCCTTTTTCACTGTGCAACGAGAGAGAGAGAGCCCATTTAAAATGAGGCGAACATGAACAGAATCAAGATAGGAGATAGGAGAATATTTCCGAATTCCCGACCAGCTCCGCAACGGAGATTCAAGGCCACGGGAGTCGTGCATACTCAGCTGCGACAGAGTTCGAGAATGTCATGAACCCTTGTGTCCCCATGAGAAGACTGTACTGTACTCCAGGTTGGGGATCGGTTGCTGAGGACTGCCAAAGTGCCTTTCGTTTACGGCCGACAGAGGATTGATGGGTCTTAGATGTTCATAAAGGAGAAATGTATATGCATGGGTTTACGGACGATAAAATGAAGGACCAAGTTTGGGGATGTTATTCTGCGATGAAGACCTGTCAGACTGTGTGGATTGAGGCTTTTCTTTTTCTTTCATTCTCGTGGAAGGAGCAAGCTTGCTTCTAAGTATCAAATTCGGGGTTCGAAACCTCGCTGGTGCTTGCCTTAATTCCAGTAGCCGGCTTCCGGTCTCGCCTAAATGCGCGAGTTCCACCAAGCTTTACTTACCTGATGGCCCCGCATCCCCGGATTCCTGAGATGACCCTGCAGGTGATTAACCAAACTTCCGCGACTCGCGCTGTCTTCACGTAGGTAGGTGACGAGTCTACTGAACCCCCAATGTTCGTCAAGCTATGCCTTTTGAGGCAGTCTGAAAGCCGTTCTCCGCTTCCACGACGGAAATACCGGAGTGGGCAGGTGGCTGGTTGGAGGCGACCGTCATAGACGCAGATTGGTCCAGAAACACCACGCCCGAGACCTCCGAACGACAGGCAACTTAGCATGAACCACACACATGCACGTGCGGCCTCCACCATCACGGGGCAGCGGGGGTCTTCAATGCGGTGGCACTATTGGGCCATAGGACCGGCCAGCGAGACCGGCAAAAGCAATATTATCGAACGCCGCGAAGAAGCGATAGAGCCGGCGAGATTGCTACATACCCACACCGTAGTCTGCATGACGTATACTAATCGTGGAGACCTCGACCTCTGGCCTATTTTTTTCGAACTCCGCAACGGTTCCGCAAAGGTGGCATAGGTAGTGGATAAATATGTTAATAAGCATCGTGTACGACGATCCAATTTCCCTGGCTTCTCTCTTCGATCTCCTTCCTATAAGTCTGTCCCCCGTCGTGCCCATCTTCGTATCTGTTCTCCAACACCAAGGTCGGACAAGATGAAGACAATGCTGTCATTGGCCCAATCCCTCCTGGGAGCCCTTTTGCTCGCAGGAGGCAGCTCAGCAGCGCCGCCCAACCACTGGCGACGCGCCGCCATGTCCTCGACGCCGCTGCCGCCTAGCAAGGACCCTTGGTACACGGCTCCGGCCGACTTCGAATCCGCGGCTCCCGGTGCCGTCCTGCGCGTGCGTGCGGCACCCGGAAACCTCACATCCTCCATCGCCAACGCCTCGGCGGCGTATCACATTCTGTACCGCACGACCAACAGTCGCTATCTGCCAGACTGGGCTATGACTACGCTGTTCGTCCCGCAGAGTCCCGCGTGCATCGGCGGCAGCAGCTCGAACTCGACCACCCCCGATGGCGGCACCGCCCTTCTCTCGTACCAGATCCCGTACGACTCGGCCGCCGTGGACGCGAGTCCCAGCTATGCGCTCTACGCCGAGGACGCCACTGGCTCGGACGACATTGCCGCTTCGCTCGGCAACGGGTGGTACGTAAGCGTGCCGGATTACGAGGGTCCTTTGGCATCATGTAAGTTCTCTCCCCCTAAAATTCTCGTACGGTTAACATCAGACCAATACACTAACGAACATAAAGTCACGGCTGGAGTGCAATCCGGTCACGCCACCATCGACGCTGTCCGGGCTGTCCTATCGTCCGGCTTCGGCCTGGCGGACACCCCTGACGTACGCTACGCCATGTGGGGATACTCGGGTGGCGCTCTCGCCAGCGAGTGGGCTGCTGAGCTGCAAGTGCAGTACGCGCCCGAGCTCAACTTCGCCGGCGCGGCACTGGGTGGACTGACGCCCAACATCACGACGGTGATGCAGGCCTGCTCGGGGCAGTTCTGCGCCGGCCTGAGTCCGCCGGGCATCATTGGCCTGGCGAGCCAGTTCCCCGAGGTGCTCGAATACATCGAGTCGCAGCTGAAGCCCGATGGTCCGCAGAACGCCACCGCGTTCCTCTCCGTGCAGAGCCTGTCTCTGGCCCAGACGTCGATGGTGTTCGCGTACCAGAACGTCACGGACTACTTCGTCGACGGCGACGGCATCTTCCAGAACCCCCCTCGTCCGCAAGATCATGAACAGCGACGGCCGCATGGGCTACCACGGCGTGCCGCAGATGCCGCTATTCGTCTACAAGGCGGTGCGCGACGAGATCAGCCCGGTCAAGGAGACGGACGACCTGGTCGACAAGTACTGCAAGGTCGGCGCCGCCATCGAGTACGAGCGCATGACCATCGGCGGCCACAGCGCCGGCGCCGTCAACGGGGAGGCGAGCGCCTTCCGGTTCCTGGCCCAGGTGCTCGGCGGCACGTATGCTCCGCCGGCGCAGGGCTGCTCCGTTGCGGAAAAGGCGTTCAACGTCACCTCGTCGCCGGTGAAGCGTCGCTCGGGGCTGGCTTATGTGTCGAACATGTTCTAATTACTTAGCTAATCTTTAATCGAATCTAATAAGATCATGTTAGTCACAATGTCCCATTCGCCGTTCCTGTAACGTTGGAACATGCCACTTGCTACTCTCATTGTGAACCTGGCTTTTAACTTCCGGACTCATCCCAACATGAGCCTGTTTTCCCCTCCTAATACCCACTGCTATGGGCATCTCCATTGACGTGAAGGGAGACATGGTACTCCCCAAAGTTAAATCTCGTGATGGGTCCTTGAAAGTATCTGAACGCCAACACCACGAAATTCCGAAAACCCAGAGCAGTATTCAAAAGTTTTCTTGGAGAGCCACCCGTTCATTTCCAGCTCCTTTTTCTTCGTGATTCACTCACACGTGAATATCCTGAGCTAGTCCTGCACATACTATACGTTTCCTCTTCATACAGCAAGTCAAAACACATCCATGCCTCCTCCCGTCCACCTCAGAATCGTCTGCAAGAGACCTGGACTCTTCAGATTCCTCCCGTAATCGCAGGGCCAACCCAGTATTATTGGGACTCCCTGCGAGCCTAATTCTCTGGCATATTTCCAACGGGTAGGTAAAGATGACACTGACAATGCCCCCCCGCCCCTTGACATTGTATTATTCCCTTTCTACGATTGTTCGCTGCTACTCTTCTTCTTGTCCTCACGACATAGGTGTACGTACTGACTGAATGCATCACATTTAGCCCAAGACCATCGGATCCGTCCGGTAATCTGCTGCCAATCACCGACCTTCAGCACCGCGTCGACCTCGCGGACGTGGACTTCCCTGCCCTGCACCGCCACGTGAGGGAGCAAGCAGTCAAGATCTATTCCGAACTTCCCCGTTCAAAGAGTTTGCCTACTCGCTCGGCTTGAGGCTCGTGGCCCCGCTCTTGCCGTCCTCGTCGGTGCGGCGGTAAGAGGCCTTGCTCCTAGGAATTTGACAAGCCTGGTACATTTGCTGCGCATCCCATGGGAGTGGTCACACATTATGAGGCTGTTGGCTTCGTTCGAAATGGTTCAGGAGGACGAAATATGTGTTGGTCTATACCGGAATCGTTCTGCGAATTGCGGCGCAACGATCCTTGCGTCTCGTCCAAGCTGCACCTCCTCGGCGTGATGGATCAACTGCAGGTAGCAGAGGATAACTCCGTGCGACTGGACGTTGTACTGCCACCATCTGACTGACAAGGATATTTGCTCATTTGCATGAATTGGAGCTTATGGGTGCCTCTTCTTCCGGGACAACAGTTTAATTTTATCCTTCACCCCTTTTAGATAACCTGTACAATACGAGTACTGCAATCATATCCAGCCTTGCTCCCGTTTCCTGTTGCGTTCGATGCTTTTTAGTTCGAATACACCTTGGCCAACAGCTGCCCACCAGAATACACTTTTCTTATACACCAAACCTAGTTGAACCCCTTTTCCGACATGGAGTCCATCAGTACACGCTGCTCCTGAAACCCCTTCAAACAGTTATATGAATACAGAACCGGACTTCTCTTGGGTGGTATGATCATTTTACCTTGTGTTGTAAAGTTGGAGCTTATTGCCTAGGATTATCTGTAATGGCAACAACTCACAGTTTCATTAATTTCGGCGTTACATACGGCTGGACAGCAATAGAATTCCTACTGTTCACCGCCAAACATGCCATCGCCAGCTATTGCTTCCTTCACTAATTGTTGTTCTCCCGCCACTCATCCCGTACCTGACTGTTTTAGATCACGTGGGAAGAGCTCACTCTGCTGGTGCCATGGATATGCCGAGTTAAATTTACCTACTAACCTACAACAAAAACGGCGCACTTCTGTTCACTTGGTCATATAGAAGCTTATTTCTCTCAGCAAACAATGGTTCTGTACAAACTATTGTATTTATTTTACTCTTTTCTCCATTGGTGTCTCCATTCCTTATTTCTCAGCCTGGCACGCAGACCCCAGCGCCTCCCATCAATTTCCCCTTCTCATTACACATAACATATTCAGTACAACACATCAACACCATTCGACTTCCATTTCTCCTACGACACTTCCGCACCATCATCAGTCTTGTATCTTCACTATCCACTTACCACCCGTGCGAAATTATGCCACGCCTTACGAAGCAAGCCTTCTCCAACCTTTCAAGGCGACTCAAAAGGCCTCGAGGGTTACGTCAACATATGGAGGCTTTGGCACCCTGTGAAAGTTGTAGGGGTCGCCGTCGTGGGCACAACACTCTACTTTCAGTAAGGCACCACATCACACGCGTATATATGCGCAGTACATGCATCCCCAGGCAAACTTGAAGACCCCTGGTACTGACCACATTGATTCTACTATCCACCTCGGGCACGATGAAATCAAAGAACTGAAAAAAGCCAGTGCCAAGCACTCATTGGAAATGGAGGACCTGGACAGACGCACCGCGAGCTTGAAGCCCAAAGAGCCCTCGAAGTCGGAGTTGCTGGCCAAGGTTCGCGAACTCGAGCGCGAACGGAAGCAACAAGGTGGTTCTAGTTTCTAAGGGGCTGGGGTATTCCTCACCACCGCCTGGCTCACTTAGCTGGCTCAGCTCGAGCCCTCCCAATGCCCACAGCAACTCTGACAGTCAGACACACACATACACCCTAAGATGTGGGAACAAGGACACACATCTTAGGAACTCGGCTCTCGGGCATGGAGAAAGCTAGAACAGGACAGCTCAACTCTTTTTACGTACACGAACACCACTCATTTCAAGATACCCTACTCCTAGATTAAGAATACAAGTAAAAATCCCAAATTCTATAAATGAATCATTTTGGAGCTATGTTTTCGTTGCTTGATCACAGCCTTTGTAGACACACCTGTTACACACATGCCCTATCTCTTCCGTGTAAAAGGATATAGACTGCAGAATGGGTTTAATCAAACTTTTCCTCTCGCTGTTCTCCGTTACATTTTGACTCATGCCCATTTATACCACCACCCCATTTATATTCGAGTGCAAGCTACTCGATACAATCTTCTCTGTTCTGCTCCACCTATCATCGAACCGTCATCTACAACACAACACAAAACACCACCAATCACTTTCTTTCACTTTTTATACGATCACCAACGAAGAGATACCACAAATACCAATGGCACGAGCACTGATAGTACCAAGATCGGTGGTTCGAAGACCAACAAGGACGCAGGCATTACCGCAAACATTGAGACGACCCTCCCTGAAGCTTGCCAGAGAAGCCAGGCCCACCCATAAGAAGACTACGACGCCCTATGCCGGTAACCCTGGGATGTCGATCATTCCCGGCTGTATACTTGGTGGTTCAATCTACAGCGCTCTCGAAATGTGAGGTACCGTGTACATCAACGACATGTTCTTTAATTCCCCTTCTCTTTTGCTCTCCCTTATTTACTACCTACTACTAATGCCGAAGTACCTCAATCAGTCAAGAACCCAGAGCGGATCCGGCGAAAAGCCAGTCTAGGTTAATGGCCGAGGTCGACGAGCTTGAGACTCGACGAAAGCAAGAAGGGAGAGTCAGTTTCTAAGAAGCCTGTGCGGACGACTACATGCGCACCTCTACTGGTTTGAACATATGCCAGCGCACAGAAGCTTCTCAGACTGACATACCCAGGCGCTTATTACAGGTGGGATGGACATAGGTGGACATACAATGCTTTGACAACTCCCCTCCTCGTCGAAGCAAATCTTCACTTAAATATTAAGAACTCTACTCCTAGACCCCAGGAACAAAAATATTACAAAGAAACTTTGGAATACATATTCCTTTTTATAATCAACCTTCTGATCGTCGTGGTATCACTCGCTGTGCCAGTCCATTGCTCGTTTTGGCCGCTTATAGTGAATAAGGCGCGCAGCTTAGTGGAGAGAAAATAAAGAGACCGGCAGGGGTAAGGGGTAGGGGGATAGAGGGAGAAAAAAGATCCTATCTTAGCTTCGTCATATGAATCCTCGAGAAGTGATAGGTGTATGAAGATAAAACCAATCCCAATCGTACTTCATTCAGAGCTGCCGACGCGCTTCGTGAGACCAGGACTATGTACCTAGTCAAGTACGTGCTTGGTCGTCGTGTCAGTACCTGCGTACACCGTTTATCCCCGTCAGAGAGTCAATGATGTGGAAATCATCCTTGGCAAGCTTGCCTTTTCATCCGCTCCGTCTTGAAACAGCGTCGTTGAAAATTAGGGATTCGATTGTCCTTATTTGTTGTGTTATGAAATGGCTTTGGTCAAGTAGAGTAGTCTCGTCTTTTGACGGGCATATACTGCTCTGGCCTGGCGATTGGGCCTGTGTATGCCGTGATGGATTCTCTCGTTTCACTGGGCGTGGGAGGAAGCACCATGCCTCATCTGCCCTGAAGCGTTTTCATCACTAGAAAGGATATGGAGAGAGCGAAGCAGAGATGGAAAATGGGGTATGGGGCTGGTGAAGTAGGCAGACACCGGAGAAAACAGTTTGGTGGCTAGGCCACACACAGAAAGACACAGAAAGAAACATGATGCTGAGGCTACTTTTTACGAAGAATATCAAAATCAATTTTCGTCCATTCACCCGATGATGTATCTCGACAACAGCAGCTGAGGGTATATGCGACTTTCCAGTGTCGTCTTCCTATTTTTGTGTGGTGTATCCGCAGACGACTGCATGCCTATCTACGAACAACGAAACTCCCATAACTCCCAAGCAATACCCAATCCGCCGGGGGAGGGAAAGAGGAGCATGCATACAGAAAACATGGATCAGCACCCGTGACGAAGGCGTGCTATTACACTCCACCGAAACTGGACTGTGTTTTACCAGCGGTCATGATGACAGGTTCTTGTGAGTAATAAGGAAGGACTATGGGCAGATCCAAACCATAGTGTCCTTCCCCGATGGCACGGAGTCAACGAGTCGAACAAGAAGGTAGTATGTATACTGAGTGGCCGAACGTGAACGGTGAATTAAGAAAACAGCAAAGGAACAGCCTCGGAAGGGCTGAAGACAAGCAAGATAACATGTGCAAACGCCAGGAAAGAAAAACAATGTAGCCATGAACCCCTATTCTATGCTGCCTTTCCGATGCCAATGAGGAATAAAGGGGAAGAAAAAGTAGTCATATATCATCGTGATGCGGTATCTGCAGTAGCGCTGCCTCTTTCCATCTCCAAATGCTCAGTCGTACGTGTGCCAGCGGTGACGCTGGATGCAAGATGCTGGATATCGTATGTCGTAACGCTAAAATCCACGGTGCCATGCTCGGAAACCTTCATGCTCTTCACTAGTCCATCATCTGATGCGTTCAGCATCGGGGGTTTTCCGAACTAAAGCTCTTCGGAGCCTGAGCTTTTTTCCTACCAAGGCCCAACCCTGACAGGGGCACCGTAGTTACCGGACAGGAGCTCATTGAGGATCGAGTGTTGCTGTTGTTGTTCTTGCGGGGCGTTCGAGGGGCCTCCACCGACCCAGCCAACATTGGCTGCCATAGCGTTCATAGCGGTTCCCAGTCGGCCTCCAGATTGTTGATTGTGCTTGGAGAGAATCTGGTCCCAGCCGCCCGTATGCAGTACAAAGCCTCCGCCTCGCTTGGCAGCCTCGTTGATGACCAATGCCCACGCTCTCGAGATCTCGTCGTAAGCGTTCTCCTTGTGGTGGCGGTAGTTGTGGCTCTCCCACTCAGGTAGATTGTGAATCACCTTGGTGGCGCCATCGAGGTATTGCAGAGAAACGTTGGCCTGGGTCTCATTCGGGGGCAGGTATTGCGGCGTGAAGTCGGCGAGGGCATCCATGAGAGCCACCATAGGGGCCTTCACACGGTAATAGGTGTAGTCCGAACTCGAGTCTCCGTAGGGGAAGGCGGCCCGCATCTTCTGCTGGTAATCCTCCAAGACCTGCAGGGCATTTGGGACCGAGGGCTTAGGCGCACTCTTGACGACCTCCTCTCCAATCTCTGGTTGCCGTTCGCAGATTTTCTGAAGGACCATACGTAAAGAGGCGGCATCGAGCGTCTCGAGGAGTCTGGGGAGAGTAAGGGGCGACCGGCAATATCGTTGGAGCGGATCTTTTTCGAGGGGCGGGAGAGTTGGCGGTTCTGGATCGCAGGCGAGCTCATGGGCGAAACGGACATCTCATCGCCATCGTCCTCGGCCTTTCGCTTTCGGTTGCTCGACATGTTGCTGTGCTGAAATGGAGACACTATATGGTGGTTACGATTAGCTGAGGAGTTCTTTTATTGCCACATGTGGAGGGTCATGATATGCTTGCAAGCCAAAAGCAAACGGAGTAGCGTGCATTGGCGTCCTCGAGTCTCGCAGCCCTCGAACCATGACAGGCCGAAATATTGGTCAGGAACCGATTGAACAAGGAAAACTCACTAGATCGTGTAGGAGAGCGACGGGACGCAGAGTTGTGTTGGTGAGGGAGGAACGAAGGCTGTGGTGACAACAGCACGTTCATTGTGGCCAGTCAGTCCCCCCAAGGAAGGAAGTCTCGAGAATTTTCGGCAAATGGTTGGATGCTGATGGATCGATGATGGAAGGTCTGGTTCTTTTGTTGTTGTTGGCAATTATTCGGTTGTGATGGCGTTTGGTGCCGACAGTCGGTGCGTATTGACAGTATGGTGGATCGGTCGTACGGTCGGCAAGTCTGGTCGGCTGCAACGATGCTGTGCCACTATTTACGTCGAAGCGACCGAATTTAAGGAAGGCAGCAGCCTGGATGGAGAAGGCTTTCAAATGATAATACGAAGACGGCCGGTCGGTGCCTGATGAAGCAAAATGGAGGAAACGAAATGAGAAGGGTTTCGGGAGGGGGGTTTTCGAAGTAAAAGAAGAAGAATGCACAAGTCGAGTTGTTTAGTCTGTGGATTGGGATTTCCCCAAGGAACGAACCAAGGACCAGCAAGCCAGGCGGAAGGGTTGGTACAGTACAGTACAGCAGTAACCCAGAAGGTAACCTAGTCGAGTCGCTGGTATGGATGGGTGGGTGCCCTTATTAGGAAGCAGATACATAAGGTATGCAAGCATGCAGGGCATGCAAGTATCTGGCTGGGAAGCGGATGCTTGGATCTGATGTGGGTTCGGGCGCCTGGCTGAGGGCGAGAGAGGGCGTGGTCCGGTTGACGCAAGGCCGCCGCTAGACTGGGCCGGAGTGAAGACAAACCCAGCACGCCAGCCAACCACCACCGATATTGACGCTCTTCAAGGTCAGCAACGGATGCGTTCTTTGTCTCTCCTAGTCATGTACCCAAAGTCGGTCACACTCAGCCCATTCGTTGACCAAATCAATCTCAAGGTCAGGGTTAGGCATGAACACGGGAAACATTGTCTAGTATGGCTCAAATCTTCTTCTACCACTGGTGGATGGATGGACGTTCTAGCAGTGGTGGTGACCTTCCCCTCCCCCCTCCATCAGCCCCCGGTCATCGCTAAAGAGGCCCCGGCCGACATCCATTCCTGCTACTACTAGCTACTAGGGCTTGGAGGTATGGCGGCATCGTTGCATCGTTACCACAACGCTCATCTTTCACGCCAGGCCCCCCTTTCAACCTGTAATTTGCACACATCCGTAATCTCTTGGGAAGCAAGCAGCCCTTCTGGGTAGCCTTGCCGCCCTTGACGCCTTCACAGGAGCAATCAATTCATCATGGCGACATGGAGGGAAGATGCCACTTGACAAAAGCGGTCAAGAATCAGAAACCTCCACCCTATCTCATCTATGCTATGCGGGTCTAGGCCGGCGACCCTAAGTACGAATGCTGTTCGACATCTTCTTACCCCTGACTCCCAAGTACATATATCATCATGCAGCTATTCCCGATATCCATTCCTGCAATATAGGAAAAATCAGTCCATGATGTGATATCTCACGACCTACGTATTTACCCAGCTGCCTCACAACCCTCCACGTCTTTGCCCGTCTTTTTTTTTTCTTTCTTTCTTTCTTGATACAGCTCTGACGAATCCTGACTGGCCCATATGCTGGAGCTAAGTTAGCCAACCAGCGCCTTGCTGAGTTGTCCGCCGTCCTCCAATGGCCGCACTTGGAGCAAGATGCCATCTATTTATTACCTGCTGTCGTCCAAGGTGACTGGCTGGCTGTGGGGAATACCACGACTGCTAGTAAGTCACATTGAATCAAGATCCGTCCAATCAAACCCCCCAGTACAACGATGTCCGCTCTCTGGGTCACTTGGCCATAGCACACGTAACAACGCCTGCGGAATCCTTCCGATCTAGGTTAGTCATCTGCGTTGGCTTGCTCCCAATTCTCTATCCTCCATCCAAACGAAACTCAATCGCCGTGGCTAATGACGGAGTTTCAGATGCAGGCCAACATTTTCACTCCCGAGATGGTTAATGAACGGGACACCTAAAACAGTAATTATGTGGACATATATCCCCGTCTCCCGTGTCGGTCGGGTGTCACCCAACCTGCCAGACGTAAATCAAATCGCTGCAGAAGGAAAAGAAGAAAAACAACAACAGAAAAACCCTTTTCGAAACGCTTTGATGATTGATTTGATCGGGAATGAAGAGCTCCACCCTGCCCTGCGACTGCAACCCTACTAGCAAGGTTAACAGCATCATTCCCATGTGGCTCCCCCCAAACAGCACAACACACACAGCTGACTCCACTGCGGCAACGTCCGCCGCGGTTGGTAAACTCTGTTGTTCGGTGTCGCCTTCTCCTCACCGCCGCTGGGGAGCGCACCTGTGGCTTGATAAGGAGATTGTCGGATCAGAACCGAAACTGAGCCACTTCACTTTGTCCGTCGACGCAAACGTCATCGCGGGCCACACCCTCAACATCTTCATGTGAATACCAAGTATCAGAACCAAGTCTTGCAGTCGTTCTCTGCCCTCGAACTGGATGACAGTAGTAGTAGTGTTGGGAACAGCCGCGTTATCAGCGTCGTGGCTATAGTCGTCATAGCCACCTTCACCGTCACCGTCACAAAGGTGCCAGGACGCGGGAATAGCCTGCTGCAGCCAACCAGTCTCGGAATTGGAGGCGTCGCGGGGATCAAGGATGGCCAGCTTGATTGGCAAGTCCGCATAGCTGCGCATGAAGCTGAAGCTCAGTCGAATCAAATCATCCCCCGTCGGCGAGCTACATTTCTTAGTAGCTACCTGAGACTCGGGGAAGCTGAAGTCGGATGAAGGGCACGCACTTGCTTCATGTTGCATGAGTGGAATCAACCAACATAGATACGTCGTGTCTTCCCCACACTCGATATACTTTTCTAATGTTGTCAGATATGTGTGTGTGTGTGTGTGCAACACGAGGAGTGCCAAAAAAAACGAACGACGGGTTTACCTCCGCCATCGTTCACTCCATCGCTCTTCTGCCGTGCCATCATGTCCCCCATCATCGCCTAAGGCGCCCCCCCTGGTGATCAGCCCTGACCCTCCCGTTCTTCATGTTCCCCGTCAAGCTCGAAGTTCTCCACACGTCAACGAGGCGTATACGACGAGGCGCTAGACAAGCAAGGCCGCATCGTCGTCGTCGTTCCCGGGCAAGGCCGCAACAACCATATTATCGACCACCGGTGCAATCCGCCAGGCCCTGGCCGCGGATGCCGAGAGCTTCAGCCTCGAGAAGGCAACGCGGTGGGGCTGAGCTGCCTTAACTTGGGCTTCGTCGCGTGGGACAACACCGCATAAACCTTGTGAACGTCCAGCCCCGGGTGGCTTGCCATCATCGACCACTCCGTCCCGGTGAATGGCACGCATGCGTGGGCCCTCTGGAATTGCCTCTCGCCCCGCCTTCCTCCCCATCCCCCCAACCGTGCTGTTCGCAAGATCGCCGCCGGCGCTGTCAAAGACCCCGGCACGAACACCTGGCCAACGCGCCTGGCGGCGGCAGCGCGGCTGCAACGGCAACGAACACGGCGACTTCGTCCCCCTCCCTTCTTCGATGTCGCGCTCGCGCAGTACTGCGGCGGTAAGCCCGACCTGGCCGCCTTGTCGGGCTTCCTCCCGCTGTGTGTGAGCAGCATCCGCACATGGGAGTCGGTCTTCAACGCGCCCAGCGAGAGTCTCCATGCTAAGAAGCCGCCGGACCGGCTTGTGCTGCTTGACTCGTTCACCCACGAGGTCTTGCGCACCCGAGGCGACCCACTGGCCTGTGTGCGGCAGACTACGAGGCCGTCCAAGTCGGGCCGTACGTCGTACCAGTAAAGGCCACCTGCATATTTATGATGCCAATCTCGCATGCACACCAGTACTTCATTACTTCTTGACTGGGTAATTGGGAATCCCTTGGGCGCCAATTAACTGTCCACAAGATCAAGATTGCACTTAACTACTGCAAATTCATGCAGTGATGGATATATCAGCTCTGGTTGAGATTCGTGTATTACTGGCCAAGATCTTGCTAGCCAGTATTCCTAACTAGGTGTACGAATCTATCTACCTAGGTATCACTCTACCTAAAGTGGTCTAATCTTACAAATACAACTGCGACTATCCCTCAGTCGCTGATTTTCAAACCCTCGAGATCTCGTGCTAGGTTATCCATCTTCAACATCATCTCAGACATCTTACTCTTATCCGTCCCTTCGCCTTTCGGCTCCGTATCGAGTTGTTCAGGTGTGTGAAGTATTGAAGGTGTCATCACGTCTGATTCTGAAATGGTCTCCTAAGCCCACCGCGAGCCGCCAAGGCCAGCAGAACCGAGGTTCTGTCTGATTCCACGCATGTGCGAGAGTGCGCTGCGGAGACCTTGGCTGCCAGTACGATCACCAGGCACTTGTGAGTTCTGGGTTGGAGTCAACGGGGAGGGTGTCTGCGGGCGGGCTACCAAGATTGTCTCCTCTTTCTTGGCTGGCATCTGCGACGTCTGGTTCGCACCATATGTAGGCACTTGCGATGCAGAAGATGAAGCTTCCGGCTGAGGCTCAATCTTAGTGACTGGCTTCTGATCCTTTTGCTTGATTGCCTTCTCGGTCTTGTCGGCTATCTGACCAAGAGTACTGGTCTCACTAGCTGCAGGGGGAGCTGGCGCAATCGGAGATGAGGAGTGTTCGGGTCTGCCACTGGATGCTGGAATCGATTCTCTGGCCACTTGCTGCTCTCTCAGCTCGGATGAATCGGGGGAGGAGTCAATCTGCCGCGCTCATGGAGGAGACGAGGCAAAGGCGAGGCCATAGCTTGATCGCCCGTAGGCCTGGAAGGCGTCAAGAATTGACTGCTTGCAGAAGCCAGGCTCGTCATGTTCTTTCGGTTATATGGCACACTGGCAATGGTTCCTCGGCTCTTGTTTACTTCGGGAATCGCCTTGAGGTTAGGTACAGCAGTGTCTGGGTCGTCGAGGACCCGGAGATCCATCAGATGATGAATCGAGTATCTGATGCGACCATTTGTGAAATCCCGACATACCTTGTCGTAGACGACGGCCACTGTGTTCAACTTGTCATCGTCATTGAAACATCGGAATGCTGGGTTTTGGTAGAGAGTTTGCCAGGTTGCCAGCAAGGCTGTATTCTCAAGCAGGCGATCGGGAATAAGTTCATTTCAGCACAAGCACTGTTAAGCCCTTCGACTGACTCGATCAGGCCGTGCCATTTGCCGCTCGTCATACCCATAATGAGACCCTCAGATGCAGAAGACAGATTGCGTACTGGTAGCTTTCTCTCCACATCATGTAACTGGATGGTCTTGAGGACTGGGGCCAGTACAAGCTCAGTGCTCTGCTCAGGCTCGTTGCCAAGCTCTGTGGACTCTGCCATGGGCTCCTGGTCACCGGAGTGATCATCGGCATCCTGATTCATGTCGTCCTCGCCACCACGTGCTGTGTTGAGATTTTTGATGTCCGAAGCACTTCCAGAATGAGACATTGGCTGTTGCTCCAATGCATCATACTTGTACGTCTTGGCATCGGTAGAAATGACCTGTCCTGCCACGTCCAGGTTGGATCGCGAGATCTGTTGGGATGCGTCTCTAATTGCATCCGAGGAAGGCGGTTTAGTCGCAAGCCCTGCTATGGCAGATGATGAGGGTACCTCATACGTGAGGCCCCTCAGATACTCCGATTCCGGTCGCTTGCCCTTGTCCTCGGCTTCAATCTTAATCAGCTTTGTGGGCATAGGCGAAGCTTGAACTCCTCGAGCTGATGAGTTCCCCTTCATGGGCGACTTCATATCAATAAGGGATGATGTCGGATTCTCCTGATGCTGCGCACCACTAGAAACCTTCTGGGTGGATTGTGAAGCGAGCAGAGTATTGCCCTCGATGGTTTCTGAAGCCTGTACGGCAGGGGCTCTCTTGACAGATCTCTTATGTGGAGGGACCCTGTTATCTCTCTGGTCTTCTCCATGATTGTGGTGCTGTGCGCCATTAGTCGCCTTCTGGACAACTTCAAAGCCGGTATGGTTGTTGTTGCCTTCAGCCAGAGGCTGATCGACCGTCTGGCCAGACTCCGGTGTTTGGTGCAACTCTAGGAGAGTGTGCAGATCAACAACACCAGTCTTAGGAGCCTCGAAGGTTCTCTCCTCAAACTGCGGGGCGTTGACAGAATTCATTCGCTCCTGGCTCAAGTTGATAGCGTTTTTGAGCTCGTCAGCTGCTATCATGCTAGGGAACAACAAGTTGTTTATGGTAAGAGGCTGGGTTGCATCGGTTCGGCGACGAAGGATAACATTGCTGCCAGCGGAGAAGGTGTTGATAAACGCTCTCACATCATCCCGAGTGACGAAACCATTGTTTCTTTGCAGCTCCCAAATGATCCATCCACCATTTGTGGGATGTGTGTATAAGAACACCTTTCCACTCGTAGGGATGGTACCATCAGTGTTGGGAAGTGCCCTTGAGATATTAACTTCGCACTCGAAGATTATGTGGAAGCTTTGCTGTGGCTGAGTAGTTGGTCCGTCAAGCTGGCTAGTAACGCTGGGATGGCTCTGAGTAAGCCCTCTCTGGGAAGGCAGAGTAACATCTGCACGAGATGCAGAGCCCGAGGGTGTAACTCCGGAATGACCCGAGGCGGGGCGCAAATGAGGAGGCGTGGCCTTGATGCGCTTGTTAGAGGGGGCGTTGGTGTTGCCATTTGCCTGGCTAGAGGATGAAGACAGACGAGGTACTACACCGACAACACTCGCAGCTGAGAAGATAGTCAAAGGTTGACGCTGGATGGAGAGGGGATTTGAGCCCTCTTGGTGGCTAGCTGAACGCTTTTGGTTGTTGTTCAGGGTCGAAGTGACACGAGGTGCATCGAACATTGTAGGTCCTCTCGGCTGAAGCTGAATGGGCTCACTAGGAGGAGGAGCACGTTGCGGTATAGAAGACGCTGACTTGCTATTCTTGAAGGTGAAGAGATTAGCACCAGGCGACATGACGATGCCGAGTTTCGACACCTGATCGGATCCATAGGCTGGACCCTGATGATGCGACGATCTGGACTGTTTCGATGGACCTCGATGAGGCGGCGACGAAGGGGGTGTCGAATGACCTTGATGAGGCGGCAATCTAAGGGGTGTCGAATGACCTCTCTTCTGAGGATGCCTATCGTCTTGGTCAGGGATAGTCCAATTACCAACAACCATGCTTGTTCACTTACATGGGATCGTAGCTTGGGCCACTGGGCGCATTGCCGAAGTTAGCTCGAGCTCCATGACCATTGCTCTGCGCAGCTCGTACGAGGCTAAGGCCACGAGGCCCGTTCGCGGCTCCAGAAGCGACAGATCTGCGATCAGCGTGGAGGCGCCCATTGGCGATAGGATCCAGGCCCTTCATGCCTCTGGAATCATCATCCACGAAGACATCGCTTTGGACAGCATCTTTGTATCTTGTCAGTTTACCGAACCCCGGTTTGGGAGCATTCTACGGAATTGGGCTCAGGGATACTTACTCTGCCAACCGTTCTCTGCAATGGATCTGACGGGTGCAGCAGGAAGGAGTGTGTCCGCGCTGGTAAACCAGTCGTCATCTTGGGCTTGCTCCTCCAGGCGGTCGATGCCAAGATCATTCTGGATAAGTTTGTCCATCAGCAGCGAATTCAAGGCAATGTATGCATAATCATGACAGTGATAAGGTGGGAGCAAGATCGGATGACGATGAGGTACAACGTCAACAACAACCCACTCAGCATCAAGTTCGTCATCATTGACATCGAATGAAGCAGGGTCGAACTTACCGACATGGACAACTTTGCAATGTCGTCCTTACGGCCGCCGCCATCATGATGATGACCACCAGCGCCAACGGGCTTCTCGCGAGGACCCTCCATCTTAACTCCAAAACGTGACTTACTTCCCTTGGGTGTAGTGATTGGGCAAGTGAAGTGACTTGGGGCTATGCCCAAAGAACAAGATCAGGGTGCGTTAGAAGTCGCAATACTAGTCAGGTGTGATGGAATAGATGAGTACGCATGTGCTCGAGGAGGTGTGCTGATGTATGGTGAAAAATCAAATCCTGTTGATGAGAGGCAAGTTGGATCTAATTTTGACCAACTTGCCTAATGTAAACAAAAGTTGTTATGGTTTGGGGAAATGGGAAGGAAGAGGGTGGAGATGGGGAGGGTTGGTGGTGGGAAGAAGGGAAAGAATGACCCAAGTTAGAGATGGCCTAATCTTAATCTGGGTTTGCTTTAGGCATGGGGAAAAAATCCGCAGAAAAATCTTGATCAGCAGGAGTAGGAACTGCACACAAATGCAAGTGCCTTGTGTGAAAAAAAAGAGAAAGAAATTGGTGGGTGAAGCTCCGTGGGATCACCAGGGCTTCAAATCACGATGTCGTCGGTTTGGATGCTGCAGACGGGTTGGGGACAACTACCATGGGTACGACGATGAGGTACTTGAAGAGTAGGTGTCGGCGACATACCTCGGCGAAGTGAATGCTCTACGCAGTGAACACAAGCACCTACGAGGAGACAGTACCAATATAGTATAAGGGAGGCACCCGTGGAAGATATCCCAGGGTTCTTATACGCATGACCCTGTTGGTTGGAGGTAATCTGCAGTGTGGAGGGCAAGCACGATATGACATCCCGGACTTCAGTGATCTGATGCTTACACAAGGTACCCAATGCTGGGCGGCCCTGACAACTCTCTCAGCAATATTCAACAGTTAACTCTGCAATGTGATATTGATAACACTGGATGTTTTAGACGGACGCATGGAGGTACAGTACAGTATTCGTGTTAAAAGGGGAGTGGCAAAGCACATGTTGTCTATATGCTGGTTTCCTGCTCTGTGAAAGGCTTCATTGATGCTCTGCTCCATATATGCGCGCAAAGGTGAATGTTCTCACACTTTCAAGCAAGATTATGCATGTTTAGAGTGAACTGTTTCTAGCCGCTGCACTCCTGTTGGGTCTCTTTGTTCGATGAGATTGATGACTGATACCGTATTCTTTACCACAGAGCACTTCGCTGTTGGAAGAGCTCAAACCGCCCCGGACGTGGATGGAGTCCAGTATCAGTTATCTTTGAAGATATGTACTTATAGGTAACCTAGCAGCATGTCCCACTATCAAGAGTTTTCAAGGCCCTTGGTGCCACTCACAGTAGGTAGACGACAATGTTTTGAAATATAATATTTACAAACATCTGGAATATGACAGGAAACTGTGTAGCTCCATATTTTAGACGGCTCGATGATATCTACGGGTGGCATGGAGCTGTCTACAGATCCTCTGGAAATTCGATTCAATGGAGGGCTGGCCATGTTTCAAGGTGTATGATTCTCATAGTAAGCATTTATTCATGGCCTGAACCAATCGATTTGATTTCGATATTGCGGAATTCTGATAGGATAAGCAGAGGTCAGACTTGGCCCTGGGAGGAGCTCGCCACGGCGTGAGATGCCAATGATGGCTAAAAAGGGGGGTTGGCGATCAGCTATTGACGAGAAGCAAATTTCTCTCCAGTCCATATGTTGCACACGACTGATGTGTACTGTATGTAAGCTTACAATGTCTATGACACTTGTGGGTAGGCTGTATTAATAAACCTCCACGCGTTCATACAATTGCTGCTGAATTCTTCGAGAAGAACAGGGGGTAGGTTTGTTTTTCATGAACGAGGAATATTGGCTAGGAGATAATATGAATTGCAACCCCATTGGAAGCAGGAGATTCATATATTATTAACTGTTTCAAGCCAGTAACATCATCATCAACACTCAATCTGGATATGTAAGTGCTTAATCAAGAAATATGAGCTACTTGTTTTGACGAGAGGTATCTACAGATTGGCCTTTATGCATTTGTACGGTCCCGATTGTTTCAAGATGACGCAACTCAGACCTGTCCGTGACCATTTCACTCCAATATTTAGTGATAAGAATGTGATCATGATTGGAGAATTCAAACTACCAGGCCGACTTAGGCCGTTGAATCAATTGCAAAAACCGATCCATACCCGCATGGCAGCCGGTGCCATCGCAGCAATGACAAAGATGATGATGGCAATGATGGTGGCCACGAAGCCTACCCAGTAAACATGCCGCCCCGATATCTTGCTATTCGGCCATTTGCCCACGGTCGTGATGGGCATCGGGTCTTCTGCTTCAACCCAAAGGCCATACGGCCTCTCTCCCTCATAAGACAATTTCTGATACAAGACCGTCACGCTCGTGGGTAGAATCGCGGCTCGTTGGGTTTCGTGGTACGAGTGGTCAGGAGGTGGCGGTTCTAGCAGCGAGTGATCGAGGCCGTGGTGATTGACCTCCTTCTCTAGCAACATAGGCGATTTACTGTCCGCCGAGGAAAACAAGATGTATAATGTCGTCAACGTTTCTTTCAAAGGCTTGGCGGTAAGCAACCTCTGAAAGGGGCTTTTAGCGACGAGCATCTTATCCACATTTATAAAGCGGACACTCAAGACAGTGCTTTTGTATCGGTGACAGGCATCTTTTCCATGTAATAGGTGAATACAGGGCGGCGCAAAAGAAATCTGGTAGGTGGAATACGTCCAGCCTCCTGCTAATCCCGATGGGTAGGGGCAAGTGATTAGAGTGGTATTAGTTTGTTCATTGGATCTCAACACGTGTTTACTGAGTGACGTAGCTAAAAGAAATTTCTTCCGCACTTCGACCTTCTGGTTCTCTGTTAGTATGCCGTTGGGCAGACCGCTAGGGAAAGACGCGGTCGACAAGGGCCATGATGCTTTCTTCCAAGTTCCGTCGGGGCCAGAGAATTTTGGTTATCGATGGCACTATCTGGTCAGGCTGGCGAATACGATGCGGGTTATAAGATCTAAAACAAATTTTGGGAGGATGATCTCCCGATCTTTGAGGAGCTCAGCTCGAGAAACATTTGGTCGTATCCTAGCAGCAAGATGAGTTTTGTCCAATGGTTGGTGCTTGCGTGTATCCTTTCTCCGAGGCAGGCCGTTTTACAGGCCGTTTTAATTTCTCTGTTGACGTAAGAAATTTAATGCTTCAGGCTTTGAAATCAATAATGCTGATGTAAAAGTCACACACTGATTGGATAAATCGTTCTAGCGAAATGTGTTGATTGAACAAAACAAAATTCCGTGTCCACGAAAGCAAGGTATTCATGGTAATTAAATCCATGAATCCGTGTCTGAACTTTTCTGACTAGAAAATGTCTATTTCCATTGCTCTCTGTCCATAACTTTTCTCAGCTCACACAGATTGACACAATATACCATTGACCGGATCCGGGCATAGCTGCGAGATGGACGAATTCCGTCATGCTCTCCGGCTGGATCTGAAGGAGAGGCTGAGGAGCTCACCTTTGCTTCTTTAACTCACCTTGTAGCGCATCGAGGCTCGGACTTCACTTTCTCAGACACGCTGGTCTGGAATATTTTTGTCTTGAGTACTTCCATGCAAGGTGCTACCATTGACTTTGATTGGCTGCTCATATGATGTTACGATCGCCCGTGGCGGAGATCAATATCATCAAGATTAGAGTGCAAGCTCAATGAGCAGTTCATGGCAGTTTTTTTTTTTTTAGATAAGACTCTCGTACTGACCGAGATCCAGTCGGACCTGGAGCCACCTCTTGTTATAGATAGTTGGGGAAACAACGGCGAATTTCGATGGTTAGGTCACCATATTGGCCGGTGTATCAATGAGGATAAAGAGATATCTTCGTCTTGATTGGTATCCGAAGAAGGAGGAGGCTATACTGTTCGACGACTGGTCTCTTATTACTGAACCTCTACAAACCAAGCATCCAACCTCCTACCTAAGTCTTGCCTGAGTTGCTTAGCATAACGTCGCAAGCGCGGTACATTATCGATTTCTCTTTGAGTGACAAGCTCTCGGTTCCGATGACCTCAACCCAAGTGAGAATGTTGATGTTGTCCCATAAAATATCTTTTCTTTTATCGTTTATGGCATACCGTGGTCACTCCTCTCTGGGCTCTGCCAGGGGCCTAGTGTGGAACAGGCATCAGAATCAATAATCACACAGCGAGCCCAACTGGATTCGGCATGGCGGGGGCCAAGGTTGATGTAGGGAAAGGGTTCTGTCGGAGTAGATGGGTTTGTGAAGGGCGTTTGAGCATCGAAACCGAACACAGGTGCCATGCAGTGAGCGTTGCACCGGACGAGGTCGGCGTCATGTGGCTGTTCCCAGTAACGGGCTGGCCGTGGTAAGAGGCGGATCGAAACGTAGTTGGACAGGCAGATATGAGCGCGCTCGATCATGCTGCTGTCTACCTCGTATGAGGTGCCGCAGGACAGGGCGGTTTTCGTGGCGACAGTGCTGCCTGGCCTTTGTCCCTGCCCCGGCCCCGTTCACAGGTTTATAGCGGGGGTACTCATTTCCTTTTAGAGGTATTTAAAGTGGTATCCCGACCTACCACTTGAAAGTGAAATGTTGTCTACATTCTTTCACTATAACAGCTCTTTCTCTTTTTAAAAATGCCTAGTCTCTCTTCGTATACCCCGGGTCATGATTACAATGAGTCGGATGGTTATAGCCCGTTAATAGATATCATCATGGCCAACGACGTCGAAGCACTTGAAGAGTACTTTGAGAAGCATACTGTAGGCGACGGAAGGGTAACAGGGAGCCGTGGCGATGTGTTTGATGAGGCCATCCGGTTTGGAAGCGTCGACGTCTACCACAGGCTTGTCGCATACCAAAAAGCCCAAGCCGCCGCAGGCTCTGACCTGCTTTCCCTCCCGGACATGCCGCTACTGGATGCCTGCTCGGCGCGCCAAGTGGGCATGGTATGCTATCTACTGAGCATTTCGGACGATGTCGAGGCAGATATCTCGGCTGCAGACGACTAAGGTCCGACACCACTGCTTTGTGCATGCTCCACCCTTACTCATCCGGATAGTGGTGTGTGGGACCCGATAAACCCGGTAACCCCGGCAACAGGTCTCTGCCGGAGTGAAGAGATTGTGGGCATCTTGCTGGACCGAGGCGCCAGCGTCCAAGATCGCTCCTATTGACGTTACCAGTATCTCGAGCGACAGGGATTGTGCGATACTGTGCTGAGTTTGACCATTACCCATGCGGGGCCGAGTCTCCTCCGGCGCCTCATTGACCTCGGTGCGCCTCTACAAGTGCCTTTGGGGTTTGAGGCCGAGTCGAGCATCATCGATGCCACGCTACTGCATATTGCGGCCACGTACGCCAACTTCGAAGCGATAGAGATTCTCTTGAGCGTACCCGAAGAGCGGGACATGGTCAATATGCGCGATGAACTTGGGCGCCTGTCCATCCATTGGGCGGCCAGGTGTGGCGTCCACCAAAAGCCCATGACGCCGGACGAAGACATGACGCGCCGCGCCGCCGAAACCATGAAGCTCCTACTACCACACCCCCGTCAATTGTCCAGACACCTTGGGGAACACACCTCTACACCTCGCTGCGAAGGGCTCTGACTATCGCGACGTGCTCTCCCATTTGCTCCTTGACAATGGAGCCGACGTCGCTCTCCGCAACAACGACGGAGAAACAACTCTGGGGCTCATAACGCGGTCGCGATACTACCCTGTGCCTACAGAGCTGCTCTCCAGACTGCTTGAACGCGGCGCCCCGCTGAACGGGACCGACGCGCGAGGAAACACGCCGCTGCACCACGCGGCGCAGAAGCTTCCACGAAGCCTCTACACGATACGGTTCCTGCTCGAGCAGAGCGCCAACCCCAGCTTGGCCAACGCCGACGCATATGGCTCTGCGTAGCCAGGCGGACGAGGTCGAAAAATGTACCAAGGAAATATCGCGGGGGACCGAAAAGGTGCTCGATCTGTTCGGGACGGCCAGCGGCGATCGGCTCAATGCCGTGGGCATAACGCCGCGTGGGATCCTGAACCAGGAACGGGCAAACGTGGCGCTGAGGATCCAGGAGGAGGAGGATGGCAAATTGCGGCGTGCGCTAGGGAGAGGGAGAGGCGCCCGTGGGAGTAGGATGTGAGACGCAGGAGATAGGGTCTTGAAGGAGAGGACCGATTTACTTCTGCCTTGGCCGAGAAAGGACGATAGTATCAAACCACCCTCAATACAGCACAATCTATATAATGGTGTTACATATAAAACTGGCGAGTACTCCGTAGGCCAAGATTAAGGGAAGAGCTTGGCGATTTCTAAGGTCGTACGGGGGTCTAGTGGGTGTCACTTCTGGAAAAGGGGCTGGGATCATGCTAGCGCCTTGGTAGACAATTACTCCTACATTGGTCAAGCGGCTCTGCGTGTATGTTGTCGACGAGTACGATATGAGATAGATGGGCCCTGTCAGGCAAGAAGGACCCGGAAATTTACCTACATGTATGAATACGTGATCATATTCCCTTCCATACGTAACTTAGACACGAAGTACTCATACCTTTTCGAAAACTCCAACAACGAAGACATCTGGCTCAAACTGCTCCAAGCCAATGGAGAGAGAGGCCCAGCCTGGATACACGAGCTGAACGATGAGTTGGGTTTCAACGACGTAGCCTCACTGGTGTCATTGAGAGACAACACTCAATTCTGGCCGCGCAAGAGACGGCCTCTATCGCATGCCGTCAGAAGTCACGCTGTGATTCGAGATAGCGATCATAATATACCTAGGCCTTTCAAAGCCTAGGCTGCATCCTCGCCGACCAAGGTAAAATGGACGAGGCCCAGACGATGCACCGGCAGAACATTACCCTCTTCTCTGATCTTCTGGCAAAGACACGCCCTCATTATGGGCAACTCGTGGGGATCTCCATCCCGCTTCTCTTCGTCGCCTTTCTGAGTGTTTCACCAAACCATAAGCCGTCTGCCAGACCGTGGATGCGATATCTCGAACAATCAATATCTGAAAGAAGACTACAAGCTGCGGCTGAGGATACGGTTGCTTCATACTTCCTCAGACCGGTACAATGTGATATGGCCTCTGAGGTGGAAAGACTTGCGAAAGGATCGAACTTTGACCATGATACCTTTGAAGAAACTGTCTGAAGATCTCCCATAGCTAGTTAGTGCCATGGAGATGTATGCTCTTGCCCAGGCCATTGCTGGCGATCAAGAGGATCTCGAGCCCAAAAGTCATGATCCAAATTAGGCACTTGATGTTCATCGATCCCACATGAGATCAACGTCGACCGAACTCGAGGCACGATCAAGCTCCAGAAAGACTCGTGCCAGGTAAGGTTACAAACCTTGCACGAGGATCAATAGATCCACATCGACCTTCTTGCTGGCTAAAGAAGAGCTTAGGTACGTGAATCGGCACGGTCTTTCGTGAGGCTCTGGGTCGATTGCCACCGCAAGACGAGCTATCAGGATCTATAAAACATACTGATCGACATTCTGGAGCGACAGGGGGATTGAGCAGAGCCGTGGCAGCTCATCATAAATAACCTAAGCGGGGCTACGAGTCCCGAAATTCGAAGGGATGAAATACTGGACGGCAAGGGTGACGGAAGTCTTCATCAGCTGTGAGACGTATGCTGACCATAAACAAGGCGGCACATATCCTGGTCAAATATCAGGCACTGCTCTGCTCGGGAGAAAGAGCAAGAGGCGATCCAGAATACCTACACATGTCAGCTTGAATGATTCCTACGGTACGACCGGCGATGGCCAACTGAAATCCAACCCGTTGCTCGGCAATCCATCGCGAGCTAGAAGATATCTCCTTGACACGTGCGCAAGAACCTCCATTCCTACTAAGCCATTGCCACTGAGCCAGATGCAATATGACAGTCGGGCATTTACTAATGGAACGTTGAGACATATCAATCGGCCATGCCACTACCAGTGCGTACTAGAACGAGATCAGGAGCGTACGGCTCTGGTTATTTTGAGGCAGCTAAAACAGGCAAGTATGAACCAACAGTAACTTCAAAGAGGTACATTCTAACTACCAGCATCGCTACCAGACGCAAAGCCCTCTGTATCTCCTAACGATGACAGCCCTTTCCTTCATGTGCTCAGTATTAACTTCCAGTTCCCAGAAGGGAAGCAGTGGGGAAGATCCAACAAATGGAGGACTACGGGTAAGTAAGATAGTGAAGTTCGGCGGCTGATCTACTGATAATGTGTCAAATCAAATTGCTATTGCAGCGGGAATTCGGAAGAACCAGGTAGAAGGCATATGGAGAGGAGTCACGGAGCGAACAAAGAACCTCTATGACAAATGGTATCCCTATGGAGGCAAGCAAACTGCTTCTGTGACGACTGCAAATAAAATCATTTCTCATGCCATACAACCCGTAAACGCCTCAGCCGTGTGAATCCCGCTTTTTGTATTAAGAGCTGATCCAACTGACAAATTACACCAAATCCTGGATCCGCAGCACGCCGTCGCTCTTCTATCGCTTCTTGACGCTCGGGCGCGGCTTGCACTCATCGCCCTGGACGGGGTGCAGCATGACTTTATTGGGGTACTGCGGATTGTTACCCTGGTGTCCCTTGCTCCAGTCATAGCCGACGGCGTAGGCGAAGATGCTGCCCGTGCTGTTGAACGTGGTGGCAACGATGCTGCCGCCCACGGTCGGGTAGCCCTTGAGGCGGTGCTTAGCGTCCTTGTCCCAGAAGTGGAAGGTGCCGTCGCTGCCGGCAGTCGAGAAGGTGCCGTGCACGGGGTGGAAGGAGATGTCGTTCACGCTGTAGACGTTGGTGACGTTGCCCTGCGGGGGGTCACGGTGGCACTTGAAACTGAAGTTGGAGGTGGCGTCCTTCTCCTCGACGTATTGGATGGCGCAGCGGCCTTCGATGGAGCCCACCGCGAAACCCGAGGCATCGCTGAAGCAACTGACAACTCGAGTCTGCCACTTGAGCGGACTCTGGATGGTTTTGTAGAACTTGAGGGGATCCTGCAGGTTGACAACGTTGATGTAGCGGTCTGCGGTGCCGATGACGAGAAGGTTGTTGCGGACGTCCATCGAATAGATTCGCTCCTGCGCGGTGACGGTGCCGACGGGCGTGCTCTGTCGGAGATCCCAGTATTTGACCGTCTTATCCCAGCTGCCAGTGACCAGCATGGTGCTATTGGACTGTGGTGACTCGAAGAACTTGGCGCACTTGATGGGTTGGTCGTGGGCGGCTACTTGCTGCGCCTGGAGGTTGCCGCCGAGGTCGCAGAGCTTGGCCATTTTGTCGGCACCGGCGGATACGAGCTTCGTGCCATCCTATAGAGCTCATGTAAGTATATTGATGGGAAGTGGAAGAAGAGAAGAGGAAGAAAAGGCCAGAAGAAACCTACCTTGGAGAAGTCGACACTGAATACAGGGGCATCGTGGTCGTAGGCATGTTTGCCTTGACTTTGTCCAGAGTTGTCGATCTCGTACACGCGCACTTTCTTGTCCCAACTCGAGACGGCCAAGATCTCAGCGGTAGGAGAGAAGACGAGGTCAGTGACAGTGTCCTCAGGAGGCTGGTTGAGAGCGACGTCCTTGGACAGGTCGCCCTGGGTGTTGGTCGAGGACGCCGCGGGAGCAGCAGAGCCGAACAGCGACATCTCGGCAAACTTCTTCTAAGTATTTGTCGGAAAAGACGCTATCTTGGGCAAATTTACTCGGCGGAAACTCAGTTAGTTGTTGTAGGGATGTTGCTGAAATGGGAGGCTGTCTCGGTCGTAGGCCTATCCAACCCTCGTCGCGCCTGTTGCTACCTTTAATGCAGGTCAATCGCGTTGGGAGCTCTCAATTGACCAAAAATTAAGGTCGCGAGCAGTACCCGGATAAACGATAAGACTAGAACCGGGCTAGCTAGGCAGGTACTTATACTAGATAGGTGCATAACGTCCGCTGAATAAGACAATGGTCCATTCCTTACATATGTACTTATCTTACACGAATATGGTCTCTTTAATAAATGCACAAGACGTAAATGAATCTTAGTGTACGTGCTCATTTGTAAAGAATTACTCTTGTAGTACTCTAAGAGGCCCTTCGATATTTCATTCCTCTGCCCATTATCAATGCATTCCATCTATCTGCATAGGTAGCTGTGCAATTGGGCGTGCATGCAAATCTTTAGTGGGTTCCAAAGGCAGGCAGAGGCAGACCCACCTAAGCTTGAGTTCCATTGGGAAATTTCTGTATAAAAATTCAACCAAGCTCTCCCAGTGGCCTTTCCTGCCTCTTTCCTTCTCCCTCAAGCCACCCCTCGTCCGAAAAATCGCTATTGAAGCTATACACAGAGAGATCGTCCCGATCTCTCATTCAGAAGCAAGCTTTGGGAGAAAGTCCCCGGACACCTTTTCTTGTTTCTTTTTTCAAAGGACAACGAAGAGAAGAGCGGAAACGCGCCGCCATAAAAGCACAGCGGCTTACCGTACCTCTCGCCTTTCTTCCCTTCCTTTTCTCTGCCCCGGATTGTTATCCCAAAATCATTTGTTTCCGTCGCACAATGTCGCATCTCTTGGCTACGGCGGGTTGAGCCCCAATGGACGAAGATATGAGTCCGCCTCTTCTCGTGTCGGACTGAGGGTATGTGGCGATCGTGTGGCGGCGCGGATGGTGACTTTCTGACCGCTTGGAGTCGGGAGGGAGGTGCTACAAGGCTAAGTTGGGAACCATCTAGTCGAGATCCAAAAGTTATGCGATTACCTCCGGTCTTCGATCTCGTGTTGAAGCAGGTGGCAACTCGACGGGGCTTATTCTTGGTGCGAGGGGGGCTTCAAATCATGTTCTTGATTTCTGTCGAGGACTGAGGATGCTGAGGAACGCTTCAGATCTGGCATGTTTTACACTCTGGGCTTCGTGGGAAGCTCCCCCCTTTCATCACTCTGATCTGATGCATTTCAATGCTCTTCATCACTCAACCAGTGGATTCCGGGGGTTTTACGTTCAGGTGATGAGAACCATTTATAGAGTCAAGCACTGAGACACAACGTGTCGACGACGACCAACAAATGCGTTATGGTATCTGATGAACATTCATCCTTTTGGTTGAACAATATACAGGCACATCTGGCAAGTGTCAGATTGTCCTATCCCGATCCCCTAGTTAGTTGAGATCTTAGTTTTTCAGGAATAATACAAAACATGCAATGTATATACATCGAGTCCGTTCTCCACCGTACCCGCGAGACCAGAAAAGACCATACGGCAAAGACATACAGGAAACGATCATGTATAGATTGACTTGAATTCTGTGTACTGAGCAACCGTATATAAAGCTAGATGCATGCTCTCCATCGTATATACAATGGTCTTCGTAATATAGTAGCCACCCTGATCTGGCTCATCGAACGCCGTAATCCCCTCGAACCAAGAGTAAATCGCTGCCCACCAGAAGACACATACCTCCCGTCCGATCCCATCCGATCCCATCCTGATAGCACAGGGTATTTATCCTTCTTACATCAACCCCCCCAAGACAACCTTACTGACGTTACCGACCTCTTGCTTTAGCCCAACTCGACTTGAATCCTCAAACTCCTTGATCACGCCCTGGATGATGATCTTGCGCACCCTAGCGTCGGCCTTGGTGAACAGTTCGGCGATGGGCGGCGTGCACTCCCGGGCGCTGGGTATCAAGCTCATGAGCCGCGTGTAGCAGTCAATGAGCACGTCGCAAAGGGTAGCAAATGTCTCGAAGAAGTCCGGGTCGAACGGCAGGCTGGGCGTGAGCAGGTGCGTGTACTCCTCGCCGGGGAGCAGGTCGTTGCCCTCGCCGCCCAGCCCGAACGAGATGACCGACGTGGGCGTCTGGTTGACGAGGCTGTTGCTGCCCCCCATGGCGCCCGAGGCGCCACCGCCGCCTCCTCCCGCGTCGCCGCCTTCGGGGATGCACCCCAGGTCGCCGGCGCCCGATTGCCTTCGCCCCTTCCCGCCGGGGCCGCGGCGGAACATCTGGGGGAGGCGCGCGCGCGAGAGCGAGGAGGCGTTGATGCCGTTCTCGGTGTGGATCTGCTGGAAGGATTCGAACTCGGTGAGGAGGGTGTTGAGGGACCGGAGGAACTCGAGCGGCGTGGACGAGTTGAGATCGATCACGGTAGGCAAGGAGAGTCCGAGGAGGAGGTAATTTGTTGCGCGACGGGCCAATTTCCGCGAGTCAAAGTAGGGCATGCGAGCCAAGTCGGGCTTGTCGAAAAGCAATGTGTTGAACCAGTAAACGCGGCCTTCGTGACTATAAGGGAAACAGTTAGCGAGAAAGAAAGCTCCCTTGTGCCACATGCATGCAAGCAGTAGAGTTTACGTACGCCTTGCGTAAATAGTCTAATGTTGATATCCTCTTATTCGCAATCTCTTGGATGTGCTGATATATAATGGAGCTTTCATTCTGCGGCCCCAATCCGCCCCTGGGCGCTCACGGAGCCTCCCCTTTCCATTGGCGGCGGCGGCGACGTTACGGCGTTATTGTATCCATTCGAGGTGGGTGCAGTGCGACTCAGCATCTTACTGAACGAGTCGACGGAGGCAGGCGATGGTGCGGCGGTATTTTCGTACTCCTTGGAGAACTTGGCAGCATTGGCGAGGGCGTGCTCGGGAAGGGCAGGCGGTGCAGTGTCATCAGCTATGTTCTGCCCCCCTGCGGTCCCATTCGATACGCTGCCACGGCGCTTCCCTGAGAATGAAGCCCGGCGCACGAGACCCGTGAACGAAGGTTTGCGGTCGCGCTCTTTGCTGAGGAAGCGGGGCCTCTCTTTCGCGGGCTGTGCGGGTTCTTCGCGCTCACAGTGGCTCGTGCTGGGTCTGGATCGTGGGCCGGAGTGGTTGGCGCTCAGGCTGTTGCTGCTGCTGTTGTTGTTGCGACGACTAGTAGCTCCAGAAATGCTGGCGGATCTCGAAAAAGGAGCCGCTGATACATTTTGGTCCTGCATGCTGGGCTCTGGGCAATGGGCTGGGCTGGGCTCGAGCTGTTAGCGCACTAAAAACCCGTCCCTCCTTCTCCTGCCTCCTGCAGCAGCGTCTGACACCACCTGGATTGAGCCGGACCCTTCAATCGATTGGATGTGGGGGCGGATAACAAAGACAGATGCCCGATCGACGAGTTACAGAGAGAATATCCGTGTATCGTTTGGGACGGGTGTGTTAGAGGATTATAATTAACCAGGAATTCCGCGGCACAAAAGAGCCAGAATGAGAAGTAAAGTAAAAAAGTCACTCAGCCTACTGGTGGAAATATGTAGTAATATACAGGTAGGGAGAAGTCGACGGTTATCAAAAATGAAATACGATAATAAGTAAAAGGCAGCAGCCGATGTCCTCTCGTGGTCTAGAAGCTCGACGGAAGACACACCCAGACCGAGCCCGCGACATGGACTAGTCAGCCATGACCATTGGTCCGGATTAGCAGTTTGGAGGCTGAATCTGTCTCTGCCCAAGGCAAGACACACAGGAAGGGGACGACTGATATGGCAAAGCGAGGGGGCTAAATCCAGTCGGGTTGGATGCGATTGGGTTTCCCTTATGTAGGGTGTACTGCCGCGTCGGCAGTATTCAGTTTCGAACTGTCAAAGGTGATCTTGCAAGGGTTGCTGGCGCCCATCTTCACTATAGCGGGCTGCATTATTGCGGTCAAAGTGCCGTGGCCCAGTATTCATACCACCTTGTCGTTGCATTAGGACTATCACGTTGACCCTTGTTGGCTGATATTTGATTTGTTTGATTTGCTAGACTCAATCCAGGACCCTGAAACAAGAATCTTTCCCCAAATTGACGTCGAAATCGTTGCCGAGATCACGACTGTGGATGTTTGATATTCCTCGTGACATGAATCTTTGCTGGCCAGCTCAGTAGCTCGCAGGTAGGTTGCAGCCTGTCATTGTTCTGGTGGCTGAAACCGGGCACTGGTGGCGGGCAAGGTATGTGATACTAGAAAAACGAACAAAAGCTTCAACGAGGCCAGAACATCAAGATTGGTAGCGGCGAGGACAGCAGTCGAGGCATCTTGGTGACTTTTCAGGTTTGCTACCGATATTTAGTCTGGTTGTAGACAATAGAAAGAATCATGCCAGCTTCTCTCGGGTTGCGAAGAAATCCACGTAATGACACGACACTGCTGGATGTGATTAATACGGTTGCGTTGCAGCCAGGAACTGCCACATGCCAATTAAATGTAAGCTAGGCGTGCCAAATTGCGCCCCTTGTCACCCCTCGTGCTGTGCGTGTTTTTAGTTGACAGGCGAATTGGCCTATCAAAAATACCCCGCCTTCACTTTTACTGCAGTCTAGGGCGGGATGTACTTATTGGCGTAGGGAACGCGCTACGCGATAAGATAGAAGCCCAAACAGCTCTCTAGACACGTGCAGTCAAACAAGCTGGTACCTATCAATGAATTGGTCTTAACAATACCGGTCTCAAGTTCCCCCATCTTCTGTTCTAAGCTTTCTCGATGTCGCGGTGATGCCCAGGTAAGCAGCCCGGGAAACCCACACTCTAGATTGCCTACTCTGACAGTAAATTGCATAGGGAAATTATTACCATTCAGGCCGGCCAGTGCGGCAACAGCAGTTAGTCTCTACATCCTATACCCCCACCATATCCTCATGTCAAGACGGCGTCAAGAGCAGTATGGGGAAAACGGAACATCTAGTAGACTGACATCTTTTGACAGTCGGTAGTCAATTCTGGCAGCAGTTGTGCCAGGAGCACGGAATCAACCAAGATGGCAACCTAGAGGACTTTGCGACCGAGGGCGGTGACCGCAAAGATGTGTTTTATTACCAGAGCGACGATACCCGATACATACCGCGCGCAGTCCTCATCGATCTCGAACCCCGTGTCATCAACAGTATACAGACCGGCCCATACAAGAACATCTACAACCCAGAGAACTTCTTCGTTGGAAAGAACGGCATAGGAGCCGGCAACAACTGGGGGGATGGATACCAGACGGGCGAGTTGGTGCATGAGGAAATCATGGAGATGATCGATCGCGAAGCAGACGGCAGCGATTCCTTGGAGGGATTCATGCTGCTTCACTCGATAGCAGGTGGCACGGGATCTGGCTTGGGCTCTTTTCTACTCGAGCGAATGAACGACAGATTCCCCAAGAAGATCATCCAGACGTACTCGGTTTTCCCGGATACTACTGCCACGGGCGATAACGTTGTGGTTCACCCGTACAACAGTATTCTTGCGATGCGCCGACTGACGCAGAATGCAGACTCCGTGGTAGTACTTGACAATGGTGCTCTATCAAGCATTGCCGCCGATCGCCTGCACGTACAAGAGCCGTCATTCCAGCAGACGAACCAACTAGTTTCGACAGTTATGTCCGCCAGCACTACGACCTTACGATACCCGGGCTACATGCACAACGACTTGGTCAGCATTCTCGCCTCGCTGATTCCCACGCCACGCTGCCATTTCTTGATGACAGCATATACCCCTTTCACGGGCGACCAAGTCGAGCAAGCCAAGACGGTGCGGAAAACTACAGTTCTTGATGTTATGCGGAGGTTGTTGCAGCCCAAGAATCGCATGGTCTCCACACAGCCTGGCAAGAAAAGCTGCTACATCTCCATCCTCAACGTTATTCAGGGCGAGGTTGATCCGACAGATGTTCACAAGAGTCTACTCCGTATTCGCGAGCGAAGATTGGCGACCTTCATTCCGTGGGGCCCTGCCAGTATTCAAGTCGCATTGACGAAACGTAGCCCTTACGTGCCCATGAGCCACCGGGTCAGTGGTCTCATGCTGGCAAACCACACAAGCATCGCGACGGTAAGTATTGTCTCGGGAACGCATCCAGAGCACACACGAACTAATTATGGCACAGCTTTTCAAACGAATAGTCCGATCGTACGACTTCATGCGAAAACGCAACGCCTTCATCGAGGCTTACAAGAAGACGTCGCCTTTCTCTGATAACCTCGACGAGTTCGACGAGTCCCGGCAAGTTGTTACGGACTTGATTGCCGAGTATGAGGCGGCAGAGGACGCAAACTATCTGAATCCGGATGAGGGAGCTCAAGCTACCAGTGCCGAGACAGATAAAAGATTCGGCTGAACTGATCAATTGGAAATGAATGAAGTTATGGCGTTGGTGGTGTTAGATTCACGATATCAATAAAACTGTCTGAGCATTATAGTAGCGTAGAACAAGTTGCATGTATTCATTCCTTCCAGAAGCATCTGTGAGATATTATGAGTTAGTTGCAGCTCAGCCGTGAGAAACCTGAAAACCTGCCGTTGCATCGCCGTCGATCCCATAGAGTTACCTGGTTGTTGATGTAAATCGGGCAAAGATCGCGCATCTGTTTGCCCCTCATGTTGGCAATAAAATCGAGATCGGCCCCAATAGCCTACGGGTTGCCAACCCGTATTACGTCTTCAGTGGGTTTCCAGCCGCCCTTTTACTCAGGCTGACACAGTCAAGGCTGGCAATTGGGAATTGTATTGGCAAATTGGGTACTTGGATGCGGTTTTTGCTGAATAGTCCCGCGTTACTGCCAGAAACCCCGCCATCGCGCTCAAGTGTGAAGTGAGGCTCTCCACAGGCTTGACGTCAGTCTTAGTGACGTCAACATGTACAAACAGCGGAGGTAAGCTTCCGGATGCGTAGAGCCGCAACGCAACTCAACAACTATCTCTACATACATAAGGACTGACCGAAGCCTACTTCTTTTCTATTGTCATTCCACTTCATCAAACAAGCAACTCATCACACGACCAAAACAACTCCAGGAAGAAAATATCCTCCAACATCATCTCATCAATCCAGACATCAACACAAACCCAAACAGTAAGTTCCTACCTATTTTCCCCTCGCGCAGTATCGGACTACACTATTTGGGTACCTGCCTTCTTTGAGATGGTCGATTCGCATGGAAGGGCAATCGTGAAAAGGCAGAATGTGCGTTGGGAACACCATGGTTACGCCTAGCCCACGAATGTTTGCTTCACGATGTTCTCTCCACGTGAGCCTTACGTCACTGTCAACCTTCGTCAAGCTCGCCCCGCTACACCCCACCATAGTAGAGAATTGTCTTCCTTCAGTAACTTCAGTCACTAACTCTGCCTACCAGCCCATCACAATGACTCAGTCCAAGGCCGACAAGATCGAGGAGGTCAAGTCCAACCTGCCTCTCCCCGAGGAGCCCCCCGTCCCGTCAGACTTCAACTCGGCCGATGCCTCCGCCACCAGCGTCGGCTCCGGCCGCGTCTCCGACGACGTCTCGACCGGCGACGGCGCCTCCTCTGGCCTGCGCGAGCCCGCCTCCACCAAGGACGCCGACCTGAGCAATGTCGGCCGCGAGGGCAAGGACAACCTGTCCGGTCCCCCCAAGGACGCTGCTGCGAAATAAAGAGTTCTCTTACTCAACAACAAGAAGCGATGGCGTTTTATTTCATCAAAGCAAACGAACAATCAACCAGGCGCGGGGCGGACAGGGGACGGGATACTACATCACTGGCGTTATGAGACATGGCATGACGACGATTTGACATGCAACGGAATTGCATTGTACAGGGCACCTCGACCGATAATACATCTCGAGACTACCTACATACATCATTAGTCGGATCAATAGAATATCTGACAACACCCGTTGTTCGATGCTACTCCATAAATCTGTACTTGTGACAAATATTAAATGACATGATTGATTGATGGTTTTGTTTCCAACGGGATCGATATAATTTCCGTAATACATGACTGCTGTCTGGTGTCAAATATTGTAGACTTCAATAACTTGTGAGATTTCGGAGTAGAGCACTCAGCTCCATAGGTGGATGGCAGTAGCTTCACTAGATCTAACAGCGCATACCTCGATAGATATTCAGGTATTCATCCGATAGCGCCGGAAATAGCCCTCCGAAATTCAAATTATGGATGACAGTATTCAAGGTATTAAGATGGTCATTCCCGGAACCACGTGTTTTACTGCAATAGCCACCCACGTAATGCCAAGAAATACGCGTATTCGCCTGTCCGAGCGGGAACGAAACCGTTGCAATTGAGTCACGCGTTATCAGACAGAAACCAAGAGCGTCCAACTAGGTAGTGAAATGTCGGATACGCAGGGTGATACAGGTGGCGATACCCCCGAAGAGGGATGCCCTCCTCACTCGCAATTGTGACCCGAGCGAGAACCTAACTTTATTTCCTGACAAGCGGGTCTTCACTTATGTATCCCTGGACGTAGTTATAAGCATAACATGATCGTGTTGAGGGGGGCAGTGAGCCACAATCGTGGTGGTATTGCCGGCACAGACAGCTTCGCCATACATCTTGAAACGGGGGCGCACAGAGGAAGAGAAAACGAAATGGGCTCTTTTGTGTAAGACCGAGTGTATGTAGTCCGTTAAATAAGGCGAGTATTATGTTTAAGTGCAGTTATAGTTATGTTCCACTGCCTCTTAACTCTCATATTATCACAAACCCGTAGACAACACCATCTGAGTTGACCTGTCTCTAATAAGAACAGCAAAAAGGGAACCCACATCGCCTACCTCACTTGACAGCCATGGAGAACTCGAGATGGCCAGGGACAAGGAACTGGAGAGTCCAGCAACGTGCATGGAGCTTTCGTAAAGACGTTGGTCAAAGCGAACCAGCCAGCGGCCAGCATGACCCTACCGATCGCCATGGTGAACGAGGTTCGATCATATCCCCCTCGAGACTCGAGCAGTACCGGCGCCGGAACGGCTACACCTCGACGCACATATCGCTGCGGGAGCGGCTGTCGCACTTCACCTGGTCGTGGTTCGAGTGCACCATGTCAACGGGGGCCCTCGCCGCCCTGCTCGGGACCCAGGAGGAGGACCAGCCCTTCTACGACAACGCCGACCGCCACCTCGTCCTGAAGCGCCTCGGCCTGGGGTTCTACGTCCTGGAGTTGCTGCTGTTCGGCCTGTTCTGCGTGCTCATTGCGGCTCGGTTCATCATCCGACCCTCCGCGTTGAAGGCTTCGCTACACCATCCACAAGAGGTAAGAGAAAAAGAAGAGAGATAGAGGAATACACATATATCTTGATGAAATAACCATGTTTATCTTATATAGAAGATAAGAGGATGGAGGGGGTTGATGAGACCTACTCTCGTGTTTTCATCACCCCCATTTCGTTAGAGCCAGCGCAATGCGAAGATCCCAAGCTAACCTACGTCCTTTTCCACCATAGTCCTTCTTATTCGGGACCTTCTGGGTCTCCCTCGCGCTGATACTCTACGGAACGCAGCAATACGCCGTCCCCCTGATCGGCGAGCGCACTGGCGGCGGCGCCTCGCCGCGCTGGCTGCACCGGCTGATCGAGGCGCTGTTCTGGCTCTACGCGGCCAGCGTGCTGCAGCTCGTCATCTTCCAGTACCACGTCATCTTCGACGAGGCGCGGCTGCCGTCGGCGCAGCAGGCGATGCCGACCTGGATCCTGCCGGCCTACCCGTTCATCGTCATGGGCCCGCTCGCCGCCGTCATCCTCAAGGACCACGGCCAGCAGGAGGTCGGCGACTACAGCGCCCTGCACATGCTGATCGGCGGCATCGTCTTCGCCGGCCTGGGCTGGTGCCTCGCCTTCATCATGTACACCGTCTACTTCACCCGCCTCATCAACGCGCCGCTGCCCAAGCCGAGCAAGAGGCCGGACATGTTCGTGGCCGTTGGTCCTGCTGGTAACGTAGTCCCATTTCATCACGCTCTATTATTGCCCCGTTCTGTTGTTATCCCTTCCCGGGATGAATGCTTAAAATAGTACTGACTCACCTTTCTTTCGTTCCTTAAAGGCTACACCGCGACCACTCTAGCCAGCCTCGGCATACAGGCCCCCAAAATCATCCCGCCGACGTTCCTGGGCATCACGTCGGGCGTGCCGACGGGGGACCTGTGGAAGGCCATGTCGATCCCAGCGGCCATGTTCGTGTGGCTGCTGGGCTTCTGGTTCATGGCGCAGGCGGCCGTGTCGTGCCTGCGGGGCGCGCGCCGCATGCGCTTCACGCTCAGCTGGTGGGCCTTCATCTTCCCCAACGCCGGGCTGACCATCGGCATGGCCCAGATCGGCTCCGCCGTCGGCTCGACCGTCATCCGGGACGTCATGGTGCCCGCCGCCTCGGGCATCCTGGTGGGCGTGTGGGTGTTCGTCGCCGTCATGAACGTGCGCGGCGTGTGGCGGCGCGATGTGCTCTGGCCCGGCAGGGACGAGGACCTGGAGGACCTTGTGGACGAGGAGGAGGAGAAGAAGGCGGGGCACGACGACTGAACGGTTTACAGAGATAGGTAGGTTAAACTCTTAGAGCAATGTTCAAGCCTCGACATTTTATAAATATGTAGTTAGCTACTTGTTTTATCATTAGCAAACACTCGTTCCGATTTCCGATACTTAGTGCTCTGTGGCTCAATATCACTTCAATCTTCGAGTGTGGTACAGCAGAAGTGTGTTGACGTCATGACTTATTGATTTGTAAGGGTTTCGTCAAGCCTCCGGATTCTAGTATGGATGTTATTAGATATACACATTGCCATATTTTACGCAGCTCCTCGTAATACTGTAAGCAATCGATTTAACTCTCTCAGCGTTGATTCAACATGACGGGCCCTACTCAATCGGCCATAATCTGGCCTGAGCACTTCCTCCCCGGAACCACCGACAACTTCGTCTCCAACGAGGTCATCGTCAAAGGATTGACCGCGCGGCAGATGTGGGACCTTGTCGCGAACATCAGCAAGTGGGAGAGCTACTACAAGAACGTCTCCCAAATCATGGAGCCCAAGTTCGGCCCGGTCCTCAAGAAGGGCGATGTCTTCAAGTTCAGCACGTTCGGGTTCCCCGTCCTCACGTGCCCCGTCGAGGAGTCCGTGCCGCCGCCGCCTCCAAGAACGGCAGCAACCGAAAAAATAGAGCAGCATCCATGCCGGATCGCCTGGTCGGCGAAGCTGGATGCTCCCAACCCCGAGGAGAGCGTCGAGGTCTACCACGCGTGGCTCATTGAGGATCTCGAGGGTGGGCGCGTGAGGATCTTGACCCAGGAGAGCCAGATCGGAAAACCTGCTGCTCAGTTGGCAGAGGTGAAGCCAAATAAGATGTTGTTGGGTCACCAGGACTGGCTGGACGGGCTAGTTGCGGCGGCGAGAGGCCGGAAGCTTGGGCAAACCAATTTAGATGCGACCCAAGGATGAGAGATGCTTCTGATTGCGTGGAAACTATACCCGTTCGGTCAATTGACAGGTCCAATATTGATGATGTTAACTTCTGGTCACTTCTATTTCTTGAAGTTCAATCTCTCCTTGCTGCTTCAAGCGACATGCGTATGAAATCAGACATGAGTATGTCTGCGACACGGCCTTCGCTCAGAGCAGAAAAACTCTACCGAGGCCCTCAAGATGTCTTGTCGCGCCATGAAGACGCAAGAGGGCATTTCCCAACCCCGGGACGCCAATAGAATGAATGCCTTCACGATTTACAAATCTGAAAGACAAATGTTCCAGTAGCAGTCAGCACAGTCTGACTCCTAAGGCGGGGGTTATGCCGGTGTAACCCAACAGTTACCGGGCCGATAAAACCGTCCCCGCAGCATGGCTTGATCAAGTAGGGACATCGACGAGACACTCGACTGACAGAACAGCCAGCCTTCACCCAGTCCTACGGTCACAAAATCAAGTTATCACATTTGTAGCGTTTATTCGAATTGTCCATTTACATTTGAGTACCTTCCATATTATGCTATTCGAGTGTTATGAGAGCGAATCGGCTTTGGTGCTTAGATCCATCTGGTTAGTCCGGAGTCTTGCCCAAGGCACTTCTGGACTGATGCATCCGTTTTTCCCAACGAAGAGACCCAGAAGTGCCGTATATCGGATCTAAAGATGAAGAACTTGACATGACCGAAGTATGGGCCACTGATCCGAATCCCGGGAACGGCTTGTCTACATGTATATAGGTAAGTATGCAGGCAGCCAGGCGGTAAGCGGAACTGATGTTCTGGCGTAACTGCCAAGCCTACGCCCCAACGGTAGCCAATTGCGCCATTCCTTTTTATTGCTATCTCCTCAATATTTGCTCAATGGTGACCGGAATAGGAAGGTCTCTTGTTTACTTCCCTGCCGCAACTTCATGACTCGGATTGCGATAGGCAGGTCAGACCACCCTCAATGGATAATCACCCAGGCGATGTGCTTTTCCGAGTCCCACGCCGCATGGTACCCCGCGCGATGCTTACGAGCGGGAACTTCAAAGACGTAATGCCTCCGTCCCGCGGTGAGCCGCTTCGCTGGGTCGTATAACCAAGAAGGAAGGATGCGTTGATAGGTTAGACAAGCAGGTGCATACACCAGCGCGCATATATAAAGTGTTCGCCTTGCGTCACCTGAAAATTCCGTCTCTTGGGCTCGTTCTGTGTAGCTCGACCAAGAGTAACCTTACTCCCACTCCAGTCAATTGTCATCCAAGACAAGGACTCAAGAAGCAACACCATCATGGGACGCGGCTTGGTGTCGTGCGCGCTAGCGCTCTATGCTGGCTTGTCCAGTGTCACCGCGCTGACCCCAGAGGGCATGATCTCCGCCAACCGCTACGGTGATGCTATTCCCAATCCCACTGGCGTATGTCTTGATCCTGCGTAACTATGTTTTCTTCCTTGTTCAAGCGTGACTAACGTTCTTCTAGGATTTCGCTCTCTTCACGGTCTCCAAATACTCTTTTGAGACGCACAATTCCTCTTCCAAGTGGGCCAAGCTGGATTTGAAGACTGGGGACATTAGCGACTGGGAAGGAGACGAGTCCATCTCGGAGTTCCTCTTCATTGGCCCTTCGCCTTCGTCCATTCTGTACGTCAATGGCACGAACGCGGAAGAGGACGGCGGTGTCAGCCTCTATTTCGGCGACGCCTTGGCAATCGGTGATGCCAAGCTCGTGGCATCGATCCCAGCTCCGCTTTCTGGTCTCAAGGCGGCATTGACCTCATCCGGCGACATCAACTTCCTTCTCTCGGGCCTGGCTTATCCCAACGGAACTGCTTACAACGAGAACTTTGCTACCAAGCCAGCAAGTGCAGGCCGCATTTACACCTCGATTTATCCCCGACTCTGGGTGAGTGTTGGATCGTTCCAGATGACTTCTTCAAACAAAGCTAACCCTTTCTCTAGGACCACTGGCTCACAGCGCAAAAGTATGCCGTTTTTGGTGGAACTCTGAAGACTGCGACTCCCGGCAATGGAACTTATGGTACTGGAAGCAGCTTCTCATTCGATGGCAAACTAACAAATTATGTCACCGGCATCTGCAATGTTACATGTGCTGAGAGCCCAATCGATACCGAAGGCGATGCAAGCGACTACGATTTGGCACCAGATGGAAGTAAGCTCATTTTTAGGTCCAAGGATATTGACCTTCCTCTGTCCAACTACACGAGCACTCCGCTTTACCTCGTTCCTTTTACAGGAACATCAGAGGATGCTGTACTTCTCAATCCCAGCGGAGCCCCTCCATACACTGATGCTGAAGGTTACTCGACGGGCCCTAAGTTCTCACCCAAGGGCGACAAGATCGCCTACTTCCAGCAAAATGGCATCAACTACGAATCCGACCGCAGAATTCTGTACATCGCCAACCCTGACGCCAAGAACGCCCAGATAACTAAGCTCGCCGGCAAGTGGGACCGTTCCCCTGCCTCGCTCGAATGGGCCGAGGATGGCCAGACCGTATTCGTCCAAGCTTCCGATCTTGGCCGCGATCGTATCTTCTCCATCCCGATGACAGCTGATAACGACTTTGTACCGAAGAACATCACGGATGAGGGCACGCCGTCTGGGTTCCATGTTATCCCGGACGGCCTGATCGTCTCGGACTCCAAGATCTGGTCCAGCCGCGACATCTACACCATTTCCGCTGCGGGTGAGCCCCTCAAGACCTACTTCCAGTCCAACAAGGTAGATCCCGAGCTCGCTGGTCTTGGCCCCGAAGACGTTTCCGAGTTCTACTACGCGACCAACAGCTCCGAGATCAAGCAACAGGCGTGGATCGTATACCCAGAGGGCTTCGACAATACCAAGAAGTACCCTCTCGCATTCCTCGTCCACGGAGGTCCCCAAGGAAGTTGGGCAAGCTCGTGGTCGCTTAGATGGAACCTCAAGACCTGGGCCGACCAAGGCTACGTCGTCGTTGCGCCGAACCCGACAGCATCGACCGGTTGGGGCCAGAATCTGACGGACGCAATCGCTGGGAAATGGGGCTCCTACCCCTACTGGGATCTGGTTCACGCCTGGAAGTATGTCAACGAGACCCTTGACTACGTCGACACAACTCGGGGTATTGAAGCCGGTGCCTCCTTTGGTGGATACATGACAAACTGGTAAGAACCCTTTATATTACCCCATCGCAACCATTTACCCGTACACCCTCTTCTTCTAGTACAATAATTACGTGACTGACACCTTAATAGGATCGCCGGACAAGAAATGGGTCAATGGTTCAAGTCCCTCGTAACCCACGATGGCGTGACGCAGACCCTAGGAGCCTACAATAGTGATGAGCTCTGGTTCATGAATCACGACTACCTCGGGCCCTACAACGCCAGCGGCATGGTGCCCGGCTCGCCCTACTACGACTGGAACCCGCTGCTGTACTCTGACCAGTGGTCGACACCCCACTTCGTCGTGCACAACGAGCTCGACTACCGCCTGCCCATCAGCGAGGGCATCCTGCTCTTCAACATGCTCCAGACCAAGGGCATCCCGAGCAAGTTCCTCAGCTTCCCCGACGAGGACCACCTGACGCTCAAGCCCGAGAACAGCCTGGTCTGGCACACGGAGATCTTCAAGTGGATCAACTTCTACAGTGGCATTAGCAATGCGACGAGCCCTTTCTAAAAAGCACTATGGATCTCAGGACGTTGGAGTCATTATCATGACTACAATGTTGGCGGACACAAAGCATTCCTACAAACCTTGAAATGCCATAATGTTAGTACAGTAATATAATTAATTATCTAATGAAACCTGGATATCTTCCAACTGTTTGATGGCAAGATGTTTTATTTGCAGATAAGATGAGCATACTCGCGCCATTACGCTGGAGCGTGTCATCCGTGGGATGTCGTGTATCTTGGCTGGAAGATCATTGTTTATAACGAGACTTTACGACAAACGAGAGCTTCAGTGGCGTGACTTGTGGAACCACTGAAGTTAATGTAGGGACGGATATCTCTTGTCTATGAATGTCTATCTTAGCAAGCAGGAGGGTGATATCCATGCTGCTGTATGTGTCAGAGGACATGTCATTCGTAGATGAGCATTCAGGGGTCGGGCATGCTGTCGAAGGCAGATATCAAGGTACTGGTCTTGGAAACATTAGAATACGAGCTACACAGCTAGAACCTAGTGGTTCGAAGCGTCACAACCTTGAAGATCCCGGGCATGTCTGTAGTAGATTACATATCACTAAATGTGAGGTGTAGGTGAGTTGAGGTGAAGCACACGTGAGTTGGGTTATAAGCAAAGTACGTGAGTACCTGCACATGTCCCGGGCATATTCCCAAGCACACATTATTAATGAGCCAATAGAAAAACCCACACAGAATGTGCCCTGCAGGAGGCAGCTGTATTAATGGGCCAATCAGAAAACCAGGAATCGGGTGGGTACCCTCGATACTCCTAAATAAGGTGCGGCTCTGCTCTGCGTTAGGGGACCCCAACTGCTTTGGACCAATCAGAAAATTCCCCACACTGCATTCTGATCTTGCATAGTGCCCTGACATCGACAGGTGTGTCGTCGCACCCTACTCAGGCACTCAAGTTACTGATTGCGGAACCCAGTCTGCCCAAGCTGGAGGGTACAAATTCGTGCCTTTCCTCCTCCCAAGTTCGCATCTTTTCCTTCCGTTCTCCATCAAGCCAAACATCTTCAGTCAAGACTTGGATCTTCAGTCAGGACTTGGACCTCCAACACACACCAAGCTTCCTCTTCCACAAGCTTCGACATCATCCTTCTTCCTCATCAATGGATCTTCATCAAACATCTTCATCAAGCAACTTCACCAAGCATCTTCAACACATCATTGCTTCCACCTTCCACTTTCTCACCTTGAACAAAACATCTTCAGCGCTGGTACACCTTACCACACATACCACCTGCAAACACCAACCTTGCATTGGTACATGACTAGACCACCTCAACGCCATCGACACACACCTTCAAGAAAAAGCCTCCCGAAGCAATCATCAAGATGTCTTTTGGCACAAGTTGACTCTACCATACATAGTAAGTTCTACTCGACGCTTCTCAACATGGATCGTAAGCCATGCAGATACCTAACCATCCTCCTCTCACAGCTCTCACACATAACCATCCTCCATCTCCTTCTACTACATCATCTTCAGCACATCAGTCCTTGCACCAGTTCCTCGCCCTCGTATACCCAGTACGGTCTCTCCCATCCAATCACGTCAGTACCTTGGCAAGCTTTGCAAAACCAGAACTCCAGCGTCACCTCGTGGCTGCATAATGGCTCTTCTGCGCATTGCGACTTCACTCTGATCTCATAAGTCGAGCGTACTTCGGTGCAGCATTTCGCAGAGTTTCAGATGATTTAATGTCCAAATGGAAAACGTCTTTAGCATGGTTGGGATCAGGAACATGGGATAAATGAGACAGAGATCTACTGCCCTGCCTGGTCATGGTCACTACTATTTTTGAAATGTAGAATCGGAGTCTTGGACAAGTCACTAAACAAGCAATCGAGTCAGCTTCTCATCAAGGATTATGGTGGCGATGCTTCACCCGCCTTCAAGGTAAGATACAACTATCCAATTCAGCTCATCTCTAATCTCCGGACTAACACTCGAGATAAAACGACTAGACTACCTTTCAGCAACCTTCGGGGCCCGACTGATACCCATAAGAAAACCACCGAGTTCGAGGAACTAGATAAGACAAATATACAAGGCGGAGCATTATGGCGATAGTGGAGGACACGGAACATGAGGCATGTGATATGAAATATGGGATTATAAGACCGCCATTAAGAGACATCTTAAGCTTTAGACCAGTTAACCGTGCTCGAAGAAGGAGGACCCACGTTAGCTTTAAGGATGGGAATGCTGAGAGGCGAGAGAGTGGCGAACTAGGTGCCGTGGACAACTTGACGGCAAGATTGACAACAGTCGCGCTTGAAGATAGTCAGCTGAAAATTGCGACCGCATAAGTTCCTGGCCATAGTTCAGGGGAGTCTGATAACTGTCCAGTATCCATAAGTCACACAGAAAGTGGTATTTTCAATATTTCCATCTACTCATTATCATAAAGACGTTTCCTATGGATTGTGCGAGGTTGAACAGCGTACAGCCTAATCTCCGTACCCAAGGCCCCCTAACCGTGCGCCCGTTCACGCTGTCGGTCTCCTAAAATCTCTCTATCATATTGGCATGCTAACCATTCCGTCCAGCAGTAATCCGACGAGATCTACCAGGTAAGCAGAGCCATCCCATGGACTTCAAAAATTAACGACTTGCTAACCATCTTGTCAGTGCGACCTTCGCCGTCTTGCGGTAAGTCAACTCTGCCCATGCTGTTATCTCGGCCAACTGACAGTTGATGGGCCACCTCGTCCAGAAGGAGGAGGCCGCCGCCGCCAACAAAGCTCTTGCCGTTAGTACCATCCTCGTCTCGTGATGCTTGCACACTCAATGCTGATATTTACATATGCCAAGACTGGAGAAAGAGAAAGGGATCGTGGCCGAGACGAAGACTGATGAACTGAGTGCTAACCTAGAAGCAGGCACGGGGGATAAGAATAGCAGTTTTGTGGGAATGATACCGCTAGATCGGTTCAGTAGTAAATAATGTACGTATGGATTTATATTCTTTTATTCCTTATATAATACATATGTAGCACCGTTATGTCGTATGTCTGGTCCATTTCCTTTAAGGCCCCCTGCCTCTCCCTCTCCCTATCCCTCTCCCTCTCCCTATCCCTCTCCCTCTCATTCCATATCCCACTCCCTTTTTCAGAACCCGCATTCTCCTCTCCTCCTTCTCTGAGTCTCTTGGCCAAGCACGCCTGCTCCTTATCCAGGACCTCGCGCGGCGTTACGCCTGCGTTGTTAACCCGATCGCGCAGTTCCGGATCACCGCTAGCCGCCTCGAACAGATCGAGCACATATTCGATCTCCCGCGTCACGTCGTTATCTTCGTTCGTCGCCTGGCTCCGTGGCGCTATGTGCGCCGCTGTGTCGCCGTCGGCGTTAGCCAGGATCGGGTCGGCGCCATGCTTAAGCAGGAACTTTACGGTGTCGAGGCATATCGGAAGCCATTTTACGGCGAGGTGCAGCGGCGTATTCCCTTTCGCGTCGGCCGCCTCGTTCAGCACGGCGCCGCGAGCGAGTATGCTGGAAATCATCGCTGCTGGCGCCAGGTAATCCCCTCTCGTAATAATATGCGTAAGTGCTGTTTCGCCCTTGTGGTTGCAGAGCGCGGCGTCGGCGCCATGGTCAAGGAGCAGCTGGATAACGGCGTCGTTAAAGTGCGACGGACGGCCCTCGTCGAGTTGTGCTTGTGCCATCTGCCAGATGCGCCGCTCGAACGTGGTGATAATGTGCAGAGGCGTGTTTCCCGAGGCGTTGGGGTCGTTAACGGGCGAGTGCGGGAGCAGCAGCTTCATAGTCTCGAGAGCGCGGCGACTTATCTCCTCCTCTGTCTCCATAAACGTGCCTCTGTGGCCGCAGTCGGCCGCCCAATGTATAGGCAGGCGGCCCAGCTTGTCGCGCATGCGGACCATCTCCCGCCCTTCGGACGTGCCTAACAGGACCTCGACGGCGTCGCAATCCAGAAATGTGGCCGCGATATGCATGAGCATAACGTCTTCGTAGCATTTCAGCTCCCCTGGATCCCGCCAGGGAACCCAATGGCCAAGCGACACGAGCAGCGGTGCGCCGAGGCCGATGAAACGCCGGAGAAGAGCCGGCCCTATGCAAGCAATGGCGAAGCTCAGTGGCGTATCGCACAGTTTTCCGCCGCCTTTTCTCGTACCACCTACAAGAAACTCTGCGCGATCCTGGACGCTAGCGCCGTGATCTAGCAGGATGCCTATAATTTATTCGCTGCGGCGGTGAATGATTGCCAGCTCCCGCACAGAAAATTCTCCCGACCTGGATCGGAGGGGCTCACATGCGGAGAGAAGCGGTGTTCGGCCATATTGATCTTTGGTGGAAATATCCACCTTGATGTCATCTGAATTGCGAAAGAGGTAGCGTACCATGTCCACTTGGGAAGCCCGGCAGGCCTCGTGAAGCGGTAGATGGTTAGGAGATAGGTCAGAGCCTACGGCGGCTTGGGCGTTTTGGTAGGTGACAAGCCTGTGGTAAACTTCGACGCATCCATTCCAAATAGCCGCCTCATATATGTCGCCAGAACGTGATGGGTGACGTCTAACGTATGCTCTTCGATGTACTCGTTAAGCGCTTCGACGTCGTTGCAGCGATGATCGCTATCAACACGTCGTAGGCCAATAACGTGTTTATTTGGAAAGGATTTTCCTCAAGGTAGGTATCAGGATCCGGAAGATATACAGAGAGACTCGGCATGGTTTCAGGAAAATGAGAAAATTGTAAGGGGTAAAAGGGTCCGGTTAGCCAGTTTGAAATCGGCGCTCATGTGATGGGATAAGAAAAGAAACGTGGCATGACAGCTTGGCGGCGGAATTACGCTCGCGTGATGCCGTGGCGCCTTTCCGAATCCGAACGCCGGACGTCGTGGCTCCGGCTCCGCCCTGCACACTTGTCACCTCATTTCGGCGCCCCGGGGTCGCCAGAAGGGCTTGTTTGGAACGCTATGTGTCTGTGGGGACGGATTCGATTGCACCGATTGGAGGAATCTGGGAATGGCAGGACACATCAGGCAAGCGACTGCGTGGGGAACGGTGGGATTGGCGGGACGCGCGATGCGATCACCCATCCGTTCTGAGCATGCATCTCTTGGTGAACTGGCTCCGGTACTTATATGAGATGATTGCCGTTCGTTTTGTTCATTTAAATATCCTCTCCCTGTGGGATTTGACCAATTTCTCCTTCGAGTATCCGAAGTCGACAGGCACACACCTCCATCCGAACAGTAGCTTGATCCCCTTCTCCCCGAACCGACCGATCAGATACCTACGATGCGAACCCACGTCCTCCTCGGCATCGCGGCCAGCGTCTCGGCCCACACCATCTTCGTGCAGCTCGCGAGCGGCGGCACGACCTACCCGGTGTCGCACGGCATCCGGACGCCGACGTACGACGGCCCCATCCAGGACGTGAGCTCGGACTCGCTGGCCTGCAACGGGCCCCCCAACCCGACGACGCCCTCGGACGCCGTCGTCGACGTTGAGGCGGGCAGCACCGTGACCGCCGTCTGGCGGCACACGCTGACGTCGGGCGCCGACGACGTCATGGACGCGTCGCACAAGGGGCCGACGCTGGCGTACTTGAAGAAGGTCGACACCGCGACGGCGGCGGCGGGGCCGGGGAACGGGTGGTAAGTAGGGACTCCGGCTGTTTCCGTGGCCTTCCTTTATCACCGTCTTGAGCCAGAGAACTAATCCAGAATTTGATAATCTGCGCAGGTTCAAGATCCAGCAGGATGGATACAGCGGTGGTGTTTGGGGCACCTCCAAGGTCATCAAGAACGGTGGTCTTCACTCCATCAAGATCCCTGACTGTCTGGCCGATGGGCAGTACCTGCTACGAGCCGAGATGATTGCGCTGCACGCTGCGGGATCATCTGGCGGCGCCCAGCTCTACGTAAGTCATGTTGCAGACTTTTCCCCAGGTGTAGCGTAGTGTATTTACGTCCTCGAAATATACTGACTTGGTATTTAGATGGAATGCGCCCAGATAAACATCAAGGGGGGAAAGGCCACGGCATCTCCACAGACATACAGCATCCCCGGTATCTACAAGGTATGGCAACAGTCTTTTTCCTTTACTTGCCTCCTCGTAAACTGCATCATTATAGACCGCTGACACGAACATGATTCAGGCAAATGACCCAGGTCTGCTGATTAACATCTACTCCATGGGCAGCAGCAGCTACGTGATTCCCGGTAAGCTTCCCCCCCTGACTTCCACCCCCAGTCCCGACAGACATGCATACACCGCCAAGATGAAAATTCCAGCTAACGGCGATTGCTATTGCTCCATGTCAGGCCCCGACCCTTTCACCTGCGGCGCCGGGAACGACAACCCTGCACCTACCACGAAAGCTGCCCCGACCACCATCGTCACATCCACCAAGGCGACAGCCCCCACTACTACGGCCAGCCCTGGGGAGGGAAGCGGTTGCAGCCCCGTTTCCCAGTGGGGCCAGTGTGGCGGCAAGGACTTCCAGGGCTGCACGGCGTGTTCCGGGTCGTACAAGTGCGTCGTGAGCAATGAGTATTATTCGCAATGCCAGTAGTCTGTAGTAAAATGGAGAAGGATGATAATATCAGAGAAGAACTCTCATCGGTAGTCTTTATATGACAGAGGTTGAATAGACAGAGTATCGGTCCATTCTTCATGAATGATAATTGCGGTGTTTGTGAGATTTATGAACGTTCGGAGCAGCAAAGACTCGGAGTGTTGCTAGCCGATTGCTACTAAAAGAAACGAGGGTGGTAGTGTTTGTCTTGCGTCTGATTTCAATGAGCATAACCTCAACACTCCGCCAAATGAGAACTCCCCTTTAGCATCCCCATGCTTCCAGGCTGTCTCCCAGCAATGTGGTCCACCACTAGCCCCAATAGCCGATCCAAAACCCACAACTCGGCCTGGTAGGCTAATAGTATGCAGGAAACTCCTGCTGGCAAAACAGCACATGTAACAATACCATCGAGCATACGCTGATGAAACCTGCACAAAACGGGTGAGGCCCGGTAAAACGGCCCACTGTGCACATTTTTATAAGCCTCAGTCCGCAGGTACCCATGGACGAGCAGCAAAATCACCGAGGCAGCGCCACCAATCATCTTGGCCCAATAGAAGCCTCCTCCTTCCTTTTTAGATGGCTGGTGGTGGTAGTGGCCTCTTCGTTCCTCTTTAGATGGCTCGTCGCGGTAGTGGCGGGCTGTTAGGATGGCAGTGAAGCATATGGCAGCCACGCCAAGTAAAACCGGCTGACGCCGGGTTCTGGGCTTCTGACGGCAGGGCGGTTGGTGTTTTGCATAGTGCCACTGTGCCGGATCGAACCTTGTCGCTTGCTGAGATCGGAGGCGGACACCGGTCGGCTGTCGCTGGCGACTTTTTCTTAGATGGCTTGTGTGCGAATGGCCCAAAAGGGGGGTTTTTCGATAGAGATTCTGTACTTCTGTTGCCGGGACTGTTGATGGTAAGGGGAACTGATTCAGACGGAACAGAGAAGGAGCAAGGGCGGCCATTTAAAGGCAGACCTCGGGGTTATCAAGAAGTAGGTATGAATCCTTTTCGATTCTCCGTTGCGTCGGATAATTACTTTCATTAAGCTTTCCATGATCCATGGGAGTCCCATATGTTGGCTCGCTTTTGAGGCCTTTAAATTGCACAGACATCGAGGCACTCTTGGCTGGCCGCTTTTCAACTCCAGCCATAGCTCGTCGCATGGAAGATTATATAGTAGCGAGTCATTAAAAGCGGCTGATACTCGAATCCCCCAAGATTTCATCATTAGCCGAGAGACCAAGCATGGTCTGAGTATTATGCTATACTCTAGAGAGCCAAAATATTTGCAAAGAGAGCCACGTCCTGTTCTATTAACTTCTAAAGACACGTAGCTCAGGCGCAGTACTACTGAAAACTAACAAACAGAAACCTATAAAGCAATACTTATAGTATTAAATTACTGCCTAAAAATGGAAAGCGGAAAGGAGAAAAATAGGGAGAGAAGGAAACTAATAACAGCAGAAGGAGTTGAACCCTTTTGCCTATAGGTGCATTATACTAGAATACTCTATCGCTAGGCTTACTGACCTAGTTAGGGTTATCAGGTCCTGTTGGAATGGGAGTGTGTCTCTTATTCTCCGGTGAATCTAGATTTGGACAAACTCAAATCTCACCGCGAACCAATTTCTGTACCGACCATCATAATACGCGCCACGAGACAATGTCAAGGACATAGTCAAGGACATACAATCTGGAGCCCCTCATTATGTAGAAGACGTCGCCGGGACGGATGTGGTGAAATCAGAGCCTTCAAGGAACCGCCTCTTAGTATATGAAGACCACCTCAGAGGATGTCCAGCATAATTGTGTGGCCTTTTCGGGGGTAACTACGATCCGAGTAAGCAGCAGTAGATACAAAAGTTCTCATAACCTATAGCTTCAATTCAAGTAACACATTAACTCGATCACTCGGTTAGATTTACAAGACCTAACAGACAGTTGGGGGGTATAATGTGCCACAGGGTGATACCCCTGCTATTGGCTTAGAGGCCAAGGCATAAACAATGCGGCTGTTGGTACTTCGTTCTTATACAGTAATGAAGCCTGTTTGTCTCGGTTGCATTCAGACTAGTGCTCCCACATCAAAGGCAACGAGTTTCGCTCGACTACATTGTCACTAGACAAAGACAGCCACCAGGAATAGCACTTTCTCCGGATCGGTAGCGTCTTTATTCGATCTCAGCACGACAAAAGTAGAGCATGATAATATCCTGAGTGTTAGAACCTGTTACTGCCACCATGCATACTTAAGGAGTTCGATATATGTATAGAGCCAGAGGAGTTTCTCATGATCACAATCATTAAAGACCTTGGAATATCGCATTGAAGTAAAAGAAGAAATATCACCAGAGTCAGCGCTTGGAATATCACATCAAAGTAAAATAAGGAATTCACCAGAGTCACCGCGAAGATGTCGGTAAACATTTTAAGATCATCTGTTCTGGAAGATGGCACTTTGCCATTCCCGACGAGAGGACCCAAGTCTATCCAAATCCCCGTGGAAGAGGAAAAGACGTACGCCGCGAATGCTTTAAAGGGGCTCAACCTGCTGCAGACACGCTACGATGCGGCGATTGACTCCAAGAGTCTTACAAGCGCCCTAGAGTACCTCTACGACCATCTGCCTGCAAAGGTCTCGAATCTCATGACGTGGCAGTCGCCGGACGATTTTGATATATTCCCCTATGGGATCGACCACGCCGATACTGTGGGGTACGAGCGGTATCTGAAACAATTTGGAAGTCAGTTCGAGAGCAGTTACGAATCCATCCGCAAGCGCGAGTACTACATACAGCAAGTCGACACCAAGGACGACCACTACGTCACCGTCATCCTGCACCTGCGCAAGGACGATCCGAAGAAGAAGAACGCCCCATTCACGGCGGTCGACTACTCCGTCTTCATCGACCCGGACACGGGCTTCGCGGCCGACGCCCGGCTGAAGAAGGTGCGCGCGCGCATCGCCGCGTTCCTGCGCCCGGGGCTCGCCAACATCGACGACTTCGCGGCCCACGAGGGCGAGCTGTGGGTGCCGCCATCCCGGGACGAGGACGCGTTCTTCAGCTCCGGCCTGCGGGCCTTCGTGCTGTTCGAGCAGTTCACGCGCCGCCTCGTCGACCTGTACTGCGAGGGAAAGACGTACGACGCCGACGCCCTCTGGCGCCCGACTTGCGCCTGGACCAACCTCGAGAAGGCCCGCGACGACATGATCGGCGCCGCGTCGCGCCAGGTGCGGCGCTACATGGGCTTCACGCCGCGCGTTACGCTGTCGCTGCTCAAGGGGCCCAAAAACGGCAAGGAGGAGCCCCATGCTCCGGTTCGGCATCGGCTGTTTACGCCGCCGGAAATTGGCCTGATTGGAACTTTTCGCTTCGATGATGAGTCCGCCAGCAGCAGTAGCCGTACCGACCAGGATCTGGTGACGGCCCACTCGGACTCTGAGAAGGAGTACACTGCTTCTGTGTCGAGCGATGAAGAAGATGTTGATAGCGGCAATCCGCCTCCTCCCGTGCGAAAGGGCCTGCTGAAAAGGGGCCTGCCACGCATTGGGTCGGATGATTCAGACGACAAGGAGGACTTGCAGCAGAATGTCGACGATGCCTTCATTCAGCTTATCGGAGGCGACGACGCCGACGAAATGGCAGACGAGGAGGAGGAGGTTGAACAACCGACCAAGCCTACACCCAGCACTGATGTCTTGCCGACTGACGACGTGGAGTTGGCGGATGTCGGCAGTGACGACGACGAAGAGGCAGAGGGTGCGGAGGTGACGATGCAGGATGAAAATACTGCCGCTGCTGACCATGAAAGCGACGACGAGCAGCAGCAGCAGCAAGCCGCGGCCGAACAGAACGGAAATGATGGCACCCCGCTATTCTACGGACCCAAATGGCCGGAGGAGGTCCCTCTTCCCACGTCAGCTGTGCGTTATTTGGCTGACAGGCTGGATTTGCAGAAGCCAGAACCTGATGTCTTCATAATCGATGTTGATGAAGACGAGCCCCTTCCCACAGTTGAAGGGAATACGGTTGGGAATGACTACTTTGATATCGAAGTGGAATCGCCCGCCGCTATAAGAGAGCAGCTACCGACCCCGGCGGAGGATATCAAGATTATCTTTACCGATCATCAAGGCCGAGTCAACACGGCCGAGTCCCAAGCACCCCCAGAGATGTATGACAGGTATGATTTTCATCTCCTACGACCCACTAGAGGGACAGAGTGGCTTATCGTTTTACAGCAGCCCACCTCTATCCCCGAACGAAGTAGAGGAAGGGGAGAAGGAGAATGCGTTCTCCCGCAGCGACGCGCCGAGCCCTGCGCCCCAGCCCCAGCCCGAAGCGCCCATGGAGTCCCTCAGCACACTCCCATCCCAGCAGTCGCTCAATGTCGAAGGACCTGCCACACCCAGCCCCAGCCCCCAAAGCAGGCCTTCTTCACCACCCGTGGAGGTGGAGAAGAGCGCGAAGCGGAAGTTCAGTCTTGTTAGTGACTACGACGACGACGACGATGACACCGCTCCGGAGGAACCTCCTGCGAAGCGGCAGCATAACGAGGAGCCGGTTCCCGATGCCACCACGGCTGGGGAATACGGGCCCGAGTTGCCGCCCATCGGTGCTCCCGCGTGGGGCTGGCCTGCCGTCAATACGACGGGCAGTCATATCCCGGGGCTTACCTTGGCGCAGGAGTCGACTACTCCGGCGGAGACGTCGACGTTGCCCGAGACTCAGGCTACTGAAGATGGAGGGGACGGACAAGTGGGGGATACCGACCAGTCAACATCAGGGGTCCCGGCATACATAGCTTAACCATGGTGCGGTGGGATCATTGTAGGATAATTGGGTAGTTTGCGTTATATGATATAAGTTGTAGACATAGGTTGCTGTTAAGTTTGATACTAATGTGTTTTCCGAAAATGTATGAATCGTTTGTCTCTTATTCAATATCATTGACAATTCTAGCCTGATAAGAAGAGCTCAGGGGTAACACGGCAATGGCAATGAACTTTTAGCGTACGTGAGATGCAACCCCACTAACACGCTGCGAACATATGTCGCCTCAATTGAAATCTCGTCTGCCATTTTTGCCCACTCAACTTACAAGTCGAATCTTCATAGATTGTTCTCTTCCTCCTCCATCGCATCAATACACTCCTTCCACTTGGCCCACGCCGCATCGCCCCCCGGCAAGCCCCCGACCAGGGGCAAGCGCGTGCCGTCCGGGTCGCCGAAGCCGCGGAGCCGGCTGATAGCCTCCTTGATGCCGACGGTGCCCGTCTGCACGATGAGCTCCTCCATGGCGCTGAGCTTGTACTGGAGCTCCCGGCGGCGGCGGACCTCGCCCTCGGTAATTCCTACAGTTTTGGTCGACAGCCCGTACAGCGCCACGACCGTCTTGGGGAAGAAGCCCGCACACCCGTCGATGGCGCCCGCGCCGCCCACGGCCACCACGGGCAGCAGCTGCTGGCCCAGGCCCGAGAAGGTCTGGAACTGGGCGTGGTCGATGGCCGGGTTCGACGCGACTTGGGCGTGGTGCGACATGTCGCCGTGCGAGAGCTTGCAGCCCACGATGTTGGGGTGCTTGGACAGCGTCACGTACGTCGAGGGGGCGACTTTGACATTGTTGGAAACTCCCGGGTAGTGGTAGCTAATGATGGTGTGAGTAACTTAGTTCATGATACTGACGTGCATTGTTTCATATTCTTTGACTGCCCCGAAATATCGAGGACTTAGTAAGGAATCGACTTACATCATGATGGGGATGGGGCTCTGATCAGCGACGGCCGTAAACCACTGGATGATGCCCTCCTGCGTGCTAGCGCCCGCAAAGAAGCCCGGGACGAGACAGAGCCCCCACTGGGCGCCGGCCTCCTGGGCGCCCTCCAGCTGCGAGACGGTTTCTTCCACGTTCTGCGTGGCCGTGCCGGCGACGATGGGGTAGTCCTTAAAGCCGGCCCCGTCGAGGGCCTTGCGCACACTGGCCAAGATCTCAGAGCGTTCTTTGTTCTTCAGGTGGATGGCCTCGCCCGTGCTGCCGAGGACGACGAGCCCCGTGATGCCCGCCTTGGCGAGGTAGACCGAGTGCACCGCCTGGGTGTCGGCGTCGTACGGCGACGCGATGGCGTTGTACGTCGCCGACTTCTTGGGCTGGAAGAAGGTGGGGACCGGCACGTAGATGCCGGCCGGGGGAATTGGAGCCATGATTGTTGATTCTTCGGGCTTATAAGCTTAGATACTTAAATAGCAAGCAATATTGAGAACAGGGACAGCTCAATGCTCAAGAGGAGACTCAAAGACTCGAGAATCGAATGAGAAGAGCTGGGTTTACTATTTTTTTTATCGCTATGGCCCTTCCATTCCTCAGGACTCTACATGCATGTATTTATGGTGTTGGGGGCGTTGCGCGGGGTTCTCCAGGAAATGGCGCCGTACCCGACTACCGAGAGATGGGGTCGGTGATTCGGTGCAGCATTGCAGCGATCTCCCGATATCTCATAGCGGTTGTTTGTTTGTCGGAGTGGCTACCGACAGGACTTCCTTCGGGCGACAGCCGCTCAATGTTAGAATATCAGCTAAGGCTGTCAGCACTAAAACACATTTTCATTACATATAAACTGCCCTAGAAATTATTCCAAGTCTCGATGGATTTCATTTTACTTTGTTTCCCTGGACCGAAATATGCAACATCAAGTCTCCGAACAACATCGTCGAATGACGACCAAATCGATACATGGCGACTTCTTTCAGAAACTATCATGCGGACCTTGCATACCCCTTTACACTAACGACTAGGCAGTTAAGTAAAGTAAGATAACTACATGTATGTACACGTACCTACATAGATTGGATTGGGTTTCATAATCGTAGGACGTTTTGTCGCATTTAGGCAGTTGCGAGCACAGCCCACAGATGCGTGGTTCGCACGCCGAGCTTTGTTGATCAGACCATCCTACTAGTTTAGGCAGCACTCTGCTACAAATCCAAGTGACTCAGGAACCACAACAACATAGCACCTGGAACTCACTGTACTGTACAGTTCTTCATTTCCCCCTCAATAAGTTGGTCACCACGCATTTGCCAAATCTTTCCAGCCTCTGTCCGCGCATTTGGACTGAGCATCAGTCATTCGCAACCGAAAATGATGTCCGCCATCTTGGGCAAGAAGCAGCCGGCGACGACGACGCGGGAGCAGAGAAAACAAGCGATGCCGGTCAAAACCTCCTACAAGTCCAAGGAAGTCGCGATCCCGGACGACTTCCTGCGGGACGAGCGCCACACCGGCGACTCCATCAGCTACAAGGTCATCAACTTCAAGGAGACGGACCTCCCCCAGTACGAGCCGTGCTACGCGGCCGTGCTGGACAACGTGCTCACGCCCGCGGAGTGCGACACGCTACTGCGGCTCGCCGAGTCGAGCGTGCGGGACGAGGACATGGGCGAGGACGGCAGCCCGTGGCGGCCCGCCCTGGTCAACGCGGGCGGCGGCCGCGAGGTGCTGGAGACGAGCTACCGCAACAGCGACCGCATCATCTGGGACTGCCAGGACGTCGTGGACCGCCTCTGGGCGCGGATCGCGCAGGTGCCGGGCGTCATGGACAAGCTGGGATCGGTCACGGGCGAGGAGCTGCTGGGGGTCACGGCGAAACCCGACAAGCCATCGACGTGGTGGGACTTCCACGGCGTCAACCGGCGCATGCGCTACCTCAAGTACGGCGGCGGCCAGTTCTTCGCGCCCCACTGCGACGGCGCCTACAGCACCGAGGAGGAGGACGGCACCGTCTTCCGCACCCACTACACCGTGCACATCTACCTCAACGACTCCAAGGCCGAGGTCGGCGACGGGGACAAGGGCCGGACCGCGCTCGAGGGCGGCGCCACGACCTTCTTCTCGTCGGACGAGAAGCGCCGGCTCAATGTCCACCCGAAGGCCGGCCGCGTTCTGATCTTCCAGCACCGCAGGTTGTATCACTCGGGCGACAATGTTCTGGCGGGTACGAAATATACCATCCGGACGGATCTCCTGTACAAGTTGCGGAAGGATGGCAATAAGGTGGATTAGAGGTTTTTGATTATCGTTCATCAAGGATGGTTCAGACTTGATAAGAAGTAGAAAGCTAGAGAAAAGGAACGCCATGAGAAGTGCAAGCCTACCTACTTAGGTACGTTTCTTGAGTACATGAGTGAGTATGATCTTCAAAAGCGGATGCATAATTGAAGGGAAGCTCTATTGGTAATAACAGCAGCCTAAAAGCTGATTTCAAGGAGGTCTAGTGACCAGCGCCATCTCCTCCCTTTTTTAAGATAAGAACTCATATCATTCTTTGAAAACTATTTCTGCAGGTCGCTCGCTCTATACCGACACGTATACAGCTGGGCTGCTACTTTCGTTGCCCTGCTGTTAATAATGGCCTCGGTTGCGCTGGCTTAGGTGCACTAGTGGGATTTCATCCTCACTAAAATCGCACTGACGCCCCCTGTAGCTGCCATTTCCCGCCAGGGCTCCAGGCAGTATATCTTTCTCCTCCTCCCCCTCCCTCATCTCGGAAGCCCGTGGCCTTTCACTCCACTAACAAAAAAGACGTCTAGGTCAGCTCGAATCCCATTAAGATAATAAAAGGCAGAGACTTGGATTGACCAAGTATTTACTTACCTATTGCAATGCGTCCCATCTCAACCACAACTGGGATCCAAGTCAGAGTCGCGAGGATTTGCCCGACTCCCCATTCGTTGATTTCGATCTTTGACAGTTCGTCTCGCGATGCCGCAGTGAGGACACCACGTATGTTCAGTATCAACCCGAGTATCGTCCACATGCCGACAAGACAGAAAAGAGGTAGCACGAAATGAAAGAAGCGCGATGTCAGTCGCGATGCCGCATCAGTCGTACTACCTAGCAAACACTCTATGAGATGGACAGTGCCTATGATGAGGTACATTCCCGGCGGCGTCAGCATGACAACCCAGACGCATGCCACCGCCATCTTCAGATAACGGGTGCTCGCATTGAATTGATAGTCGCAGTAAGGTTGCAGTATGTGGTCAAGCTCGTTCACAAGTTCACCGAGGACCGACTTGCCCTTTGGGACGGTTTGAATGAGCACGAATATGAAGCTCAATTCGGCATTTTTCGTGGCCGTCAGCCAGATCACCATCATCCACATGCAGTAGCAGACGAAGGTTGCGGCATGAAATAACCAGTAACGGATGCGGACATGGTCGTCGCGTCCGCGAGGCAGCACAGCGCCAAGAGCGGGAGGAAGGAAAAGGACGACACTAGGCTGTTGACGAGGAAGTAGAGGGGCGTCTTGGGACTTTGGACGTGATGCAGTTGCATAGCTGCGAGCTGGATACCGAAGCACAGTATGCTAGCTCCAAGGAACATATCGTCCAACGATCCCCGGTGCACATCTGTCAGTCTCGCGATGACGAGAGATCCAAACCCCGCTCTCCGCCCTTATTCAATCGCGGCAGGAACACGAGCACGAAGAAGAACATCGTCACCAGCACGGCTTCCATACAGTACGAGCTCAAGACCTGGGAAGCATCATGTCAGCTAACGCCACCTTCTTGCTTAATTGCATGATGTTGTCGTGGGGATTTGAGCTTCGGAATATCAATGACAACTTACGCCGATGCCAGCCATATCTGGATCAACCTCGATGTTTCCGGCTGACAATACAGGACACGCCCGCTGCATGCAAGTTGCATCTGCCTCGGCGACCCTCCAGAATGTATATTCATACCAGTTCAATCTTAGTAGGTGATTTGTGTCATTGAACTTCTGAGCCGCCAAAAGGTGGTACCACGTCAGAAGCGCACTCCAGGACGCCCATGATGGGTAGACTGGTGGATCGGTTCCATCTGGTGGTGACTGTAATGCCTTGGCTATATCTGGTGGCAGAATGGATGCCAGGTATTCGATCATAGTCTCGGTTGGCAGGCTAACAGAGGACTGCTGGAAGGCGATGAAGAGGTCACACGATCTTGCATAGTTTAGCCTGTCGCTGTCATCAGATAGGAACTCGAATCCATCCTCCACACAGACCATCTTGCTTATTACCCCCTGTCGGGAAGAGCTGTTGAGTGGGTGATGATCAGATACCGAAGACGACATGAGCTCAATCGGCTGAATGATGAAGGGAGCTCACGTTGCGTAGCGACATGGATGAAAGAAAGTGTCTCAACTAAATGCTCTCGCCTGTGCCGCGCCATTTGCACTTGGCATGACCAACAGGCAGGCGCGGTCGGCACAGCCAGTAGATCCGTGGGGGATTGGGGTCTAGTGCTTGCCTGCCGATCGACTTTGCATTGATGTAGAACCAACGGTCTCAGGCAAAACATGACGAGGAGCCGGCTAGGAACAGCAACCCTTCAGCAGATGAGTAGCTCCACTGGATGCTGATTTGAGGCTGAGCTGACCAAGGCACCGAAAGAAACGAGATAATATTAGGTGGCACGACTGGACTCTGCGACCAACTAGAGTACTTGCTCAGACCGTCCGCCTGGTGAGCATACGCCATATGATGCAAAAAAAGAGGTTGAAACCGAAAACGCTTGGTGGTGTTCACCATGTCACTGGGAGAGGGGGTTGTAAGTCAGCAGCATCTCACATGAAACATCATCTGCTTGTCTTTTTCCTCAGCACAGGTATAATTATGATAAGGGACTCTCAGCCTTTTCTTATAAGTCGTTAGCCTTGGCTTTGGTCCTCGGGAGTGCGTGTGGCCCCCAGGGGCGACCACAGCTGGTTGTAAGAATTGGGGGCCCGGCGTGGGGGCGAAGATGAGAATCAGCCTGCCGGGGCCTGCGCAATGAATTTCTTTACATATGCAGTCTAGCCGCACAGCCATGCCAGGCTTTTCCGCAACCCCCCTCACCCTTCATGGTTTATATTACCCCCATACCTGGACTAGCCCCTGGCCCTCAACTCTAGTGTCATAGGTAAGACATTGAGCCTGGCCTATTGTCGTGGGCTTGCTCATTAGAGGCTTGCATCCTATTGCTGGAGATTGCAGTAGCACCATACCTGCAGAACGACTTCTTTTCGGCCACACAGCCTGCTTGACACTGAAGACGAAAACGTTAGGCTGGGCTTAATCTACGACAAGTTGACAGGTTGATGGGTGATGTCAAGTCTGGTTAGGATACGTTTGATGCCAACAGCCTTGTTCACATTACATCAAGAATGAAGATAATGTATATATGAATAGGTTTATCTCCGAATTCGACCTGGGAGTACATTTGTTCAATATCTCGACATGGATGGGATTGAGATGCAAACTTACACGGCGCAGCAAGGGGCAGTCAGTCCCATTGAGTCCGCTGGCAGCACCCTCGCAAGAACCTGTACCGGCGAATGAATTTACACGACAGATCGATTCGGATGTATCGCCTCCCACTCCAACATCTGAGTCAGATGAATCCGCACAGAGGAACAACCCAAGCCAGGAAAGAGAGTCCACGGAAAACGGAAATATGAATGCGCCCGTTCGGCCTAGTCCTGATAAGGCGAAGTACACTCAAGCACCTCGACTTAAATACAACTGCACCTCGTTACTCGACCCCAGGGGAAGCTTCTGGAGCTACGAGGGCGTCAGTATTTTCCTCGCTGTAGCCGCATTGGTGACCATCGTTATCCTACTCGCCTCGTATAACGGCCGAAGGCGACCGGATTGGCCAGCCTTAATCAACGTCAATTCTCTCTTGCCATTCTCACGGCCATCCTGAAAGCCTCGCTATTGTTCCCCATCGCAGAATGCATTGGCGAGCTGAAGTGGGTTCACTTCAAAGATCCTCACCCGATTCAAGACCTCGCCAGATGGGATGGTGCCACTCGTGGCCCATGGGGGTCACTTCTGCTCATCTGCAAACACCCCTTCAACGTCCTCACTGTTCTGGGAGCTACGCTGACAATACTGTCTCTAGCCATTGACCCTTTCGCGCAGCAGGTTCTTGGGTTCCACAGCTGTCTCGAGCCTGTTGACGGGGCCCGGCCATGATTCCCAGGACCAACAACTACACCAGAGGAGATGTGCAGTATGCTTTAGGAACCCCCTCCGTGGATGGACCGATGACTGCTGCTCTGTATTCTGTGTTCTTCAACCCACCGGACAACGCATCGTCGCTGATTCCAGCCCACTGTCCTTCGGGGAACTGTACGTTTAACAATGACGGTTCGGGGACTTATACCACTCTTTTCGTTCGAAGCGCTGATGGTAAGTTTGGACTGCGGCGATAGGACAGGCACTAGGTCTGAGCCAACGTGCAAGACGGGGGCTCGGGCATTCAACGTCTCCTTGTCGCCGTGTGTCCATAGATATGGCAATGTCACATATACCGGCGGCATTTTCAACGAGACCATCATGTCGACTGCCATTTTCCTATATGTCACCCTGGGCTACTTTAGCCTCGCTATAAATCACCCATCGATCCCAAGCCTAGACTGCTCGCCGGCTGACGAGCCCTCGCTACAAAAGACGCAGCCTGCCACCCCTCTCACCGACAGGATACACTACTACAATAACCATTCGGCACAGGATTACAACGACACTGAGACTGTTTACTTCGACAAGGCATGCACGTACGACTTTGGGTATTAGCCCGCGGCCGGGCTCGAGAGTATCTTGAGCACCGTCTTTTTCGGCAACGGCACGACAGGAGGGGTGAAGAGGCTGGTAACACCTCGAGGGATCGGGCACCAGCTAGTCGGAGACGCCTGGATCGACCGGCTGTGGGCCAATGGCACCGCCGACCGGGCCAGCGTCGCCGCCTACATGGACGGCCTCACCGCGTGGCTGACCGCAACGATCCGCCGCGAAGGGGTCGTGCACGACGGCGCGCTCGCGGGCCTGGGCACCGTCTACGGCAACCAGACGTGCATCGCCGTCATCTGGGGCTTGATCGCCTTCCCGGCGGTTTTGTTTTTGCTGACGCTGGCCTTCGTGGCGCTGACCATCGTCCAGAGCGGCCGGCACACGACGCGGCTCGGGGCCGGGAGGGGGCCGTGGAAGTCGTCGGCGCTGCCGGTGCTGTGGGCGGGGCTGGAGTACAAGACGCGGTTCCGGCCGGATCACTGCCTTAGCGATGTGCCGGACATGGAGGCCCATAGCGAGAGGGTGACGGTGAGGCTGGGCAAGACGGTCGTGCATGTGGTGGGGCCGGAGGGGGGTTCTGAGGGAATCGTGCAACGGCCTCAGGGCAGATGGACTTTACAGGAGTGTTGACGCGATAGGAGAATTTGTAGGACCAGAGCACGCTATCTCATTCTCAAGCTGTGTTTTTCGCGTCCAAATGCATTTTCGTAAGACCAAAGTTTAGCTTATCAAGGCCAGGTATTTATTTAAACCAGGAGTGGTTAACCACTACACAGAATCTCAAAATATATGGGCATGGGATAATATCAGATTTGGGCATCATGTTATAGCTTCATGTCCTAGGCTTGAGACTTTGCCTGAAATTTGCCTTTCAAGCCGGAGTATAGGATTATATACCACGTCTTTTCTGTAAGAATAATCTTTGACATTATATATAATTACAAGTTTGAGCCTCTTGATGACCGCTACGTTTTAGTTCGAAAGCGTACATACAATATTATCCAGCGCAAGATAATTCTGCTGCTGTACTTTCTTCGACCCTGATCCTGTTGTCTTAGCCTGAGGGCTGCTGCAGTCGAACCAGATCCGATCGAGCCCGTGGAACTCCAGGTAAACTGGAGCGACCCCTGCAGCCAGTTGTCCGCCCCCGTGTCCGCGGCCGAGGTGGGGAACCTGACACCCCGGGCGTACTTCCCGTCGTTGAGATACACACGCACATACGGCACGTTGCCGACTTGGTAGAAGTTGGTGAAATAGAAGTTGTAGGTGCAGGTGAAAGACGTGCCGGGGCAGGAGGTGAAGTCCTGGTACAGCTCCACGAGGCTGTTGCCGTAGAGGTTGGACGAGTAGAGCATGTTCGGGCTGTTGTTGTAGCCGTTGGGCACGATGGAGAAGTCGGTATGGGTATTGTCAGGGGGCGTTTTGACCCAGGGACCCAACGAGCCGGTATCGAAACCACCGTTGACGACGGGGTTGGAGGTACAGGTGGTCGTGGCGGTGCTTTCCACGGTCGTTGTCGTTACGTCGACGGTTGTGGCGGTGCTGACGATGCTCGTCGTGACGTCTACTTCCTCAACAGTGTAGGCTGTCGAAGTAATGGTGGTTGCATCCGTCTCCGTGGAGAGAATGGTTTCCGTAGTGGTGGCCGTCTCCGAGACCGTCACAGTCGTGATGATGTTCGACGTCACTGTCGCTGTCACCAACTGAACCTCCGTGCTGACGAGAGGCAGTATCGTCGTGGTAGTGACATCCGAGGTCACCGACGCGGTGGTCGTGCCGGTAGATGTGGTAGTGATGTCTAACGTCTGGGTGTCGACGGTACTGAGGGTAGTCTCGACAAGCACGTTGGAGAACAAGGTGTATGCCACGTCCGTGGTGGCATATATGGTCGTCACCGAGCTGACGGTTGCGTAGACGGTAGCAACCGATGTCTGCGTCCTTATCTCTGACGCAGATTGGACCGGTGCACTTTTCACGATACATGAGCAAGCGCTGCGGAAATGATCACCCCCATAAACGGCTTTCCAGTTGGCCGGGAGATCAGGCAAGGATGTAGGAACGGCGCGCTTGTTCTTGTTGAACAGTACCGTACTGAAGTACGTGTACTCGGTGGTCGTGCTCAAGTCGGTATCTTTGGCACGTTAATGGAGCACTCATTGAAGACACAATACAACATTTGCTTACCAGTTTCTGTAGAGTAGATCGTGGCTACGTTGGTGGATTCAGACGTGACAGTGACGTAGTCTGTGCCCGTCGTGACGACGGTCTCTACTGGTGTCTCCTGGGTAGTCAACGTTGACACAGTGATGGATGTGGAGTCTGTCCCTGTCACAGTCGTAAGAGTCTGGAAAGCGGTTAGCCAAGTTCTTCTCAACCGATCCCCATTTGGCTGTTTTCTTACGTCCGTTGCGATGGTCGAGTCGACAGTCTCTGTTGCGCTATATGACGAAACGGTCTCTGTAGACACTACCGCTGTTTCTGTGACAGTCAATGTTTGATAGACTACCGCTGTTGCGACAATAAGCTCCGCAGTTGTAGTGCCCGCAGTCATGGTCGTGGTCTGAGTGGCTAGGCTAGTAGCTGATGAGACAACCTCGGCCGTCACGGTCGTGGTGGTAGTGAGTGTGGTGATCGTAGCGACGGGTTTCTTGAGTTCGTTGGAGCACACGCTCTGCACGTAGCATGCAAACCCAGGTTGGTGCACGCGCATGCTCGCGAGAAGACCATCTTCTAGCCACTCCCCGACGGCACCTACTTATAGTCAGTAATGGTCCCAGGTGCGCTGGGCAGGGGAGCATTCACAATAGGATGGGCGATCATTCCGCAGAGGGTTCGCGTAAGTGACCGACAGCAGCAGCGGCAGTGCCAGCGAAAGGACCTTGAAACCAGCCATGCTAAGGAGTTACTACTGAGCGACAGCGGAATGGCAAGACGAGGAACAAACTCGACAGATAGGCTAGGACGGCCCCTCGGCTCAGGGCACAAGATATATAGAAAGGGCGGCCATGAGACTGGTCGTGTTCCGTGGTCAATTTCCAGTAATCGCCGGCCGCGACTCGAAGCCAGATCAAGTTGCCCTCTAACCAGCAATGGCGATGAGCGAGCAGTTCAATCAATAGTGGCATCGTTCGCGCGAGCTCTAGTTGCTTTTCCGCACCTCAGCTGCTGTCTAGCCACTCAGCTAGATCGATCTGGGCTGAGACTGGAGCTAGTTTGTGCGCTCAGCCGCAGGAATTGAAATTAGGGGAAGTACCAAGCCTATACCTCTTGAAATCTAGCGCCCACAGCCGATTTGTTAGAACCATAGCCTAGAGTCGAACAAATGACGGATTATATAAGATTAACTGACAACCTCGCAGATCTACGATAGGGAGTAAGAAACAGCAAGCAGTGGTACATTTCTGATTCTTTCTTTAGATTGTCCTGTGTCTCTTTACGGCCCCCTTTAGGCTACATATGCAAAGAGTTTCAAGCAGGCAAGCATCCCCTTGTTTGTTGGCTCAGAAGTCAAAGGAGCCTAAGATCGGTACCAAGTAGACTGCCACTACCGTGTCTTCCTTAGATACGAGCAGAGAACAGCATTATCCTACGGATTCAGGGCTGGCAATCTCAGAGGTAACCACCTCTCGGGCATCAGAGACAACCTCAGGCATTGGCGTACGCAGCCATTTTACTGTAATAACTCCCCAAGTGTGCCTATTTATGTAGGGTTCATCATAGTCCTCAATACCGATACTGCAGGCTGCCACAAGTGCCCAAAGGCCCGAAAATCGTAAATCACAGTAGAAATTACCAGGCAAAAAAGAACTCACCGTTCACAACCTGGCATGTTCACAAGAAGAAAGTACAAGTAAGGTCGATCCAGGCTCTCAGACAACGGAGTGCTCAGTAAATAATCCACCAAAACTGATATATACCGTATTAAATACCGAAACTTTCAACTCTCACCCCAGTAAGTGCAAACTCAGCTTCTCAATCAAGAGCAAACAGCCGTCACAACTCATAGGGATCAGACCGTCCCAAACGAATACACCAAGATGGAACCGATGGCATCACGAGAGAGTAGCCCGGGAAGCGAGAGCTCTACCTGGAGCATGAGTGATTCTTCAACCGTACAATCGGATCCTGACAGCGAATTACGTATGCTTCATGGTGAACACTTTGATCGACCGGCTGCTCTTTGCAAATACTTATGGCCATCTGCGATTGAGAAGACGATCAGGGCCCGTTGGTTAGACGATGGTGACCATAACATTATCTTTAATATGTTATTCTCGGAGAATAGCGAAGATGGGGACGGCGAAATTATTCACCACGACCTGTTCCTACGTGTTCCGAGAGATCAAGGTTCCATCCTGCGGACAGTTGCTATTCTCCAGTACTTGGAAACTCATACGGACCTCGTGGCCCCAAGGGTTATCAAGTGGGACGAGACGAAAGACAACCCGCTAGGTTTTGGGTACGTGGTCCTTTCCAGAATCCCGGTTGATCCATACGATTTATGTGAGAGACGCCTTACGCACGACCAGAAGCTCTCCATCGCCACTCAGCTAGCAGCCCTGTACCGACAAATGGAGTCCATCACGAGTCCCGTTGCGGGCATCATCGAGGCCTGTCAGAACGCACTCGAACACGACAACACCAGCGCCGACGATTTCCTATCCGTGCAGCCTTTCGGCGCCGAATGTTGTCACCAGCCAGAGGACCCTACCATGGATGGAGACGACACTATTGAAAATGTTGGCAAGCTACCGCATGACCGGTTGCGTCGGGATTCGCCCGGCTTGTCCGTGGACGAGATCATGCTCGCGATCTACCAGAGACACATGCACCATTCGCCCGGCTGCCGCAAGGAGGATCACGACCACTCTTTGAAGCTGTACGAGCCGCTACAAGAGATGATGCAGAACCTGGTAGATCTGAAGATCTTCGGCTCGGATGCAATCTGCCTTCATCGCCCGGACCTCTTCACCCGCAACATCATGATCGACTCTACCGCCGACGCTGACCCCGTGATCACCGGCGTGGTCGACTGGGACGACGCCCTTTTCGTCCCCCGATTCGCGGCTCGGGAACCTCCGCGGTGGCTGTGGGGCCAGTACGACTTGAAGTATTACGAAGGCGGCCTGAAAGAGGGTGAGTCCATATTGCGCACGCCCAGCACTCTTCTTACGGAGATACCGCCCGAGAACGAAGACATCAAGCGAGCCTTTACGGAGGCGATAGGAGAGGACTGGATGGCCGAGGCCGAGGACGAACGCCTCGCCCTTGCGAGAGCCTTGCTGAGTTCAGCCGGGAAGTCGTCTGCCCCGACCCAACAAAGCCACCTGTTGCTAGAATGGCGGCCTGGGAGACGTTTTTAAAGGCCTTCCCCGACACTGCTAATCCCGGATTTTCGGAAGCGTCGCAACCGTCTGAGAAAACGGGAGAAGACTAGGAGCATTGAGGTTTCAGAAGCATGTCATTTTGATGGTACCTCCATAATGGAATGACCGAGAATACCTCGCTGGACTGAAGACGCTTTGGTCGTCAGTCTTGGACGGCAAGATCAGAGAAAGAAATGAATCGAGTTGATGAGAAGGACAAGAAGTATCAGTGTATCTGATGCACGTCCGCAAAGGGACGAAATGGATATGAGCTACTGTAGAAGAAAGCTTTCTGGGTACAAACTATGGTTAACGCAACCGCTTTTGTCATAATGAAACGTCCGTTAACCCAGGCTGTCATGAGGCCACCGAATTTCCTTTAAAGTGATCCATACCCAGTATAAAGCCAGCTTGAAAGATATGCGATCCACTGAAGGAGGGATAAAGTAAGACACTTCGAAAACAGACGTCTATTGCACCCAGAAATAACACCAACTCACTCGCGTATAGTTGTAGACATGACAGACAAATCTAGTAACCATCACGGGCATCACCACTGGAAATACGCATATAACCCAGCACAGCTAGGTGCCATGCGATACTTTAGTGGGGGCTTCTCTGGGAGAGCAGAATACCTTGGCCGCCCCGAGTGGAATCATGATAGATCCGGATACGGAATGGTGCGGCGCAAGGGAGACAAGCACACTTGTATCATGATGTAAGTCGAGAGGGATATGTTATTCGAGACACATATACGTTATGATCACGGCATCATGCCAAAGCGACGACAGGGGTAACGAGTTTTTAAATAAATCCTATTTCGTGTTTGCAATATGGCGTTATCGTAGATTAGCCTTGGATGACCTTGGCACCTTCGGCGGGTTCTAACACTTTCCACTTGCACTCGATGTTCTCTTGCTTGAACCTCGAAATGATTCTGTCGGCGATCTCTTCGAAGTTGCCTACACGATCGGGTATTAGAACGCTCTTCGTACACCACGTTTGCCCACTCGTTCCATGACCAAACAAGGTTATGACCTGTTGGGAAGACGCAAGGAGTGAACTTACTGGTGGCAAGCGCCAGGATGGTGGGCCCGGCGCCGGAAAGGCAGACACCAAGAAGTCCCGGTTGGGGGAGGGGGACATGGACGCGATGATGTCGCCGAGGCCCGGGATGAGGGTCTGGCGGTACTGCTGGTGCAGCTTGTCCTGCATCGCGAGGTAGATCATGTCCGGGTCGGGCGGGGACTGGCCGAGCGCGACGGGCAGGAGCGCGATGCGCTGCAGGTTGAACGTCACGTCCTGGCGCGGGTAGTGCGTCGGCAGGACCTCGCGCGCTTTCGCCGTCGGCACCTCGAACGCGGGCATGATGGCGATGGCCTTGATCTCCCGGGACCAGGGGAACTTGATGTGGTGCCCGATGCCGAAGGGCGGCACGGGCGGGCTCTTGCCCGTGTCTTCGCCGCCGGCCGGCGCGGGCAGGACTTCGCTCAGGGGGATCTCGACCCGGGCGACGTCCTCCGGGGTCAGGGGCTTGAGGTACGTGCCGACGAAGCCGCCGAAGAGTGCGGCGCCGACGTTGTCGGGGTGACGCTCTAGGGTTCCTGTTAGCCATTTGGGTGTTTCTTCTCCAATCAAAAGAAGGGGTGATTTCAGGGCGGTGCACCAATCATAAGGCAAAAGTCAAACAGCCGCTCATGGCTCAAGTTCAATTTGCCGACAGTGTTGCCCAGCAGCACACCAGCCACGACCGCAGCACCGGAGGAACCCAGGCCGCCTCCTAGCGGGATGGGGTTTTTGATATGCACATGGGTTTCCACGGGGAAAGCTCGCTGGTCATGGCATCGCAAAACGTAGAGAGCGACGCGGGTGAGAAGGTTGGCCGAGGGGTCGAGTGACACCTCGCCCGTCTCAGCGCCTTGGCCCTCGTAAGTGATTTTGCAGTTCAGGGGTTCCTCGGAGGTGGCCTTGGACCTGTCGATGGTGACGGTCAGCTCGAGGTATATGGACAGGGCCAGTCCGATGACGTCGAAGCCAGGGCCGATGTTGGCTGACGAGCAGGGGGCTCGGATGGTGAAGGTCTCCATTTTGTCGCAGTCGCAATTGCGCACGCACACACACCGATACCCAAACGGTAAGTAACTTTGACGGGGAAGATAGAAGAAGAAATTCCGTATCGGAACAGCCTTTTTATCCGCGTTGAAATATGCCGTGTCCAACCGGTAGCAATCAGGCCGTTCGCTTCCTTGAAACCTTTACTCACACCGAATCTAGTGTGTTCGTGCGTTCGTGGGATCCTGCCGACTTCGGGCGGGACAAGCAAAAACGAGAAAGGTGGGGTGCGAGTTAACCTTCACTCAGCCCTACATGTGGGGGTTTCGATCTTACCAGCTCAAGGCCCTTCATGTCGTTGAGCAACTTTACCCCTGATTCTGACGTCTGATAGAAATACTACCTGGAGGTCCATAACCCTGTATTTCGCCCATGGAATCGATCCGGATTTGGCAAGTCTCTGGAGTGCCGATTGGACTGACTGGTTCCTCGTCTCGCCATTGGTGCACCTGCGGGGTAGTCGTTCCGACGAAGACTGGCAGTGCTCAATATCTGAGCTGTAGCAAAGGAGCAGAGCATGAAACATGGCAGAGACAATATCAGAGTACGGGAAGGATCTTTGCGTAGAGACTTCCTCCTGTAGAAATCACAAGTTTGTTTGTCGGGCGTTTGATGAGACTATCGAATGGATTCACAGGCGTAGAAGCCCCCAAAGTCAGTCAACTACGACTGCGACCTAAAGTTGAAAAGTATGAGATTCTAGGATGTATATTGGAACTGGCTCTATTTATATTATTGAATGCACAGCTCCGAATACTTCCTGGTTTCGCAAGTTAGCCGAACTTTACGTCATCTTTGATTATGCCACACCGGATTTTCTTCCCCCAAGGATAAAGCTCCCCTCCATGCATGTCTCGAACAGCGCTCTGATACCATTATGGATGCCCCAACGAGGAAAATCGCTTCATCGCGTCGTTTTGCGGTCTAGAATCTGGCATGGTGGCAGGCAGATCGGCTTCATGTCAGGCATTAAACAACATTATAAGCGTACCTCATATGGGTATATGAATATCTAAAATGAATAACAAACCCCATTTAAGGCCATATGTAGTCATTCACACCTAAATGAACGATCTAGTGACACCAGCCAACAGTCAAGACTTGCCTGATATACTTGAGGCTATCACGGGGGATCGACCCTTGAGGCCCATTTTTATTTTACCGCCTTCTACGTTGGGCTTAGTGCGGGGTGGATTTAGCGTCTACCTGCCGCATTCCTATGGGGCCAAGACGCGGAAAAGGAGTGAGCGCAATGTCGATGCCCCATCAATTAGTGACAGCTTGCCAGAAGCCTGAAGCTATTCTGCCACGCAAAAGGAGCAACGAATAATACTACCGGCTTCACACTATTAACTTTGCTAATCCTTCTTCGTTTCACGAGGGTTTTGTTTGCTTCTATTTGATTCACCCGCGACTTCCCGACCCTTTGCACATGTGTCACGACCGGCCAGCATGAACTTTCTCAAATCTGCAGTGGCTTCTGCCATTGCTCAAGGGCCCCCGTTCCCCTACTCGTTTGGCGACAAGGTCGACATCGACTCCTCCATCTGGACGCTATACAATGGCACGAAACGAGTTAGTAGACTCTGCAGCGACCGGAAATCCACAAATGCCACAAACTCACAATGGATATAGGAAGATGGCAGCAATTGCAGTATCTTCTCCTTCGATGTTGTCGCAAACAAGAGCCGATTGACCCTCGCCAAGAATGCGCTCAAGAAATTGCGGACGATGCGACACCCTGGCGTGATCAAAGTCTTGGATGCGGTCGAGGTACAATACAATGGCTAGATGAACCGCTACAGGTACGAATGCTCACGACTTTAACAGACTGAAACCTACATCTACATTGCGACCGAGCGCGTCGTCCCACTGCGGTGGCATGTTAAGAGGAAGAGCTTGAGCCCGGAGACGATGAAATGGGGTCTCTACAGCGTTGCAGTACGTTTGGCATAGGCAACCCCTTCTCAACATTGCGACATATGCTAACTTGTCCAAGCGTACGATCAAATTCATCAACGACGAAGGCTCCTCGATACACGGCAATGTCAAGATCGCATCGGTATATACTTCCGAAAGTGGAGAATGGAAGCTCGGCGGCTTCGAAGTGTTGAGCAATGTGAAGGACGACGATGCAGTTGTATACACCTACGGAAGCTTGGTGCCCGACTCGGGGAGGTATGCGCCCCAGAAGTCGCCCGAGGCGGCTGGGATTCCATCAAGAAGAACCCGCACTCTTCGATCGACGCCTACAACTACGGTACTTTGATCTTCGAAGTCTTCAACGGCGACTTTGTGGGTGCCGATCAAGCAGGTCAGACGAAGGGGATACCACCAGCCATGCATGCGAGCTACAAGCGACTAGTTAACGCCAACCCGAAGGCCAGGATTACCATCGGCGCATTCTTACAACAGGGACAGAGATCTGGGGGATTCTTCGACACCTCCTTGATCAAGTTGACAGACGGTATCGATAATTTGGGAATGAAGTCGGAGGAGGAGCGGGAGGCGTTTCTCAGTGACCTCGACTCCTTGACCGACGATTTCCCAGAAGACTTCTTCAAGATGAAGGTGTTACCGGAACTACTCAAGTCTGTCGAGTTTGGTGGCGGCGGTCCCGAGGCCTTCGGTGTGGTCATGAAGATAACTACTAAGTTGTCTAGCGAGGACTTCGAAGCGCGAGTACAGCCAGTGGTAATCAGGTTATTCGGCAACCCCGATCGTGCGATTCGGGTATGCCTATTAGATAACCTGCCGCATATGATTGACCGTCTCCCGCCGAAGGTTGTCAATGACAAGATCTTCCCTAATCTGGTGAGTATTCCTGTCGTCATATTATGGGTGCGTACTGATATCGAACTGTTAGGTCTCCGGCTTCACGGATTTAGCACCAGTGGTGCGAGAGCAGACACTCAAGTCAGTTCTGGTAATCATACCGAAGCTTTCGGATCGTGTCATCAACGGTGAACTCCTGAAATACCTCGCCAAGACCGCCAACGACGAGCAACCTGGCATCAGAACTAACACCACCATCTGCTGGGGAAGATTGCGAAGAACCTAGGGACCTCGTCGCGGTCGAAGGTGCTGATAGCCGCCTTTACTCGTTCGTTGCGAGACCCATTTGTGCACGGCCGTAGCGCCGCTTTGATGGCTTTGGCCGCAACCACGGAGCACTTTACCGACGAGGATTGCGCGACGAAACTCATGCCCGCCATCTGCCCATCTCTCATTGATAAAGAGAAGCTTGTGCGAGACCAAGCCGTCAAGACACTGGATGTCTACATGCAACGGGTTCGCAAGGCCGCGTCTGCCATGCCCGATACCGTACTGCCCGCACCAACCGCAAACGAAGGCGCTGCTGGTCCTCGCATGAGTACGCCGCAGCCATCCGAGGCTTCGTCGTGGACAGGGTGGGCCATCTCGTCCTTCACCAACAAACTATCCGCTGCCGCTGGTGAAATCCAGACCGACGCTAGTGCCAATGGCGCTGCGAACCCAGCAAGCAGCCTCAGCGCACCTACACCACCGGCGGGCTCTGCACGTCTGATGCCTACTACGACGTCCTCCGCATCTGCTCTCCACCGCCAGGCCGTCACATCCCCACCGCCACCCACCATGTCGCGAACTTCGTCCACCACAGCCGCCGAGGCCTACTTCAAGGATCCCGAACCAGCCTTTGACGATTTCGACGAAGGCGCCGACGACGCCTGGGGCGAGATGGGCGACATGGACGAGAACGACGACAACGGAAATGCCGACAACGACGACACTCTCGGTTTCAATGCCAAGCCGGCGTCCAAACCGACCATCAAGAAGGCCGCGTCCCCGCGCCCTTTGACGACGGCTCCGAACCCGACTTCGCCGGGTGGCTCGCGGCGCAGGCCTCCAAGAAGAGCGGGGCGCCCGGCGGCAAGCCTCTGCCCAAGGGCCTGTCCAAGGCCGGCGGCCCGGCGGGATCGGCGGCCACTTCGAGAAAGTCGAGCGCGACGTCGGTGGCGAAGGCGAAGCCGAAACCCGTGGTGGCCAAGAAGATTGACACGACACCCAAGGAGACTAATGATGATGAGGATGGGTGGGGTGATGGATGGTAAGCGATTAGTACACGGCTGTGACTGGCGGAGAGATCTGGGAATGGATGAAATGCAAGTTCACGGGTATTGATATTGGCATTGGCATGGCATGGCGTTTTGGAGTTCGGCCTGTACTCAATTAGTCTCTTGCCTCTTGGTTAATCAAGGTATATACCACATAATGTATTGGGCGAGATGGCCAATATCTAAAGCCAACGTTAGACATCTTGATTAGGATTATCATCATCATCATGGAGAGCAAGTCTGGAGGACAGAAATTGATGAAGCACAAATGATATTTATGCCTGGTGAAGCTGCTTACTTTCCTCTGCTATCTGGATGCATGTGGTGCATCGGGGCAAAAACATATGCAATCGCTGATTTAGGACCCAAAACCAAGTGCAACGGGTCTGCTATACCTAACATGGAATACAAAGTATGAAAAAAAAGGAGGGAAAAAAGCAAAGCAAAACCTGACTCCCCGTCCCTCTAACGCCATGTAGGCCGAAAGTGAGTCCTCCCGACGAAAAGCATGTTGTCGGGTTAGGACATCAATGATGAAAGCAAGTAATGCAATAAGATCCGCAGCCTCCGAGCTGGTAGGCAATACCACTGGCTTTTCTGAATAAAACGCTTGACCAAAACGACGAATGGTGGGAGTAGAAGAAACCAAAGGTAGTCGCTGAAAGAGGCGTGGACGTGGACAAATGGTGTCTCCGGACGACGTTGCTGCTGTTGCTACTGTTGATTTCGGTATCGTTCCCGAAGTCGATTCCGGAGTTGCAGTTGTTGGTAGAGCGGTGCGTCTTCCCAATCGGAACCAGAACCAACGGCTTCGTCGTCATCCGTTTCCTCAATCGCCTCGTTTTCGAGACTGTTGGGTGGCACATCGTCCGTCCAGTTGTTACCATACGCATTGGCATCATCGTCAGTCACGCCACCGTTTTCTCCACTGGTTGTACCATCTGGCACACTATCAGGTGTACCATCGGCCGCCGTTCCACCAGACACTCCATTCGTCGCCCCATTAGGAATACCAGCGTCCGCATTGCTGATGTAGGGAGAAGGCGGACGTCTGCGAGGATGGCCACCTCTGCTAGGACGGCGGCATCGGCCACGCCATCCATTCTGATTATTCGAGGGGCCGCCTGCAGTCTTCTTCTTCGTCTTGGTCTGCTTGCTGGAGCTGGATGACGCCGATCCTCCCAACTGCCTGATCGACTTCTCACGCACGTCCCTGCGATGGACGGGCCCATTGGAAAAAAACCGGCAGGCTTCCTCCTAGCGAGCCTCCGAGTAATCATTCAAGGCGACACACACAGCACCGCGATGGTGTCCGTTATACTGTCGAATCACTTGCTGTGAGTGCAGCTCCCACAGCCGAGCATAATGGTCCGAGCAGGCCGTCACAAGATAAGCAGAATCGGCGCTGAAGGCACAGTCCCACACCCAGCGCTGATGGCCGGTCAGGGTAGCTTCGAGAGGCCAGGGCTTCGGCGCGTTGGGGTCCTTGGGCGGATTGCCATCGGCGTCGGGAAACCTGATGGGGTTCGGGCTGATGGTATTGTTGATGGTATCGGAGGGAAGAACTCGAGGAGTAGAGGTTTGGGGGTTGATTACCGGAACCTCGATGGAAGGATCAACATCGGCAACAACCCAAATCTTGGCAGTATGGTCCGCCGAGCACGTTGCTAGCTTCTTAACATCTGGCGACAACAGAATGCGGGTAATGTACTCCTTGTGCGCGGAAAAATGGGTAACTGGAAGCAGCTGAGTGTGGTGGAAATCTTGGATCAACGCCCAGACGTAGACATTGCCCTGCGCCATTGTTAGCTGACCCGCATTCACCCGCATACACCGGCAAACGCAGCCTAAACTTACATTGTTATTTGCGGCACAGAGCAGTGTTCCATCGCTGGCGACCGTGACACTGCTGACGCTCACATCTTCCTCCGGAATCAGCTCGTGACTGCAGTTGTTCTCTGCCAGGTCCCATATTCTGACAGATCCTCTGCGGTCGCAGCTGATAATCTCGCCCTGGTTGGGGTGAATTACGACGTCATTGACTGGGCTGCCGTGGCTGTAGGTTCGCTGGACGGTGCCGCTACGCGTTTCCCAGATCTTGACGAATCCATCTTCCGAGGACGTGACCATCCACTTGCCCCTCGCAGTGAAACGCGACGCCGGTGATGTTGTTGGTGTGGCCTTCGAAGGTGAGGAGGGGATTGGGGTTCGTCGACTTGATGTCGTACAGCTTGACGGTGTGGTGACCAGCGGCAGCCAGGAATCGCTTGTCGGGCGAGATGCACAGACGGTTCACTTGCGAGTCGGGGTGTTGGATCGTTCGCGAACAAATTCCGGATAACGCCTCCCAGAACCTACGCAGCTCAAAGTCAGTATCGCGATATTCACATTACCCACGGAGGACTATATCGCGGTCGACGCAGGCATACCTGATGGTGTGGTCGTAGCCGGCTGCAAGCAATTGGAGGTTAGCCACTTCGCATATCACAGCTAACAAGGGGCTCTGTGCTGGCTTACCTGTGCAAAGAATGACCGACATGGTGAGTCTTGGATGTCGCAGCCTAGCGGGCAGGCCTTGGTATGAAGAATGAAGTTCTTCCAAGTGGAATGTTGCACAAAGAGGCGAGGAGCCCACTAAGCTTGAATTACGTTTGGCCAGTATGTCGCATGTAAAGCATGTGTGGATTGGAGGCTATTTGATAGGCGCGAACCGAGCAACCTCGAGGGGAGGAGCGCCGTATCGATAACGATAAAGCTTCCCCAGTTAGCTACCGATGGGCGCTAACGCTGTAGCTCACACCTGCAGGGGTCCGTGCACACCTACCCGGGTATTGACGTAACTTTACTGCCACTATTCACAATGCGTCATGGAACTTTATGAGCAGAAAAGCGGGCGATTTCGAGAGCATCGCCATGCATCGAGTTTCGGTTTAGTGGAAACCCCCTTTACCCAGATTCTCAAGTTGGTAGACAATATTCGCCCCTACAACGACGTTGCGCCATCTTCTGTCATCGACCTACATGTATAAGTATGCCCTAAGGCTCTGCCTTCAATCCTCAAGCAGGCGACTCACAGCGTTGAATCTGATAGAATCTCTACAGCCCAGAGAGAGAAGTCAAGCAAGATGTCTCACATCATTCAAATGGCCTTTCCGCCTTAACAGTACATGGTCGTAATATTTAGGTACCTCCTCTCCGTAAACCATCCTAACGATTTCGTGTACGCTCCTGTCCAAACACAATATAGGGGAAGCTCCGCCACACTGCTTACTCCTGTGATAGTGCATTGAGGCCGCGAAGATGGCAAGGCTCTTCCGACTTCGAAGTCACAGACGCTTCCCAATGGTCCTTGCCGCAAGCAGTGATTCTCGCAGTTGCTAGAACACAGAAGTGACCTTCTGATTGGGCGTTGTCAACACTCGGTCTGCCTGACTGCCTGGCTCAGCCACCACTCCTGCATACCCCGCCCCAGACGCTGGCTCAGGAGCTCACAGCATGATGCGGGTTGAGAAATTGAACGCGCAAAGGGATTTCTCCCAATCTCGCATTCTCGATTCCGTTTGCCGTTTGCCATCCTCGAAGGTTGGCAGCGCTAGCCAGTCTCCGGGTCTGAGGGCATTCTACAGTATCATATCAGCTACATCTACTTGGATCTCTAGTCCCTATACAATCCCAGCAGCCTCTGTGTCAAATACTTTCAGAATTATTGGACCCGATCGTTGATCTGCCAACTTGGAAGATCAACGAGATGAAGCCCGGTACGGGTTCCCCGAAGGCATGTGCCGATTCCAGCTACTGGTTTGACTACCGTCGTTGAACCACCTCAGCCATCGCTTGAGTGAGTGGCAACATATTATCGGTGTTCAAATTTCTAGGCTGACTCCGCAAGTATCGTGTTCGTGCATGGGTTTACGGGCCACCCTGAGAGAACATGGGCTAAGGCTAAAGGGGATATGGAACATGCTGGTGATAATGAATCGTCAGCATCTTCTGAGAGACCTCTCAAGATGCGGAAGTTCAACATACTTCCGGATTCAAAGTCCAACGATGGCCATGGATACAGGTCGGTCTTTTGGCCACGGGATCTTATTCCTTCTACAGCACCTCATGCTAGAGTCATGACATATGGCTACGACACACACATCAGGCATTGTATTGGGCCAGAAGGCAGTCACAATACCGTATATGACATCGTCTGGAATTTCCTTGTTTCCTTGGAGGCTTCAAGGAGGACAAAGCCCTCAAGGCCGATTGTGTTCATCGCGCATAGCCTCGGCAGAATCGTGGTGAAGGAGATGCTGCGACGCTCCCGCATGTGTAGACTGGGTCAGAGCCACTTGCACTCTGTCTTCAACTCGACAAGGGTAATCGTTTTCTTTGGCACACCACACGGAGGTGCCGACCCGCGACGCTTTCTCTAGTCAGTCGCAGAGCAGCTAATCAAGGCTATGGGGTTCAAAGTCAACCAGCAAGTTGTTGATTCTTTGTTGCCATCATCTGAGCGACTTCGCGAACTCCGAGACGAGTTTGCTCTTATGGCGCGCCAACAGGGATGGTCTATCTATTCCTTCCAAGAGCAAATGGGTATCAAACCCCTCAACGGTCGCAAGGTCGTGGACGACACTTCTTCATATTTGAACTCTCCGGAGTTCGAAGTTACGGAGCATATTAGCCAAAACCACATGGATATGTGTCGCTTTGTGGGATCTAATGATACCGAATACCGAAAGGTATCTGCAGCAATCACCCGTATCATGTCGAAAAAGGAAAACATAACCGATTCGGACCAGATTAGGGAGCCTGAAGTCGATCACAAGGCCTTGCAAGAGAATTTAGATTCATTGCGCTTTGATCAACACGACGTTCGGCACCAAAACATCAAGTCAGCCCATGTCAAAACTTGCAAATGGCTATTGAAGAGCGATATATACTCGGATTGGGTCAAATCCAAATATCTCGAGGAAAACTACGGATTCTTCTGGATAAAGGGTAAACCTGGAACCGGAAAGTCTACCATCATGAAGTTTCTCTTCGCAAATGCACAGCGCACAATGAAAGACATGATGCTTATCTCGTTCTTCTTCAGCGCCCGGGGGCATTCGCTAGAGCGATCAACTATCGGGCTGTACAGATCACTCTTGTCGCAGCTTCTTGAGCATAAGCCTTCACTTCAGCCAGTGTTGCAACTGGATTCACTTCGTAACAGGGAAACTTTAGGTTGGAGCCTTGAGCTGCTGAAATCCCTGTTTGAGCAGGCAGTTCAGAGCCTAGCAGATACTCCCGTCGTTTGTTTCATTGATGCTCTGGACGAATGCCCTGAGATAGAGATCCGAGAAATGATTTCCTCGTTTTCACATCTTGGCCAACTCGCAGTATCTGCAGGGCATCAATTCAAGGTATGCTTTTTAAGCAGACACTACCCATATATCACGATCAGCAAGAAGATCGAACTTGTCCTCGAAGAGCATGAAGGGCATGGCGAAGACATTTCACATTATGTCACAAGCGAGTTGAAAATTGACCAGAGCAAACTATCAGACGAAATCAGACAGGCTGTGCAGGCCAAATCCTCTGGCATCTTCATGTGGGTGGTACTTGTGGTACAAATTCTGAACAAGGAGTATGATTGTGGACACATACACAAGCTTCGTCGACGACTAAGGAGCTGCCAGATGATCTCCATGATCTATTCCGAGACATACTTACTAGAGATGCTAGGAATGGAGAAGAGTTAGTACTGTGTCTTCAGTGAGTTCTCTTTGGTAAGAACCCACTGAAGCCGGCAGAGTTATATTTTGCAATCTTGAGCGGTGTCGACTCTGAAGCCTTAAGAGACAACAACATGGAGGAGCTATCCGACTCCGACTTTGACAGATACATTTTGAACTGTTCCAAGGGCTTGGTCGAAGCGACGAAGTTGAAACAACGCACTGTCCAGTTCATCCACAAGTCTGTTAGGGATTTCCTGTTGAAGGATGATGGGTTCAATTCCATCCTAGCATAAAATAGCAATCATAGTTTTGAAACACTCGGCCACGAAAATCTCAAGCAAAGTTGCTTAGTCCAGATGGAGATCTCTACGCAAGAGAGCAACACTGCATTGCTATCGACCCGATTCCCTTTCCTTAGATACGCCGCCAACAACGTTTTACATCATGCCAACAGAGCAGAAGAACAGGCATATCCCAAATTGGATTTATGGCTAGCTTCCAGACTGCGGAATGGGTCAAACTAATCAACACATGCGAGAAATTCGAGACTCGAGATACCCATCTGACGCCAGGCTACTGTATATCTTGGCGGAAAAAAAAACTCATCACACCTTATGGCAATACACACACCAGGCTCATCCTGTCTTGATAAGGGGAAAGAGCGGTATGTCTGTCCTTTGTATGCTGCTCTAGCCATGGGGAGCCACGAAGCTGCCAAAGTACTACTCTCACCAATAGTGCAAAGCTTTCCTGCCTCACACGAAGTTCGACGGCGATTTGATGAGTTATTGTCACGGAAGGAGCCCTGGCCAGCCTTTCCACGTGACTCCAAGTTTCATAAGGAAGGAGAACTTCATCGGCAGATGTTGAAAAGCAGTGAGGAATTGGCGCTTTTATTCCTCAGTGCGGGACTGCTACGCGAAACCAATGCCCTTTCCCTTTTTGAGTGTGCGGCCCACGAGAGACGCGAGCTGTTCGCTATTGGATTTTGGAAAAGTGCGAATACCGATCAGATCGAATCGTGGCCATGCACTCCTTTGCACATAGCAGCAAGAGAGGGACTATTGGATGTGACGAGTTTCCTGCTAGAAACTTTGAACGACGTTGATGCCCGTGACAAAAAGGGGCGGGCGCCTTTGTCGTATGCGGCAACTAGCAATAGCAAAGGGGTTGCAAAGCTGCTACTGGATACGTCTAAAGCCGATGTTAATGCTCGCGATGAAAAGGGTGAACACCTTTGTCATATGCCGCGGGTATACACAGCGAGAGGACTACGAAACTGCTAGTGGACACTGGCATCGTAGATGTCGATGCCCGCGACGTCGAGGGCCGCTCGCCTTTATCGCATGCGATAACTGGCGATAGTATGTATACGGAAGGCAACATAAACGCAGTTATAAAGCTGTTACTAGCCTCAGGGAAGGCAGATATTAATTCTTGCAATAAGGAAGGGAGGACACCATTAATATGGGCTTCGTACACATTTGTGAAGAGAAGTGAGTTGAAATCTATCATGGAAACTTTGTTGGGCTCCGGAGCAGAATTCAACAGCCGAGACAAAGAAGGGTGTACAAGTCTAATATATGCGGCGAAGAGCAATGATGCATGGGCTGTGGATATCTTATTGAAATCCGGAGCAGACGTTGACAGCCAAGACAAACACGGACGGACCCCTTTGTCCTGGGCAGCAGGAAGCAGTCACAAGTACAATTTTGGGATGGACGTGATAGCAACGATTCGTGTGCTAGGCAAGGGTAAGGCTGAAATCAATGCCCGGGACGATCTGGGCCGGACACCTTTGTCCTGGGCTGCCACGGCTGAAATATCATCGGAAGCTGATACTTCACTTTGGCTTCTTGAACATGGAGCCGATCCTGCGATCACAGATCTCCATGGCCGTACAGCCTATGATCACTTCAACCTCTTTGCGCAAGATCATACTGACCAAACGAAGCTTGATCATCTGCAAACAGAAGACATAAGAGCCATGTTGTGGCCTTCCTAATCTTTATAGATTTAATTATATATAATATAATATATTATTGCGAAGTAATATAATATTAACCTCTTAAGCTTTTTATAGCGTTATTTTCCTACTTGTAGTTTCTTTTAAAGTGTGCCAATTTCTTTGATGAAACAACACCTTGGGGTTTACAAAGTTGACTGTATTCATCGATGATATATGGAAGTGCAGGCCGCCCAGCAGCCACCAGAACCAGAAAAAAACAGTCTCCCATCAAATAAACCATATGGCCCATCTTCATTCATTTTGGTGGCTTAGACTTGTGCTGTCTCGCATGTTTCCTGGCACTTCCATGCCCCCGTGATGGCTCTGGTGCCGGTATGAAATCGGCGTCTGGGTTCATGCTCGGGTCTCCGTGGTCTGGGCAGATTCCGTACATAACAAGCCTGGTGTTGTTGCAATTGTCGCAGCTAAGTTGTGGGGTTAGATGGGGTCTCCTGTGTAAGTGAGGTTCATTGCATTTGGGTTGCTTGCGTACTTCGTCTTCATGCTGCCGTTGCAGACCGGACATGTACACACGAGCCTTCCGCAGATACACTGGCAACTGTCCTCCTCCTCAAAGTATGCTGGGTTGGTTGCTTTCGGCATTGTTGCTTGTTGGTTGTGTTGGGTCCTGACCTGTGTCTGGCTTTGACGAAAGGCTTGGTTGAACCTGATCGTAATCTTGCTCAAGGGCGTAGTACTGTTCTACCTGATAATTCTTCTGAGTTGCTATTGCAAAATTGCAATAGAGTCTGATCCTGTATTGTCGGAGTAGTTGCTTGACGGACTTTTTACTTTGGAGGGAGGCTGTGGTTTATATATTACAGCTTCTCGCTTCTCCAGACAGCATTCCACCTCGGCTCCAGATGCCTTCAAACACATTGGTGACATCCCACCGCCTGTGATGTTCATCATGATGAATGGCTGTAAGACCACTTGAGCAATATCGACGTCAGACACGATGAGGTCCCCAAGACAAGTACACCACCGGCTTTGGTTGCCTAACTTTCAGGCATTAGTGGCGGCGTAAGGCACCGACGTACAGCCTTAATCATCATCATCGATAGGGGGACCTCAGGGCAATGTTTGCCATAAGCGTGACGTAAGGTAAGCATGTCTCGGCCGCTTGCGCTTCCTTTTTCTTCGGGTGGCACAAGCGGCTTGGCTGAACTCGGGGGACCTGCATCTGACGGGAGGCGGAACATTGGATGACTTTTGGCACGTACGATCAAACCAGATCTCGAAAGTTGACTGATCATCCTCATTCGAAAGCTGGAGATCGAAAACCCCACGCATGATATGCAGGGGATTGTCAATATGACAAGTGCAACTGTAAAAGAAAGGGGAAATGCGGTGGCCACAACTGCTACTAGGACTTGAGCGCCCTCTCTCGCTCAACACAAGGTACCAGTGTTCGATGAGCATAAAGCTTGCAGTTGAGCATGATAGATCCTGCGCAGATCCGCCGAGGGGGGGAAAGAAAGGTCGAGCCTGACCCAATGAACGCGCGTAAGCCATGTGTCGAGTGCTGTCGGTATCCGTAGCACCGTGTTACCGCCACACCGACCCGATCATGCTCCAACGGCCCGGGATTGGAGACACGTAGCCCTCTGCATCTTTCGAAATCCGTGCCTTGGTAACATGGCCAGAGCTTTGGGTTTGCCCGTCTGCACGCTACTGGGCGGGTGGAATCGAGAGGACCGTAGACGAAATAAGCGGTGACAGAAGAGACGGAATGCGCAGGGATTTCATGTGGCTCAATCCCACCAGGAGAATGTTGGTGAAACGGTCTACAAAGTATCAGAACTTTGATTTGCTACGTCGTGTTCTGGGAAACGAAGAATTAATAAATCCTCGACAGCTTGTACGTTCTCGCCATGTACATGGCCGACTCCATGTCGAGATCTGTTGTGACAGAGTGATTGTATCTGCGTACCTCTTGGGAAGATGGATGGAAAAAGACCATTTGCTTGATTACATACAAATACGTATACACAAGCCCCCTTGCCGCGTGGCAACGGTCCATCCCGCCGACGCGCGTAGGGCAGAATGTGCAAGCGGTACACCGCAGCCGGGCATTACTGAGACATGTAGTACTAGGAAAGGAGGAATGATGCTTCCCATAGACTGAAATAACGTGGTATGTTCTGTCGTCGGGTATGTTTTAAATGTAGCAATCACATCACCATTTGTATGCGAGTGAGGAAAAGCTGTCGTGGCCAGGAAGAAACGCTGCTTGTGCGGCCGGTCCCGAAAAGTTGCGTATATAATACCCAATGCGCTGTCAGGCTCTTTCCAATTCCGCCGCTGCTGGAAGCCGGCCATTGCAGCCGAGTATATGCCGGCTACTCGTCGATGCGTTATCAGGCATGTCGCATACTTCCCCCTTCACCGACGGATACAGGTATCTTATCTCAGGCGCGATTTCTCTTGATCTTGAGAACTAACATGACATCATATGTTCATGCAATAACCTCCGTTGCACGCTGTGACATGTGTATCAATGGAGGCGTTAGCATCGACCCTAACAAATAGATGACAAACAGTGGAGGCGAGAGACTGAACGCGTCACTGAGGCACGAAAGTATGAGAAGGCGTAATAATAGCATCATAGTTTCAGTCCACTCAGGGAAGCTGAGCGACTTGAGAGTTAGGTGACTCTGAGTATCGAATTGATGTCCAGCAAAGTTCGATACTGATCTTCGAAAAGCCAATAAGGGCAACAACTCAAACGCAAACAAGGCAGGCAATAGTGAGCCATGCGCTGCCCAAATCCTTTGTCTTGTATGTACCAGGTGACGTGACAAGATCCAGGCATAAGGCATCCATCATAAATACGGCCCACGAGACCTTCATAGAACAGCAGTGGTCATGGCCGGCTTCAGATGAATCCTGCCTGACAGTTACCCTCTACTGCGGCTGTTGGACGCAGCCTGGCGTCCATTGCCGTGGGAGCGGCGGTGGTTGGACTTTCTGTCGTTAGAGCCAGAGCCAGAGCAACCATTCTGGGCCGTAGCAAAGTTTGCAGGACCTAGATCGACTCCAGTCCCACCGCACTGGTTGCATGATAAGACGCTGTGGTACATCTGTGAGTTCAAAGTGGCCTTTTTAGAGATGTTATCAGTTGCTCACAGTCTATGGGCTCCTCTGCAGTTGGAGCAATCGTATACAGACATTCGTTCGTCCCCTACTCCGTACATGGCCCAGTCTTCCTGCTGCTGTTGGCCAGCCTCGAATGATGGTTCCTGCTGCGACGACATCTTTATGGCCAAGGAAGATTGTTTATTGCAAACACCAGTTGAATAATGATGAACCAATTTGTTTAGTAAGTAAATACGTTTTCAGGATGATGTGGATTCGCAATCAGCTCGCTGTTCTGTCGCGATCTATTTATACATGTCAAGACACACATTGTCTCATGCCACGATGATTATTGCCCTCTTAGCTTTTGCTTGTAGGCAGGACCCCATAGTTCCGCAATCCTGCTCACCGCCGTTGAAATAAAGAAGAACAGGGACAACTGCCGTTTCAAGACTGGGTGATGGGTCAAATTCCGAAGATCTATGATTCGCGAGCAGGGGTGGCTGTAAGGCGCAAGGCAACCATCGGAGCGGTAATTATCTTATCTTCTATGCAAGGAATGGATCTAGGGATCCCTGCAGGCGCGTCAATGGGATTCAGCCAATAAATCCCTTCTTCCCCGATGCTCTTGCCGAGAGCGTGGCTGATTTTTCCGGTGGATGATCCGACAGGGGAATGCGCTTTCCCGTCCCAGCCAAATTCCCAAAGAAGGTGCATGAAGCTATGGACCGACCAACTGATCTCACCAGAACAGACCCTGTTGAGAAGCTCAAGAAGCAACCTGCATGCGATTCTCGTCATCCGCAACCATCAAGTCGATAGTACTGCTCGATCCTGTTTCTACACGCATCTATCCCCTCTGTCCAAATGCTCGTGGACCCAGCTTAGGACGCTTTCCAAACCTGATCCTGGGAATCCCGCTCGGCTCGGGGCAAAATCCGGCTACTTGCATCAAATTCATTACCGCATCAATCATCACTTTATCCAAGACACACTCTTTTCTTACTTTCGTGGGACTTTTTGCCAGCGAAGAGTAGCGGTGTCTTCTTCTATCCCCCCTGCGCAACTGGCCTGTTACAACATTGTTGCACCATCCATCGGTCATCTGGAGAATATCGCCAGCATGGCTTAGCCTTCATCTCAGGCCTTTTGCATTGCAACCGATCGGATTGGGGTGACACCAGAAACAGACGTCGTCATCCATACTGCCACTGCAATCTGATCATCGGATACTTGACATTGGATGGCAGGTACAGAAGCAGTTCGTCTGATGTATGAAGCATCTCGTACAACGTGGGATACCCTTTGGCCAGACTGAAAAATCTCATTGACACCAAGCACCCACCAGGAAACAAAGCTAGGGTACCTAACGTAACTTGTAAGTGGTACGAATGCACCCCCGGTAAGTTTTGAATTATCTCCGGTACCTTATACAAAGCTGAATCTGCCAACCCTATGTGTTTCAATCTAATGTCAGGCCGTTTATTACAGACGTCTCCCGTTAAGCACGCTTCAAACTTTGATGGGGTAATATCGTCAGATCTCATCAGGACAAAAACTTCTTGACCGGACCCTTTCTCCTTCGTTTCCCTCACAACATCTCGTGCATGTTACCTCTTCCTTTCCAACGTGTCCTACCACCACGCGCGCCATCGATACCATCTTCCGATATCCATCTAATAACGTGGTGATACAACACATCTCTTGGGGGCGTCTTCTGTGGCAGTTCGTGGGTTCACAGAGCGGGTTGCCCTAGTCAGTGGCCGTTACCGGCTCGATTATAGTGTGCATCACGCTTATTCCTGTTGCGGGCGTGACCAAGGGCGACTTAATGAAATTGGTTGCCTCAACTTCGACGACCGGTCATGAAGCCGCCATTGGCCAGAAACCAATGCATGTGTAACCAACGTGCGACCACCGGAGCAGTCGCGGGTAAAGCGCCCAGGCAATGTCTTTCTCCCCTCCTCCTTCAATAGCGTCACGATGATCAAGAAACGACCAAACGCTGACCGCTAGTGATTCTAGACACCGATTTTCAACGTTGGTCGCATTCTCACCGGCGAGCGGGAAGCGATCTCTGGCGTTCGGTCTACCGAGTCTAGCCAGTTATATTGCTCCACGATTCACACCCTTCCGGTGAACCGTCGGAACCCCTGTCTTGTTCGTCAGACGATCTAGTTCCGCCGTTATCTGATAAGATCTGCGAACACACATGATCGGCAAATGCTGCTCTCCATGGCCTCGGGGAAATTGCTAAAGGCAATTCCTCCCGGGCAACTCTGGAACGAATGAAAACATCGTGAACTTCGCCGTCGCCCGTCATGTGCCCTTTTGTTCACCCAGTCAGGCAAAGCCACATCAACACCTTGTGTGACCCTTGATAGCCAAATCTACCTACCCTAACTACCCTAACGGCGACGCCGAGGGTACAAGGCATCATCAGCACGACTGCCAAGATTTGGGATGGTTTCGACCTGCCGCCAGCCGGACGACTGATATCGATGTCTTTGTGTGCTCTGGAGAAAGACTCATCGGATCGGATATCGTCTGATCCAGTGTGGTCGGTCCTCCCCCTCGCTATACGTTTCCACAGCGCATCGACTCTCGCGCAACACATGCACCGCAGAGCATATAGAACCTCATATTGCAGCCACCGGTAAAGATCCCTATCGCAAGATTGGGAAATGCTCCGAGCTGCTGGTGGGTGTCTACACTGATTGGTTAGATCGTATACTTGATTATTGGCGCACATTACAGCTCGGTTGCTGACCATATATTACGGTGCTTTCTGGGGTGGAGAGCTTTCCCCAGATTGTAAGAGCGACTCGATCTGATAGGATCTTTCTGTTCAAGCTCATCGGCTATCTGCATAAGGTAAGCGTAGATCATTCTTGGCAGCTGTTCCTTTTTGACTTCATTAGATAGATAGCCATAGGGCAGAGACAGTGATGTCACCTCTTCTACCAAGCATAGCCAAATGTCACTCCTGCATCACACAAGGATTTCACCTCGCCCACTGCGTGACCTTCCCGGTTTTCTTTCTTCATACCCAATACAGTCCTACTAGCTATGTATCAAATCCTGCAAGGCGTGCACCATAAAGCCCCAGCCGTGTACCAAAGCTCTTCGCTTCGATCCTCAGGCAAGAGGACCAGAAAGGAACAACTATTTGTGCCTTGTTAAGACATTATGCCTCAACTCATTTCGAACTTAGGCTCATACTCCCCGGAGTTCTTTTGATGCCATGGGAACGTTTTAGCTAATGGCTTTTCGCAGGAGAGGTCGGAGATGTTCACCTTTGAGAACCTTGATAGCTCGCCAGTCCGTCTTCCCCTTCACTAGGTTAAAGGGGCCACTGTGCAGTGAGCTACTGGCTTGCCGAAGATACGGGGTCAGGCCATTGCGTCACTACTAGTCTAGCACCTTATCCTACTAAGGCCATAATTTTAGGGCAACAAGTCTACCGGGAAGTCTGCCAAGGAGTATGCCGAGAGGTATGCCGAGGGGTATGCCGAGGGGTATGCATTCACGCTCAATCCGATTTTTGGCCTTTGCCAGACTCCCTCTATTGCAGTACAGACGTGCTTTTCTCCGCGAACCTCATGCTTCTGGAAGTCCTCACTGCTTCTCTGCAGGATCTCCACAGGTCTATGAGAATATCTACTCAGCAAGAACATCTAACAATAGATAGATAGTATTGATCTCTTCAAGATCTGGGAACTCATGTTTGCGAACTGCTTTTAGCAATCGCGGCAAGCGCGGTACAATGTCTCTGCTGCTGACGATGTGCAAGCCGTGGAGAGACTGGGAGTTCGAGCCGGGTAGACCAGCCGGACCCCATATTGTAGCCGTGGTCGTGATTGTTTCAACCGCCCCTAGCTCACATAGGTCACTTGCTAGCTTCTATCCACTGGCCGATATGTTCAGTCCATGTGGATTCTTGGCTAATTGGTACTAGTGCTACTACGAATTCCCCGAAGTTAGAAGACGAACGGCTTATAGTATATTCGAAGGATTTGGGTGCACTATGCTGCAAACATAACATGTTCAGATACTGAGAGTGCTCTACTCCGATAAAAGTTAGCATCAGGCGGCCCTCGAGCAACGCTTAACACCACAGGCTGCCTACTTAGTATGCTACTAGTCTTCGATGGATACTACCTTATCGTTCGGGAATTATGAGTGGAAATAACCAAGGCAGAGCAGAGCGCATCTTATCTTGATGATCAATCGAAGTAACCTGATCAGGTGGCATCAGGTGCAGTACCCCGGCACTGGCTCCCACTTTTTTCCCTCCCCTCGCCTGGGCTTTGACCAAAGATCGGCGCGCCTTACTTGTTGCAGTGTAGCGGGCAGCAATGCAACCAATCATGGCCCCTACCGAGTTCCGCTATCATCTTATTGAAACCTGTGTCAATGGCAGGAAACGTCTTGACGTGCGGCCGCCTTCCGCCCCTAAGCCACCATTAAATTTGCGGAACGCATATGGGGCGCAATCCATCTTGTCCGTCAAAGCGCGAGATCCTCAGCCGTGCCTAGACCTTGGCCAAGGTTGGTCGACTCAGGACCCCGGCTCTCCTCTATCTTGACGACATTTCCAAGCACTCGGACCTCGTGCATACCCATGCTAGTATACTCGCTATGACCATCCTATACTGGAGCCGGCTGTCTGGGTCCTCGGAACCGTGGATCTGCCTATCCCTCTTGGGGACGTGACTGGCTGTTTCACGATGCTCTTCTCGGACTGATCTTCTCTTTTTGAGAACACCACCGAGCCGGATTCAGCATTTTCTTTGCCGGCACCCTTCAACACGCTCGCTGCTCGTTCCTACATCCGCTTCCCTTCCACAGAGTGGAACTTGGTCGAGCTCACAATTTTGATTAGTGGCCGTGTCCCTCATCTGCAGGAATATGCCGTTGAAGTGTGCTTATATACCGTGGCCATTCCATGTATTGCGGCACCTCTTTGGCATGTCACTCGCAGGCTTGTCAAGAATCTGCCGACATACACAGGTCCACCGACCTTCCGCGGCGACCACCGCTTCTCTGATCCTAATACTAATCGTGCATCTTGCCATCTGAACAGCCGACATGTCAAACTCTGATGATTTGTTGACCCGCTTTACGGGACACGCCGTCCCCGTCAGCTTCGATCCCGGTTTCGTCGTTTTGAGCTTCCTCGTCAGCCTCATCGGCGCTGGTTGTTCCCTTGAGCTAATCAACCGCCGGACATCGATGAAGGGTCTGTTCAACCAGTAAGTCAGATGAACCCAGAAGTATTTCGGGACGATGAAATACTTACAGTCTGCACCGCAGTCTTCTGCTCGTGGGTGCCGCCGTATCGATGGGAGGCATTGCCATCTGGTCGATGGTGAGTCAAGGCGCCGTTTCTCACCGAGGGGACCCATACACTAACACTTGCCCAAGCACTACATAGGAAACCGAGCGATTGTCATCCTGAACAACGAACCCGAGTTACAAATTGCTTACTCGTCCGGGATAACGGCGGCGTCCTTCTTCCTGCCCATCTTCGTACTTCTCCTGGCCTTTATAGCCGTCGGCTCCAACGACGAGATACCATGGTGGCGGGTCGGCCTCTCTGGCTTACTCTCTGGAGGTGCCATCTGCGGCATGCACTACCTCGGAAACGCCTCCATCAGTAACTACCACTGCAAATACTCCGTTGGCAACGTGGTCGGCGCTTCCATCATTGCCGTGTCGGCTAGCACCATTGCGATCTCCACCTTCTTCGTCTTCCGCGCCGCCTGGACTAATTCCTGGCTCAAAAAGACAGGATGCATGTTCATGCTCGCCGGTGCTGTCTCCGGTATGCACTGGTGTGCCTCTGTGGGAACCACATATTCGCTGATTGAGTCGGCGACCGCGGTCGGCAATGGTAAATCCCGCACCGCTACCACCGCCATCGTCATTGCTCTATCATTCGTTGCCGCCTTTACCATGCTTTTAGCAGCCGGCCTGACCGCCAGAACCAAGCGCAAGTATGCCAACAAAGCGCAGCTGGTCACTTTGGCTGCAGCCGTCTTCGACAGGCAGGGGCGAATCTTGGTCAGTCCAGACGGCCTGCTGCCTAGCGAGAAGATTACCGATGCATTCCCCCAGAAGTCGCACGACGATGTGTTTACGACTGCGCATCCACTTTTCCACTGGATGTACCGCGCCTCTCGCGACTGGTCTAGTGTCAGCTCTCTCCTACCTTGGATGTCGGATCACATCACCAACCTTCCCCGCCGCGGTCGCGACCGGTCAGCAGTCAAAATGTATGAAGAGAACGGTCAGCTCGTGGGAAACTACGTGACCATCTTCCGAGAGCTGTTCTGCCTGGCCGCTTCGTCGCTGGCGGGTAAGATGTCCGAAGACGTGACAAATGCTGGGACGCTCTGGGATGAGATCTTCCATACCGGCACCGAATCTAGACCCGCCAATCCCGCGACATCCACTTTCGATGTTACCTTAAAGGAACACAAGCGTGGAGACTCGATTTCGGACGATTCTAGCCGGCTTGAACAAGGACTTGGCCATCGTCACGACTTTTACGGCCAGGGGTGTATCATGTTCCTCGTCCGCCACGCCAAGAGTGACAGTGCCGTAGCGAAGCTCGAGGCAGCCGGTTTTCGTTTTGCCGACACGCATCGTGTTGTCGACATTATCAAGTCCAGCATGCAGATCAAGACCCGCCAGTTGGAGAAAAAACTCCGCACTATGGCTAGCTATACACCAGAAGATCGTCTCGTCGAACCAGGCGTCCATGTCGGCGTGTTTGCTATTCGCGCCCGCCTTGATAGGTTCGGATTCGACGTGTTGGTAGAGAAACAGAAACGCACGTCGCTACCTACCGGCAGACTTCCCTATAGAAACTTGGAGCAATGGCAGCTGGATCTTCTCTCCGACTTGGATGGCTTGTATGTCCAACCGCTACTTATACGTCTCGCATCGGCAACATACTACACCCCGAGAGAAGTGGAGTTTGCCACGCAACTGCGCCGCAGCATCACCAAACTCATGTCTAACTTCGCCGATGCCACGGCGGATAGCGCAAGACTCTCGTCTAAAGTCGTTCAGCTACCTTGCCCGCCAGGCGAGAAAGGAGAAGAGTCGACATGCTCAATCATCACATTGCAGATCCTCCTCGATATCGGCTCCAACGCAGAATCCCCGAAACATTGCTTCATTCCTTTGCACCTCCTCAAAGTCCACCAGCTCATCCTCGACAATTCTCCGCACAAAGCCGCCTTCTCCCGTGCCTTGCATCGCGAAATTGCGGCCGTCATATCATACTCCTCTCGCCCAACCATGGGTAACGAGCATCCTCGACAGGGCAGCACTTCCAGTGCTTCATCGACTAAAGAACTCTGCACCCCAGCGACGTCAAAGGAAGAACCATCGTCATCGGAACGGACCTCACCTTCCAATAGTAAACATTCCCGTCGCCCGTCTACGCAGCATGGCCGCAAGACATCCCTCACATTCGGTGGGATCATGGTGTCGCAGGAGATCGCCATACAGGTAGAAGATGGCCTGTCCACGCCGAACCCTATTCGTGAAGGGTTCGCAAGTCGATCTTCTCACCGCTCCAGCTTCAGTCGTCTTTTACAAGGGGGACCGCCAAGGTGACGATGGCGGCCAAGAGGAGCAAGCTTAGTACCACCTGTACGGCCGCGCCGGCCCAACCGCGGCCGCCTTCCGGCGACGATCACGTGGAGATGATGGAGTCTGCCGAGGCAGGCCAGCGAGCAAGTTTGGCAAGGGGGTGCGACACCAATGTTGTTGGCACGGCGGAGAAGGGGGATGTGGAGGAGACGTATGTGGACGAGCTCTTTGCGGCCTGTATAAGCAAGCGACGTGCTTAGCCGAGTTTCTTGCGTCCAACGTATCTCTTTTGTCATGTAAGATACTTTGTCTAATCATCATACCCCATCATTTGTACGTTATTACACAGACTATTGTTCATCAATGTTTGCTTTTGGTCTCTGTTCAGGACTTGGCAATGGCATTTCCACATCAGGGCCCAGTCTATTTGTTGATTGGTTGATGCAAGTCATATAGATCACATAAGTATCAGGATGAACAGTTACTGAGATATCCCCTTAGTAGCGAAAGGGCTGTTCCTACTAAATTATGTTGTGCTGTACGGATCAGAGATCATCCAGTGCCATTAGTATAATTAGTATTCATCTAGCTAAATATGATGCTCGATCAGATTGAACTGACCCGCCGACCATTCACGGGAAGAATTATATCAAAAACAGCGCTTCCGCCATTATGGGGATGTCCCGTTGCCCGTCTCGGAAAGCCCAACGTCTTAGACTGTTAAAACGACAGCACTCAATTATGTCCCGGGACAATGTGATGCTAAAGGTCTGCGTAGCCGCTTGGTTGGGACAGAGGTTTTCACAAGTCACCTGTGGGCTGAACCTTGACTTGCAGATGGCACTTCCAGAAGAGGGTGCATACAGTGACATGGGCATTCTAAACTTTTGGTTTCTCTAAGAGAACAGAAAATAGGGCTAGGTGTGATTGGTTAGCTAGTTGTAATTGGGATTATTGAATATGATAGAGACTAGCTAATCACCGGGGGGGCTATGGAACGACTAGGGGGTTCACGGAAGCCCTATCATGATAACAAAGAGGATCTTCCTGTGGCTCTAACTCACGCGCCTCTGTATTCTATCAACTGTATCGTGAGAAGTGACTTGCCCATGCATGAACCGCAGGTTATATACTAAGAGAAAGCCAGGTAGATCGGATGTCACTACTTCGAGAAGAGGTAGTAGATGGGTGTTTATGATTACGAATCAGGGTTGAAATAGATTCCTTTACAAAACATGCTGTGAACTGTACGTCCTAGTCCAGCTCTGGTCGTTAGGTACACTCACGTAGGGTTCAAGGCAGTTGTAGCACACACCCTAAAAAGAAATGCATCAGCCCGCTACCGGATTCGAGCCGGCATCCGCCACTACTACTATTCACTACTGAAGTAATGAATGCTTTACCGTTAAGTTAATCTGGTCTTCCAATTTGCCTACTGCGTCATGTACCGGCGATCACTCAAACAGCCATCATAGTACTTGGCTATGCTGATACCTCCGGAGGTAAAAGCTCAAGGGAGCTCTCTAGCAGCCAACGTACCACTATATAGGCATACAGGTCAAATAAAAGAGTCCCATCTGTTGCAGTGGTTATAAGGGTCATGGAAACCGCCTGGGACGAGCTTTATCTTACTGAATCCTCATCAATCTCTTTTGGTATGTTGTTGTCCCAGTCAAACAACGAAGTCATCATCACAGCAGAAACGAAAGACTTATAGCGACTCAGCCATGTCTGAACAGAGTGGTCTCAATGGAGCAAACATCGTTCACATCCTGCCTTACATATATCTGTGTTGCTCCTTGTCACCTGCGACAATCTAGAAAGGGGCAATGATTCTCAAGACCCGTCTACCTTAGTCCTTCATGTACGTTACTGGTACCATGAACTCATACATGAGAAATAGAGAGTAGCCAAGTAGCAGCGATACTTCCACTGACATTCCCCTCAAGCAAAAACATTTGTCGCTCAACAGTTTACCAAGATAGAGGCGTGTTACCAATACCGGGTCATCCTATATATAGACTAAATTTTAGTACCTGCCATCTTCGCCCTTAACTGGACCGGAGGATCCCGCTTCCCATATAATTAGGAGCTGGGAGTCTTGTTCTACATGTCAACAATCCGTTTCTGCTTTATTCTTCCTCCCTTCTAATACTGTTTACCGTACCTGTACAGTACTAGTAAAGTTACCGTTTCTATGCATATTATCCTTGTCTCCTTCGCACAGCAGATATAGAGCCGTGGTCCCCATGTTGCAGAACAGGCTCCCTGCCAGGGAGACCGTGGCCGCGCCATACGGCGTCGCAGACTCTTAGGGCTCCTTAGGCGGTGGCGACCAGGATGCCAAAAGGACGGCTACACTGCTTATTCATCGTATGCGTATGTCGTTCCTCACGGCTGCTCCTCTTGATGAGGCACCATGGAGTCGGGGACAGTCCGGTCTTGGAAACCCTCACCACCTACGCCGCCGCGGCCTCGGCAGCGGCGCCGGGCTTTGTGGTTGCCACCCTGGTGCCAGGAAACGCTCTTGTCGTACTGGGACTTGCCATTGACACGCTCAGTATCCTTGTCAAGGCCGATCCCGCCGCTCTTGGCATCGGTCTCATTAATAGAGTGGCGGGGTCGAAGAAGTGAATGACCAAGACGGTCTCGAGGTTGCCCGTCTTGACCCCCAGCTTGTGTTTGGTCACCATGTCGATCAACGACCCGACCCTGTCCATCCAGTTCGGCTTGTCCTGAACCGACAAGTCCCTTGACGGGGTTTGACTTTTCAATACCTTCCTGATGTCAGAATATGCAGGCTGTTGCTGTTGCTTCCTGTACAGATTCAGGATCGTTGAGGTGCGATGCTTCAATGGCTTCATGCTGCTTTCCTCTATCTTGTCATGTAGTCTCCCTGTTGTTACGAAAGCCTGGTCTCGTTATTTTCATCGTCGCAGTAGAGTTCTCTAAACGAACAGGCCGTGGCCCTGGAAAGACCAACATTGAGCTGTGTTGGTTCGCGCGAGGCTTTTGGTTCGAAGAAGAAGTAGAAGACCGGTCAAAACGAGAATCATTAGATAGACCAAAGGCTACCGCCGAATTCCTGAGAGTGGGACCTACTTTGGCGATGCGCCACTGGTCACGAAGCTGTTGGAAGCCGCCCCCAAAGTTTCACGGTGGATTCCTTCGGCAGAAAGCCATGGGTTGTCTGGCACTTCGACTAGTGAGTCCTTTCGCACCTGTGAAGTCATCCTGCTGTAATGCAGGGATAGGCGATGCGACTCGGATAATATAGGTAAAGTAAGTGGACGGAAAGTGGTCCAATGGATCCCAGCAGCTATATCCAAGAAGCAATGGGATCCGTCACCTATTATGGCTCTGAATTTCTTGTGATGTATGAAGTCAAGCGTTCCAAGTCGTGGCTTGGGACTCTGGTGAACCAACCTCTTTTCCTTCGTGTTTGCATAAGCCAAGTACGAGAGCCACCCCTGCCTGATCTACATCGTCGTCGTCACCATGCTGGAAAGGTGGGAGTGGTCTTTTCCCACACCCTTTCCGCTTCCACCAAGTAAACCTATTGGCCACTATAAGCTGCCGTAGCTGTCAGTTGCGACGTGCCGAGTGTACTGAGAAGCTTGCTACTCATTGAAATACTTGCGAATGGTTATTAAACTATTTGACAAAGTGCACCATGTTGCGCGCCACGACAAACGAACCAAAAATGGCCAGGAATGCCGTCATTGTTGGCGAGGTGCGGATTCATCACCCGTTGGTTTCACTGCCAGAAGCGGGAACATTAAATAATGGTTCAACAAAATGTCCGGGGGGTCAAATCCGATTAATTGTACGCATCCTCCCGCCAATACAGCGAAATAAAGGAGCAGGAGAAGCCTACGAGTGACAGCAGACTGGGATGCGGGTTAAAATCAGTAGAAGCAATAGCAGCGTCGTCACCACCACCAAGCGGAAATACACTCGACGACAAGGATGAGCTGGGTATGAGGAAGAGAAGGCGATGTTATCAACAGTGCAGGAAACTTCAACTCTCACGGGATACAGTCAATTATGAAGCAGTGCGTTCTGCCCTAGCTACAGAAAAAGAAATACTCATTGCCACCGCGTGCTCGGACATGCGGTGTTCTGCTGCTTCAACCCCGCCCGGCAATAGATCCATCGTGGACCCTACTCATGAAGCCATAAACTCGTAATCAGAGGAAACCATCGAAACATCAAGCAAATAACCCCTTATGGGCACAACAGACGACTGACCATGCGGCCACGGCGACCCCTTTCTTCAGGCCAAACCTGCAAACCTGCAAACGCCGCATCGAGAAGCAACAATACGCCGAATCCACAAACGAGCATCTCACATCTGTGAGATGCTTGGTGCGCTCGTGATCAAGCCAACAAGAACAGCTGCCCCGCCAATGGCACCTCCCAGGGCACAGGCTGCAAAGTCAGCAAGACGACGTCTCTTGGCGGGTGGAGCTTCTGAAGGCCTCGCCGAAACCTGGACCTGTGTGTCAACTGTCTCCTGGGACGCAACAGAAGGATTCAGGGCAGACGCAGAAGTAGCGGCATCCTTCATAGCGCTGGATCGAGCTGAAGGCGTATGAATGGCGTGTCCAAGACGAGGAGGGCTCGAAAGCATCGAGATACTCTCACTGTCGTCGTCTTCACTTTCATTATCCCGGGAAACTTCATCAAACGTGCGCTTTCTAGCCGGCCGGCACGTAGTCGACACGCTAGGCGCAGTTCGTGGGTTGGGGGAAATGTCACTAGGAATATGTGGAGAATGCAAAGGTGATGATGCCTTCTCCGAGTCTTCGGCTAGCAGATCGGGAATAGTCATACGGCTGCCACGACGCGAGACTTTTATCTCACCGGAACCCTTGCCTGCGGCCAGTTTGCTTTTCTGATATGTAAACGCACTGGTCATATCATGCTCAGGGCTCTGCAGTCGCGTACGTTTCTCAGGGTCGGGAGTAATGTGACCATGAGATGGACTGGTGATGCTTGAGGTGGCCCAAGTGGGAGCAGTGTAAAGCAACTCCGCGTCTTGCTGTGGGGAGGATCGTTGTCTCGGCACAGCACGGGTATTGAGACGCTGAGTACAGTGGTAAGCTTGAAAGGGGTACTGCTGAAAGGAATTGGTACGCCAAGGTGCCTTGGACGCAGCATTGGAGTCCGGGTGGTACAGTCCTTGAGTGTTGTTGGCGTGCTGAGAGGGCGGGCTGGAGCTTTCAAGCACAGTAGTGGAATAGTCGTCAAGCTTGTAGGGGAAATACGATGGCAGTGGATTGCCCACCAGGTTGATGTTCTGCATGACTTGGTCGGTTGGGTATTGGCTAAGGGTTATCAGCGGGGGCGGGCCGGCTTGAACTGTTTCCTTGTTCTGATCCCGAGCAGCAAAGTATTCAAATTTGCCGGTCTTCTCGCCAAGCACTTGTGCAGTGGTCTTGCCACCTGGTTTGGGTCCAGGGGCGGGCATCTTGACCATTGCGGCATCCGAAGGACTTGGCTGTCTCGCGATAGCAGTCACATTGTTCACGAGATTCGGAGGGGCCGTGGCTGGTAATGGCTCGCCATCGAGATGGGAGTTGAAAATTGCCCTGGGAAGGTGACCGGGGCATACGGGTTCCAGCTCGAAGGCCGGCTTTGTGCTAATGGCCATTGGGGAGGACTTGGGCGACTGTGTGGAGGTTGAGGTCTTGTCGAAGATGCTAGTCTCGATGGCATCGGACTCGGCGTCGCTCGATGAAAGAATGTCTGAATTGCAGGGCTCATCGAGATTACCTGAAGAGCCTTCGTTAGCATGTAATGGCAAAGGACTGTCTAAAAGCAATAACTTACTGGCATCTTCGCCCTCAGAATCGTCCGAATCGTCTGAATCATCCGAGTTGGTATGTTCGTCCAGTAGCTCATCCTCGTCATCGGAACTCCAAGAATGTGACACCATGTCTCCATTTTCCTCAATATCGCTGTCGCTAAACTCATCATGGCGGTCAAGCTCATCTGACATCAAAGAGTCTTCGTCTTCATCGTCATCTTCGCTGTCGAAGTAAAGCGGTAATGGCATCGGACCACCAACGCCTTCGAGGGTACCCGGGTGTCGAGCAACCAGATCTGAGATGACTTCGGGGGGTTGATGAAGCTCTACACTGACGCCCGAAGTTTCGGAAGACTGGTTCGTCGAAGCAGTGGCAGATACGTTGGTGTCCTGGGAATGGCCAGGATCGTATGCCTCCTGCGTAGCTTCAAGATCGTGCACCGACATAGCAGGCGAAGCCGGCTGACTGGGCCAATTGCTTCTAGGTTCGGGCGAGTAACCATGGATAGATGATCGGTCCTCGTCATCGATCTCGGAGGTCAAGTCGATAACATCGGAGCTCGGTTCGGTACCGAGCAGTCCTGGGATGTCAAGACATACCGGGTACGGCCAGTCGCAATTGGATTGGCTTCCTGGGTGAGGTCCACGACCATCGACTGGTCTGGCTGGTTGATATCCGGGAGCGTGAAATCTTCCTTTTCCATGCCCATGACAGAACCCCCGTCACTCAGCATGTCATCATCCTCGGCATCAGGGACGGTGAAGTGGTTGGTAGAGGCTGCCCGTTCAGGCAGCGATGCAGCACTAGAATAGTTGTTAGCGAACAGGCGCATTGAGTGAAGGGTGCATGTGCGACGTACGAATTGGGCCACTCCATAGTCACATCAACCTCGCAAGGTGGAAACGTATCGCGTCCACGTAGAATCTCGATGCCAAAACGGATCTTGTCACCACTGGCCAGTTCAGCGAGATCGTGTTCGACCAATCGGTTCTCGTGGTTAGGAGTGTCGTTCTTTGAAATGAAGGTACCGTGGAGAGAACCGATGTCCTTGATGAAAAGTTTCTGGCGTGGATAATTAGTATATTTCTCTTGCGTCTTGGAGGTGGGGAAGATACCTTGGTGTCCAAGTGGGCAATAAGCTCAGCGTGGGTTCTGGACATTACTGGAGAATCAAACCAAGCATTATCTCCGGTAGAAACAAACCCTTTTGTTGCTACCTTGGAAGCCCTGCCAACACGCTCTGGTATATCGTGCCGTAGGGCGATGCGTCGTGTCTGGATGTTCGAGTGCGGGCCAGAGTTGGAGGATGTAAGTGTGACGAAGACTGGTGAAGAAGACGATTAGAACCATGAAAACCACGCAGAGATACCGAAGCAAGGCAGGTAGGAAAAAAGCAATAATAAAGCAGGCGAGCTGGTTCCAGACATACCTTTGGCTTCGTCGGCCACTGATAAGTCGGAATCAGAGGCCATTTTGACGAAAGAGTCGAGGATCCTGCTCGACTTATGGGTACGACAAGCAGTCCTCCGATGACTTGGGATCCAAGAGGGAAGATATTTTTAAACTTGAGGCGTGGCTGGCATCCGATGGAATCGGTTTGCCTTTTGTGGACGAAAGTGCGAAAGACGATTGTCACATCCAAGGCTGAGGTGAAGTGAAAGTAGAAGTGCTTGGAGTGTGAAGGTGGGGTGGGGTGCTTGCCCAAGACGTCTCAGGAAGAGCCGGGAGATGATGACTGCCCAGCCAAGGAACAACAGCAGCTACTGCCTACCAAAACGTAAAGAGGTGGGACGAAGGAATTTTGTCGGGAGAAATAAGCAGTTGTGGTATGAAAGGGACGAGAAGTAAGGGCACAGCAGCCGAAGTGAAGTTACAAGATCATACCAGACAATCTATCAATGGGCGTTGCCTTGTCAGGGGAGAGGAGGGGAAGTTGCTAAGTCCCAGTCACGACTTTGAGGGTTCAAGTTGACTGACCAGCACTGAGAGAGTGGAAGGCCCCAGCAATCGCAATCCCGCCCAGGTGCCCTTTCCAACAGCGAATCGATGGAACTAGGACCAATTAGCGCTGGTGTCTGGGGTAGAAGTGGGGGCTGGACTGGGATTGTCAGGACTCAGAAATGCACTGAGGTCCTGTCCAGGCAGAACTGGCCGCCGATAAAGCTGCCTGCTGGTGCCTTATCACCTTCCGTATCACTTCACTCCACCTACCTGACCTTGATGGGACTTTAGGCACTTACAGTTGACAGCTGACCTCAGGCAGTTGTTTCAATAGAGGGGTGGCTTCGACGGTCTGTACCACTAACAACTTCCCAAGTCATCTGACACGATTCTGCCTTAAGTCGAACAAGAATGCCGAGGTGCGCTGGCTTCCCTAGATGCAAATTGGTATGTAGAAATGCATTACCAGAAGAACAATCCGAGGCTTTCGGGCTCGTTTCACTGTTGTCAGCGGACTTTACAGGTGGCTTAACTTGGGAGCTCTTATCTACAAGGCCAACATGCGATAAAGGTCCTGGATCCCGCTGGTACAAGGGTCCAGCAGTGGGAGAGAGTGGATGCTCTTTCTAGGGGTACGATGGCGGGGTCATCATTTACCACATGCGTAGGTGCATACATGTGGTAATGGCATGGCACTTTTTTCAATAGACGTTTGAATCCCAATAAGTAAGTACATTTGAGCGGAATATGTATGAATAACTAGGTATGTACGTAGATAGGCTGGAAGGGCATATAGGTAAATAATAGATCTACTCGGGCGTCTGTCGGTATTTGGTTCGTTTCTTATATGTACGTAAGGAGGTTAGCACCATTATCTTCGAGCGAATTGGTTCACTGTTCGGATTCCGCCCGCCCGCCTTAGAATCCGCCTGAGCTGTCAGTTCGCTCCAACCGGGAGGGAAACAGCTGCAATTATTCATCACCTTTGAGCGGTCTGCCTACCAGCTTCTGTACATAGTTAGCGAGAACGAGACATGTATTCTGTGCAATTTTATTGCAACGGCCTGGCAACGGCCTATGCCAAGTGGCTACTCGGTGTGGGAATACCAGTTACCTGAATTAAACCAATTCAGCTCCCGGTTTGAACCAGCATTTTCCTTTCCCTGTGCCCCTATTGTTTTGATCAAGGGGTACGAAAAAGACGGGCCAGCCAAATTCGCGGAGTTCCACGATGGCCTGGGCTCAGCGATGGTTAATGTGTGTTCGTGATCCAGGTACGCCCCCAATGTTGGCTGGCACATCCCGTAGTACAGTTCGGCAGGAGACGTACGTCTGTCTACGTTAGTTGGTTGGTTGGGTATGCATATGTAGGTACGACACAATAATGGATCAGTGTGCAGACAGCAAGCCGTTCCGGTGGCATGTCATGGTTCAGGAGATTTGCTTGTGATCATTCGAGGGCTGGTGGAGACAAGTTGCCACTTCTGATATTGTAAACCTATTAATTTGATACCACTGCCACCTGCGTGCGATATTGACGGGTGGTTGAGCGAGGAATCTACGACTATACAGCCCAGTATCTCTAGATATTGAGTCCATATCCAGGCTGCCGCTTTTGGGACTCCGAAGACTTGCGCAGTCACGAATGGAGCAGTGGAGGATGATAACCCATGAAGCTATCTCTCCGTAGCGGGGCGTATTGCCTGCCAGGGTACCCCGCCCTTTGCTGCTCGTGACGGCATGTAGCTCGTAGGGCTTATCGTGGAGTGCTCATGGTCAAAGGCCTCCAGTTTTGGGAAGTTATTATTTTTAGTGTCGAAAGTGGGCAGACCGTGTCTGTTCAATAAGCTCGAACGATGCGCCCACCACTATGACGTGTTTGCGTCATTCGGGCCAAAGTCTGAATGGAAGCAGAGCTGCAGTGAGTGTCAAAGAGTGAGGCTTCAGGCATTTTTGCCCGGCCGAAGAAGAATTGGAGAGACATGTGCCAACCCCCGAGCTTGTCTTGCTTCCGAAGTACCTGAATCTGACTTGGGGAAACCCCTTGCAGATTCTATTTAGCCCGTCCCCGACTTTCTCATTCATTTATCCATTGTCCTGTTTTGCCAGAAGAAAAAATCTGGTGTGCATTGCAAATTCCTTCTTTCGCCTCCTCGCCTTCCGCAAACTTAGCATTCGGAGAAACCTTTGCGAAACCCTCAACTTGTCATCTAGATCGGGCAAGTTATTCTTGGCCGAGCGCTCTTCTATTCTTACAGAAACTGTTCTCCATGGAATTTACATTAAACGCCACTCATCAACGCTGCACTTATTATTTTGTTACTTGACGAGCCCTACAGACTTTAAGGAGACTTAAGAGCTATACACCAACACAGCTCGGACCCTGTGGATCGGTCTCCAACCTATTACCTATCAACCGAACACAAGGCACAATGAGAGACTTACGAAAGAAGATCTTGCTCGAGTCTGGCAAGACCGTGTCCCGAAAGGCACGCTCAAAGCCCGACTCCAACTTTGGCTCCCCAACGACCTCCCCGGCTAGCTCCCGGCCTGCTTCTCGCGCACCGAGTCGCTACGCCTCTGACGCCGAAAGCGACGACAGCGATATCAATGACAGCCTGACCAACTCGGTTGCCGACTCTGAAGATGGAGATACCATCTCCGACTGGACCGATAAGCTCAAGGCCTGTATCAGTGAGATCCTTGACCGAAAGCGTAGCAGCGTCAAGGGTCGCGAGGCGTACTTGGCTGGCTACGTACACCTCGCCCGGCACCATTTCGCCGATACCATCATCGAAGGACAACTACACGAACTCGTCCCCGCCATACTGAAGAGCATTCGAAGCGGTCGCAACACAGAAGAGGTCTTGGCTGGCCTGAAAGCTTTGACCATGACTGTCCTGTCAACCGAGTCAGACAGTATCTATGATGACGTCTATTCGAGCCTGAAACAAGTGTGCGAGAACTCAGACGAAGAAACTGTAAAGGTGGAGGCTATCAATGCTATGACGGTTGCTACCGTATTTGGTGGTGGCATGGACGCAACGATGCTGGAGCTCATGGACTACTTGCTAGAAATTGTTGAAAGCGATGGGCATAACATCGACGCTCCTGACAACGGCCCGGTCGTCACTGCCGGTCTGGTTTGCTGGGGTCTTTTGGCCACCTTTGTTGACGATCTCATGCCGCTGTCCGAGACCGCCCTCGAGGCCTTCACGGAGCAACTCGATAGCTCCGATGCTGATGTGCAGGTCTCGGCCGGAGCAAACATAGCTCTGATCTTCGAGGTGATGCGATCTTACAACGAAACGATGGAAGAGGAGCATGATCAACGACAAGAGGAGGCGAGACTGGAGGCCCGGCACCGCAAGCTGGATTTCACACCCGAGGAGTACAACCCGTTCGACCTGCAGTACGACCAGCATAAGATTGTACATCGGGTCTCAGAACTAGCTGGTGAATCCTCCCGAGCAGTGTCTAAGAAGGACCGGCGCAAACTCCACCAACAATTCGCCAGCATTCTCACATCTTTGGAGCTTGGGAAAGGTCCGAAGTACTCAAAGGCCGGACGGGCAGCAAGGCAGTCCGACCGAGATGGCGACAGAGTTTTCGGTAACGAGAAGGATGTCTTCCAAGAGGTGGGCTATCGCGATATGATCCGCGACGAGAACGGCAGAGTGCTCCCGATCGAGTCGTGGTCACTCGGGCTACGAGTATCTTTCTTGAAGAAGGTTCTAGGGGGTGGTTTCAACACGCACTGGCAGTCAAATCCGGTAGTCGAGGAAACATTTGACAGCGCGTGATGCAAGATCTGACCATCTCTTATCCGACACGCTTCTCATGTATATATAGCACTCGGTTTTGCGATACCCCGATTCCCTACGCCTTTGCAGCACGAGTTCTTTCCCGTTCGCTCATGACCCCCCAAAATCATCGCAAGAATGAGATACCCAATTTGTACCTTAGTTTACCATCCGCTCCCACATCAAATTTTAGAGCCGTGATGCACGAAGTACATCGTTATTCGAATTTATTGATTAATTAATTGACACATTCGTCGGAAGCCGCAGAATTAGAGTGAGTCATGTCGACTGTTTTGGGACGCGGCCTCGCTTTCTTGCATATCCGGCAGAGTTGTACTACCTGGTTTCGGGAAGCTGGGAGGTTGGCATACAAACGGAGGAGTGTAAACAGACTACGATAGGTCCATCACGGAAAGAAACCAGAATTATAATAATGCATACACCCTGTGCCCTAACTGTTCTCAATCGCACTAAAGTGAGCTACGATAAATACGATGATGATTTGAGGTAAATCGATCGACCGTACCGAGGCGAGAACTAAGAAATGAAGACAAGTTCGATTCCTATCCGCGTTATGGGTTGTCTCCTTTTGATCCGTCTTTCCTGTTGGCTCTTATGGATATTCAGACTGAGGCTATACCGATCTGTAGCTGTATGTAGTTCTTTTTTCGTTTAATTGCTATAATAGCTCGAAATAGATACATAGGTATGTAATCAATATCCATATGTGACGTGATATTAGAGTGCCCAAGAATTCGAGTAACGTAACGGGATGTGATGCAACGGCTTAATCCGACAGGCCACTTCGGCATCGCCTGAGCGGGGATTGCGGGATGAAATGTGACGGGAACACCGGCTACTACACCCCAGTGATCAATCACCTCAGTTGAAGGAGGAGGGCGCGGTGAAGTTGCCACCGAAGCACAAGACAGTTTACCTGTCTTCTCTTGTGAGGCATCGGAACGCAGCACGAACGAGTCCTTTTTCATTTATTGAGTTCAAGACGGGGACGTGACCGCCAAATCCGTGGTTGGCTGGCAACACACGAACACAAAGAGAAACAAACCTGTCAAATTGTCATATGAAATGTCTCGGTAACACGTTACCCATCTTCGGCCAAACACTTCCACCCCCTGGAGCCTGGAGCTGCGCACCAACTTGTCGCAGATTGACTTACCAACTTCCCGGGGCTTGTTGATCGTTGATCAGGGGTGTTTGGGTTTGGTCGAGACTCTTTTCCTGTCCTGTATACGGAAACTCGATGTGCGGCAAGTGCTGTAGCTTTTCGTCGATAGGCAGTGTTCAAGAAGTCGGTGAGAGCTGTGGATCTGGTGAATGCGGCCAACAAGAGCCGACGAAGCGGCTCTCCAAGGTAAGGCGACCAACATGACACGGATGCGCACCATTAGCCATGTCTGGTTATCCGTGGTGGTCTCTCTGTCATACTGTTCTCTATGTAGGCTCTCTCCCTGCAGTAGACGGAAGTCGCCAAGTCCGTTTCGATGGTTCGCCTCCCTCAACCGGCATGACTTGGCACTCGATATCTCCAAGCTCCGTGTTTCAATTGACTGACTGGTGAGACCTTCTCTTCTTGATCGGGCATCTTCTAATCGCGAGGCTGGGAAACATCTTTTTCTTTCCCTCTTCATATGCCCGATTAAGCCTTTCGATTTGAAGTGGCACCGTTACCTTATTTGACGTGATCTCATTTAACATAGCTTCCGACCTAGCGTGATGATGATGCTCAGAGCTCATCATGTCATTTTTGGGATTCTGGGGAGCCCAAGAAATGGCAGGGGTGGATCGGCTCCCGTCATACCATGTTTTTTCGGCGATCGACCTTCTGATCGACCACCGTCACCCTGCCAGAGAAACTGTGCCCGAGCCACCCCATGCGGCTTCGCGATGAAGAAGCTCGTTCCTACTCTTGTTTCCAAAGCCGTTGCTCTGTCAACAGCGGCCAGGAATAGCTCCGGACCCAACCACCAACAGCTTTCCGCGACATTGACGGATATTTTCAACGCCCCTCTCTTCATGCGCCGATGTCAGGTTTTCGGACTTTTTCCCTCGTGTTTTGGAAACGATGTAGTAAGCAGCCAATAGCCGCCATCTTCAAAATGTTCCCCGGCTTGCATACCGTTTAGATCCGGGCTGCATAAGATGAGACCTTTCACATCTGGACGGAATTGAACAGACCTCCACGGCCAAGCTTTCGTGCCTGTACATGTACGCAGACCAACGCAAAATTGATTAACCTACATATGTAGTTGGTTATCACATTGTAGGCCTGCTAGATATGAGATGTGCAGCTAGCTGGTGATCAACGTTGAGCTACACACTATCTGTTAGGTAGCAAGCAAAATGTACAGCAGCCTCGTCACCCGAATCTGACAGTTGAGCCCGTTGAGTCGGGATCACATTTCAATCCATGAGAAGAATCAAATCATGAGTGCATCTCTCTTTGATCAATCATCCCACTTCATGCGAGATGCCAAACCTGCTGCTCCCTGCTTGTGCATCCCGCAGCTTCTGCCAGAACGCCTTCTCACCACGAGATTGGTCCAAGTGCAGACCCTGGTCTGCTGCGTTGTCCAAGAGCGCTGCCCAACCCCAGCCGCCACCTTGAGCAAGCAAGATGCGCCAGACATACGCCTCGAGACTCTTCCTCTCGAAACTCAGGCGGGCGTCCTTTTTCTTCCATTCACTGCTAGCTGAGTTAGCTGATGAAGTAAGAAAATATGGACTGATGAGCATTGCAGCTACTAAGTCCTGCAAGTTCGTTCATTGATCCATCCTATCCGTTCGTGAGGAGTCTCGTTTTCTGCTTTCTTCACCCTGCAGTAGCCTGTCTGCTTGAGTCGCCTGTCCCGTACCTACATAGAACTTGGAGGAGAGCAGAGATCAGCCCCTCCGCAAGCACAGCCGAATCACATAGAGTAGTGGGCCCCCGTATCTACGTACATCCTCACCTGCACCAACCCACCCTAGGCCTTTACCTGCCTATCTCTGTGTCTATCTCATTTACCTCCTCATCGCCTTACTTCGACAATTACTCGTGTTGTCTCCCGCCCCCTCTTTTCTCCCTCCCGAACACCCTCCCCACGCTATAGTCGTGCATCGTCAATTGTTCTCGACTTGCTTTGGTTAGCTGTGAGTCATTGCGCTGCGCATTGCAGTTGTTGCGGGTAGGCAGCATTGCGTCGATGCTGGACTGACTGACTGCCCCAAGAAGAAGACTATTGGGGACCGACAAGCCCATCAAGCAACACGTGGGGCGAAAACGACAGACAAGCAAGCCATTTTTAATAGAGCGGCTGGGAAAGCTGAGCTTCAGTTTCTAAGACAGCAAACAGGATCCTCTGACGTTTCCTGCTCCCCCCGTCTAATTATCTTCACTGAATCCGAGGTAATTGCTTATTCCTCTGTTTCGGATTGTCTGTGTTCTTTTCCATCATTTTCATTCAATCCCCCGAATTAAAAAGATACACGGGGTTGTATACATGTATTTTTATCCCAAGTGAACGAAATTCTGGGGCTTTGCGACCAGCGACCGACCTGACCCGCGACTATTCACGCAGCTTTTACTACACCGACCACCTCATTTTTGGGTCTCGACGTTACTTCGAGATTGAATCCCCCCCTGCTGCAGCACCACCCACACCCACCACCTCGTCTTCTTGTGCACAATCCAAGCATGTCGTTTTTGCAGCATCGTTGACGCCCGAATTACTTTGCCATTCGCCGACCTGGGCACACTGCTGGATATTGGCACTGCGATACCTCGGCCGTCCGCAAGTACTTCCAGTTTCTCCGCTGATTGTCGACTCCACATTGTGGGCAATCTCCAGCGGGTAAACAACAAACTGGACAAGGAGCGGTCCCCAACACGACAGGAACCCATACATTACACACCTGTACAAGAAGAAAAAGAGACAGGGTAACACACGCATACCTGGTCAATTTTTAGGGGGACCCGACAATCCGCCCTATACTACCCAGTAACAGAATGGGGATCGAGTCGAAAAAGGCTCCTCCATTGCCCGCACCCACCGAGTCCGACTCTGTCATCTCTTCACCGACTGAGCTGGCCACTGAATTCTCCAATCACGCAGACGACGAGAAATCTTCCTTCTCTCTTCCCGACGACGGCACCCCCGTCACCATCAGAACTCGGAGCTACCACCAGCACAACAAGTCCCAGACTTCGTTGCTGATCGAGTACTTCGAGCACAGCAAGACCCCAGAGTCCTCCGAGCGCGGCAGCAGCAGTCGCAAGCGCAGGCCGAGCGTCCGCGTGCGCCTAACCCCCTCCAAGAACCGCGAGAAGAACGGTCACATTCAGATCACAGAGACCAAGAGCTCACGCAAGGCCTCAATGGGGAAGAAGTCCAGGGACGAGGACCGCTTGTCCAAAACCCTAGCAGGAGTGAGCTCGACGTCATGACAGACCCCGAAGATAGTAGGAGTATGAACTCCTACGCCTCGGCGACCGAAGAGTCCAATGTGTCGCGGCATCCAATCGAAGTCGAGATCAACCCAAGTGTCCGGAGATAGTAGAAGAGACCGCAAGGTATCGAGTCCACTGATTCCTGCGGCCGATAGCAAGGTATCCTCTAATTCTCAATATGTGCCACCCAACATGTCCGACATCTCAGCTATCCCCACCGATAGCTTCCTGGACGGATCCGGTGGTACTGGTGGCACAACTCTTTCAAACCGCAAGGAAGAGCGCGAGCGCAGCAGAAGCCCGTCGCGCATTGAGCCATTGGCCACTGGCGCACTAGGAGCTGTGACTGCTGCAGCGGTCGCCGACAAGATGAATCGCAAGACTCGCAGTGCGAGTGACGATAGAAAAATAATAGAAAGGGCCGTCGAGAAGGCGAGCAGACCTGACAAGAAGCATGGCCGATCCTCCAGTGGCTATCGGCGAAGCACTGGTGCCGAACCAGATATGGACAGCAAAACATCATCTCGGAGGAGGTCAAAAGGCCACAAGGAATCTGTTGTCTCAGCCGCCGATTCGAGCGTGCTGTCTTCCCAGCTGTCACCAAGTCAGCGATCCTACGACTCGCATTCCTCGTCGAAGGTCTCAATCAACAACCCGAAGCTTCTTGAAACGGTGGAAGATGCGATCAGGCGGTTAATACTTCCTGAACTAGATGCAATCAAGCGGGAACGCAGCACACGGGACCCTAACCGACGACCCAAGGACAAGGAGTCGCTATCCAGCCTCACCTCGGTGTCGAAGGAAGAGCTATCGGGCGCCAACAAGCGAAGATCAGCCGACACAACACATTCGACCAAGTCGAGAGGCAGAGAAGCCCGGAATGACTTATCACCACAGAGTAGCGCGGAGCACATCTCCGTTGTGGATTCCACAAATGATCACGACGACACACCACGACGTGACCATGACCATCTCGGAAATGCTGCGCTGCTGGGTGCGGGAGCTGCTGCGGGGGCCGCCGCCGCCGAGCGAGATCGCTCAAGAGACGATAAACGCCAACGCAGGCGGCGGAGAGCCAAGACGCCAGAACGAGGAAGGGCGTCGGAAGATTACCGGGGATCTGAGCATGAGGTCATTCCACCAATGCCGCTCTCGAGTGAGATTAACCCGTCCGAAATGACGAGAACATCGATTCTATCGGCCAACACCGATAGGCCCCACTCCGCCAGCGAAGAGATGACTCCCATACAAGAGGTGGCTCGAGGAACAGCTTCTATGGAGTCAATGCATGATACACCAACACCTACTCGCACGCCTCAGCAGCAGCAGCATACCCTGCAGAGCCTCGGGGTATTGCATGCCAACATTTCTCACGGCGATCTAAAGGCTCTTCCGCGAAAGGGCCCCGGCGAGTACGAAGACCAGGAACAGACCGAAAGCGACTTGAGTCAGAACTACGAGTACGACGATGAGTTTGAAGATAGTCAATTATCTGAGCCCGGCATGTTCGAGCCAGGTATGTCAGGCTACTATCAACAGGATGTGCCGCCGCCCCTGCGATATGTGCCTTATCAGCAAGAAAGACGCGGGTTGAGCCCCATTCAGAGTGTCTCTGGTTATACTGATGGAGGGAGCGACCTCCACCATCGCCGAGACTCAAGAGTTACCAACAGCGAGGTTTCTTCGCCAGACAAGTCGGACCGACGTGGTCAATCGCCTAGCTCTGTTCCTAGCAACTTGTTGGGCCGCGAATTTGATGATGCAGAGAGTGACCTGCGTAGTTCAGGCTATTACAGGGATACTATGTACACGGACGAAAGCGAATTGGATAATATCACTTCAGGGCAGGCCGTCCGCGGTGTGGGTGCCAACCCTCAAATCGTGCACCAACCAATTGGCACGGAGTCTGCTGTGGCTTCGCTGGTCGATGGATCTGTTCTCGACCCGTCAGTTTTGAGTGGTGGTCAGGAGTATCGTGACTCGCAAATCTCCTATGACGGCAGAGACCGGGCGCGTGTCTCAGCGGCTTCTAGCCCTGCCAAGAGCTCGTTCGAGAGCCGAAGGGAGATCTTTGAGAAGGGCAGCCAGTCATCCGCCGTCTCGAAGCATTCCCGATCCAACCTTTCACGCGAATTCGACGAGTACGACCTGGACGAATACGGACGCAAGGTACCCCGCCCGAATTATCGCCACTCTCCATCACCCTCAGAAGCCGCCATCACCAGCGCAGCCCTCGGCAGAGCGGCAGCGGCAGCAGCAAAGGCCAAGAACGAAGGAAACTCTTCACCTGCTACTTATACAGGTGAGGGTGTTCCCCAGCGAAACCGGTCTTTCAAGGAGCGGGCCAAGGACGGCTACAGGCCAGATGCAACGCCACGTCACAGCGTGGACCGCCTGTCGGAAGACTACGATCGCCCAAAGATGGAGGCTAGTGGCTTGCCAGATGCGAACGACCCTCTTCCGGAGATTGGCTACTTCATGGAACATCAGACTCCATCCCTGGTCCAGGAACCCCTCAGTGGTGCTCAATACGGGAAAGAGCAGCAACCATGGGGAGGCGATATGACTCCCACTCAGGAGAAGACTTTTGACTACGAAAACGAGCGATCTATGACGCCTAAGGCCAACGGTCAAGCAAACAATAATGGTCTGGGTATAACGGAGGCTGCTGCTGCTGCTGCCATGGCCGTAGCAGCTGGTATGGCATCGACCCACAGCCGCCAACCGAGCCAGGAGCAGGATGACGAATGGCAGCGAACTTCTGGTGAGCGAAAGCGAGACACGCTTGTCACCAACCCGTATGAGGGTACCAGCCCCATCGCCAATCTTCCTGGTCTGGAAGGTAATATTCTTGGTGGTTCGGGCTTCGATCACAATGGATACCATGGAGGTTTCAACACAGGCAGTCCTGGCATGCCTCAAGGCGACGAGGGATACGAGACCGCGCCCAATGAGACTCGAGATATGCAGGCGATCAAGGGCAAGGGCGTGGAATTCCAGGACCAACCCGGCATGGGCGGCAACACCGACGATCCGTTCTACGCGCCCAACGCTCAACACCAAAGACACCTTAGTGGCCTGTCTCAAGGCATGGGCTCGCCTTTCTATGACGCTGCAACGGGCGCCGGGATCGATAGGATTGAATCCAAGGACGTCATTGCATTGATGGAACATGTAAGTTCAGCAAGTATATTAAGGTTGGGGGTAGTGTTGACTAACATTCACGTAGCTCATGGTTCGCGATGCTCAGCGAAGTGCTAGAGACCGAGAGATGATTGAGACCGTCTGCCAAGTCATCAAGGAGATGCATACCTCCTTCAGAGACGTCAAGCGAGCCCTTGCCGATACCGAGGACCAGATCATCAACGAAGTAAAGGACAACACAGAGAAGACTGTGCAAAGACACCTGGGTGGACCAAGGCCTCTTCCTGGCAGCGCCTCCAGGTCACTCCAAGGGGGTTCGCAGGCAGGCACAATCGACGACATGCCAGCTAAGAAGCGCGGCCTATTCCGCCGGGCGCTCAAGGGTCTTAGCTCCAAGGGCAACAACGATCTCGGCCGCATCGAGGATATGCTGATGCACCTGCTTACCGAGGTGGACGTCCTCAAGCAACAGACCGGGGGTCCTGCAACGCTGGCTGCTATGAGCACCCGCAACCAATCCCTGGAGAACATGCAGCCGGAGATGCAGTATGAGCAAGATCGCGGCTATGAACCCGAAGGCAACGCTGGCACATCTACTGCAAGTCACGGCAGCCAGTCAGGCCATCTCTCCATCCAATCGCGCGGACAACCCGGAAGAATGGGATATGAGCGAAAGTTCTCGGACCACAGAATTAGCACGGTGCACGAAGGCCCCGAGGAGGAATACAACCAGCCACAAGTCACTGCCGCCAACAATTATTCCAACCCTGATCTGCTCATGTCGCCAGCCGTTGGGCCTGTTCGTGCTGGATCTGTTCCTCCTGGAACACCGCCTCAGGCTCTCGCTCCCGAGAATCACAGGAGTTACAGCAATGAGCACACGCCTACTGACAATAGCAAGAAGCACAAGTCTAAGGGTTCCTCCAGCTTCCTTCCCAAGATCTCCCGCTGGTCAGAGACAACTACCTCCAGCATTGGGAAGGTCTTCAACCGCAACAGTGGTAACTCCCGGACCAACAAAAACGACATTGAGGAGTTCCTGCGACAACCTCCGTCGCGTTCTGGTTCTGAGCTAAACTACGAAGTGTATGAGCCGCATGATCCCTACAACGGTGACAAGCTGCACTCGGGTTTCTCTGAGCAGAACCTTGCGGGCGATGCGGGCACGCAGCCTCGATACCAGCTTGATGATGCACCCATACCTAACACCTACTCCACTCCGGAGGATCCCAAGTACAAGGCACACCGTAACAGTGTGAACCTCCAGCACCCCCAGCCACGACCTGGACAGACCGAGCGCTTCCGCACTGCTCTCGAGTCTTCTGCCATCAACTACGACACGCCGATGAGCCCTCGTAGCGCTGATTGGGCCGGTTCGGCTACGAGTTTGAACCGTTTCCCGGGTCAGCAGTCCAATCGGTACAGTGATCAAAGCGCTGCTGACGAGTACCGTAACACCTACGGCTCCTCACCTGCTGCCCAAGGGCCACCTCGACCCCCCAAGGAGCCCCTCGACACGGCCACACCGCCGCGCAACGATCGCGTGAACAAGCTTCAGAAGAAGCAGCCAAGCCCTTTTCCCTATCAGTCAGTGGAAAGTGGGTACGGTACGATGTCGGGCACCCAGCCTGCTCAGACTGACAGTTATTACTCTACCAGCCCAAGAATGGAGAACCGAAACCTCAGCGGCGCTCTGAGCAGCGGCGCACCTGCGAGAAGACCCAGTGGACCGAGAGCAATGACGCCCACTAGGGGTCTCGGCAGTGATGATGGAGACCGTCGGAGTCTCAAATCTCCCCTCGGGGACAGTGCTCGGGATGACCGGAGACGAAAGAGAGGTAAGGAGTGCTTTTTCCCCTTCAAGACCTGTGTAATCCAGTTTACTAACTCTTGAAACAGACACTTTTGGAACAGTCGGCAGCCGCGATACGGCCCTGAGCCAAGAATCCGAGACTTTCTAGGAGAGACGTACTCGTTTACTGGATGTGGTCATGCCTAGTGGTTCACCCTTTCAAGTCGACTTCCGGTCTCCGGGTGGCTCAAGATGAGAGCGACTTTGTCCACCTAATTTAACGAATCATCCGTGTTGATGGGCGATTCGGACCACGACCACGATTGATTTTGCATTTCGATTGTATATGAGTGTGTCCTTTGCACACGAGGCGTATAGGGCCCAACGGGTCTTCGCGGACTCGGCGGCGGCGGATGCAGAAGGGGACGAGACGCACACGACAGAGATGAGAAATCTGCATAAAACATGGCGATTTGCTTTGCGACACGATACATATACCATTTTGGAGTTTCTGCGAAACACGGAAAAGATAGGGGGGACAGGGCATGGCGACGATCATCAGGCTCCTCCTTTCTGTCCGCGCTGAGTCGCGAGGAGAACGGCGTTTTGATTCATTTGGCGAGCTTTTTCTGCCTTTGATTGTCTTAATCGTTTCTTCTATTTCTTTGGCTTCTGTTCTCTTCATTTCATCCTTCTTACTACCGGTGGATTCATGATGCATGATGACGATATGAGGAATCTTTTATGAATCAGGGTTTTGGGAACGAACGATTTGAGGAAAGCGTAACGAAGCGGAAGTTGGCAGCATCATTCCCAGACGGCGGTTCTTTTTTTTTCTGGAATGGCTGCAATTATTAATGCGATTGATGACGGAAGGGGATTTGGTTTTCGAGATCAGGAGAGGGGCTTGAACGATGTGACGACGATTGTGTATAGGTAGACAGACTCGCGAGAGAGGCACGCCGCCTTCGATTAGGCGGGTGTTATATGTGAACGATGAGATTCTCTCTGATATTTCTTCTTGGTTTTTACTCGTATTTAGTGACTTTATGTGACTTGCCTTCGTCATTAGAACTCTGCCAGAAGTGGCGTGCATCTTCCCACACCCGACGATACTGCGCATCTGAGATGTGGCTTGACGATGCGGTGCCGCAATTACAGAAAGTAATTACAAGATTGCGAACTTCAAACTTCTGAGTACATTCATCAAAGATGAGCCCCGATCTTCCTGGCTCGCTTCATTTCCTCGCGGAAAGCCAAGTCGTTCAAGATCTCCTCGGAGCCGCCGCCAACCACGTTCATGCGCAGGTCCCGCGTGATCTGCTCGACCGTGCCGCCCCCGCCCGGCCCGTTCTTCTGATACGCGACGCCGCCCATGATCTGCTGGGCCTCGCGCGCCGCCAGCTCTAGGATGCGGCCGCCGGAGACCTTGGCCAGCGCGGTCCGGCCCGCTATGGACTCGCTCCGCCATCCGCGCGGGTCTGTGGTGATATGGTACGCGATCTGCTCGAGCCAGGCCCAGTGCGCCTCGACCTCGCGCGCGAGCGTGGCGAGCTTGTGGCGGATGACCTGGTGGCCGACGAGGGGCTGGCCGAAGGTCTCGCGCTCCGCGGCGTAGGCTAGGCTGGTCGAGAGGCAGGTGCGCGCGTGCCGGTTGCAGGACACGGCGAGGACGAAGCGTTCTTTGTTGAAGTTGGTCATCAGGTACTTGAACCCGGCGTTCTCGGCGCCGAGGAGGTGGTCCGCGGGGACGCGGACGTCGTGGAGCCGCACCCAGCTTGCGCCGCCGGCGTTTTGGCCGCTGTTGGCGATTTTGGAGATGGTGATGCCGGTGGAGGCGAGGGGGATGACTAGGAGGGAGATGCCGGATACGCCCGACCCGGGGGCGCCTGTCCGCACGGCGGTCGTCATGTGCGTCGCCCACGGCGCGCCCGTGATCCACTTCTTGGTCCCGTTGACGACGTAGTGGGACCCGTCCGCCGTCTTAGTCGCCGTGGTCCGCAGGTTGCCCACGTCGCTGCCGCCGCTCGGCTCCGTCACGCCGAGGCAGAAGTTCGTCTGCCACGTGAACAGGCCCGGCAGCCAGCGGCGCTTCTGGGCGTCGGTGCCGTGGTGGAGGACGGGCGGCAGGCCGATCAGGTTCGCGCCCGCCAGGCCCGTGGCGACGCCGCCTTGGAAGCGGGAGCTTTCGTCGTGGAGGATGAGCAGGTGGAAGGCGTCGAGCTTGTCCACGGGGATCTGCTCCGTTTTGGTATGGTTGCCGTCGCTGCTGTTGGGCAACGACAACTTGATGGACTTGTGTCCTGCGGGACGGTACTCCAGCGGTACGTCGAGCAAGGGCAATCCCGTTGCGGTCCAGGCTCTCCGCGCCGCCTCGGGGCACGCTCCTGCGGCTTCCCAGGCCGGCGCGTGGGCCATGATGTGGGTGTCGATGTAGGCGCGCGCGGCGTCGCGCAGGGCGCGGTGCGTGGCGTTGTAGTAGGGCGAGGCGAGGGTGTTGTACCAGGCCAGCTCGGCCCAGGGGAGCTTGTCGCCGAAGAAGAGGTCCTCCGGTCTCTTCTGCTGGTCATGGCTGTTGGGGGTATTGCTGCCTTCTTTGGCGACACCGTTGTCATCTTGCTTGTCGCTGGCATCTGGCCCTGGTTGCTTAGGCGGCGGCATTTTGATGCTGTCGGTAGTCAATCAGCCGATTGGTGAGGAAAAACGCATTGATTGGCGCGATGGACTAGATGGGGGCTACTACTGTTGGTCTTCTTCGTGAAGTTCATGGGGGTTGGTGGTTGCATTGCGGAGGTGGTTCCAGTGGTGGTCCAAGGGATCTTGGGGATGCCTCGGCCGCGGGGTCGGGGTCTTGATGCATGTGCGCAGCAAGAGGCGGCTTCCGATGCAATGACAGCTTGGCGTTGGGACGCAAATTGTAAATACCATCACTACATGGAATGCGATTGGTTCTGGTTATGCGAGGTTTACTTTCACAATTATTTCAAACAATATTCCTGGGCCTTGAGGTGGATTGAGATGGGCAGGAAGGGAAATGCTTCAAAGCCACGCCCAACACCTCAACAGTAACTCATTGCACGTCCACTCACCATAACAATTAGTCACTGGAGTGTAAGTAAGCTGGAGGCTGGGTAATTATATATAATCCAAATTAGTTAAGGTATTCAAAATTGAAATCCAAACTTAACCAAATAAAACCGAAAATCATGAAACCACTTCAGTGCCCTTATTCCGTCCCACGTCCAACGACATCAACTGCCCGGATTCAACTTCCCCAAGGACGCATCGTGCAGCATGGAAGTGATAATATCGTCACACCCTCTGTGTCCGTTTTCCCTCGCGAGTTCGTGTGCGCTTTGAAGGATCTCTGTAGTGAAACCCTCTCGAGGCGCCGTACTCCACAGTAGAAGCAAGATATGATAACGACCTTCCTTAGCAGCCCATTCAAATGCTGTGTGACCACGCCCGAATTCGGGTGCAGGGGCGTGTACATCAGCTCCTAGTTGAAGGAGTAGCTCAGCCATCTTCAAGCTGCCGCACTTGGCCGCCAACTGCAAAGCGGTACCACCAGATTGCTTGGCTCCAGGGCTATTGACTTCAGCTCCGTTCTGGAGGAGGAACTCGACCATGGAGTGGGTGCCTATGTTGCAGGCCTGCTGTAACGGAGTAAAAGCGATACCTCGACGCGCAGATTTGTTGATGTCGGCGCCCTTAGCCAGTAACATTCTGACCAGCTCTTTGCTTCCTATTTCGACTGCAAGAAGCAATGGTGGTTCGCAAATGCTGATGGTTTATCAAACACCCAAGATTTTTCCCTTCCTCTTGTGTTACGCGTGTTACTTTTCTCGTCTCCGGCAGCCATATTATCGGCCTGCGCATTTGAATTCAACAACTGGTCAACCAGTCGCAAGTTCTGACCCTTGCCATGCAATATGGCAAATCCCAATGGGCTCATCCTTCCACCTAAACCCTTCCTCTCTATCTCAATTCTTTGGTCTTTTGTAAGACCTAGATCTTCCAAGTCATTCGTTCTGAACAACAGCCAACTTGTCATTGTGTCTAAATCAACCTTCATCTCAATAAGAGAGTTAATTCGAGGTTCATTATTAGTGTAGATAGATAGCTTCGATGATCAGTTCACCGCCAAACCCTTTCACCCCTGATGAATGCCTCGCTAAAAGAGCGGACTGAAGTTTTGAAAAAGCAGTCATATCGAGTCTCAGAGCCTTTGTAAAGGCTTTGATGTCCACGGGTGTCGCACCATTCAGTATCAGGTAGTCCATCATCTCGTAGTCTCGGGTTTCCACAGCTGCCCCGAGAGGCGTGAGGCCGGATTGGGCTTTTGCCCCTGGATGGCTCCCGAGTTTCATGAGGCATTCCACCAATTTCAAGTTCCGCGACTTCACAGCAGCTGCCAGAGGTGTATTATATAACCCTAGATCCAAATGGAGGCCCATGTTGATGAGGTCAGTAATGATTTCGATGTCTCCCCACGCACAAGCAAGTTCCATGGGGAATCCCAAGTCATCGACATTGAAGCCATCAACTGCGCCTTCATCCAGTCCAGCATGTCCCCAATCTGACCCGATAATGGCGTCGAAAACCTGTTTATTACGGTTTCTTAGAGCATAGCAGAGAAGGACTTGTCCCCCGAATTGCAAAGTGCTATGACTGTTGTTGGCACCGGCCTTGAGTAGGGCCAGAACCGCTTCAGGCATGTCATTCTTCACGGCTTGAAGAGTGGCAGAAGCCAGATGACCACCCATCCCCGAGTGGGCACGATGAATGATTGTGTCAATATAATAAATGCTTCCGACCTTTGCGGCAGCAGTGATAGCAGCTCTAAAATGAGCCGTCTTTCGGATGTTGGTCCAACCTCCATATTCCTGTAGGATATCTATCAACCCAGGATCATTGAGGCTGACAGCTTCGGCGAGGGGCGTAGTTGCCACGCGGTCAACCACAACGGGTCGCCCGTCTGCACGCGCTCCCTTTCCGATGAGGAAGTAGACCAGCTGCGATTTGCCGCTTCGGACCGCACCTGCAAGGGCACCACTTGGTGATGTCGCGTATTGGACAAGAAGCTTAACTAGCTCATCATTTCCTCGCCTTGCTGCATGAGACAACATCTTTATTGATTGTTGCAGGGTTACCTGAAGTGCATTTTCTGCAGCTAGTTGATTTGCAGTTATAAATCAGCCTTTTAACCATGGAAGCAGCAGCCGAGTTCTCCATGAATTCGACAATACTTTCGACGATTGCATGAGTTGCATATATTTCTCCCATCGGTTCAAAGAGCATCCTGTGTCTGGCGGCTGGGAGTCCGTCCATTAAGGCCTGGAAGACCGGCAGCTCCTTTGCAGCTTGACGAACAGCTGCGTCGGCCATTTCAAAGGTGATCTCTGCGCCGTGCTGTATAAGCAAAGACACAATTCGACCTTTTGCCTTCAAATCTGAGTAGTCTAGCGACCGAAGGACATCGAACAATAATCCCGTAAGCTCCCATTGTATTGGGGCGCTGGCAGGTTGGACCTTTTTTAGATCTGCCCCGGCACCCATCAGCGTCATGATCATTTCCTCGTTTCCAGATCGCACGGCCAATATGACTGGGTTTACGATGGTTGAATAACTCTTGCAGGCAAAGTCGTTCAAGTCGATGGCGATGCTTGGTCTGCTTTGAGTTATTCGAAGCAGCAAAGCGACCGCGTTGATGTCGTTTGTTACAACAGCAACCCGAAATAGATTGTCGGCCAGTTGCTTTGCCACGGAGTCCGGCCCGTCCTTCAAAAGGTTAATCAAGTGTTGGAAAACTTCTTCGTGTCCGTTGAGAACCTGCAAGGCTGAAATTTGGGAAAGATTGTCTAGACTAGCGCATCCGTTCAGTATCGAGTACATCAGAGTATTGGACTGCGTATTTCCGAAGCTCAATGCTATTCCAACAATTCGGGATGAGCGGTAAGCTTGTAGGAAGATCGACTCCGCTGATATCAGCGACTTGAATCGTTCTATGATACCATCGACAGCCTCGGGAAATGCAGAGGCCTGGATTGAGTCACCGGCAGATTCTCCACTTAGTAGCAAAGCCAAAAGTTGCTCCGGGTCTACCGAGTTTCTTTGAATGAGTGAAAGTGCTGCATTAGATGATTCTTGACCATTTCGATTGTGGTTTCTTTCGGAGTGAAGAGAAACATCACAGCCCCAGGCAGCATTATTCAGAAGGGGCCCCGGAATGGCGCCTGAGCCAAAGAAGAATGATCCTGCCCCAAGAGGCGAAAAGTAGTTTGTGTCGATCTCAAAGAATCCTATTTCTGGGTCATAATAATTCATATTGGAGCCCTCCCTTGAGATTGAATGGCTGACAAAGTCGTTTTCCGAGTGGTAGCCCTCCAGGGAAGGACCTCAAAACATAAACTGAAGCGCATCCATACTCCTGGATGGAGTCCCATTCGGTTGGGGTGGTGATACAAGGGCTGATGCACTCGCCATTGCTGCTGGGTGTCTCACCTCGGCACACTGCCGAACGCCTAGGTTCGGGACCAGAGCGTTGGATTTTGGCCCAATATCATCATCTGAGGTGCACCGTCTCCATGATCCGCCTTCTTTGATCTCGATGAAGGCTCGGCGATCGTGTGCGCGGGCTGCGCCTACCTACCGTCAGCAGCGATCTATGCAGTTCGGTGCCCGGATGGACATACCTTCAGAACATGCTCTCCCTGTCAACGACTTCACATATTGATGTCGGGCTTTCCTGATCCTCTCCTTACTTTGAACTTTCCCAGAGATAACGACCCGTACTTCGTTACCCTGGTGTTCAAGCCGGTCATGATCAGCGAGAAGGGATACCCATTCACCCTGCTTGAGGTTTTTGACAATACCCCACTTTCTCAACTGATTTTCATATTGCCATTGACTGAGAACATGATCAGCATATTAGTTCCAGTAAGCACAAATGTTACTACTAACCTAGCAGCGAAGTTATGTTACTCCCTCATGATCCAGTCAACACATTGATGCTTCTCCCTGACATTATTCTTCCGTGATAGTGGAAGCCCTTTATCACAGTAGAGCTCTAGAATTGTTGCTCTGTGCTTTTCCCAATCTTGTTTGGGGACGTTGCTCGTGGGAGTTGCCATCGTGTGAATAGAAGGTTGGGTTCTGCTTGTGCTCATAAGCTAAGGTCATTATTGACTGCTGATAAGTCTAGTTGATCAAGGCAAAATTATAAGGGTGGGTAAAGCTCCCAAAGCCGGTGCAGGTCAAAATCGACCAGAAAATAGACAAAGCTCTGGGCTGCTCTCTGTTCTTCGCGCTCCCTCTTAAGGATGGATTAAGAAGTTACAGATTCTGTGGATTGGACGGTAAGCAAAGAAAGCTTTTTATACCCAAGAGACCGGGACCCTGGAAGCCATCATTTTCGAGCGTTCAGTGCTACCTCGTCAAAGTGCGGGACCCGGCGTTGAAATCTGCCTTACTTCCCTTTTCCTTCCAACCTGGCTTTCATGTGACGTAACTTGGCATCAGGCTTTGGCACCAGGTTTTGGCTCCAGGTTTTGGCTCTAGGTTTTGGCACCAGGTTTTGGCACCAGGCTTTGGCACCAGGCTTTGGCACCAGGTTTTGGCACCAGGCTTTGGCACCAGGTTTTGGCACCAGGCTTTGGCACCAGGTTTGGGCGTATTCTGGCTGCAGAAGATGATGCCGGCTTTCTGATGCTATGGCCTCCTGATTCGCCAGCTACATTCGGTGGGCTAAGGCATGCTGTTGCCTTAATGCAAAAATATGCACATCTGTCAATCAAAAGGTTCTCGGGCAACCGTTTGCTCCCCGCTTCATTCTTTGCTCCTACCGAGCCTGATGCCTTAAGAAAGCCAAGTCCGCGGCCAACCGGCCGCCGCGGCGCTCGGCATAAGCTCGATTCGCATTCTCCTGCGCCTAGTCCATAATCTGGCAAAAGCCTGCATCCGGAAATGCACCATTTGGTGACTTTATGAAGACTTGCATAAGAAGCCGGACAGAACCTGGCTTTTATGCAGGGCTATCCAACTGGTGACAGCAACAACCAAGTAGCATTCATGCTCTCATTAGATAGATACGCCGGATTTTGGAATCGCGACAGAGACAAAACCTGGCGTTGAAATGACTATAATAATGCAGGAAAGGACTGGTGGTAAAGGAAGTCTCATTTCACGATAGCTAACCGTCGAGATTACTTGTGCCCCTTGATTACAGAGTGAACTATCAGAATTCAAACAACTACGCCAACTCCCCTGGGACATTTCGCCCTATATTGCATCAAGATGCTTAGACAATCTGGTCAAAAGTCAAAAAAAAAGCACGGTGGTCGCAAGGGGTGAGTGCAAGTCCCCGTCCGTCCCTGATAAGTTGAACGTATGGACACTTACATGATCAACAGATCAAGCAAGCCCAAGCCGGTGATGGTGGAGAGATACATTGACGAAAATGGAAACGTCATCGAGAGACTCGTATCCGATGAAAATGAGTCGCTTTCGCCTCGGGAGGAGTACTACGTGGCCAAAGCCGACAAGACCATCGCCGAATTCGACCGTGCTTGGGCTCAAGCTTCAGGCTCAACCAGCAAGCAAGGCTGACCTTCCTATCAGTGAGTACCTCTTCGCTGGATGCTCCCTCCTGTATTTAACGTATTCTGCGTGCTAGATCGTTCGTCGTAAAGTTGAACTGCCAGGTTCTGAGATGTGACGCATGATAATGGGGATAGGGGTCGAGACCTAAATTGCAGCTGCTTCTACCATCTATGTTGCTGCTTTTACTGTTGTTCTCACTTTTTTCTCTTTCATCTTCAGTGGTGTTGCAATGCCTTCAAACCTCTACGTGAACTTTGGGTTGTTGTTGACTACTAGTTCTCTTGAATAATCGTTTTATACTAGACTTGATATTCGAGTCAGCTGTGTGATCTAGAAAGTCAGATATAGATTATCAGGAATGTTTCAGTATGTCATATGCGTACGTAGTGTAATATCTTAGCTGGGAACGGTCTCACGTTCTCCCAGTGGTCAGAGGAAGGCATACCCGAGGCCACAACGAAGGTTTCTTGGAGATAGGATTCGAGGTCGGCTGCACATGACGAAGATGTGTACATTTGGCCACCGAGAATATTATGTACTTAGCTGCCAGCTCTTGGTATTGTCAGCGCATCTACAGTCAGGCATGGCGGAGGTGGAGGGCAAGGTTGTCGGCGGGTCGTTCCTTAATGGGCCATGCCGAGGTTGTAGGAGGATATCACTAGAAAGTGGCAGAAGAGCTCATCAGGAAGATAGAGATTCGGGATAATCAGAGATAGCGTTATAGAATACTTCTAAGAAGCCATAGTATCGTATATAAATATCGAAATTAGTTTAATATATAATAGTTCTATATATAAATGTAGTTATATATATCATGTTCGTTTAATATATAATAGTTTTATATATAAATGTAGTTATATATATCATGTTCGTTTATAATTCGATTAGTTCGTATGGCGGCGGTAAAGCGTTTAAGGTGCAGCACCTAATCCGTTGTACTGCTATCGACTTAGCGCGGTACCCCTGAACACCCCGCTATGAGCAGTCAGTCACCTGTACGAATAGCTACAGTACTACTGTCGTTACAGGGCTGTCATTCTTCGCTTCATTGCATGGTTATTTGGCCGACTCCAAGGGTTCAACCGGTCCCTTCACCAAACAATAAGCACGGGTTTGCGCCCATCCAGCAGGCGTGAGGGCGATCGGTGCGTGTAAGTCAGTCCATTCCGTGCCCTCCACCTTTAGCAGGTGATTGACGTAGCGGGGCTCAAAGATGTTGATGCAACAAAATATGCCGCCAGGCTTGAGAATCCGGAAGACCTTAGGGTGCCAAAGTTGGGTTAAGTCAGTGGAAGCCCAACTGCAGGGAGGTGTGTAAGATGCCGCACGCCCAATAGTGTCTTGACTCACCTCGCGGCTGTAGGCTGCCGTGTCTTCCTGTATCACGGGCGGGATGCTCTTCAATAGGTGTGTCGGACCCCACGCACACAGAGCGTAGAAAGTCGCTTTATCGAAGGCGAAATCAAACGAGTTAGACGCGATCTCGGGCATGTTGCGCACATCGTGTGGAAGCCATGTAATTGCCGGGTTCTTTGGCGCCATCTGCGCGATGACAGCCGCGGAGAACTCGATGCAGGTCTGGTCGGTGTAACCCCGCGAATACATCTCAAATGGGACGCTCTTTGTGAGAAGAAGTCAGCATGCCCTAGACAAACCAACCTAGCAAACGTCCCAGTGGACTGCCAACAACGTGCTTACGCTGATGCCAGAGCCGAGCTGGACAATTCTAGGCGTTGTTCCCGGCGGCCAGCGGGGATAGATGTTTTCTTCGAGGTACCCCTCAAGTTTTTCGGGCCCGACGTGCCACTCCTTGGTCGCGGGGTCGTCCTCGTTACTGTATCGCCCATCCCAGTAGTCGGCATTGCGCATCTGCGCTGCTTCGGAGTCGGCCATCTTTGAGGTACTTCAATGACCCCGAGGCGGCTGCTAAATGAACAGCAAACACGCCTTTTTGGGGATAATATGGTGCTTGTCTCAGTAAACCATCAGTACCTGGAGGGATGGGTGGGGGAAAAGATGCTAGTATCCTGCCAGTTGCTTGGCAGTTGCACAATTGTTAGGCCAGTCGATACAATGCGCATTCTCAGTCAATCATGTCCGCATCGTCACCTACCTTACTGTCCTGCTGGGAACTGGAGCCTTCAAGCCCTACTTTCCCAACACGTACAATATAGTCTATAATAACAGGACCTATCTTCAACAGCGGCCAACACAGTGTGCGACGGCGAAATAACGCCGTCTCATAACTACAGCGGACATAGCTCAGTTGGGAGAGCGCCAGACTGAAGTCTAACTTCGGGAACATCAATCTGGAGGTCGTGTGTTCAATCCACACTGGCCGCAAACTTCTCTTTTTGCTTCCTTGCCAAGTTTGTATATTGGCAATGTTTACGGTTATCATTCACATGAAACTTTGTTCATACACGGTGTAGTCTCTGCGACTCTTAATGAGGTGTGTAAGAGTGTCCACTCCACGCATGTTGTGGTCTGGCTGGTTGTAGTAATGGAGTAGGTTGAGTTGATGATCATGTCTACTTATACAAGGCGTACCGCGCAAATCGTAGCTACAGTAACCGATGCTCTCTGATCCCTTCTTATTTAAGGTGAGTATTTTGTTATCAGTGCACACACCCCATGTGCTCAAATCAGATCACGACGAATCCGCAGCAGCCACCACCCCTGTGCGCATAAACAGATTCGGCGGCAACTCGCGGTCCCTAAACTCCTCGTCCACGTCGTACACCTCGTCCCCGCGCCCCTCCTCGGGCCGGAACCCCAAGCGCGCATACGCATGCCGCCCCATCGCCGACGCCTCGGTCGTGGCCTCGAGCCCGCCGCGCCGCTCCGCCTCGTCCAGCCCCCACTGCACGAGCCGGTTCGCGACGCCGCGGCGCTGGAACCGCGGGTCGACGGCGCAGATGTCGAGCGTAAACGTCGCCGCCGGTCTAGTGGTCTGCTGCGGCTGCTCTGGCAGAGACCGGACGTACTCGATGCGCCGGCGCACGAGGCTCTTGATCAGCTGCGTGCAGAAGCGCTGCGTGCGCTCGTCGCCTGGGTACAGTTCGCCGAGGTAGGGCGGCGGGTCGTCCTTGGGGTCATCGCCGAGGCCGGCGACGAAGGAGAGCTGGCACCAGATCGCCATGCCCGCGACGACCCTCTTTTGGTCGTCTTCAGGGTCGGGCACCGTGGCCTTCAGGAATACCTCGTTGGGCTGTCCGTTCCTGTTGGTGGTCGTGGACTGCCAGCGCTCCACCAGTCGCGCGACGTGTTCCTTTTTGCCCTGCGCGGTATCCCAGCCCGGGTTCATGGCCGTCCTGTCATCAACTCCCGGCGTTAGACATGCATACCCCTTTGAGGTTTCAGGTAATTAATAGAGGATAAATGTCGCTCACTCACCAGATGGCGTCGTTGGTCTGGTGACCGAAGGCCCCGCACAGGGCCTCGTACCCCGCGGCGAGGTCGTCGGGGCTGCTCATGAGCTCTATCCGCACGTCAGCGGCCGCCCCATCGTTCTTCGAAGAATCTCCAGCCATGGCGAGTAATGATAGCAATGATCAGGTTGTATAAGGAGAAGAATGGTTCTGGGTTTGATATTGGTGATGCTCGATAAGCAAGTTGTTGCGTCAATAGGTCTTTCTTCGCTAAGCGGTAAACCACGGGGAACTTTCCGGCTAAGTGGACCGCTGATCGCGTGGCGGGCTCATAGAGGTGAACAGAATGTCTTGGCGTCTGAGTTCATTATGAATCAGAATCGGACGTTGGGCACTATCGCGAACCCATCCATCAAGGCGGCGGTGCCGACGGCCTCGGACGACGGGCTTCTGGACGGGCCACGACGGACGGGGTTTTATCTACCTGAAATCTACACGAGCTGGTCCCGACGCCAGAAGTGTACTCAGTCAGCCCAAGATCCAACTACTAATAACTACTACGAACAAGAAGGGATTGGCGAGATCAGATGGCTTTCATACACAGATCGTCAAGGTCTACGCAGGCCAAGAACTGTCAAGTTCACCCAGACATGCGAGGTTAACTTTAAGGGATACAATGTCTTGGCGTCGGAGGATTTGTAGCACCTGGCGGCCGCTGATAATACCCAAACCATGCGCTCGGTAGCAGCTGAACTTTCCAACACCCTGGGTCATCATCTTCTCCAAGAATTACTCATTTCACATGCAAGAGACCCAGCCGTATGCTTGGTATGTTTGAATTGTTAAATGAATTGAGCATGAAGCAATTACTTCATACTATCGCTCTCACACAAAGTGCGAGTCGCCACTTGCTAATAAGTACAGTTGATTTGTTCCATCGCGCTACGCTGTTGGGGGGTATATCCGTCGCCGCATCAAACCAAAGTTCACCAGAAACATGCGCCCTTTTAATCGCTAAAATGACTTGGAATGTCCCGATTCAATATATTCCCCGGAGTCATGCCAGCCGGGGACGACACACGAATCCGCTGTGTGTCGTGGGTATTTCGCTCCAAAAATCATTCGAGCTTGTCGCTTTGCTCTGAGGCCCCAAAAATGCTTTTCTCCCCGTTGTTTTTTCCCAGTTGTCCATTTGAAAATGATGATAATGATAATATCCCGTGCGCCATGCTTGTAATGCAATCATGATAAAGAGTCGAGTGAAGTATATGTTCAAGATGATGAAGCGCTGATAGCTTCGACATCCGAGGTGAAATGTATAGCGAGATCAGCTCAGCTGTTGCGTCGCAGGCTGCTGCTGATGCGCCCCAAGATGTTGGAGCGGACGCTGCCCGAGGAGCGGGAGCTGGCGACGCTGCTCGCATCGGAGCCCTTGCGCTGGTTGGCTGCAGAGGCGCCCTTCACAATGGCGTTGCCGGCGCCGCCGCGGCCGACGTAGCCGACGGCCTTCTCCTCGATGTGGCTCTGCAGCTTGTAGGACTCCTCAAAGGACATCGTGGGGCGCTGGACAGATGCATGGGCATTGCCGGCGCCGCCGCGGCCGGAGTAGAAGCGACCTATGTTGGGACGGGGGGGGTGGTGATGGGCTCGGTGGAGATGCCGGTTGCGGGTGTGGTCTCAGGGGCGCGGAAGAAGTTGCCGGCGCCGCCGCGGCCGGAGTGTGTGAAGGAGTCCTTGCGGACGGTGGGGTGAGGCTCGTTGACGGTGAAGCAAGGCATTGTGATGTATGTGGTGGTGGTGGTGGTGGCGGTAGTTGTTTGGATGCTGTTCTTGGCGGTATGTAACGGCGGGGCCCTTTTGCAGAATCTGGGGTAGATTGCAGATATCAATGTAATCGTGTTTGATGTTCAGAAGTGATAAGCGTACTTCAAAGGTTCAATCAGAGAAAACAAAGAGAGTTGCGAACAAAGGCCCGAGGGGGAGGGATATTATATCCATCATGGGCCGTAAGGGGGCGTTGGTCTCGGACGTGTTAGTCACGTTTACATATTTACTCGAAAGTTCCAATACCACGCTAATAACAAGCGAACATTGAAAGGCAGTGGTACGGTACGGTACCTACGGGATTACGTTACCCTGAGAAATTTGCTGGCAGCTGGGACCACGCAGAGGAAATTTGAAAATGTACCACCTGACTGTCTTTGCGGTGCTAGAGTACAGGCAGTAATTGCAGGTGGAAACAAGAAGGGAGCCCACAAGGTCTGGTCTGATGTTGGTTTGGACGGTGGAGAGAGGCCAATGGTTGGCTTGGGATTGCCCAAAACAGTAACTGGCTCGAGTGCTGGCAACAGGAAATCAAATGAGCCAGCGAAAGACAGAAAAAAATCTCTGGGCTCTCGGCCTCGCTTCTTGGCTCTGGGTCCGGTGGTAGGGCGCTTAGCAGTTAACGGCAAGAAGGTGGAATCCGGGGTAGCTAGGCAGGCGATGTTAGTGGCCCGCGTGATGCCACAGCAGGGAAGCCATTAGCTACCTATTAGCTAACAGCTTCCTTTGGTGTCAGGCTGGCACGCATCACCAGACCTTGGAGGAGCTTGGCCCGTGTTTTGCTCAGCAAACCATTACCCCATAGTTTCCAAGTACCTCGACAAGGGGTCATGACTGGACTTTGTTGTCGTCAGTGTCTCAGCTTATGATGTGAATCTCGGCTGACGCTGCAGGTACGCTTCTTACAGCGGCGTGTACTGTCGTCCGTCCAATCATGCGCGCGCCCTGGCCTGGCCGACCGCAATTATGCGCTACCATTGGCCTGATTTCTTTCCATCTGTCCCTGATGCACCACAGCCAGTAGCCCAGCTCACGATGCCGTGATTCTCCCCGCCGATGGTGCAGAGCCCAGAAGGGCGGTGTCACTTACAAGCGAGACACGCGGTTCCTGTAGCCCTCCATTCGGATGAGGCCATAAAGCAATATTGCTTCCATGCCAGGTCACACAGCGTCTAACAAGCAGGCCTTGCACTTCCGCGGAGAGGTGCTTTGGGGGCTGTCCGCTGTTTGGCAGTACTGTTTTTGGATTGTACTCGTCAGTTCGTTTGTGTGCCATATTGCGTGTGATGGCAGCACATAGATTAATTCATTACACATGTCCCGACGTGTCACCAAGCTAATCGAAGAGATCGTGTCTTTTGGTTTCATACCAATGACCTGGAGAATTTTTCTTTTCCTTCTTACAAAGGGCCGATGACGATGCAAGCTCGTTTCTGCGGTTTCCAGTAGTGTACGGGACCAGCCCGCTTGCCTGCTCGCCCCAGTTGAGGAGAATTTTTGCAGCGCTATTCCTACCACATCATGCACCAATAACCTTTTTTCTGCAGAGGAGAGGGGTGGAATGAGGTGAACTGAGGGGCATTACTTCAGGGCCTTTCCCCATTTGCACCACAACGATCTTGAAATGCCAGATGTCGATCTGCCGCCTGACCAGACTAGCGAAGATTCAATATCAGGAATGCTCTCTGCCTTGGAAGCGACCTCTCCAGAAATATGCCTTGTTGGCGCTTCGACAATGCAGTTCACTGCTTGCTGATCAATTGATGAACTGTACTCCAGCTCAGGTTAGGCACTGCAGCCTGGATGGGCGGCGGTGACCGTGGCAAACCTGAGTGGATGACATCACACACAAACAAACACAAACCGCCTCGGGTTAGGCGTTCTCCGTCCCGGTGGAAGCCGCCATGGAACCTTTTCGGGACTTCTGGGCTGACTCTGGCCCTGGACAAAAAAGAACAGGAAATACATACGCCGCAAAATTCTCACTGAAAGATTTTCAGCTTGCCCGGCCCATCCAGGTTTGATGTCAGCCGATGCACAGCTTTTTCTCAGGTTGCCTTCAGCTCGCTGGTCTGGGATATGCACGTCCCATAGCTGTATTCACTGTTTGACCGACATCGCTTGCTTGCTGAGGTCACATTGCTTACTGGAGACGCTTGAGCCATCTGTCGCTGGTCTCCTGATGTGGACTAAATTTACGGCCGCCCTGGCCATCGTTGCTGGAGCCGTAACTGCAACATTGAACCTCCTTACTTGATCCCCTCACTGCATCCATCCATTGGACTAATTCTTCCACCGCCACTGGCAAAACCGTGTCAAGAGACTCAGATGGTACATGCCGATCAATGCATATGCAGCGCCAGCAATAAAATGCCATTTGTTAGTATTTCTCCATGATGCGGATGTTTTTACAGTTCGACGGACACAGCCTGGTGAGACGAAGACAAAGCCACATGTGTTCGCGTAGTCGGCAAAGGGGCAAAGGTGCAAATGCGCGACGCTTGGATCCCAAGGAAAAGCCGAATGTTTTGGTGAAGCATTCGCGGCCATGCCATTTTTACCTTACCAGCCAATTGGCAGTCCAAATTGGTGTTCAGAGGTTTGATGTTATGGCATGAGTTCACTCACAGAACAAAGCTTTCTTCAGGGGCATAGGCCACTAATTTTGCCAATCTGGGGCTCTCATTTTCAATATTGAATGAATCAAATCCACCCCTCATATTACCTCGGTCATTATTACCTACTCAACATCGTTGCCCGGGTAGATGCGAGCCAGCCTCAGCACCTCCTCGACTTGCGTGTACTTGGTCATCCTCTTCACCGAGCCCTGGACCAAGAATGATGGCACGAACTGCACCAGCCACCCCAAAAGGGCGCTCTGCCCGCGCCACATCCGGGCCGGCGGCGCCGACTTCTTCTGCAGGTCCTGCACGACCTGTTGCGCCCACTTCGCAGGAGGCATCCAGTCGCCGTCGTACCCGCGGCGCATGATGCCCTCGACCACCTCCCCTCGCGGGCGCGTAGATGGACTTCTCCGGCAGAATAGGGCCAGTGGAGCCATGACCACCGACGGTGCTGGCCAGGCTGGTATTGTTTGCAACCAATCTGGTCGGCCCCACGGCGCCCGTCTTGAGCTCGACGACATGGACGCCAAAGGCGTCGAGCTCCAGTCGCATCGTGTCGCAGAACATGGCCATGGCGGCCTTGGAGGCGCTGTACACGCCGTAGAAGGGGACGGGCACGGTGGACGCGACCGAGGTGTTGACAGCCACGATTCCTCCCCCACTACCACCGCCAGTACTGCGTCGCCGCGCCGACTCGAGCAGCAAGGGCAGAAACGCCTGCGTCACCGCCAGCACACCCCAGACGTTGATGTCGAAGATGTCCTTGGCCTGCGCGATCGACACGTCGGCCACGGGCATGGTCAGCAGGGCTCCCGCGTTGTTGACGAGGATGTCGAGGCGCTTGACGCGGGCGACGCAGTCGGCGATGGACGCGGCCGACTGGACGTCCAGCGACAGCGTCTCGATCATCCCGGTCGTTTGGGATTGCTCGACGGTGGTGGCGGCGTTGGCGGTGGCGCACAGCTGGGCCATCTTGGCGACGTCGCGGGCCGTGGCGTAGACGTGGAAGCCGGCCGCGTGGAAGGCGAGGGCGAGGGCGGCGCCGAGGCCGCCGTCGGAGCAGCCGGTGATCAGGACGGTGGGCTTGTTGTCAGACATCGTGGGTATGATATATTGATGGCGTTGTTAACCTGAATTATGTGAGGACTCTTGTCATCAACTCTCACTTGTGCCAAAGACTTGACCGAGAGATATGAACGACGAACTGGGCGAATTTAGCCAGATAGAAGTCCATGACGCAAAGATCGAAACAAAGTCAAAAGGGGCCTGAGTTGAAAGGGGAAGCAACATCGTTGGAGAGAGCGGGGTGAAGCGTCAGATCAGACAAGCTTTAAGGTACGTTCAACTAGTTCGCCTTGATGGAAGATATTCTAGGGACATCTCATGTTTTTTGGTTCGGGTTTTGTTCATCGCATGCACGGCTCGTTGGTTACGAGCAAATTTGTGGCAACGACGAGTTTGATTCGCATCCGTACGGTTCTTTCAAGACGATGGCACTGTCGCGCCTTGCTCGGCTTTGTTTCTTCTCGATCTTTAATTAAGCAGTCAACGAGCCGCAGAATTTGCAATCATGTCCTGCGCCTGCGTACACTCTCGTGTTGGCCGAAGGCAGTTGAGTATTGAGCAAGCATCATCCCTCTCCCTTGCTACAAAGTTTTGCCTGGCATTTTAGAAGGGGCAAGGCCAAATAGCTTGTCGACTCGAGGGCAAGAAACAACAATTATTTTGAAGGAAGCACTCTCCATCCTAATACAATTCGCACGATATTCATTAATAGGAGCAATAATGAGACCTTGCCCTGTTGCCGTCTTCATTCGTCATCCTCGTGGTTGTGCTAATTCTCAAGTAATCCTGAATGCAAGTTGCCGCCCTATCAACTGCCGATTGGTCGAAAAGCTGATCCGTGACGTGAGATTCCAAACCGTCTTCCGCCTCTGGCCTGATCTTCCACCGACTTCGTCCACACAAATGCACAAAACCAACTTCTCTCCTGGAAACCCCATCGCGGCAACATGCAAGATCTACCCGACGTCGTCTGGCGGCTAGTCGTCGACCAGCTCCGCCCCTCCTTCGAATGGGACGCCTACCTGCAGCGCGGGCCGTTCTGCTCCAAGTCGGAGCTCGCGGGCATCGCCGCCCTGGGCAGTCTCTGCCGGGTCTCGTCGCGCCACCGCGCCCTCGCCGAGCCGGCCCTGTACCGCGGCCTGCCGGCGACGCAACCGACGGCCCGGCGGCGGTGGCGCGGCTCGCGGGCCGCCTCGGGGCGCTGGGCGACGACCTGCCCGACTTCTCAGAGGCGTTTTGCGACGCCTGATCCGCGTACGCGGTCGCCCTGATGCTGCGCCTCGAGTTCCTCGACATCACCACGTCCAACGAGGTCTCGATACTGCCGTCCGTCTTTCGGGATGCGGCACGAGGCGGTGAAGAGGAGGGGGGTGAACACATACAGGCGCCGGGAACCCCGTCTGTGCCGGCGGCGACGGCCACCTCGAGAACACTGTCGCGGCTGGAGGGAATCTGCCTTCGGCGGCCTGCTGAAACCAAAGGTGCGCTGCGGATGCGGCTCTTCGAGGACGTGCTGCTGCTGCCTCGACTGGAAAGGGTCTACGGCCAATGCGTCGACCTGGACACTAGGTTGGCAACCGGTACAACACTGCAAGGCTCGCTACCGCCGCCAAATTCCAGCAACGTGCGAGAGGTCACTCTTGAGTATTCGCTTGTCGAGGTGGCTGGTTTCCTGGACCTTTTGCGCACCTGTCCACTGCTGCAGACGCTGAGGATTTGCTGGGGCGATTCCATCGTGGGCGAGAGCCAGCTGGCGTGGGACGGCTTCGGCGACGCGCTCAGAGAGCACGGATCCAACTTGGAGCTTCTGGACCTCGACTGCCGGCTGGATCTCGGGTACGAGATGGGCGAGTGGAGCGGCAAGATTGGGGATCTGAGCGGCAAGATTGGGGATCTGAGCGGCTTGCGACGCCTCCGCCACCTGTCGCTACCCCAGGACATCCTCCTCGTCAGCGAAGACGATCTCAGCGGGCTGGCTTATCTGGACGACGTCGACGGCGACGAGGCAGAGGACGAGAATGACGGCCCGGATGTTCGTCTGGAGCCGCCTCCTCCCGCCCTCCTTGGAAAGCCTTCGGCTCTACAGCGTGTACGACGATGAATCTTGGGTCGACAAGGGCGTTCAGGGGCTGTTGTCGAGCCAGAGACTGTTGCGACTTGGCCGCATTCAAGTCGATACTGCCGCCAAGCTGAATATTATGTCTCCTTATGAGGCGAACTGGGAGACCGAAATCACGGCTACTCACTTGGTCTTCCGTTCAACGATGCCAACGCTCTGATGGGGCGTCACTTAGGCAGAAATTGCCTTCCACTGCTGTTGTGTGGATTACGTAGCTACGATTCTCCGGTGTTCAATGGCAGAACTTTGAAAAGAGTATGTAAGACAGGTTGTAGTTCCACAAAGGATCAAGACAGCTGTGAGGTACCGTATAATGCCCTCTTTCAGTCATGGCTGTGACACATTGGTTTTTCAGCACAATCACTCTACCACGGGAACAAACCTAGTCCGAGTTCCCGGTCCCGAGGACACAGGTCGTGCTGTCTACTGGTGCCAGCTTCAAGCGTGCCCGCTCCTGTGAGGCTCTTATGCTAGCACCGGGTATGAAGGATAACTGCGGTGATGCCAAGTCGTTGTTTAAACTATACAGTGCGAGGCAGAGCTTAAGAGAGAGTATGGAAGGTTCCAAGATGCGCGAATCGACATATGAACCTTGCCTTTCCTTAATGAATAAATGCTAGAATCTGCCCATCATGCCGTTCACAAAGACCGAGATTGGGCATCTTCAACTCCCTTCTCCACCAGACCAAACGCATATAGACGCATCGTGTTATAACGGACGCAGGAGTACAAGGAAATAGTGGGCTAGATTGAAGAGAAGAGAAGAATATCTAGGAGAGGAGCTGAGAAGTGATATACAATACTCAGGGATCATTTATGCTAGTGGCCTCCACAGGTCAACTGTATAACTGGATAAAATCTGGGATATTTTGAGTGCGATGCCAGGGCCAAGTACGTCTCCGTAAGTCACGTGGCTCTGATCAGCAGTACTGTTCCGCAGTGAAATAGTGAGAAAAGTACTGATTAGATTCCCGTCAGAATAGCGTCGCACTAAAGTTGTTTGATCCCTGAGTACAACTCTCAGGGATCATCTAGCTTAGTGCGGCACTATTCTGACGATATGTCAATCAGTACTCTGTGCACTGCTTTTATACTGATCGGTACTGCCAATCATATCACCTGATTTTTGGGGCTGTACCGGCCCTGGTTTTCACAGCCAAAATTATCTATCCATGCTTTATCCAGTTATACAGTTGACCTGTGGAGGCCACTAGCATGAATGATCCCTGAGTATTGTATTGTATGTATATCTGTGGGGCACGAGGCCGCCATCTCAAGGATTGGTGGTTAGTATTCGAATGAGAACTTGCCCCCACCCACCAGCAATATCGCAAAACAAACCAGCACCTAGTCCTTGTCTCCTATGGAATCAGGGTACAATACAAACGTGCTGTGGCCACAAGGATTCCTGGTCCCCATTGGATCACCCATCCCTAACAGAATCGAAATCAAGAGCACCAATAGTATCCACCAATGGGAAGCCATCGCCCACCATTACTCCCCCATCATCCTGGTCATCAATTCCTGTCGCATAGGGAATCTGGTGTAGTGTCAGACTCTCGGATACCTTAGCACCTGTCATTGGACGACAGTAGCGGACGCGCCTTTTCTCAGATCGCTGGTAGGCTCTTTGTCTGACCCCTTAGTCCGAGGCTCATCATCCATGGATTCCAATACTGCAATGGATTTCGCATTATTAGGTGCGCCAGGTCCGGGGTTGATTGTCGGGCCCGTCGGAATTTCTGCACGACTACTCGCTGAGCGGAGGAGATTCAGGACCCCCCGCCCCTTGGACATCTCGAAAAGCGTCCTACCGCTTCCATCACGTTGATAAATGTTGGAACAGCAGGAACTGAGGTTTTCCATACTACTCCAAAAGGGGTGCCACGTGCCTGCGCGCACGAACCCCTTTTCTGTTTCATAAAGAGGGGCATACGATGCCCCTCGCAGCTCGCACTGAAGATAGACATGAATAATAAGAATATAGCAATATAACCCCGATTGAACCCGGAACCCCCGTACGTACGGACAGCCCATTCAACAATAAATATCAACTGCCCCGGTATCCAAGAGAGCCTTTGTCATCTTAATAAGCCCACGTTTGACTGCAATACAGAGCGGAGTTTCGTCGTTCGCATTTGTATCATCCAAGTGGTTCATCGAGTAGGGCAGTAGTAATATGACCATTTCAACGTTGCGAGATCCGCAAGCACAATGGAGAGGACGCTCCCGGCTCATGCTGCCAACTATGCTCATATCATTGACAAGGTCGTTCTCTAACAACGATTTGACGCAGTCCGACTTGCCAAGCTGAATTGATTTGTAGAGTGGGCTATCGCGTTCGGCGCTTTTCAATCGAGTGATATGTTCGTCCATCACTTGCAACAGGAACACCAAAATAAGCCCGTCGTCTTTTGCAATCGCTCGATCCAATGTATCTGTTGACAATTCAGCCAACATATTTTCTTGCTTGGAAAGGCTGAAAAGGCGTTCCATGATTTCCATGGTGTCTTTTATAGCCCTATGATCCCGAGAGTGTAGTATTTTGAGAAATGTCTCCGCGAGGTTCAATGGCCGTTGTCTTCGAGAGTTCATAGATAAAAGCAAATCGAATATGTTTCGGTCGGCGTAATTTGCGGCCTCTTGTATTCGGGAGAAGTAATTGCCACTGTTTATATAGTAATGGGTTTGCTCCTGTGTTGCTGCGTTAAGCAACACTCGGCACATGGTAATACTTCTCTGGCGGATGGCTAGATGCAGCGATTCCAGTCTAGGCGCAGCCGCTAAAGGATACAATGTTGCATCTATGGCATTGAGTGCGGTATATTAACATAGTTCGACATGGCCGTTCTCCGCAGCCACCGCTAAGTGTAAGTCGATAAGGCGTTTGCCCTTTTTTATCCAATATTTGACAGCTTGAATATCGCCTCTTGTACAGGCGTCATACAAAGGCTCCATTTGCCCACTGGCGGTGGGAAACAAGTCTTTTGGCTTATTCTTCACGCTTGTGTGTGCTTCTTTCGTGTGTTGGTCCAAGTCCGCACGAGTAGTGAAGCCGACCTTTCTTCGAGGGCAGCTTTCAATAGAGCAATTGAATTGGGCATAATGCTGAGCAGCATGATAGTCCCCCGATTTTCTGCTTTCGAAGCCATGACAGAATCGGACACATCGGGGCTTGGGGCATTTATATCGTTGCTCTCCGTTCAAGGAAAAGAAGACATTCCTAGACCGGCCATCGAGATCAGTAGGGTCGATGCCTTCAACGACCGTTCTGATGGCAGATGAGAGGTGGTCTAGATGTTTTATGTAGCGCCTCAGACCATTGTTGGTATTGAAGAAGCTCTTCATGCTTTCCAGGACATCATCAACGTCTTCGATTACCTCATTGTCGTCGAGGTGTTGCAGAAGTGTGTTGAATGCTTGTTGGATATGACGTATTATTGACAGAGATAGCTTGTGGCCGTGCTCCAAGCAGAATTCCAAGTGCTTCTGCCAGGAAAACACCAAAAAGTCGAGGAACCCGTAATAGCCGTTCATTGCATTTTCGCGGACAACGGCGGCGGAATTGGCCTTGAACGGCAGTGAAGCCAGATATGTCGATGAGAAAATGGCCATATTGGCATTGACTTCGGGTAGAACGACAAGACCGCTTTGGATCAAGTACCTGTTTGGTACGTCAGCCTTATGCAAATATATCATTTTCATGCATCTCCGTACTCTTCGGGCCGTATCATGAACCAGGCCCACCACCGGGTCGGTGCCATCCAGACATTCCATACCAGACTCGAGTTGCTCGATTTCCACGAATGATCCACATATGCATTTGCAGTTATCGACGCGACGTTTCCTTGGATTGCAGATTCCATTATGGGGGTCGATGCAGGAGAGCGATTGTATTTCTCTCCACCTGAGGGGTCTCACCGCGCAAGTCAACCATTTCAGTATTTGACATGCCGCTTCCCGTTGCGATTGCGGGCGACTGGTTTGATCCAAGATCCGGAAGGCGATACGGTCGTACCTAGTACAAGGTTAGGTTTTTGTTCCGCCAACGGCTCAGGGGTAACGCACGCCTCGTCTAGGCCTTTCGGAAAGTTGACATTCAACTCCTCATCCAGCTCTTCTATCGATCCTTGAGCCATGAGATTATCCATGACAAGCTTTGCGTAAAGAAACATCACTAATAATTGATTAATAGGGGGCGTTGCTAGGCTAAGACGTACGCAGAACTTGTAGCTGCTCACCTTTTGATAATAGTACCACCTTCTGAGTGATATTTCGCTCCTCTCCAGGATGGAGAGAGAACCTTTGTGAGACTTCAGATGCACGAGACTTCGTAAATGACTGGATGTCCTCAAGGTGGAGTGCGGAAGTGTCGAGAGAAACGGATGGGTATTCCAGAGAGTACATGATCAACCACGCCATCTCTTTGCCCCAGACACAACACGCGAATTTTCAAGCCTTCCCTGGCGCAATCGGGGATAGTAGACTTTAAAAACCATTCCATGATTCTTTTAGACTCGTATCCATCGCTGTGATGGTTGCATTCATCTGGACCGTCGAGAATGATGGTGCACCTGGCCTGAGTCTTGAGAAGCTCGACCGCCCAACTCTTCAGTGTAGCCATTGTCTGCGCTTCTCTCGTACTGACCGAGCAATATTTTTCGTATAGCACATGGGCCAGAGAAGCGTCTTGGCGTACCAATTGAGCCAACAAAGCTCGCAACATGTGAGCCATTGATCTCTTATCGTTGCCAGTATGCTTGAAATAGAAGTACAAGAGAGAGGTGTGATTGAGGCCTGGCTGAGCTGAAATATGGTCGATTATACGCGCAGCCAAGGACGTCTTGTCTGTTTGGGCGATCAGTACTAGAAGCGAAAATATATCTGGCTCCCAAGCTCACGTACCTGCACCTGGCATACCGTGGATGAACAGTGCGCAGTCTGGAAAAACCTGCGACTGCATCCAGTTCAAAAAGGAGGGGCTTTGGAAGATCCAAGTACCGGACTTTCCATGGCAGGATTCAAGGCCGCTTGTTGGTCAGCCCTACAATGTGAAATGTCCAGTTTGGCCAGCATAGAACTCATCTCTTGAAAAGACAGTTCTCGCTGCAATGCCTCTCCGACCTTATCGGATGATTGGATCAGTCCGTATACCTGATCAGAGAGCTTCGTGTATACGTCATCAATTTTGTCTTCCAACCCTTTAAAGTTGGTCGAGGATTGATCTGACGTGGTTTTCAGAAACTGTAATGTTCCATCTCTGCCATTTCGGATTCCTAGGACAGCCGCGTTGAGTCGTTCGTCCAGGAGAAGAGCCCTATGGCGTTTGAGACTCTCGAGTATGGGATTGAATCTACTCTTGAATGTTTTCCAGGTTGAATCGAAGCATATTCTCCAACCTTTAGACTTGTGCGTTAGGTAATTGGCGAATTAAGATTTGGGCACGACTGCTTACCTGGCCTGGCGAATACATCCATCGCATTGCGGTGGAACTCCAGAATGTCACAGAAGTACTTCTCGAGGACTTCAAGGACTGCGGGAGCTTCCTGGAATAGTGTTTCATACTGCCGCAGGCCAGGAATCACCTCACCAATCTCGACATAGGTGTCCAACAATTGTTCTAGTGTTTGGAGGCGCGTGCCTGCCATCTTCAAACGCAGTTAGTACCCAAAGGAACCGACGGTGGGCATAAGGGCTGCATACCATAAGGGCAAGTTTGATAGGTCCCTGTTGAGAAGTATGTTAGCGTACTTAACAGGAAGGGGTGATATTAATTTAAAATTGACATCAGTTACCCAAATAAAGGCCACAACCTCTGAAACGTTGAGAAAGACCTGAACCAACTGTTCAATATGTGCCCATAGCTTCGAGGAACTTTGATATCCTGTTTAAACTACGCAGTTTCTTTGTCGACCCATATCGGTCCTGCCTGTATGGATTGGATTTCATCATTGACCTTGTCCAGAGACGATGCAGTGAATAGCTGCCTTTGCTCAGGGGTCAGACCCTGTCGAAACCTTTCGATGGCCCGATTCAAAACGATATCGGACATGGTTGTCACGAGTGTTCAGGGTATGAGACGGCGGACAGCTCAACAGTTGTGAACATTGAAAGAAAATACAACTCTGGAGAGCCCTTTAGGATATTTGAGTGAACTTTGGCCCCAAGGCAGAATCCAATGCTTGGTATGGGTGTGTTGCACCTGCATTGGTATGTGGCTATGCTCTTAGCCTATGGTATTGCCTACCCCCACCTCCCAGTATGCATGGATGGCCGACAGCTGGACAGAGGGCAACTGTCTCAATTTTCCTTTTCCCATTGGTTTCCTTATTACACTCACACTAAACTGCACGTGGTAGGTATTACACATCCTCGAACACTCCCGAGGTCCCCTTGCCGTACCTAACCCCCTCGCCGTACAGCCATTTCGACGTCGACCACTTCCGTCATCTACTACCACTTTCTTGGTCCAGTACTACTTTAGAAGTCCATACTTATTATGTACTCGTTGCAATATACCGTAACATGTCCTTTCTACCGTCGAGAGACTGCGACGGCGAGATGGTGGAAGGGATGCGATGAAACGGTGAGGAAGGAATACAATACTTTCAAAAGTCGAAGCGCGCACACGGTCAATGATACGTATTAAAAAAGTCGTCAGCTTAAGCCGGAAAAAGGAATTGAGACAGTTTGCTCTCTGTTCAGCTGTCTGGCCCTCAGTGCGCCAGCGCAGCAACTGCGGCTGCAGCCACACACGACCACATGATAGCACAGCCCTCCTGGCGCATTGCATTGCAAATTATGCCTAGGATGTACTCAAAACCTAGGTCTCTGCCCTTATTTGAATTGGGCATGTTCAGTGCGGGCAATACCCATCATAATAAACCTGTTAGACATTCTCCTGTTGAGATCGGCCGACAGATTCTTTGCAGGTTAGTCCCAGCAATGTATGCTACAGTCATATGATTTACTTTGATACGCCTACCCAATGCTTGCCACGATGCATCCCAAGGGGAGATATTTGGATCTCCAGGCTGAGGGTGAAGAGTTATGGGCGAAGCGCCGTTGTGCCCCGTCAGAAACCAGGTGTACTGGCATTGACGAGTATTGTCTCGATTCGTGAGTCAGACAAGTCAATCCTTCCATCAGCTCATTACTACCAGAATGGCAAACTGATTGTGCTTCGGATTTCGCAGTGGAAATGAGCCTGAGTTCGGACATGTTTCTGAAGACAATTGGAACTGTTCTGACCGCATGTGCACTGATGTACCATCGGCACCTGCAACTATCGAAACCATTTGCTACGGGGCAGTACGCCAAGAGGTGTCCAGTCATCCATCTCTTGGTTTAAGACTAACGATGGGTAAAGCTATGTGATGCGAAGTTGAGAATGGAGTCATCATCGCTGCGGGATTTCCCAGTTACAACTTGGCACCGCTTTTACGAACTTAACGTTTTCCAAAGGGGCACTAACTACTATCTGAGATGAGATGAGTTTGAAAGGGAGGTAGGTGTTTTGGACATCCTTACTACAGAGATCCTGAAGTCATTCAGCAAACGACCCCAAATAACGCACACAGCTGTTTTGGATGCATCCGCCCTTCCGAAGCATCCCAAGAATAAGACCCAGCACGTCGTGGTCGATATATCGATCAACCTGCCAGGCCCCAGTCATATGATAGATGATGTTGGGGTTGCTCTGACAGAAGCCAACGGGTTTCTGCAGCATCCTTGTTTCTTACCTGCCGTCATGCCATATGTCAACCCACATTATTATTATTCCAGTGGTGTCAAAACTGATCTGGCGCATCTCATCGGACCCCCAACGGAAGACTCTGGAGCTTCGGAGCTTGCCCAGGGTTTGGGAAATGTTCTGAACAGCCTTGCCGAGTCAGAGTTGTCATCTTCCCTGGCATTAACTTTATCGATGGCAGAAGGGAAGATTATAAGCACGTTGAAGAGGATAGATTAACATTTCACCCTATCCGTCATTGAACTTTTAGGACCTGACATATACATAGTCACCAGAAAGAAGGAGTCGTCTCGATTTTGAAAAGAGAGGAAGGGGGCTATACTGCGTCCGCTACTAATATCCTCAAGAGCTGCATTGGAAATGGGTGAGTGCATTTTCAATTATATTTCTGTGTGTTGCGACATACCCTAGCTAACAATTACCTGAAAGAGAATCTAGGGGCTATTCAAGTCCAATAGTTGGCGGCATTGTTGCGGATGCCACGGGTCTCGGAAAGTCCTTGACAATGTTAAGTGCTGTGGTGTGTTCAATGCCAAGCGCAGCAGAGTTCTCCCACATGAAGATGGAGTTCCCAACGACACTCATTGTTGCTCCGTCTCCACGTATGCGAATCCCGTATAAGCATCATAAACTTTTACTAACTGGTCAGAGGTCATGGGAGTATGGAAATCGGAGATTGAGAAGTAGGTCCCACAAGAGAGACTTAAAGTCAGTCCCTCAGTTTAGCTGACGACTTGAAACCCAAGGCATATCGAACCCGGCACCTTTCAACTCTGCATTTTCCATGGCAGCAATCGTGCAAATGCTTCAGAAGATATTGTGGATAATGATTTGGTGTTGACTACATATCATAGATTGGTCTCAGACTGGAAATCATACAGACTGCTCCAAGGGATTATGTGGTTTCGTGTCGTCCTGGATGAAGGTATGATCTCCAGACCTGTTGATCTTAACTGAAGATGTTCCATAAACTGACAGGTTCAGCCCACTGGATTCGAAACACCACGTCCCAACAGTTCAAGGCCGCCAAAGACCTCCAGGCTCAAAGACGGTGGTGCCTCAGTGGCACTCCAATCCAGAATACCTTGGATGACCTGAGATCGTTGCTGGACTTCCTCCACTTCAAACCGTTCTCAGAACCGGGCTTCTACCGAAAGCACATCATTGAGCCACTACACGTCGCATCACTTGACCCTTTCCGAAATTTGCGGCTGCTGTTGCGTATCACATGTTTCCGCCGCACAGTGGAGCTGCTATGTATCCCTCCCCATGAAATTAGGGAGATCGCCATATCATTAACGGACACTGAAGCACAGCTATACGGAGAAATCCTAGATCGCTGTAAGGAAGAGTTCGAAGAGATTCTGTATATGAGGTCAACCAAGAAGCGGTATACTGTGCTGTTCGCCGCTACGATGAGCCTACGCCGACTTTGCAACCACGGCACATGCATACAACGCCAATACTCGTCAAGACTGCAGACACCAAAGCGCCAGGGAAAAGCCGCAATTAGGAAGAAAATCAACAATTTCAGCGATGAGCCGATGTGTGCATATTGTTATGGTGACGACGCAGACATCAGTGCCGATATGGGTGCTCTCGAAGTGTGTCCTGAATGCTCAAGAGTCTTGGACCACGGTAGAGCTGCCCCGTCGCCATTGAACGAGGGAGATGATACGCTACACGTCACGAGCACCAACCAGCCATCTACAGTTTCGACTTTCTTCAACAGTGCCCAGGTAGGGGATCTCGGGTTCTCTTCTAAGCTCAAGGCTGTCGTTGATAACATTCGAAGCTCTCCATCCTCAAAACAGTCTGTTTACCCCCATCCTTGAATTGACTTCATCCATGCTAATTTTGCAGTAGCATTGTTTTTACTTCGTGGCGTTTGACTCTAGAAATACTCCAGCGCCTGCTAGTTCGACAAGGAGTGCCTAATAGTCGGATAGATGGGCAGACATCCTTCGGGGAGAGAGAGGTAGTCCTCAAGCAGTTCTCCGGAGAAGAAGGACCAGACGTTTTACTCCTATCCATCGCCACCGGAGCAGTTGGGTACGTTAACGTACGGCGATTCATTGATTTCACTTTCTGGAGCGGTCGACTAACAGGCCGAAAACAGCTTGACTCTGACGGTTGCTGATCGAGTACACATTGTCGAGCCTCAATGAAACCCATCAGTAGAAGAACAAGCCATCGGTAGGGCGCTAAAGATCGGCCAGCAGCGAAATGTCGTTGTATACAAGTACATCGCAAAGCGTACGGTTGAGGAGGTAATTTTGAACCTTGCAAGAATACTCAAACAGAGCTTACTGACATGACCAAGAACATCGTCTTCCTTCAGAAGAGGAAAAGTCATTTGGCGAAGATCTCGTTTGACGGACACGCCGGTAGCCAAGAGGGAGAAAAGCTAGAGGTATGTTCCCCAAATAAGCTCTGAGTTGATGACCGCTAATGGCCGTTCAGGATATGTTATTTCTTCTTCAGAATGGTTCAGCTCAGCAGAAGGCTTCTGGGTAGAAATGGTGTATCAACACCTAGTTAGCTTTGTGTTTTACTTCTCCTACCAATACGACTTTCAAGTTGATACATATACTGGATGCATCGAGTGCCATGCTAATCCAAGTGTTGTTGGTTTGATGCAACGCACGGCTTCTACTTATCAGGGGCATCATTCCTCCAGCTCCGCAGCACGAACGCCATCCTCTCTTCGGTGCTCCTCACGGTGCGCGCAACTGCGTGGATCACAGTGGGCGGCGAGGAGAGTTGGCGGAAGTGGGCTTCGAGCGCGTGGACTAGTGTGGTTTTGCCGGTGCTCTGGGCGCCAATGATGTAGATGTTTTGTGGTGGTGGTTGTGGTCGTCGTCGTCGTGTCTTCATTGTAGAAATTGAGGAAAAAGAGAAAATGACACTTGTAGTCAAGTAGTTACTAATAGTTCATGAGATCAGAGGTATGAATCTCAAGTACATCGCGTCGCGTCGCGTCGAGTTGAATTCGGTTATGGTACAGAGCTTTGGTGTCATCTGGTTGGTCAATCTGAGAAAACATGGCGTGATGATCAGGCGACTACGTGATCACCTTTGTTGCTGAAGGCTTATTCCACATTCACATATAGTGTATCCTTATGGCTGTGCCGAAATTGCATTGAAGAGTTTCTTCATAAAACGTCGCTTGGCTTGTAACATAAAGGAGTGTCATATACAAAATCAAACCCGGGTAACTCCTTCAAGAGCATCCAGACCCAGACCCAGACCATCTTCCACTCCAGTCAGATACCGATCCACCAAAAGACCCAAATGGTCTTGTCAAAAAAGAAATCAAGGAAAAAAAGGAATCATCAAAATGCTGCCCCGCTGTCCATATGCTTCCAAATGTCCTAAAAGAATGTAGAGAATGATAAAAGAAGATTGCCGCCAAAAGTTGAAAGTCACAATTGGCAGGTATGCCATAATAGATTGCCAGCAGAGGTGGTAATCTAGGCAGGGCACTTGCCGTTGCAGGCCTTGAGGCACTTCTTCTGGATCAGGGCGAGGACGGTCGAGTTGCAAGTGACGGCGCAGGCGCCGCGGCAGACCTGTCCGCCGGTGAGGGGCGCGGGCTCGGGGTCGCGCTCGGTGAGCTCGCTTCGCTTCTTGCAGGCGGCCTGGCAGGCGCCCTTGGCGGTGGCGTTGGGGATCTTGGACTGTTGGACTGGTTAGTGAGGGGATTCAGACAGAGAGCGAGAGAGAGAGAGCGAGAGAGAGAGAGAGAGAGAGAGAGAGAGAGAGAGAGAGGAGACTGAAAGACTTACGCAGACGCCGGAGCAACCCTTCTGGCAGAGCTCCTTGGCCTTGCCCTTGAAGAGGCCGCAGGCGCGGTCCTCGAGGATGTCGCGGGCCTCGACCTCGGACTCGGACTCGACCTCAGACTCGGGCTCGGATCGCTTCCTGTTGCAAGAAGCGGCGCAAGCGGCGGAGCCGACAGGGTTGGGGATGACGTTCTATGGCGAAGCGGTTAGCAGGGTAACCCAAAGGAGTTAGGCTAGAGGAAGAAGGAAATACTTACGCAAGCAACCTTGCAAGCCGCCTGGCAAGCCTTGAGGGCCTTGCCCTTCAGGAGACCGGCGCCGCAGGAGCGGGCGTGGAGCTGGAAGGGCTCCATGTCGGTAGCGTTCATGCTGGGCATGGCGTTGATGCCGGTGGCAACGGCGAGGAAGAGAGTGGCGAACTGAGTGAACTGCATCTTGGCGGTTTGGTTGGTGGTGAAAAAAGGTGGAAGTTGAAGTGTTGGAAAATGGGGTATCAAGTGATGAAGTGAAGTGGTTCGAAGTGAAAAGGCGACTGGCGCAGGCGGTTCGAAGTGAAGCTGACTGTGGAAGAAGACTGTTGGAGTTGTTGGTGGTGAGTGATGAGGAAAAAAGTTGTCTCTTCGGGTCGATCAGCAAGTCCTTATATACACAATTTCACTCCTGCACAACACTGACTTGCTTCGATGTTGTTTCTATCGTGAAGACTAGAAAAAGACTTTACGATGTTGAACTCCCCCGCTTACACGGCAGAGCTGAGCCTACTCCCCATGAATCGCTACTTTGGTAGGGATCTTGTTTCGAAACTTCGCGCCGCCTCGTTGGCCAAGCCTTCTTCTCCGTCGTTCTCTATGGGGTTGGCAGGCTTGTGGTTCTATTTTCGAGCTGTCTGCTAAACTTTAATAGAGAGACAGAGGGGGTCAAAAGTGGGAATCGCATTGGCATCCGAAGTTTATTCTTGGAAGCAGCCAAGCCTGCGGATGAAAGCTTGGCTTTGCGGCTCTGCGGGTGGGACCGATTTCTTTTGTTCAGACGTTCTTCTTGGCATTGGGCCAGTGCTTTGGGCGGGGGGTGTAGGGATGCGCCTCGATCGGGTGGGATCCGAGCAGGGGTATCGGATCAGTCGCATAAGCTGTGCCTATATCATGACTCGTCCGCGTTATGCCTTCACAGCTCTCAGCACGAAAAAGTGGGAAACGCGTTTCAGGTCGCAAGATGATTAAAGTAGTTTGGATAGATAGAGTAAACGTTTATCTCCTCATCGTCTGATTTCGGTCTTTAGAACAAGCGAACGAACAAAGCCCAAGCATGAGGACTCAACCAAACAGTAAAAGGTACAGGGGTAGTGATTCAAGAACGAGATGCATAGACCGAGCTACCAAAAGCATATAAGCGAGTGAATGTGAGAAAGGATGGATTCCTCCAATGGCAAGCAAGCAGCATGTTTGATGTTTCTAAATGGAGAGCTCCGTGTGCATTGCAAGGAGATTCAGATAGATGGACAGTGAGTTGTTTCCCAATGCACCGACTCGAGATAGGGTAAACTGAATGGGTGATCCTCGTCGCCTTCCTAATCTGGAAAGCAACTAGGGCCGTGAGTAGAACATAAGTCGGCTGACCTGGTTGATGTTCAACCTTCAGGGCATTCTAAAAATAGTCCGAAGCAACCACCTTCCGACTCCTGTTCCTCGTTTAGCTCGCTTCTGGTAGGTTCGCAGGGCGTTGTGGGTTTGCATCAAGAGTTCCCAAAAGAAAACTACTCCCCTTCTTGTCCGGTTCGCGTGCAATGCAAGTATACAGGAAGACTGCTTAGTGCAACCTCGGAGTCGCCGAGGACTGGTTACGCCACGGCTCGATCGACTGCGGGAAATAAAACCGCTCGTCAGGATCGTACTGGAGCTTGAGCCTCCGGAGCCTCTCCAAGTTCGCCCCGTAATACAGTCTCTGCGCCTCCCCGCGGCTCAACGTCGGGTCGCGGTAGTTAGCGTACGCGCGCCAGCTGCCGGTCCCGGGTGGCAGAGCGGCCGTGATGTTCGAAACCCAGTCATTGAGCAATGATAGCCCGTTAGACGGGCAGGCCACACTGCTTCCAACGGCGTCGTAGAACTGGATGATGAAGGTCTTGTCGCGGTGCGCAAAGGCCGTGGCGCCGTTGCCCGGCTTGCTGTAGTTGGAGTTCGGCCCGCCCGCCGCGTCGATCTGGAAGAACCAGCGGCGGTCGACCTTGTTCGCGACGCCGTACCAGTAGTCGACAAAGGCTTGAGCGGCTTTGCCGTTGAGGCCATTCAGGGTGAGGCTCTTGGCGAAGAAGTTATCGGGCTTTTGATGATGATTGTTAGCTCGTGGCCCTGATTTAAACCAAGATAGAGAAGAAAATATGATTCTTCGCTTACCGGACCGGGCTCGACATAATCAACCACGACGTCATTGGCAGTCGTGTTGAAGGTGTTATCGACGGAGTAGTGCTTGATCGCATCAAGCCAGTTGACCTGTTGGTACGTAGTGAGACTGCCGTTGGCGGCAGCTAGAAAAGGCGCAATGCTCGACTTCATCTGACTCTCGTCCCCGTAGAACAGCCCCTCGGCGAAAGGGCGGCCCTTCTCGTAGTCAGCAATACGAAAATTGAGCTCCGCGGGCATGACGGTGTTGATATACGTCTCCACGGCGGCCAGGTAGCCCGCGGCCGTTTTCTGGGTCCAGCCGAGCGTCACGCGGAACCAGGTCAGCTTGGCTGGCGCCTCGAAGGTCCGGAGCCGCCAGGACGCCACGATGCCGAAGTTCGGCCCCGCGCCCCCGGATGGCCCAGAACAGGTCCGCGTACTGCGTGGCGCTGGTCTCGACGGCGCTGCCGTTGGCGAGGACGACGGTGGCGCCCTCGACGATGTCTAGGGCGAGGCCGTACTTGTGGGAGCTCATGCCGTAGTCGCCGGAGGTCATGTGGCCCGAGGCGCCAACCCTGTGGGAGATGTTAGCAGATAGGTTCCTGGTCGCAAAGGTACTACTATGACAGGTTTCGTTATACTTGCCTTGAACAGGTGCCATGAGATATTGCCCGGTTTCCTTTGTGGAGTTCTGTGGCCATGTGTCCCAACCTTGTCCCCGGCTGTACTGTAGCGATGTTGGTGGTTGGGTCAAGAGTAACGTTGTGCATGCGATCGAGCTGAACGACGAGATGGCCATTCTCTCCACCAAACCCACCGGAGGTATAGCTATGGCCTCCTGCCTTCGCAGACACCTTGATGTTCAACCCTCTGCCGCAGTTGACAGCACCCTGGATTTGAGGAATGGTGATAGGCACTGCGATGGCGGCAGGGGTATAGGCGGGCAGGCGGGCAGGCGGGCAGGCGGGCAGGCGGGCAGGCGGGCAGGCGGGCAGGCGGGCAGGCGGGCAGGCGGGCAGGCGGGCAGGCGGGCAGGCGGGCAGGCGGGCAGGCGGACGTTGTAGGCCGCTGCATCGCGGTTCCAGTCGATCGAACCTTGCTCGTCGATGGGGACGCCAGAGCCTCGAAGACAGGCGTTGATGTTAGCCCATGATATAGGGGTCGCGCCCTGAGCGATGGGCAGGAGACCACCGAGAATCAAGGCAAGTGAATGCATCTCTTGGGGATTTTGCCTAGGGGACTTTGGGTAACTGGTATTCTATAATCGAATATGAGTTTTGATGTGATTCTGAGTGAGAGAGAGAGAGAGAGAGAGAGAGAGGGGTTTTCAAGACTGGGTGAGACGGTGTCCTTTATATCGCGCGAAAGAGCCCATCTCCATGAGAGACATCGAAGCACCAAATGTTGGAACTTCTTCTCTATTTCGGTTGATGGCGAGTGATATTCATCGCTTCAGACAAGCTTATGCGATGAAATTTCATAGACAAGCGGTGTCGTCCTTGATGAGTAGTTGTCACTGACTGGAGATGCATCGCCAGCGCTTCGGCGCCTCAGAAGCTCTCCGGCGTATTCTTTGGATATTGCTGACAACGCCGGAGGCACCGACGGCTGCATTGAACACATCATCCATGTCGATCATCTCTTCCCCGTCCGAGTATTCCGCAACACTGCGCCATATATCTAGAAATCATTTTGCACATCAGCCAGAAGGCGAGCTATCTGACTCGGCAAATCCGTTCGAGCTCCATTACAGAAGGTTAACGAACGTGAGTATCCAGGTTGACATGATGGAGTGGCTTGCTCTCAGCAACTCCATTGGTCCTCGTAAGTGCTTGTATATACCAATATACTCTGTAACGGATGGGGAATCTGGAAGATCTACACCGACCTGGCCTGGTCTCAGCTGTCCACAGATCTGATCTTTACCACATCTGGAGACCGTTCATGCATGTAATCAGACCAAGAAGCTCAGCTTTATTCCAACCGCCACGATTCTGACTCCCGTGTAACCGAAATTGGTTTTCTGACGTACCCTCCTCGTAAGGGGAGCGGCGTTTCTATCGAAGGAAAGGAGGCACCAGGGCAACTTCGTTGGAAACGCCGCGACCACATAAGCCCAGATTACACGAGGATATTTACAGTAAGCTTAGTCTATCGCACCCTCAACGGTTTGACAGTAACTCATACTCAATCTTGTATCAACATCATTCGCTCCATTACTGGTCCTGTGGCGTGCATCAGATATGCCATCGACCGCTCGTCGCCATCTGTCTCTAGATACAGTTGCCGAGAACTACCGATCCAATGGCTCCTGAAGCCGATAACGGGACATGACTTAACGCACATCTCCTTCATTATTGGGGCGGGTTGGAGCATGCTTACTGGGGCGATAGTTTCCTTAGTCACACACGTGATCGCCTGAGTTTCCCATATTTTCTTCGTTCTTGAATGAATTCAAACGCCGAATGCGGCGGACTTAGCCATGCGGCTATGAGATCAGCCGTTTTTCTGTTTTCGTGAGAGATGACACAGCATGTGTCTTCGGCACTGTCACTCCTGCCGCAACCTACCTCTGGGTTCCACTTTGCATTTTCAAGGTGATCATTTGGAGAGCCGGCTAGGGTAGTCTCGCCGGACTCGTAAGCCGGCAACTGACTGGTGTGTCTTGAGACTATCAAGACCCCGGTGCATCAGGTTTGAAAAAGACGATGGTAGAGGTGGGGGCGGACGTATGGTTCTATGTGGCGTTCAGCTCCTCTTCGAGTGACGTTACTTCGCAATGCCGTTTTTCTTCAGCGTTTTCACTGCCATAGCACCTCACGATGATGCATGCCCGGGGTTTACCGTTCTTTTGGGCGATTGGAAACTAAAATGGCTAACATGGACAACTAACAATAGCGATATTGAATACCGATATCTTTGTACATGCCGTATCTGAGCCTTTTGTTCCTGCTATGGGCCTGAATGGGGCTTCGACGCCACCTGCAGGCATTGGCATCAACGGAAATTGCAGTGCCAATTCATTGGCTGCGAACCATTTTATATGTACTGTGTTACCAAACGTCATGTGAGCTTCTCCAGCTTGAAGCGAAGGACTGTCCCCCCCCCCCCTACTCTCCCCCCTACCCCTTCGTCCACCTTTCCTTTTTCTCCCAAGGTGGAAGGACAAGGCAGTCTCGTCTCCATTTTTATTCTCTATTTTCTCGTCATGCAACTGAGACATTTCTCTCTACTTCTTGCCTCCTTGGTAGAGAATAACCGACGATGTCTATTACACCAGGCCCTACCAGTACGGCGGTAGACCAGGACCCTCTGTATGTCGGTTCCTTGGAGACGGGATTCACAGCGCCGGCGGCTTGCAACACCTCGAGCATGTACTACGACCTCGAGCATGTACTACGCCTCCAACGTGCAATCGCCCCATCACTGGCTGCAACAAGGTCCCACGACCGGAAACGACACATGTTTCCCATCTTCCACTTATGTAGTCAACGGCTACTACTCTCCAGGGTCATGCCCTGACGGCTACACCCAAGGATGCAATCCCAGAACCAGTGCCCGCGCAGGTACGACTATATGTTGTCCAACGTGAGTCTTTCGATCATCACCATGTCGTTGGCGGTAGCTGTTAGTCGAAAGATACAAGGCCTGACCTCGTGGTAGACACTATTACTCTTACACGTGTATACAGCCAATTGTATATTACTCATTCGGCTGCCAGAACGACATGGCATCGGCTGGGTCAACAGTTACCATCACCTCAATCGCCGTTTAGGGTGAGACGTCGGGAGTTTTTAACGAGCTCATCTGCAAGGATCAGATGATATATGCTTACGGGTACGGTTGAAATGGACCACACTTATTCAAGATTACCCTGCGCACGCTCCTGTTTCCATCCCGTGTACAAGTACAAAACGATGTCCCCGTCACGAGCACCTCCCTCTCCACTTCAACATCTACGACTAGTGATACGGCACCGCCAACTTCGACCAGCAGCTCCGAGCCGCCCTCGAAGCCCAGTGAAAGGATCGGCGCCGGCGCTATCGCCGGACTCACGGTCGGTGTCTTGGCCGCGCTAGCCTTCGGAGCCATCTCCACATTTCTTGTCTTGCGCCGGCGGCAGCGCCGCAGAGGCGGGCAGCAGCAAGAAAGGAACCCCTCGAGTAGCAATCCCAACAACAAGAAAGAGACTGAGGATGAACACAGGAATCGGATCACGCTGCACATTAGAGAAGCTCCGGCCGAGCTGTACAGCAGTTAAGTTCCAGGCGAGCTGCATGGGCGAACGGTCAATGCCAACAGCGCGGAACTTGGTGGGCGCAGAGTAGATCCGCAACATGAGTTGCCGTAACCTAGAAAGAAGGATTGTGTATACCACCTCTTAGTCTTGTGTTAGGTCGCATATACCCGCAGCACAGTCCACCTATGTAGGGGCAGTTGGCGTGGTCCTTCCAGTATCCACACCACACGACTCAGGACTCTCTCTCCCTGCTCGTCGTCGCCCACCGCGACTATGCGCATCACGCTATGAGTACCAGCATAAGAGTCAAAGCTTCCATCAATTAACAGGGGATGTGGTCTAGTGGTATGACGTTTCCTTAGCATGCGCTACTCTCTCTTCTCGAGATCGTGTAGTCAGCATGGAAAAGGTTCTGGGTTCGATTCCCAGCCTCTCCACATTATGTTTTGCTCTTTTTGCCAGAACGCACTGCCTTCCTTTCAATCACGCTCAAGCATTCACACCTTGTCGCATACTGCGATGAAAGGCGAAATAACACCTTTGGCCAAATGATCAGTTCAGTGGCTTGCCCTAATATTGCCTTATTTTGCGCCCGGCAAATGGTCACTGGCTGCAAGGGACCTTAAGATGAAAGAGGAAAGGAAACTCACTGCTGAAAAACAGCCTCCCCGTCGTCGCATCGTGCACGACCGACGTTGTCATGGGCAAGACCTCCCCAAACCCATCCTCGAGTACCTTGTCCACCTCGTACCCGCCGCCATTCGGGACCTTCCGGATGCGCATCGCGGCGGCGGCGATGCCATGCGACCCATAAGGGTCGTCGAACGCCGCGCCAAGGTCCTTGGCGACCGGGAAGACGGCGGCCCAGACGTCGCCGTCCTTGTCGACCATGAGGTTGTCGAGAGAATACCCGACGTCGACCGTGTCGACTTTCACGTGCAGGGACCCATTCTTGGCCGGCGCGTAGACGTCGATAGTGCCCAGCATCGAGCTCGGCACGTACAGGCGGCCGTCGTGGTGGTTTTGCACGAGCCCGTTGGGCCAGGAGAGGCCGCTGGGGATGGCGGCCGTGCAGGTTTGCGGGTCGCTGCTGCTGCAGTGCGCGACGCTGCCTTGACTGAATATGGGGGATATGTTGCGTTTCTGTAGTGGCGTGTGTTGGTGAGCTAATCAGGCAACAAAAAGAAGGGGAAGTAAACCGCTGCAGTCACTTACCCAACGGCTCTCGCTGTGCCCAAGATCGTTGGTTATCCAAAACGCATTCGTGTCGTCCCCCACGGCGGCCACGCGGTTCGGCGTCATGATCAGCGGATGCGAAAAGCTGTCGAGGTGCGCCAACCCCTTGGCCTTGCGTCCGCCGGTCGTCCTGAACACCTCGACGGTCTGGTTTCCGCCCGCGGCGGCCTGATCCTCGAGAACCCGGCCCGTCGCGGGGTCGACCGATGGCTTGGCGTCGATGAGCCACAGCCGCACCTCGCCGTCATCGTCATCGTCATGACCACTCATGCCGACAAGGTTCAGGGTCCCGTCGCCGTGCGTGCCGGGGTATCCGGGTGTCTCGAGGACGCGGGTGGTGAAGCCCGCGCCCTCGGGCTCGTCGATATCCAGCACCGCGACGTGGTCCGTCAGGCTGCGGCCCGAGGCATTGAAAATGGCGCCACTGAGATGACGAGCCATACCTCCGTATTAACAATGAGTGAGGCATATCTGTACATAGTCTGTCACGCAGGGCTTCCTGCTGCAGCATGGATTTTACTTACTTGGGTGACCACTGGTGTCGGCCCTTGGGGCTTGAACACGCCAGGAACAGCTGCCTCGTCGCCTCGGAGAGCCACATGTCCTCGCAGGCCTGCAGGCGCTCATCCTCGATCCGGCGGCACTTGTAAGCAGGAAACGCGCTGAGGGGTTCCAGCGTGTGGCCGACGCCGAGGAAGAGGCGGACGCCCGTGTACAGCACGAAGTGGACATTGCTCTGGTACAGGCCCGCTAGGATGGCCGCGAGTATGCCCAGCGCAAAGTTCGTCAGGCCGCCCATGATGTCTGGATTCCGTGGGTAGCCGGCTTGCGTGATAACGATGTTTGCCGGGAGCTGAGCTTACGTTGGAGTGATCTGCGACAAGTAAGATGCCAAGACGAAGAGGTGTAAGGTGAAAGCGATTGGGTGTGACGTCACTACTGTCCGTTTAGGGCGAAGGGTATAGAAGAAGAGTTGGATTTGTTTAATAATTAGGATCAATTATCGCATAGCAATTGCTCAAGTGAACGAATTATTTACATTTGAAAAAGAAAGCGCAACATCTATCGCAGTCGATTTGGGGGCGGCGCAATCAATCCTCCCGTCTTATTATGTGGAGCCCACATTAGTTTTCCAGCTACGCCGTAGACGCTCGGTGTTTTGTCCTCGTGTTTTCTCCGCCGGGCCGTTTAAGGATGCGACAAGTCAGACGTATATCCGTGTCATCAATGCGATCGGGATGAAATGGTCAAAACCATTCGCAATAGTCTGTGACACTGAAATGCAGCCAGTGTTCAATCTGTTCTCCTTCTTTCCACCGCACCCCCTCAATAAATCCCACTCAGGGCCAACCTCCTTTTCCCGCCTCATGATGTGTTGTGCTTAATGACCACCTTGCCCTTCGCCCGCCCCGTCTTGAGCCGCTGGAACGCCTTGGGCGCGTCCTCGTACGCGAACACCTCGTCGACGACGGGCTTGACCGTACCCTCCTGCATCCACTTGCCGATCCCCACGAACGCGTCGTGGTCGTTCTTGGCCATCATGAGGCTGAACCTGCTCCGGCCGCCGCCCAGAAACCCGGGCAGCAGCATACGCTCGACCAGCGTCTTGGCCCCGCCCAGCGACGCCGAAGCGCCCACCTGGACGAACTGACCGCCGGGCACCAGGAACGCGCCCGCCGCCTTGTACAGATCCGCCGGGCTGGACCCGACGTTGTCGACGCAGACCTTGAAGACGGCGCCCTTGGCCTTGAGCACCTCGGTCACGTTTTGGGTGGCGTAGTCGATCACCTCGTCCGCGCCCAGGCGCCGGCATAGGTCCGCGTTGGCCGCCGAGCAGCTCACGACGACTTCCTTGCACCCGAGCGCTTTCGCGATCTGGATGCCCCACGTGCCCGTGCCGCCGCTGCCGCCGTTGATGAAGACGGAGTCGCCGGGCACGACGTAGGGCGCGAGGCTCTGGTACGCCGTCAGGCCCGCCGTGCCGACGCAGGCGGCGTCGACGGGGTCCACGCCCTGGGGAAGTGGCGCGCAGCCCGCGCGCGTCGCGATGACGAACTCGCCGAGGGTGCCGAAGCGGCAGGGCTCCAAGCGGCCGAAGACGGGTGTGCCCTCCGTGAGATCGCTAGAGGTCGACGAGGCGGCGACGACGACGCCGGCGTAGTCCAGGCCCGGGATGGCGGGGTGGCCGAACATGGCGCGCGTGCCGAGGCCGCCGAGGCCCTCGGGCAGCTTGTAGTCGATGGGGTTGATGGTGGCGGCCGTGACGCGCACGAGGACCTCGTTCTTCTGGCTGCCGGCGGAGATCCCCTGGGGCTTCGGGTGCGGGGCGTCGGCGCTCAGGTGGAGACAGGACTCCAGGTTGGGCGAGGCCGAGGTGTAGGTCCAGGCGCGCATGGTTTTCTGGTGCTGGGCGCCGCCTGTGGGGGCAGCGGTGTCCTTGGATTCGGCCATGGTATTCCAGTGCTGATGATGCTGCTGTGATGCTGTTGCTGTGTCGATTCGATCCTTTCCTTGTGGGTGTATGTGGGTGTGTGTGACTGATAGACTTTGGATGGAGGATGAAGGGTGCAGTATGTGCTCGGTAGTTGTTGATGGTGGGGGAACGCCACCTACGGACGGAGGTTAGTGTCTCGGAAATCAAGGTCCTCAAATTTCGTCGTGGACAGGCCCACTTGTGAAACGGATGCTGCCGTGAAGTAGGACCAGGTTTCTGTGATACCAAGAATGGCGCTGCGCTACGATGGGTAGTACCAAATGAAGAAGTTGCTGCATCCAATATGCGAGGATACCGTCTCGCCATAGGCAATTCATAAACATACGCAATGCGAAAGGCTGTTGACGCCCGGCTACTTACATAGTCGTGACGTCACTTGCCGAGCTTATATAGAAGCTAGGCTTCTCGCGATAGTCGACTCCACTATTCGGGTCGGCAGAAAAGGCAGTAATCCACCGTATTGTCGTTGATCCCTCGGCTGAGTTGGGAAAGCAAGTATTGATTAAAGACTAGCAAGTACCATGATAATCAAAACGCTAGCTGGACAGTGAACGCCTCCAGTCATTAATTAGGCACAGAAGAACAAGTTCATCTTCTCCTTGATATTCGCCAGCTCGTCCCAGAAACCATTCTCCGCCGGCACCTTGTCGCCTATGAACGCCCTCAACGCCTCCCCGTCCGCCGGGGCCGTGCACCTGTCGCCAACGTGCATCTCGCGGACCATGTCGTCGAGGCCCATCGCCTCCCTGTCCGCCGCCGTGGACGTGTAAGACTTGTCGCCGACGTACAGCTCGCGGACCATGTCGTCGACGCCCATCGCCGCCGCGGCATCGATGCGACGCGCGTCGACCGCGACCGCGGCCCGGACGAAGCCGGCGACGAACCGGATCCAGAGCTCGACGTCCTCGGGAGAGAGCGCGGGAGGCATCTGGCGGAACTCGACGGTGCGGTAGTGGATCGTGGGCCGGTGGCTGAAGCAGTTCCACTTGAAGTAGCGCGCGTCGCCGCGCTTGCGCTTGGGCTCCTCCTCGTAGCCCTCGGTGAAGTTGACCGTGCCGGCCAGCTGCGCCATCGTCTCGCAGCGCTCCATGCGGTGCCAGAACTCGCACAGGTTGTCCACTTTCTTGGGCTTGGGCTTGCCCTCCTCGGACTCGGACTCGGACTCGTTCGACCCGGGGGTCTGCAGGCTTCCGGCATACTTCCGGTTCCGCCAGCCGCCGGGCATGAGGTCATCAATGGCCTTCTCGAACACCTGGGCGGCTAGGAACAGCAGCCGCGCCTTCTTGACCGGGAAGTCGAGGAGCTTGTTGGTCGCGTTCTGTTCGGGGAAGGAGAAGTGGACGTGGGTCGAACAGTTCTTGAAGAACTTGGGGTACGCTGTGAATATCTCGCTGCCGATGACCGACCAGACGTCGTGGAGCTCCGACTGCTACTCGTCGCTGCTGTCGAAGGAGAAAACGCGGGATTTAATCTCCAGCGGGACCGCGAAGTCTGTGATTAGGATGCAATTAGGGATGGGGGCCTTGTCTGCAAAGACTCGGGAACTGGGCAAACGTACCGCTAGGCTTGATGGCACCACCATCTTCGATGGATGGGTCCCGGAAGAATTGCCATTGCCTATAGTCGTCATCGGTGAAAAAGAGTTGCGAGTCAAGCTTGGGTTTGAGTTGGTTAATGAAGATCTGGCTCTGAGCGTCGCAGAACGGCTCGAAGTGGTCGGTGTTGTCGAGTTCGCCGACCAATCCTCGATCCATCTTAACCACCGTCTCGATCTCGACGCCGAAGTAGATGTCCGAGTCTTCAGGCATTGTGATGGCTTGTAAGACTGATCGATAAGGTTGATGTTCACCAATGTGCTCTGAACTCGACTGTAATGAATGTGGTAGTTATGGTATGGATTCTCAACATTGGTTGAGCGATCATGATGATGCGTCCTCTGTCCCTCTTTTGGCGTGGCAGATATGAGCAGCTGCTGTTTCCAATTGTTCCGCCTGCATTTGCTTCGTTGCTTCTGTTCCTCGTGACTTTTGGGCTGGCAGAGCAATGCGCAGACTTGGTTGTGACTAGTCAGCTATCCCATTGGGGGGGGGGCTATCGCAACTCCCACTTCGAAATAAGGTCATGTAAATGGACATCTTTTAGGTTTGTTCTACTGGTGCTAATACATACATAAATTATTCGGTTTATCGACTTGGAGGAAGGCGGCTTGGTATCGGCTCGCGTGATCGGCCCCCTAAATGATTAGTATTGAGTCGAGCCATGCCTGCAGTAAAATGACACGTGTACACCTTCCCGCTTCAACTCGGATACATCATCTACCGTGATTTGCCCTCCCAAGTATAGCATGAACTGGATCACCCGCCAGCTCAGCACTCTCCCATGCGCCCAACTCCGCCGGTCCCCGTCCTTGCCTCTGCATCACAGAATCATCTGGTGGAGTCTCGACCTCGCACAGGGGCATTGGATGGAGCTCTCCTGTATGCTGCTTCTGTTGCTCCTGGCTCTCCACATCACCATCGCGATCTTGGCAGTATTTGTCCCCGGAGATGTAAGCACTGGAACCGCCACCGGTGGTGGCATAGTCTCGGTGTTGCTCCTTGTCCTTCTGAGGACTCAAGAGACGCCACAGAAGAACGCAACCGAATCCCAGGAGCGCGGATAGCGGTATACCGACACCCAGGCCGATGCCGATGCCGAGTTTCTATTCTTCGCTGAGGCCGCTGCTGCTGCCTGGTGTCGCTGAAGAATTACTGGTGGCGGTCGTTGATGATATGAGGACCACACTGCTGCTGCTGCTCTGGATAGTGCTGGATGGCGATGGTGATGGTGACGTTGGCTGAGCGGCGGAGGCATTAATACTCGAGCTGGTGATGTTGAACTCCCGGCTGATGGCCTCGGGTTTCCGTTGCCCTCGAAGAAGAGGCTGAAGCTAAAGACGTTACTGTGGTCCAGCGTCTGATTCGTGACTACAGTCCATTGCCAGATGCCCTTTTTGTTGGGGAACGTGATATTGCCTATATGCATGTTGCGTACTAAGAAAGCAAGCTTGCAAATGTTAGAGCAAAGTGGCCGTTGGCGAACTCACGGAAGATATACTCGGCATCCTCTGGAGGGCTGTTGTTCTGGAAGAGAAGAAGCGAGAGCGGGGACTGGAGGACTTCGTCCGTGGTCCACTCCACTTTGAAGTTCGAGCTGACGGGGTGGACGGGGTTGGTAGCGAAATCCACAGCATCACCCTCGAACTTCTGCGCTGGATTGACAAACACCAAAGCGCCGAGAGCTCCTGCTGAGTATAGATACAGCCATGCTACGGCCGCTGTTAAAGCCGAGCGCCGTCGTAGCAGTAGCGTGGGAATAATACTAGTAGGTCTCTGTCTGTCGTTTCACATAAGACGAAACGATGCAAGAGTATGTGAGTCAAGAATGACAAGGCCGAGACCTTGACAGAGCGGGCACTAATACTAGCTGTATGTCAATATGCCAGCCGGGGAGCGCCAGCCATGCACGCAGAATTGAGAAAGTCCGACAGCCTCTAGACGTTTGTGCAACACACCAGCAGCATCTAGTGTCTCTACCGAGTTGGGCTGAACGGTTCACCCCTTGCATGCGCAGTGAGACTTACGTTATACAACATTCCGGTATTACCTGAATGCTGACTATGCATTCTAATCACAGCCTCCAGAGGTAGAAAGCGTCGTACGACCTTTACTAGTATATGATGATGATATCAATCTGAATCTTCTACTATTCGTTCAATTGGAAGCTTCTCCTTCCCTACGAATCGGTTCCCACCCGTCTCCTCGTGTTCCTTTCCCGGGCCGGCCCTTGGCGCTTCTATGGTTTTTCTTTCCTTTCTTTTTCCACGAATTATCCCTTCCAGCCTCTCACGCTTGTCAGGATTCTACTGCGAGCCCAAAAGCCTATTCTTGCCGCCCGGCCATATATGACCAAGCTGAATTCATCCATTGCTTCTCAGAGCCTTATCCGCTGATCGGTATCTGAATGCACCCAGTAATAAGCACTAGTTTCAGCTGTGGCGCGTGTTGTCGGCTCTCTGGTCTTCCGGCGGCTACGCGACGACCCAACGGCGTCAGCCCTCTGAAACGATCCGCACAGCAACCAAGTCAGTGGACAGGTTAACGACAAGCGCCCCCTGGGGGGCCAGCCTGATGGTCAAAATGCCGACCAAGATACACCCTACACGCATCAATGTAAAGGTCCGGGGAATAAGACATGCCCATAGTTCGACACACAAGGTCACATGCCCAGCTCCGCGGGTCCTATTCGTCTTGACGCCCCCTCGGCCTCGTAGAGCTCCGTTGATTGGAGCTCTCTAGGAGGCGCGGTCGCCGTTTCGCCTTCGCTATTATGTCGGCCCGCCTGCTGCTGCTGCTGCTGCTTCTCAGGATCGGCTGGCGCGTGAACTTGGCCCTGCTGGTTTATCTGCCGGGTCCAGAGATGCCACAGAAAGAAGTAGCCGAGTCCTAGTAAGGCAATGAGGGGCAGTCCAGTACTCAGGCCGAGGCCGAGTCCGAGCTTCAGGTCCCCGCTGCCGCTGCCGCTGCCGCTGCCGCTGCCGCTGCCGTTGCCGTTGCCATTGCTGTTGGCGCTGCTTTTGGGTGAATGAGATATAACGACAGTGGAAGTCACGTTCGACCACGACGTGGCTGGTGGGAGGAATGGCGTCGGCTGCGTCGGCAATGAGGCGGTAATCGTGGCAGGGGAGCGCAGGGAGGGGAGACGGCCGATGATGGCGTCGACCTCGGACCGTGGTGGCGGCATCAGGCGAAGCATCGCCCGCAGTAGTAGTGAAAGTGTAGGGTTGTGCTCTCGGCGTGAGGTCAAGTATGACGCCCCCATGGGGCTCCTGGCTAGGAACGCCTTCAGACTGACAAGGGAGCCATGATACTAAAAGCGCAGAGCGCCGCCTTGGTAGTATACGAGGCATGATAACGTCCGCAGTACCTCTGCGGCGAGCGTCAGGGCAAGTATTCCGCCCCTTATTTAAGGATGTTTTGCAAGGGCAAATAGGAACAGGATCACTGGGCTCCAGAAGACAGAAGACTGGAAAGCAAAACGAGAGTGCTGGGAAGCGGGAAATAACGCCGCATACCCTCAAGTCATGTCGCCGGTAAGTAAAGTAGGCAAGAGCCGAACATGCCATTGAGAGAGCCTGATGGCCCCCCAAGGGTCTGTGGAGCACACCACTTATACAGCGTAATGATATATTGGGTCGAGCGGCATATGTTCCAATCCAATTCCACCTGGGAGATAGGTACTGCACAATACTGCAGCCCTCCTTGACCGCGGCGTCTGCTTTGCTCATTGGTACATGACCTGCATCGAAACCTACGTTCCTGCAATGGGATTTCCTGCATGCCGATCTTGCTGACATGTTGTCCATCTGAAAAAAAAGATCACCATGTCGCCAAGCCAGAAGTTTCTTCAACTGTTCGACGGCAGTTGCGGTATCCTACCCTTCATACACAACAACTCCTCCTGTACTGTCATTTCTGTATCGACTTGCTGCTTGGCCTTGGCCTTGGCCCTCCTTCTGCCGACCCTAGAGGCGCCACAGGAAGAAGCACCCGAGCCCCAGCAGGGCGATTAGCAGAAGGCCGATACCGAGCCCGACGCTGAGACCGCCGATGTCCGATCTATATGAAGACTTTGATACTGGTAACTCGCCGGTAGCAGCCACCGCTTGAGAGGAGGACGTTGCTGCCGGCTCCAAAAAGGGGATAGGAATAACCGGAGCGGCTGCAGATTTGCCAACCACTTCAGGGGTTGGAGTCGCCGGTCCAGTTTCGACGGTCTTCTTCACCTCAGAGGTTGTAGTCGCGGTTGCAAAAATGGGGGACTCGGATTGTATGACATACCCATGGGGTCTTTAGTCTCTAATATGTGTATGGGGTCTTAGTATCGAACAGCCAATCCCCTCCCCGCTCTGGATGGAAATTCCCGGCCGCCCCGGAGCCTTACCATTTGACCCTTACCCGAATGCAATCAAACACATCCAGTAGTACCAGCCCGTGGCGCTTTCTTATCAAGAGGCTGTTCGCCCTATCAACGAATCATTGCTCAGGCTGGAAGCCCCTTTGGCCAACCGGAGTTCATGGTAGACAGCTTCTGTATCAAACTACATGATGCGGTGCGCTGTTCTAAACCGAGTTTGACCTATGCTGGTGCCTCTTTTCCTCGTCCGACTCAGACAACACGAGAGGCAGGCAGTGGCAGTGGCAGGGTCAAAACTCTGAGAACGTGGGTATCATTCATCTCTACACTGAGATGACTTTTCTTCAATATTACAAATGCGCAGGTCATCATCTTCCTGCATAGTCTTTGTCCACAGTCGTCTATCTCATCCAGTTTCCACCGGAACTCCAGTTACCACCTTTATCGCGTCCCGCCGTATACGCTTAGAAGTTCTGGATTTAGGCGAGGAGATGGTCATAGTCCTTCGATAACTCGTAGCGCGATGCCTATATGGCTAGCCATACCAGTGGCAGCTAGGGCTAGCGTCAAGCCGTAGTAGTAGTCCTATTCGACAACAGATCCAAAGCCGACCGTGTCTACGTGAACTTCGTGTGGATGATGTCGGGATTCTCGTGCCAATCGTCTATGCTCACCCACATCTAGACACATTGTTAGCTCCAAAAGACTAACGTGGGGTTTGGGTGGGAATTGGACATACCTTTCTAAATGTACTCAGACCCGCCAAGATACTACCGCCTATCCAGGTCGAGTACTTTCTCTCGGGCGGGGCAAAGATCTTGATGCGCATATCCTTGACAGCCAGCTTCTTGACCTCGTTCAGTAAACGGTCACCGAAGCCCTTGGTCAGGGTGCTTCCACCGCTGAGCACAATGTTGCTGAAAAGCGACTTTCGGAGATCCAGGTCGGTGCGGTTGATGGCGTCAGTGACGATTTGTTGAACGCCGGGGTATTCCAGTCCAATGATCTCCGGGTCGAACAGGATCTCCGGGGCGCGGAATCGCTCGGGGCCGACCTTCAGCCTGTGGCCATCGGGCAAAACATAGTCCACGGCCTTGCTTTGGTCCATCTTGGTAGATGAATATTCCTTCTCTTCGCGCTTGGGATCGGCCGCAACGTAGGAGACGGACTCCTTGATCAGCCGGACCACTTCTTTCTCGGCCGAGGTATGGAAGACGTAGCCGCTTTTCCGTAACAGTGTCTGCATGTATTCGGTGACGTCTCGGCCAGCCACATCGATCCGGCGCATCGATGAGGGAATGGCAAATCCTTCATATACAGGTACGGCATGCGAGACACCATCACCCGAGTCCAGCACACATCCTGTCGTTCGACCGGAAGCGTAGAGGGATAGGACGGCTTGGATGGAGGTGTAGAGGGCTGGTACGTTGAAGGTCTCGAATAGGATCTGGGCGGCGGTGTCACGGTTCGCGCGGGGGTTCAGGGGCGGCTCTGTTAAAAGCACAGGATGCTGTAAAGCGCAACGGACGCAGAGTCAGCCTGGGGAACTCTCGGCAAATCAGGGCACACGAGGGGCAACTGCGAGGCATACCTCTTCACTCATAGCGTTGAGCCCTTCGCTGTAGACGTACTCCCAAATCTTTTCCATATCGTCCCAGTCGGTGACAATGCCATGTTCCAATGGGTAGCGGATCTTGAGCAAGCCTCGGAGCTCGGTGGCAGCCTTCTGGCCTATGAAGACGTCGCCTTCCAATGCGCCGGCCAGGACTCTGAGATGTTTCGGCCGTCCGACGAACGAAGGGAAGTAGCAGGCGGGGAGATCGGTTCCCGCGTAACCGGCTCGTATGGTGCCGGAGCCATTATCGAGCACGATGGGTGCGTTGTGCAGAGGTTCCCCCATATTGTCGACCTGGTATTATCCTATTTCCCAGATGCATGTGTGTTCCTCGATCGCGCTGGGGTATCTGGGCCTCTCGGGACCTCGTCGTCGTTGCAATGTTTGTGTCGGCGGTGCGTGCACGGCGTGGATTTGTTTGTTTGCGAAGGAAATTGCGGGTTCAGCAACAGCTGCCAACGGGCTGGAAGCTCACGGGAAGCTCAATAGACACTCGGGCAAGACCAAACGTCCCAAGATAGGCAGATAGAAGGATCGGTCCACGGGTGGCGGTGGTGGTTTGGAATGGAGAGGAGTGCTAATAATGCTCCATAGCTCACTGGACGCGTTGGCCCCAAAATGTAATGTTGCCAAAAGTTCAGTAGCTCTCCCATGCAGGGGGTCGAATTGGGGGAACGTGCAGCACGTGTTTGATTGGCCTGGGCTGGGTCCTGGATAAGCTAAACCAAACATGGGGAAGGCACGAAACAGGGTCTCTCGTCCCGAAGCACAGGCCATTTAACCTGCAATTGTCAAGAGCCCGTGCTCGTCGCTCATCTCTCATCTACCTACTCGCTGCCGGTGCCCAAGGAGGTAGGCAGGATATGGATGGACAGTGTTCATCTAATGCACTCTCTATGCCAAACTCAATTGAGCCCTCCCTCTCCTGAGTCTCATCTAGTCTTGGAAACATCTACCATCACGTGCTCCGATGTCTTGTTTGGATCGCAGCAAGGCTCCTCCGCTGACACAACTCAGCTTGGACTTTGTTCGGTTCAGGACCATGCAGTCCGAACTTGATGATCCCAGAATACTCACACAACGCAACGAGAATATTCTTGCAAATGTGACTGCTCAAATCACACACTGCTCTACCAATATTTCTCCCTTCTCAGACGAACACAGCAGGCTGACAGGAAGCATCCTCTATATCAAGCAGGCCTTGTCACTGGACTAGTGCCCTGAAATCTAAGGTTAGCACGTTGCTTGGCTTCAGATGGCAGGCCCGGTGACCAAAGCGCATACCCGACCGGGGCCGATTATTGCCCGGGCCCGTCCATGGCCCGGATACACGTTCAACCCCATCCAATCCAGCTAACCACGCATCTGCACACCTGCAATTGCTTGTCCAATCCAGGCTGGTAATGATAAGGTGTTCCCAGCCCAGAGGCTGCAGCGATTATTCCACCACAGACGCACCTCTGCAAGGGTATAATCCCCGCCGAGGCGCTATCGAGCGTCGCGGCATCGTCTACGACGCCAACCAGTGACGATAGTGGGCACCGGCACCAACATTTCGGTCGCGAAGGAATGCGTCTCCAAGCCACTTGACACAGCCCCCCCCGCATTATCATGATCTTACAAAGCAGCACAAGCTCAAACACCTCCGTCATGCTCGTGGCTCTCGACGATCGCACTCCATAACACGGGTGTAAAATAACTCCCGTGGATTGGAGTGCGGGGAAATTCTGGTAGGGTGAGACACACCAACTAACCATAGCTTCTGGAACCCCCAAATCCTTCACTTACACGAGTCATCTTGGCCCACTCCAGAGCTCAACCCTATACCGTTGTAGTGGGTATTGTTGATTTAGATCTCGCATATATTAACCCTAAGGTGTCGCCTGTTTATTGAACGGTCTTTGACAATGAAAACAACATATCTCTCAGCGACCACGAAGATTAACCTGTACTCAGATCCGGCCCCACACATTCGGGGAACTTCAATATTCGTAGCTACTGCACTCATACGTTGAACCTCATAACGTCGCCTCGCCCTAGCCGGGAGTTGTCAACATGGCGTCCAAAACTCCCTATACGCCACCGCAACCATCACCCATACCCCTCACGGTCCTAATAGTAGGCGCCGGCTTCGCAGGCCTGACCGCCGCCATCGAGTGCCACCGCCATGGCCTGAAGCCCATTGTAATCGAAAAGTTCCGCGCCATCAAGCCGCTGGGCGACATAATCAGCTTCGCGTCCAACAGCTCGCGCATCTTCGAGCGCTGGCCCGGCGTGGCCGAGCAGATGGAGCCCATCACCCTCCGCCCCCGCGACGGCTTCGGCATCCGCGCCTCCACCACGGGCGAGACGCTGCTGCAGCAGACCTGGACCGACGAGCAGAACAGCTGGGGTAACCGCTACGACGGGCACCGCGGCGAGTACCACACCATCGTCTTCCGGCACGCCGTCGAGGACCTCGGCATCGACGTCCGGCTCGGCGCCGGGGTGGCGGACTACTTTGAGACCGAGGAGGGCGCCGGGGTGGTGCTCGAGTCCGGCGAGCGGATCACGGCCGACGTCGTGATCGCGGCCGAGGGCGTGCGGTCCAAGGGTCGCACCACGGTGCTGGGTTACGAGGACCGGCCCAAGCCGTCGGGCTACGCCGTGTACCGGACCTGGTTCGAGACCAAGGACACGATCGCGACGGACCCGGACCTGCGCTGGCTGGTCGAGGGCGGCGACAAGCACATCGCCTGGCTCGCGCCCGACATCCACTTCATCCTCGCCATCCTCAAGGACGGGCAGGACATCTCGTGGGTCTGCACGCACCGCGACACCGGGGACATCGAGGAGTCGTGGCAGCTCGAGGCGCCCCTGGCCGACGCGCGCAAGGTGCTGGAGGGCTGGGAGCCCACGATCCAGAAGATCCTCGACAAGACCCCCGAGCCCCTCGTCGACTGGAAGCTCGTCTTCCGCGACCCCCTCGAAAAATGGATCTCCCCGCGGCGCCGCATCGCCCTCATCGGCGACGCCGCCCACCCCTTCCTGCCCACCAGCATCCAAGGCGCCAGCCAGTCCATGGAGGACGGCGCCACCATCGCCGTCTGTCTCCGCCGCGCCTGCAAACGTGCTGCATCCCAGAAAACTAACGGCGACACCACGTCCCAAGACACGCGCGGCGCAGCCGTCAAGGAGGCCGTCGCCACCTTCGAGGCCCTGCGCTACGAGCGCGTCAAGAGCGCCCAGAAGACGGGCACGCAGACGCGCGACATCTGGCACAAGGCCGACTTCGCGGCCGCCCGGAAAGACCCGCAGAGCCTGCGGCTGCGGCGCGAGCCCTGGCTGCTCAACTTCGACGCCGAGCGCTACGCCGAGGCGTGGTACGACCGCACCGCCGACGCGGTGGCCGAGGTCGACGTTGTCGAGGCGCGGAAGCTGCACGTGCCCGAGGGGGCGCGGTTCGGGTTTATGGAGTACGAGGCGCAGCAACAGCAGCAGGGAGGGGCTGTGCAGCAGCAGCCGGTTTTAGAGCAGGTGGGTAGATAGATGGTAGATGGTTCGGGGTGTTGTTAGAGTTATACTATAATTGATGCATATACATACTTTGTAGATGAGATGTTTGTAGTGCTGACTGCATAGTCTCGTTGTTTGTGTTGGAACAGCAGGAACTAAGGTTTTCCATATTACTCTAAAAGGGGTGCCACGTGCCTACGCGCACGAACCCCTTTCCTGTTTCATCAAGAGGGGCATACGATACCCCTCGCAGCTCGTACTGAAGATAGACATGAACAACAGAATAAGAACGATTGAACCCCGATTAAAACCGGAACCACCGTACGTACGAGAGCCCATTCAACAGTTTGTGCTGAGGTCGTTCTTCCGCCCCCCCCTCCCAAAACGGTTATGTTAAGTTAAACGGGGTATGCATTGTGAGGCTTTTCCCCATTCTTAGCGTTTCTCTAGATCTAATAGCTGCCCGGATCACATGAACCAACTAATATTAAACTTCTCATTCTAGTAGATGTGGCTCCTGACTAGGTATTCTGCTCAGATCTAGGTAGCAGAGCCTTACTATACTGATGTACTCGTATAGTCAAATTTCTATATGATTTACTGTGCTAACCTAGGTCAAGGTGGCTTTATCACATCGAACGACAAGAAGCAAAGTACCCAAAGTCCTCATCACGCACATCTTGCCCTCGCAACACATCACGCGCAAGACAACCCGGCCAGGAACCGAAGTTTAGAACAAGTAATAAATAGTATAAAGTATATATTCCTGCAATTGCGCGCTTCCCTGCAAGAAAGAAAACGCCGGTCTACTGCAAATGCCAAGAAATGCACAGAGAGCTATAATCAACACGCTCATCCAATCCCTCAGCTCATGAAGGGGCCAAACTCTCGCTTCTCCTCTCCTTCACGCCTCGCCCGAGACTTTATAGATCCCCCAGGAAAGGGCGTTCCTTCGTCTCGAAAGGTACAGTAAAAATTGATCCCTTGTTGCCCCAGAACCTTCTCAGCTATTCCGAAGTACTCCTTCAGTTCTCGCTTGTGCATTCGACAGGGCACCCTCGGCCATCATTCGGCCACCGTCCAATCACCCCTGTGTAGTACAAACTCGGTCGGACGCTTCTGTACAGGGTCTTCGCCACTACCACTGCCACCACCGCTTCTCGGACTGCCCATATCGACATCCCCATCGTCATCCAAGAGCCGAGCTTTGCCTTTCCCTTTGCCACCCTTTTTGCGCTGTTGCGCCTTCGTACGCTGGTCCGCATGGTACGCCTCCCGGAGATTGTCTAGCTCAGCCAAGGCCGCCATCCAAGACGGGTTCGTCTTGACCCGGTCCGGCAGCTCCTGCTTCCTGTACGAGGGGAGATGCCCCCGCATCGCCTTGCCTTCAGCTAAGCGTTTGGCAACCTGGCCGAAATTCTTAGGATCCTTTCGATTTCCCCGGGCTTTAATCTCCTCTTGCTTTTGCGCATGCCACTCGGGGGTCCTGGCATGGGTCCAGTGCGTCCACGGATTGAAGTGGGCAGAAGCCTTTAGCAAAGGCCGGGAAGAAGCAGTCGCTCGTAGAGCGTACGAAGGGATGTCGTAGAACACCGATTTCGGCTGACTGGACTCGTTAGCTTTCGAGTAGATGACCGAGTCAAACTCGTCCACATCGTGCATGTCTAGTAGGATTTTGTGCCGCTCTACGGGCGGGAGCTGCTGCCATCTCTGGGAGGTGAGGTTCTTCCAGCGTCGGTCCGGGGTAAGCAGCGGTCGATGTGAGTCTGAGGTCTTATCACCAGACGTATTCGCCGCAGCCGGCTCGCTGATGGCAGGAGCCGGAGCCGGAGCCGGGGCAGGCGCGACTTTTGGACCTCGAACCGGGCCAGCTACTGGTCGACCGGAGTCCAAGTGTTCATCGTCAATTGGGGTTGTAGTTGATTGCGAAGCCGCCGCAGCTCGCCGGCGGTCCATTATTGGCCGATCCGAGTCGGAGCTCTTATCAACAGACACGTTCTCGTCCAAATCTGCAACTGCAGCAGTCTCACGCTGGGCCATTAGTGGCTTGTCCGTATCTGAAGCCTTACCGCCAAGCCCATTTGCGACCATTTTCGGGCCAGTGGCAGGTTTCTGGTGATCTACTGATGACCGGCCCGAGTCCGAGGTCTTACTGCCAGATCTGCTTTTAAACTCTCGGGCTGCCTCGAAACGATGCCGCACGTCTCCGAGGGTTGAGCTGTGCTTGGTTTGGTGCTGCGGCGCTGGGGATGGGGTTTGACGGTTTATAAACGGCCTAGCGGAATCCGAGGTCGTATCTCCAGGGTGTCTTGCAGCAATCTCCAACCAAATAGCAGGCTCTCGGCGTTCTGGCATAGGCCGGCCCGAGTCTGATGTCTTATCACCAGAAACAACCGAGGCTGCGACTCCATTCGTGGCTATCTTCGTGGATGTCTGGCTTCCTACAGCTGGACCGTTTGGAATCGTCGGTTTCTCATGTTGTGCCTGCTGTTTCTGCTTTTCCTGCTGCGCCTGCTCTGTCGAAGACGGCTGTGGCGGGGTTGGGCGGGCAGGGCCCGTTTGTCTCATTAACGAGTCATCATCGCTACTTGAATCTATGCTGATGATTTCCAGTGGCTCAAAACGTGTTTTGTGTCCATTTTGCCCCTGGACCATAGGGGCAACAGGAGCACGTGGACCATTACTAGTAGTCGCCACTGCAGCTGGATGTAGCTGAGGTGATGATGAGCTGCACTTCTTAGAAATCTCCCCATTGGAAGAAAGAGCGGCTGACAAAGTGAGAGCCCTTTGGACTGCTGCTTGCTGGGGAGTGACATTGTGATGGTTTTCCCTTGGCGGACCGCTAAAATCCAGAAAGCCGTCACCTGGTCGCTTTAGGTTGAATCTGTGATTGTTTGCCGTGGTTTGCGTATTCAAGCTCGGAGTTGGCTCAGGGACTTTTGCAGTGGTGTGCAAGACACCATTTGACTGGGTATTACTGCTCTGCACATTATTGGCCTGTGCGCTGCCGCCTGGCTGCGTCCGTGGCTTCGAATCCTGCTGTCGACGCAAGACCCCGGGATTGGGAGACTGCGATCGCCCCAGTCCGGTACTGCGTTCGTTCCAATTCGGATGAAGACCAAATCCGCTGAAATTAGTTGTTTCGGACGGCAGCGGCGAAGGCCTCGACCGAGGTTTGATGGACTCGGCGGCTGTGAATGAGAATCTTGACGATGAAATAGGTTTCCGAAGAGGTGACTTTGTGACTGTGCGCCCGTCTTCTGCGGCCCCTGCCCAATGGACGTCTCTCGATTAAGGAACTTGTTTTGGTTTCGAGATTGCGGTTGCGGCGCGATAATTAAAGGACTTTGAGTGGCACGACTGGCTGTTTGGTTCGAGTTTTCTCGGGCTGTATTGGCAACAGGCGGTGGGTTTGGCGACTTGCTGTTGCTGGCCAAGACGGAAGGTGGGGAAGGCTTCCCAAGTGTCGGGACCGGAGCTGGGAGAATATGCTGTACTGGCCTTGGTGAAGCACTCAGGCACTCCGCGTCGCCCCTCGCCTGGATCTTGAATACTTCTCTAATTTCTGGCGCTTTTGGCCTCATACTCGCATTCGACGTCGCGACTGGTTGTGGGAGATCCTTTGGCCTGGTGTGGGCATTTTCACGACCCACAGTTCCTTTTGCCGGAGGCGAAGGATTTTCAGTCTGGGCGCGCAAGTTGAAGTTCTTGTTCTCGCCAATTCTACGCCGACTCTCGACGCGAAAGCCATCTTGGTCCGAAGGCGGCTTGGCCGCTGTCGTCTGAGATTGACGCTTCTCGCTCGCACCTGGACCCGAAGTAGAACAAAAGCTTGTCTCGGTTTCCGCTGGGCTTGTTCGAGCCTTTTTTCGAGGCGGACCAGTCGATTCATCATCCCGATGAGTTTCTTCGTTTCGAATCGGAGGATCAGGCGAGGAGGCTACCACGATTTCGGCTTCAGTTGCCGCAGCCGAATTGGAAATTGGCTGTGTCGGCTTTGGTTTACCCGCCGTTTTCCTTGCTGAGAACTTAGCATCTAGCAACTTTCTAGGGTTGTCGTGTTTTTGCGAGTGGGGTGATGCCCCCGACGCGTCTGATTGGCGCTCCGTTTGGGAGGCCAATGTATCGTGAGCAACATTCGACTTGGGCTGGCCTAGATTTTTATAGGAATCCTTCATTCTCGTCTGAATGTGATTTGGCGCAGCTGAGTTGGAGGATGATGATGCAGATCTGAGCTGGCTCGGGCCTAACAAGAGAGTGCTGCCCGTCTTGTGTCCTGCATGCAACTGGCAAAGAGGGCCACCAGTAAAGCACAACTTATTGCAACCATTTACACTACACTGCTGGCCCATGTTGTTGTGGACGCTACTTCCAGTGGCGGATGAGCCGGGTCTAGTCACCGGGGAGCCACGGTCAGATGACAATTCAGATGAAGATCTGGACATTGTCGTAACCGACGAGGACGAAGTCCGCGGGACCATTGGGGCAGGTCTACGGTCAACTTGGGCTCAGAATGTTGCTGGACCATTGTACTCGATATGCCCGTTGCGAAAGTATGCACTTCCCAAAACCGGCTATTTCAATAGGTTAGCAAACATGAGACTGAATATCAGGATGAAAAAGTCGTGTTTGGATTGTTGCGACGAAAGGGCTTGCGCGAGAAGTGAGTGAAGTCTGAGGGCGGCGAGAATAGGGTGGGATCGGCGAGGACAGGGCGGCTATACGTTATCTTGTTTGGTCTCTGGCGATAGAGAACTCATGCATGCGCAGCCGGCTGGCAAAATTGGTTTTGTGTATACGATCTATAATTTTGCGATGCAAACCGGTATATTGACGACAGAAACTAAATCGTATATAGGTACTCAAAGCGCGGGTTATGTCTGAGACGATGGTTAGCCAAAACTGATGAATAGTAGTTGTTGATGGGAGGAAGGCGGGGGGGCTGTGTTGGTTCAAAGTAGAAATCAATCCACCCGTCTCAGGTCTTTTCAGTTTTTATTGTAACGTCATGCTGCTCACCACAGCGGCTTCGAAAGCCGCATCTCACTGACACATTTGCTGAGCTAGGCTCAATTGTCGGCTGCGGCCTTTGGCTTGGCCCTATAGAGGCATACTGACACCAAGCTCCAAAATTGCGGCCCTGTCAAGGCGAGCTTGACATTCATATACATTGACCCTATTTGTGGACTTGGTGATATGGTGCACAACAATGTTGCGATCTATCAAGACCGGACAAGACGGGTTGATGTGCGCCTTCCTCACGGTCGGCGCTGGTAACGATCGGCGGATATAGGCTCCAAAACCAGAAGTGGCTTGAGAACAGTCCGACCTTTTACCAGGTTGCTCATCATCGACGGGTGGAATGAACATGATGACTGTAAGAAATGCTCAATGGAGAGACGGCCAAACTTACCTAGCTCGGTGCAAAGAATCACGAGAAAAGCATGAAGAGACTAAAAAAAAGCCAAGCCCGGAAATCCTGCACGATCTTACCCGGCCTTCCAGAAATGGCGGAAACAGTAGTACTGTGACGTGTCGATCATAGGAGAGCGTTGAAGTTCATACGGGCGTGGTTGGTGGGGCAAGCTTGGCTTGAGTGTCCTCCGTCCGGCGCGCGCTCTTTGGCAACTCGATAGGTCGCAAAGCACAGCAGTTGGAGAAGCTCCCAGTCCACGCCGCACCGATTACGGCCCGGCGAAAGCGAGAATGGGATGGCCGGATCGTCGCCTTGATGCAAAACCCTCCAGTCCGATGGAAACCCGTCAAGGGGCCCTGCAGTCGTCGTGAAAAATCAAAAACAAGTTGGGAGGTTCTTGGGCGCGTAAGAGCGATAGGTCACGGTAGAATACAATAGCAGCAGCAACTTGCGAGAATGTGGCCCGAGCGCTCGTCACCTTCTTCGGCAGGCTAAACGTTGTTCCGTTCCAGTCCTTCTCGGTTTGGAAGGTGCGTGCGGGCGAGACCTTGCCTATCATTGCCTCGAGTCAATCAGTCGAAATTGTATAGAAGGCAGGAAGGACTTAGAGGCTATACGACTCCTTCCTACCAGAGTATAAACATTTCGTTGACTGGGAGACATGCAAGCAGCGGCCTTGCCTTGCCCTATCAGAGAAGACATTGTGACCCTTCCCTACCAGGTAGGAGGAGCTGCTGCTGCATCCGCAGCTTTGCGGGCGCATCGAATCTTTGAACATTGCTCTGCTCTGCTCTTATATAAGAGCGACCTGTATTTAGCATAATATAGTCCAATTGGGACCAAAACCACAAGAATGATGGGATCTGGTGTAGTGCATGGAGTAAGGAAGAGTAGGGCAGATGCCGCCGGCTCCTATCGTATTATCAAAAGAAGGTAAGGCGCGAATGAGTCACCTTGCGTCACCTTTCTGGAACGCGCTTCCCCGAGAACGCATTGAGATCAATTCGGTCGCACTAGCAGACCGACAAGTCGTCAATGCTGGTTGAGGGGAAAAGTGACTATGTATAGGCGCCCTCTTATTTCAGCGGTCAGGCCAGGCCAGGCAGGCACTTCATGGAAATTGATTAATAAAAGTAGGGGTTGCTGGTTGCGGTCAATCAATTGATGAATCTGGTCAGTATTTGGATCAATCTGGCTCGGCATATGTGGGAAGGAACCGAACGCAACCATGGGAAGCCAACAGCATCCATCCATTGGATACGAAAGGTTGACTTTTGCTTATCAGAGCCTTACCTGAGCATTAGCTGGGTATTAACGGGTAGCATCTAGATGCTCTCAGCCTCAAATAATCGAACGTTGCTCTTGATCACCTGCCACTTGGTTAATGTGACCCCCCTCGAAAACGCAGTCATTCCCAATGCCTTCCAAGGGTTAAAAAAAGAAGTTTCCATGCCCCACGCCGGTCCGGCGCAGCACAGCAATGGTAGTAGTAAGCGCGCATTCTCCAATCAAGGGGGTGGTGGCCCCAATTGCAAGCGCGACAAAAGTCCGGAGGTTGCCATCCAGCGCAGCCAAGGTTTTTGTCGGGACTCAATGCTGCATCGCACCACATCACACCACCGCGACCTCAACATCGCACCACCCGCCGCAACAAACACAGCACCATGACGATTTCACCCGTCAAACGAGAAAGGATTCTCTCCGGATTCCAGAATTAAGATGCACTCGTGATGACTTTTTGCTGGGCCCCCAGGGTTCCTTTTCGGGAAATGACGATGCCCTTCCCCTGTTTTTCCCTTATGCGGCGTCTCCTGCAGGGCCAACTGGCCGGGACGGGACGCAATATCTCGGAAGGAGCCAGGATCTCGGGTCCTGCCTCCTCCTCCGCCCCCAGATGGAAATGACGGCCTTGCAAATGCAATGCAAGCCTGGCATGTGCCAAAAGGGATAGTTGCAGAACAAGACAGAGTTTTATATTTTTGGCCATATATAAACTACCGAACTCGCTCGTGATCCCGTCCTCTTACACCTTGCTCACCACCAGCATCATCTCAGATCTTCACACACTACCTCTTGGCTTACATACTCACCCACCTTTCTACACCGAGTCCATCTCTCTCTCTCTCTCTCTCTCACACACACACACAACGACCTTGAGTCACTCATCCAACCACACAAACACCCAAACCACCAAACTCATATCCAAGATGAACTCCCAAATCTTCCGTCAAGCCACCCGGGCCGCTGCCCGCTTCGCTTCCACCCAAACTGCCGCTCGCCGGGCTTTCAGCAGCAGCAAGTCCGCTCCGGCTGACTATGGTCGCCTTTTCCAGCAGGCACGACGTACGGGTATTGTGTATGTATCCCCAGTCACCGCGCCTTATACCTACTCATCCATTATCCATAAGCCCCTGTACTGACCAAGACTATTCCTCTTTATAGCTACGTCCCCGGTCTTGCACTCGTTCTAGGCTGGCCGCTCGCCGCGGCCAAGGTGGTAGACACCGTGTCTTCATAGACCGTCTACCAACCACTTTCACGACACGATATCATGGCCATGCTTCTTTGTATATACACTTTAGGGAGGAAGGGATAGAGGCGTTGGAGGCAGATCATCCTTTTTAGAAACGGATCAGGATCGCCATTTTGCATAAAAATAAACCTGAAATTCTTTGTACATGATTCTACTTTTTGATTTCCCCTATACTTTGTGCAGAATAGCCCGTGATAACTATTGGTATATACAAGGGATCCCAACTAACAGATTGATCCGCATTTTTTACTCTTTTGTGACAAAAAACTTATACAGAAGCACCTTTACTCAGCAAGTTCAGAGCGCTACCAGCCAGAATGAACCCGGCCTGGTCCTCGCTGATTGCATGCTTCGTCTTGATGACGACCTCCTCGCCTGACTTGTGCTTCTTGACCTGGAGGCTCACCTCGCCCTTACCACCGTTGCGCAGCATATCATACAAGCCCTCAGTGGCAACTTCATCACTGGCACCGATCTTGTCATAGTCGGCCTCGTTGGCAAACGTCAGGGGCACGACACCCTGCTTCTTGAGGTTGGTCTCGTGGATACGGGCGAACGACTTGCAGAGAACGATGCGCGCGCCGAGGTAGCGCGGCTGCAGAGCCGCATGTTCACGAGCGGATCCTTCTCCGTAGTTGTGCTCGGCAACGACGAGCCATGGTTGCTGGGCCTCCTTCCAACGCTGTCCAAGCTCTGGGATGGTATGCTTGGAGCCATCAAGGTCATAGGCAGCATTGACTTCATCGGTCTCGGCGTTGGTGGCGGTGTTGAGAGTGTTGGTGCTGATGTTGGGCAGGTGACCCTTGTACTTGAGCCAAGGGCCAGCGGCAGAGATGGTGTCCGTCGTGCACTTGCCGGTAATCTTGACTAGGACGCGAAGACCAGACAGGTCCGAGTTGGGGAATGGCTCAAAAGGCTCAAGTAGCGCGAGGCGCTCCGAGCTAGGCGAAATTGCAATGTTGACCGACACGTTAGGAGGCTGGATAACAGCCTGGAACTCAGGGCGCGCAGACTCGAACGGTTTGGTGGGGATCTCTGAGCCGGAGGGAGGCGAGAAACGGAATTCCTTGCCGGACGGGGTGGAGATACTGTCGGTAACAGGGTTGAATGTGGTGGAGCCAGCGAATGACATGGCCGTGACGATCTCCGGTGACGCCAAGAAGTTCATCGTATCGGGGTTTCCGTCATTTCGGCCACGGAAATTTCGGTTGTAGGAGGTAAGAATAGCATTCGGCGTGCCCTTCTCGACACCATCCTGGCGCTTCCATTGACCAATGCAAGGGCCGCATGCATTGGACAGAACAGTACCTCCTGCCTCCTTGAAAGTCTCGAGGGGACCATCACGAGCTAATGTCTCACGAATTTGGTCGCTGCCCGGCGTAATGTAGAAATCCGACGATGGCTTCAGCCCTGCTTCCAGGGCTTCCCGCACCATACTCTCTACACGGGTCATATCCTCGTAAGAGCTGTTTGTGCAGCTGCCAATGAGTCCAGCAGACAGCTTCTCAGGCCACTTCTGCTCCTGCACTGTTTCCTTGAATTGCGACAGGGGGGTTGACAGATCGGGAGTGAAAGGACCGTTGATGTGAGGCTCGAGAGATGACAGATCGATGGTGATCACCTCGTCATATTTTGCGCCGTCGTCAGCTCTCAATTGACAATATCCGAGAACTTCTTGGCTTCCGCGGCGACATCGTGACGGTGCGTCGCTTCCAGGTATCTCAAATGCGCAGGGCTGAAGGGGAAGATCGACGTGGTAGCGCCAACCTCGGCACCCATGTTGCAGACGGTCGCCATACCAGTGCAGCTAAGACTCTCAACGCCTGGCCCGAAGTACTCAACGATGAAGCCTGTACCACCACGGACAGTAAGCTGTCCAGCCAGATTCAGGATGATATCCTTGGGCGATGCCCAGCCGCTGAGTTGACCCTTCAGCTCAACGCCGAGAACGCGAGGAGCCTTCAGTTCCCATGGTGCACCGACGAGCGCCTCCACCGCATCAGCACCACCAACACCGATTGCAATTGTTGAAAGACCTCCACAGTTTGGCGTGTGGCTGTCAGTGCCAAGCATCATCAGGCCGGGCGCACCGTAGTTCTCCAGGACGCTCTGGTGGATAATGCCGGCTCCCGGGGGCCAGAACTCGATACCATATTTCTTGGCTGCAGACTCGAGGAAGTCAAAAACCTCCTGGTTCATCTGAATACCAGACTCGAGATCTTCCTTGGCACCGCGCTCGCCAACAATCAAGTGGTCGCAGTGTATGCTCGCGGGGATCGCGGTCGAAGGGAGGTTGCAGGTCATGAATTGGAGCAGGGCCATCTGGGCGGAGGCATCCTGCATAGCGACTCGGTCGGGCTTGAGCTTGAGGTTCGCGCTGCCGCGAATGTTGCGCCCGCCATTGGTGTTGATCGTCAGAGACTCCTCGACGTTGCTCTAGGTGCGAGTACAGGATCTTTTCGGCCAGGGTCAGGGCGGTGCCCCGCCCAAGACCTCGCGGACCTTCTCATAGTTCTTGAGGAGCTTGGAGTAGGGTGGTATGCGGGGGTTCGTGCTGTCGAAAGACGGCGTTGCGAAGGATCGGGTGCCCGCAATTCGGGTTCTCGTGGCTAGGCGCTGCTCGTGCGATCAGTCAGTAGGTGCCGACAGGACGGAAAGTTTGTTTGCGCGCCAAACGTACATTGAAAGCCGTGCCACGGCGGCACGCAAGCTCGACAGCCCTCATCTTCCCAATTGGCTCTGCCGGAAATCGGGAACAGCGGTACAGGTGACAAAACGTTATGGTTTATCACGATGTCGCCTGGCAAAGGAAATTTCAGGCTTGCTATTGCCGCTACTCTGATTGGCCATTTTGCGCGCTTTCGCTAAAGTTTGGGCCGATGCCGGCCTGAAGCAAAGGACCTGGTTCTGGGGAAAGCAAGCAGGCGCCAGGCGCACGTACCAGCAGCCCACCGACACCAACTCAACTGCATACATAGGTAAGGACCAGACTGGGTTCCACTTGTAACCGTCAGCTTCATGTCGCAACGCCCGATCCACCAATATGAGATGAGGCTCATCAACACGTCAACCTTACAACTGCAGGAGTTCGGGCCAGAACATCCCCGAGTATGCGATACTTTCTCACAGATGGATTGAGGGCCAAGAGGTGACCTTCGAGGAGATGCGAGGGTCTCCTCCCCAGGAGAAAAGCGGCTATGTCAAGATAAAGCGATGGTGCGACCAGGCCAGGCAAGATGGACTCGCGTTCGCATGGGTAGACACTTGCTGTGGGTTTCTCACTGCCCATTCTAATCGCGATATTATATCTCACATCAGCAGGCATTGATAAAAGCAGCAGCTCCGAGCTATCGGAATCTATTAATTCAATGTTAGAGCTCCTCTAAACGGTGCACCAAGCCTTTGAATGTGTCTTGCAGATATCCTCTCCGACACCCCCCGCGAGTTGTTCTACCATTCACCGTGTGAATAGCCTTCATTTGCGGACAATATATCTTGGAAGTGTTCCCTGCTACACACGGGAAATTCCACGACTTAATCGCTGCGGAATAAGGGTAAGTTATCAATAGTTACCTCGACTATCTCCCTTTGCTGGCAGCATGGGCAGGCTGGGGAAGCGTATATCAACCGGCCAATGACCTTGCGATCTTGAAGTATAATACCTGCGCCGTCGGCTCGTGTATGGGTGTACCTCAAGCCTGGTAGACGATAAGCGACAGCCCCGAGCATCTCAGTCGGTCGCTTAAACATGGCCACCCAGTACGTGAATTTCTTCTGAGACACTGGGCACGCAGCCGCGATAGACCTTCGTATTCACGAAAATGTATCGTACCACCATGACTTTGTGAGAGGCCCATAACAGTTTGTTCGTCTGGCTGGGACTTATTAGTAGCCCCAAGGCCTCAACTAGGCGCCTAGTGTCCGGTATCGTGACATTCCAAAGGTTAAGTTGTCATAGCGGGCCTGGAGTTCCTCTTTGATGATGTCACTGCAGCTCGGGTTGATAGAATTGCTTCGACTTCTCTATTGGACAGGTTGTAGAATCTCGCCCCTATGGCTCGCACGAACTCGTCGACGTCCGGGCCCGAATGATGGAGGACCCAGTGCGTGTAGCACTCAAATACGGGGAGGCCGGAAACCCCCTCTCATACGTCCTCAAGCGAGCGAAGTCGATTGTCCCTATCTTCTCCAAGCTTAAGATAGAGACTCCACGATGGAAAATGGAGTCTTTATGAAAGGCTGGACATGAGCTATCGGTATCCACGCCAAGTCCGAAGGAGTAGACATCGTTATATCCAAACTCCGACGGGTTCTGTCGGTAATCGTATGTGGGAATCTGGGGGGTCACCATTAATGGGCTATAATCACCCTCTTTAAGACACGCCTCAGCGATCTGTACTAACGCCTTCTCAGGGTCCCCGTCGATCTTCTCGGGTTCCCTGGTCTTGATTATACCTCGAAGGGCATAGAGAAAGTCCTCGCTCGATCGACAGCCTCGAGACCTCAGTGTGGCGAAAGCTAGACCGACATTCACCAGCACACGTGCCCTGATCTCCACGAGTTCCCCTACTTGCCAGGGGACGATTCTCTTCCCCATGCCCGCTTTCTGCTCGACCTGCCACACATTGCCGCCTTGCAGGTGGACTTCTTGCTTCCAGACAGAATGTATTTTGGGCAGGAATACGTGATGCTCGCCTTCGGTGGCGATTTGGTATCCTTTCAGCATGACTCTTAAGTCCGAACTTCTTACGTACTCCATTGTCGTCCAGACTCGTTTGAAGTACTTAGCATTGCAGATCGCCATGCAACTATCGATGCGATGCTGCCCAGCTTGACCAGAGTATAAGTTGGCGATGACTTCCTTGTCCACATCCAGAAGGAGGACCAAAGTAAAGGATGAGGATCGATAGAAATCAGGGATGGCATTGAGGATCTTGCTTTTTAGCTCTGTTTTCCACTACGGAACACTGAGATAGTCATACCATATCCCGGCGCCCCCGTGTCCGCTGTCTTCGAGGCCTTGGAAGATGCCGTGGGCTGATTCGAAAATGCGTTCGACAATGCCATCCCTCGTTGTTTTGCTACTCTGAACATCCCCAATCTCTGCATCCCAGACGTGGGATATGGTCACGTACTGGACGTTCTTGGCCTTGAGGCAATTCATGTGTCTATCAAACGCCAGTATGTTGCCACTGGGGAAATTGAAAATCCGTGAAGGTTCGTCTGCATCATGAATCAAGTCTTGCACAAGTCTTGCGCCTGGAGACGAACTGTCCGGACGAGTGTCTCGTCGCCTATTGTCTCCGAACATATACAGCACACAGGAACCTGATGATCAGGCTCATGCAAAATGTTATTGAGGCTTAGAAGAGGAGAAGGGCTAGCTTGGTCCACTTCTTGTTGTGCCATACCGATGAGCATCCAGTGAAAGCACGGAGCTTGATCCTTAGGGGAGAAAAATATATAATTTCCTTTCCCTGGACTCAGTATGCGTTGAAATTGAATGTGTGTAGAGACGCACAAGGAGTTGAAATTGAAAAGGGCTTTTAACATGAGGAGAGACCATTGCGGGTAATACGGGAAATACGTGTCTAAGACTTGCCTAGTCAGCAGTCTATCATGCCGGAACCACCGGAAACATTTACTACGGCGTGGTTACACAGTTGAATCAGCCAAGATGCAGCCTTTTCCATCATTTCTAAATCAATGCTTACTTACATACCGTGGCGTGTCGTCTTATGCTCCCCCCGGGCCTCGGGCCCCAAAACATTGGAGCTGAACTGTGACCGCTGACTCACACTGTCTCTTGCCCCGAGCCCCTATACCCTACTCGAACACCGACACTACCGCCTTGCTCACCAACCTCGGATCTTCCTCCGGAACGGCCACTCTGATGAAGTTGCAATAGTTCACGGTAAATGCCGACGTATCGGACTTCGAAGCCCATTGCGTCTCCAGGGGATACGCAAAGATGGCCGGGAAGACACATAACTTCACGGCGCGCGGCGAGGACGGTTCGTCCTCAGGCGCTCTACCCCCCAAATCCTTGGCGGATCTGCTGCCACAGCTCCATACTCTCGAACCCAACCAGGCTCATGGTGTCCCGGCTGAAGCGCGCGCCTGTCGGGACGAAGTCGGCTCAGTACTTCTGTCCTGTTTGCAGCAGTAGCGTCTTGAGGCGCAGAGCACTGGCAAAGATCTTCTGGAACATAGAGCGCGTGGTGGATGCAGTATCTGTAAGGGTTTTCGTCATTCTTCCGTATTGCTATTAGCCATCATCAATAACTGTCAATATGTTGATCATTACATACATGTATATGACTTGGAGGCTCAGACGGCGATGGTTATGGTGATGGTGGCAGCGACTCACTGTCCAGGCAGATCACAGCTGGAGAGGAGCTTGGTGATGGCGCTGTGACTTGATCATCTATTTGGCTTGAAGTCCCGAGCGTGCGCTGTGAAGTCATAGAAGTCGAAGACAGGAAAATCTTGATTCCGGGTTTATTCCCAATCTGGCCAATGATTTCGGGCGATTGTGAGGGTAAACATGACCTGATGGCAGTGACCTGGACTTGTAGTTGTGTGCCATCGAAGTTCTGCAAGCCTCTCGTTCCCTGCCGAAGGAGAGTTGGTGTATATGGGGGATGGCCATTGTGCGACTTTGCAATCACCCTCAATCTCTGGTCGAGTTGGGCCCATGTGAACTTCCCAATGGTGTTGTTCTTCATGTATTTTGGTGCTGTCTGCTTGAAGGACACCCCGATTTCCAGACAGTGATCAAGCCAAGCCAGTACATGGGCTTGTACCGGGCTCGAGTCCCGCTTGCACGTTTGAATGACAGAGGTAATTTCTGACCTGGAATCCTCGTCGTCTTCCTGGGTGCTTTGCCGCTTCCGCTTCGTTATTTTGGATGTTTTTTATTGATTGCGAAGGATTTTTAATTGGTAGCAATCGGAAACTTGATTTTCTCTCCCCTTTTGCCCGGTTGAAGGCTTTTCACGTTCGAACTGCCGCTGCTGTTTGTGAATGATTGCTCACAATCTGGCCAGGGGAACATGCATCTACTGCAACATAAGATGAAGCGGCTGGAGAGGGCTAGCTGCATTTCGTGGGTCTCAAGTGTAACTGCCCAATTGATGACTTCTCCAATGTTTGCTTTCTAATTGATTGCCGTAGCCAGTACCTAGAACAAAGGCACCACTGATTCCCTGTGCATCGGTGGCTCGCTTGAGAAAAAAAACCTGTGCCTATTGTTTTCCGTGCAGCCACGGCTTCAGGGGAGTGAAAATTTTGACAATGCTTTATCAGCTCCAGGGTAAGGCCAGGAAAGCGGAAGGATGGACAGTCTTTCCGTTTGTATTTCCCTCCCACTGCGACATGCAACTTCATTGCTCCATCTACTCTTGGATATACGTCTTGGGGGTAGTTACAAAAGCTATCACCTATCAATACCGCCAGCTGTTTTTTTCGACAGCTTTTTCACCGATATCCCATCGCTATCTGTTGTCCCGTAGCCACCAGTGATCCCAGAATCGAGTGCTCCAGATCACATGAAAGCCAAATTCTCAGGCCTACTCTACCTACCTCTATCTCGAACCTGTTCCTCTGGATTCACACACCCCACGCTGAACTCTTTCTGACTCAAGCATGGAGTGGAGCCCTTTCGCAGATAGACCAGCTTCTAATGCTGGTTCTTTCTATTCCCGTGGCCGACCCAGTTTCGATGCAGCCTCAGTTGGATCTTTGCGGTTCTCAGATGTAGACTCACCGTCATCAAACAAAAGGCCCGCTCCTGATGCAGCAGCTGAGCCCACTCCTCCCAAGAGGAGATCACAGTCTATTGCTAGATCGGCCACACCTTCGATAGTATCAAACGCTAGCTCTGGGCTTTTCGTCACCCCGAAGCCTTCGCCCTTGCGAGCGCCCTTCATCCCCATTGCTGGCCCTTCCAGACCCCCGCCACCACCTTCCATCCCCGAGATCTCTGACTTCCCGAGATCTCCATTTTCGGCCGCCGAGTCCTCTGTTTCGCGGCTCGCACCTTCACTTCTTGATTCTTCATTCGCTATTACACCGCCAGTCTCGAACTCGCTATCCTCCTTCGCCTTGGATAGGCCGTATTCTCGCCAATCCTCTTGCAGCCTCGGCACACGCAGTCGCCTCATAATCGCTGTTGATTTCGGCACAGGATACTCATCAGCATCATGTGTTAAATGGGCTTTCGTACGTACGTACAAGTAGGGGTTCAAGTGGTGCTGTATTGCTATATTCTGTTGTTCATGTCTATCTTTTGCTAGCTGCGAGGGGCATCGTATGCCCCTCTTCATGAAACAGGAAAGGGGTTCGTGCGCGTAGGCACGTGGCACCCCCTTTTGGAGTAATATAGACATCTAGCTGTTCCAACATCGTGGCTGCTAGTTGAACCGGGTCAGACCGAAGCCCTGTCAATCTTATCCAAGGTCCAAGTGATATCCGATTACCCGGGAACCTTCTTGAGCCGGAAGGATCCCGTATTGCACCAAGTCCCCACGGAGCTCAGCTATGCTTTAGGAGGGGGTCCGGTGAAATTGACACGACAAGCTCTTGCTCGCTTGGCTGAGGACCAAGACCCATTCGGGGATGATGTGTCCGAATCGTCTTTCGAAAGTCTAGACTTTCTTCCCAACCGGAATGAGGTCTATCGATGGGGATACAGAGTACACCAGACCTGGCTAGAGGTCTCGACGATCCAGTTCAGGAAGTTCAAGTTACTGCTCCAGGACAACATTGAAACTGCTGGCATCCGCAAGAAGCTTCATGAGGATCTGGACACCTTGGCTGCTAGAGGGAGGCGAAAGCGCCCGATCGATCTCATCATCGATTACCTTACGCCCTTCATTGCACATGTGAAGAAAATGCTTGAAGAAGAAGGCATTCTTGCTGGAACAGATAAGGAAATTGTGATGTGCATTCCCACTGTCTGGTCCCAGAGGGCGTGTCAGAAGATGCACTACGCCCTAGCTAAAGCCTCCAAGTCCGTAGGATTTGAAGGAGTGCAAGTGGAACATGATTCTATCAAAGACCTCTTCATTGTGTCGGAACCCGAAGCTGCTGCAGAAGTAGTTCTGCGGGAGGAGCTCAACATTAGGGTGAGCAGAGATAAGAGTACTACATTGGGCCAGTGCTGAGGAAAACCAGACAGGACAGCGTTTAGTTTTTGTTGATGTCGGTCAGTCCCCCCTCTGGATAACCCCTTTCGAGCATTGCAATAACGAAGCTCACTTCTTCAGGCGCCGGAACCGTTGACCTGATAAATTACCTTGTCAGTTGGACCGTACCCCGCCGACTGAAGGAAGAGGGCGCACCACCCAGTGGTGAGATCACCCACTTCAATCAAAACGTATCTTGGTCCTATTCGATTGACCGGAATCCATACCGTACAGGTGGAATGTGTGGCTCGAGCTTTTTGAATGAGAAGTTCCAAACTTATATCCTTGGCCGACTCAAAAAGCATAAAGTAGCCAGCAAAAAGAACGACAGGTTTTTGCGGCGTAAAGCTGAGGAGATTACATATACTCAATTCGAGTTCTTCTTGAAAAGGAGCCTCGACATCTATGAGGACGACCCTCCCACATTCCTTGGCATAGGTGCATTCATTGGTTTATCACCCGACAAAGAACAGATGTTCGGAAACAACAATATGAGAATCCCTTTGTAAGCTAATAGTACCCGAATATCTATTCCTATGGTTATGCTAATGAAGGCTGTCCATAGTTCAGATATCCAGCGAATCTTCTTAGAGTACTTCCACGAGATCTGGGCGCTTGTTGTGGGGCAACTTGAGTCGTGCAAAAGCAGGGGCAATCGGGCAGATGTAAGCAACTTCCACATACTGATGCTCGAGCCTAAGCTGAAGTCACTGACTGGCTTGCTATATAGGGTCGTCTTGATAGGTGGTTTCTCCGATTCCCCATCGCTTCGAGAATTCCTGAAACGAGCATTGGAAAAGTACGACGGCGGGGGCATACAGCTAATAGCCCCTAAAATGGAGTTAGTAATTTGGAAGACAGGCCCATAAGGTGAATACTGAATTCACATGCAGCTTCGCAACCACAGTTTCCAGCGAAGCCATTCTTCGCGCCTTTAATAAGGAACATGGACCCCAACGATTCGCACGATCTTCCTATGACATCCTGCGTCATCTGCCCAAGGATGTTTACAACTCTAAGCACGAGAAGCGAGGCCCCAACGACGCAAACGCGCGAGCCCAGCGCGCACCTTGCACTGGGGAGCCGTACGTGCGAGACACGATCGAATGGTTCATCAAGAAGGTCTGCTTCCCGTACACTCTTCAATTGGCTCGTCAGTCACAAGGTTGTAGTTGACAAAAATACAAATCTCACAGGACGACTTTATTCCGGAAGACTGGACGAGGAAACCAATTCGATGCCAACACTTTGTGGACCGGTGCGAAGACCCGGGATTGGTGGTCTGGGAAAAGCTCTATGTCTCAGAATACGCAACCGAGTCTTTATACAAGAAGATTCATCTAAGTAATAAAGGTAAGTTGTCTACTGCTCCCCATATCCCTGTCTTGTGCTGACGTGAAAGCTAGGTTGCGAGATGGTCGGGTACATACGGGTTGACATGTCGTTTTTGAAACACGAAGGACTTCTTGTACCCAAACGTGTGCCTGAAGGCTGCCAGGGCGATGACTACTACGAGGTCGAGTTTGACTTGGTCATGAAGGTGCAGGACCGAGACTTGAAATGTACGTGCAATTTCCCTCTCTTCTGTCCCCATCCGTGTTTGAGTTGGTGGCTGACAATACAGCCACAGGTTTCGTCAAGTACGGCAAAAGGATATTGCAAGAGTGCCAAATCAACATCGCCTCTGCATTCCCAGCCGGAGTGCAGTGAACAGGGCATGGATCTCCTCTTTGAATCTTTGAAAACGAATCACTACATAAGGATGGATACATGGGAGTTACCTTCGTTGGGATGATTTCAGACTATCTGAGGCTTGGGAATGCTGGCTTGCTGTGAGGCTTCCATCTCTGTCGGGCTAGCTTCGTATTGGTTTGAAGACGAGGAATATTTTACATATGTATTATCTGAGATGAACGCCATCTCTCTGACTAGAGCTAAGAGAGATGATCAAGACCAATCAAGAAAGTACTGAGTGAAGTTGTATTAAACTACTGTCAATATGCCGCTGAGCCGCTGTGCCTCTGCGCCGCTCCTGCTTGCGGTGTCATGACTATCAAGGTTTGCGACCTACATGCGTCGCATATTCCTTTTCCTGCTGCTAGCTGCAACTCTATTGTCGCGGCAGCTTTCTTTTCCCATATGTACACAATGGCACCCATGAACGCCTTGGTACTCCCTGGGGTAATAGGAGCTGACTGCCTTCGCAGTAGATCCCCCGACGCCTAACAATATAACAATGGCACCCATGCCTTCCAAGCTGCCAAGAAGCTCAAATTGGAGGACCGGCTTCTCTTGCGTTCTTCAAGCAATCACCAACCCCCCTTGTAGAGCACAGTCTCGCCCGGAAGCAATCACCAACCCCTTGTAGAGCACAGTCTCGCCCGGGCGAAAGAACTGAAGTTCAACGACGGCAAAGTTCGTGTAGTCCACCAAGCACTGACTCAGCTCTGTGTGGACCGCATCTATCTCGGGGATAGGCTTGGAGTAAACGATGGGGAACAGACACTGCTTGACATTCCGGGCGTTGCCCTGATGGCCGAAGTTGTTGTCAACCTCCATGATGTCGGGGTCAACGGGTCCTCCAGGACGGATGAAGCGCGCCGTGAAGGTTTTGTTGCTGAGGACCATGTCTGCTTTCAACCGCAACGCGGCAACGTAGACCGGCGTGAAGCTGTCGGCCACGAGATTGGCAGGCGCGGACAGCGGGGCCAGCAGCTCGGCCGCTTCTCTTGCCAGCTCCTGGGCCTTGATTCGGACTAGATTCTGGAAGGGCTTCTTCTCGTCCAGGTCCCAAAGAGCACTATCTTCTAGATAGGATTGCAGCGCGACGCGATCAGTGACGAACAATACCTCTGCACCATCTGTTTCGATACGTTAGTTACGTTTGAATCGAAGTTTAGCTAGGTGGGGAGCGGTGACGATGTTACTTACCTCGCTCGAAGCAGACCTTGCGGTACTCTGTCAGTATGGCTGACTCGTCATGACCCGTGTAATTTGACGGGAAGCTGGACTCGAAGACGAAGAAGAATACGTGCGCCGTGATGAGAGCTCTGAACACGTCGCTTTCCTCGTCCTGGTCCAGCTCCCATGCGTTGGCTCCACTGCCAAATACGTTCTTGACAAGCAGCTTGATCTTCTTGTCCCGCATGGTATTGTCGGGAAATACGGCCAACGTCTGATCCAGGTTCGTGAGCGAGTACAACCAAGAGGCGTCCCGGATGGCGAGCTGCAAGTCTTTGAACCTGCCGGCCAGGTCGCCGTTGCTGAGGTTAGGGAGCTGTTCTTTCGCCTTTCTCAAGTTCTCGTTCATGTTTGCCCGAGTTTTGAAGCGATCGTGGAGCTGCAGATGTCTGACGTCGGCCAGGTGGTCATGGTTGGGTGGCGATGAGATGATGTTCCTGAGCATCGTGTTCATCTTCTGCTGAGCGATCTTCTCATTCTTCTCTTCAGTGAACATCTTCCAGAGTTGAGTGTTCTCTCGCGCCAGTGCGCTTTGTTCCTGTCCAGAAATACCATGAGTCTGGGACTGGCCAAGTTGAGTTCCGGCTGCCATTTCTGAGCTGGCTTGTTCCTGTCCAGAAGGACCATGAGTCTGCCACTGGCCAAGTTGAGTTCCGGGTGCCATTTCTGCGCTGGCCTGGGTGCTTCCCTTCCTGCAACCCCAGTCTTGCTGCGCATTGGGGGTTTCTGGAATCGTCATTCTGGGGTGAGATGATGGAGCGCGCTCTTGCTGCTCCAAGACTTGGAAATGGATTTGCCGGGGAACTGTTTGTGTGAAGGCAAGTGGGGGAACTGCTGAGGGTTTTTTTTTCTCTGGTGAAGCCGGAGTGTGGGGTCCGTGGTACGGCTCCGGTGGTGCGATCGATGGCGGCGCAAAGTGGGGCCGTTCTTGCTGTTGCTCGATGCCTTGTGCAGGAGCTTTTCGGGGCCGTGGTGCTTTCGCTGGGATGATGCGACGGGGAGCTCTTCTGATGAAGCTCTCGTTGCTTGCTACTTCAATAACTGATAACTCGTCTTCGTCCGTTGACAGATCTCGAGGAGGACTTTGCGTGAGGGGACGGGATCTCTTGGGAGGTGGCAACTGAGCAGCAGACTGGAAACCGGTTAGCATTGGTTGACAAGATGGGCAAAAACTTTTTATTTGATAGGATTTGTGAGACGAACCGACTGTTGACGCTTTTTGCTGTAGGTTCGCACGGTACTGGGACCAGCAGCACCCGATTTTTTAGGCTTGCTTTTCACAGGTGAGCTTCCCATGTATTCACTTTGGGATGAATCATCAGAAGACAACTGGACGTCTTTTTCGTCGTTGTCGTTCATGGCAACATCCTTCGCGGCTCCGCCAACTTCGTTCTCTTTCTTTACCTCAGCAGCTCCTCCAACATTGGACTCGGCCAACGAAGCTTTGATATCGGCGACGAGGTCCGCCATCTCGGTGTCACCGGTCAAGTTGGGTACGATGGACGATCCTCCTGCCAGTAATCTAGCCATTTTCTCTTTGTATTGTGCCCTCTTCGATCTGACCCCACCTCTGGCCAGGTCAATCTGCTTTTGGGCGTAATTGCACATGTGTTCCCGCACCAGGGGCCATGCGGTGAATACCTTCTTGTTAGTATTGGCATTAAGGTTTTCGACGACCGTCTCCTCAAAGTCGACCTTGTGCTCGATGCAATGGTCCAGCCAAGCGAAGGCGCGTGCAGTGCACTCTTGAGGCCAACAAACACGGCGCATGATGCCGTCGTAATGGGAACTGGTAGTTAACAAAGTTGTAGTTCTTGCGTGAACTGGAGAGATGTGTGATTTTACGATGGCGATGTAACGGCGAAAGATTTGGTATGCTCGGCGAAACATAGTAGGGTGGAACGAAATTTTATTGTGTTGGTAGGAATCAAACAAGGATGAAAGGATGGAAGGAAGAGTGTCTTTTCTTCAATCTGATGTGGACTTTTCAACTCTGAAACGACTTGTTCACATCTAAGGTGATTGTATTCTGGGAGTCTTAAATAACAATCCTTCCACGGATGTGAGAAGTTGGTGTTGTGAAGGTGAAATTTTGGCACTTGATAGGAGAGACAACGAGATTCGGGATCAATGGAGGTAAAAATGCGTGCCTAAGCACAATTTGATGCCTAGGATCACTCAAACGCCTTACGCGTACCTGCGTGAGGATAAGTACCCAGTTTCATTCACATCTAAAGACCTGAGATGGGCAAGGCACACTTATTTTATTGTTTCCACTACTTCGTCGTCGTAGCTCAATCCAGCAACACCACTCAGAAACATTCAACTGCAATTCCGACCTTGGGCGCCTTTATTAAGAGCACAATCTTTTCCTCCATGGCGGGGAGCTTTAAGCTCGAAGTCCTTCACACTTAGGCTTGATCTCATCCTTCTGGGCATTCCTTTGTCAAAAGCTTGAGAGATCTCACTTTTGAGGAGACAACACATCCCATTATCGCGTTGGAACCATTCCGACCACAATGTCTCTTGGCGATTCAGCAACCCAACCACCCAGGGCTCTGGCTGATGCCATCCCGTCTGGAGAGAAACTGGTCATTCTCACCATTGATTTCGGTACATCCAACACTGCCCAACAATATGTCATTCTTGAGCCAGACGAGATTGAGGACCGTACAAAGGTTTGCCATGAGCGGATCCACCCCATCACTAATTTCCCCGAGGACATCCACAATGCTGTCGGGACCAGATGAAGAATGAGGTACCAACCGCGATCATGTACCCCCGGATCCTGACTTCCGCAAAACTGATCCCCGTTTTGGGCCCGTCAAGAGGGAAGGGGAGGTAGACCCTCGGAACAGAGTCTTATTTGGCTACGAAGTCAATGGAGTACACGAGCCTGCTGATGACAGACCTCGACGTGGAAGCAAGCTGCCAATGACGGAGGAAAAAGTCGACTGTTTCAAACTACTATTCCAGGACGACGCTGAAACTCAAGAGATTCGTGACGAACTTCGGCCGATAATCGAAAGACTTCAAGATAGTCGTCGCATCCCTCAAGGGGCACCCCATGTGACCATCACAGCAGACTTCTTCACTCGATTGCTCAGTCATACCAAATTTCAATTGAAACGACTGCATGGCCTGGAAAAGGACTATAAGATCGAGGTGGTACTGTGCGTTCCTGTAGTCTTCCGATTGGATGCCTGCATGGACTTGCAAAAGGCGCTGGCCAAGGCGTTGTGCCGAGTAAATCTTGGCGGCTCTGACCTCTCTGACAAATGGATTCCTCGATTTTCCATGATTACAGAGCCTGAGGCAGGCGCTGAATGGGCTTTGAAGCAGTACCCGGCCATCGATGTAAGCAACATGAAGCAAACTTAATTAAATGTTTCATTTAGATGCTGACCTAGACAGAAACTCTCACGGCTCCTCATACTGGACTCAGGCAAGTACCTCTATCTAATTATATGACATTCTCCAGAGCTAATTACTGCTGCAGGTGGCGGTACTTGTGATACGAGTCTTTATCAGACTGGCGATTCTTTGCCTCTTCGACTGGGAAGAGAGGATGCCCCGCCCACAGGTAAGAGCATATGTCTGGTGTATTCTCAAGCGACACGAACATGACTAAACTCCCTTAGGCGACCTCTGTGGTTCCAACATCTTGAATGGCATGTTTTACAAGCTGACCTTGCATCGATTGAAAGAAGGAGCACCTTACCTTGAAGGACTCCATGGAAGAGTCTGCCGGAAATTGCCCAAGAAATCACCTCGGACCAGTTCGAGCATAGAAAGAGAAGCTATGATATGTATGACGAGTTTCCGGGCGCTCTACTTTTCCGGTGTGATCATCTAAAGCCAGACAAGAACCACGACTTCGGTAAAGGTATCCTCAGAGTCGCAAAGTAAGTTCAGATCAAAATGGTTTCCTGACTGTTGGCTAAAGCGAGATACAGTGATGCGGTTGCCATGATGTTCACAACTTGCCTCGACAAAGTGTGGGCCTTGACAAAGACCCAATTGGACAAGGCTAGAGAGAGAGGGAGACCGGTTGATGTGAGTTCAATGACGCAATGCTCAGACAACGTGTTTTCGACTAACGATAGATCAGTATATCATCATCCTGGGTGGCTTCAGCCGCTCAGTTTCGTACCAGGTGTACCTCAAAAGATGCCTAGCCACCTACAACACTCTACATAAAACAGAAATCAAGCTTTTGGGGGAAGGGCTACCCATCGAGTGAGCATATCCACAATATCTATTAGCGACAGAGAGAAAAATCAATCTACTAACAGGAAGGTCCAGTCCGGCCGCAATTGCCAAAGGCGCGGCGCTGCGTGCCCTGAACAGGTCTTCTGAGCCCGCGAGGGCTCTGCCCTCATCCTACGGTATCCTCCGCCACATTGAAGACTGCGAATGGAGCGAAGATTACCACCTCCTCCCGGCGAAGACACTACGAGGAAGATCGCGATACACGTACCTCGACGGCAGATGGTGGTTCTTTGACCGCATTATCTGGTTTGCGCAGAAGGTGAGAATGATCGATGTACTATTTGGCATCCTGTGAAATGTTGCTGATAACGACATAAGGGCGAAGAGGTCGGCAAAGACTGGACTTGTTCTATCAAATGCGAACATGTTTTTGCCCATCATGAACCGAAGCTCCTCGCAGAGGAGCAAATTATCATCTCCGACACTACCATGGAGACAGGCTACGGCAAAGAGTCGAGGAAGAACAGGGGTAACCGCACCCCGACCATCTCGTCGTCGCTTTGAGCACCGTGTCGCTAACATGGTAAAAATGAACAGGCAGTCGCTGCATTGGCAAACTCGTTGCGGACATGACGTCCCTACGTGACGAGGGAGTGATCCTGCCCGAGCATTCTGAGAATGGCAAAACCCTTTGTTGGCGGATCGAGATCCAACTGATCATTCGGATCAAGGGCCTCAACCTCGAGGGTATGTACACAGTCCGCATGATGATCACTGGTGCCTTTTCATGACCTCTGACAAGCTAATGATACACTAGCGGAAGCACGATACAAGGGGGAGAAGAAGGGAGAATGCGTCATTAACATGGCACCAGCCCTCGTCTCAAGCAGTGGTTAACAGGTACCCAAGACTGACTTGGCTACCAAGAATGCATCAGCGACTGAGGAGAAAGTCATCAATGGATATGGGTTGCTCCTTTTGCGTTTTGAGTTTCATGGAGAAGGACATGATTGTACATTAGCATCGATACAACCGATGATGCATTGAAGTGCCTGCTCGCTGCTGGAGCACAAGACAGGCTGATATGGACTAGCGATGCTAGCAAAAGGCCGGAACGCCAAACCATGTCGCTCTTGGATCTCAGTGGCTGACTGAGGCTGTTGTACAATAGTTCTGTATCATAGTTCACTGAAGTGCAGATAGATGGCAAGTGCTCTCGTGGCAGCTTGGGACAAAGTCCATTTCCCCTCAATATACGCGTTGGTATTCTACAACATTGTCGATCAGTATTTCAATTGCAAAGTGAATAGGTACATGTAGTTAATACCAACAAGGCTCTCCTAGAATCTGGAAAGTCCCATGTATTGGGCATATGGGCAGGTGCGGTTCGATCGAACCACCTTTCTTCACATTGAGGTCGTGCCTTCCATTCCACATGCATGCCATATCCAACGTCACTTCCCTTGAATGCGATTGCCCCGAGTGCGACCGGGTGACAATAGCAGTCAGTCAATTCATGTCGATTTCGAAAGCGCCAAAGTTCCTTCCATGCCTAACTTTCTGCTTTATATGGCAGAGAGATTCTACCCTCGCATCATCAGGCTGCGTGGGTACTTACTGATTACTGCGGGGTGACACACGTTTGAGCCGCTGGAGACTGCGTCCAGCCGGCTCGCATAACTCATTGACGGCCAATGATAGTCCGCAGCGGAGAGGGATGGGTGTGCAGTGCACCCAAGCGCACCACCAAAGTGCGCCTCAATCACGGCATTGCCTTCTCAATGAGATGCGACGAAAGAAATGAACGCACAGACAAGCGTGGTGAGATTGGTGTCGTACTCAACCAATGCTGGCGCGTCCCCTTTCTGCCAGTGCTGATGCGGTGCTACCATCCCAACGAGATGAAGCGAATCACGGTTCGCCGTTGGTGGTGATTGGCCGACCAACATGCAGGTAAGATTTTCAGCTCCGACATTGGTTATTGTAGGAGCGGAAACCCCTGTCGTCCCTTGCCTGTTACCATGCTAACTTGCTACAGCCGAGACGTAGGTGTCCTAGAGCTCGCCCGCTAACAGTTGTACTCTGATCAGTAATGCACTCCGGCCATCCCTGACCACACCACTACGAGCCCCCCTGACAATGCCTTCGCTGCGCTCAGCCTGATATTCGGGTCGAGGCTCGATGAAAAAGGGCTGGGGGAAGCCCCCAAGTTCTGTACGGGGAGCCGCTGGCACACATCACTCAACTCCCACGACAACAAGTGAGGAGACTACAATGGCGGTCAATGGTAGTGCCATAACCCCGGAGATTTCAGATATCTGGGAAGATTGCCAGTGGAAGTCCCCCAATTCGACAGTTGAAGACTATCAAAACAAGCCTTGGGCCAATTGTCGGGATGCCCAGCAAGCTTATCTCGGCGCCCGATTCAACAAGAGGAGCGAGTTCCTCGGAAATCTGGATTCCGACGATCGAGCCAAGATTCAGCATGAGCTTGAGCGCATTGCGAAGGTTCGCAGAAGGTTCCCGACCGATGAGAAGAAGCAGGCCTTGGTGAACAGCTTGAAGGACACGCTTCACGATTGGCGCAAATGCGTGAGTGACAACAAGGAAGCAATGATGGAGGAAATAAAGGGAGGATGGCTGCGCAGAGGTTACACAACGAACATACTTGAAAGGGGACGTGGCGAATTGCGGCGCAGAGGGTACACGGCGAACAAACTTGAAAGGGACCGTGGCATACTGCAGAGATGCAATGCTTCAGAGCCCTCTGCAGCTGGGGCAACGAATCAGCTAGCGGTTATCAATGGTCGATCAAAGCGCCGGCCATCGTTATCGATGATCGAAAAGCTACGTGGACCAAAGATTGCGGCAAAACAAGCATCGAAACGTCCTCCAATCACAGAGGAGGTGGACAACGAAAAGCTCGATGAGCCCGAACCTTTGTACGGCCTCAAAGCTAGCGCCATGTACTTCAAAAAGGTGGAAGGAGAGGAATCTGCATGGAGCGGATGGACACATGATCACAGCGGTTACGGGGGATCCAAATTTCCTAACCAGAAGATTGCAATGAATAAGATACTGGAGGATACCGAGGACAACCCACTGATGGAGCAGTGCCCCGAGAATTGTATACGGTATTTTCATTTCCCAACGAACAATATGCAGTGGATAGAGGTGAGATTAAACCTCAGGTCCTGAACATGGCGGAGCTGCCTCTACTGATCCACCGTTCCTTACAACAGAAAGCCATTGCCAGATACTACAATGAGGAGCCGGAGCCGCTCAACGACCGACACTATGCCTTTAGCCCAGACGGAAGGAAAACAGAGAAGCTACTATCGCGAGAGTTCTGGCATGGCCAGATGCACGGCAGCTCAGCATATGGCTCAAATCCGAGGACTCAATTGGGAAATGCTTCATACCCGGCGGAGGACTGGACAAGGAAAGGAGGGCCAATCCACGCGAGGCACATGCGGTCTAACTGTGCCATTATCCCTAGAGGTTAGTGATTTAGCTAGCAGTTGATAGACATTCAGTGCCGCTAACTACAAGTTCAGATACCACCACTACACATCGGACCCATCCTCAAATTCCAAGCGCAGCCGTCCCACACGAAGGGCAGAGCTCGTCCCACCACAACTCCCTCCCCGACAGAATCTCTCCAAAGGACAAGAATGTCGCCCTTTTTGTGAGTATAATGGTATTATGAAGTGGCGAATAGCGAAGAGAGGCTGACAACAGTTAAAGCTACCTTATATGCACTGGAGAACAAGTAGTCGCAGAGCTAAGATGGTGCAAGTTATTAATGAGACCATCGGATACAAGAAGAAGGACCCGGATCTGCTTGATGTTACCATGAAGAAGATAAGGGCAACCAAGACGAGCAAGGTTACGACTGAGTCAAAGCCTTGGAGGTAAGCATACCCAAGCAGAACACCATTCACCGTTTGAAACCCAGATGCTGATAACGCGCTCGAAGGAAATTCTTAGCTACCTACTTGTTCACATTAGCTCAAGTTGCCGAACAGATGGACTACGAAGCCGACGAAAGACTGCTTCGAGATTATGTGAAGGCAGATCCACCATTGCATATCCGGCGAACGCTTGACCAGTACTACTTTGTCACTCTTGATGATACGAGCGACAGAGACAAGGACCAAGTGGTATACAGAGGCACGCTGGACAAAACGAAAAACAGAACCCAACGCCGGGTTGTGATGGTCGACCAGCTGTGGCTCTGGATTTTGGACGACAGTAAGCGGCCTAAAACCCCAACGATTCGGTGGTGCTAACGCCGAATAGATACGATCATCACGTCATTCCCCAGGCGCTGGGGCAGGAACAAGCCTGATCCATCTGGTGTGCATAAGAGCCTACGCGAGCGCTTTGGAGCCCGCCCGGAGGATATCAAATCAGTCCATCATTTAGGTATTTCACTGAACAAACCCACCTGAATCTACAACTTTGCACTGACTTAGACGTTCCCAGCGTTGATTATAATCGATCAGTGCTCTCGTGTGTTCTTTGACCGTGTCAAGCCTCTTGACCAGCGCCCAGAGGTTATGGACATCTTTGCGTCGGCGATAGCCCATGTGGTAAGTTCATATCCCTATTGAATCACGATCCCACCAGATGCAAGGACTCACGACTACAAGGATCAAATGACGGCGGTCGCTTATGACACATTCTGGCGGCACACCAAGCTTTATAGCCAGAATATGCTTCCGAAGGCTATTGGCACCAAATACTTGGATATTAATCCCGAAGGCGCTTTGCTAAAAGAGGCCCAAGATATCGCCGAGGAGCTCAAGATGATGAAGCGTATCTACAATGACCAGCTCAAAGTAGTCAAGGACTTCAAGCGGCATCTCATCCACCCACAGGGACGGCGAGCGGAGAAGGCGGATGCCGCTAGCAAGATCCAGAAGATCCTGGAGGACCTGATGGAATCCAGAGACAATAAGGAAGAAGCTGACGACGAGGAATACGACGGTACCGAGACACCGAAGCGCAAACAGGGCCAGTCCACACACCAGGTTGCGGACGAGACACTCCATGAAGCTGAAGGGGTACTAGAGTTGGTCAAAAGTAGACGAGGAGAGATCATGGAGCTGGAACAGTCTGCCATGCATACGTGCCGACAGGTGAGTCTTATAGCTTCAATCATGGAAACAAAGCCTGAAGAAATGATTATAGCTGACACACGCTCACAAAGCTCGAGGGGTTCCTCACGCTGAAACAGCAGCAGGCTTCCATCGTGGAAGCGAAAGCGGCCCTGGAACGGGCCGAAGAGAGCGTCAAGCAAGGCCGGGCGATCATGGCATTCACTATTGTCACCATCTTCTTTGTGAGTCTTCCCTGCCAATTCAGCTCTACACGTCCACAATTACCAGTTGCTAATGTATTGTACCCTCAATAGCTGCCGCTGGGGTTCTTCGCAGCCTTCTTTGGGATGAACAACGACGACATAAACGAGGCCAAGTGGATGACACTCAACGATCAAATCAAATGGATGTGTAAGCTGCCTCTGATTCATCACTCGTCCCCTGTCACGGATTAAACAGAAAGCTGACGCTGTTGGGAATGCAGTCGCCTTGTCTACCGTGGTCATCACCTTATCCACTTCAATCGCCTTCTATCCCACTATGCGACCCTTCCTCATCCCAATTATTGCGCCCAGTCAAGTCATTTACAATATCCTGCGAGAACTGTACGACATATTGGCAGCTCCAAATAGTAAGACGAGTAAGAAACGGGAGGCGAAGAAGTGGCTGCGAGAGGTGCAGCGGAGGATAGATAAGAAAGACGCTCCCCTAAAGCGCCGCCCGACCCGCAAAAGGAGCAAGAGGACCTCGGGAAGCCGGAGAGCACGGTCAAGTTCATGGAAATTTTTGCATGGCTTCCCAAGGGGAGACTGAGGGCACCCAAGAAGGGCGCAAATGGCTTTTTGCCTCAGTAAGTGTGGGAATTTTCATCGCTTTCAAACCCGTAATGTTAATGTAACTCGTTCTATCATGTCGGCATGGGGATCTCTTGCGTCCGGAATCAACAGCTGGTAACACGCACGACGAAGCAATAGAAGTAGTAAGAATACCTCTTTCGAACAAACGAGCTCAGTTAAGCTTGCTATTAATAGATTATCCGACATGATAGATGCATGCGTCCCCATATTCCCATATCGTACAAGTGCTTTCTCTATGATTGGCCCTGAACATTGCTTTTCTTCAGTTGCGGCAGCCTATCATAGTCCACAGCAAGAAGCAACTCCCCAGGTAACGTTTCATGGAATCTGCAAGGGATTTTTGACGAGGTGGAGATGCCTGTATATTGGTGCTGGATATAAAGTAAGTACGTTGTCATTTAGGCTAAAATGGGTGACTGGGCTCTGGGCTCGCATCGTGCAGCTCCGTGCGTGCCGCTCAATCGAACGATCAAGGGTGCGTAACAGTGGCCATCACCGGCTACACTCAGGCAAGACCAAGCAAGCGAGGAAGGAATAAACAAAGTCATAATGCAGAGTCACGAATTTCGGTTCCAACCTACCTACTTAAGTATTTAATAGTCGTCTTCGGTTCGAGATCCGGTTTCGTATTTACCACCCATAACTCCTCCTGATTGAGCATCGCATCACAAACTCGCAAGCAATCCGAGACAATCTCGTTTCAGCAGATCAAAGCGTACGGAGCAATAACAATGCATTTCTCCGCCTCGGTAGCGGTTTTCGGACTGTACCTAACCTCAGGCGCCCTGGCAGCCATCATCGCGCCAGAAGTGCAACCCCGAGCCACTGCGGCGGTCCCGACGTCTGAAGTTATCCCCGGCGCCGCCGCTGCCACGGCGCCCACCGACCCCGTCGATCCCTGCGCCCCGGACCCCTTCTGCGACCCCGCCTGGCCCGTCGGGTCGGTCTCGGTCCTCACGGACACGGCGGCGGGCGTCTGCACGCCCGTCCTGTCAACGCGCTTCTACTCGCACGTCTGCGGCCGCACCACCTGGACCACGTCCACCATGGTCACGAGCACCGCCGACTGCGGCGCCTGCTCTCTGGGAACGGGGGTGGACGGCACGGCCGCCGTCATGGCGCCGCTCTCGCTGACGTACTACGTGCCGCGCTGCCCGCTCGGGGGGCACCACACTGTCAGCACGGCGGTGGTGCCGTCGACGCGGACGACTTGGGCTTGTGCGGCGACGACTGCTACGCCATGAGAATCTTGTTGTCACTTGGGGCGGATTGGATATTTAGGAATATGAAGGGATATTGATGAATGGGGTTTGTGCGGGAGCGTGGGTGGTCTCCCCTGGTCTAAAAGCCGGAGAATTGGGTTTTCGCCAAGTGACATAATTTATGTTCGGTGGTCAAAATGTAGTTACCATGGTTCCGGAGCAGGAAAAGAAATATGTCCGCTATGAATCAAACTGAGTTATTTTTCCTGCAATACATGACGCAACATTAAGCAGGTGCTTTCCCATTCACAGGCACAATGACGCCATAGTCAATGACCTGCGCCACGGATTCATACCGCCACCTGCCAAAGTATGCGCCAAACGTTTGGTTGCCGCCATTGGTCGTCGCGTAGACGCCCAAGAGTCCACCGGTCCCTGCCCCGTCGCCCGAGAGGAGGGCCGTGGTGTAGACGGCCAGCGACGTGGCTTCTGCTCCATCATCGCCGTCTTGGCTGGCGAAGACTTCGTAATAACTGTCGTTGCGTGGTGAGATCCGCAGGCGAACGACCGCGTCTTCGTCGCTCTTCAGCCGTGCACTCGGCACGGGCGTGATGATGAGCTTGGGCACCGGCGCGTAGCGGACCGAGTGCGCCCTCACGCGGAAGTACGGCTGCAGGCTGGTGGTCTTGCGGGAGCCAGTGATGTTGCTCTTCTGCTGCGGGGGCAGATACACAATCCCTATATCGACGTACTGGTCCTGGTTCAAGAAGTTTGAGACGCCGAGCTCGTCGCCCTCGACGCGGTCAGCACTATCTGTGGGTAGGTGAAGGTCCACGCTGAAGTTTAAGTAGCTGTGTTCCTGTCCGCGGAAGACGGCGCTCAGGCCCTCGATGCTTGCGTTGAAGGCTGCATCGGCTGTGAGGTTGGCGCGCGAGGCAGTGATGCGCAGCGTATTGGCATGATCGTTTTCGTCGAATATGGCAGATGTGTTGGCGTCGAAGGGGGCGCGCCAGTAATTAGATCCAATGGGGATCGAGGTGCCCAGCGCGAAGTCGACAGCGTCGGCCTCGCCGACTACGGGACCAGAACCCTCGATAACAGCCTCTGCGCTGGCTGGCAGCGGTCCGGTCATGCTGCCACGGACCTGTTCTGCGACCGGCCACTCCCGCCACGAGACGAGATACAGCACCGTCTCGCGGCCCATGGGGAAGATCAAGTCGTTGTACAGCTCCAGTCCCCCGTGCGTGGAAAGAGCGATGCCCCACCAGTTGCCCGCGCCGTCTTGGAACGGGTCGGCATGCCCAACGGTCTGGAAGTAGGCATCCGTGCCGCTGCTAGAGACGAGCGGGTTGTTCGGGCAAGGTTTCCATGTCGCATTCGGGGCTAGCGTCCGGGACCGCGCCAGGTTCGCGCTATGGTTCAGCTGCGTGCCGCCCTCGGCTACCAGGAGGTAGTACCATCCGTCCTTGCGGTAGAAATGGGGGCTCTCGGTGCTGCCGTGGCCGTGCGGAGCTCGGGGAAACTGCTGGGCCGCGCGGTTGATGCCGTGGCTCGCGAGCGTCCAGGTCGTCAGGTCCCGGGTCGCGTAGATGGGGTTGCCGGGGAACGCCATGAAGGTCGACATCGTGCAGAAAGCCGTGTTGTTGTAAGGATCCTCGGCGACGAACCCGCAGCTCGGGTCCGAGTGTCACCCCGGCAAGATGGGGTTAGTGTAGGATCTTGACGCCGTGACATTGCTGGCAGTGGCAGCAGGGGCGGCATCGCTCAGGGGCGGCAATGGCACAGATGCCAAAAGTGCTTGTGTTGAGAGTCTCGTTGCGTAAGCTTCACTTGAGAGTTGCTAAAAGCTTAGCAAACAAGCCAATGTATTGCGCGAGACACTTAATCGATGCCGGTACGGGACCTCATACCCTTATAGACTAGAAATGGCGCATTGCACTTGGCAACCTTGGTTCGATTCCGAACCGGGAGAAAAACAAAACTACATGTAGCTACAGCTCGGTCTAACTATTTAGTGCTGCAACAACGGCTATAATGGATGTCCATTGTATGTCGTATACCTCACGCGTAATAAGGTTTTGTGGATAATAGTATAGAAATAGTATAGATCGGCTAGCGTCCACTCCGGATAGTGGTGGGCGGTGGAGTCGCCGGCATTTCTTACCGAAACCCGGGGCCGTGCCTGATCACTGTTGCGTGCGTTTTTGGAACTTCGGAGATATTTCGTCGCTTCGGCCAACGTGATCCAATCTTAGCTTCTAATACCTGGTGCGTGGTGGGTTTAGATCCGCGATGTTGCCGTATTGAAGCAAACCGCCAGATAAAGTTGTTCGCACTGATGTTGATAGACAAGTATAGAGAGTTATGGATTAGGTCGTCAGAAGATTCGTTTCTCACTTCAGGGTTTAATGTATCTTTACCTAAGCATATATTCTCGGATGAATTATGTTGAGGTGTCAGGCGCCTCTTGGGTCTTTTGTGTCCGCTGGGCCAGCCTGGCCTCGAACCGAAGTCGAGAAGGACAATATAACTGCCCTCATCTGCGATACATTTTACCAATGTTTCATGGTAGGTAAGATGTCATGCATTCTTTTTTTCAATGTTTTCTCGCCAACCAACATTGTAGCAACGCGAAGGGGCGCATTGGCATGCGTAAGTGGCATTGAAGTGCTCTCACCGAATGCCAGTCACGACAACTCTGCTTGATTTGGAACGCCTAGCATGAGTGGCGTCTATGTAGTTCAGAGATGCAGTAGTCTTATCTTGATGAGGTGAGGTTCTCGAGTTCTCGGAGCTGAGCCTGGTGATCCGATGACGTGCATAAACGAACCCCGGATGTCGGGTCTGTTGTGAAAAAAGGCCTAGCCGGTCTATGGAAAGACGAGATTGCGGCTGACGAGATCGAAGGCACATACCTCCTGTGGCATTATCGTACCCCCCTTTTCCAGGGATTCGCAATCTTCCGGCATACAACGCCGTTCCTATTGGCCAGCCCATATGCCGAATGTCACGCCCCCAAAAGCTGGCGTTGAGTGAGTGAGTGAGTGCCTCTACCAAGCCGACCACACCGGGTTGCTTATGGTGGTGGTCATCATGTCGCTACTCCAGAGAAGCAGCAAAGTGGTTGTTTCCTCGGTGTGGTGGTTGAGAAGGCGCAATGCCAAGAAGCTGCAACGCTGGGAGCAAGATAACAGAACTGCTCGCGAGGCAGTCTTTGAGATGTCTGACGGGCAGAAGCAGGGCAGAGCCTCACCAGCTGAAGGCTCCGGGCGCCATGTATCATCATAGCCATCATGTATTTAATGCCCGAGTCGCTCTGCAGCCTCGAGCCATGAAGCCTCTCCTGGGCCAAGTAACCTGGCTTACACCAATCACCACCAATGCGCCGTCTGATTCGAAGCCATGTGTCAATACCGAGTCCGCTATCATGTTTACCTTCGATGCAAGCTGGTAGAATTGGAGCCCGACGGAGATGACGAGGCAGGAATTGGGCACCAAGGCGCAGAAGACGTACCACCAGGTGAACCAGTCAGGGCGCACGGTACAGGAAGACCAATACCACTGCGCCAGCTCTTCGGCCTTGACAGAATCTTCGCAAACAGGGGAGCTGAACACCAGGACGAACCGCACGAACTGGCGGAACCTGGGGCAGAAGCAGATGCTGGAGAACCTAACCAACCCCACCTGATCGAAGAAACCCTCATCTTCCAGTGTCCTGAGGCCCATGCCAATAACGAATCACACGATCCACCCGAGAAACGACATTGCCAGGAGATGCAGCCTGTGTTGGGTTATAACCCGGACCACCCTCGCGACCGCATATACACTCCAGCCACCATAGACTGCCCAGTGTGTGAAGCTATAAAGACAGCCGAGAAGGAGGCATTGAACTCGAAGCTAGTGGTTGGTCCAAAATGATTCGATGTGACCCAATGAGTCCAGGAACTAATCCTGTTTTGTCAGCACCCATGGAGTAGTCCTGCCAGCAACGGGGCAGAGCAAACTAATCGCAATGGCCACAACAACGGAACTCTCGAGCCTCCACCCGACACCCAGCCTCACCATCCTGTGAGTAACCCGTGTACCATTTACACAGAGCCCCCTCCTAACGTGCTATTACTGATTGCCCTCTACTCATTAGACCGGAAGTGGGACAACTAGAGAGGACCCCTGCGTACATGGTCAAGCTAGGGGACCGCCATCCAGAATGCGACCGTCGGATAGGAGACCGAGAGGTCATGGTGGCCATAGACGATCAGGGGATACTGGAAACGGGCGGCGGCGACAGGAGAGAGGACAAGGGGACGACAATGGTCACCGGCGCCACAGGGAGTCCAAGAAGGTGAGAAAATGAGCTATTTCACACATACTCGCTGAGCTGATCAGCCTGGCTAACCTTGAAACAGAAACAGCAGAAACCTGATCCTTGCATCGTCTCTTGATTAAGGTTGAGTTTGGACGAGTTTGCTTCTAGATAAGGTAAAAGATTTCGTAGTGAATTGATTATTTCCTAAATGGTAAAAAGCCGCACATAGAGAAAACCCTGTCTTGCCAAGTATGCTTTGAGGATTTATCCTCACGGCGCCCCTTACTACGATGATGCCTCCTCTTCTCTTCATTGTTCCTGCTTTTCGGGGAACGAATGGGCTTTGTCGTTAACACTGGCCTGCCCTTCTTGTGTGGCACTGTATCCATTTCCTCAACATTGGCTGAAATGTCAGCCTGATGTTGAGTAGTATTGTAACGTATATCTAGGACTCGAACGACGTCTTCGGCGCACTTGAACCCGTCCTGTGCCTTCACATTCCAGCAGCCTCTGATTGCTTCAGCAATTTCGGGAGCGCGGCGCTCGAGATGCTCCAGGCTTGGGAAGACTTTTCGAAAGAGCTTCTGTTGAACTTGCTTGGATGGTAGGTAGTGGTACGGGAGGTGCCCGGTGGCCATTTCGTAGATGGCGCAGCCCAGAGCAAATAGGTCGGAGGCCTTGTCGGGCTCGCCAAAGTTCGACAGGCGACTTCGGAGGTCGTATGTCACCAGGGCTCGGTAGGTATTTTCGATGCTCGAGCCCGAGAAGTCGGCGAGTTTGAGGTTACCATGTCTGTCGAGTAGCATATTATGGCAACCAACTTTGGCATCTTTGAGTCAATAGTAGATGATATAGGGAAGCTATTTTACGCACCGTCAGCTTGAATAACCCCATGACTATGTATATACGCAAGACCCTGTGCGGCTTGGTAGGCCCAACGACCAGCAAGTGCCAAAGCATCTTCACTGCCAACCAATGGGTATCCATTGTCTCTTTGGTGCATCTGGCGCAAGCGGTCTCGAACGGATCCGACGCATTTTTCCAGCAGCACCCCGGAGCCGTGTTTCGGGTCGTAGCAGGCGATCACGTAGGCCGATTCCGATTGCTCCATGAAGCGCCGGTAGATCTCGCGCTCCTGCGCAATGGCCTGGAGACCGAACGCCGAAGGGATAGGCACCTTGATCGCTCTGTACTCGTCGACGGAGAAGACAATGGCAGCTCCGCCCTGCCCAATGGCTGTGAGTCCGTATACGTTACCGTCCCATTGGCTCGGAAAGGGCTTGGTTGGTAATGGCATCACTAGGGATGGTGCTCAATCCAGTCGGGCGCATTGGCAGCCGGTGAAGTACTCCAACGTTCTGTGTTCCGTTGGGATGAAGTCGCGTCAAGGCAGCTCGCCTGGACGTACTTATCGAAAGCAAACCAGGCCAAAACACGCTATTGTGAGGCGAAGGGAATTCGACAGAGAAACGGGTAATGGACGATTTCGGCAATGTCCGGTTTCAGTATCACATCGGCGCAACGAACAGCATCTAGGCCAATTTCACGAGACAGAGGGCAAGTGTATTTGGGAAAGAAAGTTAAAGGTCAATTGAAAGAGCAGCGTCAATCCCTGGAAAAGGGGAGTGGCAGAAGTAGGGCTCAAGGGATGAGGCCCCCCTGACTCCTGAAGGAAGTATGGGGGCGGGCGACTTACTCCGTACTTCGACATGGAATGTGAACCAAGGCTACCCTCGGGAATGTGAGATTGAAGACCTACACCCATTCAAGACATCACTTCCACCATTTCCAAACCGGTGTGGCATTGCCTAGTCTTCTGATTGGACAAGTGCTTGGTGATGTCGCAGTATTAACAGGCTGCATGAGGCCCGTGTAACCAGCCGACGGCTCTTCCGGTGGAGGGGTATTGATAGTAGAGGGCCAAATACTCGGGTGCACGGGGTGAGCGTATGGCTTATGGCTTGTGGCGGATGAAGAATGCAAAATGCCGCTCAGCTCCGAGCCAGCCTGGTAAAATGCCTGCCCAGCCGACACTTTTTCTTATCGGTGCCGCGACCAATTACTAGTCTCGGCAGTGGCTTGAAGCTGGAGGCGAAAGCCAGATCGTGGGGGGAAAAGAAAAGGCATAGCCAATCGATCATTGAGACGGCGTCCATAGCAAAAGCCCTGGCGAGTATCCGAGTCGCAGACAAAAGGGAGGCGTATCTGAGGCAGGCTGGGATCCGGGCATGTCTTGACGTGGCTGGCAAAAGGATGTCGTGAGCCTGCCTTATTACCCGCATCTCGGAAGAGTGGCTGCCACTCCTCAAATTCCATTGCAAAATACGGCGTTTTATTCAGCAAGGGACCAGGCTTAGCTGAGATGCACTGACGGCTCAAACATTGCATATGCGTCGGGTGAGCGTCTGCTGTAGTTTTAATTGCAATTAATCAATCCGCAGCAAGGGTTGGTTTCGACCGAAATTTGTGCTGTGCGAGGAATGTTGGAAGAAGAGAGGAGAAAAAGTTCGGCGCCCTTTGCACTTTTAAGAATTTGGAGGAAAGGTGGTGGCTGCCTCAGGACACATTCCGAGCCTAAAAACATGCCCATGAAACCGTAGGTGGTGCTGGAAGCTGCTTGACTGTCGCCGAACCCCCACCCGCTCTTTGTCTTCACATTGGTCTGTCTATACAATATCCAACGCCGACGTGACCGATACTTATGTTCATTATCTCAATCCGAATCACTGGTTCTCAACAGTTTCACTCTTAATTCAGTAACCCTGCCTCCATTGGCAATTGCCTTCCTTGAGACATGACTATACGTGACCTTACTGGGAGATTTCATTGCCTAATGACCCAATGGGGTGCAGCCAAACACTGAGCGACTATTCGCTCCCATTACATTTCGGCTTAAATAGTTATTTAAGTACAACATTGGCCTTGCGCGAACCTATATCCGTATCTATCGTCGATTGCCTAAGCTCTTCAAGCCGTTGCACCACTGCAGGCCATCCTGACCACCCGCGCGACCTGCTCGCTCTGTACAGATGTGCATGGACCTCTCGTCGTACCACCGTACCCATCGATCCCTGAGTACGGAGTATATACCTAGCATTTAGTATTGATGAGAGACAGTAGCCTCTTTGGCTTCAATCGGATCGCGAAATAAAATGTCGACGAGCGGATGGTTCCAGCCGCGGCAGGCATAGTCTTCACTACCTCTATACAAACAACGAGGCCAGCGGCGGGATTCGAGATACTATCAGCACTCCTCGGCACTGGAGATCAATACTCGGTGAGCAAGAACGACATATGAGTGGGTCGCGGCATTTTGTGTGTGGTGAATTCATTATTATCTTCCGCCCGCGCTCCCCTGAAACAGTCCTGGCTATACGGAGTAAGGCTGAGTAAGTCCCTATGTTGAGGCTGCCGTCTTTGAAGCCCCATTGCCGTTCTCTCTACTTCTGACTCCTATACCTGCCAAAAATACGGCTAGTTACAGCTTGTTTGTGGTGAGTTACGCCGTGAATTGATTTCATAATAAGCAATAGAAAAAAAAAGAGGCATGGTCTAAGCGAGGAGCGTAAGAAATATTAATATGATATGAACCATGTGGCTGCGACACTTTCTTCGACTGTATCAAGCTGCTGTAGTCACCCGACGCACTCTGAACGAAGGGGTGTGCTTGAAATAGAAAGAAAGCAGGCCATGCTTACTCTAGACCTTCCGGGTTCCCCTCTTCACCATTTCTTTCGTTCTGATCAGGGCCGCGGCCAAAAGGAGTCTAGAATGAATGGTGGATTGTGCTGACACGGGAAAAGCCAGGAGCGAGTATGCCAAAGCCTCCATTGCCTTGCTCTCGGTGAGTGGCTGACACTGCATTTCGCCGGGTGCAAATACCGCATTTTGGTCAGCAAGGATGAACTGCACTGTGTGCGGCGAGTTTGGGCGCCTGTCATTGGTTAGTCACATTAATCCTTCAAATTCAATGCGTCGGTGTCGATCTCAGTTCGGTTTCCATCCGGCTTTGCATCTCCCTGTGTGAAAGAGAGGTGTTCTCAGCTAAAAGAGTCAGCTCAATTGCTGACCACCAAGTACCTACCGTTTAAGTAAGTACTTGGCTAATGTAGGTAGTGGATGCCTCAAGATTACTGTATGTACTTTATTATAGCCCGAAAACAAACTGGCCAAGTACTGGTTCGGAGCATTTCAACATCAATCTCCACAACCGATCCTGGCCATGTATTGGTCTACTCAAGCACTCACAACGCGACTAATACTGTTCTTTCTTTCTCTGCACCTGCATCCGAAATCATTAGTTCGGCATAAATTTAGTCTTCACTCCACCGGCCCTCGCTCATCTAAGCCCATGTCACAGGTCGTCACAGATACCAAGTCTCGGAGACGTCTTCCGAAGTCGCGGTTGGGAAAGCCTAGGAAAACACCCACAAAAAGCTCGTTCAGAAGTGCTACTAAACAGTAATATACCCCAGCCTGCCGAACATGAAGAAGGCTACGAGGCTAGCTACGGGGGCGTGGTGCGGCAGCACGTCATTACTCTGGTCTTTTGTCACTAATAACGATCAAGAACCGGTGAGAAAGGTCCTCCTTCAATTTACTAACGCCTCTCTTCAAGCGGCATCGTCTCCATTTGGCTGCAATAAACAGCTGCACTCTGCCGCACTATCCTCCCCAGAGGCTATCACGGTCATTCGTAGTAAGGCTGGGTCACTCATTATCAGGCCAGGTCTTCAGGCTTATATAGGCCTTCTGGGCTCCTGTCACCTGTTCTCTTTCTTCTCCCTCGTCTTATTAAACGTGCAGACAGTCAATACTTGATCGTAGGGATTTGCCCCGTGAATTGCGAGCCTCTTATAGGATAAATAAAGAGGCCGGGAGAGGAAGACGCTTTATAAGCGTCAGCTGACGCTGACTTCCTTCCCTCCCCAGCTTCATGATTTATTAAATCTATCCCATTGGTAGGTTCGTACGTACCACAGAATGTAATATGTAATTATTAGAAAGTAGCAAACATGATTGGTCGGTTCGTACGTGCAATGCATAACTATTAGATATTAAACATGATATGATAGGACTTCGTCCAAAACAGACCATTCTATAAGTATTCATACTTCGTATACTGCGCTGCTTACTCTGCTTGAGTGGAACATCAGTCCTATTCTGCAGTGTATTTTGTAGTAACATATCATGTTTCCTTCATTGAATAAGAAACGAGTCCAATGCGATAGCCCGGTTAGGAAAGGGAGGATGGACATGAGTAATATCTTGATGTAGTCCTCTAGGTACCTTTGAGATGCTTTCTGAAAGCATTGATAACCATGGAGATCACAGGTACACCTTTGGGACTCACCAACGTCACAAGAAGCATGGAGGGATACCAAACATGGCTTATGCCGATCCCCTTCCTCTTCAATCATACCTCCGCGAGCCTGATGCTGGGTGCTCTCGAGGTATAAAAGGGGCTGTCTTGGCCAGCTCTGAATACAAATCTCTCGGCATCTCATCACAACTCCAGGTATCACTCAATCTGATACCTAGCACATTCAGTCTCCCTGATCAATAAGTATTCCTTAACAAAAGACCACTCTACCAGCCAAAATGTTGTTCTGAGCCGCCCTCGCCTCCGCCGCCACACTGCTCTTCGCCGCCCCGACGATGGGCGCCGCGATTGACACGGGCTCCGACCTGGGTGCCCGAGCGGCCCTGATAGCCGTTGACAAGTGTAAGAGGGAGCTTCCTTTTTGACCCAATTCTTGGGGGAAAAGCATTCATGTGCTGATTTCTACAATGATAGACTCTGCTTGCCGGTGTCCCAACAACTGCCAACACAAGGCTGGGACGAGCTGCAAGTATTATGTGGATGGCACCAACGGCTCCCCTACCTTCAGTGGGCGTAAGTACTAACTATCTATGTTCCGTTATGCTGTTATTTTGCAACCTTGACTTGCCTCTTCTCCTTGTTTCAGCCAGCCAATAGCAGAGGACAGAGACAACAGTAACTAACATACACCTTCGCTTTTAGACTGCGCAGACGTCAATGGTGGTCTCGAGTGTGACTAAGGGATGAAAGCGAAAAGTCGGCATGACAGACCGCGGGTGTGGGTTTTCCCCCCTCTTAGTAGGGGGTAGGGTTTTCTCTCCCGCACTCGACGCTGCCGGTAAAGAAGGAAAGGCTTGCAATTTATCATGTAACCCTCCAGGGAAACATAGCTATTAGCTAAATACATAGGTACACTCGTTAACCCAGTAGCCTCACGTCTCGACCCGTAGCAGTAGCCATCAGGTCTAGCGGGAATGCATGTATATATGTGACGAGGGGGCCAAAGACAACAAGAAATGCATAAATCAAGCAACTCTAGGCACTCTAGGCAAGGAGTAACGGGAAGAGCGCAGGTAAGCCTTGATTCCCCTGGTCTTGCTTACGTCTTGATCACGACAGGGATGGGATGTCTGGTTAGAAATGAGAATCACTTGCAAGATGTTGTGTAACAAAGACTCGGCTCGGGGAACACTAACTGATGGCAAATTTCCGAAACGACACAATTAGGAAGACCATAATATGCAGCCTACTGTTTGCTGAGTGGTTTGTCGACGGAACATCAGAATCAGAACAAGGGATTAGGTGGTAGATGGTTTCTCTCACGATAACACGGGCCTTTAAGCTGTTCGTTCGGAGGAATACTTATTGTTCATGGCTTTTTATTTACCTAAATCTACTCATTCTTAGCTTACGCTTCATGCTTCCTGCTTACCTTCTTACACTTTCTCAGCCCTATTGTCTACTATTTATGTCATTAACCGCGCCATTGTACTGGCGAGCCAGCTCCTTCAGGCCGACGAAGCCAGCAGTCAGAGCGCGCAGGAAGGCGACGTCGTCCAGCGGCCGCATGGCCGCGAGGTAGTTCGCCCTCGACGCCCGCGAACTCGGCCACGTTCAGCACACCGTCGGTGGCGGGGTCGCTGCCGCTGTTGGGCGGCATGGCGAGGTTCCAGCGCAGGGCCTTGCGGAGCTGCTCCTTGATGGCGGGAATGAGGCCGCCCGAAGCGGCGCGCACGCGGTTTCCCTCGGCCAGGGTCAGCGCGGCGGCCTGGCCTATGGTCTGGGTCGAGCCGAGGTACCCTTGGTTGGGCGTCAGCGCGAGGGGGAAGGCGGCGGGCCGCGCGGTGTGGCGGTGCACGACCATTTCGCCCATCTGGACCCCGGCGGCGCGGTCGGCCGTGGCGGGGCGGATGGCGACGCTACGGGGCCGGTTCTGTTGGGCCGGGAGGATCTCCGTCAGCGTTGACTGGGGGTGCGACGGGGACGGACTGTCCGGCTCGCTGTCGCTGTCGGCGGGGCCCTCGTGGTCCTTTCGGCGGGCCAAAATCACGCGTATGTGTGTCTGGGCGAGGAGCACCTCCTTGCCGCTTTGATAGATCGGGATCTGGTTCGGGCACTGGTTGTTCAAGCGCACACCCCAGGTCGGGGTGCATAGGGCCACTCTGACCTCTATCGACAGCTGAAACAAAGAGCCTGGGTGGTGCGGCAACGTGGCGACGTAGCAGGGAAGTGTACCAGGCAATAGAACAGATTCCGATCCATAGATAGCATCTGCGAGGTAGCAAAAGTGGAGCTCCTTTGCCTTCTCTTTCACCAAAGGCCCTAGGTCGACACACGCGCTCAGGGGGGGAAGGCCGTGGCTTATTGTGAGGGGATATTCAATCATGCCATCCATGATCCATGGTACCCCGACAGCGCTTGGGTTTGTTGGTGCTTCCCACCGGGGGACGCCGGGTCTTGGGGCCTGGGGTCTTGCCGCATTTCCGTGGGCGATGCTACCAAAGACAGCAGGACGGTTTGGGGCCTGGGGCCTTGCCGCATTTCCGCCGGGGATGATGCTTCCAAAGGCAGGACGACGGTTTGGGGCCTGACTTGTTACCCGGGCCGCTACGGTTGCCAGACTGAGGGTTTGGGTTTGGGTCTGGACCAATCTGGAACCCCTGCCTCTTGAGTGCTGCAAAGACCCTGGGGTCTCTGGCTTGAGCGATGAGCTGCTGGAGCTGCGCTGTACTGAACGGGCATTCAGCCTGGTCACTGTTAGATCCCACGTTTCCAGACATGGTGATGTATGTTTGGGGTAAGGGGGAAATACCTTGGTGGTTGAGACTTCGGGGATTCGGGTTTGCGTTGCTTGTGATGGCAATGATGGTGTTGAGATGATATTACCGTCATTCTAGGGAGACTTTTGCCACTTATATACACTACAAGCGAGAAAACAGCTCGGTCAATGCGCCTCGAACAAAGCCACTGTTCTGTCAACATGTGGTTTATAGAAAATAAACAAGCCTTTCTTTCATCTAGGAACTATGGGTTCTGTTAGAGAACTAATACACGGAATGTAAAGACAATGCCCTTTGAGAATGCAATAATTCTGGACACAATGCGTGAGTTTCTCGCACAGATATAGATATATCCCTGCAGACCTATTGTTAACAAACCCATTCTCTTAATGCCAGTAAACACCACAAACCTACATTATTTTCAAGGATACCTAAGTCTATCTAGTACAGCTTTTGTCTCCTTAATTTTCATCCGTCTATACAACAAACCATGGCTCCTCCTTCCTTCACACAGCCTACCGGCCACACCCCTCGCAACGGCAAGACGTTCGAGGTCGAAATTGAGGGTAGCCGCTGCCGCATCGTGGTCAACGACGTCCTGATGCCAGTTTCATCCACAATGAAGCACAGCACGGACGGCGACTGCCACTGCGACGAGACAGACCGGGCCATCATCGACTCCTGGATGTTCTGGATGGCGGACCAGTGCCTGGAGCACGGTATCATGACGGAGAAGCAGGCCAACGCCATCTTGAACCTGACGCGGAAGGACTTGGTTTCCAAGGCACGGATCGAGGACAATAAAGAAGAGGGGGAGGGAAAGAATGGGACACCCACGCAATACGAGATGTTCCTGGCAGCCAAGGAACTGACTCGTCCCGACTGGGAGCCCGAGATCACTGAAGGAGAGAAAGCGGAGAGGTAAGCTATTCAAGCCAGTAAATAGGGTTTTCAATTATATATATGTATATATACATACACATGGGAAATGCGGAAGGGAAGAACAACAAGGGTACATCTGCCTTGCATGCTATGGAAGCGAGAAAGAATAGACTTGGTTACTTGAAGCGCAGCCTTTGCCTGCTCATAAAACGTGATAAAAGAGGCCGCTCGTAAGGAGAGCCAAGGTATCCTGCAAGTGATCTTCATTCAGTTTATAGCAGGGGCCTAGTTTGGTGTTGCACGTCCCGAAGCCTTATTCCGGCTATTGACAACCCCAGTTGCTTGCTAACCGTCATTTCCTATTGAAATCGATATATCCCTTAGATAGGCATTCTCCCTGGTTCGTCTCAATTACTGCACTCGTCGCCTTTTACTTATTACTGGCCCGCCTTCCAAGCCCGCTCCGCCCGAAACGGCTCCGGGAACCACACCGGCGCCTCCCCCCTCCACCATCATCTCCACGAGCGCCTCGGCGCTGCGGAACGCCCACGCCATCCCGTGCCCGTTCATGCACACGCTCGCCCACAGACCGGCCTCGCCCGGCACGGCACCCACGACGGGCAGCCCGTCGGGCGTATAACAAACGATGCCCGTCCAGTCGGCGACGACCGCCTGGTTCGCGTCGCCCCAGTTCGCGTGCCCGTACGTCACGCGGCCGACCCCCTGTAGGTACGCGGCGATGGATTCGTTGATGACGGTGTCGTCGGTCAGGTTCCGCTCGCCCGTGGGGGACAGGCCCTTGCCGCCGCCGTAGATGACGTCGCCGGCGCCGATGTCGCCCGGCTGCCGCACGGTCACGTAGTCGCCGCTGCCGCCGGGGAAGTCCGAGTACCCTTCGCTGCGCCGGAACACGGGGTTTTGCGACGTGTCGGCTGCGGGGTGGACGGCCGTGGCCTGGCTCCGGGAGGGCGTCAGGAAGTGCGTGGAGGCGAATCCCGGGTGCAGTGCTGGGGTGAAGCCGTTGGTGGCCAGGACCACCGTTTTACCCTTGACGGTGCCGCGGTCTGTCTTGACCTCCCAACTACTCGTCGAGTCGTCAGACAGTCCAGGCACTTGGGTGAGCTGCAGTGCCATCGTGTGCGTCTGCAGATTGAGGCCCTTCTCGAGGCCGAGCTCCAGCATCGCACAGACAGTCAGGTACGGATTTTGCGTGTGGCCGGGATAGGTGACCGCGCCCAGGATCTCGGGCCACTGCCAGTAGTCCCTCGCCTCCTGGCCCCTGTAGACGGTCCTGGAGTTGTTCCGAGGCACATCTTCCGGTCGTCGCGCCGCCAGCTCGCGCTGGAACTCGACGATCTCGGCCGCCTTCTCGAACTCGTCCATCGTGTAGTAGAGGTCGGCCGTCTCGACATCACGCCACCCGCTGGAGACGTTGTGGCTGAGCACGAAGTCACGTACGTCGTTCACGCAGTCCTGCTCCAGATTGCCGATCTTCAGGGCCTCGTCCTCGCCGTACAGCTTGGCCCACTCCTTGACGTGATTGTAGTCGCCCGTCTTGCAGTGGCCGCCGTTGCGCCCGGATGCGCCGGACGCGGCGGCGCGGGCCTCGAGCATGAGGATGGACAGCTCGGGGTCGCGGCTCAGCAGCTTGAACGCGGTGGCGGCGCCGGACACGCCGGAGCCGATGATGACATAGTCGAATGTCTGGGCGGTGGGGAGATCCGGGGTGGTGCGGAGATTGGCGATGCGGTGCGGCGGATCCTGCCAGTACGACTTGGTCGGGTTCGGGAGCGGGAACCCATCAATATTGGCCGGTGTGTTGTTACGGGAAGGGACGCGAGACTCGATTGCTATAGCGGCAGACCAGGCAGCTGGTACGATGAGCGAGCCTGCTGCAAGTGTGTTGATCCATAGTGATGACCGCATGTTGAAGATGGATGTAAAGTCTTCTTCCAACTTAGCAAGCCAGCAATGGGCTATTCCATATATACTTTCCTGTAACAGATGGACGGCATCCTGGATAAGCGACTGATTCATTATATACCAGGCCCAATGTCGGCTGCTACGTCGGCGTGATACTGCGTTACGTCTCGTCGTCGGGTGCCCCTATCTTGGGATACCCCTCGTGTCGCGGGGTCTTGATTGTACCGTATGATATTTCTCCAAATCCGGATGCTTGGCCACCGAGCTCGCTCAAGAAATGCCTCGTCGTATTGGTGAGAGGATGTTATATGTGGCCCCACCCGGCACACTTTACGGCCTTGGCTGCGTGGCCCTTTTCCCGTTAGCCCGTTACCCCGCGGAGTTTCTCCACAGCCGCTGCAGCGTGGTGGTGATACAGATAGGTCGGGGAGGTCCGGGGCACTTGCACTCAGGTGAGTTCGCCTCTCCCCCCTTGACTAATACCGCCGACAGTACTTATATGGGTCCCGGATACGAATCGGCATAGCCGATGCTGTCGGCAAAAGCACGATAGAAGTTGCGATAGGTGACAATACCATGATGGACTTCTCTTGCACAACGCCCGATGCCAAGGCGTCACTCAGGCTATTGCCGCCCAAGGTCGCGTCCATACCGGTGCCCTTGTGAAGTGGTAAACTAATTATGAATTCGAGCCTAAAGTACGACGCAAGCAGCAATGGGGTGAATCTAAGGGTCTCCCCAAATCTACTAAACTCTTGTCTACTTGACCACCTAGTTATAATAACCATTTTGCCATGTGCTTATGCGCCCCGACGGATTCACTTTGTGGATTAGAAAGCCCTTTATACATCCATGATATCTTGCAACCCTTTTGATTTTTGAGCGATGGCAGGGCTCCGCCCCGTTCGGTCCTCGTGTTCGCCTCTTCTTCCTCCTCCGACTTGTTCTTGTCAGCGCGCATCCTGGCGTCCCTTCCCTGGAGAAACTGCATCAAGCACGCCGTTAAGACGAGCACCACGCCCATGACAGCAGACGCGACTAATGCGGCATGGACCCGCGGCGCGTCGGCCGTCCACCAGAGCCGGTTGGTCCACCAGATGTTGTTGGCGTACGAAAACACGTTGGAGAAGGCCGTCAGGAACCCGCGCATCTCGTGGTCGTCGGGCATGAGGTCCGGGAACCACGAGTAGTAGATGCCCGGCACGCCTGACGACGTGTAGGCCAGGTACATGGCGAAGTACTTCAGACCCTTGCTGTGGACGTCCCAGACGGCGAGAATGATGCACGCGACGACGGAGCCCGCCTGTAGGGCGACGAGGGCCTTGAGGCCCCGGCCCCGGAGGAGCGGCGAGTCTGATAGCATGCCTACGGCGATCTGCGTCACGAAGCCGACGGCGGCTTGACCTGTCGGGAGCATGTTGATGCGGTAGATGCTCTCGCCCTCGGACTTCAGCCAGAGGGCCATGAAGGGCTGGCCGTTGGGGTGCTAGAAGAGAAAAAATGTCAGCCAGAAAAACTGTATCCTGAATGGATCAGAGAATGCGGTCAGCGCGCGGGAGATATCTCACGCTAGTTTGCACAAAGAAGTAACCCAAAGAGAGCACCCTGCATTTCGTGTTAGCGATGTCCATCTATGGCACAGATATAGTTCGCTCAACATACCAAAATTGCCAAGAAAGCACAATCCTAAACAGCTTCCCGCGGTCCCACGCCGCCGCGCCCAGCGGCCTGTACCCGTCCGCGACCAGGCCCCGGCTGGCGTACGCGGCCTCGTCCGCGGTCAGGTAGAAGGCGCGCGTGGTCTCGGGAAAATGCGGGTTGAAGAAGTAGCCGAGGACGCCGACGGGCAGACTGATGGCGCCGCAGACGAGGAAGAGCCACTGCCAGCCCGGGCGGCCGAGGCCCCGGTACACGCCGGCCTGCAGGTAGCCCGAGAACATGGCCGACAGGGACGCGGTGGAGTAGAATAGCGTCACCCGCTTAGCCCGCTCGTCCTTTTTGTACCAGCTCGCGATCAGGTAGGTGATGCAGGGGAAGAAGGCGCCCTCGCAGAGGCCGACGAGGAAACGCACTGATGCCGCCACCATGAGGGGCCGAGATCAGTCTCACATGTTCTTGTTGTGTATTAGAGCAGAGCAAGGGTAAGGCTTACTGGCGTAGAGCTGAGGGACGGTCTTGATGGCCGCGGAGGTGAAGGTAAAGACAGCCCAGAAAACCACGAGGGTGGGGATGACGTACGAGGGCCTCAGCTTGGAGACGAGTATCACGGTTGGGAGTTGCGATATGACGTAGCCCGCCGTGAAGACGTCGGAGGCGTAGGTGAGCTCGCTGCCGTTCATGTGCAGAGCCTCTTTCATGCCCGATACGTACGCGTTGTTGATCTTGGCTTGGTCTAGGTTCTTGCAGAAGTAGCCGAGGCATGTATAGCTCAGGAGGTAGGCATCCAGCTTCAGCAAGAACTTCTTCTCGTGCTCGGGCTTGTCCGGATCGTCCCAGATATGCCGCCGAACGGTCCTCCAGGAGCCTCACTTCGGGGACGGCGAATCTCCCGAGCGGACTGATGAGCCATATTCTGTTGGTTTGTCGGCGGTTAGCTCCTGGTCACAGCCATTCGAGCCGTCAGGGCGTATGTCATGCTTCCCGAGTTCGTGACTATCCATTGTCTTGGGCTACCGGTGAAAAAGGACATGAATATGTCGAGTCAGACTGAATCCCAATCCAAACAAATATAGCTGTGACATGATCTTGATATGACGTGACTTGGTAATCTCGCAAATCGGTGGTGCAATAATACAGGCCTATTGCCCATCGAACCTCGTGGCAGGATTGGCCAATGAAACCCCCAACCCTTGGCCCCACGGTTGTGGGTTCCCGGCCTGGGACACATCGCAAAGCATATGAGCAAGCCATATCGGTTGGCATCAAATACCTTCTAGACGGCTCTGTAGCCTGGAGCCGCAGATCCTTTCGAATGGCATACTTAATAGTCTAGCTAATATCGTGCCGGGGGGGATGTAGTGCCTCCGTTAACCAATGGCCGCTGTAGACCTAATAATTCACGTATACTTTCGCCAACACGGCCAAGTGATAGAAACAGCCCTTAGCATGTTCCCCCGTGATCCTTCTCGCATTCCGCCATTATCGTTCCAAAAGCAAATCAAACAAGTTGGAAATCAAAGCCTACCTAAATCCCAGTAAGTGATACAACAAAAATAGGAGAGTAAACAAGAAGAAAAGAGGTGAGTGGGTTGGTGTTGAACCGAAACACGACCAGAGCTGACTGCATAGCCAAACAGTTGGTCACCGGACCGGCTCACCCTAATCTATCTCTTCCAGACCTTGAACCCCATAAAGTACGGAAATACACTCTCCGTAACCCCATAATTCCGCTCCCGCCGCATCTCGTCCACAGCCCCACCCTCGCCGCCGTCGTCGCTATCCTTGACTCCCCACTCCCACGTCCCCACGACGTCGAGCCCGGCCTTGATCAGGCTGTTAATGTACGTCGACACGGTCCGGTGCTGCTTGCGCACGTCGGCCCCCAGCCACGTCTTGACCCGCGCCCCCTCGGCCAGGTAGTCCCGCAGCGGCCACGCCGGCTTGCCGCCCGCAAACCCCTCGTCGAGCTGGATGAGTTTGGGCGTCTTGGTCTGCGGCGCCGTCGCCATCGGGTGCTCGATCGAGAAGAAGAGGAACGCGCCCGCGGTGAGGCAGGCGCTGATCTCGTCGAGCAGGGCGCCCAGGTCGGCGATGTAGTGCAGCGACAGGGAGCAGAACGCGACTTGGTACTTCTGCAGTTTCTTTCCCTCCTTTCCTCCGTCTTCCGCCGCTGACGACGTCAACAAGGCGGCCGCCTTCAGCGCCCCCTTTTGGTTCATATCGGCGCGGACATAGTCCACATCGGCGCCCTCGACAGCCGCGTCCGCGCCCTCGCTGCCGCGCGACTCCTGCAAGTACGCGCGGTGCATCTCGGTAAGCTCGCGCGCGCGCCCGAGCTGCGCGGCCGAGGCATCGACGCCGCGGCAGACGGCGGCGCCCCGGGCGCTGGCCCAGCGGCAGAACCAGCCGTCGCCGCAGCCGAGGTCGAGGACGCGCTTGCCCTGCAGGCTGGGCAGTAGCTCGTGCAGCGTCGCCATGTCCGGGACCCCCGCCTGCTGGGTCTCGGGGCGGTTCTCGCGGAGCTCGGCGTACTTGGCGTAGAAGGCCGGGTCGCTGTCGTAGATGTTCTGCGACAGCGTGGTGAGGGGGCGGAAGAAGCGGCCATGGTCGTCATGGTGGTTGATGGCGGTCGGGAGGTGTGTATGGATGGAAGAGTATATGTGTGGTGCTGGCTTGGTGGTAGGTTGAGAGAGACGAAATGTTTGGGCAAGTGAGTTAAGTAAGTATGAGGAGTGTAAATGTACGTCGGTGAGAAAGGATCTCGTCACTACTTATGTGAACCGATCTCGGGCAACCAAGGTATCCGAATTATATCAATTGCACGAGGAAGACCGACACCACATTAATCCCTCTGTGTCCGCGAAGATGGAAAATCGGTCGATATCCTAAGTTTTCCGAAAGGAATGAGAGAGTCGACTGACCGTCTGCGTCAGGAGATGCGCGCATTCTCCCGAAAACCCATTACCCCCATATGAAAACCTCCGCGTACTCCGAATGAATGAAACATGGCGGGGGATTTTGGGGGCCGAAGCAGCGACGAAGAGACGGTTTCTCATTTGTTGGCATGCATGCATGCGCGAGGCCAGAGCAGAGACGGTTGCAAGTTGCTGCTGTGCTCCCTCCAAGATGGGCTGTTCGAGACGCACCTCGCCCTCAAAGTAAGCAGTAAACGGCGAGCCCGGGAGGCGCCGAAATGCTACTATGCTGCAGCTGAGGCATCTGAGTTTGCCTAATCTAGGAGGCCGCAGATTGACCCCTCACTCTCGAAAGCATGGAAGCAGGTTGGGGAAAATAAGCAACCTGGGGAATTCAACAAAGGGTAAAGTCGGATGCTTGACAGCCAACTGTCGAGAGACAAGAAAGGTAGCAAAATTGATTCAATCGACCAAGCGTGTCACAACGCTTATTCTACAGCATCTCTAATATCTGAAATCGTTTTTTCATGAATAAGTAATAACATAAATGAATACCGGGTATATGAATAATAAGGAGAGACCATCATCTCCAACCCCATCTGCAACAACAAAAACGCGCGCTGTAGGCTTTTGGCGACCTGGCCCTGGCACATGCCGCCTTCGGATGGGCAGCATCAAGCTTCTACGAGCACACAGCGCTCGCCCATCGCTTTCTCTCACAACGTACATAGAGGTCCATCCTCAAAACGTCGGTCCCTCTTTTATCGAAGACACGCAGGATACCCAGGACACCGGAACAACCCATGAATGATGACATCAGAACTGTAATGACGGCCACGGAGACGATCGTTATCCGGGATGCAAAAAGAAAAGAAATACACAGTAATACAATGAAGACGGGTGCTATGCCATCCAGATGCACACTGCCCGGCCAAGGAGATTCTTGCACAAGAGCAGAAAAGTCCAAAACGAGTCTGTCTACACGCCTCTGAACATGCGCACCACCAAGAACCACAGGGCGCCAACGAACTTGAAAGCACTCAGGAAAGCCACGCTCCACAAGATGATGGTCATGTACAATGTGGCACGCTGATCCTCGTTGGCAGCTGCGGCTTCGGGAGTCAGTCTCTCGAGACCAGCCGTACTCAACACCAGCGCACACAGCCCAAAGTTCGTTATCATCCAGACCAGCACGACTAGCGTTCGAATCCAGCGGTAGTAGTCCATTTGTTTCTCGGCCCTGTCGGCATCCGTAGGTGGCTTCTTGACAGCAACAAACTTCTTGTTGAAGACAGCCAACTCACGCTCGTACGACGCGTTCAGGTCACCCTCGTCTGGCAGGTCGGTCTTACCCTTACCATCCTTGGTGTCGACTGTTGGCAGCTTTTCAGCACCGTCGTCACCCTTCGTACCCCAGGAGATATCGTGGGTATTGCAGAAAGCGTATACGTTCATGACGTTGACGTAGGCAGGCGACAAGAGGATATACTGAAGCATCGATGTGATCATATGCCAAGGGTCGAACATGAGGAGCGAGGCGACAAGCCACAATCCGTAAGTTGCCATGGTGGAGATGATCAGAGACGCAAATACCTTGTTCTTGATCAGATCGCTGGGGTCGAAGCCGTCTTTGATCTGCACTCGGATGGCCTGAACGGCAATGAAAACAGCGGCGAACATAAGGTATCTAAGCAGATTGATGTCAGTACGAGTCCGCCAAACTAGGGCGGGATGGGAGTGACGGAAAACTTACGCCATAATGATGGCCCAGAAGATGACCATGGCGCCATAGAGCTTGCCAGAACCAGAGGGGCGGTTACCAAGTGAAAGGACGAAACAGGATATCAGTGAGACACCATAAAACCACGTAAATACAACACCGAGGATTGTGCCTGTCGTGGACAGCAAGTCCTTGTCGCCCAAACTCGTAGTCAGAATCTTGAAGACGAGGAAGAAGTTGCCAATGGCAAACCAGGCGAAGATCATATTGATGGTCTGGAAGATAAACTCCAAGAAGAACATGAGCTTGCGGAAGATGGAGTGATCGGAGCGGAAGAACTGGTAGAAGTGGGCAATGGCGTAGATGGCGGCGAAGAAGGAACCGTTGAGCCAGCGACGGCGCTGGAGAATGAGTTCCGTGACAGTGTCTGGCACATCGGTCTCTCCCGTCGCTGACTTGACGTACTGAAGGATCCAGTGGCAGTTTCGCTTCGTAACAAGCTCGAAACATAGAATACGATCCTCGGCAAGGTACATGTTGGATTCGAAAACACCCGCATCAGAACCTTCGAGCGTCTCACCCTTGAAGTATTTCTCCAAAGGACCCTGGCCGTTTTTGTCATTCTGCAAAGCCACATATCGGTATGCCGAGAAGGCACCAGGTAGCACAGAAATGAAACCAAAGGCCGACTCTAGAGGCTTGTCGAGGATGTTACTCATCTTGTATTCGAAATTTTGCGTCGCAACCAAGGGGTTCAGGAGATGTCTGCCGCCAGTACCCAACATGGCTTTGATCTCACCACAAGCGCCAGCGCACATTGGTTCAAGATCGAAGGCCTTCCACAGGTGGTAAATAGAAGTGCCTCCAGGCTTGGTACCCGCGTCGATCAGGACGCAAATGTTCGGGTCCAGAACACGACCAAAGGCCTGGAAGAACCATCGATGGGAGTTGATCTTCTTCTGGTTTTTCTCCTTCAAGCAGAACAAAAGTTGAACCGGTTGCTTTTTAGGGATGAGTTGCACGACATCGTTCTTGATGGTCATGCCAACCTGCGTGGTGTACTCGTAGATATGCGATGTGACATCCTTCCCGTTGACCTGCTGTTTGGCGATACCATCCTGGTAGACACCCATACCGGCGAGAAGCGCTCGGGTTCGGGGGTTGATCTTACCACGTCCATCGCTGACAACGCAAACCACAATCTTCTTCCAGGCATCCGGACCCCACGTCTTGCTTTCCTTGCGACTGCACATATACTCGATATTCTTCAGAACACCAATCATAGTGCGGGCAAACAGGATATCGTCCTCGTTGTACATGGTAATAACAATAAACAACTCGGTGTGACGCGGCTTGCTGAACAGCTTTTGGCGCAGGGTAAAGTTCTCGTTGTAGAAATCATTGGGGTCGCAAGTGGCCGCCGTGTAGCGCATATGGGTGAACTCATCACGCTCACCGTGAGGTAGCTGGTTCAGCAGCCTCGGAGGGATGGGACAGTCCAGAACCAAGTTTCCGCGGTACAGCAAGACCTGCTTGACCGTCTTCCAGCGCTTCAGGTTGCCACCACCTCCTTGCTGGGGTTCGTCCTTGTAGGGCTCCGGGATTCCACCATGAGCGTACGAATCATTCTGTTGCAACATAGGTCGCTGGTCATTGAGCTCGTATCCCTGGTGTTCATCGTAAGGTGTCACGCCCGGCGAAGGCTCGTAGGGTTGGTTGTAGTATCCGTCATGATGTGCCTGTGGGTTCACCGAGTATTCGGATCCGCCATAACCTGGGCCATGGTTGTACGGGCTCTGCGAAAGGTTGTCCACCGAATGCGCCGAGTTGAGGGGTAAACGGTCGCTGGGCGTGTATCTACCTGGACCACCAGCTGGGGGGAGATCGAGAGCCCCGTGTGAAGGCGGCGGAGGTTGGCCGTAAGGCACATCGTCGAGTTGATAGCCATGTTGGAGCGGATGCCCTGGTGAGGGCGTCCGATGCATTCTGTTATCCATAGTAGGATCGTAGTATCCGTCGTCGGCTAGCAAAGGAGAGGATTAGAAAATGTCTGGAACCGGCAGAGCTATGGTGTTATGTTCAGATGCTTCGCGGCCTCGGATAACGTTTTGGTTGCCTGCACCAGTTGACACGCGCAACTTTCTTTGATTGTCCGGTCAAAGTTGGGGTGGCGTGGGAAGATCACAAGGCACAGCCCCTGAGAGAAAGTATAGACAATGAATGGGGTACGAGGAAGGGAAGGTAGTGAGTTTGCTACTCAGAGAATCCGAAGGCAAAAGAAGGTAACGAAAGAACAGCTCGAGGGGGGTGCAAGTAACAGTCCAAGCCCAATCAAAACGGTGGCGGTAATGAATGATGGCTCAGGCTCCCTGATCTCGGCGCATTCCAGGTGGCAATGGGGATGGTGAGGCAGTGATAAGGAGGGCTAGATACCTCAGGAAGGCACAGGCATAGGAGAAGGGGGTCGAGAGGGCATTGACGATGAAACAGCCGACTTACCTAGGCGATTATACGACATGGTTGTGAATTATATCCCTGCCACCCCTATTGTTTGGGAAAAGGTCGGAGTAGTGGAGGTGGAATGGATCGCCGGCAATGTAGCAACGTCCAGTAAGACAGCCGGAAACGGGCGACCGGTCGAGCGTGCAGCGGGTGAACGAGTCGCCAAAAGATCAAAGGTTCACGCTGGAAATACCACTGTGTGTTGGAGAGAGAGACTGGAATGCGCCAATGTAGAGGAGAGTTTGGTTGGTGATCGCAAGTGGCTGTGGTTCATGCGCAGCTTTGGCTGGATTCAGGTTGGAATGGAAATCGACTTCTTGTTTCGCGTCTCTTTCAACCCTGGACCCTGGAGAATCCAATCCAGTCCAATGCGATTCAGCAATATCCCGACACCGACAAAGTTGGCTGCGGGAAATGATGCGCCGAACTCTGAACGTACGCGCCGTCGTCGTCGTTGTCGTCGGGTGTTTTGGTAACTAATGGCTAACTTTGTGCTTTGCCAAGACGCAATGCAAACACAGTGCACAAGGGAAATGGTTCGCGTGTCTTTGCGTGGTCTCGTATCTCTTTCAGGAGAGGGGCAGATGACCAAACAAGTCAAGTGCAGAATAAAGGAACAAGTTCAAGTTCGAATAGTCGAAACGAATGGGGGAGGGCTCGTGAAGAAAGGCCGGCAAAGTCGCTGAAGCGGGTGTTGACTTGATTGAAGGTGTGTGTTGCTGTGGCAGAATAATTCGGGCGGCGGGTTTCACAGTGATGAAAGGAGACATGGGGGTCCCCCTCCTCCAATACCTACCAACACCAACGTAGTACCAAAGTACTGCGATTGACCCTTGATTTACTGCCTTAGCGTGTAGCCCGTTTCAAGATTTCGAAGCAGGCGCAGCACAAGCCATGTGCCCACCAGAGCCCCCCGTGCCCCTCTGAAAGCAGCAGTGCCCTGAGCTTGTCAAGACGCCAAGACACAACCCAAGAAACTTTGTATCTCAGTTACTTGACCACTGTTGGCTTGCCTGGTGTAATTTCTAAGTGTCTGAAAAAGCTACGATAGAGTAAGCTCAAAATGTCATGCCACGTAGTAGAAGATGCAGAACTGCCCATATTCCTCGAGTCGAGGATATGTATGTAAAGAGCCGTTTGGGCAGCGCGTATTTTGTTTTGGAGGAGCGCAAGCCGGCGACAAAGCTACTCTTGATTGGGTAAGTATGATTCGGAGCCTTTGCTTAGGGTGTCACTCAATCTCCAGAAAAACTGGGTGCCCAGTAAGTCAGTCTCCATCGACAAAATTGCCGATAACCCGTCGCGAATGACGTCGATCTTCGACCAAGAATTCTGCATCAGAAACTGCCATTAGCCAGACGGTAGGTGTCACTCGACGATCACGTTCGTTCGTCGCCAGTGCATTGATGATTCGCCATAGTGGGATTGACAAAGGCTCCGTCTACAACTCGACGAGAGTTTGCATAATAACGAATGAAAGGAACATTTGCTTTTGCTTTCCAGCTGCGGCTGTCCCTTCCCGCCACGCAGCCGCCCAAACTCTCAGCGCCCCCTTTACTGGTCCCATTCTTGTACCACCCACGTTATTTCGCCGACACGCTGTCTGTAATATCGTGTCTCCGCAACACATGGTATTACTGCTACGACATGACAACGGCTCGTCCATACTACAACGTCCATGTCGGATCATAATCTTTCTAGCTTTCTGTCACCGCTTAGAGTTCAACGGTCGGGTATATGTTGTTATTGAGATTATCGTGTCGGGTGGAAACCGGCAGAGCAAATGAGAAGGGCGATAACAACACCCTTTGCCATCCAACAAGCCGATCACGTGTGAGCATACTTCGGAGAGAGCAGCCGGGATACCTACACTTCCTTACTGTACACTCCCAAGCAGGCAGGCACCTTGGCACTTGGTAGTAGCGTCGTCGTAACATCCTCCATGCAGTATTTGTGTCAAAGTCCGCAGTGCTGTCAGCAGCGTTACGGAGTACGAAGATGTCCTGTTTTTGCGGGTTGCCTACAGTCAGCCCGCACAAGGCGATCTGGGGGTCACCCCTGATTGACAGGTGCTAAATTTACAGAAATAGCAACCTCCAAAAGCTTGTGGCTGCCTCCCGTGCGTAACACACTTGCCACAGCACGAACGCTCACAGCTCAGCCACACTCCACGAATCATGAGCTCCACGTGAGGGGCTTGGCTGCAGAAACAACATCTTGAACGACGACGACGCCGAGGCAGTCGCCGTCGCCCGCTTTCCCAGTTAGTCCCAAAGCTGGAGGCTGCCTCCTAGCAATACCCTCTGCGGGTTTGAGATACTGCGGTTGTTGCTATATCACTGCCGCCAGTTGTCCCCTTCAACGACCAGTTTTCAATTATCGCATGGGCAATTTTAAACCTCGGTTCAATACCATGCCAATCTTTCAGGGGAATACCAAGCATATTTGCTCCAAAACAGTAGGTTGAAAAAGGCAGGCACCAACTCTGATCCGACCTAGATGAACCAGACCAATCATTTAGACTGCGAAGCATTCCGATGGTTGCTTCCAAGAAGCTGGCCTGCACTAGCAGCAGTCTCAGCCTCACAGGGGTGTTGAAGCCTCTGGCGTAGTTGCCCAGCAGGCTCCCGATCTCGGGAAAGTGACTATTCCCGGCCATCACCCTGAGTACGTCGTCTCATTTCCAGCTCGTAGTCCCTCTTGCGGTAACTGCAGCCATGAGAAAAGCGGATGGGGAGTTATCTATTAGGAACCAACAAGTCGAGGAACGACGTGACAAAAAGCAGGACTCCCGCAGCGGGATGACACGGCCTTTAGGATGACGTCTAAGCACCACCGTTAAAGTTGAGGCCGTCCTCAAAACGGACAATTCTCATGCAGTACCATGACACGGCAGCCACTTTCTATCAGCACGTCTTCGTGTTCCATAACTTCATAGCTGGGGTAGTTGATCCCAACCTCCTGGGCGGGCTCGAGCATCGGAGGATGGCTATTGATGTTCATCGGATATTCACCCCCCATAGAAATAAGGGCATAGTCTATGACAAGTAGGGAGGTTCAGATCTGGTAAAAAGCATGCCATGCCGCAACAACATTCCTTCTCTAGATACTTCCTAAAATACTCAAAACTTCCACGGTTAGAACGATTTCTCTCTCTCTCGTCGTCTCGGTACCATTGATAACGGAGCACCTGTCCTGCCCACAGCAAGGCTCCGCCATTCCGACCGCCCCCGATCATGGCCCCTTCCGATCTGCCGCCTTCCCTCACCAGCCGCCACCTCGCCTATGAGATCTACTTCGAGCCGGAGCCGCGATACGCGAAAGTGAGCGGCATCGTCGTCTCGGTGCTCGCCAGCAGCGCCTGTGCCTCTTTCTTCTGTACGCCTCCCTCCCCCCTCTCTCTCTCTGAAACCTCCTCCATTCCCTCCTGTACTATTACCCAACGCACTCACCCATATCGAAAGAAGAAGAAAAAATTTATGACAAAACAGTGTTCCGCGTGGCCCAGGTGAAGATCTGGCGGAGTCTGGCGTGGACTCACTGGCGTAAGTCTACATGGCCACCAAACACACCCTGGAGGATGGAGAAAACCTGGGCAGAAAATAAACGAATGCTAAAGGGTGTCTTTGACGTCTCTCCAGTACTCTTGGCCATCTACTTTGACTCCTACCTGTTCGTCATGGCGTCCACAATTTTACACTACAACTTCTCCGTCAACGACTACCATTCGCTATGCGAAGCCGCGACACTGTTATGTCTCTTGGCATACCTCTCCAGCAAGGTGCGTAAATTGACTTATGGGTTCTTTGAGGAACAACATACTGACTTTTCTTTTGTCACAGGCTGTAAGCATATCTATCTCTTCGTCCCTTGAACCACCGCGTCCCTTTTTGATACCATACAAAGGAGGGAAAGGGGGTCGTCGTGCGCAAGAGGTCGTCGCTTACTGACATAGTTGGGCGTTCGATTGGTCAGCTAGTCTATATGTTTCTCTGCGACCGCGCCGTAAGTCATCTCTACCTGTTCCAGATCACGCACAACCCATGGTATTGGTTGTGAATAAGTATCTTTGCTGTGTATTCCACTGATCTGATGGCACTACAATTGTACACTGTTTGGGGCAGTGGTACCAGCCGCATTAAATCGAAGCCATATCTCATACGGTAAGTGCATTCGGAGTTGGGGGTGTTGAGTTTTGAGTTGATAGGTACAGGGAACTAATGTCCGACACTGACCTCCAAGTTCTTTAGTCGCAGTATTCGGTTGCTGGATAATACTCATCATATTGTAGGTGTTTCCCACGGACCCTCCACTAAACCCCAAGCCGCAGGCTGGGCGAGCTTAGCATTAACTCGATATCTTCTGCAGTCGGTTCAGCCGTATGGAGAACGGTCTCTGTATCATCGGTATCCAACGGAGCGCCATGATCGGCCCAGTCGCCGTCGATGTGGTTTGCAACGTAGGTGTGGGACATTCGGCTTCACGATATAAACCTACCACTGACTACTTCTATTAGGCCTACCTGACCGCAGTATTCACGTTCCCCATATACCGTGGGTTTGATCTTCTGACTAGGCTGGCTGCAGTATACGCCTACCTCTGGGCCTACCTGCTGACGTAAGTGCTGGCAGGATATACGGCCAAGGGCTCGAACAAAATCCTACCTACTGCGGCCTCTAGCGGTACGAGGGAGAGAAATGAGAAGCTGCTCCGAGTTGCCAAGAAGTCTTTCGTCGGATGCTGTTTGGCCCTCAGCAGCAGCATCGCGTAAATACTGGTGCCCCTTTTCTGTCTCTGTCCCTGCCCTTGTCAACCCTCTCACCTGTCTTTTCACGACTCACTGACAGGGATGATCAATGACGGATATATCCTAACCTCATAGAAACCTTCTGGCACTGATGTTGCTCGACGGCGAACCAACCTGGCTGTGTCTACTTTGCTGTAAGATCGACGGTAAGCCATCGACGTCGTTGCTTCATATCCATCAACCGACCCATGTGATCTAATGTGATCTACCTACCCAGTGCTCTTCAACGCCGTCGTCCTCTTCTGGGTCACGCGCACCGACTCCCGCGACATCAACACGACCTCGTCCCGCTCGAAATCCGACTCGGCCCGCAGCCGCGTCGCGCGTCTGTCTTTTTACACGGGCTGGCTCCGCGCCAACATGGGCCAGGGCCCGCACCCGGGGCGGCCCTTCATCATCCCGCAGGAGGAGGTGCCACCGTCTCCCCTCATGGGCGGGGGTGCCGATGGCGCCGTCGGCCGCGTCAATGGTGGTGACAATATGAAAAACTCTGAAAGTGGTGGTGGCAGTACCCCATTCAAGAAGAACAATAAGGGTGATAATAAACGGGCCAGTATTAACACTACGCCAACAACAACAGCAGTAGCAGCAGCAGCAGCAGAATCATCCCAGAGCACCAAAGCCCCGACGAAATTAATCCTAAAACCGTCAAGCACGGGAAACAACATCGACACCGCCGTCACAGCCCAGTTTGCCTGCGAAAGCAGTATTGGCGAGATATGGACAGGCCCGGGAGGACATGCAACAGAATCAGCGGAACTTGGCGACTCAGAGACGAACTCCGAAGAGAAAAATGAAGAACAACAACAACAAAAAACGTCTCCCGCCGCCCGAAAAGAATGTGTCGAGGAAAAGGCGGCGCAGACGACGACGCCCACCAGCGACATGGGGAGGTAGTAGCTAACAAAGTTGTCTCTTTCTTGACAAGCAAGACTGTCGGACGGTAGTGGTATTTGGCGGACCCCGTCCCTCTCAAATCTATCAGTACAAAACAGTAATCAGAGCAGACCGTGCAACTATCCCCGCCTCGTCACCTCGTGACCCCCATACCACATGTCGCGCTTCCGGAAGATCAGCACGCTGCCCGCTCTAGGATCGACATCGAACGACGTGAATGGCAGGGTTTCTCGCCCTTTTGGGGTTACTTGAAATCAACCAGGAAACGTGTGGCGTCGCTCTCAAACCTGCCGCCTTGGTCGTTATCGCTATGACTGTTACCGCCGCCATTGCGATATAAATATGTAGGGTCAAGAAGCTGAGCAGGTCCGGGTGCAAGTCCGCGATACGCCATGTACCCCCTTTTTTCTTTTGGCGGGCGCGGGGTAGGGGCCCCGCGATCATCAGGATCGCCTGGCCTGATCATGGTCATCGGTTCCTGGTCTATGCACCGAACTATGCATGCCTGCATGCGAATGGAGCCGGGGAAACCAGCGTCGCGTCGGGTGGCAGGTGGCGGATGATGGCCCCATGCAGCGAGGTGTGGGCTGTCATGGTCTCTGCGAGTTAATAGGAGGATGATGGCGGCGGCGGCGACGACGACGACGACGAGGACACGATGTTTTCCCTTGTCGCCGCCATCGTTATTGCCTTTAGGCAGCTGGGCTGGATGGGGGAGGGTGTTTCCGCATTCCTCGGTGGTCAAGGCATTAATTATCAAATGATAATGCCTACCTAGCCCTCGATGGGTCTCACGGTAGCCGACGTTGGAGCGGGATCGCCGAGGATGTTACCTTCGAGGTGCAGCATGTGATTGCCGTGGGAGCAGCAATCGTTCGATAGAAGCCTTGGGAGTGCGGTCAATCAATTACCTTGATTAAAAAGGGGATTCATGGAGTACTTGTTAATATTGGCCACACTCCCTCGCTTACTCACTTTAATGTAGCAGGCATGTTCCTCGAAAGAGCGATTTTACAACTTTTTATTAAGTATAATATTTATAACGTAGTTTATTATTAAGCAGGCTATATTATTAAGCGGGCTACTTTTTCTATATTTTATTACTTTTATATAAGTTAATTTAATTATAGTTAACTATAATAAATGTTACTTAAGTAGTTAAGTTTATATTAATAATATAAAAGAGTATTTAAACGTGTAATAAAAAAATGCCTTATTAATATAATAAATAATAATAAAAATATTTAAGTAAAAGTAGTTATATAATAAAGTTATTAAACCTTTTTATTTTATTAATAAATTAAATTAATATTTAAAATAATTATTAAAATAAAAAGCGTTTATATAAAAAATATAAAGAACGTTTATTATTATATATCTCGTCTCTTTTTTTATTAATTTAAAGATTACGCGAATTATTATAAGATCTCGTCGAGTCGAATTTTTAAATCTCGTTAAAATCTCGAGATTTATTACGTAACTTCTTCTCGTTTTAACTAATACTTATATATATATATATATTAATATTATTTAATTCGTTTTAATATGAAGTTATTATTACGTAATATTAATATTAAGCGTTAATTATTATTATAAAATTATTATTATAAATAAAGCTATACTATAATAGGGCTAGAAAATCGCGGCCTAAGGCACGGATAGTTAATTATATAATATAGAGGGGTATAATATTAATTTCGCGATACGTTTCGATATACGACAGATTAATCAAAAATATGTACTCTTTAATATATACTTAAACGTTCGTTTCGTTACTCTTACGATATTTTCCCCCTTAAAAAGAAGGCCGCGTATAAATAGCTTAATAAGGGGCTAACTTTACGAGTGCCGACCGTAGTTTATACTAGTACGGATTATATATTTTTATAGCTACCTCGTATAAGCTTGTTTTTATCGTTAAACCCTCTTTTATATAAAAGAAGATATTTAAATAAGAAAAAAATGAGTAAAAGAGAGAGAAGAAATACTAGAAAATTAAGTTAATAAGATATAAGAAAACCTTAATAATTTAATTAAAATATCGTATTATGTAGCGAAATCGAGAATAAAAGAAGCTACGATTTAAACAGTAAAATAAAATACGTTAATATATTAAAAGATATAAATATACCTAATATGCGTAAAAATCGTAATACTTAATAGTTTAATATTCTAAATATTACGGTATAAAAACGAGACTCTTTACTTAAGAGTTTAATAAAGTTCGTTTATTAAAGCTTAACTATCATTTTAATAGCCGACGCTTAGACATTAATTATTAAGTAGCTCGAATAGAATAAGGTAAATTAAATTATAATCGAAACTCTATATTTACTAAGAACGATAGTTAAGTTAAAAATGAAATCTCTTAATTTATAAAACGAAATTAGATCCGTAAAGTTATATAACCTTATAAGGATAAAAACGTTAAAGTAAGTTATTAAAAAAATAACGCAATAATAACTTTTTTATTAATAAAATAAAATTTAGTAAAAAATAGCTAAAAAATCGATATTTTAACTATTATCGAGGCCTTCGTAAATATCGATCAGTAGTTTACGAGCTAGGATTCACTTAAGCTTATTCCCCTTTTTTATTATTAGCTGCCCACTCGATATCATTATTATCGAGCTAGATTAACGCTAATCTAGTTGTTATTAAAACTTTTAACGACGCGGAAATAGCTGATTAATAAAAGGATAAGCTAAGTAACTTACCCGCGAACTTAAGTAATAACTGTTTTAAAAGGATAGCTTAATTATTTAAATTTATAAATAATCGAATAAAGCTGCTAATACTTAATTTAAACTATGTCGTTTCGTTACGATTTAATGGTATTAATATTATTAAGTTTTTTAAAAAGTAGAATAATTATATTAAAAAATATAATATAAACGACGAGAGTCGAAAATAAGAGCTCCTTTTTTATACCACCTATAAAGATATAAAGGAATTTATAAAGACCGTTATTAAAGATACTATTACCTAGTATAAAATTATTACTTAAATTAAAGAGTAACGTAGCTCACAAGCGAGCTACGTATATAAGCGAGCTGTGCATTTTTAATTAATTTTTTATAATTAATTTTATATTAACTTTTCTTTTTTAATAAGTATAGAATTAAAAAATAAAGGAAAAGGGTTTAATTTAATACTTTAAACGCTTTAAGTAACCCGAAATTAAGTGTACGAAAAGCTACAGCGATATATCATGTTTTAGACTCGACGTTACATATCCAACGACGCGGAATTCGACCACGATCCGAAATCTCTATAAACTTTTAAAAGCTTTCTAATTTTAAAGAGGAATTAATTATTCGATATATTATTAATTTAAATACGCGATCGTTTTTTCACCGGTTTAATAATATAAAAGATATAGCGAATTAATTACTTAATTTATACGACGCGAGACGCGTCGATATTAATTAAGCCTCTAACTTCGTACGATAATAACTAAACCTCGGGACGCGTTTTAACTAAAGAATCGATTATTAAAAAATCCTTTATAAAGATTTTAACTCGTATCGCGTATAGTTTATTTTTATACTAAATATAATTAATAAATATAAAATATAAAAAGAGGATATATATAATTTTAATAAAACCGGGTTTTTTATAAATTAAATCTCGTTCGAAATAATTATAACCACTTTTAATTAAAGCGGAAAGCTTAAAACAATATAGTAAAAGAACCGGGAATAAGTTATAATTATCTAAGAGGTCGGATTAAACGGTTACGCCATCCCCTCGTATATTATTTTTATTAAAAAAACGTACCTTTTTTTCTTAATATAAAAATAGCTTATTATTAAAAGATTAAGCAATCGTAATTATTAAAAATATTTAAACTATAAATAAAAAAGGCGAAAACTAAATTCAATATTTTAATTACTATATTAAGTTTTATACGAAAGGTCGTTATCGCCTTTTAATTTTAAACGGCTATAAGAGCTATTACTTAATAGCTTTCGAGCTTTATTATTAAAAGAACTCGATTTTTATACTTTATATACCTTTTAATATCGGCTATTTTTATATATTAAAAAGGGCGTACAAAAAAGAAATTATAGGTTTTATACGGGCGTATATTACTTATATCTCTAAGGAGGACTTCTTACTAGCGTTTTTAAAAGCGTTCCAAGCGACTTTTATTATTTCGAATATATAAAGAGGCTTTTAAAAGATAGGATTCGTTCCGTATAATCCGGAATATATTATTTTATAATTAAATATAAAGCTACGTATTTTAATACTTTTTAAAACGTTTTCCGGCCTATTTATTCCTTAAAAATTAAAAACTTTAAATAACCCGATTAAAGCCTAGTTTTAAATCGAATACGTTCGAAACCATATCGTATAATATTAAAATAACTTTCCGATATTTATTTTAATTAGTTTTAATTAAATTATAAAGGTTATAACGTAAATTATATATCGAGTTACTTTTTTAAAAAGTAAAAACGCGATACTTTAAAAAGTAAATAAAATATTTAGCCGGCGCCGTCGTACGAAAAACAAACGGCTATAAAATAGAGGATTATTTTATATATAAACTAAAAAAGACTTATGGTTTTAAAGAGATATTAATAGATAGTTATAAAACGAATCGCGTTAAAGGAGTGGTTATACGAGGACGTTTAAAATAAGCTTATAGCGCTATAAAATTTATAGAAAGCCCGGGTATAATACGCGTACTTATTAAAATAATATAAAAACCTTTAAAAATAATAATAATTAATATATTTAATTAATTATAAGTATTATAATTAAATTAATTTATAAAGCTTAATAATAAAAAATGCGCAGCTCGTTTATATACGTAGCTCGCTTATAAGGTATATTAACCTTAATAACTTTATTATATAAATACTTTTACTCGACTTTTTATTATTAAGTTATAACCCGGCTATTATATATTATATCGGTAAAAACGTTACTTTTATTACACGTTTAAATACTTTTTCGTATTATTAATATAAACCCCGGTACGTTTTATTAAGTTTTTTTAAAACTTAAATAGCGTTCGTTATATTTTAATTACTTTTATTCTTATAAGTTATTATTTAAACCTTCGAGGAATAGTTTTATATGAATTATTTTTATACCTAGCCCTAGTAATATTATTCGATAAAGAAAGATTCTTATCGCCACTTTTAATACCTCTTAGCGAGACCCCGCTATAAATATCGATAGCGATAATAATAACGATAACCTTAAACCGTAGGCGTTAATTAAACGAATTAAGGAATTCGAGTAAAAGAATATTAATTATTAATATTATTACGTTAAGCTTAAAAAAAACGTAACGAGCTCTTCGCTAAGGGTACCCGAGATAAATACCTCGTAATATTAATAAGCTGCGCGAACAAGTACGCTTTTTTTATATAGCTATTAATATTATTTAAACCTTTATTACACTTAAAAAGGGTATAAAGATTAATATATTAATATTATTTAACGAAACGAGCGGGAACTTCCGAAGCTTTTTTATTTAAGTTAAAGCTTATTAACGGTTTTATATAAAAACGTTTTAAAACGTTACTTAATGAGTTATCTACGTTAATTTGTTTTTAAAAAATAAAACCTATGTTTAATTCGAACCTTATTTAAACGAAGTCGTAAAAAACTATTAATGAGTTAAATTATACCGTATAAAGGTATAACGAATTTTCGAAAATTACGACGGCTTTAAATAAGCCCTTAAATTATTTTTCTAAAACCCCGATAAAAAGCGATAAGTAGAAAAGGAACTCGAAACCTTTAAATAAAAAGAATTAACCGCCTTTTATACCGCCGAGTTTAGACGTATTATAACCCGATTAAACTAGACCGAAGCTATGAAAATAATAATATATTATTAAAGATTAAAAAAAGACTAAAAAACGAACTTAGCCGGCTCGATACCCTTAATAATTTCCTTTCGTATATAAAGCTTACTATTAAAATCGATACTCGTATATATAAATAACGCCGTAAAAAGTAAGGCGGATAATAACGTACGTCACTTTATAATTAACCCCCCCTTATAATTAACCCCCTTAAAAGATTAATGGTATAAATCGACCACTAACTTTAAATAGTAACTATTCCTTTAATTTTAAACTATAATGTAATCGCTTTTAATAATAGATATAATAGATCTTTTAGAATTCGATTCCTTAGTTTTAAACTAATCTAGTCCCTCCTTTATACGTTGTATGCTTTTAATCGATATAAATTTCGAATTCGAACTAATCTATACCCTTCGCTTCTTTCGTGGCCTTATAAGCTCTAATTCTCTTTTAAGGACTATAATTACAATTCCGTATTAATTAATAGATAATCCTTCTCTTAATATTCTTTTTAGATTTTTTTTAAATAGCTGGCGTTATATAGTATAGTCGCTTTAACTTAATTAATAAAAGTATTAAATCTAGCGCTTTAAATTAATACCATTTTTTAATATTAACTATAATACACTATTAGCTAAAGGAGTTTAAATAAGTATAAAGGCCTTATCTTAACTAGCTAAGGCCTGTGTTGTCTCTTCCGGTCGCTTTCGGTTAACTTTAAAACCACTACCACGCTAACCACCCTTGATATTCTAAGCTAATAAAGCCTTTTTATAAGCTCTAGTATAGCATATAAAGAAGTTCTGTTTACCGATAAGGGCTAAATTCGTTAATAAAAATAAGAAACCGATCTCCTTTCGGTAATAGGCCTTTATAAAAGTAAATACTTTAATATTAAAGGGTTAAAAAACGTGTAATAAATAAGGGGTAAAAATAATAAGTAAATATTATTTTAATAATAAAGGGATATAAAATCGTCGGTTATATAACTATTATACTTATTTAAAATAAGTAAACCAGCATCTTTTAAGTCGTCCGGGGCGGTTTTCGATATAAAGACATCTTTAAGCTATTTAACGACGATTTCGTTATTCATCTAGCCTTTATTACTCATATCGAACTTTTATCCTTTAAATTTATCGAGTTCTTAAGGGAACTATTACTCTTAGACCGATTTACCCTTATAAATTACTAAAGGAGGGATAGCCCTGCCGAGTGCCGATACACATTCTAATATAGTCGTCTAGCACTTTAAACTAGGCTGTTTTTATTAAATAAAACGTAATTTCGAACTGCCTACTATAAAGCCATTACCTCTTTAGCTTTCTAAGATACCGTGCTGGTTTATATTATGCTTATTTTTAAGTTTAATAGCGTAAATTTAAAATATATATAATTTAATTAAAAACTAAAACTTAATTACTTTAATTAATGCTTTATTAATGCGCTAAGAGTCATACGACGTTACCTCTTCGCCTATAAGGCTAGGTAACGTTAAAGGAATAAATCTATCTAGTTTTTACCTAATAGTATAGGGTTATTATTATTACGATCGGCGGGTTAGTCCCCTGCGAGGTAGTACTTAAGGCGTAGAATTAGACAGAAATAACCCGAAGAGTTATTTCCGAAGCTTTTAATTTATAGCGTAGTAATTAATTTATATATATTATAACATAATAACTCTTCGCCCTTATTAAATAAGAAACGTGGGTTCGATTTTTATATTTATTAAATAAGAGCTCTCTTTAACTACCTAAGCAAGATCGCTAGTAAGCAGGTAAAGCCTTATACGAACTAGTTACCCGTATAAAAGCCTTAGAGTTTCTCTATATCGAGCTTAAGTAAATTATATAGTACTAAGGGTTTATCGCCCTAGGTATAAGGGTATACCTTTAGAAAGAGGGTATAGTATTACGATCGGCGGGTTAGTCCCCCGGGGTAGTACTTAAGGCGTAGAATTAGATAGAAATAACCCGAAGAGTCATTTCCGAAGCTTTTGCTTTATAGCGCAGTGGTTAGTCTATATACACTATAATAATTATAAAAGGCTAAAACGCGCTAAGCTAATTCCTTAATTTACGTATACGTTAGTACGACGTTAAGGGCTTTTTAGGCTAAAATCTAGTCTGCTAGATACTTCTCTTAAACTAGTGAGAGCGTTTAATAAATAGATTTTAATTCTCGACGTAATTATCGGCCGTAAAGTCGACTAATAAGAGTAGACCGTGAAATACCTTAATAAAGGGTAGCCTTATAAATAAATTTACCGCTTATTATATTTTTAATGGCGGTAGAGATATCGTTTTCGGTATATAAACGCACTATTAATAAATTAGTATATATTTAAAAGAATAAAATCATTCGGATTAGAATTAGTTAAGAAATCTCTTTTTAAATTAAAATGGCGGTAAATCGTGGTGGAGGTCGACAGGGGAGTTAATTATAAGGGGGGGGTAATTATAAGGTAACGCACGTTAATAGTAAATTAATCGGCTTTAAATTAATATGAAATATTTACGTTATTATAATAAACTTATAAACCTCGACGTTATTACATATAATAAATATAATAAAAAGTAGTATATTATTTATTATAACTATTAAAAATATCGAACCTTAAGAAAAGACTTTCGAAAAGCTTTAGACAAATAATATATTAACGTTATTAAAATAAAAGACGCCTTTATAATAATTATTAAAAATAAAAATATTATTATAAAACATAGTAACTTATTTTAAATAGCTTATTACGACGACGAGTATACCTTATATTTAATAACGTATCCTATAAGCGAATGTCTCACACAAGCGAATGTCCCACTTTTATAAATTTCCTCATAGCCTTAACCTTTTTTTATATTTTTTTACGTCCGAAAATACCACAACTTTAAAAAGAGAGTAATATAAATTTAGTATTTTAAGCGCTCTAAGAAGACTTAATTTTAATCGTACGAAAAGCTGCATTAATTTATTACGTCTTATTAAAAACCTTATAACGTAAACGAAATAATTAACCTATATAACGCGAAATATTTATAAATTTTTAAAAGCTTTTAAATTCCGAAAAAAATACGATTATTCGATATATTATTAATTTAAATACGTAATCGTTTCTTCCCCGGCTAAGTAGTATAAATAATATGGCGAATCGATTATTTAATTTACGTAACGCGGGACGCGTCGACATTAATTAGGCCTCTAACTTCGTATAATAATAACTAGACCTCCGGACGCGTTTTAATTAAAGAATCGATTATTAAAAAGTCTTTTATAAAGATCCCGACGCGTATTACGCGTAGTTTACCTTTATACGAAATATAATTTATAAGTACGAGATCTAAAAGGAGGATATCTATAACTTTAATAAGACCGGCTTTTTTATAAGTTAAATCTCGTCCGAAATAATCGTAACTACCTTTAATTAACGCGGAAGGCTTAAGGTAATATAGTAAAGGAATCGGGAATAAGTTATAATTATATAAGGCGTCGGATTATATAGTTACGCCATCCTTTCGTATATTATTTTTACCGGGAAAACGCACCTCTCTTCTTAGTACGAAAACAGCCTATTACCGAAGAACTAGGTGATCGTAATTATTAAAAATAACTAAATTACTAATAAAAAAGGCGAGGACTAGATTTAATACTTTAATTAATATATTAGGTTTTATACGAAGAGTTATTATCGCTTTTTAGTTATAAACGGTTACGAAAGCTATTACTTAATAACTTTCGAAGTTTATTATTAAAAAAACTTAATTATTATACTTTATATACCTTTTTATTTATTATATAAGCTCTAATTTTTTAATATCAGTTATTTTTATATATTAAAAAAGGTGTACAGAAAAGAAATTAAATATTTTATACGGGCGTATATTACTTACATTTTAAAGGAGGACTTCTTACTAGCGTTTTTAAAAGCGTTCTAAACCATTTTCACCGTTTCAAATATATAAGGAAACTTTCGAAGGACAGGACTCGTCCCGTATAATCCGGAATATATTATTTTATAATTAGATATAAAGCTACGTATTTTACTATTTCCGGGGACGTTTTCCGGCCTATTTATTCCTTAAGAATTAAAAACTTTAAATAACTCGATTAAAGCTTAATCTTAAACCGAATACGTTTAAAACCGTATTATACGGTATTAAAATAGCTTTCCGATATTTATTTTAATTAGTTTTAATTAAATCGTAAAAGTTATAACGTATATTATATACCGAGTTACTTTTTTAAAAAGTGAGAACGCGATACTTTAAAAAATAAATAAAATGCTTAGCCGGCGCCGCCGTACGAAAAAGAAACTGCTATAAAATAAAAGATTACTTCGTATATAAGCTAAAAAAGACTTATAGTTTTAAAAGGATATTAATAAATAATTATAAAACGAATCGCGTTAAAGGAGTAATTATACGAGAACGTTTAGGACACGCTTATAACGCTATAGAATCTGTGGAGAGCCTAGGTATAATACGCGTACTTATTAAAATAATATAGAAGTATTTAGAGATAAAGATTCCGATTAATTTTAATATATTAAATACGTTATAGTGAAATTAATTTATATTTTATTAAAAAGAGTGTAAAAGAATGGGATATTCGCTTATATAGGATATTCGCTTGTGGGATACGTTAAATAAAAAAAAACCGAATAATTCTTTAAAGCTTTTAAAATTAAAAGTAATTATAACCGAAACGTTTTAATAATACGAAAAAAGTAACCCTTTTTATATAATAATAATTTAATAAATGATGTTATTAATTAATTAAAATAACCGATAAACCTTAAACGTTTAGTTAATATATTAATAAACGAGCTAATAAACGAGATCGTTAAATTTATAAACTTAAAAACCGACGGATAATTAATTATCTTTAATATCTTTTACCTTAATTTAAAATATCTAGGCTAAATACTTATTACGGCCGGTTTTAATTAAAGAATCCGCGGTAATTATACGGTAAAAAACGACCTTAGAATCTCTTTTATATACGAAAAACACTTTATGCTTTTATAGATCTCGTGCGTACACGACGTTTATACCGAGCACCTCGTAAAAAAACTCGAGTACGAGTAGTTTCCTTAAAGGATCGGTAAGCGATTAATTATACGACCACACCTTAATTATAGTATTAAAAAGATTTAAACGTTAATTTTTAACGGACGACGCGCGTATTTAATACTATAAAAAGATTTATAATAGTTACGATAATATTATTTAAAGGGATAAGACTAAAAGGAGTATTTTAAGGACTGATATTTTAAATACGCCTAAGAAAGATCGCGAGCTTATAAACGTTTAAAAAAATTTTAACGTTTTTAAAACGTATAAATATATATTTAATAAAAAAAACCCTTTATTATATTAAAAAACTTATAAAGCGTTTATAGATTTTAACGAATTTAATAAACCTGTTACAGTACGTGTGGACTAACCCGCCGATCGTAACAAAACCTTTAAATTATTTAGAAAACCCAAATTCTAAGTATTAAGGATAATATTTTATATATAAAAAAGTATAAAAACACCCCAGCTAATATATTAAGAAATACTTTATAAAAAATAAAAAAAACAATAATAACGATATAATAATTAACCGTAAAAGAAATTACTTATAAAAATAGAGTTCGAGAAATAAACGCCGCTTATTATAAAATAATAATAATAAACGAATTAAAACAAGTCCTTATATTTAATAATAAATAATTAAAATATTTATGATTATATTATATTAATAATCGAAATTACAAAAATTATTATTTAAATGTTATTAAATAATGAAACGTAAAGTAATTATATTTATTACGAATTATTAATAGCCTAATATTAGAATAATAAGAGAAAGGCGCTTTATATCGACTTAAAACTATTAATAAAAGATTTATAACGTATAACGATAAAGATATACGAAAAAAAATCGCGAGCTTTTTAATTAATATTAAAAAACGTTATAAACGAATTACGTATAATATTATAAACGTTGTAAAATATAATATAATTTTAAAAATACCTTAATTACGAGTAAGTAGTTTTAAAACTAATTAAAAAATAAGTTAATTTTAATAAAATATATTAAAAAAAGGTTTAATCGATAAATAACGGTTTAAAAAACGATTTCCTAATAAACTTAAAATATTTAAAGTATACGTTATTATTAAAAAACTTAAACCGAACGTTATAACGATTATATTAAAAGAGTACCGATAATTCGAAGCTTTTCTTAATAAGAAATTAAAAATAAGCTTACCGCCTTATATATAGTAAAACTACGAGATACCTTTTAAAAATAAAAAGGAACCCTTATTTATATTTATATATAAACTTAACTAAGAGTACGAATAAGCTTTAAAAGAATATATTACGGGAAAACCTCGAAAAAAGAGTTATACGACTATTTATATTACTAATAGGTTTCCTTATCCTTTTCGTCCCGAAGAAGAGCAAGGATAAGAAACCTAAGTAACGTATATATATATCGATTATTAAGAACTTAACGAAATTATTATTAAAAACCGGTGCCTTTTATTTTTAATTAGCGACTTACGAAATAAATTATTATACGTTAAGATCTTTTTAATATATATAACTTAATCCGGATTAAAAAAAGAGAAAAATAAAAAACCGCGTTTCGAATTAAGTATAAATATTTCGAATATTAAGTTATATTATTTAGTTCAATTAATATACCGGCTAGTTTTTAAATAATAGTTAATTACGTTTTACGCGAATACTTAGATAAGTCTATTATAATATATTTTAATAATATCTAAATTTATTTTAAAAATAAAAAACAGTATAAAAAGTATATAAAGCTAATACTTTAAAAGCTATAAAACGTTAATCTATTAATTAACTTAAAGAAAAGCGAATTTTATTAACGATTAGTTATATTCGTAAGATACGTTATATCCCTCGGAGAGATTCGGATAAAACCTTCGAAAATCTTAACAGTTAAAGAGTAGCCTACGCCTATAAACGCTATAAAAATTAAATCCTTTTTAAAATTAATTAATTATCCCCGGATTTTTATCCCCGGATTTAATAAGATAGCGATATTTCTAACGAACTTAACGAAAAAGGATGAGCCGTTTTAATAAACGGAAAAAAAGCCGAAACATTTTACGATATTAAAAAGCGAATCCTTAAGGAATTAATACTTTACGTAATAGGTTTTATTAAACTTTTTAAAATCGAGACCGACGTATCGGACTATACGATCGGAGGGTAGTTAAATTAACGAAACGACGACGGAAAGTCGTACCTTATCGTATTTTTTATAAAAGCTTAATAAATTAAAACTTAATTATTAAATTTATAATAAAGAGTTAACAGCTATTATTAAAACTTATAAAGAATAAAGATATTATTTTAACGGAATAAAAAAACTAATAAAAGTTTATATTAATTATAAGAGCTTTATAATGTTTATTATTATTAAAAACTTAAATAAATAATAAGTATGATAATTTAAATTCCGTTTAAAATTTAACCTTATTATTATTTATTATAAAGGTAATAGAAATAGTCGCGTTAATATATTAAGCCGATAACTAGACTATTAAAATAAAGTCCTACTTAAGACGCGGATTATTTTAACTTATAATTAAAACAATAACCTCGTATTATTACGATAATTAAACGCTACGGGCCACGGTTATATAATAAAGATTAAGTTACTAAGTTTCGATAACTTAACTAGACCTTTAATTTAGTCGATTATACTAAGGATTACCTCGAGAACCGAGACGGTCTCCTCTTTTACTAAAATAAGATTAATATTTTTAAATAATATCGAGAAATTTTTATTAAGGAACTTTATAAATACCTTATACATAAATATTAAGGAGTATTTAAAACCTAGAAACGAATTATTAAATAATTCGATTTTAAAACCTTAAACTAATTGTGGCTAAAATAATTAATTAATATAACATTTATAATAAAACTAAGGCTGCTAGGTATTAGTTATATAAAGAATTATAACCGATTTTACCGCTAGATAAAGCGTAGAAAATAATCGTACTTAATTTCGTCGTTAAGCTGCCTTTATTAAACGAACCCTTAATTAAAGTTAATTACGATAATATCTTAATAATTACGAATAAACTTATAAAATATACCTACTTTTTATTATATAAAGAGTTTAATAATACTAATAACCTAGCCTATATATTCTTTCGAACGATCGCTAACTAGCACGGGCTTCTCGAAACGATTATTTCTAATAAAAACAAGCTGTTTATTATAAAATTTTAGCAATCGCTTATAGTATAACTCGGCGTTAAATATAAGCTATTTACGGCTTACCACCTTTAAACGAATGGATAAACCGAGCGGATAAACTAGACTTTAAGATAATATTTTAAAATTAATCGGAATCTTTATCTCTAAATACTTTTATATTATTTTAATAAGTATAAATATTATACCCGGGCTCTCCGTAGATTCTATAGCGTTATAAGCGCGTTTTAAACGTCCTCGTATAATTACTCCTTTAACGCGATTCGTTTTATAACTATTTATTAATATTTTTTTTTAAAACTATTAATCTTTTTTAACTTATATATAAAGTGATCCTTTATCTTATAGCCGTTTCTTTTTTATACGGCGGCGCCGGCTAAGCATTTTATTCGCTTCTCGTAATACGATTACCTTACCTTTTAATAAAGCGAGCCGGTATATAACCTGCGTTATACCTTTTATAATTTAGTTAAGCTTAATTAAAATTAATATCGGAAAGCTACTTTAATATCGCGCAATTCGATTTTTAACGTATTCGATTTAAAATTAAGCTTTAATTAAATTATTTAAGGTTTTTAATTCTTATGGTATAAGTAAGCCGAAAGAGGTCGTTAAAAGCGTCGGCGTATATAACTCTATATTTAATTATAAAATAATATATTCCGGGTTATACGAAAGAAGTCTTACCTTTTAAAAACCTCCCTGAATATTTAAAACGGTAAGAGTCGACTAGAACGCTTCTAAGAACGCTGGTAAGAAGTCCTCCTTTAAAATATAGATAAAATACGTTTATATAAAACGTTCGATTTCTTTCTCGTACAACCTTTTTAACGTATAAAAACAGCCGATATTAAAAAATTAAAGCTTATATAATAAATAAAAAAGTATATGAAATATAATAATTAAGTTCTTTTTATAATAAAGCTTAAAAATTATTAAATAGTAACTTTTATAATCGTTAAAAACTAATAAGTAATAATTTTTTTTACGAAACTTCGTATATTTATCGAAATATTCAATTTAGTCCTCGTTTCTCTCGTTTATAGTTTAGCCGTTTTTAATAATTACGATTAATTAATCCTTTAATAATAAGCTGTTTTCGTATTAAAAAAAGAGATGCGTTTTCCCGGTAAATATAATATACGGAGGGATAGCGTAACCGTACGATCCGACGCCTTAAATAATCATGATTTATTCTTAGTTCTTTTATTAAATTACCCTAGGCTTCCTGTATTAATTAGAGGTTATAACGATTATTTCGGACAAGATTTAACCTATAAAAAAGCCGGTCTCGTCGAAATTATAAATATCCTCCTTTTAGATCCTATGTTTATTAATTATATTTCGTACGAGGGTAAATTATACGCGATACCCGTCGGGATCTTTATAAAAGATTTTTTAATAATTAATTTTTTAATTAAAACGCGTTCGAAAGTCTAATTATTATCGTATAAAGTTTAAAGCTTAATTAACGCCGACATGTCTCGCGTCGCGTTAACGGAATAATTAATTCGCTATATTTTTTATACCGCTAAGTTAAGAAAGAAACGATTACGAATTTAAATTAATTATATATCTTATAATCGCCCCTTTTTCTAAATCCGTTAACTTTTAAGATTTCGTAAAGATTTCGCGTCTTATAAAGTAACTAAGCCGTCGGTTACGGAGGGTTATATAACGAACTTTATATATTAAAGCTATACGTTAAAAACTTAATTTTAAATTATTTTAAAACGTTTAAAGAATTAAAAATGTTTACTTCTCTTTTTAAATATCGACTATATTATATTATAAAAGAAATTAAGCATAAAGGATATTTAGATAAAATATAACGAAAGTGTTTAATTTATTTATATATTTAATTCACTTATAGGGTACATTAAAGAATAAACTAACTTTAAAAAATGTTAAACTATTTAAAAGCGTAAAGGTTATTTTAAAAACTAATTATTAATTATTACTACTTAAAATAATACGAATATACCTTATATTTTATATCTCGTTATTCGAGCTAGCGTTTAAAAACACCCCGATCGATATATAGCTCGAAGTCGAGATAGATTAATACGAATACGAGGTCGAAAGAATTATCGATAAAAAAAGACTAAACGAAGCTTTTAATACCTCGTTTAATAGAAAAGTTACGTACCGGAAAATAATATTTAAGTATTTAAGAAATATTTAATAAACGCCGCGGAGGAATTATAAGCGTTTAAGTAATAATTTTTAAAACCGGCTGAAAAAAAAAGTTTATCGCGTTTTAATTAATAACGCCGAAACCTTTATAAGATTAAATAGCGAGAACAGCTTTTAATTCTTAATGTTTTTATTCTTTTAACTCGTTTAAAGAACGAAGACCACGTTATATTAACTTTATACTTTAAGTATAAGCTATTTTCTTTTATTTTTAAAAACGAATTAATCGAGTAACGGCCTCGTTTATCTCTTTTTAATAACGTTTTTAAAGCTTAAAAAAACGTTCCTTAATAATAGCTTCTTTACGCCTTAAGCGATAATACTCCACTTAAATACGTTATAACGAATAAAAAAAGACCCCGGTATTATCGTAAGAAAATAACGAACGAATATATTTTCGATATTTCTCGATACCTTAACCTGCCGAATCTATTATAAATAAGGCTATTAATTAATAAACTACCTAGTCGAAAAACGAACCCGTATAATAACTTAATACTTTTAAACGTATAATAATATTAAATAAAAACTCTTTACTTAGAATAAATACGAGGATTTCGTTCGAAATTAAAAAAGGAAAAAGGGGGAGTTAAAAAATAACGAAAAGGAGTACAATTACTTTAATTTAAAAAACGCATAATAAAATATTAATTACTTAATAAACGCCGCCTTCTATTATTAATTTATTAACGAAGATATTTATTCTTTAAAGGTAATTATATAAACTAACTAATTTAACCTTAATAGCTCGTATAGTTAAACTTATTAAAAAAGCTTTAAAATACCGGCGCCGCTTTACTTTTAATAATCGAAAAGCTTTAAATAAAAGCCTATATATAAAAGAATCTAAACTTACGAATCGATTAAATCCCGGGGAGCGCCGAAATTAAATTCGGAAGTTTAAAGCTTATTTCGTTAATTAGAATAATTAATATATAAAAATCGATTAAAAATAACTAGGTATTATATTTTAAATATTATAACCTTTTTTAACTTTTATTATATAACGCCGACCGGCTTAAAACGTATTATAATAATATTTTTAATTTTATCGTATAAAAGGACGACGAAATACTACTTATAATTAAAAAATAAAGACACTCGTTCTTTAATATCAGCCGTATAAAAACGACGTTATATTTTACCGAAAAATAGCTTCGACACCTCTACCGACGGTTTAAATACCCTCGTATAGAAAAACTCTATACCTTTTTAAAAAAACGCCGGCTATAACGATATTAACCCTATTATTCTCGACGAGATCTAGAAGTTTTACTCTTAATATTAATCGCACGATTCGGCGTTATAGAGATTTAAATTCTCGTTATAAAACGAATTTAATTTTAATTACGAAATTATTATAAACGTTATTTATATTAATAAATAAAACGTACTTTACGTAATCGATTCGAGTACGTCTTTTTAAGTGGCTATATTCCTATATTCGCTTAGCGTACGACATATTTAAAATACCTTTTATAAGTATTAAATATACGTATATTAAGGACCTTTTAATTATATTTCGCACGATCTAAGTATATATTTTTAAAAAGAGTTTCGAAATTACGTATAAATAATAAGAATTACTTATAAATAAATACTTATCGAAGCTTATTAAATAATAAATAAAATTAAACGAGCGCATATTTCGTTATATAAAACCTTTAATATTTTATAAAAGGATTTTAGTTATTAAATAAATACCGAAATAGTACTTTAAATAGCTATTAAAGCTTTAAACGATACGGTTAGCCCCGACGGCTTAATACCTACCCTGCTCGTATTCGGAACATACCCTCGCATCGACGGGAACTCACCACCGTTACCGGAGATCTAGGTACGAAGGGAAGCCGTACGGAAGGTAATAAGGATACTCCGGAAGATATGTACGGATATCGATATTTACCGAGCTTTAAATACTCGGAACGGACCGGCTATTCACGATATCTTAATACTCTCGTTTTAAAATAAAGTCTTAATTTAGCGAAAAAGAGAAGAATAAACCGAATTATATAAAATAATAGCTATTAAAAACCGTACGATCCGCATAAATACTTTCAACGGCCCGAAAGCCTTTCGAGTAACTTAAATTAAGCCGTACTACTAGGAAGAGGCCGGAAAACCGTATAACGAGCCGGATATATAACTAGATCCGGAATAGCCGGTATATACCTTAAATATTAAACCGATAGCCGAGGAAATTACGATAGCTCCCGTACGATATAGCCGGGGATAACTTAGAAAATATTTATTCCGGAACGCTTTAACCGCCGTATTCCTTATTTAAAAAAAATAAGAGAATTACGACCTAATAATTAAGCTTTAATAAAACAGCGTTATTACCTCGTTCGGATATCTATTTTAAGAGTCCGACGCGGAAGAGATTAATAATCTCGCCGTACGAGGAGTTTTTAAATTTATTCGATTCGACCCGGGTAAGTATACCGGCCGGAGAATTTTTAAAATACGGCTCGTATAAGGGATTAAGGGTAAAACTACGAAGCTATATAAGAAGTTTAATATTACGATCGGCGGGTTAGTTCTCCGCGGGGTAGCACTTAAGGCGTAGTATTAAACAAAAATGACCGTTTAGTTATTTTCGAAGTTTTTATTTAATAGCGTAGTAATTAGTTTAAACGCACTATAATATAATAACTAGATATACTTATTAAATAAGAGACGTAGGTTCGATTCTTACACTTGCCGAATAGGAGCTCTTTTTAACTACTTAAGTAAGATCGCTAATAAGCAGGCAAGGCCTTATACGAATTAGTTCTTTATATAAAAGCTTTAGGGTTTTTTTTATACCGAGCTTAAATAAATTATACGGTTATTAAGAGTTTATCGCCTTAGGTATAAGAGAATACTTTTAAAAAAAGGGTATAGTATTACGACCGACGGGTTAGTCCCCCCGCGGGGTAGCACCTAAGGCGTAGAATTAAATAGAAATAACCGTTTAGTTATTTCCGAAGCTTTTACTTTATAGCGTAGTGGTTAGTCTAAACGCACTGTAACACCTATTATTAAAAGACTAGGTAATCGTAATTATTAAAAATAATTAAACCACGAATAAAAGAGGCGAGGATTAGATTCGATATTTTAATTAATATATTAGGTCTCGTACGAAGGGTCGTTATCGCCTCTTAGTCCTAGACGGCTACGAAAACCACTACTCGATAGCTTTCGAGCTTTATAATAAAAAGAACTCGATTATTATACTCTATATACTTACTTATTCGTTATATAAGCTTTAACCTCTTAATTTCAGCTATTTTCTTATATTAAAAAAGTTATACGAGAAAGAAATCGAGGGTTCTATACGAGCGTATATTATTTATATTATAAAGGAAAACTTTTTACCGGCGTTTTTAAAAGCGTTTTAAGAGACTTTTACCGTTTTAAATATATAGGGAGGTTTTCGAAAAATAAGACTTATTCCGTATAACCCGGAATATATTATTTTATAATTAAATATAAAGCTACGTACTTTAATACTTCCGGGGACGTTTTTCGGCTTATGTATCCTTTAAGAATTAAAAACTTTAAATAACTCGATTAAAACTTAATCTTAAACCGAATACGTTTAAAACTATATTATACGGTATTAAAATAACTTTTCAACGTTTATTTTAATTAAGCTTAATTAAACTATAAAAAGTATAACGTAAATTATACACCGGTTCGCTTTTTTAAAAAGTAAGGTAAGCGTATTACGAGAGGTAAATAAAATACTTAGCCGACGCCGCCGTACGAAAAAGAAACGGCTATAAGATAAAGGATCACTTCGTATATAAGCTAAAAAAGACCTGTATTTTTAAAAGGACGTTAATAAATGATTATAAAATAAATCGGGCCGGAATAATAGTCGTATAAAAAAGCTTAAAACGCGCCCGCGACGCTATAAAATCTATAGGGAGCCTAGGCATAATACGCGCACTTATTAAAATAACGTAAGAGTATTTAATAAAAACGATTTTAAATAGTTTTAATTATATATTATTATATAACGATTAAAAAAGTAAGAAATTAATGGGGTACTTTATTATTTATTAAAGTTTAATTATATAAGTTAAAAAATAAATAGCCGATTTAATAATATAATTAACTTAATAATAAACCACGTTAACTTTTATATTTATAATTAATATAAATTAATTAAAAATAATATTTAAGTTTTTATAAAAAGCTCTTTAATAATTATATTAATAGTTTATTTAAGTTTTAAAATTCGAGTTATAATTAATAAAGTGTTTAATTTAATACTTATTAATATAGTCGTTAACGCGTAGTATTATAAAAAGTTTAATTATATTTTTTATAATATTAATATTAAAAATTATTCTATAAATATTTAAATTAATTATATAATTATAAAGCACTTTATTTATAATTGAATTAAATTTATACTATAAGTATTAAGCTTAATATTATAAAGTTTAACTATTAATTTAATAACTTAAAGTAACTTTAAAAACGTCGTATACTTTTATAATAGCTCGTTCGCTTAAATAATTTATTAAATTTCGCGTCGCTTAAATTACTTAAACGATTTTATCTTCTTTAAATTAAATCAGCATTATAGTTATAGAGATATTACGTGGTAAAGTTTAAGTAGGCAGGAAACTAAAAAGAGTAGCCCGCTTAATAGTAAACCACGTTATCTTATTCTAAACATTGTTGCTTGGGTTGGATGGGGGGATTTTCGGCTCTGATCGCCGTGGTTCCTTGCCACAAAATGGTCTTGAGCCGACCAACTCTCGGCCCACCAGGGAAGCCGCCCGCATCAGCATCGTAGGTACTGGCTTGGAGGCAGTACGTCGTCCGTCCGCCCGACGCATATCGCGCCGTCCGTGTGTAGGTAGGCTCGTCTATCGAGTGAGCTCAAAAGACCCGTAATGACTTGCATCCGAGGGTGAAGAACTGTTTCCTCCGTCATTAGTAGTCGAAGCGTGTATAATTCCGTCCATGCTTCGTTCCATACTCCAACTCCACGTACCGACACATCTAAAGGAATTAAGTACCATGGAAGCCTTTCAATAATCCGCTTTTCCATATAAACGCCTTTATATCCAGTAATCAAGTGTTCTCCCTCCCTCAAACCGGCGACGAGTGTAGGTCTAAGTACTGATCTAAAGGGTTCACACCTTGAACGCCAGGAAACACTCGGGAAGCGTGATATAATAGCCGAGATCCGAGTCACCCAGTGCGCAATCCTGGGACGGTAGGACGTTCGTTGCGAAGTATATAGGTGGGTATATAGCCGGATCAGGTGTTGACACGCGTCGCCCTCACTTGGCCGTCAGCAGCTTCTTCAACTCAGCAAACCTGACAGGCTTCGGCAGAAAGATGTCGATGCCAGCCGACTTGGCGTCGCGCTGAGCGTCGCGGCTGGCGAGGCCCGTCAGCGCAATGACATTGGTGCTCGGAAGATTATTCTCGCGCTCGAAATCGCGGATGCGGCGCGTCGCTTCGATGCCGTTCATGACGGGCATGCTGATATCCATGAGGACGAAATCGAAATGCTGACTAGCCCCGTCCGACGAAGTAGTGCGAGGGCCCGGCAGGCACGCGTCTTTGAACTTGTCAAGTGCCTCTTGGCCGTTAATCGCTTCTTCGTAGGTGAAGCCACACTTGCGCATGAACATGACCAGCAGCTGGAGGTTGATTTTGTTATCGTCCACCAGCAAGACGTGGAGATTACCACTGTCTACTTTGATTTCGCCCTCCACCTTACTCTCACCATTCGGATGGCCCGAGGGGCTTTTGCCCTTCAGCAATTCTAATAGTGGCGTCGCGGGGTTGAGAGGTGGCGGAGAAAGTTGCCTGAGAAGGGTGTCCCTGTCCTGTGTCGTTGCGGAATTGCTGTCATTCGCATCGTCACCCCCTTCACTTTGGCCGTTTGGCTCTCCATCTTCCGATTCGACCTGAAGTAGTGGCATTTGTACGCCGCCGTCGAGAGGTGTCGTATTCCCATTTGTGAGCGGCTTCGTGTTTGCCATCTCCTCCGACCGCCGAAGACAATGCTGGAAGACCCTGGCTAGCTTCTTTGGACCGCATCTGCAACCAAGTTAGTCCCTTGTCTGCCAAACCAATCTGGCTTCTCTTCTTCAAGTGAAAGTAGCGTAGACTCACGGTTGAGGAATGACCTCGACAATCTTTCCGAGATCTGCCAAGGCCTTACATTGGTTTTGTGCGATCTTGATGGCTTCCTGCGCATCCAAACAAACAATGATGACCGGTATTTCCCGGTTTCTACCCAAGGTCTGCTGGTCTTCCTTGAATTTCTTCTGCAATGACTGCAGGGATGGCGGCTCGCAGTACATATACATATCCGCTTTCTCCGGCTTCGCTTCGTCTTCCGGAATGACCTTCATCCCAAACCAATTTGTGCACGTGTCGATCAAAGTCTCATTTAGCTTCTTGGTCTGCAACTTAACAGCATGGGACTCGGCAGGCATTTCGCCCTCCAAAAGTACCAAACTCATTTCTTTTGTTTTATCTGCAACATCATGAACTTCCGCAGCATCGGCTTTCTTACCGGCGTCCTTCGGGGCCTGCTTGAATTTGACCCTCACGTCGACTTCCGTCCCCGTGTGGTGTTGCGACTTCAACTCGATGCTACCACCTAGCGAGTCGACAATCTGCTTGACAATACTGAGGCCAAGACCTGTACCAGGCTGAAAGGAGTCCTCTTGGCTGAATGGAATGAACAGGCGATCGCGTTGAAATTCTGCCGACATGCCTTTCCCTGTGTCAATCACACGAATCACCGCCTCAGTCTTGGTTCCATCCGGGCTACCCTGGCCCCGTAGCGACACTAGCACAAAACCGGCAGCTGTATACTTCAAAGCGTTCCCGAGAAGATTCATGATGATGCGGCGGATGGCCCCTGGCTGAGTTTGGACCAACCAAGAGGACTTTGGGTCGATGTCCAGTAAGACCGATACAGGTTCCACCTCCTCCTGGCTAGACGGGCTGCTGCCTGTGCCAACAGGCAAATCATTCCTTTGACTGGCTGAAGCAGTATACTCCTTTTGGTTTCGACCCGGATTAGGGAGCTTTTTGAAGGTGTGACCGGCGGTAACTGCATCAACCACTTCCTCAACCAGGATAGCAAGGTCCACCACCGCTGTCATGTTCAGGCTCTCCAAAGAAGAGTCGGATGACAAGTTGATTTGCTTGTTCTGCTTTGCATGCTTTCTCATCTGTACTCGGCCAAGTTTGTTGATTTTGCTGTAATCTAGTACGTGGTTCAATGTGTCGAGCAAAGTCTTACCGCATGTCGATATGGAAGTGATGAGGCCCGACTGGTACGAGTCGATGGCGGTGTCGATGAGGAACTCGGCAGCGCCGAGTATGCCATGTAAGGGGCTGCGTAATTCGTGGCTCATGCTGGCAATGAATGTCGTCTTCGCAGCTTCGTTCTTCTGGGTGTTGATGCGTCCAATCTCACTGATGATGCTGCTGCCGAAAGCGCGCAGATAGGACATGTCCTCGTCCAGGTTCATCATGCGCCCGGACATGGCAGTCCAAAGGAAGCAACCACCAGCAAGCCGATCCTCGGCATGATCGTACAGAGGTACGAATACCACCGCTTTCGCCCCCGGAATCTTCGTGAGAAATTCCTTGTGGTCCATGCGCGCTTTCCTGTAGCGTCTGCTGCTTTTATGTGAGTCAGGAGTCGTCGGGTGTCCGTGGCGTTCACGGTCGCTGGCGCTTTCGTCTTCTGACGAGATGCCGGCCCCTTCATCGGTGAACGAGAAGCTTTTACCTTGTGGGAAGAGGTTGTAGTATTTCTCAAGAGTAGCAAGAGTGATGGCTGAGCCCCTCTCGATATTCGCCCGAGCCGCTTCACTGGCAAGCGAGTAGGCTAAAATCTTGCATGGCCTACTCGAGGGAGACACTTCCCCATCGTCCGTGTCCATGCTGAGAGTTTCGGACTCTGAGGTGGTTTGGTGCTGTGCCGCATCGTCATCGTCGGAAGATTCGATACTACCCGGCAGTTGGGTACTAGTAGTAAGCTGCGAGTTGAGATGGATGGGCGTCGCATCGAACAAGACAACGCCGTCCGCTAAGGTCGCTTGGCGTAATATTTCAGTGGCTCTGTTGAACATCCGCGACATACCATCGGGTCTAACCTGGTTGGGCAGCGGTGGAGAGTGACCGTTCTTATGAGCATGTTGCTGTTGTTGCTGAGGATCGGAGTTTCTTGACACGGTGGTGTCGTATCCAGATTGCGTTGATTGGTATCCGTTTACTGAGGCAGTACTAGAGTTATTTCGCGATAACGGACGCCTGCCCCGTCCAAGGCTCATCTGCGGCGGGCGCAGGGGCGGGTGATCGCTACTGAGATCCTCTTGCACAGTGGATGCGGGTTCGTTTTGTGGCAACGATGCGCCCTCGATGAAGGTGGCGAGTCCGCGGACGATTCTTTCACCTTTGAAGCGGTCGACGCGATCAGCTGCCCACTCCAAATGCCCCATGACAGCCTGCGCGACACCTTGCATGAACCGAAACTCTTCCATCGTCAATCCATGGCGTGGGTTCTCGTCGGACACAGTATAGGTGCCAATTTTGTGGCCGTGGCGCGAGAGGATGGGCACACCAGCGAAGAAGCGAATGCCAGGCTCGGATACGACATATGGACGGGTCTGGAAGCGTTCATCTTGGCTTAGGTCGGAGACAACCAAGCCTGCAGCGGTATAGGTACTGTTGTGGTCGTTCGGTTCGTGGGCGGTGTAGGTGTTGCACAAGGTGTTCTCGCAGATGGCATCCTGACGGTTCAGGATGGTGCTCCCTAACCAGAGGTCGTTGTTGGCATTGTCTTCGACGAAGAGGCTGCGAGTGGCCTCGGCCAGGACCATCTGGTTACTACCGTCAATCAGCGACACCATGGCCCGTCTCACATTCAGGCGCAGGACGGCAAGCTGGGCAAAGGCGGCCAAAGCTTTGTCTTGTGACCCCTTGGGTTTGTAGCCGGTGCCCTGGAGATCGGCGGCGGCAAGGCTGTCGACATTGAGAGCGACGTTGAGGGAGGAGCCTTGGGCGGACAGCCAGCCTTGGTAGTACCGCTGTACCTCGCGGTCGCGCTGGGGCTCACGGGGTTGGCTATCGGTGTCATCGGGATCGGGGGCCGGGTTCGACATGGCGACGATCAGTTGTTGCAGCAGGACTGAGAGCGACGGACGCCGGGGGTCAGATTTGATACCCTTCGCCACCCAGTGGCTGTGAGGGTAAGCGGCAGCTTGCGACTAGGCCAGATAGTCGGGGCAGGCGAGTAGGATTTTCTTCAATGTTTTGCTTTTGCGATCAGGCTCCGATGGTCCGACGCATGGAGGATGGATAACCTTCTGATTTCGCGGATTTTGAATCTTCCATTGAATTGGACTGGGCTGGACTGGACTCAAACGCCTTCCCCAGTCTGCACAACCATACCAGGCCCGACATGGCTGGGGTACTCGGGGGCATTTGGTTGGGTGTGGCCTCGGTGGCAACATGCAACCAGCTCTGCCATCGCCTTCTAAGATCTCGATGCAGTAATGAAGTGCCATGGGTTTGTGAGGGAAGTGCGTGGAGCTGCGTCATATGATCACTAAAGGGGGGCCGTGTGTCGGGGGTACATGGCCTAAATCCGCTTGTAATAGGGCCAAGCCTGCCACCTCCCCCCACCATGGGAATTTGCGCAGTGGGCAAAGATGCGCAAATGCAAAAAGCCCATGCTGGGTCGCGGGCGCATTCTGGGAAACCAGCATCTGGAGAGCCAGAGTCCCATCCGATCAGCCTAATCGTAATCAATCATTAAGTAAACATTTGCAATCACTAAACGTCGGCTCGGCAATTCTTTGATTACCATATAACCTACTCTGGGTATGCACTTACAAAAGATGCAGTCAATACCTAGTCGGCAGCCTTTGTTAGACATACTCGGACGAAAACACCCGCTTAGTATGTGCCTGGCAGTGCTGGCGTCAATTGGCACACAATACCAAGACCACCTGCCGAAAGCTAGCCTCTCGAATCGTCGATGGATCAACTAGAATCGTCACTATTGAAACGTCTTCAGAATCAGGCCACCTCAGAGGGGGACTAGCCCCTTCATTCGACCGCGTTCATACCTGCATCTTGATCAAGCTAGGACCGCCCTGAGAGCTGTTCCTATTTGTTGATACTTGCAGTCGAGACCAGTTGAGTGCATATCGTCTAATCTAGCATAGAACTCCGGCACTTGCATCCCGAACGAGAGCCTCTACCTACCTACCCGCAACTTACTGATACCTCGTCACTTGGCTGTAGTATCGGTCGCCTCTATACTCCGTAAGGACTCTACCTACCTACATCTCCTCAGCATGGCTCGAATTAATCTCATCGGCCCGATTGGCGTACGGCGGCCCAGCAGGTCTCGAATGTGATCCTTGTAGTCATGCTCTTGGCACCAGTAGGAAAGAAGCATCACTGTGACCCCGTCAGCGCCTGTAAACGGGCCATCGTCTCGTGCAGCACGCGGCAGAACCTCCCTCGAGCACGGAAGACAACCGCTGTCCACTCCATCATGGTAATAGCGGATAGCGTATCGCCCAGTCTTTTCGTAGCCGACTCGGGAGGGTCTTCGGTCGCCTCCTGCGGGCCCTTTGCGCCAGCGCCCGAATCTTGTCCATCGCCGCCGGAAGTCTCGAATGGGCATCGGACGGCAGTGCAAGATAGCTAATGTCCCCAATCCAGTGTGGGACAGTCTCTAGTGGTGTCCTGGAAAAATCCGAACGCTCCGCCCGTTACAGAGGAGACGCGAAGACAGCCCTAAGATGGCGGCTTTGGCCATGGCGAGCACTTGCGGCACATCAAAGGTTGAAGCCAGCCGGTTGTGGTCTCTCACTCGGTTTACTGGCTGCCGCAAAGCCGGCCTCGGTGCTGACAGACAAGGTGATAGACGTAGCAGGCTCCCCTAGTCTGAGACGGCGTTTCACAAAAGCTTCAACACATATATATACGTAGCAACATGCGCGATCAGTCGCGTTCCTGAAAGTGGTCCAAGGGTTAAGGGGATGCGATACGGAGGGGATGGATGAGCGTCGTGAGATACCGATGTGCCAGAGTAGATAAATTGCCCGACATTTACTTACTCGCATGTCCAACGCTCCATGAATCGTAATTCGTTGGGGATATCTCCCAGGCCTCGGCAGTGCGGACCACAGCAGCACCCGAGCTGACGTCGTAAGTGATGATCACTCCCAGGCGGCGAGGGATCGTCCGATCCCGCCCGTAATCGCATAGGTCGCGTTCGGGCGGAGCAAGGTCCGGGCGCTTGATATATGGGAGTCTAGGAGTCTAGGAGTCTTGCTGGACCTCTGCTAGTACGAGCTACCCATAATTGGCATCTGGGGAATCCAAGAGGCAAACAGAGTTACATAACTGGGTGCTTAAGCTATAGGATGAAGATATATCTTACATAGCAGCAACGCCGTCCTCAATTTGGACAGGCAGAAGTCAATTTATGGAGGGGTACGGAGTACAGTAGAGAGAAATCATGCAGTCAGGGGCGGGCCACTGTTTTTTGGAGGGACGGACAGCCAGCTAGCGTGACAGAATAGGCGCTGAAAACGCGAATCCCTGATTGGGTCGCAGCCTCGGCACCTGCCTCTCGGGGATATGGATCCTTCGGGGCCCTTCAAAAATAATAAAACTCCCACCCGGCGCATTTTGTAACTTACTGCTGTCAGCTGAAAATAACGACAAGGATTACCGAGGATCACCGCTTGGGGGGGGGATAAGTGAGGGCCGAATCGAACTGAAGGATCAGATTATTGCCATCAATTGTCAGAGAGGTTTCTGCTTACGTCTTACGGCCCCTTCCATCTTCCGCTGAAGAAGACCCATATCCATCTACCTACCGCAACGCATGCCTCTGTCGCCCATCTCCGCCCTTTCGACCAAGTGCGCTACTACGGCGCTCTGTTATCTGCGATCCGTCAGTCTCTGGGGCGTGGTCATTGTCCTGTTCCTCTTCGGCCTTCTACGCGCGCGAGCCACGTCGGTCTTCGAGCGCAGCACCCAGCAACCGACGGCTGGGAAAGTTACGACACCACCACCTACTCCGAACGAGAAAAAAACAACCTAGCGCAGCCATGGCGTCCAGCTTTGGGTTCATGAAGCCGCTGTCCAAGATCGCGAAGCCGGTCTTGCTGCCAGCCGCGACGGCCTCCATCGCATACGCAACATACAATGGCCGACAAGCGTTTGTCGATTATCTCGTACGCTTCGTGACAGGACCCGGCCGCAACAGCCGCCTGGTCGCAATGGCCCTGGTGCTGATCAACTGGAAGAGCCTGCCATTGGCATGGACTGTACGTTTTGGAGACCATCCCCGTCTCCGTTGCTTTGTTTTCTGGCCGCCTGCGCGCGCGCCGACTGGCTTTGAAAGCGCATACACCGTAGCGTAGCTGACACCGATACCAATGATTATAGGTCCGCGTGTGGAACACAATGATCCAGCACATCTTCGTCCGCGAGCTGCACACGCACACGCCCGACAAGCTCTTCCACCCCGTCATCTCCTCGACGCACGTCTCGCTGCTCGAGGTCGACTACAACCTGCACAAGTCCAACAGCACCTACTTCGCGGACCTCGACGTGTCGCGCTCGCACCTGGCGTCGCACCTGCTCGCGCGGGGGTGCCGCCAGCTTGCCGACAACGAGCACACGCACTTGGTCATGGACCCGCGGGACCCCCACCAGCCCGCGCGCGGCCGCTTCGGCGTCATGCTCGGCGCCGTCGCCTGCAACTTCAAGCGCGAGATCCGGCCCTTCGCCGGCTACGAGATGTGGACGCGCGTCCTCAGCTGGGACCGCAAGTGGCTCTACATGGTTACGCACTTCGTCGAGAAGGGCGCGGTGCGACCGCGCAGCTGGGCCGCCGAGGACTTCGGGCTCACGCACGACGACGGCAAGCACGCCGGCGAGCAGGACTGGGAGAAGAAGGTCTACGCCAGCGCGGTGAGCAAGTACGTCTTCAAGATCGGCCGCCTCACGGTGCACCCGGCCATCGTCATCGGCGCGAGCGGGCTGCTGCCCGAGCGGCCGGACGGCTGGGTCGCCACCCCCGCGGGCAGCGGCATGGCCACGCCGGCAGAGCCCGTCGTCGGCAACACGGACGCCGAGGCCAAGACCGAGGAACAGGAGACGGGCTGGGACTGGACCAAGACGGAGGCGGAGCGCGTCAAAGGTCACAACTTTGCCGAGCACTTCGCCCAGCTCGAGGACCTGCACAGCGCGTTCTGTGGAGGCGGCCAGGGGGCTCTGGGTCACTTTTCCTTGGGCTGAACGCACACTCGATTATGCGGAATGAAACTGAGACGAAGCGGAGCAACTGGTTCAACACCACACCACATACGTAAACGATCTTGGGTTGGGCTCGAATTTTACTGGAAACAGCATGGGAAGCGTTAGAACGATACCTATATTTATAGACTTAGATTCTTTTTGGCAGCCAGGTCTGGGGAGGAACAGAGCGTTACAATTTATTACCGAAGCATTATCAAACATGAATTTAGGCATATTATTCACCATGGCAGCAAAGATCGCTACACCTAGGTTTCGAAAAATATGTATCAATTATCTACAGCCCAGAAAGCAAGTCCCCCTTTCTTTGTCGCCCATATTCCTCCTAACTCTTACAGCCGGATCCACCTCTTCCAGATCCCTTATGCCCCCCTCTTCTCTACGTGTCGCAATACAATATCGGCAATAGCAAGTGGTCTCTTTGCTTACAGAGCCATGGCCATGGCGGCAGCGACAGCGAGAACGACGCCGGCCTCGGCGCGGGATCCACCGCCTGTCTTAGGGGTGGCCGAAGCAGAGGCCGAAGCAGAGGCGGGCGCAGAAGCGGAAGCGTCCGCAGAAGGCGTGGCGGAAGCCTTGGCCGGTGTCGTGGCCGAAGGGGCCGCGGCGGCGGACGAGGAAGGGCCGGCGGCGGCGCTGCTGCTGACGGCCGTGGGGCTGCTGGCGCTGGCACTGGCGCTAGCACCGGCACCGGCCAGGGCCTGCTTGCAGATCTCGGTGGCGGCGGATTGCATCGCTGTTTTGAGAGCAGTCATTAGTATTAGAGGGTGACATGGTCATGGCAGCAGTAAGAAGGAGGGAGAGAGGGAGAGAGGGAGAGAGGGAGAGAGGGAGAGAGGGAGAGAGGGAGAGAGGGAGAGAGGGAGAGAGGGAGAGAGGGAGAGAGGGAGAGAGGGAGAGAGGGAGAGAGGGAGAGAGGGAGAGAGGGAGAGAGAGGGAGAGAGGGAGAGAGGGAGAGAGGGAGAGAGGGAGAGAGGGAGAGAGGGAGAGAGGGAGAGAGGGAGAGAGGGAGAGAGGGAGAGATGGAGAGGGAGACCAAGACATACCGAGCAGGTCCTCGGGCTTGCAAGTCTGAGCGAGGCACGGCGTGGCGGCCTCGGTGAAGGCGTCGAGCTTGGTGCAGGTGCAGGCGAAGTCGCCCGCGGTGCAGCCGACCTTGGCGGAGCCCTCCTGGAGGCAGGGCAGGGCGCAAGGCGGCAGCTTCGCCAGGAGCTGCTGCGAGGCCGAGCCGCCGTCCTGCTGCGGGGCGGCGGCGGCCAGGGCGGCGAAGAAGGCGGTGGCGGCGAGGATTTGGAACTGCATCTTGGTCCGATTAAGTTGTGGTAGATTGAATGAATGGGTTGATGTGATGTGTGGGATAGAGAGATTTGGTCGATTAAGGAAGACTGAAGCAATACTGTCAGGTATTCGGAACGAGCGGCTAGGCAAGGAATGCGATTATACAGTGATGGCTGTTGTCTCAGGTTGGAAGGAATGAAGATGAGACGACAGCACTTTCTTATATTAGGACGTTATGTTATTACCACTTTCTTCCGGCAAGGCCCGTTTACTCGTATTTTCTCTTTCTCTCTCTTTCTATTCTTCCCAAGGCAATAGAGTTTGATACAAGCCGGACCCAGGCCACCGGTTTCTGATCCAAGACCCTCCCCAGCATCGCATCTGGCCTGGTCCCTGTTCAAATCCCTGCTGCCCAATTCTGGGGTTGGGTTTCGTGTAATGACGGCGCCTGAGTATTCATGGCCTGTCTGCCATAGGAATACATCTTGCGCACCGGACCCAGAGGGGTGAAAGGGGAATCATCATGTGGCGCCGTTGTGCCCACGCGCTGAGGCTACCATATACCTATATCTTGTGACTTTGGTGATGGTTGGCCTTGAGAGAGTAGTCCGAAGATTAGCTGATTGTAGCTGGGGCCATTAGCTGGAGAAACGTTGGTGATCATGTCGAACGGTTGTTGGAAACCGTCACTGAAACACTGACTGGCTGAACCAAGTTAAACGTGGAATTCCCCAGCGCCTATCCATTATCAAATCACGGTGTTGTGGACCATTAGAATTGACGCTCTCTCCCTCCTGAAATCGGTAGTTGCTCTCGTCCAGTAATTTCTATTGCTACCCGGCACCGGAAGAGCCCGCTGTAGCAGTGCTACATATCATTGAGGAAAGGTAGATGCCATGTCCCATTTTTCGAAAGTCAATTTTTGAACAATTTCACGGTGAGAACTCTGATTAAGATGAGAGCTGCCAATCCTTCTCCAGGCTCACGAGACTTCCCAAGTATAATTGATTAATTGCTCTGGGCGTAATACAACTTGACTTCAGCGCGTGGTGCGTGGTGCGTGCCTGGGAACCTCCGTTCGTTTGGCGTTACATCGCCGAAAAGGCAAGCTTTCCCGCTACTGGGGAGCTGGGGTCTTTGCATATGCCGGTTTGGCTGCATGGAAAACGGGAACAAAAAACCCCACTGGATGGACCTACCACTACCTGCTGCAGGTACGATGCATGCGCCAAGAAAGCTCTCTTCCATCGATGTCATTAGTGCACATGGCATGGTGGTGCCACGCGATCGCCTTGAGATGGGCCACTAGACGGTGACCCGGAATACTCCATGTCAGTTCCAAGTTACACAACAGACGCTGTATCGATGAAGATGAGGACTGCCAATACTGTGCAGCACATAGAAGGGCTCGTATGCTTTCCGATACTGACACGAGACATGTTTCTTTGTGTTGCGCAAGGAGCTGTACGTCACTGTCCATAGGCATAGGGGACTCTTCAAGAGTGACGTCCCTAAGCTGGAGCATTCACCGGTCGGCAGTAAACCGAAAAGAACGATTCCTTCCTTAACGGGTTGCAAGTCATCTTCATTCACTCATAGTCAATACTGTTTCCTCAACCATGTCGGACTGCAACCTGTCTTCGACCGGCGCTCCAGCCCTGTCCATCTTTCCCCAGACTGTCGGGGTATGCATCACGGGCAAAGAGGGATGGAGTCGATACGCCTTGAGAACCATTGGTAAAGGAACCCTTTCATGCCTTCATATCCTCCTACTCATCTCGAGCCAGGGAAAATCCTCCTCGCGTAGAAATCGCTCGTCCCTTCCGAACGCTGAACCTTCCTCCTCGGGTATTTAGAAAACAAAAACAAAAGGTTCGCTGGTGTGTCGATATGTCGGTGACGTTTTCTCTCTCGTATGCTGTTGACAAAAACGTTGCACGACCGTCCCCCAGCGCTGCTCTCATCTCATCTCAGCTTCAATTTCGAGTTCGCTGCGCCTCCTATACCGCCTGCGCCGCCGGCGCCGCCGGAGGCGGGACGTTGTTGCCGACGGTCTTGTACATCTCGCGCATCTCGAACTGCTCGTGGCCGCCCTCGGGGACCTCGCCGATGACGCGGCCGGGCTGGCCGGCGACGACGCTGAAGCTCGGGATGACCATGTTGGCGGGCACGACGGTGCCCTCGAGGATGCGCACGTAGTCCTTGACGATGGCGAACTCGCCCACGACGGCGTTGGCCGCGATGTGCACGTGGCTGCCGACCGTGGCCGCCTGGACCACCGAGTTCTCGCCCACGAAGACGTGGTCGCCGATGCGGAGCGGCATGTACGTGAAGGCGCTGTTCCCATAATATTAGGATCGATCAATTGGAGAAAAGAAGACGGGGGGGACAGCTGATTAGCAGGGAAGAAAAAGATAGAGAGAGAGGAAGCGATGGGGCTTTGGCTAGCTAGTGATTGCGCTGAAGTGAACTGAGAACTGACCCCTTGTAAATGCGACCGGGCGGGCGCAAACAGCAGCCTCTGCTCAGAAAGCAATACCGGCCGATGAAGATGGAGGTATTGCTCTGGGGCGCCGCGCCCGAGGAACCCTGGCGGAGACGGTGCGGGTGAGATCGCCGCGGACCATGGCATCAGCCATGATGACAGTCTTGCCTCCGAGCATGATGTGCTGTGTTCCTATCAGGTTGGCCTTGCGCGACACCTTGTTGCCCGTGTCCTGTGGAACAAGCCTACATCAGCTGCAAATCAACCAAAAAAAGAAAGGCAATTGGAGAAAGGTGCGCCTAACCGTCTCGATATACTCTCCCTTAACCTGCTTTCGAGACGACATCTTGGAGACAATTTTGCGCAACCAGGACGCTTTGGGTTTGCGGAATGGCAATTGCAATTGCATCGTCCAAAAGGAGTTTCAGCCTTTGCTGAGGCGGGCTGGGCACGGCGAAGCGGCGGGAGCTCCCCCGCAAAGCGCGCTGTCACGTGATGCAGCGGTTGCCAGATGCAGTTGTTAGCGTAGCCTACAGACACCAGGCAAATCCTGGACAGCAACAGCAACATGACATACCTGCACACAACGTCTTTTCAACGTTGAACTGACCGATCCCTTTCCTTGAAACCCAGTAATGGCTTGTATATAATTTATCGGAATCTCTAACAGTGCAATGGGTCGGCCTCGTTTTCGCTTTAGTAGAGAGAATGATTTGGAAGACCACTCTTGCAGTCAGTGGCGCCAAGGTTGTGTCAAAATACGAAGGCAGCTAGCTGTCAGTTGATGGTATAAATTCAATGCAGCTCTGGCGTGACAATACCTCTTGTTCGTAACTTCTTCTGCAGCAACCACAAACACAAGACCAGAACTAGGCAACAATTATGGGACTTCGTGACTGGTACTGCACGAATTGAATACTGGTATCAAATACGAAATAGAATACGTGAATAATATTCATATCTTAAGAGGGCCATATTGTTTTGATGGCCTTTAAGCTCTTGCAATTGGATTTGTGCCCCAGCTCGCTCCAACCTTTGAGCTGGCACTCCTATTCACGTAACCCCATCGTTAGCACTGTTCTGGATAAACCATCTTTGGATTGGGGTCATCATTCTGCAGGCATTCTCACTCACCTTGCTGCAATACTTCACGGTTCCGCAGCCCGTACACTTCGAAAGGCTCGCTTCCGTTTTGCCGCAGGCCCCGCATTTCTGCTCCTTGCCTTCCGCCTCATCGCCTCGCATTATGTCGAGTACTTGACCCAACTCCAGCAAGTGTTCCATTTTCGCCGGTATGACCTTTTTCAATCTCGTATCAGCATGGGCCGTCCCCTTCTTGTTGACCCCCCGACCTTGACTTTGTTTGATCTTAAGTACTACTCACCTGTACCGACTTGCAGTATCGCGCCTCCACCCGCATGACCGCCTTCTTGCCCTCCTCCCGGTCCGTCCGCCTGCGCCCGCGGGACCACCAGGGTGTAGCCCTTCTTGTACCCCTTCAGGTCCATGGCCGGGTCCTCGAACGTCACCGCGAAGTCCAGGCCCCGGCGGTCCGTCACGATCAGCGTCGGCTTCGTGAGCGTCATGTTCACCTTGACCTGCGCCAGCATCCACCACGAGGCAGCGTTCATCCCCTCTGGCGGGGCCGCTGCGATCTCGGCGTCGCTGGGTAGCTCATAGAAGGCCGGGAACACGGCCGGGTCCGTAAAGTCGGGCATGGTAATGATGATGATGAGGGCTGCTGCGGATGATTGAAGCCGGGTTTATGGATGGCTGCTGGGAGTTGAAACTCAACCTCGGCTTCCTTTCTTCCTTTTGGGTAAAAGATTGTAAATATCAAAGTTTCAATAGTTGTCACGAAAGCTGTCATCACCAGCCATTTTCATTGAGCGCGGTATGTGGAATATTGGAAGGTGAAACAACGTCAGCCCCTGAAAGCACACGGGCCACCTCCAGCCCATAAATCTATCTCGTCAGCGCAGTAGACTTCATCAAGCACTCGCGACCTTCCTCTGTACCAAATTGGCTTGGATCGCTGGAATACACTCCGATTGGTTAATGTATTTATATTCAGCCCAGTTTGGAAATTTCACGACGACAATGCAGATTGATATAGCTCGCCATTGGCACTGTATCCATTAATAAACTCGACTTAACAGCAGGGACTTATACGAGTGTGCGTGTCGTCCGAGACTTGGCGAACATTGAGCAAAAGGACCCTACGGCCGGCCTCATATGATCGCAATGATCAAGTCTCAAGGAGAGCGGTAGACATTCCGTCTCCTGGATGTCCCAACATGATCTCCTTTGATGGTGGCGTGACCCATTCTCCGGTTCAATCTACGACGGAGGGCATGCCATCGCCACACGCCGTGGGGTAGAGGCATGATGGTTTTTTCGTGAGATACAGACACTCCGGTGATGCTGATGAAATGCACCTAGTACCTATACCGCCGTAAAGGTCGGAAAGCAGGATGCCAGCAAGCGGTCAGACCAATTGACCCGATACCATGAGCTGCAGCTGCAAAATATGACGAGGTTTTTGTCAAATACCTAGACCAACTCTTCAGCGGCCAAAAAGCCGTGATGCTGTATCCCGAAATAACGACATCCCTTTTGTAATTTTCGGTATCGTGGCGGAGTGTCGATCGATCGGAAGCTTCGATGGAGGGGCCGCGTCTTGGTCATGTAGGCACTGACTCGGCTTCGATTTGCTCGTACGATTCATATCTCAAATCAGCAATCAACCAGAGAGCCAAACAGAGGCATCATCGCCATCTTCGAGGTTGATAGAAATGTTTTTACCTCCCAAAATGCGATTTGTGCGTCCATAACATTGGCAGCTCGAGTTTCAACAATGATCTTCGACAGAAGAGGTTTGGATTGGGAGATCATGTAAATTGATTGGCTCAATTGTCGTCCAATTCTTCCGTGCCCAATCATAAATGGTTCGATGTAATCAATCCTGTTCAACCGCACAGCGCTACCTCTACCGGGTCCTGCCCGCGACCGAGAGACCCTTGACTCAACCATAGCGCCATCCCCAGCTTCTGCCCAGCTCTTGTTCCCCGGGATTCGCAGTCAGAAAACCACCTGATGATAAGGCGAGTCTAAAACTTCCTGCGTTACAATGTTGGGGTAGGCCAGGCGCTAGAAGAAGTGGCAGATTGACTGCCCTGACTTGCCCCCGTTCTAAATTCGCGGGGACGGGAGGAACCGGAGATGCCCAATGGGGCACACTGGGGCAGAGCTTGGGGGAGGGGGCGGGGGGACATTGTCCCTTGCTCGAAGACCATCGGAATCCGCCGATCGAACGGCAATCAGCCCATCTTGCCCCGGTCTTGCCCAATGCAGGCGTATCACAAGCCAGCATTGCCAAGGGCAATTCATGCCACAACGGCCACAGCAATCAAGCGCAATCTGGATCTTCGCTTTCGTCTGCTACCCTCCTGCAGCCTCCGTGTTCAATTGTCACCTGATTGTGGGAGGCGCCTTACGTACCGCTGGGGAACCCGTCTAATGACACCTCGCAGGTGCCGGGGCTGTGCTGTCTTGTGTGTTTGCGTGTGTGCGGTTGGGACTCGACACTTATAAAGCGCACTCTGAACATATTCTCTGTTCCCAATGCACCTCCAGCATTACTCAATCAATAAAATACAATCTTAACCAAACCTCGAACCTCAATTACATACCTATTGCTTACTCTGGCTGTGCCGAGACTCGATTCACATACACGGCCAGAAGAAAACCACCTACAGCACCACACAACGTACAACACATAAACATAATCTACCAACACCAGAATGTCCGGAGCTGCCACCTACCACGCCAGACGCTACCGAACCCTCTTCACCCCTGATGCCCTAAACTTCACCACCTCGCCGGCGCGGGCGGCGTACACCCCCGTCTACAAACCCGCGCCCACGGGGATCCACTGCGGCCTGCCCAGAGCCGCCGCACGCAACAGCCGGGGACTTCTCATGCTCTCTTTGCCCATCATCTTAGGTAGGTACAACATCGCTCCCTACATCGGCCCTCGCTCTCTTCACATCACCCTTTTCATTTGATATCACTACGTCTCTCCATCTCTCCCCCTTTAATAATGATCGAGGACCTCTGATGAATATGATTTGGACACGTTCGCTAACTTCAAGCCCTTCAAAGCAGCTACCGCCGCGGTCACATACATGGAGCGAAACCTGGACCAGAAGCGCGGGGGTCTGCAGGCCGACTTGAAGCCTCAACCCACCGTCGCCCAGGAAGCTACCCGACGCAAGGCCCTGCTCGACGCCTACGGTGACCGAAGCAGCCTCGAGCGCCTCGAGGAGGTCATGATGGTCTATGAGATGACCAAGGACCAGGACTAGAAGACGAAGAAAAAGCATTTGAAGTTCTGCATACTTCCAACATGGCCTCCAACATGGGAGGCGGAACACGCTGGAAGTGCCGTTGCATTACTTACTATTTGGGCGTTTCAACTGGCATGCATTGATTTGGGACTGGGGCGTTTTGTGATGGGCAGGAGCACACTATTGCATTGACGCCGTGGCTATGGCGAACTGGGCGGAGGGGAAACGCCACCTTCATTGGGTTTATTTTTTTGCTTTGTATGTGCTCTAGTTCTGATAGCAGTGGTTGGTTGGGGAAAGGCCAAGCCATGAACGCACACGATGGTTGAAGAGTGTGTGTACCTACGAATACCAAACAAACATTCAAAACCCACCCTACATTGGACTTTGCCCTGTGTGAATTGTGACGGTGGCGAGCTTTTGCAGAATACCAAGACCCCGCCGGATCCAGACGGACCAAGATCTCTTTGTTGGAGATATTGCGGAGGGCATCTTGCTTCGGCTCTTCATTCTCCACGTAACGTGCATCATGCACCCAATCAGTTATGGATTCTCTGCCGGCATAGATCGATCGATTCAACGGGACCTGGTTTGAATGGTTCAGACTGGGGAGGCGCGCCGGGTCCCTCTCCCCAGACCGACAGCATCGCGAACATTCGATGTCGATGGTACGATAGTCAGCCCTTCTCTCGAAGCCCAACGTAACACAAAAATCTCAGGTACACATGTAGGGGATTACATGCAGCCAGATTCTGCAACGTCCCGTTCCAGAGTACTATATGAATGGCTTGCAGTGAACGCTAAAGGGCCTCGCTTGCGCAGTTTCTTGCTTTTTTTAAGAATGAGGACCTACAGAACCATACAATGATTGGTTCTCATCTTTCCGGATCTTTTTCTCGGTGGCGCCTCTGCCGCTTCGGTGTCGTACGACTTGTAAATAGGTATGCTGCACGTTAGGTATGCGGCCTAGAGAAATACGCTCTAATGGTAGCGTCTACTCCCCCTTTTTCTCTGTGGAGACCCATGGCGTCACGACCCTCTGTAGACAAGTTCTTCTGGATATTGACCTTGTAAATGAGTCCCTCGTAAATTTACTTAAAAGCAGTTCAATGTTGCGAAACGAGTTCGCTTTCCTTTGGCGGCCTGCCAAGCTAAGACAGCAATTATACTAGGGATAACTAATACTTGTATTGTGGCATCACATAGAGTTCCTGGTGGCATAAATGGAGGAATTATTGAACCTATAGTATGTGATACAGTACTGCCTAAAGGAAGGGGAAAAGAAACGTAAGGAAGGGCGCTTAAGAAGCTATAGACAAAAGAGACTGTTAGTAAGCAGCGCATCCCTGCCTGGGGTGCGATGACCCTGACCCCTGACCCCTATTGCGACATGTACCAATATCAGAATAAAAAGAGAGAGCAAAACCAAAAAAATACACCACACTCTAATAGTACAAAGTGTGCCGACGTACGTACTTGAACGTATGTCCAGTACAGTAGATACTAACATGGTAGAACACACACATCACCAACGAGCCATCGGCCCGTTGGCGAGAGAAATGAGGCGAGTTTAGCCTTATGACGGTAGATCGTCCAATGTTCCTCCTTGGTTGCCTTTCATGGCAGTATTCACTCGAGGTAGTGCTACCGGCCAGATATCCGCCCAACGAGGTTGGGGGTTACCCTGTAGCGGTCACCTCTTTCCGCTATATCCCGCGGACGGCGGCGGCGGCGACGAGCCTGGCGGGCGCCCCAGGTAGCAGTTTGCGGCGTACTATTGTTTCGCAATAGTGCGCAGTCTTGGGTGGACGACATCGAGTATATCTCTGCGCCCACATATCGAGGGCAAGGAACTCGACCGCCATGGTATGCCCAGCCAACACCCTCCGGACAAGACGCAAATCAAATCCGTTAAGTATGGGGCTTATCGTTATACCAGAGGAGTAGCTGCATGGATCCACACACACGTGCTGCAAACTTCTATATTAGCCAACCCCCTCTTTTCACCCACAGTCTGGATCCATGAGTTTGTTACGTAGCCGGAGAACGTATTTCTAAGATAAAGTTGAACGATATATCTATGCATTTAAATAATAAAGGGAGATTCAAAGCATCCACATCGTAGCCGCCTTATGCTATCCTGTCAAATATGCATCAACGTGGGAACCAGCCGCAGTCGGAAATGGGCTCCCACCATACCGCTTTCTTGCCCTTTCTTCTCCTTCTTGGACGAAGCGGCTCAACTCTCGGACTCGAACAGCTAGCAAGCGAAAGGTAGAAAAGTTCGAAACGGAGAGAGCCAAAACTCGAAACCCTGTGTCTTTATCGCCTAGCTTGCTCAGATCCCGCAAGCGCCGAAGCGGTAGATTATGGGCATCCATCTATCCTCCTCCTTCCTCCTCGCTTTCTCCCTCTCGGTCTTCACGCGTGGTTGTTTCGCCACTTGGTCCGGAGAGTTGCAACTGCTGCTGCGGCTGCTGCAGCTCTGTTTCTGCGCGGCACGATACTGCCGGTAGTGCTCCCTGCCTTCGGAGGCCATGTGGCGCGCGATGGCGATATAGCCGTCGTCGTAGCTCACCTGCGCTTGCGCGTACAGGGTGTGGTAGCCGTACAGGGCCGGCGCGGTCCAGAGCAGGTGGCGGCCGGCGTAGCGCACGGTGAGGTGGTGCTTGCGGATGGTGTCGAGGATGCGGAAGACCATTTTGTCCACTTTCTGTTCTCGTCGTTATGTGTTTGGGCTGAGTCGCGGATGGATCTCGGTTAGAGCGTTTGCCGATTAGAGCTGAAATTTGTACATTTGGTGGCCTCAGACAATGGTCGAAACCGCTTCTTTGTAACGGAAGAGACGATGTAATGGAGAAAGGGTACAGCAAAAATTGGAATTATGGACTCCGGAGAAGAGAGAGAATATAACAGACTGCATTTGTGGAAACGTCCCAGAACATTTGCACGGTTAACTCTTTACTTTCCATGAGCGAATGTGTCTTTCTCCTCATCCTTATCTTATCCCCCAGCCATGTGAGTGAGGGCGCCTGAAAGGTTCTCAAGTGAGCAAGATTTGGTTGTATCCCGCGATCTGGAAAAGCTTGTAATCTACTGGGTTCGCGCGGATCGGGAAAAGATCTGGAACGATTTTATATTACGCTAAATCTCCTCAATCATGTAGTTGAGTTGGCTCCAGATATACAAGATGTTTGCATACCGCCTAGCGGCATGGCAACGTCGAATGTTTCGTCGGCATTTATCCCTATGTCTATATCATAATAATGACAATCGCATCTTCGTCTTCTACGTAACCGTGTCTTGGCCCTAACCGAAATCCCACCCAGCCCTCGCCCCATCTCACGGCAACAACTCACACTCAATCAAGCTCTCCACGCCCCGCCCCCCGCTCCAGATCTTGACGATCGCGAGGCCGCACCGCCCCTCCACCAGGTCGCGCCAGTCGCGCTCGGTGCGCTCCTGCGCCGACAGTTGGCTCAGCATGACGAGGTCGAGCGCCGACGTCTCCCAGTACGCGTCGGTGCGCGGGATCACGTTCTCGTTGATGAGCAGCTTGCTGTAGCCCGGCCGCATGGCCGCCTTGATCCGGCCGACGATCACCTCGGCGCGGTCGTCGGGCCAGTCGTGCAGGACGGAGTGCAGGTAGTAGGCGCGGGCACCTGGAATAGGGACCCGTTAGTCATTGTTTGTGAAAGACAAAGGGGATGGTGGTGAATGGCGCACCTTTAATTGGCTGTTCTTCAAAGAAGTTATGCGCCATGGGCGTCAGAGCCTTGTTTTCTTCGCTCGGGATGATGGAGCCCACCACTTGAGGCAAATCCTGGACGATGAGTTTGCCCGGAACCGTGGGGTGATATCGATGGAACTCTAGCAGGTCGTGGCCCAGACAGCCGCCGACGTCCACCATGAACACGGCGTCTGGACTCTGATCCGCCCCTTTAATCAGCACCTCTTGCACAGGCACAAATTCGGGGGCCATCCAAGGCAGTCGACCTTGGCGGTACCCGCCCATGTGGTTGTTGAAATCCTCGAGGTAGCCCCTGGACGCGGCCAAGTCGAAGTAATTGAGGTCTGTCTTGTGGGCGTGCATCAGGGGGCTGTCTTTGGCGTCCGTAGGATTCTTCCAGTTCCGGCTGCGCTCGTACTCATGGAGATTGATGAAGGAAGGGCCACCCATGGTGATCCTAGTTTTTGTCATATTAGAGAGATGCTTTTTTCATGTAGTCCTGTTTTGGGAAGGGGCCTTCTGTCCTTACAGGGCTGGATATCCCCCATTCATGATGGGCAGAGATAAGGATAGAGAAAAGCTTGTGGGCTTATACTCATCTTCGCCGACTTCCAGTAGGTAGCCCATAGCGCCTAAGTGCCTTAGTAGGCGACCTGTTTCATGCCGATTGTCAGCTTTCTACTTCTTTTCGTTTCTCCCTTTCCCTCTCATAATTCCCTTTCTGAAAACGAGAAAACTTGCACTCGAATCTTTACTTACTCAACAGGACTGGATCAACACCAAGTGCACAGGCAAGCTCTTTGACCTTCTGAGGCTTATCCCCGTTCTTGGCCATCAACTTCCACTACGAACGACCGATGACAATGCTTGGTCAGCTTAGTTGGCTTGACGGGTACGGATGCGTTTCACACTTGGGAGTTTCTTGCCAGAGAAACATGAAGAAGGCTCATGTACTCACAAGACCACACTCGTTGCCACAGAGAATGGCAGCAAAGACCGCGGGCTGCGCCCAGCAGTGCTTGATCATAGTCTCGCGGGGCGTCTCCAGCGCCTGCACCAAGCTGCGTGCCTGGGTGACCAGGGCCTGCCGTGCTTCATTGCAGCCAGATTCGAGACACCCGACCCCTTCGGCCAGCTCCTTGATCAACTGCGGGACGGCCGCGAGGTTGGATGGGCTGGTGGCAGTGGCCACTGTGACGGTGACCGGCTCCTCGATCTCGATAGCTTTTGCCATGGTTGTTTTCTTTGGTAAAACCTCAAGTTACGTTATAAAATTGGCGGGTGCCTTCTGTTTATAGATACCACGAGAAGGTTGCGAGGGAGGTCTCTATATACGCAAGGAGGGGGACAAAGGGAGGGCTCCCAAACAAAGGGATGGGGGAGATCCAAGCCAGTAAGGGGGACGGAGTCCCATCAGACCAGCGATCGCCCATCATGATGGGACATCTCCTTAGCATGATCTACGAGATCCGGACGATCTAGTCTTGGCCTCTGTCCCGACTGCTGTGCCATTGCAGATACCCCCCTGTCGAGGTCGATGGCTCGGGGACCTGGGTCCGCGATCCACCAGAGCGGCAACGTACGCTGTTACTACTGGCCGCCCCGCCGAGGACCTGCATCGGGCCCCTTATCTCGGACCCTGTCAGCTTGTTATCGACAGTTACCGGTTCAAGCAACGAATACACTTTCCTTGGCAGCTCCTGCATGGCTTCTGTTTGAGATGTCTGAGATACCCCGCTCCTGACTTGCGAAGTCATCGAGAAGCCAACACGTTTCCTATTACATGGAGTCTGCTGCCAGGGATGTGGCAATCAGAATCGGAAGAACCGAGAGCAAGCGGTCCTCTGAAGCCGTGCTTCCTAGGTTAGAGAAGCGAACAAAAGGAAATACGGCAGACCGAATAATGCTTGAGTGTAGATATCGAGTGCAGTCTGTATGCCTCTGCTCGTGGGAAGGGAGAGGGAGCGGACTCTGTCCTGGGTAGTTCCGTCGTTTTGTGGAAATATGCATTGACAAACCCCGCCTGCTTACTTGAACTACCAGGGTATTCTGCATCAAGAGCCATACTTATACGTCTTTGGATCAAGCTCGGGGTGACGCTCAACGCATCCTTTTTGGTCAATGCCTCCTTCGGGTGATACGCCCGTTCTGTACGCCCGTTCTGTACTTCCTTTCCACCGGGCTGGGTATCTTGGCATTGAGCCGGACAGGAAGAGATCAACACATGCATGGTCAGATGGCCAATCGTTGTCACCTAGCCAACTTCTCCATAATGTATGTACGTGCGGTACTTTCCGCGCCCATGCAACATTTCTAATACAGCCAGGTCCTGGCTCTACTTTATTTAGCAATTGCTCGCCCCCGTCTCTGTTATTTGAAACATACTCTATTCTTCTTGTAACTGCTTACCCCTGCGCCGCACGTCTAGAGATCATTCCGAGTCTGCGCCTCTGACGATTTCGAGCTGGAGGGACGTGTGAGAAATTGAGATTCATATAGCGCGGTGCATAGCAGTTCGATTGTGGTTAATGCATCATGCACACAACCTATCATATGACAGAGTTGCAAAGCATGAGATGAGATGAGACCTCTTCGTCTATTGGGTGACATCTGCTGGGTAACCTTTCGGCTCCGAAGCGGTTCGGGCCGCTTGCGATTTTAGTAAGTCGCTAGGGAATTGACGGGGAGCCAACCCCCTGTCTTGTTGGCTGACTACCACAAACGTTTGCTGGTTGCCTAAACAAGGGAAGCTTTAACATTTGGAGAAGAAAAACGGAAAATGAACAAGGGCCCAATTGATCACTGATTCACCAGCATTAGATATATATTGAAATTACTAAAACATGTCTTCGATTCGCAAAGTCGCTGTCTTTGGTGTAAGTATTTGCCTGCTAACTCCGTTGCCGCAGTAGAAGGAAAGCTGAACCATGTCCACAACGATGAAATGAACTGACTCGCCCACTCTATTCTAGGCCTCCGGCAACTTCGGCGCCCCGATCACCGCCGCTCTCATCCAAGCCGGGTTCGAGGTGACCATCGTCACCCGACCCGCTGGGGGGTCCTCGTCTTCCTCGCCCCCCAAACCCACGCGCAGCAACTTCCCCGCAGGAGCGGGGTCGGTCGTCCAGGCCGACTACGGCGACGTCGCGAAGCTGACATCCGCGCTCGCGGGCCACGACGCCGCGGTCAGCGTCTTGGGCCCGGGCGCGATCGCGCACGAGGTCTCGCTCGTCGACGCCGCCGAGGCCGCGGGCGTGCAGCGGTTCGTCGTCAACGAGTTCGGCTGGGGCGGGAACCCGCGCAGCTACCCGGAGATGGTCGAGGTCGGCGCGCGGCGGCATGTCGCCTGGGACCATGCGCGGGCGAAGGCCGAGGCGAATCCGGCGTTTACTTGGACGGGCGTGACGATTGGGAATCCGATTGACTGGGTACGCCATTTCCGTTTTCTCTCTCTTGTCTACTCTCTTTTTCTTTCCTCTTCGCAACCAGCCCATCTCCTTGTTGCTGCACTGGATCCATTCAACGAGCCAGTTGTCACTGCTTAGCTTGTTAATTAACTTCTTGTCTCAATGCAGGCTTTGAGACGCTTCCCGCGCATGGGGTTCAACGTGGCGGAGCGCACCGCGGTCATCTACGACTCCGGCACCGAGCACTTCACGGGCACGACCCTGGAGGGCATCGGACAAGCCGTGGTCGGCGTGCTACGCCACCCCGCGGAGACGGCCAACCGCTCCGTGAAGGCGCGCTCCATCAAGACCTGCCAGAACGAGCTGCTCGAGGCTTTCCGGAGCGAGTCCACTGCGGAACACCACTGGACCGTCACGCACGAGAAGGTGGCTGACCTGCTCGAAGGCGGGCGGCAGAAGCACCAGGCGGGGACGGGGGGTTGGATCCTCGACCTGCTCATCGCGCAGCTCTACGAGGAAGGGTTAGCGCGCTGTGTGGTAGCTTCTAACAGGGAGGACTCGGATGCCGACTTATTGGGCATACGAGAGGAGACTGCGCGGGAGGTGGCGGCCAAGGCTCTGAGTCTGGTGTAACTAAGCAATCACCCGGGACTCCAACCTAAGCTCAGAGTGGCTGGCTCTTCGAGGGGACGATTTGAGTTCGCCCACAACCAAGGTCTCAGAAAGACAATTCCTACATTCTGCTTCGGATAGAGATAACTAACTGACGCCTCGGGCTGACCGGGTGATCTTGACGTATAATCTACGTGCGCGTTAGCAATGCGGAGTTTGTGTGGCCGAGATCTACATACTTGAGATAGGTGGAGTACACGATAACATCTCCTGCTCGCGAAGATTGGTTCAATTGGCTTGCGTGTTCCTCAAGTTGAACCCTACTGAATTTCCTAAACAAGGAATTCTCTATCATATGCAGGACTATCCACCTATGCCGGCCATTGGCATCCAGATTATCCGTTCCATCGGTCCAGGAACGGTTCATGGACCGAGCAAGCTCGAACTGATTACCCACCGTGAGGATCGACGAGTGGAGAACGCGCGACGAACCGAGGAAGGCCACTTTTCGATCTGGCCGCATCCTTCCCGCAAGCCAGCAAGTGGGACGTTACCCTGCAAAATCCCGAGTGCAGCCGCTGCGATAGCTGAGTAGAACACAAAGACGTACGGGGTGGAATGGATCCACGAAGCAAGTAAAAATAGCACTCAGAAGGCCTAGAAGGAAGCATAGAACACGACGAAGGAATTACATTAGGTATCGTAAACTAAAGATTTATGCATTCATAAAGATTGGTATCACTCCCTGTTTAGGGAATTCTGTCCACAACGTACGCGTAGTCGACACCACTGCCGCGCTCAGCCACGCCGCCCTTGGCCAGAGCGAGCTCGAGGCGCTCGTCGTCGGCGGCGAAGAAGGCGCGGGTCGAGAAGGGCGAGGCGAGGAGGCAGCTGCCGAGGTAGATGTTCATGGTGCACCAGCCGATCTCGGTGTCGACGGGATCCTGCTGGCGGGCGTACGCGCGCAGCGGCATGTTGATCTCGATGGACGACTTGGCGTCGAGCGCCGCGAAGCTGTACTGCAGGAACGCCTGCTCGCCATCGGTGGGGATGGTGTCGCAGGCAGCGGGCCAGGACAGGACTTGGCCCGGGTTGGGCCGCTTCGGGTTGTAGCGCAGGCCCGTGACGTTGAGGAAGCCGTCCTGGTCGATGGGGCGGAAACCGTCGCTGACGGCGCCCGAGTCGATGAGGCAGTAGTTGCTGGTATCGTCCTCATCGTACAAGGAGCGGTCGACGGGGATCTCGACCTTGGCGCCATCCTGCACGAAGGTCAGGTTGGACTGGATGGTGTAGTAGCCCGCGGCGCCGTAGGAGATGTTGGTGGCGGGGATGGTGGGGATCTTGACCAGCGGGCCCTCGAACTTGGACAGGTCGATGCCGCCCTGCAGGCCGGAGCCCGTGTAGGTGTCTTCGATCGTGGCGGGCGCCTTCTCGTACCAGAGCGACTGCACCGTGTTCTCGATGAGGCCCTGCTCCAGCAGGTTGTGGCGGAAGGCCGGGCCCGTGGTGTTCTGGATGTTGCGGTCCGGGGACGAGTAGTAGGGCGCGATGCCCAGGATGGAGTAGTCGTACTTGGGCACGGGCTGCACTCGCCCTTGGGGTCGAGGATGCGTTGCTGCAGGTAGTACGCCATGGCCACCTGCACGTCGGGCACGACGGTGGCGTAGCCGGCGTCGTTCGTGAAGGTGAAGGTGTCGTTGACGACGCCGTTGGTGCTGTAGGCCTTGCTCACACCGGCGCCATAGGCGTAGAAGCCGTCCCAGGGCCCGACCTCGGAGGCCGAGGCCGACTTGGAGGGGTCGTACGTGCCGGCGTCGGGGACGGTGACGTTGCACATGCCCTGGCAGAGGAGGCAGTTCTTGCCCCAGTTCTGGATGGCGTTGGGACGGAACATCCAGAAGTCGGAGCTGCCCAGGTCGTAGCAGACCTCGATGGTGGTGTCAGAGTAGGGCAGCTTCAGTTCCGTTGACACCTTCTTGTCCGCGCCGTACTTCAAGTTGAGCGGCATGTGCACCGTGGGGATGGCGGCGCTGGCAGCACCAGCCGAGACAAGTAAGTTGGCCTTCATGATGATGGCAGAGGTTATTGATCGGAAACCGGCTGATGATCAACTTTGAAGGGCTGGATTGGCGTGAAGACAAGAGGGAATCGAAATTTGGGATCCTCTGCTGAGCTCCGAAGGTATTATATAAACTGGCGATACGAATTCTCGGCGTTGTCGCTAGTTCGGCAGTAGGCCGGCAAACACGCGGGCAGTGCTCTTTCCATTGTGGACAATTGTCCGATACTATCGTCGGTTGGTCACGGGACGTTATGTGCCAATGTGGATGGCATAGACTGGGGAAAGACACATCGAAGGACCGTGATGCGGTTCGTGGGATCAAGGAAAAACCGTTGGACATGCATGTAGATTGAATTACAGATGACAGGGGGGGACTTGGAGTGAGGGAATGACCTATCAATAGACCTGTCACACCTCTTACCTGCCTCTGCTGGCAGATTTAGTGGACCGTTGCATCAAAATTGCCCGTTCTACAGGGGGCATAGTACATAGGTAGCGCTAACCCCCATGCTACTTAGCCTTAAATCCCACTATAACCGGCTCGTATTTGAGCCCTGCACCGGCCAAAGAGCCTAATCTGGAAGATCAATCGTTCTGGATCAGGCCCGACTCGGCTCAACATGCCATCCAACATCGTATTCACCGATTTTTCCGTCGCTATATCGTATCGATATGGAGCCAACTATACGAGTATGTTCCTGCATCAACATGCAAACTGACATGACGGAGACCAAGGAGTGGGAAAAGCGATGGCAGAGATTCAACGTGCCTGCTTGGGCCTCGGCATTGCGTCGGCAGATTCCTCCTGTTAAGTATATGACGGAGTTGGTGGTCTTCTCGACTCCTGTCTTGACTTGCTCCTGCACAAGCCCTCCAAGACTCCCAAGATTTCCAATATGCATGCTCTTGCCATCAAGTCGGTTCTTGCCTCCCTTGTGCTAGGAGTCGCCTGCGCGAGCCCTCCATCGGGCACGCCTAAGCCAGCTGCCTCGGACAGTGCACGTGAGATACCCAAGCAATAAATTGTTGAATATGTAAAGGTTTCTCCCGCACGACCCTTGTCACTGTCCCGCTTATCATATAGCATGAGTCTCATAATATCTCCTCGCAGGGTGCTTCGGGCGCTCGAGACCTGAGCAACAAGGCGCTGAAGGTCATCAAATCCTACGATTCGGCCCTCTTCACCGGCGCAGCCGTAGAGCTGGATAGCGAGGACGATTTCGCCTCCTACGCTTCCGCGCCGCACATCGCCAACATCTGGCCCAACCGCAGGGTGATGATGGAACAGCCCGTGGACCGTCAGTCCTTCAGCGACGATGTTCGGGCCGTCGAGTACAGCACCCTTCGTGCCACCGGCGTCGACAAGCTCCACAAGGCCGGCGTGCTCGGCAAGGGAGTCAAGGTCGGCATTGTCGACGGCGGCGTTTGGTACAAGCACCCGGCTCTGGGCGGCGGCTTCGGACCTGGCTTCAAGGTCGAGGGAGGCTGGGATTTCGTCGGGGACGTCGACTTTAACTATGAGACCAATGGCTATGAAACAAAGAATCCCGACGCCGACCCCATTAGTCTGCCCGACGATGGCCACGGAACACATGTAGCAGGTATTGTGGTTAGTACCTATCGTTTCCCAGCGTTTGGACTTCTGATGTATCCCGAGATTTGAGCTAATATCCCGATCCTGTAGGCGGCAGTGAGAACTTTAACAGTGTCGCTCCCAACGCAACCCTCTACGCCTACAAAGTCTCGGATAACAGCGAGGCTTCTGACGATGCCGGCCTCATCGGCGCCTTCCTGGTGGCTGAGAAGGATGGCATGGATGTCATTACTGCTAGCTACGGTAGCTCTGGCGGGTGGGACGACACTGCTTGGGCCGTTGTCGTGTCGCACGTTGTTGAGGCCGGCGTCATCGTTACCGTCAGCGCCGGCAATAATGGTGCTTTCATGGGTATCGGCGCTGGGTCTAGCTCGGGCTCCCTGGCCGTCGCCTCCGTCCAGGCCGAAGTGGCCCTAGCTGCCCCATTCAAGCTGACCTACACGTTGGACGGCGTATTCAACACGACGCTTTCCGGATACGTCGGCGATGATAAGTTCCCTGTTTCTGTCAAGGACTGGCCGATATTTGAAGTGACCTCGAGCAACCCAGACGTAGACCCTGAGTGCGAGCCCTTTCCTGCTGGCACACCTAGGATGACCAACACTGTCGCTCTTATGCCTCGCAGCCATGGCTGCAACTACAGGGTGAAACAGACGAATATCTTAGCCACGGCGTCGAGTACGTCCTCTTCTACAATGACGGCCGCGCCATTGTCCCGCCCACGAACACAAATCCGCAAAGTACACTAGGTCTCATCACCGCCGAGGCTGGAGCCGCCATCCTGAAAGCTCTACGAGCTAACACCACCGTGACAGCCGACTTCTCGCACACCGACGGCGAGGGGGACGTACCCGACGCCATCGGAAACACGCTTGACTAATTCAGTGGACGGGTGGCTACGTACGACCTGCAACTGAAGCCCGACGTCGCCGCCCCCGGTGGCAACATCTTCAGCACCTGGTCCAACAATACCTACATGGTCCAGAGCGGCACGTCCATTTCCACGCCGTACATTGCCGGCATCGCCGCGCTCTACGCCGGCGTCTTCGGCGGCCGCAAGGAGCGCGGGATCGAGGTCGCCAAGGACTTCCATCGCCGCGTAGTCGCCAGCGGCTCCTCCCTGCAGTGGTTTAACAAGACCGCGACGAACCTCGACTCCATGGCGCCGCCGGTGCAGATGGGTAGCGGCCTGGTCGATGCCGTGACACTCTACGCAAACACCACGCTCGACAACACCCGGTTCCACCTCAACGACACGGCCAAATTCCAGCCGAGGCATGATCTGGCCATCACGAACCACGGCCGCGAAGCGGTCACGTACGACTTCACGCTAGAGCCCGCCGCTGGCTTCGAGATCCTTGACCCCTACATCACCACTTGGGGCACGTGGGGCATCAAGACTTTCGATAATATGGTTCCCATGAAGATGGTGCCTGACGTGGAGCTTCCCGAAACCGTTACAATTGCGCCCGGAGAGACTAAGAAGGTCACCTAAGTGGATAATGTTTGCCTAAATCCTGAATATTAGGATATGTGCTAACAATTTCGTACCAGCGTCACTTTTGCCAACCCCGAGAACAAGGGCTGGAACGCGACCGTCATCCCTCTTTACAGTGGCAAGGTGAAGATTGCCGGCAGCAACGGGGAGCGAATCTCCGTTCAATATATGGGTATGTATAAAACCTCCCCGCGGTTCCCCTCCGGCACCGTGACTGCATATGTGTACCGGAGCACAATTACTAACAGCTTGCATCAGGCGTGGCCTCCAGTCTGTACGAGAACAAGCACGTCTTCCAGAAGAGCTATCCGGTTTGTTTTGGTGGCGCGAATTGGAAAGACATCGACGAAGATTCCATGTATGTCATGCCTCTCCTTTCCCGTCCCTCTGATTTGGGATCGGCAAAAGTTGAACGAACGAAGCTGACCAGACACCCTTCCGCAGGTATAACTTCAACTCGAAGGCCGAGTCCTTCAACTACTTTAAAGTGTCTAGCATGCTTGACTGGGGCGTGCATGAACTGCGCTGGGACGTAAGTAGTACCATCATGTTGGCTGTGCACGATTCATTCCACTCGAGGGAAAGAGGGGAACATATTCGGTAACAAATACTATCTGTTACCATGATACAGGTCTTTGATTCTGACTGGGACGAGTCCAAATGGACATACCCGCCGACAGCCGCCAATGGCCTCGTCGGCCCCGTAGCCCGGTGGGCGGGCGCCTATTCGAACCTCCCCAGCCTCGACCTGACCGACCCGGCCGTCATCAAGGCTAACACGCTCGATACGCCGGTTCGGTCCCTTTCCTGCAACGGCTTCGCTTCGTGCAACGACTACCTCTACAGGTGGACCGGCCATTTGACCAACGGGACGGGAGCATGATGGCTCCGGGCAATTACACGTGAGTGGCTGACTTACACCCTTCCCTAAAACTCCAACTTCCTGGCCAACGACAGTGAGACTGACCATGACTCTTTGCAGTATGCGCGTGGCAGCTTCAAGGCCCTTTGCCGACCTGAGCAAGGTCAAGGGCTGGGAGGTGTGGAGACGTGAGATCATGGTTGTAGCATGATTGTAGGAGAGGTGGTGATAATGAACCTTAGATACCCGATTCTTGGCTTGCAAGAAGACAGACCTGAGCACATATCATGTGACAATTCATAGTTACTAATTGGAAACCCATATCCAACCTTTCTCCCGATAAGTGACATGCACATGCAAGGTCGAGCTAACGCACGGGGTTGTGCCGAACCCTTTGTCCTGGTACCGTGTCTTGGGCCATCCCGAGGAGAACCTAATACCTATAGTATACGAATAAGACGTGGCTTGAGGGACACAATAATATATGTTAATACAATTAGATTATATATCATGTCGACTGAGTGAGTGGGTGTACACGTAGGACCCGATGACTAATGCACTAGAGATTACGAAGGAGTATCAAATTCCAATGCTGATAGTTGGTTTTCTCACTCCCACGACAGCCTTACAAGGTAGCAAGCAGCTTGGGCAGGAACTCCTGCTCCAGCCCCTCCCAAATGGTGGTGCTGCTCTGCGTGGCCCACGCTGCGCCGATGTACCACGTGTTCTTGAGCCCCTGGAGCCCCTCCAACCTATCGTAGAAGCCGGTCTTGATGTCCTCGACGGGCGCCATGACGTTCCAGGTGTGGGCAGCCATGTCGACGACATTGGGCGTGGTGGTTGAATTGCCGCGGAGCGAGGCGGGTAGGCGCCCAATATCGGCAGTCACGCGCGCCTCGACTTGCGCCGAGGTCAGGGGCGTGGCAGAGCCCAGCAGCACCTGCGCGAGACCCTGGGTCTTGGGCAGCGGGATCACCGAGTAGATGAAGGGCTGGTCCGGGAAGCCGTAGGGGTTGGCTGGGTGACGGTTGCGCAGGTTTGCGGTGGCGACACCCGTGCCCTCGACGACGAGCGAGTAGAAGACGCCGGCGGACAGCTTGCCGAACAGGTCCGCCTCCGTCGCGTCCAGGTCCAGGCCCGTCGAGCGCAGGTTATCGAGCGTGGGCGCGGCTGCGAAGATGAGCTTCTTGGCACGGACCGTGCGGGGGCCGGTGGTCGAGTTGCCGATGGTGATGGTCATGGGACCAGTGCCGTTCTTTGCTGCGGAGGAGGATCGGTGGATGTGCATGTCGCGGACGCCGTAGACGACGCGGGACCCGAGGAACGCGGCGGCGTTCTTGTAGAGGGTCGTCGAGTCGCCGTTGGCGGCGACGATGAACTGGCCCGACTGCAGGGACTGGAGCTCGTAGGTGTTGAGGTACTTGAGGATGTACAGGGCGGGGATCTCGAGCAGCGGCGTGTAGCCCGAGTTGAACTCGAACATGGTCTGGGCCATGCCCGTCAGGTTGTGCTTCTCCATGAACTTGCCGAAGGGCAGGACCAGGTCCTCGGGCACGGGCTGCCCCAGGTTGTAGCCGAACTTGATGTTGGGGTACTTGGCCAGCTCGGCGGCGTAGCGCTGCATGGCGGCGGCCTGGGCGGCCGGGTCGGTGGTGGTGAAGTTGGACAGGACGCGGCCGGTGGCGAAGTCGACGTACTGAGTGCCCGTGGCCAGGGTCTCGCCGACGTTGAGGCTGCCCATGGGGAAGTCGAAGCGCTTGAGGAAGTCGGTGGTGACGGTGGTGTTGGAGAAGACTTTCACGCCGACGTTGACGGGCGTGCCCGTCGTCGGGTCGTAGTAGGTCTCGGTCTGCCCCCCGATGCGGTCGCTCTGCTCCAGCACGACGACCGTCTTGTTGCTGTCGAGCAGGCGCGCGGCGGCGTAGACGCCCGAGGCGCCGGCGCCGATGATGGCGACGTCGACGTCGGTTGCGGAGCCGTTGTAGGTCTTGATGCACGCGGCCGAGATGGGGCTCACGACGGCCGAGCCGACGAGCAGAGCGGATGTGAGAAACTTGTTCATCTTGGTCTAGAACCTCAATTGATCAAACAATAACGACAGTAGAGCGACAACGGGAATGAAGTCACATGGAAAGAGAACAGTTCCAAGCCCGTCGCCACAGAGAAACATCATCTTCTAATATCCTCCAAGTCCATACGCTTTTGTGATGCCATCCTGGGAAGGATTCATTACGACTGAGAGATTTGGCCCAAATCAATATGGGTACAATCACGGAAATCGCTTTTCGGCTGACTCGGTCCTGTGATTACGTAGTGCGGAAAGGGATAACATACTGTACCCAATGTATGGTTGTACTAGCAATAGATGCCCTGTTCCCTACTTTGAGATGGGCTGGTTGTCATGCCAGGTCATTATTGCTTGGCATCCAAGTTAAAACCCATGTAATAGTAGACGAGTCATGAAAATAAAGTTTAGCCCATCTGCAATCAATGAACTAGGTAATCTATACCACGTTTGACAAACGTGCGATGACCCGCCTTGTGGAGTATACGATGGCAGGGGGAGGGGGGGGGCGTGGTGATATCTGTTCGGCATCTCCCGCTGCTGGTACCAGCCCAGTCGAAAGTGGGCTCAGCGTGGATAGCACCACAGCGCAGAAGTGAAGTTGCGGTGATGGCCGGCTACTACTTCGAAAAGGAGACGACTGGATATCGTCCAGAATCGCCATAAGCACTTTCGGCCGCATAGAGAGACGTGAGCTTTGGCTATCATGATAGATCGGTTCAACCCTGTGTTAGCTAGCTAGTTCAATTGTCATCGTAGGTAATGAAGGATGGAGACATCAACATAGGAGAGTTTCTAGACTGTATTCTGAGTAACTTGGCCCAACTACATCCCGCAGAGCAACCTTCATCTTCAATCTTCCCCTCTACGATTTGGTACGACTGCCTCAAAGCTTGGGAATAGCTCCCCGATACAAACCGACCACGACCAAAGCTTGCCGTGCAAAATTATTGAAGCGCCTATGTAGTTCACCTCCTCTCCTCTATAGCTCCCTGGCCCGATGAACCTCTCATCTCCTTCTCTAGGGTACAACGGGGACAGTATCCCCTCTTCAAGTCAGCGTATCAATCCCATCCCCTTCATGATCCCTAAAAGGTCGAGCCAGGCCAACTGGGTGAGGCAGAGTATCAGTTTACCGTCTCTTCCTCCCTCTTTATCGGGGGTTTTCATCCCCGAAACCAGCCCCTTCAACGCGTCCCAGTTCCCCCCGTTCGTCATCGCAGCCCACTATGTACCACCCGAACCTCGAGATCCACGGGCCCGCTCCCTCGTCGGAAGCCCCGGCGGGGTGAGGAGGCCCGCCGGCCCTAGGCGACCTGCAAACCTGCCTGGACGATGACGGCCGCTCCTTCCAGCCCGCAGCGCAGCGCAGCGCCGGGCCCCTCCGCTCCAACGAGCAAGGCTACTAGGCCGTCAAAACGTCGGCCTAGTAATAAAAGAATTGAATTTTCAATGATCTTTTATTGTTCCATATGCTTAGTGAGGGACGATCCTAATGTCAGGGTTCAGTCAGTATGCTGCCTTTGGCTGGCCCTGATTGGCGCCACCGCCGTTGCTTGTACAACCACCACGGTGGCCTGCCGCTTCATGGCGTTCCATTTAACCGTACCCCGCTTGGTCTTGTGCTTAAATTTCTGGCACATCTCGACGAAGACACCATCTAGTTCTTGTACTTACTTCTGAGACATCTTGACGAAGACACCGTCTATGCAAACTGCGTCGCGCCAACATGGTGTGCTCTGTGTGTCCAGCTGCTCTCAGGGCATACGACCTTGCTAGCATCAATGGATACGGACCAGACGTGCCACATCACCGAAGTTGCCCGAGCCTCCTGCGCTCTGTCGGCGATTGCTGCTACATCTGCAACCGGTTGTGGGCCGATCTAGCATTAGAAGAACGGCGTTTTGTCCACAACAAAAGTACTGGTGATCGGCCATATGTTCGAGGCGATGGTGCTTTAAAGGATGATACTACAACGACAGAGCCTTCGCTGTCCATGGACGAGGATCATGTTTCCGATTTGAGTTTGATGACTGCCCGCTGTTACGGCCCTGGAACCTACACTCTCGGGATTTCCGTACCTGGAGGGCCTCGTATCGCGCGTTCTGGAGTAATGCGTTTAGACTTTCTCCTGCAGCCTCGGAGTGATAAAGGTATGTGTTTTCGTGTTATGGTTTTGTACACATCTGAATAATATTGCCTAATACGCTCCCGCAAGACTTTCAGAAATACGGAACGGAACAGAGGAGCTGGCGCCGGACACTAAAGCCGCTATTACACGATCTCTCGCTACTAGCTGGATTGGGGATTGGATGGCGAATCACCCGCAGTGTAACAGACTGCGGGCTCAGTCATGGTATCCAACGCGCCTTCTTGATTGCGGTGATCATGACGGTCCAAGTACGCACTGTCATCTTATCGGAACCAGGCCTTCCACTATGCGAGGGCCATATATGACACTTAGTCATTGCTGGGGTCCGAGCCCGACCGACTATCTACAGCTTACCACCGAGAACTACCGTCAGCTATCCAACGGGATTGAAATGAGGCGCTTCCGCAGCTATATCGGGATGCCGTCCGCCAGCTCCGCATCCGGTACCTGTGGATCGATTCCCTTTGCATCATTCAGCAAGGTGATGATGGCCATGCCGACCTAAAGAGGGAACTGCCACAGATGAGTGACATTTACTCACAGTCATTCTGTAATATCTCTGCCGCGGAAGCGTTGGACGGCCATCATTCCTTATTTCATGCTAGGGACCCACACTCGATTTCCCCTGCTATCGTGAGTCTATCCACCAGCATCCATGCCAGTCCGTACATGGTTTCCAATATGAGCTTGTGGGAAGATAATGTATCCAATTCCCTCATCAATAGGAGGGCATGGGTTCTTCAAGAACGACTCCTCTCGCCTCGAGTCATTCACTTTGGTTCTCAACAGCTGTTCTGGGAATGCTGCACGAAGGATGCCGCCGAGATCTATCCGGATGGCGTGCCCTTGGAAATCTATGATAGCGAAGGGCGTATCAAGAACCTCGCCCCAAACTGTCTCGTAGGGGTCGCGACCATTCCCGGCAATATCGCGGCGTACAAGTGCTGGACCAGGATTGTCGAGGCATATACGAACTGCAGTCTTACCTTTCCCAGTGATAAGCTAGTCGCTCTCTCTGGCACCGCCAAAGCGGTAAGCTCTATTTTGGACGACAAGTACGTCGCCAGTATGTGGCGCCACTACCTTGAACAAGAATTGCTCTGGTTTGTGCAATCTAAATTCGGGCCAGATGTTCCAAAAGCTCCTGAAAACCCCTACCGCGCTCCCACTTTGGTCATGGGCGGCGGTGGACAGATATGTGCATCCTGGGACTGTAGGTGTGCCAAACTCGAGCATGCTTATTCGTGTCGAGGATGTACAACTACAGTACGGATCAGAGGATAGCACTGGTCACGTCTGTGGAGGATTTCTGAAGTTGTGTGGTGTATTGAAGCAGCTCGTGCTATTTCCTTACTATTATGATTGGGAGATATTTGTGAACAGAACGGGTGTCAACGACGTGCGCTGTTCAGAAATACCATCCAAGACAATATCTTATGCCCGTCTCGATCACCCCCGACCTAGTAATAACGGTGGCAACCTCGATGAACGAAATACCAGCGAAGGCCTGTATTGTATGCCTGCGATGACAGAAGACAAACACCGCCGGAACCATTTATATCTTGTTGCTGGAAGTGTTGGCTGCGGAGAAGGGTGTTTTCCGTCGCATTGGCATACCTCGTGGGTATGGCGCAGCTGTGAAAGCCAAGGTCCTGGGCCAGGGTGTGTACGCGGGCGAAGACAGATTCCCGTGTGAGCGATACCGTGACGGGCGGCATACGATCATTGTGGTGTGACTGTATTTTCTAAGTTCTCTTTCAAAGCTGTTAAACTACGCACACGTTACTATTTACAGAAACTTGGTATTCATGCTATAACGAAAGAAAAGAAACAAAACAACACCAATAGGAAATAGTGTACAACAACAAGAAACCACGGAAAACAAGAAATCATTAGGGCCCATCGTACTCATCATGACATTCCCCTTCCCCTTCGCCCCCCCCCTTTCTTCAGCGCCAAGCCGTGATCAGCCGGAACTGCTGCGACTCGCGGCTGCCGTCATCGCTCCAGTCTACGCGGTGGAACCCCGCATCCAACAAGACGGCCTCCCAATGCGCCTCGTCCTGCAGCGCGTAGTTGCGCCCATCCGCGAAGCGCCACCAGCCGTCCAACAGCCCAAACACGCAGTCGAGCCAGGCCAGCGGCCGCGTCAGCTCGAGCAGACAGAACACGCCGCCGTCGCGCCGCAGCAGCTGCTCGGCGACGCCGCACGACTGCTGCAGGTCCCGCGTCGCGTGGATGCAGTTGGAGCTGACGACCATGTGGTACTGCCCGACGCGGCCCGCGGGCGGCGCGCGCTCGGCGTCGAGCACCGTGAACTCCATGCGCCGCTCGAGGACGTCGCGGCCGTAGCGCGACTCGAAGCGCTTGCGCGTGCTCGCCACCAGGGCCGCCGAGATGTCGGTGAAGGTGTAGTGGAACTCGACGGCGTGGGCCAGCAGCAGGTCCATCAGGAGGCAGGCGGTGCCACCCGTCCCGGCGCCGATCTCGAGGATGCGGAGGGGCTCGCCGTCGGCGGTGGCGGCGAGCGCTTGCCTCTCCATTAGATGGGTCATGAAGCGGCCCAGCAGCGCGTTGCCGGTGGCGAACATGGGCGAGCTGCGGTACACGTCTTCCAGGAGCTTCCGCGATTCGGCTTCTTGGAAGATGAGCTGGAGTGCGTCCTCTTCGCCGGCAAGGCACTCGGCAAGATAGGGCCCGGTTACAGCAAGAAGTTGATGGTCCGGTCGGTAGTTCGAGTGTTCGGCCAAGATGTCGCGGCACAGATCTGCCGAGGACTTATCTCCGCTGAGAAGATTGTTCATCGTCTTGAAGCGGAGCTTCTGGCCGTCGTACGCACTGATGATGCCAGACGCCTCGAGGATGGCGTATAATCTTGACATCAGCTGCTCGTACTTGGGTTGGTATGAGATGGTGGGCAGTATTTCACCCGCCTGCATGTTCCTCAGGTCACATCCGAGCTTGCTGAAGGCCTCCAGTATGTACGTTGTCACCAGGCGCATCTGGTCGGGATATACGTCCGAGAAGAAGCCGGCGAAATTGGTCTCTTTGGTGACCGCGCTGGTTGCTTGCTTCAATGAAGCGAACTCCCGAGCAGCCAGCTCGATGAAGGCGCTGCGCGTGCGAGAAGTCGGAGTCATCCGCACAAGAGGCGCGGCCTCGTACTTTGACGGCGACGCAGGCTTGTTTACGGTGTTGGCGCTCACGCATGCTTTGCTAAGAAGTTGAGTTGTGGTCTCGCTGGGGAAAAGCATGCCGCAGAGATCGGACAAGGTGCAGTTCTCGTCGATCTTGCTCACGTTCATTTGGCTCCCGAACGCCTTCTTGATGTCCGACTTGAGCTGCATCATCACCAGGGAGTCGAGCCCCAGCATGACCAAGGGCGTGTCGGGCGGGATGCCTTGACTGCAGTTGAGGTGGTCCGACAGAAGGTTGGTAAGGACCCTGACGTTCTCCTCGTCCTCTGGCGTGGCGATGCCGGCGGACGATGGCGACGTCATGGAAGACAGAGTAGATGACTCGCTGCAGTTGTCCGCGATGAGGTCGGATGCGCTATGAGAGCGGATTGGGTTACTGGGGCGAAGTCTTTCATCCGACTGGATCTCCGGATTGGAGTATACCCGACTTCCCAAGTTTCCGACATCGACAACAGTAATGCCTCTCGGACGGTCGACTTTGGCGGAAAATACATTGTCCTCCGCCACGCCGTTGACAGACTCCAGAGCCCTGCGCAGTGAGCGCGTTGGTATTTGGGTAAACCTTGCCCCAAGAATAGACAGAACAGGGGCCTTTTGTCCTGGCCTGAAGACGATCATGTCGCTGACCAGATCCGTGGCGCTCTCCCTCTCCAGGCTAGAATGAACCATCCAGGGTCCTTCCTTCTCTGCGACGGAACCTTGCAAGCCGTCGTGGGTGATAACGGACTCAATGCTCTTACAAATGAACAGATTATCCCGGTCCAAGCCCTCGAGACTGCTTGCGTGAAGCTCACCCACAATGAGCAGGTTGTCAAACAGGGGCGGGTTGAATGCCGTCGCCGCACACTTCTCGGCGGCGATGGCGGGGATGTCGACCTCGCCGACCGCCTCGTAGTCCTTGCAGGCAATACGGCGTATGCCCATGTAGCTCTTCTCGTAATCGGCCACCTGGGCCATCATCTTGGAGATGAAGGCGCCGTTGACGACCGAGGCATCGGGTTCCTGTCGCAAGGAATGGCACCGATCGCGCAAGTGGCGGAGCAGCGACTGATATTGTCTGGTATCTGCCTGTCTTACTGGGCGTCCGACGGTACCGGAGGCGTGAAGGTCGCGGCTGCTGTCGCTGGTGCTGTTGTCCTTGAGCAACTGGCTCTCGACGGTGAACTCCCACGTGGAAGAGGAAGATGATGTGCACTTCCGTAACACCAGGATCAGTCGTCTCTGGTGGTCTAGCCCGAATGGAGCATGCAGTCTTAGCTGATGGACGACGGCAGGGGCGCGATCGACCGGTTGATCTGGGAGGAGGTCAAGAGCCCTCGAGGCCGCCTCCATCCACACGGAAGAGGGCGCCAGAGTTTGTCCGAAGACGGTCCGCCCTTGAACGAAGAGGGAGTACTCTTCATTCTCTTGATTTATCTGGAACTTGGCAATCTGTTCTCTTCCGTTCTTGGTCAGATCCGAGAGGGACACGAACTGGACCGGTCTCGGTATCGAGTTGCCCGATTCAAAACTCTTACTGGTTTCGATGAGAGGAAGCCAGAGGTGGGAGTTCTCAAAACAGTACGACGGCAGCTCCAGCGGAACGTAGGAATGTGCTTGGGGCCCGTGGAACATCCACGCCTGTACTTGCACTCCCTCCTTCCACAGGTCGAGGGTCGTCTGGGTGAGATGGTCCAGAGAATCCGCGCCATAGAGTCGAGCCGAATGAAACGACGAGGTCGAATCTGCCTTGGTCCCCGGATGGGCCGCCAGAGCCCGACGGGCCATGGTCACTCCCACGGCCCGCGAACCGGCCTCGAGCCAGACGCAAGAGCCGAGACGCTCCTCCACTCGCGTGATGGCGTTGCTCCAGTACACCGTCTCCCGCGACTGCTGGGCAATCATCTGTGGTGTGACCTTGGACCAACACTGCTGAGTCAAAGAGCATGCCTCAATAGGGATCTTGGCCTTGCGTAAGGTGAGACCCTCGATGAGCTCGAGGTATTCCGGTAGAATGGAGTTTACCAAGTGCGAGTGGAATGCGTGTGTAACCTCGAGGCGTTGGAAAGCGACGCCCTTGGACTGGGCGGTCTCGGCGAAAGCCGTGATGGCCGTCTCGGTGCCAGCGAGGATGTGGTGCACTGCCGAATTGTAGCACGCGATCTCTATCTTGTCATCCCCTGGCATCGACTGTATCAATGCTTCCACCGTGGCCGTGTCAGCATCCACCGACAGCATGCACCCGCTCTCCGAACCCCATTTCGTCTGAATGAGCCGCGCACGACCCGAGACCAGCTTCAGCGCATCGCGCAAGCTAAGCACCCCGCTAACGCACAGCGTCGTCAACTGCCCAAGACTGTGCCCCACGAGCGCGGCGACCCGGAGACCGGCGTCAATCCAGGACATGGCGACGGCGTACTGCACGGCGAAGTGCGTGCAGTGCAGCTGGACCAAGTCCTCGACGGGCTCCGCGCGGAAGAGGCGCGGGAACAACAGGCCGGCGAGCCCGAGCGACTGCAGGGCGCGGTCGCACGCGTCCAGCCGGCTCCGGAGCAGGGCGCAGCTGCGGTACGCCTCCTCGCTGAAGCGCACCTCGCGGCCCGTCTGGCCCGCGAAGACGAGCACCACGGGCTTCTTGGTAGCGGAGGGCGGCATTTGCAGGATGGCGGACGCGGCGCGGCCCTGGCCGTCGCCACGGAGGCCTGCTTTTAGCTCCTCGACCGAGCTGGCGGCGAAGGCGCGACGATAGCCGAGGCTGTGGTTCTGCGACCGGGCCAGTTGGCACGCGACGGCAGGGACGATGGACTCGCCAGTGCCGGACTGCTGCCGAGTTTCCACCAGACTAAGGAGGGAGTCGCAGTACTTGCGGAGGCTGGCAGGGGAGTTGGCGCTGACAATTACGGGGTATTTGTGACACTTCGTCGGCTCTGCTGCGACTTGCTGCTGTTGGTGACTGCTGGTGTGCTGGGCTGGGGGCTGACAAACGACCATGGCCGCGTTAGTACCGGACGCGCCGTAATTGTTCACAAGCGCGGCGCGGAACGGCACATCCCACGGCCGCATCCGCGTCGCAACCTCCATGCCAGCCTCCTCGACGCCGGGGATAGCCGGATTGAGCGCGGCGAAGTTGGCCTGGGGCGGGATCAGCCCACGCCGCAGCATCAAGACGGCCTTGATGAAAGCGCACACGCCCGACGCGGCCTCCCCGTGGCCGAAGTTGCCCTTGACGGAACCGAATACCAGCGGCCGTAGCGCCGCGTCCGACTGCTGGCGCCGGGCCTTGCCCAGGACTTTTCGGATGCTCTCGCACTCGATGGGGTCACCCTTAGTGGTGCCGGTGCCGTGCGCCTCAACGTAGCTGATCTGCGAGGGGTGCATGCCGGCTTTCTCGAGGACGCGCTGGTAGAGGTCGCTCTGGGAGCTCGAGGATGGCAGGGTGATGGACTTGTTGCCCTTGCTGTTATTGACAGCTGAGGCCGCCACGACGGTGAGTATGGTGTCGCCGTCGGCCACGGCCGCCGACAGCCGCTTCAGCAGCACGAAGCCGCCGCCCTCGCCGCGGCGGTAGCCGTTGGCGGCCTCGTCGAAGGGCCTGCACTCGCCCGTCGGGCTGAGAAAGGAAGCCGCGCCCAGGTTCGGCTGCGCGCGTCCCTCGGCCGTAGTGAGGTTCAGGCCGCCCGCGAGCGCCATGCTACACTCGCCGTTCTGGATGGCGCGGCAAGCCGTGTGGAGGGCGACGCCCGACGAGGAGCACGCCGTATCGATGGCCATGGACGGGCCCGTCAAACCAAAAAAGTGGCTGATGCGGCCGCTCGCGAAGGCGCGGGCCGTGCCCGTGAAGGAGAAGGCCGTGGGGTCGTGGCTGTTCACGTTGGCCTCGTAGTCGCACGAGGAGACGCCCACGTAGCAGCCGACGTTGTCGTCGGTGGTTGCGCCCGAGGAGGAGGAAGGACGGAAGTAGCCGCCCGACTCGAGCGCCTCGTACGCTAGGTGTAGGCCGAGCCGCTGCTGCGGGTCGAGGAACTCGGCTTCGCGCGGGGACTTGCGGAAGAGGCCGCAGTCGAATTCGTCGACGGGGCCGAGCTGGGTGGCGGTCTGCTTGGACTCGAGCATCTCCCAGAATTTGGCGGGCGTCTCGGCGTTGGGGAACCGGCATGACAGGCCCACGACGGCGATGGCATCGTCTGGATATGCGTACGACGACTCGGGCACCGCTGCGGGTCGGATGAGTTGGATGGGTAGAGGCGCGAACGCGGGCCGGGGCGCGCAGTCCATGGGTCCAAGCACATACTTTTGTAACTTCAAGTACTCCGGTCCCGAAGTCGCCTTTGCTACCATAGCCTCCAAGGACTTGACCATGGTGGTGTGCCAATCCGCTGTCTCGATCAAGATGCAGCGCAGTGCTACTTCGTGCAGCGGCGTCTCGTCTTGAGACGCCACCAATTCGCCACTATCACTCCACCTTAGGGGTACTAGCGGCCGCGAAGTGTGAGGGAACTGGAATAGGGGGAGCGACTCGCAGATGTCAAGCAGGATCTTGAACATGGGCGAATGCATGGAGTGGTGGTAGCGGCCGGACAGGTTGATGCGCTTGACTACTGCCCCCTTTTCCTCGAGGGACTTGATGAGGGCAGGCACTGACCCTTTGGAAGCTGTGATGGTGGCGCTACAGACGTCCGAGCGGACGCTGATGTATGCCTGTGCAAAAGGTCAGTGTTGGAATTCATATATATGCGAGAGCAAGGTGGCGTAGTCAGGTGAAGTAAACTTACCTTCGGGTACTCCTTGAGTATGGCCGCCACGGCGCATTCATTAGTTGAGCTATCCTCGTGCCGCGACCACCTGGCGCTAAGGCAGACTGTGGGCTCCGCGGACTGCAGCTCGGCAAGATCAACACAAGCGCCAGCACATATGGCCAGTCGCACGGCGATGGCTGCGTTCTTGCCCAGCTCGACTTTGTTCATGGAGCATGCTATGGCGATGGCGGACAGCAGGCCGACACACAGTCCTTGGATGCCTCCATCTCGGAAGTCTTCCAGCCTCTTGGTGTGGCCATCGTCTCCTGCTCTGACAGGGTGGTCCACATTATTCCTATCTAGGAATGTTGAATATTCTAGTATGTGAGTGAGAACCGTGAGCACGGCGTAGAATGTGTTCTTGGGTGCTCCCTCAGGGAGCGAAAGGGTCTCGGACGAGCCGCGACCCGCCAGCCAGTCGGATAGAGAATGGAATAAGGGAGCTGCGTCGACACTGCCAAAGGATGGTTCTCTGTCGACCAACAATGACCACACATCAGGAAGCTCGATAAGTTCTTGCCTCAGTCCCGCCAAGCTGGGGTCATGTACGAGACTGGAGCGGAGGTGTGTGAGGGTGGCTGCATTATGGCTCGCGATGAGCGAACCGCACACGAGCATGGGAGTTGATTCCGCAGGCATGATTCACTGCCAATTATACAATACAACACGCACAGCAAGGCATATGGTTAAGCAAATAGCGATGCTGCGGATAGGAACAATGCATCGAACGATGTTGAGTGTAAGATGTGTTGTGTTGGGCTTTGCGTTTTTGCTTTGTTATGTCAGCCAGATCCGAGAGTTTACGCTTTTGTTTGCTGGTTACTGTTCTATTTTGGAGCGACTATATCATGCCTTGGTACGTCGCAACCAACACGCATCTCATCTCTATCTTTGGTATACAGCTAACCGATACGAATACGATCGACTTGACTGTGCGTTGTTGGCAGAACTATTCCACGCCCTTGCTCATGGGCCCCTCCTTTGAGACACTCTGACTCGAGGGAACATATGTTCACGATGTTTCGATTGTGGAAATGGACTGGACCCCCCGATCCACCTTGCTCATCCGAACCCACCCCGTTAGCTGATAAGCGATGCAGATATTACCAGATACAGGAACTTGAGAGTCTATAGAAGGGGCTAGGCTGATCCCCAGAAGACGAACAGGCAAGCAGTATGTAGGCAAGACAATCACTACATTCGTCTATCACGTTCCCCATCCACCACCCCGATCTGTGTCCAACTTTTGCCCCTGGAGTCTGTGCAAACCGGGGATATTCCTCGTAACGACTGTGACACAACTCGGACAGTTTCCTTATCTGACCGGACGTGTTTTGCCACAAGAGGGCTGAATGTTCATCCAGGGCCGCCAGCCACGTGGAATACAAGCAAGCTGCCATTTGCACGAACGACAAATCAGCCGGATAAACGTGGAACTCCAAGGTAGTGGATGGGATAACCACTCTACAACTCCCAGGGATCATTTAACTTAGTGCGGCACTATTCTGACGATATCTTAATTAGTACTCTGTGGACTGATTTTATACTGATCGGTACTGCTAATCACATCACCTAATTTTTGGAGCTATACCGGCCCTGGTTTTGATACTCAAATTATCCATATTTTATCCAGTTATACAGTTACTTTGTAGAGGCCACTAGCATAAATGATCCCTGAGAGTTGTAGTATTAACCACGGTCTACTGTCACATGCCTCGAAGCTGTGCCGAATCTCAATACTGTAACATGTACTCAATAATCTCACCACCATAAACTGATTCAAGCCCGCAAGCAATCTCGATGTCCGGTTATAGGGCATAGCATAAGCGTGTGTTGTTTCAGTGCGCTTGGCAAGGTGGCTATAAAAAAACAGAGCAATGTTGCAACAGCAAGAAAACCATTCATGCCACCGCTGTGGGAAACATCAGCAATGCACCGTGAGCCACCGAAACCAACAGTCTGGACGGCACCGCCTGGGAACCTGACAAGCAAGCGCGGTACCCACGGCACCCAAGGACGGCCACTAATTACAACGTGGCCATCTAGAGAGTCATGCGTGCGCCGAGCTTTTGGGTAACGGCGAATCCACTCCGAAGGGCGCCATAAGGTCGGTGAATTTGTCCTTTCTGGGGCTGAGGCCGTGGCCCTGCATACGTGCCTACTTTCCAAGGACGTAACCACTGGCGGCACGCTGTTTGGCCCATGGCGCCGGACCTGCCGCAACCCCAGTCGAACGGCAGCTATGACGATAGAGGTAAGTAACAGCTGGACGAACGCACATACAATGGGACGGATTGGTATACCGATCACCGATCACCGATCCATAAAGTAGCTAACTTGTCGCGAAGCAGTTGGCACAATTGCGTCATCCTAGTGAAAGAGAAACCAGGATTCAAGGTTTCGGTTGGTGCGCGTAGAAAGTACATTTTACAATACAGTTGCGGCCCGCTACGACTCAATCTAATCTGGTGGCGCTGTCACCGTGGTGGGATGGCTCGTGTCGTCCGAATCGTGGATGCTGAGTTTCGGTACAGCCCGCTTTGAGCGGACAGGGGCAAGGGGGTGGTCTTAACTAAGTAAGGTTTAGGCCCCTGCCCGCCACGATGCAGGAGGGGGGGGGGCTTATCATTATGTAACCCATAACTGGACGGGGATGAACCCAGACAGTCCTTGCATCTCCCCCACGAGATGACTCACCCAGCCAAGTGGATACATGTATGTACATAGGATGAATAAACGTGGACAATGTAACGGCTGTCATGCGAGGCGTGTAGGACGTCCCCGCACCGAATCTACACGGCTGGGAATTGTACCCTGTAAAGAGCCCAGCAGGGTCGGCCATCGACTAACGCATGGTCTGACACATGACACATCGTATCGTACAGTAGTCGTGGTTTATCTCTGCCCTACCCATTCCGCTGGCCCGGGAGTGGGACGGCTACGCAGATTAGGAACTGGTTGTGCCTGACTCGGGATAAAAATAATCGACCAGGTTCCTGTTTGGTATAATGCTTCCCCGTCTCGTGGACCACCTCTCTGTTGGCGCAGGACTGCCAGGGAAAAAAAGGAATCCGAAGCGGACCGTGAATTGTAACTTACATGCACATGGGTTGGACAGACCAAGCGACGGCCGGACTGGCCAAGCGTAGAGCCGTAGCTTGTCTAGTAATAGGCTCGAGTTGATTACTGCAAACCAGTTGCTCTTGAAAGAATATCCGAAGGCTGTCGAAACAGATCAGCAGACCAACCCAAAACTGGTTTCCCACACCCGAGGTTCTGGTTCCAGGAACAGCAACGTTCTGGCTTTCAGTGGCTGTTGCAGCTTAACTTCCCTGCTAACTCGGTCATACCTACACCCTCGAAATCCTACCCAAACGATTATCTGTGCGCAACAGAGGGCGCACCTCGACACACACACACACAACAACAACAGCACACACAGGCACACCAACACCGCCACCATGGACGTCCACGACATGTCCCGCGCCCCTCCGGAGTACCTCGAGGTCGTCTGGATCGCCGACGTCTGCAAGCTGGTGATGGCGGTGGGCTGGCTGTCCAACTACATCGGCATGATCACCAAGTCGATCCGCGAGCAGACGTACAGCATGGCGCTGATGCCGCTCTGCTGCAACTTCGCGTGGGAGTTCACATACTTCTTCGTGTACCCCTACAAGGTGCCCATGGAGCGCAACATCCACACGCTCGCCTTCCTGCTCAACTGCGGCGTCATGTACACGGCCGTCCGCTACGGCGCCCGCGAGTGGGGCCACGCGCCGCTGGTCCAGCGCAACCTGCCCCTGATCTTTGTCGTGTGCATCGCCTGCTGGGTCTCGGCCCACGTCGCCTTCGCCGAGCAGTACGGGCCCAGCCTGGCCCAGGCCGTCAGCGGCTTCGCCTGCCAGATCCTCTTGAGCGCGGGGGGTACCTGCCAGCTGCTGTGCCGTGGCCATTCGCGCGGCGCTTCTTACAAGTTGTGGTATGTTGTCTCCTAATCGTCGCATCAAGTTTCATGATTACTTCTAACCTTGCCCACGCCCAGGCTTTCTCGCTTCATGGGATCGTTTGCCCTCATCCTGCCCAACATGTTGCGATACAGGTACTGGAGAGAGGACCATCAGTACATCGGTTCTCCTCTCTATACCTGGTTCATTGGTATGTTCTTGTTTCTGGATGGGTCCTACGGCTTCGTTCTTTGGTACGTCCGCCGCCACGAGCGGGAACAGGCTCTGGCGGCTGCAAGGCCCAAAACCCAGTAAGCCACACACCTAGCGTGAGTGTATAGAAAACCAAAAGGGGAAAACCACTTTGCCCGTTTCAGGTCATGTATGTGAGTTCGTTTAAGGGGTCGGAAAAAGGCTAAGGGGATGAAAGCCACATGGATATGGTAGTGTACAACAATCTGTCACACGTCGCAATACAGGCGTAATGGTAATATCAGGAAATGTCGAAACTGTGCTTAGTATGTATTTGTGTGCGAGTGATTTCTCTACTCAACCCCATCCCGGACCATCCCAATTAATTAGACTACATTATTAGGTATGGGTCTCATATAATATATTAGAGTTAGTTTTAGAGATTATGCTATAGACCATGTTAGAGTATAGTGACTTGAATTAAATTAATATAGTTTATAAAGTAAAGTAAAATCGGCCACGGTGTTATATTGTAACTAAGCTTCGAATTATTAATTTTATAATTTTTTTAATTAATTTATATATTATAAAACGATAAATAATTAAAATATATACTAATTAATTTAATTCTTTTAATAATTAATTTTAAATAATATTTTTTTTTCGTTTTCGTTATTTTATTTTATTACGATCGAATCGCTTTTTTAAGCTTTCGATTTCGCCGGCGTTATTCTTTTAATTTATATATCTTTTTCTATTTTAATTATATTTATTAATTATATAAAATTATTATTTAATAAAGGGTTAATTCTTTTACGTTTAATAATATATTATTTATTAAAAGCGACGCTTAATTACTTTATAATGTACCTTATAAGCGAGCTGCGTATATAAGCGAGTTACGTAATTTTTATTATTAAGCTTTATAAATTATAAATTAATTTAATTATAACGCTTATAATTAAATAAATATAAAAATAATTATTATTTTTAAAGGTTTCTATATTATTTTAATAAGTGCGCGTATTATACCCGGGTGTAACGAACGCTATCAGGGGTCTAATAGAAACCTTAGTAGAACGTACGGGGGTTTATGTTAGCAATACGAGAGAGTATCTAAACGTGCGATAGAAGTCCGCTTCTATCGATACAATGTGCAATAGCCGTAGGAATAAAAGGTAACTAAGGTGCGTTAACTTGAAGGTATTTTTAATAGAGTCGTTAAGGTAATATGCCTTACTAATAGGTTAGATTAATACTTAGATTAATTATTGAAGTAAAGAGTGTCTATATAAAATATATAGGAAACGTTCGTGGTTATATATCTAATCCCTCCTTTACTAATTCCTTGGATCACGCTGCGGACTGGTGATCCGCTTCAGTTGGCTCACCGGGAGCGTCGTGATCCCGTAGCTCGTCACATGACTCCCGTTGGGTGCCCATCCTCCCATGGTTTATCGTGGGGTCCCCGTGTCGGGCGCCCGTCGGTCGCGGAGTATAGGTAAATTTATGTTAGTGTAGCTGGTAGTTTTGTCGGTGCTAGTGATATCGTAACCTTGCCGGGGCATAGTGGTTCCGTGCCGATGCTTTTATGGGTCTAGCCGTATGGTTAGGCTAGGTCGTAATACCGGGCTTTTTATAGATTTTATAGCGCTATAGGCGTGTTTTAAACGTCCTTATATAACCACTCCTGCGACGCGATTCGTTTTATAACTATTTATTAACGTCTTTTTAAAACTATAAGTCTTTTCTAGCTTATATACGAAGTAATTTTTTATTTTATAACCATTTTTTTTTCGTATAACGACGCCGGCTAAGTTTTTTATTTACTTTTTAAAGTGTCGCGTTCTTATTTTTTAAAAGAGTAACTCGGTATATAACCTACGTTATAAGCTTTACGATCTAGTTAAAACTAATTAAAATAAACGTCGGAAAGCTATTTTAATATTATGCGATACGGTTTTAAACGTATTCGGTTTAAGACTAGGCTTTAATCGGGTTATTTAAAATCTTTAATTCTTAAGGAATAAATAAGCCGAAAAACGTTCCCGGAAGTATTAAAATACGTAGCTTTATATTTAATTATTAAATAATATATTCCGGATTATACGAAATAAATCCTATCTTTTAAAAGCCTTTTTATATATTCGAAACGGTAAAAATCGCTTAGAACGCTTTTAAAAACGCTAATTAGAAGTCCTCTTTAAAGATATAAGTAATATACGCTCGTATAAAACCTTTAATTTCTTTCTTATACGCCTTTTTTAATATATAAAAATAGCCGATATTAAAAATTTAAAGCTTATTTAATAAATACGAAAATATATAAAGTGTAATAATTAAGTTTTTTTATAATAAAGTTCGAAAGTTATTAAATAATAACTTTTATAGCTGTTAAAGACTAATAAATAATAAATACTTTTTATACGAGACCTTATATACTTATTAAAGTATTAAATTTAATCCTCGCTTTTTTCGTTCGTAGTTTCGCCGTTTTTAATAATTATAATTACTTAATCCTTTAATAATAAACTGTTTTTATATTAAAAAAAGAGGTATGTTTACTCGATTAATATAATATACGAAAGTATTACGACCCGACCTAATCATGCGGCTAAGAACCCTACTTACCGGCACGGAACTATAATACCCCGGCTAGGCTATAATACTATAGTTATAGACCGTACCGCTAATTATATTAATATAAATTTAAACCTACCTTAATAACGAATAACAATATTACCACCTCGCCCGGCGATAAGACGAATACGCTTGAAAGCGACGGCGATAGTTACCGGGTTACGTGACATAACGAACGCTTAGGTGAGATTATTAAATAGCGTAGAGTATGATTAGGAGGGATTACTAAGTAGCGTAAAGCATAATTAGGAAGGATTACTAAGTAGTAATGATTAATAAAAAAGGGATTAAATATATAATTATAAACGTTTTTTATATATTTTATATAAATATTTTTTATTTTAGTAATTAATTTAAGTATTAATTTAAACTTATTAATAAGGTATATTATTTTAACGATTTTATTATAAATACTTTTACGTTTTATATTTAATTATGATTAAGTTACGGTTATTATTTATTATATTAATAAATATTTATTTATTATATATTTAAATACTTTTTTATATTATTAATATAAACCTTTATACGTTTTATTAAGGTTTTTATTAAGCTTTTAATAATGTTCGTTATATTTTAATTATTCTTATTTTTACGAGTTATTATTTAAACCTTCGAATAATAACCTTATAAGAAACATGTCTACTTTAAAAAGTAACGCCCCTCGTTACGATAAAGACGTCGCCCGACCCGCTTTTAGTATAGAGGTCGAGGATAATAATAACGAGGACGTCCTTATTAACCCGAGCGAGCTAATTAAATAATTTAAACGACTTTAATAAGCGAATATTAATTATTAATACTACTATACTAAGCTCGAGAAGAGCGCGACGCGCTCCGAGCTTAAGTAGCTTTTAAATAAACGACAGACGATATCGACGAGCTTCGTAAGGAGGTCTAACTTTTACGAACTATTATTAATATTATTAAGACCCCTGTTATATTTAAAGAAGGGGTTAAGATTAGCGCATTATTATTATTTAACGGGACGAGCGGGAACCTTTAAGGATTCCTCGTTTAGGTTAAAACTTATTAACGATTTTATAAAAGAACGTTTAAAGACTTAACTTAAAAAGTTATTTATACGGCCTTTTTTTTTAAAAGAAAAGTCCTCTTATAGTTCGAACCCTATTTAAACGAACTCGTAGAGCGCGATTAGTAAGTCGAACTATGCCGCGCCGAAACCTAATAAATTTTCGGTAGTTACGACGGCTTCGAAAACGCTCTTAAATTACTCTTCTAAGATTTCGACGAGAAACGATAAGCTAAACGAGAACTCGAACACCTTAAGTAGAAAGGATCCGTAATAGCGTATACCGTAAAGTTCCGACGTATTATGGCTCGTTTAAACTATACCGAAGTTATTAAGATTATAATATATTACCGAGGATTTAAAGAGGAGGTTAAGGACGAGCTTAGTCGACTAGACGCCCCGACTACCTTCTTCGCGTATATAGAACTAACTATTAAGATTAATACGCGCCTATACGAACGACGCCGCGAAAAGTAAGGCGGATAACCCCGGTAGAACGACCGAACTAGGGCTAACACGAGGCGACCACGACAACAGGTTAACACCTAGACTAAGGTGATCACCGTATATAGACACCACAGCGGGCCCATGGACCTCGAACGCCACTAAACATAACAAGAACGATAAAAAGCAGAACGTCACCTGCTACAACTACTAAAAGAAAGGACACTACGCTAGGGAATACCGCGGACCGAAAAGGGTATTTTAACGTGTCCTAGAAGGACGACAAGTTAACGCTACTAGGAGTAAAGCTACCCTTGTAACGGTTATTAAAGGAAGTAGCGTTAGCGATACGTTAAACGTGCTTCACGGTAGCTTATCTTAGATAGCTTATTACGATAACGGATATAATATATACTTAGCGGATAAAGGAAGTACCGGATAGTTTTTAAGGGCCTTGAAGGGTAAGAGAAACTACGACCAGGCCTTCGTAGCAACTAGCCGAGAACTTACGCTCGCGTATATCCTAGAGGCCGACGACTCTAATAGCGATAAAGAAACGGTTAAATAAAAATAATAAACCGACGACCTTTAGCGGTTAATCGAAATATTTATAAACGAGCTCGTAAACGAGATCGTTAAATTAAAGGATTTAAAAGTTAACGAATAGCTAGCTATCTTAAATATTTTTTACCCCGACTCGAGGTATTTATATTAAATACTTATTACGGCTAAGTTTATTTAAAAAGTTATTAATAATTACGTTATAAATAACGATTTCTATATTATTTTTATAAACGAAATATATTTTATTTTTTTATAGATTTCGTATATATATAACGCTTATATAAAGTATTTCGTAAAGAAACTCGAGAACGAATAGTTTCCCCGACGGATTAATAAATAAACTATTATATAACTATACCCGGACTACGTAATCGAAAAGGTTAAAACGACGATCTCGGACGGACGTCGAACATACCTATTAGTATAGGAAGACTTATGGTAGCTACAATAATACCACTTAGAAGGACGAGATTAGAGGAGTGCCTCGAGGATCGATACTTCGAGCACGCTTAGGAAAAATCGCGGGCTTATAAACGCTTAAAATAAAGTGTTTAATACTTTTAAGATATATAAGCTTATATTCGGTAAAAGAACCCCCTTAGCCTGACTAGGAGTACTAGTAAAGCCCGACGAACCTAATAAACCTTTGAACCCCCGGACAAACTAGAATCCCAGGTACTAGGGCTAATACTACACACAAGAAGAGGATTTAACACACCTCCCCCAACGTACTAAGAAACGCCCTATAAAGAAAAGAAGGAGATAGCGACGATAGGAGAATCGATCGTAGGAATTTATTACTTATGTAGAACTATACCGGTTAAGAAATAGATACCGCCGATTATAAAAAAATAATATTAAGCGGGACTAGAACGGTCCCTATATTAAACCTTAAATAATTAAGGCTTTTATCAGTATATTATATTAATAATAAATATAAAAAGGGTTTATATTAGAACGTTACTCGATAACGAAGCGTAAAGAAATTATATATTATTACGAATCGTTAATAAGCTCTAATTAAATTAAACGAAAAAAAAACGCCCTATATCGATTTAAAACTATCGATAAAGGATTTATAATTTATAATAATAGAGAAATATAAAAAGAAGTCGCGAACCTTCCGGTTAATATTAAAAAACGTTATAAACGAATTACGTATAATATTACGGACGTCGCAAAATATAATATAATTTTAAAAATACCTTAATTATAAGTAAATAATTTAAAAATTAATTAGAAAATAAGTTAACTTTAATAAGATATACTAAGAAAAGTTTTAATTAATAAGTAACGGTTTAAAAAGCGGCCTCCTAATAAACTTAAAATATTTAAGGTATATATTATTATTAAAAAGCTTAAGCCGAGCGTTATAATAATTATACCGGAAGAATACCGGTAGTTTAAAAACTTTTTTAATAAGAAACTAGAAATAGGTTTACCGCTTTATACATAATAAGATTACGAGATACCTTTTATACTTATATATAAACTTAACTAAGAGTACGAAGCAATATTAAAAAAGTATATTACGGATAACCTCGAAAAAAGAGTTATACGACTATTTATATTATTAGCCGGATTCCTTATCCTTTTTATTTTAAAAAAGAGTAAGGACGGGAAGCTTAAGTAGCGTATATATATCGATTATAAAAAGCTTAACGAAATTACTATTAAGAACCGGTACCCTTTACCTTTAATTAATAACCTACGGAATAAGTTATTATATACTAAAATCTTTATAATACTCGATCTCCTTAATATATATAACCTAATCCGTATTAAGGAAAGAGAAGAATAGAAGACCGCGTTCCGAACTAAGTACGGATATTTCGAATATTAAGTTATACCGTTTAGCTTAATTAACGTATTAATTAACTTTTAATCCATAATTAATTATACATTACGAGAATACCTCGATAAGTTTATTATAATATACTTTAATAATATCCTTATTTACTCCGAAAACGAAAAATAATATAAAGAGCACGTAAAGCTAGTACTCTAAAAGCTATAGGACGCTAATCTGCTAGTTAACTTAGAGAAAAGCGAGTTCTACTAGACTTAAGTCACCTTTATAGGATACGTTATATCCCTAAGAGAAATTGGGATAGAATCCTCTAAAATAGCAGCAGTTAAGGAGTGGCTAACGTTTATAAGCGCTATAGAAGTTAAATCCTTCTTAAAATTAATTAACTATTACCGGCTCTTTATCCCCGGATTTAATAAGTTAGCGATACCCTTAACGAACTTAATTAAAAAGGACACGTTATTTATATAAACTGATAAAGAAAAAGAAGCTTTTTAAGCTATAAAGGATCGAATTATTAATAAAATAATACTTTATATAACAAATTTTATAAAACCTTTTAAAATCGAAACCGACGTATCGAACTATACGATCGGAGGCTAATTAAGCTAGCGAAACGATAACGGAAAACTATATCCCGTCGTATTTTTTTTAGAAAAAGTTAAATAAATTAGAGCTTCATTATTAGATTTATAATAAAAAGTTAATAGCTATTATTAAAGCCTTTAAAAAATAAAGATATTATTTTAGCGGGACGGAAGAATCCGTAAAGGTTTATATCGATTATAAGAACTTAATTACGTTTATTACTATAAAAAAGCTAAATAAACGATAAATATAATAGTTCGAGTTCTTATCGAAATTTAACTTCGTTATTATTTATTATAAAGGTAGCGATAATAAAAAGGCCGACGCCTTTAGCCGACGACTAAACTATTAGGAAAAAGTCTTACCAGAGACCCGGACTATCCTTATATACGATAACGATAATAACCTTATATTATTACGGTACTTATACGTAACTAGCCACGTTTAGCATAACGACGCGTAGGTTACGCGGTTTAAGGAATACTACGGATAAATAAACATAGCCACCCTACGACCACTATATAAAGTCTCGAGGAACGGGCTAGTATATTACTAAGGCAAGACCCTTATTCCCGAATAACACCGACAAGAATTTATCCAAGAATTTTACGCATACCCCGCGCACAAATACCAAGGAGTATTTAAAACGTAAAAACGACTCACACGGCTATTTAATTACGAGGACCTAAGGAGTCAAGTTACGCGAGTTATTAGCGAATACGACCTATATAATAAAGCTAAAACCGCATAATACCGACTATATAAGAAATTATAACCTATACTACTATTAAATAGAGCATAAAAAACGATCGCACTAAACTTTATTATCAAGCTACCACTATCGACGAAACTATTAACTAAGGTCGAATACGACAGTATACTAATAGTTACGGACAAGCTCACAAAGTATACCTACTTCCTGCCGTATAAAAAGTCTAGCGATACCAGCGACCTTACGTACACATTTCTCCGAACTATCGTTAGCCAGTACGGATTGCTAGAAATAATCATCTCCGACCGAGACAAGCTATTCACCGCCAAGTTTTAAAAATTACTTATAGCGTAACTAGGCGTGAAGTATAAGCTATCCACGGCCTACCACCTATAAACGGATAAACAGACCGAACGAATAAACTAAACCTTAGAATAATACTTACGATATTATATTAATTACGAATAAAATAATTAAGTAAAGTTATTACTTATAGCGTAGTTTATATATAATAACGTAAATAACGAAACCACGCGTATTTTATTATTTCGAGCGAATTACGAGTATAACCCGGAAATTATTAAATAACCCTTAAAAGGAGAGCTAGTACTAGTCGCGATTATATAAATCGAGAAACTAAAAGAATTTTAAACTGCTCTATAATAGGACCTCACTTTTCTTTAAAAACGAATAAAGAAATACGCCGATAAGACTAAGTTAAAGGGACTAACCTTTAAAGAAGGAAAAAAAGTTTACCTCTTACGACGTAATATTAAAACTAAACGACCTAGCGATAAACTAGACTTTAAAAAGATTAAACTATTTAAAATCGTAAAAATTATTTTAAAAACTAATTATCGACTATTATTGCTTAAAATAATACGAATACACCCTATATTTCATATCTTATTACTTAAATTAGCCCCCGAAAACACGAAAATTAATACATAGCTAAAAGTCGAAACAAATTAACACGAGTACGAAGTCGAGAGGATTATTAATAAACGAAAAAAAAGACGAGGCTTTTAATACTTCGTCTAATAAAAAAGGTACCTATTAAAAAATAATACGTAAAAACTTAAAAAACACCTAGCGAATATTACTAAAAAACTGCGGACGTTTAAGTAATAACCTCCGAAATCGGCTTAAAAGAAAAATCGGTCGCGTTTTAATCAATAACACCAAAGCCTCCTTAAACTTGGACGGCCATAACGGCCTTAAACTCGCGACGTTCCTGCTCCTCCAGTTCATCTAAAGAACGCAGACCACGTTATACTAATTTAACGCCCTGAGTACGAGCCATTTCCTTCTATTTACGAAAACGAATAAGACGAGCGACGGCCTCGTTAATTTAGCGTTGAAGCTCTAGGAAGTGGGCCTCCACGGCGGACTCTTCCCGAGACAAGCGGTCGTACTCGTTCTGAACACGCCGCAAGGAAAATAATAAGACCTTAGTACCGTTATACGTATAACCGGCGCGAGTATATTCTTTGTACTTACTAACGCCTTCTATTATTATATAAGACCACCTTTTCGCAAAATAGCGGCTGTAAGGCATGACTTCGAAGCTAAACTTAGAAAAGCCTCGATAAGGTCCGCACGACGAACGGTAGAAGAACGATTAGGCTTGGTTCGAGATTTTTTAATACGACTATTCATAATGAGCATACATTATAAATAAAAGCGATAGGGAAGGAAGAACTTATTACGAAGCTACGATAACGGGCGGCTAGGATACTTATGCGGTTTTACGTTTTAAGGATAAAGTAGTTAAGAGAGGGAGGATAGTATTACGACCCGACCTAATTATGCGGCTAAGAACTTTACTTACCGGCACGGAATTATAATACCCGGGCTAGGCTACGATATTATAGTTATAAACCGTACCGCTAGCTATATTAATATAAATTTAGACCTACTTTAATAACGAATAACGATATTACTACCTCGCTTAACGATAGGACGAATACGCCTAAAAGCGACGGCGATAATTACCGGGTTACGTAATATAACGAACGTTTAAGTAAGATTATTAAATAATATAAAGTATAATTAAAAAGGATTATTAAGTAGTATAAAGTATAACTAGGAAGGATTACTAAGTAGTAATAATTAATAAAAAAAGGATTAAATATATAATTACGAACATTTTTTATATATTTTATATAAATACTTTTTATTTTAATAATTAATTTAAGTATTAATTTAAATTTATTAATAAGGCATATTACTTTAATAATTTTATTATAAATACTTTTACGTTTTTGTAACGAACGCTATCAGGGGTCTAAAGGGAAACCTGGTAAGGCGTACCGAAGGGTTTATGTTTAGTAATATAAAAGAGTATCTAAACGTGCGATAGAAGTCCGTTTCTATCGATACAATATGTAATAGCCGTAGGAATAAAAAAAGTAACTAAGGTGCGTTAACTTAAAAGTATTTATAATAAAGTCGTTAAGGCTATTTATTTTATTAATAAATTAGATTAATACTTAAATTAATTATTAAAGTAAAGAGTATTTATATAAAATATATAGGGAACGTTCGTAGTTATATATCTAATCCCTCCTTTACTAATTTCCTTTAGATCACGTCGCGGGTTGGTGATCCGTTCCGGTTGGCTCACCGGGAGCGTCGTGACCCCGTAGCTCGTGGTTCACCGGGAGCGTCGTGATCCCGTAGCTCGTCACGTGACTCCCGTTGGGTGCCTATCTTCCCCATGGTCCACCGTGGGGCCTCTATGTTGGGCGCCCGTTAGTCGCGGAGTATAGGTGAGCTTATGTTGATGTAGCTGGCGGTCTTGTCGGTGCTAGTGGTATCGTAACCTTGCCGGGGTATAGTGGTTCCGTGCCGATATTTTTTATGGGTTTAGCCGCATAATTAGGCTAGGTCGTAATAGTTTTATATTTAATTACGATTAAGTTACGGTTATTATTTATTATATTAATAAGTATTTACTTGTTGTACGTTTAGATATTCTCTCGTATTATTAATATAAACCCTCGTACGTTTTACCAAGGTTTTTATTAAGCCCCTGATAGCGTTCGTTATAGAAAGGATAACGTAACCGTATAATCCGACGTTTTAAATAATTATAACTTATTCTTAATTCTTTTATTAAATAACCCTAGGCTTTTTATATTAATCGGAAGTTATAACGACTATTTTATACGAGATTTAACTTATAAAATAGCCGGTCTTATTAAAATTATTAATATCTTCCTTTTAAATCTTATATTTATAAGTTATATTCCGTGCGAGAATAAACTATATACGATACGTATCGGGATCTTTATAAAGGATTCTTTAATAATCGAGTCTTCGATTAAAACGCGTTCGGAAATCTAGTTACCGTGGTATAAAGTTCGAAGCTTAGTTAACGCCGACGCGTCTCGCGTTACGTTAACGGAGTAATTAATTCGCTATATCTTTAATATTACTTATCTAGGGAGGAAATAACCGCGAATTTAAGTCGATTATATATTATATAATTATAATTTTTTTCGAAATCCGTTAATTTTTAAAAATTAGTAGGTATTTCGTATTTCGTAAGAATACCGAGTTATCGGTTACGAAATATTATATAAAGAACTTTATACGTTTAAGCTATGCGTCGGAGACTTAATTTCGAGTTATTCTTAAGCGCTTAAAGCGTTAAAACTATTTATCCTTCTTTTTAAGTATTAATTATAATAGGTGATAAAAGAATTAAGTTATAAAAGTTATTTATACGAAATTTAATAAAATTAATTATTTCCCTTATAGGATTATTTCGCTTATAGGGTACGTTATTTAAAAATAATTTAATATAAAATAATTAGATAATGTTAAATAATTAATAATAAGATTATATAATAATAAAATAAAGCGTGGTTTAACGAAATAATATTAAATAATATTAATCTCGATTAATTAAAATTAAGTAATAATAAAAAAAGAAATATATATAATAATAACCGTTTTTATATATTTTATATAAACACCCTTTATTTTAATAATTAATTTAACGTATTAGTTAAATAAATAACGTTTATAATTTTATTATATAAATACCTTCACACGATTAATTTTATTATTACATTACGAATTAAATATTATTACTTATTATATTAATAAAGCGTTTTTTTATCGCACGTTTAAATTATCTCTCGTATTATTAATATAAACTTAAGTATATTTTATTAAGTTTTTTTTTTAACTTAAATAACGTTCGTTATAGCTTTAAAGTTTAAGTATATAAGAAAATTAAAAAAGTAATTCGAAAAGTAATATAGTTTACTTAATAATAAACCACGTTAAGTTAATATAATTAAAAAAAATATAAAGAAAATAAAATAGCTAAGGCTTTAAGGGTATCGCGTCGCGACCACGGTGCGGAGCCTAATTAGTACGTTGCACCGTAGCCGATCTTATATTTTATTATGTTATATATCACTAACTAGAGTCCATATTATAGGGCCGATAAAACCTTCATCTGGTTGTCCCACCCGTACGTCGCCGCGGCGACGGCCAGCAGCGAGAGCGATAAGAAGGCCGTGATCCAGAAGGCAGCGCCCCGACTCTTCTTAGTAGCGCCGTATCTCTCCCAGCCGGGGAACGACATGCGCTTCAGCGGCAGGAAGTCCAGGACTGGCCCTTTGGCGATGAGGCCCAGCGGCCTCCCCTGGAAGAGCTTGCCAAAGTACGGCACGACGTACCGGGACATGATGCGCTGGCTGGGGCCGACCTGCGCGTGCACCCGGGTGGTCAGGCGCGACGTCTCGACGATGGTGCTGGCGCGCGGGAGGTGATCCTTATTGAACCGGCGCAGCAGGGCGTCAATCTCGCCGTAGGTCGGCTTCTGCTTCTCCCTCTTTTCGTCCAGGAGACGGTGCAGCATGTTGCAGAGGACCGTGACGTCTTCTATGGCACAGTTGGCGCCCTGGCCGAGATTGATCGTCATCTGCAGGGGAAAAGGGGGACAAGGCAGTCAGCAAAAATACTAGACAGGCAAACCAATCCTGTTTTGATGGGAGCTTTAATACCTTGTGGACACTGTCGCCAATGCAAACCACGCGGCCATGGGACCAGGTCTGGAACAGGCTCTCCTGCAGGGGCAGCATGTTGAAGACGTGCCGCTTCCGCCACAGGCACTCGAAGGAGACGCCCTCCTTTATCTCCGCGTCGAGTCGCGCCTCGCAGAAGGCGGCGGCCTCCTGGGTCGTGTAGCGCGGGGCGTCATGGTACTCGTAGCGCCGGTCCAGCTGCGTGACGATGAACCAGAAAACGACGCCCGTGCTGCCCATGACGAAGATGGTCTGGCCGTTGGACATGAGCAGGATCTGCTCGCCCGGCTCGAGCTCGGGGACGTCGTGCGAGATGCCGAACACGCAGGAGAAGCCTACTGACATGTCTGGTTGAAGGGGGGAGGAGGAAATCGAATTGTCAGCAGAAAAGGCCCTGGGGTGGCTAATAAGACTATGGCTTGGGATGTCTGCAGCAACGTACTTTTGCTTTCGCTTTGCGCGATGCCATTCACTATGGGTTCGCCCATCATCCGCCACATCTCTCGGCGAGTCTTGCTGTGGATTCCGTCGGCGCCGACGACGATGTCACCTTCGTACACTTGACCATCCTCGGTGTGAACCTTGGCGCCAGCGTCATTCTGTTCGATGTGGGTGACAGCCTTGTTGAGGTGAATCTTAGTCTTGTCCTCAAGACCCTCATAGAGGATCTCGAGGAGCCCTCGCCTCTCCATGAAGGCTATGGGGTATCCAAAGCTTTATTTGAACAGAAGTCACACACTAGTTAGCATCGTCCCGTTCCCGCACAAGGGTCACTCTTCGGCTACTACTCCGGGGGTTGCTTCGGTCTTGGCGTACTTTTCTATCACCCGCCTGGGGTAGTCACTGGTGAAGCGGAAGCCTTGGTCCGGCAAGTACGCGTCCGTGAGGTCGAGCGGTACCGTGGCCTTCTCGAACGCGTCGTAGAGGCCGAGCTGGTCCAGCACGCGGCCGCCATTGGGCATGACGGCGACGGAGGCGCCCTCCTGCAGCACAATCGCCGAGCGCTTCTCCAAGATAGTGTAGTCGACGCCCAGCTTGTCCAGGCAGTGCGCCAGGGTCAGGCCCGTGACGGAGCCACCCACGATGATGACTTTGAAGGCGGGTTGCGACATGTCGAATGCTGTTGGTGTCATTCCCTTGACGACAGCAATGTAGCTGGTTGTGCTAAAGCCCAAGAAATGATTCGCTTATACGTGCTGAGCAGCGACGCTGATAAACACGATCAACGGGTCGTATTTTCACGGGACGGACATTAACAAAAAACACCGCCCGTTCTGCCACCTAATTGCCTGGAAGCGCGGTTCAGTGCAGGCTTGAGGGAGAGTCTCGAACCGACCAGGGGCGGTGGGCGGCGGGTGGCGGTGTCCCATAAACGCCGCGGCGTGTGATGGCCAGTCGCCACACATCTTCCTAGCAAGGGATTCCACACCATCACCTCGAACCTTTCTTGGGACGGCAACTGTCAATGCCAAGTGACGGGACTATCGCCCGCTGTGACACTTGGGATTGAGCCTTGACTCGCGCCATAGCCGTATTCCTCCGGCCGCCACCGGTCTACAGTCCAACGAGTAATCGATTGCACTACTTAGCCAACGATGTCTCTCGATCTTCAGCCACGAGACCTCCCAGCGACTCCAAACCAAAATTTAGCAAATTCATATCCAGCCGGAAAAGGTTCAGAAGTCGGTGGCCTCCGAGCCGACACGCCAAGGCCAAAAACAACTTCACACTGTGCATGTCCAAGCACAGGAAATTCCACACAACGAAATCAGGTTATTGGGGGGTTCCGTGGTGAGACTGAACTGGGTCGGTATTACACCGAGATAAAGAGGTGTGGAGTTGTTTGACCTCGCCCTGTCTTTAGTCGATCCTGGTTATGTCAGCGTTGTCGTGACTCGCATCCCTGCCTTCGGGCTATATCTATAGAAAATGCACCGAATTTTAAGCGGTCTGCCAAGGAGCAAGCTTCTGCCAATTTAGCCCTGTCGGCGATCTAGCGACAGCCGTTAAGCCCTGCAGGGTCCTCAGTCCCACACAGTTACACTAGCAGGGGCCAGCATCAGGGGTATAATAATCGGCATATGTATGTACATTTTCGTCTAATCCCCACGTGGCAGATATTATAGGTGCAACCCCAGGCGGGAGGAGAAAGCAATGCCATTCGTTTCAAGTCGCAGTATCCTTACTTGTTACCTACCAGACGGTTCCACGAGACACGAGCCCCGTAAACCGTCCAGGGATCGCGCCAGCATGAACTCCCACCAATGGCATATCTACACCCCCGAGAGGCGATAGGATGGGATGATGACTAGTCACGACCAACTATCTGCATTGCATATCGCATGTTACCCAGCCTCTTGGAGATATACAACCAATGGCCATGACTCGAGTTGGATCGAGGAGTCCCAGGATGGATATAGTTGCATCCAACACACATGCGTAGTGCATACAGGTGTGGTTCTTCCCATACATCAAGGGCCTCAAGTAAACAGAGGCGGTGGACGATCCAGGATTCGGGAGTGAAACTTGGCCTCGAGATAACACGTTCCCGGCATGGATACTAGTCTAGACAGGGTGGTGGTGGGGAGTAGGGTAGAATGGTCGCCTTGAGGCTTTCGAGCCCGACGATGCGAATTAGAGTCTGAGAAGACATCCTGCCATGGTTAAATTGCAGCTCGCTCTGGAATAGTTTGAAAGAAAACAGCCGACTGCAGGACAAGAGAACAGGCACTCCGCCACCCTCTACCTACACGATCCCATCGCGGACCGTCCATCTCTTCTTTCCAAGCCAACTAGCAGTGGCCTCATTTCTTAGTTTCGTCGATTAGGCAAGCCAAGACAGAAACCATGGCGACCGTAAAATCGAGCCAGAACAGCTTGTTCAAGGACCTGCTTGTGCTCTCCCGCTTCACCAAGTACAACCCCGTCTTCACCACTTTCGCCGGCGGTACGTTTTGTGCTTTTACTTTAACTTCCTGATGACCCTCATCCCCTAGCACCATGGTTAATAGAGAATACTGACACGCAATCCGAATCATAGCTTTCTCTTGTTTGCTTGGCGGATCGGCTGTAGTCGGCCCCGGATCTGATGTCTCCCTCGCCTGGGTGTTCCAGCAGACCGCGCTCACTGTAGCGGCCTGCTATGCCTTCTGCGGCGCCGGTATGGTCTGGAACGACTATATCGACCGCGACATCGACGCCAATGTTGCCCGCACTAAGGACCGGCCTCTGGCCTCCGGCAAGGTCAGCACGGCGCAGGCGATGGCGTGGATGGCCTTCCAGATCATAGCGTGCTGGTGGATCCTGTACTTCATGCTGGAGGGTCAAGACGTGTAAGCATTCATTCCCGAAACCTGCTATCTATTCTTATTCAAGGCCCCGAATCTTAGTGTGAAAGTAATAACATGAAATGATAATAGAAACAAAAATATGTTCCCCGCGGCCCTTGGGTCGTTCCTCTACCCATACGGCAAGCGCCCTACTATGCGCAAGTTCTACATCTACCCCCAGTACATACTCGGCTTCACCATCGCCTGGCCCGCGGTGTGCGGCCGCGCCGCCATCTTCCACGGCCGCGAGTCCTACGCCGAGACCGTGACGGCCTCGATGCCGCTGCTGAACATGGTCTTCTTCTGGACCATCTTCCTGAACACGGCCTACAGCTACCAGGACGTCGTCGATGACCGCAAGATGGGCGTCAACTCCTTCTACAATGTCCTCGGCAAGCACGTCCACCTGCTGCTCTGGCTGCTCCTCATCCCCGTCGCCGTCTGCATCCCGATGTACATCGAGCAGTTCCACTCCGCCTGGCTCTGGGTCAGCTGGGCTGGCGTTTGGGCGCTCAGCTTGTTGCGGCAGGTTCTCCGGTTCGATGCTAACGACCCCTCCAGTGGTGGAGGTGTTCACGTCGATAACTTCCTCCTTGGTGCCTGGACTGTCGTCGCTTGTGCTGTTGAGTTACTCCGCTGCTATTATGCTTAAACTTGTACATATGCGGATGCATGTATAGTGAGAGTAATCTCTGGGTTCGGTATAACGTTGGAATAAAGGTCAGCCTAGCCTATTATATCTCTAAGAGTCCTGGCTCCGTGGCCGCCAGTATCTAACTATATTACATAGATCCGGATAAAAGTTAGTCTCCGGCTTCCAACATACATGCATAATCCAACCTATGAATTGCATGTCTTAAAGTAACTTTTACTCCTCTCCTTTCCGGGGCCTAAAAATCATCTTCGCAGTCATTCAGCCAATCCATTGCCAATTAATACCTTATTATTCCAGCTCGTGCACCAGAAATATGGTAATACACAACCGTGGCAGCTCTCTCGTTCCCCCTACCGTTTTTTGTAACTCAAGTCTATCAAGGTATACGCGGGGCGGGAGCTCAAGCCCCAGACATTGGTCGTTCAAGTCGGTTATCGAGCTTTTTGCCAACGAGCTGTTACGTCATATGAACGAAGAGGATAAGAAGTCATCCCGAAGTCACCCAACATGAATGATTGGGGTCCAAGCGCAGCGATGCCGTAGTTCTGCCCAAGCTCGAGTTCAGAGAAGGGTGATCTTCGGGATTTTTTCTCGCTCGTCATCAATGCAACCAACTACACGGTCAATACTCTACCAATTCTGATTTGGTTTGTTTATATGATACTGATGCTCCACGTCAGGTACACAATCCCGGGGCAGGTAAATTGGAGAGTCTTGCAGCGTAGTAGCGAGTTATGACTAACACTAGCTTGCACAGCCTGTTATCCAGGCCCGTTGGTAGGTTCGGTCGGTGCCATGCGACGAAGTCGAATTCGCGTTGTAAGGTTAACTGAGTTTATCCCACTCCTGGTTCGGTTCTGGAAACCGACAACGCCAACGAACGAGTCCAGTTACGAGGTACATTCTAACCAGTCACACTTTCTTGTTAGCCCCTGCCTGCTCCTATCTTTGCCCATATCCGCATATACGACTTGAATCATGGTTATCCCCAGTGGACCCTATATCAGGGGTCTGGATAAGTCATGTTCCGCCAGAGCCAGGGTTTTGGAGTCGGGATTTGCTAAACTGTCAAGCCCTGTTGGGAAACCATGCCATGCGAGTCATGAAAGACCGGGGGCGGTTCACCTCGTGGGTCCTTCAACGCCAAGGATCGTCCGACGAACAGCAGTTGCAGTTATCGCGATTCCACTATCCTAAACTCTAATCCAGCGCACTGGATGATCGACTTTTCCAGTTGAATCTCGAAATGTACTCAGGTACGGGCTGGTTGTGGCCGGGGGGCACGTGGGTTCATTCTGCGGAGGGTGAGTGAGCGGCCGAGGGACCGCAGTTCAAGAGGCACCTGGACAGTAAGCTGGGTTGTGACCAGTCTTATAATGACATATCAACAAAATTAGCACACAGAAGCCTTGGAAGCTGAATACTCCCGTACACAAACATCACTACAATTCACTAGGTGGAGACTCGTCCTCAGGGCAGATACAAGCATCATGACCAACACACTAGCAGACCAGCCACAACAGCTACCGGCCTCGGTGGGCTTGTCCGGCTCGGCAACATCTCAAGCAGAGCCGGCAGGTTCGAGTGAGAAGGTACGTTCCGTGTTGTTGATTCATCAAGAGCCGTCGCAGCAATCCTGATATGCGAGTTCATCCAGATCCTCCGGGCACCCATCGACTATCTCCTTACAATCCCGGGGAAAGATGTGAGGGGTAAGATGATGGATGCCTTCAATCAATGGCTCCAGATACCCGAAGAGAAGCTTGAGATCATCAAGGAGGTGATCAAGCTGTTGCACACTGCATCTCTCCTGTAAGTCGAGCCCGACCAAGACATTGCTCATCTGTACTAATTACTTTATAGCATCGACGATATTCAAGACAACTCCAGGTTACGCCGCGGGCTCCCTGTAGCACACAGCATCTTTGGCGTGGCCCAGACCATCAACACCGCCAACTATGCTTACTTTCTTGCTCAGCAGGAGTTGAACAAGCTGGAATGTGCCAGTGCGTATGAGGTCTTCACCGAAGAGCTGCTTCGTCTGCATCGCGGACAGGGCATGGATATCTACTGGAGAGACTCGTCCCTTTGCCCGACAGAGGAGGAGTACTTTGAGATGGTCGGCAACAAGACTGGCGGTCTCTTCCGACTGGCCGTCCGGCTGATGCAACTAGCCAGCAGCAAGAAGTAGGTTATCATCATCGGTTATCCATTGTATGCAAAAAGACAAGCCAGCTTTGCTAACTCCGGAACATACAGCTGCGACTTCGTCCCCTTCGTCAACGTCCTGGGCGTACTGTTCCAGATCCGGGACGACTACCTGAACCTGCAGAGCGACCTCTACACCAAGAACAAGGGCTTCGGCGAGGACCTGACCGAGGGCAAGTTCTCGTCCCCATCATCCACAGCATCCGCGCCGACATGGCCAGCATCACGCTGCCGAGTATCCTCAAGCAGCGCACAGGACGAGGACGTGAAGCGCTACGCCATCTCGTACATCGAGTCCACCGGCTCCTTCGAGCACTGCCGCCGCAAGATCGAGGAGCTCGTGTGCGAGGCGCGCGCCTGCGTCCAGGACATGAGCCCCGAGGACGCCAAGGTGGCGGAGGCCATCATGGCTATGGTCGGGCTGGGGGCTGGCGGTCTGTCGGTATAGGTTTCCCATGCATTGTTCATAAAGTATGTACACGGAGGCATGAGTAGTTATGAGAAACCACTTTCACTGGAAGTTATTGGGCGATTCCCTTCGCATTTATTGAGTGAGTGTTGCCAACATCTATGTCTCGTATGATTAATAGTCCCTGTGTATATGCTCCGCTGTGGTGGACCTAGATGATGTGCTGCATGATACGACACCCACGGCCTCTGCAGATCAGCCGTACGTAGTACGCTGTGCCGCCGGTAGGACAGTCAGATGCGGCACAGCAGTTGCAACGTGGAGCCAGAATAAACTAGAGATTCTCGCACTGTGGTGTTGACGACTGGGACGTCGTGCCGACTGGCTGACACGAAGGTCGTGATCGTACACGCACCGGGCGCCTGCTCCTTTCACTCGTGCTGTGCTGCGACTCCCCGGCCTTGGTCTTGTGGTCCGCTCCTGATAACGGTGATCCCGATTCAGTGGAGCAGGCTTTCACGCATTACGGATCCCATGTTCCACCCGGCCCGTGGGTTGTCGGAGATAGGACTGTTCTTATTGTTTCTCCTGGTAGGGCTTAGTCGATGTGTCACGTCACTGGAGCAGATGGGCAAACATCAATTCCATTATGTTACTTGTCTCGGGAGATGAACGTAGCTTTCACATGTCATCACATCCATTCTCCACAGCCCAGCTTCCTCTTGTCAGCCCCTATTCCACCGAACCTCTCGACATATCACGTATCTGCTTACTGTGCCGAGCCCAATGCGTAGCAAGGTCACTGCCGAGTTAGCATCCCACAGCAGTGGCAATGATTAGCGCACCAGTAATAAGTATATACACCACAAAGGTCGGCGACGAACTTACCGTCATATAGCAGCGTAACCAACCATATGGTCACAAACACATCAACAACAGCAACAAGGGTGAGATGGCCGAGTTGGTTATGGCGTCAGGTTAAGGTCACCTTAATATCCTCATCCTGGTGGAGCAATCCGCGTGGGTTCGAATCCCACTCTCATCACTCCTTTCTTTGTTGTGTTTTTTGCCTTTTCCCCCTAACAAGACTATATATCTCTGCCCTTACATGTATGGTACGATTATAGAACGACTGGGTGACGCACAAGTCCTGGTAGACCAAAGTCAGTGCATCACAGTACAAAAAGGGACGATAACCCTTCCGATGCCCACTAGTGCGATCTCTCTCCCATCAAGGACCGCATGATTCCAAATGGAGAGCCACACCGCTAAACTGCCACCCATGCGTGGTGTTGGCAACATCGGCCAAGACGCCAGCGCTCTTCAAGTCGAATCATAAGAAGAGGTGCTGCGGGACGTCCAAGTCATCGAGCAAGCTTTGGAGAACCAACCCAAGCTCACACAAGAGATAAAGGAGAAGTACTGGATCAATAATGATCCTCTCCCACGACGCGGCTACTGCGCAACTTACCTCTCTGACTTCACTCGGGGATACCGGCAGGGCTATTATCGCAGCCGAACCTGGGGCTATACCATCATCCGCACTGTATATGGCGACGAGTGGGATGCCAAGTTCCAGGACGCATTGGCCACGCTCCGACGTACCGTCGAGGCTATTTATGAGGACGACATCGCCAGGCGAACGGCAGGAATCCAGCAATATGTCGAGTGGGGTCGCTGGCCTGAGGATTTCGCCCAGACGGCGGATCGGCGCATCGAAGACGAGTTCTACAAACGCTTTGTCAACGAGGTCCTAGAGGACCGTGACGTCTTGTCCGACGCGTCAGTCGACCAGATCCGGGCGTACTTCCTCCCGTGGGCGCAGGAACGCTTTGCCATATTCCACCCTCGGGCGGCTGCGCGCGGCGGGCGCTTTCGCGATTGCGACCCCGGCAGCCCGCGGCTCTTTGCATGCATGCTCCTCGACGCCGAGACCGTCGAGCAGCTGCAGGGCGCGCCCGAGTCGCCGGCGGAGCTGTACCCGCGGCTGCGCGACTTCTGGGTCAAGATGGTCGAGGCACAGCCGCAGCCCCGGGTCGATTTCGGGGACGCCTCCATGGTCGACTGGTACCGCGTGCGGCTCGCGGACCTCGTCACGTTTTGGTGGGATTGCAGCGAGTTGAATCCGCAACGCACCACCGATGAGCCTGACCCCCAAGACGTGAGCATTCGCTATTATAACGCCGGTGGCTGGACACCGCCCGAATTCCGATTGAAGGCAAGGCTTAGGCGAAGGGAGGAGGAGTTGGCCAAGTTTGCTATCGCCAACCCTGCTTCAGGCCCTGAGCCTGCTCCCTCGAAGGCTGATACATCTCAATTTTGGCGGTCTGTACTGGACTGAGACGAGTCGTCTGTTTTGTGCGCAACAAACAGAGATCTGAAATTGGACGAGAAACTCCGCAGCGGCTGAAAGGTAGAGGAAGCAATATTTCCCAAACGGCACGGAGACGAAGAAAACGTTCTTGGCTGTCTCAACAAGTCTTATCTTGCATCCCATGCGGGCTCTTCCGCATGCCGTTGACAGAGAATTAATGACATCACGGTTTCCTGAGTGACCGTTAAGATGAGACTGGCTAGTCAATAGGAGAGCTGAGCGAGGGTAAATAAGGTTAAGTCCAGGCAGGCTCAAGCTGTGCCAACCTGAGGGAGATCTCAGCAAAGCATCACAGCAGCACAAGAAGTCAAGACACATATCATGGAACCCATCATACACATAGCTAGGTTTCGTCTACCACTGAGACCACGGTGCACCTAGTCACCCACAACGATAATGAACACGAGGTAGCATGATTCCTCTCAAGGTCATGGTAATATGTTCTAATGAATAAAAGAGAAAATTGTATTTATAACTGTGTCCTGGTGTCGCTCGTCCAACGCCGATTTTGCCCAAAGACGTACTCCTGGGAACCCCCCTTTCTTTTTCTTCGTTAAGCTTCGTAAATCCTGCGGGCCCCTTTGCTGACAAGGAAATCGGCCGCCGTCTCCTTGTGCGCGTCCACGGCCCACTGGAGCGGCGTCCGGCGCCGGTCATCCAGCGCGTCGACGGGCGAGCCCGACGCGATCAGCAGCTCCAGCACGGCGCGGTGGTCGCCCATGGCGGCGAGGTGGATGGGGAACGCGCCGAAGTAGCGGGCCGAAGGCAGCGCCACGTCAGCCCCCCGCGCGACGAGCAGCCGGGCCACGGCCAGGCTGCCCTGGGCGGTGACGGCGCGGCATAGCGGCGTCTCGCCCTTGGTGGGCAGGTTTACGTCGGCGCCCGCGTCGAGCAGCGCTACCATCACGTCGACGTGGCCCTTGGAGACGGCGTAGTGCAGCGACGTCTGGCCCGCGCGGTCGCGGCTGTCGTAGCCCGCGCCGTGGTGGCACAGCAGCTGCGTCATGGCCGCGTCGCCGCCCAGGACCGCCGTGTGCAGCGCCGTCCAGCCGTGGTGGTCGAACCCCTCGAGGTCGGCGCCATAGTTCAGGAGCTCGGTCGCGCGGTCCAGGTGGCCGCGCATGACGGCCTTGTAGAGCGGCGTGCGGGACTTGGCGTTGCGCACCGACGGCTCCGCGCCGTGCGCCAGCAGGATGCGGATGAGGGCCAGGTTCTGGGACTTGGCGCTCGGGCGCTGCATCGCCGCGAAGTGCAGCGCCGTGTTCTGCTCGTTGTCCTGCACGTTGACTAGGTTGCCGCCGTACTCGAGCATGAGGGAGACGATCGAGTCGCCCATGTCGCCCTTGACGGCCCGTATCAATGGCGTCCGTCCGTATTCATCCCGGACGCGTAGATTGGATCCGGACACGATGAGGGCTGTGAGTATTGATAGCACGCTTTTCGAGGCTCGGCTGTCGTTGTAGCCCTTCATGGCACCCATCTGGGCTAGTATGGTGAAAGTCGCACCCTTGGATGACTTTTCATTGTCGGATCCGGGTCCTTCCACTACATCCCACAAGTATAATGCTCTATGCAATGGTGTCATGCTTGAGCCTTTAAGTGTTGCATTGGGGTCTGCTCCGTCGGCCAGATACTTGTACACTGCCGGATAATCGCACCTGGCGATAGCATCATGCAGCTTCTTGGTACTTCTAGTGTCCGCTCTGCACGGCCTCTCTCGGTCGGGATGATTTATCGTCGCTGATAGACGCTGGACCTTTGCGCTGATGTGTTGCCTCCTCAAGTCGAGCGCCACCCTGGGCCCCAACCTTGAAGAGTTGGCAAACTTCTCTGTGCAGGCAGGTCCGGTCTTGTGTATGCGTAGATCGATAGTTGCAAGTATGCCGCTGGTATGGAGTCTTAGCTGTGTTTCTTCCAGATGCAATGAAAGTGAGAGAAGGGAGTGTTGCTTACCTGCAAATGCAATCCAAGATCAAGGTGATTGTTGAACGATTCCTTCGCAGATCTCGTCTTATTCCAGAAAAGCCCTCTTCTGATAGTATAACCAGTCCAAAAGACTGGGGGAGTCCCGTCACGCTGATGTAGTAGCGGCGTAACCGCATAATCTCGGCCTTGGCTTCCAAGAGGCTTGTCTTCATGTCCTGCACGAGTAGTTCCAAGCAACCCTGCAGTGACGGTTGATACTGATACCCAGGAGATTGTGGGTTTGATCCGGAAAGGGGGAACAGGAGAAGTCGGTCGATGACGGCCCTGGTCACTCGTAGCTCCGCGGTGGTTTGGCGGAGAGTAGAAAGGGCCGTAGGGACAACTATTAAGAGGTCTCGTAGTGACTGGATCGCGTTGTTGCATACCCCCGAAACCTCCCGAATTTGGGTGGCAAGTGTGTCGTCGTCCATCATGGAGATTATAGAAGCTTTTCTGGGACAGTCCAGATCAGTCAGTCCAGCAAGCCAAGTCCGACACCAGGAAGAAGAGGAAGGGCGCAATGATATAGCAAAGTTCATGGTTTCGAGCCAGCTCAAAAAATCTTGGTAAACGAAGGAAGTCAGAGCAATGATGAAGGGGGCCAAGACCCCCGGTACAAATAGAATCACCAGTTGGCACGGCCTCGCCCTGTCCTGATGTTCGAGATTGATTAATTCCCAGGATAATGGTACGAGATCGGCGCCATAATGATCTGCAGCTAATGTCAGGACATTTAGATTCTAGGGCTAGAATGGTGATACATTGTCGTCTTACTAGAGCCCTAGGAGATGGGCACTAGACGCCTAAGAGGCCTAGATTGCGCCTAGCGATCTGACACCAGCTCGAGCCAGGTGCTCGCGGAGGAGTTTCAGGAACACGGGGGATCACTAGCATCGGCCTCCACCTGCCCAACATGTCTTCCGCTGGAGCGTGCCATCTCTACAATCTCGGCCGTGTGTGGATGTCCAATGTCGGTTATGGAGAAGGAAGAGAGCGTCCGGCTCAGCTAATTACTCAACGAACAGGTGGTCCCTCGCAATCGATAACAAAGTAGGCTTACTTCGAGACCAGCCGCATTTGGGGTGTGTCACGAAGACTAGATTTATGCAAGGAACGATTCAGCCCTGGAGGGCGTCACTAGTACCAGATGATTGATGTGTTTGTCCTGGATGCTTGTTTCGTTGTTCAAATGTTTCGTGAAACAACCGATCTGCCCCTGATATGGTTTGATGGGTTTGGCGGAGTTACTATTAGTCCGTGCGGCCTCAGTTCCAGACCCAGACTCTCCTGACCGCACCACAGCCACACCTCTTCAGATGTAAGTGGCGCTGTGGCATACGCTAAGCAGAAACCGTGCGCCTGAACATCCAGGCCAACAACCAGCTTTTGGTCACAGTCAATTTACGCGAAGCGCGTTTCTGCATCTCCTGCAACCCCCGGTTCTTTCATTTCGCGTCTTCACGCGTGCAAATGGGACGAGTCAGCTTTTGCCTGCCAAACGCAGTGTCAATCACCATTAAGTGCCGCTGCCCTTGAGACCTGTTCAATCGAACAGCTGAAGTCTGCCAGAATACTTTGATCGATTTGTTCCCAAGGTGGTCGGTTGGTCTATCGATCCAATTTCTGGTGTCGGGAATACTCCTCTTGCACCTTCTAGGCTTGTGCATCCAGCAGAACTTCACACCCAGGTCGACTTGCCCAGCCTCCTTGCGACGTCACCACGTATTAACACACCGACCCTTCTCTACCCCTCCAGTCTAGTCCTACAGTCATATTGTCACACGATCATTCCCCACCGCTGCCCTCCATCGCCAATCTGCATGCTTGCGTCGCATGGGAATAGGTAGCCAAGATGGTGAAGGGTGCAGCAGCAGCGACAGCTCCCGCTGCCGGCCCTGGCGTGTATAGTGCCACATACAGTGGTGTGAGTCTCCCTTGTCAGATGTCGGATCCAGTCGTTCCCTGTGGCTAACATATATCCTCGGCGATAGATCCCCGTCTACGAGTTCCAATTCGGTGTCGACCTCAAAGAACATGTTATGAGAAGGAGACAGGACGATTGGATCAACGCTACCCATATCCTCAAGGCCGCAGGCTTCGATAAGCCCGCGCGTACCCGAATTCTCGAGCGAGAGGTCCAAAAAGACGTCCACGAGAAGATCCAAGGTGGCTATGGCAAATATCAAGGCACTTGGATCCCCTTGGAGTCGGGTGAGCACTTGGCACAGCGAAACAACATCTACGAGCGATTACGGCCCATCTTCGAGTTCACGCCCGGAAACCAGAGCCCCCCGCCTGCTCCTCGACATGCTAGCAAACCAAAAGCGCCAAAGGTAAAGGCTGCCCCTGCCAGAGCTGCCTGGATTCCTCCTCCCCGACAGCCAGACTTTGAGACTGCCAGTCAACAGCTGAACGAGGACGACACACCCGACAATGTCACGATAGCTTCCGCCTCTTATATGGCTGAGGACGACCGCCACGATCTGTCGAATTACCCCGCAACCGGACACCGAAAGAGAAAGCACGAAGAGACCGTTCAAGATCTGACGGAACAACAGCACTCTGTCTATGGGGATGAGCTGCTCGATTACTTTCTCCTTTCTCGCCAAGATGCCCCGACCTTGCGCCCGGAACCACCGCCGAATTTCCAGCCAAATTGGTACATTGACTCGGAGAAGCACAGTGCTCTCCATTGGGCTAGTGCCATGGGTGATGTCGATGTCATCAAACAGCTGAAGCGTTTTGGTGCAACCCTGAACTCGCAGAATATCCGTGGTGAAACCCCCTTCATGCGATCGGTCCACTTCACCAACTGCTATGAGAAGCAAACCTTTCCGGTCGTCATCAAAGAGCTGTTCGACACAGTAGATGCTCGAGATAACCAGGGCTGCACCGTCATCCATCATGCAGCCATCATGAAAGAGTGGTCGAGTGACTAGTCACTCATGTTCTCGCTACTACCTTGACAATATCCTGAATAAGCTCCAGGATACGCATGACCCCCAGTCTGTTCAACTCATCGTTGATGCCCAGGATCTAAATGGTAATACCGCTTTGCATCTCGCGGCCCAGACGAGTGCCAAGAAATGCATCCGTGCCCTGATCGGACGAGGTGCAAGTACCTATATCATGAATAACGAAGGCGTCCGGGCTGAGGAGCTCATACGAACCCTCAATGCGTCCAAGCCGCCGAAAGAACGTGCGCCGCAACGCTCATCGTCGCCCTTTGCCCCCGAGTCTCAGCGACACGTTTCTTTCAGGGAAGCTCTATCCGAGTCCGTCACCAAGCTCGCCGTGGCCTACCAGTCGGAGGCAGCTACTACGGTCCAGAGCAAGATCACGCCGCTTGTTCTTGAGAAGTTCCAAGACTTGGCTCACAGCTATGACGAGGAATGGAAGGAGAAGCACGAAGCTGAGAATGAAGCACGGCGCATCCTCGGCAACACACAAAACGAGCTGGCTGTAATACGCCAGCATATTGCGGAGCTTGAAGCTCGTCTCGAGCCTGAAGAGGCCGCTGCCAAGGCAGTAGGCGATGCGACCATGGCCCAGCATGAAGTGTTGGCCCTCCTTGCGAACCAGAATAAGTATCACATCCAAGCGACAGTTGAGCAACAGCTCGCTATGATGAACGGCAATGATTCCGGCGATGACACACCTGAGACGCGGCAGACGCTGGCGCGCGAACTACGGGAGCTCATCCTAGAGCAACGCCGGGCAGAACAGGAATACGTCGACGCCTTGGGTCTGTCCGGCACAAGCGAGAAAATCGACAAGTATCGAGAGCTACTTAAGCAATGCCTGGACCAAGGTGATGCCGAGAACCTGGACTCCAATCTGGACGACCTGATCGAGATGATGGAGGAGGAGCGTAGTGAAGTCGCCGTTGCGGCGCCCGTACCTCCTACGGAGCCTATGATGATTTGCTAGATAGGTTCCGCTTGGTACGAGTGATACTTGAATCGTGGGTTTGTGAAGTCTTGGGATAGGGGGCCAGACTACTACTCCTGACTCATTGGGCTTATTCTTGCCGTATGTTTGTGTATCTTATGTTGTACTAGTTGGCACACTGAGGAATGGGCCAATCATTGATCAGCCACGAAGCAATCGTGGTTTGGCGGGCTTGTGGTTATGGATGGCGTTTAGCGAATGACTTACGAAGAAGGGAATTGATTCACTTTTGCTGGGCACGTTGGGTTGCTCAGGATCATGGCGACTACTTGATAGGTAGTTAATGGTGTCTTTGGCCAAGATACAAACGTTTCATTGCCACCCAAACTGTTTTAGCTGACTTATTGGGCCACAATTACATGTGATGAGTTCAGCATGGTAGGTTTGGATATAGTTGTCGCCTCTTCATGCAGCTGGGTTACATGAATGACTTCAAAGCTGAACTGGCCTGCTCGAGGTGGCGATACTAGACTAGGCCTACACCACCACCCCATGTCTGTCTGTCCATAACCCACTTCCTGGGACACACTTGTGTCAACCAGCCGAGGCTCGGCATGGCCGTTGGTGAACGCGTGATGATGTTCGGCAGTTGCGGACGAAATGAGCTGAAACCCGCCTTCAATCCGAGGGGATCGGCCTATCAACCCCCTTTTTTCTTTTCTTTTTTTTCGGGCTATCCGAATCTCCAAACAACAACCGCCTCATTGCCACCACAGTATCATACGGCCTCTCCATGCCTCTCTTGCGCGCTTGATGATATGGTAACATTCATCGGTTCCCAGTTGTCAGAATTTGCCTCTCATCAGTCGACAAAGGACTTTGGGGCGACTGAACTGGCTGGTGGATACTGTTTCCAAATTATTACTAAGTACATATCCTGACTTCTCTTTCAGAAATAGGTAGCAGTAGTTAGTCGCCTGCCAGTGATGAAAGTGCTATTATTGATATTGAGTAGGGCCGGCATGCTGGTCATCAATCGGCAATGGCAAACTGTCCCTTTGCATGTGATATGAGGTAGAAATGGCAGGAGTAGACTGAATGTATACAAACTACAAGTAGAGAGATGCACTAGTATACACAGTCTTTACGGATGCTGCTCATATACGTATTGTTCAATATTAAAGAGGAAGTTGTACAAGAGACCATCCTGTTAGCCCCTACGGAAAAGGAAACATTAGAGGCTGTATATGGCAGCAAAATATGTACCTACAAATACTCACTTACCCTAAGGTTGAGCAGGTTCTGCCGGCTCTTGGATCTTGTCTATCCCATGTCTCTTCCATCTACTGTATATTCTACGACCAAGGTCCTGTGGGATTATTCAGCTTTCCTTAGGGTTCGGCTCGGTACCAAATATCCGGTAAATATGTTGCCCAGTCTCACCACCGATTAAAGACCGATGGCCATCGTTTCCAAGCCTCTTTAGTCAATCGGCAACTTTGATTCACCTTAGAAACTCCTTGGACAGGTACATGTTAGGTATATAGGTGGCAAAGAGACCTAAACAGTTCGAAAGTGATGATCAAGCGGCGATGTATGATAAGCAGCTTATAGTACATCCCTTGCATTTCTGCCAACACGAAATCACAAGGTCACGGTTTGTACATCAGCACCTCATATCAGTAATACTGGTAAGAGGTACTCCATCGGTGACGAAGCCACAGACGTGTAAGAGCGGTCTCTGTAGTCATGGCTGTTCTCCCAGTAAGTAGCATGTCATCGCTCCCACACGCTCTGTCCCCAACATAACAGGGCGTATTGATCGCTCGGGCCGCCATGAATACGGCTCGGATACGGGCCCATCCCAATCCTTGCTTGATTTTCATGCCTGCCTACTTGGACCTAGTTGAGGGGGTAATGATGTAAATAATGCCTTTGATGCTTCCATTGCACATTATTCTCATCCGCTGTCCTGGAAGAAGCGGTCAACCTGGAGGAAGACGGAAAGGACGTTGCTTTCAACCCGGCTTTTCGCTTTCCATGGGGCACCCTAGAATAACCTACTTGCTAATTCCATACACAAACCGGTTCTTTAGTAAGGGCCAGGAGGAACAGACGAAATGTACATATAAATTTGGCTGGTTGCTGGGTGGACTAGGTGGACCGTCGTCTCCATTCCAGAAACACCCAAACATATCGCCAAGCACCAAGACCTTTCAAAGTGAGAGAGGAGGAACGCACTAGTTCCGGCTAGCCAAGTTGCTACCCCTGTCCTTCCCCCGGAACACTGCTGGTTAGCCTGCTTACTGACTGACCTCAGCCTAACCCCCAGTACGGCTAGGACAGGATGACTGGGTCAAGCTAGATCACCGATTACCATAAGGGAACACGCCATGCCTGCCTGATTTCGTAAAATCCGTCCTCTGCTTACTGTGGAATCTGACAGGCCGGACCCGAAAACGAACAGTTGAGGATCTTGCCATGGCCTTGGCCCTGTGCCGGGCAGTCGGCTCTAGTTCTGTTTGGTTCCCAATCTCCAGTCTTGCCAAGCGATCAGAGGGAGGCCGAGAGGGCGTTACGTGTCAAAAGGCTTAACTGCAAGTGTATATTCACACAGCCGCACCGTCGACTGTTGTTCGTTTTCGGGTTGCTGCTATTGTCTCCGACTTGACGTACTGGCACCGGCCTCTTCTTCTTGGAAAGGCCATAAGTTGGCTCCCGAAGCGTGGATTGCCTTCAAGCCATCGTAAAATCTGTACGAAATTAGATGCTCGTGCCGAAATACAGGTCAGCACGTTGTTTTGGAACCAAGCAATCATATAGATATCTCGGTGGGAGACCTGGACATCGGTGTCATGAGGCTTTCTCAGCCTCCATTTGTCATGTGACAAATGCTGACGGACATGTGAGGCCAAGCCTGTACCTTTGGTATTTCTAAGCCAGGTAGTTATGTATGTCCCAGTCTGGTCGGCTGTTGCGTCCCACCAGAAATTCGCGATTTGAACTCCTGTCAAGTCCATGTAAACAAAGCAACACTGCTTCGAAATTGGCCTAGGGAGGATGTAATAGCCGCACCGTCTGATGCCTTCATTGGGAAATATGCGTCTGACGTCAAATATCTCATCGTGGACTGGTCGCATTGTTAGCGAAGGGGCTCGCTCAGAGCCTACAATGCGCAATAGAGCGCTTGAATGTACTTACATAAGCTTCCTCATTCCCTTCTTGTCATGATTAGATGGCAGCATGACTACGCCCATGTGTTAGTTCAGCACACATCAAGACTATTTGGGTGTAACAGCAATCTTATTTTCCATGTCAGCTGATTCAAATATTTGCCGTTCCGGAAATGTCTGAGGATGACCTGGCCGCGATGCAAAATGCTTACAGAGCTTCTAGTGAGGCACCGTCTAAGGAAGCAATGGAAACCTGTGAGTTAGGTGATATCGTAAAGAACCCAATGGGATCTAGCCATTAGCAATCCTTAATGGTAACGAAGAGGCACCGCAAAGCCTCGTAAAGTTTCGGGGAGTTGGGCCATCACGGCTCCTGCTCTCCTGGCCCAGCTAGCTGGGCGTTGGTGACTGAGGCATCAATATATACCAAGAAGGACCCCAAGGCTGCATTGATCAAGTCGTATTCTGACCTGTTAAAAGGCCGGATGGTCCTCAGCCCCAAGCCTCACGATCTACTTCTTGACGCGATGGAGTCCAACCTAGCAGCTGACACATCGAAATGCTAATTGATTGATTGATTGATTGATCATGTGCTTCGTCACCGACCGCCACATGTAAATTCGGATGCGACGGGTTTCGTTCATGGTGTATCATCGATACTACCAATCCGCGCATGAATGATTTCTGATGATTGGCTGACGTGGGAATGTAATCATTGCAATTGATGCGAAACGATTGGGTATGTCAGTCTCGTGCTGTTATCGTCATGTCGTGTCAATTGAAGCGAGACTTGAAGCTGCTGAAATAGGGGGCGGCGGGGGGCCAAAGTCTTGGTTATTTGTTGTTCCTGTCTGTGCTCAGCTGATAGCGGCTACTGTTAAGGCTGACTTTTGTTGTTTTTGTTTGCGAACGACCCCATATTGGACCTGGGCCTAACTGAGTCGAGTCTCTTGTATGCATGTGACGAGGGGTGTAGGGCTGAAGACCATCATTGGAACCCAACATGATCCTTGTCGCAGATATACAAGTGGATGTTGCTGTCGGTGAATTAAAGCCAAGAGTTACCAACAGTACACATGATGATGACGAGAGGCCACAGTAAAGCAAGGTGTGCCTCGGCAATGTGTGTTGCATCCATTGGCCCAGTGTGAAGCATTGCCGGCATTGGGGGAGTAATCGCCAGCTGGACTTGCAGATGTCGTGCGTTGCCGCTGCAACCATCGACGACAATGTGTCATCAGTTGTTCGAAGAATAACCGATATAGCTTAATAAGAGTATGTGAGTGCGGGTGTAGCGATAGCAAAAGTTATACTTACCTACCTACACATATCCCCATTGGGACGGGCAGTACTCGCATGCATCCATCAGTTCGGGTCCTGTCCTCGATCCATTGTGGCCAAAACTTCAGCGCATATGAACAAGACATGCAATGAATACGATCGCGTCGACCCCGCATGGAGCAAGGCTCCGGTGTTAACCAAACACCCTAGGCTCCAGTCATCGTGTCCAATGCGAGGGGAGTTGCGCTCCTTGGTGGATACCGCTAATCGTCTCATCAAACCTGGAATGCACTGCCATGAAGGCAAGGTTGTGTTGCGAAAGGTCAGGCGGTCAGAAAATCATAGTCGGGGGCGAGAAATTCAGGTTGCCCTCGAGTGCTGGAAATGACAGGACAGCACTGTCTTATGGGTTTCCTAGGGGCATTCGGCATTCTGTAATGTTACACAGAAGCCAGCGAGTTGTAGCACCTCCGACCCGGCTCTGGCAAGTCAAGCCCCCAGGCGGCAGTACAGGCGGAGGGCGGTGTGGTGTGGGGGATCCACCCGCCGCCAAAGCGGCTCCGCAGATCTCTCAAGATGGCCAGTAGATCGTATGTAATCTCGGATAGGGCTGCAACCGACGGGTGTACTCGATCAATAACGAGGGTCAATACTTCGTGATGACGGTGGATGTCGAGTGGCCAATTGCCTCGTACTGGCTGTCGTGCAGTCTTGGCAACGTTACTGCATGCATGTGGGATCGTGAATGTTGCATTTCAGCTGAGAAGCATTCGGAGATTACGTCGCAGATGGCGATGTTGAATTGCCACGGGGTGAAAATGATTGCGCAAAAGAAATAAACGAAAAAGAAGAGAATTGGGAGAAAAATCTAGCGTGCGAATGTTATCCAATAGACTCGGGATGTCAATGCTGTTGGTGTTCCGGTTCTTCGGGTCTCGCCTTTTTTCCAGGGTCCCGCGTCCCTGAAAACCCAGCCAGCACGCACATACCTACCACCCTTGCTCGTGTACGCCAGCAACATTAAGCGAAACAGGAGAATCGAATGCAGCTGAAAATAGGTGAATCACCCGATCTGGATCGTCCACTCGGGATGGAAGACTGCATGTTATGTGCATTACATTAAGTACATACTGCACGTTATGGATGTATTCTAATATATCCGAGTACTTTCAGCTTACACGGACGAAAAGAATCTGCAATGTACTTTCTAGCTGCTGAGGAAAGGACGCTGGAGGGGTCAGTCACATGCCCAACTGAGGTCAGGGTTACCTCACCTTCCACAGAAGCAAGTATCCAGGGGATAACTACAGCTACCGAGACGTATCAACTGTGAGCCGGGGACTTTTCTATTCAAGATGTTGCTGGAAAACAAGGGCCATTCCAGTTGAGGGTAATGAAAGATAAGAACGGGACTTCTTCCGGGTTGTTAACATTGCAAAATGACGCAGATGCATCGATGCTGCTGCTGATGCGACGCAGGCTGCGTGTAAGCTGTAGAGACAATAAGAATGGCGGGGTTACAGGGCGTGACCTGTCCAGCCCCCAACCCCAACGGTTCTGTTGATCAGATTGATATTAGATATCTCCGCATCGCATGAATAGAACAAATGATGACTTATCTGTATTTTCTGACAGCAATCTTGTACACGTCATATATTGAGACCACGATCGTTCGATGAGAACCTCAAGGGTTTGCGTTAGTGAGATACCACAAGCACCTACCTAAATTGGTCACATATCTGATATGCAAGGAGAAGCACCAGCAGACTATTCGGCTGCACAATGGCAACTGCCAGGAAATACAGGGGTTAGAACTGTTAATACTGCCATATTCTTCTATTTATCTTTTATTCGTCCTGGTTGCCGTGGGTCGGTAAATATGTATTTGCTTGTGTGCATGGCAGCATGGTATGCTGTTGGTGCTGTTGGTTCTACCGCATGCATATCGTCTGGGTAGTGTCCACTGTCTTGCGCCGGCCTAGTCTCCGGAACCCAATCCAAGTCGACGTGATTCGCCAACTACATGTCGGAGATCTTGGCCAGTGGCCAGAACAGCAGCCGACAGGCCGACAGGAGTCTATGTATGCACGTATGGAGTTGGGGGCCAGGCGGCTCAGACGTCTGAGCAGCAGCGACAGCAACAACCCTCGACGATTTCGGGAATGTTGATGTACCTTATTTCGCTCCATACTAAACGCCTTACTCGAATGCATCAACTTACGACTTCAATCGATAGGTACAGGTTGAACCCAGGTAGGGTTGGGCTATCAACACCCACTTGGGCGGTTTCAGGGCTCACATCAGCACAACATAGCTGAACTTTGGCCCTAGTAGTGCACTAATAGAGACCATTACTCCGTAGAGGATGCCCAATCCCAGGATAGGATAGTTTCAGTATGGAATAAGTCGTCAATTGCCTGCTGTGAGTGAGTGGCCTGGATATTCGCTCCTCACTGCCTTGACTGCTTAATTGATTATCGATACGAGGGGGTCAGGGGCAAGTGTATGCGTTTGAACGGACCTACTCCTACTCGGTGGCACATGCACCCGACACCTGGAAGGCAAGGCTTCAACCCTCTCTTTCTAGAATGGGCAGCGATTCGCTCCTGCCCGCCAGCTGAAGCGGCCCTGCTTGCAAACAGAAGGAGACGTCATCTAAGGTCACGCACCAACATCAATTCAGCCGATTGAATGAACCTGCATCAACCAACCATCGCAACCTATCGCCATTGTACGACTAGGTACAGTTTGACGCAGAACACGACACGCATTGGTCTCAGAACTGGCCAAATCGCAACGCATCAGAGCTTGTTCTGTCAGATCCGCCGCCAATGCCAAGGGCACACAAGGCTAGCTAGCTGCTGCCTCGGTTCTTTTTACAAGTTCCTTCCTGCCAGGTATTTTCGCGGCGCGGTGGCGCAGCAATCCCCAGTAGCAGGGTCTTCCTCTTCTCCCATCTTCGAGTGGATGACAGGTGGATGACAGACCGCAAAATTGGAAATCAACCTAATCCCAGTGCGTCACGATACTTTTCTAGCCATGTTCGTATCTGGCGGCCACATAATGCGAGACCGCTGACATTGTTCCTCGGCCTCTGCCTCTCTACCTCCGCGGACGTCAACAAACAACACCGAAGCCGGCTGTTGACAACCAGGCGTTGGGTTGACTGTGCTGGCCGCCATTGACTTGGATGGAAGCAGATATATTTTTCAATCCTCGTCCTTGGCACATCACGCGCGATCGCCATGTACGCCTGCATCGCATCAGGGCAGGATAAGCCACGCGATATCTATCCGCGCAATGCTTGCTGCGCGCGAGCGAGCGCCTAGGTCAGCGCAAAGCGTCTTACGTGCAGTGCGGTTCCAGTGAACGAAAACGAATCAATCCGTCGATCAAGGGCCCTGTAGCTGGTCCAAACATCAATAAAACAAACACCACCACCGAATGGGAAAGTCATCCCAACGTCAATATGCATGCAGTGCTGGGCCATTACAAAGTCAACTCAGTGCATGCAGCCTCTCAAGCGAGATGGCTCGCCAGCTATGACCACCCACCCCGACTCGCATGTAGATTGAATATGCGCGGCAGATCATCCAACCTTTCACCTTGTACAGCATGATGACTGCAGGTAACATTGAGTCCAAAATAGTTTCGCTGTTGCTGATTCCCCACCACCTGCTAAACCATGCCTACATACGGTCACTAGCTACAGCGCCTTAGCCTTGGGGCTAGCAAGTCGGTGCCTTCACTCCACCTCAAATGTCACGGAGAGCCGCCTGGGTTCAGCTGCCCCCAGTCAGTCCTCACATTGCCCCGATTTGCCCACACGTCTCAGAGCGCATACCGTCCTCCAATGACTCTACCCAGAAGTATGCCGCCTCCAAAGAGGCAATCAGCCGAGTCAGTCCGATTAGGCCCGTCGCTTCCCTTTCCCCAAGGAGCCGACTGAGGCTACCTGGCAGTGAGGTGGAAGGACCCAAAAGGGCAAATGCTTGGGAACCATGCGAGACCTACCGACACACCCTCCCCTAGCGGTTCATCTGATTCCCAGATCCCGCTTCTCATCTAATGACCAATTGTTTCCTGACCCAGTTGGCCAAGTATCTTTTTCATTATGCTTACTCTCGTTCAATACCGGGTACCTTTGGTCTATATGATGGGCCCTCATCCCATCGCTCCATCTGATCCTTCACATAAGACTACCACGCCTGCATAACTCTGTTGGCTTTACGTGAGCGTCATCACACTTGCCGCACGGCACATACGGCCATTCTTCTGTTATAAATCCTCCGCATGCACCGTTGTCGCATGCTTCTTTGTTGACAGGTTACGCAACCCCGGTCACTTGAGGGATTCTAATGACCACCTGCTTTATTCTCATGTTAGACTGGCCTGCGCCCTGTGTACTACAGTACCTCCGTCAATAACACAACCTTTCTTCCGAGTACTCGGTCACGTCGGTCATCTCGAGTCAGAACAGGCCCGACTTAAGACCCTGTTACGTGGTTCGATACGGTCCATCCGAGAAGTCGTGTCCTGCCGGAGATTGTGGGTGTACTTGTTCGTCAAGCAGGTCGTACCGACTGTTAGCCTGGTCCACTTCATGACCCCATTTCAAGCCACCTTCGGTCCCTCCCATTTCGACCATATACGGCACAGGTAAAGGCAGGCAAGGATCTTGAAACTGTCTTAAACAGCCAGAATGCCCGCTGTCAGTCGACCTTTACAACAGGTCAAGACTAACGTCGTCGCCCAGGCTATTGAGTCCTCAAGCCCACCGCGTCTTGCTATAAACCTGGCGTTCTTGGTCGTGTGTTTGTCGCTCATGGTGGTGTATTATTTCAAGTTTTCATCGTGGAACAGATCACTGTTGGCACGACACTTGCTTCCAACGCTACATCCGGACGACTTGAAGAAACGCTTTTGGGAGCAATCACGTGGCATCGGCATCACTAAGCCCACCATGCCGACCAACCAGTCTTCGAACGCCGACCGGCTGAAGGGGGGCAAGAAGGCCAGGCCGCGGCATGCGGATAACATCCCTTATTGGCCCCAGCGGGAGGGCGATGAGGTTCGCGATGGTAGTCCGGGTGGTGCCCCAGCAGAAAAGAATATCCCGCTAAAGTTCACCTCAAGGCCACCACCTCCACCTCCTATGACACCTCTTGCGATAGAGACTGGGCCTTACTACTTTCAGGAGAGACGTCACAGCGGGTCAGTCTCGATCTCAGGCGAAACTGCGACCCCGTTCTATCAGCACCAGAACCCCGACTACTCTGCTGGCTCCTCCACATCCTCGACCGCCCTGCCTGGATTCGAGGGATCTCCTACTTCATCTCGGCGAAGATCGTATACCAAAACACTCTCGTTGGGATCCCCACAGGGTGTCTCGGCTGCAGAACTCGATGCTACCATATCATCATTCACACCTCATTCCTTCCCATCATCGAATCCCATGTTGCCTCCCCCGCCGCATGGTTCCTTCTCCCAGGACGAAATCGAGGTACATGGTGAGGTCATATCGGTGACGGATGATGCCGGGATGGGCTGGAGACGCCACACTCGAGTCTGCGGAGGTGGTGTTTGCCTAGCATGCCTGGCCTCTGGGGGAGAAGAAGGGGGGTTCTACGCCCTAATGTGCCCCTTGAGGATCGAAGGTATTAACGGCAACAACCATTTCTCAGATGCTACATGAAGAGCACCGTAGGGGAACATTGCATGTTTCTTCCATTAAAAAGTACACGAGGAGTTCCCTGGCGTTGCATAGTGGATGTGAGTCATGAAATGGCGGTTTCTGAGGTTGGGTTCCGGTGTCGAGTTCACAAAACATGCGCGGTGCATCTCTGGGTTAAAAGACTATATGATCTAGACACTTAGGCAGATACCATTTCTTGCATTATTATTTTCATTGCTGTTAGTCCTTTACCCTGCATGAGTCACGCTAGCTACAATATCTATTTTGTTTTACATACCTATATAGACTTTGGATTCTAATTTTTAGTTCTTGGTCGTATACATCGCATGTTAGCTGAAGATTTCTTTTACTTGGCGTCATCATGATTGTGCATAGGATAATTTAGTCCTGGAGTTCATTCACAGAATCTAATACAAAAGTGGTAATCTATTAATTGCCCAATGGCTATACTGCAGAACCTCGCGGAATGCTATACTATAGCAGCGGACTCCGGTTCCTCCGTGTACCAGCCCTTTTCGGGGCTGCTGGATACTAGTTGTTTCGCTTCTTACATGCTCTACTGCCAAATGAGGCACAGGAAAATTTGTGACAAATGTGTCACTGGAATCACCACTCACTTTTCCCAGAACTTACACGATATGGTTGCCTGGAATAGGCAACATTCAGACAATTGGTGCACCCGGTCATTATGACTCCATCTGTTAACCTTCGGCATTCTCGGTTCCAAATCACATGGTGCAATCATTCTGAATACCTAGGGAAACGAAATCCCGGAACGACGCGTTGCTCTCTTACGTTACCGACAGTCTGGAACGATAAGTGGGTATTTTCAGCCCTACTCAGTCCATCCCTGTCATATCGAGACGACCAAACTCTTGTATTACATTAGCCACCTTCATTGCAATATTGCAGCACGACTTGTCTCCCGTAGCGTCCCAGTGCGCTCACGGGTGAATTGTGTTAAGTTACAATACATTACAGGGTTTATATTTAGAGCACCACCGGAAAGAAATCTTAAAGGGATTCGTATAGAGTATGATGAGCTCCTTTAGCCACACTTTTCTTTTTCTTTTCTCTCATACATAATATACGGCGTGGCGGCTAAAAAACCCCTACACGGGAAGCAATCCTACGTGCTTCAGCTCACGTCACTCCATCGTGCTTTCTCGATTTGTCAGCGGGAGGAATGGCTTCAAAGGGTCTTTTCCGTGTTCTTTCATCTATCAGTGGGGAGGAAGCATCCCTCTGTGTTCTAGCCGATGACTACATCGTGGCTGTGTTGATCGTTTTTCCATCCCTTTTGAGTATGAAAATTTCCCAATTTCCGATTCACTGCTTTCTTTTTCCATTTCATCCTTCTTCCTATCACCCCTTTTGGAAGAGATGCCCAGATCGTGACTAATGCTAGCTGCAGTGGAAAATGACTCCCTGGGCGGCCCTTGACCCAATTGGTTTCACAAAGGCGCATGAATGACGGCTGACGTGTGGGATGGTAATACTACACCCCGCACCACTTCGGCGTGGGGTGTTTCGAAGCCAAGCTTTTACTGGGCAGACCTTATCGTCCTTTTAGTCGAACCAATGAGTAATTACCATGACGACAAGTGTGGAGGGTAGCATCCGGGGTGCTTTATGGGGTCCGGTGGCCATTTGTCTCTGTTTTGTTACATAGTTGTGTAGCCCGACATGCAAGGACTCGGCGCCAACTCCAGATTGACGGAGTAACACCCCGGAACGATGAGGGACCCGTTTTCTTTTTTTAGGGCATCCAATCCCCTGGCCCTTTAGGAACGACTACCCAAGTTCGGGCATGCCGACTTGACGTTTTGCAACCGGAGGGATCATACCCCCGGAATGCGGATTCTCGAGGAAGTGATCCTCCGCAATAAGGTTATGTACCACAATCACACTAAGACTATTATTATTATAGCTGCCAGGGGCCGTCATTGTTTCAACTGATGATAATAATAGCTACATTTCGGGTTGTGACAGCCATCGTTTCAGGGAGGAAGTGGTTGCCCAAAATGGATAAAGCACTTGCACAGATGGCATGTACCTGCTGCTGGGCCGGAAGGAATAGGGCAGGGAGCTGGGCTGGGCTGACAATGATCAGCGCCATCACTGCTTGCTTACCCAGTGCCAAATGTGCATATCTGTCAGCAAACATCAGCCAGCCATAAGTAAGCCCTCTGACCGGACCTTTTGGCCCTCCGTATAAGTAGGCTACAGCTTAGTAATGGAAAAAGGCGTTACTCGAGTGCCTGGGTAACCATATTACCGCCCGTCATCACCGTTCTTTTCAACTTCAGGGATTCTATCCATGTAGGGCTGAAAGTATCCATGGCGGCGGGCAACCTTCAAATTTCTATCGGGTGGCCCTTCCACAAATTTTCAAACCACGTTGTCAGATCTGCGAAATGATCACCCATAGACGGCTGGCGGCTGGATCCTTACCGTCGTTTAACTACCTGTCATCATGCCTGTCTGCTCTTCTCGGCGACTTTTGTAACTGGAAGGACGTTACCAGGGTTACAAATGGTGCGCTACTACCCCCCTTAATTGACATATAAGAGACCCCATATTTGGACATATTTTGGTGGCTTCAGTAAGTATTCATGTAAAGAACACCCCCTTCCACTTCTCACCTCGGTGAGCTACACGGCTTTATGTAATGTCCTTCCTAAAGCCGGAAACACACGTTACATATGCAACTCACATAATCATCTGAAACGTGATGAGAAGGGATTTGGCGATCAGGTCCCAGTAGTCTGGTTCTGCCAAGAAAACGCAGAAGATGTGCCATCAGCTTACTCCATACGCTTCTTCATGACCATCCTTCCCCCCCTCCTTCAATTCTTCCTCTTCAGTCGGACTATATTAGAAGAACATCAAAAACCTTTTAATATCTCATGTCAACTCGCAAGTGGAAATGGCAAGGAATGGGGAATGGAACCCAGAAAGAAGGAAAAGCAGGTTCACTTACTGTCACCTGAGCCTTCACCGAGAATAACAAGAGAGAGGAGAGCCTGGTGAATCAGAGCTAATTACAAGAAGATGTGAGAATGCTGCAGTAGCGTCCTTTTTGACATGAGGGCTGTCAACCCCAGAAAGGACTATCCAGCTGCTTATACGGTGTCCTAAAGGGGTATAGAAGAGAATCACGTCACAGCTCGCGCCACGTGTAGCGAATCAGTCGGTACCGCCAAGAGCCTTTTTCCCCCGAGGAGCCCTGAGTAAGAAGCTAAATGAGGCTTTCCGGTGGTGTGGATGAAATGTGCGTGCACATACGCTGCCTCGTAATTACGGGTTAGGACACTAACGACTTTCGTAGTAGAGGGGGGCTTGGCGTCAGCAGCTTGCTTGCTATCGCGTATGTAAAGGACGGACTGAATAACACGGAAAGAATACTCTGCTAGCAGACTGGCTTCCCCTAACCCCTTTTGGGTATTTCTGGTAAGGGTGATGAGGAGCTACAGTGGTACCGGCTAATCTATAATAGAAAGGTTGTTCTTCGGAGCTCGATCCGTTGCTGTTTAATGTTGACACATTAGACACTTATGAGATAGGCGCGTTTTGATCGACCGAGCCAGGGACGAGAATCTGGCGAGTGTGGAATAAATCAGGGGAATGGTAATTGCCTTGAGCCAAATGCATTCACCTCTTACTCGCTATTACACCTCGTCAATCTGGACGCTAGTGATTATATAACCCCTCGCCGCTTTTGCTCAGGCTTCGCTCAGGCCGGCTCAGGTTCGGCTTGGATAGCCTTGGCATTGCTCACTCCTGCTCAGGTCTCTCCGGTTTATCCATTACGATAAGGGAGCTGCTGAAAGTGAAATTCTACAGTGTACCGGGAGCCATAAACCACTTGGACAGGTATGGATGGGAATAAAGCACTGCCTTCAAACTTGGGCGGAAAATAGAGTCAGGGGTAATCCTGCACGAAGTAGAAGCTCAGAATGTGGCTCTATAGAGCCAAAGATGGATGCTTATGAAAACCTTCTTCTAACGAACTTGCTTAGTTTTCTTTTTTAGAATGTTTTTAACTTAGTTATTAGATAATCTTTTCATATATAAGACTTCTTGTTCTTATTCTCTCATAACTCTTATTAAAGTTTAAAAAGTTCGTTTAATGTAAATAAATATAACTTTTTTAAATCGTCGTAATTAGTTTAATATTAAAGCCGCTCTCGACTTTATTATTTAAAATAAATTATTAAAGCGATTTATTATTAATAAACACGTTATTTGTAAAAAGTTTTAATAAAAAAGCGAAGAGGCTTATAAACGAGAAATAAAACTTTAAAAAAGTATATTAATAATTACTAAGGAGAGTATAAGCTTTTAATTTAAATAAATATAAGTTACGATTTTTTAAATGTAATCCTTACGATATACGAACGACGAAGCACTTTACTAAAGTTATTAAAATAACTATAGTAATTAAAATAACTATAGTAAAAAGGCTAAATAAAAATAGAAAAGCTATTACTTAAAGTATTAGAAATAAAATGTAACGATTTTATAATATATAAGAACGCGATTATAAAGTTAATATTTTAAGGAAGTTAAGCTTTCGATAGCGCTGATAAATTAAGTTTAATACGCTTAACGTACCCCGCGGTTTAACTAACCATACGGTCTAATTATCTATTTTCTCGTAATTCTTACTAACTAGGTTTATTTTATCTCTTTTTTACTATTTTATTATAGTTAGTAATTAAAAAGAAAGCGATATATAATTAACGTTTTAAGCGTTTCGAAATAGTTTTAGATTAAGTTTTTAATCTATAGTATAAGTTTATAATATCTTTTATATAATTTTACGTCTTCGATATCGCGGCGGTATTTTACGACAGGATATATAATTATTAATAAAAGAGTTTATTATTTTCGAAAAAATATAATAATTCGGTATATAATCGAACTAAATTCGCGATCGTTTCTTTTTTTAATAAGTAATATTAAAGATATAGCGAACTAATTATTCTTTTAACGCGACGCGGGACGCGTCGGCGTTAATTAAGCCTCTAGTTTTATACGACGATAACTAGACCCCCGGACGCGTTTTAATTAAAAAATCGATTATTAAAGAGTCTTTTATAAAAATCCCAACGCGTATTATTCGTAAATGATTTTTATATAAAATATAATTAATAAATATAACATTTAAAAAGAGGATATTTATAATTTTAACGAGACCGGTTTTTTTATAAGTTAAATCCCGTTTGAAATAGTCGTTATAACCTTTAATCGATACGAGAAGCCTAGGGTAGTTTAATAAAAGAACTAGGAATAGGTTATAATTATTTAAGGCGTCGAATTATACGGTTACGCTATCCTTTCGTATATTATATTTATCGAGAAAACGTACTTTTTTTTTTTTATAAAAATAGCGTATTATTAAAAGATTAAGTAATTATAATTATTAAAAACGGCTAAATTATAAACTAAAAAAGTAAGAATTAAATTTAATATTTTAATAAATATATAAAGTTTTATATAAAAAATATTTATTATTTATTAGGTTTTAACGGTTATAAAAGTTATTATTTAATAATTTTTAAACTTTATTATAAAAAAAACTTAATTATTCTACTCTATATATTTTTTTATTCATCTTATAAGCTTTAACCTCTTAATATTAATTATTTTTATATATTAAAAAGGTTATATAAGAAAGAAATCGAAAGTTTTATACGGGCGTATATTACTTATATCTTAAAGGAGGACTTTTTATTAGCGTTTTTAAAAGAGTTTTAAACTACTTTTAACGTTTTAAATATTTAAAAAAGTTTTTAAAAGGTAAGATTTATATTATATAATCCGGAACATATTATTTTATAATTAAATATAAAGCTACGTACGCCGACGTTTTTAACGACCTCTTTTAACTTATTTATAACGTACCTCACAAGCGAGCTACGTATATAAACGAGCTGCGTATTTTTTATTATTAAGCTTTACAAGTTATAAATTAATTTAATTATAACATTTAAAATTAATTAAATATATTAATAATTATTAGTTTTAAAGGTTTTTATATTATTTTAATAAGTACGCGTATTATACCCGGGTTTTTCATAAATTTTATAACGCTACAAGCGTGTTTTAAACGTTTTCGTATAACTACTCCTTTAATACGATTCCTTTTATAATTATTTATTAACGTCCCTTTAAAACTAGAAGTCTTCTTTAACTTATATACGAAGTGATCCTCTATCTTATAGCCGTTTCTTTTTCGTACGGCGTCGCCGGCTAAGCATTTTATTTACTTTTCGAAATATTGCGTTCCTATTTTTTAAAAGAGTAACTCGGTATATAACTTGTATTATAACCTTTACGATTTAATTAAAACTAATTAAAATGAATATCGAAAAGTTATTTTAATATTATATAATACGGTTTCGAACGTATTCGGTTTAAAACTAAACCTTAATCGAGTTATTTAAGATTTTTAATTCTTAAGGAATAAATAGGCCGGAAAATGTCCTTAAAAATATTAAAGTGTGTAGCTTTATATTTAACTATAAAATAATATATTTTAGATTATACGAGACGAGGCCTATCCTTTAAAAGCCTCCTTATATATTCGAAACGGTAAAAATCGCTTAGAACGCTTTTAAAAACGCTAATAAAAAGTCTTTTTTAAAGATATAAATAATATACGACCGTATAAAACTTTTAGTTTCTTTCTCGTATACCTTTTTTAATATACGAAAACAGACGATATTAAAAAGTTAAAGCGTATATAATAAAAAAATATATATAAAATATAATATTTAAATTCTTTTCGTAATAAAGCTTAAAAATTATCGAGTAGTAGCTTTCGTAACCGTCTAGGATTAAGAGGCGATAACGACCCTTTATATAAAACTTAATATATTAATTAAAGTATCGAATTTAGCCCTCGCTTTTTTTATTCGTGGTTTAATTATTTTTAGTAATTACGATTATTTAATTCTTCGGTAATAGGCTATTTTTATATTAAGAAGAGAGGTACGTTCTCTCGGTAAAAATAATATACGGAGGGATAGCGTAACCGTTTAACTCGACTCTTTAAATAATTATTATATTAGCATAGTATTACAACCCGACCTAATCATACGGCTAAGATCCCTATTACCAACGGCACGGAACTACGATACCCCGACCAGGCTACGATACCATAGCTATAAACAAGACCGCTAGCTACGCTAATATAAACTTACCTATACTCCGCGACTAATTAACGCCTCGCATAAGTACTTTATAACTAACGATAAGCCGGATAGGCTCTTAAGCTAAAAAGGCGAAGGACGGAGGTCACGTAATAGATCTTAAAATCGTAACGAGATCTTAAAATCCGGCTCGAGGCAGATCTTACGAAAACCGCGAGATCTAAAGGGATAATAAAAGAAAAATTAAATATATAATAATAAACGTTCCCTATATATCTTATATAAATACTTTTTATTTGAATAATTAATTTAAGTATTAATTTAATTTATTAATAAAGTATATTATTTTAATAACTTTATTATAAATACTTTTAATTCTTACCCTTTTATATTACTTCTTATTCCTACGGCTATTATATATTATATCGATAAAAATAAACTTTTATTACACGTTTAAATACTTTCTCGTATTATTAAATATAAACCTTTCGGTACGTTTTATTAATTTTTTTTTTAAACTTTTAATAATGTTCGTTATATTTTAATTATTTTTATTTTTATAAGTTATTACTTAAACCCTTAAGTAATAATATTTATAAAAACTATATTTATATTTAAACTTAATAATACCCCTCGCTATAAAAAGGCTTTTATTATTATTATAAATACCCTTTAACGAAATCCCGCTATAGAAATAAATAGTGATAATAGCGATAACGGCTTTATTTAATAAACGTTAATTAAATAAATTAAAAAACTTAAATAAAAAAACGCTAACTATTAATATTATTACGTTAAATTTAAAAAAAAACGTAACACCTTCTTAATAAAAAAAAAACTTAAGATAGATACCCGATATCGATAAGTTACGCGAAGAAGTACGTCTCCTCCGTACCGCCGTTAATATTATTTAAATACTTATCGCTTTAAAAAAAGGAATAAAGATTAATTTACCTATATTATTTAACGAAATAAGCGAGAGTTTCTAAAGGTTTTTTATTTAAGTTAAGGCCTATTAACGGTTTTATAAAAGAATATTCGAAAACCTTACTTAATAAGTTATTTACGCCGCCTCGTTTTTTAAAAGTAAAATACTCGTTTAATTCGAACCTTACCTCGACGAACTCGTAAAAAACGATTAGTAAATCGAACTATGCCGCACAGAGGTATAACGTATTTTCGGAAGTTACGATAGCTTCGAAAACGCTTTTAAATCACTTTTTTAAAACCCCGACAAAAAACGATAAGTAAAAAGAGAGCTTAAGACTTTTAAGTAAAAAGGATTAGCCGCCTCTTATACCGCCGAGTTTTAACGTATTATAACTCGATTAAATTATATCGAAATTATAAAAATTATAATATATTACCGAGGATTAAAAAAAACGTTAAAAATAAACTTAGCCGGCTCGACACCCCCGATAATTTCTTTTCATATATAAAGTTTATAATTAAAATTAATACTCGTATATATAAACGACGCCGCGAAAAATAAAGTAAATAATAATAATAAATTAATCGAATTTAAATTAATATAAAATAATTACGTTACTATTATAATATATAGCTTATAAATATTACCGCGTATAATTATTATAATAAATTTATTAACCTCGACGTTATTAAATATAATAAAAACGATAAGAAATAGAACACTATTTATTATAATTATTAAAAAAAAGATATTACGCTAAGAAATACCGCGGACCGAAAAAAGTATTTTAACGTATCTTAAAAGGACGATAAATTAACGCTACTAAGAGTAAAGCCACCCTTATACTAGCTATTAAAAAAAGTAACGCTATTACCGAACACGGCAGCCTATCCTAGATAGCTTATTACGACGATAGGTATACCCTTTACCAAGCGGATAAAAAGGAACCGGATAGTTCCCTAAGGCCCCGAGGATAAAGAGGAGCCCTAACCGGAGCGTCGCCATAATAAATAGAGATTTCGCCTTAATTTACGACCTCATTACCGACAGCTCTAGTAATAGCGGTAAAACTACTAATTAATAAGAATAACCTGTTAACTACGAATAACTAGTCGGTATATTAATAAGGGAACTCGTGAACGAAATTACCGGATATAGGGATCTTAGAGACGACGGATAGCTAATTATCCTAAGCGTCCCCTACTTAAATTTAAAATACCTATATTAAATACTTATTACGATAGGATTCGGTTAAAAAGTCCGCGGTAATTACGTAATAAATAATAACCCTCGGATCTTTTTTATAAGCGAAATATATTTTACGCTCTTATAAATTTTATACGTATATAACGGTTATATAAAATACTTTATAAAAAAACTTAAAAATAAATAATTTCCTTAACGAATTAATAAACGAGTTATTATAAACTTATACCCCGATTATATAATTAAAAAAATTAAAACATCGATTTTTAATAAACAACGCGCGTATTTATTAATATAATAAAATTTAAAGTAGTTACGAAAATATTATTTTAAAAAAACGGGATTAAAAAGAGTACTTCGAGAATTAATACCTCGAATACGCTTAAAAAAAATCGCGAGCTTATAAACGTTTAAAAGAAAATACTCGATACTTTTAAGACGTATAGGTATACGTTTAACGGGAAAACCTCTTTATTATAATTAAAGACTTATAAAGCGCTTATAAACTTTAACGAACTTAATAAATTTCCGAACTACCCGAAAAACCCGAATTTTAAGCTTTAAGGATAATATTATACATAAGGAGGGGTATAAAAACACCCCCGCCGGCGTATCGAGAAGCTCCCTATAAAAAAAAGAGAAAATAATAGCGATGATAAAATGATTAGTCGTAAAATTTTATTATTTATTTAAAAAAAATATTAATTAAAAAATAAACGCCGCCGAATATAAAAGGATAATATTAAGCGGATTAAAAAAAGTCCTTATATTAAATAATAAATAATTAAGTTATCTATAAATATATTATTTTAATAATAAGCGTAAAAAGAGTTTATATTAAAGCATTACTTAATAACGAAACGTAAAAAAACTATATCTTACTACGAATCGTTAACCGCTTAAAATTAAAATAGTAAGAGAAAAACGCTTTATACCGATTTAAAATTATTAATAAAGGATTTATAGCTTATAATAATAAAGAAGTACGAAAAGAAGTCGCGAACTTTTTAATCGATATTAAAAAACGTTACGAACGAATTATATATAATATCACGGACGTCGCAAGATACGATATAATTTTAAAAATACCCTAATTACGGGTAAATAATTTTAAAATTAATTAAAAAACAGGCTAACTTTAATAAAATATATTAAAAAAGGTTTTACTAATAAGTAGCGGATTAAAAAATAACTTTTTAATAAACTTAAAGTATTTAAAATATATATTATTATTAAAAAACTTAAGCTGAATATTATAACGATTATATTAAAAGAGTATTAATAATTCGAAACCTTTTTTAATAGGAAATTAAAAATAAGCTTACCGCCTTATATATAATAAAATTACGAAATACCTTTTAAAAATAGGAAGAAACCTTTATTTATACGTATATATAAACTTAATTAAGAGTATAAATAAGCTCTAAAAAAGTATATTACGGAGAACCTCGAGAAAGGAATTATATGACTATTTATATTATTAATAAGCTTCTTTATCTTTTTTGTTCCGAAAAAAAACAAAGACGGGAAACTTAAATAGCGTATATGTATCGATTATTGAAAGCTTAACGAAATTATTATTAAAAACTGATACCTTTTATTTTTAATTAGTAATTTACGGGATAAGTTATTATATATTAAGATCTTTATAATATTTAACCTCTTTAATATATATAACCTAATCCGTATTAAAGAAGGAGAAGAATAAAAAACCGCGTTCCGAACAAAATATAAATATTTCGAATATTAAGCTATACTATTTAAATTAATTAATATATTAATTAGTTTTTAATTAATAATTAACTATATCTTATAGGAATACCTCGATAAGTTCGTCGGTATATACCTCGATAATATCCTTATTTACTTTAAAAACGACGAACAGCATAGAGAGTATATAAAGTTAGTACTCTAAAAGCTATAAGATACTAACCTATTAATAAACCTAGAAAAGAGCGAATTTTATTAATGAACGGTTACGTTCGTAAAATATATAATATCCCCGGAGAAATCCAAATAAAACCTTCGAAAATATTAATAGTAAGAGAATGGCCGAGGCCTATAAGCGCTATAAAAGTTAAATCCTTTTTAAAACTAGCTAATTATTACTAGATTTTTATCCCCGGATTTAATAAAATAATAATACCCTTTACGCACTTAATACGAAAGGATGAACTATTTAAGTAGGTAAAAACGGAAGAATCGGCCTTTTAAGCTATTAAGGAAAGAATCCTTAACGAACTAGTACTTCGCGTAATAGATTTTAATAAACCTTTTAAAATAGAAACCGACGTATCGGACTATACGATCGGAGGACAACTTAGTTAACGGGATAATAACGGAAAGTCGCACCTAGTTATATTCTTTTCGAAAAAACTAAATAAATTAGAGCTTAATTATTAAATCTATGATAAAAAGTTAATAGCTATTATTAAAGTATTTAAAAAATAGAGACATTATTTAAATAATACGGAAAAACTAATAAAAATCTATACCGATTATAAGAACCTTATAACGTTTATTATTAATAAAGAATTAAATAAAAAATAAATACGATAGTTAGAATTCTTATTAAAATTTAACTTTATTATTATCTACCGTAAAAATAGTAATAACGGCAGGGCCGATACTTTAAACCGACGACCGAACTATTAATAAAACGTGCCACCAGAGACACGTACGATCTTAACGCATAATAAGAACGGGAACCTCATATCGTTACGATATATACAGGTTACCTATAAGGTATACTTTTATAAAAAATGGATCGAGAAGTTTAAAAGATATACCGGAACTTTAGGCTTCGTAAATTAGGCTAAAAACGGGCTTAATATTAAGAACGGACTTATATACCGTTACGATAAGATCTATATCCCTAAGTAATACTAAGATAAATTTATTAAAAGATTTTACGTATACCCTACGCATAAATACTAAAGAACCTTTAAAACTTAAAAAAAAATTACTAAGTAATTCGATTACGAGAACCTTAAAGGTAAAGTCGCGTAAATAATTAATAACTACGACCTCTATAATAAAGCTAAAGCCGCACGGCACTAGCCGTATAAAGAATTATAACTTATATTACCGTTAAATAAGGCCTAAAAAACGATCGTATTAGATTTTATCGTTAAATTACTACTATTAAAAGAACTATTAATTAAGGTTAAATATAATAACGTATTAATTATTATTAATAAACTTATAAAATATACCTACTTCTTACCTTATAAAAAAACGAGCGATATAAATAACTTAATATATACCTTCTTTAAAACGATCGTTAACTAACACGGGCTACTAAAAACGATTATCTCCGATCGAAATAAATTATTCAGCGCTAAATTCTAAAAATCCTTTATAACTTAATTAAGAGTTAAGTATAAATTATTTATAGCGTACTATTTATAAATTAATAAATAAACCGAGCGTATAAATTAAACGCTTAAATAATACCTGCGATACTACGTTAATTACGAATAGAATAATTAAGTACGGCTATTACTTATAATATAATTTACTTATAATAACGCGAATAACGAAACTATACGCATATTACCCTTTAAAACTAATTACGGGTTCGGACTAGACATTACCCGACCCCAAATAAAAGAGAATTAATACCGATAATAAACATTTAAATCGAAAAACTAAAAGAACTCTAAATATCGCTACAAAAAAACCTTACCTTTTTTTAAAAATAAATAAAGGAATACGTAAACCAAGAAAAAATAGAAAGACCTATCCTTAAAAAAAAAAAAGTTTACCTCCTCCGACGAAACATTAAAATTAAACGACTAAGCGATAAACTAAATTTTAAAAAAAATTAAACTATTTAAAATCGTAGAAATTATTTTAAAAACTAACTATTAATTATCGCTACTTAAAACAATACAGATACACCCTATATTTCATATCTTATTACTCGAACTAGCCCTTAACGATATAAAAATCGAAACGTAACTAAAAATCGAAACAGATCAGCACAAATACGAAGTCGAGGCCATCCTCGATAAAAAATTAATAAAATAAGGATAGAAATATCTCGTTAAATAAAAAAAGTTATTCACCGAAAAATAACACCTAAAAACCTAAGAAACACCTAGAAAACGCCGCTTAAAAGCTCCGGTACTTTAAGGAATAAGTCCGAAATCGGCCAGCAACGAGGGCTCTAACGGGACGTTCGGGTACACCTCGTCTTAATCGAACGCGAAATCGGAAAATAACGTAGGAGTAGTTTCCTGAGACGGCTCGGCAGCCGCCTTATAACGAATATCCTCCTCGGCCTCTTCCCGCTCTACGCGTTCTAACTCCTTAACGGAATTAAAACTACATTAAACCGCCCGCATTATTTTCTCGAACTATAATTTTTTTTATTTATAAAAACGCTACGCTTTCGCGTTTATCTCTTAATAACGCTCTTCGACTTCCTCGATTTCCGCCTTTAGTTTAAAATATTAAAGAGCAGTATTTAATAAAACCTTCGCGGAAAACCTTATATCGTAACCGGATTAATAGTTAACGATATATTTACCGTAACGCGATAAATCGTTTAAAAAAGCACGGTAAAAAAAGCTACGACGAATATAATAAAAACAACCGTCCGATAATTTTATAGGATTTTTAAAAATAGTTTATACGAATAGATCGTAAATACGGGACTTTTTAGTTTTAAATTATTTTAATATACGACGTTTCTCGATACGATTATTTATAATAAATATATATTATAATAAAAGTAATAAAAAAAACCTATTACGACTTAACGTTACGAGTAATTAAGGTACTTATAAAATCGATACTTTAAAAATAAAATAATTAAAAAAAGGAGAATAATATTATAACCCGACTTAACTATACGGCCAAAATCCCTATTACTAACGGTATAGAACTACGATACCCCGACTAGGTTACGATATTATAATTATAAACAAAACCGCCAGCTACGCTAATATAAATTTACCTATACTCCGCGACTAATTAACGCTTCGTACGAATACTCCACGATTAATAATAAGCCGGATAAGCTCTTAAGCTAAAAAGGCGAAAGATAGAAGTTACGTAATAGATCTTAAGATCGTAACGAGATCTCAAGATCCGGCTCGAGCAGATCTCGTGAAAACCGCGAGATTTAAAGGATTAATAAAGGAGGGATTAGATATATAACGATAAACGTTCCCTATATATTTTATATGAATACCTTTTATTTTTATAATTAATTTAAATATTAATCTAATTTATTAATAAAGTATATTACCTTAACGACTTTATTATAAATACCTTTAACTCTTACCCCTTTACGTTACCTTTTATTCTTACAGTTATTATATATTATATCGGTAAAAATAGACTTTTATCGCACGTTTAAATACTCTTTCGTATTATTAAACATAAACCCTTCGGTACGTTTTACCAGGTTTCCCTTTAGACCCCTAATAACTTTCGTTACACATAGCAGGAACTAAGGTTTTCTATATTACTTTAAAAAAAGTGCCACGCACCTACGCGTATAAACCCTTTTTTAGTTTTATTACGAGGGGTATACGATACCCCTCGTAGCTCGTATTAAAAATAAAAATAAAAACAATAGAATATAACGATTAAACCCTAATAGAACCCGGAACCTATACGTACGTACGAAAGCCTATTTAATACTAATTAATAATTACTCGTAGCGATTATAAATTAATAAGAGTGAAGAGACGGTTCTACGCCCCTATCGATATAAGGGCGACCGTGTTAAGGAGCCCCGAGAATTTCCGCCCGTTAGAGATTCGGAGGAAGAGCCGAACTAAATTAACCGTACGAAGAAGAACCCCTTTTCCCGAGTATATGTTATAGGGAGGAGACCAGGTTCCGAATTATACGCGAAACTAGCTAGGCTATATATAACTATATACTTAAATAACTTAATTATATAATTTATAAGACGATAACCCCTGCTAAGATAGAGTTAATTACGGTCGGCGAATCGGTATCGAGCCCGGACGTACCGAATTTAGACAGACCGACGACCCCAGCCCTAAAACTAAACCTCGAACTATTCACGTACGAAGAAGTTTCCCAAGATACCGGGATCCCTTTAGCGGTCTAGAAAAGAAACGTTAACCTCGCTCTTTAAAAACTCGAACCTCTAAACGTACTCTCTGAAGAAATAACTCCCGAACTACTTACGACATACTTTATATAATACTTAAAATATTATATATTAAAAATAAAGAGAACCTCTTTTTAAAAGTCTTTTATTATAAAGTTCGACGAATAAACCGAACACTAGTTCGGTTAAATTAACCGTACGTTTTAAAAGGAGCTTTTTAATTACTTTAAAAAATACGGAGTCGATATATTAATAAACGAATCCTTTAAAGCTAAGCTTATAAACCTAGTACTACCGGCCGCTCTCGTATATTAATAAAACCAACCGGCAGAACCGACTTCGAAAACTTAAAAAGAGGAGGTTCTATATACTTCCTAAGAATAAATAATCGAATAACCGCCGCCTAAGCGAGAAACACCCGGTTTTTATACGGAGTAATCGTTCGGAATATTACGAGACACTTTAGGCCCGACGTTTAACCCTAAATTCCTAAATATCCAAGTGTCGAAAGACATTATCCCTTTTCCTTCTCCGATTCCGATACCGCCGGACTAGACCGTACGATTATCGAGTCCAGCGTACGTTACGAAGTACGATATCCCTCTAAGCCGAGCTATTTATAACGGTAAAATCGATTAGAATAAGGTCGTTATTTCTTCGAAGGTATAAAAGAAGGAAAAGAATTATACCGGTAAACTATACGATATTTTTTATAATAAAGTACGGATATTTATTAAAATATGCCGACGATTAGATATATTACAGGACTAGTATTATACGATCTTCTTAGATATTCTTTCCGGCCGTACGGAGGTATTTTATCTTAATTATATCGGACTCGAAAAGAGATAAGACAAGATATACCACTTTATAAATTCGTACTTTAATACGATAATAAATTAGGCATAATATTTTATGGATTAGATAATAACCTCTTTTATATAAATAAAAAGTAAAAACGTGAAGAAGCAACTTATCGAGGTTTTAGAAATCTTGCTAAATAAGTTCTAACTCGTATAACGAGCTCTCGGAAAGGGATTCGAAGGAGAGATCGCTTTTTATACCTTAATTATATAAATTTATTAAGGAGTTCTAGAGCTTACACCGGCTTTTTATTAATTAGAAACTAATATATAAAAGGTTATTTTTAAACCTTCGCGTATTATTAAGTATAATAACGGATTAAAAGTTATTAAAATAATATTTAACGAAGGAACTATATTAAAACCCGGTTATAAATACGTATTTAATTAATAAACGGTTTATAAATAATTATATATAGAAGAACCGATTAGTTTATCATAATTAATTATTAAAATAGGATAAGAATTAGCAACTTATAAACATATTCTAATTTAAGTTATCGTATAAGAATCGGCAGTTTAAATAAAAAACCTGCCGAATTTATTATAAGTAAAGCTATTAATTAATAAACTACTTAACTAAAAAGCGAACCCGTATAATAATTTAATAACTTTAAGCGTATAATAATATTAAATAAAAGCTCCTTATTTAAAACGAATACAAGAATTTCGTTTAAAACTAAGAAAAAAAAAAATAAGCAAAAAAACAACGAAAAGGAGTATAATTATTTTAATTTAGAAAACGTATAATAAAATATTATTTACTTAACGAACGCCGCGTTTTATTACTAACTTATTAGTAAGGATATCTATTTTCTAAAAGTTATTATATAAGCTAACTAATTTAACCTTAATAGCTTATATAGCTAGACTTATTAAAAAAAGCTTTAAAATACCGGCGCCGCTTTACTTTTAATAATAAGAAAGCTTTAAATAAAGGCTTATTATTACGACCTAGCCTAATCATACGGCCTAGACCCATAAATCGTCGGCACGGAACTACGATACCCGACCAGGCTATAATATTACTAGCGTCGACCGAACCGCCAGCTACACCAATATAAACTTACTTATACTCCGCGATCGACCGCCTAGTACGATAAGACTATAGGACGAACGAAGTGCTTATAAAGGCTAAGGACGGACGTTACGGGACCGCGGCGTCCCGAGTGAGCTCGTTAAAGTGGATTACTATAATCTAAGGAATAGATCACTATAAATTAACCACGTGATTATTATAAATTAATAAATAATTTAAAGAGATTAATAAAAAAAGGATTAAATATATAATTACGAACGTTTTTTATATATTTTATATAAATACTTTTTATTTTAATAATTAATTTAAATATTAATTTAATTTATTAATAAAATAAATAACTTTAATAATTTTATTATAAAACTTTTTAAATTTATATATTTTAAATTACTTTTATTTTTACGGTTATTATATATTATATTAATAAAAGTGGATTTTTATCGTATATTTAAATACTTTTTTATATTATTAAATATAAACCCCCGTATATTTTATTAGGTTTTTTTTAAAACTTAAATAGCGTTTATTATATTTTAATTACTCTTTATTTTTACGAATTATTACGTAAACCTTTAAGTAATAGTACTTATAGGAACTATGTCTATACCTAGGCCTAATAATACCCCTCGCCACGGGAAAGCCTCTATTATTACCGTAAACGCCCCTCAGCGAGATCCCGCTATAAAAATAAATAGTAACGATAACAACGACGGCCCTACCCGCTAAGCGTTAATTAAACGAATTAAAAAACTTAAATAAAAAAGCGCTAACTATTAATATTATTACGTTAAGTTTAAAAAAGAACGTAATACCCTCTTAATAAAGGAAAACTTAGGACGGATACCTAATATTAATAAGTTACGCGAGGAAGTACGTCTCTTCCGTACCGCCGCTAATATTATTTAAACCCCTATCGCTTTAAAAAAGGGAATAAAGATCAGTTCACCTACGCCATTCGACGGAACGAGCGGGAACCTCCGAGGATTCCTCGTTTAGGTTAAGGCTTACTAGCGGTTTTATAAAGGAATGTTTAAAGACCCTACTTAGCGAATTATTTACGCCGCCTTATTCTTTAAAAATAAAATACTCGCTTAGTTCGAACCTTACTTCGATAAACTCGTAAAAAACGATTAATAAATCGAACTATACCGCACAGAGGTATAACGTATTTTCGGAAGTTACGATAGCTTTAAGGACGCTTTTAAATTACTTTTTTAAAACCCCGACGAAAAACGATAAATAAAAAGAAAACTTAAAACTTTTAAATAAAAAGGATTAGCCGCCTTTTATACCGCTGAATTCCGACATATTATAGCTCGATTAAATTATACCGAAATTATTAAAATTATAATATATTATTAAGAATTAAAGGAGGACGTTAAGAATAAACTTAACCGGCTCGATACCCCTAATAACTTCCTTTCGTATATAAAGCTCTCGATTAAGATCGATACTTGTGTATATAAACGACGCCGCGAAAAGTAAGGCGAATAGTAACGATAAATTAATCGAATCTAGGCTAATATAGAACGACCGCGTTACTATTATAATATATAGCCCCGAAATATTACCGCGTACAATTATTATAATAAACCGATAAATTTTAACGCTACTAAATATAATAAAAATAATAAAAAGTAAAATATTACTTATTATAATTACTAAAAAAAGGGGCATTATTCCCGAAAATACCGAGCCCCGAAAAAGGACTTTCGGAAAGTCCCAGACGGACGATACGTTAACGCTACGACGAGCGAGGACGCCCCTATATTAATTATTAAAAGAAGTAGCGCTACTACCGAACACGGTAGCCTATCCTAGACAGCCTATTACGACGATAGATACACCCTCTACTTAGCGGATAAAGAAAAAACCGGATAGTTTCTTAGAGCCTTAAAGACGAAAAAGAGCCCCAAGCGGAGCGTCGCTATAATAAGGAGAGATTTCGCCCTAACTTATAATCTCGCTTTTAATAGTTTTAATAATAACGATAAAATTATTAATTAAAAAGAGTAACTTATTAATTATAAACGATTAATTAATATATTAATAAAAGAACTCGTAAACGAGATTATCGGGTTTAAAAACTTTAAAAACGACGGATAACTAACTATTTTAAGCGTTCCTTACCTAAATTTAAAATATTTATATTAAGTATTTATTACGGTAAGATTCGTTTAAAAAATCCGCGGTAATTACGTAATAAATAATAACCCCCGAATCTTTTTTATAAACGAAGTATACTTTACGTTTTTATAAATTTTATATATATACGACGCTTATATAAAATATTTCGCGAAAAAACTTAAAAATAAATAGTTTTTTTAACGAATTAATAAACGAGCTATTACGAATTTATACCTCGACTATATAATTAAAAAAGTTAAAACATCGATCTTTAATAAATAAAGCGTATATGTATTAATATAAAAAGATTTAAAATAATTACGAAAATATTATTTAAAAGGACGGGATTAAAAAAAGTATTTCGAAAACTAATACCTCGAATACGCTTAAAAAAAATCGCGAGCTTATAAACGTTTAAAAGAAAGTACTTTATACTTTTAAAACGTATAAGCGCACGCCCGATAAGAAAACCCCCTTGTTATAATTAAGGACTTGCAAAATACCTATAGATTTTAATAAACTTAATAAACTTCCGAATTACCTGAAGAATATAAATTTTAAGTATTAGGGACAACACTATACACGGGGAGGGATATACCTCCGCCGGCGTATTAAGAAGCTCCCTATAGAAAAAGGAGGGAACGATAACGATAACAGAACAATCGGTCGTAGGAATTTATTACCTACTTAAAAAGATATCGGTCGGGAAATAAACGCCGCCGAATATGAAGGGATAACACTAGGCGGACCAAAAGAGGTCCCTATACTAAATAATAAATAAATAAAAGATTTATAAATATATTATTTTAATAATAAGCGTAAAGGGAGTTTATATTAAAGCGCTACTCGATAGCGAAGCGTAAAGAAATTATATCTTACCGCGAATCGTTAACCGCCTAAAATTAGTATAATAAGAGAAAAACGCCCCATACCGATTTAGAACTATTAATAAAGGATTTATAACTTACGAAAATAAAAAAATACGGAAAGAAGTCGCGAACTTTCCGGTTAATATCGAAAAATATTATAAACGAATCTCGTGTAATATTACGGACATTATAAAATATAATATAATTTTAAAAATACTTTAATTATAAGTAAATAATTTTAAAATTAATTAAAAAATAGGCTAATTTTAATAAAATATATTAAAAAAAGGTTTAATTAATAAGTAACGGTTTAAAAAGCGACCTTTTAATAAACTTAAAATACTTTAAATATATATTATTATTAAAGAATTTAAGCCGAACATTATAACGACTATATTAAAAAAGTACCGGTAATTCGAAAACCTTTTTAATAAAAAACTAAAAACCGGCTTACCGTTTTATACACGGTAAGATTATAAAATACCTTTTAAAAACGGGAAAAAACCCCCGTTTATACTTATATATAAATTTAATTAAGAGTACGAAGCAGTTTTAAAGGAATATATTACAGAGAACCTTAAGAAAAGAGTTATACGACTTTTAATATCGCTAATAGGATTTTTTATCCTCTTTATATTAAAAAAGAGTAAAAACGGGAAGCTTAAATAATATATATATATCGATTATTAAAAACTTAACGAAATAATTATTAAAAACCGGTACCCCTTACCTTTAATTAGCGACTTATAAGATAAATTATTATACGTTAAAACCTTTATAATATTTAACCTATTTAATATATATAACCTAATCTGTATTAAAAAAAAAAAATAAAAAACCGCATTTTAAACTAAATACGGATATTTCGAATATTAAGTAATACCGTTCGGCTTAACGAACGCCCCGGGTTAATTTTTATTAATAATTAATTATATTTTATAAAAATATCTCGATAAGTTTATTATAATTTATTTCGATAATATCCTTATTTATTCCGATAACGAAGAATAATATAAAGGGTAAGTAAAGCTAGTATTTTAAGAATTATAAGACGCTAAACTATTAATTAATTTAAAAAAGAGCGAGTTCTATAAGATATCGGTTACCTTTATAAGATACGTAGTATCCCCCGGTAAGATTCGGATAGAACCTTCGAAAATCGTAATAGTTAAGGAATAGCCTACGCCTATAAGCGCTACGGAAATTAGATCCTTCTTAGGACTAGCTAATTATTACTAGATCTTTATTCCTAAATTTAGTAAGTTAGCGACACCCCTAACAAACCTAACGAAAAAGGACGAACTATTCCGATAAACCGATAAGGAAAAAATAGCTTTTTAAATAATTAAGGGCGAATTTTTAACGAACCGGTATTTCGCGTAATAAACCCCGTAAAACCGTTCGAAATCGAAACCGACGTATTAAATTATATAGTCGGCGGCTAGTTAAACTAACGCGACGATAATAAAAAATCGCACCTTATAATATTCTTTTCGAAAAAACTAAATAAGTTAAAACTTAATTATTAAATTTATAATAAAGAACTAATAATTATTATTAAAGCTTTTAAAAAATAGAAATATTATTTTAATAAAACGAAAAACCCTATAAAGGTTTATACCGATTATAAGAACCTTACTATGTTTACTATTACGAAAAAGCTAAATAAACGATAAATACGATAGTCCGAATTCTTATTAGAATTTAATTTCGTTATTATTTATAAAAAGGGTAGCGAAAACGGAAAGGCCGACGCTTTAAGCCGACGACCGGACTATTAAGAGGAAGTGCCACCCGAGATACGTATTATTTTTATATAGGACTAAGATGGTAACCTAATACTATCCCGATAACTGAACGCCACCAACCAAGTCTAGTACCACGACGAATAGGTTACCAAGTTTAAGGGACGCGCCTTTAAGACCTTGGACTTCACCGATAAGGCAAGGAACGGACTTAATACTAAGGAAGGGATTATATACTACCGCGGTAAGATCTATATCCCGGACCCCTTCCGTAAGGAATTTATTAAGGAATTTTACGAGCACCTTGTATATAAATATTAAGGAATTTTTAAAACTTAAAAACGAATTATTAAATAATTTAATTATAAAAACTTAAAACCTTTTATAATTAAAATAATTAACGAATACGACTTATATAATAAAGTTAAGGCCGTTAAATATAAACCCTATAGGAAATTATAACCGATTTTATCGCCGAATAAAGTATAAAAAATTATCGCGCTAGATTTCATAATTAAGCTATTAACTTTTAAAGAATTACTAATTAAGGCTAAGTATAATAATATTTTAATAATTATTAATTAATTTACGAAGTACGTTTACTTCTTTTTCTATATAAAATTAAATAATACTAATAACTTTATTTATACGTTCCTCCGTATTATTATTAATTAATACGGGCTATTAAAAATAATTATCTCGGATCGAAATAAACTATTTATTATTAAATTTTAAAAATCGTTTATAACGTAACTCGGTATTAAATATAAATTATTTACGGCCTATTATCCTTAAACGAATAATTAAACCGAACGTATAAATTAAACTTTAAAATAATATTTATAATATTATATTAATTATAAATAAAATAATTAAGTATCGTTATTACCGATAATATAATATGCCTATAATAGCGTAAATAACGAGGCGATACGTATGTCGCTATTTCGAATAAACTACGGGTACGATCCCGAGATCGCTAAAAAACCTTTAAAAAGAGAATTAATACCGGTTATAATTATTTAAATCGAAAAACTAAAAAAACTTTAAGCCGCGCTATAATAAGACCTCGCTTTCCTTTAAAAAAGAATAAAGAAATACGCCAACTAAATAAGATTAAAAGGATTAACCTTTAAAAAGGGAGAAAAGGTTTACCTCTTACGGCGAAATATTAAAATTAAACGACTTAGCAATAAATTAAACTTTAAAAAAATCGGATTATTTAAAATTATAAAAATTATTTTAAAAACTAATTATCGCTTATTATTATTTAAAACTATAAAGATATACTTAGTATTTTATATTTCTTTATTCGAGCCAGCCTTAATATACGTAATACTCGATACCTAATTAAAGGTTAAAACGGATTAATATAAATACAAAATCGAAAAGATTATTAATAAAAAAAAGATCGGCCGAGGGTAAAAATACCTCGTTTAATAAAAAAATTATCTATTAAAAGATAATATATAAAAACTTAAAAAATACTTAAAAAACGCCGCTAAAAAATTTTAAAAGTTTAAAAAAAAGCTCCTTCGGCAGGAACTAACGGGCCGGGCTCCGAAAACTCGCCTAGACTAAGGGACAATTAATTAACGTTCCCGGAGACACCTAAAGAATATAAATTACTTAAAACGAAATCCTCCTAATTAATAATCGAAAAAGAAATACCGTCCTCTTCGTCTAGCTCTTATATCCCCCGACGAAACGTTTCTAAGCGCTTTTTCGCCATAATCTTTTTTATTTAATAAAAACGGGCTAGCCGGCCTAAAATAATAAATAACTAAGTCTATAATAAAAATAGAGCCTCCTTTATATCTACTTTTTCCGACTTTAGCTTTTTTTATTAAATAATTAACCGTATTAAAACCGATATAATAAGAGTATTATTATAAAAACGATTAACCCAAATATATTTTATATAATAGGACGATTTCTCGTTTATATAATAAGTTAAGTTTTAATAAAAATAACGAGTATAAAGTATACCGATTAAATCGCCCGTAGATTTTATATTAATAATAAAAACTAAACGCATAATAGTTTTTTTTAATCGAGATTTTATAATATAATTAAACGATATAATAAATATATATTATAATAAAAAATAAAAAGAAAAGAACTTATTAAAACTTAACGAAATAGGGAAAATAAAGGTATTTATAAAACCTGGCGCTTTAAAAATAAAATAATTAAGAAAAGGAGGATAGTATTACGATTTAACTTAATTATACGGCCTAGACCTATAAATCGTCGGCACAGAACTACGATACCCCGACCAGGCTACGATACTACCAGCGTCGACCGAACCGCTAGCTATATTAATATGAACTTACCTATACTCCGCGATCGACCGCCTAGTACGACAAGACCATAGGACGAACGAAGCGCCCACGAAGGCTAAGGACGGACGTCACGGGACCGCGGCGTCCCGAGTGAGCTCGCTAGAGTGGATCACCGTTATCTAAAGAATAGATCACCGTGAGCTAACTACGGGATCACCGTAAGCTAATAAGTAATTTAAAGAGATTAATAAAAAAGGGATTAAATATATAATTACGAACGTTTCTTATATATTTTATATAAATATTTTTTATTTTAATAATTAATTTAAATATTAATTTAATATATTAATAAAATAAATAACCTTAATAACTTTATTACGAACCCCTTTAAATCTACGCATTTTAAGTTACCTTTATTTTTACGGCTATTATATATTATATCGATAAAAGTGGACTTTTATCGCATATTTAAATACTCTCTCGTATTATTAAACATAAACCCCCGTACGTTTTACTAGGTTTTCTTTAGAACCTAGATAGCGTTCGTTATACTTACGTATAAAAGAACCTAGATATATAGATCGATTAGATTCCGGGGAGCGCCGAAATTAAGTTCGAAAGCTTGAAGCCTATTTCGTTAATTAAAATAATTAATATATAGAACTAATTAAAAATAATTAAGTATTATATTTTAAATATTATAACCTTTTTTTTATTTTCTTTATATAATACCGATTAGTTTAAAGCGTATTATAATAATATTTTTAATTTTATTATATAAAAAAACGGTGAAATACTTTTTATAATTAAGAAATAAGGATATCTATTTTTTAATACCGGCCGTATAGAAATAATGTTATATTTTATTAAAAAATAGCTTTAATACTTTTACCGACGGTTTAAATACTTTTATATAAAGAAATTTTATACGCTCTTATAAAACGCCGGCTACGATAACGTTAACCTTATTATTTTTAACGAGATTTAAAAGTTCTGCTGTTAATATTAATTATATAATCTAGCGTTATAAAGATTTAAATTCTTATTATAAAATAAATACGATTTTAATAACGAAATTATTATAAACGTTATTTATATTAATAAATAAAATATATTCTATGTAATCGATTCGAACATATCTTTTTAAGCGGTTATATTCCTATATTCGCTTAGCGTATAATATATTTAGAATTCCTTTTATAAATATTAAATATATATATATTAAAAACATTTTAATTATATTTCGTATAATCCGGGTACGTATTTTTAAAAAGAATTTCGAAATTATATATAAATAATAAGAATTACTTATAAATAAATACTTATTAAAGCTTATTAAATAATAGGTAAGGTTAAACGAGCGCACGTTCTACTACGCAGGGCCTTCGATATCTTATAGAAGGATCTCGGTTATTAAACGGATATCGAAACAATGCTTTAAATAGCTATTAAAGCTCTGAACGATACGGCTGGCCCCGACGGCCTAGTACGTACCCTGCTCGTATTCGGAATATACCCTCGCATCGACGGGAACTTCCCACCGTCACCGGAGATCTAAGCACGAGGAAAAGCCGTACGGAAAGCAATAAAGATACTCCGGAAGATATGTACAGATATCGATATTTACCGAGCCTTAAACGCCCGGAACGGACCGGCTATCCACAATATCTTAATACTCCCGCTCCGAAGTAAAGTCTTAATCTAGCGAGAAAAAGAAAGATAAACCGGACTATATAAAATAGTAGCTATTAAAAACCGTACGATTTAAGTAAACAGCCCGGACAGTTCGAAAGCCTTTCGAGGAACTTAAATGAAGCCGTACTACCGGGAAGAGGCCGGAAAACCGCACGACGAGCCGGATATATAACTAGATCCGGAATAACCGGTAAATACCCTAGATATTAAACCGATAATTAAAGAAATTACGATAATTCCTATATAATATAACCGAGGACGATTTAGAAAATATTTATTTTAAAACGCTTTAACCGCCGTATTTTTTATTTAAAAAAAATAAAAAAATTACGACCTAATAATTAAACTTCGATAAAACGGCGTTATTAGCTCGTCTAGATATTTATTTTAAAAGTTTAACGGGGAAGAGATTAATAATTTCGTCGTATAAAAAGTTTTCGAATTTATTTAATTTAACCCGAATAAGTATACCGGCCGGAGAATTTTTAAAATACGGCTCGTATAAAAGATTAATGGTAAAACTACGAAGCTATATAAGAAATCTAGGCTCGTAATATAGGGCTACGGAGATATAGAAAAGGAGGCTATTCTAACTTAATTACCGATAATCCAGCGGATGAGCTAAAAACTCCTTTTAGCCCTCAGACCGACCCTAATCCGAAACTTCAACATACGAGGCGAGCTACGCGATATTATATAGGCGTATACTTAATCGCACGATAAGCTAAACCGACTAATTTACGCACGCTTACTAATAAAATTAAAAACCTAGTACCTCGAAGGAATACTATTTTAAATCGTATTACCCTTATACGAATTAATAAAGTCAAAACTTTATTAATTTATAACGTATTATAATTATTATATATAAAATTTAAAAATAATAGTTTTAATATATAACCCTTATTTATTATTTATTACGAAGAAACCGGACACATTTAATGTTATAATAATATAAGCTAACGATACGTTTAGCTTAATTATAACCCCCTTTTTTAAAAAAGAGGAAGAAAAACTAATAAAGGAATAATTCCGTATAAAACTAAAAAGTATTTTAACTAAAAACACGCTAATTAAGTTTAATAGAAGTAAAATCTAATTAAAATTATATAATATCTTTTTCGAATAAAAAAGATAAATTAATTAATTAAAGCTTATCGATTCGAAAGCTATTAATAAAAACTAATAATACGTTTTTTAATACGTAAAAGAAATATATTTAATATTTATTTATTAATTAAAAATAACGTATAACCTATTTATTAACGCTTAAATATAAACCTTAAAGAATAAGGATATTAAGAGCTTAAACGAGCGTATTATTTAATAAATTTAAAACTCGATACGCGGCTTAAAATATATCTCGTTTAACCTTTATTATATAAAGATGTATATCTTTATTAACGGCTCGTTTATAAATAATAAGGACTTAACTTCTTAATTTAAATACTTAATCTTATTAAATTAAGAAATAAATCGTACGAAAAACTAGTTCGAAATTTAAAATAATATTATCTATTAAAGCTTAATTAAATATAAAAGAGTTACACGGAGCGTACTAACTAACGAACTATACGGCACGACTTCCGGTATAAATAACGGTATCGCACTAAGCACCACGCTTAAAAGAATCGTATAAACTATAAAATTTTAAAATATACTAATAACCGTCTATATAGATTCGAGGTCTTTTTATAATTAACTAATTAAGCTAAATATAATAAACGAAAAAAGCTTATAATCGATATTATATCCCTCCGAGAATCGTATAAAAAAAGGGAGATCTTATGAATCTATTATATCGACAGCAAAGATAACCCGGTAAACGCCCTCACTAAGGTATCTATAAATAACGCCCTCGAGTAAATAATTTTAATAAACAGCCTTACCGTACATATAAAAACGTATATCGAAAAGCTGGACTCGTATATCCCCGATAAGGTATAACGTATCGCGATATACGACGGCACCCTTATTATTATTACTACTTTTAAACCATTATTTTTAATTTATAATAAAAAATAATATACGCTAATATATAATAACTTCTTTTATTACCGTTATTATTATTAAATAATTAAAATAACTAGGTAAAAAAACTTATTACTTAATAAAATTAACGTTAAAAAGGTATAATATTACTTATATAGCTTAAGCAAGTACCGAATACCGGATTAACGCAACTCATCCGTACGAAACCCTCGGAAAAGAAGGCCCGTATCTAAAAGGGGGAACAGGCTAATTCTATCGCTAAAATAGAAAACTAACGTATCCCACAAGCGAATATCTCATATAAGCGAATGTCTCATTCTTTTATACCGCTTTTAATAAAATATAAATTAATTTTATTATAATTTATTTAATATATTAAAATTAATCGGAATCCTTATCTCTAAATATTTCTATATTATTTTAATAAGTACGCGTATTATACCCCGGGCTTCCGTAAATTCTATAGCGCTATAAGCGTGTCTTAAACGTTCTCGTACAACCACTCTTTCGACGGGATTCGTTTTATAACTATTTATTAATATATTTTTAAAATTATAAGTCTTTTTTAATTTATATATAAAGTGATCCTCTATCTTATAGCCGTTTTTTTTTATACGGCGGCGCCGGCTAAGTATTTTATTTACCTTTCGAAATATCGCGTTCTTACTTGTTAAAAAAGTAATTCGGTATATAATATACGTTATAACTTTTACGATTTAATTAAAACTAATTAAAATAAATATTAAAAAGCTATTTTAATATTATACTATACGGTTTTAAACGTATTCGGTTTAAGATTAAGTTTTAATTAAGTTATTTAAAGTTTTTAATTCTTAAGGAATAAGTAGGCCGGAAGACGTCCCCGGAGGTATTAAAGTAACGTATCCCACAAGCGAATGTCCCATATAAGCGAATGTCCTACTTTTATAAATTTCCTTATAGCTTCAACCTTTTTTTATATTCTTTTACGTCCGAAAATGCTATAACTTTAAAAAGAGAGTAATATAATTCTAGCGTTTTAAGCGCTTTAAAAAGACTTAACTTTAAATTTATAAAAAGCTATATTAATTTATTACGTTTTATCGAAAACTTTATAACGTAAACGAAATAGCTAACCTATACGATACGAAATATTTACGAATTTTTAAAAGCTTTTAAATTCCGAAAAAAATGCGATTATTCGATATATTATTAATTTAAATACGCGATCGTTTTTTCCCCGGTTAAGTAGTATAAAAGATATAGCGAATCGATTATTTAGCTTACGCGACGCGGGACGCGTCGGCGTTAATTAGGCCTCTAACTTTATACGATAATAACTAGACCTCCGGACGCGTTTTAACCGAAGAATTAATTATTAAAGAATCCTTTATAAAGATCCCGACGCGTATCGCGCGTAGTTTACCTTCGTACGGAATATAATTTATAAATACGAGATTTAAAAGGAGGATATCTATAACTTCGACGAGACCGGCTTTTTTATAAGTTAAATCTCGTTCGAAATAATTATAAATACCTCCGATTAACGCGGAAAGCTTAAGGTAATATAGTAAGGGAACCGGAATAGGTTATAATTATTTAGGGCGTCGGATTATACGATTACGCTATCCCTCTATATATCATCTTTACCGGGAAAACGTACCTCTCTTCTTAGTACGAAAACAGCCTATTACCGAAGGACTAGGTGATCGCAGTTACTAAAAATGGCTAGATTACGAATAAAAGAGGCGAGGACTAGATTCGATACTTTAATTAATATACCAGGTCTCGTACGAAGGGTTATTATCGCCTCTTAGTCTTAAACGGCTACGAAAGCTACTACTCGATAGCTTTCGAGCTCTATTATAAAGAGAACTTAATTATTATATTTTACATACCTTCTTATTCGTTATATAAGTGTAACGAACGGCTATTAGGGTTTAAAAGAAACCTAGTAAAACGTACTTTAGGTTTATATTGGCTAGACGAGAGAGTACTTGAACGTGTAGACGAGTGCGTCCGTTTGATATAATAGGTAGTATCTTTAAACTGATCGTAAAACTTAATTAAAAGTGTAATAAATTATTAAGGTAATATGCCTTATTAATAAGTTAAATTAATATTTAAATTAATCGTTAAAATAAAGAGTATTTATATAAAATATATAGGAAACGTTTATTATTATATATTTAATCTCTTTTTTTACCGATTACTTAGCTTAGTAACTTATTCTTATTTCGTTAATAATCCCCCTAAGGTATTAGCTTATTAGATTAGTAGCTCTGTTTATTTTAAGCTAGTAATCTAATACTCGGTTACGTAATATAGCTATTTATTTTAATCTTTTAACGCGGTCGTATATATCTATCCTCTTTTAATTATAATTTAGTATTGCGGAGGGTGTTCTAGTTAATCGTTATTCGTAATACCGATCGTGGTAAGTCTTAAGTGCCTATCCTGTTTAGTCGAGCAAGTACGCGCCGCGGGGTATTATGGTACCGTTCCGTAAAAGTAGGTCTAGGCCGTATAATTAGGCTAGGTCGTAATATTATCTCTTCCTTCTTATTTACTTTGTTTTTAAAGCGCTTCCGGTTATATAAATATTTTTAATTACTTATTCCGTTAGGTTTAATAAGTTCCCCTCTTATTACTTTCTTAATAATGTTTATTTATTATATTAAGTCGTATTAAAAAGTTCTCTTCTTCGCGTTTTAAATTAAAGAAAACGGAATAATGTTATAACTTTATGGCGCTTATTAACGAATTCGGGGTCGAGGTTCCTCCTTACTCTTTATGTATACCGCGAAGATGGATATGTAAAATAATAAAGGGTTCTAATCGTTATCGCGAATATATTCGTTTCGGTTTATTTTATAATAGCTCGGGAACTTCGGTATCCGCTGTGTTACGGGTAGTAAACGAATCCCGCCGATTATGTCTAGCCGAATAAGAGGCGAGCAACTCCCTTCGATAAGCTAGCGAGGCTTTGGAGCGTGCTTACCGGGAGGCCTAGGAGGCCTTCCTCCGTCTAGAAAAGATTAGGGTCTAGCGAGAATCCCTGGTTACTCGTGGTGCTGAGATGGCGAAACGGGGCCTTCGTTCCTTAGACGAACTCGAGGCGTAGGAACGTGCTAAATTTGAGGCTGTCGCGGACGTGCACCAGTTTGGGGGTTTCGGAGTGGTGGACTAGTTTGGGACGGACGTCGATTTTTCCCTGCCATCCCTACTTTAAACTTTTAAAGCTCCTCGACGGCGTTCGCTAAGTATTTCTTAAGTTCTTAGGTATTATTTTTAAATAGGTAATCCTTTTATTTAATTAAATATTTCTACCCTCGTCTTACTCGTTTCTTAGAAAAAGATAGTTTCGATTTCGTACTCGTACTAATTTATTTCGACCTTTAGCTATGTTTCGATAAGTACGTTCCTTAGGGCTGGTTCGAGTAATAAAATATAAAATATGGGATATATCCGCATTGTTTTAGGTAGTAATAATCGATAATTAGTTTTTAAAATAATTTTTACGATTTTAAATAGTTTAATTTTTTTAAAGTCTAGTTTATCGCTTAATCGTTTAGTTTTAATATTTCGTCGGAGGAAGTAAACTTTTTCTCCTTTTTTTAAGATAGGTCCCTTTATCCTTTTCTTATTAATATACTGCTTTATTCGTTCTTAAAGAAAGGTCAGGTTTTTTTATAGCGATGTTTAGAGTTCCTTTAGTTTTTCGATTTAAATGTTCGCTATCGGTACTAACTCTCTTTTTAACTAAGGTCGGGTGATATCTAGATCGAACCCGTAGTTGGCTTTAAAAGGTGATATACGCGTGGTTTCGTTATCCGCGCTGTTATATGCGAACTATGCTATAGGTAATAATCGTACCTAATTATTTTACTCGTGATTAATGTAATATCGCAAGTATTGTTTAAGCGTTTAGTTTATACGCTCGGTTTATCCGTCGGTTTACGAGTAATATATTATAAATAGTTTATATTTAACTCTTAGTTATATTATAAAGGATTTTTAGAATTTAGTAGTAAATAACTTATCTCGATTAGAAATAATTGTTTCCGGTAACCTATATTAATTAATAATTATTTTAAGGAAGGTGTATACGAGGTTGTCGGTATTACTTATTTTTTTATATAATAGGAAGTAGGTGTATTTGGTAAGTTTATCGGTAATAACTAGTACATTGTCGTACTTGACTTTAGTTTTAGTTCCTCGGATAGTGGTAGCTTAACGATAAAGTTAAGTATGATCGTTTTCTAAGCTTTATCCGGTGGCGGTATGGGTTAAAGTTCTCTATACAGTTAATATCGTGCGGCCTTAGCCTTATTATAGAGGTCGTAGTTATTAATTATCTGCGTAACCTTATCCTTAAGGTTTTCGTAATCGAACTATTTATTAATTCGTTTCTAGGTTTTAAAGATTCCTTGGTATTTATGTGTAGGGTATGCGTAGAATTCTTTAATAAATTCATCCTGGTATCGTTTAGGGATGTAGATCTTGTCGTGACGGTACGTCAGTCCGTTCTTAATATTAAGTCCGTATTTAGCCTAATTCATAAAGTCTATAGTCTAGGGGGTATATTCCCGGAACTTCTTAATCTATTCTTCGTAAAACTGTACTTTATAGGTAGCCTAAATATATCGTAACGGTATAAGGTTTCCGTCTTTGTTATATACTAGGATCGTACGTATCTCTAGTGGTACGTCCTGCTAATGGTCCGGTCGTCGGCTTAAAGCGTCGGCCCTGCTATTATCGCTATTTTTACGGTAAATGATAACGAAGTTAAATTCGGACAAGAATTCTGACCATCATATTTATCGCTTATTCAACTCTTTACTAGTAATGAACGTCGTAAGGTTCTTATGGTCGGTATAGACCTTTACTAGTTTTTCCGTATTACTTAAATAATATCTTTATTTTTCGAATGCTTTAATAATAGCTATTAACTCCTTATCGTGGATCTAGTAGTTGAGCTCGGGTTTATTTAGCTTTTTCGAGAAGAATGCGACTAGGTGTAACTTTCTATTATTGTCCTGTTAACTAAGTTGCCCTCCGATCGCATAATTCGATGCGTCGGTTTCTACTTTAAAGGGTTTGCTTGGATTTGCTATGCAAAGTACTAGTTCGGCGTAGATTAAGTCCTTGAGGGTCTAAAAGGCTGTTTCCTTTATCTCGGTCTATCGGAATGGTTCGTCCTTCTTGGTTAGGTGCGTAAGGGGTGTCGCTATCTTACTAAACCCGGGAACGAAGATCCGGTAATAGTTAGCCAGTCTTAAAAAGGATCTGATCTCGATAACGCTTATAGGCCTAGGCCACTCCTTTACTGCTGAAATCTTGGAATTCTCTATTCGGACTTCCCCTAGAGATATTACGTATCCTATAAAGGTGACTGTTTTTTAGTAAAACTCGCTCTTCTTTAGGTTAACTAAAAGGTTAGCGTTTCGTAGTTTTTAGAGTACGAGCTTAACGTGCTCTTTATATTATTCCTTATTCTCTAAATAGATTAGGATATCGTCCAGGTATATTACTACGAACTTATCGAGGTATTCGCGTAATACATAGTTAATTATACTTTAGAAGCTAGTTAATGCGTTCGTAAGTCCGAACGGCATTGCTTAGTATTTAAAATATCCGTACTTAATGCGAAATACGGTTTTCCACTCTTCTCCTTCCTTAATACGGATTAGGTTATATACGTTAAGTAAGTTAAGTGCTATAAAGATCACTACTTTATGAAGCTTGTCGCGTAGGTTACTAATTAAGGGAAGTAGGTACCGATTCTTAATAGTGATTTCGTTAAGCTTCCGGTAATCGACGTATATCCTCCATTTCTTTTTGCCGTCCTTGCTTTTCTTAGGGGCGAAGAGAATAGGATATTCTGCTAGTAACGTGAATAGTCGTATTACTCCTTTTTCGAGGTTCTCGGTAATATACTTTTTAAGTATTTCCTTATGCTCCTAATTAAGCTTATATATAGGCATAAACTATAGTTACTTCCCTTTTTTAAGGGGTATTTTATAATCCTACCGTGTATAAAGCGGTAAACCCGTTTTTAGTCTTCTGTTAAAGAGGTTTTTAAACTACCGGTATTCTTTTAATATAGTCGTCGTAACGTTCGGCTTAGGTTCTTTAGCGATAAAATACGCTTTAAATACTTTAGGTCTGCTTAGGGGCTTTTTTCTCGAGCGCTGCCTAATAGCTAATCCTCTTCCTAGTATTTCTCATTAAAGTTAGCCTGTTCTTTAGTTAACTTTAAGATTACTTACCCGTAATTAGAGTATCCCTAATATTATATTATATCTTAATACTTCCGTAATGTTATACGTAAGTCGTTTAGAACGTCCTCCGATATTAATAGGAAGGTTCGCGACTTCCCTCTTAATCTCTTTATTTTTATACGTTATAAGTCCTCTATTGACGGTCTTAAGTCGGTATAGGGCGTCTTTCTCTTGCTATTCTAGTTTTAGGCTGTTAACGATTCTTAGTAAGATATAGTTTCCTTACGCTCCGCTATCGAGTAGCGCTTTAATAATAACTCCTCGAATATCTACTATTAACACAATATGCTCGTGGATGTCTCGTTTATCCGTTAATAAGCACAGGGACCTGTCCTGTCCCGTCGGGTGTCGTCCCATTACAGCCGGCGGCGTTCGTTTCCTAATTATTGCCTTCTACGACCGGGGTCTCCTAGCATCCCTTATTATCGGCGCAAATTCGCTTATTATTTAGAGGTAAGCGTAGACGTGGGTGTATATGCCGGTGGTGGCGTAGGTCCTAATCCTGTGATCATTGCTGGTCCTCGTACCTGAGATTCCGGTTCGTCGATAAATCGTAACTCATTTCCTTGCTAGTGGAGGGTGATAACCTCCCCGCTATTATTGATCTGGCATCTAACGATTCCGTTGGTGTACAGTACTTGTCCGTCCGTGGTTAGGAAACGGCGGTTCCTAAGATTCTCTGTCTCGTCTGGTCGTGGTTCGTATATCTCGTGTACGCGGAATAGTAGATCCGCTTTAGGGGTTTGTTGAGACTCGTTAAAGGTGCGAGCTTGCAGTCTACGTAGAGCTCGTAACTTCTTCTATGCGTGGACGAGGTATCGGTCTTTCTCGTAGTCGGTCTACTTTTATCGTTTTAAGTGGTATCGTTGTGGCTACTAAGGGTCTTTTTATATTAATAGGTATAAGCGTCGTCTATCGGGTATAATCGTTTTGACTTTCCTAATTATATAGTCTATATGCGGTCGAGAGATAGGTTTCTTATTAATCCTTCGCGGGAACTAATCGTTTTCGAGTTTCTCCGCTAGGTGTTCGGTATATCCGTTATGTACGCAAGAGATTTATAAAAACGTGAAATATATCTCGTTAGTAGGTAATACTCGTCGGTCGTCGCTTACTGCGTAGTTTCCTCGGATTCCTTGACTGAATCCGTGCGAGATAAGGGTTTGTTGGAGCTTTTTAGAGTCGGGGCTCGGTATACTAGGGATGGCGATCCATCCGTTTACCTCTAAGTCCCGTGGTTTTATAAGTTCGTTAACGATGTCGCTTACGGCTATACTTATTAGGCGCTCGTGACCTTGGGGCTTTTCCGGCTTTAATTCTTCGTTTTCCGACTCGTAGATTGTTAGGTTGGTAACGGGTTCTCGGCTCGTTATAGCGAGTTTCTTTATTACCTTCGCTTTTTTTTAAGCGGCTTAGGGAATTATCCGGTTCTTCCTTTATTTACTAAATAGGTACTATACCTATTATCGTAGCAGGCTATCTAGGATAAGCTGCCGTGTGGTATTTCGGTAGTACTGTTAGCGCTGCTACCTTTAATAGCTGCTAGGGTAGGTTCTCTACTCGTGGCGTTAACGTGTCGTCCTTTTGGGACGCGGTTGAATACCTTCTTGGGGCTTCGGTATTCGCGGGTAAAGTGTCCGTTTTTTCCGCAGTTATAGTAGGTAACCTTCTTTTTATAGTTATCCTTGCCGACTCGTTAGGTGGCGTTTAAGTTTATAGGTCCGCTGTGCGACTTGTAAGAAGTTTTTTTTTACGTGCGTTAAATAGGTCGTCCGCTGTTCGCTCGAGGTTTATTATTTGTTCGCGGGGCTCGGTTACCCTACTTTTCGAGGCGTCGTTCGTACAGGCGGTTATCAATTTTAACTACCTTTTCTACATACTTATCGAAGTTTTCGGGGCGATCTTCCCGATTAATTTCGTCCTTCACGTCTTTTCGTAGCCCGGCGTAGAAAAGTATTATTAAGGCGTCGTTATCGTGTTACTTAATTCGCAAAGATATTTACTTAAACTTCGCAGCGTAGGTTAAAGCGGATCCCTTTTATTTAAGCTGCATAATATGTTTTTCTATAGTTCGAGCTTCGTTAAGGTTTTTAAAGGTAGCTTTTAGCTTGTTTTCGAAACTGGTGAAATAACTAAAGATGTCGCGCGTAGTGTCGTCTTGTTCTTCCTCAAGGGGGTTGTCGAGGAAGTCCCGCATGATTAGTTCGAACTATACAAGAGTATTTCTTTTAAGGTAACCAGCTGCGCATAGAATTCGATCTGATTCGGACTCGAATTCCTCGGCGTAGTATCGTAGGTACGCCTTTATTTAGGTTAGAAATCCGTAAACGGTCCCTTCTTTCTTATCGTAGGGTTGAGGTGGTGTAAGTTTCTGTCCGGGGTGTCGAGCGCTTCTCGGGGGTAAAGCTGTAACTTGCTCCGTGAGTTGTTCGTTATCAGCAGCGAGCTCGTTAATACGTTCTTGGAGGCGACGTATCATGGCGAGGACGTCGGCTCCTCCGGTTAGGTTGCTTACGCTGCCCTGGCGAGGGGTTCCGTTGTTAGTAGGGATTTAAATTATTATAATGCTCCTGTAGGATATTACTTAAGGGTCTAGGTAGTAACTCGTAAGAATAAGAGCGATTAAAATGTAATAAATGGTTATTAGGGTTTAAAAGAAACCTAGTAAAACATATTTTAGGTTTATATTAGCTAGACGAGAGAGTACTTAAACGTGTAAACGAGTGCGTCCGTTTAATATAATAAGTAATATCTTTAAACTAATCGTAAAACTTAATTAAAGGTGTAATAAGTTATTAAGGTAATATGCTTTATTAATAAATTAAATTAATATTTAAATTAATCGCTAAAGTAAAAAATATTTATATAAAATATATAGGAAACGTTTATCGTTATATATTTAATCTCTCCTTTATTAACTACTTAGCTTAGTAGCTTATTCCTGTTTCGTTAGTAATCCCCCTAAGGTGTTAGCTCACTGGATTAGTAGCTCTATTTATCTTAAGCTAGTAATTTAATAATCGGTCACGTAATATAGCTATTCGTTTTAGTCCTTCGACGCGGTCGTATGTGTCTATCCTCCCTTAGTTATATTTTAGTGCTGCGGAGGGTGTTCTGGTTAGTCGTTGTTCGTAATACCGATCGTAGTGAGTCTTAAGTGCCTGTCCTGCTTGGTCGAGCAGGTACGCGCCGCGGGGCGTTGTGGTGCCGTTCCGTGAGAGTAGGTCTAGGCCGCATGATTAGGCTAGGTCGTAATAATAAGCTCTAGCCTTTTAATATCGGCTATTTTCGTATATTAAAAAGGGCGTACGAAAAAGAAATTAAATGTTTTATACGGGCGTATATTATTTATATCTTAAAGGAGGACTTCTTATTAGCCTTTTTAAAAGCGTTATAAGCGATTTTTATCGTTTCGAATATATAAGGAGGCTTTTTATAAACAGGACTTATCCCGTATAATCCGGAATATATTATTTTATAATTAGATATAAAGCTACGTATTTTAATACCTCCCGGGATATTTCTCGGCTTATTTATTTTTTAAGAATTAAAAACTTTAAATAATTTAATTAAGGCTTAATTTTAAACCGAATACGTTCGAAACTATATTATATAGTATTAAAATAGCTTTCCGACGTTTATTTTAATTAGTTTTAATTAGATCGTAAAAGTTATAATATATATTATATACCGAGTTACTCTTTTAAAAGGTAAGAACGCGACACTTTGAAAAGTAAATAAGATATTTAGCCGACGCCGCCGTACGAAGAAAAAACGGCTATAAAATAGAAGATTACTTCGTATATAAGTTAGAGAAGACCTGTAATTTTAAAAGGACGTTAATAAATAGTTATAAAACGAATCGCGTCGGAAGAGTGGTTATACGAGGACGTTTAGGACACGTTTATAGCGATATAGAATCTGCGGAGAGCCCGGGTATAATACGCGTACTTATTAGAATAATATAAAAGTATTTAAAGATAAGGATTCCGATTAATTTTAATATATTAAATACGTTATAATAAAATTAACTTATATTTTATTAAAAGGGGTATAAAAGAATAAGACATTCGCTTATATAAGATATTCGCTTATAGGATATATTATATAACTTTATATTTAATTATAAAATAATATATTCCGGATTATACGGAACGAGTCCTATCTTTCGAAATCTTCCTTATATATTCGAAACGGTGAAAGTCGCCTAGAACGCTTTTAAAAACGCTGGTAGGAAGTCTTCTTTTAAGATGTAAGTAATATGCGCCCGTATAAGATATCTAATTTCTTTTCCGTACGCTTTTTTTAATATACGAAAATAGCCGATATTAAGAGGTTAAAGCTTATGCGATAAATAAGAAAGTATATAGAGTATAATAATCGAGTTCTTTTTATAATAGAGCTCGAAAGTTATTAAGTAATAGCTCTTATAGCCGTTAAAAATTAATAAGTAATAAATACTTTTTATATAAGATTTATATATTTATTAAAATATCGAATCTAGTTTTCGCCTCTTTTATTTATAATTTAGTTATTTTTAATAACTGCGATCACCTAGTTTTTTAATAATAGGCTGTTTTCGTACTAAGAAGAGAGGTGCGTTTTCCCGGTAAAGATAATATACGGAGGGATGGCGTAACCGTGTAATCCGACGCCTTAAATAATTATAACTTATTCCCGGTTCTTTTATTATATTACCTTAAGCTTTTCATATTAATTAGAAGTAGTTATAATTATTTCGGACGAGATTTAACCTATAAAAAAGCCGGTCTCGTCGAAGTTATAAATATCCTCCTTTTAAATCGTATACTTATAAATTATATTTTATACGAAGGTAAACTACGCGTAATACGCGTCGGGATTTTTATAAAGAACTCTTTAATAATCGATTTTTCGGTTAAAACATATCCGGAGGTCTAGTTGTTATTATACGAAGTTAGAGGCCTAATTAACGCCGACACGTCTCGCGTCGCGTAAGCTAAATAATTAATTTATTATATCTTTTATATTACTTAGTAAGGGAAGAAACGATCGCTTATTTAAATTAATAATATATTAAATAATCGTATCTTTTTTAAAATTTAAAAGCTTTCGAGAATTCGTAAATATTTCGCGTCGTATAGGTTAACTATTTCGTCTATACTATAAGGTTTTTAATAAGACGTAATAAATTAATATAGTCTTTCGTATATTTAAAATTAAGTCTTTTTAGAACGCTTAAAGCGTTAAAATTATATTACTCTCTTTTTAAAGTTATAATATTTTCGGACGTAAAAAAATATAAAAAAAGGTTAAGGCTATAAGGAAATTTATAAAAATAAGACATTCGCTTATGTGAAATATTCGCTTATGAGATACGTTACTAGTATTAAAATAATAAGACCTAAAGTTTTCTATATTACTTTAAAAAAGGTGCTACGTACCTGCGCGTACGAACCACTTTTCAGTTTTATTAAGAGGGGTATACGATGCCCCTCGTAGCTCGTACTAGAAATAGAGAAAAAAATAACAGAATATAACGATTAAACCCCGATAAAACCCGGAACCTATACGTACGTACGAAAGCCCATTTACCATATTACTTATTCCCGGTTTTTTTATTATATTACCTTAAGCTTTTCGCGTCGATCGGAGGTAGTTATAATTATTTCGAATAGAATTTAACTTATAAAAAACCCGGTTTTATTAAAATTATACATATCTTCTTTTTATATTTTATATTTATTAATTATATTTTTATATAAAAATAAATTATGTGCGATACGTATTAAAATCTTTATAAAAGACTTTTTAATAATCGATTCTTCGGTTAAAACGCGTCCGGAGGTCTAGTTATTATTATATAAAATTAAAGGCTTAATTAACGCCGACGCGTTTCGTATTACGTAAATTAAATAATTAATTCGTTATATCTTTTATATTACTTAATTTAAAAAAAAAACGATAGCGTATTTAAATTAATAATATATTAAATAATTAATTCTTTTTTAAAATTAAAAAGTGTTAAAATAGCAGGAACTAAGGTTTTCCATATTACTTTAAAAAAGGTGCCACGTACCTACGCGCACGAACCCCTTTCCTATATTATTAAGAGGGGCATACGATGCCCCTTGTAGCTCGTACTAAAGATAGATATAAATAATAGAATATAACGATTGAACCCCGATTGAACCCGGAACCTGTACGTACGTACGAAAGCCCATTTAATAAAAAGCTTTTAAAAATTTATAAAGTGTTTAAATCGTAATAGAATTCCGCGTCGTCGGCTATATAACGTCGACTTTAAGATATAATATATTACTATAACTTTTTATATATTTAATTTCGAATTATTTTAAAACGTTTAAAGTATTAAATTAAACCTTTTTTCTTTTTTCTTTATTTTTTAATTTAATACTTATTAAAAAAGAAAAGTTAATATAAAGTTAATTATAAAAAAGTTAATTAAAAATAAGTAGCTCGTTTATATATGTAGCTCGCTTATAAGGTACGTTATTTTAAAAATTAAAAACTTTAAATAATTTAATAAAAGTATAATTTTAAACCTAGTACGTTAGAAATTAAATCGCGCGATATTAAAATAACGTTTTAATATTAATTTTAATTAAGTTAAATTAAATTATAGAAAATATAACGTAAATTATATATCGGCTCGTTTTATTAATAAGTAAGATAATCATATTATAAAAAGCGAATAAAATACTTAGCCGGCGCCGCCGTATAAAATAGAAATGGCTATAAAATAGAAGATTATTTTATATATAAATTAAAAATGATTTATAGTTATAAAACGAATCGCGTTAAAAGAGTCGTTGTTCGAAGACGTTTAAAACGCGCTTATAACGCTATAAAATTTACGGAGAGCCCGGGTATAATGCTCGTACTTATTAAAATAATATAGAAGTATTATAAATAAAAATTCTAATTAATTTTAAGATATTATATACGTTATAACGGAATTAACTTATACTTTATTAAATAAAGTCTTTAAAAGTGATTATTTAAACCGTATAATTAATTAAACCGTAAAGTACGTTATATTTTATTTAGTATCGGTTTATTATAAGACTTATTAAAAACTATTATTTATTATATCTTAATAAATCGCCTCCCTTTTACCACTTGCTCATTCGACGATGAGGCGCTGTACGCCTTGCGAGACCTGTGACGCGGTTATTAGAGGTAATTGAAAAGGATAGTTTAAGGCTCGACAAAAAGCGCGATTCTTTTTATCGGTTCTTCGGAACTAATAATAATAGTGATCGGGTACGTGAGTATAGAGTAGAGCTTTTTTATAACGCGTAAGTTAATATATTAACTAAGTTTTACTCTTAGAGGGCGTTTAAGTTTAAAAGTAATTTTACTTTTATCGAGGAAAATCTTAGTCACGTGCCGTTTTATAACGATGATAAATGAGATTATAAACGCGTAAAATATATAGCTTATAATAGAAACGCTCGCTATTATATAAAGGAATAAGCGTAGTATAAAAGGTATTAAAAATAGATATTACTAAGTAGTATAGGCTAAACATATTAAAAAGATGAGATAAGAACACCTTAGGAACCTGTACAGTATCCGAGACCATATGTATTAGGTAAGAGAGTAGTAGAGGAGTAAGGTTAGAGCCTTTACATGTTAAAGCCTTATTTAATAGTAGTTAAAAAGGGAAAACTAACTATAACAATATATACTTTAAAAATAATAAATACTCCTCTTTTAAGTAATAGTAAAAATAAATAAAAAAGAGATAAAACCGCCGATGAGATTATAATAGTAAAATAAAATAATCGATATATAATTAACGGTAGGTTAAAAATATTATATAAGAGTTTAAATCGTGGACTCGTTAATAAAAAAAGGTAGTTAACTAAGGAGAAAGTTCCGGCACGGCGGGCGATTTAATAAGAGTCTATTTAGTCGAGCGATATAAGCACTAGATTAAGAGTTAAAACGGTAGTTTACTAGAGAACTTAAAACTTATTCTAGTTATCGACGATAAGAAGATATAAAAAGTGGTTTAAGATAAAGTTAGTAAAATACATAAGTGATTACCGCTTTTTCGAGTTTACGCTAATACGGCGTCGTAAATAAACGAAGTAGAGATAGTCGACTCTTTAAAGAATACATAAAAAAGATATATATATAAGTAGTATAATTAAGTAATATATTTTTTTTAATAGTTTATATTACGGCTTTAATAGAGATATTATAATAAATAAGTATTTAAAATAATTATTTATAATTAATCTGGTTAATTAATATTTAATATATTATATATTATTTTAAAAATAGAGCCTCTAGAAAATTAAAAGGCTGTGCACTGTAAAATAAAATAATGAAATTAAAAAGAAAGATAGCGGTTTTAATAATATCGGTAAATAAAATTTAAAGTTATTAATAAGCGAAGGCACCCCTCTACGGACCACCCCTTTACGGACTACTACGTTTCGCGCTATAAACGCGTTAAACCTTTAAATAATAATATAAATTTCTCTTATTACCTTTACTTCTTAATTATATATACTATTATTATTTTATTCGTTTTTTAAGTTATTTCTCTATATTATTGTTTAATATTTAAAAACCCGCGTAGGCTACGATACGTGACGTAAAGCTCGAACTAGGTATTCGTGAAGCCGTCTGTAAATAAAATACCGACCGATCGTACGTCATCCGGCGCTTAGCCGGTATATCGACGCGATAAAAGCTAAATAAAGACCAGTAGGTATTATTATTATTTTTAAAGACTTCATTAGCGAATTAAGTTATTAGCTAAGCTAGACTAAGCTTTATATTAATGCTCGTTAAGTTTAAATATATAACTTAACGAATATTAAACGTTTCCGAGGCGTTTTATACGTTAAGGTAACGTGAATATACTCGATTTTTAATTAAAAACGAGTTCGTTAAAACTATTAGATTTAAAATAATTAATTATAACCGCGTTAATAGGGTAATTATTATTAATATTAACGTTTTTTCGATAAATTTAATACTTTAAAGTTAGGTAATATCCCTTTTAAACGCATTTATAATACCGATAAAATAAGTATTAGTTAAAGCGTTAACGGTAATAATAAAGTGATTACCGAAGCTATTAATTATCTAGCTTTTAAAAAAAACGTCGAAAAAAGGGAATAAATTACTAACTTAAAGTGTATAGGCTATAATAGGGTAGTCCTCTCGCCGCTAGTTATTTTTAAAGGGGCCGACGTTTAAAGCTAGTGGTTTCTAAACTAAGACGGCCATCTTTAAAATAAATAGCGGTTTAAAGCATCGTTTAAAAAGTGGACTAATAATCTTATAATATAAAATTAAATTTAAAATATTTTTATTCTTTATATTCGGTCTCGTTACGATAATAAATAGGTTGTTTTAATTTATAACGGCTATAATTTATATATAAACGAAAACTTTTTATAGCTTTATTTTATAAATAAAGTATAGCTCGTTTTTTATAAACTATGTTATAATTATATCGTATAGGTTTTAAATATAAAGGTTTTCGAGCTATTAAAAAAAGGCTAAAGATTCTTTTAAAGCTATGCTTAAACGCGGTCTTTAAACTTAAGCTTATTAAATTAAATATATTAAAGGTATACCGCTAGGCTAAAATTAACGTTTTAACTCCTTCGACGATTTAAAATACTTAAAAAATAACTAGGATTTATTTGCGGGATTAATTAAAACCATTATTATCGAAATATATTATCTTAAAGGATGAGGGTATCGCTCGATTATGTCTAAAACCACCCCCGGTAATTAATAAAGAATTAACGCTTAATTTCGTTACTAAATTAACCTTAACGCTTATCGAAACACCTTTTAATAGTTAGGCCTTAAGAAATAATAATCGAAAACTAGCCGCTATAGACCCTACTTTTAATCTCCTTTTTTAAAGACTCTTTATTCGTAAGGCTAATAAAGCTCTTAACGAATAAGCTAATAAAATCGCGAGCCTCGAGGATTAAATTAATTATTTTTAAGTTAAAATTAATAAAAAAACTATTAACGTACGTTAAATGGTAAGAATCGTACCGGGATAGCGATTTATTCGTATAACTAATATACGACGGGCTAAATAAAGGCTAATGAGTAAGGTCGTATCTAAGAACGAATCCACCGATGTTAAAATACTAAGCAGGCCGTAGAGTAATATAAAGGGAATAGAAAACGATAAAATAAAAATAGAGGACTGTATTACTATTAGAAATACTAAAAAGTAATATATCTTGACTAATTTTAGCTATAGAAATAATTTAAATTAAAAGGGTGTGTTTACTAAGTTTTCTAGTCCGCGAAGGGGTGGTTCGTAGAGGGGTGCTTTAGCTTATTAAGTATATAATAGCCTATTATATATTGCCTCTCATCTTTTACTAGATATGTAATAAACATGCGAGCTGATTTTAATTCGTCGTTACCTATATCTAAGATCACCAGGTGGCCCTTAAGCTCGCCGTCTCCGGTGTAAAAGTAGGTTAGAGAAACAATAGTAAAGAGGCATGAGTGGGTAAGGTAAACTGATTATGAATTATCTCCTAAGCATTAAATATAGTTAAGATTTACCTATATATATTTAAAAAAGTAGTGCTAAGAAAATAGTAACGGTTTTAATATAGCGAACTTAACGCTTTAAATAACGTTATATAATAGTATTAAGTTTTATAAAATAACTTTGTACTATAGGTATAAGATAAATTTAAGGCTAAATATTATATTAAAGCTTTAAATAAAATAATCTATCGCGATATAAAGTTCTTTAACCTTAGGCGATTAAATTAATTATATACTTTTATTACTTAAAATATAATTATATTTATTTTAAATTAAATAACTTACCTCACGGTTTAATTAATTATATAGTTTAAATAACCACCTTTAAAGACTTTATTTAATAAAATATAAGTTAATTTCGTTATAACGTATTTAATATCTTAAAATTAATCGGAATCTTTATCTTTAAATACTTTTATATTATTTTAATAGGTATAAGCATTATATCCGGGCTCTCTATAGATTCTATAGCGTTATAAGCGCGTCTTAAACGTCTTTATACGACTACTCTTTTAACGCGATTCGTTTTATAACTATTTATTAACGTTTTATTAAAACTATAAGTCTTTTTTAGTTTATATATAAAATAATCTTTTATTTTATAGCCGTTTTTTTTTTATATAGCGGCGCCGTCTAAATATCTTATTCGCCTTTCGTAGTATGGTTATTTTATTATTTAATAAAGCGAGCCGGTATATAACTTACGTTATACTTTTTATAATATAATTAAACTTAATTAAAATTAATGTTAAAAAGCTATTTAATATCGCGCGATTCGATTTTTAACGTACTCGGTTTAAAATTAAGCTTTAATTAAATTATTTAAGGTTTTTAATTCTTAAGGTATAAATAAGCCGGAAAAAGTCGCTAAAGGCGTCGGCGTATATAGCTTTATATTTAATTATAAAATAATAGATTCCGAATTATACAGTATAAGTCCTACCTTTCGAAAACCTCTTTAAATATTTAAAATAATAAAAATCGCTTAGAACGCTTTTAAAAACGCTATTAAAAAGTCCTCTTTTAAAACATAAGTAGTATACGCTTATATTAAACCCTCGATTTCTTTCTTATATAACTTTTTTAATATATAAAAATAATTAATATTAAAAGATTAAAGCTTATATAACGAATAAGAAAATATGTAAAGTTTAATAATCGAGTTCTTTTTATAATAAAGCTCGAAAATTATTAAATAAAAGCTCTTATAAATATTAAGGATTAATAAGCGATAAATACTTTTCGTATAAAACTTTATATATTTATTAAAATATTAAATTTAGTCCTCGCTTTTCTCGTTTATAGTCCAGCCGTTTTTAAAAACTGCGATTACTTAATCTTTTAATAATAAGCTATTTATATATTAAAAAAAGAGCTGCGTTTTTTTAATAAATATAATAGACGAAGGAATAATATAACCGGATAATCTAACGCTTTAAATAATTATAACTTATTCTCGGTTCTTTTATTAAATTATTTTAAGCTTTCTGTATTAATTAAAAATAGTAATAATTATTTCGAACAAGATTTAATTCATAAAAAAGCCATCTTATTAAAATTATAGATATCCTCCTCTTAAATCTAATACTTATAGATTATATACCGTAAAAAAGTAAACTACGCGCGATACGCGTCGAGATCTTTATAAAGCATTTTTTAATAATCGATTCTTTAATTAAAACGCGTTTAAAGGTTTAATTATTATCGTATAAAGTTAAAGGCTTAATTAACGCCGACGCGTCTCGCGTCGCGTTAACGAAGTAATCGATTCGTTATATCTTTAACGCTACTTATTTAAAAAAGCAACGATTGCGAATTTAGTTCGATTATATATTATACGATTATATCTTCTTTAAAATCTGTTGACTTTTGAAAATTAACGAATATTTCGCGTTTCGTAAGAATATCGAGCTGTCGGTTACGAAGGGTCGTATAAAAGACTTCGTATATTCGGGCTACGCGTCGGAAACTTAATTTTAAATTATTTTTAAGCGCTTAAAGCCCTAAAACTATTTACCTTTCTTTTCAAATATTAATTATATTAAGTAATAAAAGAATTAAGTTATAAAAATTATTTATATAAAACTTAACGAAAGTAATTTATTCGTTTATATAGTTATTTCGTTTAGAAACTATATTAAGCTATTAAAGATTTATATAATTAATTAGTTTAATACTGCTTTTTTATTTAAAATATAATTTACTAATTTATAGTTAACTTTAATGTATATAAGACTTAGCGGTAGCGGTATAGGTTAGCGCCGAATATATAGCCTTATAAGAGTTTTATTTAATAATAATAAATACTTCTCTCACATCGTTTAACGCACGGTGTAGTCGCCTTATAATATTATAGGCTTATTATTTTAATATTTAAAAGGCGAATATTAAACTTAGATTTTATTATAAAATAAAATCTAGGTTTAACGTCCGCGAAAAATATATAAAAAATACATGTCTAAAGTACTGTCGAGCTTTCTACACCGTGTATTTTAATAAGTTATAAGTACTTGTTAAGGTTTTATTAAAGCGTTAAAAGAATAGATTTCTAGCGCTTATATATATCGCTACGACTAGATAAGTACTAAGATAATTTAAAGGTTTTAATAACGGCCGTAATTAAATAACTATATTTAATTATTATATTAAAGTATAAGGTATAATAATATCGATACGTGTTAATATTAAATATATAGCCTTATAAAAATTTAGTTTAATAATAATTAATATTTCTCTTATATTACTTACGTATTATATATATACTTTATAATACTTTAAATTAGTTCTTTTAATATTTAAATAATAAATATTAAAACTAAATTTTATTATACTCTTAGGAATTTAATTATTATAAAAACATATATATATAACTCTATTTATTTTAAATAATTAGTTTAACTTTAAAAAGCGGAAACTAGTTTCGAATTTAATAGGTACATACTCATGTTCTAAACAACAACATGTTTAATATCCGCAATCTGCCGTTTGAACTAGAAAATGAGGTCTGGCGATGTGCTTTGCCAGTCACATGGGTCTTATGGTTAGCAACAATCAATAACAACATGTGGCATTGGTGCACATCTAGTCAACTAGTTCCTTCCCTGTTGCACATATGCTCACGGTCCCGGCGTGTATGCCAACATACGTACGAACGGTTACATATACCGCAGCTAGTCTATATTGATTATGACCGAGATATAATCTTGCTACACTCACATAACTCTGGCCAGATCCAAAACGACAGATTTAATGCCACCAACTCGATGGGGCTTCAGATGGATTTAGTTCAACATGCTGGATTTTTAGAATCTAGATGGTAACCCAGCTGACGGTGTTACGGTCACCCTATATAACGGCGACCCTTAAATTTAAATAGCCTCTAATAGTACCATATATAAATTAGTATATAAACTAGTTAGCTTTTAATTTATAGTTAATTAAATAATACCATCTTCTTCTTTTTTTCCTCTTTTTAATAGGCCGTAAACTTAACGAATTAGCACTATAACGCGTAATTTAAGATATTATAAATGGCTCGTTAATAAAATAAGCCGCCGAGAAGCATAATATCCTTAGAATAATTCTAAAGGCTCGGATTTACGGCCGTAAAACTATAAAATAACGGAATAAGTCCTTCTAAGCTTTAATAATAGCGGAAGAGTTTTAAATCGTGATTTAATACCTTACGTAATATAATCTAGGCTGCTTACCGGCGTACGTTATTTTCTAGATATTCGCTTAACGGATTTTTTAAACTAACGAGATTAATATAGTACTCGGTAAGCATTAGGTTAAAAAAATTATTACTTATTATTTATTTATCGGTATTATTTTTTTTAAAAGGATAGATTTTTTAAGGCTTAACGTAAGTTTCGTAAAGAAAATTATCGAGTTTTTCGAGCGGCTTAATAATCTTATTCTAAAATCGATCCTTCCGGAGTTTTAGTTTAACATTAACGAGATCAGTAACTAGCTCGGCTATAAAACGAATATAATAATTATTAAACCTATTAAAATAAAAAAAATACTAATTATAAACTCCTTTAATTAAAAATAAGCTTTTATAGTCGAATATAATAACGCTTTAAGCCGAGCCTTGCCTCCTCTTACTATATTTAAAGGTTAATGAGTCTAATAGTAATAGTTTTTAGAAAAGAAGGACTCGTTAATAGATATTATAGAGGATTAAATCTTTATAGCATCCCTTAAAGGCTGGACTAATAAAGAGCTAGCCCTAATGTGGCTAAATGAGGTCTTTATCCCTTATATAAAGCTTGAAAACGAGGACTAGTGGCGGCTTATCATCCTAGATAACCACGCTAGCCACGTAAATAAAAACTTCATTATAACGTGCTTAAAGTATAAAATATAACTTCTCTTTTTTTTAGCATACTCGTCGCATTTATTATAACCCCTAGATTTTAATTTTTCTAATATATTAAAAGATCTTTATTATTAAAAAATAACTTTATATTATATAAAGCTTAATAATATAAATACAAATAGAAAAAATTTCCTTTAATATTACGAATTAATTAAAAGGTTTACTTTTTAACCGTATATAATAACTGGCGGCTAGGCTATAACTAGTATATTTCCTCGCGATATTAATAAACCTTTTAATAGTTGAAACCGGAGAATAAAAGACTAGGCAGAGGCAGGACCATCTAAGCCTCCCCTCGACGTTTCTAATAAATAATTCTCCTCTATAGCGTTACTAACACTTATAACTAGCCGCTAGATTAAAAAGTTAACGAATACGTTTAGTAATAATAATACTATTTTTAATAGCGCGACGCGCCGGGTTTTATTTTAAAAGCTTTAAAAAAGTTTAAATATTTTAAACGGCTAGATTAATTAATTAAAGCACGAGAAGTTAGTTTTAAAAAGTAATTTAAAAAAAGAAAGAGGTAAAAAAAAAAAAGTAATATTTAACCCTAACTAGAAGTTTACGCGTATACGAGATGCTATAATAATTAAGAGGGAAATAAATAGCGTTATATTAAAACCTTAAGCTGTCACTTTTTTATTATCAGCGTTAAAAGCCATTATAATTAAATTTAACTCTAAATCTAAGATTAAAAGTGTTATAAAAGCGTTTCGAAACTAAAACGGTATTTTTGAGATTTTATATTAATTTTTAATTAAATTATTCGTATTATTATTATGTAGTATTATTATTAGTTTTTAGGGTCGCCGTTGCATGAGGTGACCGTAGCACCGTCAGCTGGCTTACAGCCTCCTATATCGCTTTCCTATGGCTCATTTCGTTGGCTTGCAAACCTTGACAGTTTTTCTTGGCGACCAAATTAACCCTGAAGTGGACATTCTTAACTGTTGGGAGATCACATGTGTCCATTCAAGATCTATGGTGATGATGATGTGATGGTGGTGGGAAGCACCCTAACTAACATGCTGAACAAGGCCTGTGTGGGTCAAGCCACATCACTAGCCGCATGTGGCTAGTCAATACCTCCAACAAAAAGACTCACAGAGAGCAGTTTACCTCAAAATATATAAACTCAAAAAGAAGGACACTACTCAGACAAACACGAGCTACTTTGGAACGGCTCAAGGTTCGGTCCCTTTTGTGCTTCCAAATTCCGAGCCAGCACAAAATAGGTCGACACTAATAACATCCACTACTACATGGCCTTGGCTGTTACTGTGAAGGAACCGTGAAGGGTACAAACCTACATCTCCAATCCCGTCGTCTAGGAGACCAAAACAAAACAAAGCTGTGATGCAGCCTGGATGTTCAACCCAGATGTCCAACCCGGAGACCTGGCCGTCCAGAGATGACCAAGAAAGACGCTTTGGCATTTGGTAATACTGGCCGTCAGGGTATGAGTGCCTTGTGGATAAAAGCCACACGAGGAACTTCCTTTTTCTGAGTTTATACCAGGTTGGCACAGCAGAAACACAAGACTCGAAAAGGACCTCACCCCCATAACAGACATGGCTCGACTTTTCGCTCTCTTGCTATCGGCGCTGTGCGTGCGCGGCCAGGGCATCGACTGGGAGGCCGTGGACAGGCTGAATGCCGAAACCGGTGGTTCTCACCATATTCAGCTCCAGGAACCCGTTGTAGCCGCCGCGGCGCCGCCTGGCTACTCGGCCCTCGTGTCGCTAGTCAACCAGGCTATCTCGGTCCCGACGTGTGGCTCAGCCGATACCTACCTCGGCGTCCGCATCTCGACCAGCGGCCCGTTCAATACGACGTGGTGTACCGAGGCGTGCAACACGGTCAATGGTTGTCAGTTTATCAATACGTACAACCTCCGGCAAAATGGTAATGTGATCGGTCAGTTCTGTGCCCTCTATACGAGAGCATGGGATGTGTCGTACGGTTATAACATAGGTCAATATAGAGGCAACGATCTCTACACCATCTCTGACAGCTACGTCTCCTTCAACGGGGTATTGCCACTCCCTGCTACTTGCCCGGACGAAGAATGCAAGAGGGAGATTTTCAGTTGTTTCAAATCATCTCCGCAAGCAAGGGACTACTGCTCGGCGTTGACGCCCTCCACAACCACGGTGACCACCACGACGCCCTCTGCAACTGCCACCACCAGCACTACCTACGTTGCCGCCACTATGGCTGTCACGGCCACTTCGACCTCGACAGTGACCCAGACTGTTCCGTCGTCGACAACCACCGCGACTGGCTATTACAGCGACCCGCCGACCCAGCAGAAGCGAGCGCCCAGCACCCCGACGATTGCCACACCCGGCTGCATCGCTACCCAGAGCTTCCCGCCGGACCGCATCGCCTCGGCGTGCTCTTGCCTCGGTGTCCCTGCCAGCACTGTCAATGTCACCTATACCGCCCCGACCGCCACCGCGACGAGCACAGTCAGCATCCCGGCGACCACTACCGTCACCGTCGCCACCGTATGGCAGACGACGACGACCACCACCACTACCGGCGTGCAGACCGTGACGGTGCCGGCTCCGACCCCCGCCAACCAAGACTTCCAGCAGGGGACGCAACAGACCACTTGGGAGTGGTCCGCCAGCGACCAAGGCTGGACTCTGGGCATCGTCCAGACGCCCGACCTGAACAATAACCCCACCTGGGCCTTCAACGCCGCCAGCGCGCAGAACGCGGGGGCGTAGTCGCCATCAACACCAACTACTACCACCGTTTCCTTCTCCGTGCGGGGCCGACCTACCGGGTCTCCCTTGATGTCAAGACATCCGCGCTGAACCCAAACCAGAATATCGCCACCGACATTTTGTTCTTGTCCGCCGACATCAACGGCAACCTCTGCGGTGGACCTTGGGACCCCTTGACCAACGGGGTGGCCCTCGGTAATGGTTGGTACCGCTACGGCATGGACTTTGTCGTCCCGCAGGCACAGCAGGGATACTGCAATGCGTACACGCTTTTCAGAACACAGGGAATTCCCGGCAACCACTTCGTTGACAACTATTCCATCGTGCGGCTGTAATTGATGGACGGATACGCAGGAAGGGGCTTGTTTATGTTGGGCGGTGCACAATTCACGACACGGTACAAGTATGTAGCTACATATAGTCACCCTGATCGATCCAGAACATGTATCGCGCTGCCGTCTAGGCGAAACCCTACTTAGGCGCGCAGTGAATACGATCATCTGCAGTCTCAAACTACTGAGAGAGAGGCAGCCTCGGAGTCGGCCAAAATCTAGATCATAGTGAAAGTTCCCATGGAACTTAACCAAGTCTGTGCTCTAACCATTCTTCTTCTTATTCCGTGTAGATATGTGCCAGGCCATCCCGACTAAGAGATTTGACAAGAAGGAACAAGTTGCTCCTCATGTATGGATCACAAGCACCGCCCATATTGAAACCAAACATCCCCATGCTCAGATCCAACAGCTCCCACAGGTTCCTCACTTAGTGAGATGGTTCACAATCACCGCTTTTCGCGCCCTTAGGTAGGACGGGGTCCAAAGCGGCTTCTCTCCAGCCCTTGACACTGGGTAGGACTCTTGCGACAATAGGAAGGGGGGTGAGAGAGGACTTCCAGATGAGGTTTTCCGCGCGGTTGGTTCGATAGATGATGAGCAGGAGGAATAGGCAGGATGCGCACACCAGAGTGGCTGGCAGGGATATCCAGACCCAGCGTACCACGATGATGACCTCGTCGTTTAGGACGGGGACACGGGTGATATTCGCGTTAGGTCCAGCGATCATGCGGTAGGATACGGCGGTTGCAACGCCAGTCACTGTTGCCGATATGTTGGGGCTAGTGAATAAAAACGCGGCGAAAGTATTACTCGAACCACCTTCCTCGTCTCGATCGCTCAAATTGGCATATGGAAAACAGAGATGGTGTTAATCCACGCGACGCTCATACCGAACATTCTGTTGTGGGAGAATGCTGGGTCTGATTCAATAATGCTGACCATATCGTCGACGTTATTGTCTTGTAGAACGGTAGTATTCGGGACTACTGCTGAAAAGTTATACATAGTACCATGGGTGACATTCCAACCTGTATACTCTACCGCACACAATTTGAGCATACACTCAAGAATATGCATGCCATCCCTCAAGTTGGAAGAGTTAGATCGGTATTGAATGATTCCAAGTTTAAGTAGAACAGCACCGTCAGTTGTATTGCCGTTACCGTCGTCGTATAGAGTTTTATTTCCTTCAGAGGTTCCCGCCATTTCGGACTTGTCACTGGCTCCACTTTCCGCTGGGAGTATGAAGCCACCAGGCGTGGTGACGTTGCAATATTGAACACTGTCATGCGTTGATTTGGTGCAGTCTCTTCTCGAGAGTTCGGTAACGTCCTGGCAATCGCTCGTGACACCTAGGGGGGCGAACGAGGGGTATTGACAGAGCGATCCAGGACATGGTAGATCTGGTAGCTGGGGCTCGCCGTAAAGGGCTAACGTGATGGCCTTTTGCATGAGGCTTTCTTCAATGTCGTCGAAGCTGTCCAGGTACTGGGAGATTCTAAACTCGGAATAGACTCCGTTCACAACAACCGGCCTCGATTCAAAGCTCAAGATCTGCTGTGCGAAGGACTCCGTCGCAACAGCAGCCAATATGATTGAGCAGCTGACGTATGGTAAAATCGACTTGGTCGGCCTTTTAAAGAAAAATCAGAATGATCCCCATGGGCCTCTGCTTGCATTGTCGAACTCCTGGAGTCTCGTTATACTTGGTGTTTCAGCTTTCTTCCGTTGCAGAAGGTATGACCACTTCAATTGGCTGATGCACTCGGACACGGGTTGTACCAGGCAGGCCTTCGAAGCAATGGAGAGGACGGAGATGAACGCGTTGGGTGACACGACCGAGTTCCATGAGGAGAGCGGCTGGTTTTGTATGCGTCCAAGTAGAATGATCATGCCGAGCAGACACAGGACCGAGAGCAGAGAACTCCCGATCTCCAGCCACCAATCGGACTTGGAGAAGCAACGGGAGAAGATGCCACCGAGTTTCCATGATGGTTGCTTGTCTTCGTTAGTAGAGGGTATTGATTGCCCTAATATAGGCTCCATTGTGGTAGAAGGGATAGGAACGAGGTGGGTAGAGGGAAGGAAAACTATGCACTTTCTTCTTTCGCGTACGTCTTATGTCGATTCGGTGAGCAAGTCGACTGAGTCAACGTATGACGCATTCATGCATCATTGAGGCATTTGGCTATTGGAGTAGCACACAATCGGACACTCGGAAAGAATGTTACGCTTTTGCCCGAGGTGTGGTAACATTTTCCGCTGATTTGCAACTTCAGGCCACCCAATCAAATCGGAAAGACCATGAGTTTTGATAACCAATGTACATAGCCTTAAGAAAACAAAGGGGCGGGCCTTCTATTTCTAAGAATGACAGTGGTAAGATCCAGCTCCCCCTCACGCCCCCGGACCCCGTCTTACGCCCCCCCTCGATTTCAAGCAAATATTACTTCATTACTTTGATTTACCACTGAATCTAAAGGGGACCGTGAGGGGAGGCTCGATCTTATCACCGCAATGGCAATGCTTCGAGATACGGAAATATCGGCCCAAGGCTTGATCTTCTTCGCTCCTTGGGGATCCAGCAGAACCAGAGCCTGATGCAGTTGCGGTAATCCCTCATATAATCGAGCCTGGTATACGACATGGAGGAACGGCTCGAGCCACTTGCCTCCCTCCTCCCCCCTGACTTTCCGCATAATCGAGTTCTTTTCGTAATAAAGTTCGAAAGCTATCGAGTAATAGCTTTTATAGCCGTTTAAGACTAAGAGGTAATAATAACCCTTTATATAAAACTTAATATATTAATTAAAGTATTAAATCTAGTCCTCGCTTTTTTTATTTATAATTTAATTATTTTTAATAATTACGATTATTTAATCCTTTAATAATAAGCTATTTTTATATTAAAAAAAGAGGTATGTTTTCCCGGTAAAAATAATATATAAAGGGATAGCGTAACCGTTTAATTCGACGCTTTAAATAATTATAACTTATTTTTAATTCTTTTATTATATTACCTTAAACTTTCAGCGTTAATTAAAAGTGGTTATAATTATTTTAAACGAGATTTAATTTATAAAAAACCTAGTCTCGTCGAAATTATATATATCCTGTTTTTATATTTTATATTTATTAATTATATTTCGTATAAAAATAAATTACGCGCGATACGAGTTAAAATCTTTATAAAAAACTCTTTAATAATTAATTTTTCGATTAAAACGCGTCCGGAGGTTTAGTTATTATCGTACGAAATTAAAGGCTTAATTAATATCGACGCGTCTCGCGTCGCGTAAACTAAATAATTAATTCGCTAAATCTTTTATATTACTTAATCGGGAAAAAATCGATCGCGTATTTAAATTAATAATATATTGAATAATTAATTCTTTTTTAAAATTAAAAAGTTTTTAAGAGTTTATAGAGATTTCGGATCGTAATCGAATTCCGCGTCGTCGGCTACGTAACGTTAATTTTAAGATATAATATATCGCTATAACTTTTTATATATTTAATTTTAAATTATTTTAAAACGCTTTAAATATTAAATTAAATTTGTTTTCTTTATTTTTTAATTTTATACTTATTAAAATAGAAAATTTAATATAAAGTTAATTATAAAAAAGTTAATTAAAAATACGTAGCTCGCTTATAGGGTACATTATTATAAGTATTTACCCTGCTTATTTTATTCGAACGAATATATTAAATACTTTACTTATAAAGGCTAGCTTATATTTTATATGTTAATTCTTAATTACGAGGTAATTAATTACTTGATTAAGACGAATTAACGTAAGGTCGTTTTAAATAGTTTTAACTTTAAATAACTTTTATATCTTTAATTCCTTTTTTATGAAGCATTAAAATTAAATAATAAATAATAGACTATATTTAAAGTAAATTATATATATTTATCCTTTTACGAAGTACTTATTTCCTTAAATCTTTAATGCTATTATTATTTAAAATGCGATATTTATTAAAGGCCTAGAACTTTAAATTCTAGTTTATACTACGCTTAAAAGCTAAAGGTATTATAATATTAATAGTAAGAGAATAATTAATTAAACCGAATTACTAGCATCTTATCGCGTATTAAAACTACTTTTATCTTATACTAATATAGAAATTTCTCGAAGAGGTAATCTTCGGCAAATAAGATTAACTAGCGAGAAGTGAGTTTTTAAGCTAAGTTATTTACAGTAGCTTATCGATAAAAATAATATAGGTAACTATACGTATGCACTTTTATTATATCGACTTTAAACTATAACTATATTCGGCTTAAAGGTTTCTAATGCGTAAATTTCTAAAGCTAGCTTTCGGATTCAGCTTACCCGTTGTAATAAATGTGCGGGCCGCCTTATAGTTACCCTGATAAGGTTAAAGAGGAATTGGGAACACGACGCTAAGAGGAATCGAAGAAGCCTAGCAAAGTCGAAAAGGAGTCACCTATTATATATCTAAGGCTTGTCTTATCGTAAGCCCACGAAGCGTAGTCTTACCGAGACGAGCACCATGTATTAGGGTTTAAGAAAGACGCTTACCTATAATCTCATACTAACATAGCTTGTGCTAAACTGCCTCGAATATTAAAAGTATAACGGATAGGGCGAACGTGCGAATAGCTTTAAAAAGTACTACAGCTAAATAATCTCTAGATATATATATGTAAGTTATTTAAAATAATAGCCGAGAACTAGTAGCAAGCAAGCCTTTTTAACGAGTTAACGAACTTTTAAGATATCGCTCGCTTCGCCCTTTTTTTTATAATTATTATCAAAAGATTTCGTTAATAATAGATTTACCGGGTAAGCTAAGTTTCGCTAGTATTAATTTAGTTTAAAGGTCGTAAGAGATTTAAAATCGCTTTTATTTAATAATATTTTCCCTTACTTTATAACATATAATAGTATTTTAATAAAGAAATTCGTTTTATTAATATTATTCTAACTAATAGTTAATTATTAAGTAGAATTTATAAATACGATAATAAAGTTTAATCACACTTTAAAATATATTTTAATATTATAATGAAAAGAATTTAATAAGTTATTTATATAATTATAAAAGCGAACAAGTAAAACTAACTACGTTTAATAAATAAATAAAAAGCTTTATATAAGTTAACGTATCTTAGAAATACACATATAAAGGTTAATAGGTTCGAAAGTAGCTTTTATAATAAGTTATCGTGCTATTATTAATAACGTACCTCATAAGCGAGCTACGTATATAAACGAGCTGCGTACTTTTAATTAACTTTTCTCGTTTAATAAGTATAAAATTAAAAAATAAAGAAAAAGGTTTAATTTAAGGCTTTAAACGTTTTAAAGTAATTCGAAATTAAGTATATAAAAAGCTATAGCGATATATTATGTTTTAAAATCGACGTTACGTAGCCGACGACGCGGAATTCGATCACGATCCGAAATCTCTATAAACTCTCGAAAATTTTCTAATTTTAAAAAAGAATTAATTATTCGATATATTATGAATATAAATACGCGATCGTTTTTTCCCCGGCTAAATAATATAAAAGATATAGCGAATTAATTACTTAATTTACGCGAAACGAGACGCGTCGGCGTTAACTAGGCCTCTAATCTCGTATAATAATAATTAGACCTTAGGACGCGTTTTAAAACGAAAAATCGACTATTAAAAAGTCTTTTATAAAATTTTTAACGCGTATTACGCGTAGTTTATTTTCTTATAAAATATAATTAAAAAATATAAAATATAAAACGAAGATATATATAATTTTAATAAAACCGGGTTTCTTATAAATTAAATCCCGTTTAGAATAATCGTAACCACTTTTAATTAACGCGGAAAGCTTAAAGTAATATAATAAAAGAACCGGGAATAAGTTATAATTATTTAAAGCGTCGGATTAAACAGTTACGCCATCCCTTCGTATATTATCTTTACCGGTAAAACGTACCTCTCTTTTTAATATAAAAGTAGCTTATTACCGAAAAACTAGGTAATCGTAATTATTAAAAATAATTAAATTATAAATAAAAAAGGCGAGGACTAGATTTAATATTTTAATTAATATATTAGGTCTTGTACGAGAGGTCGTTATCGCCTCTTAATCTTAAACGGCTACGAAAGCTACTACTCGATAACTTTCGAGCTTTATTAAAAAAAAAACTCGATTATTATATTTCATATACCTTTTTATTTATTATATAAGCTTTAACCTTTTGATACTAATTATTTTTATATATTAAAAAAGGCATATAAAAAGAAATTAAAGGTTTTATACGGGCGTATAAGACTTATATTTCTAAGGAAGACTTCTTATTAACGTTTTTAAAAGCGTTCTAAGCCACTTTTACCGTTTCGAATATATAAAAAGGCTTTTAAAAATATGACTCGTTTTATATAATTCGGAATATATTATTTTATAATTAGATATAAAGCTACGTATTTTAATACCTCCGAGGACGTTTTTCGGCCTATTTATTCCTTAAGAATTAAAAATTTTAAATAATTCGATTAAAGCTTAATTTTAAACCGAATACGTTTAAAACTATATCGTACGGTATTAAAATAACTTTCTAATATTTATTTTAATTAGTTTTAATTAAATTATAAAAGTTATAACGTATATTATATACCGAGTTATTTTTTTAAAAGGTAAGAACGCGACATTTCGAAAAGTAAATAAAATACTTAGCCGGCGCCGCCGTACGAAAAAGAAACCGTTATAAGATAGAGGATTATTTCGTATATAAGTTAAAAAAGACCTGCAGTTTTAAAAAGTCGTTAATAAATAGTTATAAAACGAATCGCGTTAGAGGAGTAATTATACAAGGACGTTTAAAACACGCTTATAGCGCTATAAAAGTTATAGAAAGCTCGGGTATAGTACACGTACTTATTAAAATAATATAAAAGCTTTTAAAAATAATAATTATTAATATATTTAATTAGTTTTAAACGTTATAATCGAATTAATTTACACCTTATAAAACTTAATAATAAAATTTATATAGCTCTCTTATATACGTAGCTCGCTTATAAGGTACGTTATATTTCTTAATATAATTATTTTATTTTTTAAAAAACTTAATAAGCTTAGTGTTATTAAATTATAAGGAAAAGAAGTAATTTAAATTAAGTATCGGCGGCTTTGTCCGGTTATTTATAAGTTTAAATAATTAAGCTATCCCTTTAAAGGAGTTATTATTTAAGTCCGCGAATAAATTACTTAGCTTACTCTTTTATTAATTAACTATTTCCGCGTCGTTAAAAGCGTTAATAATAGCTAGATTAGCGTTAATCTAGCTTAAAGATAATAGTATTAAGTGGGTAGCTAATAATAAAAAGAGGGGTAAGCGTAAATAACTCCTAGCTGGTAAACTATTAATCGATACTTATAAAGGCTTCGGTAATAATTAAAACGTTAATTACTTAAGTTTCTTTTCGTTAAACTTTATTTTATTAATAAAAAAATTATTTTTCCGTTCTTTTTTTTAATAACTTATTTAAAAGTTTTTATCTTTGTAAGATTACATAACTTTACCGGTTTAATTCCGTTCTTAATAATTAAAAGATTTTATTTTTAACTTAATTATTATAACTATCGTTTTTAATAAATATAGAGTTTCGATTATAATCTAGTTTATTTTATTTTATTCGAGCTACTTAATAATTAATGTTTGAACGTCGGCTATTTGAATTATAATTAAGCTTTAATAAATAAACTTTATTAAACTTTTAAATAAAAAGTCTCGTTACTATATTATAATATTTAAAATATTAAGCTATTAAGTATTACGTTTCTTATATATATTAAATATTTTTACGTATTTTAATATATTAACGTGTTTTATTTTACCGTTTAAATCGTAACTTTTCTTATCCTTAATTTCGCTACGTAATACGATATTTTAATTAAATTATTAAGGTTTTTTTATATCTTATTAACTTAGTGTTTTAATGTTTATTCTCTTATTTCTACTCATTTTTTTCTTATTTAAATATCTTCTTTTTTATAAAAAGGGTTTAACGATAAAAATAAGCCTATACGAAAAAGCTATAAAAACATATAATCCGTATTACTATAAACTACGGTCGGTACTCGCAAGGTTAGCGCTTTATTAAGCTACCTGCACGCGGCCTTCTTTTTAAGAGGAAAACATTATAAGAGTAACGAAATAAGCGTTTAAATATATATTAAAGAGTATATATTTTTAATTAATCTATTATAAATTAAAAAATATCGCGAAATTAATATTATACCCCTCTATGTTATATAATTAACTGTCCGTGTCTCAGGTCGCGATTTCTTAGCCTTGCTATAGTATTTAATAAAAATAACTCTAAGTAGTTTTAATTAATTTTAAGCGTTATAATAGAATGAATTATATATTATTATACGACGTTTAAAAAAGTGAAAAATTAAACCGTATAGGAAATTAAACCTTGAGGTACGTTAATTAATTTGTTTTAATTAAAAATAATTAATACTTAACACCTTTAAACGTTATTAAATTTTTAATAAATAATGAAATACTTTTTTTATTAAAAATAAAGTTTATATATATTAAAAACGCTTTTTAATACTAATTTTAATTATAAATAAAATAGCTTATAAAATAAGCTTTATATGTAATTAAATATAGATTTTAAAAGAAGTTAATTTAACTTTTTTAAAGCGTTGAAAAGTTAAAAAATCGCGAGTTTAATTTAAAAAAGGCCCTTATTATTAAAAAATTTTAAAAAATATAAAACGAAAAGGTAAAAGGGAAGCGTTTAGCGACTAATAAAAGCGAAAATAAAGGTTCGTTAAAGCGGATGGCAACCGGTAGAAGGTGCCGTAATAATTACGGCGAAATAGGTTATAGTACTCGAATATACGAAAAGAATATAAAATCGATTAATAACTTAAATAATAAATAATTTTAATTAGTTTAAAGCTTTATAATTAAGTTAATTTATATAAAAGTATTAAATAATTAAAAAAGTAGTTCGAGAAATAATATAGTTCGTTTAATAATAAATTATTATAACGAACGCTATCTAGGTTTTAAAAGAAACCTAGTAAGACGTATTAGGGTTTTTATATTTAATAATACGAAAGAGTATTTAAACGTGCGTTAAAAGTCCGCTTTTATCGATATAATATATAATAGCCGTAAAAATAAAGATAACTAAGGTGCATAGATTTAAAGGTTTTTATAATAGTTTTATTAAAGTTATTTATTTTATTAATAAGTTAAATTAATGTTAAAATTAATTAATGAAATAAAGAGTATTTATATAAAATATAAAAGGAATTATTCCTTATTATATATTTAATCTCTTTTTTATTAATTATACTCGCCGTTATTTAATAATCTTTATTAAGTAATATATTTTATTGTTACGTACTTTTTAATTATTTTCTTTTTATTTATTTATTCTTATTTATTTATAATTATCTAATCTTAATATATTATTATCGTAATATTCATTATTAAGGTTTTATAGCGATATAGTGGGGCTATTTATTATTAATGAAGCGTAAGCGTTAACCGGATTTTTTCGTAGGGTCTCGTAAACACCTCGGGTTATTATCGGTCCGTGCCGGGGGTGTAGGTCCTGGCCGCATCTTTAAGTTAAGTCGTAATATTATTCCTCTTTTCTTAATTATTTTATTTTTAAAATAATTAGTCGTTATAAATATTTATAAGCCGTTATTATATTAAGATTTCGTAAGGTCCTTTTTTTTATTTCTTTTTATAATATAAACTTATTATATTTAGCCGTATCGAAAAATCGCGGCTTAAATTTATTTATTTTTCTACCGTTCGTCGCGTTAATTTTATTAAAGCTTTTAATAAATTTAGTTTCGATATTATGCTTTATAATCGCTATTTTTAAAAAAAGTAGTTATATATTATAATAAAAAGGGCTAATAAGTATAAAGAGTATACTCGTACTAGTTATACGTGTAACGATATTAGCGTCTCGTTATCCCCCTTTATTAAGTATAGGAAGAGCACGATCGCTTTTCCTAGGAAGAGTCGATTACGGAAGCGTATTTTTTAAAATTGTAATAGTAAATTAACGAGGCCGTAGCTCGTACCTAGGGCGTAAAGTTAGTATAGCGTGGGCTTCGTTCTTTAGATGAGTTAAAAGAGTAGGAGCGCTAAGAGTTAGAAGCCGCTCTTGCTGTCTAAGGTTATAGTAGTTTTAGTGTTATTAATTAAAACGCGACGGACTTTTCTTTCGGGCCGGTTTCTAAGGTCGTTATTTAAACGCCCGTAGCTCCTCTATAGCGTTCGTTAGGTGTTTTTTAGGTTTTTAGGTATTATTTTTTAATAGGTAGCTTTTTTATTAAATAAAGTATTAAAAGCCTCGTCCGGCTTTCGTTTTATTAATAACCTTTTCGATTTCGTATTCGTCTTAATTTATTTCGACCTCTAGCTATATATTAATTAAGGTATCCTCGACTATTAACTCGAGTAAATAAATATAAAATATAAGGTATATTCGTATTATTTTAAGTAATAATAATCGATAATTAGTTTTTAAAATAAGTTTTATAATTTTAAATAATCCGATCTTTTTAAAGTCTAGTTTTTCGCTTAGTCGCTTAGTTTTAATATTTCGCCGTAAAAGGTATACTTTTTCTTTTTTTTAAAGGTTAATCCTTTTAATTTAGTTTAATTAACGTGCTTTTTTATTTATTTTTAAAAAAAGGTAAGGTTTTATTATAAAATAATTTAGAATTCCTTTAATCTTTTAGCTTATATAATTATAATTAATATTAATTCTTTTTTTAAAAGTGGTTTAATAATATACGTATAGTTTCGTTATTTATACCGTTATAAGCGAACTATATTATAAATAATAACTATACTTAGTTATTTCATTCGTAATTAATATAATAGCGTAGGTATTATTCTAGGGTTTAATTTATTCGTTCGGTTTATTTATTCGTTTAAGGGTAATAAGTTATATTATAAGCGATTTCTAAAACTTAGCGGTGAACAGCTTATCTCGGTTAGAAATAATCGTTTTAAATAACTTATACTAGCTAATAATTATTCGTAAAAACGTGTAAACTAGGTCGTTAATATCGCTAAACTCTTTATACGATAAGAAATAAGTATATTTCGTAAATTTATTCGTAATTACTAAGATATTATCGTAATTAACCTTAATTAAGGATTTTTTTAATAAAGGTAATTTAATTATAAAATTGAGTACGATCATCTTTTAAGTTTTATCTAGTGGTAGGATTAGTAATAATTCTTTATATAGCCGGTGTCTAGCGGCCTTAACTTTATTATAAAAGTTATATTTATTAATTATTTTAATTATAATTAACTTAAGGTCTTTATAATTAAACTATTTAATAATTCGTTTCTAAGTTTTAAATACTCTTTAATATCCGTATACCGGGTGTTTATAAAATTGTTTAACGAAATATTCACGGTATTACTTAAAGATATAGGTTTTATTTTAGTAAAAGACGAGGTTATCTCGTTTCTTTAAGTGATCCCTAGTGTAGTTAATAAAGTTCGAGGTTTAATCTAGTTATCGGAACTTAAAAACCTAATCGTTATTATATTATATAGAACTTATAGTATTTAGTTATTATAATAGCGTAAAGTTACTATTCTAGTTATAAGCTAAAATAGTCCGCGTTTTAAATAAAACTTCCTCTTAATAGTTTAGCCGTCGGCTCAGTGTGTCGGCGCGGCCGTTCTCGCTACTCTTATAATAAATAATAATAAGGTTAAATTCCGATAAGAATTTAAACTATCGTACTTATTATTTATTTAGCTTTTTAATAGTAATAAACGTCGTAAGGTTTTTATAATCGATATAAACCTGTATTAATTCTATTATATTATTAAAATAATATCTCTATTTTTTATATGCTTTAATAATAACTATTGATTCTTTATTATAGATTTAATAGTTAAGTTCTAATTTATTTAATTCTTTATTATATATTTAATAGTTAAGTTCTAGTTTATTTAATTTTTTAAGAAAGAATACGATAAGGTGTGACTTTCCGTCGTCGTTTCGTTAGCTTAGCTGCCCTCCGATCGCATAATTCGATATATCGGTCTTAACTTAAAATAATTTAAAAAGGTCTGCTACGCGAAGTACTAATTCGCTAAGGATTCGCTCCTTAATATCGTAAAAGCCTTAGTCTTCCTTCTCTATCCATCGTAATGGTTCGTCCATCTTCGTCAGGTTTTTTAGAAATATCACTAACCTATTAAACCCGGTGATAATTATCTGGTAATAATTAGCTAATCTTAAGAAGGATCTAACTTCTATAGCGCTTGTAGGCGTGGGCTACTCTTTAACTGCTAAGATTTTTAAAGGTTTTATCCGAATCTCTCCGAGGGATATTACGTACTCTATAAAGGTAACGAATCGTTAATAGAACTCGCTCTTTTTTAAATTAATTAATAGGTTAGCGTTTTATAATTTCCGAAGTATTAGTTTTACGTATTTTCGATATTATTTATCATTTTTAAAGTAAATTAATATATTATTAAAGTATATTATAATAAACTTATCGAGGTATTTTTATAAAACGTAATTAATTACTATTTAAAAGCTAGTTAACGCCTTAATTAAATTAAACGGCATAGTTTAATATTCGAAGTATTCGTATTTAGTTCGAAACGCGGTTTTCTACTCTTCTCTTTTTTAATTCGAATTAAGTTATATATATTAAATAGGTTAAGTATTATAAAAATCTTAACGTATAGCAGCTTATTTTATAAGTCGTTAATTAAAGGTAAGGGGTACCGGTTCTTAATAGTGATTTCGTTAAGCTTCCGGTAATCGATATATATACGTTACTTAGGTTTCTTATCCTTATTTTTCTTCGGGACGAAGAGTATAAGAAAGCCTGCTAATAATATAAATAGCCGTATAACTCCCTTTTCGAGATTTTCCGTAATATATTCTTTTAAAGCTTCTTTATATTCCTAATTTAATTTATGAATTAATATAAAAAGAGGTTCCTTTCTTTTCTTTAACGGTATTTTAAAATCTTATCCTATATAAAATAGTAACTCGTTTTTTAGTTTCTTAATAATAATATGTATTTTTAAAACCTTCAATTTATTAAGGGGTCGCTTTTTAAACCGTTACCTATTAATTAAACCTCTTTTTAATATATTTTATTAAAATTAACTTACTTTTTAATTAAGTTCAAAATTATTTACCCGTAATTAAGATATTTTTAAAATTATATCGTATTTTATAACGTTCTTAATATTATACATAATTCGTTTATAACGTCTTTCGATATTAATTAAAAAGTTCGCGACTTCTTTTCGTACGTTTTTACCGTCGCATATTATAAATCCTTTATCGATAATCTTAAATCGGTATAGGGCGTTTTTTCTTATTATTCTAGTGCTAAGCTATTAACTATTCGTGGTAAAATATAATTACTTTACGCTACGCTATTTAATAACGCTTAAATAGTAACTTTTTTAATTTCGATTATTAATACGATATAATTATAAATATTTTAATTATTCGTTATTAAATATAAAGATCTATTATACCCCGTCGGGTATCGTTCTTTTATAACCGGCAGAAGTCGTTTCTTAACTATTATAATAGGTTTCGTTCGTCGGCTATTCGTTAATAGCGACGGATTTATACGTACGGCGTCTCGTAGTCGTACGGTAATAATAGTATTTAAGACCCTATAGTTATAGCAGGTCTCTTAATTTAAGAGTTCTAGGTATTTTAAAAGCATTACGCGTTTTCTTTAAGCGTTTAATAAGCTCGTAACTTTTCTTATATATACTATAAATATTTATTATTAATATAATCCCTTTAATTTTATCCTTTTAAGTAATATTCTTAGGATTATTACGGGGTCCTTTTAATTAATAAATAAGCTCGGCGGGGATTAATTATAATCGTTTTAATTTTTTAAATAAGGTGCTCGAGGTATAATTATTTAATTAAGTTTTTATTAATCCTTTTAAAAGATTATCCTTTTTCGAGCTTCTTTATTAAGTTCTCGATATAACCGTTATAAATATAGCCGATTTAAGCGAGTAAGAAGTAATTAATATATATTAATAATATTTTAAAATCGTTTTTAATAGCATAGTTTTTTTTTTACTTTTTATTCGAGTTTATATATAAGAAGTATTTACCGTAGCTTTCGTGATTCGAGAAGTGTAATTTTTAGGATCGCTAGCTATCCGTTAATGTTTAAGTTTCGGAGGTTCGCTATTTCTGCGGTGAGTTCTAGCGTAAGTAGTTCGATAAGCCGTCTAGGGTTATCTAGTCGATATTCTTCGCGGATTACGCGGTTTTTTAAGTTTTTATCTTTATTATTATCTTCGCTGCTTTCTTTATTATAGTTAAGTTATCGATATACTATTATAAAGGTACGCGTGGTACCTAGCCGTTTAGAGGTTTTAAAAAATTATTTTATCCCTTTTTTATTTATTAAATAATCGTAATAATTATGGTTATAATAAGCTATTTAAAATAAGCTACCGTGGGGCACGTTTAGCGTGCTATTAGTGCTGCTTTTTTTAATAACTATAAGGATTAATTAATTATTAGTAGCGTTAACTTATCGCTCGTTCGAGACTTTTCCGGAAGTCTTTTTTTAAGGATTAATAATTTCGGGCGAAATATCCCTATTTTTAATAATTATAATAAATAATGTTATACTTTTTATTATGCTTATTATACTTAATAACGTCGATATTTATAGATTTACTATAATAATTATATGCTATATTATTTTTTAATAATATATTATAATAATAACGTAATCGTTTTATATTAATTTATTAATATATTATTACTATTTACCTTATTTTTCCCGGCGGCGTTTATATATATAGGTATTAATTTTAATAATAAACTCTATATATAAAAAGAAATTATTAAGGGTATTAAGCCGGCTAAATTGTTTTTTAACCTTTTCTTTTAATCTTTAATAATATATTATAAGTTTTATAGCTTCGGTATAATTTAATCGAGTTATAATATATTAGAACTTAGCGGTGTAAAAAGCGGCTAATCTTTTTTATTTAAAAGTTTTTAATTCTTTTTTTTATTTATCTCTTTTTATCGAGGTTTTAACAAAAAAATTTAAAAACTTGTTTAAAACAATTATTATTAGAACAGCAGGAACTAAGGTTTTCTATATTACTCTAAAAGGGGGTGCCACGTACCTGCGCGTACGAACCCCTTTTCTGTTTTATTAAGAGGGGCATACGATGCCCCTCGTAGCTAGCACTAGAGATAGATATAAATAATAGAATATAGTAATATAACCTCGATTAAACTCGAAACTCACTTGTACGTACGTACGAAAGCCTATTTAATAATTATAACTTTTACGCGGTATAGCTTAATTTATTAATCATTTTTATAAGTTTATTTAAATAAAGTTTAAATTAAACTAGTACTTTATTTTTAAAAAACGAGGCGGCGTAAATAACTCGCTAAATAATATTTTATAATATTTTTTTATAAAATTATTAATAAGTTTTAATTTAAATAAAAAATCCGCGGAGGTTCTCGTTTATTTTATTAAAAGCTATTAGGTGTAACGAACGCTATCAGGGGTCTAAAAGGAGGACTGGTAGGACGTACCGAAGGGTTTATGTTTAGTAATACGAGAGAGTATCTAAACGTGCGATAAGAGTCCGCTTTTATTAATATAATATATAATAGCCGTAGGAATAAAAGATAACTAAGGTGCGTTAATTTAAAAGTATTTTCGATAAAATCGTTAAGGCATATACCTTATTAATAAGTTAAATTAATACTTAAATTAATTATTAAAGTAAAGAGTATTTATATAAAATATATAAGGAACGTTTATAATTATATATCTAATCCCTCCTTTACTAATTCTTCCTAACTCGGTAGTTCATCCTTAGCTTGGTCGATAATCCTTTGAGCCTCCCGGACTCACTGGCTTAATAGCTTATTCTTTCTAAGCTAGTAATCCTGTAAGCCGTTACGTAACCTGTATAATTAGTTATACTTTTTTTTCCTTTTAAGTATTTATTCGTCCCGTTATTAATCGTGGTGTCCTCGCGCGGGGCGGTAATAAATCGCGGGGTATAAGTATAGTTATATTAATATAACTGGCGGCTTTTATTAATACTAATAGTATTATAGCTTAGTCGAGTTATCGTAACTCCGTACCGGTTAATTTATAAGTTTGGAACGTATAATTAAGCTAGGTTGTAATATTATTCTCTTTTTTTTTAATTACTTTATTTTTAAAGCGCTAGGTTTTATAAATACCTTAATTCTTCCGTTTCGTTAAGTTTTTAATAAATCCTTTCTTTTTATTTTTATTATAATATATTATTTATTATAATATTTAATCGTATTAAGAAATCTTTTTATCGTTTAAAATTAAAAAAAACCGAATAGCGTTATAACCTTATTATATTTATTAACGAGTTTAGCGTTAAAATTATACCCTATTCTTTATATTCGTCCCGAAAATAGGCGTATAAAACGATAAAGGGTTCAGGTCGTTACCGTAAGTACGTTCGCTTTAAAGTATCCTGCGATAGTTTAGGGACGTCGGTATCGGCTATTTCTCGTATTATAAACGAGTTTCGTCGCCTCCGTATTACGGAGTAAAAAGCTAGTAACTCGTTTCGTTAAGTTAGCGAGGCTTTATAGCGAGTTTATTGTAACGTTTAAAAGGCTTTCCTCCGTTTAAAGCGGATCCGGGTTTAGCGGGAGTCCTTAATAACTCGCGGCGTTAAAATAGCGAAGCGTAGCCTTTATTCTTTAAACGAGTTAAAAACGCGGGAGCGCGCGGAGTTTAAAGCCGTGGCGGACGTTTATAGCTTTAATACCTTCGGGGTAGTTAATTAGTTCGGGACAGATATCGACTTTTTATTCTCGTCGCTATTTTAAACTTTTAAAGCTTTTTAATAGCGTTTTCTAAGTATTTTTTAAGTTCTTAAATATTATTTTTTAATAGGTATCCTTTTTATTAAACGAGGTATTAAAAGCCTCGTTTTTTTTTCGTTTATTAATAATCTCCTCGATTTTGTACTCGTATTAATTTATTTTAATTTCTAATTATATATCGACTTTTATATTTTCGAGGGCTAGTTTAAATAATAAGATATAAAATATAGGGTATATCCGTATTATTACAAGTAGTAATAATTAATAATTAGTTTTTAAAATAACTTTTACGATTTTAAATAATTTAATTTTTTTAAAGTTTAGTTTATCACTTAATCGATTAGTTTTAATATTTCGTCGAAGGAGGTAAACTTTTTTTTTTTTTAAAGATAAGTCTTTTTATTCTTTTTTAGTTTACGTATTCCTTTATTTATTTTTAAAGAAAAGTGAGGTCTTTTTATAACGATATTTAAAGTTTTTTTAATTTTTCGACTTAAATAGTCGTTATTAGTATTAACTCTCTTTTTATTTAAGGTTGGGTAATATCTAGTTCGAACCCGTAGTTAGTTTTAAAAGGTAATATGCGTATAGTTTCGTTATCCGTGCTATTATAAGCGAACTATGCTATAGGTAATAACCGTATTTAGTTATCCTATTCGTAATTAATATAATATCGCAGGTATTATTCGAGCGTTTAGTTTATACGCTCGGTTTATCCGTTAATTTACGGATAATACGCTATAAATAATTTATATTTAATTTTTAATTAAGTTATAAAAGAATTTTAGAATTTAACGGTAAATAATTTGTTTCGATCGGAAATAATTATTTTTAATAGCCCGTATTAATTAACGATCGTTTTAAGGAAAGTATATATTAAATTACTTATATCGTTTATTTTTTTATAGGGTAAGAAGTAAGTATATTTTATAAGTTTATTAATAATAATTAATACGTTATTATATTTAATTTTAATTAATAGTTCCTTTAACGGTAATAATTTAACGATAAAATTTAATGCGATCATTTTTTAAGCTTTATTTAGCGATGATATAGGTTATAGTTCCTTATACGATTAGTATCGTGCGGCTTTAACTTTACTATAAAGGTTATAATTATTAATTATTTACGTAACTTTACTTTTAAGGTTCTTATAATCGAATTACTTAATAATTCTTTTCTAAGTTTTAAAAATCCATTAATATTTATACGCGGGGTACGCGTAAAATCTTTTAATAAACTTATCCTAATACCGCTTAAGGATATAGATTTTATTATAGCGGTATATAAGTCCGTTCTTAATATTAAGCCCGTTCTTAGCCTAATTTACGAAGTCCAAAGTTCCGGTATATCCTTTAAACTTTTCGATTTATTTTTCGTAAAAGTATACCTTATAAGTAACCTATATATATCGTAACGGTATAAGGTTTCCGTTTTTATTATATATTAAAATCGTATATATCTTTAATGGCACGTTTTATTAATAGTCCGGTCGTCGGCTTAAAATATCGGCCTTGCCGTTATTATTACTTTTATAGTAGATAATAACGAAATAGAATTTTAATAAAAATTTTAACTATCGTATTTATTTCTTATTTAACTTTTTATGAATAATAAACGTTATAAAGTTTTTATAATCGGTATAAACCTTTATTAATTTTACTATACCGCTTAAATAATATTTTTATTTTTTAAATATTTTAATAATAATTATTAACTACTTATTATAAATTTAGTAATTAAGTTCTAATCCGTTCAGCTTTTTTAAAAAAAATGCTATTAAGTGCGATTTTCCGTTATTATCCCGTTAACTGAGTTACCCTCCGATCGTATAGTTCGATACGTCGGTCTCTACTTTAAAAAATCTATTAAAATTTATTACGCAAAGTATTAGTTCGCTAAGAATTCTTTCCTTAATAACTTAAAAGGCCGATTCTTCCGTTTTATCTACTTAAATAGTTCGACCTTCCGCGTTAAATGCATAAAAAGTGTCGCTATTTTATTAAACCCGGGGATAAAAATCCGGTAATAATTAATTAATCTTAAAAAGGATCTAACTTTTATAGCGCTTATAAGCCTCGGCTACTCTTTTATTACTAATATTTTCGAAGGTCTTATTCAGATTTCGCCGGGGATACCACGTATTCTACGAAAGTAACGGACTTCTAGTAGAACTCGCTTTTCTCGGGGTTAATTAAAAGGTTAGCGTCCTAAAGCTTTTAAAATACGAACTTAACGTACTCCTTATATTATTACTTATTCTCGAAGTAAATTAAAATATCGTTGAGATAAACTATTACGAATTTATCGAAATATTCGCGTAATACGTAATTAATTATATTTTAAAAGTCTATTAGCGCGTTCGTAAATCCGAACAGTATAACTTAATATTTAAAATATTTATATTTAATACGGAATACGGTTTTTTACTTTTTTTTTAATACGGATTAGGTTATATATATTAAAAAGGTTAAGTATTATAAAAATTTTAACGTGTACTAACTTATTTTATAAATCGCTAATTAAAAGTAAAAGGTACCGGTTCTTAATAATAATTTTATTAAACTTTTAATAATCGATATATATACCCTACTTAGGCTCCCCGTTTTTATTTTTTTTAAAATAAAAAGGATAAGGAATCGGGCTAATAATATAGATAGTTATATAACTCCTTTCTCGAGGTTCTCCATAATATACTCTTTTAATACTACTTCGTACTCTTAGTTAAACTTATATATAAATATAAAGGGTAGTTCCTTCCCTTCTTTAAAAGGTATCTCGTAATTCTACAGTATATAAAACGGTAAGCCTATCTCTAGTTTTCTATTAAAAAAAGCTTCGAATTACCGGTACTCTCCTAATATAATCGTTATAACGTTCGGCTTAAATCTTTTAATAATAATATATACTTTAAATACTTTAAGTTAATTAAGGGGTCGCTTTTTAAACCGTTACCTATTAATTAAACCTCTTCTTAACGTATTTTATTAAAATTAACTTATTTTTTAATTAATTTTAAGATTATTTACCCGTAATTAGGGTATCTTTAAAATTATATCATATCCCGCAACGTCCGTAATATTATACGTAATTCGTTTATAACGTCTTTTAATATTGATCAAAAGGTTCACAATTTCCTTCCGTACTTCTTTATTATTATAAGTTATAAGTCCTCTATTAACGGTTTTAAATCGGTATAAGGCGTCTTTCTCTTACTATACTAATTTTAAGCGGTTAACGATTCGTAATAAGATATAGTTTCTTTACGCTCCGCTATCGAGTAACGCTTTAATATAAACCCCTTTTACGCCTATTATTAAAATAATATACTCGTAAATAATTCGGTTATTTATTATTTAATATAAGGACCTTTCTTAATCCGCTTAGTATTATCCCTTTATATTTAGCGGCGTTTATTTCCTAACCGATATCTTTTTAACTAAGTAATAAAATCTTATAACCGATCGTTCCGTCATCGTTATCGTTCCCTCTTTTCTTTATAAAGAGTTTTTTAATACGCCGGCGGAGGTGTTTTTATACCCCTCCCCCGTATATAATATTATTCCTAACGCTTAAGATTTAGGTTTTTCGGGTAATTCGGAAGTTTATTAAGTTCGTTAAAATTTATAAGCGCTTTATAAATCCTTAATTATAATAAAGGGATTTTCCCGTCGGGCGTATACCTATATATTTTAAAAGTATTAAATACTTTTTTTTAAACGTTTATAAGCTCGCGATTTTTTTAGGCGTATTTAAGGTATTAGTTTTTAAAGTACTCTTTTTAATCCCGTCCTTTTAAGTAGTATTTTCGTAGCTATTTTAAATCTTTTTATATTAATAGCTATACGCGTCGTTTATTAAGGATCGATATTTTAACTTTCCCGATTATATAATCGAAGTATAAATTCGTAATAGCTCGTTTATTAATTTATTAAGGAAACTATTCGTTTTTAAGTTTTTTTATAAAGTATTTTATATAAGCGTTATATACGTATAAAATTTATAAAAATATAAAATATATTTTATTTATAAAAAAGATTTAAGGGTTATCGTTTATTATGTAATTACCGCGGATTTTTTAATTAAATCCTACCGTAATAAGTATTTAATGTAAATGTTTTAAGTTTAAGTAAGGGACGCCTAAAATAACTAGCTATTCGTTATCTTTTAAATCCCTTAACTTAATAATCTCGTTCACGAGCTCGTTTATAGGTATCCCGATTAACCGCTAAGGGTCGTCGGTTTATAATCCTTATTCAGCCGTTTTTTTGTCGCTATTAGAATCGTCGGCCTCTAAGGTATACGCGAGCGTAAGTTCTCGGCTAGTTACTACGAGGGCCCGGTCGTAATTCCTTTTACTTTGCGGAGCCTTTAAAAACTACCCGGTATTTTCCTTATCTACTAGGTATATATTATATCCTTTATCGTAACAGGCTATCCAGGATAAGTTATCGTAAGGCACGTTTAAGGTACTATTAATACTACTTCTTTTAATAGCCGTTATAGAGGTAGCTTTACTCTTAATAACGCTAACTTATCGTTTTTTTAAAACATATTAGAATACCTTTTTCGGTCCGCCGCATTTCTTAATATAATATCTTTTTTTATAATAATTATAATAAATAACGTTTTATTTTTTATCGTCTTTATCGTATTTAATAATATCAAAATCTATAAATTTATTATAATAATTATATACGGTAATACTTTTAAACTATATATTATAATAATAACGCGGTTATTTTATATTAACTTAAATTCGATTAATTTATCGTTATTATCCGCCTTATTTTTCGCGGCATTATTCGTATATACGAGTATCGATTTTAATTATAAGCTTTATATACGAAAAAAAAATTATCGGGAGTATCGAGCCGGCTAAGTTTATTTTTAATATTCTCTTTTAATCCTCAATAATATATTATAATTTTAATAGCTTCGGTATAATTTAATCGAGCTATAATATATTAGAACTCGGCGGTATAAGCGGCGGCTAATCCTTTTTATTTAAAAATCTTAAGCTTTTTTTTGCCTATCGTTTTTTATCGGGGTCCTAGAAAAATAATTTAAAGGCGTTTTCGAAGTTATCGTAACTTTTAAAAATACGTTATACCTTTATACGGTATAGTTTAATTTACTAATCGTTTTTTATAAGTTCGTCGAGGTAAGGTTCGAATTAAGCGAATACTTTACTTTTAAAAAACGAGGCGGCGTAAACAACTCGCTAAGTAAGGTCCTTAAACATTCCTTTATAAAACTATTAATAAGTTTTAATTTAAACGAAGAACCTTCGGAAGTTCTCGCTCGTTCCGTTAAATAATATAAATAAACTAATCTTTACTCCTTTTTCTTAAAACGATAAAGGTTTAAATAATATTAACGGCGGTACGGAGGAGACGTACTTTTTCGCGTAGCTTATCGATACCGGGTATTTATTTTAAGTTTTCCTTTATTAAAAAGGCGTTACGTTTTTTCTCAGCTTAGCGTAATAATATTAATAATTAGCGTTTTCTTATTTAAATTCCTTAATTCGCTTAATTAACGCTTATTGGGTAAAGCCGTTGTCGTTATTATTACTATTTACCTTTATAATAGGGTCTCGCTAGGAGATATTTACGGTAATAATAAAGGCCTTTCCGTAGCGAGGGGTATTATCAAATCTAGGTATAAATATAGTTCTTATAGGTATTATTATTTAAAACTTTAAGTAATAACTCGTAAGAATAAGAGTAATTAAAATATAACGAACGCTATTAAAGGTTTAAAAAGAGAACTAATAAAACGTACCGAAAGGTTTATATTTAATAATACGAAAAAGTATTTAAATGTGCGATAAGAGTCCGCTTTTATCGATATAATATATAATAGCCGTAAGAATAAAAAATAACTAAAGTGCGTTAATTTAAAAGTATTCTCGATAAAATCGTTAAAATATATACTTTATTAATAAGTTAAATTAATACTTAAATTAATTATTAAAATAAAAAATATTTATATAAAATATATAAAGAACGTTCGTAATTATATATCTAATCCCTTTTTTATTAATTCTTCTTAACTCGGTGGTTTATCCCTAATTTAATCGATAATCCCCTAAGCTTCCCGGGCTTATTAATTTAGTAGCTTATTCCTTTTAAGCTAATAATCCTGCAAGCCGTTACGTAACCCGTGTGATTAGTTATGCTTCCTTTTCCCTTTAGGTACTTATCCGTCTCGTCGCTAATCGTGGTGTCCTCGCGCGGGGCGGTAATAGATCGCGGGGTATAGGTATAGTTATGTTAGTATAGCTAGCGGCTTTTATTAACGCCGGTAATATTATAACCTGGTCGGGTTATCGTAGCTCCGTGCCGGTTAATTTATAAGTCTAGGCCGCATAATTAGGCTAGGCCGTAATATTAGGGTACTAATCTTTATCCCTCTCTTAGAGGTAATAGGGGTCTAGATGATGTTAGCGGCGGTACGAAGGAGTCGTACTTTTTCGCGTAGCTCGTTAATGTTTAATATTTATTTTAAGGTGTTCTTAATTAAGAGCTCGTTACGCTCTTTTTCGAGTTTAGCGTAATAATATTAATAATTAGCGTTCTTTTATTTAAATTCTTTAATTCGTTTAGTTAACGCTTATCGGGTAAGGCCGTCGTTATTATCGTTACTATCTACCTTTATAGCAAGGTCTCGTTAAGAGGTGCTTGCGGTAGTGACGGGGGCCTTCTCGTGGCGAGAGGTGTTATTAAGTTTAAGTATAGATATAGTTTTTATAAATATTATTATTTAAAGGTTTAAATGATAGCTCGTAAGAATAAAACTAATTAAAATATAACGAACGTTATTTAAGCTTTAAAAAAAACCTAGTAAAACGTATTAAGGTTTTTATATTTAATAATATAAAAAAGTATTTAAACGTGTAATAAAAGTCCGCTTTTATTAATATAATATATAATAGCTATAAAAATGAAGGTAATTAAAATATATAAATTTAAAGGTTTTTATAATAGTTTCGCTAAAGCTGTTTATTTTATTAATAAATTAAATTAATATTTAAATTAATTATTAAAATAAAAAATATTTATATAAAATATATAAGCAGTTATTTATTGTTATATATTTAATTTTTTCTCTATTAATTATACTTAAAGTTATTTAATAATCACGTTTAATTATACTCGATATTATTTAATAAAGTTTTTAAAGTAGTGTCTTTTATTATTATATACTTTTTAATCGTTTCTTTTTTTTTATTTATTTTTTTTTATTTATTCTTATTTATTTATATTTAATTAAGCTTAATATATTATTATTATAATATTAATTATCGGGGTTTTATAGCGATATAATGAGGCTGGTTATCGTTAATAAAACATAAGCGCTGATCGGATTTTTTCGCAAGGTCTCGTAGGCACCTCGGGTTATTATCGGTCCGTGCCGAGGGTGTGGGTATTAGCCGCATCTTTAAGTTAAATCGTAATAATTATATTATAATAAATTTATATTAACATCGGGTAATAATAATTATATTAATAAGTATTATCTCTAATTAGTTTATTTTAATTACGAATATTAAAGTTAAATATAATATTTTAAATAAAAACATATAGAATTTTAAATAAAAACATATAAAAATTTAACGAGACTAGCTTTATAATTAATAGAATCGAGTTAATATTAATCGTAATACACGCCGATTAATATAGAAAAACGAAATTAATTTAACTTAATAATCGAAAATAATTATTAATTATTAAATAACGTGATTAATTACTAAGTTAATTATATTATTAAATCGCCTACTTTTTTATATTTTATTACTTTTATATAAATTAATTTAACCTTAACGCTTTAAATTAATTAAAACAACTCTTTATTTAATTCGTTACTTAATTTTATATCCTTTTTATATATTCGCGTATTATAACCTATTTCGCCGTAAATATTATAGCGTTTTCCACCGGTCGCCCTCCGTTTTAACGAACCTCTCGTTCCGTATTTATTAGTTACTAAACGCTTCTTTTTTACCTTCTCGTTTTATAACTCTTGAGACTCTTATATAATAAGGGCTTTTTTAAGTTAAACGCGCGATTTTATAACTTTCCGGCGCATAGAAAGTATTAAATTAACTTTTTATAAAGTGCGTATTTAATATTTTATAAAAGTTATTTTATATAGTATTATATATATACTTTTTATTATTTAGTTTATAATATTTAAAATTACTTTCGAAAAGCTTTTTTAGTAATTAAAAACCTTATTTTTAATAAAAGTACAGTATTTAATCGTTTATTAAGGGTTAGATAACGTTTAAGGGTTATAAGTACTAGCCGTCCTTGAACGCGACGGGCTAGGTATAGGCGTTCGAAAACGTATATTTAACTTGTTAATTATTTCGTCCAGGTAATGAAATATTAAACTAGATACGCTAAATCTAGATTTAATATTATTTTTTATAAAAATAATAAAATACGCGGCTTTAAAAGTATTAAAGAATTCTAGCTTCATAATATACTTTATTAACGCTTTAATAAATAGCTCGATTTGTTTTAAATAAGTACGTTTTTACGGCGAATAAAGTATTATATTTAAAGTTTAAAATAAATAAAAAGAGTAAGGAGGTATATTAAATATAATAATGCCTTTATTTTTATAATATTCTTCGAATTCGGCCGAAATATAGCTTTCGTAACCGTTTAGAATTAAGAGGCGATAAAGGTTTTTCGTCCGCGTTTTAATATATTTATCGAAGTATCGAATCTAATTTAAGCTTATTTCGTTATTAGTTTAACCATTAAAAATCGGTTTAATTATTTAATAAGTCGTATTTATAAAACTAATTTATAAAGTAATATTAGTTTTAAACGATTAAAAACGGCGGAATATATTAACTTTACGAATTAATATATTTAATAACCGTTAACTATTTTTAATTATTAAGTTAAACTAACTTCGCCTTTTTATAATAATCGGTGCGTATTATAACGAATATTAACCCGATTATACTTATTATAAAGCCGGTTTCGTTAAAATTCTATATATCTTTATTTAAAATTCCGTATTTAGTTTTATTATTCGCGACTAGTGCGAATTAGCCGGAAATAACAACTACATCTTTATAAAAAGCCCTTTAATAATCGTATTAACGGTTTATTCGGGTTTTAAAGTCCGGGTTATAATCGGTAAAGTGTTTAACTTAATACTTATTAACGCGGTCGCCGCCGCGCGATTTTAAATAGAAATTAGCTAAATTTTTTATAATATTAATATTAGGAGTTATTTTTTAATTAGATTTAATTTATATTATATATATCGGATTTCGCGTCGAGGTTTAATACCGCGGAGTTGGTCGCTTAAAATAATTCGAGAGATGTCATACACTTTTATAATAGCTCTTTAACTAATTTAATTCGAACTTTCTCGTATTACTTAAATTATTAAAAAGATACGATTTGTTTTTAATTAAATCAATACTATAGTTATAGAGATATTACGTGTTAAAGTTTAATTATATAAATATAAACAAAAGTAGCCGATTTAATAATAATCCACGTTATATTGATTCGTAAAGTTAATATATTCTATTATTTCTTATTTAAAACTAACATTATTTTATAAATTTATATCTTTAATATAATTCATTAAATAATTAAGTAACTAAATAAGTTTTTCACGATTAAATTAATAATATAAAAAATTATTTAATATATAATAAAATAAATACTTTATTAATATAATAAATAATAGTATTTTAATTCGTAAAGTAATAATAAAAGTAATTAAATAAAAGTATTTATAATAAAGTTATTAAGTTTATTTATTAAATTAATATTTAAATTAATTATTAAAATAAGATATATTTATATAAAATATATAAAAAACGTCCCCCTCGTATTATAATCGGCGGGTTATTCCCCGCGGGGTAGCACTTAAAGCGTAGAATTAAATAAAAATAATCGTTTAATTATTTCTAAAGAATTTATTTTATAACGTAATAATTAATATATTTACTAAATAAAAAACGTGGGTTCGAGTTTTATACTTATCGAATAAGAGCTCTCTTTAACTACTTAAGAAAGATCGCTAATAAGTAGGTAAGGCCTTATACGGATTAGTTTTTTATATAAAAGCTTTAAGGTTTTTTAATACCGAGCTAAAATAAATTATACGGTTATTAAGAGTTTATCGCCTTAGGTATAAAGGCATGCCCTTAAAGAGGGGGTATAATATTACGATCGGCAAGTTAGTCCCCCGCGAGGTAGCACTTAAGGCGTAGAATTAAATAGAAATAACCGTCTAGTTATTTTTAAAGCTTTTACTTTATAATATAGTAATTAATCTAAACGTATTATAACACCTCGTTATATATTTTATTTTTCTTTTATTAATTCTTTTAAGATTATATCGTTAATTAGTAATCCCTTTTAAATATCTTATTTAAATCATCGTAATTCGTTTACTTTTACATTTTTTAAATATATTATCCTTTTTTATTTTTACGTGACTTAAATTAATTATTTAAACCTAGCTATTTAATTCGTACTAATCGCTTAATACTATAATTATTAGAATAGCAGGAACTGAGGTTTTCTATATTACTTTAAAAGGGGTGCCACGTACTTACGCGCACGAACTCCTTTCTTATTTCATTAAAAGGGGCATACGATACCCCTCGTAGCTCGTATTAAAGATAAATATAAATAATAAAATATAACGATTAAACCTCGATTAAACCCGGAATTTATATATATATATAAAAGCTTAATTAATATTAATTAATAATTACCCGTAGCGATTATAAATTAGTAAGAGTAAAAAAACGGTTTTACGCCCCTACCGATATAAAGGCGACCGTATTAAGGAGCCCCGAGAATTTCCGCCCGTTAGAAATTCGGAGGAAGAGCCGAACTGAATTAACCGTACGAAGAGGAACCCCTTTTTTAAGTATATATTATAAAGAGGAGACCAGGTTTCGAATTATACGTAAAACTAGTTAAGCTATATATAATTATATATTTAAATAACTTTATTATATAATTTATAAAACTATAACCCTTATTAAAATAGAATTAATTACGGTCGGCGAATCAGGATCGAGCCCGGACGTACCGAACCTAGATAGACCGACGACCCTAAACCCCGAATTACTCACGTACGAAAAAGTTTTTTAAAATACCGGGATCTTTTTAATAATTTAAAAAAAGAACGTTAACCTCGTTTTTTAAAAACCTAAACTTTTAAAAATACTTTTCGAAAAAATAACACCTAAACTACTTATAACGTATTTTATATAATACTTTTTAAAATATTATATATTAAAAATAAAAAGAATATTTTTTTAAAAAATATTTAATATAAAATTTAAAGAATAAATTAAATATTAATTCGGTTAAGTTAATCGTATATTTTAAAAAAAGCTTTATTATTACTTCGAGGGAAACAGAGTTAATATATTAATAAGCGGATCTTTTAAAAGTAAGCTCATATAACTAATACTACCGGCCGCTCCCGCACACTAATAAGACCGACCGGCAGAACCGACTTCGGAAACCCGAAAAAAGGATATTTTATACTCTTTTTTAAAATAAACAGTCGAACAACCGCCGCCTAAGCGAGAGACACCCGGTCTCCGTACGGAGCAATCGTCCGCGACACCACGGGACACTTTAGGCCCGATGTCCCCTAAATTCCTAAGTACCTAAACGTCGCAAGATATCGTCCCTTTTCCTTCTCCAACTCCGGTACCGCCGGACCAGACCGTATAATTATCTAGTCTAGCATACGTTACGAAATACGATATCCCTCTAAGCCGAGCTATTTATAACGATAAAATCGTTACCTTCTTAAAAATATAAAAAAAAAAAAAAACTATACCGGTAAGCCGTATAATATCTTTTACGACAAAGTACGGATATTTATAAAAATATGCCGACGGCTAGATATATTAAAAGACTAATACTATATAATCCTTTTAAATATTCTTTCCGGCCGTGCGGAGGCATTTTATCTTAATTATATTAAACTCGAAAAGAAATAAAACGAGATATATTATTAAATAAATTCGTATTTTAATACGATAATAAATTACGAATAATATTTTATAAATTAAATAATAACTTTTTTTATATAAATAAAAAATAAGAACGTTAAGAAATAACTTATTAAAATTTTAAAAATCTTATTAAATAAACTCTAACTTATATAATAAACATTCGGAAAAAGATTCGAAAAAGAGATCGTTTTTTATACCTCCGTCGTAAAAGCTTATCGAGGAGTTTCGGAACTTTTACTAACCTTTACGTATCGTTAAATATAATAACGGATTAAAAGATCTCGAAACGATACTTAATAAAGGAATTATATCGAAACCCGGCTAAAAATACGTATTTAATTAATAAACGGTTTATAAATAACCGTATAAAAAAACCGACCAGTTTATAATAACAAATTACCGTATAATAGCCGACTACTAGGATAAGAAAAGATCTAGCGACCCGCCGGCACCTTCCGACCAAGATTACCGTATAAGAACCGGAAGTTCGAACGAAGAACCTGCCGAATCTATTATAAGAAAAGCTATTAATCTATAAACCACCTAGCCGAAAAGTAGTTTCGAATAAAGAACTAATATTTCTAAGCGTGTAATAATATCGGATAAGGCCCCTTTTTTAAAATAAATACGAAACGTTTATCTAAAATTAAAAAAAGGATAAAAAAGAATTAAAAAATAATAAAAAAGAGTACGAATACTTTAATTTAAAAGATATACGATAAGGTATTACTTATTTAATAAACGCCGCGTTTTATTACCGGCTTATTAGCGAGGATATTTACTCGAAAACTATTATACAGGCCGACTAATTTAATTTTAATAGCCCGTATAGCTAGACTTATTAAAAAGAGCTTTAAAATACCGGCGCCGCTTTATTTTTAATAATCGAAAAGCCTTAAATAGAAGCCTATATACCAGAAAACTTAGATATATAAATCGATTAAACCCCGGGAAGCGTTGAAATTAAATTTAAAAACTTAAAGCTTATTTCGTTAATTAAAATAATTAATATACAGAATTTATTAAAAATAATAAGGTGTTATATTTTAAATATTATAACCCCTTTCTTATTTTCTTTATATAACGCTAACCGGCTTAAAACGTTTTATAATAATATCCTTAATTTTATTATATAAAAAAACGGCGAAATACTCCCTATAATTAAAAAATAAAGACACCCGTTTTTTAATACCGGCCGTATAAAAACGATATTATATTTTATTAAAAGATAGCTTTAATACCTTTATTAACGTTTTAAACACCTTTATATAAAAACGCTTTATACTTTCTTAAAAAACGCCGGCCATAATAACGTTAACCCTGTTATTCTCGACAAGATTTAAAAGTTTTACTCTTAATATTAAACGTACGATCTAGTATTATAAAGATTTAAATTCTCGTTATAAAATAAATACGACTTTAATTACGAAATTATTATAAATATTATTTATATTAACGAATAAAACATATTTTATATAATTAATTCGAATATATCCTTTTAAGCGGCTATATTTCTATATTCGCTTAGCGTATAAAATATTTAAAATACCCTTTATAAGTATTAAATATACGTATATTAAAAACCTTTTAATTATATCTCGTATAATCCGGGTACATATTTTTAAAAAGAATTTCGAAACTATATATAAATAATAAGAATTACTTATAAATAGATATTTATTAAAGCTTATTAAATAATAAATAAAATTAAACGAGCGTATATTCCGTTATATAAAACCTTTAATATTTTATAAAAAAATCTCGGTTATTATATAAATACCGAGATAATATTTTAAATATTAATTAAAGCTTTAAATAATACGGCTAGCCTTAATAGCCTAGTTTTTACCCTGTTCGTATTCGGAATATACCCTCGTATTAACGGGAACTTACCACCATTACCGGAAATTTAAACACGAAGAAAAGCCGTATAAAAAATAATAAAAATAATTCGGAAAATATATATAAATATCGATATCTATTAAGCTTTAAATACCCGGAATAAACCAGCTATTTATAATATTTTAATACTCCCGCTCCGGAGTAAAGTCTTGATTTAGCGGGGAAAAAAGATAAACCGGACCATACAAGATAGTAGTTATTGAAAACCGTACGATCCGGGTGAATACTCTAGACGGCCTAAAAGCCTTTCGAATAATTTAAATCAAGCCGTACTACCGGGAAGAGGCTGAAGAATCGCGTAACGAGCCGGATATATAACCAGATCCGGAATAGCCGGCAGGTACCCTAAATACCGAACCGATAGCCGAGGAAATTACGGTAGCTCTTATATAACGTGGCCGAGGACGACCTAGAAAATATCTACTCCGGAACGTTTAAGCCGCTATATTTTTTATTTAAAAAGAATAAAAAAATTACGACCTAGTAATTAAGCTTCGATAAAACGGGGTTATTATTTCGTCCGGATATTTATTTTAAGAGTCCGACGTTAAAAAGATTAATAACCTCGTTATATAAAGAATTTTCGAATTCGTTAAATTCGATCCGAATATATATAACGGCCGGAAAGTTTTTAAATACGGCTTGTACGAGAGATTAAAAAAAAACTTATAAAGCCGTATAAAAAATTTAGACTCGTAGTATAAAGCTACGGAAATATGGAAAAAGAGGCTATTCTAACCTAGTTATTAACGATTTAGTGGATAAGCTAAAGACTCCTTTTAACCCTCGGACCGACCCTAATCCGAAACTTTAATATATAAGGCGAGCTACGCGATATTATATAGGCGTATATTTAATTACACGATAAGCTAAACCGACTAATTTACGCACGTTTACTGGTAAAGCTAAAGATTTAATACCTCGAAGGAACGTTATTTTAAATCGTATCACCCTTATATAAACTAGTAGAATTAAGACTTTATTAATTTAAAACGTATTATAATTATTACGTATAAAATTTAAGAATAGCCGTATTAATATATAACGCTTATTTATTATTTATTATAAAAAAATAGGATATTTTCGATATTATAATAATATAAACCGACGATACGTTTAGTTTCGTTATAACCTTTTTCTTTTAAAAAGAAAAAGAAAAGTTAATAAAAGAATTATTTTATACGAAGTTAAAAAGCATTTTAATTAAAAACACGCCGATCGAGTTTAATAAAAGTAAGATTCGATTAGAATCGTATAATATCCTTTTCGAGTAAAAGGGATAAATTAATTAATTAAAGCCTATTAACTTTAAAGTTATCGATAAAAACTAGTAATACGTCTTTTAACGTGTAAAAAGAGCATATCTAATATCTATATATTAGTTAAAAACAGCGTATAACTTATCTACCGCCGCTTAAGTATAAACCTTAAAAAATAAAGATATCGAGAGTTTAAATATACGGATTAATTAATAAATTTAGAATCCGATACGTAACTTAAAATATATCCTGTTTAATCTTTATTATATAAAGATATATATCTTTATTGACGGTTCTTTTATAAATAATAAAGACTTAACGTCTCAGTTCGAATACCTAGTTATTTTAAGCTAAAAGCTTAGCTATACGAGGGACTAGTTCGAGATTTAAAATAATATTATTTATTAGAGCTCGACGAAATATAAGAGAATTACTCGAAGCGTATTAATTAACGAACTATACGGTATAATTTCCGATATTAATAACTATATCGCCCTTAATATTATACTTAAAAGAATTATATAAAGCTTCGAATTTTAAAAGGTATTAATAATTCTTTATATAAACTCGAGATCACTTTATAAATATTTAGTTAAGTTAAGAATAACGAACGAGAAAAAACTAATAATCGATATTATATCGCTCCGAAAATCGTATAAAAAAAAGGAGATCTCGGAAATCTATTAGGTTAACGGCCGAAATAACCTTATAAACGCCTTTACCAAGAAATTTCTAAATAAAACCCTTGAATAGCTAGTATTAATTAATAGGTTAACCGTACGCGTAAAAGCGTACGTTAAGAGACTAGACTCGTACGGCGAGTAAAAAAAGAAGAAGAAAAAAATATCTTTTTCCTTAACGGGGTATAAAATATCTCGATATATAACGGCGTACTTATTATTATTACTACTTTTATTATTATTATTACTTTTATTATTATCGCTACTTTTAAACTATTCTTTTTAATTTATAACGAGAAATAATATACGTAGGTATATAATAACTTTCCTTATTATTATTATTACGAAAGGATCTATTACTTAACTAAATTAATATTAAAAAGGTATAATATTACCTGTACGGCTTAAGTAAGCACCGAATACCGGATTAGCGTAACCTATCCGTACGAAACCTTTATAAAAAGAAGACTCGTTTTAAAAAAAAAGAGCTGCTTAAGTTTATTATTAACACAAAAACTACTAATATTAAAACAGTAACAATTGAGGTTTTCTATATTATTTTAAAAGAGGTGCCACGTACCTACGCGCACGAACCCCTTTTCTATTTTATTAAGAGGGGTATACGATACCCCTCGTAGCTCGTATTAAAAATAGATATAAACAATAAAATATAACGATTAAACCCCGATTAAACCCGGAACCTATACGTACGTACGAAAGCTCATTTAATAATAATCGTTATTTTATCTTATATTCTTTCTTTAATAACCGTTATTATATTTTTAACGAGTAGGTTTATTATTATTAATAAGTTATAAACGTTAATTAAATAAAGCTAGCTTATATTAAGTCTCGTATATATTTCGAAGTATTATAAAGCCGTGCCGAAAGTGGGTATAAGTCTCTTATATAAGCTAGGTTATATTAAAACTAAATTTAATATTTTAATAAATATATTAAAATGCGCATCTTGCGGAATCAGGTCCGCAATAGTACCCCCGCCTTCGGAAGAGAATAAGATGGGGAGCATAGGTCAGCAAGGGGCAAGCAAGAGTGAACGATGTCAAAAGGGCAAGATTGGCAGCAGCAGCAGAATAAAAGAAGGCAGAAGAAGGAGAAAAGGAGCCAAACAAAACGTGTGCTGTTACCACTCACCGTTGGTCACGGGCGCCGAGCCGAAGCAGCCGTGGAAGAAACGAAAGGCGATGAGCATGCCCAGGTCGGAGCTGAAGGCCGCAGGCGACGGAGAAGACGGCGAAGCCGGCGTTGCAGACGTAGTAGACGACGGCGCGGCCGTAGAGCTCAGACGCGGGCGCGAGCACGAGCGGGCCGAGGACGTAGACGGAGACGACGAAGTCGGCGAGCAGGGCGTTCCGGCTGCCGAACTCGGCCATGTCGTTGGTGGTATCATTCGGTTGCGAAGCACCACTATGCTCCAAAGACATGGTAGCGGCGGGAATTTCCGAGTTGCAGCAGCTGTCCTGGGATGGAATTATCGAGCCGAGGATTGGGTGGCTGGCTGGGTGATAAACGCCAAGGAGCCCAGATGGTGGCCCCAAGAAGCTTGGAAAGTCGAACTGGTCTTCAATCAAATGTTTTGCATGAGGTACCTACAAGTATGTACTTTAAGGACTAGCAATTGCCCAATCAGGGGCTCTCCATCGTCTTGCATGCGTCTCTTTCCCGTCCGCAGCATCCCCGGAGTTAAGCACTATTGGAACCGTGTAGTTAAGTCTCCGTAATCCGTAATTACGTGGCAAGTCTCGGCAAAAGCTTGGTTTGGCGGCATGCAATACGACGTATGAGATTTAGGCAGTCTTGGCGGGTGAGGCATAAGCCAGCTGACGGTGCTACGGTCACCCCATGCAACGGCGACCCTTAAATTTAAATAGCCCCTGATAGTACCACATATAAATTAGTATATAAACTAGTCAGCTTTTAATTTATAGTTAATTGAATAATACCATCGTTTTCCTTTTCTTTTCCTCTTTTTAATAAGCCGTAAACTTAACGAGTTAGCACTATAACGCGTGATTTAAAATGTTATAAATAGCTCGTTAATAAAATAAGCCGCCGAGAAGTATAATATCCTTAAAATAACTCTTAAAGGCTCGGATTTACGGCCGTAAAACTATAAAATAACGAAATAAGTCCTTTTAAACTTTAATAATAACGGAAGAGTTTTAGATTATAACTTAATACTTTATATAATATAATTTAAATTACTTACCGCGTACGTTATTTTTTAAATGTTTATTTAATAAATTTTTTAAATTAACGAAATTAATATAATACTCGGTAAACACTAGGTTAAAAAATTTATTACTTATTATTTATCTATCGGTACTACTTTTTTTAAGAGGATAAATTTCTTAAAGCTTAACGTAACTTCCGTAAAGAAAATTATCGAGTTTTTCGAGCGGCTTAATAATCCTATTTTAAAATCGATCTCTCCGGAGTTTCGGTTTAACGTCGACGAGATCGGTAATTAGCTCGGCTGTGGAACGAATATAATAGTTATTAGACTTGTTAGAATAAAGAAAATACTAGTTGTAGACTCCTTTAACCGAAAATAAGCTTCTGCGGTCGAATATAATAACGCTTTAAGCCGCGCTTTACCTCCTCTTATTATATTTAAGGGTTAATAGGACCAGTAGTAATAATTTCCGGAGGAGGAGGACTCGTTAACGGATGCTATAGAGGATTAAGTTTTTACGGTATCCCTTAAAGGCTAGACTAATAAAGAGCTAGCCTTAGTATAGTTAAATAAGGTTTTTATTCCTTATATAAAGCTTAAAAACGAGGATTAGTGGCGGTTTATTATTTTAGATAGCTACGCTAGTTACGGAAGCGAGGACTTTATTATAACGTGTTTAAAGTATAAAATATAGCTTCTCTTTTTTTTAGCATACTCGTTACACTTATTATAACCTTTAGATCTTAGTTTTTTTAATATATTAAAAGATACTTATTATTAAAAGGTAACTTTATATTATATAGAGCTTAATAATATAAATATAAATAAGAAGGACTTCTTTTAGTATTATAAGTTAGCTAGAAGGTTTATATTTTAGCCGTATATAATAGCTGGCGGCTAGGCCGTAACTAGTATATTCCTTCGCGATATTAATAAGCCCCTTAATAGCCGGAATTAGAGGATAGAAGATTAGGTAGAGGCAAAACTATTTAAGCTTCCCCCCATGTTTTTAATAAATAATTCTCTTTTATAGCGTTATTAATATTTACGATTAACCGCTAGATTAAAGAGTTAATAGATACGCTTAGTAGTAATAATATTATTTTCGATGGCGCGACGCGCCGGGTTTTATTCCGGAAGTTTTAAAAAAGTCTAGATATTTTAAACGGCTAGATCGGCTAATTAGAGTACGAGAAGTTAGTTTTAAAAGGTAATTTAGAGAAAGAAAGAGGTAAAAAGAGAAAAGAGTAATATTTAACCTTAACTAAAAGTTTACGCGTATATAAAATGCTATAGTAATTAAAAAGGAGATAAATAGCGTTACACTAGAACCTTAAGCTATTACTCTTTTATCGTTAGCGCCGGAAACCGTTATAATTAAATCTAACTCTAAATCTAAGATTAAGAGTGTTATAAAAACGTTTCGGGACTAAAAACGGTGTTTTTAAGATTTTATATTAATTTTTAATTAAATTATTCGTATTATTATTATGTAGTATTATTATTGGTTTTTAGGGTCGCCGTTGTATGGGGTGACCGTAGCACCGTCAGCTGGCTTAGTTAGTAACGCGTTTAGTAGTATCCATTCATCTGGCCCATAATTACTACCCCTCCTTGCAATCACATGTTATTAGTCGTCTTCTGTTTCTACCGGGGCAACTTGGTATGAGTCCAAACCGAACGAGTCTCCCCTGGATGAAATACAATAATTAATTAGGTAGGGTGCCGTCTTTCGTCCTACGGATCGTTATTCGTTGATCCGTATTTGGCTCGAGAGATACGTGGCTGACTTTCAGCGGCCAGGCGCTGTCCCCCCCTTTTCAAGTTCTTGCCCTTCCACTTCTATGTCAGAATGCCAGTATCTTGCTGTGTGGCCTCGCATGATTTGTTCTGCGAAGGCGAGTTTTCCATAATTGATCTATATAGCTACTTTTATAGAAACCCAATCGTCACGTCTTTATAATACCTATGAGGATATCCAATAGTACTCTTCTCTCTCTCTCACACACACACACACACACAAGTATCTGCAGATGTATGACGCACAACGTGAACAATGGCCAGATTCAGATAGGAAGGGCTTCCCCCGTCGTGATTGCCTGTCTGATGCTTTCGACAAAGCCCGTGGGCTCCGGTTTACCAAGTCTAGCCAGCAGCTCTTTAAATCTGGTCTGCTCAAGGGTAGCCTTGACTTCGGCGCAGCGGAAGTCGGAGCGCTCCGGCAGGGCCCGGGAGGGGTCCATCTCCCTCATCGCGTCCAGGATATCGTTGTAGGTGAAGGCCGCCCCGCCGGCCAGGATGCGCTCGCCCGCCACATCGGGCAGTGTCAGCGCGGCGACGTGCAGCAGGCCGCAGTCCTCCAGGTTGATGAGCTGGTGCGAGAAGTCTGGAATACCAATGACACCCCCTTGGACCACATTTTAACTGACTGAGTTGCGAAGGCTAAATCGCTACGCACGGTTTTGATGATTACCAAGATATATTAAGTCCGGGCCGCCATAATCCTTCTTACACTATATCAAAATCCCGTAAAGGGACTCCGCGCGAGCGTAACGCGTCCGGCAGCATGCGCGGATCAAAGTTGACATACCCCCCCGCTCTTCCGGTCCCGGAACCGCGTCGTGACAATGGGATCGTCCGCCGTCCTCTCCAGATCTACGCGCTCGTATCGGGCGCCGCCGTCGCCGTCGCCGAGAGCGGGCAGACGCGGGTCGTCTTCCAGCGCCGTGCCGGTGGCGCTGTCGTAGTACGAGTACCGGGCGAGCCCGCTCGCGTCGAACGCGGCCTGCACCCGCCAACCCGGCGGCAGCGGGCCGAGGAGGCTCGTGGCGTCGTGCAGGCCGTGCAGGCAGCACTCGCCGACCAGGCGGAAGGTTCCTGTCCCGTCCGGGGAAGAAGGTCGTAGCACGAGGGGGAGGTGGGTTCCCAACAAGACACATATTATGTCACCTGTGCAGTGGTTCGTTGACTTTAGCTGTTATTAGTAGCCGGAAACTGCCCCTTTTGAGAAGCAAAACTTACCCACTTGAGAGTCCTCGGGCCCTAACCCGAAATATCCCTCTGCAGATTGGATGAATGTCTTGTCTCTGACTAGCTCGAGGATGCCGGTTAGGTTTCGGTTCTCTGCGAGGTCATCTTTGCGAGAAGTGTGCAGTATCTCGTCTCTGACCATCTTCGACAATTCCGGCACGGTCGGGCTGGAATGCAAGCGTGGATAGCGTTCACGCGTCCTATGCCCGCAGAGGACCGTGGCAAATGCCTCCATTTCATTCTCGCCGGTCACATAGCCACCCGAGCCGAAGTCCGGAATATTAGCCCAGGACCGGATCGCCTCCAATATATCACGCGGGTCCTGGCTCTCGGCTGCTTGGCTCACGCTTGCAATCACGGCACATTGAACCCCGGTGGCTCGTAGGATATCGAAATGGATGAACTGGGCTTCGGCTCGTGAGAGGCCTGACGCAAACATGAGACGAAACGGCTGTCCGTGGTTTGCCATGGAATGCCACTGGGGCACCCAAGAAGGCCAGCCGGGCGGACACGTCCGCAGGCTGCAGTCGGTGAAGAGCTCCAACCTCTGCGTCACCTCGTAGTGGGCGAGGAAGGTGTCTCGGTAGACCTGGTTGACCGTGTTGGAGTACTGTGGCGTGATACGGGCTCGCAGGGCCAGCGTCGTGGTGCTCAGGATGCCGTACACCTTGTCCCGCGGGTCGCCACACAGCCGATCGCGGTGGCGGCGCGTCAGGCGCGGCAGGCGCGGCAGGCTGAGCTGGACGGCGCAGTCGACAAGATTGCGCACCTGCATGAGCCTCGACATCAGCGGCTGGTGCGGGAGGACCGCCTTCTTCATCTGGATGCAGAGCACGGCCCGCCGGAACAGCCGCCACGGCAGGGCGTGGACGCCGCACTGGACGACGGAGGAGCGCGGGCTGGCCAGCTGGATCTCTTGCACGATTCAGACGCGCTCGAACCAGGGCCGGGCCAGCACCCCGTAGATGGCCGTGAAGTCCTCCAGGCTGTACAGCAGGGGGTGCTCGTTGCGCTCGTTTTCATCCCGCTGGTTGATGCAGATGGCATCGATCCAAAGAGTCCGGGTCGTATCTGTGCATCGCAGGTGGTGCAGTGCTTCGGCTAGATTTTGCTGAATCTTTATATCGCGTACCACCTTTTCGCCGCCGTACTCGCCATCTTCTTGAACATAGGCTACTTTCGGGTCCTCTGGACTGCCCCAGGTATAGGAAAGAGCCTCAAACTGGACCCTCGATTCTGGGAGAGAATCTCCGAGAGTAGTAGTAGTAGGGCCGTCGGGATGAGACCACGAAGTCTCGTGCGTCACGTCGTTGAAGAACACGATCGGACCCTCCAAGGTCTCGCATGCAAGCCATGGTATTGGTAGTCCACGGCGGATATCGCTTAAGACGCGAGGCCCTGGCAAACCCCCATGCGAGTCTGGAGATGTAGGCAGGGCGGTATGGATGATCCTGAGATGCATCTCTGCGCCTGCTTGGCCAGGGAGTAGCTCGACAAGTCATATATCTTGAAGGGGGTCTTGTAGGCTCTGGTAGGTATAATCAGTCATCTTCTCATCCAGTCAGCTGCACAATAGTGCTGCGCCTAACAGCCGGAAAGGGAAATCTAGGTATGTATGTATTCACTTGCATATTGATCCGCCGCAGCTTCCCCGCTTTGCAGTCAATCATGTATTACCTTATGGTTGGTATAATGAATCAATAGCCGATTGAAAGACGTTGCTTTTTCTCAGCCTGTTGTATAAGATGTTGTAGGTGGTGGCTGACCACAGTGGCTAAGATTAACAACCGGATCCTTGTCACCCCTAGTGCGCGCCCCTTTTTGTCACTAAACACGGCATTTTCTACTCTTTGTTAATAAATCAAATCGATCGCTAACAGGAAACACTAGATGGAGAGAATATGAAAGCACTGTTCGTATAATGAGACACTACTTTTCGTACCATGGCGATACCTTAGACTTGGCAGCCTGCAAGGTAAACTATACTGATACCTATATCACTGCTGTTTCGTAGAGGCCGACAGCGTATTATCCATTGGTTGATATTCCAATTTCTTGCCAACTTAGTTACTGTTGAGAAATCTCGACCTTATCCCACCAAAAGTCCGACTCCGTCTTGGCCCAAACATCCTCAACCAACTCAGCCGGCGGCGGTGGTTTGTCACTACCTCCCGACTCACTCCCTCCTACGAACTCCTTATTTCGCTTTCCGAAGACCATCTTCATCTTCGTGTCCCTATCACCACTAGAATGTGCCTCCCATCTCGGCCGCTCCACACCATCTCCAACCACCTCGTTCGGGTCCCCCGTGCAGATGAAGCTCGTGACGTACGCGTGCAGCACGCGCGACAGCTCGTCCTGGGCCGGGCTCACCCGGCAAACATCCGGGTCCCGCACCTCGTACAGCATGTTCTCGCCGTGCGCGGCGCCGTTGACGACGCTCTTCTCCAGCGCCCAGTGGTACAGATAGACGGGGGCGCCCGGCTGGGACCCTGCGAGGTGCGCCGTCTGCCGCGCGGGCGCCACGTAGGCGTAGTGGGCGTACGCGGCCTCGATGCGCTTGTACATGCGGCCGACGCCTTTTTCTGCGAGGGGTGTTCCTTCGACTTTGTACGGGGAAGACGGGTCGGTGGTGGGGTCCGGGTACAGCTCGTTGATCGTGGCGACGTCGGCGTCGCCCAGCTGCGGCAGCAGCGTCTTCCAGAACGCCGTGAACTGCTCGGACGTGTCCATCTGCTTATCGACGTACAGCGACCCCTCGTTGCCGTTGAAGCCCGTCAGGATGGGCATCCGGTGCCATTCCCCCTTCCGCCACGCGTCGATGGGCCGCTGCCGGATGATGGCGCCGTCGATGACGGGCTGGAACGCCCAGCGCAGGCTCGGGTTATACGCGTAGAAGACGTTGGTCTGGGCCGCGGCGATGACATCAATAGGCAGCGAGCGCAGGTACTGGAAGATCTCGGACTCGGGCGTGTCCGGCGGACACTGCACCGCGGCCAGGAAATCCCGGAACTGCTGCTCGTGAATCTCGGCGTCGAAATGGCGCACGGCCCTGGACGTCGGGGCGCCTGATTCCATCACGACGCGGTGGAACAGTGGCGGTTTCCCTTCTTCGTAGTTCAGGAGATGATGACCGATCTTTTTCGTTGTTGAAAACTTGTTAGCCCCCAGGAGCCAACGGACATAGTTGGTATGCCAAACCGGAACTTGGAGATTTACTTACCGAGTGAGCCCCAGCCGATAGCCCGATCAGAGTAACGTTATCCTTATCTCCGCCAAAGAGATCAATATTATCCCGGACCCATTCCATCATCAGGATCTGGTCCTTGAGCCCGATGTTGAGCGCGCCCTCGCGCGCGCTCAAGCTCGACGGCAAGAATCCGAGGGCCCGATCCGGTACCCAAACGACACAGCGACGAAGGGCGCCGCGGACCAGCCCACCATGGACGCCGTGTCGTGCATGGCGGCGTTGCCGCGGTTAAACGCGCCACCGTGCATGTAGATGGCCACCGGAAGAAGTTGGCATGAAGTATCACCAGTATGACCCGCTTGCCGGAACACGTTGGCGTGAGACAGTCCTCGCTCTCCTCGAGCTGCGGGCCGATGATCAGGAACTGCTTCGCCGGCGCGCGCGGGCCGAACCGGGAGGCGTCGATTATGGTCTTCTCTCCCTCGCCCGGCGCGGCTGGCTCGACTGGGACCGGCGGGCGGAACCGCCGGTCCCCCGTCGGCGGCTGGGCGTAGGGAATGCCGAGAAAGGCGTCCACGGGTTTGGGGTAGGCGCCGTGCTGGGTTAATGCCGACCACGGTGCCTTGCAGGAGGGTGACCCGCGGCCTGCTTTCTGAATCTTGAATTGGTGGCATAATTAGAATGATGGGCTAACTAGTTTCTGGGCAATACGGTAGGGGAATATTTGTTAACTGAGAAATGAGGGGTGGGCGGTACTCTTTTTGTCACACCCGATTGCGGCGATCTATTGGCGTTTGGAGTGAGTTGGAGCTCAATGGGCTTGTCTATCGACTAACAGAGACTAGTAGTTGCATCGGCGCCGCTCCGATCAAGTTGGACGTTACATTCGGACATGTGCCCGGTGATATGGCCATCGTCTTCATTGGCTGGCGGCCCCAGGGGCTGTGGGGCCCGGTCTCTCCATCGCTCATAGATCAGCAAACCTGGGGTCAACGGCTAGCATAACCGGTTTTGGGTGACCAATGGATGATAAGACCTTAGATAGAGCAAATGTGCAGATAGGCAGGATACTTCTCAAAGACACCGGTTTCCGGCGAGTCGCTCATTGCGCCTACCTTGAACATCACAACGATCACTCACCTATTTTGGACCCTTCAGTTTTTGAAAATGGAAGACAAAAAGGTCGACGACAAGGTCGATCCCGAGACCAAGAGAGGAGAATCCATCAGCATCGCAGATGTGCCCGTCACCCACGATCTAGATGCCACTGAGACGTTCCTCCGGGACAACAATCTCACCCATGAGTACCTCGGAGAGCTACTGAGCGACCAAGCGGCAGTCAAACGCCTTGTCCGCAAGGTTGACTTCGTCTTGTTGCCATTGCTAGCAGGAACCGGCATCCTTCAGTGTAAGCATAGTCGCAAGGCCCCCGTCTCCGCTCTAGGCAAAACATTAGGCTAATAGGGGAAACAAACGTGTCATAGATGTCGACAAGCAAGCGCTTTCCTACGCCGCCGTGTTTGACCTCTTCAGAGATACTGGAATCAACCAGGACCAATACAGCTGGTTCGCCTCAGCCTTCTACCTGGCTTACCTGGTCGCCGATTATCCATGGAGCTACCTGGCCCAACGCACGCTCATGGCCAAGGTCATCTGCGGCTGCGTCGTCACATGGGGGTCCATCCTCATGATCACCGCGGCGACGCATAACTTCGGCGGCATGTTGGCCTGTCGTTTCCTGCTGGGAATCTTTGAGAGCGCCATCACCCCTCTAACCATCATGATTGTCGGCATGTGGGTGAGTGAAGACAAGCCCCCCTGACCTGAAGTATGAGAAAGTGCTGATAGACGGTGTGCTAGTACACTCGCGACGAGCAGCCGTTTCGGGCGGGCATCTTCATCAGCTGCAACGGTGTCGGCTCGATGTTGGGTGGGATTCTGAGTTATGCCATTGGGCAGATCAAGACCTTTCCCGTTTGGAAAGCCATCTTTCTTCTCTGCGGCGGTGTCACTATTCTCTGGGGTGCCCTGCTGTTCTTCTTTCTGCCTGATGATATTATCACAGCCAAACGCTTCACCCTCGAAGAGAAAGCAACCCTTATCGCTCGCGGCAAGGTCGGCCGCACCGGCATCCTCAACCGGTCCATCAAGCCGTACCAGATCAAAGAGGCATTGATGGATCCCCAGGTCTGGCTACTAACCTTGTTTACTCTGCTGAATGAAACCATCAATGGCGGAGTAAGATCTCATACCCTTTCGTTTGCCCGAATGAATTGGATGCCAGAGCTCGCTGACCCCATACCATACAGATCGCCAACTTCGGCAAACTCATCATCAAGGGCGTGGTCAACGACCCTCTCCTCACGACCGCCTTCGGAATCCCGCAAGGCGCCTTCCAAGTCCTCTGGATCCTGACGGGCACGTACCTGGCGTCGCGGTTCCGCGACATCCGGACCATCATCATGGCCGCATACCTGGTGCCCACGGTGGTGGGCATCTGCCTGATCTGGCGGCTGGACCGGGGGCAGGGCATGATGGGCGTGCTGTTCGGGTACTACATCTGCGGCTCCTTCGTGACGTCGCTCGTGCTCGCGCTGCAGATGCCGGCCACGAACCTGGGCGGCTACACCAAGCGCACGACGGCCACTGCTATCGTCTTCGCCGCGTACTGCGCCGGGAACGTCATCGGGCCGCATGCCTTCCTCGACGCGGAGAAGCCGACCTACCCGACGGGCTGCAAGCTCATCATCGCGTGCTCGGCGGCGCAGATGACGATCGCGCTTGGACTGCGGCTGCTCTTGGTCCGGCGGAACAAAGAGGCGGGGCCAGGCCTCCGGCAGCCCCCGAGAGGGAAATGACCCAGTGCTAGACGAGATATCGGCGGATTTGACGGATTTCGAAGTAAGTTGCAGAACGGTCTCCAATATCACGCATCCCGTTGACATGCTGACACGGATCACTCATAGGACCCTCGCTTCCGTTATGTTCTGTGATTCAAGGGATGTCCTCCAAGTTTGGATATCCTCAACGGCTTGACTGATGGCAAAGTACTGAGGGCGGTTTTGCTTATTGTCAGTAGCTCGGGTGAGCTTTGGCCCCGTTGAGAGGAGACGTGGAGAGCAGAGTTCAACCAATCAAAGGTAGGGCGTTGGCCAGAACAAGTAATATCGACGCCGGCGATTGGGGTAACCAAAGGGAAAATCGTCCATAGTGTGAGTTTCAGAAGCATTTGAGAGATTTACCAGTCGTGGGGAAAGGCAACCGTTGCAGCAAACCCGAACTCCTCGGAATGAAAATACACACATGTACACGTACACCCACTCTCTTCAAACTGGGACATCAGCAATCCCCCATGTAACTCGTCAGTACCACTTCTGGCGACCATGCGTGCCTTAAGCTGAATGAATTGTGCATGTAGTCTTGGAAGATATGTACTTGTGCAACTTAAACGAGAGATTGAGAGCCTCAGCACATTGAATTCTGTGTAACTGCCGCAAGCCACGATGCGCTGTAGCTAGCCACAAAAAGGCGGGGTAGGTAGGGGAGCTTAGCTGGAAGAATGAAAGTCCGATGCGATGGTGCTGCCCGCGAAAGGAGGCGGGGCGGGGCATTACGTATGGAACACCTGCACCTTTAGCGGCGCCCGGGAGTGAAGTTGGTTCGTTCAAGGAAGCCTTGGAGGTTGGCAATCCAATCCAACCCAATCCCAATCCCTATCCCAATCGTACGGCCCGCATGATTACTCAGCTGGGGGCCATCAATCCCACCCTCATCCGCCTAATTGACGACACCCTCAATTGTCAGGTCGACACTTGACACCTCATCCCAGGCCGAGACGGCAACACACTCTCGACCTACCATCCACCTCCCGACTTCTGCCCTTCCTCCACGACTCTTGCGGTGCCTAATCAACCATGGCCTCTCCTCCTCCTATCGGTCAGTGCGCACGCCGCCCTCCGTAACCCTGTCGTGTCAGCCTGGCTGCTCGTCGCCAGGACGCCCAACACACCGCACCGTGTACATACTGACCTGTTTTCGCCCCCTCTTCTAGTCCTGGACGGCGGCACCGGTTTCCTTAAGGTCGGATACGCCGCTCAGAACTTCCCCGAATTCCAATACCCCTCGATTGTCGGCCGACCCATCCTGCGATCCGAAGAAAAGGGTGCCAAGACCAACGATATGGTCATCAAGGACATCATGTGCGGTGACGAGGCCGCCGCCGCCCGCACCATGCTCCAGATCAGCTACCCCATGGAGAACGGCATCGTAAAGAAGTGGGATGACATGCAGCACCTCTGGGATTATACCTTCTTCGAGAAGATGAAGATGGACCCTACCGGCCGCAAGATCCTGTTGACCGAGCCCCCCATGAACCCCCTGAAGAACCGGAGCAGATGACCGAGGTCATGTTTGAGCGCTACAACTTTGGCGGTGTATACGTGGCCATCCAGGCCGTGCTTGCCCTCTATGCCCAAGGTCAGTCGACAACAACAGTTTATCCTTGCTACCTGCCTAGCTGCCGAGCTACCATACTAACCACTCACTTCTTCCTGCAGGTCTCAGCTCCGGTGTCGTCGTCGACTCTGGCGACGGTGTAACACATATCGTGCCCGTGTACGAATCTGTGGTGCTGAACCACCTGACGCGGCGTCTGGACGTCGCCGGCCGCGACGTGACCCGCAACCTGATCTCCCTGCTGCTCCGCCGCGGCTACGCCCTCAACCGCACGGCCGACTTCGAGACGGTGCGCCAGATTAAGGAGAAGCTCTGCTACGTCTCGTACGACCTCGAGCTGGACAAGCGCCTCAGCGAGGACACGACGGTCCTGGTCGAGAGCTACACGCTGCCCGACGGCCGCGTCATCCGTGTCGGCAGCGAGCGCTTCGAGGCGCCCGAGTGCCTCTTCCAGCCGCACCTGGTCGACTGCGAGCAGCCGGGCATCGCCGAGTTCCTCTTCAACACGATCCAGGCCGCCGACGTCGACGTGCGCTCGTCGCTCTTTAAAGCTATTGTCTTGTCGGGCGGCAGCAGCATGTACCCGGGCCTGCCGAGCCGGCTCGAGAAGGAGCTCAAGCAGCTCTGGCTGACACGCGCCCTCGGCGGCAACCCGGAGCGGCTCGGCAAGTTCAAGGTCCGGATAGAGGACCCGCCGCGGCGCCGGCACATGGTCTTCCTCGGCGGCGCCGTGCTGGCCAACATCATGGCGGACAAGGAGAGCATGTGGATCTCGAAGCAGGAGTGGGAAGAGCAGGGACCGAAGATTCTGGAGAAGCTGGGGCCGCGATAAAGAAGAGATAGCTCACCAACCCCCGGATTTGAAGAAAGGGAAAAAGAAGGACCGGCCGCGAGCGAGGTACGGGCAAATGGCCTACAAGACAAGACAAGACAAGAAAGATACTCTGAATATAACTGGCGAGGCGTGGGTCGAACAAAATCTTCTTCAGCCGGCATAGTGGTACTGAGCCGAATCAAATCAATGATTATCAACGTCACGCAAACATCATGGAACTACAGACTACCTCAGCTTGTGTCTAGCAACGCCGGCTTTATACAGGTTGTTTATAGTTGTTCGGTGATGGGTGGCGATCCTGTAGCATGGTACTATAACTGCATTGGCCAATAGCGTTCAAGTTGTTCAGCTGACTACCACGGGTACGGCCCCTGGCACAAGCAGATAAAACAGGGCAGCCAAGTAGATTATCATTGCATCATAAAGTATCAAGCATATCCAGCTCATGCACGATTATTCACCTCATTTAAGCTCAGTTAATTACCACGTGCTGGTAGCTACAAACTTAAACTACAGCAAAACAATTTCCATCCGCCTATCGAAGCTCTCTTTCATAACTTGCATGTTGTTCCATAGCGATAGTAAACGATCATATCACAATCATGTCATGGGCAACTGAAAACAAGATTACAGGCCAACCAATCCTCGAGCAATCGCAATCCTGTCCACCACAATGAAAGCAGTCCGTCATCAAGAAGAACCCAGCAGCTCAACCCGCCACTCCGCCCTCGACTTGGTAGCGTATCTCCGCACAAAAGCGCGGACCTCGTCCGCGAAGCCGGCCCCGTCCTGGTGGATCCCCAGGGCCGCCGTGGTGCTGACGGGGTCCATGTACTCGGGCTGAAACAGCAGGGCGTAGACGGAGTTGAGGATGTCGGTCATCGACGTGTCCGTCGTCCAGTCGCGGTCCAGGATGCTGTGGCAGACGCGGCCGTGCAGGTTGACGTTGGGGTGCTTGATCCGCGTCGCGAACCGGACCTTGGGCGCGGCGGTCGGGTAGCCCGCGTCGGCGTGCAGATGCAGCAGGAAGGTGCCTTCGGAGTAGGGGGACCCTCGGCCCGCTCAGGATGACCTTCCAGAAGCTCATGTCGGCGGAGCTCACGTAGACGTCGTACTTGGGGTGCGCGGTGTTGGCGGTGGCCCGGATCTCGTTCAGGAGTCGGGAGGTGCGCAGCTGCTGGGAGGGTCTGCTGCTGCTTCCGCTACTACTACTGCCACCACTAGTAGCAGCGCGGCTCTTGACAAAATTCGAGAGCTGTATGAAGTAATCGTTCATGTTCGGGTGCGGCTTGCGCTCAGGAAATTCATGCTCGTTAGCTTCCGTGGTACCGGCTCTCGATTTCGCGCGTTTGAAGTCGGTCAAGGCGCTCGTCCGGTCACGTAGGCCACGTGCAGGAGGCGACACTGCCGGGCGCTCTGTCAGAGACAGGAAGGGCTCGAGCTCGCAGATGGCTAGGGCATTGGCCAAAGTGGTGGGATGGAAGCGATATGCGCCCTGTAAATTTCACTCAGGTCAGTACCAAGACCTCAAAGGTTACGTGCTACCCACGGGGAATCTAGCCTTACCAGCAAATACGATAGCGGCCTGAGGTCGCTGTTTCTTTCCTGGCCGAGGGAGACGCTATCGACGACGATGTCGGCTTGCCGCAGGCGCCAACAGACATCGGCAGCCGTATTAGTGATCGACTTGTTGTCGAGACTGTCACTGATGCAGATGATGCGCTTCTTGGCCTGTGGGTACCTTTTACCGTACTCGACCAGTTGGTCCATACCAAGGGCAAGCGCGTCCCAGAGCGCTGTGTCGCCATCGTCCTTGATCATGTTGATTGATCTCCTAAAGTTCTCAACCACATGAGAGATGCCCATTGTCAGAGTTTGCTTCGTGGCGAAGGTCACGAGGCCGGCATGTGTCTGGTAGTTGTATGCCAACAACCGGTTCACGAAAGCCTGATAAGTAAGTACGCGCGTTAGCTCAAGAGGGGTTTAATAACTGCGTTCTTTTGGCAGCATTGACTTACTTCAAATATTTGCTTGAGGACGTCTAATCGGGAAAGCCTGCTTTCGAGCACCAGTGGACGTTCGAACAGGAGTGCCTTTAATTGAAGTACCAAAGGCCCTTGTTCCCTGTTAGCACTATTTTTTCTCATATACTGTCTCCTCCCCGAGATGGCCATGGAAGTGTGGAGGCTTTAACAGCGATGAGAGCTGGTCTTGTCTCTTATGAATACTCCCTTGAAACATGCCGTCACCTGCTGGTGACACGTCGGTCGGGAGATGAATTTCCTCAATACGCCTGTGTAGATCTTGTTGGAGCTGGGAGCGCCAAATACTTCCAAACAACAGAGGATATAGTCTGATCTGTGTCTTTATTAACCCAGTAGCCAAAGAGCACAGTTTCCTCATTCTGGTAGACTATTACAAGCACTCGTTCGCTGCCAGTCGACGCGTTGTCAGGCACAGCCACGTCGGATGGGTTGTCGTCAGCAATGCGGATTACGCTGTGGCTGCCGTCCAGAATGCGGCATTGCAGCGCGATGATCACCGGACTCGTTGCAAGGGGCCCCCAGCTATCGGTAGATAGCTGGAAAATTGAAAACCGCGCTTTTAATCCACGGAATGCCAGTTTATAGAGGTCCTCGAGTGTAGTTGAAGGCAGGATCCTCTTTGGAAAGACCCGACCCGACTACCAAACGTCACTTCGAGCTCTTCGGGTTCGAGATACCGTGGTGGGTTCAGGTCGTGGCCGTCCATCCAAAGCTGGACAGAATCACGAACTTCCTGGTTCGCTTTGAGATTGACACTCTGCAACAGTAGTCCTGTCAGTGGAGATGACTTCCGTATTTCAAACCATTCGGTGATTGCAGCGCTCGAATATGTGTGGCCGTCTGCAGTGGTAACAGCATCAGTCATGAGAGTATGGGATATCGGGCAGCGTAGATTGTGTGGGAGATGCAAGATATCACTGCCGAGACCTGGAATGCGCTGGCTTGCTCTGACCGTGGGCTGTTCAACACCGGCAGACCAGGTCCATCGCTGTGAGATTTCTGGCGAGGCTACTGTCGCGCGATAAATCAAAAAGTCAATAACCACTTCTTCGTGAGTTTTCGAGGCTGCCCATAGAACCTTGAGCTTCTTCAGCTCAGTTGCCTTCTCGTCGGGCGAAGCATGATCTCGTATGCGGCCCATGTCTTTTGACATATGGGTGATATCAGACAACAGCATGGTCTGCATGGTTTCAACCACCTTGGACGCAGCGCAACGTCTGCGTGTATGGTCGTAAAAGGCGACGACGGCAACCATGTCGTCAGAACCTTCATAGTCGCATAGTAGTTCCGTTGCCTCGTCCATAATACCCTGATTGTAGAACTCAGGTTCTACAAGGGCTCGAGCATCAGATGCTCCGATACTTCCATCCGTATCATTTACACCAGTGAAATCGGTATCCGATCCCATACTGGTGCTGACGTCTACGCAGAGAATCAAAACCTCATCAGGCGCCAGGAGCCTCTTTACCGCGGCACCGCCGTACTGGTCAAACGCTGAAGTGCCGTCGACTTGGTAAGCCTTGAGGAGAGGTGCAATGAGCTGTTCAATAACGGCCACGTCTATGGTTTCATTTCCATGCAAGGGTCTTGACAGCATCGAGGAGTGGCCGGGAGTTCCGCAAGGCTCTTCTCCGGTATACACTGCAAGATGAGCCTGACGATCAAAGGTGAGGCACGGGCAATGGATGAGGCGAGCTGCCTAGGCATATGAACAGGAAAGTTTGTTGCGTGCGCAAAGTTCGGAGAATTGGGTGAGGTCCAACAGTTCTCCCAGTTCAAAGGAAGCGTCGAGTGTTTTGGGCCTTGAGAGAACAAGAACTTCTGGTGCCATGCCTCCGCTAAGCAATGCTACACGAGTAATCTCGCGGCTAGTAGTGGTTGCCCCCATGTCTGTCTCTGGATTACTTTGGGCCAGTAAACTACCTTCTTAGAAGCAGTTGAAAAGACTAGCTTCCACAAGACCATGGGATGTCGAAATCACATGCATAATTGCTTCGCCAGTCCTGCAGTCCCGTAACGCTTGCGTGCGGAAGCTGTGGAAATATGGAAGCAGAGTATCGTTATCACGAGAAAGCTTCAGAGCCCTGGCTTTGTCTAGTACGTAGCCAAAGAACAGTCTCGCTCCTTCAAGCACGCGAGTATGATCAGAACCGATGATGTCAGTGTAAGTAGACATGAAGCTGACAAGGGCTTCGAACATCGCTTGAGCTAATGCAGCGCATTCGGAAGCATTTGGAGTCCTTCCTTGTATCAGGATGTAGAGGGTGCGGATTGCTGGCGGAAACTTCACCAAGAGGTCGAATACATGAAGAACTGCATCTTGCAAGCTCTCATCATCTCGCATGTCCTGTACAAGTCAAGCGAATACTCTCAGGGAGGACAGGAATAACGTAATACCACGGTCGGATTGCGCAACGCTGGGCTCCCAATGAGGACGGGCGCGGAAGATGTTGGACTTGCCAATACCCACAGCATCACCACCGCCACCGCCTGTGGTTTGACGATTGGCGCAGTAGATATCAATGATTCCATCAATCGCAAGGTCACCTAGCCCAGACTCTTCAAGCTTGACATCCATGCAGGCAGGGTGAATTGGTAGTTCATCTGTATGAAAATCCAAGACAGTATATTTCTGCAGTTCTTCGTCATCTGCTTCATCCGCGTCATATGCCCTGGTGCTGATAGGGGTGTGGCGTTGCTTGGAGCATACCGCAACAACGAGGGGCGTGTTGTAAGTCATTGACGGGCCAGCACCAAGACTAGCTCCCACTATCCTAACATTCTTGGTCTTTTCGAAGTCAGAGCCAAGGTGTGACCGCAGTGCAGCGTAGACAGATGCTTCCGTCGCCTTCGCCAGGTGGATACGCCCCACAACGCTCTTTCTACTTACAACGAGGAACGAGCCGTCTTGTCTTGGGCGGTTCGTGAGCTTGTCTGCAAGTCGACAGTTACACTCACGAGTATCTGCATTTGTCATCGAACTTGTGTGGGACATTGAGCCGGTCGGCAATGTGGTCACGTAGTTGACGGAGCGTGCCTGTCGAGGGTATTTGAATGACAGGGCAAGCGCCCGGATCTTTGGCAGTTGCTGCCGTCAGAATACGGATGGAGAACGAAGACGAGATACTTGTACTGTTTGTTGCCAATGTTTGCTGTTCAGGATTCAATGCGGTGTTGGATGATACCTTCAGGGTAAAGACAGCGAAGATGGTGTCACTCTTTGGGTCTTGAACCACGACTGAAAGAACGTCCTCAGGATTGATGATAGCTCCAACGTCACTTTTTAATCGAGTTGTCGCCGAATGAGAGGGCCGATTGATGGGTAGACCTTGTCTCGCAGCCCGCTTGTAGAGCTCATCGACAAAGGCTGCCACTTTAGCAGATGGTTGGAACGGCACCAGAAGCACGAGACGACCCGTACCGGGAGTCACGATAGTGACGGTGTATCGTTGCATGGTGTCCCATAAGATACGGGCGGTGAGCTAAAGATGAGTAGTGGTAGTGACGATCGGCAAGTGATATATGTTGGTTGAGTTCCAGGAGTGAAGTGTGTTGTCCTTTACTTGTGTCTGGGTTTGGAAAGAACTACTGGTTTAACTTAGAGGGAGACATCAAATAAGTAGGCGCAGGCAATTAGGAGGAAAGCTCCTGCCTGTAATCCTCAGCAACCAATACTTGCATGGAAGCTTCTCAATGGTTGCCTTTATGTCTGCCATCTCAGGCTTTTGCTCATTGTGCTGAGCTTCAAGCAGTCTTGGTCCTTGGTATCAGATTGCACTCAAGCACAACAGTCAGAGTTCAACCAAACAATGATTTCTCATATCGAACATGGTGGAACAAGAAGAGTATGGCTTCAATATATCAGTGTGCTCTTAGGGTCCTACCTACATGTATAGAGTCGTGTCTGGTATCTTGTAGTAGCAGAAATGATGTCAACCATACCTTTCTTACCAGTTGTTTGTAGATAATGCCCCAAGTTCACTGGTCTGGGAGATTCTTAGACCAAGTAAGTTGTTGAAATCGCTCAACACCGAAACCTCCAATAGAGACCATAGCCCTGGGAATAGGTACGGGAAGATAATGACAATATCCAATCTCAACTGCTCCGATAGGTACTGTGTCATTTCTGGCGATGATGCCAAATCAAGCACCGTGCATCCGAGCAGCAGCGGCATAAGCCAAGACTGCATAGCCTGTGATGGTTTCAAGGCATGATGAGCTATCATGCCTGACGACCGCGGCAGAGGATATGAAAGCCGCGCGAGAGAAATCTGGGGAATTAATCGTAAAATTGTAGACAGGTTTCTGCTGTGCTGGTCATGTTTTTGTCCTCAAGCAAACTTGTCGGCGACATAAGGTACAGACAGACTCGTGTCTGGTCGGGAAGATGCGTGTTTCCACATGTAAACTGAACATACGCTCAGGAAGAGGCGGTCCACTCGCCGGTGCGTGCCCAGCCAACGAGATCCTCACGGGACACAGAGGAAATAACGGCCATACGGGTCGATGATCGATGTTCCGTAGAAGACATTGATGGGATTCTTGTTTACCATGTTTACGATCGAAAAGGGCATGTTGACAAAACATGAGGTTGGAAATTGGTGTTCTATCGTTGCAGTGGACCCCCAGCAGGTGAGACACTAGGGCCAAAGAGGCTTGAGCTGGTTGGCATCAGTTGACCAATCCTGCAAGATCAATGCACTTGCTTATCGTGCAGGACCGGGTCACCGGGCGGCGTTATCGTCCAGGCGTACAACCCAACAAGCCCCCCCAGCCTACTGCGCCAGTTCTGCCCATTCCGGTCGCCAGCCCACCCCCAAGCGGTCCCTTAGATTAACGAATTAGGGGGTTAAGGGATGGCGTAATGGCTGGGGAGGCCCCCCCTTCGCTACTGCCACTACAGCACCCTTTTCTCTGCACGTGTTACCTTCAACACCGAATCCTGTCACTGGAACCCATCACGTCGCATCCCCCATTGACAACCTTTGCTGCAGCTAAACCACGCCAATCCAAGTCGCTCCTTTACCTATTATCATTATCCTTTTTTCCTCTAACTCGCTAAGGCCTATGGCCGCAAACTCAACTTGTTTTAATTGCTCCACTTCTTGTCGCTCGTTTCCCTACTAATAAGTGTGTCGCATTACCCTTCCACCACCCCCCGATTCATGTCTTCAACCAACATCAGGTTGTCGAGGATCCCACCGGCAAGCCTTCATCCGACCGCCCGATACTCCCACCTCAGCGACTCTGCCGCTCCGCCCGAGCCCTCTCCACTTTCAGCTGCCTCATATGCATCCAGCGACATCTCCGACTGGATTGGCAGTGGCACCGACACAGTGGGCGGCCGTACCCCCGTAATAGACAGACGCCTCTCCTTCGTGCCCGAAGACGAGTACTCACCGACGGGGATGACCAGGGGAGCAGGAATAACCTCACCCACGGCACCACACGTGCCAATTCCAGATACCACAACCGCAAGAGCACCGACTCAGATATAATCAGCAACAGCGACGACGACGGAGGAGACGATATGGACAGACCTTCGTACCTCCGCCAGGACAATGGCCGCTCCGCCGACCCGCTCCTCTTCAAGGCCGGCGGCGATGACGACGACATGGAGCGCGGCCGCACCCCATACGACAGCCTCCGGTCACCCTCACCCAAAGCCACGAACTCGCGGCCGCGCCTCAGCCGGCGCTCGACGCTGCGGTCGAGGTCGCCTGATACCCAGGCGGTCATGGCGGCGCGCAAGAAGTATATCTTCGCCGCCGTCTTCCTCGTCATCTCGCTCGTGTCCTTCACGATCCAGACGGAGCTGGGCGCGTACGTGCAGAACGAGAAGGGCTGGAACAAGGCCTACTGCATGCCGTACCTGACGCACGGCTCGTGGTCGATGCCTGTGGCCGGTCCAGCTCTTGATTCTCCGCGTGCAGAAGTGGAACACGCCCTGGGCCACCTTCTGGCGCCGCCACGTCGCCGTGCTGCGCAGCACGGCGCAGCAGGTCCGCCACCAGGACCTCGAGCCCTCGAAGCACGACACAAGTACCAGCCCCTGGCCCTACCTGATCACGACGACGGCCTGCATCACGATGGCGCTGACCGTGGCCGGCCTCAGCTGGTATGTCGCCGTTAACATGACGAGCCCGAGCGACCTGACGGCCATCTACAACTGTTCCGCCTTCTTCGCCTACGCCTTCAGCGTGCCGCTGCTCAAGGAGAAGCTGCGCATCGACAAGAGCTTCGCGGTCCTCATCGCCATCGTGGGCGTGCTGATCGTGGCCTACGGCGACAGCAAGCCCGAGGACGCCGCGAAGGGCCCCGACACGAGCTCGGGCACGCGCTTCTTCGGCAACATGATTATCGGCGCCGGCAGTATCCTGTACGGCCTGTACGAGGTGCTCTACAAGCGGTGGGCATGCCCGCCCAGGGCGTGGCGCCGAACCGCGGCATGATCTTCGCCAACGCGTTCGGGTCCTGCATCGGCACCTTCACGCTGACGGTGCTGTGGCTGCCGCTGCCGTTTCTGCACTGGCTCGGGTGGGAGACGTTCGAGCTGCCGACGGGCGAGACGGCTGTGTGGCTGTTCCTGAGCGTGGTCATGAACGCTACCTTTGCGGGCTCGTTCTCGGTGCTCATCTCGCTCACGAGCCCCGTCCTGAGTTCGGTCGCGGCCCTGCTGACCATTTTTATCGTCGCCATCGCCGACTGGTTCCGCACGGGCGAGCGCATGTCGCTGGCCGCCATCCTCGGCGGCTGTCTGATCATCGTCGCGTTCCTCATGCTCAGCTGGAGCACCTGGCGTGAGATGACTGAGGACGCCGAGCGCAAGGCCCATGACGCGTCTGTCGAGGCGGAGTGGGATAGCGATGACGAGAGCGACAAGGATGGGGGCCGATAGTAGTAGGCTCTTGGATACAAGAAGAGACTATGGTTTATACACTTTTGCGGCAGGAGGAAGATTTGGTAGTGCTTATGCTCTTGTGTTGTGGATAGACAGCGAAGCGAGCGAGGGCCTAGAGAGAGACATGGCCGTATCCGGTATCAACCAAACGAGTATAGAGGTTGTGGGTACTAGAGGACGCGGACGATGGTGTTTTGGGGAGTCAAAGTAGACCGGCCTTTTGAGAGGGTGCATGAACTTTTATGGTCTTTCCTGGCACGAGTGGTTCTGGATATAACGAGGGAAGACGATTCTTTTTATTTTCCTTATTACTTCTATGCTGGGTCGGGGTCCATGCAAGGGGCTGACTGACTGTAGGGAGGAAAAAGAACATGTCCGCGCATATGCATCGGCATGGGGATGGCGTTTTTATTTTGTTTCTCGGGTTATTGGGCTGTATATACTTGATAGAGATATACACACTAGCTAGCGGTCTCGGGCTCATTCTTGAAGTATGCAGCTGATCTGGTTGGTGTGTGGGCGTTTCGAATTGACTTTCACTCTTGGGTTAGGGTTTATATGAACATGCATGATAGGACGCAAGTGTCGTACCATATCTCTACTTCGTTTCGTTCGTTCTCGCTTCGCGATGTCTTTTTGTTGGTTTTAAAGGTTTTGCTAGTGGCGCTGTTCGTATTGTTCGCTAACAGATGAGATGATGATTGTCTCTACATGGACGTGAACGCTTCAACAGTGTCTGACCGCATGCTGATGGGATAGGATATACGAAGCTTTGCTTCAACGACTTTCTTCATTCTACCGAACTATGTGTAACTAACCTACACTCCGTCCCTCGACATGATGCTTGAGTAGTGACGCACTCATCAGAGACAGTGATTGGGAGAAAAAAGGGGGCTCCGATATATCAGGCACCAACACCGTTTTGTCTTTCTCTGGAAGACGACGAACATACATGCCCGCTGCAACAACTCGCACTACTGAGAATAACATCTCATCGGCGGTTTGCTTTCACCGTACTTACTGTTGGCATAATCCGATAGGATCTGCCCCCGGACAACATCTCGATACTATCTATAAATTTTTCAAGAGACTAACCCAGTTCTTCGGTGGCGGCAAACCTCGCACGGCTATTACAAGCGCGACGCGACAAAACCTCGCATCTCTCATATCCTCGGTGCGCCCTCCTTGCGGTTCTACATGCTGACGGCCCCATATTCAATGAGATGGGTATGGTAGCCTCTTGGCCAGCTGTTATCCGGACCATCTATCATCTGAAGGTATTCCGGTGTTGTAACGCCGTCCGGAAAGACCGGGAGCATGATTTGGCAGCCGTTAATAACTAATGAAGAACCAAACGCTATTGATGAGGCAGAATATGGATTATGGAATAGCTCAATGCCGATTTCTCTTCGTGTCTTCGCCTCGGTAAGGAGTCAGTTAATGTTATCGACGGATGACAAATGTACGGTAAACGGAGAGGTTGCTGCCACATGGGCCATGGCTGAAGCAACATGCTTGAGAAAAAACTCGGCAATAACGGGTTTCAGATACGAGGAAGAAGACAGAATGTCCCTTATTTACGCCATATGTCCACGGAGAAAGATCATGATATTCCCATGCGTGGTGGTCACACCCTGATGGAAGCTGCCGTCCGTCCAATTACATAACCCGCCAAGGGCCAGAGAGGTTCGCCTATTGTCTGTGGGGGGGGATCAAGCTAGTGGAGGGTTATCGCCGAAATGATGCCACCAGACTCAGTTTCGTGCAGGAGCACATAAAGATGCATGAGCCGCTGCATTCGGTCTTAGGCTCTTAAGTACGAAGCGGCACCAAAGGCAATGGCGAGATACTGACATAGACGCCGCCCTGAGAACCCCGCCTGCCCGCTATGGGGACGCTGATGATGCTGGCTGTTGGTCGTCCCACCTTCGGGCTCAACTGTTGTACCCATGGTTGGCTCAAGTCCCAATAAATATCCCGTCTCTTTGGCTTCATAATTTCTCAGAAGCCATCTCTATCCTTCTTTTTGTTGTTCTTCTTCTCATCAGGCCTTGTCGTCGTTATTGATAACCAAAGAACAATCATCCACCATGCCCCTCACCATCCCCACCACGGGCAAGCCCCGCCTGATCCTGGGCCTCATGACCTTCGGCCCGGACGCGGCCGCGGGCGCCCGCATCACCGACCCGGCCGTCTACGGCCGCGCCCTCGACGTCTTCCAGAAGGAGCGCGGCTACTCCGAGGTCGACACGGCGCGCGTCTACGTCGGCGGCGCCCAGGAGGCCTTCACGCGCGAGGCCGGCTGGAAGAACCGCGGCCTGCAGCTCGCCACCAAGGTCAGGTACCCGGGCGAGGCCGGCGACAACGAGGGCGACAAGGTCCGGGCCAGCGTCGAGACGAGCTTGAAGGAGCTGGGGACGGATTGCGTCGATGTAAGTGATGATTGATGTCGCTACCTTTTTTTTTTATACCTGGGGGAAGGAAAAGACAAGAAAAGAAGAGGAAGTTGCACAATGATCTTTCAAGATGCGGGAGTTGGAGATATATGTCTCCTAGCCAAGACAGGGAGGGACATATGCAGTGTAACACCCATGCCGATGTCATACATACATTCCCGCATCTCACTTGAACACTGCATCATCATGCTAACCAATGGGGCGCCCCTCCGCCCTCCCGCAGATCCTCTACGTCCACGCCGCCGACCGCGCCACCCCCTTCGCCGAGACCTTCGCCGCCCTCGACGCCCTGCACAAGGCCGGCAAGTTCGTGCGCCTCGGCGTGTCCAACTACACCGCCTTCGAGCTGGCCGAGGTGGTGATGCTGTGCCGCGCCAACAACTGGGTGCGCCCGACCATCTACCAGGGCATGTACAACGCCATCACGCGGGGTATCGAGCCCGAGCTGCTGCCCGCGTGCCGCCGCTACGGCCTCGACGTCGTCGTCTACAACCCGATCGCGGGCGGCCTGTTCAGCGGCAAGATCAAGAGCAAGGACATGGTGCCCAACGAGGGCCGCTTCAGCGACGCGGCCGGCGCGACGGGGCGCAACTACCGCGGGCGCTACTTCAAGGACAGCACGTTCGAGGCGCTGCGCGTCGTCGAGGAGGCCGTCGCGCAACACGCAAAGGATGGGCTCACTATGATCGAGACGGCGCTGCGCTGGGTGCGGCACCACCTCGGCCCTGAACCTGGGCGAGTCCGGGTCCGGCGCCGGCGACGGCATCATCATCGGCGTCTCCAGCGTCGAGCAGCTCGAGAGCAACCTGACCAACCTCGAGAAGGGGCCCCTGCCCGACGACGTCGTCGCCGCCCTCGACAGGGCCTGGATGATCGCCAAGGCGGACGCGCCCAACTACTGGCACAAGGACCTCGTGTACACTTATGACACCAAGGAGGCGCTGTTTGGGAAGAAGTGATTAATTACCTGAGAAAGTAGCTGGTGTTCGCACTTGGATGCGCCTCCACTGTTGATCCAATAGTATTCATGAATTAATGAAGATTACTTACTGCAATCCCTTACCGTCCCGTGTCGCTGGCATGCTGGTCGATGTGAGTCTTTCACCGAGGCTCATCCCCCCCCATCTACTGCTACTGACATGTCTTGTCTGTCTGTCATCTCTACGACCAGATCCTCAAGTAAAACTAACCAGGTAAAGATTCATGAGACAACAAGGCGATAGATGATATTGGTTCGTGAGGATGATGACAGATGGCGTCGTGTACCCGAGTCGAGCGTATTCAATAGAGAATATATCGATGACCATCAGGCAGTACAGAAGCCGAACATAGTGGAGGATGGGATGGCGTATTCTTAATCCAAATGTAACTATCACAAATGGGGGGTTCAGTGATGACGAGGTAGCTCAAGTCAAGAACCACCATCATCGACTTAATAGCCCAGTACTAATGGCTACACACTTGCATCCTCCTTCCCACCACTCTATGCGTACTTGCCTCCATGCGACCTTCACACGATTTCCATGTAGTTCAATATATGCCTCTGAATCTCAACAACTTGGCCTTGTACGTGGATCAGGAAGTACGGGGTGTGTATTAGTGAAGACGACCATCCAGTAATGACAAGGGGCTTGGGTGTTAAGCATATTGTGTCACAACTAGTAGTAGAGAAGAGCAGGCATGGTTTATCAGATTGATCATTTATTTGACCACTATTCATTTTGTTGTTCCCTATTCATCTATTTCCATATCATCCCCACCATGATGATGACCGAAGAGCTAACTTTGGTGCCTTTTTTCTCCGCAGATTTGGTGCGAAAAGATAAGGAAAGAGCATCATCCACAAGTCATAAGTGAGACGCAGCTCTAGAGGCTCGAGGCCATCTGTGGTCGTCGAAGCGCTCGACAGCCAAGGATACTTTGTTGACACCATTGGCAAGTCGAAAGAATGACGAGAATGTAAAGAACCAGTATGCCACCAAATCATAAGTCGAACGTGCCCAAAGAACACGCGACCTGATGAGGGGCGACATAACACGTCCACGGATGCTACCCAGTCCGCGCATGTCTAAAGGTTTCGCAGCGACTACTCTCCAAGCCTAACCAACCCCTTTATTTGCAAATATGTCTAGGACCACCGACTATAGGTCACTAGGAAAAAATTCAAGCGCGCGACCAAAAAGAACACAAACAGCCATCCCTGGCCGAGAAATCAGAACCCGATCGCCAGTCCGTACAAGAAAATCAAAAGACCAATTCGTTTCGTTTCGCCCGACCATATGTACCGTCCACTGCGCCGGAAGCGGAATCGATCAACTCCATCAAGGAGGCAGGGGAAGAGACGGAAGTCGGGTAACACGATCGTTAAGAGGCGTAACGATCGTTATTGCGTAACAAAGCTAGCCCGCTTCGCCACTCATGCAGTCATGCCACCTTTGCGCTTCTCAGCACTGGTAAGCACGAGCCGGGGAGCTTTGCGCTGCCCATCGACCGACTGGGGTTTGCTGCCGCGCTGAGAAGCCTTCTTAAAGACGCTGGCAAAGCTGCCGCTGTCGCTATCGCATTGACTAGACAGGCTGTCAACACTCTTGCGCGTCTTTTGGCGGGAACTCGGGCGGTCGGAACCGATAGCCCCCCAGCTACCGCTAGCGGATGTGCGGGAGCTGGCGAGGCTGGGTTCAGCATCACCAGAGAGGCTACCGGAACCGCTTCGCCCGGAGTCGGATTCATTGTCGGTGAGAGGGGTACCAACCTCCTCAGCAGTTTCCGAGACGGGGCTCATGCTACCAGAACTGCTGCCAGTGCCCTTGCGGCGTTCATGTCCAGCACGGACCAGGTTGCTCAAGGCCGTCTTCCGTGTGCGGGCAAGAAAGTTCTTGCTTCCTTCATGTCTCGAGGTCGGCTTGGCTCGGAGCTCGTCGATGGCAGGGGGCCCACGGGGTTGGCGGATGGGATGCTCACCAGCGCGAGCCTGGCCAGGGCCGTAGGCATTGGGCATGGGCGAAATCGGGAACGAAGCAGTCTTGGGCCCGGCGGTTCTGGGAGCGCCATCGGTGGCGAGAGACAGGCCGTTGGACCCAGCCGTGGAACCCGACTTCTTATGACCCCGGCGGAAGGCGTTGGCAGATGGCGGTGGGAGAGGCTCTGGCTCACCTGTCAATTCCATCTTCTTAGGGGGCGAGTTGCTACGGAAGAAGGGCTTCTCGTTATCGGCGGGGGCGAGACCTGAACACGGGGAGTGTTGTTCTGCTGGAAGCTGAAGGTCTGAGGGGTCGATGGCTGCTCCATGTAGACATTGTTGTTTGCCTGGTTGAACCCATGCTGGGCCTGGCTCTGGTCGACGTAGTAAGTCTGGCCAGTGCTAGGATCATAGTAGGTGTAAATGTTCTGCTGGGGCTGTTGCATCTGCTGAATCGAGGGCATCGAGGCCATCTGCTGCTGCAGGCTGCGGAGCTGCTGCTGTTGCTGCTGGTACAAGGTCGAGATGGCAATCTGCTGCTGGACCGTGGCCTGGCCGTTGAGACTGAGACCCTGGAACTGCTGGGCCGCGGCCTGAACTTGCATGAGCTGCTGCTGGAGGCGTTGCTGCTGCTGAGCCAGGTACAGGTTGGCCTGCATCATTTGCGCATACAGAAGGGGGTCCATTCCCTCCTCCTGTTCATCGAATTGAATCTCAGGCGGCGGGAGGATCTGTTCTGCGGTGTAGTGCTGACCGTTGGCGTATTGCTGTTGACCGCCACCCATCATCTGGTTGGAACTCTGCTGCTGGCGCTGCGGCTGCTGCTGCTGGGGTTGTTGCTGCTGGCTGTGCATGCGAGGCAGCGAAGTCTTGGGGCCGCTGAAAGCACTCTGCTGGCCCGCGTACATGTTGGATGTGATGCCATTGTTGTTACCGTACATTTGCTGGGAGGTAGGTCCCGCAGCAGTAGGCGAAGCAGGGAAGTTGCCAGTGGTGGCGGACTTGGGGGCAGTCCGGAGACCAGCGAGGAGATGGGATCGGCTGGTTCGAGGAGTAGGCGCTCCATTGTCCCCGCTGCTGGGTTGAGCCTTGATGGTGTCGAAGGACAGAGGCTTGATGCTCTGGCCACCGCGTCGCGATGCGAGGCCACCAGAGGGCATGCCGAGGCCGGTAGGCGAAACGAAGCTGTTTTGGGGCATTTTGAGCGAGACCGCCGGTGTCTGATGCTCAAATTGAATGCTGAAGACAAAAATCTATCGAAGAGCTATCCGGGCAGCTGGGTAGCGGCGGGACAGAGTATGCGTGAAGGAATGGATGATAGCCTCGGAAAAAGATGGCGATCGCGAGATATTACAACCAAATAGTTGGCCTCAGTGTTTTGCAAAGCAGACGGCTTCTAATTAATATGATGGATCGATGATGGATAACCGTAAATGCTGTGCAAGAATAAGACCAAAAGGACAAGATTCTCGTCTCAGTGTTCGGGTGATTCGGGATAAAATGTCGTGTCAAACGCGTTGCCAAACTGAAGATCCAGCGAATCCGAGAGGAGCAGGTTGTTGGTCGTTGATGTTGTTGAAAGTTGTGGACAAGAAATGGAGATGCCCAGGAAATATCGTAGCCGCGGGTAGCTCAGCTGCGCCTTCGAGATTGTCTTGCTGGGGTGTTGTGGTTGTTTGGTATTATGTAGGTAGAGAGGAACTCTAGCTGAAAGAAAACAGAATCAATGATTGTGTGTCAATTCTCTGAATGAGCGACTGAAGTGATGTCCGACTAATGAAGGAGACGCGAGATCCGCTGGTGGGCGAGAAGACGGAGCGAAGGCAGGTCGACACAATCGATCAATGGGAACTGATGAGCCAAGTCCCAGAAGAACAATTGCGCTTTCTTGTTGCAGAGAACAATCGACGCCAGATTTGGTTTCAAAGAAGTGGAAGAAGCCTAAGCAGAATGAAAGCAGCAGGGTTAGCGCGTTGGACTGGGACTTGGATGAACCTCGACAATCAAAGCCGGTGCTGGTGGGGGAATTGAACGGCAAGGTAGCCAGCCCTGTGAACTCAAGTTGATGATGCAGGGTTTCGCTGCCGGGGTCACCGCAAACACACACGCAGAGAGGAGTTGGCCAAGTAATGGGCTGAGCCTGGGCTGGACTGGGCACAGGCTTAAAAACACGTACCTTTGATTGAATGCTGCGTTGACCGAAGTTGCTGGGCGAAAACAATATTCACCTGTTCTTTGTTGCTTCTGCTCGTTCTTTTTGTTTCTTCCCAAACCGGTCGCGGACTAAGCGGATTGAGGCGATGAAGAGTCCACGAAGGAAACGTTTTCAACGAAATCGAGTGATCCTGATCTCTCTGCACTGGGCAAAGTCGACTCGACAACTCCTCGATAGTTGGAGGTATATGGGACCAGAGATTATTGGAGATTTGTATGTACCGATTATATGCGAATGCGGCGAATAGAAGGCGGCGACCAGATGGCGCGACGAACAAATTGTACAAGGATTAAAAAGTCGAATATCAGATAGATGCCGAGAAATAGCTGATGGAACGACGATGTGGTTGTGCTTTTTTTTTTTTTTTTGCTTTTTTGGTTTCCGGTATCCTTTTGCAGACACGTCTTGTCTTTTTCTTTCTCCCCTTTCCGAATTGATTGCGAGATGTGAGTTGTTGGGTTAACTAGTAACTGTTTCTTTGCTCAGGTTGTCGAAGTTGAGAGGGGGCTTGCAATTTTCTCCAATACTTGGGTTGATTGGTAGGCTGACCAAACGACGCACGCGATAACGATTCCACACCAGAGATTGATTGATTGGTAGAAACAATTTTCAGGCGGGAACAGATATGAAAGAAGGAAGGGCGATGGTAGCGGCGATTGGGCAGAGAAAGGAGAGAGGGGGGGGCAAAAGGAAGAAAGAGAAGATCAGACAGAAAGCTGTGGTAGAAGGAAGGAGGAAAAAGAGAAGCAGGAGAGAATTGATGGTGGAGGAGCAAGTAATGAACGAGGAAAAGACAGGCCCCGGCTGCTGCTGGCTCTACCACTATTGGCTGCTTCTGGCCAGTGCAGTGGCTACCACTGGTTGGTTAACTGGCCCCAGGCATTGGTTTTTCGGTTGCTCATCCACACCCCACCCACGGAGTGTGTGCTGCAGGCAGGCCAGACACACAGCGCACACACACATTGCACATACACACACCACACACACACACACACACAGAGAGAGAGAGAGAGAGAGAGAGCACACACACGCACGCACTAACCTTGCAGAGAAACGGTTGACACGCCGCAAATGGGTGGACGGTTGTTCTGGTTAGAGAGGGTGGAGCTGGGCCACTGAAAACCCACGGAGCTGCCCAGATAAATTGCACTGGGCACGCTAACCTACGCCTGCAGCAAAGAGGTACACGGCTTGGGGCGTGCAGTACAGTACACACAGTTGTCAGTACCTCACTCCAGAAGTCTCTCTCCTCTGCCTGTCTCCTGTCAAAACCATAAAACATCGAATGGCTGCCGGGACGAGGGAAACTTGTGGAGTGTCCATCTCGACAGTCGGGATGATGGTTGAATGGTATCTGAGTCTGCCTGGCATCCGGCTGTTCTTGGCTGCTACGTTTGATCTTTCATGTCCATTCATTTTCATGCCCTCTGTCGCTCTCTACATTGATGATCTGTTCAACGGTTTTGTCATGCACGCAATGTATTGATGGGCATAAGAAAAATCAACCATTGGCTGCTCATTGGTTAGATCGCCAACATCCCTCTGCAAGGACCTGCCAGTTGGGAAAGAGAACAGCTGACAGCCAGGCAGTGGTGGGCGAATCGAGGCGGGTTGGGGGAGGGGGGGGGGGGGCGGGCCTTGTGTCGGCTGTGACTGGCTCTTCAGTCCCTGTTGACCACGAGACCCGACTGACCACTCATATAACCCGAGACGCCAAACGACGAGGGGAGAAGTTGATGCATGTGGACAAGGGGAGGCAAAATGGTCCCAGCTAAAAAAGCCCTCCCCGGCAAGCCCTTCCAAAACGCTCGCTCGATGACAAGCATGTACCTTTTTCCACATCTCTCCGAGTGAAAGGCGACCGAATCGGTTCCAAGACCGTACCTATGTATCCGGACACGCGTTTCCGTGCTGTCATCGGCTTGGTGGCTTGGTGGGTGATATTATTCAGCCCGGAGCTTGAAGTCTAGCGATTGACCTTATTTGGCTTTTTGGGAGTCGGGACTCCCCCCACAAGTCTTCCATAGGGGAGTCGGTAATACCGTACGTACTATACGATTTGGAGCGAGGGGTTCTAGGTTGTGGCCTCTTTTCAGAAAAATCTTCTTCCAAGGTGCTGCCCGTCCGTCCCACTTTGCAGGTTATTAGTTGGCTGTGCCGCGAGGCGCGCGTGTTTTTGGCTGCTAAGTATAGACCGACGCATGGGTATGATCGTTGGAATGGATACATATCGTACCTGATTCACGGGCCACAAGCAGACAAGCGATTGTATGTACATGGAAGACGTAGTAAATGATGCATGTAGGGCATCGAATCCTATCCATAGCGTACAGCACATATTCACCAAGATCGACATCCTCATCTATTGTATGACAGATACTCCGTACCTAGGGTCCCAAAGTTGAGCCACACGCCCGTTAGATCGGGTGCCTTAGGTTACCATTATCTGATTTTTAGGTGTTCCTCTCGATTGAATTATTGACGGAAGTCTGTCTACCTACGCTTAGGCGAGCCTAGACCGCAGGTACCGCTGCACTACAGAGTGCTTCAAGCTTGAGCGACACACGATGTGTCTGATTCCGATCAATGCCCCGACCTCGATCAGGACTAGCGATCTGTGCCAGCTGTGCGGGAGGAACCAATCATGAGCATCCCCCCTGACAACGCGTGGGTTTCCGGGGAAAAGAATCAAAAATGCGAGAGCTCGTCCATCCGCGACGATGTTGATTACTCGTAACCTGGACAGCTCCCTCTTTGTCCGGGACATTGGTGCTACGGGGCTGCAAACTCTATTACCTCCTCCCCAATGCGCCGACGAGAGCGTTTGATCTCTTGACAGTTCACACGAATGCAGCCCTTCTACTAACGCGTGCAGGGCCGATTTAACGTCCGTTACTCCGACGTCACTGGCATCTAAGAAACATCTACTCGTGGAAATTATGGCTTACCTCAGTCTACTCTTATGACTACATTTTTCTCTCTAGCACTACAATCAGGGGTTCGGATTGCCAGCCACTAGTCCCAAAGCATATTGTCTTCAGTGCAAAACGCCCGCTGCTGCTCTGTCATGTTGTTTGTCTGGGCTGGCCCTCGGTTGCCAAGGGTTCGTCCTGGCTGTCGTGACAACGCTGGGGGGGGGGATACAGCCCTACGGGGCACTTTGGGGAAGGGACAATAAACCCGATCTCTGTGACGACACCGCCTATTCAATTATGCCAGCGAATCGCAGCAGAGTCATGAGTAAAAAGGGGGATACCACCACATTCATGATGTCGCATGTAGGGGAAGAATCTGGTGAAGAAGAAAAGAAGGTTCACATCGCATAAGGTTCTTAGACAGGTGATCTACGTTACGGGCTTGAGTCCCCTCGCATCAGGAAGCGAATGGCTCGATTGGGAATATGGGGGGAGACCCCTGGTCTTCCCTGGCCTGTCCTGGTCTGCCCTGGTTGACCTTTTTCCCGATGGGGTTCATACAGAGTTACATCAGCGCATATTCGTCACCTCTTCGAAATAAAACCCCCAATATCATATCAATAATACGAGCTCGACACAGTATCCAGAGAAATTGTTTACTTCAAGCATAAAGACGGAGCAGAAGGACAGAGTATCAACTGTAGTGAGGCTCTTGGGCTCCAAAGAAGCCATGTATGTGGGCATTTTCATACGTACATAGTACTGTGGCAAAATGGTGAAGTGGCTACTGCTAGACATATGCAGTCAGCAAATTCGTTGGCAAGCTTACCACTTGTTAATTACTTTTCCTCGGCCATGGATCTACGTATCAAGCAAGAATCCGGCAGCCTTACGGGTGCAGATGAGACATAGTGCTGATCAAGGCCCCCCATCGACGAAGATCCGTCTTTAATTGCACGTAATGCGGGCACGTGAAAACGTGTGAAGGACATTGGGTATGGCGTTCAAAACAAGAGTTGATTCGCACGAGTTTTGGTGACTGCAGAATGACTGTTCTCGGCCAGGAGGCCCAGAATCTCTTCGTCCATTCAACTTGGGGACGGAGAATGGATGATGACGACGATTATGATAACAATAGCAATAACTATAATAACAACGATGTGAGCACAGGATAGGAAGAAAGGATGATTGATGGTTCGATGTTCCAGAATATGAGATGATCCACTCGCATTGGGGAGACTGCGAGTTGGGCTGGCAGGAGGCCGACCTTGCAGCTTCTGAGACAACAGCCCCCCAACCCAATTGCCTTTCCTCCTGCAAGCCCCCTAAAAAGATGCGACGACGAAGGGACGATTTGGTTGGGCACCGTGCGTGACCACGCCTTTTTCGCACTTTGAGCAGCACACAGGAAGAGTCACCATCAATTCATCAATGCTTTGTCTCCCCTTGGCCCGAGCTTTGTTTGAGAAGGTCGCAATCGCAGCTCCATCTGGATCGTGGCATCCCGTACTTGTAAAGGGCGGACGCATCCGGGTTTCCGTACTCGGGTCACGATGGTACTGGTCCCATCTGCTGCAGTGCACAGTCTTTATTTTGTTCCCGCTTCAATGCTTTTGGGTATGACATGATGATGGTATGAATCCATCCATGCTGTAGCTGTGGTTCGGACCTCTCTGTTGTTCCCCACGCGACCCAGGCGACTCCAGATTCCACCATGCGATGGAATGGCCGCAGGTACGGTCGGTCGGCCAGAAGGTCGTCCCCCCCATCTCACCCCTTCTAGAGAAAACAACAAAGAACACATAAGAAGGACGAACTGCTGAACCGGCCGCTTGGCCAGACCATTCTCGCACATACGCGTTTGTTTTCATTCGACGTTTTGACGCCGTTCTCGAGCAGCCGACCGCTTCTTCCCCCAATGGGTCTCGGCCCCATCCCTATTGTACCCTTTACGAGGGGACGGACGGCTCGGTTGGGGAGACGGGAGGATTATTGACTGTCTCTCTCCAGAAGTCTCTTCCAAAAGTGCCATTATTGATGTGGACCAAGGAGCAGAGAGCCAGAACCTAGACGACACAGCAAGTCTAGCCGCGACGACTATCAGTATCGCCAAGTCTATCCATTTTCCTTGCTGCATGTAGCGGCCCCATTGTCGAGTCCTGACTCCTGACACACTCTCACTCACAACCCTGGCCCGCTTGCACCGCGAAACCTCACACACAAGGCATAAAAACAAACCAGAGCTTGCCAAGTGCCAAGCGACAAGCAGCGAACAACACCTCAAACGCATCCTGATTTTGCAGATCATCTCTTCGTTGTCACCGTGTCATGTTACCTGTATGTACGGGCGCCGATCAGCTACGATTGCAGCCCACACACAGCCCGAATCCCAAAATCCCATTCCATCAGCGAGCTTCCTCCGCCGCCCGCGGCCCAGACGAGCGTGAGAGCTGATTGATCCCCACCCTCGCTTTCCTGATCGATCTTGCAAGGGGGGGCTGCAGGTTGGTTGGGTTGACGGTTGATTTGATGCGCGCCGGCTTCTGGCTGGATGGGCCTGGCTGCGACTACTGCAGGCAATATGCAAGCCGCTTCCCTTTGCTGCAGGCGGGCGGCGCTTAATTTTACTGCTGGTCGCGTCCAGAAGCCGTCTTCTCCCTCTTTCTCCAAATTTGCTTTTTCCATGCTTGATCTGATATCACACTGCTGCCCAGCTGGGCCTTTTCCCCTCCCACTCACACACACCACACCCACAGCCACCTCTCCATCTATCCGTCCATCCAGTCGAAATACATAATTCACATTCAACCCCCCCTTCACCACTCACCTGCATATCCCAAGCGCCGGGTCTTAATTACGATGGGATAATAGTCACATCAGTTCGCACCGCATCTCGGAAGCGGCTACTGCTGGCTGCGCCCTACGTGGCTCCACCGTCCGTCACTTGACCCTGGCCTAACCTACTCGGCGCTCCCACTGGCCAGGGCCATCGCCATCCACCCGTTGCGCTAATCGATCCAGCGTTGTGCTACAGAACTTGAGAACCAACCTGAGCAGTTGGTGCACCATCCTCGTCATGTCTGTCTGACCTTCTTTTCTCCCGTCCTTACATACATATGTAGCTTAACCCACAGCACGGATTGGCCGGTTTCACAAGAAAGCGGTGAGCTAGCTTCTTCGTGTGCGACTTGTGCATTGACTTCGGGGGGATTTCCCGTGCCGAGATCTGGAGAGACTGCCGGCCGAATCTTGCGAAAGTGTGGCAGTGAAGTGGGTGGGCGTGCTTAAAATAGGTGTAACCAACGATACACCGCCCGCATCGTAGACTCATTCATCGCCCCCTTGATTGAAACTACTCACTGTAAAGATAGATACCTGAGTAGAATGGCAGCAACCCAGCCCTCTTCGAGTGGCTAGCTCCCGTCGACGGTAAGAATTGAACAGGCAGTGCTGCAGTTGGATTTACAATACGTGACGTAGATGGAAGATTGCATATCAATACTGTGCGATGTTGCCACAAAGCTAGATGCCCAAAATAGAAAGAAAAAGACATGCGCACTCGTGGACTACATTTCGATTATGTACGAAGTCTATGTGACATGGCAGCGTGAACCAAGCTCTGGTGGGCTTTTGTATTACGCTGACGTTTGGATTGAGAACGTTCGGCCTCCCATAAAGCTGTCCCCCTCGTAATACCCAGGCTAACCCCATGTGCTATTGTTGCTCCCCCTCTGCCTCTCCTATCGAACCACCCAAACAGCGAGGTGCTTCAGGTGTCGCAAGCAGATGGTGCAAGCACTGGCGAACATGCACACCCCGGTAAACACGATGACCCAGCGATAGGGCGACGACGACCTCGAGTGGCTGTCGGAGAGTCCTCCCACTAGGAACCCGCCGACGGGCCCGGCCAGCACATTCCCGATCCCCTTGCCGAAGTTGAGCAGGCCGAAGACCATGGGCGCCGCCGTGGGGTCGCCGTCGGCGACGGCGCTGCTCATGCGCGCTCAGATGGCCGTGAAGCCTGCGCCGAAGAAGCCGTAGGCGACGGCGAAGCCCGTCAGGGCCGGGAGCGATTGCGCGGGGCCCAATATGCCGAAGCAGGCCACAGCCGCCACGGTCGTCGACGCGAATGCTAACACGTCGAGCGGCACCCGGATCTGGGTCCTTCTGCTGCTGTGGCGGCCCTGCTGCTGGTCCGACAGCGAGCCGAAGACCAATTGGCCCGCGACTTGGCTGACGCTCATGAGGGCGAGGAGGAGCGCGCCGCTGCTCCGGTCATCGCCGGCACCCAGGAGGACGATGCTGCATACGACGGCAGATACAAGGCTGGGAAGAAGTAACCCAGTCCCTGCAGCAGGTCGGCGACCGAGTAAATCCCGAAGAGCGGATTATGCAAAAATGCCCAGTTGAGTTTCGTAGGCGCCACAGCCGACTGCGACGGCGGCAAGCGGCCCCGGAGGAGCGGGATGAAGGGCCCCGTAAGCAAGGCGAGCCCGACGACGACGGCGCGCAGCGTCGTCGGGTACCCGTAGCGCGCCAGCAGCGCCTGCAGCGCGAACGGCATCACGGCGCCCGAGAGGCCCGACGCGCCGCACAGCACGCCGTACGCCATGCCGCGGCGCGCGATCCAGTACTCGTCCACCATGGTGAGGATGGGGTAGTAGAGCGCCAGGAAGCCGAGGCCGTAGGCGACGCCTTGGGTGAGGATGAGGAGCTCGAGGGTGGTGGCGAGGGAGCCGAGGGCGAGGGATGTCATGCATATGGACCCTATATTTTGGGGGGCGGCGGGCGGCGGGCGGACAGGTAAAGGTTAGAGAGCAGTAATCAGGTTTCAAGAAGAGAGGACAGGAGAATTCAATGTATGTGTGCAGCTGCAGCAGGCATGCCAATATACGTCTCGCCCTCGCGCACGTAGATCCGGACGAGGGAGTAGAGAAGCAGGGTCGCGAGAAGAACGGAGAGACACGCACAGCCGACCCAGATCATCGGCCGCCGCCACTGCTGGTAGCGCTGGACCAACGGCATGACGACGGGGGGCCCCGAGGTAGCCGAGGCCGGAGGCGATGGTGCCCACGACGGAGACGTAGGGGTTGCTGGCGAACTCGGGGACTTTGGAGTAGTACTCTTGGAAGACGCCGAACGAAAGGGGAAGCCTAGAGAAGACGAAAACAATCAGCGAGGGCACCAATTTATTAGCTCAGCAAATCGTCTTTCTTCTTTCGAATCAAGAAGTGCCTTTTCGATGTTGACTTTGTGGCAGAGAGGAGATCTGAGTGTTTACCCCATAGTAAAGCCTCGAATACGAAAGCGGCGCAGAGAAGCTTCCATGCTGCAGCACCTCCATCTACGGGCGCCAGTCCTTGTTCCCTTCTTGGCCACGGATTTGCTGGTTCCTGCTCTTCGTTCTGTGTTTGGGTCGGTCGTCCTGCTCGTTCATGGTCGTCGAGGGAGGCTGCGGGGACTGCGCTGACCGTGACCAACTCGGTAGCAGCACTCATCGTATGTTTTCAAGCTTCTGGCAAGTATGCAGCTATGACCGAGTATAACAGATTGCAGTTCAAAGTTACAGCTCACAGGCGACTGACTAGCTGCCTCTTTAGATTATATTGTAGTGGCTGGAAGGGCAGGAGATGAAACCCGGATAACGTGAACCGAGGCCTGATTCGGGCGGGGTTGGTCGGCTCGGCTTCTGTCATACGGCGGCGGCGGTTATTTGAGTTCGGCAGCTAGCATAAAAAAAAAAAAGTCCCACCTCAGGCCAGCCCCCTTCTCTTCCCCTGAGTAACGGGGTGCATAAGCTGCAATCCCTTAAGGAGGTGCATTAGGATTGGCAGAGAGTTAAATCTATTTAGAACCGTGTAATCAGAACCAGAGTTTCGTATTTCTATAATCGCCATGTGGTAGGACATATCGAGGGTGTACTTCGAGGGCGGGCAGGCCCGAGTTAAAGTAATCCGAGAAACACCGGTCAGAGCAAACGCCGACCCTCAAACTTTCCTTCTGGCAAAAGTGCCACACGAGCAGCCTTCTCACTTGCATTTGAACTGGATAACCTTGAGGAATCGAAACAATCTGGAAAGTCTAGCATAGAGGAGGAACTTTGATAAGAAAATATCTGATAAGTACAAGAAATTCCATGTCTCCCGACAAAAGAAGACAGCAATATCACCAAGGCTATCAAACCTATCCCGGCCATATAACCTAATCGTTAATGTCCCGTGCCTAATAATCCCTTCTTTCCCTCTTCCACTCGGATCAAGATGCCAGTCTCTCCAGATGCCGACGTACTTGCGAATCACCTCCTCGCTGACGAATCCCACATCCCGAAGGTACTTGCAGTGACCCAAGGTGTCGAGCGTCTGAGATAGATTTATAACATAACCAAAATCCTGCACCGAGTTCTAGTGCCCTGACCTTTGAGCGAGCCCGCGATCTGGGCCAGCCGTTCGCAACAACAAGAAGCGAAAATGTTCCGAGTTTCGGCGGCTGCGCCTCATCGAGCACGCGCTCTCAACTCCAGTCGATATTCCCGCACTCGTTCTGTCCGGGTGCTATCAATGCCGTACCGCTCCTCTGGTCACCATGTGTTTTCTACTCCTGCCGGCACCGCCACCACCGCCCTTGCCGGATTTTTTGAAGATGCCCCAGAAGCTAAACAACTTGAACGAAGCCCAGCTCACACAAAACCTGGATGAACCGGATCCGACGCCCCGAAGAGCATCGCATAGTCGCTCAGGAGGACCAACCTGAGGCTTCGTGGTCTTGGTCCTGTATACCGCGCATGACCTTTTGATTTCGGTCGGCTGTAGGGGTACGACTCGCAGGCGGTTGATTGGAGATGGCTTCCTTGACACGTCGGACATCTGCGTCGTGCGTCAGGCCGGGTATGAGCCCGGGCTGCTAAGCGCGCCCTTGAGGAGAACCGCCATCAGCATTGTTATTGGGTGCCCGGTAGCTGGTCTCGAGTAATAGCTCGCTGTGTCTTTGACGACGAGAACTTTCAGCTAGGCTGCGTTCTTACAGGGGAATTGAGCCACCATATGTACTATTCGGCACTCCGCCTGCGTTCTGGCCCAGCCTTCTGTCGGGGCCTTTCTAGAAGAACTCTTTAACGAAAAAGAACGGGAAGGGCTGCGTCGTGTCTATAAGTACCAGGCAATGGCATACGAATGTAACTGTTATTTTTCTCGTGTGGTCTATAGTTTTGAGCAACACTCAACATCGAAGTTCACTGAAACTAGAAGTCGTATAGACGATCTTGTGTCGCAATGGTTTCATTCAAGATTATCGGGGCCCTTCTAGCAGCCTCTTCAGGTGCAATCTCGGCATCCACAGATCTCGCTGCGAAGGCTTCCAGCCGCGATCTTATCTTCTTGGAAACCCGAGATCTAGTAGTCAGAGATGACTATAAGAAGACCTTCGACTTAGGCTGGCAGATCAAAGACAGACCACTCTTTTCAGCGCAAGTATATCCCAGTCTCCGCTAGACATGGGTAATTCCGTTAACGAAAGGAACTAGGCAATGGAGTGGCGCTATCGCCCGTGGTCCAAACAGAATCAGCGAGACAACAAAGGTCTCACTCGAATGCCTCGACTGTCGGACTTGGGGCACTATTACGGCCGAGCTCAACGACTATGATTTCCACTTGCATACATTCCTCCACTTCACAAATGTTGGAGGCTACTTCGACTTCGGTCTCGCCGCTAGTGCCAATGGTACCTATGTCTTCGAGCTGCACAGAGGCGTAGGAGACAAGAAGAATATCACAGTATGTACGAAGCTTGCCCACGTATCCAACATTACCAGAACTCAAACACCTGAACTGACATCTGGAAAGACATCAGGGTGGCATTTCGATATAGGTTTGACTGCAGAACTTATTATTCAAGTGAGCGCGTCTGTCGAAGCATCAGGGGGTTTCCAGTTCGCTATCCCCGATGGCTCTACTGGGTTGAAATTCGATTTCGGTCCTCCAGCTCTCTTCAACGTCGATGTCCTTCCACTGTAAGACCTCCTGAATCACAGTAAACAGAGCGTTGAATTAATGAATCTGACTGAGTGCAGCCCCACTGTCAACTTCGGACTACTCCCCGTCTCCATCAATGACACAGCGGCCAATATCACGGCGGCTATCCGGCTGCGTGCCCACACCGGCGTCAGCGGAGAAACCGAGGGTATCGAGATGAACGGCGAAGCAGGGGCCTTCCTGAACCTGGCCCAGGTGACGCTCGGCGAGACGTCGTCTTCCGCGGCCGACTGTAAGCAAGCCCTATTTGCGGACGTGGAGTCTAACGCGGGAGCGTACGCACATCTGGGCATTTGCGAAGGGGAGGAAAGCAAAAATAACTGCACTGGCGACGGCCCAGAGGCCGCGACCGTCTTCTACCGCGGCGGAACGACGGGCTGCCTCCCGACCGCGACGGGACGGCCCTTCCGACCCACGGCCGCCGCCGTACTAGCAGGTCCGACATCGTGCCACGGCGGGGCCACCGGCGAGACCGTCACCACTTCGAAGTACCTGGTGACCAGCTGCGCGATCGCCACGATCAACTGCCCTGCGGCCTACGCGCAGACCATCGAGGCGACCAATGTGGAGACCATTACCACGACCAGCTGCCCTGGTGCCGCCGCCGCCGCCGCCGCCGCCACCGATGCGGTGGCCGTGCGCGTTGAGACTGTGGATAAAATGGAGCACCCAATTCGACTGGTTGCAATCGAGTCACCTTCCGCGGCCCCTACGGTCAACTCCAAGGGTACCCCCAAGCCAACTGCCACGGCCATTACTGGGCAGTACGCTGCATGGGCTAAGGAGTCCGAACAGGACAGGAACGACAAGGACGGCAATAAGGACGAGAAAAATGCTGCCACTTCCCCATGGCAGCCACAGAGCGGCCTGTTGGGGTTGTTCGGCTTTGCCGCTGCTGTCATGGTTTGGCTCTGAGTTACTTTCAATGAAGCACCGGCCCGTTGTCAAGTTGAGCTCTTTGGGCTTGCGCCTTTTTACTCAAGTTTTATTTCTCACTCTCATTTGCTACTTTGGATTGAACGCGTCAGAGACCCATTATCTAAGTCCATAAAAGAAAAACAATATTCAAGGGGAGCTCAATTCTGAGTATGCCTATTCGTCCTGGACTTGTGCACCACCGACCCATAGCGCAACTCGTAAAAAGGCCTAAACCGTCACTTGAACTAATGGCAGGCATTAAGGTGATCGCCAAAAATACACTGCCATGACCTCGACTGAAGGCTCGTTTAGCTTAATGGTAAAGTACGTTTACTTCTGAGAAGTAGCAAAGGGGATACTGGTTCAAGTCTGGTAGCGATGCACGTTTTATACTTTCCTTTTTGTTCAATTCATACGCCTGAGCCCATTGAGATGCCTTATAGACAGCAATTTCCCGCTCTAAGTTGTGTTAAGACGTTTTTGTGTGCCGATGATACTTATGTCTCTCAGCTTCACCATGGCTTAGGAGATAAGAGTCTCATTTATCGAAGCACCGGGCCACAGCCAAGTTGAGCTCCTTGAGCTTACGCCCTTTCACTTAAGTTTTACTTCCTAGTTTTATCTGTTATTTCGGATTTACTACGTTAGTAACATGATTGTTATTTAATATCACAAAGGAAAATTGATATTCAAGGGCAGCTTTATCTTGAGCATGTCTATACGCCCTAGCCTCTATTCTACTTGCCTCAGCTCAGTAGTGTTAATTATACGATGTTGTCGAAGAGCGGCGTTGCGACGAACCCCGGGTACGTGTGCACGAAGCTGACGCCCGGGTTCTCGGCCGCGAGCTTCTCCAGGGCCAGGGTACCCATGGTTGCGCTGTGCACGCTGGCGCGGGCGACGGACCAGTTCCTTGCCTGGCGTAGGTCCAAGTCGTCCTCCTGCATGGCACCTTCCAAGCCGCCCGCCAGGACCGAGATGACGTGCGGGCTCGCGGCCTGGTTAAGCAGGGGGAGCAGGAGCTGGGTGATGCGGAGGCAGGAGTTGTACCGGGTCGTCATGCTGGCGTCGAGGCCCTCGGTGGTATCTGTTGATAGAAGTCAGTTCATGTAGGCAGGGAATTAGTTTTATTAGGGGGACTCTCATAGCAAACCGTACCCTGTCGTCCATCCAGGGAGACGAAGCCTACGGACAGGAAGAGTAAGTCTAGGGAGGACTCCTTGCTCTTGACGAACTCGGCCACCTTTTCGGCATCTTTGACGAGCGAGACGTTCTTCTCGATGATCTCATACTGGCCGTTGGGCCAAGCCTACTCAGATGCGCCACGCTCCGGCACCTTACCTCGTAGTCGCGCTCGTTGATAGCGACTTTGTCGACCCTTCGGGGGTCGACGACTACTACCAGGGCCCTCCCATCGAGGGCTGCACCCAGAAGTACGTGGGCTGGCAATATATGCCGGTGGAGCTGGTCCCGTATTTCTACAATAATTACCACTATTGGACCCTGGAGTCGGGTATAGAGTATGCCAGGTCACCCAAGATCGCACCCATGAGCTTAGGGACTACGCCTCTGGCAAAGAGGTAGCGATGCTCCATACCGTCTAGATAGTCCTCCTTGACGAGGGCGCAGGACTTAACCTCTGGCTGCATTACAAAAGAGAAATAGTCTACCATAATTTTCTTAATTAATGTTTGGAAAGAAGTATTTCAAGATTCGGATTCAAGATTCGCACATCAGGAGATACTTAGCCCGAGAGATTAATCAGCATTGTCCATGATCGAACCTCACTGGAGGGCAAATCGACGAGTGCCTGAGCGTCTTTATTGAAGTTTGAATGAAACTCGTTCCTGGGAAAGCCTGGCACTCTGATATACTTTCGGCGCAAGGGAAAACCTGTTTGGGAGCAGCCTTCCTGACATTTGATCCAAGTGGCGCTCCTTTAGAATGTGTATGGTTCACACATGCGTTTTCCAGTGCATCCTTGAGGGTGACGTAGCTACTGCCTTGATTGGTGGACGCGAAACGGTGGCCGGCCGAAGTCCAATAGCGGCCGCCAGTGGCGGTAGGTCAGTCAGAAGAATAGACGTATTCAATGACAGGGTGGTGAGCACAGCCTTAATGCAGCTCCGCCAAGGCGAACTGCGGCTGCAGGATCGGGTTATGGTTTACCTCACCAGGCTTACTGAAGAGATCTGCAGAGTTCAGAAAGCTTCGCTTTTCATTCTCTTCGCAACCCCCACAATGGTGAATATTACATCAGCACGTTCAAATTTCACGCACTCTCGGACTCAGAGGTCCGGAGTTTGGAAAATGGCTACTGCATCCTATCACATCGTTGGACTTGGGGAACTGAGGAGATAACGTACCATGATGTCTTGTCTATTGACTCTAAAGTACAAGCTAAAGGAGGGTTTTCCAAATTTGCTGGCGCGTGCGCTTTAGCAAAGACGTTGGGCTATGGTCTAATCTGGGACGACACTTGCTGCATTAACAAGACCGACTCGGTCGAGCTGAGCGAAGCCATCAACTCCATGTACAGGTGGTACGCTGAATCAGACCTTTGCATCGCCTTCCTCGAGGACGTCTCTCCCGCAAAGCAGATCGACAAAAGCGAATGGTTTTCAAGGGGATGGACGCTGCAAGAGCTAATCGCGCCCAAGAGGGTCCGTTCCTACGACACCAGCTGGAAACTCTTGGGGGACAAATCTACTCTAGGCGGTGTCCTTGTTCGGAAGACCGGGATCCCCGGGATGTATTGGAGAACAAGAAGCAGTCACGAGCCTATTCCGTCGCGCAGCGCATGTCATGGGCCGCCGAGCGGACGACCGGTCGTCTGGAGGATCGTGCCTACAGTTTGATGGGTCTTTTCGAAGTCAACATGCCCCTGATATATGGGGAACGGGCGCAGGCATTTTTGCGCCTGCAACAGCAAATCATATCTAAATCCACGGACGAGTCGATCTTTGTCTGAGACCTTGAACTTCTAGATGAAGGAACCAGGGATGCCAATCAGGCGTATTGGGGCATGCTTGCCCCGTCCCCGGCATGCTTCGCGTGGTGCGGCGATGTGGCTAGCCTCGGACGGTCAGGTGGTTTTCACATCAACCAATTTGGGCTGAACATATCCCTGCCTATGATATTGACACCTCCTCTGGGTATATACCGGGCCAATCTCAAGGCAGGGAGCTCGAAAGCTTCCGGGCAATACGCCATATTTCAGGAAATATGGAGAAACCGAGTACGTGAGAGTGAACAGCCGCAATGGGGAAAGCTACGTTACGACCGAGATGGTGGCGCGAGAGATTATCGATGTCAGGATACCCCTGGCGTTTACAAAGCCTCCCGTAACTATCTACCCCGGTTTCTGGCTGCGAAATCTCAACTGCGCCACTAGCCGGTACCATTTCAACAAGCTGGAGAGGGTCCATGCGCCGGAACAGGACCGTATGAGGCTACCGAACGACAGAGTCGGCAACGCTGGCATTATATGAGTACTAAGCCTCTGGGAATTATTTGGATTATGGTCGGCTTCGATTCCTCGTGCCAAACCATGTGCTGCTTGATAATGTCTCCAGGTCACGGTCACGTCCATACCCGTTCCGACATCATTCAAGCTCAGTCCGATGACCTGCTACGAAACCCATACGGCTCGGCTAGAAGCTGGGATCATCTCATCTTCTGCCATCAGGTAGCACCTATGCCACATGTCGATAATAATTTTTGCTGTTGTTAGGGCCCGGTTCAAGACAGTATAAAGGCTTAGTGCAATTGGCTCTGGAACGATTGAACAGCTACGAGAGAATAGAACCACTATAGCTATATTTCCCGTCTCGACAGTGTTATCGGCTCTACTATGTAGGCAAACTCGAACCGGCGCAAGGTTCACACCGCCTTTACTATTAATCATGTTCAGTTGCACGTGTCTTGTCCTGGATAGCAAGTTACCAAGATTAATATTTCTAATTTTGCCGCAACGATGGCCATGGATTAACTACGAGGGATGTCAACTTTGAAACGGTCAGATGTGGAATTAGAAAGCCCATTCACTGCGATGTGTCATTGGTGGCCATACCTAGTCAAGGAACGGGAGGAAGGCCCTAGGCCTTACATCATTGTATTATCCAACGGCATAGGCAAGAGACTGCTGATTGTGGGATCAACAAGGACTACTTGCACCCTGACTGATCCAGTCCCATACACACCTCTGAAGACTCGATGTCATCCCACATTCCCACGTCAATTGCGAGTGGCCGATACGAATGACTGTCAGGTCGGCTTATCATCCCCAAAGACAACTTTTCTGAGAAACCATCTAGTTTCCGGTTCTCTCCGCACCAATATGTGATTTTGAGTAGGCACACAAGCAGTCTAATTGTATGAAGAATTCTTTGGACATGATGTGTTAGTGTACTGCTAGTTCTTCAACAGGACAGTATAGCAGAGCAACCGCAAGAGAATCTTAACTCACAGTGAAACGAACGCAAAATAGAAGGACACTTTCCCCACGATGCAAGCGTCTCTATCTGGCACGGCAACAATGTCGCAAGTCTTCTCAAGGTACCATGGTCGGGTGCTGATGTGCTCCGAGTCAATGAAGTCGCCTGAAGACTGCGCATTCACGCTGTAGTACCAGCAGAAAGCCAGCACTGCATCGTATAAGACGCCAAAGGCTGGCATCATGAAGCTGTAGAGGCTAAGGAGCATCCGAGTGACGCACAGCACCAGGGACAATGTTGCGATCGCCAAGGCCGAGTCGGTTAGACTATGAAGCATATGTGAGCAAATGACGTGTTAGAACTTCGTGATTTCTGGTCGTCTACCTTTGGCTCCAAATCAAGGGACCTCAGGAGGGTCCTCGTAGTTGGCATAAAAGTAGATCCGGAGGCGCGGGTTTGAATTCCATCCCATTTCTCCACCGATAGACCACAGCCGGGTCCTATAATGGTCAGGATAGGCGGTGCAGAAAATTACAAATGTGACAATGGAGAAGAGGAGCTCGGCAACGATAAGAAATGCATGCATCAAAGTAATGCGGGCCATGTCGATTGTGAGTTGACGGCCGTTGGCCTAGATGGTGACAGGTTCAAAGCAGAGTTTTGCACCAAAGAAATGCAAATGCTGCGGCCTACCTAGAGACCGTTGTATTTTGCTCGGATAGGCAATGATTTAAATACTGCTATGGTCTTACATGTTCCACTGAGGATGCCATAGACGATTCGATGGCAGTTGAATACCAGTTTACCTGCTCATATAGCTGGGACCGCATTAGTGTGCATTAGACTGAACGCGCTGGGGACGCCCATATAATACCACGACATGATCATAACGTAACGGATGGTGTGAGCTGATATGAGCAGAATAAATCGAGTCGGGCCTTTTCCACATCTAGGCATGTCCCACTATTTTCCCGCGGGACCCTCAAGGCACTGGGTCAGTGCCTACCGGTGATTGCTCCGGCCGTTTCATATGCTCTCTTTCCTTAATACTAGATAGCTCGTGTACAGGTAACGTAATGCTGGCTAACACAGAAACCCCTCTCCATGACTTCGAACTACGAGCGGTTCCGATAGCAATATATTGCACGACCTAACCTTCCTGAGTAATATGACTGTGCTAAGAAAGTCCCTTGACTACTCTTTGCAACTGCTATTTCAACTCTAAAGTTAGCCGGTTTCCAATTCCGCGGCCCCGGAGCCGGCTGGATCTAACGGAGGTTGAAATAAGCTTCAATACAAGGTTTTTATTGGTGAAGACCCTACCAGATGAAGAGCGAATAAGGAATCCACCCCAGGCAGTAAATCGGATCATATGGCATCCCCATATGAAGAAATCATGGCAGTAGTAGTTTGATAATTTGCTCATCAGGTGCTGTTGTATGCAAGACCATCTCATGCAAGGTGGCGCACGCTGTCCAATAGAAATTTGCTCTCGCTTGCTATTGAGGTGGTTTGAGCAAGTATCCACCTAATCCCGATCTAATGTCACGCCCGAGGGAACCCGTCGCCCGCGCGGACCTAAGCTAACGCCATAGGATCATTCCATTTAGTAAAGCGCTATAAGCACAAGCAACACTTCCTATAAGCTGCATCAGGTGTCAGCGTACTGAGAACCGGCAACATAGTCAGACGGTTTCTAGGCGAAGCTTGATTTAACACTTGCCCTGTCTAGTCGCCTGTGCCCCTTTCAGCTAACGTGGAAACGAAAGGGGCGACGGTAGTTAATTAAAGGGCTGTTTTGGGTAAACGAGATACTGCGATATTACCGGCTGCATGCATAGTGATATTAGTATATGTGCGTATTCACTTGCTCTGCAGTTTCACTTCCCCGCAATCTGAGCAATTATGAGGGCAATTTGTCGGGTCCAAATTGTCGATCATGAAGTCAGGCTTGAGACAAGTCAGGGTTCTGTTAAACCTCAACTTTATTGGGCTCTTGCAAGCATGAGACAAAGCTGCGTCTAAGTGAAAGTCGCCGCGAATATCACTTCTATACGGTGAGTCGGGTCCCCTGATTCTTGGTACTCGGTGGCCGGAGGCGGCTCCACGATGAAACCTTGAGAGTTCGGGCGGTAGACAACATAGACAACATAGACAACCACGACAACACTCTCATATATCATCCTCCTCTCTGTTCCTTTTAATACTTATAGCTACACAATTTATTAGAATTCGCCGTATTTGCTTGATCTGACAGGCAAGGGTCTTCAAAAAACAAAACGTTATTATTTAACTCCATGACTACTCGGGGTTATATCACAGCCAAGAAGAAGCATGGCTTACTTTGTTTCGGAACTCCGGGTACCTCACGCAGAATGCACGACCGCTGGGCAAAGGAGCATCAAGTCCTCACCCGCTGGCCATCACAAGCAAAATGTAACCCTTACGAGGTTCTCGAGCAGCCCAGGAACGGCTCGTACAGCAAGAGGCGTTTCTACGAGCTGGTCATGGTCTACCACCCAGACCGGTGGATGCATGGCACCTATCCTGACATCACCAAGGCGACGAGGGTCGAGCGCTATCGCTTGATATTGGCAGCGAACGCGATCCTGTCAGATCTGGCGACGAAGGGAAGCTGACTTATGCTGGCTGCTGTGCTGTCCAAGGCCAACATCATGGCCGAACACTATTTCAAGATCCACACAACACTGGTGGCTGGTCTTTATGACATGACCAATGGGAATTATCGCCTTGATCGACACGATAGGATCGATTTGTTCTTGGGTCAAAGATTAGCTACAATATCTTAATAAATATGATGGAGATCGTTCGCGAAGACTAGACTCTTGTAATTACACCTCGCACGACTTTTTGTAAAGGCATCTAGTATATGGAAGCAGCACTTTCCGTGGACCGACGAAGGTATCCCCGGAAATAATTGAACAGCGGTAACTCGGCAACCAACCGTCCGATGATAAAGGGACACAATAACTAATTAGTCACGCGAACCGCAGCGCGGGGTGAAATGGTTCGCGCACATGCGCCATGGCAGATATGAATATAGCTATCGCAAGTTATTTATACATTCATTATTCTAATGGCATATAGTTGGTCCAGTAAATAAATTTCTTTGACTATAAACACTATTACACATAAATCCCACTGAACTATACTTAATCACGAGAGAAGCGCCTTATTACAATGTCCACTACTCGAAGGTATAACAATCCTATCAATAGGTGGACGTAGCGTAATGAGTGGCATTGGATAGAAGGACTATTTTGTATTCCTTCCCGCTCGAAGTGCGGCCGAGACGTCGCAACACCTTGATGGCCGGCCCGATCGTGGCCTCCCAGGAGCAGTGCTCCTTCTCCCAAGCCTCGGCCGTGGCGAGAAGCTTGTCGAGGTCGCCGCTCGACACCATGAGTTCGAACCCCTGGAAATTGTCGTTGTCCCGGGCCTGGCTCTCCAGCTGGGGCTCCGCGCGTCGGGCGAGGAACATGTCCAGCTCCTCCTTGGTGTCGATGGCCTGGGTGAGCGTCTTCCAGGCCGGGTCCTCCTCCCGGCGATTACACGAAGCCGCTGGATGACCAGTGCCATCGCATCCGGGTTGCGGATGCAGCTGATGCACGCGTTCACGGTGGGGGCGCTCGCCCTGAACTTTTCCGAGAGCTCGGCGACCTTGGCCTTGACCGCACTCTCGAAAGGTACCTGATGCAAGCTGTCAACTCCCACGGGACCTGTGAGGCTTTGGGTAGGAAGGATTGGGTGACTGCAACATCTCTCAAACGGACCTTGTCGGCTGCACATTGCAGCATGGATGCTACGTCAACATCCAACACGCCAATCTTGAGCAACGCGAGATGCTGCAGAACCCGGCCGACCAGGGCATTGTCCGGGGTCTCCTCATACGTGGCGCGCACGAAGAAATTGTACGCGATGATGTAGCGTAGAATCAGCTTGGCGACAGTTGCAGGTATAATTTGGGAGTGTTTCCCGGCTTTCTCGATGTTGGCCTTGTGGACGGCGGCCATCTTGGTGCCGGTCGCTAAGAGGCTCTTGTCGAGGCGCAGATAGGTATCATCGAGCTGGGCTTTGGCCTCGCCGAGCCGCTTCACCCACCTGAAGTACTCGTCGGTGTCCCAGTCGCCTTCCTGGGCCCAGGGTGCGGCATCCTTGAGCCACCTATCATAGTTGGCTGAGGCCATGGTAAGTGGTGTTAAGTGATATGGAGAATATTGCTTAAAGTATGTAGTCACGTCGTATATCTTGCTGCGAAAAACGCCTCCAGCCCCCGTTACTTCGTAGGGTGCGTCCAAGGTCCTCAATATGTAGTTCTCAGCTGTCCGATAGCATTGAAACTTGCAATTATTGCTAAGCTATGGTCCCCATCGGATTAAGCAATGATATAATACTTGGTTACTTGTGACGAGGCAGGCGGTTTACGCCAACTGACGAAACAGTCTCATTCAGCTGTCACATCTAAAGTCAAACCCGTAGATTTGCCCCTGGCTTTTGTTGGTCGATCACGGAGATTCTGCGGATCCATTGTAATGCTACTACCAGGATTATACGTATAACGATATGCGTGAACACTAGTAAATTGCGGCACGGCAGAACTTTAGTATACAAGTGTCGTACCTAATAGCATAGGAATGACGGGGACGGCTCGTGTCGCACGCGGGATATCCGTGTCTCACGAACATCCTATGGGAAAAGTCCTTCGGTTCGATGCATGTATTCAGTACTGAGCTCTATGGATATTAGTATGTAAGTAGCCAAGGGCATCTTTGCGCGCATCGCCTTAAAGTTTTGGCATGTTTGCGATACGCAGATCGTAAGTAAAACAATAACTCGGGGGTCTATTCTTATTGTTACCTATACTTCCTATAACGAAGAAACCAAAATCGAACCCAAAAATTGAATTTTCCGGGCCTATTCGTCCAACTAGATTAACCGCTCGTAATTGAAACATGATATATTTATGCTACACCGTTCATTGCGACAATAGCGTCAGTCCAAAGGCGTACATTATAAAGAAATATCCCAGATGAAAGCCTCATTCCCCATAACTTTGGTGTAGCTCTTGCTGATTCCTCCTGATTAAGGCCAGGAATTCTGCACAGGGGAATAGGGTAACGGTACCGTGGCGCCGCCATGCCTGATGACCCCCCGAACTCAACAGAAGACGTAATAACCACCCCCCTGTGAGGAAGCCATGATCCAATACTATAGACACAATGATGAGAGAAGTTCTAACTTTGGTAGTTATTGATGGTTATGTAAAGTTAGACTCCGAAAGGGACAGGTTGTAATGGTTAAAGAAATGATATTCTGCTGCAATACCGTAGCTCCGGACAAAGGAATCCTCCACAGAAGATGGCCGAGCTATATTGATGATGTAAAACATGCAGAAACATTATAAAACTAAACATATTTCGCGCAAGATGATGTCGGTGGCGCGGATCAAGAGGACAAGGGATCATCGCGCCGTGTGCGGTGTATGCGGCCTGTCATGTACTATAAGTATATTAGCTGATTGAGGCCAGATCTCCAAGTGGATGTTTATGAGCTCTTGCTTACGATAGGCGCTTCATTTGTCTACAACATCGTTGGAAGCCCACAAATAGTTGTATCCTATACGCAATCATGTCGAGCGCCTATCGCTATGGTACCTGGGATGGCGCCTGGAACGGCGAGACGGCCAGCGAGATAGCGCAGGCCAAGGCGGTCGCGATGACGGCGGAGATCAAGAGGCCCGGAGTGAAGGTCGACGTCATGAGCGAGGAGGAGTGACAGCGAAGGAAGAAGAAATCCGAAGAGGCGCGGCGGGCCTACCAGGAGAAGATGGCCGCGGAGCAGCACCAGCGGACCCTGTCGGACAACGAGAAGGTGCAGTCCCTCCTGGCGCCGTACGTGGCCGAGGTCAACCTGCAGCGGCAGTACCAGAAGCAGATGCCCAAGAAGCTGCTCGACTACCACGAGAAGCCCGAGGGGACCGCCATCACCAGCGCCGACTGGAAAGCCTCCTACCAGGACATCGGCCACTTCCTGACCGCCGCCCTGCTGGCCTACCACTACCAGCTCGACTGCGAGAAGGGGACGGTCAGGGGACCCAACTTGTACCAGTACCGGGACCATGCCATTCGACTGGACATTCCTTACGACTACAGCCTCAATGCCTACTTTCGCCACAGAGGACTGGCAGCCACCGACGGCGAACTGAAATACTTCGAGGGGTCTATCTCCAAAAAGGCGAGTTACCAACCACGTCTTCTGCCCTCACCCTCTTCCGTTAAGAAATGGCATGATATGCCCTGGTGGCCTCCCATCGTCTAACAATACCCTGAGTAGGTTGACTTCCCCGTTTTCTTGGTGGCCGCCATAGAGGACAACCTGAACAGAATATCGAAGATGGATGACAGCTCTCTTGCAGCGCACAAGCAATTACTCGCATACATCTTGAAGGACAGTTTGATCAGAGAAGAGATTACCGAGGGCCTTCTGGAGTCGATGGAGAAGCAATAAGGCGTTGAGAGGCACTGGTGGACTGTAAAGGAACGCCCCGGAGGCTGCTTAGTCGTTGGTCAGGACGTTGGAATACTTAATGACGATTGGCCCTAATGATGGTTGTGTATACTTGATCTGGGAGGCTCCCGAAATTCCACTGTTCTAAACCAGTCCACTCTACCCTGATTTGACACGTTCTTTCCGTAGCCCGCACTGCAGCTCGTATCCAAATATGATTACTGAATAATTACTCGGAGTTTGGGGCGTTAAAGCTGGCACAGAGCACGGTTGGGATAAATGGAAAACGTGATATATGAACTATGAAATACGGAAGAACAGTAGAAATTAGTCAAATCATCGCTATATATCCAACTGCATATAGCGCTTACTTTAGAGTACATAACCATCACAACTCGCCATCCTTATCATCCTCATCCACCATATTCAACTCCACTAGCTTCCGATAGATTATCTCCTCCGCCCCCTCCATGCCCGCCGCGTTGGGGTGGTACGGCACATGAGACCCGTCCGACACCCCCAGGTAGTCCGTGACCCACGGCTCCGCGGCGCCGATGCCGTGCCCGCCGGTGTGGTCTGAGACCGGCACGACGTGGCACCAATCCTCGCGGCCCGCCCTCGCGGCACGCGTGCCGTTGTTTAGCAGCGCCGCGCGCTGCCGGTGGTAGCGGGCGCGGGCCTCGCCAAAGGGCGCGTGCACGCCGGGCACGAAGTCGCGCCCCAGCAGCGTCAGGTACTCGACCACGAGCACGGTCGCGCGCGGCGCGGCGGCGTGCACCGCGTCGAGGACGCGGCCGTACCGCCGCGCCAACGCGTCGGCCGAGTCTATCGTGGTGGTCGACATGCCACCGAAAAGGTCCGCGGGCAGCTGCATGGCGTCCCGCATCAGGCCGCCGATGTAGTCGATGTCGTTGCCGCCGCCCAGGACGAGGACCAGGTCGGCGGCGGCGGGGACGCCGCGCAACTGCGGCGCGAAGACTTGGAGGCCGGTGTCCTGCGGCTCCGAGATCAGATTGAGCAGGGTCGCGCCCGAGACGGACAGGTCTGTCAACGCCACCTTGTGGTTGTTGTGGCTCTTGCCGCTGAGTCGGCGCTGGAGGAGGGCGGCGTAGTTGTGGCCGGAGCGCCCGGCGGCGGGGTTGCGCTGGGGCGGAATGCCTGGACCCGCCGCGTAGGAGGAGCCTAGCGAGGCTATGTGAGTGATTTTGGGAGGGCGACGGCCGCCGTCTCCGGAATTGGAGTCTTGGGAATGCATCTGGTCTGCGAGGATGATGACGAGAAGCACGACGAAGAGGAGGACGATGAGAAGGCGGAAAAGGCAGTTGCCGCGCCACTGGTTTTGAGTTCTTCTCGGTCGAGCCCACGTGGGCGGTGGGTTGTCGGCTTCTTCCTGACTCACCCTGTCCGGATTGTCCGGATTGTCCGGACCGCGCTCCAGATGGGTCTCTGGGACATCGTTGCCGGCTGCAGGCTCATTCATGATATTGGGCTCTGGCGGCTTGCGCAGAGGGATTCATTCATTCTCGACTTAATGATGAGGGGAGGGGGATCGGTCTTAGGTGATACAATCTTGAGGCAACCCTTATTTTCGGATCACATGCATGTGCGGGGATGGATCAAGTCCTGGCGCTTGGGCCAACCCACTACGTCAGATTAAGCAACTGGACTTCCACTGAGGTTGGCGGCAGAGCTGACAGGTTGTACAGCATTGCATAATTGATGTGCCGTACTACGGTCGCAAGAGTCGCGTGACGTTCAAATACATACGTACCAGATGTTGCTGGCTTGCTAGTAACACAGGTGCCCCTTCACTTCCGCGACGAAGACGACAGTGAGCAGTCGAGATTGTCATGATCTAGCGTGCGCGACCCTCTGTAGACTGGCTTTGCTTGTCGTCAAAATAAACTATAGCGGACCTCTTTAGGCTTAGAAGCCTAACTCAGAGGCTTAACTTAGTGTGGTTGAAAAGCCAGTCTTGCACCGTGCAAGCTGCGCCAAGAAACACTGAGTAAGGAATGTTATTATATACTCAACTTATCTCAGTTCTAGATCCCGGCCACATAAGCTAAAGCACCTCCTCACGGGCCACCTCGTTACGGGCCACCGCGTTTTACCCCACGAACGCGTCTTTTTACCGTGTATCCTAATTAGAAAACTTTTTAATTTAATTATTACCTTTTATTTTTTAAAGTAATTATTATTTTTACTCTTTATAACGATATCTTCGTTTAATATTTAAAAGCGTATATAAGTTATTATACGTAATATAAAGCTTAGAGTAGTTACTTACGAATCCGCTTATAAATAGTTAGCCCCTCGATTATATATCTAATATCGTCTCACTAGTATACTTATTAAAAGTGAGTTTAATAAAGATTAGCAAGTTTTATTATTATTTTTAAAAAACGAATTAATATATTAAGCTATTAATTAAGCTAAGTTAAGCTTCGCGCTAGCGTTAATTAAGTTTAAGTTTATAATTTAATAAATATTAGACGCCTTTAAAGCTTTTATATTTTAAAATAATAATAATATACTCGTTTTTTAATTAAAAACGAGTCTATTAAAACCGTAAGGTCGAAAATAATTAATTATAGCCGGGTTAATAAAGTTATAATAATAAATATTAACGTCTTTTTCGATAAACTTAATACTTCGGAATTAATTAATATCCTTTTTAAACGCTTTTATAATATTAACGAAATAAATATCGGCTAAAACGTTAACGGTGACTACTAAGTAATTACCGAAGCCATTAACTATCTAGCCTTTAAAAAAGATATCGAGAAAAAAGAATAGATTACTACCCTAAAATGTATAGGCTGTAATAGGGTAGCCTTCCCGCCGCTAATTATTTTTAAGGGGGCCAACGTTTAAAGCTAGTAATTTCTAGACTAAGACGGCTATTTTAAGATAACTAGCGGTTTAAAGCGTTACTTAAAAAGTAAACTAGTAATACCATAGCCTTAGATTAAATTTAAGACATTTCTATCCCTTATATACGATTTCGTTATAATAATAAATAAGTCGTCTTAATTTATAATAACTATAAATCGTATCTAAATAATAACTTTCTATAGCTTTATCTCGTAAATAAAATATAGCTAATCTTTTATAAGCTATATTATAATTATATAATATAGGTTTTAAATATAGAAATTTTCGGTTTATTAAAGAAAAGGTTAAATATTATTTTAAAAAAGTATTTAAATACGGTCCTTAAATTAAAGCCTACGAAAATAGATATATTAAAAATATACCGCTAAACTAAAATTAATATATTAACTCTTTTTTATAATTAAAAACGTTTAAAAAACGGCTAAAATTTATTCGCGGGATCGCTTAAAGCCGTTATTATTAAAATACGTTATTTTAAAAAATATGAAGGTTACCCGGGCACGTTTAAAACTATCGGAAATAATTAAAAAAAAATTAATACTTAATTTCCTCGCCGAATTAGTTTTAATACTTATTAAAACACCCTTTAATAACTAGGAATTATAAAATAGCAGTTAGAAATTAGCTGTTACGAACCCTACTTTTAAATTACCTTTTTAACGGCTCTTTATTAAAAAGGTTAATAAGGCCTTAAATTAAAGCGCTAATAAAATCGCGTATTTCAAAGCTTAGGTTAATTATTTTTAAACTAAACTCGATAATAAGATTACGAAAATATATTAAAAAGTAAGAATTATATTAAGATAACGATTTATTCGTATAGCTAATATACGCCGAGCTAAGTAGAAGCTAAGGGGTAGGGTTATATACGAGAATAAAGCTAGCGATATCGAAATACTAAAAGGGCCTCGTAACGTTATAAAAGCTATAGAAAATAATAATACGAAGGCGGAGGACTATATTATTATTAAAAATAACGAAAAATAATATATTTACGTTAATTCTAAACGTAGAAATAGCTTTAATTACAGGGGTAACGGTAGCTTAATAAAGTGGCCCGTAAGGGGGTGGCCCGTGAGGGGTGCTTTAGCTTATGGTGCACCCGGACCGACTGCGGAGATTAACCCCACTTAGACGTCTGTCGTCTAAAGATCTCATCATTAAATCAATTCAGATCTATTAAGGCCTTAGTGCTTAATAATAGAGAATCTTCATTGCGACATCTAGTTTCAAGCCTAGGCCCAAGTTAAGGCTGGAAATAGAATCCGAGGTTAGTGGTCAAGAAGCATTAACTTCATTACACTAGCATATAATGAAGAGAAACACAGGCAACCCCCTAAAAAAGAAACGGAGAACAATATTACTTAACGTATCCTATAAGCGAATATCTTATATAAGCGAATGTCTTATTCTTTTACACCCCCTTTTAATAAAATATAAGTTAATTTTATTATAACGTATTTAATATATTAAAATTAATCGGAATTCTTATCTTTAAATACTTTTATATTATTTTAATAAATACGCGTATTATACCCGGGCTCTCCGCAGATTTTATAGCGCTATAAACGTGTTCTAAACGTTCTTATATAACTACTCCTTCGACGCGATTTATTTTATAATTATTTATTAATTTCTTTTTAAAACTATAAGTCTTTTTTAATTTATATATAAAATAATCCTTTATCTTATAGCCGTTTCTTTTTCGTATAGCGGCGCCGACTAAGTATCTTATTTACTTTTTAAAATATCGCGTTCTTTTAAAAAAGTAACTCGGTATATAATATACGTTATAACCTTTACGATTTAATTAAAGCTAATTAAAATAAACGTTAAAAAGTTATTTTAATACTATATGATATAGTTTTAAACGTATTCGGTTTAAGATTAAGTTTTAATCGGGTTATTTAAGGTTTTTAATTCTTAAAGAATAAATAGGCTAAAAAACGTCCTTAAAAGTATTAAAATATGTAGCTTTATATCTAATTATGAAATAATATATTCCGGATTATACGAGATAAGTCCTGTTTTTCAAAAGCCTCTTTATATATTCGAAACGGTGAAAGTCGCTTAGAACGTTTTTAAAAACGTTAGTAAAAAGTCTTTTTTTAAGATATAAGTAATATACGCCCGTATAAAATATTTAATTTCTTTTTTATACGCCTTTTTTAGTATATAAAAATAATTAATATTAAAAAGTTAAAACTTATATAACGAATAAGAAAATATATAAAGTATAATAATAGAGTTTTTTTTATAATAAAGCTTAAAAGTTATTAAGTAATAACTTTCGTAGCCGTTTAAAACTAAAAGGCGATAATAATTTTTTATATAAAACCTAGTATATTAATTAAAATATCCAATTTAGTCCTCGTTTTTTTTATTTATAATTTAGTTATTTTTAATAATTACGATCACCTAGTTCTTCGGTAATAGGCTATTTTCGTATTAAAAAGAGAGGTGCGTTTTCCCGGTAAAGATAATATACGGAGGGATAGCGTAACCGTATAATCCGACGCCTTGGATAATTATAACCTATTCTCGGTTCTTTTATTATATTACCCTAGGCTTTCCGTATTAATCGAAAATAGTTACGATTATTTCGAACGAGATTTAGTTTATAAAAAAGCCGGTTTCGTCGAAGTTATAGATATCCTTTTTTTAAATCCCGTATTTATAAATTATATTCCGTATAAGGGTAAACTATACGTAATACGCGTTAAGATCTTTATAAAAGACTTTTTAATAATCGATTCTTTAGTTAAAACGCGTCCGGAGGTCTAATTATTATCGTACGAAATTAGAGGCTTAATTAACATCGACGCGTCCCGCGTCGCGTAAACTAAATAATTAATTCGCTATATCTTTTATATTATTTAGTTAGGGAAAAAACGATCGCGTATTTAAATTAATAATATATTAAATAATCGTATTTTTTTTAAAATTTAAAAGCTTTCGAAAATTCGTAGGTATTTCGCGTCGTATAGGTTAATTATTTCGTCTACGCTATAAAGTTTTTAATAAAACGTCATAAATTAATATAGCCTTTTATATACTTAAAATTAAATCTTTTTAAAACGCTTAAAGCGTTAGAATTATATTACTTTTTTTTAACTTATATACGAAGTAATCTTTTATTTTATAGCCGTTTTTTTTATACGGCGGCGCCGGCTAAGTATTTTATTTACTTTTTAAAGTGTTACGTTTTTATTTTTTAAAAGAATAACTCGGTATATAATATATATTATAACTTTTATAATTTAATTAAAACTAATTAAAATAAATATTAAAAAGTTATTTTAATATTATATAATATAGTTTTAAACGTATTCGGTTTAAAATTAAGCTTTAATTAAATTATTTAAAGTTTTTAATTTTTTAAAAATAAGTAGGCCGAAAAACGTCCCCGGAGGTATTAAAGTACGTAACTTTATATCTAATTATAAAATAATATATTCCGGATTATACGAAACGAGTCCTATTTTTCGAAAGCTTTTTTATATATTCGAAACGGTAAAAATCGCTTAAAACGCTTTTAAAACGTTAATAAAAAGTCCTCCTTTAAGATATAAATAATATACGCCCGTATAAAATATTTAATTTCGTTTTTATACGCCTTTTTTAATATATAAAAATAATTAATATTAAAAGGTTAGAATTTATATAATAAATAAGAAAATATATAGAGTATAATAATCGAGTTCTTTTTATAATAAAGTATGAAAGTTATCGAGTAATAGCTTTTATAGCCGTTAAAGATTAATAAGTAATAAATACTTTTTATATAAGACTTCGTATATTTATTAAAGTATCGAATCTAGTTTTCGCCTTTTTTATTTATAGTTTAATTATTTTTAATAATTACGATTACTTAGTCTTTTAATAATAAGCTATTTTTATATTAAGAAAAGAGGTACGTTTTCTTGATAAAAATAATATATAGAGGGATGGCGTAACCGTATAATTTAACGCTTTAAATAATTATAACTTATTCCCGGTTCTTTTATTATATTACTTTAAGCTTTCCGCATTAATCGGAGGTGATTATAATTATTTCGAACGAGATTTAGTTTATAAGAAAGCCGGTTTTATCGAAGTTATAGATATCCTCTTTTTAAATCTTATACTTATAAATTATATTTCGTAAAAAGGTAAACTACGCGCGATACGCGTCGGGATCTTTATAAAAGACTTTTTAATAATCGATTCTCTAGTTAAAACGCGTCTAGAGGTCTAGTTATTATTATATAAAATTAGAGGCTTAATTAACGCCGACGCGTCTCGCGTTATATAAATTAAATAATTGATTCGCTATATTTTTTATATTACTTAACCGGGGAAGAAACGATCGCGTATTTAAATTAATAGTGTATTAAATAATTATATTTTTTTCGAAATTTTAAAGCTTTTGAGAATTCGTAAGTACTTCGTATTATATAAGTTAGTTATTTCGTTTACGTTATAAAGTTTTTAATAAAACGTAATAAATTAATATAGCTTTTCGTACGCTTAAAGTTAAGTCTTTTGAAAACGCTTAAAGCGCTAGAATTATATTACTCTCTTTTTAAAATCATAGCATTTTAGGACGTAAAATAATATAAAAAAAGGTTGAGGCTATGAGGAAATTTATGAAAGTGGGACATTCGCTTGTGGCATACGTTAAGCATAAACATGAAAGATAAGAAAAGGAAGAGGAAAAACACAGCAGACGCAAACGAAATCCATCCCATCATCAAGTTCATACCCACAAGGAAGTCCCGTCGCCAATCCTGTCTAGTGCACCACCCTACGTGAGTCGCATCTCGCCCTGGATGTACGTGCCCTTTGGGCAGGCCGTCGAGAAATGTACGTCCCCGATGGTCTCCTCGCTGTACGCATCGGTCGTCTTGACGACCTGGCGGTCGAGCGCGATCTCCTGGGCCGAGCACTTGCCGTTGACGCAGCAGCCCTGGTCGGTCTTCATGGTGATGGTGCAGTAGCCCGTCTGGCCGCTGTCGTTGATGCCCTTGGCCGTCTTGGCGGTGTACTTGATCGTGTCCTCCTGGCACGCGTTGCCGTCGCTGAGGGCGTCGTAGCCCTCGGCCAGCGTCGGGTCGCCGCCGCGCGTGATGCAGGCGCGCCCGCTCAGCAGGCCGCAGTCGTTGCCCACCTTGTTTCACTTCATGTCCTGCCACTTGAAGAGGCTGCCGGGGTGATGGGGCTTGGGGTGGCCACGGCCGAGCTGGCGAAGAGGGCGAGGGTGGCCACGAGGACGGTGGAGGTGTACACCGGCCTTTGGTTAGCTGGGCTGTGGATGAATCGAGTCAGGCATCTATTTCCTCTCCATTTCTGATTTCAAAGGTGTTGAACGATAGAGAGCAACAGATGATACATAAAGCGCTGTATCCTAGAAGAAAGAAAAACAACAGAAGAGAACTGCACTGCGGTGCGAAATATACACAAAAAAGGAACATCGAGCATAGCCTGAAGAGGGGCTGACCACTGTTAATACTGCGATAAAAGGTGCCTCACTTCGTCCGTAGACCTGCTTACACGACCTTGGTTGTGCACGTCTTGCACGTGGACGAATAGTGTCTCCCACCGTCGTATTTCGCCCCAGGATCCGGCTCCAAGCCGTACCCTCGTAGGATATCCAGCATCGACTCGTACCCAGCCTCCGCCATATACGCAAACAGCTTCGGCGCCGCCGCCTGCAGCGGCGCGCCCCAAGCGACCAGCAGGCGGGCCAGCTCAGTGTGCTCCGCCTTGAAGGCGCGCATGAGAGGCTTTTCGTATCCCTTGTGCGGCCCGCACACCCGGACGCCGCGCGCCAGAAGCTTCCGCACGAGCGACGGGAACCCGCCCCGGACGGTCGCGGCCAGCGCCAGCCCGGCGGCGCGCCCCCGTCCGCCACGTCTTCCGGATGGTTCGGGTCCGCGCCGCGCGCTAGCAGCAGGTCCACGATGGCGCCATGGCCGTGGCGGCAGGCCTGCCGCAGGGGTAAACCGGGGCTGCTGGACCCGTCGTCGGCGCCGCGCTGCGGTGCGACGACGCCCTGGTCGAGCAGGTGCCTCACCATGGCTAGGTTTCCACGGGCGGCGTGCGACGTCAGGTGCTCGTAGCGGGGCGAGTGCAGGCGGGCGTCGGCCGCCCAGGCCTGCGTCAGGTACTCGTAGACCAGCGGGCTCTCGGTGGCGCACAGGGCGTAGACGAGCAGATAGGACTCGAAGCTGTGGTGGTTCGTGATCCGTCCGTAACTGCCGTCAGCCGTGGGGGGCGGACCTCCCGGTAGGGGAGCAGGGAAAACGAGACGCATGATCTCCAGGTCCCCTCCCACGGCGGCGCCGAAGATGGAGTAGGGCTCGAGTTGTGGCCTGGACGTTCCGTCGAGGAGAAGGCGCAGGATGCTCTCGTTACCGCACTCCGCCGCCACCTGCATAGCGGGCGGGAACAAGTAGTTGGGCTTGGTGGGATCGTGACCGTCGGCTAGCAGCTGCCGGACCAGCGAAGGCTTATTGAGGCGCACGGCAGCAGCTAGCAGATTGAGCCTGTGATCGGGTGCCACCTCCTTCTGCAGCCGCCTCAAGATATTTGTATTATTCGGCCGGTACTTCCTGTAGGTGGTGGCCCCCCAGTCCCGGAAAAGGTAGGGTCCCCGTGTGATATTGTCCAGGGCCAGCCAGCAAAGCGTCTGAACCACTTCGTGCTGTTCCTGGGATGCGTCCTGTTCGCAGAGGATCTGGGCCAGTTCCCTGGTCTCCACAAAGCGGCCCACGCTCGGATCCTTCTCGCCTGTGACGCGGTAGACCAGGTATCTGTGCCACAGGCCCAGAGCGCCGTGCCTGCTTGCCCCGTAGTGTATGAACTTTGCGTCGTGGAAGCAACGGTTGAACATGGCGTCGTCCAGCCGGTGCGACCGGAACAAGGCGGGGTACACGGCTTCGGCGAAGGCTTTACACACCAGTCGCAGTCGCAGCGCCCTCTTGACGCTGTGGTTGCTGTCGCGACACAGCGCTGCCCGGAACAGCACCTCGTGGACGAGCTCGGCTGGGAATTTGAGGATCTCCATTTCGGATGCGTGTTGTTGAGAAGATGTGAACCTAAAAAGTAAACAACATACGGGCAGGATTAGCACAAATGTGTCGTTTCCCCGCCACAGTGACGCGGCTCAGTCACGTGGATGGAGGAAGAACGAGAAGGCTTTAGTGTAAAGAGAAGCTTAGGTAATGGTGATGCGGCACAGAAATGTTGATGATCTTGACCTCCTCGGGATTAGATCTAGAGGAGACATATTTGCGAGAGAGAAAGTTCGCAGCTGCGATCAACCCTTCCCTCGTGTGTTGCGCACTAACTCAAATCCCACCTTGCTATACTCGCCTTGGACAGAGTTCGTACGAGTGGTAGATGCTCTACGAAGGTTAGAGAACCCCTGAATGTATCAGGCACAGATGACTGATAACGCAAACGGTCAACCTGCAGTACGCGACCTGCAAATCATATCATGGTCGAACGGCTCCTCGCCTCTCTCCATACGCCACCGATTCGTCGCCTCCAGCGCGCGCGGCAGCATCTCGACAAACAGCCAGCTCCACTTTCTCACGAACCCTTCCGACAACTCCCACCCCGCGATGTCCCAGGGCGGCGACCACGCGATGATGCCGCGCCGCTCGACCTCGTCGTCGGGGAAGCCCTCGTACAGCCCGCCGACGCAGTCGGCCCACAGCGCGTCCTCGTCAAAGGTGCCCGCGGCCCGGATCATGCGGTCGCGGGCCTCGGGCACGGGAACATGTCGATCCAGTCGCCGTGCGGCACCGTCTGCTGCAGCAGGGTGGGCAGGAGGGACAGGGGTAGTACTCGGCCCCCAGTGGGGTAGGAGAGTAGGTGGATCGTCTCCTCGCTGCAGTCGAGCGGCGTCGCGAGGACGCCCGAGATCAGGGTGCGGTTGGCCGCCAGCGCCCGGAGGACGTTGAACTGGAGCAGCGTGATGAGGTGGTCCGGGCTGAGGGGAAATACGATGTGGCGTTGCTCTCTTGCGTTGTCTAGCGGCAACAGGGGATCCCTCGCGTTGTACAGTTGTTTGGTACGGTATGTTGGGACTATGAAGACGGACTGCTGCTCCGCATCCCAACACTGCACCAACACTTCTGATTTAATCAGAGGTTCGGATCCGGCATTGGATGCTTCTTCTGCTATCTTTGCTAAGGCCTTGCGTTTTCCTGATCACGGGCCCCTTAGTTTCGGTTTGGGTGGACGAGTGGAAATATTGGTAACTCACGGTATGCCCTTGTGTTGAGTCGAGTCTGTGCCCGTCTGCGCATTGCGGCATCCTTGGTCCCGGTCCAGTCATCGTTTCTGCTTCTCGCCTGTACGCAATAAGCTAACCAAGTTCTGTCATCCTGGTGACTGTTGTGGGGGGTGGCATGGTGTTGCGTACTTCGGTCAATTGTGGCATGTACACAAGCTCAATGCATGATGGTGCTGCGTCTGCAGGCCGATGTATACTGATCATGATGCTAACGAGCAATAGAGGAATTACAGTGATCATAGGAATGGGTGATGAATGAAACAATTTTCATCGGGGTTGTCAGCATAAGACGGAAGTTCATGCAGCCTGCTCACAAAGGCGGACGAAGCTGACACCTCGGACACGGGGGAATTGGACCGCCTACGAGGCGCAGTCAGACAGGGGTCAGTGGCACGGCGCGGCACTAGGGAAAATTGGTCGCCAATGTCATATCGGCGTAACTTGACCAGGTCTAGTGTCATGCAGCCTGCTCACATCCAATACAAACGGATCAGAATCACAAGTTGTCTAAAATGGGACACTACTGCAGCTGGCTCACACGCGAACCCCGAGGTCTCCTATTGGGTCACCACTTCAGTATCTCCAGCTATCTCCATACTAGATGTGACGCGATTGGCCCAAGGGCCATGCAGCTTGCTCACAGTATCTGATGATCGAAAAACGTCTAATCCGCAGGTCTCTCGAGCACCATTCAATGAGGGCAGTATAAAGTTGAGGCCAATGTCTTGATTTTAATATGAAAGTTCTGCTCACTACTGTAAAAGCTCTTTCGACTATATCGAACCACCTAATTCATCTTATCGCGATTTCCTACTTTCCATCGACCCTGTATCTGGCGTGATCATGACTTTCCATCCCGACACTCTCCCCGATCTTAAGGGCAAAGTCTTCATAGTCACGGGTGGGGATTCCGGCATGTGAGTATTCCTCTTTTATCTGTCGTCTTTCACCAAGAGGTCCAATGTGCTAATCCCATCCACCTTCAGCGGCTACCACACCGTATCCTACCTCGCACAACACGGTGCCCACGTCTACATGGGCGCCCGATCCCAAGAGAAGGCCACAGCCGCCATCGCGAACATCAAGAAGTCGCACCCATCCGCCCACATCGACCTCCTACAGCTGGACCACACGGACCTCGCCAGCGTCGTCGCGGCCGCTCAGCGCTTCCTCACCCGCGAGACCGCCCTGCACGGCCTGGTCAACAACGCCGGCATCATGGCGACGCCCTTCGAGCTGACCAAGGACGGCCACGAGGCCCAGTGGCAGACTAACTACCTCGCGCACTGGGTCCTGACGGAGCACCTACTGCCCCTGCTGCTGCGGACCGCCAAGACGACGAGCCTCCCCGCCGGGGGCGTGCGCATCGTCAACATCTCGTCGTCGGGCCACCTGGCCGCGCCCAAGGGCGGAATCCACTTCGAGGACCCGTCCCTGCAGGAGAGCGGCGGCGGCCCGTGGTCGCGGTACGGCCAGAGCAAGCTCGCCAACATCCTGCACGCCAAGACGCTGCACAAGAAGTACGGCCCCGGATCCGCCGGCAGCGCGCGGGACGGGGACGAGGGGGGCGAGATCTGGATCTCGTCCGTGCACCCGGGCATCGTGGAGTCGAACCTGGCCTCGGCGGTGGAGGGGGGGTCCGGGGGTTCGGGCGTGGCAGGCACCTTTTCCTTGTTCCGCATGCTGGGGATGATGCTGCCGGCCGACAAGGGAGCGTGGACCAGTCTGTTCTGCGTGGCGGGCCCGGACATGAAGGCACAGCAGAGCGGCGGGTATTTCGAGATTCACGGGCGGTTCGGGGAGCCGTGCTGGCAGAGCGGTGCGGCGAAAGATGTGCAGCTTGCGGAGAAGTTGGAGGCGTGGACTGGGGAGACGATGGGGAAGGAAGGTTGGGTTCGGTAATGGTGAAAGGAGTTTTGGATGCCATGCTTGACAAAGCGTGAAACTTACTCTTCAGCTCCATTATTCCGACAGTTCCCAATAGCTTTGATGGCCATTACTGATACGACTAGCGATTCATGTAGGAGAAACCATATCTCTACTAACTCGGTTGATAAATGTGTTCCCGGTCCGAGTAGTACCTCACATCATTCAGTGTATCGTGGTGTCTGGAGCAATAGGTCTCAACAGCTCAATCAGCATTTCCTTCGAAGCTTTCGTCGCCCGTCGAGCTCTGTCCTCGCGCAACCACCGTTCCTACCGCTGCTCTTCATCGCGACCACATCACTTCTGTGTGGGCGCTCAGCAATCGCTGTAGTGTTTCCGGTAGCTCCGGCCAGTGGGAGAGGGGGGCCCAGTCGAAATCGCCGAATCTGTAGCGTATGCCGTAGAGAGGCCGTCCCCTGGTGATGATGGTGACGAGGGTCCCTCGGTCTTTATTTGTCGGCAGACTTTGCAACGTTCCTCGACACCGCAATCCAAGCAGAGCCGTGCTGATGAGTCGCAGCCATGTTTGGCTCCCTTCGCACTTGGCATATTGTAGCCTGGGAATGCTGCTCCACGTGAAATACTTAGACGTTGACAATAGGCGACGAATGAAACGCTGAACAGCGCCGGGCTCGTTGAACTCGGCCTCAAGGAGCTCACGCCATTCGGGCTGCGGGAGAATCTCGCTTAGATGGCGGCACGTGTTGCGGAGAGCTACTCGGTCCAGGCCATCGCAGTGTTGAAGAAATATTTTATTCTGAAGGTCGCCAGGGAGCGCAAGGAGCGTCGATATGTCCATGCTCACGCTCATGCTACCCGCTCTGATGTGAAGTGATGGGTTTAGCTAGATGCGGATCAGTATCAAACCAAACATAAGGCCTCTTATGGAAATGGTCTGAGCTATTCAAACAGGCAACCATATCCAACGTCACCATTGGCGAGCCTGAGGTGTCACCTGAGGTACTCAGTCTGGTCCATCTGGAGAACAAGCACGCCTGAGTCAAGAAGTCCTTAGTTGGCAATATCCCTCTTTCAAGTTCCGACGCTTTAATTCTAGTTTAGCCGGGAAGAAACGAAAGACTCAGACTGAACAACTTAAAGGCTACAAGTTGTGAAGATGGTTGGGCGTAGCACTAGTAGAACAGATAAGGTCACGGCTGATGACATCGTCTTACTGGTATATGATGACATATCATTCATAGAAACCAGCAGTTTAACATAAATCGAACCTAGATTGGCTCGAGTCGTTTGTTAGCTATTTGTCTTGCTGTTCCACAGTCTCATTACTGCAGCTTAGCCCTTCTAGCAGCCATCTGCGCTCGCCGACGCTTCTTGCGCTTGCAGGGGGATGCCGTGCCATTCTTCAGAGCGTCAATAATGGCATCATAGGCCGGGTGTTTAGCGAAGTCCTCGAACCACAACAGCGCGGCATCCTCGCCAGGGAAGGTGTACGGAACCCAGCTGAAGGGGTCGTAGAAGTCCCAGATGGTGACACCAATGCAGGCTTTCGCCTGCACACAAGCACCAACAGCCTGTGATGTGGGGAAAGGGCGACCCCAAAGTCAGTTCCATGGCTCCTTTAAAGACCTTTAGTGACAGTTGAAACTCGGGGGCCAACTTACATCTGCGTAGGCATTGGCTTGCCATTCTAGACTTGTCTCATTGACCGGTGTCGTCTGCCTCACATCGAGCTCCGTGTATGCGACCTCAACCCCGAGCGCACCGTACGCATCAATGGCCGCGATCTGCTCGTCCAGAGTCGGAGGCCGCGACGCAACGAAGTGGCCCTGAAACCCGACGCCGTCGATCTTGATCCCGTCCTCCTGGAGCATACGGACGATGCGCAGGACGCCATCGCTCTTGGGCGAGGGCTTCTCGATATTGTAATAATTGTAGTAAAGCTTGACGCCCGGCTCGACCACCGCCGCTGTCCGGAACGCGAGCTTGATGAAGTCCGCACCCAGCACGCGGTAGAAGATGGAATCGCAATAGCCGCCGTCCTCGTCGAGCGCCTCATTGACCACGTCCCACGCGTAGCACCGGCCGCGGTAGTGCTCCATGACGTTGGTCACGTGCGCCACGATGACGGCGCTCAGGGTCTCGGGCGTCCAGTCGGCCGACGCAGCCTCCACCCATGGGGCTAGCTGGCTGTGCCACACGAGGGCGTGGCAGCGCTGGATCAATCCTTGCTCTTGCGCGATGGAGGTGACGATGTCGCCTTCGGTGAAGTTGAAGACGCCTTGCTCGGGCTCGGTGAATAGCCACTAGGGTGATAATGTTAACAAAGGATCCAGGAATGACCCGCTTTGGCTTTAGGCTTGCGAGTGTCTGACAAACCTTTTGCCCGTTGGTCGGGGTTGTCGAGCCAAACTCGTTACCGTCTCTCAGAATCGCATCGTACTGCTCATAGGATGCCTCCAGACCAGCTCTCTCGCGCTGCCCAGGCGAGTCCGTTGCCGCACCAAAGTATTTGAGCCCAGCTTTCTTGGCGTACGCGTCGAGTTGAGCCGAGGTGAAGGGCAGCAGCGCTGCCAGTAAAATCAACGGGCCGTACATGGTCGCGAGCTCTCTGTGGACATGGATAGCAAGGCCCTGAGAAACATGCTACAAGGCCATGCAGGACCCGTTCTACTTATAAGCCGGTTTCTTTTATACTGGATCCCCGCAATTGGGGTCTGAGGAAAACGTCGTAGTGGTGCAGTTCGGGTGCGCGAACTCGCGTTTCCGGGGAATCTCATGTTGACTAGGGCCATTGACCAATCACAGTCACCCATCTTCCACGAAGACAAGTGACAAGGTAGACAGAGCTAGGAATATCGGCTGTGGCCCCGACGTCTTGGTACGGGTAAATCCATGCGCCCCTGCTCCGGCTAAAGTGCGAAAGCGCCTGCCAAGGTCTCCCTCAGCCGAGACCCAAGACCTGAGCACGGTGAACGTACCGATCATCGGGTGAAAACCACCCTATACAAGGATCTTCAGCCGCAAGACCCCATAACCCAATGATGCGGGGAAGAGGTTTCTCCAATTGATCCCAGATTGCGCCCAGGTTTCTTGGCACAGCCCGGGCTTGTCAAGCCCAAAACTCCGCCAAAGTCGGTGCGGAGTAGTTGAGACGAGGGGAGAGCGTTGTAATACCAAGTACCCGGCCGCTAGAATCCGATCGTACGTGTCGTTGTCTGAATTTTTATTAACAGCGCAGTAAATGTACTGATGGCGGGGCGACACCCTTTAGTCAGGGTATAAGCCCAATTCGTCCCCCGACTAACAAAACATCGGGTTCGGCCACCGCATCAACCCACAGCCGCGCACAAGGTTGACGCAAATTTCCTACTCAGCTTTACACTTGGAAAGACTACGAGCGCACAACCTCAGTTAGTCCGTCGAAAAGAGTATAGTGTGGTGGTGGCAACAGATTACGGAAAGGGGTCGTGTAGCGATACATCTACAGCCCATACATGACCATTTCCAACATTGAAACCTCTGCCCACGATTTTCATCGTGGTAAAAGTATGATGGTTTTCCATACTCCATTCGGGTACAAACTACGTGGTGAGCCGCTTGCTTTTTTGGCCAAACGCATCCACCTCCTCCATGTCGGTCGCCCAGGTATATCCTTCCACCGCGAGGGTTTCGTTTGTTAACCTAAGTATGGTCATGCCCTTCCGATCCTGCCTTCTCAATACTGATACTCAAGTCAAACAAGGAGTGGGCAGTGAAAGTGCGGTAGTCCACCTCCTGAGCGAGAAGTGGATAAACGCTGAGGGCCTTCTGGCCTTCTGGTTTGCCAGGATACGAAAGTGAGGTTATCACAACGGAGTTCTGATTGAGCGATTGCTTGACAGGTAAAACGTCAAATGTCTCAAGATTCCTTTGACTCAGTAGCCCATGAACTGATAGTGCAGTATCTGGTAATTTCACCCGGAGCAGATGGCGTGTTCTTGCCACTGTACAAGTAGTGTATCTTCGCGAACGCCAGCAAGGAAGGGTTAATAGGTAGTAAATATGCCATCCTTTTGTAGCAACAGGGGCATCGCAGAATATCCATACCACAGTCGCTGGCCTTCCTTGTATAATGGGTAAAGAGCTTAGCTAATAAGGATAACGTACCCCCAAGCGAGCTGCGCACATAAGCGAGCTGCGCACTTTTAATTAACTTTCCTATAATTAACTTTATACTAACTTTTCTCCTTTAATAAGCATAAAATTAAAAAATGAAGAAAAAAGAAAAAAGGTTTAATTTAACGCTTTAAACGCTTTAAAATAACTCGAAATTAAGTATATAAAAAGCTATAGCGATATATTATATTTTAAAATTAATATTATATAGCTAATAACGCGGAATTCGATTATAATTTAAAATTTCTATAAACTTTCGAAAGTTTTTTAATTTTAAAAAGGAATTAATTATTCGATACATTATTAATCTAAATACGCGATCGTTTTTTTTTCGGCTAAGTAATATAAAAAATATAGCGAATTGATTACTTAGCTTATATAACGCGAAACGCGTCGGCATTAATTAAGCCTTTAACTTTATACGATAATAACTAGACCTCCGGACGCGTTTTAACTAAAAAATCGATTATTAAAAAATCCTTTATAAAAATCTTAACGCGTATCGCGCGTAATTTACTTTCGTATAAAATATAATTAATAGGTATAAAATATAATTAATAGGTATAAAATATAATTAATAGGTATAAAATATAAAAAGAGAATATATACAACTTTAATAAAACCGGGTTTCTTATAAACTAAATCTCGTTCGAAATAATTATAATCACCTTCGATTAACGCGGAAAGCTTAAAGTAATATAATAAAAAAACCGAGAATAAGTTATAATTATTTAAGGCGTCGAATTAAACGGTTACGCCATCCCTTCGTATATTATTTTTACCGAGAAAACGCACCTCTTTTCTTAATATAAAAACAGCCTATTATTAAAGGATTAAGTAATCGTAGCTATTAAAAATAATTAAACCACGAATAAAAAAAGCGAGGACTAAATTTAATACTTTAATTAATATACTAGGTCTCGTATAAAAGATCTTTATCGCCTCTTAGTCTTAAACGGCTATAAAAGCTACTACTCGATAGCTTTCGAGCTCTAAGCTAGCTGACGGTGCTACGGTCACCTTATACAACGGCGACCCCTAAATTTAAATAGCCCCTGACAGTACTACATATAAATTAGTATATAAACTAGTTAGTTTTTAATTTATAATTAATTAAATAATACTATCTTTTTTTTCTTTTCCTTTTTTCGATAAGCTATAAACTTAACGAGTTAGTATTATAACGCGCGATTTAAAATATTATAAATAGCTCGTTAATAGAATAAGCCGCCGAGAAGTATAATATTCTTAAAATAATTTTAAGGGCTCGGATTCACGGTTATAAAACTATAAAATAACGAAATAAATCCTTTTAAGCCTTAATAATAACGGAAGAGTTTTAAATCGTAACTTAGTACCTTATGTAATATAATGTAGGCTGTTTACCGGCGTACGTTATTTTCCGGATATTCGCTTAACGAATTTTTTAAGTTAACGAGATTAATATAATACTCGGTAAGTATTAAGTTAAAAGATTTATTACTCGCTATTTATTTATTAGTATTATTTTTTTTAAAAGGATAAATTTTTTAAAACTTAATATAACTTTCGTAAAAAAAATTATCGCGTTTTTCGAGCGGCTTAATAATTTTATTTTAAAATCGATCCCTCCGGAGTTTCGGTTTAATATCGACGAGATCGGTAACTAGCTTAGCTATAAAACGAATATAATAATTATTAAATTTATTAAAATAAAAAAAATACTAGTTATAAACTTTTTTAACCGAAAATAAGCTTTTACGGTCGAATATAATAACGCTTTAAGCTGAGCCTTACCTCTTTTTATTATATTTAAAGGCTAATAGGTCTAGTAGTAATAATTTCCGGAGGAGGAGGACTCGCTAACGGATATTATAGAGGATTAAGTCTTTACGGCATCCCTTAAAGGCTGGACTAATAAAGAGCTGGCCCTAATGTAGCTAAATGAGGTCTTTATCCCTTATATAAAGCTTAAAAACGAGGACTTTATTATAACGTGTTTAAAGTATAAAATATAACTTTTCTTCTTTCCGGTATACTCGTCGTATTTATTATAACCTTTAGATTTTAATTTTTTTTAATATATTAAAAAATATTTATTATTAAAAAATAACCCTATACTATATAGGGCTTAATAATATAAATATAAATAAAAGGGATTTCCTCCGATATTATAAACTAATTAAAAAGTTTACCTTTTAGCCGTATATAATAGCTGGCGGCTAGGCCGTAATTAGTATATTTTTTCGTAATATTAATAAGCCTTTTAATAGCTAGAACTAAAGGATAAAAAACTAAGTAAAAGTAGGACTATTTAAGCCTCCCCTCGACGTTTTTAATAGATAATTCTCCTTTATAGCGTTATTAATATTTATAATTAGTCGTTAAATTAAAGAGTTAATAGATACGCTTAGTAGTAATAATATTATTTTTAATAGCGCGACGCGCCGGGTTTTATTCCAGAAGTTTTAAAAGAGTCTAGATATTTTAAACGGCTAGATCGGTTAATTAGAGTACGAGAAGTTATTTTTAAAAAGTAATTTAAAAAGAGAAACAGGTAAAAAAAAAAAGTAATATTTAACCTTAATTAAAAGTCTACGCGTATACGAGATGCTATAATAATTAAAAAGGAAATAAATAGCGTTATATTAAAACCTTAAGCTGTTACTCTTTTATCGTCGGCGCCGAAAGCCGTTATAATTAAATCTAACTTTAAATTTAAGATTAAGAGTGTTATAAAAGCGTTTCGAGACTAAAACGGTGTTTTTAAGATTTTATATCAATTTTTAATTAAATTATTCGTATTATTATTATGTAGTATTATTATTAGTTTTTAAGGTCGCCGTTGTATGAGGTAACCGTAGCACCGTCAGCTAGCTTATTACGAAAAAAAAACTCGATTATTATATTCTATATATTTTCTTATTCGTCGCATAAGCTCTAACCTTTTAATATCGGCTATTTTCGTATATTAAAAAGGGCGTACGGGAAAAAAGTTAAAGGTTTTATACGGGCGTATATTACTTATATTTCTAAGGAAGACTTCCTACCAGCGTTTTTAAAAGCGTTCTAAGCGACTTTTATCGTTTCGAATATATAAAAAAACTTTTAAAAAATAGGACTCGTTTTATATAATCCGGAATAAATTATTTTATAATTAAATATAAAACTACGCACTTTAATACCTCCGGGGACGTTTTTTAACTTATTTATCCTTTAAAAATTAAAAACTTTAAATAATTCGATTAAAACTTAATCTTAAACCGAATACGTTCGAAACCGTATCGTATAATATTAAAATAACTTTTCGATATTTATTTTAATTAGCTTTAACTAGATCGTAAAAGTTATAACGTAAATTATATACCGAATTACTTTTTTAAAAAGTAAATAAAATATTTAGCTAGCGCCGCCGTACGAAAAAAAAAACGGCTATAAAATAAAAGATTACTTTATATATAAGCTAAAAAAGACCTATAGTTTTAAAAAGATATTAATAAATAGTTATAAAACGAATCGCATCGAAAAAGTAATTATACGAGGACGTTTAAAACACGCTTATAACGCTATAAAATTTATAAAAAACCTAGGTATAATACGCGCACTTATTAAAATAAATATAAAAACCTTTAAAAATAATAATTATTAATATATTTAATTAATTCTAAGCGTTATAATTAAATTAATTTATAACTTATAAAGCTTAATAATAAAAAGTACGCAGCTCGCTTATAAAGTATATTAAATTTATTAGAACAGCTAGAACTAAAGCTGTTCATATTGCTCTAAAAGGGGTGCTACGTACCTACGCGTACGAACCCCTTTTCTATTTTATTAAGAGGGGCATACGATACCCCTCGTAATTAGCACTATAAATAAGCATAAACAATAGAATATAGCAATACAGCACCACTTGAACCCCCACTTGTACGTACGTACGAAAGCCCATTTAATAAAATCAGCTTTTTGACACAGAACAAACCAATGCGAATAGCTTGGCCGATGATGGTAGGAGGCGATATCTCAACGGGCCTCATCTCTACCAAAAATATGTCGATATACACTAGACATAGGCGAACTAATGACGTCTCGGGAGTAAACAAAGTCTTTGGGTGAGGCTGCCAGAAGCCCGTGCAGTTGCGTTGCAGGAGCACCATCGGCCATTGATGGTTTCAAAGCAGGGATATCGATGGTGGAATCTCTGAGCTCGTCAAGATGAACATCCACAGGGTGGCCCCAAGCATACAGCGTATGGTCTTCTGGGTTCAGCCTTATAATTTCCTCTTGAAGGCGCCTGAAGGCCTTATCTCCTTCGCCGTACATCAATGGCATGTTGATATCGAACATCCCAAGGAGACAGTAACCAGCATCTTCTGTTCTTGTAGTGCTTCTCCGAGAAACCCAAGACATTCTGGCGGCGACGGTAGCCTCGTCTAGGGAAACGCCACGTAGGAATTTGTGGTCGATGCCGGTAACCTGCTCGAGCATCTGGCCGAGGTCTGTCCTTTTACCGAAAAGTTCCCGATTCTTATTGAAGAACAAGACCTCCAAAGGTGCTATGAGCTCCTGTAGTTTCCAACCACGTCGTAACCACCTGCAGTCACAGGTATCATCGTAGACGTGGACATCTTCGAGGTAGGCATAACAGACCCGCGACTGCTTGTACCAACGATGCATGGAGTTGAAGTGTATGGCTTTCCCCAGAGCTCTGGAGTTCCCGTTGGTTGTTAGGAGGATCTTGAAGACCTTCTCACTGCCACTCGCGGTTCTCAACAACTCGATAAATCTTCGCAGATGCGGGAGCTCCGTCGTATTGTTCACAAGCTCTAGTCCGTCAATGATAAATGTCACTGTCGGCGGAGCGTACAGAAGCAACTCCTCAATCACGTCTAGCGCTGCTAATGCTGTCGCGTTGATCTCCGAAGCACTGGTATCAATAGTGTCCAGGCTGATTTTGGACGCTGACTCGAAGGTTGAGGGTAAAAGGTTGATGAGTTGATCCGCAACGGTGTAAAGCAGCGCCATGAGGGTTGAGCCAGACGTCGTAGAGTTCGCCGACATGAAACCGTATCTGCTCTTGCAGAAGAAAGACACGCAAGGTATCTCGGCTTGCATGGTGACTTCGTAGATCCTCAGGGCCGTGAGCGGCAAGCCTGAGCCAGTGTCTGTCATGACGGGTCCCTCGACCCAGAGAAGCTGCGAGGTCTTGTTTTGGATCCACGACTGGATGCTTATTGATACCTCTTGTGGGATCATGGGTGAGGAATTGCCTCTTAGTATATTCTTGAGCTCTTCTCGGCCGTCATCGGTGAACTTGGTTAGTACAATGTCGGCCTGTCGACGAAGATTGGTACGTGAGATCCAGTTGCTGTTGCTAATTGCAGATTCGTCGTCTGTTTCTTTGGTCAGCTAGTTTTTGGTTGGGAAGCCTACAGTCTGTAAACCTACCATTGGAGAGTTGTTCACTCTCTAGTTGTGCCTCTCTGGACTCCGCTAATCTGGAATCAAGCTGTGCCTTCTGCTCTTGATCTGTATGGATTTAGTAGGCAATATAGTGTTTTGTGATTCGAAAGCTTGATACACACCATAGAAGAATTGTTCTCCAACTGCACATAAAGTCTCCGTCGAGCTTTTGCCAATATTGTTGAAACTTTCAAGAACCAATTGGTTCCTTGCTTCGACCGCGACTGGGGCCTCGTTTCGAATTCCGTCTGCTGCAATCCTAAGATCTCGGCTGTGGTCAACCCTGTCGACAAGGTAGCCAACTCTCTGCTGAGTGATCAAATCGGCCCCGTGGCGGATGTTAGCGATGGCTTTGCGGATGTTGGCCGTCAGCGGCTGGAAGTTATTGGGGTAATATTTATCGTTGAGGTACGCCTTGACCCGCTTGCTCTTGGACTGATACAAGCACATGGCCTCGTTCAAGAATTTGAAGATGTGGGTATACAGTTTGACGACGCGAGGCATCATCTGAGTCCGGCCCCCGACATCGCATATCTTAGGCACATCGACGAGCTCTTCTCGTCTCTTCGAGCTCCGAGTTGAATGCATCGGTGATAGTCTTGCGATTCATAGAGACCTACTCGAGTTGTCAGTCCCTAGTTCGGTCCGAGGCATAGGAGAGGTACCTTAGCGATGGAGGTGAGCACACCAGTGACGAGGCTTAGGTACTTGTCATTGTCGGGGACGATGGAGAACAAATATGAGTGGTCATTTAGGATCCCAACAAAGCTTTGGAACCCATCCAGACACTTTCCTCGAGCCCCGAGCCTTTTCTGGTTGAGCTCGGATGCGGCTACATCCACAGCTTCGAACAGAGCCCCGACGGAAGGAAAAGCTTTGCCTCTTGAGACGCCGGGGAACCGATGCCCGAATTCAGCCCAGATCTCGGCGACCTTTTTGCACTGTTTTTGCAAACTGCGCGTATCGTCATCGCTTGCGACCAATTAGCTTCTGCCGTATCGTTGACTCCTTTGCAGGGTGGTTGGTGAAGGTGATACTTAGATGGATGTTTGAACTCCAGCCACTGTCGAAAGTTGCGAGCCTCTGAAAGTTTCTTTGATTCATTCTCAGTAGCCTCCCTTGCCACGTGATTGAGAGCCTGGGTGACTGGCAAAGATTCATCGCCACCATCGAGGCCAAGGCTGAAATTACGAACAAGAGGCGTAACTTGAGGCTCTGACATAACTCCAGTCATAATACTGGATTGTAGGTGGTTATCCCAATGATTGTATGTGTTCATAAGGCAATTAAGACCAACACGAAACCATCCCTCGAGCTAATCATGCTCTGACCTGATCCTAATCAATTGCCGGTTCACCGGTCACCCCTCATGCTGACGCTTGCATCCGTGAAACGCGGTAAGGAATGCAAGCAGCGAATCAGAATTTATTGTCGAGGTGTAATGTAATATGTGGCTTCCACAGCTGAGCAGGCTCTATGCATATGTTCCTGAAGCGATAAGGCAACCGGATGTCATGGAGGCAGGCTCTACAATTTGGTACAGAAGCAAGCTCTGAACCCCTCTTGTCACTGTCATTAGAAACCAACCCCCGATTTCGGTTGATTGATCGAACATTGAGCACGAACAAGACGCGCAGAAACGACTGAAGCCATGCCACAAAGACCCGTGGTCAGCGACGATGCTACACCTGAGGAAGACAAGGGCATGGTAGAAGACACGCCGGAAAAGCATCCCGATGACGCCGGAGCAGCTGAAGATACCACTGGGGAAGAAGAGGGCATTGCGCCAGATGACGCCCGGAAGGTTGATGATGACAATGCCCTCTCTGAACCGATGAATGCGGTCAAGCCGCAAACAGAGTTGGAACATAACGCAACTCTATGGTGCCCAATAACTATGAGATCGCATGCCATGTTGATGGACTTCAGGGTATACACCTGTCCCGTTTGCCGCCAGTACCTCCTTCCCAAGTTAGCCAAGAAACCCCCAACTGTTCCTGCTCCGGCAAGCGAATCTAACTCTGAGAGCGAAGACGATAATGACAAAGACAAGAGTGAGAGAATCGAATCTGAGAGGATTTTGGTCACAAACACGGTCGACTTCCGTGACGCCCTTGATGACTGTGTTGATAGGGCACCCTGGCCGGCAACTTTCGACTTACTCGAGGCTAGGAAGGACGTTGTGGACAGCGATCTAGCCTTTGAGGTCGTGACCATACTGGAAACATCCATCCCGGGGGAACCTGGCCAGGCCGGTTTACGCAATTATCCCCAAGGCCCTGTTCGAGGAAACTTGCGAGCGCCCTTTCGGGGACAGACAATTCCGGCATCTAATATTTTGAGTGACCCGAATTTGGAGATCGCCGTTCGTCAGACGACCATCACTATACATTCCAAGGCCTTGATCGAACTGATAAAGTCAGTCGTTTCATACTACCCAAGTGCGAAGCTGGACGGCCGAACCGTCGATCTTGCGGAGCCATTTGCTCTTCTTGCCCATCATTATCCCCAACTGGAAGTTTTGATGGCTAGGAATTTTGTTTCGGCCGAAACGCAAGAACATGAGACCCAGAAAGCCGGGGAAGAGCACTTGGTATACCGACAGCTTGAATGCTTGCTTCGATTTCTGAAACAACCAAAGTACATTTCGTCCATCGAGGACGAGATTGCAATTAATGCAAGAGGGCTCTGCACTTTCCGAATGCTATGGTACTTGCTCCGACCAGGAAGTACGGTGTATCTGTCGCGTGACGGCAGACTCAGTGCCCACATCATTTCTGATGTGATCGTCGACGAAAAGATACTTCGACCAAAAGCCAAATGGGTTTGGCCTTACGAAGTCTACCTTTGGCACCTGGATTTCGACGGACGGCACGTGGGAAGATCCGAGGACCTTGTCAGCATACCTGCTTTCGAGGGAGAAAAACTTATTACCTCGCTCAGGATATTTCCAGTGGAGTATCGTGATAACTCGGATGGAGGAGAAACCAAGAGAGAACTTGAGGACCAGGGTAAGAGATGGTTTGGCTATCTTTCAGGCGCCCAAGCCCATTACAGTGGAGATTTCATCGGTCCATTGGGCCGTCAGGTACGGCATCTATCCATCGCCGCTTATTCACCTCACGTTGCTGACGGGTGCAGTTTGATGGCCGGGTGTTCATTGATAATGGCGCATACATCGAGGAACGATCTGCAAGACTTCCCCCGCCGCCGCCGGGTTTTTATACGGGCGGGCCTTTACACGGACAACCCGTCCCCCGACCACCCCCCACGACCGGACCAGGGTCCAGGAGACCCCCAAATGGACCTCCTCCCAGAGCAATCCCAGTTATAGGGGAAATTGACGATATGGGGTTGGGTCCTTCTGTCTGTTCCTGCGATGACTGTCGCGGGAAACGTGTACATCCTCCACCTGGATTCCAATGGGCTGCGTATGACCTCATTGACCCAAAGGTCACGAAAACCTTGGAGCTGTCCGGGGGCCCGCGCGGCAAAAATCACCGATATTTGCTCTGCTCTCGCAGACTCTTCGGGTTTGTTTTCAAGTCAAGGAAATGGGGTAAGCCTTTTTCTTTTTCTTCTTGTCACATCTGTCACTTTGTGGGATATTGGCCTAACTCCATCTCGTGTAGAGGTCCTTGATGTCAAATTCTGCTCTCCAGCACGAATACAGCCCGAGGCTCTAAGATCACTTGTCATGCCCGAAGAAAGGAAAACCATCATCAAGGCTTTGGTGGAGCAGTACAACACTGCAAGCTCGAAAGATGGTAGCCCGCAGCGTAAGCAGTGGGGTGCAGATTACATCGAGAGCAAAGGGGAGGGCCAAATCTTCCTTCTTCATGGTGGTCCCGGGTTGGGAAATCCTTGTAGGTGCTCTCCTCACCAATACCGAGCGATGTCGGAACTGAACAAGCTGACCAATCGAGTAGCACTGCAGGCAAGCCCTTCAAGACGCACCGCCGAGGACAATCTTCAACCTATAAACTAACTTCAGTGTACAGAATGCATTGCCGAATTCACGGGCAGACCTCTCCTCTCGCTGACCGTGGGAGATATTGGAACGTGGGAGGAAAAGGTGGAGGAAAGACTGTCCTATTGGTTCAACCTGGCGGAGAAATGGGGCGCTGTCATGTTGATCGATGAAGCCGACGTTTACCTTGAAAAAAGGACAGTCTCGGATTTGGCACGCAATGGAATAGTATCCGGTAAGCCAACTTCTTATGCCTATTTCTATCTTCCCCTAGTCTGATCTTGTCCGCACTTAGTTTTTCTACGCTGTATGGAGTATTACAGAGGCATTCTGTTCCTCACCACCAACCGAGTAGGCCAGTTTGACGACGCCTTCGTGTCCCGGATCCACCTCATCATCCACTATGAGCCTCTTGGAGAACCTCAGCGGCGAAAGATATGGACGCAATTCTTCGAAAAGCTCGAGGAAGAGAGGGACGACATCTCGGTCACCAGCCGCGCTAGGAACTACGTGTTGAACGACCCTGAAATCAAGGGCGTAGAGTGGAATGGGAGGGAGATTCGAAACAGTAATATAATCCCCTTAAGTCTAGTCACGGTACCAAATTTTCTGACATGAATCTAACTTTATATACCTAGCCTTCCAGACAGCAGTCGCTCTTGCCGACTATCAGTTCTCGGCAAAGGAGAACAAGTCCGAGCACGAGATTGCCCAGTTGGACCGGAAGCACTTCCAAGAGATCTGCGGCATGGCGTTGCAGTTCAGAAGCTATCTGACTAACCTCCATGGTATGGATGAGCATGGAAGAGCATTCGTGGCGAAGGCAAGGATGGATGAGCACGAGGAGCCAAAAAGCACATACTAGTGAGCTCACACCAACTGGCGAGCTCACTGTATTGGTTTCCTTTTGAGTTCCCTATGTTTAGTCTTCCGATTCCTCTTTCGTTTGAAATTTGACCGCAACACGAGATAACGATATGTGACACGAGACAATGACATGTGAATCACTACATCCTTTTCTTATCTCTTACTGCTCATCCCAAGATATGCGTCTATTGAAAGACGTGGGACTCAGCAACCATGCACTATCTATATCGTATTTGGATCGCGTGAGATGAGTCTGGAATCGATGAATCTTTCTAAAAAAAAAAAAAAAAAAAAAAACCATTACACACAATTCTTATTTTCAAGCTATAATCCTCTCTTTAGCCCGGCAAGTGCTTATGCGCGGACCGGAAGGGTCCCTCTGAGAACTTACCGTTTCTCTTCGATACCCCGCCTGCTCTTGATCCCTATCGCGAACAGATGAGACACCTGGCGATAGACGATGGCCGCTACCACTGTATCGACGCACGAAATACGCCCCCTCCAACTTGAAATTCCCCGTAAAGGTGGAGCAGGATAAGGCAGAAATGTTTGCTGGTATTATGGGCATTGATTGAGTTGTCGCATGCCGCTTCTGCCGGTAGTGGCGATGCGGATATGATCCCGAACCCGTTCAACTCGCAAACGCCCGCCCCAGCGTTGTATGTACATGTGAATATCTTCGCCAGGGTTCACAATTCGCTTAGATACCGACGTACAGAGAAGAGGCAAAGGGGAGCGCCACGAGCGGACCATGCGTTGTGTAGAAACCGGAGGGAGGGCGGGGGTGAGGTTTTGGAGCAACATAAGGGGAAATTCCAATCCGACTATTGCCGCAGCAAAACTATTTTTGACATGCCCTTGTAATGCACCTTTTTCTAACAACATTGCTTCTGATTGTTTCAAGACCAATCGCTGATCCATGGAACGAACCTGTGTGGGGGGCGCGAGTTCGTTGCCTTGACCTTACATACCTCGGATATGGTTGGTTGAGAAGACGGTGCACGGCTAGAAAGGGCTTGATTTCACGACAGGGGTGATAGCATCGACCCAAATTATTCTGATGGCGGGATCTAACCTCCTTTTCCCGCGGGTGGCGGGAGCGCACCCCACTGCGTTACGCATGAAGCGGCACGACCGACCATGCACACCACGCGGCAGAGACGGCTAGATTGCAACGCCAATGACATTTTCGCAACGCTGGTGCTAGCATGCGATAGAGACGGCGCGAAATGAAGATATCGCGAAAATGATAACAACACGACAAAAAAGCTGGCAGGCATACCCCGCTGGTCGGTGAAAGAACACGTTGATTGCGAATCTGGAGTAGGCCGATGTCCATGTGACAATGGATCCATCCGGACCTGGCATTGCCTGTCGCAAAACAACATCTGCGGGACTGACAGCATCGGGTGCGTGGCACGAGCAGCCATATGAACATGGCGGCACAATCCGCGACAATTCGATGTGCTGACTCATCGGCGATGGCGACGATGGTCGGGTTTTTGCCGGCCCCAACCGCCTCTGCCGACCCAAGAACTCCCACTTTCCCGCCATTGCGACCGCTTCTAGCGTTTTCTAGACGTCCCAGTTTCTGGTCCTAGCTTCCCTCATTTTACTCTCCGACCCCCTGAGAGATCTATGACCAGGGATGGGGATAACGAAATGGAGTCGCGATGGCCAAATGCCAATCAAGTAAACGCGACGCCGCCAGGATGCCACTCCACAAGTGGTCCTCAATTAGCAACCAACAATGCACTTTGAGCAAAATGCATCGGGCCATGAACCAGCAAAAGGCCATCGAGGCCTCTCTCACGACAAGATGAACATCCTCCAGCATTTAGATACACGGAGCATCGCCAATGGATAACAGAACCGGCCACAGCACCAAACATGCGCGGCTCGGGAGCAAAGCCAGCGAAGTCAGCAAAACTAGCCATGCCACCACGACCCGGAGCTCGAGCGCCACCGTGACCCAGCGCGACCAGGACCAGTACCAGCGCGACCTGACCGCCTCGTGCGCGCGGGGAAACGAGGAACGAGTGCGCCGCGTGCTGGCTGAGAACCAGCCATGGACCAGCGAGAAAGCCAAGGCCGCGCTGCGCAAGGCCCTGCAGAAGGCGTCGTCGCGACACCACATCAACATCATCCGCCTGCTGCTCCATTACGGCGCCGAGGTCAACGCGGGGGCCGATGACGAGTTCCCACCGCTGTACCGGGCCGCCCAGGCGGGTCAGCGCGCCGTGGTGGAGGAGCTTCTCAAACATCGTCCGAACCTCGAGGCGCGCGAAACGCGCACTTCGCAGACGCCGCTGTTCGCCGCCAGCGTGCGAGGCTTCCACGCCATCGTCTCGCTGCTCCTAAAGGCGGGGGCGCGCGTCGATGAGCAGGATAGAGACGAGCGCACGCCGCTATTGGCCATGGCCACCAACTCCAACTTCAAGTCGATGGAAACGGCGTCGCTGCTCGCGGACCACGGCGCCAACCTCGAGGCCAAAGACCAGATCGGTCGAACGCCGCTGCTTTGGGCTGCCACCAACTGGAACTATGACTTCGCCCGGATACTCCTGGAGAAGGGCGCCAACGTATCGGCCGTCAACAATCGCGGCCGTACGGCTCTGCACCTGACTGTCGACAGCAGCGGCAACGGTGCCAAAAGCGGCGACCAGGCGTCGGTGAACCAGAGGCCGCGCGAGGAGATGCTGCAGCTTCTGCTGCAGCACGGCGCCAACGCCAACGCGGCCAGTGACGGAGGCTGGAGACCCCTGCACAACGCCGCCCAGAAGGGTCTGGCATCCATCGTGGAGATCCTGCTCAAGGCCGGTGCCGACGTCAACGCCACCGTGTCCAACGGCATGACTGCGCTGCACTGGGCTGCCTTCAATGGCTTCGAGCAGGTGGCGCAGGTGATATGGTCCTGCCCCGAGGCCGATCTGGACATCAAGGACACCTTCGGCCGCGCTGCGTGGCTTTATGCTGCCGAGCGCGGCCACGACGACCTGGTCGAGTTTTTGTCACCCGGCCACAATAGCCATCGCCTGCCAAAAACGATGCTGGATGCCACCCAGTCTTTCAACGCTACTGTCGTCGAGTTCAAGGACTACGGCGAGAAGCAGCGCATCTCCAAGCCCTCGGTGTTCGACTTGCTGTATAAATGGGACGAGAAAAACGGTCGACCCTCGATTCCACTATGGACAGATGGACCCCCAGGGCACGCCAAGAGCGAGTTCAAATGGATCCATCTTCCTGCCAACAATGTAAGTTCAAGTCCACAACCACTGCGTTTTGGGACTTCCCCTCTGACTTCTTATTTAGCTTGCCTGGGTAGAAACACTCATGATAAACTGGTTCATCGAGTCGGGGTGTCGCGACCTCGAGGGTTTCAAGGCCCTCATGAAATCCCTGGAGCAGGAGCACTGCGGTCCCTTGCCGCATGCCAATTACATGAGACCCTTCTGCCAGCGCATCTCATCTCAGCACCCCGGCGATGACGACGGAGGAGGCCCTCCAACCGAGAACGACACGCTCAGCCCCTGGAAGGGCATCCGCCGCAGCACCAGCAACTTGTCGCAGATGACCCTGAGCCAGGGCATACCGGGCGGCGACGGCAAGATCGTCATGTTCATGCCGTACCTGCACTACGAGACGGACGAGAGCCGCCAGAAGATGATGGACGCCATCAAGATCGTGTCGTCGGCCCGGAACGCGAGCTCCCAGGACAAGACGCCCGACACGATGCTTTTGGAGGCATATCTGAACCACAAGCCGTCGCTGCACCCGCGGAGGACGCTCGACCAGTTCTTCTACCGCGGTATCGACACGTCGGCCCGCGACCGTGACCAGGTTGTGTACCGCTACTGCGAGGACCACGGCCACGAGCGCAAAGTGTTCATGGTGGACCAGCTGTGGGTTTTGGTTCTGAACAAGGACCTGATCATCACCTGTTTCCCCGAGCGCTGGGACATAGGGAAAAAGAAGGATCCGCTCGGGGTACTGGACGGCATCGTGGCCGAGATGAACGCCAAGACGCGACCGCCCGTTCGCAGTGTCTACCACATGGCCATCCTGGTCTCCGGTCGCTGTTCCGGCATGTTCTCGAGGCATCGGGCCGATGACCAGGATTACCAGTTCCTCGACATGTTCGAGAGCTCCGTCGGCCGCGTGACCGAGGACCTGACGCACCTGTTCCACCGCTTCGAGCAGGCGTCGTCGCACAGCCGGCAGTGGGCGCGCCCCTCGCGGCGGTCCAAGCTGCGCAGCAGCAAGAACAAGAAGAAGGCGCCGACGGAGGAGTCGAGCTCGTTCGACCGGCTGCTCGACATCGGCAGCGAGACGTCGCTGCTGACCGAGGTGCGCGACATCCGCGACGAGCTCAACATCCTGACCATGATCCTCAACTCGCAGCTGTGGACGCTGGGTGACCTGAAGAATTGTCTACTGGAAGAGCTCAGCCTCAGCGCCTCCTCCAACGGCGGCCGCCTGCTGTCGTCGCGCAATAACGTCAACAACTGGCACGCCGCCGACATCCGCAAGCGCACGCTCGAGCAGGAGCGCCACCTCAAGGTCCACAAGCGCGACATCCAGTCCATGGACGAGCAGGCCGAGCGCTTGTATCAGTCGCTGACGGACCTGCTGGACCTGAAGCAGAAGCACAGCAACGCGCTCGAGGCCCGGTTCGCCAGTGAGCAGGCCCTGGCGGCCGCGCGCTCGGGCCAGACTGTCATGGTCTTTACGATTGTTACTATTATCTTCTTGCCCATGTCGTTTATTGCGGCCTACTTCGGCATCAACATCGACGCCTTCGACAAACTCACGGGCAACTACGTGGCGGCCTGGACGTTCGGCGTCGGCCTGGGCATCTCGGTCGTCTTCATCTTCATGGCCTTCACCGTCGTGGACATCACCAAGGCCATCGCCAAGTTCGGCGCCCTCATGAAGCGCCTGACCGCCCGGGCCGACGACGCCGGCCAGGACAAGGACGGCGACAATGATCATGGCGACGACTACGAAGCGGTGGCGGTGATGTCGAATCCTCCGACGCCGCTCCCAATGCAGCAGTCGGCCTTCCCCCACCAGCAGCACCACCACCAGTCCGGCCCGCTCTCCAAGATCGGGACCAACAACACGAACCGGTCCGACGCCATGGAGATGGGCCTGCTCAAGTCGACGCAGCTCGACCTGGTCAAGACCAAGACGGCCATCAGCATCCTGACCAAGACGCGGTCCGCCAGCATCCGGAGCCGGCGCGGGTACGGGGACGATGACTTGGAGTGGGGTCGGCGCGCGGATCGGGAGATGAGTGCGGGCACTTGCTGATCAACTAATCAATGAAGTTAAAACTTAGTTATTAATATGTGCGTAATGTTAGTATGACCAGCCATAGATTGATTTTGTAGCGTTATATATACCACCAGTCTTTACTCTATTTTGAAAGTTGGAATGGCATCAAGGATTTATGATCGCGGACTCACGATGGCCTATCTTTCAAGCTCGTGCATCTGTCTCCGTCACGTAGGCTGCTGCCAGTCTGGCACATTGGTACATATTTATGTCCTATTCATGCCGCTGTTACCAGGTCAAGGTGGCTGTAGAATATCTCAATATCCACCATCAATCTGATGAACACGACACCGCTGAACTACAAGGCCTGAACTGCCTATCTTGACTCAGGTATCAACACTTCGCCTTCATCTACTCTCTCCAGAGGCTCGTCTAGTTGCTGCCAATCCTGACTTGTCTGCTCTCCCTCGTCGCCAGTATGTTTCACTTTCGTTCCCCTTTTGCGAAGCTGCACGTTCACAGTGTCTGCAACAGTTTCTAGCTCGGCACTCGTAAGAAGCTTCTCGTCCCGGTCCGGGTCAGATGCTTCCAAAGGATCAAAGTCCGCCGACAAAAACAGCTGGTCTGGTTCCCTTGGCCCCACGAAGCGGGACTTGTAATAGAGAAGCAGCAGCGGGTTGCTCTTCCACACGGCCTCGGTGTCCCGGTGTCGGACGCTGTGCATGATCATCCAGACTAGCATAAAGACGTCCAAGACCAGGAGGCGTGCCCCTGCTCCCCAGAACTGAGCTAGCCACCTAAAAGCGAGGCGAGTTCATATGTTACATGTATATACCACGCATCCCCCAAGTCACGGACTTGGCTTACAATTTATTGCACACAGCTTCAGCGCCATTGCTAGAATCCCACGAACAGTGGCCACTCAAAAACCTGGCGTAAGCTTCTCCTATGGTGCCGTAGGCTAAGTTCTCCATGCGCGTAATACAACCTTCGTTTGTCATCTTCGTCGGGAAGTTGGGCGATGCATCAACCACGAGCAGCCGAATTGGAATGGCATTCGGATATTGAGACGCATTGGTAAGGGGATACGTTTTCCCATCTACCTCGCAGAATGGCTGTAATGCTGCTAAGCTGAGGTTACCAAAGTTCGTGATCAAGTCATCTCGGCGCATAGTCTCTGGATGGGCCGCGGAATATCCTTCGAAATCAGGAACCAGCGGTGTATTGTCCAAAACCACTTCTGATAGATTGTTGTCTTGTACCTTCGCTGAGTAAGAGCGGACGCAAGGGTACAGAGAGCAGGCGGCCGCTATGGTGGTAGCATTGGAAGTATGTGCTCCCTTGGCGATGGTCATTGTAAATACTGTAGTATTGACGAGCGCCCATCGGGCGAGAGCGCTTCTCTCGCTTGTCATTAGGCTTTCAGCCCAGCCCAGATCGCTAGGGATGTCTCGGGTATAATCGCCCGAGGAGACAGGAAAATATATGGTGCCGTCATCTGCAATAAGTTTCATTCCGTTGGGGAGATCATAAATCTCCCATAGTGTTGAGTTTGACCTCCTCCCCCCCCCCTGGTGTGATTAGGGACCTAACATCAGTACAAGTACTGCAGACTCCCATCGACGTGTGTCATGCCGGTTGCAGCTGAAAGTATTGGGAAAGTACAGTTGCCAGTGGGGCATACTGGAGAGATCATGGAGTCCTTGCTGCTCGGATTCGACAGCGTGTTGAATGTAGCACTTTTTGGGGCAGCTCTAAGGTTCCAAAATATGTAATCTCCGCCTCCATTGGAGATGAACCAATTTCCGGTTGAGTTCATGTTGTTTACAATTGGCAGCGAGGCTGTACCTACGCCCGACGACACTTCTTTGTACACGGTTCGAATGGACTGTTGTGCAAATGGACCGATCGATAGCGAAGCAAGGAGAATCGTGATCGGACTTATAATGGAGGGTCGTCGGGTCGCCACGGTGGGGAGTAGCTTCAGAGCCCCTAGCGAGCTCCTACTACCCTCTTCGAAGGCCTGTACCTGGCGGATGGGCCGACCGGGTGCTGGTGTGGACCAGAACCATATCCATTTCTGTTGACTGATGACCTCGGCCGCCGTCGCAGCTAGGCAGGCACGGAATAACGTAGAGAGTATGTTGACGAGGGAGTTGAGAGTAATCCGAAAACTCCATTCCTCTTGGGGATGGCCATCGACGTTTGCGAGGATGATGGCAGTAGATGTGAGAAGGCTCGACGAGGTCACGCAAAGAAGGATCTCCCAGATCCAAGGATGAAGTGCGTCCTTCCAAACACCGCCAGCGTGGGTCCTCGCTGAAGGAACCATTTCGAGTCTGAACGATGGTCTGGTTTTAAGGTGACTCAGTTGCGATAGGCAATAAAGTTGGTATCTAATGATAAATCAAAGAGAAGATCGGGCTGGGACATCATCCAAGCGGGGTAAGGTTCCAAGATTACACAGAGGAGATATAAATAGCTAGGGGATATGGAGGTTGGCTATTAACGCAAGATATGGTGCAAAGACCCAGCCCCCTTTTGTGGTGTAGACCAAAACGACTCATCAACTCGGAAGTTAATCGCGATCTCGATTCGTCAACCCCATCTCACGGCAGTACGCACGGAGGGTACTCTTCTGCACCTTCCCGCCGAGGCGTTGCAGGAGTTCCTGGTACGTGACGTCGGGGTTCTGGTGCTTGACGACGTCGTATATATCGTCGCGCTCTTCCTCCGTCAGCAGTCGCGGCCGGCCGGTCTTCGGCAGGGACGCGTTCTCCGTGTGGAGCTTCTCCATCTTGATGGTGCGCTTGATGGTCGAGAGGGCGAGGTGCGGGTAGCGCGTGCGGATCGCGCGTGCGCCCCATCCGAGCGAGGCGAGCTCGCATATTCGGTCCCGCCATCCGGGGGTTAGTTCTTTTTGCTCCCATGGCAGAGAGGGCAGGCGACGAGCCGGTGTCGAAAAGGTTGACGATAACTTTATAACTTTATACGCGATAAGAGCTTCTTAGGCGACGCGTCGAAGGTTGGGATACATCCGGTGTGCCCGTGCCTTGACCCGGGGGCCAATTCATTGGAGCATTTACGCCACTGTACATGGTTCATAGTGCTGACTAATGTGGGGCTTGCTTGGGATGAACCGGGCTTGGACTAACTTGAGCCAATTATGACGACTGGTTGTGATCAAGTGCTTATCGTGAGCCCCTTATCCAATTACATACTTACCTCTGCCACATGCGTTTGTAAGAATGTTGGAAGATTGATGCTGATCCATTCGCTATCTGACCTGGCGCCTTAAGTGTCTGCTCCTCCTATTGCTTCGTGTTTTCCCTTGCTATAATTAGCTAGTTGCTTTCCAGTATTACCTCGTTGAAATGGCCATCGGGTTCTGGGAGGACAGAATGGCCAGCTTGAACATCCGATTTGAGAGCGTTGACATGCAGAAATGCTTGTCTGATCAGGCTTTCTATGCCCAATGCAATTGCTGGCTCATGTGTATAAAGTTTGATTCAATGATCACCACGACCTAAGTCCAACATATATGAAAGGAGAAGGAATATTTCCTGTCCATGCCATTTTTGAAGCGCACTAGTGCCATCCCCTTACCCTTGTCGGTTCTATTGATTCAGCCTTTGTCTTTGGCGCTTCCAGATCCTTCCTGTAAGCATCATTTTCCGCCTGACGTGCATCGTTGCTTTCCAAATCACTAGATTGCCGCAAGTGTGACGGCGGAGACCCTGATTTAGGCACAGTGATGTTCTTCTCTTCCGTGGCAGCCTTGTGGGGAGTTGAGTGTCATGGAATGACTGGACCGCTCAGATGCCAAGCTTTCCCTAGCATTGCTACTGAGGTCATCATTCTCTGCACCGTCAGGTAAGGGGGCAACAAAGAGCGCAAGTTGCCCCAGATGCATGGCGACATGCCGTTTGAACTCCACACGACTGACATTTTCAATTATGGAAGCGTGATCGTCATCCGTCGTCGCTCTCTTTCGGCCACGCTCAAGAGGCCAGTCACAGAACGGGCAGTCGAAGGCCTTGAAGTGAGTTGGAACAGTCCGTCCTGAGTCTGCCAGCATTGATAGCTGATCGAGCAGCTGTATTCCATGAGAGTTTCTGATGTGCATCATCGTGTCGGTTTTGTCTTGGAATTGCTGGTTGCACAAAGTGCAGGTAAAGTGAGAGCGGTGCTGCGTGATCTCGTGGTCGAACCAGCTTTTTCCTATCCCCAAACATAGTAGTTGCACAGTCCTTGCCCCCAATCGTACAGGAGTAAGCTCTCAGGTCCTGATACGCATGGGCTCTCCAAGCCTTTTCGCGATCAAATTGCTTGATAGTGGAACATATAGGACACTGAAATGCTTCGCCGTCAGGAGATAATCTGTTCAGAGGTGGGAGCTTCAATTTCGTGTTATTGTCAAAGGTAGTAGATGCCGTCATGAGAGAATCCATGTCGTCATCAAACTCTTCCGCAGTAAGAGCATCCAGCTCCATTGCTGGAGGCAGTGTAGTGGCCTTGCTAGAAACGGTCTCGGTTGCTCTATCATCGGATGGCCCTGCCTCTGTACTGAGATGTGCTGTGTGGTCTCGGCAGTACTGTATAAACTGCCGTCGCTGAACGTTGGCTTGTGCAACGCGCTTCGCCAGTTGCCCCCCGTTGTCAGTTTCCATATATCAGTATTTGGATATAATATGGCCATAGTCAAAGTGATCAGGCAAGGGATCCGTTCGTTGCATAGCTCGATTCCAGCGATTATCAGATCCAGGCGCCTTCACCAGAACCGCAAGGCGGAACAGGAAGGCCAGTGACTGAGAGATTACCTCAATCAAGACGCCACACTCATCGACAGGAGATTTCCGATCAGCTTCTCCTGGTGGTGTTGTTTCGATTCCTGTTTTCACTAAACGAAGCCGACGTTAGTTATCGAAGTTTGAGCAATAATCCGATTGAAAGCTCAAAAACTGAAATATGTTTTGTACTAGAACATAGCGAAAAGCTATAAAATTGCCAGACCTTGTTTCTAGGCGACAGGCTAGCGATGGGATATCTAGTAACGTGATGACTGGTAATGGAAAGGCTCGCTAGGTATGCTTACGCTCAGACGAGGCCTGATTGATCTCCTGGAAATGCCATACAATCTCGTCTCGAATCTCTGGGGACTGCGCCACACGAGCGTCCAATGACAGCCTTCGACTTGGTTGATGGAAAGCACCCAGTTTGCCGGCCCATAGTTCGAAACGGGCAACCAAATCAGCTGTTCTTCTCGCCGCATCGACCTGCTTCTTGTGAGTCCGTTGTCTCTACTTGGTTATAAGCTAAAGCACCCCCTTACGGGCCACCCTCTCACGGGCTACTTTACTAAGCCACCCTTACCTTTGTAATTAAAGCTATTTCTACGGCTAGAATTAATATAAATACACTATCTTTCGTTGTTTTTAATAATAATACAGTTTTCCGCCTCCGTGCTATTATCTTTTATAGCTTTTATAGCGTTACGAGGCCCTCCTAATACTTCGATGTCGCTAGCTTCGTCTTTATATACGACTTTACCCTTTAGCCTCCGTTTAGCCCGGCGTATATTAGTTATACGAATAAATCGTTATCTCGGTACGATTCTTACTTTTTAATATATTTTCGTAGTTTTTTTATCGAGTTTAGTTTAAAAATAATCGACCGAAGTTTCGAGATACGCGATTCTATTAGCGCTTTAATTTAAGGACTTATTAGCCTTCGTAATAAAGAGCTGTTAAAAAGGTATTTTAAAAATAAAGTTTATAATAGCTAATTTCCGACTATTATTCCGTAATTCTTAGCTATTAAAGGGTATTTTAATAAGTATTAAAATTAATTCGGCGAAGAAATTAAGTAAGCCAGCTGACGGTGCTACGGTCACCCTATATAATGGCGACCCCTAAATTTAGATAACCCCTGATAGTATTATATATAAATTAGTATATAAAATAGTTAGCTTTTAATTTATAATTAATTAAATAATATTATCGTCTTTCTTTTTCTTTTCCTTTTTTCGATAGGCCGTAAACTTAACGAGTTAGTATTATAACGCCCGATTTAAGATGTTATAAATAGCTCGTTAATAAAATAAGCCGCCGAGAAGTATAATATCTTTAAAATAATTCTAAGGGCTTAGATTCACGGCCGTAAAACTATAAAATAACGGAATAAGTCTTTCTAAACTTTAATAATAGCGGAAAAGTTTTAGATCGTAATTTAATACTTTATATAATATAATTTAGGCTATTTATTAACGTACGTTATTTTTTAAATATTAGTTTAACGGATTTTTTAAATTAACGAAATTAATATAATACTCAATAAGTATTAAGTTAAAAAATTTATTACTCGCTATTTATCCATTAATACTACTTTTTTTAAAAGGATAGATTTCTTAAGGCTTAACGTAACTTTCGTAAAAAAAATTATCGAGTTTTTCGAGCGGCTTTATAATCTTATTCTAAAATCAATCCCTTCCGGAGTTTCGGTTTAATATCAACGAGATCGGTAATTAGTTCGGTTATAAAATAAATATAATAATTATTAAACTTATTAAAATAAAAAGAATACTAGTTATAAACTCCTTTAACCGAGAATAAGCTTCTACGGTTAAATGTAATAACGCTTTAAGCCGAGCCTTGCCTCCTTTTATTATATTTAAAGGTTAATAGGTCTAGTAGTAATAATTTTTAGAAGAAGAGGACTCGCTAACGGATGTTATAAAAAATTAGGTTTTTACGGTATCCTTTAAAGGCTAGACTAATAAAGAGCTGGCTTTAATGTGGTTAAATAAGGTCTTTATCCTTTATATAAAACTTAAAAACGAGAATTAGTGGCGGCTTATTATTTTAGATAGTTACGCTAGTTACGTAAGCGAAGATTTTATTATAACGTGTTTAAAATATAAGATATAGCTTCTCTTCTTTCCGGTATACTTATCGTACTTATTATAACCCTTAAATTTTAATTCTTTTAATATATTAAAAGATACTTATTATTAAAAATAACCTTATATTATATAGGGTTTAATAATATAAATATAAGTAAGAAAAACTTCCTCCGGTATTATAAATTAATTAAAAAATTTACTTTTCGGCCGTATATAATAACTAGTAGTTAGGCTATAATTAATATATTTCTTCGTAATATTAATAAGCTTTTTAATAGCCGGAACCGGAAAATAAAAAACTAAGTAAAAATAGAACTATTTAAACCTCCCCTCGACGTTTCCGATAAATAATTCTCCTTTATAGCGTTATTAATATTTACGATTAGCCGCTAGATTAAAGAGTTGGCGGATACGTTTAATAGTAATAATACTATTTTCGATAGCGCGACGCGCCGGGTTTTATTCCGGAAGTTTTAAAAAAGTCTAGATATTTTAAACGGCTAGATCGGCTAATTAGAGTACGAGAAGTTAGTTTTAAAAAGTAATTTAAAAAAAGAAAGAGGTAAAAAGAAGAAAAGAGTAATACTTAACCTTAATTAAAAGTTTACGCGTATACGAGATATTATAATAATTAAAAGGGAAATAAATAGCGTTATATTAGAACCCTAGGCTATTACTTCTCTATCGTTAGCGCCGGAAGCCGTTATAATTAAATCTAACTCTAAATTTAAAATTAAGAGTGTTATAGAAGCGTTTCGAGACTAAAACGGTATTTTTAAAATTTTATATTAATTTTTAATTAAATTATTCATATTATTATTATATAGTATTATTATTAGTTTTTAGGGTCGCCGTTATATAAGGTGATCGTAGCACCGTTAGCTAGCTTATTAATTCTTTTTTAATTATTTCTAATAACTTTAAATATACCCAGGTAACCTTTATATCTTTTAAGATAACGTATTTTAATAATAACGGCTTCGAGCGATCCCGCGGATAAATTTTAGCCGTTTTTTAAGCGTTTTTAATTATAAAAGAAATTAATACGTTAATTTTAATCTAGTAGTATATTTTTAATATATTTATATTTATAAGCTTTAATTTAAAAACCGTATTTAAATACTTTTTTAAAATAATCCTTAATTTTCTTTTTAATAAGCTAAAAACTCTTATATTTAAAACTTATATTATATAATTATAATATAACTTATAAAAGATTAGTTATATTTTATTTAAAAAATAGAGCTATAAAAAATTATTATTTATATGCGATTTATAGTTATTATAAATTAGGACGACTTATTTATTACTATAGCGAGACCGTATATAAGAGATAAAGATGTTTTAGATTTAATTTAAAGCTATAATATTACTAGTCCATTTTTTAAGCGACGCTCTAAACCGCTAGTTATCTTAAAGATGGCCGTCTTAGTCTAGAAACCACTAGCTTTAGACGTCGGCCCCCTTGAAAATAACTAGCGGCGGGAGGGGTAAGTACCTTAACCATTTAACCGTCCTACCACATAAGCAGCCACCTAAATTTAACACTATATAATATTGTAACCTAAGTTTATTTTATTAATAACTATTTAAAAAAAATTATAAAATTATAACTTTATCGAATTTTAATTTTAATATAACTAGTAATATTAAAATCGCTTTTCGAATTTAAACTAATAACTTAAATCGCCTTATTTTTACCCGATTTATTTTAAGGGTTATATTATTAATTTATTATTCTATCTTTAATTACTATTATATCTTATATTATAATAAAAGCTCGATTAAAGTTTTTAATTACTCGACGGGTTTTAAACTTACGTGCTTTATTTAATTCGGCCTATAAACGGTCCCTCTCTTATTTTAATCTAATTAATTAAGCGTTTAAAAAGTCGAGCCTTTTTTTTAGTTTACGAAATAATAGCCTCTTATAAGTATTATTAAGCTAGATATCCTTATTCCGGGCCAAGGCTTCGATTTAATATATATACCGGGAGCTAATAGATATAGGCGCTTCTTAAATAAGGGTCTATTAATCGTTAAATTATTTAAAACGTGAAGGGATTACTTTTTAATTACGGCCTTACTCGTATCTACGTAGCTAAGAGTTCAAAAACTTAGAAATATCTTGTAAATAAATTCCGGTAGCCTGCCACCCGTTAATTATTACTTTAAATTTAAAAGCTAACTCCCGGGCCTTATACCACGCTTAAATAAAGTTAGTCTTACTTATATTTATATTAAATATTAATTAATAATAAAGGGTTAAATAATTTTAAACTTTTTATTTTAATATAAAAAACGGACCTAAATTTAAAAACTATAATACGTAAGAAGTATATACTTAGAAATATAATAATTAAATTTTATTAATTATATATTTAATTATAAAATAATTTTATATATAATGACCGTAACCGTTTAAAATAAATAACCGTTATTATTCCGGGTCCTCCGGTTTCGTCCGTAATAAGTAAATATTTCGTAACTATATTATTACTAATTTATTATTAATTTATTTTTTAAATAAATAAACGAATAATTAATCCTTAATATTTATCCGTAAGTTATAAAAATTATTATCGCGATTTAAAAACTATTAATATTATACGCTTACGTTTTTAAAAATAATTAAAAAGGGTAAAATAATATTATTTATATTTATAAACTTTACGGCGGTCGCTTACTCGCGATAAGCGGTATTTTAAATAAAAGTTCTAATTAATTCGGCCTAGTTAATTATATAATAATTATTACTTAAACTTATAATATTATTAATCTTATTTATATTATAAATAAATTAAGGGGGAATATTTTTAATAAAATTTTAATTTAAAATTAAAAAAAAAGCTAAATATTTTTTTCGAATATATAATAAAAGCGCCGGAAATTTATCGTCGTAATTAATATAGTTTTAAGCTTAAAATAACGGGTAATAAATCTTTTTACTTAATAAATTTTAAAGGGTAAGGCGGGCTAGTCCGTTTTAAATAGCCGGGTAACGAATAGCCGGAATATGTTATACTTAAGGGTAAGGCTTAACTACGCTTGTTGGATAGCCCAGGTTTTAAAATATTCCTCCTAGGTAAAAAAGAGGGTCTTAGCGGACTCTTTAAACTCGGTCCGAGTCGGTTTACCCCTAATTCTATCCCGTAAAGTGGTTCGGGGTACCTTAAGTTTCTTAGAAATTACACGTTCCGATTCGCCAGCTTATACGGCTAAAATAGCACGCTAAATAGCAGATTCGGGGGTTAAAATAGGTATAGCTAAAAAGTACGAGAAGTAACGATTCTAATAATATCTTTTAATTATTAATAAGCGGGTTAAATATAGATTTATATACGAAAAGGGGGTTAAAGGGCTTCGCTTATCGGTAATTAATTTAAGTAGCTGCTTACGTGATAGGACTGCTAAGTGGTTAGGGTGCTTACCCTATTATAGCCTACACATTTTAAGGTAGTAATCTATTCCCCTTTCTCGACGTTTTTTTAAAAAGTTAAATAATTAATAGCTTTAGTAATTACCTAATAATTACCGTTAACGCCTTAACCGATACTTATTTCGTTAATATTATAAAAGCGTTTAAAAAAGATATTAACTAGTTTCGAGGTATTAAATTTAATAAAAAAAACGTTAATATTTATTATTATAACTTTATTAATCCGGCTATAATTAATTATTTTTAACCTTACGGTTTTAACGGATTCGTTTTTAATTAAAAAACAAGTATACTATTATTATCTTAAAATATAAAAGGCCTCGAAAGTATTTAATATTCACTAAGCTATAAACTTAAACTTAATTAATATTAAGACGAAGCTTATCCTAGCTTAATTAACGGCTTAATATATTAATTCGTTTTTTAAAAATAATAACAAAACTTATTAATTTTTATTAAACTCACTTTTAATAGGTATACCGGCGAGACGGCGTTAAATATATAATTAAGGGGCTAACTATTTATAGGCGAATTCGCGAATAATTATTCCGAGCTTTACGTTACGTACGGCAGCTTATACACGCTTTTAAATATTAAACGAAAATATCGTTATAAAAAAAATAAACAAAAAATAAAGGTAATAATAACTTTATAAAATAAAAAGTAATAATTAAATTAAAAAGTTTTCTAGTTAGGATGTACGGTGAAAAGACGCGTTCGTGGGGTAAAACGCGGTGGCCCGTAACGGGGTGGCCCGTGAGGGGGTGCTTTAGCTTACTAGGGGAGAGGAAGAGAGAGGAGAAGCAAATAGACGAGAGGAAAACAAAGAGGAAGAAAAGGCTCGCTCACATCGCTCGCGTTCTCCAAATCCGCCAGTGTCTGTTTGATGGTACGACAGCGCTCAGAGATCGATAAAGGTAGGCTCGCCATCGTGGCTACTCCAACGTATATGAAGTGCGTAGTCTATAGAGTTAATCCAGTAAGATTATGATATGCATGCTCGTAACCTTGGCATTTAGACAGGCTCGCACGTGAATAGCTGGCTGGCAACGGAATAGCTGGTAGCAGGATGATTAGGATGCGAGCACTGCAGTGACCTTGCAATTGACAATGAGGAGAGAGAAGAGAAGGCTCTGCCGATCCCGGGTAATATCTTCTCCCGCGGGGTTACCTCCCAGTCGGGCTTATGTTAGACCGACATGATATAGGCTGATTGGGTAAGTAGGTACTTATCAATCTCAATGATACTGCTCAAATGTCGAGAACCCTGCTCTTCATCCTTCGGCATTTACCTCCTTCAACCTCGATGTACCTCACTCGAAACAACAAGATACTCCTTCTTAGAGGACAACATTGCTAGTCACCAAGTTTCACAATCGCCGACTCGCACATTGCCATGTCAGGCTTCGAGGTTGCTGGGGTGGTGCTTGGCGCTATTCCCATTGTCCTAGAGCTCTTGAAACACTACGGAGATGCTGCCAAACGATTGAGCTATTGGAAGAAGATCCAGGTGGAGTATCTGAAGTGCAAAGGAGAACTCGAACTCCAGGCACTACTGTTCAAGAAGAATATGCGCCAGTTATTACTGCCATTAGATATGGACAATAAAGAGGTCGCTACACTATTAGCAAACCCAAATGATCCGGCTTGGAAAGACCCTAACGTTGACCATCTGCTTGAGGACCGACTGCAGGGCACGTATCAGCTTTATCTCGAGTACGTCAAGAGACTGGAGCAGACAATGGAAGCACTGAAGGATATACTGGCGGTGGACTCAAACGAGGTGCAAGATCACTTGGGGAAACCCAAAGACTCATGGACACTCCGGGGTCTCAATAGGAAGGTTCTTGACTCGGAATGGTGGGGATACTAGAAGTACAGAATCCGGTTTGCGAACAGCGCCAAAGACCGACAGCGACTACTCGAGGAGTTAGACACATACAATAGCAAACTCGAGAAGCTCCTCAGGACTAGTGACGAGGATACACGCCTTGTCGCTGACAGAGAACATGCGATCGTCGACGACAAGCTCTGCTCTTCTTGAATTCGAGCAACACGGTTCTACATTGCACTGTCGAGCCACTGGAATTGTGCATGCGACTCCCAAGCAGACCACACAGTTCGTGTATTTTTGATTCATCGGGCCTAAGACACACCGGAGTTCAAGATGGCCTGGACAAGGACCCAGCGAGAACTATGCGACACTTGGTACCTTCAGATATCCAAGGGAGAGAGTCTTCTATACGCCTTCGAGAACATGACTGTTCATCGACCTGGCCCACAAACTAAAAGCCAGCCAAGGAAGTCCGTACTGAAACGTAAAACTTCGGTAACTGGTCAAACTCTTCGGTATGTTCTTTCTATGCTTGAGTGGCCACGGGCTAGCCGGCTAACACCGCTCAGACCCGCAATACCATCTGTCAAGATATCGATGGCACCCGCTATTCCTCGTTATCCCAGTGTTTCAGGGAGGATGGAGGCACCGTTTATTCGAGGAGTTGTCTTCATTTCCTCCTGAAATATATCCCGTTTATCCTAAAAAGAGAGTAAAACTAACGCCGACGGTCGGTAGGCCAAATCTGGAAACTATCCCATTGTTTTGGAAGACCTGATCCGAAGTCAATTGGGATAGCCCTCTAGCCTTCGACAACGCTGCCACATTTCCCTGGCCGTGGCATCCTCCTTTATGCAGCTGCTAGAGACACTATGGATGTCACTAAAGGCGCACTGACTTGAGATTGTCTTCGCACTAGATGAACGCTACTATAGCCCGGAACTCGTCCTCGAGTACTCCTCTCTTCTACGGCAGACGACGCCGTCCGCTTCATCAAGGCCAGGCAACAGCTCTGCCCCCACAAGCGATTTCTTTGGGCACATGGAGTTCTTGGGGGTCTTCCTTCTGGAGTTCTGCTTCTGGTCCCTGCTCGAGGCACAGCCCCTGAGGGCTTCTTTCCCCACAGCCAAGACGGGGATGGAGAAGTTGGCCTTCGACCTGGCGGCGGCGCAGAGCTGGCGGACTAAGATCTTGGAGCACAGCGGACTGGACTACAAGAAAGCAGTAGACTGGTGCTTCCAGGGCCACAAATACATCTCCTCGGCGTCCTGGAGAAAGGACATGTTTCGAAACGTCATCCAACCTCTGGAGCAGTGCTATAAATACCTGTCTGGACACACCTTTTGAATAAGCAGATAGGGAATGGAGTGAGCATTGGCTGGGATAACCATGATTAACACATCACGCGCACTACTACGTAGCTTTGGTTTCTCAACGTTTACTACGAACCAACACAAGCCATGAATTGGCTACTACATAATATAGTTCTGACACTGCTGTATCTCTTGGTCAATATTATACATGTAATATGTGATTAGAAGCATAGCCATACCTTATTTGGTTTTTGTACGTACTTTGACCTCCTGGAACCGGATGGCAAGATAACTCTGCTGCAAGTATAGGACAAAGCCAGTCAGCGCCGATATGACAATCGCGGTGGATATGGGGCCAACAGATATGATGTTTGAAGAGCTAATATCCCGGGGAGTGGCCCAGCGATTACCTATTTTGGGAGCATCTTCTATGTCCGGCGACTCCAAGACCCTGGAGTCATCACAAGAAAGTTATTTGATTTGGAAATGCCAGCCAGCTATAAAGAGAAAGAACACGAAGCAACGGAAAAGAATCGGCATGGAGAGGGCTTTTGAAGATATTGAGTGAATTATTGTCAGTTCTCCAATGCTCCCACAAGCGTAGGTGCAACTCTGGTTCGTCTTCACATGGCAAATCACTTCCCACTGACGGTATCAAATAAGCATCTATTAAGGATCCAGTGGCTGTTTGCTCTTGCTTCAGCCAACCCACCAAAACACTACTTGTACCACAACAACCCCCAAGCAATTACTAGGTAGGAGAGGAATTTCCGTCGCCCGATAGATAAGCTAAAGCACCCCTCCACGGACCACCCCTTCGCGGACTAGAAAACCTACTAAACACACCCTTTTAATTCAAAGTCATTTCTATAGCTAAAATTAGTCAGGATATGCTATTTTTTAATATTCTTAATAATAATATAGTCTTTTGTTTTCGTTCTATCGTCTTTTATTCCCTTTATATTATTCTATGGCTTACTTAATATATTAATGTTAATAGATTCGGTTTTAAATATAACCCTACCCCTTAGCCTTTATTTAGCTCGTTATATATTAGCTATACGAATAAATCGCTATCCCGGTACGATTTTTACTTTTTAACGTATCTTAATAGTTTTCTTACTAAGTTTAGCTTAAAAATAATTAATTTAAGCCTCGAGGTTCGCGATTTTATTAATTTATTCGTTAAGGGCCTTACTAGCCTTACGAGTAAAGAGTCTTTAAAAAAGAGGTTAAAAATAAGGTTTATAGCGGCTAGCTTTCGATTATTATTTTTTAATACCTAATTATTAAAAAGTATTATAATAAGCGTTAAGGTTAATTCGGCGACGAAATTAAACGTTAATTCTTTATTAATTACTAGGGGTAGCTTTAAACGTAATTAAGCGATACTTTTATCTTTTAGAATAATATATTTCGATAATAAAGGTTTAAATTTAAAAACCGCGTTTAAGTATATTTTTAAAAGGATTTTTAACCTTTTCTTTAATAGCCCGAAAACCCTTATATTTAAAACTTATACGATATAACTATAATATAGTTTATAAAAGACGAGCTATATTTTATTAATAAATAAAATTATAAAAAATCTTAGTTTATATATAAATTATAGCCGTTATAAATTAAAACGACTTATTTATTACCGTAACGAGACCGAATATAAAGAATAAAAATATCTTTAATCTAATCTAATACTATAAGATTATTAGTCCACCTTTTAAGCGATGCTTTAAACCGCTAGTCATCTTAAAGATGGCCATCTTAGTCTAAAAACCATTAGCTTAAAACGTCGGCCCCTTTAAAAATAATTAGCGGCGGGAGGGCTACCCTATTATAGTCTATATATTTTAAGGTAATAATTTATTCCCTTTTTTAACGTTTTTTTTAAAAGTTAAATGGTTAATAGCTTCGGTAATTACTTAATAATTATTATTAACGCCTTAATTAATACTTATTTTATTAGTATTATAAAAGCGTTTAAAAGGGATATTAATTAGTTTTAAAGTATTAAATTTATTAAAAAAACGTTAATATTAATAATAATTATTTTATTAACGCGGTTATAATTAATTATTTTAAACTTAATAGTTTTAACGAACTCGTTTTTAATTAAAAATCGAATATATTAACGTTATTTTAATATATAAAACGCTTTAAAAGCGTTTAATATTCGTTAAGTTATATATTTAAACTTAACGAGTATTAATATAAAGCTTAATCTAGTTTAATTAATAATTTAATTCGTTAATTAAGTTTTAAAAAATAATAATAATATTTATTAGTTTTTATTTAACTCTTATTGCGTTAGTATACCGGCTAAGCGCCGCATAACGTAAGATCGGTCGGTATTTTATCTGCGGACGGCTTCGCGAACACTTAGTTCGAGCTTTACGTCACATATTATAACTTACGCGCGTTTTTAAATATTAAACGACGATATAAAAAAATAATTAAAAAAAACGAATAAAATAATAATAATATATATAATTAAAAGGTAAAAGTGGTAAGAGAAATCTATATTATTATTTAAAGGTCTAACGCGTTTATAAAGCGAAACGCGGTGGTCCGTGAAGGGGTGGTCCGTGGAGGGGTGCTTTAGCTTATCTGACAAACCTACCATCTTTCACCATTAACGATAGGCGAAACAACATCTTCCATTCTGGTAAGAGGCTTCAAACAAAATTCAGCCTTATACTCACATGCATATCACCATGAGTACCTGGAATCAAAACTTGCACCACTGCACCTTCCACTTTCTCATATACCATCATCGGTCATCTTTCCCAAGCCCACCTCTATACTCTTCTCGTCCACCACTAACATCATCCTTCCCCTCTCAGGACCCAAATCAAAGATCAGACGCAAGCTTATCGCTGCACTCGAACAATCCCGTAAGTATTCATCTCACGTTCCCATGTTGTACCAAGTCCTAGATGGAATATCCAATTCGCTAACGGTCTCGCCCAGTCAAAAATGGAGAACACCAACGAAGCCACCCAGACGCCCGAGGCCACCGCTGAGGAGGCTAAACCCAAGTGGGAGGACGAGACCAAGGGCACCGGTTCCTGCATCGTCTGCGGCAACAATACCGGACGACTGTGCTACACCTGCGGCGCCGCCTTCGTCTGCAGCATGTGGTGCAACGCCGAGACGCCGCGTATCTACTGGCCGGCTTACCACTCCCATGAGAAGACCTCGGCCGACGATCTCAAGCTTAGCGTCGCCAGCAGCGATATCCCCACGGATCCCGTCGTCTGCAAGCACTTCGGCTTCGACCGCTGCACCAGTGCCGAGGAACGGAGCCAGCTGGCCGGCGTCTTCCACATCGTCCTCGTCGAGATCGCCATCTCGCCGCCCCAGCTGAACGGGTGGCGCGAGGCCAAGCTTCTGCACAAGAACATCGCCAAGCTCCTCGCCAGCGACCACCGCAACCTGCGGGACGAAGACCCGTACATCTCGCCCGTGTATCCTGCTTGGTTCAAGTCGCATGCGGATGTCTTCGATGGCGGCATCCATGCCACAGACGCCAGCGCCGAGACCAGAATCTTTTGGGGTAACTTGCAAGGCCACCTGAATCTGGGCCTTCATCTAAAGGCCTCACGATGGCAACTCAAAGACCACAGCGATCATGAGTTGACGACTGGATCACGACAGAACATCGAGCACATAGGAAATAACGGGGCGTTACAGAGGATTCTACATAGCCAAGCATGCAAAACATGCAAATGGACACAGGTTTCACGGATTGGGATAGCAGCATGTTTCCTCAATGCTGGCCTACGTGAAACGCAAGTGAAATGTGCCAGTAAAACAACTCCTTCCGTGCCAAAACGTGTACATCAATCGATAAACACAACCTCCATCTTCCTCTTAGCGAGTAGAACCATTCGCCTCGGACGTGATATCTGCGGTGCATTGAAAACAACAAGACCACATGCACACGTGACACTTGCCTAGTGTTTCGACCATCTGTCTACTCTGTTATTCAAGTCATAGCTGTCCTTAACCGAGTAGTAAGATGGCAGCGCCCATGATAGCCCACTGGATCGCGTCCGTCCGTCATCGGGGCTGCGCCTCGCCAGCGTGGGCACTTCACAACTAATTACCTGATCTGCACACTCGAGGCCCTTCTCGGCAGCAGAGCAAGTGGTGAGCCTATTCAGAACTGAGCATGCCCCCAAGAAACGAGAACGCGCGAGCCGTACTTGGCATTTCTAAAGGCCAATCGTGGGCACTCTTCGCCTACATTCTCTTTGGGGCTCACATAGAAGCTGCTGGGCCTTTAGTCAGATCAATCGGTGACTCGGTAATCTTGGTCAAGTCGTGGTACGCGTTCGGCATCGTGGGGCACATCTTGGACATGGGCCGCACTTAGAAAGGCGGGACAGGTCACACATAGAAGCTTAGGGGGGGGGGAGGCTTTTCACGTCAAACAACGAGCAATAGTAAGGCAGCTCTTGTACAGCACTTTTAACCGAATTAATTAGTCAGTCCCCTAGGGCACTGCGCATCTTGGTTTTCACTTCCACTATTTGAGCCGTGACTTGTTGGGTGATGAACTCTTGTATGGATTCTGACATGTTCTCCTTCAGCCAGTCCGCCATGTAGTCCTTCACCGTCTCTCCCATATTGCCCTTCATCCAATCCTCCACCTCGTCACCAATGTCTGGCACCTCTTTCCCGAGCCTCTCGCATTCCTCGTCGAGCTCACCAGTGTGAACCAGTATGGACTCGACGACCTCCTCGGTTTCAACTTGACGATTCTCCAGCGCGCAGTGGCTTTCATCCAGCTCATCCTGGCGTCCCTCGAGCTCCTTGTTCCGCCTCCGAAGTACTTTGATATCCTCCTCCAGCTGTTCGATTTGTCTTCGCTGTCGTTCGAGCTGGAACTGCAATCGGCTCTCGGGGCAGTCTAGACTTGTAGGGCGACGTCGCGACATCTTTTCTTCCGGTCGCACCGCCCATAGGTGCCTTCTTTTGGGTGCTGGGTGCAAATCGATGTCCTCGCTCCCGTAATGTAGCACGCGCTTGCTTGCCATGGAACGCCTGAACTGCTGCTCATCGTCATCGTATGCTGGCGGGGCACACTCGTCTGCGGGATTATTGGAGGCGGCGGGACTGCTGCCAGAGACGGTTGGGGCGTCCGATTTGCCCCTTGACTGGCCTTGTCCTTCGCTCGGGCATTCCTCGTACTGCGGCGGGGAATCTCGGTAGCGCGAGGAGAGTATCGACGGCGACAGTGGCGGCGTCCGATTCAGTTGTGGCATCCGATTCAGTTGTGGCATCCGATTCGGTAGCTGGTGAAGAAATGCTATCTTGGTTGTCGGGCGAGAACACAATGCCGCCCTTGCCATGGTACAGACTGCGCAGATCCACCATGCGCTCGTATGCGTGGCGCTGGGTCGCCGTCAGAGTTAGGAACTTCTCGACAGCCTGTGACAAGTTCCGGAACTTCTTCATCGGCAAGACGTTGTGAGGCATGTAAAGCGAGAACAGTGAAGCGGTAGCGAGCGAGGTGATGGAGTCGAACATTCGTCGTGCAGGGCTATCGTCTTTGAGGCTGAAGCCGACGGGTACGATGAGTTGGGCGTGGTGGCCAGAGTGCAGCTGAAACTGGAGGCGTGTGACAAAGCGAGCGCCACTCAGTCGCTCACGGACGCGATCGAGGCAGGGCGGTCTTCGCTCCGTCGTGTCACTGGCATCGCAAGTCGTATTCCGTAGAGATATTATGCGCTCGGGGGTGATCTGCAAATAAAGCATGGTTTTGGTGGAGGCGCTGTCGGTGATGGGGATGCTGAGACGGAAGAGGACCGACATGGACGGCTTGTGCGTGGCATCAAGTTTGAAGGAGAGGTCAACGAGTTCGGGGTTGTCGCGGCCATCAGGAATATCTTCGCGCACAGCAACGACCGAGTGAGCAAAACGCGTCTCGTCACTTGACGACATATTCGTCGCCTGCCAAACCTAGTAAATGGGTAGCAGATGGGTTACGATAGGGCGGGTACTTACCAGGGCGTGGTCATTGGGTTTGCGCTGCTTCCAGTCCGGCACGAGGCTCACAGCAAACGAGATGAGTTCCGACGGGATCCCGACCCTACTCGAGGGGCGTTGGAGACTCTGGCGCGAGCAGTAGAATAATCAGGGCGACGGGTGACCGGTCCATGCATGAAGCCGCGAAGGCAACAAGGTGGACGAGTTCCGACGGGATCCCAATCCTACTCGCGCAGAGTCGGCCAAGCCAGCAGGAGCAGTAGAATGGCCAGGGCGACGGGTGACCGATCTGTCTGTTGTTCGCGCGCGCAAGACTAGGGCAGGAATATGAAAATATTTGAGGCTGAAATAGAGAGTGACGTTGAAGGAAGGTGGAGGAGATGGATGGATGTGTGTGTGGATGAAGATGGAGATGGAGAAGGGAAGACGGATTGGTTGATTTGATGATTGATGAAAGCAAAAGATGGAGTTGGCAGGTTGGAAGCTGAGTTGGGCGCCTGCAAGATGACCAAGTAACTTAAGTGGCTGTGGAGCTGGTAGCCTAGTGAGAGGAAGTGGAGTAGTGGGGCAACTGATTAGTGGGGCAGCATCTGCCTAAGGTAGTGAACCTGAGATAAACTGCACCAAGACATAGAAAGGTTCTACACGCACAACATGTTTGAAATGAATCGCTTGAAGCTCGATTTCATTCTATTTCCAGTATTGTAATATGAAAAGATTTTACAAGGCTTAACAGCAATATAACACAAATTTTGGGCGCTTTGTGCGACCTATTGTCGCTTCCTGTTGCCCTGGTTAGTGACATGTGGTTGCACTGGCACCTCACATTTCGGTCACTTCTATGCCTATATGTATTTTTAATTGAGACTAGTAAATTCTCGCTGCTCTGCCAATACCCTGTCCTAAGATGCACGCCTGGAAATTAAAATAAGGAGATATTCTTATTATAATATATTAAATAAGCTTTTATATATATGTATAAGTTCCGGGTTTAATTAAGGTTTAATCCTTATATTTTATTATTTATATTTATTTTTAATACGAGCTATAAAAGGTATTACATACCTCTTTTAATAAAATAAAAAGGGGTTTATACGCATAAGTACGTGGCACCCCTTTTAAAGTAATATAAAAAACTTTAGTTCCTGCTATTTTAATATTAGCAGTCTTTATTTTAATAATAAACTTAGGCAGCTCCTTTTTTTAAAACGAGTTTTCCTTTTATAAAGGTCTCGTATAAATAAGTTACGCTAATCTAGTATTTAGTGCCTACTTAAACCGTATAAGTAATACTATACTTTTTTAATATTAATTTAATTAAATAATAGGTCTTTTAATAATAATAATAATAAAGAAAATTATTATATATTAACGTATATTATTTCTTTATTATTAATTAAAAGTAATAATAATAATAATAATAATAATAAAGGCGTTATTATATATTACAATACGTTATACCTCGTTAAGGAAGAAAATATCTCTTTTTTTCTCCTTTTTTTTTTACTTATTATACGAGTCTAGTCTCTTAACGTACGCTTTTACGCGTACGGTTAACCTATTAATTAATATTAGCTATTTAAGGGTTTTATTTAAAGACTTCTTAATAAAGGCGTTTATAGGGTTATTTCGGCCGTCGACTTAGTAGATCTCCGAGATCTCTCTTTTTTTATATAATTTTCGAAGCGATATAATATCGATTATCGGTTTTTTTTCGTTTATTATTCTTAATTTAATTAAATATTTATAAAATAAATATTTTTACTAATAAGTCGGTAATAAAACGCGGCGTCCGTTAAATAAGTAGTGTTTTATTATACGTTTTCCGGATCGAGATAGTCGTACTTTTTATCGTTTTTTAGCTCCTCCTTTTTCCTTTTTTAATTTCGAACGAAATGTTTATATTTTTCTTAAATAAAGAAATCTTATTTAATATTATTATACGCTTAAAAGTATTAAGTTATCGTACGAGTTCGCTTTTCGGCTAAGTGGTTTATTAATTAATAGCTTTATTTATAATAAATTTAATAAGTTCTTTATATAAACTACCGGTTTTTATACGATAGCCTTAATTAAAAAGTATTAATAAATTATTAATTACTTTGTTATTTTAATAATCGGCTATTATATAATAATTTATTATTATAAATTAGTTAGTTTTTTCTCGTATAATTATTTATAAACCGTTTATTAATTAAATACGTATTTATAGCCGGGTTTTAATATAATTCCTTCGTTAAATATCGTTCCGAGATCTTTTAATTCGTTATTATATTTAATAATACGCGAAGGTCCGAAAATAACGATTTATATATTAGCTTTTAATGGATAAGGGTTAGTAAAAGTTCCGGAACTCCTCGACAGGCTCTGACGACGGAGGTATGGAAAGCGATCTCTCCTTCGAATCCTTTTCCGAGGGCTCGTTATACGAGTTAGAGCTTATTTAATAAGATTTTTAAAACTTTAATAAGTTATTTCTCGGCGTTTTTACTTTTTACTTATATAAAAAAAGTTATTATTTAATTCGTAAAATATTATATATAATTTATTATTATATTAAAATACGAGTTTATAAAGTGGTATATCTCGTTTTATTTCTTTTTAAGTCCGATATAATTAAGATAAAATACATCCGCACGGCCGGAAAAAATATTTAAAACGATCGTATAGTATTAGTCCTCCGATATATCTAGCCGTCGGTATGTTTTAATAAATATCCATACTTTATTATAAAAGATATCGTACGGCTTGTCGGTATAGTTCTTTTTTTTTTTATATTTTTAAAAAAGTAAAGACTTTATTTTAATCGATTTTATTATTATAAATAGCTCGATTTAAAAAGATATCGTACTTTATAATATACGCTAAACTAGATAATTGTACGGTCTAGTCCGGCGGTACCGGAGTTAAAGAAGGAAAAGGGACGATATCTTGCGACGTTTAAATACTTAAGAATCCAGGGTTAAACGTCGGGCCTAGAGTGTCCCGTAATATCGCGAACGATTACTCCGTACGGAGACCGGGTATCTCTCACTTAGGCGGCGGTTATTTAACTATTTATTTTAGGGAAGAGTATAAAATATCCTTTTTTCGGGTTTCCGAAGTCGGTTCTGCCGGTCGGTCCTATTAATATACGGGAGCGGCCGGTGGTACTAGTCGTGCGAGCTTGTTTTTAAAAGATCCGCCTATCGATATATTAACTCCGTTTCCCTCGAGGTAATAATAGAGCTCTTTTTAAAATATACGGTTAATTTAACCGAATTAGTATTTAATTTATTTTTTTAAATTTTATATTAAACGCTTTTTAAAAGAACGTTTTTTTTATTTTTAATATATAATATTTAAGAAGTATTATACGAGGTGCGTCGTAAGTAATTTAAGTGTTATTTTTCTAAAAAATACTTTTAAAAGTTTAAATTCTTAAAAAGTAAGGTTAACGTTCTTTTTTTAAACTATTAAAAAAATCTCGGTATTTTCAAAAACTTTTTTATATATAAATAGTTCGGGGTTTAAAATCGTTAATTTATTTAAGTTCGATATATTCGAGCTCGGTCTCGATTCGCCGACCGTAATTAATTTTATTTTAATAAGGGTTATTATTTTATAGATTATATAATAAGGTTATTTAAATATATAATTATATATAATTTAATTAATTTCGTATATAATTCGAAACCTAGTCTCCTCTTTATAATATATACTCGGAAAAAAAGTTCCTCCTCGTATAATTAATTTAGTTCGGCTCTTCCTTTAAATCTTTAACGGGCGGAAATTCTTAAAGCTCTTTAACACGGTTAACCTTACGTCGATAGGGGAGTAAAACCGTCTCTTTACTCTTATTAATTTATAATCGCTATAAGTAACTGTTACGACCTAGCTTAATCGTACGGCCTAGACCCACCAGTCAACGGCACGAAACTACGATGCCCCGACCAGGCTACGATACTACTAGCACCGATAAGACCGCCGCCTTGTATAAAAATACTACGACCGGCGATAAGACGGATAAGTACCTAGAAAAGCGAACATAACTAACTATACGAGTTACGTAACGAATTATATGATCACCAGCTTAAAAGGAATAAGCTACTAAGCTAATAAGCTCGAGAGGTTTAAAAGATTACTAACTAAACTAGGAATAAATTACTAAGCTAAGGGAATTAATAAAAAAAGGATTAAATATATAACGACGGTCGTTCTTTATATATTTTATATAAATACTCTTTACTTTAATAATTAATTTAAATATTAATCTAACTTATTAATAAAATAAATAGCCTTAATAACTCTATTATAAATACTTTTAAATTTATATACTTTAATTACCTTTATTCCTACGGCTATTACATATTATATTAATAAAAGTAGACTTTTATCGCACGTTTAAATACTCTCTTATATTATTAAACAAAAACCTTTTAATACGTTTTACTAAGTTTTTATTTAAACCCTTTAATAATATTCGTTATATTTTAATTACTCTTATTCTTATAAATTACTACTTAAACTTTTAAATAATAACACTTATTATTAAATAAGCTCTCGTACGTACGGTAATTCCGGTTTTAATCGGGGTTTAATCGTTCTTATTCTATTGTTCATATCTATCTTCTCTACTAGCTACGAGGGGTATTGTATACCCCTCTTTATAAAATAGAAAGGGGTTCGTACGCGCAGGTACGTGGCACCCTTTTTAGGGTAATATGGAAAACCTCAGTTCCTGCTATTCCAATATTAGCAGTCTTTATTTTAATAATAAACTTAAGCAGCTCCCCTTTTTAAAATAAGTCTTCCCTTCGTAAGGGTCTCGTACGGATAGGTTACGCTAATCCGGTATTCGATACCTACTTAAGCCGTATAGGTAATACTATACCTTCTTAATATTAACTTAGTTAAATAGTAGGTCCTTTCGTAGTAATAATAATAAGGAAAGTTATTATATACCTACGTATATTATTTCCCGTTATAAATTAAAAGGAATAGTTTAAAAATAACGATAATAATAAAAATAATAATAAAAATAGTAATAATAATAAATACGCCGTCGTATATCGAGATACGTTATACCCCGTTCAGAAAAAAGATATCTCTTTTTCTCCTCTTTTTTTACTCGCCGTATAAATCTAGTCTCTTAACGTACGCTTTTACGCGTACGGTTAACCTATTAATTAATATTAATTCTTCGAAGGCTTTATTTAGAAATTTCTTAATAAAGGCGTTTATAAAATTATCTCGGCCGTCGACCTAATAAATTTCCGAGATCTCCCTTTTTTATACGATTCTCGGAGCGATATAATATCGATTATTAATTTTTTCTCGTTTGTTATTCTTAGTTTAATTAAATATTTATAAAATAATTTCGAGTTTATATAAAGAATTATTAATACTTCTTAAAATTTAAAGCTTTATACGATTCTTTTAAGCGTAATATTAAAGGTGATATCGCTATCGATATTAAAAATTATACCGTATAATTCGCTAATTAATACGCTTCGAATAATTCTCTTATATTTCGTCGAACTTTAATAAATAATATTATTTTAGATCTCGAACTAATCCCTCGTATAGCTAAAATCTTAGCCTAGAATAACTAAATATCCGAGCTAAAACGCTAGGTCTTTATTATTTATAAAAGAACTATTAATAAAGATTTAGCGGGATATATTTTAAGTCGCGTATTAAATTTTAAATTTATTAATTAATTTATATATTTAAGCTCTCGATATCCTTATTTCTTAAGGTTTATATTTAAACGGCGATAAATAAGTCGTACGCTGCCTTTAATTAATAAATAGAGGTTAAATATACTCTTTTTATATGTTAAGAGATATATTACTAGTTTTTATTAATATTTTTCGAGTCGATAGATTTTAATTAATTAACCTATCCTTTTTACTCGAAAAAGATATCGTATTATTTTAATTAAATCCTATTTCCGTTAAATTCGATTAGCGTGTTTTCGATTAAAATACTCTTTAGCTTTATACGGAATTGTTCTTCTACTAGCTTTTCTTCTTCTTTTTAAAAAAAGGGGGCTATAACGAAGCTAAACGTATCGTCGGTTTATATTACTATAATACCGAAAGTGTCCGGTCTTTCCGTAATAAATAATAAGTAGGCGTTATATATTAAAACGATTATTCCTAGATTTTATACATAATAATTATAATATATCTTAAATTACTAAAATCTCGACTCTACTAATTTATATAAAAGTAATACGATTTAAAGTAACGTCCCTTCGAGATATTAATTCTTTAGCTTTATTAATAAACGTATATAAATTAGTCGGTTTAATTTATTATATAATTAAATATAAGCCTATATAATATCGCGTAGCTTACCTCGTATATTAAAGTTTCGAATTAAGGTCGGTCTTAAAGCTAAAAAGAGTCTTTAGCTTATCCTTTAAATTATTAATAACTAAATTAAAATAGCCTCCTTTTTTATATCTCTATATCCCTATATTATAAGTCTAGATTTCTTATATAACTTTATAATTTTGCCCTTAATCTCTCGTATAAGCCGTGTTTTAAAGATTCTTTAACCGTTATATACGTTCGGATCGAATTTAATAAATTCGAAAACTTTTTATATAACGAGATTATTAATCTCCTCCGCGTTAAACTTTTAAAATAAATATCTAAACGAGGTAATAATCTCGTTTTATTAAAATTTAATTATTAAGTCGTAATTTTCCTATTCTTTTTAAATAAAAAATACGGCGGCTAGAACGTTCCGGAGTAAATATCTTTTAGGTCGTTCTCGGCTACGGCGTACAAGAGCTACCGTAATTTCCTCGGCTATTAGTTCGGTATCCGAGGTACCTGCCGGCTATTCCGGATCTAGTTATATATCCGGCTCATCGTACGGTTCTCCGGCCTTTTCTTAATAGTACGGCTTGATTTAAATTATTCGAAAGGCTTTCGGGCCGTTTAAGGTGTTTACTCGGATTATACGGTTTTCGATAACTGCTATCTTATATAGTCCGGTTTATCCTTCCTTTTCCCGCTAGACTAGGAATTTACTCTAGAGCGGGAGTATTAAAATATCGTGAATAGCCGGTCCGTTCCGGGTATTTAGGGCTCGGTAGATATCGATATTTGTACGTATCTTCCGAAGTATTTTTATTACTTTCTATACGGCTTCTCTTCGTGCCTAGATCTCTAATAACGGTAATAAGTTCCCGTTAATACGAGGGTATATCTCGAATACGAGCAGGGTAAATATTAAGTTATTAAGGCTAGCCGTGTCGTTTAATGTTTTTATTATTATTTAAAGTATTATCTCGGTATTTATATAATAACCGAGATCTTTTTATAAGATATCGAAAGCCCTACGTAGCGGAACATATATTTATTCGATTTTATTTATTATTTAATAAGCTTCGATAAGTATTTATTTATAAGTAATTCCTATTACTTATACGTAATCTCGAAATTCTCTTTAAAAATACGTACCCGGATTATACGAAATATAATTAAGAGGTCCTTAGTATACGTATATCTAGCATTTATAAAAGGTATTTTAAGTATCTCGTACGCTAAGTAAATATAGGAATATAGCCGCTTAAAAGGATATATTTATATCGATTACGTAAAGTACGTTTTATCCGTTAATATAAATAACGTTTATAATAATTTCGTAATTAAAATTATATTTATTTTATAAAAAGAATTTAAATCTTTATAACGCCGGATCATATAATTAATACTAAAAATAAAACTTTTAAATCTCTTTAAAAATAGCAAGGTCGACATCGTTATAGCCGGCGTTTTTTAAAAAAGTATAAAGCTTCTCCGTACGAGGGTGTTTAAAATATGGATAAAAGTATCGAAACTATCCTTTAATAAAATATAACGTCGCTTTTATATAGCCGGTATTAAAAAACGGGTATCCCTATTTTTTAATAATAAAAAGTATTTCGCCGTTCTTTTATATAATAAAATTAAAAATATTATTATAATACGTTTTAAGCCGGTTAATATCGTATAACGAGAATAAAAAAAAGGTTATAATATTTAAAATATAATACCTAATTACTCTTAATAGGTTCCGTATATCGATTATTTTAATAAATAAGATAAGCTTTAAGCTTCCGAACTTAATCTCGGCGCTTCCCGGGGTTCAATCGATCCGTACGTTTAAGTTCTCTCGTATATAAGCCTCTGCCTAAAGCTTTTTAACTATCGAAAGCAGGGCGGCGCCGATGTCCTAAACCTCTCCTTAATAAGTATAGCTATAAAAATTACTAAGGTTAAATTAATCGGCTTATATAATAACTTTTAAAAAATAGATATCCTCGTTAATAAGCCGGTAATAGAACGCGGCGTCCGTTAGGTAAATAATACCTGATCGTGCGTTTTCCGGATCGAAATAATTATATTCTTTTTTATCGTTTCTTAACTCTTCTTTATCCTCTTCCTAGTTTTAAACGAACGCTTCCTACTTATCCTAGGAAAGGGGGCTTTATCTAATATTATCGCACGCTTAAAAATATTAGTTCCTTATTCGGAACTACTCTTCGGCTAGGTAATTTATTAACTAATAGCCTTACTTATAATAAATTCGGCAGGTTTTTTATTCGAACTACCGATTCTTATACGATAACCTTAACTAGAAGGTGCCGGCGGATCGCTAACTCTTTTTTTATCCAGGTGGTCGGCTATTATACGGTAATTTATTACCGTAAACTAGTCGGTTTCTTCTCGTATAATTATTTATAAACCGTTTATTAATTAAATACGTATCCTTAGCCAGGTTTTAATATAATTCCTCCGTTAAGTATCGTTCTAAGATCCTTTAATTCGCTACTATATTTAATAATACGCGAAAGTCTAAAAATAACGCTTCGCATATTAGCTTTTAATAAATAAAGGCTAGTAAAAGTTCCGGAACTCCTTGATAAGCTTTTATAACGGAGGTATAAAAAGCGATCTCTCTTTCGAATCCCTTTCTAAAAGCTCGTTATACGAATTAAAGCTTATTTAGCAAGATTTCTAAAACCTCGATAAGTTACTTTTCGGCGTTTTTACTTTTTACTTATACGAAAAAAATTATCGTCTAATTTATAAAATATTATACGTAGTTTATTATCGTATTAAAGTACGAGTTTATTAAGTAATATATCTCGTCTTATTTTTTTTTAAATTTAATATAATTAAAGTAAAATACCTCCGCACGGCCGGAGAAAATATTTAAAAAAACTATATAGTATTAGTTTTCTAATATATCTAACCGTCGGCATATTTCGATAAATATCCGTACTCGATCGTAAAAGATATCGTACGGCTTGCCGGTATAGTTCTTTTCCTTTTTCTCTACCTTCGAAAAAGTAACGACCTTATTCTAATCGATTTTATTATTATAAATAGCTCGGGTTAAAAGGATATCATATTCCGTAACGTACACTAAACTAAATAATCGTACAGTCTAGTCTAGTAATACCGGAGTCGGGGAAAAAAAAGGACGATATCTTATAACGCTTAGGTACTTAGTAATCCAGGGTAAGACGTCGGGCATAAAATATCCCGTAATATCGCGGATAATTACTCCGTATAGAGATCAGGTATTTCTCGCTTAAGCGGCGGTTATTTAACTATCTATTCTTAAGAAGAGTATAAAACATCCTCTTTCCGGTTTTCCGGAGTCGCTTCTGCCGGTCGGTCTTATTAATATATAAAAGCGGCCGATAGTATTAGTCGTGCGAGCTTACTTTTAAAGGATCCGTTTACCGATATATTAACTCCGTTTCTCTCGAGGTAATAAAAGAGTTCTTTTTAAAATATACGGTTAACTTAATCGAAATAATATTTAATCTATCCTTTAAACTTTATATTAAACGCTTTTTAAAAGAAAGTTTTTTTTATTTTTAATATATAATATTTTAAAAAGTATTATATAAAATACGTCGTAAATAATTCGAGTATAATCTTTTCGAAAAATACTTCTAAAAGTTCGAGTTCTTAAAAAGGGAGGTTAACGTTTCTTTTCTAAATTACTAAAGAAATTCCGGTATTTTAAGATACTTTTTCGTACGTAAGCGGTTCAGGGTCTAAAGTTATCGATCTATTTAAGTTCGGTACGTCTAGGTTCGATCCCGATTCGCCGACCGTAATTAATTCTATTTTAATAAGGGTTATCGTTTTACAAATCGTACGATAAGGTTATTTAAATATATAATTATATATAGCTTAACTAGTCTCGCGTATAATTCGGAACCTAGTCTCCTCCCTATAATATATACTCGGGAAAAGGGGTTCCTCTTCGTACGGTTAATTTAGTTCGGCTCTTCCTCCGAATTTCTAACGGGCGGAAATTCTCGGGGCTCTTTAATACGGTCGCCCTTACATCGGTAAAAGCGTAGAACCGTCTCTTCACTCTTACTAATTTATAATCGCTACGGGTAACTACTAATTAGTATTAAATAAGCTCTCGTATATACGGTAATTCCGGTTTTAATCGAGGTTTAATCGTTCTTATTTTATTATTTATATTTATCTTCTCTATTAGCTATGAGGGATATCGTATACCCCTCTTTATAAAATAGAAAGGGGTTCGTACGCGCAGGTACGTGGCACCCTTTTTAAGGTAATATAGAAGACCTCAGTTCCTGCTATTCCAACACTTATAAAAACTATATCTACACCTAGACTTAATAACACCCCTCGCTACGAGAAGGCCCCAGCTACCACCGTAAGCACCCCTTAGCGAAACCCTACTATAAAAGTAGATAGCGACGATAGTAACGACGGCTTTACTTAATAAACGTTAGCTAAACAAATCGAGGAATTAAAATAAAAAAACGCTAACTATTCGCACTATTAAGTTAAGTTTAAAAAGGAACGTAACGAACTCTTAACTAAGAATACCCTAAGATAAATACTAGATATTAACGAGCTACGTAAAGAAGTACGCCTCCTCCGTACCGCCGCTAATATTATTTAAACCCTTATTACTTTTAAAAGAGGTAGAAAAATTAATACCCTAACAGCTTTCGACGAGATAAGTAGGAACTTCCGCGGATTCCTTATTTAAATTAAAACTTACTAACGGTTTTACGAAAAAATATTCCAAGATATTACCTAGCGAGCCGTCCACGCCGCCTCGTTTTTCAAAAACAAGGTACTCGCCTAGTTTAAACCTTACCTAAATAAATTAATAAAGAATAACTAATAAGTTAAACTATGCCGCGTAGAGGTATAATGAATTTTCGAAAGCTACGATAGCTTTAAATAAGCTCTTAAATTACTTTTTTAAAATCTCGACGAGAAGCGATAAATAAAAAAAGAACTAAAAACTTTTAAATAAAAAGGATTAGCCGCTTTTTATACCGCTGAGTTCTAATATATTATAGCCCGATTAAATTATACCGAAGCTACGAAGATTATAATATATTACCGGGGTTTAAAAAAAATATTAAGAACGAACTTAGCCGGCTTAATACGTTTAATAATTTCTTTTCGTATATAGAATTTACTATTAAGATCGATACTCGTATATACAAACAACGCTGCGAGAAATAGGGCGCATAATAATAATAAACTAGTCGAATCTAAGCTAATATAAAACGATCACGTTATTATAATAATATATTATTAAAAAATAATATAGGGTATAGCTATTATAATAAACTTATAAACCTCGACGCTATTAAATACGATAAGTACGATAAGATATAAACCGTTATTTATTATAATTATTAAAAATAGGGATATTTCGCTCGAAATTATCGATCTTTAAAAAAGGATTTCCGAAAAATCCCGGATAGGCGATAAATTAATACTACTAGTAATTAACTAACCTTTATAACTATTAAAAAAAGTAGCGCTAATAATACGTTAAACGTACCCCACGATAGCTTAGCTTAAATAGCTTATTATAACGATAATTATCATAATTACTTAGTAAATAAAAAAAACCGAAATAGTTCCTTAAAACCTTTAAACGATAAGGTACCACGCGTACCCTCGCGATAATATAACGATAACTTAATTATAATAAAAAAAGTAACGAGGATAATAACGGAAATAAAAACTTAAAAAATTACCTAGTCCGCGACGAGCGATAATTAAACGACCTTAAACGGCTTATTAAACTACTTACACTAGAACTCGCTACCGAAATAACGAAACCTCGAAACTTAAACATTAACGGATAGCTAGCGATCTTAAGAGTTATACTTTTCGAATTACGAAAACTACGGTAAATATTTATTATATATAAACTCGAACAAAGAGTAAAAAGAAATTACGCTATCGGTAACGACCCTAGAATTTCGCTAATATATAATAACCACTTTTTACTCGCTTAGATCGGCTACATCTATAATAGTTATACCGAGTACTTAATAAAGAAGCTCGAGGAGGGATAATTCTTTAAAAGGATTAATAAATACCTAATTAAGTAACCACACCTCGACCACCTTATTAAGAAAGTTAAAATAATTATACCTAACCCTCGACGAGCCTACTTATTAATCGAAAAAACCCCACAGTGGTCCCGGGAATGCCACCTAAAAAGGCAGGACTAGAGGGACTACACTAATAATAAATACCTACAGCACGTTTAAGAGAAGTCACGAGCCTACCGAACGCTTAAGGAAAACGTATAATGCTTCTAAAATACCTAAAACTCTTAAATTAAAGGACCTATTATAATAACAAGATCCTAAACACTGCCACCACCGTATAACCACGAGACACTATACGTATAAATCCGTCGACACTAATAAATAACTAACGAACGAAACTTATTATAGCGGTTAGAAAACGACTCCCGCCGGTTATAAAAAAACGACACCCGACGAGACACGATAAATCCCTATATTTTATAACGGATAATTAAGATACTTACAATTATATCGTATTAATAATCGAAATAAAAAGAATTATTATCCGAGCGCTACTAAATAGCGGAACGTAAAGTAACTATATTTTATTACGAATCGTTAATAACTTAACTTTAAAATAATAATAAAAAAACGCCCTATACCGACTTAAAACCGTTAATAAAAGATTTATAACGTATAACGGTAAAGATATACGGAAAGAAATCGCGAACCTTTTAATTAATATTAAAAGACGTTATAAACGAATTACGTATAATATTACGAACGTCGTATAATACGATATAATTTTAAAAATACTTTAATTACGGGTAAATAATCTTAAAATATATTAAAAAGAGGTTTAATTATTAAATAACGGTTTAAAAAATAACCCTTTAATAAACTTAAAATATTTAAAATATATATTATTATTAAAAAACCTAAGCCGAACGTTATAATAACTATACTAAAAAAGTACCGGTAATTCGAAACTTTTTTTAATAAGAAACTAAAAACAGGCTTACCGCCTTACACATAATAAGATCACGAGATACCCCTTAAAAATAAGAAAAACCCCTATTTATACTCATATATAAACTTAATTAAGAGCACGAACAAGCCTTAAAAGAATATATTATAGAAAACCTCGAAAAAAAAGTTATACGACTATTCACATCGCTAGCAGGCTTCCCTATCCTCTTCGTCCTAAAAAAGAGCAAGGACGGGAAACCTAAGTAGCGTATATATATCGATTATTAAAAACTTAACGAAATTATTATTAAAAACCGGTACCCTTTACCTTTAATTAGCGATTTATAAAATAAGTTATTACACGCTAGAATCTTTATAGCACTTAACCTCCCTAACGTATATAACCTAATCCGTATTAAAAAAAAAAGAAATAAAAAACCGTATTCCGAACGAAATATAAATACTTCGAATACTAAACTATACCGTTTAAATTAATTAACGCGCTAACTAGCTTTTAATTAATAATTAATTACGTCCTACGCGAATATCTTAATAAATTCGTTATAATATACCTCGATAATATCCTTATTTATTTTAAAAATAAAGAATAGTATCGAAAATATATAAAATTAATACTTTAAAAGCTATAAGACGCTAATTTACTAATAAACCTAAAAAAAAAAAATTCTACTAGCGAATAATTAGGTTTATAAAATACGTAATATCCCCCGGAGAAATCCGAATAAAATAGTTAAAAATCGTAATAATTAAAGAATAGCCTACGCCTATAAGCGCTATAGAAATTAGATCCTTTTAAAGACTAACTAATTACTACCGGATTTTCGTCCCCTAGATTTAATAGGTTAATAATACCCCTTACGAATTTAACGAAAAAAAACGAACTATTTAAGTAGATAAAAGCGAAAGAAACCGCCTTTTAAGCAATAAAGGAACGAATCCTTAACAAACCAGTACTACGCGTAACAGATCTAGCTAAACCTTTTAAAATCGAGACCGACGCATCGAACTATGCGATTGGAAAGTAATTAAGCTAACGGAATAATAACGAAAAATCGCAACCTATCGCGTTTTTTTTTTAAAAAAGCTAAATAAACTAAAACTTAACTATTAAATCTATAATAAAAAGTTAATAACTATTATTAAAGCTTTTAAAAAATAAAAATATTACTTAAGCGAAATAATAAAGCTAATAAAAGTCTATACCGATTATAAGAACTTTACAACGTTCACCACTACGAAAGAGCTAAATAAACAATAAGTACGATAATTTAAATTCCTCTCGGAATTTAACTTCGTCATTATTTACCGAAAGGGTAGCGAGAACGGCCGCGCCGACGCACTAAGTAGGCAACTAGACCACTAAGAAGAAGTCCTACCCGAAACTAGAACTATCTTTAAATAAAACTAAAACGGCAACCTTATACCGTTACGATAACTAAACGCTACGAGCCTCGTTTAATACTATAATAATTAAGTTATTAAATTTAAACAACTTAACCGGACCCTCGATTTTATTAACTACGCTAAAAATCACCTCGAAAACTATAATAGTCTCATATTCTACCGAAATAAGATTTATATCCTTAAATAATACCGAGAAGGCTTTATTAAAGACTTTCACGAATACCCCGCGCATAGACACTAAAAAATATTTAAGACCTAAAAGCGAATTACTAGGTAATTTAACTACGAGAACTTAAAACTAATCGTAACTAAAGTAATCAATAAATACGATTTATATAATAAAGTTAAGGCCGTAAGATATCGACCGTATAAAAAATTACAACTAATTTTACCGCTAGATAAGGCGTAAAAGCTAATCGCGCTTAATTTTATAATTAAATTACCCCTATTAAAAGAACTACTAACTAAAGTTAACTACGATAACATCTTAATAATTACGGATAAACTCACGAAATACACTTATTTCTTATTATATAAGAAATCTAGCGATACTAGCGATTTAACTTACACCTTCCTCCGTATTATTATTAATTAATACGGGTTACCGGAAATATTTATCTGCGATTAAAACAAGTTATTTATAATAAAGTTTTAAAAATCGCTTATAACATAACTCGGTATTAAGCATAAACTATCTACGGCTTACTACCCCTAAACGAACGAGTAAACCGAAAAGATAAACTAAACTTTAAAATAATACCTACGCTACTACGTTAACTACGAATAAAATAATTAAGTAATATTACTACCTATAATATAGTTCGCATATAATAACGTTAATAATAAAATAACACGCATTTCACCATTTTAAGCCAACTACGGATACGACCCGGATATTACCCGAAAACCCCTAAAAAAAAACTAGCACCTATCGCGACTGTATAAGTCAAAAAACTAAAAAAAAACTATAAATAATACTATAATAAAACCTCACCTTTTTTAAAAAACTAATAAAGAAATACGTCGATAAAATAAAATTAAAGGGACTAACATTTGAAAAAAGAAAAAAAGTTTACCTCTTTTAATAAAATATTAAAACAAAACGACCTAGTATAAAACTCGACTTTAAAAAAATTAAACTATTTTAAATTAAAGAAGTTATTTTAAAAACTAATTATTAACTATCGCTACTTAAAATAATAAAGATACACCCTATATTTCATATTTTACTAATTAAACTAACGGCTAAAAAAACCCTAATCGATACGCGGCTAAAAGTTGAAATGGATTAGCACGAATATAAAGTCGACGGAATTATTAATAAAAAAAAGGACGAGATTTCTAATACCTCGTCTAGTAAAAGGGGTACCCACCGGGAAATAATACTCAAGAACTTAAAAAATACTTAGAAAACGCCGAGGAGGAGCTTTAAAAGTTTAAAAAAAAGACGAGAACGAAAAATTAATATCCGTCCCGAATTGATTAATTATACCGAACGCGTTAAAATTATAAATATTAGTTATAGCTTTAAACTTAATACGCTCCTACGTTTTTAACTCGTTTAAAGAACGGAGGCCACGCTTTATTATCTCCGTACCACGAGTTACTAAAGACTCTCGTTAAACCCTAATTCGTTTTAAACGAAAGAAACCCTCTTAAATACCCCGATAAACCTGTTCTAAAGCCTCGCTAATTTAATAAAACGAGTCGCTAACTTCTTACTCCGCGGCACGGAGGCGACGAAACTCGTTCACGATACGAGAAACAGCCGACACTAACGTCCCCGAACTATTATAAAACACCTCGAAACGAACGTATTCACGGTAACGATCTAAGCCCTTTATTATCTTATACGTCTATTTTCGGAACGAACATAAAGAATAAGGTATAACCTCGACGCTAAACTCGTTAATAAGCGTAATAAAATTATAGCGCTATTCGGTTTTTTTAAATTTAAAACGACGAGAAAATTTCTTAACATAATTAAATATTATAATAAAAATAAAAAAGAGGGAACTTATTAAAAAACTTAACGATATAAGAAAACTAGGGTACTTATAAAGACTTAATGTTTTAAAAATAAAATAATTAAAAAAAAGGATAATATTATAACCTAACATAATCGTACGGCCTAAACCTACTAATTAACGGCACGGAATTACGATACCCCGACCAGGCTATAATATTACTAGCACCGATAAGACCGCCGCCTCGTATAAAAACATTACGATCAGCGATAAAACGAATAAATACCTAGGAAAGCGAACGTAACTAACCATACGGGTTACGTAACGAATTATAGGATTACTAGCTTAAAAAGAATAAGCTATTAAGCTAATAAGCTTAAAAAGCTTAAAAGATTATTAACTAAACTAAGAATAAACTACTAAACTAAAGGAATTAATAAAAAAGGGATTAAATATATAACGACGGTCGTTTTTTATATATTTTATATAAATACTCTTTACTTTAATAATTAATTTAAGTATTAATCTAACCTATTAATAAAGTAAATAACCTTAATAACTTTATTATAAATACCTTTAAATCTACGCACTTTAATTACGTTTATTTCTACGGCTATTATATATTATATCGATAAAAGTAGACTTTTATCGCACGTTTAAATACTCTTTCGTATTACTAAATATAAACCCTTCGGTACGTTTTACTAGGTTTCTATTTAAACCTCCTAATAGCGTTCGTTATAATAACTATTAATTAATATTAAATAAGCTTTTATATATACGTATAAATTCTAAGTTTAATCGAGGTTTAATCGTTATATTCTATTATTTATATCTATTTTTAATACGAGCTACGAAAGGGATCGTATACCCCTCTTAATAAAATAAAAAGGGGTTCGTACGCGGAGGCACGTAATACCCCTTTTGGGGTAATATAGAAAACCTCAGTTCCTGCTATTCTAATATAATAAGTTAAAGAAAATAGTAGGAACTTAAACTTTATCTCTTTTTTTATCTAGTTTAATAGATTTTATTTAAAGCTAGACTTTTTTATAATATATTTTATAAGTGAATTAAATATATAAGTAAATTAAACACTTTCGTTATATTTTATTTAAATAAACTTTATATTTAATTTCTTTTATAATATAAGCCGGCTGACGGTGCTACGGTCACCCCATGTAACGGCGACCCCTAAATTTAGATAGCCCCCAACAGTACTATATATAAATTAGTATATAAACTAGGTAGCTTTTAATTTATAATTAATTAAATAATACCATCTTCTTCTTTTTTTTTCCTCTTTTTAATAAGCCGTAAACTTAACGAGTTAGTACTATAACGCGCGAATTAAGATATTATAAATAGCTCGTTAATAAAATAAGCCGCCGAGAAGCATAATATCCCTAGAATAATTCTAAGGGCTCGAATTTACGGCCGTAAAACTATAAAATAACGGAATAAGTCCTTCTAAGCTTTGATAATAGCGGAAGAGTTTTAGATCGTAATTTAATACCTTACGTAGTATAATTTAGGCTATTTATCGGCGTACGTTATTTTTTAAATATTCGCTTAATAAATTTTTAAAATTAATAGGATTAATATAATACTTGGTAAGTATTAGGTTAAAAAATTTATTACTTATTATTTATTTATCGGTACTATTTTTTTTAAAAGGATAGATTTTTTAAGGCTTAACGTAACTTTCGTAAAGAAAATTATCGAATTTTTTGAGCGGCTTAATAATCTTATTTTAGAATCGATCCCTTCCGGAGTTTCGGTTTAACGTCGACGAGATCGGTAACTAGCTCGACTATAAAACGAATATAATAATTATTAGACTTATTAAAATAAAGAGAATACTAGTTATAAACTCTTTTAATTAAGAATAGGCTTTTATAATCGAATATAATAACGCTTTAAGCCGAGCCTTACCTCCTTTTATTATATTTAAAGGTTAATAGGTCTAATAGTAATAGTTTTTAGAGGAAGAGGACTCGCTAACGGATAATATAGAGGATTAAGTTTTTACGGCATCTCCTAAAGGCTAGATTAATAAGGAGCTAGCTTTAATATAGTTAAATAAGGTTTTTATCCCTTATATAAAGCTTTAAAACGAGGACTAATAGCGACTTATTATTTTAAATAGCCACGCTAGCTACGTAAGCGAGGACTTTATTATAACGTGCTTAAAGTATAAGATATAGCTTCTCTTCTTTTCCGGCACACTCGTCGCACCTATTATAACCCCTGGATCTTGGTCCCTTTAGTGTGCTGAAGGACACCTACCACCGGAAGGTAACCCTATACTGTATAGGGCTCAATAATATAAATATAAGTAAGAGGGACTTCCTCCGGTATTACGAGCTAGTTAAAAAGTTTACCTTTCAACCGTATATAATAGCTAGCGGCTAGGCCGTAATTAATATATTCTTTCGCGATATTAATAAGCCTTTTAATAGCTAGAACCGGAGGATAGAAAACTAAGTAAAGGTAAGACTATTTAAGCTTCCCCTCGACGTCTTTAATAAATAATTCTTCTTTATAGCGTTATTAATATTTATAATTAATTACTAAATTAAAGAGTTAGTAAATATATTTAGTAATAATAATATTATTTTTAATAGCGCGACGCGCTGGGTTTTATTCCGGAAACTCTAAAAAAATCTAAATATTTTAAATAACTAGATCGGCTAATTAGAGCACGAGAAGTCACTTTTAAAAGGTAATTTAGAAAAAAAAGAGGTAAAAAGAGGAAAAGAGTAATACTTAACCCTAATTAAAAATTTACGCGTATATAAGATATTATAGTAATTAAAAGGGAAATAAATAACGTTACACCAGAACCCTAAGCTATTACTCTTTTATTATTAATACCGGAAGCCGTTATAATTAAATTTAACTTTAAATCTAAGATTAAAAGTATTATAAAAGCGTTTCGAGACTAAAACGGTATTTTTAAAATTTTATCTTAATTTTTAATTAAATTATTCGTATTATTATTATGTAGTATTATTATTAGTTTTTAGGGTCGCCGTTATATAGGGTGACCGTAGTATCGTCAGCTAGCTTAAGCTTAATTAAATTACGAAAAGTATAACGTAAGTTATATACCGGCTCGTTTTATTAAAAAGTGAGGTAATTATATTATAAAAAGCGAATAAAATATTTAACTAGCGTTGCTAAATTAAAAAAAATAACTATAAGATAAAAAATCACTTTATATATAAACTAGAGAAGATTTATAGTTTTAAAAAAATATTAATAAATAGTTATAAAACGAATCGCGTTAAAGGAGTAATTATATAAAAATATTTAAAACATGCTCACAACGCTATAAAATTTATGAGGAGCTTCAGTATAATACTTATATTTATTAAAATAATATAAAAGTATTTAAAGATAAAAATTTTAATTAATTTTAAAATATTAAATATATTATAATAAAATTAATTTATACTTAATTATACTAGGTCTTAAGAAGTGTTTAATTTACTTATATATTCAATTCACTTGTGGGTACGTTAGTCCCATCAGGCTTTGTAGGGTTTTATTAATGCTGTAAAATAAAAACTTAGGGGAAGAGCTTAAGAGCAGAAGAAATGCAAGCGAACAGCTTCTTGGCAGTTTGTCCGCCATCACCTCAAAATATTTTCATTTCCCGTTGACCGTCCTCGCCCACACAAGGGTGATACTTGCCCTGTGGCTCTCGCTTGCGCAGTTCCTGCAGCCAGTGATCGTCGTCGTCGCAGTGGTTGCCTTTGTCGAAGCAAGTGGGGCAGATGCTGTAGTGATTATTGATGCGGCAACGGCCGCAGTGGTAGTAGTGATCAGCCGTGGCCACTCCACACGGCATGCAGTGTATGTTCATCGGCCAATTTATCATGCCGTCCTCTGCCGGCGTCTCGTCATCATCAGTGTTTAACTCGATGACCATCGATGTCGGCGGGGGCTCTGTGGGTGGAGGAAACTCCTCTAACAGTTTGTAGGCGGGTAGCCGTTTCGCAGGCTTCACGGCTCTGCACAAGGCGACGACGCGGTTCATGAACGACGGCGCCTTGCTAGGGTCCAAGTGGGGTAGTTGAGCGTTGGAATCAGTGCAGACTTCGTCCTCTGGCGCCGCGCCGTCGGCATGTTCAGATACCGTCGATCCGTGGGCAACGCCTTCATTTGCGGCTATACACCAGAGTATCAACCCCAGTTGGTACATATCCGTCTCTGGCAGCACCGTTATAGCCGACGCCGAGTCATCGGCACCGTACCTCAGGTCTTGGCACTCCGGTGGGATGGAAAGTTCTTGGAGATCGTCGGCGTATGTAACCGAGCCCCGAAAGCTGTTAAGAAAAACAACGTTGTCATGCTTGTCAAGGTACAAACCATTCCGGAGAAATCTTCCCAACGATCCATGCCTGAAGCCATTGGCGTGCAAATGGAAGATGCCGTCGATGATTTGTCGGCACCATCGTTCTCGGCGCGTCCAGTCGACGAGTTTCCCATGTTGTTTTGCCCGAGAGAGCATATCCAGTAGTGGACCCTGTGATGGATTTTGGCATAGGAAGCCAATTATTCTGCCATCTTCGTCCTCGACTAGGCCAAGGAGGGACCCAAACCCGTTTCTCTCACGCAAGCGATATAGAATCTGCAAAGTATACCACTCGTCGTCCATATGGTCTTCCCTGGCATTGAACCGAACCTCGATTGCCCAATCCTTCTCCGACTCCAGCTTGGCTTGGATTCGGACCGCTTCATATTTCCAAGGAATCGGGCGGTGGATCAGCGCCCTCTCTTTGTACCTTGGGAAGTTTATATGTTGAATATCAGCTGATATCTGTTGCAGATACTGTTGCGTTTTGCGCTTCTGGCGTGGGTTCGGATCAACTTTGAAATTGGTCCGTTGATGCCCCAGGAACATGTCGATCTGAGCATCTTGTGGTACGGGCTTGCCACTTTGCAGCAACGAGTGAAGTTCGTCCATCAGTGTAGCAGGCGGTTCGTAAGCCTTTCTATATCCTATGCTTGCTGGTTTCGCCCTCAATGCCGGCCACATGGTAGAGTCCCTGTTGATTTCAAAGTGCAGCATGACGTGGTAAAATTGCCGCGCGCGGGGGATCAACAAGATGAAGGTGACATCACGCTGGTTCATCGACAATGATATCTCTCGGAAGTCGCAGAATATCAGCTGGAGCTTTGCCGTGGTGTATGCCTCTGGTACGAAGTTGGGGAGCGTTCTAGCAAAGTCGCAGGGCTGGGCCATTGAGTAAACGTGTTGTAGGTTCCCAAGGATGTAGATGGATCTTTGCTATGTCGGTTGACTCGGTTCACCTCTCCGTCTGGCCGAATCACCTCAAAGGGTGGATTGGGCAGGTTTAGTTGCGCCGGCCTGGTTAAGTCAACGCCAGTTGCCACATGAGCAGGTCTTTCAGGCATGGTCACCGGTATTCTGCCCTCCAGTAAGTCTTCAATCCGGGCTAAAGAGGCTTTATGAGACCTAAGTATGATGAGCACATATCACTGAATGCGATTAGACCCCAGACACGTTTCAAAATGAGGGGCCCTACTCACAAATGAATTGCAAAGGTCAACTTGTCCTGTGCCTCGTAAAGCTTTTTAGTGAGTTGGCTGATCTTCTTCCGATGTATAATCCACGCGGCCTTGATGGTTCGAATCGGCCCTAGAGCCTGCCTAGTCAATATCTCCGTTTCTAGGACATTGCGAAGGCCTCTTGCGCTGCTCAGTGTCTGGGCCACGGCGCGTGATAGATGTACATCAACGGATCTGCTCGAAGGTTCCTCTAATGTGTCGAGCATCAGTTGTATGTGATGCAGGTGCTCCTGCGGCAGTAAGTAATCATTAGTTGTTTCGATCACCCAGGGAAACGTAAGCGATGGCCCAGCATACTTACAGCGAGGGCAATGATCTCTTTCGGTGCTTCTTTCCATTGTTGGGTAATGCGACGTACACCTTCCACAGTCTTATTGACTACCGCCACCAGAGTCACAACACTGGCAACAAGGCCGACAGGCTCCATCGTGGCCAAACTCTTGCGATGCTCACTTCGTCATCTTTTGATTGATAACATAAGGGGCGGGGTAGGGTCAGAATCGGGGAATGGAGGTACCAGAAACCTGGACGAGGGCAGGCTTCACGCTTATGGCCATTTCGACATGCCGGTGGCGAATGGGGTATGGCCAATCAGAACTCTTTGGTTTTCGTCCCGTCCATGGAAATTCCCGGTGTGCGGATGACTATCACATAGCCACTCACATAGCCCCAGATTAGATGGGTATCATAAAATGTCAAGTTACACAGCATAGCGCATCCCTTTTTCCCCTCTCCAGAAGGTAGAAGCGGTGAATGCTGCGGGCGCTCCTGGCTGCTGGGGAACAGGTACAGTATGCTCTAGGATACGCACGACCAGACGACAGCAACCAGCAGCGATCATTGCTTGTTTGCGTGCGATTATCATATGTCGAGCTGCAAGGGCTGCTAATACCTTGGTGTGGTCCATGTCAACGAAGTCCTTCAACCGTGGCCAACAGGGAGAACAATGTATCCGAAGTTTAATGTGTCAAGGTCCCCTCTTTGTTCGACGTATAAGAAGGCACCGGTGTACCAGATCCTAGGTTTCATCCAGTCATTGTTGAGCTCGCTGTTGACCGATGTAACGTCACAGGGTGGAATCGGAAGAAACGGTGTACACAGCCGGAAGGCATTCCGTCTAGGACTGCTCGCAACAATTCGATGACGAAATCTTGGCAAAGTGCATCCTGAGATACACCGGTTGAAATTTCATGTTCATTGTCAAAAGACCCGACAGAATGGGATAGAGCCTTGAGTAGTACGCTGAAGGCCATCTGATTTGCTAAGTGCATATATCAAAGCGGTTCAGACTTGATGCGCTGTTACAGCTTACACATCATTCGACAGGTCGCATACATGAGCGGAACTGTACAAACGCCATCTATGGCGAGTAAAATTGACAAGATACGATGTCTACTGATCATCCTTTCAAGAGTAGATGCCAGGTCGATGCAGTTTCAAGGCAGTACGACATGGTTAGATACACATGGACATTTTCCAGGGGTATCAACCTGCATCAAATGCAGATTGCCGTATGGGTAAGAGGCTCTCATTCGGATCATGGACAAAGTTGCAGGCAACCAACAGGTCATTGCTTTCTGGAAGCAATGCAAAGTCTTCTGGCTACAAGGTCTGGATTACCAATCGTCCATGATCTACCACAACCCCCGCAGTTTCATGTTAATTGAGGCCGTATCTCTTATCATGGTAATCTTGTGAGGTTTTGGAAAGGTATCTGTCAAGGAGGGGTCAAAAGCACTTGCCAGTCAAATTGAACATTGTCATATATAAGAGGCAACCCGAGACATTTGGGTCGTTAATGGGAGCTCTCTGCTTTAGGAAGGTCGATTTATCCAGAGTCCGGGTGTAATATAACTCAGGGGGCGCTTGAACCAATCAAACCCGATAGTTAGCTAATATGTAACACCACATTGATCGGTTTGTTGTGCCCAAAGTACGCTTGGAGGTGTTTCAAATGAATCAATGGGATGGGAGCAGCGGCCAGGCTTCTTCACCGAAACCGGCTTTAAGCGCCGTGAAGGTGTTCACGGGAATAGCCAGAGAGACTTCACTGACAGCTATTGGATACACTAATGTGACTTGTAGCAAACTGCATCGGGGTGTGGCAGCACGGTGCGATTTGCATTGATGATACTGTCATGCTATTACGTTACAAGGCATATTGCTGAGGTTGAAAACCACCTTGTTGCCTGCCCGGCAACAAGGCCTGGTCAGCCTACGCCTAACGTCTGCCTAGCTGCCTGCCTGCTGCCTGCCTGGAGGGGATTTCAACCCCCTACGCCCGGCATTACTTCTGCATATTTATGGCCCTACTAGATATCTGTATGCACGAACCCTTGGCTGTTATCGGCAAGTTCTCATTGGTGGCCCCATGCACCAGCTAACCATTGGTGCTGCTACAAATTCAGACCTGCATAGGTATTTGGGACCAACCCGTCCATACATTGGAAACTGGTCTGGGACTGCCAACAATGTTTTGTCTTTTCTAAAACAAGGTAGCAACTGACATCCATTAGTTCGGAGATAAAGTGTCAAATGCTCCTCGCATGACACATGCATTTGCTGTTCCCCTTTGCAGCTCGCTAATCACAAAGTCTCGCTGTGAACTTGACGACTTTATAACACATTTCCGTATGAAATGAACTATGATCACTGGTAGTTATACGGGCAAGTATAAGTCGCATGAAGCCCCCAGGCCTTGGTGTGTATTGTCTTGTGTATAGACAGATTGCCATATTATCTGTACTGTACTCAAATCTGTCCTGTACTCGAACAACAATACCCACAATCCCGCGTATAGGAATCACTAGCGTAGAGAGGCTGCCCCTACCTGAACTCCTGGCCGGACATAGACGGGACCTTGTATGATCGCTTGTCAGAACAAGTCCACCACGTGCCTGACTCAGTTGGCGCGTGCCTCGACTCCACTGGGTTGGGTGACTTGCAGTTCAAATTAGGTTTCTGCATGGGCTTTGTGATGCGTCAATATTTAATCCTGAATCCAACCCCTGACTTTCCATATCTAACCCTAGATTCGCTCTTGTTCCTGCGTTGTTCTGTTATACACATACAATCTCTTTCGGCGTTCCGCTTAGCTGTTGAAATAGGTCGCAAGTATACCAATGGTTACCTGCGGTGAAACGTTCGCCAATTGTGGCGACTACACTGCCTTGCGATATCACCGACTGCCTCTATTTTTCGGCGTCGAGTCGCATAATTCCTTCGATTCAGGAATATGTGTACTAAGCGTACTTGAGCTCTTTTCAGATCCTTTCGCTGGCGATCCTGAGACAACAAGAGCACACAATTGGGTTGATGGACATAATCAAGTTGCACACTTCTCTAGGCGTTGATTCCAAGACGACACTATACTGTTGGGTGGCTTCTGGCACTCAAAGATATTGCGTCCCCATGATGGCCCCTTCGCGCTAAGGCCAGACGCCCGGCTTGACGAAAATAGCCTGCACCTGCATCGGTTACACTTGAATACCTGGCCGAAAACTGCGCCGCAGCTGATTCCGCAAATAGCGAGCAGTTTCTTACCAATGGTCCTTAACTAGCATCATGTGACGTGCCATGCACTGCAATGCGCGTCGGTATCTTTGGTCTGTTGAGAGTTGCCTTAGCCAGTGAGATTACATCATCGCCATGTCAGCTGGGGATGGGGTTGGGACAGGTTGGAGAGCCGACTACTGGCCGCCCGGCCATTGCACCCGGAACGGGCTTTCCATCCTTACCATCTTGCCGATTCACCGCTCTGAATTGAAAGAGGGAGTGCCGACACCGTCACCTCGCCTAACGGCTAAAACAGGATACGCAACGAACGCCAAGGGGTAATATGTCGAGCCCCAAGAGTGAGAGTCGCTTTTGAACCCATGGCGTGCTTCAATCACCGTTGCACCTTTGCGATCTGCGACGCTAGGCCGGGCGCATTTCAGCTGCGGACAATCCTCTTGTTATGACTCCATATGTAAGGCTGACTGCGATCAACCCAATCATCACCATTGCCGAGCCCAAAACGCTCTGCTTCCACTGCACTAATTCAGCCGCCAGCACCGCAATTGGCCTACAATTGCTCCGGGGTCCCTGACCCGTCAGCACGCTTGACGCTTCGCGACTGGTCCTATTACGCCCCCAAAACGCCGCAGCGAGTAAGCATTGGGAACCAAAAAAAAGGAACTATCGTGCATGAAGGAAATCACTGCAGTTCGGTGAGCGCCTTGGGCGCAGCACAGTTCGTGAAGGCTGAGTCTTGACCTCACACCACTTTCGGCATGCCCCGCGGCAGCCTGTCGGAGTCGCCTCCGCACACAATGACCACCTTTTCCCCATTCATATATCCTCCTTCGCCCCAGATCGCCTATGACGAGAGATCCACCATCCATCCTCCACAGTCTCCCCAGACGTCTGACTGATACACGGTCTACCGTAAGAATCTCACTCCTTCATAACCCTCGTAGACTTGCTGACAAAACCACCAGAAGGGAAAATACCACCATGCGTTCTATTAGCATTCTTGCTGTGCTAGCGACATGCTTAACAGCTGCATCAGCTAGTCAATGGCCCTACAAGAGGTTGCACTCTTCAGTACCCTTCTCCCAAATCAACAAATCGGATCCGTCCGTAACCGCACACGAAGGCCACTTCGTATCCTGGTTTCGCGGAATCGTCAACAAAGACCAAAGCGGTTCCTTGCCCGACATCTTCAAGAATGGGACTATCCCGGACGAGAAGAAGCTCACGTTCGACAGCCTGGTAGACTTCATCCAGCTCCCAGAGTCCGCCCCTGAAGGCCCGCGGACCGGCCCGCCGCCGGCTGGTGACACAAAAGGGTCGAAGAATCTCTCCTCGCACGAAGAAGCGCAGCGCGTGTTCCAGCACCTGAACTACTCCGTCGACGCCCGCTGCACCACCGACCGGGCCTGGTGGTGGTACCGCACGTACGACGGCTCCTGCAACTGGCTGAAGCAGGACGAGTGGAACGAGGGCGCCGTCGGGACGAGGCGGGAGCGCGACTACAAGCAGCACGCATACGCCGACGGCGTCTCCGAACCGCGCGAGGGGCCCAACGCGCGGGCCGTCAGCAACGCGTTCTTCCGCCGCAAGAAGGCCATCTACTACGAGCACACGCCCTTCCTCCTCGGCTTGGTCGAGTTCATCATGCACGACGTGACGTACTCGCTCGACTCGGCCTCGGAATACGTCGAGGTGCCCATGCCGGAGGATGAGGACACCTACCCGCTCAATACCACTTTCAAGGTCATGAGAACCGCGCCCATGCCGGATACGGGCACCTCGAAAGCTAACCCGCGTGAGAATGTCAACATGGCCACCACCTGGCTCGACATGTCTGCGCTGTACGGCAGCACGCCAGACGTCGCGAATGCGCTCCGATCACACAAGGGCGGCAAGCTGCTGACCCAGGAAGTCCAAGCGCGCGGCACCGGCGGCAAGGCGTCGTATCTACCATATAACTCCATGAACGTCTCCACGCGGACGCGGCCCGGCGTCGACCCCGCCAAGCTCTTCGCGGGCGGCGACCCGCGCACGAACGAGGACTGGATGATGCTGGGGGTGCACACGCTGTTCCTGCGGGACCACAACCGCATCTGTGACATACTCACGAAGCAGCGCCCCGAGTACGACGACGAGCAGCTGTTCCAGACCGTCCGCATGGTCATGGGAGCCAAGTACATGATGATCGCCAACTCGTACCAGATGGCCTACTGGACCGAGGACATGCCGTGGCCCAACGACGATGGGTTCCCGCTGTACCGGCTGATGTACGACGAGGACGCACTGGATATCAACCCCGCCACCACCTACCCGTGGCCGCTCGTCACCAAGGGCGGCAAGCCAATGACCGTCTCCGTCGAGATGGCCGTCATCTACCGGTTCCACGAGTTCATCATCCCCAGCTTCCCGATCAAGAACGGCAACAACGAGACGCTGTGGGAGCAGGACCTCTTCGCGACGGGCTTCAACTCTACCGGCTTCGTCGACGCCGGCCTCGAGAACATCGTCCGTGGCATGCTGGCGACCCACATCCCCAACTTCAAGTCCGGCGTCGACGAGAGCTTCCGCAGCGCCGGGCAGTACCGGGCAAGCCGTTCGACCTCGTGACCTGGAGCATCGTCCACGAGCGCGAGCAGGGCCTGCCGACCTTCAACCAGTACTTCCGGGCCTACAACGAGCAGGACCCGGCGATCGAGGTGCCGATCCGCGACACCTTCGAGAAGTTCTCGTCCGACCCCGAGACCGTGGCGAACCTGAAAAAACTCTACAAGCACCCGGACGAGGTGGACCTCGTCGTCGGCTGCCAGCTCGACGAGGAGAACTTCCCGGGCACGACGGTGCCCAAGGCCTCGCTCATCATCAGCCTGTTCAGCCTCTTCGGCATGGGCAACTCGGACCGCTTCTCCATCGGCTACGCCATGATGCGCTGCTTCCTCGTCGACAAGCCGTGGGACTGCCACCCGAGCAACGCGCTCGAGGACCTGGTCTGGGAGCGGCGCCACGTGCCCGGGTTTCCCGATTTTCGGGTTTACAGCACCTTCTGGCTCAAGGAGATGGACATCGAGGCCCACGGCGCCAACTTGCTCTGGCGCTTGATCACCGAGAACTCCGAGATCAAGTGCATCCAGGAGCGGCCGCTGTTTCCCATGGATCCTGAGACCAACCCCGTGCTATGCGACCTGCCGGACGAGCCTTTCGACTTTCCGGGCGTGGCCGTTACGGCGATGGCGGCGGCGAAGTTCCTCTTGCGGCGCGACAAGCTCGAGATCATCGTGTCGCTGCTGGCGGGTCTCGTCGTCTTCAGGCATTTCCGCCGCAAGAAGCAAGCTGATCAGCTCCCCAGGCTGCATGGTTTGCCCGTCATCGGCATGGCTCTAAAATGGCAGAAGGACCCGTTGCACATTCTCCAAAAAGGCTTTTCGAAGTTCGGCAGCTCCTTCTCCCGCAGCTTCGGTATCAAACTGGGCAGCCAGACTCACTACGTCATTACCAACAAGCGCGACCTGGAGATGATGAAGCAGGATAACACGTACGAGGTCAAGTTCAGCCTGTCGGAGTTCTTCAAGACCATCAGCATGCCGATCATCACGAAGCAGGAGAACTTCGATTCGGACCTGCACAATAAGCTCGTACGGATGCATCTCAGCGACCCCGCGACCGTCTCGGCCTTTGGGGCAGTCATGGAGGAGGCGAGCAGAGAGTTCCTGCGCCGCAGACCCCTTGCGTCCGGAAGCCGCCCCAGCAGGCATGCTAGCCTCAACGATTGGTCCCTGGACTACATCGTGTTCGTGGTTTCTCGCTGCATCGTCGGGCCCCAGGGATACGACGACAGCGACCTGCTTAAGACATTCCTGGCTTTCAATGACCACGCAACGAAAGCAATGACCATCGCCTCTTTCTTGCCCGGACCCTTGAAGTTGTTGGCGCCGCTGAAGATCCAAAGGGACTTCAAGACGGCCTCGAAAATTCTTCTGCCCATCATCGCGGAAAGGAAGAAAAAGTACCCATACGTCAATAGCAAAACTACCAATGGGGGCTCCCCCTCCCCGGTGTTCTTGGATTTCATCATCGAAGCTGTTGACGATGATAAGCGTGTATCAGGTAAGCCCCCCCCCCACCAGAAATGCCCCAACCATACAAAAAAACGTCTGGATGACTAACAGTAATTACTCCCTGGCTAGATCTCGCCACCCTGATTGCATGGGCCGGCATCACCAACCTCCAAACCCCCTTCGCCGCGACTCTGCTCGACATCATCAACAACACCGAGGACCCCCAACAGTCCTCTCTCGTCGCGAGCCTAGACTCCGCGGCCGCGGCGAGCCTCGATACCTTCCAGCTGCCGACCACTTCCCCGCGGTGGACCGCCCTGCGTGCCGCCGTGCTCGAGTCCGTCCACCTCAGCGGTCCCGTCACCGGGCCCGCGCGCCTGGTCGTTGGCAGGGAAGATGACAACCACAACTTTCACCACCACAAGAAGGGCGTGCACCTCGCCAGCTACCCTTCTATGCGTTCCCCAAAAGGCGCCGTCGCGGCCCTGAGCCCTTACGCGACACACCGGGACACGTCGCAATGGGGCTCGGATGCGGCTGCCTACAAGCCCGAGCGCTGGTTGACGCACGCAAACGGTAGCAACGAAAACGGCAGTAGCAGTAGCAACAACAGCAGCAGCGGTGGTGGTAAATGGGCGCAGCACGAGATTGGCGACCCGGCCTTCATCGCGTGGGGGCTCGCCGACCCGCACCTGTTCCCGGGCCGCTGGTTTGCGCAGACGGCCATCTGCGTCATCGTCAAGGCCGCGCTCGAGGCGTACCGCTTCGAGCTGCCCGAGGGACCAGTGGACGAGGCGGATAAGTATGTCTATACGGCCACGGGTGCGTGGAGGAGGCCGGTGCCCGTGGATGTCCATGTTCGTTGATATTTGCTTGGTCACGGCGTTGGATTAAATAGATGTTTACTGAGATATGGTCTTCACTTTACGATGTATGTACGATTTGTGAAGCCTGATGCAGGTTCATTTGGTTCGGATTTCAATTGACTGGTTCTTGTCTTTCACTAAGTAGATGTGATAACTTTAGCAGCAAAGGGTATTACAATCTGCCGGCAGCAAGGGCCTGTTGATCCACGCAAGCACCGTCCCGCTTCCGAACAATAGCGAGAAACCTGCTTTCCAGCTCGGAAGGGCTAGCCTCGTCTTGCTCCAACAACACCCGTGGTTCCTTGTCCAAGTCATCCCCGTTCGACATGCCCAGTTTGGTCAAGGCTGGCGCGGTGACCACCATCTGTCGGGTGGTCACCCCATCAGTTCCTGCATTGTCCAGGTCCGCACGACTAGTAGTACCAAAAGCCCAATCGATCACGGCGCCCTGCTTGCAGATCTCCAGGTCCAGCTTCACGGCCTGCTCAACGATGTGGTACAGGTGGCCACGGTACCAGCCATTTTGACCCATATCAGAATGCTGGAACAGCCGGAACGGGTACGCCGTGGCGCAAATGTTGGCGATCGCTTCCTTGATCTGGCGGTCGTCTTCCTGGCTGGTCGTGAACTGGGTCTGGGAGGGCGCCGGGCCCAGCATCATCGACGCTGTCGTAGCTTTCCAAGCTTGCAGTTTGCGCAGGGCCTGTGGGCCGCCACCAGTTCTACCTTGTAGTCGGACCCAAACGTCGTGCAGGCCTTCCGCGTCGCCCGCGGCCCATACAAATTTGCCGAACACCTTGCTCGCCATAATCTTCCACGTGTAGGCCTGCATAGAGACCGGCGTGACAGGGAACCCGTCCCGGGCGAGAGCGTGGTCGGGAAAAGGAATGTGCCGCGTCTCTTTAGCCGACCAGCGCAAAGAATGGTTTCTGGGGTCCCCAGGAAGATGCTGTGGGTGGAGGAGTAGGGCAAAGGATCGGATGGCCTGACGGAGGCTGAGGACCTTCTGCATAAGGCGCACGTCGGTCATGTCTTGAAACACGCCTTGATCTTGAGCCTGCGCCGCGGCTAGCTGCCGCCTGGCGGCCTTGTACTTTTGCATCAGCTCCGTGAACTGGGCGTCGTACTCGGCTATAGTCCAGTTCAGCTTGCGCTCGTACTGTCGCGCCAGGTCTGCGAGCCGGGCTTCGGCGTGTGCGTTGGCTTCTTGTAAGTCGTTCTTCAAACTTGTGACCTCATTATTGTGCTGGGCATGCTGAGTGTCCAGAATATCGTTGAACGAATTCCACTGCAAACTCTCCGTTCTCAGCAAAAGATTATGACCCTCTTCATCGTCTGTGGATCTATGGTCAGTATTGCAGGAGCATTGAGGAACGAAAAGAAGAAGTGTGTACCAGTGAGGTTGTTGGTGCCTTCATCGGCGTCAAAGCTAGACGCGCCGCAGGAGCTCCCATCGCTGAACTCGCATAGATCCGCCGATTCTTCAAAGAGTGCTTGTTTACCGGACCCTTCTGGGGCCAAATTGTGTTCGCTCATTGTAGTGGGATTGCTCAAGTCCGCTGCTTGGTCTGGAGTTGTATCACGTGTTTAGTGAAGTTGCAAAGGTGTAAGTCGAGAAGAGAAAGAGCCTTGCACTGGATTTCACGAGGTACTAGTGCACTGCGTGAGTGAAAATTTAGAAAGAGTAATCAGTCACTGGGTTGAGCAGGATGCAAGCATACTTAAGTATATAATAGATTTTTCAGAGTTCGGTTCGATTATACAGTCATTCGCCTGGTAGAAACGGGAAGTGGATTTAGTAAAGGAAAGGTTTCTAATATCCAAGGCTCTAGAAGGTTAATACTACAAGAAAATGACGAAATAGCGCTAACGCCTCACGCATGGTCAGGGCAGTGTTAGATGCAAAGTTAAATATCACCTGGAGAATGTTTAGATAACAGCACTGTCCCTTGATTGAGCAACTAAAGCCTCGAACTATGCTAAGTTTATCGCAGCAAATAAATCCCGAGAAAGAACACCGCCCTGTTCTCCCTAACTATTATTCGCCATCTTCAGCAGTATAAATACACACATGTTCTCAGCTAGCTCCTTAACTTGCACAAAAGCGTAACCACGGGCAAGACTGATGAGATGACTTTATCTAATGTCCTTGGAAGCTTCGCCTCCAGATTAAGGCGAGGGTTAGCCCAGTATGGTTACGTTGGCGCAGATGAAGACGGCGATGCCCTGTTGGTTATCGGGATAGATTTCGGAACCACGTAAGTTTTCGTCTCTCAAATCCACTAATGGGACAGAACCTCGCTTACTTGTTTTGGAAAAATTGATTAGGTCGTCCGGAGTGGGCTGGGCCACCGCTGCCGACATCAAGAGTGAGTAGATCAATATCATCACGAGCTGGCTCGGAAGCGGCCGCGAAGAAGGCAAGGCCCCGACTGAGCTGTTCTACGAACATGGCAAGACGAGCTGGGGCTTTGGGGTCGGACAAGACTGCGACCCAGTCCGCTGGTTCAAGCTCCTCCTGCTGAAGGAAGAAGACCTGGCCCCCAATCTGCGATCGTCCGAGTTCGTGCTCCGTGCCCGGCAGCAGATGCGCGACGAAGGCAAGACGGCCGTCGATCTCGTGGCTGACTACCTGCGAGCCATCTGGGCGCACACGATGGAGGTCATCACCAAGGCACGAGGGGAGGTCGTTGTGGACGTGTCGCGCTTCCACGTAGTCATCACGGTACCCGCCATCTGGAAGGGACATGCGCGACAGACCATGCGAGATGCGGGTGAGAAGGCCGGCATCTTGAAGAAAAGGTCGGCTGCTGGCCCGACGTGCCTCAGCTTTGTCGCTGAGCCCGAGGCTACGGCTCTCTCTACGCTGTCGGGGCCCGGCCGGAACCCTAAGAAAGACGAGGTCTACCTCATCTGCGACGGCGGAGGAGGGACAGTTGTGAGTAAAGATAGTTCGGGTAAGCCAGCTGACGGTGCTACGGTCACCCCATGCAACGGCGACCCTTAAATTTAAATAGTCCTTAATAGCACTACATATAAATTATTATATAAACTAGTCAACTTTTGATTTATAGTTAATTAAATAATATCATCTTCTTTTTTTTCTTTTTTTTTAATAGGCCGTAAACTTAACGAGTTAATATTATAACGTAAGCTAGCTAACGGTGCTACGGTCACCTTATGTAACGGCGACCCTAAAAACTAATAATAATATTATATAATAATAATACGAATAATTTAATTAAAGATTAATATAAAATCTTAAAAATACCGTTTTAGTCTCGAAACGCTTTTATAACACTTTTAATCTTAAATTTAAAATTAGATTTAATTATAACGACTTTCGACGTTAATAATAAAAAAGTAATAGCCTAGGGTTTCGATATAACGCTATTTATTTCCTTTTTAATTATTATAATATTTCGTATACGCGTAAACTTTTAATTAAAATTAAATATTACTCTTTTCCTTTTTTTACCTCTTTTTTTTAAAATTATTTTTTAAAAATAACTTCTCGTATTCTAATTAACCGATCTAGTCGTTTAAAATATTTAAACTCTTTTAAAACTTCCTGAATAAAACCCGGCGCGTCGCGCTATTAAAAATAATATTATTTATAATAAACACTATTTAAGTTCTAAAAAAAACCTAGTAAAACGTACTAAGGTTTATGTTTAATAATACGAGAAAGTATTTAAACGTGCGATAAAAGTCCGCCTTTATCGATATAATATGTAATAGTTATAAGAATAAAAGGTAATTAAGGTGCGTAAATTTAAAGGTATTTATAATAAGGTTATTAAGGTTATTTATTTTATTAATAAGTTAGATTAATATTTAAATTAATTATTAAAAAAAAAAATTTATTTAAGATATATAAAAAACGTTTATTATTTATATATTTAATTCTTTTTTTATTAATATAGGTATCGTTTCGTAATTATTTAATCGTAATTAATATTATTTAATATTATTTAATTAAGTATTATTAAGTAGATCGTTAAAGCTTCATTACGTAACGTTTTAATCTCGTATTTTTACGTGACCGAGTATTACCTTATCGTAGTTATCTCTTCTTAATTATTTATCTCGTATTATCCCTTAGGTATTAATTTAAGGTAGCTATGCTACTTTCGGTTATCGTGGTATTAGTTATCGTAATTAGTAAACTCCGATAGTTTTAATAGTCTTTTATTAATAAACGAGCCTTACTAGCCGAGGGGCTCGTAGGGTAGTTTTCGTAATTAGTATAGCTAGTTAAATTAATAAGCGCCTCGGGTTATTCTAACGCCGTTTCCGAGGTGGGGCTGGTCGTATAAGTTAGGCCCGTTCGTAACACTATCCCTTCTCCCCTGTTTACTTTATCCTTAAAGCAGTTATTATAAATATCTAGTGCGCGCCGTTATGTCGAGTTTGGTAGGTTTTCCCTCCTTCCTTTGCCTTCTCGTGTAGTGTGCTCATTATAATATCCAGTCGTGTTAAGAAACGTTGTTCTTCGCCGAAAGCTTTTACGGCTCGCCGCTATTATCTTGTTTCGTCCTTTAACGAGTTTGGTTTTAAAGTCATGCCGTGCTCTCGTTACGCTTCTAGGGGGTAGAAATACATCATGATAAAAGGCGTCGGAAAGTGTTAGGAGTGCACTCGTTCGGCCTCGGTCTGCGACGGGCTGGGCGTTCCTCTCCATTCCCTTGAGCGGATCCAAGAAGAGCACCGTCGCCTTGGTCGTGAGGAGGTCCTGGCCGAGGAGCGGTTCCTTGAACTCCAAAAGCGGCATCAAGAGGAAATAAACGAGGCCATTGCCCGTTTAATTCGTTTACGTAAACAGAAGGAGATGGCTCGTTCCTAGGGTGTCAAGCTGATACAGCGTGGCCTTCGCTCTTTGGACGAGTTGGAGGAACAGGAGCGCCGGGAGTCGGAGGCTGTTATGGCCGTGCAGTCGCGTGGGGGTTTCGGCGTGGTCGATTAGAACGCCACGGACTTCTCCTTCTTTCCGGACCTTCCCGATCCGTCTGCGGTCGTGCCTTAAACGCCTAGAGAGCCTCAGCGGCATTCTTTAAGTGTTTCCTAAGTTCCTAGGTATTATCTTCTATAGGGTAACCTTTCCACTTAACGAGGTATGTCCATCCTTTTCCTACTCGTTTCTTATTTAAGATCGTCTTAACCTCGTATTCGTATTAATCCGTTTCGACTTTTAGTTATATTTTAATTTTTACGTCCTCGATAGCTAGCTCGAGTAATAAAATATAAAATATAAGGTGTATTTATATTATTTTAAGTAGTAATAATCGGTAATTAGTTTCTAAAATAACTTCTACGATTTTAAATAGTCCGATCTTTTTAAAGTCTAGTTTTTCGCTTAGTCGCTTAGTTTTAATGTTTCGTCGTAGGAGGTAAACTTTTCCTCCCTCTCCTAGGGTTGGTCCCTTTAACCTGGTTTAATCGGCGCGTTTTTTTATCCGTTATTAGAGGAAGGTGAGGTGTTACTATAGTGCTGTCTAGAGTTCTCTTAGTTTTTCGACTTGTATGGTTACGATAGGTGCTAACTCTTAAGGGTCTAGGCAGTAACTCGTAAAAACAAGAGTAATTAAAATATAACGAACGCTATCTAAGTTTTAAAAGAAACCTAGTAAGACGTACTAGAGTTTATATTTAATAATACGAGAGAGTATTTAAACGTGCGATAAAAGTCCGCCTCTATCGATATAATATATAATAGCCGTAGAAATAAAAGGTAATTAAAGTGCGTAGATTTAAAAGTATTTATAATAAAGTCGTTAAGGTTATTTATTTTATTAATAAATTAGATTAATATTTAAATTAATTATTAAAATAGATTTTTTTTATATAAAATATATAAAAAACGTTGATTATTTATATATTTAAACCTTTTTTTATTAATATAAATACTATTTAGTAATTATTTAATCGTAATTAATATTATTTAATATTATTAAATAAATCATTAAGGCTTTATTATATAACGTTTTTATTTCGTATTTTTATATAACCGAGTATTATTTTATCGTAATTATCTCTTTTAACTATTTATCTCGTATTATTTCTTAAATACTAATCTAAAGTAACTATACTATTTTTAATTATTATAATATTAGTTATCGTAATTAATAAACTCCGATAATTTTAATAATCTTTTATTAATAAACGAGCCTTACTAGCCGAGGGGCTCGTAAAGTAATTTTTATAATTAGTATAGCTAGTTAAGTTAATAAGCGCCTCGGGTTATTCTAGCGCCGTTTCCGGGGTGGGGCTAGTCGCATAAGTTAAGCCCGTTCGTAACATTATTACTACTAAACGTATCCGCTAATTCTTTAATCTTATAACTAATCGTAAATATTAATAACGCTATAGAGGAGAATTATTTATTAAAAACGTCGAGGGGAGGCTTAAATAATCCTACCTCTACCTAGTCTTTTATTCTCCGGTTTCGGCTATTAAAAAGCTTATTAATATCGCGAAAAAATATACTAGTTATAGCCCAGCCGCTAACTATTATATACGGCTAAAAAATAAACCTTTTAACTAGCTCGTAATATTAAAAAAAATCCCTCTTACTTATATTTATATTATTAAGCCCTATATAATATAAGGTTACTTTTCGGTAATAAATATCTTTTAATATATTAAAAGAATTAAAATCTAAAGGTTATAATAAGTACGACGAGTATACCGGAAAAAAGAAAAGCTACATCTTATACTTTAAATACGTTATAATAAAGTCCTCGCTTACGTAACTAACGTAATTATCTAGGATAATAAGCCGCTATTAATCCTCGTTTTCAAGCTTTATATAAGGGATAAAGAACTTATTTAGCCACACTAGGGCTAGCTCTTTATTAGTCCAGCCTTTAAGGGATGCCGTAAAGACCTAATCCTCTATAGTATCCGTTAACGAGTCCTCCTTTTCCGGAAATTATTACTATTAAACCTATTAACCTTTAAATATAATAAAATGAGGCAAGGCTCGGCTTAAAGCGTTATTATATTCGATTATAAAAGCTTATTTTCGGTTAAAAGAGTTTATAATTAATATTTTTTTTATTTTAATAAGTTTAATAACTATTATATTCGTTTTATAGCCGAGCTAGTTACCGATCTCGTCGATATTAAATCGAAACTCCGAAAGGATCGATTTTAAAATAGGATTATTAAGCCGCTTAAAAAACTCGATAATTTTTTTTACGGAAGTTACGTTAAGCTATAAAAAATCTATCCTTTTAAGAAGAGTAGTATCGATAAATAAATAACCAGTAATAAATCTTTTAACTTAATATTTACCGAGTATTATATTAATCCCGTTAACTTAAAAAATTTATTAAACGAATATCCGGAAAATAACGTACGCTAGTAAGCAGCTTAAATTATATTACGCAAGGTAGTAAGTCACGATTTAAGACTCTTCCGCTATTATTAAGGCTTAGAAGGACTTATTCCGTTGTTTTATAATTTTGCGGCCGTAAATCCGAGCCCTTAGAGTTATTTTAAGAATATTATACTTCTCGGCGGCTTGTTTTATTAACGAGCTATTTATAATATTTTAAATCGCGCGTTATAGTATTAACTCGTTAAGTTTACGGCCTATTAAAAAGAGGAAAAGAAAAGAAAAAGATGGTATTATTTAATTAATTATAAATTAAAAGCTAACTAGTTTATATACTGATTTATATGTGGTACTGTTATGGGCTATCTAAATTTAGGGGTCGCCGTTGCATGGGGTGACCGTAGCACCGTCAGCTGGCTTATTTTAATGTGGTGTCGGTTATGGGGTGACATACGTTAACTATTTGGGCTTGCCAGGGGGGGTTTGTGGTGCCATGTTCATTGACCAGGCCTTCGAAAGAAAGGTCAAAAAGTGCCTTGGACGCAAATGGGACCGCCTCTCCAAACTAGACATCAACGAGTTGATGAGCAACAACTGGGAGTACGGGCCCAAACACCAGTTCTCGCTTAGCCACGATATTAGCTATGTCGTCACCCTCCCATCTGCAACATTCTCCCATGACTCGCACAGGAATAACGACCAGTGCGATCCGCCAATCAAGGAGGGTCGAATGGTTCTCACTAGGTTAGTCTCCTCGCCTTTGTACCAGCCCCAGGCGTCCCGCCATGCTGATCATATTATACTGCGACCTCACGCTAGAAAACACATTCAAGCTATCTTCGACGAAGTCATAACAGAGATAGATGAGTTAGCCGATGGCCAAATCGCAGACGCCAAGCGTAAGCGCCTACAAATCACCGTATGCACACGTTTAGAACCAACAATCGCCCGAGATCAACTTTGTTAACACCACGAGCCGAAACAGGGCATCATCCTCGTGGAAGGCTTGGATTCCAGCCCATACCTGTACGAGCGCCTTCAAGGCAGGCACAAGAAATCCAAGATCAATGTATTGCAGTCCGGTGGCGAGAGGCCGTAAGTAAAACTGCTCGTGGCAACGGCCCGATCCTTCTTCTATGCCCGCGGCCAAGAACTCATTATTCTGCTTTTATAGTCGAGTTGCTATCTGCAGGGGTGCTGTACTCAGTGGCTTCTTGCAAGAGCAAGCCAGCAAACCCCAGCCATGCGACGAAGACATCGTTCCCGTGAAAGTGGTTTCTACCATCGCGAGAGCAAGCTATGGCCTAAAGCATCGACAGCCGTACGACCCCGCGAAACACAAATGGGAAGACATTTCTTGGTACAATGACGAACAGGGTTGGTTCTGCCTGAAAGAGATGAGATGGTACCTCGAGAAGGTGAGTTAGTAGCTCAGCATTTCTTTACTACTTATCTAATTCATTGCTCGATAGGGGTCAAATGTAACAACGGCACGGCCAGTTTGCTATAAGTGGTATCAACTCCTGAATACGATCTCCAACGGACCCTTTCGAGTTGAGTTATTCCAGTGTGAGGAGTTGTCTCCGCCTGCCTTACAGAACAGCAGTGTAATGCCTCTCTGCACTATCACCTGCAAGCTAGCCACTCCGGTTTCCGACCTACCGGACTACTCCAATAGCAAGGGCCAGCGGTTCAAAAAGGTGTGGTACGACCTGGATATGGTGCCTTCGGGTGCCTGTGTAGAGTTATCTGTATGGGCTGGCGGAAAGAAGCTGGGCTCGTCAGAGGCGCAGATCCGGTTTGAATGACCAATAGGCAGGAAGGGATTTGTGTAGTGTTCTAGGCATCGGCAATATTTACAGTTCTGGGATGATTTCGGATATGAAAATCGGACAAAACTTGAAATAGTAAACATCATGGCTCCCGTGTGGTATCTTACGAATCTAACGGCGCTGAATTAATAAGTCGTGGTTAGGGTTACTGCGGGAAAGGGGGGTGGCTACTCCACTTGTTCGCATACAACTATCCCCTTAATGGCGAAGACCAATTGAATCAACAAACAACGCGGTATATAATCCGTTGCTCCTCATCAGTACCGCGTAGTTTTGCTTTTGGCAGCCCGTAGTGGTTCCGTTACGCCAAGCTGCGCGGGAGGGTGTGCCGCCATGTGCCCTATTGGAGGACCCCCTTTATGCCGCTGACGCCCCCTTTATTGCAGGGGTCGCTGGTCACTAGTACCGATGTACCGGTCCGCATATGCAATGAGTTCCGGAATTGGGGGCATCTCACTGCATACCTGAAAATGCATCCCGTCAGCACCAACCCCAAAACAGGAGGTATAGGAGCGGCTGAGCTTCAACACACGTCAGCCTTGGCGCAAACGCGTCAGCCGGTAGGAACCGATCATGCTACAGTTGGTCGCGTTGTCCCCCCGCACCACGAAAAACGATGATGACAGTGGAACACATCCCCTTTTACCACGCCAGAGTTTTGCGTCATTAGTCTTCTTTCCGAAACAACCTGCGATGAGAACCGGAAGTGACATTGTCTAACCCCTTCAAGGATGGGCGAAAAGCGCGAAACACAGCTCACTGCGACCTGCGCAAGTCTGGCCCGATGGGCCGAGTCTGGATCTAGGGAGGTCGATGGGTTACTACGAGCTGAGGCCGCTGCCGCACAAAGCATCGACGCAGACTTCTCGCAGCTACGGCCTCTTTCAGGTGGTCTGCACCACTTGTGCGACGAGGCACACCGTCTCAAAGTCGGGCTCAGCAGCGCGCCGGCTTTGTCGTGGAGACTCCGGACGGTCCTAGCAGCTCACTTGGCCGAGTGTGACGGGGCAGGAGCCGTCATCTCCAAACAGCTTATGCGGCTCGCGCCGGACACGCCGACAGAGACGATCAACATGGCGACTGTTCTCCAGTATGAGTCGTTTCTTAACGCCACCGCTAAGTTCCTCGCGCTTCTGTCGCGAACTCTGCGACAGTGAGAAACTCCCTTCGGGATAGCAAACCTCCTCTCTTTGTCAAAGGGTCCATACTGACGTTTGACGGCGCCTAGAGATTCAATAGTGAAGCAGGACGAGGAACTAGATGCCGAAGATGCGAAACTGCTGATGATAAGGGTCGCAACTTCTTGCCGTGCCATTGGGAGGTCAGGAAGATCAGGGAGCATCCTGCTTGAAAGCCCAAACGGCCGTGCATCTTCCTCCTCGAAGGAATCCTTCGACACATTACCCCCGCATATGAGGCTCCTCCCCTGCTCTTTCCAGAGTCACCCAGTCATGCTCGCAACGGCTTCACCACGCCTCCTATACCTAGATCGAGCAGCGGCAGCGGAAGCAAGGATCGGTCGTCCACTGGCTTTATGGGTTTCTTCTCCAAGCCCTTCCGAGCCGCGACCGACGCCCTGCGCGCCAAACCCGAACCCCTCGTAACGCCCCTCTGCCAAGCCGCCACGACCGGCAGCATCGCCCAGCTCAAGTTCCTGCTGAGCGAGGGCGCCAACATCAACGGCCGCGACGAAGAGGGCCAGACCGCGCTCATCCGCGCCATCGGCGCGAACCAGCTGGGCGTCGTCGAGTTCCTCCTCCAGGCCGGCGCCGACCACCGCGTCTGTGGTAACGGCAGTAGCGGCGACACCACCAACAACAAGAAGCAGCCGCCCCTGTTCCACGCCGTCGATGCCGAGAACGGCGGCGCCATCGACCTGCTGCTCGAGCACGGCGCCTCGGCCAACCAGCGCCACGACTGGGGCGAGCCGTACTTCACGGGCCTGGTGCGGTCAGGCGCGACGCGGCCCGAGTGGATCGAGCTGCTGCTGTCGCGCGGCGCCGACGCCAATATGCTCGACAACTGGCTGCAGCCGCTCATAATCGTCGCCTTGAAGAAGCGACAGCTACAGAAGGACGGTGAGAACGACGAAGACGACCGCGAGGAGGTGGTGCGACTGCTGCTCCGCTACGGCGCGAAGCCCGGCACGCGCGACTCGAGCGGCACCCCGCTGATCCACCTCTGCGTGGCCCAGAAGCGCGACGGGTTGGTGCGCCACCTCCTCGACCTCGGCGCGGATCCGAACGCGAGCAAGATCAACGGCACGCCCTTACTCGTCACCGCCGTGAAGCAGCGGGACCGGGTCCCTGGTGCAGACCCTGCTCGCGCACGGCGCGGACGCCAATGCGCATGACATCTATCTCACGCATATCCTGCTCGTGGTCTTCGAGGACGCCAAGCTGGCGGCCCCGGACAAGGCGGCCCTGATGGGACTGCTGCTGGAGCATGGCGCGAAGCCTGGGAAGGCGAATGACATGTGGGATGTCGCGTTGCTGGAGAAAGCACTGGAGCCTTACCTTGCGGCGATCAAGGAAGGAGGAAGTGGAAGTGGAAGTGGAAGTGGAAGTGGAAGTGGAAGTGGAAGTGGAAGTGGAAGTGGGCCCGCAGGACCGGCGGGTAGTAGTACCCTTCTCGAGATCCTGGAGCTTCTCCTCCAGCACGGCGCACATTCAAACCAGCGGCTGACGGGCAAGAAAAGCAAGGACAGGAAGCAGGCGCCGACGATGCTGACGTACGCGCTGGAGCTGCAGGCCCCCGGGGGGCCGGAACCTGGCGGAGTTGGCGTTGAGGTACGGCGCTAATGCGAACCTGGCGGACGACGACCAGGACCAAAACCGCACGCCGCTGGTCCTGGCGGCGCGGAGCGGGGACAAGCACCTGGTGGAGATGCTGTTGGAGAACGGTGCTAGGGTGGGGAGGAGTGTGTCGGGGCCGGAGCCGGGCTCGAACCGTATGGAGATAACTCGTTTATTGGCGGCACCTGGCCATCTAGGTAAAGCCATGTCGTGATGATGATGTACAGCAGCAGATACTGCATGTCTTTGTTTAAGTTCAAGCGGGACAGACCAGTCGTCTGCCATCAATGGTTTTCTCCGAGTTCATGGCTTGTTTGGGTCTGTATGATTAAGAGGTAGTTTCCCCCGAAGTCAACAAATTTTCTGTCAAATTGAGCTGAAGGTCAAATCGGGACTGAACCCGCCAGTGGGGTGAAGGTGGAAAGATATCCCCCGGCAATCAAACGTCGGCTACATAACCTGCCGAGTTCCTTTAGACCAGAGTTTCGTAGACGTTCAAGGAAGGTTAAGGTTGCGGCGCGACACATGGTCGGATGTGATAGGTGCAAACTCTATCTGACAACTTCGGATGAACTTCAACAACGTCATTCTGCAATCTCCCATCTTGCGGATACCAGACTAGCCTTTTCGCATACCGGGCTTTGATATCAAAGGGAATTCATGCCGGCCTGGAGGCCCTGGAGCCTCGGACGGCATCGCAACATTATCGGAGGCGTATCTTTCGAGCGCACAAGCCGCCCTCGAGTTCATCCCAAATAAATTGTTGGATGGGGATGGGGGGCTTGCTATTAATAGCTCGCTGGACGATGGGCCCCAAATTGTTGGCGTTCCCGCTAACTCGGTACTGGTTTGGGATAAACTCGCCTGCAAGCATGGGCCCTGACGCTAAATCGGGTTGCAGTAAGGCACAAAGCCTTGGATTGAATTTCAGCTTCACCGATACTGACGACGCGAGGATGCAGAGGGGATTCCGAGAACAGAACGAAGAGTTAGGCGCAAAGATGTGCCTCAATCTCTTTGATTGGTAAGAAGGCTCAGATCCAAGTCAGACAAGTTGGGTTCTTACTGATTGCCGCCACATGCAGTTCTTTTGAATGGTTCCTGCGAGCTCTCACTGTAAGTACCTAATCCAGGTCCTGCAAAATCCGTCTGTTAGCGGGGGCTATGCTCTCTTAACAGGGGATGGGAGGGGCTGAAGTGGACATCGCTAATGTGTATCGGCCCCAGCTAGTGGACTGGGGCGATAGGGGATCTCAGTAAGCAGCCCTGAGACATGGATCCTGTTCCTAGAATCAGATGGAGATGTTTACTTCTTAGCAGCTTAGATCAGCCGTTCTGTCAGTCGGCTGCATAAGGAGCTGAGCTGCCCCCTAGCCTGCGGTGTGAGGTGACGTGACGTAAACGACAGTAGCGCATTACTATAATTACCTCGACGCGATGCCTGAAAGTGCACTTCCTTATACACTAGAGACGGAAACGGGGAATTGATCTACTCTAAGAGAAATCGACCAATTGTCGGCCAAGTCAGTAGCCTCATCTGGCTGGCCTCGATCGGCAACCGTGGATATTAACTTACTAAGGGCAAGGGCACATTTGCGGCTGACTTGCCGTTGACCACCCATGACCTGAAGATGGGCAATACTACTGGTGGTGTAGCCAGGCACTCGGCTGCATATAATATACGGTAGCCTAGAAAGGATCTTGAAATACACAACCCACACTCTTTCATCTTTCTTGCTTGCTACTTGAGTTTGTACAGTATATTCTTGTGTGTATTTTTCTTCCATCATCAATCATAATGCTGGGCTCCCTCCCCATCGCTCTCCTGGCCGCCACGGCCAGCGCCGCCAGCATCTCCGCCCGCGCGGACCCGCTGCGCCCGCGCTGGCAGCCCGGCAGCACGCCGATCCGCGGCGTCAACCTGGGCTCGCAGTTCATCGTGGAGCCGTGGATGGCGGCAGACGCGTGGCGCGACATGGGCTGCGGCAGCGCGCCCGACGAGTGGACGTGCGTGCAGAACCTGGGCCAGGACAAGGCCGACGCCGCCTTCAAGAAGCACTGGGCCTCCTGGGTCACTAAGGACGACATCTCGAAGATTGCCAGCCTCAAGCTGAATACTATTCGTATTCCCGTCGGCTTCTGGATCAATGAGGACCTCGTCGACCGTGGCAGCGAGCACTACCCCAAGGGCGGCCTCGCCTACCTCGACAAGATCGTCGGGTGGGCTAGCGATGCTGGCCTGCAAATCATTATTGATTTGCACGGAGGTCCTGGTTCGCAAAGCAAGGACCAGTCTTTCACCGGCCACGTGAGTTTATTTTTTCCCTACCTGTACTTCCTCTTCCTTCTTTGCATCATCTCCATTCCCCTTAACATGAAATTGCTGACACGAAATCTTCGGCCGATCAGAGCACATCGAACCCCGGCTTCTACACATCAGCCAACTTCGAGCGCGCCAACAAGTTCCTCGAGTGGATGGCCGAGCGCATCCACAAGAACAACACCTACCGCAACGTCTACGCCCTGCAGGTCATGAACGAGCCCGTGCACTCGAACGAGTTCCCGAGCCAGGCCGCCGACATGGTCAAGAACTTCTACCCGGCGGCCTGGTCGCGCATCCGCAACCGCGAGAAGAGCCTGGGCGTCGCGGCCAAGGACCAGCTCAACATCATGTTCATGGGCAAGACGTGGGGCTCGGGGACCCGGCCAGCAGCCTGCCCTCGGACCATTCGCTCATGTCGACCGACGACCACAAGTACTACAAGTGGGACCCCCAGTTCGGCGACCAGTCGACACGCCAGGACTACCTCTCGGCCGCGTGCAACGACAACAGCCACGGCAGCAGCGTGGTGGGCGAGTGGTCGCTGCAGGTGGCGACGGACGACGGCGACGACGAGAACTGGTCCCCGAAAAACAACGACGACAACAAGGACCTCAAGACGTTCTACCGCCAGTTCTGGGGCGCCCAGGCCCAGGCCTACGAGAAGGCCGGCGGCTGGGTCTTCTGGTCCTGGAAGTGCAACTGGATCGGCGGCTTCAGCGAGTACCGCTGGTGCTACGAGGCCGCCGTCGACGCCGGCGTCATCCCCAAGGACGCGACGAGCGCCAAGTCGGTTTCGCCGTGCAAGTAAAGCATGCTTGGTGGAAGTAGTTTCTCTTGGTATTTGGGCTGAACGGTAGAGATTCCCTATTGGGGCTGGCTACTGCCGAGTTCTTTCTTCATATTCTTTCCATAGGGCTGTACCAGTTGCTTTCCTCTGGTTGATATAGACTTGTATATTACATTATGTGCTGGAGAGGTCTACACTCGGCGGGATTACGTTATAACATTCTTTCATTTTCATCAGCCCTCACAATAATTGCTTATCAGTGACACAAATCTTGCAATCCTGGGATAGTTAACATGATGATCACAATAACCTATGCTGTTTATGTAATTCCTATCAATATTGATGACTCGCCGTTCGTAGTCATACTATTCTGGCATACAGATAACCTCATTGCCTATTCATCTGATACTATGGCTGGCCGCTGTAACGGCCAGACCGCTTGCGATAGGTAAGAAAAGACGTCCAACACCAACCTTCAAATGCTGCCTCCTTGCTAGGTCCCTATCACTAGCTGGACCTACTGATGCTTGTGAAAGGCATTTGTAATCACACCATAGGATCGTCTGTTTCGTCCCTCTCGCTGATGCTGTCGTGTGAACCGATCCCGGGCAATGTTCATCTGTCTGATCGCCTCGTCATATGCTCCTCTTTCCCCGCTACCCGTCGTGGGCAACACACCTCCATGATTATTATAGGTGGTCTGACGAATGTTGACAGTCACGGTGGTCTCCGAATAGCTATTCTGGCCGCCGCGGCCGCGCTGCTGGCCGTTGTTGTTTGTTGTTGTTGCTGCTGCTGCTGCTGCTAGCCGGGCACGTAACCGCGAGGGGTCCGGATAACTCGTTGTGGCCCAAATAGCTGGGCTCGTAGCTACGGACGCTGCTGTTGTTGTCGTTGGACGATCTTTCGAGCCAGCGGCCGGCCACGCGAGATGCTACCGAGCCATCCTGGCTATTCTGGGTACTCCAGCCAAAGCTGTAGTTGCGTTCACGTGGGAACCCGTAAGTGTCTGTCGTCGCGTGGCTACTAGTACTAGCCACGCTGGGTGTTGGGGAAGGCTGGCTGTCGTCGTTGCTAAGCCCGCTGGTTGTCATGTTGGCAGAACTGCCGCTGTCCGAGAGCGCACTCAACTGAGATCCGGTGGTGATAAGCTAAAGCACCCCCTCACGGGCCACCTCGTTACGGGCCACCGCGTTTTACCCCACGAACGTGTCTTTTTACTGTGCATCCTAATTAGAAAACTTTTTAATTTAATTATTACCTTTTATTTTTTAAAATAATTATTACCCTTGTTCTTTTCGTTTACTTCTACTCTTTATAACGATATCTTTGTTCGATATTTAAAAGCGTATATAAGCTGCCGTGCGCGACGTAAAGCTCGGAGTAGCTATTCGCGAATCCGCTCATAAATAATTAGCCCCCTGATCGTATATTTAACGCCGTCTCGTCGGTATACCTATTAAAAATAAGTTTAATAAAGATTAACAGGTTTTATTATTACTTTTAAAAAACGAATTAATATATTAAACCGTTAATTAAGCTAAGTTAAGCTTCGTATTAATATTAATTAAGTTTAAATTTATAGCTTAGCGAATATTAAACGCCTCTAGGGCCTTTTATACTTTAAAATAATAATAGCATACTCGTTTTTTTATTAAAAACGAGTTTATTAAAACCGTAAAGTTAAAAATAATTAATTATAATTAAATTAATAAAACTATAATAATAAATATTAATGTCTTTTTTAATAAACTTAATACTTTAAAATTACTTAATATCTTTTTTAAACGCTTTTATAATATTAACAAAATAAGTATTAGTTAAAGCGTTAATAATAACCACTAAGTAACTATTAAAACTACTAGCTATTTAACCTTTAAAAAAGACGTCGAAAAAAGGGAATAGATTACTACCTTAGAATATATAGGCTATAATAGGGTAGCCCTCTCGCCGCTAGTTATTTTTAAAAGGGCCGACGTTTAAAGCTAGTAGTTTTTAAATTAAAACGGCTATCTTTAAAATAACTAACGGTTTAAAGCGTTACTTAAAAAGTGAACTAATAATATCACAGCTTTAGATTAAATTTAAAATATTTTTTTTATATATAGTTTCGTTATAATAATAAATAAATTATATATAAATAATAACTTTTTATAACTTTATTTCGTAAATAAAATATAATTAATTTTTTATAAATTATGTTATAATTATATAATATAAGTTTTTAATATAGGAATTTTTAATTTATTAAAAAGAAAGTTAAGAATTGTTTTAAAAAATTACTTAAATACGGTTTTTAAATTAAAACCTATAAAAATAAATATATTAAAAATATACCGTTAAATTAAGATTAATATATTAATTCCTTATATAATTTAAAACGTTTAAAATTTATTCACGAGATCGTTCGAAGCCGTTATTGTTAAAATATATTATTTTAAAAGATATAAAAGTTACCCGGGTACGTTTAAAATTATTAAAAGTAGTTAAAAAAGAATTAATACTCGATTTCTTTGCTAAATTAATTTTAATATTTATTAAAACACCCTTTAATAATTAGGAATTATAAAATAATAATTAAAAATTAGTTATTATAAACTTATTTTTAAATTACTTTTTTAATAGTTTTTTATTAAAAAAGCTAATAAAGCTTTAAATTAAAACGTTAATAAAATCGCGTATTTCGAAACTTAGGTTAATTATTTTTAAACTAAACTAAATATTAAAACTACGAAAATATATTAGAAGGTAAAAATCGTACCGGAGTAACGATTTATTTATATAACTAATATACGCCGGGCTAAGCGGAGGCTAAAAAGTAGGGTCGTATACGAGAACGAAGCTAACGACGTCGAAGTATTAAGAAGGCCTCGTAACGCTATAAAAACTATAAAAAATAATAGCACGGAGGCGAAGGATTATATTATTATTAAAAATAACGAAAGATAATATATTTACGTTAATTATAGCCGTAGAAATGGCTTTGATTATAGGGGTAACGGTAGCTCAGTAAAGGGGCCCGTAAAGGGGTGGCCCGTGAGGGGGTGCTTTAGCTTAGAGGCGATGGAGCCCTTACGAGACTCCGAGTTTCCAGGTGCTCTCGGAATTATATAGGATGATGGTTGATCTTGACTTGGCTTGGGAAAATTTGTTTTTGCGGCTGTGTTTTGAGATAATATGATTCGTGTTGTTTCGTGTCGGTATTGGGTGAGATTAAGGGAAACACATTCGGGGGAGAAACACACTAGTTAAATAGTCAACAGATTACCTGCTGGGAATGGCATTCTAGAAGACTACTTGTTAGCATCTATACTCTAGAAAAATAATAGAAACAACGGTTGGGGTTCCGGAGACGAGTTTCCAGGTGTATATCGCCGGCGATGTTGCGAGAACAGGCCGTCCTTCTTTGTTCACCAAGACATCGCTTATCGAGCAGCATGCACGATGCGTCTAGTAGTATTACTGAGACCTCTGTTACTCCCACCTGCTATGATATAACACAGTATTACGAATGGAATATTCTGAATTATTTATAGCTTCGTAATCCTCGAGCAGAGGTACTTGGCAACTGCCGAGCAGTCATCTGACGAATCGATCCAAGTGTCAGTTAGCAAACCACTGGAGTCACACCCGAGGGGTGTAAGTGGGGTCGTCCGTTATCCGATTGCTCTTGCGTTCCTTCGCGCTACGTCTTACTGCGTCTTATGTAATGTTCAGCTGTTGTGTAACCCATGCATCGTCATTTCTTCTTGTCACAACTTGGGTCGCGAAATACTCCGTTTACACCTCTCAATTGCCATTGAAGCTCTAGTATCCTCGACAGACTACAACCCCCTCCTCCCACTTTAGAATGCCCAAGTCGAGACCATGGTACAGCGCAAACTCGACTACTACTTGCAGCGCTCAATGCAGCCAGAGCGATCGCCGCCGCCACCACCATGCGCCTTATCTTTTCTAGATCTTCCCTACCATGTCCGTCGCCGCATTTACCTTTTGGCCGGCCTTGTTCGTTTCTGCCCTATCAACCTCAATCAAGAAGGGCCCCGCGCCCGCCACTATCTCATGAAGGACGATCTGGTTTCTGACTACGCCTGCTACTTTGAGTCGAGGAAGTTCATGGGCAAACTTTACGAGCACGACTGCAGGCCTGCCTGCTACTGTCCCCCGCTGCCGTTCTCGCTCTTGTACATCTCTCGTGCCCTATCTAAGGAAGTCTCGCACACCCTTTACTCGGAAAATTCCTTCACCATCAGCAAAAGTGATTCGTGGGGTCTGAAGCCTCTGCAGAACCTCAACGCAGCTGCACTATCGAGCCTTCGCATCTTGGCCGTTCGCCTGAATAACTGCGAATGCATCTACAAAGGGGCATTCCAGTCGTTGAGGACTTCTCAGGGACCAGAGGTTCAAAGTCTGTTTTCATGCCATCCGCTATGCCAAGGGCACGGATTCCATGACCAACCTCTTCAAAGTCGAGCGAGGCAGCACACGGCCATTTTACAGGAATGGCAGTATATAGTTGGCGAGCTGAGTTCTCATTGCCAACTGGACTCATTACGGCTCGACTTGGTCTGTGATACTCAGAATATGGACTCAGCTCAGGACGTCGTCAACCTACTTTCGCCCATCCAGAACCTGAGAGCTTGCTCCATTCGCCTGAACCAGAAACCGAGTTGGCAACATTCTACCCTCGCAAGACTGACGGCCTGTCGGCTGGGAGGCGGCTTACCAAGACAAACGGAAGAGGAGAAACCAAAGACGTACTATCTGCCGCCAGAAATACTCTCCCGCATCCTTGAGTATTCGGAACTCGTTGCGCCGTTCGACTTGGAATGGAGCTCCGATCGTGGGCTGGTTCCATTTGACTGTTGCACGAAGTGCACGGCCACACTGGATTTCTGTGCGTGTTCGTTCTATCACGGGGCCCATTCTTTGACCTGCACGTGCTGGAGGTTGCCGTTGCATATCTTCCTTGTCAGTCGTCAGGTCTACGAGATCTCCAAGACGATATTCTACCAACGCAACCGTTTCATCATCCTCCCCAAAAGCGGCCGACTGGATGACCTGAAAGCTGGCGAATTAACTCTTCCTGGAATCACAGAGTGGGTCAAGATGCTACCACCTGGTACAGTAAAACTCCTTCGCTCAGTTGGCCTTGTTGTCCCAGTACCTCATTCGGTAACAAGTCCCTCATACATTCGACTATTGGCGAAGTGGGAAAATGCTGTTCGGCTCCTCCTTACCACATGCGAAAGCAGAAAGCTCAGTCTATCCCTCTTCATGGGTCACAAGGAGGACTGGGGCAGAGGCCCGGAGCCTGAGGCCATACTACGCTCGACGTATCAGGCCTGGAGCAGATCCGTCCAGGGGATTTGCGAGCTTCAGGATCTTTTCATATATATACAGTGGCCGGATTACACTACAGCCGATGACACAATACGATACTCTTCTGAGCTGGAAAAGAGATACTTGGCACAGGCTATGACTCGGAGGCGAGGGGAAATGGGTCCGTCTGCCCCAGCTATGGTACCATGGGATGAGTAGAGAGGGTCCTGTCTTCGCGGCAGATGGCCGACGGGTTTGGCCAAGGGCATATGGTGATGATGCCTATGGTCCGCGCGCCCCTCTGCCATTTACCTATGTGTGAAATGAACTCTTTGGTCCTGGCTATCTAGTGTGGGTTGGTGGGCGAAGAGCTACAGAAGAGTGGACTGTGGGTAAGAGAGCGGTAGCAAACTTGAAAAAAGCATGAGGCTGTTCATCCTCTTCCCTTCCTTGAAGAACATGAGAAATTTTATGATTGCTTCTGTTAGCTGCTTAGAGTATATAATGAGTCCGACGGTGGTGATTTCTAGTAGGCGTAGAGGCAGGCAAGTGAGCAAAATAAAAGCTGAAACGAGTGCGAAACTTTCTAGCTAAAACAGACAGATAATAGAGACCAACGAAAAAGCAATATCCCCTTACGATACTTTATACCAAACTAAACCCACAAAATTGTATATACGACAACACCACCAAGTTTCTGCTAGATAGTAGCAAATTGTCAGGGACTGGTACATCGTAACAAGTCAGGAATTCCCCAACTCCCCTTCAATGAGTCATGGCTGATCATCTCCTCAAAAGCCTACACCCAAGTTGGTGAACACAGTTTGGCAAGGCGGGTCCAGAGGTCGATCCCCTCCACCGGAACAAAGTGGCACTGCGTCCTTGGCCTTGCCGTTCACAATGCCGTACACAGCTATGAAAGAGCCTGTGGGATACTGGGCGCCCGCCGCCAGTTTGGTCGTGAGCGAGTCCTCGTACAGAGACGCGGCGCTGTCTTCGGCGTGGAGGACGCGGGGGGGCTGCCGGTTCTGGACCTGTGACCACCAGGCCGGGGCCGCTGTCGCGCCGTCGTCGTTGATGTGCCCGATGGCGGGACCGTCCGGCACCGAGCTCAGGAACAGGCTGCGTCGGGTCGGGATGTACAGGGCCGCCATGAGGTGGGTGTCCTTCTGCCGGGGCGACTGGGTCATCATGTGCTCCCAGCCTTTCCGCGCGTATTCGGCCACGTCCGCGTGGGTCGGGTTGCCGACGATGCCGGTGCTCAGCTTGGCTTTGTAGGTCGGGTTCGTCTTGGTGCCGGTTCCCAGGCCGTCCCAGAGCTCCACCTTGACCACGTTGGGGACAGCTCGTACATCTAGAGATACGGCGGACGGGTCGACGGTGGATCGCTTGTGGTGATCGAGGAGTGATGCTATGGGAGTGCCCAAGACGGCCAGGCATCCCACGCCCAAGGCGAAGAGTGGTTTGAAGATTTGCATTTTTGAAGACAGATGCAAGAGAGTGCAGTTGACTATATGTAGAAAATCACTAAATGAAGAACTAAAGATAAACAGAGGCAAGAAGGCACGGTGAAAGGGGCTCGACTTGGTAGTTTAACGGAGGGCTGAAGACTATATGGCCATCTTTATATCTATTAAAGATTACATGATACGAGCTGAGAGTCAACAATAAAGATCTATCGTGGCTATGAGGACTTAGAATAGGCTTGAGAAGGATCGGATGAAACAGGTCCTATGCTATATATGATTTCATATTAGGGCAGGCCATCAATCAACGTCTTACATGATGGCTATTTCAATATAACCAATTAGAGCCGGTTATTCACATGCCGATATACTTAGTAGCATAGACGTGTCGGAGGTCCGATCCACACACACATATAAGCTGTACAACTTCTCGTTTTACTGGGGGTCTGGTAAATGATCAATCTATCGATTCACACATATTCCGTACCTTTCCAACTGTTCGACGAGAAGATGTACAGAATGAAACTGACGTTTGTCTTCTAGCCAAATCGGTAAGGGGGTGAATAAGTCGACGTAGTGCTGACATTCTACCCACGACCTAGCCTATCATAATGCACGACCTAGCCTATTCTAAAATAAACCCCAGCCTGTTCTGATATAAGACCTAGACTACTTGAAACGCGTCAGCAAGTATTGAGAAATCAACCGTGGCGAAGCTGCGAGTCCACGCCTGAGGTGTGGCGTCTTAAGGGTCCGTAAATATACATCTATTTTGACGCTTTTAGTTACGGATGGCAAATCTACCGGGCTCGTGATCAACTGTAGTATCACGTCATTCAATGCATGGTACCATGATGATTAAGGGGTCCCTCGTCGGCTATGGGGCGGGAACACATACCGTGGCAGCCAATAATGGAACATGCGTCGAACACTCCCTTAAGGATTTCTGATTCGAAGCAAAATAACCGCCGATCTATTCTTGGGTTTCCCACCATGGCGATATGATCATTGGACATACTATCGGTTGTACTGCCCCGTTCTTCAATACTTGGTGATAGAATACCTAGGTAAGGATAATACCATGTAGCCAAAGGAGCAGAGGCATACAGGGGCCCGAATACTTGGAAGGAAATAATATAAAAGGCTCATAAACTCCTCCCTATCCTCCTCTAATTTTCCCATCACACACTCTCACAAGCCATACACACAATCCATTCACAGCAACTACTCAATCCCTTCCAACATTTCATCATCATGCTCTTCTCAATCCTCCAAACCACCGCCGTTGGCATGTTCCTTGCCGTCTCCGTGACAGGCACGCCGAGCAGCAGCGACCCGCTTGATATCCGCAGCATCCGTCTCGATAACGGCGAAGAGTCCGTCGACGCCATCATCTACGCCGGCCCCCCCAAAGAGGCGCGCTCCATGGCTGACGACGGCAGTGCCCTGATGGCTCGACAGTCCAGCATTGACTGCAAGGGCTCGGCCTTTTGTGAGCGTCTCGGCGGGTCTTGTGACGACGCTTTCAGGAAGGTCATTGCTACGAACGAATACAGTACTTTTCAAGGGTAAGCCGTGAGGAGAACAAAGTTATAACCGCATCCACCCACCCCTCCACCCCCGCCAAAGAGTCTTTTACCCAGCTTTCATGCTGGCATGGAATTTCAGAAAGCTGATTTCCGGACGAACCATCTATAGATCCCAGAATAGCGGCACCTGCTCCGGCACCTGCGGTCTGTTCTTCTCAGGCGACCACTGCCAGGGCACCGGCCAGGAGCTCATCGATGCCTACAATGCCATCCGCGACAAGGGGCACTGCACTCACTGCGGTCGGTTCAAGCGGGACTCTGATGGGTGCATGATCAAGATTGACCGTGTTACGGGATGCTAGATGAGTTAGGGTCCTGAGATGTGTAGGGCTTTGAGACGGGATACTGGTCAGGGAAGGGTCTAGGGTGGATTCTGCTTTTGGTTTTGGTTTTGATTTGACATGCTTTTAATTTATCAGCTATGGCGGTAGTAAAGGCCGCAGCCTCTCGTTTATTGCGTAGTAACAAAACTTATTCGATCTTCTTCTCTACATTCAATGATGCGCCAATAATATTTGTGTATATGATCGATGGATCTGAAAAACCACGACGATATAATCACCCGTTAGGAACAGTGATGAAAGACAATCCTGGAGTGGAAACTCGGTGATAAGGCGTATCAAAGTTATACAGTTCCAGGGTTCTTGGTAAACCTAGTAATGATAACAGTCACCGTCCCATTTCGTGCTCAGAGAGTCCTTCTATTTTCTGGTTTTTATTGGAGTTAAAATGGCCTGTTGAGGCTAAGGAGATGCATAGTGAACTGGGAAAAGCTGAGCCATCTCCGAAAGCTGACCCGCCTGGGGATCTGATGTTATTTAATTGACCCGGTAGATTCCATAGGAAAGTCAAAGGCATCAGTACTTACAACACTCCTCAACACAATTATTGAGACACACCATTCAAGAGAACATATCAGCCAGTCATATTGCACGCCGCGTACTTTTCTCGATACAGTCGAAAGTTGTCTGACATAGTCCTTCCACAACAAGAAGAACCCCCCAAAACACAATCCTCAAGATCCGATATACGACCGCAGACGACTACAACAATCGCTCAAGTTCCAAAAATGGCTCTCTCAAAGCCCATCTCAGGCGTCGCTACTACAGCGAGCTCATATGACGATGACGATGACTGTATGATCATATCTGAACGTCCGGTGGGAATAACTCTGGAGTCTCAAATGCCCAGAAGGGCAGAATCTCGCTGAATGCAGCGAGCTCAAATGTTGGCGAGCGGAAAGTCAAGCTTCTAGAAGATGACTAGACCTCCCACACAAGCTGCCAATATAAAAGGGCAGATTGACGAGCAGAAGGTCAAGGAGGACAACCAGACCTCCCGCACAAGCTGTCACTACCGAAGGACAGATCGTCACAGCTCCATCCAATGTATGCAGTCTCTGTGAGGACTTCGGCACCAAGTGCTTCCTCTGCGACGGCTTACCCAACATCTGCAGTGTCTGTGACGAATCATGTACAGCAGTGGACTTGGATGCCATGCTGGAGCTGCCGCAGAGCCGTCTATCAAACTCAACAGAGATGACAGAATTCTGCGAATCCTGTTTCAAGAAAGCACTGGTCGCGGACAAGGAAACGAAAACAGAGATCGCGGACCTTTCCCTACAGCTCCAACCCGCCCCCGATGACGAAGTTGGCAGATAACATGGTGTTCCAAAAGAGGAAATTGAGGGAGGAGAGGCGTCAGAAGAAGCTCAAGCGGAGAGTTAGGGCTCTGCAGAAGCAAGTTGGTTGAGTGATGTTGGTATCCTTGATACGGGGAGCAGGGATTTATTCTTTTATCACGAGTGTACATTTTGGAGTTTTGTATGGAGCATGTACGATAAATATGTACATATTGTGCACATGACAAATGAAACCCCATTTTGAAGAAGAAGAAGAAGGAAGTATTATGATGTAAATTATGGAAGATGCGACATGCGGAAGTAGAATGTTTGCAGTCAGTTCCTTGCAGAAATGTAGCTTTCCAATCTACCCCAGATTCTCTTCAGGGCTGAGCCTGCTGAGCGGGGGGGATCATGGTAAGGCGGACCGCTAATTTTTAGGGACATTGGCCAATCGTGGCCCGCAGATCGGCGAAGCTCAGACCGAGAGATCCATTTGACCCAAACCCATCAAAAATTTACACAGGACACCTTCAGCTGAATTGGCTGATGATGTGATACGATACCGTCTCTCTCGAAACCTCCCGCAACCAAACACCGAGGATTCAAAACATGTTCCCAGCACCATGGGTATGCCGGCGCTGTGCAACAGCTCTGGCAAAGCCTCTACGGCGCCAATTCTTCCGAAATGCTAGCACAGGTGTGTTTTCCCTTGTCAAAATTCCCCCACCACCAACCAATCCTGCTGCAGCTCTCCCGGGCTTGGTAAATTCTGCCAGCAACACAGACTTGACCTGACCTGACCTGACCTGACCTGACCTGACCTTTCTACGACGAACAGACGCAACCGGCCCGAACCTGCCCCCAGCCCTGCTCCAGCGAGCCCGCAACCTCGCCGCCGAACATGCCTCCCTCGCCACGACCCTCGAGCAGACCTTCGACGCCAAGGCCGCGAAACGGCTCGGCGAGCTGTCACGGGTCGCGACGGCCCTGCGCTCCTACGACGAGGCGCGCTCCTCCCTGACGGAGCTGAACCAGCTCTCCCAGTCGACGGACGCCGAGATGCGGCAGCTCGCCCACGACGAGCTCGTGAGCACGCACGCCCAGCTCACCACCCTCGCCACGGCCCTGTCCGCCTCCCTCACGCCGCGCGACCCCTACGCCCACCTTCCCTGCCTCGTCGAGATCCGGCCCGGCCCGGGCGGGCAGGAGGGCCGCTACTTCGCCGACGCCGTCTACAAGATGTACCGGTCCTACTGCGCGCGTCGGACTGCGCGCCAACACGGTGAAATACGAAGTCGTCGACGGCGCCGAGGTGGCGGCCGGCGGCGCGGCCAACGAGTCGCCGCTCGCGGAGGCCGTGTTCGAGGTCCTCGACGAGGGCGCGTACGACCTCTTCCGGTCCGAGGCCGGCATGCACCGCGTGCAGCGCGTGCCCGCGACTGAGAAGCAGGGGCGGACGCACACGAGCGCCGTGGCCGTGTGGGTGCTCCCGTCCTTTCCCACGTCGGACTCGGCCGGCTCGGCCGCCATGGAGGCCGACTTCGACAACCCGGAGTCGGACTTTTACATCGACTCCAAGGAGGTGCGCTCGGAAAAGATGCGCGCCGGCGGCGCGGGCGGGCAGCACGTCAACAAGACGGAGTCGGCGATCCGGCTGACGCACATCCCCACCGGCACGGTCGTCTCGATGCAAGACTCGCGGTCGCAGCACCGCAACCGCGAAGACGCCTGGCGCCTCCTGCGGTCGCGCGTGGCGGCGCAGCGGCGCGAGGAGCAGCAAAAGATCGCCAGCGCGCTGCGCAACAGCGTCCTGTCCAGCGGCCAGATCACGCGGGGCGACAAGATCCGGACGTACAACTACCAGCAGGACCGCTGCACCGACCACCGCTCGGGCGTCGACGTGCACAACCTGCCCGACGTGCTGCTGGGCGGGGAGACGCTGGGGCGGGTCATGGAGTCGGCGCGGTCGTGGCTCGTCGGGCGCGACATCCAGGCCCTCATCGCGGAGGAGGAGATTAGGGCGGCGGAGGGCGAGAAGGGTCAGGGGAACGGGAACGGGAAGAAGAAGAAATGAGAGCAAGCGATGTACACCGCCAAAAGTGGTGGTTGAGTCGACTCCGGATTTAGAAAATTTCACCGGAAGTGTGGACTGTACAATATGCAAGAACGTGGCTATGATAGATTTGCATATTCTGAGCTGTATCATTTGCAAGAGCCGAGATGCGCTTCATGCCTCATATATACCAATCCACTTTAGAATAACCAAGAAGGGACTCCGCGCGTCCATGCTGTTCATGGTTCAGTTAATATACTTGGCGTTCGTCATATGGCTTCGAAAACGGGATGAACACAAGGCGTCCGACCATATGATGTGAGTAATTATCATTTACTGTATTATTCACTAGTTCTATTCATAGCAGGGTATAATTGGCTCTGGACTGTTTTCACTATTATAGGTGGAACAGAGCCACAGCACTCAAACCCGCAACCACCCACACGCTCACGGGCAGCGCAGCCTTCGTGGTGGTCGCCGCATTAGTAGGCGGACTTCCATTCTTGCCACCGTTAGCGCCCTGGCCCGCGCTCATGTCCACCATCGAAGGCCCAGTCCCGTTGCCGAGCGACTTGGCGTCGACCTGCGGGTAGTCCGGCTCCGCCGTAAACGCCTGAACCGAGCTCAGCGAGTCGACGCGCCCGAGCAGGACCTCGAGCTGGCGGAACGCGGCGCTGGGCGCGTACTGCGGCACCATGTGGCCCGACAGGTCGATCGTGACGTACGTCAGCCCGCGCTCCGTGTGCGTCGTACCCAGGACGCCCGCCGCGGCCATGGTGGCCAGCGCCGTCGGGTCGGCGTCGGCGGCGTTGATGTCGGCCGCGAGCGACAGCGAGTGGTAGGGCACGTAGAAGGGGTCGCGCGGCACGGACTGGAAGCCGAGCTGCCCTCCCCAGGTCATGTTCTGGATCGTCAGCAGCGTGCCGTTGGCGATGAGGACCATGTCGAGCAGGCCGTGGCCGATGATGACGTTCTGCGTCGCGTCGACGACCTGGGGGATCTTGCGGAAGCTGCTGGGCTCGGACGTGTCGCCGTCCTCACCGGCGAAGACGGGCTTGTCGGCGCACGAGCTCCACGTGACTTCCATAGGCGCGTGGATCGCCTTTCTTGACGTCGGTGCGGTTGAAGTAGGGCTGCGTGCCGTCGGGCTGGTAAGTGATGGAGCCCGGGAAGCCGAGCACGTCGTACAGCAGCGGGCACGTGGTCGCGACCTGGTAGATGTCGAAGCAGGGGTTGAGGGAGAACTGCGCCTCGAAGACAGCGTTGAACAGGTCGTTGCACTTCTCGTCGGTAAAGCGGGTGCTGCTGGGCGGCTGGGGCCCGGGGGGCGGGTACTGCAGGTACGTGGCGCTGTAGTTGGCGAAGCCGCACGACTGGTGCTGCTCGTGGATGGAGGCCGAAAAGGAGTTGTTGAACGGCATCATGTTGGCGTTGTAGTCGGCGAAGGGAACGACGACGGCGCTGTCCTGTATAACGTCCTCGCCGATCGAGGGGTCGTAGATCAGCATGCCCGACACGTTAAAGTACGTCTCGTCCTTGGCGTCCAGCATGGCCGACGCGATGTACGGGCAGTACATGCCGGCGTAGGACTCGCCCGTGATGTAGACCTTGTAGCCCTGTAGGGCGAACAGGTCCATGAAGTTGCGCCAGAAGCCTAGGAACTGCGCCGCGAGCTCCTCCTCGTTGGTGATGGTCGCGTTGCCCGTCGCGAACCCGGTCCCGACGGGCTGCTCGATGTAGACGATGTTGGTCAGGTGGTGCCAGCTCCACGGGTTGGGCACCGGCTTGTAGGTGCCGTATTGCCAGATGAACGGGCCGTTCTCCTGGATGAGTCCCTCAAGCGAGGAGCAGCCGGGCTGTGTGGCGCTGATTAGCGTCAGGGTCAATTGGGGGCTGGGGTATTTGTTACTTACACCACCGTTGAGCCAAATTACAATCTCCTTCTCGGCGGCCTTGTTGGTGGACGGGAAGAACCAGAAGAACAGCTTTTCGGCAGCATTCAGGTCTTTGGTGATTGACAGCAAGCCAGAGTACGACTCGCCCACGTCGAAATCCACATCGGGTATGCCGGTTCCATTGACGGCATAAGCTGGAGAGTGAAAAGTTAGAAGGATGAGAACTTCAGGCTGACCAGGTGTCTGGACTCACAAGAAGTGTTGGAATTAGCAAACTTGGGCTTGGAGCTCTGCCTGGAGGCGAGGTGATGGTCCGTGAAGACTTCGGGGGTCCGGGGCAGGATGGGCGACTTCTTGCCCACGTGCTGCCAGCTCCGCCGAGCTTCTATCAAGCTTGCCGCCGAAAGCAGCGCGGAAGCTAGTGTGCACCACTTCATCTTGCTAGCAGTGATTATGCGAAGGCGACAAACGATTCCTCCTCCTGGTAAAACCTTACTCGCTAAGGCTGGGGTGTAAAGACGGATGTTCGAAGTTGACACCGACAGCTCGAGAAACAGAAAGCGAGAGGAAGTGGGAGGAAGTATACATCGAGTAGATATGGATGGCGGCTGATAAGGACGCCCGGGGACCTCGAAATGAATTGGATTTGGAGTGAAAAGGCAGACAGCAGCCCACACATTCGGGATCAATGTAGCATTTGCCAGGGGCCGGCGGCCTGGTTACCCGAACCCATGCATGATTCACTCCAGGACCTTGGCGGTGTTCTTACATACCTTGGCGTAGGATGGACGTTATTGCTTTTTCATCCGGCGACATGACTGATATCACTCAAATAATGTGGCGGGCGGGAGGGTCACCCACGACACAACCAACCGACTGGCTGACGGGCGAAGTGGTGACACATTGATCGATGGGTGGTTGGGACTTTGCAGCGTTGGCAGAGGCACAGCAGGGCACAGCAGGGCACAGCAAGAAACGCCAGGCCGTGCCGCCTACCGAGGTAGCGGTCTGATCTCCAACCGCACGCACATTCTTGCCTTCGAGACCTCTCACTTCCGACTCCATAGGTGATGGCAGTTCATTCATGAGAGCTGGTAGTCCGTATCACGACGAGAGATGGATATCCAAATACCAACCCCTCTTTCAAGAAAGCTTCATTGACAGCTAAGGAAAGCTTGACCTCGCGACCCGACAGGCAATTGGAGCGGGGAGGTGTTTGTTTACTTTACGAGCCAACCATCAACCCCTCCCCCTGCCACCCCCACCATAAAGCCTATGGATGTTTCTGGTTACTGCCGCACTAAACAGGTAGATCGCCATTCAACTAACTTGCACCTGCCTGATCAAGCCTGGCAGATCCATTAGAACCTTTCTCTTTCCTCTTGCAGGTTAGCGAGGGCACAGCAATTGTGGAAAATCATTAAATGAGGCGGGAAAATATGTCTTGCGACTACGGCGTATAAGCTAAAGCACCTCCTCACGGGCTACCCCGTTACGGGCCACCGCGTTTTACCTCATGAACGCGTCTTTTCACCGTGTATCTTAATTAGAAAACTCTTTAATTTAATTATTACTTTTTATTTTTTAAAGTTATTATTACTTTTATTTTTTTCGCCTATTTCTATTCTTTATAACGATATTTTTGTTTAATATTTAAAAGCGTGTATAGGCTGCTATGCGCGACGTAAAGCTCGGAGTAGTTACTTACGAATCCGCCCGTAAATAGTTAGCCCCCCGATTATATATTTAACGCCGTCTCGCCGGTGTATTTATTAAAAGTAAGTTTAATAAAAACTAGTAAGTTTTATTACTATTTTTAAAAAGCGAATTAATATATTAAGCCGTTAATTAAGCTAAATTAAGCTTCGCATTAATATTAATTAAGTTTAAGTTTATAGCTTAGCGAATATTAAACGTTTCCGGGGCCTCTTATACTTTAAAATAACGATAGTATACTCGTTTTTTTGTTAAAAACGAGTCCGTTAAGACTATAAAGTTAAAAATAATTAATTATAATTAAATTAATAAGGTTATAGTAATAAATATTAACGTTTTTTTCAATAGATTTAATACCTCGAAACTAGTTAATATCCCTTTTAAACGCTTTTATAATACTAACGAAATAAGTATCGGTTAAGGCGTTAGCGGTAACTACTAAGTAGTTACTAAAACTACCAGCTATCTAGCCTTTAAAAAAGACGTCGAGAAAGGGAATAGATTACTACCCTAAAGTATGTAGGCTGTAATGGGGTACCCCTTCCGCCGCTAATTATTTTTAAAGGGGCCGACGTCTAAAGTTAATAGTTTCTAGATTAAAACGGTTATTTTTAAAATAACTAGCGGTTTAAAGCGTCGCTTAGAAAGTGGATTAATAATGTTATAATTTTAAATTAAATTTAAAATATTTTTATTCTTTATATATAGTTTCGTTATAATAATAAATAAGTCGTTTTAATTTATAATAATTATAAATTATATATGAATAATAATTTTTTATAACTTTATTTTTTAAATAAAATATGGTTAATTTTTTATAAATTATATTATAATTATATAGTATAGGTTTTAAATATAGGAGTTTTTAGCTTATTAAAAAGAAGGTTAAGGATTATTTTAATTTTAAAAGAGTATTTAAATACGGTTTTTAAATTAAAGTTTACGAAAATAGATATATTAAAGGTATACCGTTAGGCTAAGATTAATATATTAACTCTTTTTATAATTAAAAACGTTTAAAAAACGGTTAAGATTTATCCGCGGGATTACTCGAAACCGTTATTATTAAAATACGTTATTCTAAAAGATATAAGGGTTATCTAAGTACGTTTAAAATTATCGGAAATAGTTAAAAAAGAATTAATACCCGATTTCTTCGTCGAATTAGCTTTAATACTTATTAAAATACCCTTTAATAGCTAGGAATTACGAAATAATAGTTAGAAGTTAGCTATTACGGACTTTATTTTTAGAATACCTTTTTAATAATTCTTTATTAAAAAGGCTAGAAAGGCCTTAAATTAAAACGTTAATAGAATCGCGTATCTCGAAGCTTAGGTCGATTATTTTTAAATTAAACTCGATAAGAAAACTATAAAAGTATGTTAAAAGGTAAAAATCGTATCGGAATAACGATTTATTCGTATAGTTAATATATGTCGGGCTAAGCGGAGGTTAAGGGGTAGGGTCGTATACGAGGACGAAACTAGCGACGTCGAAATACTAGGAGGGCTTCGTAACGCTATAAAAGCTATAAAAAATAATAGCACGGAGGCGGAGGATTATATTATTATTAAAAATAACGAAAGATAGTATATTTACGTTAATTCTAGCCGTAGAAATAGCTTTAATTATAGGGGTAACGGTAGCTCAATAAAGTGGCCCGTGAGGGGGGTGGCCCGTGAGGGGGTGCTTTAGCTTATTACTACTACAAGTAGACTTGGTCGATTGTTTTATAACGCCTGGGTATGTATGTAGACTCCGGGCTGGCAAGATGATCAGAAGCCTGATTGATTGGCCAATGAACCTGGGAGGATGAGAGAGCTAAATCAACTTCTTCTTCCGAAGAGAGCGCTTGTCCGCAAATGCTCCCCAATCCTCATTCGAAAGCTCATGAGAGTCACAACCCGTGGCAGTAGGTAATCTACAATGGTGGCCGGGATACGGTGCAAGTCGTCGCGACCGAATCGCCGGCAAAACCCCGATATTTGATCCGACTTTATTCGTAAGGCCATCTTCTATTGCTAATTGGGTTCCAACATGTGTTAGAGAGAAAACGGGTCCCAGTACTACATCAGTCCGATAATAAAGTTGTCACCCCAATTCTGTTGGAATAACAGCGTATATCAATATGGACATAAAATCTCGTAGGTCCGGCAATACTCATCATCAGCATCATGCAGTATTACTTAATATTTCATGCTTTCGCCGGCTCGTTTGTAAGCAAACGGTGAGATTAGGTCATATCACGGCAGTTGAGACTGCTCGACTGTCACAGCCGGCCATTTTTGAATCCAAAACCCTAGAAGCTCTCGAGACCACGTCGACATGATTGGCCACGGGTGAATTCGTATGTATCACCGACGAGTCTGTGCTTAAACCTTGGTGAATTCGGCGTTAATGTCTAGTCCGGAACAATGGAACCCAGTAGTGCTGTGAGGCAGAAACTGAAGATGGAAATCATTCGAATGGTTAGGAAACGCAGAGACGGTGGTCTAGCTTAGACTTTGACCATAGACACATAACTGCTGGATAAGATACAGCCATATGCTCGATTCTGGGAGTTGGGCTATCAAGTCACGATGTGAAATGCACCTAGACTCTAGGGAGATCTGTACTTATCGAAGTATCTGCCTACCAATATACCCCTAACTATTATCGAGCCAATACATAGAGATGCCTATAATATTGTCGTGTGTATTGTCTTGTATGAGAGTAAGGCTACCGCCACTTGCAAATCCCAATCCCAATTTTATTGACTAGCCTCTAAGCTGATAGAAATGTCGCATTGGTAACAAATGAAAGTAGATGGGTTCTGGGAGGTCTCAGTAAGTGAACTCCTGCGAAACAAGCTTCTCTCCAGTCTTCCAAAGTCTCTCCACGTCCACAGGATCTCGACCCCAAGGCAGCATCTCTTCACGCTTCACAGAATGACAGCCCAACAGATAGGATCCATTCAGTTCTGCAAGCGGGTATGCTGTTAGTAACTTTTGGACTCAGATAGGGCAGAGAGTATGACATCGAGTTGCTAGAATGTTTCGCAGCGAAATGAAGAAGGTGGGAATTATGGTCCGTCAGGAGACGACTGCCTTTGCAGTGAACGTACCTGGTGCATCCAAGCTTGGGTGGAAGGCCGCAACGACGTGGGTGGCCACTCCGCACTCCAGCGTCTTCATCTTGAGTTCTTGTGCCAGGATGGATCTGTGACCCTGCACTTGATCGAGCTCGCCTAGAGGGATTGGTCAGCTGAGAAGTTCAACCATCACAGTGCGCTTACACCGGAGACTAGTCTTCAGCCCTCTTGACTTACCAATTTCGCGAAACTCGTCCTGCTTCACATCCCTTCCCAGGTTGGTCCAGATGACTCCCGGGTGCAGACTGACGGAGACCAGATTCTTCTTGCCCAGCTTCTGGGCCAGCGAGAGGGAAAAGAGCATGTTGGCAGTCTTGGACTGCCCATAAGCAATCCACCGGTTGTAGACTTTGCCGTCCTATTTTCACACGAAGAGGAACTTGTCAACTTTCATGTACCTTCTATCAAGTACAGTAAATCTAGGGAAGTCGGAGCTTTCGTATCTTACATCAAAGTCCAGATCCTCGAACCGCACATGCGAGAAGCGATGCCCATCGCTGCTCACATTAACCACACGGACCGGCGTGTCCCGCGCGGAGCATCTTGGGGAGGAGCAGATTAGTGAACAGGAAATGCCCAACGAAGTTGGTGCCGAACTGCCGCTCGATGCCGTCCACGGTCTTGGCATAGGGGCAGGCCATGACGCCCGCGTTGTTGACGAGCACATCGACGGTCTCGTCGAGGGCGTTGACCGCGGCGGCGGCCTCGCGGATCTCGAACTGGGAGCCCAGGTCCAGCGCGACGCACTTGACGTTAACGCCCGCCTCGACGGCGCGGATCTGGCTGGCCGTCTCCTCCGCGGTGGCGAGGTTCCGCGTCGCCAGGATGATGCAGGCGGGTCGGTACTTCGCGATGGCCAGGGCGAAGGCGGCGCCTGAACCGCCCGGGGTCGCGCCGGTCACGAGGACGGTCTTGCCGGCGATCTGGGTTGCGCAGTCGGCTGCGACTTCGCCGGCAGTAGTATCGGCCGTATAGGGGCTCATGTTGGCTGCTGTGAAGTTAACCAGGGGAGGTAATGTGGGAATGAGTGTTTGAGGGATAGCTTTGACTCTGATGTGTTTGGATGAAAATGGGAGATGAAGGTGTTACAGTTCTGACTGTTGGTGTTAAGACGCGTATTAATAGTCCAGCTTTCCTCTCGCACACAGACACATTCAGCTTCGAGACTCAGATGTAGCCATCGCAGTCTAACCTATGTTGGCCGAATTTCATCATTGCCTGTTGCGGGATGATGGCGGCACACTGACCCCCACCCGGTCGACAATCGGTGCCGGTTGGAATGGTTCAGGGGCTAGATATGCCGTGGCGCGCCAACATCTGCACCATTCCTATTTTGGATGAATTTGTGATGCCCATTTACGACTTAGTTGCCCGCCAGTCACCCACGCTGTTGGAGAGCAACCTGGAGCTAGCTGACACTCCGGTCTTATTGCCGATTAATAACCCACGTAAGATGCACTAGATCTGAAATGGACGAATTATTTCAACTTCAACTCCCGATCAACACCAAGTCAATTTTCATGCTGTGACTCAACAGCATAGGCGACATCATTGTATCAACATGACCCCGGCCAATCCGGTCCAGTCGAGGCTGTGTTCTCACTTGATGCGGGGACCTTCCTGGATTTAGCATCGGGATCTGGGACAACGCTGTTCCAATATTCGAACGGACCGGTGAAAGTCCTGGTCCATGGAAACGCGGACGTCCAAGAGGCGGTCAGCTCTTCCCCTGCAGGTTCGTCAAGCAAGGCCGCAGATAGCGCTAATACTATACAGGTGCCAAGAAAACGCCTCGGAAGAACCCCCCTGGTTACCAATTTGTGAATCTGACTCCTGGCAAGAGCTCAGCTATAGTCCGCAAAGAGGTGAACCGGGTGTCAGCGAAGAAGACAAGAAATACACCGAAGGTCTCAAGCAGATCAGATCTCCCAGCGCCGACCCAGCAGTTCAAGCCAGACTTGCAAAGGCTGGTATCTCGGCTCAACATTCACCAGATACAGGGCGTGGACCCATTCGGCCAGGCTCCTATCAACCTCGAACCATACATGCTCGATCTTCTGAGATACTGTAAATTCCTTTCGCTTACTCCTATCAGATACCCACTGGCTGACCTGCACTGCCGAACAAGACGTTGATACGGTCTGGCGGAACTTCTATACCCTCGAGGATCTGCCGGGTCCAACCCAGTCTCTGAGTTCTGGATCCCCAGGGCATTCCAGGACTCTGCGCTGATCCATACCTTTGTCGGTTGTTCGGTCGCCTATGCCTACGGCTACCATGCTATAGCCTTCCAGAACCGGGGTCTCCGACATTTGCAGGACGCCATATCGGTTGTCAAAAGGCGGCTTGACATCCCCGAAGCTACTCTTTCAAGCAACACTATCGCCGTCATTGCGGGGATCGCAATGTCGAGGTATGTCCCATCCTAATTGGTCATATTCTTGCGGGTGGTTTCGACGCAACCTAAACTGACACACTGACAGAAAGGGTGCTGGGAACCATGAGAATTGGGCAATTCACATGCAGGGCTTGAAGGACCTCGTAGACCATCGGGGTGGACGGCAGGCTCTTGCTGCCGAACCTCTTGTTCTCCACAAGATATACCGGTAAGTGTCCCGAGTGGTTTTGCTTCAACTACGGGAATAATACTAATCACGAACCCCATTCCAAAAGCGCTGATCTATTCGGCTGTCTTGACACTGGCCAGAGATCTTGGTTTAACGGGCCCTCCACACTCTCTTTCGGTGTGCAACCAACCGCACCAATCCGCAGTGAAGGCTTTAAAGATCTCTTCGAGGCCTTCGATATATGTCCGCCCTCCGAAACTGCGTGTGGGAGTTGGAGTCTTCCGTGTCTTTCTGGCCTGGCCTGGATACAACTAGGTCAGGTGGGACTATACTCCCCGTCGATAACCTCCTTGCAGCCAAGCCAGGTCCCAGGCCAACGGAGATACAACAAAGCACATGCGGAATGTGCTGACCGAGGTTCAATACGCCCTGGTCTCTGACGAGGTTTTGACGTACTGCAACCAAGAAACCCATAACGGCCGCATGAACAACTTCTGCCGGATAGTCCTGATCATATACTCCCTAACCATACTGCACGAACCGACGCCAGCGCATACGCTGGGTCGGCAGATTGGATGTGTGTTTAGTCGTGCCTACAGTGACGTCATGCAACGACCCGTGGATTTCAGCACTCGCTTTGCCTCTGAGGTCAGGTCGAAATCCCAGTGGCCGGTTCCCAAGAGTCTTTTGCCTTTGGGCCCTCTTCCTGGCGGCCACTGCCATGAAGGGCACCGAGTGCGAAACAAGCCGCTGGTTCCAGGTCATGTTCGCACAGCTTGCCACGGAGGAGTATGGGAAGACGGTTGGGGGTGCTTACGCTGATCTGCACGCTCGGCTTCAACGGTATCTTTGGGTCCCTTGTATTCACGATGCTGGGTTTGGGCGGCTATGGGAGGATCCATATTGTATTACCGAAACGGAACGGGCATGCTAATTGAAATACAATTTTAACGGCTCAAGGGAGAGGAAGAAAATAATAAATACTTTGCATCATTTGAGCCGCGCGCTTTCGTATGAACATTATTGTCTTGCCCCTTCTTAATAAAGGAAAACCCGAACCACCTGTGTTAGGAGCGCTTGCTACGGCCGGCTGTAACAGCCCACCGCAGAGATCCGACCAATCAGCACCAGCCCGGAAGCATGTTAGCTGTAATAATGAGCGAGCGACTTGGACTTTTATTACTACCTAGTCTTTTGAGAAAACACTCTGTCGGATAGGCAATGTGTTTCATCTTCGATAGGTATTGAGAATATAAAAGAGCACAAGAATAGAAACCCTGATCCTCCCCTTTCCTGCAAATTCATCGACTAATTTGAACGGTGCCCAGTGATGATTCATGGCTGCTTGTAACCCTCTAGGGATTACTTCAGCCATTTTAAAGGGTGTTGCTGCTTCGCATTTGATAGTGCAAATGGTGAGTCTCTCGATGTTGTGTTCGTAGCGCCACTCAGTGTCGGTACTTACCACTTTCGACCCGCTCCTGGAACGGCTCAGTTGTCGTTCTTGACGCAGAGGGAGTTCTTGTTGCAGTGGTGGCCCTCGCAGCAGCGGCCACAGGGCACCGCTGGGTCGCAGGTGTTGCCCACGGTGCGACAGCAGGTTGCCTCGGGCTCGGGGGCTCCGGCAAGAGGCGTGGCGACGGCGAAGGCCGCGAAGAGAAGAGACAACGACGGTGAACTTCATGTTGGGCAAAATTTGATGATAGGGGGTTTTGGTCTTATGTAGATGAGTTTGTTTGTATGGTTCGTGGGTTTCTGGTGGATGATGGTGATGGAGAAGAAATTCAACTCCTGTCTCTGGGAACCTCGCGGGTATTTATATGCGCTTGATGGCGGCCAACTCGATCATGACTGCTGGAATCTCTGGTCTTTCCGTGGTTGATACCTCTCCTCTTGCTCCGTGGTACCGCTGCTCTACCCCATCCAAGAGGCTTGGTACACCAGCAGATGGAAGCCAACGGACTATCACCACCATTCACCGCTTCCAAGCCACTGTGAATTTCAGTACGTAATTGATGATATTAGTAGACACAAAGCTTTTTTGGCACTGTAATCTCGTATGATTGCCAATGAGACGTACATATTCTTCAAAAGAACGTCAATATGGCTTGAAGGAATTCTAGTGCAGATCTGTATGTTGTGATACTGTTGATCCGATACTCATCCCAAAAAGGCAATCTTGCCCAATCCGTCTCATTAGCGTGAGCGCCGCGGGTTGTGTCTTGATTGGAATCTTGTTGCAATTTCTCCTAGGGAGATGATTGGTGTGCTGATGAGCACTAATGCGTTGTAAAAAGGACGAGGCAGATATGGCGTCTGAGGTAATCAACCAAGGGGCTTTTCATTGGTCCCATTAAACAAGCAGCTGACAGGAAAGGCTTGTTTTGCAGCTCGATGCAACTCTCAGGAGTACAGTTTGATCTATAATCTGACATTCCATCTCCTGGGTTCCTCAGAGTGATTCACCTTATAGTGCACACCGGTATAACCCCCAGGAGAGACCTACCCCTCAGATCGTGCATAAACTATACATCATCCTATGGCTTCCTATGGGAAACCGAACATTCTTCGATGTGCATCCATTGCCTCATGAGCACCACTTCATGCGGGAGGCATTGCATGACATCAGGAGCAAAGGAGGGACACTCAAATATCAGCGAGTTCAACGTCAGTCCATGTTGTCGACCGTTTTCCAGGGATGCAGAGAAAGATAGACTGCTATTGGCCTTCTCCTACAAAGCACTTGCATAGATCCATCGTCTTATCTGTTAACAAGCTGGGCAGCCATAATTACGCCAGTTGGGGTGACACTGACCCCCTATTTGCAGATCTATTTTGAACCCTATGAATGGCCCAAGGCCTGCATCTAGAAGATCTCGTTAGGTAAATAATATTACTGTACATCTAAATTTAGAACTATGGATGTCCGAAGTTGTGGATTGCAGCAGTTTATGTCCTTGGACATGCACGAAAGACCTGTTTCTCCTGCACCTTCTCGTTAGACGTTGTGACAGCAAGGTCAGATGACTGTTGAACTGCAGTCATGGAGGGTGGGATCTATGCACTTAGTCTCGCGCATCGTTCAGCCCAGTGCGGGATGGGAAAGCTACTGAGTCCACGATTGGTCTTTTTACGGCGCATCGGAAGCCCAGCGACCTGGGCTGATGCCTGTGGGCGTCCTTCCTTGTCCATATGGGATTCTAGGGCCATAATACATCGTCACCGGCCCTTTTGGTCCTTGATACAGTACCCAAAGGTGTTTGAGCTAGCATATGATAGTTTGCAGAGTCTGAGTCTACCCGAGCCATTTGTGGCTTCCATGGCAGTCACTAGGATAAAAGAAGGATCGATGATGTTAACAATTATGTATATATTTTTAACCCATAGTGGTGCCTAGGCGAAGAAAGCGTCACTAGAGCCACTTCCACAATCTTCCATTTGAACGAAGAGCTGCCCTGGTACTTTTGAAGTAGGGATAAGAGTGTTATCACCACTTCGCAAGCGCCTCCTTTCCCTCCAAAGATCGAGCCATCGCGACATCTTGGTTTCGCTAGGGACCACATGACTCAATGAGAGAAACTTCGAAATGATGCATTGATAGCATGTTGCTTACATATGCCTTCAAACTACACGCGTTGATCTTCTATCAAACAGCAAGTGCCTAGACACCTCTTCCAGCACTTAAGCTCGGAGCTGTGGCGTTTATGGACTAGGTATTAATGCAGCGCAAGGTTCCAAATTTGCTGGTCATGGTTCGGTCTAGGGAAAGGATAAGATGTCAGCAATATCCGATCCATGTTATTGGAGGGGTCCATGTCGCTTATCAGTGTTGTAGGCAGCATCCACGGCCGGATCATCACAAGTACAGTTCAGCCAGGGTGAGAGCTTTGACCACTAATTATATCGGATCTTGGATTCGATTCCGACTGTAGTCTGAACAGTCTGCCCCATAGTTACCATCTGGCCGCCACTATATATCATTGCAGGCACAGGTCAGCGTCCATAAAGTTGAAGAGTTGATGGACTTCCATGCCAATACATTGATGGCCACGCGAAAGGGGTTGGAAGAGCTTTCTTACGATCAGTCCCTGGTCCTAGTTGTTCCAGCCGAAACAACTGTTCAAATTGATTGAGGTGTCCTGCAACGTGCCCTTGCCGTCACCTGTGTCACAAGTGGCTGTCAGAAGGCCGGTCGGCGCGTCGAAGACTTCATCGTGACAACTAACGCTCCAATCCGCTGCAGCAGAGATGCCGATGAGGGCCGAAATAACTCTTATAGTTTTTATTTTTGAAGAAATGAACTAGATGTGAGGGCTGCTTTGCTTCGGGTTTGGCTTCAGTATACCTATTCCTGTGGTGAGTGTAAGATCTAAACAAAAGGTAGACGGATTTATGGTGGGGAAGCGGACTTATATAGTAAGTCCTAGCCTAACTTCTAGGTGCTTAGTGCACCATACATGTACCACTGATGTTGATGACCGTATATGGGTGTTCGGAAAGGGTCCGACCATCTGACGGACAAGTGGGACTGGGCAAACTGTGTTTCGAGGCTTTTGAGCTTACTCGAACGATTCTGTCGGCTTCTTTCCATATAGACGGAACATACATCCTGCCAAGCGAAAGCGATTACGACGTGGATAACCTCCCACATGGGAGCTCCGGGCAGGGCTAGCTGCGTTAGGAGGCCGAACCTAACTTGATGAACTTCACGCCATTAGTTTCAGTCAGACGACTGTCCAGTCCGTTTTGGAAGGTTTACGTTAGTCTAGGTAATTGATTACGGTGGCTTCATAACGACAATGTTGAGGTCGTCTACCATCTCCGGAGTTCCCGGCGGTGCGTCTATGGTACCAATCCTCGCCGAATGTGGGTTCGATAGAGAAAAGAATCACAGCCAAAGGATCTGACAAGGTAGTCATGTGGTCGTCAAATTCGCGCGTCTCGTCCGGGAGATGTGGGTTCGCGAGTGCCGAGTACACATGAATATCCTTGAATAAGTGTTCATCGGAGTTTCGGGGCCTTCACCAGGTGGTTAACCAGAAGCAATGTGAAATTGGGCAACAGTAGTTTTGTAAGTAATCTTGTTCAATGGGGCAAGGGATTTACCCGGAGTAGCTCTAGATCTTCCCAAATCTACGTGTGAAGCTCAATAATGTGTACATCGCGAAGCCCATGCATTTACTCCCTCTAAAGGTTTGGGACTGAGCTCTAGACGTAGATTCGATATTTTATTAGTAGTCTCCAGCAATGATGAACGCCGCCTGCTCCGCCAGCCCATACACCGCTGCCTGGAGATGCGCCCCGATCACGACGGGGAACACAGACTGGCGAGCGAGGTGCTGATGTGCGTGTCGTCGACCGGGACAGCTGGGTCCGTGGAGGGAGCCGGGACATATGTGATGAAGTTCTCCATATCGGCGACCTGGTCGTCGCTTTTCGGGGATGAGTGTGTGACTGGATTGTGGGCCGCCTCCCCCTTACTCTTTGGGAACGGCCGTCGACGTGACGAAGTCGTTCGCGTTGCCTAATCCGAACTGCGGTTCATCAAATAAGGGGTTGCCAGACCCAAGCGCGTAGCCATGGCTCGGGTCCTTCAGCCGCCAGAGATTGATTAGCACCACGTGGTCAGCCAGGTTCTGGCCAACGTCCGGCAAGTCAACCTTTTTTTCGATGCCGCGCTGCGCGAGGGTTTCCGAAGGGCCAATGCCCGAAAGCAGCAGCAACTGGGGCGTCCGGTAGGCGCCGGCCGACGCGACGACGCGTTTGGCCCGGTATTCCGTACCATTGGCGAGCCGGAGACCGGTGGCTTGCGTACTGCCATCGTCGCCTTTGGTCAGCGTGATGGACTCCATCAGAGTTTCCGTCAGGACGGTGACCCCCTCAAGGGAGTAGGCGGAACTGGCGATCTGGCGCTTACCATCGCGGCGGTTCTCGTACAGCTCGCCGACGCCCAGGATCCGCCCCGCGTTGCCGTCGAGGTCGGGCAGGGAGTCGACGCCGGCCTCGTGCCACGAGTCGAGGACCTTGTCTCGCAGCGGGTAGTTGCGCCCAGTGCAGGTGACGGACGCGACGTGGATGGGGCCGCCGTGTCCGTGCTGGTCGGGGTGCTTGCTGTCGCAGTGGTCCTCTGATTTTCGGAAGTAGGGGAGCTGCCCCGAGTAGCTCCACCCTTGGTCGCCGACTGTGTCGGCCCAGAGGTCGTAGTCGAGACTGGAGCCTCGCGTCCAGCCACCTTGGAAGAAGGTGCTGTCAACAGGCTGAACCGACTGATACTGATCGAAACGAGGGCGAACATTTACTCACCAGAGTTAATAACAAAGCCTCCACCCAGGGCACGCCCACTGGGATTTGCAATTTGTCGATTGCCCAGATTGGCTTGTGGGACTCTTGGAACCCAAGTCAGCCGCGTTAAAACGGCGGAAATCACGACAAGAGCGCGGTCAGAGTAAGCAGCGCCGGCGACTTACGTTTGGTAATTGTAATCGAAGTCGCCCATGATCAGGTTTGTCGAGTTGATATACACAATATCTGTCCGATTGCTGACATCGGGGCCGGCCTCAATCAGGAGAATCTTTGAAGAGGGATTCTGCTCCAGTAGGCGACTGGAAACTACCGATCCGGCAATCCCACCGCCGACGACAATGTAATCTCACACGGCTGGCCACACTATAGTGAAGTTTTAAAAGCTGGTGTAGTAAGAGTGGGAGAAAAGAGGAGTGGGTGGCCAGTGGTGAGGAGAGAGAAAATACTGCCAAGATAGCCATTTATTGGAAGATACGGAGTAACCTTACAGCCGTTGCCGATGCAGAACATGTTTGCTGCGGTTGCAGAGGATGTCCGGGATGCTACATGCTGACTGATCCTCAATCATTGCTGCATCTGGTGCATGTCCGCGGTACAGTCAGATCGGACCGTGTTGGTCCAAAATGTTGTTGGTTGTTGCCGGAGCTGCAGCGTTGGCATATCATCCGTCTCTCCATGGTAAGCTGAACATCATCATGCCATAATTAATTCGCTGCATGCCGTATCTGACACGCGATAACATGGGTGCCTAGACCGCGTACTCGACGCAGGTTCTGTACGCCTTCACCATGGGTCTGGTGAAGATGAGCATTAAGCTAAAGCACCCCTCCACGGACCACCCCTTCGCGGATTAGAAAACCTATTAAACATGCCCTTTTAATTTAAAGTTATTTCTATAGCTAAAATTAGTCAGGACATACTATTTTTTAATATTTTTAATAATAATATAGTCCTCTATTTCCGTTTTATTATCTTTTATTCCTTCTATATCGTTCTGCGGCCTACTTAGTACCTTAACGTTAATAGATTCGTCCTTAAATATAACCCTACCCTTTAACCTCCGCTTAGCCCGTTATATATTAACTATACGAATAAATCGCTATCCCGGTACGATTCTTACCTTTTAATATATTTTAATAGTTTTTTTATTATGTTTAGTTTAAAAATAATTAATTTAAACCTCGAGGCTCGCGATTTTATTAGCTTAACGTATTTTATAAGCGAATATTTTATATAAACGAATATCTTATTCTTTTATACCCCTTTCGATAAAATATAAATTAATTTTATTATAACGTATTTAATATATTAAAATTAATCGGAATCCTTATCTTTAAATATTTCTATATTATTCTAATAAGTACGCGTATTATACCTAAGCTTTCCGTAAATTTTATAGCGTTATAAGCGTGTTTTAAACGTTTTTATATAATTATTCCTTTAACGCGATTCGTTTTATAATTATTTATTAATATTCTTTTAAAACTATAAATTTTTTTTAATTTATATACGAAATAATCCTTTATTTTATAGCCGTTTTTTTTTCGTACGGCGGCGCCGGCTAAATATCTTATTTATTTTTCGAAGTATCGCGTTTTTATTTTTTAAAAAAGTAACTCGGTATATAATATATATTATAACTTTTATAATTTAATTAAAACTAATTAAAATAAACGTCGAAAAGTTAAACGTATTCGGTTTAAGATTAGGTTTTAATCGAGTTATTTAAAGTTTTTAATTCTTAAGGAATAAATAAGGTTAAAAACGTCCCTAGAAGTATTAAAATATATAGCTTTATATTTAATTATAAAATAATATATTCTAAATTATATAAAACGAGTCCTATTTTTTAAAAGCTTCTTTATATATTTAAAACAGTAAAAATCGCTTAGAACGCTTTTAAAAATATTAATAAAAAGTCCTCTTTTAAGATATAAGTAATATACGCCTATATAAAATATTTAATTTCTTTTTCGTACACCCTTTTTAATATACGAAAATAGCCGATATTAAAAGCCTAGAGCTTATATAACGAATAAAAAGGTATATAAAATATAATAATCGAGTTCTCTTTATAATAAAGCTCGAAAGTTATCGAGTAATAACTTTCATAGCTATTTAAAACTAAGAAGTAATAACAACCCTTCGTATAAAACCTAGTATATTAATTAAAGTATCAAATCTAGTCCTCGCCTTTTTTATTTATAGTCTAGCTATTTTTAATAATTACGATCACTTAGTCCTTTAATAATAAGCTGTTTTTATTAAATGGGCTCTCGTACGTACGGTGGTTCCGGTTTTAATCGAGGTTATATTAGTTAATTCTATTATTTATATTTATTTTCTCTGTTAGCTACGAGGGGCATTATATGCCCCTTTTTATAAAATAGATAAGGGTTCGTGCGCGTAGGTACGCGGCACTTTTTTTAAAGTAATATAGAAAACCTTAGTTTTTATTATTTTAATACTAATAGTTTTTATTTTAATAATAAACTTAAGTAGTTCCCCTTTTTAAAACGAGTCTTCCTTTTATAAAGGTTTTATACGAATAGGTTACGTTAATTCGGTATTCGGTACTTGCTTAAGCTATATAGGTGATATTATACCTTTTTAACGTTAATTTAATTAAGTAGCAAGTCTTTTAATAATAATAATAATAAGGAAAGTTATTATATATTTATATATATTATTTCTTTATTATAAATTAAAAGTAATAATAGTAATAAAAATAGTAATAATAATAGGGGCGTTATTATATATCGCGATACGTTATACTTCGTTAAGGAAGAAGGTATCTCTTTTTCTCCCCTCTTTTTTTTATTCGCCGTACGAGTTTAGTCTCTTAACGTATACTTTTACGCGTACGATTAACTTATTAGTTAATATTAATTATTTAAGGGCTTTATTTAGAGATTTTTTAGTGAAGGCGTTTATAGGGTTATTTCGGCCGTCGACCTAGTAGATCTTCGAGATCTCCTTTTTTATATGATTTTCGAAGCGATATGATATCGATTATTAGTTTTTTCTCGTTCGTTATTCCTAGTTTAACTAAGTATTTATTAAGTAAATATCCTCGTTAGTAAGCCGGTAGTAGAACGCGGCGTTTATTAAGTAAGTAGTGCTTTATTATGCGTTTTTTAAATCGAGATAGTTATACTTTTTTTGTTATTTTTTAGCTCTTCTTTTTTTTTTCGAACGAAATCCCTGTATTCTTTTTAGGTAAGAAAATCCTGTCCAACGTTATTACACGCTTAGAGGTATTAAATTATTATACGAGTTCGTTTTTTAACTAAGTAGTTTATTAATTAATAGTTTTATTTATAGTAGATTCGGCAGGTTCTTTGTTCGAACTACCGGTTCCCGTATAATAGCCTTGGCTATAAGGTATTAACGGGTTACTAGCTACCTTCTTATCTTGGTGGTCGGCTATTATACGGTAATTTGTTACCGTAGACTAGTCGGTTTTTTTTATACGGTTATTTATAAACCGTTTATTAATTAAGTACGTGTTTTTAACCGGGTTTCGATATAATTCTTCTATTAGATATCGTTTCGATAATATTTAATCTATTATTATACTTAGCGATATACGAAGGTCTGAAAATAATGCTTCGTATATTAGCTTTTAATTAATAAGGGCCGGTGTAAGCTCCGGAATTCTTCGGTAGGCTTATACTACTAAGGTATAAAGAGCGATCTCTTTTTCGAATCCTTTTTTAAGGGCTCGTTATATGAGTTAGAGCTTATTTAGTAAGATTTTTAAAACTTTAATAAGTTATTTTTCGGCGTTTTTACTTTTTATTTATATAAAAAAAGTTATCGTCTAATTCGTAAAATATTATGCGTAATTTATTATCGTATTAAAATACTAGTTTATAAGATCGTATATCTCGTCTTATTTCTTTTCGAGTCCGATATAGTTAAGATAGAATGCCTCCGCACAGTTAAAAAGAATGTTTAAGAAAATTATATAGTATTAGTTTTTTAGTATATCTAGCCGTCGGCATGTTCCGATAAATATCCGTACTTTATTATAAAAGATGTCGTACGGCTTGCCGGTATAGTTCTTTTTTTTCTTCTATACCTTCGAGAAGGTAACGACCTTGTTCTAGTCGATTTTACCGTTATAAATAGCTCGGCTTAAAAAGATATCTTACTCCGTAATATACGCTGGACTAAATAATTATATAGTCTAGTTTAATAATACCGAAGTTAAGGAAAGAAAAGGACGATATCTTGCGACGCTTAGGTACTTAGTAATCTAAGGTGGGACGTCGGGCCTAAAGTATCCCGTAATGTCGCGGATAATTATTCCGTATAGAGATTAGGTATCTCTCGTTTAGGCGGCGGTTATTCGACTGTTTACTCTCGAGAAGAGTATAGAATATCCCCTTTTCGGGTTTTCGAAATCGGTTCTACTAGTCGGTCTTATTAGTGTTTAAGAGCGGCCGGTCGTATTAGGCTTATAAGCTTAGTTTTAAAAGATCCGTTCGTTAGTATATCGATTCTATATTCTTTAAAATAATTAAAAAGCTCTTTTTAAAACATACGATTAATTTAACTAAATTAGTACTCGGTTTATCCGTTAAACTTTATAATAAAGGACTTTTAAAAAAAGGTCCCTATTATTTTTAATATATAGTATTTTAAGAAATATTATACGAGGTACGTCGTGAGTTATTAGGGTAATATCTCCTCGGATTTAGAGAGTATCTTTAAGGGTTCGAGCTTTTAGAGATCGAGGTTAACGTTCTTTTTCTAGATTATTAATAGAATTCCGATATTTTAAGATACTTTTTCGTATATAAATAATTCGAGGTCTAGGGTTATCGGTTTATTTAAGTTCGATACGTCCGGGCTCGTTTTTAATTCCCCGACCGTAATTAATTTTATTTTAATAGGGGTTATTATTTTATAAATCGTACGATAAGGTTATTTAAGTATATAGTTATATATAGCCTAGTTAGTTTCGCGTATAATTCGGAACCTGGTCTCCTCTTTATAATATATATTCGGGAAAAGGGGTTCCTCCTCGTATAGTTAATTTAGTTCGGCTCTTCCTCCGAATCTCTAACGGGCGGAAATTCTCGGGGCTCTTTAGCACGGTCGCCTTTACGTTAGTAGGGGCGTAGAACCGTCTCTTCACTCTTATTAATTATAATCGCTACGGGTAAGCACTAATTAATATTAAATGAGCTCTCGTATATACGGTAATTCCGGTTTTAATCGAGGTTATATTAGTTAATTCTATTATTCATGTCTATTTTCTCTGCTAACTACGAGGGGTATTATATGCCCCTTTTTATAAAACAGAAAGGGGTTCGTGCGCGCAGGTACGCGGCACCCCTTTTGGGGTAATATAGAAAACCTTAGTTCCTGCTGTTTTAACAGTTTTCGTATTAAGAAAAGAAGTATGTTTTCCCGGTAAAAATAATATATAGAGGGATAGCGTAACCGTGTAATCCGACGCCTTAAATAATTATAACTTATTCTTAGTTCTTTTATTATATTACCTTAAGTTTTCCGTATTAATCGAAAATAGTTACGATTATTTCGGACGAGATTTAGCTTATAAAAAAGCCGGTCTCGTCGAAATTATAAATATCCTCCTTTTAAATCCCGTATTTATAAATTATATTCCGTACGAAATAAACTACGCGCGATACGCGTTAGGATTTTTATAAAAGATTCTTTAATAACCGATTCTTCGGTTAAAACGCGTCCGGAGGTTTAATTATTATTATACGAAATTAAAGGCTTAATTAACGCCGACGCGTCCCGCGTTATATAAACTAAATAATCGATTCGTTATATTTTCTATATTACTTAGCCGGGGAAGAAACGATTACGTATTTAAATTAATAATATATCGAATAATTATATTTTTTTTAAAATTTAAAAGCTTTCGAGAATTCGTAAATATTTCGTATCGTATAGGTTAACTATTTTATTTATATTATAAGGTTTTCGATAAAACGTAGTAAATTAATACAGCCTTTCGTACGCTTAAAATTAAGTTTTCTTAGAGCGCTTAAAGCGTTAAAATTATATTACTCTTTTTTTAAAGTTATGGCATTTTCGGACGTAAAAGAATATAAAAAAAGGTTAAGGCTATAAAGAAATTTATAAAAGTGAGATATTCGCTTGTATAAGATATTCGCTTATGGGATACGTTATTCGTTAAAGGCCTTATTAGTTTTATAAATAAAGAGTCTTTAAGAAAAGAGGTTAAAAGTAAAGTTTATAGCGGCTAGCTTTTAATTATTATTTCTTAATACCTAACTACTAAAGGGTGTTTTAATAGGTATTAAAGCTAATTCGGCGATAAAATCGGGCGTTAATTCTTTATTAATTACTAAAGATAGCTCTAGATATAGTTAGGCGACACCCTTATCCTCTAGGATAACATATTTTAATAATAAAGGTTTCGATCGATCCCGCGGATAAATCCTAGCTATTTTCTAAGCATTTTAGATTATTAAAAGAGTTAAAATGTTAATCCTAGCCTAGCGGTATACTTTTAACATATTTAATTTAATAGGTTTAAGTTTAAAGACCGCGTTTAAGCATACTTTTAAAAGGATTTTTAGCCTTTTTTTTAATAGCTTAAAAACCTTTATATTTAAAACCTATATAATATAATTATAATATAATTTATAAAACACGAGCTATATTTTATTAATAAAATAAAGCTATAAATTTTTTTTTATATATAAATTATAACCGTTATAAATTAAAACGATTTATTTATTACCGTGATAAAATTAAATATAAATAATAAAAATATTTTAAATTTAATTTAATATTATAAGATTATTAGTCCACTTTTTAAGCGATACTTTAAACCGCTAATTATTTTAAAGATGATCATCTTAGTCTAAAAACCACTAGCTTTAAACGTCGGCCCCTTTAAAAATAACTAGCGGCGGGAGGGCTACCCTATTATAGCCTATATACTTTAGGGTAGTAATTTATTCCCTTTTCTCGACGTCTTTTTTAAAGGCTAGATAGTTAGTAGCTTCGGCAACCACTTAGTAGTTACCGCTAACGCTTTAGCCGATACTTATTTCGTTCGTATTATAAAAGCGTTTAAAAAGGATATTAACTAGCTCTGAGGTATTAAATCTATTAAAAAAACGTTAATATTAGCGATAATTACCTTATTAACGCGGCTATAATTAATTATTTTAAACTTAATAGTTTTAACGGACTTGTTTTTAATTAAAAATCGGGTATATTAATATTACCCTAATATATAAAACGCTTCGAAAGCGTTTAATATTCGTTAAGTTATATATTTAAATTTAATAAGTATTAATACGAAGCTTAATTTAGCTTTATTAATAGCTTAATTTATTAATTAAGTTTTAAGAAATAGTAATAATACTTACCGGTTTTTATTTAACTTTTATTACGTCGGTATACCGGCTAAACGCTATATAATATAAGATCGGTCGGCATCTTATTTACGGACGGCTTCGCGAACACTTAATTCGAGCTTTACGTCACGTATCGTAGCCTACGCGCGTTTTTAAATATTAAACGATAATATAAAGAAATAATTAGAAAAAAACGAATAAAATAATAATAATATATATAATTAAAAAATAAAAATAATAAAAGAAATCTATATTATTATTTAAAGGTTTAACGCGTTTATAAAGCGAAACGCGGTGGTCCGTAAAGTGGTGGTCCGTGGAGGGGTGCTTTAGCTTACTTAGATGCTTAAGCGTATCTTCGTTACCCAACGGTTCGCCGCCGTCGCGTGGGCCGTCATGGTCTTCACTATCGGCTGGACCGTCATGAACATACTCATGGAGGCCCTGATATGCCGTCCGATCGAGATGAACTGGAACCCGTACACACCAGGGGGGAAGTGCGGTGATCAGGTGACCGTATTCGCATCCATCGGAATTATCGACATCGTCAAGGAGTGCTGCATCTTGGTATTGCTAATCCCGATGATCTGGCGGTTGTAAATGTCTCTTCGCTACAAAGGGGCCCTCTTCTGTGTATTTGGCGCTGGCATCTTGTAAGTTCATCAGCAGATCTCACTTCGTATTCTCCACCCTAAAGCTGACTCAAACTTGATTTATGTTGATGATCTAACAATCGCCCGCAGGACGTTGATCTTCGCCTCTGTCAGACTCTACAACGTGCTATACCTGGACTTCACCGACGTGTCCTATTCCGCAGTCGAGGCCAACATCTACGCCGTGGTGGAGCCGGGAGTTGCCATCATTGTGTCATGCAGCCCGATTTTGCGACCGCTATTCGACAACGTGTTTGGTCGTCAGGTATCATCCAACGCGAAGAGTGGAAGCAGTGAAAAGGGCCAGCACAAAGTAGCACTCGAAACCTTTGGGCGGAGCAACCGCGAGTTTAAACGGAGGCGGGAGATCGCGACAACCGACGGGTTCACCGCGATGGACAATGATACGATCGAGGAGATTCAGCTCTCAGATTTGGGGTCTCAGGACTCCCGAAGAAACTTGCAAATCGAAGCCACGAAACAATCCGAATCAAGTGCCCATTCTGGGGGCTCAAATCTGTCATGTGCTAGTTCCCAAAGAGGGATTTTTATTGTGAGAGACTTCTATAACGTCAGAGAAGATCGCGTAAAACGGTACATTAGAGTAGTCTAACCGGGACTCGTCACTCTAGCTAATCGATATGATCATTTCTAACAGGACATTATTGCAAGCGTCATGCAGATTTTAGATTATTCCGTCGCAGACATAGGAACTGCTTTTTCATTTGAATGAAACCCCTCGCGAAGTCGGTGCCGCCAGAATATTTCAACCTCGATACTAGCTAGCCAACTAGGAGACCCTTCTGTATCCCGATATCACCGCAAATAAAACATTACTCTCCAACCTATGACCCAGCATGTTCGGAAAGGAAAACGGGTTTATCCCGGTATCAACCATCAAATGGCTTTTACTCGGAAGCGTCACCATCACCCCCAAGCCCCAGCCTCTCCTCGACCGCCTGCACAATCTCAGTCCACTCCATCATGGCGCCGTCGCCGACGTCGCCGCACGCCAGCGTCTTCTTCTGCGGCGCGAGCACCTCGAACCAGCCGGAGCCGTCGGCGTTGCCGACGCCGTACTCGTCCTCGAGCACGCGCAGCTGCTTGGCCGTGATGGGGTGGCGCCACATGGCCGTGTTCATGGCGGGCGCGACGAGGATGCGCTTCGTCTTCTTGGGTGGCGCACTGCTGCTGCTGCCGCCGTTAGTGGTGGTGGCGGCGCCTTCCGACGATTGATGTTGCTGTTGGAGCTGCGCCACATCCGTGTCCAGCTCGCCGCGCGCGTCCCAGGCGCGCACTACGCTCGTCAGGATCCCGTCGGCCATACCATTGACGATCTTGGCCATGGTGTTGGCGCTCAGGGGCGCGATGACGAGGAGATCAGCCCATCTATTTTGCGCGGGGTATGTCAGTGCATCAGTTCGTCATTTCCTCTCTACCACCAACCATCACCCCAAACCTCGATCAAAGAAGGGGATTGCGGGAAGTAACGGGGAAACGTCCACTCAAAGGTTACTTACCGTCGGAGCTCGATATGCAGGATGGCGTTGCCGCGCTTCCAGGGCTCCTTCCACTCGTCCTCGTCGACGTAGACGGCGTCGACGTTGGGGCTGTGGCGCAGGCTGGACACGGTGGGCTGCTCGACGGACTGGCCGGCCAGGAAGCGCGACGCCGAGGGCGTCAGCAGGATGCGGATGCTGAGGTTGGGGTGGCGCGCCAGGGCCTGGACGATGAGGGGCAGCTTGATGGTGGCGACGGAGCCGGATGCGGCCAGGAGCAGGTGGGTCTTGCCGTCCAGCAGCGCGGCCGTTAGGGCGGCCAGCGAGGTGGACTCGCGGCGGATGTGGTGGGCGTCGTGGTGGGAGGAGATGTACTGCAGCATGTTGGGTGGATCAAGGCCCTGTCATGCAGCTTGTGTGTGTGAGGAGGTAATGGTACCGTCTTAGAGACAGAGTGATTCTAGGTATGATAATGTTAATTGGGATGAGGCGTTGTTGGATTGATCTTGGAGAACCATGTCCATTCTTCCCCTCCATCAAAGGGGGAGCCAAGGCGGGGTCTTTTGTCTATTTGTAAAGAGTCCATTTGGAGCTTCAGCTTCGCTGGAAACTCAATCCCAGATTTTAGTCAGCTCGCGATGTCGGCTCTCGCACACTCAGACTCACTCCGTTTGGCATCATCGGACTCAATCAAGCTTTCTAGCTTTTGCTACGATCTTCTGATGTCCATCAGTTGGAGAACTATGATGCCATGCCACCAATCGAACGATGAGTGCCGGACAGAGGAGGGTGGACCCTAAGGTGTGGCAGCACGCGACAACTAAGACAACCGAAAGAGCGCCTTCGATCGCATCAATCGCCTGTACTTGCCCAGTTGGTGCAGCTTTTAGCCCGTTTGTTGGAGGGAGGAAGACGGGAATGCGGGGTGGATGACTTGTGGATGAATTGGGCTTGTTTGGTTGGTGCTCAGGCTTCTGCTCAGGTCCCACAGGCTTTGAATCCGGGCGGTTATGATTGGTTCTTCAAGGCGTCTGTCAGGCCAATGCAAGGCTGTTGGGTGTCGGCATCTCGGCCCCACACAAGCTTTTTGCTGCTTGTCAATCCAACATGTCAGTGACTGATTGCTTGATTACATCATCCCTGCTCAATCTCAGTCACCTGCCATTCTGCATCTCGCTGCTCGCCGGTTGTTCAGAAAAAAATCATCCGACACAAGAAGCTATCGGCGCAAGTTTGCATCTTTCGCATCACCCCAATACACAGTATTCTTAGATCGCTAGAAGATCCAAGATGTGGTCCAGATCTCTCTTCTCCGCCGTGAGTAATCCAGACTCCGTTTGAGCTCCAATCAGTCAAACATTGGGATGCTTGCTAGTTGCACACATACCATGCCGTCCGCCTGTGGAAACAGTAACACTGCGACTGACCCGCGACCGATGACAGGGCTTCCGGCAAGCCGCCCGCCCCATGGCGATGCGCTCCTCGGCCGCCATGCGCCCCGCGCCCTTCCTCTCCGCCTTCCAGGCCCGCCTGCTATCCGACACGACGCGCCAGGCCATCGAGAAGGCCGTCGGCTCCGCCCCCGTCGTGCTCTTCATGAAGGGCACCCCCGAGACCCCCCAGTGCGGCTTCTCCCGCGCCAGCATCCAGATCCTCGGCCTGCAGGGCGTCGACCCCAACAAGTTCGCCGCCTTCAACGTGCTCGAGGACGACGAGTTGCGATCAGGTAAGCTTGAACAGAAATACGACGACCATCGCTATGTTGTCGCAACATGGGATTGAGAGTGAATGGGAATACGGGTTTCCATGCAATCAAATGACAAATATCTAACTGATCGCTTGGTATACAGGTATCAAGGAGTTCTCCGACTGGCCGACGATCCCGCAGCTGTACCTTGAGAAGGAATTCGTAGGCGGGTGCGACATCCTGGTCTCGATGCACCAGGACGGCTCGCTAGCCAAGATGCTGGAGGAGAAGAACGTCCTTGCCCCTCTGGAGGGCGCCGAGTCGGAGTCGAAATAAAACTAGGCCGACGGATCGACTCTGCTTTTGTATGGCGGGCGGGCGACTTTACGAGTTTCTGGAATTCGGCGTGCGAAACTACCTACTTGTACATTACGAGACGCAATTCTACCAACTTAATGAACAACCATCTTCGAAGACTGACAACATAACACTGTGCTCGGATGCGCTGTTGAGCTGAACAATATTCGCAGATTATATGCAGTACTTACTACTAACGAATCATGGGGACTAGAAAAGAGCTGCAGCGCCATAACATTCCTTATTCAACGGAGATAACCAACCCCTTCGGTAACTCACGACTCATTTCTCGTACTGTCTCGATTTAAACGCTCTTCCTCTACTGCGGGTGCGCCGCCCCATCCCCCCTCATGTCGCTGCCCGCCGACCAGATGCCAACATTCTCGATCGCATCGACGCTCCACCGGATGATCTGCCCCCGCCCGAACATGCCCCGATCCTGCTCCATCAAGACCTCGACCTTGTGGCCTAGCTTCTTGAGCCCCTCAATGGTCTCCTCGCTCATGCCCTCCTCGACGTAGACGGTGCGGTCCATGACCTCGCCCTCGTCGGGCATCCCCGCCCCGATGCACACGCGCGGCGCGTCGAGCGCCTGCTGAGGGTTGAGCCCGCCCACGATCTGGCTTAGCAGGGTTTGGACGTGGCCCTGCGGCTGCATGAAGCCGCCCATGACGCCGTACACCGAGTGCAGCGACCCGCCGTCGTGCAGGTTCGTGACGGCGGCGGGGATGATGGTGTGGTAGGGCCGCTTCCGGGGTGCCAGGACGTTGGGGTGGTCCTTGTCCAGGCTGAAATTGGCGCCGCGGTTCTGCAGCGTGAAGCCGCACCCCTTCGGAATGATGCACGTGCCGAAGCCGCCGTAGTTGCTGTTGATGAAGGAGATGGCGTTGCCCTGGCTGTCAGAGCAAGCGAAGTACACCGTGTCGCTGCTCTGCAGCGCAGGCGAGGGCTGGCCGTGCAGTAGCGGCTTGTCCGTGACACGGGCCGGGTCGAATAGCTTGGCCCGCTCGCGCAGGTACTCGGGGCTGATGAGCCCGGCCGAGGGCACCTTTTCGACGTTGGGATCCGTCACCCACCAGCTCGCGTCGGCGAAGGCGATGCGCAGGGCCTCGACAATGACGTGCAGGTACGCGGGCGTGTTGAAGTCGGCCCGCGTGAAGGTCGGGATCGTGCCGGCCGCTTCGAGCTCTTGGATGATGCCGAGCGCCATCAGGGCCACGATGCCCTGGCCGTTGGCGGGTGCTCCCAAAGCTCCAAGCCCATATCCAAGTCCTTATCGTCAGCGCCGCTTTTCAGGATGTTGTCCCGGAGCGCCTCGGCCACGCCCTGGCCCCGGAACTTCAGCGAGATAGGGTCCACGGGCTCGCTGCCCATCTCGAGGTGGTGCGCCAGGTCGTCGAGTTCGAGGTCCCCCCAGGTCTTGGACGATCTTGACCAGCTCCTCGGCGATGCGGCCCGTGTAGAACCCCTTCTTGCCCTCCGTCGCTAGTGTGCGGAACGTTTTGGCTAGGGTCAGGTTCTTCATGATCTCGCCCGGCCGCGGCGCCCGCACGCCGTCGGGCGCGCTCGGGTCGTCCTTGAGCATCTCGCGGAAGTTGGGCGAGGCGGCACGGATGGTGGGCTCGGCTTTGGCCCACTGTATTTATTATTAGCTAAATACTCAAACCGTTTGGGCAGACTTACATAATGCGTCACCAGCTCCGAGACAGGGAACCCCTTCTCGCCCAGCTCGATGGCGGGCGCGAGGATCTGCTCCAAGGTGACCTTGCCGCTGCCGAACCGCTCGACCGTGTCGCACCAGCCCGCGGGCGCGCCGGGGACCGTCACAGCGTGCACGCTCTGCATGTCGATCTTGCCGCTCTTGTCGCCCTCCTCGAGACCCAGGTCTTTGCGGATCGTCTCGAGCGTGCACTTGCTGCCGGCGCGCCCGGAACCGTTCAGGGCCGAGATCTTTTTGGTCGCGGCGTCGTAGTACAGGCAGAAGACGTCGCCGCCGATGCCGGTCGAGGCGGGCTCGGTTATGTTCAGGCCCGCCGCTGGAGGGTGGGTTGGTCTTTATTAGTGTGTCTGTTTTTGGCTTGTAATTATGAATTCGCTCAACTACTTACCTACTGCTACCGCTGCATCAGCGCAGTTGCCGCCTACGTCTAGGATCTCGATGCCGCATTTCGCGGCCAATGGTTGGGTGCAGGCGACGATGCCCTTGGTACTGTGGACGACGCTTCGGCGGCTGGCGAACTTCATAAACGGGTCCGAGCCGGGCGGGAACACGGAGGGGACGGTCAGCGGCATCTTGTTTTGTTTGCGAGAGAGGGAGAGGCTATCGTGGGAGTTTCACGCAAAACGTGGGGTAGTGGGGGCGGGGGGTATAAGTGCCTGGATCGCAGAGTTCAGAGAGGGGCAGACTCGGCAGAGGGGCAGAGACGTAGAAACAGAGTTGAGCAGAGAGTTATTGATGAGAGATGCTAGATTATAAGTGCTGCAAGGTTCGATCTTCCAGGTATGGATAGATGCGCCTTGTCCTTATTTACTAATGGAAATACACAAATACTATTCACAGACTGGACAAGCGATGATGCGTCGTCTCTTATCACATATCAATCACAAGGGAACTGAGGAAGCCCGACGGCTAACGCTCAGTATTAGCGTTATCCCCTGTACGCACGGCACAGGCACAGTTGGTTTTGGAGGGGTTAGTGGGAACGCTGACTTCTACTTAGCCGGATCGGTCGCCGGTTTTGGTTTAGCCAGCCAGCAAGTACTCCAACGGGGTTTTGGAGAGTCAGACTGGTCAGAAACTAGAACTCTGGGGAAACAGGTCAAACAGATTCTGGTGATGCCGCACCACCTCCGAGCTCCCAAATCTCGGAGGGCCCCGGTAATACCACTAATGATTATGTACGAGAAGGGAAGTTGGAAGCTTGGAGAGCTTGACTCCAGTATTCGCTCGCTTCGGCAATCCGTCCTGCCGTCTCCCGCTAGATCAGTAGCGGGCTAGAGCGCATCTGCTGCAGAACATGTACTTTCGGAGGAGCTTTACCCGTTATCTGAAGCAATCGACTTTATCGGCGTTTGCATATCGGAGGAACGGATGTCGTAGATTTCGGAAGCGGCCTACTCTCACTCACCGTTGGTAATCAATCGAATAATCTCATCATCCATTTCTTCTAGTCAGATACGGGATATAAATAGGAATCGCTCGTGATACTGCCGAAGATCTCTCAATTTTGTCGCTCTGTCGTCAAAGAATGCCCCGATGCATGGCGTTCTCTGCTTGCATGGAAAGTATGCAGTGGCACACGGGCATCCCTGTCGCCAGTTCCCAAGCACTCCTGGCTGCAGAACTGCCACGTCTTGGTGTACGTCGCCGCTACCACGAGGTCTGAGTGGTTCATGTCGCAAGCCGGGACACTTTTGACCTCTAAAAGTCCACGCGCCTTTTAGAAAAGGCGTTTGCACTTCGATCTCACTGTGATACAGTTATGGTGGTCAAGGGTCCGATCTCGGGCATGCCATCAAGCAACCCTGGTCACCTCATGCAGTCTTGCATGGTAGGCCAGGTTCCATCTCCTCCTCGCACTGACCCAGCAGCAAATGGTCTTGGCGAAGTGACTCTTCCCCAGAGGGCTGCGCAAACGACTCCCGCCATCTGGAGCCGAAAGAAAGCAAATGATGGGTCTTAGGTTCAATTGGCTACCAGCCCTCTGGACCGGACCGTCTATGTCGGCCCGTGCCGAAAGCAATCGGGTGCAAGTAAGGGAGGCAATACCAACCTTGGTGCAGCGTGTGTCGCACAGCGTTGGCTTGGCAAGAGCCCTCGGGTCAAACCAACAGTGACAATCTCGGGTAAACCATATCTTGAGACCCCTATTGATAGAGGTGTGACCTTGTCGCATGGGATCACGAGTTGAAAGGGGGGGTCCGTTAGGCCTGTGCTACATACAATCGCAACCAACAGACCACGATGGGGTTGAACTTCTGCTTCACTAGTAAGCCGAGAGTAGCGCAGAAATGGACGTACTGCGCACAGCACGTCGCCGCCCGATTCATGAACAAATTCAAACTCGACAAGCAGAGTTCAGCTACGTGGATGAAGAAGCCAAGGATGCCGAGTGCGAGGTACGTCTACCACGAGTAGCTGAGGATCTCGATGCTGCCTGTGAGACAGTCAAACCCCAGCAAAGTACTCCGCGAGGGCGTAATACTCAGGGTCCCAAAGGGAGGTATATATGAAATATCCTTGCCAATGCTAAGAAAATATCGGACAATCCTGTCGCTAATTCGAACATGAAGGCTGCTTCAAAGGCCATGGAAGAGGAAGGTGGTGTTGGCGCAATTGTGGCTGGGAAACCTTGTTGAAGCCGGTGAGGGGCCTAAGCGCCCTTGGCAGCCAACTGGCTGCAGATGCTGCCAACGAAAGTAAGCAACCTTTCCCGGACCGAGGAGTCCCAACACACACACACACTTACATCAGATGATGATGGCGGTGAGCTTATGCTGACATCCCACCGCCGATCTCTCTCCGGAGAATCCGCACGCGGTCAGGAATCATTCCTACGATATCCATCATTTTCTGATTTCCCTCGGTTCCGTAGACTTCATCCGTCGTCGTCATCATGCCGTCGTTAACTTTGAGTGCGGGCAATGACCTCTCATATCAAAAGCAGCAGCCAGCAGCAGCCAAGACGTTTCCCCGATTCTTCGCCCTTCCGCCGGAGATACGCTTACTCGTTTGGCGGTGTTTTGCGCCCATATGCCCCGGGCGCGGGCCCCAGGTGCTCGCCTTCGAGGCTTGGCGTCCAGACGGCCGGAAAGGGGCGAAGGTGGCTATACCCTGCCCGAGCCTGGTCCGGCAGACAGCCAGTATAAGAGCAGTATTGGCCGTGAACCGAGAGAGCCGCTTCGAGGCGCTTAGAGCGTTTCCTCACACCTTGGGGAAATACAGCTGCGACAAGCTCGCCATCCGGTTTGACGCTGAACGCGACGTGATATTATTGGACAAAAGGCCCAAGCAAGAATGCCGCCCACCGATTTGGGGGATCCCGATTCAGGAATTCGCTGAACACATCCGTCAACTGGCCATCGGTCCCCACTACTTCGACAAATATCGACTGAACCTCAGGCACCCGAGGTGGCTTATGCGGTTCCTCAAACTCTTTGAAAGACTGGTTGTCGTCTACTATGCACTAGACGCCAGCGTGCTCGAGGAAGCTAGTTGTGCCTGGTGTGTTTCGACAGAGGTGCACCAAGTCTACAAGGCGGAAACCGAGGCGAGTGAGAAGACGTTGCGTCGACCGGAGGTCCTCTATTGCTGGCCCAACCTGGACAGTCATCGGCAGTACGCCCAGCAGGAAAAGTCGATGCGGGAGCCAGACTACTCGGGATCGCACCGTCTCCACGACTTCCTTGGGATGTTGTATGGAGAGATGCCGCCCCCTCGTCGATTTTTATACACAATCTCCAACGATCCCTCCTATCTACTACTCACGCACGAGGATGTGCGTCGACTGGGGAGGTGGAGTATTGGCCGATGGTAGCCTTTGCGGGCTTCTCCAGTATACGACGGTATCGGTCCTTGGGCGGCATTGAGGTGGAAAAGCATCCCGACGATTCTGATTCGGAGTAGTGTTGGGTTCCTGAGATGGTGGTGCAGTTTGATATTGTAATAAGGAGTTGAGGGTCGAGATCATGTTGGTACTTCTGATGCCTTCCTGGATTTGGAATTAGGTATTTGTTATAGTAATAGTAATATAGGTTAGAGTGGAAAAGGTTCTTACTAGTAGTCTATAGTAATCCACTCGCGGGTTATTCTAGTAACTGTAGCATTATGGCCCCTTGCTTTCCAGTCTATGTCAGGACCCCACAATATAACGGCGCCGGCCATTCTCCTGGCTGCCTCACACATGATTGCCCTGTCTAGTAGCCGGTTGATAGCATGCCTCTTTCAGGCAAAGTCTGGTGCAACCCAAGCCCTAACTGCAGCACCACCCACGCCATAAGGCCATGCACTCTGTTGAATGCTGCCGGTGGGTCGTAATCAGCAATGCATTGGCGCCGCATGCCGTGCACGCCCTCTATTGGTTACATAACTGTCGATGGCCGAGGGTACCAATAATCATATGATGCTGGAACCAGCGCCGCATCTGTCGATCAAATAAATATAGCAATAGCAATCATTGGCTGTCCACGGGACGCTGAAGTGACATATCGTATCTACTCATCCAATGTATAGCTTATCAAGCACCCTCTTCATGGTCGTCATCTTTAGCAATACTAAACCCCCTTTTGTGTCTAGCTCCAAGAACTATTATAGAGATGCTTCTAGTCTAATACGAATTGCTGCGCCGCTTCTCGTTTACCCCGTCACCAAGCACTACGGGCTTGATTACAATGATGCTACTTAAGAGTAAAGGATATTCCTTCAGTGGCAGTTTATACAATGAACCGGTTCGAGGTTGGATCGTCATTCCTTTGGGACATGGGTTTGACTACTGGTTCGATATCCAGCCTCTCTGCTACGTGATTGACTAAGTAACCAGTGCTGCTACATGCAATCGGCACTCCCTCAGCCAAGCTTCTATGATATGCATGAGGTTCCCACTTAATAGTATGTGCCGTTACGTGCCGTCCCTTGCCAGTGCGGAGATGATGACACAATAAAGAAACGAGCGGGTGAGGCTGACGTAGGGAGAGAGCCCTACCCACGTCTCCATGATTCAATGTCGACTCCCGACATTATCAGAATACGGCAGATATGATGTGCCCAGTCATCATGTGAGGCGTTTGGGCCCGAGGGAGGTGTCTTCTGGCGAGCGTTGCAAGGGATGGAGGGTATATCCGCGGGAGCTATCCAGCGGTTGCGCCCAATAGGCCTGCATTTGGATCTTGTGGACGTGCACATGAAAGACCCAGAAGCAGGATTTCGCGCAGCTATCATATTTACTTGCATCGGCAAAAGCAACCATCGTCGCAATTGGCGAGCCGTTCGGTTTCCTGCAGAAGAAAAGAAGTGCCCCTCACTAATCTGGAAAACCGGAGTGTAGTTCAATACCCTGCAGGATCATTAGTGGGGGCCGGGGAGAGGTCGCATCGCAACGGAGCCCGCACTCTATTTCGACATCGCATGGCTGTACTACCCAGGTATACATGATTAAGCAACTTGCAGTCCTGCACGTACAGACCCTCCAGTCTCACGCGGTGGAAGCTTGGCGGTGGGGCAATAGGGGGCTGTTAATATGCTTGCGACTTATTACTGGCTGGCCTTTGGTGATGGTGTCGCATATGTTCATGCCACGCTGCCACGAGATGACGAGCCATCCATGGGGTCAGGCGTAAACGTATTGGCAATCTGCACCCAACTCTCGCCTACTCTTGCCTTCGGGCTGGTGTTACACCCGTGGAGGTGCTTCGACCATCGTCGACCTACTGTCTGTGAAACCAAGGGGTCATATCGCTGGGTTGACTTGGCATTGGGTTGGAACAGAAGGAGAATGCTGCTCTGAAGAATCTGGGAGCGATCGAGATGTGTGACATGCCGTACTATACATAACTACATGATACTTATAAAGGTCAAGGGCTTCTGCCCTTGGGCCTTAGTGTGCAAGCTTGTGAACCGTATCCTGGTTTCTATTCATCTTCCATAACCAGCCCATCCACATCGCCAAAACATTACTCTGTAATCAGCCATTCGCCGACATGCCTAACCTTCAACTGTTGGGTAATGTGAAGCCCGCCCATCTCGGCCTAGCCCTGATGATCGCAGCCTCCGCCCTCGGCCTCCTGTACGTCCTCGCCGTCAAGCCCATCTACAACCTCCTCCTCCACCCCCTCCCGCAAGTACCCGGGCCCCAAGCTCTGGGCCGCCAGCCGCCTGCCGTACCTGCGCAATTGGCTGAGCGGCCACGCGCCCCAGACCATCCTGCAGCTGCACCTCCAGTACGGCGCCGACATCGTCCGCGTCGCGCCCGACGAGCTCTCGTTCCTGCGCCCCGACGCCTGGCGCGAGGTCATGGGCTACATCCCGCGCGGCGTGCCTGAGAACGAGAAGGACCCGCTCATCTTCCGGGGCCTCAACGTCGAGGACAGCGTGATCGGCGCGCCGCGGGACCGGCACCGCGTGATGCGCGCCATGCTGTCGCACGGCTTCTCGGCCTCGCGCATGCTGGACCAGCAGCCCATCATCATGCGCTACATTGACCTTCTGGTCGAGCGGCTCCGCGAGAAGGCCGTGGTGGACCGGGGGATTCCCTTGAACATGGTCCTCTGGTACAACTACGCCACCTTCGACATCATCGGCGACCTCGCGTTCGGCGAGGCCTTCGGCTGCCTCGAGAGCGCGGCGCTGCACCCCTGGGTCGCCGTCGTCTTTTCGTGGATCAAGCTGAACGCGCGGGTCGTGCAGTACCGGCGCACGGTGCCCTGGCTCGGCGACCTGATCGATTCGGTCTTGGGCCGCATGGCCACGGAGCAGGTGAAGGAGCACATGGGCTATGTGCGGGAGAAGCTGGACAAACGACTGGGCACCGTGACCGACAGGCCCGACTTCGTCGACTCGATGCTGCGCACAGACAAGGCCGGCCTGTCCCTGACGCGCAACCAGCTCGAGGAGAACGCGAACCTGTTCATCGTCGCGGGCTCCGAGACCACGGCGTCGATCCTGTCGTTCGCGTCGTACCTGCTGCTCACCCACCCGACAAGATGCAGAAGGTCACCGACGAGCTCTTCGCGACATTCGCGCGGGATGACGAGATCAACTTCAACAGCGTGCAGTCGCTCAAGTACATGATTGCTATGTTCGAGGAGGCCCTTCGCATATTCCCTCCTGTGCCGGTCACAGTTCCGCGGGTGACGCCACCTGGGGGACGGCAGATCTGCGGCGACCACATTCCCGAAAACGTATGTTTTCCTATTCTCTTCCTTTTCTCCTTCTTCATGCTTTGCACCAGTCTCATCCTTCTGTGCTGGGTATTTCAATATCCCTTGTAATGCAAAACTCGAACACTTGATACATTTCATTCTCTGCTTACCATCCGGAAAGACCAAGCTCGGGATTTGGCACTATTCGATGTATCATCACCCCGGCAACTTTGCTCTGCCGGAAGAGTTCCACCCAGAGCGCTGGCTTGGCGAGGATCCCCGTTTCGCCCACGACCGCAAAGAAGCATTCGAGCCCTTCTCTCACGGCAGCAGGAACTGTCTAGGCAAGAAGTATGATACAATCCGCCTTCCCTAAGTAGCGTCGACGTCCTCGTCGCCGACATCCAGTACTGCACCTTGACTAACCATGTTATTTTCACACACAGCCTTGCCTACGCGGAGATGCGCACTATCATGGCCCGTATGTTGTTCAACTTTGATATGCGACTGGCCGACGGCTACGAAAGATGGGCCGATGGGATCCAGATCCACAATTTATTCGAGAAGTCGCCGTTGTTCATCCATCTTACGCCAAGAGGCGATCATGAACGCGCCCATCTGCGCTCCAAGCACTGAATGTGCACGTATCGATATCTTTGCACAATTATCCCTCTTGTCATTGATTTCAGGTCACGGTTGGGATGGTATTATTGCATTGATGATCTCATAATGCCCACGGGCGCCAAGATTAGCCCAGCTGGGTTGCCAGGCGAGAATTTTTGTGCTCTCGAGGGCACTGGATATGTTACAGCCTAGTAATATTATAACAAATTATGACCCGATAATACCAATACAATCTTTTCCTTCTTTTCACAATCCATATAATGATGCTTAGGTCCTGTCCCCCTTCCCGTCAATACTCCTCTCGCTGCCGCTTACGCCCCCTTTCCACCGGTTAAGCCTTAAGTGCTGACTAATGCGGGGTCTATATGGGACGGAAACCGTGCTTGAGCCAATTATGACGACTGATCGCTAACCGTCTACTATTGCCTCCACGCGCTTTATCGGGAGTTGCTCTAGTGAAAAGGAAGAAGGGCACCGAGATAAGGACTATGAGAAGGAACGGGGGTTTGGAGAATACTATTAACTTAAGAAATAGTGCAATGCAATCCATCCTGTAAAACTACCAAAGCCTCTACCCAAGAACGTCGTGTCCAACCTACTGGACTTAATCCATCATGGAACTGATATTCAGTTTCGTGACCAATATTCGAGATAACTCTTGACCTGTAAGGAAGTCCTCATCTTCTTCATTGCGTGGTGCTGGTGATGTTCGGTTCGGCACCTTGAGGCTTGCCGTGCCAGGTCACCTTGATTGGAACTCGTTCCTTGCCCAACAGTCTCTTCAGTTCGCAGCAGAACCCTCCTTCACCATGACCTGTCACCAATCCCAAATCCAACTGTTCAATGAACGGCGTTGAGCCGAGTCCTTCGTACAGCCAGTCCAGCAGGTTCAAGGAAATCTCGTTATCCCAGTCATCTTCACCAAAATCTCTCAAGCCTTCGTTGATGGCCAATGTCCGAAGATTCTTCGGATTCTGCTCGGAAACGCAGAGGCGATTGTTGGGAATGAGCCTCCCGGCCAGAAATGGAAGCGGTACTTGAAGTCGTTCGACCTTGTCGAACTCAACCAGTCTCTTGAGGGAACCCCTGACTTCGATTGAGGACTCGTAGTCGAGTCCGGCCTGAATGGCGTCTGCCCCTACCGTTAGGTCCTTAAGAGTATCCTGGACGGGAGTCAGAGCATCGATAAGGACGTCGAGGTCGGCAATTTGGGGGGGGGGGGCTTTCTGCCGCGTAGCTATATTACGCTCGGAGTAGAGGAACTGCCAGTCCAGCTTTATCAGTCGTTTGGTGCATGATAAGATCCCCTTCAAGGCCGATTCCCGAACGTGGCGTAACGTTAACGAGGTAAGGGTGGTAGGGTCGGGAGCTATGGCGGCTGGCCATGAGAACCTGGCTGGGTTATCTAGGCAGAGATCGAGGGTTTGGATCGCAGGCAGATAGAAAGAATGACTGCAAAGTTTCTGTGTTGGGATCGCAATAGCAATCGTAGTTCCTGTAGAAATCTGCAGAGACCTCGTGAAGTTGGTCAAAATGAGGAAGCCAACCGACTTGATTCTGCGGGTGACCAACTCGATTTTGCCCATAAAGAACAGACTAAAACATGGACCGTTGAAGTTTCATTTCTTTCGTGAAGTTATTCGTGGTAACGAAAGAACGTAAGTTTGGGAGTCGTGTAAGTAGGCAGGCGATTATTGCATCCATGGTGCCTTCTTCGAGCCCCCGGAGCCAGTCTTGAGTATAGGGAAGCGGGAGCTCGGCCACTAAGCTGACTACCCGGTCCAGAGTCGAGCCCGTCCCGGCCCAAGAGAGCTTTGGTAGGTTCTTGCGGGACCTCCAGCTATCGCAAAAGCTGCCACCCTTACCAGCCGGAGGCTTTGGACAAGGGCGGCGAGCTGTGGATTGCCTAGATGCTGCGCAGGAAGATTGTGACGGGAGGGGTCACCCCTTCGACAGTCATGATCCTTTGGGCTGTCCATCTGAACTGGACAGTGGAGTAAAGCAAACGGTTTGCCACTCCGTTCAGTCGCTTATTTACCCGGGATAAGCGAAGATGATCGGCAGGAGAGCAGGAAAGAAGAATAGACGATAGGATCTCGCTGGGGCAGTCCAGAATGTTTGGGCTTTCCAGAGTCGAACCAGAACCCATGGCGCGAGTATATAGTGCGGACGTGTATTTGAAGAAGGTGGTGTACCAGGGAGGCAGAGGGGAACACGGCCAGACGAGGCAAGTTCCACTTCGAGCGCTACGGCCCCAGTTCTCTCGGACCAGTCAGCAGTCGCCCCTCATCTAAAAGAAGGCCAACGGCCCTAACGGGATGAGATGTGCGGCGGCATCGCGCATAGTCCCCGAGTAGGGCAACTATGGTAGTTGCAGATGTGGAAGGGCTGGGCACGATGGGTGTGGTTGTGTTCTGTGCTGGCGTGATGGCAAATTGTGTCGGCGACTGTTGGCTTATTTATGCCTTGGTACTGCTGTGGCATGAGTTGGTATTGTGGCTGTGGCAACTGCATGCCCAACCTATCGCTGGGCCCGGACCGAACGGACTTCCTGCACCAGGCTCTTATGGTTGTAGCCTCATCTGTGCCATTTCTTGGCGCAGCGTGCTTTGCATTTGTGCCGTCTTGGCATCCAGTCCATCCATTTGCTACTTGTGCCGGACTTCTCGGCTTCGCTGCGGCACAGCCTTGATTGGCCCCCATTTCACAGATAGGTCCATGCTGCAGGTTCCCAGGCGTGCGGACCACCTGGTATTAACATGGTCATGCTGCGACACAGTCGGGACGCCTGGGACACGACCGGGGATCTGACTTGCAAGTCGCGCCGCACCCAGGAGTAGGGGTTACAAATACCAACCGTAGCGGGGGTTCGGCTGCCATATCCATATACCTCCGTAACGCGCCGCTTCACTCATTGATTGTGGCACGGCAACTGCTCCCCTTCGGCGATACCAATTATGGCTCTCATTATAATGACAGCCTTTTTGCAAGACAACCTGGCAGCGAATATAACGCTGAGTTTTCTTCCCCAAGGACCATATTTTACACCTTGATGGCGTAATTATTCAACATTAGTCGCAGAAAGGGGCAGACAATGCTATAGTTCTTGAGTAAAAGCAAGAAAACATCCAGGTCTGAATCAATCACCACGCCCCATGCATTAACACAAAGCCGGAGCGGCCCAAAAATGCCTTCCTTGCGCGAAGATATCGTGACCCGAAAGCCTAGTAGCTCTAGACCACTCAGTCCCGTCGCAGCGGTGATAGGATCCTGGGCGCCATAGCTGGAGTAGACATATCTGAGGGCCTTTTCACAGAGCACAATGCCACCAGCGGAGCCAGGGAACAGACCCACACCCCCCCTGTAGGCGATGTTGGGACTTGCACAAACGCTGAGAGTGTTGCGCCTTTCCAATAGATACGCCAAGGGCTCTGATGATACTGTTGCGGCCATATATACCTGGAGTGCACAGAGGAGCGAGACGGCACACGAGATGAAGATTTACATGACAACGCTTGGTAACCATCCTAACTAGGGGTTTGAGGCGTCTTTAATCCTCAGATAGCAGCTTTTTCTTTGGCCAAAAGGATACACTCATGCAGTTCCCGTGATGCATGCAAAGTGTAATCCTCTGGAAGACATGCGAGAATGTATGCGACTAATATCGTATCCATTCTCTTACCGGACTCCTGGCTAACCTTGATTGTAGTCCAATGTTCGAGCGATTCCCAATCTATTGCTCGCACCGGGTCAGCGGGATACTCAAGCATAACTTTGACGGCCTCTATGCGAGCACGCAGTTGATTTATTTCGCAATGTTTGCGGGCATCCGGGAACAGTGACACCAAAAACCCTTCCCAAATTTGAAGCCCATACCATCTCACGTTCGGGTCCGCTCCTAGATTCAATATAAGACGAAGAACTTCGACGTTGATAGGATAATACGGCCCTAGCCTTTCAAAGTTGAATCCTATCACTGGCTTGAGAACATGGGCCAAGATAGGTTGGCCTTCCTTGGAACGAATATCGTCAATCGTTAGGTACTCCTTCAAGTACGTAAAAAGGTCAAAGATGATCGCAACAACCAGGAAGTTGTTGTGATACTCGTTGTAGCCCATTAGCATTCGTTACATGGGCACAAAGGTGTCTGTTCTGGTTGATCTTGAGGCCGTCCAAGATGTGGATGAGCTTGTCAGACACTTGCAAGCACCTCTCGTTTGTCTCTATTAGCCTCCCCTCGGCTGTAGTCGGGGGCTGGACGTCTGTGGTTACATAGGTTTGAGCTCTGCACAGAAGCTCTCGAGCATGCTCAGGTTCTCCGTCAACTGCGACGTTTCGGTGGAGGCCCCATCCTGGTAGCATTCTGCGGTCTTAACCAGGATTTTAGCACTTGTCTCGACGATCTGCAAGATATTGCATGTGAGCGCAAACGCGCTTATCGGATCCATGATCGAGTGGCCTCGTTTAGGATGGACTTTGTAGCCTGGCCGCTCGAGAAAACGCCTCTTCCGGGAATCTTTAATTTCGTCGTCAGATGAGGGGTATAAACTAGAAGTCCTAACTCTTCAGGGGCGAAGTGATAGAACAACTGACAGGAAACCCCGCTTTGCACAGCCTTGACGCCTCTAGCCAACCACCAACACTATCTGATCTACCGGGAGCTGGTGTCCCAAGAAGAATGTGATACGTCTCATTCGTGGGCAGCGAACGATCATATTCCATGGATTTCCATTTCACATTAGCCACGCCACAGGATTTGTCTTTGGTCTTGTTTCATTTCGGTTGAGTATCAGCGATCTTCGCTACACCTCCGCAACTACTTGGATAAAACGTAAGACATGTTGGTTTTGCTATACTTTACTTCACGACTCCCAGCAGCCAGTGTTTTTTCAGTCAACTATCCTGGTGCCAGCTGGTACTACTCATTATGCAAGGCATCTTCCTTCAAGCTAAACCCCCAGAGAGTCAAGGTGGTATCATTGATCTTTGCTGAAGAATGCTTCATCGAAATTGGGGGCCAAGATCATATTCCCCTAAAAAATCCAAAGGGCAAGTGTCTAATAGGTGTCATGGCTACTAACTCATACGTGTTGTTCCACTTTTCGTACTTGCATCGCCTGAGTGAAATGCGCTCTATATAGACCCCTTCACACGGGCAGCCGGTGGGGCTCGTGGGTGGTGGAACTTTATATCCACCTACAGCGCGAACCTACTGTACCTTATTTCAACGTCACTCAAACTGCAGTATACTCCGCCGGGCTGGGGACCGGGCTGTCATCCCGGGTGTCTAATGTCGTGACTGACAGGGAGACCTGGCTGGACTCGTTACTGTTAAGCGTCGTGCTATGTTATGTTATACGCCTCGTGGTACCTATGGTTAGTTACGAAGCGAGAATTTTCGGTGGTCGAAATTAAATAGGGAGTAGAGTTAGTTAGTTAAAAGCTTATAGTTTAATTAGTTAATTAATTAATATAAATTATTTAATATTAAGTTATTTATTTTATTTTTTACTTTTATTATTATAATAATATATATTACCTCGTTATTTATTTTATTTATTATTTATTATTTTAATTATAATTATAAATTAATATATATTATATCGTTATTTATTTTATTTATTATTTTTATTATAATTAATAAATAATATTAGCTTTATATTAAAATTAAAATGTTAACGAAATCTTTATAATTATAATATTAAAAAAAGCTATAATTAATAATTAATAAATTATAAAAAATAACTTTTTATATTTTATTAATATAATATAATAAATATTAGTTAAGTTTTAAAAGAAACTTAATAAAACGTATTTAAATTTATATTAATGATATAAAAAAATATTTAAACGTGCGATAAAAAAAACCCTTTATTAATATAATAAATAATAATATTTTAATTTATAAAGTAATAATAAAAATAATCGAGCGAAAGTAATTATAAAATAAAGTTATTAAAGTTATTTATTTATTAATAATTTAAATTAATATTTAAATTAATTACTAAAATAAAGTATATCTATATAAAATATATAAGAAACGTCTATTATTATATGTCTCGTCTCTTTTTTTACTAATTCCCTTAGGATCTATTAGATACACTAGATGGATAAGCATATGTTCAGACAAGATGAACTTTATAACCGGAAGTTCGAAACAGGCGTGGCTAATATCTAGATAGAGGTGTATATTTTTAATTAAAATAAATAAAAAAAGGATAGAAAAAAGAATAAATAGAATAAAGTTTATATGAATAATTGATACATACGATATTTAATAATTAAAAATCTTATTTATTATATAGAAAATTTATTTAAAAAGAAAAGTATCATGACCTTAACTATACTTCAATATAACCGATAATATTTCTTTTTAAAAGACCTTCTTTAAATTATTAGAAAACTGGGATACGTAAGGATCCGAGTTTTAGAAAAAGGCTAAGGCTTTAGAAATTTAGAAGTATATTAATTTAGAACGAAAAATCGAATAGTTAACCCCTCTTTAAAAACCTCTTTTTATAGATTATTTAACGCGACTAGCGGGATTAAATAAACGATTAACGATACGAGTTGGCGAGAGCTCGACCCTTAATCAAGACGGTCTATTAGTAATATCGATTATAAACCTTATTAATAATAAACGAGTTAATTATTAGCCTATGTAACGAACGCTATCTAGGTTTTAAAAGAAACCTAGTAAGACGTACTGGGGTTTATATTAGTAATATAAGAGAGTATCCGAACGTGCGATAGAAGTCGTTTCTATCGATATAATAGGTAATAACTAGTAAGAACGAAAATAATTAAAGTGCGTAGGCTTAGGGGTATTTATAATAGTTTCGTTAAAGCTATTTATTTTATTAATAAGTTAAAATTAATACTTAAATTAATTACTAAAGTAAAGAGTATTTATATAAAATATATAGGGGAATATTTATCGTTATATATCTAATCCCTTTTTTATTAATTTATTACTACTTAGTAATCTCTTTTAAGCGTGCTCGGTATTGTTTAGTAATCGCCCTTAATCACGCTTTACACCGCTTAATAATCTAGCCTAAACGTTTACCGTGCCATATAATTTACTGTCGGTCGCCGTTACTTTACGGGCGTATTCGCCCTATTATTAGGCGTAGCGGTAGTGTTATTTATTATTAAGGAAGGTTTAATTTCGTATTTATATAGCTAACGGTACGGTCTATAACTATGGTATTATAACCTATTTAAAGTATAATAATTCCGTGCCGGTAAATAGGGTTTTTTAGTTATATAATTAAGTCGGGTTATAATATTATCCTCCTCCTTTTAATTATTTTATCTTTAAAGTATTAATTTTATAAATATTTTAGCCGTCCGCTTATTATAATTTATAATAAGTTCTTCCTTTTTTATTACTTTCGTTATAATATATACTTATTATAAATAATCGCGTTAAAAAATCTCGAACTAAGTTTAATCGTTTTTTTACCGTTCGTTACGCAGATTTTATCGAAACTTTTTTTAAATTTAGTTTCGAAGTTATATTTTATAATCGTTATTTTATAAAAAGTTAATTTTATATAATAATAAAAGGCGTTAATAAATATAAAAAGTATATTCGTACTAACTATACGTATAATAATACCGGGGTTTTATTATCTTTTTTACGGCGTGTGCAGAACGAGCACGACCGCCTGTCTCGGGAAAAGTCTACCGTAAAGGCTTACTTTCTAAAGCTTTAACGCTAAACTAACGAGGCCGTTACTCGCTTTATTCGTTTCCGTAAATAAAAAGAAATAGTTTATACCTAGGAGGTAAAGTTAGTATAGCATAGTTTACGCTCCTTAAATAAATTAAAAGAGTAAGAGCGTCGGGAGTCTAAAACCATTATAACTATTTAAACTTACGGAGGTTTTAATATTATCGATTAGAACGCAACCGATTTTTTTTTAAACCGATCTCTAAAGTTATTATTTAAACGCCCGTAATTTTTTAATAATATTCGCTAGGTATTTCCTAAATTTTTAAATATTATTTTTTAATAAGTAACTTTTTTATTAAACGAGGTATTAAAAACTTTATCCTTTCCTTTTTTTATCGATAATCCCGTTAATTTTATACTCGTGTTAATCTATTTTAATTTCTAGTTATATATCGATTAAGTTTTTTTCGGCCGTTAATTTAAGTAATAAAATATGAAATATAAGGTATATCCGCGTTATTTTAAATAGTAATAATCGGTAATTAGTTTTTAAAATACTTTCTATAATTTTAAATAGTTTTATTTTTTTAAAGTTTAATTTATTACTTAATCGTTTTATTTTAATATTTTATTATAAGAGGTAAACTTTTTTTCCTTTTTTAAAAATTAGTCCTTTTAACTTTATCTAATCGGCGTATCCTTTTATTCATTATTAAAAAAAGGTAAGGTTTTATTATAATATAATTTAAAGTTTTTTTAATTTTTCGATTTATATAGTCGCGATTAATACTAGCTCTCCTTTTAAAGGGTTTTTAATAATTTCCAGGTTGTACCTGTAGTTCGCTTAGAATAATAAGATACGTGTAACTTCGTTATCTACGTTATTATAAACGAATTAAATTATAAGTAATAATTATACTTAATTATTTTATTCGTAATTAATATAGTAACGTAAGTATTATTTTAAGGTTTAGTTTATCTGTTCGGTTTATTTATTTATTTAAAGGTGGTAAACCGTAGATAGTTTATATTTAACCTTAAGTTATATTATAAATAACTTTTAGAATTTAGCGGTAAATAGTTTATTTCTATCGGAAATAATTATTTCGGATAGCCCGTATTAATTAATAATTATTTAAAGGAACGTATATATTAGGTTATTAGTATTATTAGATTCTTTATATGATAGGAAGTAGGTGTATTTCGTGAATTTATTCGTAATTATTAAGATGTTATCGTAATTAACCTTAGTTAAGGGTTTTTTAATAAGGGTAGCTTAATAACGAAATTAAATACGATAGTTTTTTATACTTTATTTAGCGGTGAGATCGGTTATAATTCTCCGTATAATTAATATCTAGCGGTTTTAACCTTATTATAAAGGTTATATTTACTAATTACTTTAGCCACGATTAGTTTAAGGTTTTTATAATCGAATTACCTGGTAATCTTTTTTTAGGTTTTGAATATTCCTTAGTATCTATATACGGGGTGCTCGTAGAATTTTTAAATAAAGTCTTCGCGGTATTATTTAAGGATATAGATCTTGTTTTAGTAAAAGGTAAGACCGTCGCGGTTTTCGAGGTAATCCTTAAAGTAATTTATAAGGTTAAAGTTCTAATTAAGTTATCGGAACTTAATAACTTAGTCGTCGTTATATTAGACGTAGTTTATAATATTTAGTTATTTTAAAGGTGCGAGGTTACTATTTTAATTATAGGTAAGAATTGTTCGCGTTTCGGGCGGAACCTCCTCTTAGTAGTCCGGTTGTTAGTTTAGCGCGTCGACGCGACCGTTCTTATTACTTTTTTAATAGATAATAGTAAGGTTAAATTTTAAAAAGAATTTAAATTATTATATTTATTATTTATTTAACTCTTTAATAATAGTAAATATTATAAGGTTTTTATAAGCACCTTAACTATTTAGCCGTCCTACTACGTAAGCAGCCACTTAAATTAATTACCGATAAGCGAAGCCCCTTAACCCCCTTTTTTATATATAAGTTTATATCTAACCCGCTTATTAATAATTAAAGGATATTATTAAAATCGTTACTTTTTATACTTTTTAGCCATGCCTATCCTAACCCCCGAATCCGCTATTTAGCGTACTATTTTAGCCGTATAAGCTAGCGAATCGGAACGTGCAATTTTTAAGAGATTTAAAGTACCTCGAGCCACTTTACGGGATAGAATTAGGGCAGACCGACTCGGACCGAGTCTAAGGAGTCCGCCAGGACCCTCTTTTTTACCTAAGAGGAATATCTTAAGACCTAGGTTATCCGACAGGCGTAGTTAAGCTTTACCTTTAAGTATAACGTGTTCCGGCTATTCGTTGCCCGGCTATTTAAAACGGATTAGCCCGCCTTACTTTTTAAAATTTATTAAGTAAAAAGATTTATTATTTATTATTTTAAATTTAAAATTATATTAGTTATAATAATAAATTTCCGGCGCCTTTATTATATATTTGAAAAAAATATTTAGCTTTTTTTTTAATTTTAAATTAGAATTTTATTAAAGATATTCTTTTTTAATTTATTTATAATATAAATAAAATTAATAATATTATAAGTTTAAATAATAATTATTATATAATTAGCCCGGCCGAATTAATTAAAATTTTTATTTAAAATACCGCTTATTACGAATAAATAACCGTTATAAAGTTTATAAGTATAAATAATATTATTTTACCCCTTTTAATTATTTTTAAAAACGTAAACGTATAATAGTAATAATTTTTAAACCGCGGTAACGATTTTTATAACTTATAAATAAATATTAAGGATTAATTATTCGTTTATTTATTTAAAGGATAAATTAATAATAAGCTAGCGATAATATAATTATAAAATATTTACTTATTACGGACGAAACCGAAAAACCCGGAGTAATAACGGTTATTTATTTTAAACGGCTACGGTAATTATATATAAAACTATTTTATAATTAAATATATAATTAATAAAATTTAATTATTATATTTCCCGGTATATATTTTTTATATATTATAGCTTTTAAATTTAGGTCCGTTTTTTATATTAAAGCGAAAAATCCGGGATTATTTAATTTTTTATTATTAATTAACGTTTAATATAAACGTAAATAAAACTAATTTTATTTAAGCGTGGCATAAGGTTTAAGAGTTAACCTTTAAGCTTAAAATAATAACTAACGGGTAGTAAGCTACCGGAATTTATTCACGAGATATCTCTAAGCCCTTAAATTCTCGGCTACGTAGATACGAGCAGGGCCGTAGTTAAAAAGTGGTCCCTTTACGCCCTAGATAACCTGACGACTAGCAGACCCCTATATAGGAAGCGCCTATACCTACTAACTCCCGGTAAATACGTTATATCGAAGCCCTGGCCCGGAATAGGGATATCTAGCTTAATAGTATTTATAAGAGGCTGTTATTCCGTAAGCTAAGAAAAGGGCTCAACTTTTTAAACGCTTAATTAACTAGATTAGAATAAGAGAGGGACCGTTTACAAGCCGAGTTAAATAAAGCACGTAAGCTTAAAACCCGTCGGGCGGTTAAAGACCCTAATCGGGCCTTTATTACAATATAGGATATAATAGCAGTTAAGGATAGAATAATAGGCTAGCAGTATAACCCTTAAGATAAATCGGGTGAAAATAAGGCGATCTAAGTTATTAGCTTAAATTCGAAAAGCGATTTTAATATTATTAGCTATATTAAAGTTAAAATTCGATAAAGTTATAATTTTACGATTTTTTTTTTAAATAGTTATTAATAAAATAAACTTGGGTTATAATATTATATAGTATTAAATTTAAGTGGCTACTTATATAATAAGACGGTTAAGTGGTTAGGGTATTTAATCGGTATAAACCCTAATTAGTTTTATTATCCCGTTAAAATAATATTTTTATTTTTTATAAGTTTTAATAATAATTATTAATTCTTTATTATAAATTTAACAATTAAGTTCTGGTTCGTTAAGCTTTTTCGAAAAAAATACGATAGGGTATAACCTTCCGTTACCGTTTTATTAATTTAGTTATCCTCTGATCGTATAGTTTAATATATTAGTTTTAATTTTAAAGGGTTTGAACGGGTTTGTTACGTAAAGTATTAATTCGTTAAGAATTCGTTCCTTAATATTATAGAAGGCCTTATTTTCTTTTTTTATTTATTGGAATAGTTTATCCTTTTTTGTTAAGTTCGTTAAAGGTGTCGCTATCCTATTAAATCCGGGGACGAAAATCTAGTAATAATTAGTTAATTTTAAAAAAGATTTAATTTTTATAGCGCTTATAGGCGTAGGCTATTCTTTAATTGCTAAGATTTTTAAAGGTTTTATTCGGATTTCGCCTAAGAATATTACGTATTTTATGAAGGTAACGGATCGTTAATAAAATTCGTTCTTTTTTAAGTTAATTAATAAGTTAGCGTCCTATAGCTTCTAGAGTATTAGCTTTATATACTTTCGGTATTATTCGTCGTTCTTGAAATAAATAAGGATATTATTAAGGTATATTACGATAAATTTATTGAGGTATTTTTATAAGATATAATTAATTATAAATTAAAAACTAGCTAATATATTAATTAAGTTAAACGGCATAGCTTAGTATTTAAAATAGTTATATTTAGTTTAGAACGCGGTTTTCTATTCCTTTCCTTTTTTAATTCGGATTAAGTTATATATATTAAAGAGGTCGAGTATTGTAAAGATTTTAACGTGTAATAATTTATTTTATAAATCGCTAATTAAAAGTAAGAAGTATTAGTTTTTAATAATAATTTCGTTAAACTTCTAGTAATTAATATATATACGCTATTTAAGTTTTTTATCCTTACTTTTTTTTAAAACGAAAAGGATAGGGAAGCTTGTTAGTAATATGGATAGTCGGATAACTCTTTTCTCGAGATTTTCCGTAATATATTTTTTTAAAGCTTGTTCATACTCTTAGTTAAGTTTATATATAAGTATAAATAAGTGTTCTTTCTTATTTTTAAAAAATATTTTATAATTTTATTATATATAAAATAATAAACTTATTTCTAATTTCTTATTAAAAAATATTTCGAATTATTAATACTCTTTTAATATAGTTATTATAACGTTCGGCTTAAGCTTTTTAATAATAATACATATTTTAAAGATTTTAAGTTTATTAAAAAGTTGCTTTTTAAACCGTTACTTATTAATTAAACCTTTTTTTAATATATTTTATTAAAGTTAGCCTATTTTTTAATTAATTTTAAAATTATTTACCTATAATTAAATTATGCTTAAAATTATATCGTATCCTGTAACGTCTGTAATATTACACGTAATTCGTTTATAACGTTTTTTAATATTAATTAAAAAGTTCGTAATTTCCTTTTATATTTCTTTATTGTTATAAGTTATAAATCTTTTATTGACGGCTTTAAATCGGTATAGGGCGTTTTTCTCTTATTATTCGAGTTTAAAGTAATTAATAATTTATAATAAAATATAATTTCTTTACGCTCCGTTATCGAATAACGTTTTAATATAGCCTCTTTTTATACCTAGTATTAATATAATATACTTATAGATAGCTCGATTATCTATTATTTAGCATAAGGACCTATTTTAGTCCGCTTATTATCGTTTTTTTATAATAGGCGGCGTCTATTTTCCGAACGTTACGTTTATAGGTTATTAATAATATCCCGCGATCGATTCTCGTATCGTCGCTATTATTCCTTTCGTTCTTTATAAGGTACTTTTTGATATATTAACGGAAGTGTTTCTATATTCCTCCTTATATAAAGTACTATCCTTAATATTTAAAATTCGGGTTTTTCTAATAATTCAAAGGTTTATTAGGTTTGTAATAGTTTATAAACGTTTTATAAGTTCTTTAATATATTAAAAAAGTCTTTTTATTAAGTATATACTTATATATTTTAAGAGCGTTAAACGTTTTCCTTTAAATATTTATAAGCTCGCGATTTTTTTTAAGCGTATTCGAGGTATTAGTTTTTGAAGTATTCCCTTTAATTTCGTTTTTTTAGGTAATATTATCGTAATTATTGTAAATTTTTTTATATTAGTAAGTACGCGCGTTACCCGTTTAAAATTAATATTCGGATTTTTTTAATAATATAATCCGGGTATGGTTATATAATAAGTCGTTTACCGATTTTTTAAAGAAATTATTTATATTTAAGTTTTTTCGCGAGGTATTTTATATAAGCGTTATATATATACGAGATTTATAAGAGCGTAAAGTGTTTTTCGTAAGTAAGAGAAATTCGTAAATCGTTCTTTATTATATAATTATTATAAATTTTTTAATTAAAACTGGCCGTAATAAGTATTTAGCGTAGGTATTTTAAGCCGGGGTAAAGAATATTAAGGATAGCTAACTATTTATTGGTTTTAAAGTTTTTAAATTTAGCGATCTTATTTATTAATTCGTTTATTAATATACTTATTAAACGTTCGTAGTTTATTAATTACTTTGGTTGGTTTATAATGTTATTTATTAAATTATTATTTCCGTCGTAAGGAAAGGGTTACTCCTTTCGTATTATCGCGACGCTCTAGCTATAGTCCTCCTTGTTTTTTAGTGCTTTAAAGAATTATCCGGTATTTTCTTTATTCGCCAAGTAAAAAGTGTACTTGTTATTATAGTAAGTTATTTAAAATAAATTATTATATTTAATAGTAGTGTTATTATTTTTAATAATTATTATAAAAATATTTTTTACTTTAATAATATTAATATATCGTTTTTTTAAACTTATTAAAAATTATTTTTTTAATATTCGATATTTTTAAATATAATATCCTAGTTTTTAATAATTATAATAAATATCGCGTAATTTCTTATTTTATTTATTATATTTAATAGCGTCGAAATTTATAGGCTTATTATAATAATTATATGTTATAATATTTTTAGGCGGTATATAGTTGTATTAATGTGGTTACCCCGTGTTAGTTTAAATTTAATTAGTTTATTATTAGGGTCCGCCTTATTTTTCGCGGCGTTATTTATATATACGAGTATCGATTTTAATAATAAGCTTTATATATGAGAAAAAATTATTAGGGGCGTCGAGCCGGCTGAGTTCGTTTTTAATATTATCCTTTAGTTTTTAATAGTATATTATAATTTTCGTAACTTCGGTATAATTTAATCAAGTTATAATACGTTGGAACTCGGCTATATAAAAAGCGGTTAATCCTTTTTATTTAAAGGTTTTAAGTTCTTTTTCCGCTTATTGCTTTTTATTAGGGTTTTGGAAAAGTGATTTAAAGGCTTGTTTAAAGCCGTCGTAACTTTCGAAAATACGTTATATTTCCGCGCGGTATAGCTTAATTTACTAATCGTTTTTTACGAGTTTGTTTAAGTAGGGTTTAAATTAAGCGAATACCTTATTTTTAAAAAATAAAGCGGCGTAAATAACTCGTTAAATAGCGTTTTAAAACGTTTTTTTATAAAATTATTAATAAGTTTTAATTTAAATAAAAAAGCTTCGAAAGTTTTTACTTATTTTATTAAAAGGGGTTAACGTGCTAATCTTTATATATTTTTTTAATATAATAGAGGTTTAAATAATATTAATAGCTATACGGAGGAAACGCACCTTTTCGCGTAACTTATCGATATTATAGGGTATTTATCCTGAGGTGCCTTTAACTAGGAGCTCGTTACGCTCCTTTTCGAGCTTAATATAGTAATGTTAGTAGTTGGCGCTCTTTTGTTCGAGCTTTTTAATTCGCTTAACTAGTGCTTATTATGTAGGCTTATTATTATTATCGTTATTATCGATATTTATAGTAAGGTCCCGTTAGGAGGTATTAGGGGTGGCGATAAGAGTTTTTCCTTACCGGACGGTGTTATTAGGGCTAGGTATAGATATAGTTCTTATAGTATTATTATTTAAAGGTTTAAATAATAATTCGTAAAAATAAGAGTAATTAAAATATAACGAACGTTATTTAAGTTTTAAAAAAAACTTAGTAAGATGTATTAAGGTTTATATTAATAATACGAAAAAGTATTCGAATATACGATAGAAATCGCTTTTATTAATATAATAAGTAATAACTAGTAAAAACGAAAGTAATTAAAATGTATAAGTTTAAAAATATTTATAATAGTTTCGTTAAAGTTATTTATTTTATTAATAAATTAAGATTAATATTTAAATTAATTATTAAAATAAAAAATATTTATATAAAATATGTAGGGGAACGTTTATTATTATATATTTTTTTTTATTATTAATTTATTATTACTTAATAATTTTTTTTAAACGTGCTCGGTATTACTTAGTAATCGCCCCTAATTACGTTTTACGCCGTTTAATGATCTCGCCTAAGCGTTTGCCGTACTACGTAATTTACTATCGGTCGCCGTTACTTTACGGGCGTATTCGCCTTATTATCGGGCGTAGCGGTGGCGTTACTCGTTATTAAGGAAGGTCTGGTTTCGTGTTCATATAGCTGGCGGTGCGGTCCGTAGCTGTGGTATCGTAGCCTGTTCGGGGTATAGTAATTCCGTGCCGGTGAGTGGGGTCTTTTAGCCGCATGGTTAGGTCGGGTTGTAACTGCTTAATTATATAATATATATTTATAAAACGAAAAAATATAAGGATTATTAGAATAAAGTTAAAAAGCTTTTAAACTAGGTTTTAAACACGGTTTTAAATATATATAAAAAGATATACTACGATAAAGATTAATATCTAAACGAATAATATACCGCGATTCGAAAGATTAAAAGAGTTTAAAAAAGTTAATAAATAACCGAAATAAGAGATAAATACCGAATTATTATTAAACTATTTATTAAAATGCTTAGAAACTTTAATGCTTAAATTATTTAATAAGAAACTATTATAAGAAATAATACTAGGAAAAAGTCCTAAAGACTTCTAACTCCTAAGCTTGGTGTTAAGACCTGATCCTCGCATTTAGACTAGTAATAGAGAATTAGGTCACGAATTTCCAGTTCAATAAATAAAAAGATATTATCTTTAAAAAAATCGATTACTAAAAAGTGGTATCGGACTTGAAGATCTATTAAAAAACTATTATAAAATCCCCGCCAGCTTTAAAAGTATTTAAAAAATTATTCGCTATATTCGGAGAAGCTATTAAAAACGAGGACAGTTAAGTATAAAGTTCTGATTAAAGATTACCGAACCAGGAAAAATACTAATCCCGGTTTTATCGTAACCTAAAGAAGCTTCCGGCACAGTTAAAAAAGGATACCCCGAGCTTTATTATTAAAAGAAAAAAGGATAAAGTCGGCGAAAATAAACTAGAATACGCTATATATTACAGAAACCACACTTTTTCGAATTATTTCTATCTCTTTTTAAATAAGGCCTACCTAGGTTAAAAACCTTTTAAACCACTTTAACAGGTAATTAAATAAAAACTTAACTCGAATACTAAATTAACGGAAAAAATTAAACGATTTAAAAAATTAAAAACTATTAAGAATTATTAATTTATTAATCAAATTATTAATAAAACGTAGAACTATTTTATAATTTAAAGGTAATATATAAAAGCTTTTATAATAATTACTTACCCCTTAAAAAACTTAATTATATTAAATTCCGGAACTATAATCTATATTTTTAACCAGATTAGCCGTTTTAATAAGTTCCGCCAGGCACTCCTAAATAATTATATATACACTAGAAACGATATAATATAGATTAGCGGTTATAAAAATATTAATATTATTATTAATAGTTTATTAAGATTTAAAACTATAAAACTAACCGACATTACTTATTATAAAAGCTTTACTTATAATTTAATATTATTTAAGCTTTTTTAATTAAAAAAGTATTAATAAAATAATAAAGTTTTTAATAACTCTTTTCGTTAAAAAAACGATATAATTATATACTTCCTAGCGGAAAAGTTTAATTAATCCGTAATCGAGGATATTTTAAAATCCTACTCTTTAGCCTCTTTCTATACTCGTAAGTACTAAATCACCTCTTATACTAAAAGGGCTCCTAGCTCAGCTCCGGACAATAGATAGTACCTACGACTTGGTTATCCAAGACCCGAAGTATTTCGAAACTTAACGAATCACGCTCGGGGGGTAAAAATTAAAGAATTATTAACCGTTAAATACGAAATATACGGTATATTAAAAGCTAGACGAAAAATTTAACGTACCCTAAGGGACGATCCCCTAGAACTATATTACTATATCGCCGTAAACTTTTATAACTTTAAAAAAGATTTTAATAAGAATAGTAACGTTATATTAATTATAGACCGATATAATAGTACGATTTAAAACTATTATTTAAAAGATTAAAAAATAACTATTCTAACCACTACTTTTAACCATTTTATCGGTATATTAAAAACTTATACAATTTTTAAATAAAAATTATCAAATACAATAATAAAATTTTAATAAAGACCCCTCGCATAACCCAGATATTACAGTCAGAGTACTATATTCTTTTCAAACCCTTAACGCTGTATACCCAAGCCCAAAACAGAGCCGCCGAGCGCTCGAGGGGTGTGATCAAAGATAAGGCCCGAGTAATAAAAGCAGGCTCTAAGCTCCCGATATACTTATAGAAAGAGATCTAGTAGACGGCAGTTTATTTAAATAATCGTACCTTTAAATATTCTTTTTATTAAAAATTATTATATAAGATATTCTATATTTACGTAATATATAAAAACGGGATTTTAAATGTTTAAAAGTAGCTAAAACTAGTTTATTTCAAAATTTACGGATATAAATATTACGCTTTAATAACAAATATTTTAAAGAAATCTAACCGATTTAAACAATTAAATTTAAAAACGTGGATTAAATATTTAATTAGGTATAACTTAATAAATATATATCGGGTATAAAATCCATTAATTAATAAAGTTTATACCGTATAGGATATAATCTTTAATAAAGACTTAATATTCGATAGTAATATTAAATAATTACGAAATAATTTTAAAGAAATTAATTAATAAGCTTTAACCCGATACCTATAATTAACGGCATTTTTAAAAAAAGGTGACCTTCCGTAAAAAAATACGGCTACTTAAAAAAAGATAAGGACTTATCGACTAGTTTTAAAAGTGATATAAAAATACCGAAAGTTAAGAGTAAAATAGGCCCGGGAGGCGATATAAGAAAGAAATCCTGTCTCTTCGAAGAGTAGCTATAAACAAAAGCAACGAAAGGAACTAATCACCTTTATATAACCGTAACCTTCGTCCTATTCTTAACCCCCGCGGCCTCGCCTACCCGGCCGGCTTCCCTCCTTACTAATATTATTAAAAGTTTTATTAATAACGAAGATCGTAATCGTATAAGCCCGGAAATAAACCTGCCCGATTTCCGGTACGTATTATTATATAAGGTAAATCCCCCTCCCGTTTAATATATAAGCTAGCAGTCTATATTTAACGCGGGAAAAGTGTTTACTATAATAAGCTTAATCGACGAGAAGAACGTAAATAAAGTACGGTTTAAAGCACTTTTAAATCATAAGTCGAGCTATCTTAATAAAATAAGATCTAACCCTTTGGTACTTTCTTCTAATCAAATATTAAAAATACTTAAAAAAAGGTTAAAATTTATAAAAAATAGATACCGACCTTACCTAAGAATTATCAAGACTTAATAGTTCACTTATATAGAAACCTATTTAAGGAAATAAAAAAGAACTATCTCCACAATTATAAAAATATAAACTTATAAATAGAAATCTCTTCGTTTTAAACTCTTAAATATTAAATATTTAATTATATATAAATCTATATATATATAAATTTAATAAGTATAATTAATTTATTAAATATAAAATACGCTTAATTATTTATAAAAACTAATAAGTAATATTTAAATACGAAAACATATATATATTAATACTCGTTAAACGTTCCTTTTAAATATTAATAGCTATTATAATTAAGTTTAATTTTAAACTAGTTTAATATAACATAATAAACGCGTTTATTAATACTAAACTCGAAAAGAATATATATATAAAAATACCTCTTAAGTATAAAAAATTGAAAATATTAATAAAATTATATAAAACTTTTTATAAATTTCGAAAATTATTTTTTCTTTAATAAAAAGAATTTACTTAAACTCTTATTAAGTTTAATTTTTTTTAAATTCTTTATAAACTATATTATTATTTTTAAAAAATTATATTAATCTTTTTCTATATAAACAATATCGTTATAATATTTAAAAATATAAATAAATTAAAAACTAATTAAATAATTATATACTTAAAAGATCACTACTAGTTCACTAGAAAGGATAATTTTTAATAATTCTTTAAAATCGAAATCCTCTGAGACCGTAAGAAAAAAAACGCTTTTAGTTCTCCTAAACAAACTATATCAACAAGATTATCCAACTAGCTAGCTAATATCAACACTTGTCATTCTATACACCTATAAGTTAAAAAGAGCTATTTCCTTTTAAAGGACTTACAAATTATAACACTATTAATTTATACTAAAAGAAGATCAGGTCTATCTTATACACAGTAATTATTACTAAGCTAGATATCGCCTTTACTACTTCTCGTTTATCTAGGTTTAATATAAACCTTAAACTAATATATTATACCACTACGAATAGAGTTCTCGATTATCTATACTTTATAATTCGAGGGATTAAATAATTTTACCGTCGCTAATAATATATCCTTTATAAATAATTTACTTAATCGAAAAAGCTTATAAACTTACGTTATAAAACTCTTTAAAAGAACCGTAAGCTAGCGCGTAAATAAATAAGAAACTATAATTACTTTTATAATAAAAGCGGAGTTATTCTCTTTTATATAAGCTATTAAAGAAGGATATTTTATTTTTAAACTAATTAAAGAGTTACGAATTAAACTTAATTCGAAAAAAATTCGATTAAAATATAATAATAAATAGATAATACGCCTTATTAAAAAAGATATAATATTTTTAAATACGAAACTAAAATATATTAATATTTATAATTATTAATTATAATAAAAAGTCGGTTTAAAAATAATTAATATAATCTATATACTAATTATAAATATAATTACCGACGGACTTATTAAAGCTTTTTCTTATAAATAATATTAAAATCTCCTCTATTAATTTAAGCTAGTTGATATTAAAGAAAGGCTCGAAATTAAGAGACGAACCGAATTAATATTTATAAACTTTAAAACAGTTAAAAATATATTAAAAAGAGGAGAATTTAAAATAATTAGCTATTCCCCCTTATAAAATCCTATTAAAGTTTAATAACTAAAGGGGTATATTAGATATACTAGATGAATAAATATATATATTAAGTTATATAGAAGCATATGTTCGAATAAGATGAACTTTATAACCGGAGGTCCGAAACAGGCGTGGCTGGCATCTAGATAAAGGTGCATATCTTTGATTAAAACAGATAGAAAGAGGATAGAAAAGAGAATAAATAGAATAAGGTCTATACGAATAGTTGATACACGCGATATCTGATAGGATCGTACCGTTGACTAGTGATCCTTCTAGATGGCTCACTTGAATCACCGTGATTCGTCCGCTCCTGACTTTCCTAGATATGTCATCTTTATCTTATCTCCACGTGACCTGAATTAGTCATCCATCTCTGGTTGTACGGTTCTAGCTATCTAGACCTGGCTGTCCAGTTCGTACTAGTCGCCTAGTACTGCCGTCGTTGCTCTGTGCCGTGTTCTTTCCCCATGACCGTCATCGTGTTCCTGGCGAGTGGGTCCGTTATCGTTGGTGGGTCGTAAGCGCTGACCGGGTGGGGCTAGCTTGTGCTAGGTCTCGTATATATTCCGGGGCATTGTAGAGCCGTGCCGGAAGTGGGTCTAGGTCGCATGGTTAGGCTAGGTTATAATATATAGTTTATATAATAAAAAAAATTAATATTATAAAAAAAAGCCGAGGGTATTTTCAATATTATTAATATTAATACTTTATTAAATTTAATATATTTTAATTAAAAAGCTTAATTAATTATTATATTATTATATTAATTTATTTAAAGGCGCCTCGGTATTATTAATTAATTCGTAGTCGTTTATTATAAGAAATAATTAACGTTATTTATTAAATTAAACTCGAAAGCTATTATTAATTTATACGCGTTATTATTACGGCCGACGGTTATCTCCCGTGCGGGGTAACGCTTATAATATAGAATTAAATAAAAATAACTTATCTAGTTATTTCCGAAGCTTTTACTTTATAGCGTAGTGGTTAGTCTATACGCACTGTAACATAATAACTGGACTAACTTGTTAAATAAGAGACGTGGGTTTAATTCCCACACTTGCCGGATAGGAGCTCTCTTTAACTGCCTAGGTAAGATCGCTAGTAAGCGGGCAGGGCCTTATACATCCCTTATATAAAAGCCCTGGAGTTTCTCTATACTTAGCCTAAATTATATACGTCTAAAACTTGTCACCCTAAGGCATAAGGGCATGCCTTTAAAGAGGAGGTATAGTATTACGGCCGACGGTTATCTCCCGTGCGGGGTAACGCTTATAGTATAGAATTAGATAAAAATAACTTGTTTAGTTATTTCCGAAGCTTTTACTTTATAGTGCAGTGGTTAGTCTATACGTACTATAACAGTTATTTATTTAAAATTAATTATAATATAGAATTTATTATATTTAAACTTTTTTATTAATTAGTTTATATATTTCGTATAATTTCTTTCGTACTATAAATTTATTATTAATTATCGCGTTATATTCTTTCGATTAATATTTATTATTAAATTAAATAAAACATATAAAAAACGAAATATATAAACTTATTAACTAACTTTTAATAATATATATTAAACTTTACCTACGTAATATTAACACCGATTTAATATTTTATCGAATTAAAGTAATTAATAACGTCGATATTAAAAGGTTTTAATTTCGTTAAAATTAATTCGAATTTATTAAAGTAATTATAAATATTATTATAAAATCCTTTAAAGTCGCATAATTATTATTAAATTTAAATATTATTTTTAAATTAAATAAAATAGCTTTTAATTAAATTATATTAATTTTACTTAAAACTTATTAGTTAATATCGATTAATTAATAGTTTTTATTTAAAAAATAAATCGTTAAGTTAAAAGCTTAATTTTAATACTTTTCATTAATATATATATTTATTTTTAAGTTTATTAATATATAACGCGGGTATATTTAAAGTATAAATATAAGTTAATAATATATTTAATTATTCTTAATAAACTAAAGACTTTTTTTATCTCGATTTATAAAGTTATTAAAATTAGCGTATTTTTTATATATATAAAAAATAGCTTATTAAGTTAATTACTTTAATTAATAGCGATAACGAGGATTTAAGGTTTATTAACCGGTTTTCTCGCTATTATTTATAATAATTAACGGTTATTTTTTACCCTGTTTTTAAATTTATAATTATATTATTATTATCGTTAAATAAACGATTTAATAACAGTTTAATAGATAAGTTTAAAATATAACTTAAATAACGACAGCGTTAATGATTTTTATTAAAGCTAAGCTAAAAACCGATATAATTTATCGCGGTATTTATATTATTAACGTTATTATATATAAAATACTTAATTATATTACGAATATTATACGCGGTAGTACTTTTATTAAAATAACCACCGGTAATCTTTTAAACTTAATTAACTAACGCGTTATAAAAAAAGTATATAAAACTATATATATTTATTTTATTAATAATAAAATAAACTTATTTAAACGCGTCACGTAATACTCGAGTAATAGTTTATTAATAATATTTAAAATTAAAAATAACCGGTATGTATATAATATTTCGGCTTATTAAAACTTTACGTACTTCGATTTAAAAGTTTAAATATATATAAATAGCGTAAAATTCTTAAAGCTCGATTTAATTAAAAACTACCGAGTTATTAATAAGTTATTAAATTAATTGCCGTTAAAAGTATTATTATTAAAGAATTTAATTTATTTATAAATTATTAAATTTTATATAAGCGGTTAAATATTTATAACGATGATTAGTGTTAATATTATACTTAATCTTTTTTCTCGACTTTTTTTATTAAGAAACGTTATAATATAATACTTTTTTAAAAAATAACGTATTATATTTTATAAGTTTTAATGAATAATAGTTTATTTTACGGCGTTCGATTAATAATATAAATCTTATAAATTTAATATATTTTATTATTTAACTAAAAATTAAATTTTAACTTTTAAACCCAAGCTTTACATAGCTTAATTATAATGGTCGAGATTTAATTAAGATATTTTTTAAAAAGGCTTAGGTTTACGATTTAATAACGATTAAAGGTTTAATTTAATCGGCTTAATAATAACGAAGTATAATATTAATATTAATAGTAATATTCATTAAATATAAATAAAGTTTATAAATACACGTTTATAACGAATAAAGTATTAATATTAATAATAAAGATTATAATATTATATTTTTATAAAGGGCGGCTTCCGGTTTAATTTACTAGTTAATATAAGATAATAACACTAAAAATTATTATAATATATAACTAAATTTAATAAAAAAAAAGCTTTATATCAACCTAATACACCTAAACCACCAGGTGGCTCATTAAGGCAATCTCTTAGTTGATTGGTATAATACACCAAAAGGCTCTTATTTGGTGGCTCACCAAGGCTGTATGGTTGGTTGGTTGCCAATCATGGTGGTTTCGGTTGGTGTATTGACAGCCTTGGATGAAACTCTGGACGAGATCAGGCGTGCTAGACGAAAAAGTCGGCAATGATCAGGCTCTCCTCCGTTTCTGCAAGGGTTTCAACGGCTGGTGCTGCGATACGTCAGATTCGACGATCGATTGCTGCTCCGAGGGTGTGGGCTTCCAGTGGAACAACGCAACCTCAATCAACTACGACCTTATCCGTCAGCAAGCAGACCACTCTTTCTATTCAGACGGCGCATGCACTACTGTCGCCGCAAGCACCGTTGGAACGACTACATCACGTACCACGGTCTCCGGCACACAGCAGACCGTAGCACCGACACCCGTGGCTATGCCAACAGACGCGAGCTCGGCCTTCTCAGCATGCCCCACCGATACCTGCCCGTCGACGCCGTCCGTCGCTCTGGAGGCTGGCTTCGCCGTCAGATTAAGGCGTTCCCCTGCTTGTGCTACTTGCTGCGTTGCTTTGGATGCTTGCAAAGCAGAGATATCACAAGCCGAAATCTACAAACAGGTTGAATCAGGGCAGCGACTCGGTAGAGCTGAAAGCGAAGCAAATGCGGCATCAGCCGGATGTGTTGCAGCAAGAGCATGTTGGTGGTTAGCACAAGTGGGAAAAGCCTGAACTACCAGCGGAAGAACGTCGCGTTGTTGCAGAGTTAAGGTAGAACAGCGGTAGCAGGTTAACATCAATCCCTTACCATTCTGGCATATTATTATGGTATTTTCATTTGCCCTCTCACATGACAAGTATATTAGTCTCCCTGTTCTTATGGGGGCATTTCCTATTTAACGATATTATATTCCATGGTCCTTGCGCCACAAGTAAGATTGTTGCATGTCTGGACAATGATGTGGATTTTGTATTCTAGGCCCCAAGCCCTGGAGCGAAAAAGTCAAGTTCATCCAGATGAAACCCGGCGGCATTTGCGTGGCTATGTCACCCCGGGAACATAAAACGAGAGCTTCGGCAACTTCCGCTGGGGGTCGTCCAGAAAGTTCGTCAGAGGGTAAAACAATGACTCCAGCACGGGCTCGACACGCGAAAGATTATCCCTCGTGCATGTAGGTGGTAGGTAAACATCGGCAAACTGGCCTGTAGGGTGAACGGACTCATCACAGTCACTGCCAATGACCGCCACTTTTACAGTTACTAGCTAGTCGTTCTAGTGACGCCAGTTATCCTGGAAAGCCTGTTCCATATCCAGTAAAAGGTCAGACTCCTGGCTTGCTCCGCCAGCAATATTCCATTCGAAGTTGGGGGTTGGCGAGCTAGCTGATCGCCTAAGTAGCTATTATGAACACCGAAAAGGGATCATTCCGTGTAGAACGCGTTATCCCGTGCGAAGACCATTGGGGGTTTTCCGTTGCCAGGACTGCGTTGTGTGAGCTGGAACTTGGAGGTGGCCGTAATCAGCTCGCCCAGCTTGAGGTGGCCATAGTTGCGGGGGTCGAAGTCGGGGAATCGTTTGGTGATGAGAATATCCACTTTGGCGAGTGGAGCCCAGCCATCGTCGCCAGCGACATCACGCACGACGGCCCGGAGCTGGTGAATGACGTTGGGGTCGATGGTGGCCGGGGCTGGAGCGCTGTGGGCCCGCTGCAGGTGAGGCTTGCGGGATGGTGATGAAGAAGGGGTGTCGTCACTGCCGACGCCGCTAGGGGGGAGCGGCAGGTTCTGGGCCCGCTCGATGGCGAGGTTTTCAACGTAGATGAACCGGTCGCACGACGCGACGAAGGGCTCGGGCGTCTTGCGTTCCCAAAGGCCGTAGACCACGAGACCGGACTCGCGGATGCGCGCAGCCAGTCGCGTGAAGTCCCCCTCGCTGGAGATGATGCAGAAGCCGTCGAAGGTGCCCATGTGCAGCAGGTCCATGGCATCGATGATCAGGGCCGATGCGGTCCCGCTCTTGCCCTGGTAGGGGAACGTCTGCATGGGCTGGATCGACTGCATCAAGAGCTGGTTCTTCCAGCCCTTGAGGCCCGGGCTGGTCCAGTCGCCGTAGGCGCGCTTGACGGACGCGGTGCCGAACTTGGCGACCTCGGCCAGGAGGAGCCCGACCGCGGAGGCCTGCACGTTGTCGGCGTCGATGAGGACTGCCAGCTTCATTGTGGAGTCGCCCATGACGGCGCGAATACTGCTGAAAATAGTGATTAAGGTGAAAAAAAAAAAAAAAAAAAGAACGTGAAAAGAGGTTATATCGGCATGACAAAAAGGGGAATCCAGCTTTAACAGGAATCCGAATACAGCATAGCCAATTTGGATGAATTTGGTAATGTACAGATTTCAGGAGGTGAGGTCGGCATTGGGCGCTTTGCACCCAAGCACCCTGCGCTGAGTACCCCGCAGTAGCGAATAGTGCGACAAGCCCCCTGGGCTGCTGGGTTTTCAGGGCGCTTGCCGTACATCAGTGGCTTGTCGCGCTCCTTAGCGCGGTGGAGTAGGGCTACATGTAATCATGCAATTGGTTTCAGGCTTCGGCGACTGGGGTCTCGGCGGTGGGAAAACTACTAAGTGGTAACATATATTATTGGTAACATAACTAATAGTCGGTAACGGGGGGATTAACTGGTGCAGCAAAGCTCACGAATGTTGCCAGTCGAGTTGACAGAACAGATGGTACGTGGGGGTATGCCCGTATAGAGATTGAAAATGAAAAAGGGGGTGGGGTTCGACTGTGTTTTTTATCAATCTGGTCCAATAAGTCCCATCCTACGCCCATCGCAATTCGCCATGTCCTGCCAATTCCGCAACCGCCATGGGAGTGTGCCCCTTCTTGTTCAGCAACTGCCTGTCCCCGTTGCGCGCCACCAACGTCGGGACCAAGTCCTTGTCTCCCAGCGCGGCCGCGTGGTGCAGCGCGCTGCAGCCGTCGTCGTCCTGCAGATTCACGTCGGCGCCCTGGAGCACGAGGTGGCACGCAACGACACGATTCCGTGCGTCGACAATGGCCGCGTGCAGCGGTGTGCGGCCGCGGGCGTCCTGCTGGTCGACTGGGATGGTGCCGGCCGCGAGCACCGTCTGGACCAGCGCGAACTCCCCCGAGAGGGCCGCGAGGTGCAGGTAGGACTGCTGCTCGTAGTCGGCCGCCTGGCCGAGCTGCCGCGTCGCGCGGACGAGCGCCGCGACGGCCTCGCGGCTCTTCGTCTTCACCAGGGCCCAGTACAGGGGCGTGCGGCCGGCGCGGTCGCTGAGGTCGGGGTCGGCGCCGTGCTGTAGGAGCAATTGGACGGCGGCGGCGCGCTGCTTCATCACCGCGACGTGGAGGGGTGTGAGCCCGGACTTGTTCCGCACGTTTGTGCCTTTTCCGCGGCTGAGAAAGGCGGCCATCACTGCGTGGCCGTCCAGCGCCGCGGCAGCATGCAGTGGAGCATAGTCGTTGTTGTCGAGGACTTCGTAGTCTGCTCCCTGGTCTAGGAGGAGACCCACCATCAGAGCTTGGTTGGAGGTGACAGCAGTGTGCAGCGGTGTCTGGCCTTGGCGGTCTTGGCCCCCAAGACTTGCGCCCCCGTGTACCAGCAGCCATGCCGCCGACATGTTGGCACGAGCTATTGCCAATTGGAGCGGCGTCCAGTCTTGTGCGTCGTCACGGAGCTCCAGCGCGCATCTGTGCTCGATAAGAAGCCAGAGCAGAGTCTTGTCCCGTACTGCGGGCCAGAACTCGATCAAGCGATGCAGGAGTGTTCTGCCCTCTTTGTCCCTGATGCTCGGATCAGCGCCGGCCTTCAAAAGCAGGTATGCTACCTCGGACCCTCCATAGAGAACTGCCCACTCGATGGGTGCCATCTCAGCCCAGTCCTGTCTGTGCAGGTCGATATGCAGGTCAGGCCTTTCCAAGAGGAGGAATCGAATGAGGCCGACTCTTTGGTTACCACAGCTGGCAGCCTCGCTCAGAATCAGCCAGCCGTCGTGAGGTGACGGTGTGTTGATGTCAGCCCCAGCATCAATGAGTAGCCGGACAATACTTTCGTGGCCCATTTTTAAAGACCACCGGAGTGCGCTATATCCGTCCTGGTCCTCAGAATTTATAGTATTGGCGCATATTGGGAGCAAAAGTTTGATGGCCCAGAGATGACCTTCACGGGCCGCAAAACGAAGAGAGGTGAACCCTTTCTTATCTTCAAGGCTTCCATCCAACTCCTGTGAGTACTGGAGTAGTATTCTGGTACTCGACTCGTCATGGTTCGATATTGCGAGGTGAAGTGGTGTCCTCCCTTTGGCATCTTGAGCATTAGCGTTGGCTCCACTCTCTAGCAACACCTGGAGTATACGCTGCTGTTGAAATATCACAGCCCAATGAGTTGCCGTGTGACCAGTATATGCGCCAGTATCTATATGGATAGCCAATTTGTTGATCGAGTGTAGTACAAGTCCTTTTGAACCGAAGAATGTGGATATGTGCAGGGCAGTTACATCTGACTTGAGGTGGGAAGGGATGTTCTCCATGCATTCTGTGGATTCTGAAATTTTCCTTTGGTCTCCTAGAAGTTCCGTCACAAGCTTCCAGGCTGCTACATCCCCCCTGCGCGTCGAAAGTGGTACCCCCAATGGTCTGCAGCATAAGTCAAATAAGCTGACCTATGGGATGAGATTTGGTGTGAGTGGCCGCTTGTGTCGTCGATAGGACGTTCGAGAAGGTCGATTAGGCATCTTCGAGCCAGTGACGGATGAGAGTCTTGAAAGCGGACAACCGCCTTGCGTCCCCGGAACTCATGGGCTGTATAATGAAACAGACGAACGATGCCCGACCCGTCCACGATGATCAATCCGGCACATATGGCTTCCAACGTGTTGACGTCGACTCTACCGGCTGCTTGATGACCTGCCACTGCGTGACTGAACTCCGAGATCGAAAGGGGTCGAGCCGCATAGCAGACCCAGTTCAGAGCTGCCAGCGCCATCTTCTTGTTCGAGTCTCGCTGGCCCCGGATCCTACGTAAAGCACCTTCGTAGAAATAAGACGAATTCCCTTCGCAATTCTCAATTACATTTTGGTCGGTGTCTCTTTCAAGGGCTTTCATCTGCAGTTGGGCAATGAGGAAACTGTAATGCCGTGTCAGTTAGGTACGATGTCTCAGGACTGGGGCTTGGGCTTTGCCCGTACTCACTTTCCTCGCGCCTTGGTAACAAATTCATCATGATGTTTCGACCAAGAGCCGTCCTTCCTCGTGTCTCCGGTTGCCATTGCTTGTTTCAGAACTTCCGACTGGTTGATCTTCCATTCGAAAAACGCAGCAAGGTCCTGGTTTGTTGCCTGGATATGAATCGGTTTGCCAAAATCGATGGTGTCAAATCTATTCTCACGATCCCTTGACGTGACAATGATCTTGAAGTTCCTCTGCAGCTGCGAAACGATGCCCATCAACGTGTGTGGTCGATTTTCGTTTGTCTCATCAAAGTACTCGTCCAGTCCGTCTAGGACGAGGTAGACTTGATGGAACACTGCCGCCTCTGAGATGAGGAGACTCAGATAACCCTTATGGTTCAAAAGTTCCTCTGATTCACCCCACTCGTTGTACATTCTCGTGGTATCCAGGGAGACAAACGGCTTTTGACACAGAAGCTGCGACAGTAGGTCGGCCAAAATGGCAGCCGGGTTCTGGTTATCACGTTGTTGATAATCGAAGTAAACGTATAGGACTCCTCGCATCTGCTGATCTTGTATGCCTCTCTGGACGACGGTATCTCGAAGTCGACGAATGATCTTTGCCCTGTATATAATTCAGTACAGGATAAAGCGGTTCTGGGGCGACCGGATCTTACGCCAACACTGTTTTGCCAACCCCGGCTAAGAGTCAAGTAATTAGATACGGTAAGTCCTCGGGGGCTTCTGAGATAGGACATACGTTTGCCATAACACCACAAATGTTTGAACTCTCCAGCCTGCCATCTGAGAAACGTAGGATCATTCAGGATCCAGTCCCCGGTGTTGGGCACGGCTTGTGCAGTTTCCTCAAGTCGCCGATGCTTTGTAAGAGAATCAAGCCGGGCAAGTTTTCTTAGCCTTTGAGCGACCCTGCTGGGGGAAACAGCTGCACCGGGACTCCGGAGGTAAGCTGGTGTCTGACTCTTTGACTCATCGTCGGATTACATACCCCGGGTGTTAATGGTTGTTTCTTGTAGCTACGTTAGCTTCGAATAAATAGCTGGAATTGACGCAAGAGTAGGGATGCATCCGTTTTATATCTAGAAGCCGTGTCTGGGATGGAGTTTACTTACTGTATTTCACGTCACCTCCAATAGAAAGTGAGTTAGCAACCACGGAGTTGAGATTTGTTGTATCGGCAGAGCCTTTAAATGCTTCTCGTCGTTAGTCAGCCCATTCATCTCACCAAAATCTTATACGTACCAAATCCTACATTTCCATCTACTGAAAAGTTTCCTGCAATGACAGAATGGTCGGCATTGCCCACGCCAACGCGGTCCGCCTTCGAGGGGCCTTGACGGCCTCGGTCTTCATCCATCTAGTAACTTCCAGTATGGAGTTAGAAACAAAACGAGTGTTTGCACATATGCAAGAAATAGCTTTTCCTGAATTGGGAAGTCTTATGTGTGGACCTCGAAACTGGTGAATGTATACTCCAACACGAATGTTTGTTTGAGCAGGTCGATTCAACTCTTCGTCTCCAATCCTTTTTATTGTAGCCTACCGTGAGCTGCAGGCGAGGCGCACTGTGTTCAGCGCGATATTTGGCGCATCCCAGCCTACCTACTGTAGCATCGGGTTGGTTATCTTCCGCCCCCAATCGACACCCCTGTGTGCGGCAGCCCTGGGCCTTGGCTTGCAGAGCGAGACTCGCGTAGCCAATGGTACTCATTGCATGCGTTGCTCACCGAAACGCCTCTTCAGCCGCGACCCGGCAGCCCCTGTAACTTACCGCTCCCAGACAGCTTGAAAAGGAAGGTGGGCAAGAGGTTGCATTCGGGAGATAAAGAAGTTGGTGTAATCAGGAAGGCCAGCCTTCACATCTAAAGACGGACAATGCTCAAGATGTCAGGCTTTATTGATTTCGTTCTTCTGTATTGTGCGAATCCAAGTCCGTTTCTATGGCGTCGTCTATACTGTTGGACGCTGATCAATTTCCTTGAGCTGGCTCTGGCATTGTTCAGCCTTACCATGTTCAGTATTGTCAGGCGTAATATACTACACACCCTCAAAGTCAAGGCTGTCAAAGTACCATCCACACTAACCGACTGGTGTCGGTTGATTAGTTAGTTATGACTAGCCGATTGGTTAATGTTTTTAGTTATTTAAGAGCCTGTGGTTTAGTTAGTTAATAATTAGTTAAGTAGTTAATTAATATATATTATTTAGTAATAAATTTTTAATATTAACTTACTTACTTTACTTTTAACCCTGTTATTATAACTATATTTTAATATATATTACCTCGTTATTTATTTTATTTACTATTTTTATTATAATTAAAAAAATACTAAATTAATTTCATGAATAATACCGGCTTTATATTAAAATCGAAGCGTTAATAAAATCTTTACGATTATAATCTTAAAAAGGTAGCGGGCTATAATTAATAATTAATTATAAAGAATAATTGCTTATATTTAATTAATATAGCTTATATAATAAGAAAATTTAACATTATAAAAAACGCCGAGGGTATTTAAAACGTTGCTAATATTAATATTTAAATTAAAAGGCTCGATCGGTTTATTATATTATCGTATATATTTATTATAAAGCGCTTCGTTATCGTTAATTAACTCGCGTTTATTTATTATTAAAAATAATTTATATTATTTATTAAAGTAAACTTAAAAACTATTAATAATTAATATAAGTTATTTATTTAAAACTAATTATAATATTAGATCTATTATACTTAAGCTTTTATATTAATTAATTTATATATTTCGTATCATCTTTTTCGTATTACGAATTTATTATTAACTTAAATAAAAAATATAAGCGACGTAATATATAAGCCTATTAGTTAAATATTAATAATACGCGTTAAACTTTACTCACGAAATATTAATACCGATTTAATATTTTATCGAATCGAGGTAATTAATAACTGTTACAACCCGACCTAACCATGCGGCCAAGACCCCACTCGCCGGAACGGGTTTATTATGCCCCGACTAGGCTATAATGTTATAACCACCGACCGTACTACTAGCTATATTAATACGAACTCCCCTATACGGTAGAAATACGTAACTATAAAGATGTCCTAGACAACGAAAGGATAGACCCGACTCGGGAGAGAAACCGGAGAAGTGTCACGTGATAAGGAACGACTGGATTACGACGCTCTAAGTGAGCTACCGAAATAGATTACTATAATTTAAGGGATAAATTATTATAAGTTAATAATAAGATTATTATAAACTAATAAGCGACTTAATAAATTAATAAAGAAAAAATTAAATATATAATAATAAATATTCCCTATATATTTTATATAAATACTTTTTATTTTAATAATTAATTTAAATATTAATCTTAATTTATTAATAAGGTAAATAATTTTCACGAAATTATTATAAATATTTTCGAAGTTTATATACTTTAGTTACCTTTATTTTTACGAGCTATTACTTATTATATTAATAAAAATAATTTTTATTACACGTTTTAATACTTTTTTATATTATTAATATAAACCTTAATATATTTTATTAAGTTTCTTTTAAAACTTAAATAACGTTTATTATATTTTAATTACTTTTATTTTTATAAGTTATTATTTAAACTTTTAAATAATAGTATTATAAGAACTATATCTATACTTAGCTTTAGTAATACCGTCTAATAAGGAAAGACTCCTATCGCCACCTTTAATACTTCTTAACGAGACCTTGTTATAAACGTCGATAGCAACGATAGTAATAATAAACTTACCCGATAAGCGTTAATTAAACGAATTAAGGAACTCGAATAAGAAAGCATTAATTATTAATATTATTACGTTAAGCTTAAAAAAGAGCGTAACGAGCTTTTAATTAAAGGTATTTTAGAATAAATATTTTACGATATCGATAAGTTACGCGAAAAAGTATATCTCTTTTATATAATTATTAATATTATTTAGACCCTTATTATATTAAAAAAGGGTATAAAAATTAATACGTTAACCTTTTTTAACGGAATAAGCGGAAATTTCCGAAGTTTTTTTATTTAAATTAAAACCTATTAATAATTTTATAACGGAACGTTTTAAAACGTTACTTAACGAGTTATTTACGCCGCCTCGTTTTTTAAAGGTAAGGTATTCGCTTAATTCGAACTTTATTTAAACGAACTTATAAAAAACGATTAATAAGTTAAGTTATGCCGTATAGAGATATAACATATTTTCGAAAGTTACGACAGCTTTAAACACGCTTTTAAGTTACTTTTTTAAAACCCTAACGAAAAACGACAGGCGGAGAGGGAATTTAAAACTTTTAAATAAAAAGGATTACCCGCTTTTTATATAGCCGAGTTCTAGCGTATTATAATTTGATTAAATTATATTAAAGTTATAAAAATTATAATATATTATTAAGGATTAAAAAATAATATTAAGAACGAACTTAGCCGGCTTAATATCTTTAATAACTTTTTTTTATATAGAGAGTTTATTATTAAAATCGATACTCGTATATATAAATAACGCTATAAAAAGTAAGGCGGACCTTAGCGATAAATTAGTTAAATTTAAGCTAATACGAGGCGATTATATTAATATAATTATATATTATTTAAAAATATTACGGCGTATAGTTATTATAATAAGTTTATAAATTTCGACGTTATTAAATATAATAAATAGGATAGGAAGTTACGCGGTATTTATTATAATTATTAAAAATTAAGGTATTATATTTAAAAATATTAAGTATTAAGGAAAGATTTTTAACGAATTCTAAATAAATAATAAATTAATATTATTAAAATAAAAAACACTTTTATAATAATTATTAAAAATAGTAACGTTATTATTAAGTACGGTAATTTATTTTAAATAACTTATTATAATAATAGGTATACTTTTTATTTAACGGATAAAGAAAATATTAGATAGTTTTTTAAAACCCCGGAAGGTAAGAAGAATTATAATTAAAACGTTATAATAATATGCAAAGAATGATCTTTCCTTTATAATAAAAATAGCGATTTAATAAACGATATTACGAGCTAGCTAGAATAATTTATAAATTACGAACGCTTAATAAGTGTATTTATAAACGAATTAATATATAAAATTATTAAGTTTAAAGACTTAAAGACTAATAAATGGCTAATTATTCTTAATATTCCTTACCCCGATTTAAAATATTTATATTAAGTACTTCTTACGGCTAAGTTTAATTAAAAAATTTATAATAATTACGCCGTAGGGGATAACCTATAAATCTTTTATATATATAAAGGATACTTTACGCTTTTATAAATTTCGTACGTATATAATGTTTATATAAAACATTTCGCGGAGAAACTCGAGTACGAATAGTTTTTTTAAAGGATTAATAAATAACTTATTACGTAATTATACCCGGACTATATTATTAAAAAAATCCGAATATCGATCCCCAATAAATAATGCGCGTACCTATTGGTATAGGAATATTTACGGTAGTTACGATAATATTATTTAAAAGGACGAAATTAAAGGGAGTGTTTTAAGAACTAATATTTTAAATACGCTTAGGAAAAATCGCGAGCTTATAAACATTTAAAAGAGGGCGTTTAATATTTTTAAGATATATAAATATATACCCGACGGGAAGACCTTTTTAATATATTAAGGAATTTATAAAACGTTTATAAATTACCGCGAACTTAATAAACTTTCGAATTACCCGAAAAACCTAAATCTTAAATATTAAGGATAATACTTCGCACGGGGAAGAGTATAAAAACACCTTTATTAATATATTAAGAAACGTTTTAGAAAGAACGGAGAGAATAATAGCGACGATATAAGGATTGATCGTAAAAAATCGTTAATTATTTATAAAAGCGGCGTTTAGAAAACGGACGCCGCTTATTATAAAAGGACGATAATAAGCGGACTAAGATAGGTCCCTATATTAAATAACGGATAATCGAGTTATTTATAAATATATTATATTAATAATAAGTATAAAAAGAGTATATATTAAAACGTTACTTAATAGCGGAGCGTAAAAAAACTATATTTTATTACGAATTATTAATTGTTTTAAATTTAAATAATAAGAAAAAAACGCCTTAACGTATCCTACAAGCGAATGTCCTATATAAACGAATATCCCACTTTTATAAATTTCTTTATAGCCTTAACCTTTTTTTATATTCTTTTACGTCCGAAAATGTTATAACTTTAAAAAAAAAGTGATATAATTCTAGCGCTTTAAGCGTTCTAAAAAAACTTAATTTTAAACGTATAAAAAGCTATATTAATCTATTACGTCTTATTAAAAACCTTATAGCGTAAACGAAATAATTAACCTATACGACGCGAAATATTTATAAATTCTCGAAAGCTTCTAAATTCCGAAGAAAATATAATTATTTAATATATTATTAATTTAAATACGTAATCGTTTCCTCCCCGGCTAAATAATATAAAAGATATAGCGAATCGATTACTTAATTTATATAACGCGGGACGTGTCGGCGTTAATTAAGCCTCTAACTTTATACGATAATAATTAAACCTCCGGATACGTTTTAACCGAAGAATTAATTATTAAAAAATCCTTTATAAAAATCCCGACGCGTATCGCGTATAATTTACCCTCGTATAAAATATAATTTATAAATATAGGATTTAAAAGGAGGATATCTATAATATTAACGAGACCGGCTTTTTTATAAATTAAATCTCGTTTGAAATAATTATAACCACTTCCGATTAACGCGGAAAGCCTAGGGTAATATAGTAAAAGAACCGGGAATAAATTATAATTATTTAAAATATCGGATTACACGGTTATACCATCCCTCCGTATATTATTTTTACCGGGAAAACGTACCTCTCTTCTTAATACAAAAACAGCCCATTACCGAAGGACTAAGTAATCTCAATTATTAAAAATAGCTGGACTATAAATAAAAGAGGCGAAGACTAGATTTAATACTTTAATTAATATATTAAGTTTTATACGAAAGGTTATTATCGCCTCTTAATCCTAAACGGCCACGAAAATTACTACTCGATAACTTTCGAACTCTGTTATAAAAAGAACTCGATTATTATACTCTATATACTTTCTTATTCGTTATATAAACTTTAACCTTTTAATATCGGCTATTTTCGTATATTAAAAAAAGCCTATAAAAAAGAAATTAAATATCTTATACGGCGCATATTACCCATATCTTAAAAAAGGACTTCCTATTAACGTTTTTAAAAGCGTTCTAAGCGATTTTCACCGTTTCGAATATACGAGGAAGCTTTTAAAAAATAGGACTCGTCCCGTATAATCCGGAATATATTATTTCATAGTTAGATATAAAGCTACGTATTTTAATACCTCCGGGATATTTTCCGGCCTACTTTTTCTTTAGGAATTAAAAACCTTAAACAACCCGATTAAGGCCTAATCCTAAACCGAATACGTTCGAAACCGTATTATATAATATTAAAATAACTTTCCGATATCTATTTTAATTAGCCTTAACCAGATCGTAAAAGCTATAACGTATATTATATACCGAGTTACTCTTTTAAAAAGTAAAAACGCGACATTTTAAAAAGTAAATAAAATACTTAGCCGGCGCCGCCGTATAAAAAAAAACGGCTATAAAATAGAAAATTACTTCGTATACAAGCTAAAAAAGATATTAATAAATAGTTATAAAACGAATCGCGTTAAAAGAATAGTCGTATAAAAACGTTTAAAACACGCTTATAACGCTATAAAATTTACAGAGAACCTAAGTATAATACGCGTACTTATTAAAATAATATAGAAATATTTAAAAATAAGGATTCCGATTAATTTTAATATTTTAAATACGTTATAATAAAATTAACTTATATTTTATTAAAAAAGGTATAAAAAAATAAAATATTCGCTTATATAAGATATTCGCTTATAAAATACGTTATATTAATTTAAAACCGTTAATAAAAGATTTATAACTTATAACAATAAAAAAGTATAGAAAGAAGTTACGAACTTTTTAATCGATATTAAAAAGCGTTATGAATAAATTACGTATAATATTATAGACGTTGTAAGATATAATATAATTTTAAAAATACTTTAATTATAAGTAAATAATTTTAAAATTAATTAAAAAATAAGTTAATTTTAATAAAATACGTTAAAAAAGGTTTAATTAATAAGTAGCGGTTTAAAAAGCGAAGTTTAATAAACTTAAAGTTTTTAAAATATATATTATTATTAAAAAGCTTAAGCCGAATATTATACCATAAAGCTGAGTGTCGCGGTCTCTGCTGCCGAATCCGGCGGTCTAGCACGCTGTTATAAGCGGCTTGCCCGCCGTTCTCAGCGGCTTCGACCGCCTGATCACCCCTACCACCGTACCCGCTTCACGGCCGGGGTGTGAGCGTACAAAACACCAATGGCCGGCTCGCTCTATATGCACACCCCGGTGCTTGAACTTGCTTGAGATATCGCTGACCTTTCTTCTCCCATTACTATTTGGATTTCTACTTAGATCTGACTCACTGTGGATCACGTTGTAAATGGCCAAACTAACACTTGTGGTCCACTCAGGAAGAATATCCAAATTTGCTAGGTATATATATCGTTATGGTTACCGATCGTAGTCTCTAGAATGAACCGCTGCTCCCTACTCTTCGTGCACTATATTCCATGCATCCTTCGCGTTTATCATCCTCACAGCGGCTTAGGCCTTTTTCACTCCCTGTATTGCAGAAACCTCGCGCCATTGATTATTTCACCCTTTCAGTCTCGAATCACCTTATGCATTATGCCCTCTAACACATCCACACTTCACCCTGATATCCTTCTCACGCTTCAAAATGCCGTGTCAAAGCGGACGAAGTCCATCGCCGCCCATAAGGAACGGGTGGCTTCGAAGCTGAGCCCATATGACTACCAGGAGATGCGAAAACGTCTGAATAAAACAATATTCATTTCCCCCAATGATGCTGAAACAACCCAGGCAAATATATACTACATCGAGAAACGATTTATAAAGTGACAATATCACTTCTTCGCGGCGCGATGGGCATATGCTGACACTCGTTTATTCCAGGTTTTGTCATGAGAAAAAGTTAGGATGGTGGAAGTTGGTTATCGAACCCAAGCGCTGCGACAAAGGCAGGATTATGACGTTTCTATACTGGATCTGCGAAACCTATTTCCGACCCAAACGGAAAAGATCCAAAAAGAAGACTATCAACCAGTACTGGCGTGACTTCAAGATGCTGTATCGACGGAACAACAAAGGCAAAGTGATCAACCCAAACGACTGCGAAGAGATCGTGAAGGTAACCAGATACCACCTGCCCACCCTTTTTCGTATAGCATACTGATAACACCTAGTATATCAATGGGTCGTTGAAATTAGAGTTTAACCTTGATATTATGCCCAAGGCGAAACCAGTGCTGGGCGTCGATGACCTACTCTTGGGACTCACCCAGCACTGGGCCAGAGACAGATCCGTATTTCCTACAGAAGACGACCGGCTCGATTTCGCGACTATCATGCTCATCCAGGCGTACACGGCCTGTCGCCCTGCGGAACTGGTTGACGGAGCGAAGAGCAGAGGCCGCAAAGATCCCGTGATCGATGAATCAGAAAGACAGCGCGATGATGAAGCAGGGCCTGACATCATGGAGGACGACAGCGACAACGGCATGAGTGACCACTCTAATGACGAATCCGTGTTTGACGAAGATGGTCACGATAGTGACGGGTACGAAAGCGATGCTACGGGCGATGAGGATCGCCATGCGACATCTGTGAAGGACGGTTACATTCCCGATGTTGAGATGGAGGGAACTGCCCATTCTATCGGCTTGGAAGTGGATGAATTCGGAGACCAAGTGCGGCAGCACAAAGCGCTCTGCTACGAGGACGTCACACTCTGGATCGTAAAAGATCCTAGAAATCGCGGCCGAGACGTTCTCGCCATGGAAGTTTGCTTCCGCTTCCACAAAGGGGCAGACAACAAGCCGAAACCGTATGACCACAGCTCTTTCACCATATTCCAGTTACTATGCTGACTCGCAGTTCCAGAACCATCTTCTTACTTCGCGAACACCCGCTGCCCATTCTCTGCCCAATCAGTCACATCCTCGCGAGAGCGATCCGTGACGACGCTATTCAAGTCGATGGTTATGACAAGGCAAAACCGTTCTTCTCAACACAATTAAAGAAAGACGCCGTAAAGGTGCACTGGAAAGCAGAGTGGCTCAAAAGACCACTCTTCCGGAAGTCGGTACGGACTGAATCAGGAGGCTGGAAGAAGGCGATGGAAGAGGCCATGAGATACGCAGTATACGCATTCTATCTTGTCCGTCTTGGAAGGGATCTTGGATCGGAGGACAGATGGACCAGTTACTGCTTTCGACGGGGCCACGTAAACGCTATCCTTGGCGTAGCGCCCGACCCCGTCGTTGACCAGGTCATGCGGCACGACCCGTTGACAGGATGTATAGGGAATGCCTATCTGAACGGGCGAGTCGGTTTTAACGTGCAGGATGCCTACCTCGAGCGGGACCCGTCGGCAGATGGTCTTACCCGGGCTTTCACGCACATGAGTATTCGATGTAACCCCGAAGTTCCTAAAGAGATACCCAAGGCGGAGCTAGACAAGCTCCTCCCGACCCCGATTTGGCCGACCTTTCAAGAAGAGTAAAAAAAATGTTTCTTAATATTCGACAGCAATATGGGCTCCTCAAACATGCCCCCCAAGAGGAGCTAGTCAAGTACCGGCAGCTTCAGAGGGATCTCAAGAACGGCGAGAAGAGGTATCGAGATGAAATGACTAAGGTGTACCAAGATGTCTGCCGCCGACGCATCCATGATGAAGAGTTGGAGCGACAGCTGAATGGATTAGCTGGTGAAGAGGTAGCGGAGCCTGCAGTCCAACACCAGCTGGCGGTGCGGACCGAGCTGCAAGGAGTTCTCTGCGACTTCAACATGAACCTCGACCCAAGATCCATCACCAAACGGAAAATCCAGGCAATCGACCTCTTTGTAGCCCTAGCAGCGCTGCGAGAAGTACGCAAGCCACATACATCGTCCTTGAAAGAACAACGTTCGAGTCGGCTCCCTGGCACAGCACCTTGCTCAGTTCCTCTGAAGATAGATCCCACGCAGTGTATCGTCTGCTTCGGCGATATGGCGTTGCCCTACAACAGCCGCATCTACAAATTTAGTCGTGTGTCTCACATGATGGACCATGTCGAGAATATCCATTTGCGGCGGATGCCTGTCGCGGGAAATTACAGGTGTTTTCACCCCAACTGCGAACCATTAGGCGACTTCCTCGAGACCCTCGGAGAATTCAAGAGCCATGTTCTGAAGGTTCACGGCTGCAAGCTCCGAGCTTGACTTCTCATCAACCTATGCTGTTTAGAGGTGAAAGCTCTGCCCCACTTTCTGGACCGTTTCCATACCTTACATAGAAACGAAAGTTGTTGTGGGTAATGCCTAAGGTAGTGTGCACCAGCAAACATCCTTAGCCCCGCCTAGCGCGTGATTTCCGATTCTGAGATTCGCAAATGATGTTAGGTAGTCTTGATGGTACCGACCATATTGCTCAGCACAACTGGGTCAATCCGGGTCGGTTCAATACGGCCATGAAATGAATACGCACATTTATAAGTTTTGTCAGGGAATCCATCGTATAGGTTTTTAGGCTACTTGTCGTCGCCGTGGAGGATGTCATAGGAACCTTTTACCAAGATTAAAACCATCATAGGCCCCAGGTTTGTATCAGGTGCGGCGCCTCTCTTAGGCGCTACTTTGACTAGCTTGCGCTTTCGTCTTGTTTACCCTTCAGAACCTGTGCAGGGTTTTGAGCGGTATGATCTCAGTAATGAAAGCCTGAGCGGATTAATCGACGAGGAACCCCTAGCGTTGTCTGTTTAACTGATATATGCTTGACGAGGCGCTTGGAACAGTTAGGTTGTGTTCACCATTAAGAAAAGGTTTCAAAGTTGGGTTGATCAGACAGCAAATGGGTTTGGTAGAGATGTTCTTTGAGTGGCAGATAGGCCCACTAAGAACACTGCAAAGTCTCAGGCCTCACAGTACCGTTATAAGAGCCTCCTCCATCTCAACTCTAACTCTTTTGCGCTACTTTTCTAGTCTAGCTACAGCCTCCCTATATTGCTCTTTTTCGAGAAGTTCACCCAGTAAATTGTCTTGGCGCGCAAGTTGCGCAAGGAACAAGTTTACGAACTGCATTAGGCTTTCTGCTTCCTCCAATTGCGTCGTGAAATCACCCGCAAATCGTAGGCCACGTTTTCGGGACAGCCTAATCCCTAGCCTTTGCTCACTCAGTCGCCCTGTCTCTAAACTCCACTCAACCTCCTTCATGCACACAAAACATCGTCTCCGGTGACTGCGATAGAAAGACACAACATTGCTTGGCACTTTGATATTTAGCAACGGCATACTTCGTTTTGCAAAATATACGATGGTCTGTCCAGGTATATGGTATAATAGAGCTTCAACCGCAACAAATTCGGTATTGGCTAGAGGAGAAGGATGGATGGTCCCGGGTAATAGGTACATACTGTACTTTAAGAATTACCAACAGCCTGCTAAGTGTGCGTGAGCTGACGTGCTGAGGATCAACACTCCGGCGGGCTCTTAGCGTGCGTGGTTAGTGATTATCAAATTCCAAACCATCAATATAGATGACATGCAAACATTGCCTAAAGCAGAGGCAGATCACGCCCAGACAGCTTAAACCAGACAGCTCAAATTTTGATATTAATACTGGACGAGACCAAGCTACCAGAAGTCTGTTTATTCCATGATCTCGACACAGGGGCACTTGTCGTTTTCGCATAGGTTTCTTTGGCATACGGCATAGCTCGTTTGTTGTATATACTACTTTTCAGAGTCGTGACTTCCAATCTCCAGCAGGCTTTTCGAGCGACAGAAATCGCAACACCTCACCTATACGGTCAACGCCCCAGAAGCTCTCGATCTGTCCTTTACTGTTGGTACACACCATCCACGGCAGACTAAAGGCGCCATCCTCGAACGCTTTGTCGGTATTGGCTTTGAGCGTTGATTTACCTACAGTGCCACTGTATGCAAGTGCTTCCTTGGTGCTCTCTTCCCCCAGCACTTGGGTTTAAAATGGGCTCAAAGACCTGGGGATTCTCAATCTGTTCGTGCGCCGCCCACATGGCGGCATACAGGGCACCAAGGGCACGTGCCAGTTTCTCTTAGCCATCAGGCTGCAAGGAGATAGCGCATAGAGCACGCATCGTGTGCAGTGTGTTAGGCGGGAAGTTAGGCGGAATAGATGACTTTATGGGTAGGTAAGTTGAAGACCCGCGCCAAGCGGAGACGTTCTTGGTCGACTTATCTGTCTTTGTTCTTAATCGCAATAGGCGTTATATTACCGGAAGCATGCATGAGACCGGTAAGAAAGATAGGGGTGTACTCTATTTTTACTCCTTTGAAAGCATCGTCGTTCCTCAGTCTGGAAAGCCAGGTATGCAAAGGGGCTCACCACGTCGGCGTACAGTCGGATAGTAGATATAATTATGATAGCAATGATAATACCACGCTTTGTTCGGTCAGCATCTGGTCCCGTGCTGCGGAGTATCGTCTCCGCGATCCCATAGTAGACCGTCCAGCGAATGACAACGCTCGTTACAGAGGCTGGCCAGTTAACAGTAGTTTTTAGTGCCTTGGCTGCTGGTTTCGCTTTCAACTATTACACGACCAACTGACTTAACGCTTTTACAAAGCCCTTAGGACTGCGTTCCAAAACCCAAGCTTCCGTTAATAGAAGAAAGAGGACACAGGTATTATAGATAACATAATCCGAACGCACTATCAATGTTTTGGGTGTATAGTATCGCGGCTAAAATAATCTACCCGTAAATAGCCTAACTGGTGAATAAGTGTTCGTATTCCGTGCTATGCTAGCTCTTCGGCAGCTCTCCATATTCCAATGGCACATGCCCTGCAGCCGCGGGATGTCATCGGCTGAAGCACGTGTGCCTTGCATTCGTTCCGAATCGCATGTGCTGGACCAGAAGGCCATGCGCTGCTTACCATATCCAAACGCTCGGTCGAATCACAGGTGTCGCCAGTGCGCTGCTCTCGGCCGTACGATGAGCGACGATTGGCCCTGGAGCATGAAGGCACACCCCGTCGACCTCGACACTGGCCTGTGTTTTGGCGGCGAGGGGAAGACAGATCCAATGAGGGAATCAGGCTGTGCAGGTGCTGGCGTGACTCGCGCTGGTCCCCGTCGGCCTCGTTGAGCGCCAGGTGGACAGTGGCTCTCGACGCACGCGGCCTGGCAGCTAATCTCATCGTGGGAGAAGAAGCGGCTGAAGGGCTGGCCTAATCGCATTCGATTGATCTCGAACATGATGACGTTGCCGACGGTGGCCTCGCTGGTGAACTGTATAACGTATTTGCCCCAACAGCTGACCTCGAGCTTCTCGTAGATGGTCCTAGACATGGTGGAGGCGATCCAGATAACGTCGCCCTGCAGCACTACGCTGGCGTTCCAGAGCTCCGCTATGGGCATGCCGCGGCGGCAGTAGTGGTGTAGATTGAAGCCGAAGTCGGCTACCGGATGTTGCTAAGGAGCATATCGCTGTTCGACTGGGACCTATTGACGCGGTTGGCATGGTCCGCCTCTGGGGACTCGTCGCATCGCTCGTATAGTTGCACCAGGGCGAGGGTGAGCAGGCTACTGCGAGAGGCCGTGTTCTTCATCGTAGCCGAACGGGTTGGGCTTGAGCGCATATCACCGAGGATCTCGTCGTGCTCGTTTATGGTAGCGCGCTGGATCCATTCGAGCTGCTGCGATTGTGGATATTAAGCAATTCCGGACAGCCGATCAAGCTTCATGGACTCGGAGCCAAACGAATGCGTGAGGCTTGGGGACCCCAGCCGTTGGCTGTGCTCAGTGGCAGCGTTCAGTGGCAGCGTTCAGTAGGGAATATTAATCGCCAGCGTCACTTCAACTACCAGTACGGCATCTACTGGTAGCCAGCGTTCATTACTCTTTAGTGGTCACGTCAAGTCGCGGTATCATACGAGAGCCGCAACTCAGTCAGCGAGAGCACAGCAATCCTATTCCTTACAAGCTTCAATGAATCTAGCTTGGAATCCAGCGAAGTGCTCCCCTCGCGGCGACCTTGGCATGCGCGTCAATAAGCGCCTTTAGGCTAGGCCGCGACATGCCCGCGTGGTTCTCAAGAATGTCCTTGCGCAGCTCCTCGACTAACTGCGGGAGCGTGTCCTTTATGCAGTCACGAACCATGTCCTCGAACAGCTCCTCAACTAACTCCTGGAGTGCGTCCCCTATATGGTCGCGGACCGCGTCCACAACCTCGCAGTGGATGTCGGGCAACTGCTTTCTGACCTCATCGTAGTCCTCTTCCAGTCTACAAGTGCGGCCCTCGAGGAGCTCCTGCTGCTCGTTGGTGGCGGCGACCTGGGCTTCGACTTCGTCCTGGCTCTCTCGACATTTGCTCACCTCGCCCTTGAGCTCGGCCACCTCGTTGGTGAGCTTGCCTACTTTCTTGTCCTGGGTCTTGAGCTTGTTGGTGAGCTGTTCTCTATTCTTAACCTCGGTCTCGAGCTTGTTGGTGAGCTGTCCTATTTCCTTGCGTAGGGTCTCGAATAGGGGAAGCAGGCGGATATGCGGTGAATGCGAGAGCAGGTTGGCAGCCTCGGTAATCACATTGGGGTTGTCCTCGTTGGCGGCTTCTCCCGTCTTGACCGCACCGCAGTGCCTCCTCTTCAGGGGGGAGGCGAGCCGACTTCTTCGCTATCTCGACCCTGTCGCTTGGCCGTGCGTTCGTTTCCATTTGCATCACAGTACTCTAGCGGCGGGTCGCGGTATCCTGGCGGCGTATCGGCAGGAATGGTAGACTCGCCCGATTCGGTCTCAACCTGGGAGGGCGCAGGAGAACCAGCATCGCGACCCCGCAACAACCGGTCGGGCACCTCTCCTGGCGCGTCTTGGGGCACAGCGGGGGCCTGAGTGTGGGCAGGCACATAGACATAGCCTCCATCGCCACCGTAGAGACTTTGAACATCGTAGAGCCCGGCCAGCGACTGCAGTCACGGCTGCGTCGACGCGGCCCCACAGAAGCGGAGGAGCTTGTCCTTCTTGGCCGCCGCCGTGGGCAAGAGTATGGTAAGGTGGAACGCTTCAGCCAAGGATCTGAGCTGTTCAACTTGTTGTGCTCCCCGAGCCACCCCTTTTCACAGCCATGACTTTTGGGGCCGATCAAGCGGAGGGGTGCCTCGAGCACCATGCCAAGCCGATACACCGTACTACTACTAAATGTCGACCACTTGTTGCCTTCGAGGTCCAGACTGACGATGTCCTCCAAACGGATGTGCAGATGAAGGTCTTTTTGTTCTTCTCGCCCTCCAGCGCAACGTTTCGCAAGTGCAGTTAGAAGGAGGCTTGGTTGGAGAGCACGTGGTAGCGAACCTGCAACAACAAGGTTATGGGTGATAATGTGTCGGTGTCTGCTGCTCCAGGTGTCCGAAACACTTGGACCGACGTCTTCTCAATAAGGTCGGAGGTATCGTCTTCGTGGCCGCGTGCCGCCGGCGCCGGAAGCGCCGCGGTGGACGCCGCGATTCGAGCTCGCTGCAGGGGGAGCGGCTGATCTGGGAAATTCTAATCAAAGTATAGTCAGTAGAGCAGCGTCAGCAACGTCTTCACCCGGGCAAGACGGATCCAAGGTATGGAAATAGAGTGAAGTAATGCAGCGGCGACAGTCCAGAGCACACACTCGAGTATTCGCGTTTGGCGGTGTCACTCGCAATCGCCAACCAGCACCAGCGCCAGTGCCAGCGCCAGCGTCCACAGACATCAACAGCCGACAACCGACAACCGACAGCCAATTGGCAAACGCAGGAGGTCGACAAGACGCCCGATCGGGGCCCCAGGTCTTCCAGAGAGCGTGCTCAGAGGGTAGAGGTCCGGTGGCGGGAATAGCCCCGAGTGCAAAGAACCCGGCGGCGCTATGAGACTTGGGTGTCGCAACCGAAAAACAAATGGATAGCTAGGACGAAAGGATGGCGCGGCGCGGGTAACGAATTGGATTGAATTGGATATATGGACGTCGTATGCGGAATCAGACACCAGGCACCAGGAGATCGGGTGACTGGAGCCGAAAGCCACTGCAATGACTGCAATGGGTGGCTGGGGCCAATGGGACTGCGTGTGAAGGTGGGTGTAACATGGTAGCGGATGCGAAAGAAAATAAGAGAAGTTATGAGGAAACAAGACGCAAGAAGCTGACAGATAATGAATGGGTAGGCCAGAGCACTGTGCCACGCCCCACCTTTTGTAAGATTCGCTCGGCGCATCGTTCCACTACATGTATTTGTTTCCTACCTAGCGCTGGCCTGCACGGCCGCAGGCGCGGCTGGCCGAGCGGGAACATGAGCGTGCCGTTAAGACCGGCGGCGTGGAATAGGAGTTGGACTAGGCGCCCCCGGGCACCAACGAGGCAAATGGGGGCAGATGGCCCATCGGCGGGGATGCCGCTGTGAAGTCCCTTGCGTCTTATGGGGCGATTGGGGATCGCCCGAACAATCGGTAACAGTGAATCCGCTTGGCCATACCTCGTTATCAACAAAACGTCCTCTCATACATGGCATCCTGCAAGTCGAAAACCTGGAATCTCCCCTGTCGTCCTCTGGCAAACTTGTCCTTAAGCTGCTCCCAAACAACGAACGCATGGAATGAGGAACAAGCAGGCTAAGCAGCGTTGTTTTGGGGCAAGGAGTACAGTAGCTTAATGTTTTACTTCAGGCAACCAACTCAACTAGTTCGCCAGAGTGCAGTGGCCTCGTAACGTTTAATGTGGACTTGTATAACAGAACTCGCATAATTGGAAGCAATAAGTACCACGCACGATCTATCCGCAATAAGGCACTATGCATAGATGAGCAGGCGGCAGTAGACACGGCTTTGACGAGGAGCGGCGGCTGTAGTTGGGGATAGATGGAAGCGACTGGTGTGGTGTGGTAAGAAAGGAGATGATGACGAGGGTTCTAAATAGCCGGTCATTCGACACAATGAGAACCTGGCCTGTCTAGAACGCACTTATACTGAACCCTTCAAGATCTCTAGTGCACCTTCAAAAGCGCCTATGTCTCGGTCCAGCTTAGCTCGTAGGTCCCTAACTGACGCATCTTCGCCCGCAATGTCATCCAGCTGCCCCACGTTCAAGCCTCGCACAAATTTCGATGTAAACACCTGAAGCGGGCATTTCTCATCATTAGAGAGAAGAAGATACTCAACCACCTGCTGACAAACCACATCGACAAACCGCTTTCGAGCTACTTTGTAGTAACTCGCTAACACATCATGAATGCGCTCCACAATCTGTGCAGAGTTGGACTTCGCTACAGACAAGTTCTGGAGCCTTTTGAGGGATATAAACACACCCTTCTCAGGATCCTCATATTCTTCTGCCTCGTACGTGACCGCTTTTCCGGCGCTGCTGATCATTTCAACAAGGCGAGTGTTCTGGGCTTTTTGCAGATTCTCGCTGAAATAATGATTGAGCGTGTAGGGGATACCTTCGCGCTCAACCTTGAGTAGGAATCTGGCATGTTCCATGGCTCTATTATAAGACTTCTGCAGAGCTTCAAGGATATAGTTATCCCACAGCTCAGTTCGGACATGTGGATCTTGTCAAATGAAGTCCAAGGCCTCTTTGGCGAAGTGATGAATGAGAAGCACGACACGGCTGATGTAGCAGAGAGTAATTGGCTCCCAATTTCTTGACTGCTCCCTGAAGAGCGTTGAGATCAGGGATTCCCCAAACTATAGAAAAATGTTAGTCTGTGGCAGTTGGAAGAAAATAGCACGAATATCTTACACTGCCCATATCGCGTTCCCGGCTCAAGTCATATACCGACTCGATATAATCGTGAATTGACTCAGAACTAGTGGGATAGCTCAAGCGCCAGCCATAATCACAATATTCTCGAGCTCAGGGTATCTCTCAAAAAGTTCACGCTCAGGGTAGAGTGTTGTGCAGGTTGCCAGACGTTCTTCGAGCACTGCAGAAGACAGCGGTTTGGCTGATGCTGATGATCTGGAGGCTCCGACTAGGTCCTCAAACTCAACAGACTTTCCATCAGAGGCCCCGCTTGTGGAAGGATCTGTTGGTGATGGTGATGGTCGGTTCAGCTTCCCATCTTTTGCATCATTCTTGGCCGCGCCAAAATCCCGAGAATGGCCCGCTGTCGCCATTTCCTTGGAAAACAATTCGTTAATCTCAACAATACGCGTGAGAAGCCTGAGGCTACTTCGTCTAAAGAGTGACTCAGGAGTAGAATAGTCAGCACTTAGACCATGACGAGCTATTGCCTGAAACCCATCAGTCAGGTCACACAGGTACTCCATCTGTGACTCCGGCCCGTTCCTGGCCTTCCCTAGCTTGTCGCTCTGGCTCCTAAAGCCAGACAAGCTTTTTAGGATCTCCATGCGCAATTTTGGAAACTCTTTCTTGACCAGCTCTGTCAGCAAGTCGCGAACGCGGAGCTTCAAGGCGTCTATGCCAGATCTCCCAACCGTGTGACAGGCCGACCAGGGCTCAATCGCAAAGAACTGGCGCTCATCTTGCTGTCCTCCTGCAAGGGTCTTCTTCACATCGTCTGGGCCGCGGTTCTTGACGATGTAGTAGCCCAAAGTAAGGTCACTGCGCTTACCAGTGACATAGTTAATGGCAATCTGCTGGGTCGTGCGCTCGATGTTGAGATCTGGCTTGGTGAGAACTGCCATCGTTCTTTTCATCTCCGGGTCAGCTTCTCTCGCAAGTTTCAGGATCTCCTGAGTGGCAGGATCCACGTTGCTGGGTATAATGGCCAAGATACTGAGGAGCCCTTCGTCAGCACATAAACCAATCGTCTTGCATGCGAACTTACATCGTCCGTTGGTCTCTCATGTAAAATTTCACCATGCGTCTCACTAAGTCGATATCCCCTTCGGTCGTCAACCCTGTCATTGGTTAGATCTGTCTCCGAGTCCTTATGAGCCTCTACCCACCTTCGGTCTCCCTGCGGAAAATCCCTGGCACATCAATGACAGTGAAATGCTCTTGCTGTGTTTCATCAATACACGGTCTGATGCCTTGCTACGAAGAGAGTCCGAGTCAGTTGAGGGTATAAACTTACATCAGGACCCGTAATCTCAATCTTGAGAACATGCTCGCTGAAGGCAGAACCAACGCCCAAACTGTCTATACCCATTGCCCCATTCGCCTCTTTGAAGACTGTGGCGAGCTGTGACTCATGTAAATCTGTAAGAGTTCTTTGGAACCCGAGAAGTCGCTGCTTCATATCGTGGCCGGCATTTTCATGCGGTATGATAGAGATCGCAAACCCGACGAGATTCTCTCGTCTGCAGGTAATCTGGGTTGCGTATCTTGTGCAGAGCTCGGCTGCCCGTGATCCCTTCTAGAACGGAACTCTTTCCCGAGCTTTGATCCCCAACAACGACAAGCTGTGAGCGAATTAGTCATACAGGGTTGCGTATCACGTAGGAAGGGCAGATAGTAACCTGTGGAAGCGAGATTCTTGATGTTCCGAGACGTTCTCTCAGCTTATCGATCTTTGTAAGAGTAGCCGAGTTGCCTGAATAGACTTGGCTTGCTGTTGCCATGTTCACGAACTGTCACGAGTGATGGTAGAACCAGGGGGGAATAGCATGTGCACATGGCGAGGGTAATCCACTTAAGAAAATGCAAAGATAGACGTTCACGCAACGCCAACCTGATCGACCAATTGTTGGCCTAAGGTGATGCGTGTCGCAAATAGACCGTCATATCCATGTGCGGCACTGTTGTCATTGAATCACTTGTCGACACGTTCGGCATGGCTTGAAACTTCATATCCATGCGCATGCAGTCTCGATATTTCCGAGGAAACACAACAGAAGAAGCGGCGGAGAGACCTTGTGAAACACCAGAAAACGCACACTTTTCGGTGAGACCGCTTCTGCACCTTCTGTAGTGGCCCCTCGTTTCTCTAGTCAAGATGGTACAGAGACGACGGAAGGTTCACTGGACTCCACGATACTACGCATGCCGGAGCTCCACTTCACGGATATTCCAATTCCTGTACGTAGCTGCCTCGTAGAACAATGTTATCTGTCCCCTTAGTCTCGTCAAGAAGGTCATATTTAGTCTCGGATAACCCGTATTGAAGGGTTCGGATCACTGATTACACGACAGAGGCATACCTTATTTGGTATGCGTTGTGAAATCGGACTAGTTGCCGATTCAATTGGGGAATGAGAGATCAAATCTTATAGACTAGGTCAATGAGTAGTCACACGGTGTCGATCGAAGGTACCGCTGTGTAAGGCGGTGTGAGCCGAAACATGAATGAAAGCCAGATCGAGGACGGCATAAAGCTCTAAGACATGACTGTGCCCGTGAATAATTGAGCGAGTGACGTGGCGTGACGTTTCCAGCCATCTCTTTGCGCTCATTGACGTAGCTTTCGTAAAATTTTGGTGCGATTATTATATGCCGGTGCATGTACAACATGAGCTCGGAAGTTCACATCCCCAATATTCAGTCGAGGACGTGAAGGCAACAAGTAATTTGTCCATGTGGAGCGATCAGATGTCAATGTCAATGTACTTCAAATTCACACATTAGCCGAACAGCAGTGGGCTTGAGCTTATAGAGTGCATTGTCACTACGTACCAGGGCAACAGCAGCATCACGCTGGCTAACAGGCGGCAGCGTCTGCAGCCTACGATGTAACAATTTGACAACTCCGCTAGCTTGCACTAGGATGGCTATATCAGTTTACTGTTAGGAGATTCATTGTGTTGACTCTAGGGCTTCGTCGCTCTTCAGATTCCATGCGTGATGATAAACTGAAAGGATCGAATGACTTTCTAATTGTGGTTCCTCAACTACCATGTTACTTATACGTGACTTTATGCAATGATCAGTTTCCGTTGAAAACCAATACTACAGAATGCGGCACTAAGCCTTGGGGCGGGTGGGTATCAGACGGGCTGGCCCGCTGCTAAACTTAGGTCTGCATTCTAAAACATGCTGGAAGAAAAGGATTGATGGGTAGTCCTGTTACCAGTGCTTCCCCTCTCCTCAAGAAATGAAGGAACCGGGGTTTGAGCATATGGGAGTTTCGTAGGTAGTAGTATTTACAAAGCATAAGTTGTATCTCGTGGGTCAGGCATACACAAGACGCCCAGATACCCAGGCCCTTCGTTGCTCGTTCTGATGCGAGCCGCGCACATAGTGAATACCATCGGCGACATTCAGCCCTGAAAGATCGGTCGAAGCTGTTGCGATTTGTTCATGCGCTCGTTGTTTCACCCCCTCATTTGGACTGCATGGCGTGGAGCTACGGAGCTCGGCAGAAAGCGAGACTGTCATGCATTTTTCGCCCGAGTGAGGCGGTTGCATGCATGTTAGCGCAGTTCCCATCGCAGCTATTCCGTGTTCCTTATTACAAGTCTTGGCATTGAAACACTGATCAGCCTGTAAGGCTGGGTCTAGTGAGAATTTCCACTGCACGTGCTTATCCACGGTTCCGAGTATGAGTTTCGCGCTATTTGCTTCAGCTACAGTACTGTGCATTTACCAGGGCATGGACAGTCGGGCACTGCGTCGCTCAGATTGTACCACCAGGACAGATTCTAGTGGGAAAAAGACAGCGGTTTGTCCCAAGACAACCTCTCTAGCTCCTACCTTCCACATAGATTGTCAAGGGAAGCGGGCAATGGTTAGAGCCAGCCACAGGACCTCGTAATCCCTACTACGTACCTGCGCGAGGATGGAGTGGAGTCTATAGTTGGACAGTAATACAACATCAATGAGCTGAGAATGAATTCGGAATGCGGATGCAATTAGACAAGCTCAGTATAAGCTTCTGATAAACCAATCATGAATTATTAGAGATCGTAGTTCTCTCACGGATTAGCTGGAAATTGCTCGGTCCACGTCCCTGAATCGGCTGCCCTGCCATTCGTACCTCTAGAGCTTAGCCTTAGGCCACGCAAGAATGCCCATCGCGGAAGAAGCAACAGCGCCGCTTGCAACCTGGACAACACCGCTCACGCTTGCTAATCCGTAGCCGCCGGCGCCGGCGCTTTGCAGTGTAGCAAAGAGGCTCGGGGCTATAACGCTACCGATACCGCTTTGCACGCTTGCAGCGGCTGACCCTATGAGGCTAGTATTAGATTGGTATAAGATCGTAAAGAAGAATTCCATGGAATCTAGTCAGGAAGCACACCGAGGACAACGCCATTGCTCCCAAATCCTAGTGCCGCCAAATCAGGGCTGGTGATAATACCTGGCGCAGCAGTAATAAGGAAGCAGATACCAGCGGTGCCGCACGCTACCGTTGTAGTAGGCTTGGACACTACGACGTCGAGACCTGTTGAGACAACTGCGGAGAGGGAGATGGCTGCAGTAGCAATCAGAGGGAGTAAAGCGGGAAGAAACGTGGATGTCTTCATTCTGAGCACCTTTTGCCAGTCGAAGCTAGGTGGTATAGATGGTGACGGGGCCATTTTTGATGGGAAATGGACAGCTAATTGTTGATCAAAGATCGAACCAGACTGAGGCCTGCACTCGCAGAAGCCCGTTCTTATCATATCCCTTTACAACAGTGCCTAACCAGTCGCATAAGGCTGTTACGCACTCCTCACTCCAATGGCCATGAGCCGCTCTGTCACTGTGAGCTAGAAGTGGCCTACGCATCAGTGGGCACAGGCCATGTGGCGAAGGAGAGCGGGGCGCTGCCCCTCCTGCCGGTAGTTGATTCACCCGGCATTCCTGTTCGACGGGCTGCGCCTCTCAATACAGGAGGCACTCGCTCTCGTTGCTCCCTTTCCTGGTGTGAGTGGCCTCCGAGCGTTTGTGACGAGTCCTCCGCAGCGCTAAGTCGATGGCAGCTCCCGCCTGCAGCTCTTTGAGCTACGTGAACACGCTTGTGAGGCGTCTGCATCCAAAGGCCATGCGTTAGCCGCGGGGCTGTCACCAGCCAACTGAATGAGCCCTGTGAGTAGTACCAAGCCATGACTATGAGGTGCTAATGGCTGGCTGCGTCCATACTACTTCATCAAGTTGAGTTGTAGCACCAGCTGTCCCATTCCAGCATTCGATGTCAATGAATCAACCGACTTACGCTCAGACACACCGTCGTAAGGCATATGTCAAGTTACATAAGGGCGGCCGATCAATCCGTTGCTCGCGAGTACAGAGGTAAGCAAAGCAGTACGATGACTATAAAATTCAGGCACCCCCTTCTTTTATGGCTGGCGGATTGACAGCATATTCGCAAATTGATCACACAAAAGGCTCGCTTGCACATATCTCCAACACGCTACCACGTTAAAATCCCTACCGAGAAATCAAGCCGTTCTTCTTTTCAGCGCCCCTTTTCTGGTGCCTGTACAGCAACCTGGGTAGACGGGTACGGCTGAAATGGCAGCACCATTGTACTATCAGGCTCGTGACGATGTTGATCTTGTCACGGCCTGGTTTGATTCTCTTAGCCCACTCAAGGTTGACATAGTGGGTGATTTTGTCGGAAAAGAGCTATTTGCCATCATTGGGGAGGCCCTTCTGATTCACTGCATTGTACAAGAGCGGGTAGATTTCCAAAGTGCGTCTATCCCCTGTCCCATGTCATATGACCAGTTTTCCCGGTCCACTAACTCTGATGAGCCAGCTGGCTTCCAAATCCTGCATGCGGTCCACGCCGTAGAAGGTATCCTATCAAAGATGAAGGAGCGTGGATGAAATTTCCATGTCTTATGGTTCGACAGCTATTGAGACCTCTGCGTTCCGCCCATGGTTTCGGATGAGATCGCGAGCAAGTACCTCCTCACGCGTGTTATCCTGATCAAGCATCTTTCTTTCGAACAGGTCCCCCTCAGCTTTCAGCTCATATCGATTAAATGCGACGCATTCGAGGCGCATCGGAAGGCCAACCCTCTGCATTTTGTCATGTGTTCGAACGGTCGGCTCGCTGGAGCCGGCCGTAGCGTTTCTTCTGTCAACTGTTGGACGCATCGCCATCAAAATCTTGGCTATCGAATGGCTGGCCTGGGATATCGTGTCGGCTTTCTCGACAATATCGAGATCCGCAGCTCCAAGGTACGTTTCGAGGATCAGAAGGCAAGATCCATATATTCTAAACCAACTTCCCAAACCCAGGTCTTTACGTCTGTTGTCAACACTCATCGGGACTTGAAGCCTCTCGAGGACGAGCAAGTCCCCCAACGACAGGAAACCTCTGTGGAAAGTGATAGCGTTGCGCCGCTCCCCGAGATCAGCACTGAAATGGAATTAACTACGCGAGAAATCATCTCCGTTTCCTCTCTTGGGAACATCCTATCGTCATTGCCCGAAGTCACGGACATCGTTATGGAACACGCAGCTGTGCTCCTGATCCAGCTAACCGTCCTGCGATATCGCGAGTTTTCGAGAAGGGCGCTGCCCGCTCTCAAGCTTGACCTCGGCCCTCCACACTATGACATAATGAGGGACTTCTACCAGACTGCCTGTATTACGCTCGAGAATTGGGATACCAGCAAATGGCCATCCGCTAAGTGGGATGTTTTCGATTTCTTTGACGGACGTGTGTTTATGCATGTTCTCAAGGGTCATGCAACCCTCCATTTGCATTCCCAGGTTATCCAGGAGGTCCAACGCCTGGCTCAGGTCCTCTGTACCCTCAGTGGAGTCGATGTGTCTTCGTACGTACTGCGTCAAACCGGAGCTCCTCGACAAGCTAGTACCTCCACTGCTCTTCCGCCCAGTCTCTGTTTGGGCCAACCCATTGCATCTTCCGCTCGGATGGTTACCACTTCTGGTGATCAGCTAGGCCAGGTTCTACCTTTCAGTCATCCTGTACTAGACCCGTACCTGAGTAAGGTAGTCTTGTTGCAGAGGATGACATCGAACCACCTTCCAGGGTATTTTCGGACCTGACTCATTGTCATAACCACACCAAGCCGATCGACCCAAAGCACCTCCCGAAACCCCCAGATCGATGGACTCGGAAACGAAATCAGAAGCTCATGGCCAATGTCATCGCCTATTCGGCCAGTCTGGCTGGCGCTACTGGGAAAATCATCCATCCCGAAATCATTGTCGTGTCAAAAATGCATCCTCTACTGCCAAAGAGGCGCCGAGCGCAAGTCGTAAGGCCAAACCTAAGCCCAAGAGCGGGAAGGAGAGAGGACTCGAAGCGGCAGCAGCATTGAAAATGGAAAAGCCCCGCTTCAAGAACCAGAATATTGATAGCTTCTGGAATGCGAGGTGCGAAGAGTTTCAGAAAGAGGAGTCTCCGGCCAAGAGCTATTTCGCCGTTGGGAAGTTTCTCTCCGGCCTTCCGCCAGAGCACTTGGACCGGGTTGGTACTGAGGCCTCACGGTACATGTGCAGTTTGTTGGTTGAAATGCAAGGGTCGAAAGGGATCCCAAGTTTCCACCGTGAGTCGACATCGACTCTAGCCTGGAAGAGTTGGTAACACTGCTAACGTTATAGGCTCAAATATTCTGGGCATGCTTTGGTCTAGAGTCAGCGAGTTGCAGCGACACCCAGTTACCGCTGCTATTGCAGAACAGCTTGCTTGTCTCTCAGCGTCACTCCTATTCCCCATGAACAAGCTCGATAGCTCCTTGCCGCAGCGTGGGCTGCCGTTCTCATTTAGCTCCAAGATAGTGGGAATACCAGATCCCAAAAGACCCTGGGAGTTTCAATTGAACTTCTGTGGACCTTTCATGGATCGGAGCTTCACAAAACTCGTCTCTACCTGGGTGGCCCCAAAGAGCAGATGTCCATCAACCATCATCTGAGATTCTCCATCGACTACTTGCGCCGACAACAACTCCTTTCCGAAAAAGGGGTGCCTCTGAACTTCGACGGTCTCATCAGCCATCTCTACTTTACCGAGAATGCCGTCTTTGCACTGCATTGCCTACTCAAAGAAGGCTATTTCCACCAACTCTGTTCTGGCATGAGCCAAAGCACCTCCCGCCAGAAGGTCGTCCTGGAAGAGATCGTTCTCGTTCTGGCACATCTGTTCTGCCGGTTTCCATGCGACAAGTATGAGAACCAAGCTTGGCTTAAAAACATTGTCCGCCCATCGACATCCGTTGTCCTGCTCCTGATCTTCCCAAGTCTGCTGCCCGCATGTTGGAGAAGCATAATGCGGAGACACTGCACACATTCAAGAACTACGTCGCGACATACGTGTCTCAGCATCTAGCCGAGGTCCCGGACAATCGCCTACCTTTGACCAAACTCGAAGTGAACGCTTCTTATCACCCACATTCTGTGGCAGACGCGTTGCCCTGGCTCGAAAGAGACCAAAATTCGGTCCCCATTTGCGTCGCTGTCAGGCTTCACTGACGACTTCGCCACAGTCCGCGAGCTCTGTGACGCGGTCCGCGATGGCGTGTTCCTCGACGACTCTGGCATCCCGTATATCCCCATCGCACCGAATGAGACAAGCGGCGTGCCGTGGAACGCGTACTTGTATGACTTCTTCAAACACGGCGACTACGAAGCGCTGATTCGTGCCAATGGCGTCAAGCGCGGCGACTTATGGTTTCGCCTGAAAGACTTCTCACTCATTCTCGCCGCTATCACCACCAGTCTTGCCATTTTCCTGAATCACGCGGATTTGGACGATGCCGAGGCTATGTTGAATGTGTGTGGTGCAGGCGACGATCTCGAAGAGTCTAGTGCAGCAGAAGTTCAACCAGGTGCCAACAGCGACCAGTCATTAGTGGAACAGGCTAATGATGAGGGCAAGGCTGAACCACGGAGCTGGCCCAACGGGGAAGGCAACTCTTTGTTCAATGTATACAGGGCTTTCGAAATGGTGCGTCTGGAGTTCGATCAGAATTTCATCAAAGTTTGGGCATGAATAGGTTAGTGGTGAAACAAAACCGAGGGACAATCACGTACATTATGTCGAGGATCTTATAGCCAAATGTCCTTCCCAAGGTCAAAGTGTGAGGCCGCTTCTTGGAGCTCGAGGCAAAGACAAACATGCTGCAGTTGTTCCGTTTTGAGAAGAACTCCAGACTGGCCGGGTCTGTGAAAGGATGGATGTTATTCTTCTTGGTGAAGCGCTTTGCGAAAGGCGTACGGAGCGCATTCTGGCAAACTTCCGAGCACGTCGTCTACATTCCTTTTAGCCCAAGTGCACCACACACGCGGCATGTACGGATGAGGTCTGCTCGCAGACGACTTACGTATCAGAGAAAAAGGGCAGTCTTGGGGTTTCCCACGATCTTGGGGGCTCGCTTTTCCAGGGCTCGCTTCGATCGCGCATTGCGCGGTTTCCTATGCCGAGGTCAGCAAACCTTTGAAGAGCCATGGCGGGCCGGCAGAGACTCATACTTGACGAAGCATTGCGACGGGATGGTTCACAGTACGGCTACATCAGATTGTTGTCCTTCGGTTGGGGTTGTCTTAGTCTACGGTGCTGCAGCTGCAGCATCAAAGACTGGTACAACCCTAGGATAGACAAGATCAGGTGGTGCAATCACTATCGTGAATTGTCCGAGCCAGTGCCATACAGAGTCATGTAGCCGAATCGGCCCAACATGACTCGAAAGGGTGTTTGAGTAGAGTAGCAGAACAGATGATTCCAAGTACCCAGAGACTCATCTATCGAACTAACGATCTAGTAAACGATTTCGGCCGATGAATGCGTAGCTCATTCACATTCACTATCAATAGGGGGGGTTTGGTGTGGCAGTCGCTATCTGCCGAAGTGTCCTATCTCGATGTCGATCTAGCGTAAGTGGTGGCAATACGGCCCTCCTAGACTTCCACGTAATAACCCAGCACGGAATGAGCAAGGAAGGCGGATCAACATGGAATCTATGAAAGGCAAACTCTCGAAGAATATATAGTAGCCCAGACTTGTTCTGGTTGCATGTACTGGGCATTCCAAAATAGTGAACACTCCTCGATCCTTCCATGCTAATCTTGGTCATACATTTTTACGTTCGTCTGGCTTGAGTAAAATCTGAAAGATCAGGATTACAGACGAAAGATGAAGGCAAAGCCTAATCCTCAAGGGCTCTCCGCATTTGTTTTTTTATTCCAGCGAGGAAGCTGTCGGCGCTTTCTTGCGAGCACTGCTTAATCAATTCATAAATGTCGTCCCGCAGGGACTCTTTCCCTGATTCCACCCAGCTTTCCTTCAGCGTATCATGATCCTGCGCCAGCTCATCCACTTTCGTACACAAAGTGTCAACATCGTCTGCCGTTCGTTCTTGATCATACTTGACACCTTCATGGTCCTTCTGTAGCATGGCAATTTCGTTCTGCTGTTCCTCCACCTGGGCTTCAAGCTCTTCAATCCTACTCTCTAGTTTGGCCTCTGTCCGTTTCCTCTCAGCTTCGACCTTTTCGATTCGTTCTTGGAGGGCTCTAATCGTAGATTCAACTGGACCGAGGCTCGTGATCGTAAACATTGACTGTGTATCTAATACCCTTCTCTTCGAAAGCTTGTTGTGTTCATTGTCACTGCTCCGGTAACGCTTGTTCAGATGTCCTGATCGACCTGTGAGTGATGATTAGCAGAGGTGTGACAAAGGTACCGTAGATCAGACACGGTGAATACAGATTACTCATGCATACCTTCCGCATCACCCGGCTTTTCAGAGCCATGTTTTTCGTAACTGGACCTGTACGGTGGTGGAGTGGGGACGGCGACGGTAGCATCATCCGACTTGGACGCTGTTGACTCCTGGGATGACGGGAGCAGCAGAGAATTCTGCTCCTCAATGGGGTAATCAGGGGGGCGCACGTAGCTTAGGAGGTCGGCAGCAATAGTAGGAACAACTCCCCCAGATATCGAACGTCGAAGGCAATCTTGGTCTTCAATGCTAAGCAGTTCACCGCCTTTGCCATTGTATATCGTTCGAAGATCCGTCATTCGTTCCGATGCCAGAGAGCTGCCCTCCGTCATAGCCGACGAGGTTTTAACCGCCTCGAGGAAAGTATCGCATTTCGTCTTCGGGAGGGCATTTTGTGGCATGTAAAGGGAGAAAGTCGAGGCTGCGGCCAAATAGATAATCAACGCCGAAGTAGGGTTTGTCCCGTCGGCGAGGCGGCTGCGATCAAACTTGCTCGGCACAATAAACCGGCCGGGACTGCGAAGGTGAAACTGAAGGCGCGTGAAGGAAGTATGGCCGTTAAGAAGACGCTTAATGGTATCGAAGCATCGCGGGCGGTTGTCGTCCTGCTCGTCACAGGTATTCTTCTCCAGAGACTCGATGACACTGGGTGTGAGTTCCAAGTAGAGAGTCTCCTCCTTGGAAAAGGCAATTGATAACCTGAATAGAACCGTGGCTTTGGGATTGTAGTTCGCGTAGAACTTGAAGGTCCTCATGGGCTCGATGTCATTCATAGCGGCCCTTTCATCCTGATTATCGCAGACAGCGACGACTGATTGCGTGAACCGCACCCCAGGTGCTAGGTCAACGGTGTCGACTTCGACTGGCATTTCTCGCTCGCATAGTACCTATATAAAGCAAATAGTAAGCGTCCAGGTGATACGCACCGTAATCTGCACGTGCTGATTTCCGTCTCCTGCTGCGTTGTAACCAGGCTTGGTGGCATCCAGATGTTGTAGTGACAAGAGGTGCCGGATTGCAAGCTGCTGTAGTAGACGATCAGGAACGTGGGTGACTGTTCTTTGGCAAAGGCGAGTTCCAGCGTGGTCCCGATCCTACCCCAGCACTGCTGAGTATAGTAGTATGACCAGGTACGTGGGTGACTGTTCTTTGGCAAAGGCGAGTTCCAGCGTGATCCGAATCCTACGCCAACAGCGTTGCAGACCAGCGACCAATGATGCCCAGAACGGACTTGGAGGAATCCAGTGTGGTTGACAGAGGAGAATTACAGAGCACCTGCACTTGTAGAACGACCAGGACGCCGGATAACAGGAGTGGGGATTGATGAAGTAAACACGGAATCCTTTGTGAGAGGAAAAGCCATCGTGGGAGGGCAAGGTAACATATAGGGAAATGGGATTGTGTGTGGAGGTGGGTGTAGCATGGTGATGTAGCGGATGCGAAAGAAGAGAAAGTAAGGGAGGAAACGAGACGCCAGGAGCTGACAGATAATGAGTCGGTGGGCCAGAACGCTGTGCCACGCCCCACCTCGTAGAATTCGCTTCGCGCATCGTTCCACTAATTGTATTTCCCACCTAGCGCTGGCCAAGCGGGAAATGATTGGAGACTGGCCTTTCAAGGTGAAGCATCAACCATCGTCAGCAATGGTGCATCGATCCCACAGAACCTAGCCCCTTCAACATCCCTGTTGTACCATCTTTTGTGTCGATGTACCGAGCCGCCTCGTACGCGTGTCCACTGCAGTGCTGAGCGCGTACCGAGGAGGTAGCATCCCCGTGAATGCAGATCGCAACTCCGAACCCCCTCCGCTCGACGAGGAACCGAAGAGTCTCTGCCAATGTCGCTCGAACGAGCACGAAGGGTGAACCGATCTCCCACCGTCCTCGATCGACCGCCACAGCGCCACAACAGACAGTACCAAATATGTAACCGGCAATACAGCAAACAACCCCAGAGTGGCACCAACCTGGTTCTACTGCACACACCTGTCCTACAGCTGCCTGAATGCATGACGATATCTGCCTCGACTCGTGTCCCACTTTCGCTCCGCTGCTTGTCTGCCATGCCGATGCGCTCGCAGGTCTAGGATGGCTTGCAGCTGGATGTTCATCGGCGAGGATCCCGTATGCTGCTGGAAGCGAGAGCGGACGAACCATCCAAGGGCAAGCAGTGCCACCTCGACGGTAGATGAGGACAGCTTGGAAGTGGGAAACCCGGGTTTCTCGCGGCCAAAGAGACCGATCGACTGATTTCGTCGCGCGCTCTCTGACGATACGCTACGCAAGGTTCTCAAGACATGGGCTTCGACAGTCGCGGCGCCGAGAAAGGTTGGCTGGATCCTCGTTGATCACCTCGCTCCATTCGATAGCACCGTGCATCACCAGCCCCTCCATCGATGCCTACAAGCTACACGACTTCGTTCACGACAACCCAGCACTACCTCATCTGGATGCTGGTGTACAGACGATGCTTGTGTGTACAGAACGAATAAGCGTCGGTGGTGGGCTAACCACCCTGCCAGCTCGACGCTGGCAGTCCGCACGTTATATGAACAGCACCCGAGTCATCCCAATCCCTTCGTCTCAGACCCTCCGACTTCCCATACGTCGCCTCGGCTCCTTCGACCCTCCAACCTACGCGATGCGAGAGAAGGTTTATCCTTGACTCGAAACCGGTTATGTGTGCCGCCATGCCGAGGACCATCCTGGATCGTACGAGTTAGCCACTTGACAAGGGGATACCAGGGCATCGTCCTTGCTTCCTCGTTGGCAGTGATGCAACCTTGCAACCTTGCACCCTCACCTCCTGACGGGCCCCATAGCCCTTGAGAACAGGCAGAAGTCCAAGCAATGGCTAAAGACGCGTCGGTGTTGCACCTGCTTGGACGGGGCGTGTCTTCCAGCCGGGGCTGCCGAGCTGAGTTATTCAGGGGAGGTACAGGACGGGGAGCTGCGACTTGTCGGCTTGGTGGCCCCAAATTCAAGAGAACATACGAACTTCGGATATTTGCTGGGACCAATTGGGCAGACTGCCCTTATAGCCGGGTTGGCAAGTGATCCCTTTACGAGCGTCGTAACACGACAGGGGATGCGACGACTACAGTCCCAAGACGTACCTTCCTCTGCAGTCACGAATCCGTGCCTCCGACCTCCGTGGCTGGCGCAGCGCGCCTGCGGACGACTGCGATGCTTCCCCTGGCTGCTTTTCATACACCGTTCGCTCTTCGCTTTCAACACCAGACACTTTCGCATGCCACTACGCGAGCATTCTGCCAAGTATCTGCGAGTCAATGGCCAGGCTTCGGCTAGAGCCAATGCTGTTCCACAGATTTCCGCTTTACTCAACAACTATGTACTACCACGTTAACAGCCATGTTTTCCGTCTTAAGCTGGATGCCAGTCTACGACGGGTAGCCTAGCTTGGCACGTTAGCCTTTTTAAGCAGGGACGAGGTTGACTATCTACATCCAGGCGGCTGCCGGTGCGTGCGTAGCTGTGAATCTGCCTTGCTAATCCTCGCTGGGGCATCTACGGCCGACCGGACATGCCTTCTCCGACCTGAGACCCAGTAAAGCTAAGCCGCTCAGCAGGGGCTAGACAAGAGATGATACATCTAATTGTATTGGCCATAATAAATTCACATAGAGATCGTACTACCTCAGCTATTACTAACTTGAACTTTGGCGGAGCGCCGCATTAGAACCCAGTAGATCGTTACGTTCGCGAGATTAGCCTGTCTCGCAAGCAGCTTTATTATTAGATGCCGGCGTCTGCTAAGATAGGGACTAGGCTCCGATATCCCCAGAAAGAGCGCCAGGGAGCCTAGTGGTAGATAAGGGGTAAAGGGGGCAAGAGAACAAAGTGTACCAGTCTTTAGTAGTTTCGATCAGCGCACAGGGAAGAAGCCTCCTTTCTCGTCTTAACGAGCAAAGGGGCAATAGCTTTAGGTGCTTACTGCCTGGTGTACGGCAGATTGCTTTTCTTTGCTAGACGGTCACGGATGAACAGAGCTAGGGGCAATAGTTAGGTAGGGCTTCGTCCTGGTCGATAGTGATAGATATAAATACTTGCTGTCTCGCTCCCCTTCCTTATTCCCCCTTTCCTCCCACTCGTCCTCTCTCCCCCTAAAGTCACTTGCCCTGGCCATGTCACGATGCCTTTAATCTGTCAGTCTAGCATACAAGCGTCCGATAAAGAGGACAAGTGTTTCGGCTTAAAGAAAGTTTTATACTATGAGTTCGGCCATCGCTATAAAAGTAATATCTCCTGCCCAAAGTTTTATTACTATAGGGATAAACATTAATGTCTTCGATACGAAAAGCATAAAGAACTTAACTATATAAGTCCATGCCGAAGCAACAAGACCACGGCCAGTACTAATTAACATACAGCTTGCCTACTACCAAGAGATGGGTAGATATTACCGGGCCAACTCACTATTATTCCACCAGACTCAAGAAGGCCGATGTTTCCTAGAAATGTATTACTATAATTACCCTGGTTACGGACGGACTTACACGGCCTCTCGAGTTACGAAACATAAACCATTACACGGTAAAGGGGCTTTAGCGACTGTAAAGCGACTGTACTAATATAGAAAGTCTAGCTGCCGGCGAGGTTTCAAGTCATTTAAAAACCTATATAATCACAAAAAAGGGGGTCTGCATCGCTTTAGACCGCGCCTGCCTTACTGCCCCTACTATGTTAGCAATAAGGCTTTTCCATCGGATAAAGATCTCGAGGAGTATATACCTACCGTAAAATGATCTTCTTTTCGATACTAACACGGCTTAGCCATCTCGAGGAAAAACATTCTAACAATAAACCTCTGGATATTCCACACGGCATATTATCTCGTAGTCGCAGGACCTGGCGTATACGGGCCCCGAAAACGATATTTTCAATTGTCTGTCCGATCTGCCCACGCATTTTTCCCGAAAAATACAAATTCCGTCGGTATATAATCTCCACCAATTCCTTAACCTCCCTCTAACCAGAAATCGTGGAAGAGAGTAAAATCTAACACCTACGTAGTTATCGTCGTCGGCACCACCCGCAGATTAGCTCTAACCATATGTTAGTTAAGGGTATCCGCAAGGTCTGGATTACCATATAATAAACCATCGCTTGTTTAGTACACCCAATAAAACCGAGATAAAAATCATAAGACGAAGTTAATCGCAACTAAGGGGGTGCCGCGGGGAGGTACGGTCTGGATTAGCCGCCAAAGCATGAAAGGATAGCGAGCTCGTTCAACGTGCAGGAAAAGTAGCAATATATTCTAATCCTAAGTCCTTATCTCGCTGCCGTTCTTGCTAAACTGCTATCCTCGTCATTCCCGCTGCCGCAATAGGTTCGGAGGACATGGATTTCCTAAGGTTTTAACGGTCAACAAACCATACCCAAGCCGTCTCATCGACCTGCAAGCATCCCTTTCCTGTCCCTTGTTCATTCCCAGCCCGCCCCCCTTTCTTTATCCCCTCCCTATCTCTCCTCCCCATTCCCGACAGCCCGGGTGCGGACAGGGCATTGCACAACGCCATGAATGGCCGTTCGTGTCATCGATCACTTATGTGGTCCGTTAGCTCCATCTATAAGGGCTGACGTTAGGAAGATACAAGGGAGCTTCCTACCATGGGCTGATCACATCCATAAGGACAGAGCCCGTAAAGATACGGTGCCGTTTGCGCAGAGGTGTCCTCTAGATCTTCTAATGATACCGCTTCAAGGTCAGATCGGACGGGCGACTGATCTGTCAAACGCTGCGAAGGTGAAGCGAGCCATTGATCAGCTGGTAGGTTGGGCCGAAGGACGGTGTCAGTCGGCTGCTCTGTGCAGAGGGCTTCCTCAGTCATGGAGCCTATCGACTGCTGCTCTGGCTATATGCCGAGTTCCCTCTGTAGGGTAGCTGAAACCCGTAACTTAATGAACGACTCAAGCATGACTATTCGACGCTCGAGCTATTTGTTCTTCCCTTAAAGTCCTCGTATCTGCGTCTGTATATTCTTCTCTTCGTAAACGCAATGGTCTTGGTCTTCACACGGTTCACATTTCGGTTGACCACCATCACACTGACAGGGTAAGTAAGGTTGGCCTGTGAATGCGAAGAAGGCGGCTCGCCTACCTTTACTTTCTTCTTGCGGCAGTTATTACAGGCAAGTTTGGTCAATATCCTTTTTGGTTTCTGTATACCCTGCACTTTTGGCGCAACTAAACCTACCGGTCTAGGCTTGATAGGTCTACAAGCCCTCGCCGGCATTCTGGGTGTGGTGCTCGACTCAGTACTGTACAAAGATTGATATCCTAGTCGTCGGCCCACCGCGCTGTAAAGGACTAAATAAGCTGGCCTAGAGAACGATGGGGAGACATATACGAAAACAGGCGGGATGGAGGAAGTAGGGATGGGACATATAGTCACCTAAGCCCAACTATAATGTCCAGAGTGGCATTAATTCGGGCGACGGATCGTTACAGCCAACTCCGTCCGCCACCAGATGAGGGGTGGCATGAAGCAAACAACGACGCAAACTCGTCGGCACAGTACAAAGAGGTCTAGTCTACGCCCACACGAGTCTTATCCGGTTTCGGGCAGCTGGGAAGTAGCTAACGGAGTAAGGCCCGTCAAGGAAGCACTACTACTCCTGTTCGATAAAGGCGAGGCCGTTCAATAAGCTGAGCGATTTGAGCAGGCACCCGGAATCACAGTTGCACTATTACAAGTGGGCGAAGTTACTGTACTCATTGATCATCACGACAGAAGCGTGCTTCTTGGCACCGTGCCGATAAAATGGTGGGTCGAAAAGCAAATAGTGTTGGTGATCTCTGTGCTGAGAGTCATCACGTTAGCGTGAAATGGGGCGCATTGTTTGCTTGAACGCAAACAACTTGTCGCTGCCTCATTTGAACAGTCCGGCAGGCGGGCAACATGAGGTTACGCCACCAACGTACTGAAACCGTACTTACCACAATCGGCATGGGAGTAATAGCTGGTACGAGAAATGAGGGCTACAGATGTTGGATGCCTGGTTCTTAACGCGGTCCTCCACGTTTAGGAAAACCGTGGGCTGTTCCATAAATGCTCCAGCGGACACTTCCGCCGATGCCACGGGCGGACTGGAATATCCGCTAATGCGCCAATCTACTGGAATCCTGAACTCGTCCGCTCCAATGGGTGGCCAACCTGTGAGCTGCAGGAATCGCTCTAAGCCCGTAGAGTAATACTTTGTTGTCATCTGATTTTGGGAGTTACGGGCTTATTCCCTGCTCGAACTATGGAACCACTTCCCCGATGATGGCCATTGTGCATAAGGTAGATTGCCAATACCAGACTGCACGCCGAACAAGCCTATTGAGGACGTCGCCTTTCTACACATGTTGAGTGACTCTGCTAACTTTGATTTTTAGGTTCCAGGTAACAAAGAGCGGGGGCGTGGAAAGTGCCGGGAGGCTCAGAAAGGAATTTAGCTACCCGCGATGGAGTCGTCCCGCAGGGGAGGAGGGTCCAATAGCACTATGTAGTTCTACCTGAGAGCAAATGCTTAGAAGTGGAACAGCGCTCACAATCCCATGCTATCAGCGTCAGAATCCGGCCTATCAATTACTCTCGATTTCAACCTACCTATACAATCTATCTGACTACCGCAACATCAAAAGTCAAGGCCCAGGGACTCGGCTGTATTGGAAGACACGACTCGCGACCTTCCACACCGAATAGCGACTCGATCTAGCTCCGCCCAGACCGGAGCATAGCCAGCCCTGCACGTCCCATACCTATACAGCAAATACTTTCTGAGCAGGACCGCAAGCTCGCCACAGCTCGGCACATGAGGATAATGAGCGAAAGAGTTGCCTGCGGAGTCGTTAACCCCAAGGATCTCGACTTCTTGGTCGGTTTGGTCGCCCAGGAAGGCCGTCAAGGTTTGCAAACCTACGAATCGAGTTGTGGGAAAGTGATACAGGAGGCTGTAATATGCCGATTCTAGAAAGCTTAGGTGCCGAACGAGCTCCACTTGGAGTCCCACTAAAGGTGTTGCGTTTAGGCCGTCGATCTATATCCACTAAGAGCCGTCTAAGGGTATTAAGATAATGTCCCGGTCGTAATTAATATAAACTGGCTATTTTATAAATAATTTATAATAAGCCCGTTAATAAATAAGGCGGGACCGCGGATATATATATAATAGGGAGGGAACTAATTAACCAGAAGTGCGCCATTACCGCGCGTTACTATTAATTACTACTATCTATAACATCCGAGGAGCTGGCAAAGCCAAGCGCCAGATCTCCTCCTCTAACTCAGGCGGCAGACTGCAGAGGTCAAACATCGTGCGTTTTCGAGCTATATAATTCTTAAAGGGTTTTATAAGCACAGTGCTATATTTATAAATAATCTATACTTTTCTTATTATCCGCTATATATAATACGTAAAGGGGGCTGGCTAACCTGTGTTTCTATTATGACAGCCGCGATTTTTACTTTACAGTGAAATCCAGGTGCAGCGTCCACCATTCAGATATCGAAAAACCAAGTCTAGGGTACTGTACAGTAGGGTCTCTACACCGTGCGTAAGTGATCCAGGACAAGTACCTGTCAGCACCTAGCAAGATTTCCGTAGAGCTCCATCTTTAGCGCTGACAGGTACTGTATTATATGCAAGGTAAGCCTAATATGTAGAGCCGCCTCTGATACCGCTTACTCGCGATTAATACCAATAGATCCAAAAATCCGGATTTTATAAGCGTCGCCGAAAATCCAGACTTCGCTCTAATTAAACGGGATTAGCTAGATTAAGCGTCAGCGTAAATATTAAAAGCGAAATTTAGGAGTATAAATAATATATAAACTTCTAATTCTTTACGCTACATATTATACCGTTTCGATCTATCCTAAGCTACTAGCTTTTAATAAAGATAAGTCGGCTTTTTAATATTCCGAAAAACCTTTATAAACTAATTACGAATCATTTCAACCTAATATCGCAAATATCCCTATTAAAATGTTTTTATATAAATAAGTAAAGTCTTTTTATCACCTCTACTCGCAAAGTAAACGCCATCCTTTAGGGAAAGTTATTTAAAGACGAATCCTGGATTTAGAGTGTGATTAATATGACGTATCCTGACAGCTCTTTCCAGCTAATTCCGATTCTAGTCGGCGCAAACTTGGACAAAGTGTTCTTTAGGACAGAGGCCAACCATAAGTTACACCTCATTATTAATAATTAGGGCGGTGACGTCCAATACAGCAAAGGTTTTTTCTTTAAATACTTATAAAACTACGACTACGATCCTGAGAAGAAAGTGGTTCATTTCAAGGAATCGGGACTCCGTCTCCACGTTATAGATGTTATATAGCCTAATGAAATAATATAGACAGCGAAGCTAGCGAAACTCTTCCGTAGTCATAAGGGCGTTCAAGCGACGTACGCGCTTTATTACGGAGAAGAACATCCAGTTCTGATCCCTTATGGAGGGGGTCGCATAAGCAAAAAGGGTAAGGTCAAGATTGAAGACGTTTATACAATCCTTATGAAGGACCGCAATAGGAAGAAAATGTATAGAATCTGGCGTAATTCGTCGAGTCGAAAGAAGATCGAACCAGTAACGCGCATTAAGCTGGATGGCCGGATGTGGCCTATAGGCTGGAGATACCTCTAGAATAGTCTGAGTCCAAGCTACAGTCGAATTCGAAATCGGTTTCCGCTTTCTGAAGTCGAACTGTTTATTAAAATCGGACCCACACTGGTCTTGGCGCTGACCGGTACTTTGTGCAATAGGCGCAGTACTTCAGGTCATTAAGTACGTACCAACCAAACGAACGCTATTTACAGAAGACGGTATAAATGCATAGCCTATACAGCTATTAAATGATCTATTCTTACGGATAGTAGGGTAGACAGCCCGCTTGGGGCCATCTGGGGGCCTACAACCCCGCTTTAGGCGCCCTTGGGTCATGCAGGAATGCGACTTTTTTTTTTTTTGTGTAGCCTGCCATATGCCACCTTCGGCATGCATCACCATCCGACGGGCGTTTTCCCTAAGACTGTACGATATGATTGGCACGACGTGCAGATCCCGTGATCGAATCAGCCTCATGGCGACAACCCCGACAATGGTCGCAAGGCCTGCCTTTTACTCGACTCCTGTTCAACAGGGACGGACCAGCCTACGTAGCCTCGCCAATTTCGCATCCCCCGAATATCACCAATACTAGTCGACGCTATACGAAGCGTCAGTCAAGACTCGATGGCTGAAGTCTTCGGCACCGCGGCCAGCGCTCTCGCTGTTATTGAGTTAACAGCAAAGGTCACCAAGCTCTGTGTGCAGTACGGGAAAGATGTTTCGAACGCGAGAGACGATATTGGACGAATCAGTACGGAAGTAACGAATCTGAAGACTGTCACCGCCAGCGTCCGCCAACTCCTAGGCGGCCCTCAAGGGACAAAGCTCCGTACATCCTAGAACCTAAACACCGCATTACAAGATGGGCAAAGAGAACTTCAAAGGTTAGAAGAGGACCTTACTCCCGGGGAAGGGCAGGAAAACGATAAGACGATTCGGCATTCGCGCTCTGAAGTGGCCATTCAGGAGTGAGGATGTTCAGAAGAAAATCGATATTTTCCAACGATGTTCGCAGACGATTTCTGTGGCCTTACAGGTTAATGAAATGTGAGTAGTATGTTCTGTTCTCCTTTTTTCTCTTGCGACGCTGGTTTTAATCTTTCCTTAGAGGTCTTATACTCGACACAAACGATAGGACCCTCCAGATCCAACAAGACGTCAGGCTTCACAGTCGGAAAGCGATCCTCGGCAAACTCCCAGTCGCGCAAGGAGCTGCCTTCGACTCCCATGCCGAAGAACACAGTCCGACCTGCCTTCCAGATACTCGAGTCGATCTCTTGCGCGAAATTGACAAATAGATTCAGGATGCGGACGCCAAAGCAATATTTTGGCTCAACGGCATGGCAGGAACGGGCAAGTCCACCATCTCGCGTACCCTAGCGAAGGCTGCCTCTGTGGGCGGGTTCCTTGGTGCTAGCTTCTTCTTCAAACGTGGTGAAGGAGAACGGGGCGGCGTGTCCAAGTTCTTTTCCACCCTCGCAGCGCAATTGTGCTCACAGGAACCGGCTGTTATATCGTATATCCAAGCTGCTATCGACTCTGACCCTGCTATAGTCGGAAAAGCAATGCGAGAACAATTCGAGAAGCTCGTATTGCAACCGCTATCGAAACTTTCAGGAGCTGCCTACCAGGACCGTACTCTTCTAATTATCGTCGATGCCTTGGATGAGTGCGAGCACGAGGAGGATGTCAGACTCTTATCCACCTGTTCTCAAGCCCGAAAAGCATACAATCGCCCCGGCTCAAAATCTTTTTCACCAGCAGACCCGATCTTCCTATCCGACTTGGCTTTACTGCGATTAAAGGGGCATACCAAGATCTTGTCCTTCACGAGGTCGCCGAACCTGTTATTGAACGTGATATACGCGCATTCTTTAATAGTGAGCTTACGCGAGTGAGGAATAACTATAATAGTTCCGTCGTAGAAGACCGATATATATCTACTATATGGCTAAGCGAAGACGATATACGGATCCTGGCTAAGATGGCGGTGCTATTGTTTATTTTCGCCGCTACCGTCTGTCGGTTTATTGCTGATTGAAGACTCGGGGACCTGCAGACCAATTGGAAGAGATTATAAGCTATCGGGCAATAGCTTAAGACTCTTAACTCGATGCGACATATATGCCTGTATTGAACAAGCTTATTGCTGGTGCGTTAGCCCAGCAGAAAATGGATATCCTTAAACGGTTTCAATCGATTGTTGGGCTAATTGTTGTTCTTGCTGAACCCCTTACCAGAACTTCCTTGGTACGGCTGTTAGGTACGCCTACGAGGACGGTTGCTGGTACTTTGGACCTACTACACTTCGTTCTTAGTATCCCCGATTTATCTGAACAACCGATCCGATTGCTGCATCTATCCTTCCGCGATTTCCTTCTCGACCGGAAGAAGCAGAATAACCAGTTTTGGATTGACGAAAAGGAGGTCCATCGTCGGCTAGCTATAGAATGTTTACGTGCCATGAATGAGTCGCTGCGGACGGATATCTGTGAAGTCCGGGTACCAGGGATAGCACTCTCTGAGATCAGCCCTCGACGAATTAAGGAGTACTTGCGGCCAGAGATACAGTATGCCTGCCGCTACTGGGTGTACCACTTGGAGTATTTAGGCACGAAGACCTCCGACGGTGACGAGGTGCACGGTTTTTTGACTTCCTACTTCCTGTATTGGTTAGAAGCGCTCAGTCTTATGGGCAGACCTTCAGAGAGCTTAGGGATTTTAGCAACGTTAAAAAATCTTACGGTAAGTTACCCCTAGATTTATTCGGTTAAGTTACTAATGCAATATTAAGTCCATTAATAGTAACCAACTTATTAATTTCCTCGACGATACGGAACGCTTTATTCTAGCTAGCGTTTCTATTATCCAAGTTGCCCCTCTTCAAGTCTATTCATCTGGCCTCCTCTTCGCTCCGGAACAGAGCGTAATCCGTGCTACATTTCAAGATCTTATCCCATAATAGATCTTGCGCCAGCTAGTAATAGACGATAAGTGGAATAATTGCCGCCAGACACTCGAGGGCCACAGCAGCTCCGTTAGCTCGGTGGCGTTCTCGCCCGACGGCAAGCTGGTGGCGTCGGCGTCGGGCGACGAGACGGTCAAGGTGTGGGACGCGCAGACGGGCGCCGAGAAGCAGACGCTCGCGGGCCACAGCGGCTCCGTCAGCTCGGTGGCGTTCTCGCCCGACGGCAAGCTGGTGGCGTCGGCGTCTTTCGACAAGACGGTCAAGGTGTGGGACGCGCAGACGGGCGCCGAGAAGCAGACGCTCGCGGGCCACAGCGACTCCGTCAGCTCGGTGGCGTTCTCGCCCGACGGCAAGCTGGTGGCGTCGGCGTCGCGCGACGAGACGGTTAAGGTGTGGGACGCGCAGACGGGCCAGGAGCGCCAAACTACTGACATAGGTACCGTTTCCTCCACATTATCGTTTAGTCCGGATTCTTCGTCCATTTTGACCGATGTTGGAGCTATCCCTATCGGTCGCCAGTCTAGCCAGTTATTACCTCCATAGCGCGAGGCTGCACGACTTGGCCTTGGTATTAGCGAGGATCGTAGCTGGATAACTTGGTGCGGGAATCACCTATTATAGCTACCATCCGATTTCCGGGCAAGCACATCTGCTGTATCTGGTTCTTTGGTAACTATCGGTTGTCCTTCGGGAAGGGTATTTTTCATGCAACTTGCTAAAGGGCTTAAGAACATATGGGCTTCATCTACTAGTTAAAAGATCGTAATATATCTCCTATATTTCTACTATCTTTACAAATGGAGGGTCCTAGGGCGTGTTGTATATTTATAGTCCTCGGTTCTTTATAACTATTTAATTATTTTCCCTTTGTTTAGTTACGCTTCCTTTGTTTACTATACTAAATCAACTTCGATAATATTGGCTTAATTGTTTTACAAAACATATTTATCCGTTCGCGAATTTAAAAACGCACAAAGATTAACGTAGGCATGGCCTAGGAGTAAGAGGCGCGGGCGTAAGAGATCAAGCTTTATATACTATAGCTCCAGGCTACTAGTCACCCCAGTGGCTGGCTACCCGTGCTTCCGTTGGTTAGCTAGCAAGCCAGAACGGCGGTAGAGAGCAAAGCAATAACGTTAACGCATCCCGGCTTTTAGTTATAACAATATATAATATAACAGGCCTACTTAATAATTTAATGCTTTCATCGGTTTATATAGCGATATATATGCTGAAGCGGGTCATATAAAATCATGAGTTAGGCCTACTTTTAAAGTAAGCAGCAAGCGTCGAAATAGGTGTTTCCTCATTTTATAACTCGCTCGGATATTCCATTATACAAGGTGTTATACAGCTATACGATACTTTAATAATGGCGCTAGCCAAAGCAGTACGTACCTCTAATAACCCGAAGTATTATGCAGGCCATAGAAAGTACCTGTCAGCGCCAAGCCTGATATGGATCCGACGTTAACAGATAGTTTGATCTTGAAAGGCGGAAACCGATTTTGAATTCGACTGTATCCCGCGATAATAACTTAATCGGCTACCGATTTCACTTTATAGGTGAGAATACTCCGACTACGACTAGACCATTTCGCCGAAGAAAGGCCCGAAGCACTGGACTGTCTATATAGACTATCGATCCTGCGATATATAAAGGACGAGGAATACCGCGCTTTATATGTACAGGGCCAAAAGCTTAAGCTTGTAATATGTTTAGATAAAGTCGTATCCGGTGACGAACTTTTTACTATTGGAAGTAATCATTTATATAAACCTACTCGGAACGGAAATCCTTTGCCAGGAACCTACTGGCTCCAGGTAGATCTTGAGTGTGCAGATAAGGAATGGGATGCCTTATCGGCCACCCAAGACTTTAAAGTTCCAGGACCATCGGGTCGGATATCTAGGGTTTTCTCGATTTCGAAGTTGGATATGGGAGCTAGAAGGGACGGAGAAGAATCGTTGCCAGTGCGAAACTAAGAACATCGTTATGTGGTAAGGTGCCACTTTGATATAGATATCCAATGGATTAAAGACGACGAGCTCGCTTCTTGCAAGACTGCGAACCCGCCGCTACGGCGATTAAGGAGACTCGGTGCATAGGGTAGATCTGGAGATACAGTAACTAATTAACCACATGTTCGACGTCCAGGTTATAGAATCTACTTATATCCGCCCCAGGTGCTGTAGACACGTAGCTCTGAGATATTACTTGGAACTTTACTTTAATATCGGCTATATCTATAGAATATCTTAATTATCGGGTTACAGTAAAACGCTAACTATCCCAATTAATATATAATACCGTACAGTTTATTTTATCTCAGTCTTAATCGCTCCGTTAGTTAGGAGCTCAGAATAGTATATAGTGGTCGTTAAAAGGTTTAGATTAACCCTCCTCTTTATTAATTGCCTTCGGTCTTCGTTTTTTATATACTAAATCTCTCGCATAAGTGACTTATAAATAAAAGTGTTCTGAAGATATAGCACCCTTAACACCTAGATATAACTTGAAATCTACGTCGTTATAAGACACCCGGAGTGAGCCTGGTCTTCGCTCCTCGTTTATAGAGATAAGTAGAAGCATATTCAAGGTTTATACCACCTTCAAATGAGGCCATTGGAGAATCCTACAGTAATTCCATTCGCCTATCTGTTAAGCTAGTATATAAACTGTATCAGATGAGTTAGATGGGTAAGAGAGCTAGAAAGCAGTAAAGACCGGACAACCAAAATTTAGCACTACAATTGCTACAGCTGCTTGCGGATGAGACCAAGCGCCCGTATATCTACCTTGCCGGTAAAACCAGCCTTCTTATCGACCTCATCCTTAGCGTCGTTCAAGGTTTCACCGGCCTTGCCAGGGGTGCCCTCGGCATCCCCCCCGGCGCCATCAGCTGGTCGGTGGCGAGGCCCCCCGTGAACTAAGCCTGGCGATGGTCGAGAACGTCGCCGAGCGTGCGATAACCAAGTAGCACTCGCTGCCCTTGGCCTTGGCTCGCGCTCGGCCGTGGAGGAGCTCCATCTCCACGGACACCCTAGTGGGCAGCATCCGGTCCAATCTGTATTGGCTCAGCCTCTCCTTGAGCTCATCGTCGATCCAGCGCTGTACTGAGGCCATGACGCGGAAGAAAGTGGACCATGTCCCCCCCTTCGTGGCCATGGGCGTGACCACGTGGGCTACATCCGGAGCGGTGAAGGTCACGATGGGGTTGCCTGAGTGATTGATCGTCTTCTGGTCGCAGCGGACGATGATCTGCTTCATCACCTCGTCTCGTAGAGCGGAGCGCTCTCCATTTGGGAGTGAGCTGCTCTCGGATTTTGGTCTTGTCCGTTCAGTGCAGCCGGCGGAGGGACTTCTCGATGGACCTGAATGTCTGCTGGGCAGTCACTCACGGTCTTGCTGTAATGTTCCCAATCGTGATCCCTGGTGGTGGCGGTGAAGTGGTCTGTGGCCCGGAACTAGCCGTCCGGGCCCGTGGCCTGGCGCAATCTCGAGACCAGGAAGTGGAAGACCGGCCCGTCACACTTCTTCCGCATGTTCTCCAGAAATGTGAAAGGCACGGTGGTATTGTCGGAGCCCAAGTATCGATGGGTCTCGTCCATCACCATCAGGCCCGCGGGCAGGTTCTCGGGGAAGCACCTACGGCGCTGGATGCTGGCGCTCGCGAAAAAGTATGTTCGTTTGCCGCCTACGTACTCAAGCAGGAAGCCTTTCTCGTTGCGGTCCACCCCTTCGAGGTCTTCCTCCCTCGTAGAAGAAGCGTTGATTCACCGGATCTTTGGCCTAGCTAGCCCACTTGTTATAGTTCACTTTGAATTCGAAATCATGGGCTGGACTGGCAGAGCCGATATCGACGTCGTTCTTGACTTCAACAACTGGGTTGTTGATAAGGTCGCGTGGCATAAACACGATCGTCGGCCAACGGCATATCGTCGCTGCGATTCTGCGTGCCCAGCTGTCCATTCCACAGGGGCACTGCAATCCGTCAAACATGCCCTGTCGAGGACACTTGTCGCCTGGCTTCTGGCGCTTGAACGCGGGGAGGTAACAGTCCGGGTTCTGATGCACATGGTCCCGCATCTGAACCAGGTGTCCACGGATCACCATGAGAGCGAGCGTCTGCAAAGTTCTGCCCATTCCCATGTCGCCTGCCGACAGCCCTCCGGCAATCCCTTCGCGTGCCTGTTGCGTCAGCAGAATGAATGCGCCCATGGTCTGGTAGTGGTCCAGCGACGTCTGGATGCCGGCGATGTTGACCTTGGTATCGAGTTTGTCGCAGCTGATGAACTCACACGTGCCATGCTATAGCTTCTCGCACCAGCCGTTGCAGGCGTCTGTGAAGTAGGTGTACTTGAAGAAGTCCTTGTCGGACGCGTCTTGGGTGTCCTCTTCTTCAACCTCGGGTTCCTCAGCAGGGTCTTCAACAAGTTCTTCAGCGGTCTTCGGCAGTCTTCGGCAGTCTTCGGCAGAGTCTTCGGCAGAGTCTTCGAGATTCTCGTCGTCTAAGGAGGGAATCAATAATGGCAGATATCTGGGCACATGGGGGCTATTCGCACCATCTTGCGTCAGGTCAATGACATCCGTCGCATGTGTGGAGTGCACGGTGGCAGAGGTAACACTGGAGGCTGGAGAAATGTCAGTCGGGTTGCAGGAGGAGGCGCGCACGCTGGACTGACCTAGTGAAGAGCGATGTTATTGACGAGGAAGCTTCCTGTGATTTTTCCTTTGCGAATCTTCTCGTCGGTGCCGTCGGGCAATCCTTCAATCGAGCAGCCCTACAGCACGACGCGGTCGGCGTCCTGTAGGACCGGGTTATCCATGATGGAGCATGCTCTCGTAAAGTTGGTTGCAACGTATGACGTGGTAGGTGTGCGGGGGTGCAAATTCGCGAGTGGGTAGCAGGGTGGCGTCGCAAACCACTTGTGGTATTGGTACAGGTGTTGGCGGAGGTAAAGCCGAAGTGAGTGAGCTGCGTGTCGCAAGTCAATTATGATGTTCGTCGGCGTCGTTGGCGATGGTGAGCTTGGAGTGGGAGAGCCGGCGTCGCAAGTGAATGGCGATTTCAGCTGGGGGTGTTGGAGGCCATGTCAATTGAATCCAGTTTGCGTTTTCCCCACAGACCCATCAATCGGCTGATTCAGTTTGGCTAAGGGTCTTCGCTGGCTGACAGTACCACAGATTCAACGTTGAGCGCGGATTGGTCGATGTTGCGTTATCTGATTGGGAACAAACGAGCAAGATATCGGCCCATACATACAACTACTTGCGGGAGAACGAGCGGACAATTCGGAGATTCGTGGACACCCTTATATGTGGGTCTGATAGGCAACAAGCGGTTGTACCTGAATTTCCCTCTGAACCAAGTGTCTAATACCTAGAGTACTATTCTTTTTTACGTGCTCGCTACTATAGTTAGGACTAGAGAAGGTATGAAAGCAAACCTCTAGTTCTCCTGTAGGGAGCCCTATTTCTATCAATTAAAAACAAACTATATTATTTGGCGTTGTATGGGTCGTGGTTGAGGTGTTCGACATACAGCGGCCCGGATTCGTGCTCGTCGCGCGTCTCAGGAGCGGAGGTAATCGGCCAGTTCTCCACGACCTGTAGTAGTGCCGTCCGAGCTGTTCCGGGGGAACCTGAGCCGGCTGCGACCGTTGCAGGCTAGGACTCTGCGACCAGTGCCACCCGCTGTTGGGATCGGGCGACAGGGTGAAGGAGTCGCCGGATAGGAAGGTTTGAGTTGGCTGTAAGACTGACGGGATCGGCGAAAAATCGCCTGGCAGTTCCATCGGGTAAGAGGGTTCGGAATGGCGACGGTGGATTTGGCCCCTGTCGTGGCTATAACTCCACGGGGTGGCGGTTATCTGTCCACTGTACTGCCGCGACAATCGCACTGAGGCCGGACATTGGTAAGGGCTGCCGGGCGATGGAAGCGGAGACGAATCATCGGCAGCCCTGGCGTGGCTCCTGTCGTTGGGATTGACAGTGCGGAGCTTGCCATCATGGATCATAGCCGACAAAACGCCGGCGTCGAGCAGTTCCGCCTTTTTGATAATGCGATTGACCATTTCCGTGGTTGCCTTTTGGAGCTGGGCTTGGACGAAGCTGACCATGACGAAGCTGCATCGTATTTCGATATCCTCGCGCAGGTATAGACCATCTCTCGGGGCACCCAAGGCTGCCAGTCCCATCTCTTGTGGTTCGGGCGGTTCGACCCCGGGCTGGTTTCCCGCAATACGATACGTGTTGCGCAGATCTATGTTCGCCGGACTACCAACGTAAATGTGTGTTTGCAGGCCCCATGGCAGATCGTGGAAGCACCCCTTGAAGGTGATCGTGCCGGAGCCTAGGTTTCCAAGACCCGGAATGTACTGAATTCGTTGAGTGATCTCATACCAGGCCAAGTAGTATTCTTCAAAAGGAGCGTCTCGCGGCGACTTGGTGGGTTGGTAGCTTGTCACGAGGGGGTTCACTTCGATCACCTAGGATTGGTTATACGTTGTGAGAAAGAAACACGGTCGTCCCGCTAATGCTTTGGAGAAGGTACCTCTTGATGTGCGTGCAGTATGTCGACAGCGAGTTTCTACTTTATCAGATTCGCGATTACCCGTTGTATCTAAGTCAACCTACTTACACGTGGTATAAAGTCCGGTATTGGGGTGATTTTGGCGACAACCTTCTTAGTACGAAACACCATCTTTAGGAACGATGGTGACTCGCAAGCCCAAGGACTGGGTTATCAATGGTTGGGGAAAGCAAGCCAATGCAGGTGGATGTTCTCGCTTCGCATCCATGGGCAGCAAAACAGTCGCCGGCGCAACCCACGCCCTCTTTTGACAACATGGACGGCACCGTAGTCTTATCCATCACAGTAAGCAAAAAATGCACGTACATCTGTACATGCGAAACTCGAGTACGTACTGTAAGCTCTTCGATGGCTCATGTGTACTGTCGAGTTCGACATGTTCGTTTCCGCTTTTGATGGTCAAGCTTTTTACTGAAATGGATTCTACCTTGGCGCTGACAGGTACTTTACAAGGGAAGCGCGGTATTTCTTAACCTAGTACAAACAGTACTGCGCTGACAGGTACTTCATAAGGTCAGCGCAGCACGTTAGGACTATCGAGGGTACCTACTGAGCCAGGCAGGCGCCATTGATTAGGCAGGCGCCGCCCACTAACCGCTGCTTATTTCGGTACATACGGGGTACAGTATCTTCGATGAATCTGAAGTACTGCGCTTATCTCATGAAGTACCTGTCTGTACCAAGACCCAGGTGGACCTAACGTACATAGACACAAGGCAGTCCGCAGTGGAGCGAATGCCATGAGCAGTTGGAGTGGTGAGCAAAAGCGTGATCGGTTCTGTGGCAACGCCAACAATGCGGCTCTCCAGGGCGGCTAAGGTTAGGTGCTGACAGAAACATTGCCAACAGGAACAGGCTTAGTGCTACCAGGTACTTCGCCAGAGAAGCGCGCTACTCTAGGCTCATCAAAACTACGTACACAACCCATCGCAACTGGCTGACGGAAAGCAACCCGTGGAAACCCAAGCCTAGAAACTGATTGTATATATAGCATATAGTGCGATGCAGGCCGTACGGCCAACAGGAGCTCATACTGAATGACCACAGTTTACAGTATTGTAACCGCGTCAACATGCATGATTCCGACGGCCTTTCACCAATCGCACGATGGAATAGGGAGAATAACAGCATGGAGATCACTGCTTCTTCATCAAATGCTCATGATCTTCACGGCTCTTTACAGCCGGAAGACCAGACAGGGCCAGATACGGCGACTATCGATACACACAAGGAGAGAGATGACGCATCTAGCGTGTCAACCTTCTACTTGGATCCAAACCTGATCCGATTTGAGGAACTTCTCAAGCGGTTAGAGAAGTTGGTTGACTGTTGGGAGGAACAACTGAATGGATAGGACGACATCGTGGAGATGGAGTACTTGTATGTGGTAGAAGTATGCTCTCAAGCCACCTTACCATTAGCATTGTATCTTCTGCCTACAGAGGGGTAAAATTCCATTCGTCGCAACCCGTGAGCCGGAACGAAGACAGTGGGTGACTATCGAGCCATCGGGCACAAAGTCTTACACCGAGCCTTCTTCAAAGGCTGCGGAGGTCCCACGTTCAGAGTTATCATTCCATCGTTGGAAACCATACTATCGGCCACAGTCAGTGTGGACCCGTTGCCCTGGAAACTGCAGTCGACTGTAGGCCACCAAATACTGAAATCCACATGATCTACAAAGCCATCTTAGCATCGTACCATATGAGGTCATGGGGAAACTGACCGATATCAACCCAGACTTGTCCAAATGACACCGCGAAGTCGGGTTTCAGGCCGCCCGTCCTGTTGCAGCAATCAGGACGGATGAAGCGAATCGACAGATCGTCTCATCGACCGCAAATGGCTCTGGTGGCGTGCAAATGCCAGCGTGCGGAGGCCTATCAGGAGTGTGTCTCATGGTAGTTAGTATAGTACAGGTTGTAGGCTGTGCCGGCAGAAGTGCTTGTGTTTCGATGCTTGTCAAGGTCCATATATTTGTGTGTTTGCCACACAGATGCGCAGGTGGAAGATTCGCCGTGATAAAAATAGACATGTTCATTGACAATAATCGAGTATGATGTCTATTCTTAGGTGATCTATCTCTAGTAGAGACAACGACGCTCATCTATTTATAAACGGCGAGATGGGCCCGCAGTGGCTGCAAGCTCCGCCACCTGGTCGATATATATACATGTAACACATCGAATATACTGTATCCTATATAACCACACAACCTCGCTACGATCGTATCTATGACAATGCCTCGAAGCAACCCACGTCACTAAGCGAGTGGGCTCACCTTATGGATGAGGTTTACCAAAGAACAGGGAAAGTGGATCTTGACAAGGGCACCAGATGAGCTTGGCGCTTCGGTTGATGAAGCTCCTATACATATCTCTCGCTCTATTGAGGCCCACTGTTGAAGTTTCGGTGAGTATCCTTATGACAGAGACGCCCGGAGGCTAGCATATATGGCATACATGTAAGCTAGACTGGCAGCAGTTCCTCGACGTGCACCACAAGGTGAAGACAGACGACTTACTGAGTCGATACTAAATTAACGAGGATCGAATGTGTAGAAAGACTGTTAGTAGGAGTTCGCGAAGACAGTCCGCACTGGCGTCTGGACTGTCGGTTATTTGACAGCGCATGAACTACATAACAAACTAGGCTGGATTGAAAGGAAGGAAGTCTCAAATAATAGGGTCATGCAGTATGTACAGTACGTACAATCTATTGGGAGGGGATTATTCCTGTTAGGGGGTTTCTTATCTAAGTTGTTCGTATAATTTGGTAAACGAGATGCCATTCAACTGTTACGTTGGGCGATATTCGGATGTTTTGCTGACGCAAGCTTTCCAGCTGATGTACTGGCGGGAGTTCGCATAAAGGCCGAGCAGGAGTCGATAGATTCCGTGACTGAAAAAAACTTCTATACAGAACAATCAATTATGACACGCTTGGGTGGTACATACCTTAAGGCTGGACTTCCCACGGATCCCGCCGCCATCTTGGGTTGTTAGACAGTGTATCGCATACGAACGCCGGAGACATACCGAGCGAGGAGGATCCTCAGAGGCGGACTAGGATTGCTGGTCGAATCCATCGGGCTCATGTTGGTACCACGTCGGTCTAGACCAGAATGTTAGGTATAATTATTGATTCTTTCGGTCTTCCTGGCGGCTTTATTATGATAGCGAAGCCTGTTGGGTGTATTGAGTCGTTTGAGATGGTCAGACGGTGTAGGCGCCAGACTGGTGCGGCTGACATTGCTGCGACGGGCGACCCCGCGCGACTTTGTGAGCGTCGCCGCCCAATCAGCATCATAGCGTGGTAGGTGCTGCGATCGACTGCGAAGGGGCGGATACAGGGCGTGGAAATTGAGTCGAACAGTTATTTTAGCTACTGACTAGTATTGAGCTAAATAAGAATCTCCCTTCAATCTTACGCGGTTCAATATGTATAAAGCACGTCGTTAGAACAGAGTTTGACCGACAAAACAACCCAAGTAGTGGGAAGCACTGTCCATGTTTAGGCACTTTATTGCTTACTTTAATAGATAGGGCCCCGTGGTCTAGTGAACTACCCGCTAAAAGCCAGGCTTGCAGCCACTAACAGAGAGGAAACTGTCGCTCTACAGGCACTGACTTCGATTCATGGCCTAACTGCGGCCCTCTTATCCCGCCATTCCAACCTGCGACCCTTCACATTTCGTTTCCGACAAGCCCCCGAATAAGACGATCAACATAGCCCCCCGACTGTCGAAGTCTCTACATTACCAAATGCTTTCCATGATTACTCGAGGTTGACGAATAACGGCATAGCAATACTATCCCCTGCAGCCTCCGCGCAGTCCGCCGAGCCGGATCGACGCAACGTACGATACCGGCGAACCGTCCTGGTCCCGACCCCAAAATAAAACCTATAATAGAGATGGCCCTTAACTATCAGCTTGCGAAAGAGCCTGACATGGAATGGCGCGAAATGGTGGATTTTATTAATGAAAAGGTTGAAGTAGATGTGTCTATGAAACGTAGAATGACTCAAGACAGCCAGCTCAAAGCTGCTTTTTTGTACAGGGTGTACTACAATCCACCGATCCACTGTTGGCTCCAAGTCGGCTGGAGTACAGGGCTTAGCAGTGGTATGTAGCTATTGTACAGTATTGAATATTCTATAAATAGTTAAACGTGGTACCGCCTATAAAGATGACCACACCCTGATCTAATTATATCCGAATGGTTCTATTTCGATCTCGTCGAAGTTCCCTAGCGATGCTATGGTACGAGGGCAATTGCTATATATTCTCGGGTTATCGCAAGAGCTAAAATGTGAGTCCTCTGGTATGTCCACACGCGTCCTCTAATACATATCCCTTTTGCTATGAATCTGTCACTTCTAACCCTTTTAACAGGTCTCCCCTCGCTGATGCGTTGTGCATCTCAAGAACCACATGCGATCAATGAGAACATTTGCCGATTCGCTTCATCAGTGCTAGTTACTGGGACTGGCGCAAACGGTCTTAGTATAAACTTCTCGGTGCCATTCGGACATGACTGGGTCGACATCGGTCAGCTTACCCCCAAAGTCCATCTCTAGCCTAACGCTCAGATCTTCGCAGGTGATGTGAACTTCAGCGCTTCTCAATTGTCGTGGTTCGGATGGCCTACAATCGACTGTAGTTTTCGGGGCAACGAGTCTGCACTTAGTGTGTCAAACAGTCTGATTTCTACCGAGGGGATGATAATTGTGGACGTAGGGCCTCCACAGCCTGTAAAGAACGCTCGGTGCAATACCCAGTGCCCAGCATCCCGATAGCCATCCAGTGTATTTGTTTCATAGTACAGTGTGCTTAGAATTTCTTACCAGTCTATAGAATTAGCTGCGTTGGTTCTGCTAGGTGGTGTTTATCGACATCCGATCTTCAGAGGTGCCAGTGCTCATACTGATTGTCGCTAGTGTCGTGTCTAAGGCTTAGACTAGGTTATCCTGCTGGGGAACTCTTGGGCGCTTCAGCAACCTATGTATGTATAGCCTGTATGTGGCCCTGATGCCACCGTGACGATATAGCTACCAGTCATTAATCATCAGGCCCGTCCACTACCCCGCGCCTTCAGTGCCAGGTCATACCACTGCCGCCCAGCCGCCTGCTGTTCGATGCGCGAGCAAAGAGCCCATACAGTAGATCGCGCCGGCTCTGCGTTATCTCCACCGAGGATACTCGGCCATTCGTCCCTGGAGCGCGACCTGGCCAACGCCCGCACCCGTGCTCATTAATTGACCCGTGCCATCTGGCGTGCGCCTAGCCCCTGGCGCGGCCTGCTCATCGTAAGGTTCCACATGGGTTCGTCTGGTTTCCCTGACGATGTATGACCACGTTCGCTGGAAACAGGGCCATGGTCCAAGTAGGAGGCACGGAAGGTGTGATAGGTACAACACCAAGCAGCGGTCCCAAGCAGTCCACCAACCCAAGCACTGGCCATGCCGCAACTTTCTGTTATACGACGATGAGGTTATACGACGATGAGCCCAATACCGCATGGCTTACCGGCGATGCTTGGACCACGTGGATCGAATCATCTAGTTGTTCTGCGTCTGGCGGATAAGAGAGCCGCCTCCTTTGGCTCCCTTCACCACGGTCTCGGTACGGGGGTTTGGCTGATCTTCCGTTAGCATCAGAGACTGATGAAGCATTCTCGTACGCAATGTCGAGTACGGATGAACTCTCCAGCCCCAGGGCTTTGCGTTTGGGAGAAGACCACCAAGTCTACAGTGATGAGGATGCCATCATCGATTGCTGGTTGGTACATGGAGGATGTTCTGACATTGATGGTGACGAAGACTCCGGGAGTCGTCGTCGACGAACATGCGAAATATCTGCTTGTTTCTCGCTGAGCTTGATGTACTATCCATGTTGGTGCACGAATTTTAAGAAGCTGGAATTCGCATGTCGTTCATGAACAACTTTATCCAAGTAGTACTATTTTTGTTGGCCGTGACATGCGAAAGTCTGACGGCAGCCAACTCGTAGTCCTTGACAATCTTCGCAGTGACACCGTATCCCGTCGAGAAAGCCCTTACCCCAATCAGCGGTAAGCTCTTCTCCGTCGTCAATATCTCGGGACGCAAGAATAATCATGCGATATCTCCCGGATATGACTTCACCATATCAACGGTGGTTTACAAACCGGAAGACATTGCTCTCCGTCCTAGTGTAAATCTGACCGACGGTCGGCTCTCCCGCCATGTCGGACCGTACAAGATCGAGAGCAAAGCCATCTTCGTACGTGCATGGGGCCACGATACGTCCGACGATCTGTCCGATCCGCTGGTTCTTCTTGTACGCCAACTCCTCTTTGCCCGGAGAAAACAGCACGAAGGCCAAGGCCCTTACGTCCGTAACTAGCGACACAAGGCGGCCGGGCGAAGCAGCTTCCTATGCACTGGCATGCATCACCATGACCGACGACACACTGCTCGCCATCCAGAATGCCGTCGGGGTCGACGGGCCAGGCTCCGGGCTAGCCGTCTGGTTTGTCCCAACTCGGACGGTCGAAAATATTCTTGTGTATGTACTGAACGTCTAATAACCGGACCAGACGATCTTTCGTTAACGTACTGAGCTCCTCCGCATCGATCCCTTCCCATATCATCTTAGGGAATTCCACGTTCTCAGTGATCGACCTTTCGAATGAACAACCCACCCTAGCGAGGATCGTAATATCTTCGGGTCGTTCCCGAGAGCGGCGTGGAACGCTGTCGTGGTATCACCTGCCATTTGCAAGTAGTCCTTCATAGTCACAGGGCCATCATCGTCTAATGGAAGGAAAGACAGCAGATTGCGATATTCTCCTAGAGCCCTTACCAGGCTGCGTGGGAACTTCAGCTGGTCCTGGAACGTCTTCCGTGTTTTGGGGTCTACCCCTTTTCCTAGTCTTTTTAGGACCTTTTCGATCATGTCGGCAGCCCCTTCGTCGATACTCTAGGCGACCTGGACTTTTGCGAGAAACGATAGAAACTTGTAAAGCTTGGAGGAATTGTCCAAACTATCGCCAAGTATATAGTGTTTCGCCGCTCGTTCAACCCAGTCCCCGGTAATGCGAAAATCTGGAAGCGCCACGCTACCTGTCCTCTATATCGTAACGTGTGTTATAAATCGTCGGATACTATTCGCGTTGGTTAACCGAGCTGCTACATCTGTCGGACTTGGAAACCGTTTCTGCTTCTTGGACTCTGTTACTGCTGAATCTGTCGGGCTTGGACACTGCTTCTTCTTCCTGGATTCTGTTGCTCCATACGTGTCGGGTTTGGAAGCTGGTTCTGCCTCTTGGACTTTGTTACTGCCGTAGTGTTTCTCTTGCTCTGCTGCCGTAACCCCGATTGCTGCAGCCGGATACTAGGTGTCCGATCGACTTCTGGTTCGGGCCGGGGCTCGCTTGGCAGACTATACTCGGTATCGGCATCCTCAAGTTCGGAAGGCGGCGACGTGGTGGTGCTGTCGTTTGAGGTCAGTATCAACTGCGAGGGCTATTTACTCACAGCTTCCACAATGTCTTCGTCGCTAGACTGTGTGTCTCGCGGGGTGGGTGGGCGTGCTGTCGCAACAATGGCCGAGTCTGGAAGGGTCGAAGAGGCCAGCGCGATTGGGGCAAGAGGGGGGCATGGATGGGACTCAATGATCCTCGGTGCCTAGGACACTAAAAGACCCTGGGACAGCCGTTCCAAAGTACGTATCCGTAACCCCGCCTCCAAGTACTAAAATAGCTGACAGCGGGTCAGCACTACGATCGGAGGCTCTGAAGTAAGGCTCATCTCGCATGCAGAAGCTTGACTGCCTACGCGCCCGCAGATCGGCGTAACCCAGGTCCAAAGACAGCGGTTACCTATAAGATGTCCACCCAGGATACCTGGGGTCTCAGTAGGAACGAACTGGCGCCCACGTCCCAACGCCCTAATTAAACCTCTCCTTCGATAAATATTCGTATCCTTAGCAGGCTTATTGGATTGAAAGATTAAAACTGAAATGTATTGTAGCTATTTCTACGAAAGGTATAAATCAGCCAATGGAAGTTCGAAATCCGTTTTATTGTACTTTAAATGGATTCGGGACTAGCCTTGAAGTCCCACCTAGCCTTGTCCACTGGACCGGAATAATAACGAGACAAAAGTAATAAAGGATTAAGAATAAAGGTACTACAGGCCAATTATAAGTTCGTGTTTTGTTTATTTGAAGATGTAACTATCGTCCGCGGAATTACGCTTACGCTTCGGCGTAGGACGTGCGGTGTGTCGCGAAAGGACTACTACCTAGCAGCCGTCCTAAGTACTCCGCCAGCCCTAGTATTAGGAATAACGTAGCTTTTTAGTGTTTAATAATAAACCTTATATTACGTGAAGTACGGTATAGTTTAAATTATAGAATATAGCTGGGAGCGCCCTAAAACACTATCGCCGTGTATACGGAAAATATGTCTCGCTAGTGGTACTTGTTTTCTTTCGTGTTAGTGCTAACCGCCCGTATTTCCGTCTCCGCCTTCTATATCCGGCCTATTGCGCCAGCGCGATTATTACGACTAAAATGTAGGGATCCTCGTCGGTATTCTAGAGGCATAAGGGGGGGGACGAGCAGTTGGTGTCGCCGCTTATTTAATTCGCGAGCGGGTTCGTTAGCTAGTGCTTCGTACACCTAGAGCGAATTGGCCCTCGGGTAGTCGATGTGCTTCAAATTAATAAAGGTAAGAGGTATAGCTGCGGTGGCCGAGTTCCGGGGTAAAAACACCTAGCACGTAACACGTTTATACGGTTAAGTACCGATATAAAGCTTACATATCTCGGTTTTCGTAAAAAGGAATAAGCTAGTAATAAAACGCTGCGCGGCGTAAGGGATCTATGTTTAGGCCGAGACGCTATTAAACAACGTATTAAGGTTAGCAAAGTTCGGCTATTCGTTCAGTATCGGGGTCGTAGGCAGATTCGCGGAGTCCTTAATTGCGGAGGCTTGCGTCGATATACATTTTTTAAAACGGTAATGCAGAAACCGTCAATATTGCTTGGTCCAGAAAGAAAATCGAACGAACAGCCTTGTGCCTCGCCGTAGAATAGTCTGGAGGGATACGGCTACGGCAGTCGTTATAGGCCTGGCTAGTGCACTCGTCTTGACAGGCCTCTGCATTGGCCGCTCGGCTACATTTCCGAAGCGCGCAACGGGCAGCTAGGACGAGACAACCGGTCTTCGAACCGGAGGCCCGAAGAAACAGAGCGTGCACTTGTGCTCGATGAGTTCCCAGAGGGGATGGTGCAGGCGGGTAACCAGTTGATGCATGGGCGACTTGGCAGGACGGAGGGGGAAGCGCGTTAGCTGGCTTGTGCGTCGCAGCACGTGACGTTCACCACAGGGCTGTGTAGTGCACCGGAGGGCAACACCCGCACCTGCCTCTGTCTGATCGCACCTCGCCGCGGCGTCGTACCTTCCGTGTACCAGGCCCAGCGCGCATCGAGACGCGCATCGTGAGACGCGCGCACGTGCTGTCGACTCCACCTAGCCGCGCTTCCGATCACGAAGACAGCCAGCCAACGCCCGCGACAGACGCCGAGGCGAGGCGACGCGAGGAAGGGCGTGCCTCCGCGGCGCAGACGACGCTACCCCGATCACGAGCCACCGACTTCTCCCAGGGCCATCGGACCTTTTCCCCGACGCTCCACTTTGTGCACGCCGCGCCGGCCGATTCCTCGAAAACAGCTTGCACCTACGGGTTCTACATGCCAGCCTACCCGACGATGGGCCGATGTCTTGACGAGTCGGATCCTACCAGATCGCCAACCTGCTCGGAGTGTATGCCCCTCAAACGATCTTGAACTATGGTCGTCTTCGGACCCGGAGGGTGACTTGCCCGATCCACCCGCGTGGACGACGCCACACTTCTCCGTCCGAACCTCGGCGATGGGCTGCCCGCGCTGCGCGACTTCGAGTTGGCGCCATCCCGCCGTTCTAGAGCCTCGGCTGGTCTGCAGCTAACAAGACTTCCTGCGGTCTCCTGTCAGGTCGCCCCTCGAACCACCTAGCGCCCGTCGCCCACACTGCCCTCCCCCTATGCGCTGGGCTTCGTCCTCGCCGGGCACCAGCGCGGCATGGCCGTCACAGCCCAGACCGGCTCCATGATATACCCTCACCTCGTCGAGGCCCTTGGGCACGTCGACGTCCGCACCGAGGTAACCGAGTCTTTCGCCAGCCGTGGCGGCGCCGTGCTGCTCGTCAACGCTAGCCAGGGCATCCCGCCCCGCCAGCCGCCAACTTCTACGCGCCTTCGCTGAGCGCTTCGAGATCCTGCCCGTTATCCACGAGATCGACCTGAGCGCCGCCGATATCCTATGTGTCCTCAACCGGCTCGAGGCTACTTCCAGACCCGGTTCCACCACCGCCATCGGCGTAGGCCCCAAGACGGGCCTCAACGTCCAGTCGCTCGTGCCCCTCGTCGGGAATATACCCACACTTAAGGGCGACCATATAAAGCCCTTGCGCAGGCTGCTGGTGGACTATTAATATGACGAACTCCGCGGCGTCATCTATCTGGTGCGCGTCTTCGACGGCACCGTCTGCGCAGTCGGTCTTGCGGCAGCGCAGGTCGGCTACATCTCCCACCGGGTACCAAGAAGACTCAGAACGCCAAGATCGGCCACGCCTTCACCACCGTGGGCTCCGAGAACATGGTGGCCCCCTTCCCCGGCTTCGAGGAGCTCAAACTCAAGGTCTTCGCCACGGCCTTTCCTACCGATAGCGACGACTACCGCCGCTTGGCTGGCTTGGCTGGCTTGTGCTCGCCGACAGGTGCGTGATTTTACCCAAAGAAACACTCGGAAGCTCGGGAGCCGGCTGGCGGCTAGGCTTCCTCGGTAGTCTGTGCCCCAGCGTGTTCCCGGGACTGCCTGCGTCGAGAGCACGGGGCCAGTATCATCACCGAGCCCGTGGTCTAGACGAAGGTGGTCTGGAGGGACGGTACCGCGTAAGTCATGCAGATCCGGCCGAGTTCCAGCGAGAACCACCGCACGCGGGGCGATGGGTGCTACGAGCCGTACGTGCTCGCGACGGTGACGGTGCACAAGGAGTACCTGGACCGGGTTCTCGAGCTCTGTGAGGTGAACCGCGGTAAGCAGGAGTCCGTCGAGTTCTTCCATAGCATGTCGGTCATCATTAAGTACCGGCTGCCAACGGCACAGCTGGTCGACAGCCTGTTCGGCAAGCTCAAGGGCGCGGCCAGGGAACGCGACGCTCAATGACGAGGCTGCTGGGCGGAAGCGGGCGGGCCTGGTCAAGCCGCCGCTGCTTGTCAACAAGGAGCCCGTCGACGCCATCAGCCGCGTCGTGTACAAGTCGCAGGCCGAGCGGCTGGGGCGGCAGGAGACAGTCAGCTGAGGAGAGAACCTTGGGCCGATACACTCGCGGCCCCGGAGGGCTTCGACGATCGCATCCTCGACGTTCTCGTCGCAGGAGTCGAAGACCCACCGTACGCTGAGGTTTTGGCAGCAGTCCTGGTTGCGCGTGCCGGCCGTGCCGGCGAGCTGGATATCGCAGCTGCCGACGCTGGGGCGGCCGCCCCCACGAGAAAGACCTTCTTGCCGTCCTTGTCCCTGTTCTAGGCTGCAGACGGGGCAGTGGGCAGGAGCAGCGCCATGGCATGCGTCTGGAACATGGCGGTGGCGGCGGTGCTGAGTCCCAGCAGCAAGACGGCCGCCTGGGCGAAGGACAGAGAGTCGAGGGTCTTGGCGAGGAGGCCAGCGTCGGCCCTAGTAGAGAGTTCAAAGACGCCGCTATAATAGCTTTCAAGCATAAGGTCGCCGCTAGTAGCGCTCCCTTCACGTAAGTGCCATCCGCGGTTAGGAGTTAAACGTGCCGCTATTTTCTAATGCGAGACATTGCGCCTATTACCGTAGGCATCGTATTAAGTCGGCCGCCTCCAACTTAAGTCCCATTTTACCAGTATATTTTATTTACGTTATATAGTTATATAATCCTGTTTATAAAAGCTTACCACAATAGATATGTATAGTGGTGTATAAGTCTGATCGTAACCGCAATAATGGTCCGGATAACGGGAACGAGAAAGTAAACGGTATCGAGGTAATAACAGCGCCAGAAGCTAAAGAGCTTAACGAGCTTACTAACGGCGAATATTTAAATAAGCTTACGATATCTACGTTATAAGCTGCCTATAAACAAGGAGAATAAAGCGCAAGCTTCGAAAAGAAATAATATAATTAAGCCCTGGCCTTTTTATTACTATAAGAAGCCGTCCTAGCCATTTTCTTAGAAACGAAGAAAGAAGGGCAAGCACTAGCTTTCAATTAATCGAATATTATCACTCCGATTCTATATATCTTTAGACTAGTAAAATAAAAGAGATCTTGATCCGAGTCTAATTATAAATTATGAAGTTATTATATAACTTAGCCCGGTCGCTTTTAAAAGGGATTAATTAATTATTTATAAGTTCTAGGCGTTTATAGAACGGTTAACGCCGACCGGGTATACGACTAGCACTATATTAAGGTTTATCGAGCCGCCTTAGCACCGACTTATAGTAATTTATAATAACTAAGTTAAGGCGCTATACGCAGGTTGTCGTGGGCGTTACTATTAAGTCGGTTACCCCACGACGTCTAATTAATCGTATTAATATATCTAGCTGCGGCACTTAGCGGTAGACCGTAGTAAAACTTACTACATAAAGAATAAATAAGGCATATATTTTAATCAAACCATAAAAATAGCTAAAAATAACGGAGACGAAGTAGAATAAGAGGTCCTAAGGATGGCGACGCCAGAGACCAACAAGCTTAACCGTCTTGGTAAAGAGGAACATCCAAACCAGTTCGGCAATCAGGACGTAGTGCCGGGTTTCCGGGTCCCAATTAGCTGTGCCCCACCAAAGGGTCAGCAGAATCAGGGGGTCTCCAATAAAGGCCAGCGAAGTGAAGGTGACCAGGTGAAGAGCGTAAGTGCACCACGGCTGCTGACTACCATCCAAAAAAATTAGTTTAGCCAATCAAAGGGTTTTATAAAATGGATGCACTCACGTAATCACGTTTCGCTCCTTAACCAAGCTCGTCCAGTTGCTGCGCCAGTTGCTGCGTGCCCATCGAGAGCATTGGTACATAAACTTCATGCCGTATTCCAGCGTCGTCTCGATTTCGCATTCCTTCTCGTACTGAATCCAGGTCTTCCACTGGTGGTTGACGAGCCATCGGGTCACGAAGTTGTCGTCGTCGGCGTTAAGGATAAACTTGCCCCAACGCTCGCGTTGGAACCCGTCGAGGAAGTCTCCGCTCGAAAGAATCTCTGATCGGTAGGCGCCGGTGCGGCCAGACATGCACGAAGTTCCGCCGTCCATGTTATGAGTAGCCGAGATCTCGAAGTTGCGCCGCTCGATATAGGCGGCGCCGAGCCAGTTCCAGACGTTGTCGGTCCACGAGGCAGTGCGTTCGCGGCGTACTCGCTGGCATGTACCGACTCCTCCAATCTTGGCATCCTCGAACGGGGCAAGAATCCAGGGCAGCAGAGTTGGAGGCCACCAGACATCGTCATCTGCCATGATGGTGATCGAGGTCTTGACTTCGGGGGAGAGCCTTGCAGACTTGGAGGCGCTTGTTGGCAATGTTGGTGCAGAGAATGCGGATCCTGGAAAACGGCAGAGACTCGACCAGTTTCTCGAGGGCTGCGTACTTGTCCCGGGTAGTAATCATGATCATCTCGTAGGGCTTACAGGCCAGGATGCTCTGCAACGAAGTGCGCAGCTCCTCGGGGCAATTGTGGATGGTGGGGATAACAACCGTCACGTCAGAAGGGGTGTATTTGGGCTCGGCCGGGATCGGCTTCGACTTATACATCCAATGACTAATTATATGAACAATGGTGCGGGTGTAGCGCCATAGCCTGCATAGAATTATTTTCTGCGCACCGTATGTGAGCTGGACTACAGCTCGAGCAGCAAGTCGTGATGCGCCGGAACTCACCAGAGACCCATGTGAAATTTGAGCCACGAGGGTGTCAGGAGGAACACCCAGAGCGCTCCGAAGGAAGCTAACTCGAACATGATGCTCAGATCAGGTGTCGAATCCCTGTGTGCCGAGTTCAAAACGTTATAGAAAGTGACTCAGTGGCTCTAAGAGATCAAACAGGTTGAGATTGGGACTCGGGCTGGTCGAATGCCTCCTAGCTGTGGTTCTGGACGAACTTTGAATAATAGCAAGGTAAGAGACGAGGTGCTGTTTTGGGGTGCTGAAGCTGATTGGCGAGGATAGCCAGGTTAAATCGGATGTCTTCAAGGACAACAAATAGCTTTATTCGTGTTGTGTGGCTGTTAGTCAACAGTACACGGGCAAGCAACAGGTCAGAAAGAACAATAGGTGATCAAGTGAGCCTGTGTTTACTACGAAAGATAGACGAGCTTCGAGGAACACCTTCAACAATGCGAGAGAATGAGACGGGACCAGAGACTGGAGGATGGTGAGGAGTATCCTTGAGTCTTAACGAATGAGGGAGCATAGGCATGTGGAAAGAGGCGCTACGCAACATACACACTGCGAACCACATACGATGATTCCAAAACCGTAGGGGAGGAGCACATGGAACTGCACCACAGGTATATAACTGTCCTCGCCTTCCGTCTATCAAGCCCTCCTCTGGCATGCTAGATTGGATGATCTGACCTGGAAACATGCGGGCTCTCAACCTGCAAGCCGGGGCCGTTATCACAACAGACTCTGAGGAGTCGCTATACTTGCCCGACGTGGTAATACCTGCTTGCCTCTTAAGTCATGCAAGCAATATGTAGGTGCATCGTCTAGACGTGGGATGTCTGGCTGCCGGAATCACGTAGTAGCCATTAGCTCAACTAGTCATAGCAAGCTTAAGAGGAACGCAGTTACTTAAGCTAAGGCACCCCTCCACGGACCACCCCCTTTACGGACCAGTTGAGGGGCAATTACACCTCTTTCAATTAGAATCATCTTTACAACCAAAATCGATAAAACAATCCTATCTTTGGGTGTTCCTAACAATAATACAGTCCTCTGCCTCCGTTCCATCCTCTTCTTCAGCTTCTGCAGCGTTGCGAGGCGCGCCTGGCATGTCAACGTCGCTGGCTTCGTCCTCGTATACGACTCTACCCCTTAGCCTCCGCTTGGCCCGGCGTATGTCAGCCATGCGAACGAATCGCTGTCCCGGTGCGATTCTTACCTTTTGACGTACCCTTGCAGTCTTTCTGTCGAGTTTGGATTGAAGATAATCGATCTGCGCTTCTAAACTCGCGATTTTATCGGCTTGTTGGTCCAGAGCCTTGCTAGCCTTACGAACGAAGAGCCGTTGAGAAGGGAGCTTGAAAGTAGGGTCTAAGGCAGCTAGCTGACGACCACTTCGCCGTAATGCCTGGCCACCAGAGGGTGTTTTGATAGGTGTTGGGGCTAGTTCGGCAACGAAATCGGGTGTTGATTCCCTTTCAACCACTTCCGGTGCCCCAGAACGTACCCGGGCAACACCTACATCCTCTAGGATGATATATCTCGACGATAGCGGCTTCGACCGATCCCGCGGATAGATCCCAGCCGTTCTCCAGGCGTTTCTGATTATAGAGGGAGTTAATACGTCAATCCTAGCCTGGCGGTATACCTTTAACATATCCATCTTAGTAGGCTTTAGCCCAAGGATCGTATTCGGATAGTCCCTTAAAAGCCTCCTTAGCCTTCTTTTTAATAACCCGAAGACTCCTACATCTAAAACCTGGACTACATGACTGCAGTGTGGCTCGTAAAAGACTAGCCATATCTTATTTGAAAGACAGAGCCATAGAAAGTCATCGTTCGTGTGCGATTCATGGCCATCACAAACCAGGACGACCCATTTGTTGCCGTGGCGAGACCGTATATGAGGAATAAAGATGTCTTCGATCCAATTCAAAGCCGTGGTATTACTGGTCCACCCTCTAGCTGATGCTTTGAATCGCCAGTCGTCCCAGAGATGCCGGTTCTGGTCCGGAAACCACTGGCTTTGGACGTCGACCCCCTTGAAAATGACCAGTGGCGGGAGGGCTACCCCATCGCAGCTCACACACTCCAAAGCAGTGATCCATTCGCCCTTCTCGACATCTTTCTTAAGGGCTATATGGCTTGTGGCTTCGGAAATCACCCAATGGTCGCCCCTAACGCCTTGGCCGATACCCATTTCGTCCGTGTTATAGAAGCGCTCAGGAGGGATATTGGCTAATTCGGGCGCATCGAGTCTGTCGAAGAATACGTTGATATTCGCGACCGTGGCGCCGTTGACTCTGTTGTAATTGATGATTCTGGACCTAGTTGCCTTGACGTCCCCGTTTCTGGCCAAAAACCGCGCATGCCATCGCTGCCCTAGCTGGTAAGAGGTGCCGGAAGCATTCAACATGCGCTGAGCCATGGATCTGAACTTGACCAGCGCCGGTGCGAAGCCCAGCCTGGCTTGGCCAATGGCCCAATGGGCTAATTGAGCCTCTAGGAGAGGTGACAATGCCTGCCGGTCCTTATTCAGCTCTTGTCTTGTCGGCACACCGGCTAGGCGCCGGTTGACGTACGATCGGGTGGCATCCCATTTCCGAACGGCCTCTCGAACGCCCAGCCCGAGCTTCACGTCATGTATCGCAGCGTGGGCGCGCTTTTGAGCCTCGAATGAGGCCATGTTGAAATGATTAATAGACAGCGAGCAAAAGGAGTATATTATATAGTACGAATAACTAGGAGTTGTACTAGAAATTAACATTTTCATGTCCAGGGTCTATGTTGGAAAACCGCGTTTGTGGGGCAAAACGCGGTGGTCCGTGAAGGGACGGTCCGTGGAGGGGTGCCTTAGCTTATAACATATAACGGCGAGTAATAGTAAAGGCTTAAGAGGTTCTAGATTCTAATATCTAGTAGAATATAGAAATAGTTTATTTAACCATATCGGCTTAACTAACTTGCTAATTAGGACAGAGCTAGCTCTTAGGCGACTACTTTAACCAGCCGTGTATAACCACAGCACTACTCTAGATATACTCCTACACCTTAAGGGGCGTAGTCTAAGGACCGTAAAGAGACTATTTGCAAACTATGCTTATTATGTTTGAGGTATATGGCCGGTTAATATGCGGCCACAGTTACTCCTTGGCCGGCAGGACTAGCTTCGGCCTAGTCACTTATTGAACATCGCGTACCGCTACGGCATGCGCTACAGCTATGCAGAGTGCTCGTTCTGGTACCGACTTATACATGTCTCGTCATGCCTGCCCACAATACATCCCGGTACGCATGCAATAAAGTATGCTATTACTAGCCTGTGTCCGCCACCTCTCCCACCTCATAATAATACCATGGTCATCTTGACCCCTGCATCCTGGCCGAGGCAGCAGTTCGTCATGGTGCCGGCTCCGTTTGTGCTCGCTGAGAGACCATGATAATACTTCTGTGCATTATCCTTGCGTTGGTTCAGGGTTATCAACCGGCAGGATGCCATGTAAGCCATCGTCCCACCATTCGGCCGGCAGTGCCAAGAGTCCTTCGTTTGCTTGATACAGACCCCCTGAATGTTGGAAAGTCAAGATAACACAATGGGTCTGGTAGGTCCGCTACTCTTCCTGGCACGAAAAAGGTTGAGGCGGGTCATCGCTTTCACTCGACCCTTAGCGTACTAGACCACCCAATGCCCAGCGGGTGGTGGCCTTGCCGTGCAGACGTGACGTCCGATAGGTCTGTTGGCCAGCAACAACGGCATGTGAAGTCAACGGCATGTTTGATCAAGCATTAAAGTGAGAACTAGGCAGGTTAGGTGAAGCATTCGATATTCAGATCTTAACTAGTGGTAGCCAGTCTCTAGTGGCCTATGCAGTCACGGACTGGCTGCCCGGGGCTGCCATAGCCAGTGAAAGCAGTAAACCTCAGCAAGTGATTATTCAATATGCCACCCTGGACTAGTAGACTCGCGATGCCTATGCACATGCCCAGCCCATAACATCGTCTCTCCTGGCTAGCTCGCGGGTTGCTTGTCCTCAACCATCCGAGCCAAGGGTCATTGTGCCCATAGCGACATCTGCCTACGCAGTCGAGCGCAGCCCCATCATTCGTGGCACTCTCATCGCCGTCTTCGCACCCGCATCTGTGCTCGTGCCGAAGTCTCGTGCCCAAGAAATGCAACACTGGCGGAATCGAGCAAGGCCGCTGTGTAGATTCGTCTTGCCCTTCGCCCCCATTGTTTGTGTGGATGCCGTAGGGTCATACTTTTTCACATTCGTCCCCCTTGTTCCCTCTGTCGTGTTGTGCCAGGCGATTATCACGACCATTGGCGTATGAGCCCTGACTAGTATTCTTGGCGGTGGCCTGTTTGGGTAGCAGCTCGTTCAGTCGGTGGACGGAATGGTTGGGTAGGCTGCGCATGGGACGCCAGCTAGCCCTCTAAGGGCCGATACGCTGCTGATGGAAGCACCAAGTCCTTGGAATGCGGCGTATTTCTCACGGCTCGCAGGCGGTAACGCCTAGCATGCCTAATTCATATGAGTGCCTGCCAAAACGGAGCTTGATTATCGGCCGGTTTGAGGAGCTCAAAACAAGGGTAGTTAGGAGCACTGCAACAAGGAGCAGCTGGGTTGACGTGTATGTCCCTCGATCTGGTGTAGGAATATTATTCGTTATGCAGGGGCCTCCGCGCGCGTGCTGAGACACGACGTGACAAGAGACTAGATTCCCGAGAACCATGATTGGCAGTGCTTATGGCGATAGCGGGAGGTGGTTGAAGGCAAATGTCCTGTGTGAAGTTTGTGTATGTCAACAAGACAGAAAACTGGATGAGGCTGGATGAGTTCTCGAGTTGGTCCGTGCGGTGCGGTGCTGACGTCTGTCGAACCCCACTGCAGGAACCTTTCGGGGCATGATGTTAAAAATAGTACACCAAAAGCGACGAAGACCTTGCAATAGTCCCACTTGCACACCGAAGGACTGAGCTTAAGGCAAAGGAATGTACTTCATTCAAGCAGATGCTTGACACGATATACTGAAGATAACGCTCGGCAATATGTATCTTTGCAGTTCCTAGAGAATCAGGTGCTGATTCCCTTGTAAAGGCATTAACCTAATGGACGGTCGATGGCGGGTTGCGAGCGCGCACCTCGTCACGCTCATGTGCCATCAGGCCGACTTCACCCACAGCGCATGAGCGATGTCGCTAACTAGTGCCTCCGCTACCCATCATTCTCAATTGTCGTTGCCCGATTCGCAATCTAAGATGCAAAGCACCACCTGGGGTTTTCTGCTGCTGCTATCCTGTGTTGAACCTGAGCATGATACTCTTTGGGATCGCGGAAATTGTCGCACAAAAGCCTATCGTTAATGTCGAAGCGTTGCAGGAGCCGGTGGTGGGGCCTTCCTTTGGCCGGATCACCTTGTGCAAGGGTAGGAGCAACAGTTGGATCGGCATTAGTATGAAGCCATCTTCGTTTACCATAATTGTGTACGTGAATAGGATATATAAACTAAACTGTATTGGTCGTTTAGGGGGCACGACTTGACTGGCGTGATTGGGTCGGCGGATCTGATCGTTCCGACGCACGGGGGACTTGGCTTGCCTAGCTTGATTCACGTCGACGAGCAGGTGTATCAGGCCTCGGGACTGACGATCTCTGTTGAGTCGAGAGGCGGTGCGTCACGGCCGGAGCCGTGTGTTGGGGCAGACCAACGTGACTTGAGGTAGGAGAGTACTGCCAGGCATTAGTTATTGATCACATCAACAGGTGCGTTGACTTACCTGCGGAGCGTCTCGTACTGGTGATGAATCTTCAATAGACGGTAACACGTTCGGATCAAACTCTCCTGGCTCGTCGTGGAATCCGAGGGGCATTTGGGTACTGCCTCGGCTTCCAGCTCGTCCAAATTGGCCGCGATCTACGAGACGATTCGGGTTGGATCTCCCCATAGGCGGCATCGAAGCTTCATTTCCAGGTCGACGAGCCTGGGTCGTTAGTGCCGAATAAGCGGAAACATGGGTTAAGCCAAACTAACCTCGGAAAGACCGCTTAGAAGCCAGAAGCTGGGAGAGGCACGGATGGGGCATTTACAGGTAACATATCGAGAATGAGTACTATTTTCTTAAAGCATGACTAATATAAAACAGGGCATAATATATTTGCCATTATTAAGATGAACAACGATTCAGTAGCCGTAACGAAAACAGACGATGTCTTTGCAATTGGGTCAGAATGTCAACAAGCTGCGATGCGGGGTGCTCGGGCCTCCCAATTAAGTAAGCTAGCGTAAGGTAGTGCGTCCCAAGCAAATTCGCAACCAGGCTGGGCCCTAGCTTGACATTGCAATACGAAAATATTTCCTTCAACATGTCCTCCTCACATCCTCCCCCTAGCATTCTCAGACTCGCGCAAAACCAACAAGTACGGGGTCAGTTTGGAGCTCATGTTACTCCTCCGTGTTGCATAGACTCCTGTCCAGAAGTAAAAGCACCCCGAGAGAATTCAGACACGCACGAAATTCCAGCCAAATATTACCTTTCCCATTCACAATGCCGGGCCAACACCCCGTACAGCAGTTAGTTCAGATGATTGATGACAATTCTTGGATCATCGGCGACCACTTACTTTTAACCCGTCAATTGTCCAACAAGAATTATCTCTGCTCGTGGAGTGATGGCAATGGCTCGTTCTATGCCCTCTCTGATGCACCATGGCCACTGCCACCATCGCGACCACTTTCACCTACAAGCCCTATTCAAAGGATCCATGAAGCAGGCGAATGCGCAGCTGTCTGGCGTGCTGGCGACGCATTCCTCAAGGTGCGGGACCTGGACGAGTTCGAGCTCCGATCCACACGCGAACATGTTACTTTGGCAGCGCTCCACAAAAGAAGTGACCTAAGCTTCACGATTCCCGAATGCCTATATTATGCGCTTTGGGGCCTGCGATACTTTATGGTCCCGAGTAAAGTCCCAGGAGAGCTGCTTGATGAAGTTTGGCCAACGATTGATGAAAGCAGAAGACGATACTACGTGCACCGAGCTGTCAGCATATGCAAAGAACTGGAAAAGTGGGAGGCCGATTATATTGGTGGGGTTGACGGGAAGGAGCTTTCTGACAGATTTATGAGAAGGCGCAGAGATCCTAATGACTTTTCACGTCAAAATCTTGCCGCAAATGCCAAGGAACTGTCTATGAATTGCTCCAGCTTCAAGTTCTATCATTGCGATATGGGCCCGCGGAACCTACTGGTGAATACTGGTGATAGAACAATGAGTGTTATTGACTGGGAAACTGCTGGCTTTGTCCCAAGGGAGTGGATCCGTACCAAGTTCCACATATCAAGCGGATTGGACCTGAAGGAGCCTGACGCTACAGCCAGTGATGCGTACGACTCATCTGATTGGAGAGTACGGGTGGGAAGGCAGCTGGGTGCTGAAGGCTTCCCTGAGGTCATTGATAACTGGATCAAATGGTGGTCCTAACAGATATCTAGCACGTCAATTACATCGTAGTCGGTGTTCCCACGCATTTTCTGGCTGCTGTTAGGACTGAAGAATCGAGATAGACATTGTGCAACTTGTTGGTATCTACAAGGTTGACAGGCTTGCTAGCCAGTGTCATAGTGCAACAGGTACAGCAACAGCACACCGTGTAATAATGTCGTGTATTACCTAAGCAACTATTTCTAGCTGTACTCTCAAACGACATAGTATACCACCTCGTCCCATGATTCCTGCTTTCGCTGCTCGAGATGCTAGAATCTATGTTCCTCCATTCTCTATATTATATTAGCGCACCCTTAATTTGTTTGGTATATGTACCACTGTTACCTAATGACATTTGCTTTCTATTTCTTGACCACTGGCAAGGCTGCCCCGCACTTTTTCGTGGTATTCCCGTCCTTTACTGAACCGTCGCAGGTTTCCCTTCCAGAGACATTGTTGTATCCACACTTGGGGCAATTGACATAGTTGAATAGCTGCTCGCGTTCATGAACAGACATGGTTTCAGTAGTCGAATGAACCGGATTCGAGGACTGGAGTAAATATGTGTTTGACGACCGAGCTTCAAATGAGTAGGTGATAAGTTAAAAAGACACAGATATTGATATTGGACAACCGGAATGTGACAGATAAATATGTTACGCCTGGCCGACTAGCCCGGCTGAGCGAGCCATCTTATCTTTCCACGGACCATGGTCGTACTCTATCGTCGCAAGAGATGAGTGCTTATCTGGGATGATGTTCTTTACGTTGGTCATTTCCTCCACGTAGGTGTGGGAGCATGTTCAGTTGTATATTACGCTGGCTTCTGTGCGGGTAGATGAAAGTTGTGTCGGCCGTAAAAGACGTGGTCAAATGGGAGCTGCAGTAACTACTTGGGTGACTTGCGCATGCAATCAATGATTTGCTGGAACTTGTCACTTGCCATGGGACAATGCATATGTCAAGGCCCCTGGTGTGCACTCCTGTTGCTGATCCTGGGAGCACTTGGGATGCCACACACCGTACCCAATTCACCGTTACCGACCCGTTTCAGAAGCAACTCCCTTCCATTTGTTGAACTTCATGTCCAAATGCCACCTCTCTCTCCGATAAAATATCAGGCCAGTTATTTGGCCCATCAATTATTCACACGCTTTAGATCGCTTCTAGAGCAATGCTAATAAAGCTTTACGGTGATCACGACCAGGCTTAGTAGGCTTCGAATGGTAATTTGCGTGGCGTCGAACAAGTGTTTCAGCCACCATGGTCCACCTAGAGTAGGTACTCTTGATAATCGGTCTAATTATATCGCAAACTCAGTGGACGATTATAATGATGTGCAGCTTGATATGGGATATGTGAGAGATAAATCTAGGTAGGTCGCGGTAGTGGTGGAAAGTAGGTACAAGACAGGTAGGAGTCGTTCAACGCGCTAGGTAGGTACGCGGGCGCATGTGATTTGGAGAACGAAGGCATAAGTATGGATAGGTGGTACGTACAGTAGTGGAAGTGCGGACAAGGTGCTCAGATTTGCATTTCTATCTGTAGATCAAAACCCTTGTCTGAAGTTCTGGCCAATCAGGGAGTGGTTGCATCCCGCTTGGCTCGCTAAGTTGGCCGGCAACACTATCCCTCGCTTTAAGGCCTGTGCATCTTCTCCCCAACCCCTCTTCCCACACAGTTTCCCACAGCAGTTTGCGACAATGTTCTCACACATCTTCTACATATCTTCACCGCTTCCCACACAGCTTCCCACACACAGCCTCCCACACAGCTTCCCACACAGCCTCCCACACAGACTCCCGTACCGTTTTCCATCCTCCTTTCTTCCCACACAACTTATGATGGATGATACAGCTGGCCCAACAATGCAAGACGGTGGAACTGCAATTACTTACACTTTCGAAAAGCTTCTATCTGCCGAAGTTCCCACAAACAAAGCCCCATCTAACTTCACTCGCTTTCTTGAATTACTTTGCCCACTCCCCAGCCAGGACGCCGCCTTCCCCAGCCAAGGCGACGACGTCGCTGTTGACCAAGCCGAGCGTGATTGTGCAAAAGCTCTTCTGTCGTCGGGTTTCATCCCATTCTTTCTTTACGTGCTCGTTAGAAAGAAGCTCAGCTCGCAACAGCTCCAAGAATGGTTGAGTCGAAATGAGCCAAAAGTGCTTGGGCAAAGGATTCTGGAAATCCAGCGGCACGAGAGCATCGACCGTCTCATTCAACATGTTCTTTGGACTTGTAAACGTTGCTCAGACCATCGTAGTAGGTTTCTACTTTCGTTCCAACGTTCCTTTCTGGGCATTAGCTAACTAAACAGGATATCTTGAAGCAGCAAACATCTCATTCCCCCTTCAGGAGTTCTCGACAGTCCGTGAATCAGAGCGTCCTTCGAAGCGTGCACGGCCTAATTCACCATCGACCCTACCGGCTCCCATCCTTCTTAAAAGCAGCCAGATAGCTGCCAACCGGTCTAGCCGTTCGAACGATGAAAACGAAGTCCGTCCCACAGACAACTCTCAAAGCCCACTTGCAAGGTTTTTACCGCTAGTCTTCGATGGACCAATTTGCAACATGATTGTCAGAAACGGCAAGCATTGCGAATTTTGGCCGGTGTTTCCAGAAAACCCTTCCGACTGTTGTTTCTACATTAAGATCAACGCATGCCATGTAGTCGAGCTTGCCAAAGCCTTCTACGGTGTGACGATTTGGGACAAGGACGGAAGGCGAAGCATTCGTTATGACAGTGGGGCATTTGAGGTTATCGACAACACCAGAAAACTGCAAGGTGCCAACGTGGAAATTGTTGAACTATTCTTCGGTAAAATGGTCAATCACGCATTCTCCTGTAGCCAACCACGGCAGCAAGAGTATGACTTCGGCTTTTCTCGCACATCTTATGTTGAGTTCTATATTCCCGGCGACCCTGATGCTCCTGGCGAGATCAGATTGATGACTCAAGAGGAGTATTTGACAGGTATAGTCCGAACTATGACGCCATGATGTTTTATGGAGAGTCGGGTTTTCAAAGAATCAAAGTTTCTTGATCTCCGCACCATCCGGAACGTACAATTTCCATCCATAAGGTGGTTTCCATTTGTGATTTCCGTGCTCCAAAGATTGATAATTATCTTGCCCCGGCGCTTTGCACTTTAAGTGGCTGGAATTCCACATGTACGTCGTTGAGCCATTTGCTTCGATAACACCTCTCTGCGATATGAGCGTTCCAGCTTCCCATTGTGTAGCATCACAGGTCTGGATCTGATCCTAATAGATGATGAGCCAGTCCACCAAGTAACATGACATCTATGCTTACCATTCTGAATCAGAATTCCAGATAAAATCTCGCGGTTGCTGTTATTGCGTATTGGGAAATGTATGGTGTCTAGTCTGGCGTTGAACGGTTTTTGCGATGTCGAAAGTTGATTATTTCATCTTTTACGAAGTGTGAAAATTGTAGAAATCGTAGGGAAAAGCATAGGGCGATTGCTTGCAGTTTCTGCCCAAACACTATGGCAATCGGCTAATGAGGGCTTAGGTAGAAATCAGCCACAAGAACCGTCGTTGTTAGATCGAATGGTCGGCTTTGTTGGAAACCCAAATGTGGGGTAATCCCAAAAGTTCCGGAGGCAAGGCACGTTAAGAGTATGGCAAGCGTGTGGGAGGCAAGCGTGTGGGAGGCAAGCGTGTGGGAGGCAAGCGTGTGGGAGGCAAGCGTGTGGGAGGCAAGCGTGTGGGAGGCAAGCGTGTGGGAGGCAAGCGTGTGGGAGGCAAGCGTGCGAGGAAAAGAGTGCGAGGAAAAGAGTGCGAGGAAAAGAGTGTGGGAAGGAGTTGTGGGGTGCGGGGCACCACAACGCACAACGCAGAAATTAAGAAGGCCATGCCAATGCCCCAATGAGATGCAAAGTTTTGGGTAGACCCATGCCTGTCGAACCACCCGTGATGCCTGGTCACCGAATGGGTAGTTGAGATGATATGTCTGAACCTCTATTCAATATGACCCTAGTCGGTGCGAAGCAACCGCACAAATTTTACGCATGTATACAAGACGCACTACTAGGTATTAACCTATTCAGCCCATACTGTACATCTCTTCCTGGCCCGGACAGCACAGAAAAGACCGGGCAAGCTCCCGGTCAAATCTCCGGTCAGGTTGCAATGGGAATCCCCACTTTACCATGCCGTTCTATGGTACAACGAAAAGGACTTGTCCAGATCCTGACCATGACGGAGCCCCTTTGTGTAACCCATGCCCGAGGCGGCATGCTCCAAGCCGTACCTTAACCCTATCTTTCTCAACATCGTGATTGTTCGAGGATTATTGGAACAGATCCTGCTATGGCTTCCGCTACTACGAGTCTGTCTGACAGCTATCGGGATAGGTGCCGGCTGGCTTTCTTTTACCAAGGCCATCCCAGTGATACCCAGCTAAGATATATTTAACCACACTGTGACCCATAATCGTAGCGTTGGTCCTTCACATAAATACAAGTCGTCGATAACGATACTTGATCCTGGGGCGTGAAAGCCGATGGCCCGCTCGATCGGCAAAGTAACCGCAAGATATGCGTATGTATCCCCAAGTCACTCAAGTATTGCCCATTCGATCCATCATGCCCGAGATGGCTCCCAGGATAGACCGGACAAGGTGCTCTGGTAAGCTCCCAGGTCAAGATGTCTGCGGCCAGGCTGTAATGTGAACTCATACCTTCCCATGTCGTTCTCTCGTCGAGAAAGCAAAAAGACACCGGGGTTCTGGCTGCCCTTGGCTTGCATAACCACCCAGTGGGAACCCAAACCTGTCCCTCATCTGGGGAACTCGTCGAAACTCATGACCAGGACGGGGCCCCTTTATGTAGCCTCTGCTCGAGGCATCCGTTCTTATCATAGGGTCACTTGCTCCGTGCCATACTTCTGGCCATCGTGATTGTTCGAGGATGTTCCGGTCACAATCCCGGATGCATATATTACGGTCCCCAGGGATCCTGTATGCGTTTGGATCCAGCTCTCCGCAGAATGCTAAAGATCTGCTCGTTCTGTTTCCAGCTCGTACAAGCCAGGCCTGTTAAACTGACCCTGGCCGTGCCGTTGCTCCCGCCACTGTTACTGGTCTGCCTCTAACAGTTCGGGGAACCCTATGCAGGAAGATGTATTGGCTGACCATTTCTACCGAGACTATCCCAGTGATATCCAGCCGAGATATACTGAACCGAATTGTTCGTAGCGCTACCCTTTCACGTATATGCAAGCCATCGTATTATCATCTGAGCCGTCATCGACAGGGATCCTTGATCCAGGGGCATCATAAGATCGACATTTTCGGCCATTGTGATTGCGGGAGGGATGCTTCGGTTACGATTCCGGATCCGTTTATGACGATCCCCGAGAATCATCGGGTGCAGTTGGTTCCAGCTAGCAGCTCACGAAGGCCGAATGTGATAACCAGTACAGTACTCTCCACAACATGCTGCCGAGCTGCTTGTTCTGGTTCTGGCCAATGCACAGACTTGTCAACTGGCCCCTGACTGTGATGTTTACCCTACCTCCTATTATTGGCCTGTCTCTGCCAGCTCCAGCTAGGGGGACAGCATGTAACAACCGTCAGTAGCTGACCTTGTTTACCGAGGAAATTTAGTGATGCCCAGCCAAATTCTTTCCGAGCCGCGTGCAAGCCGTAGACCCCTGATTATAGTACTATCCATTTACCTATATGCAAGCCATCGTGGCATCGTTGGCCTGAGTGGACGGTGATCTTGATCCATATTCATCGTCACACCGTCGCTGTGTTGCTGGGCCGATATAAGACACAAGTATCGTGGATCGTGTAGAGTGTTGTATGCCAATGGCCAGCTCGGCCGACTTTAGAGCCAACAGTAAAATATACGTATGTATCCACAAGCCACTCTAAAGTATTTTCTATCCGATCCATACTATGCATCATGCACGAGATGGCTCCCAGGATAGACCGGACGACAACCTCGGGCAAGCTTCCCGGTCAAGACGGCCAGGTTGCAATTGGAAATTCCTACCTTGCATGCCGTTCTCTTGCCGAGAAAGCAAAGAAGATACCCAAAATGCTGGCAACCCTCGGCTTGCATGATCACACTATTGATATCCAAACCTGACCTCTCATCTGGAGAACCCGTCGAGACCCCTGACCATGGCGGAGCCCCTTTATGTGACCTATGCTCGAGACATCCGCTCTGATCGTGGGGTTACTTGCTCCGAGCCGTACCCTAAGTACGTCCTTTTCGGACATTGTATTTGCTCGGGAATGGTTGGCTCACGAGCCAGGATGCGTACATCATGCTCCCGAGGACCCTCGCATACTGTTGGTTCTAGTGGCTCAGGCAGGTCAAATGAACAAACCAGTACTGGGCTCTCCACATGATACTACTCGTTCTGGTTCTGGCTAATGCAAGACAGACGTGCTGACCAAGTTGCAGTGCAAGTGTTCCTGCAATAAGCCGGTCGGGATATAGGTATAAGCTCGAGAGCAATTGGTACCAAGCTATTACGTATAAGATGCCGTCCCATACGCCCCATGTGATACTATGAAAGCTACGAGACGTTCACTTACTGTTGTGCTCGTATCCGACTTCTATAAATAATACGATTACTGTCTATCTTATTCTTTATTGTGGAAAACGTGCAAGAACAAACCGTTTCACCAGCCTGCCGAAGGTACTTATCAGAATTTATGTCAATAATAGTATGCTAACTTGGACTCGAGGTCTAACACAATGGACGTTGAGAGTTGCGGGGCCATACACTTTGCTGGAGATGAAGGCTCAGGGGAACTGGATACAAACGGATCAGGTGACAAAGGTGGAACTATAGGGAAACCGCGTTGAGGCGAGACCTGTCCCATGTTTGTTGGAGTAACGAGCCCTATCTTAACTCAGCTGCTAAAGGGCGAGGGATCATCAGCAGCACCGCAGGTCCGACATGTACAGTTCATAGCACAGCAATCGCTAATCTCGCTCACTGCACTATCATCTGTCTCATCCCACCGCTGGTTATCGGCCAGCCAAGGCCATGCTTCCTCCTTATAGAACTGTAAGACCAATAGGATAAGTGGGTGACCAACTGTTCTGAAAGTAACCGGCCCTTCAACTATTGCTAATGTAGATAAGTCTCGACATTCAGCAACTTCTTTCTCGTTACCCCAATCGAACTGAATCTGTGGTGTAGGGGCATACTTGCAAGTCTTGAAGGAAAGGACGATTGTTTTGTAGGTTTTCATTTGAGCATATAACCCGCCATGGACAAGATGAATCAACCTCCAGGTCCATCGTAATTGTCCCTGAACCGTTTCAAGAAGTTTGGGTGCCTATAATCATCAATAGCGTTTCCCTAGAGATGTAAGAGAGAACGTACCATCTCCCGTACAGCCAAATTCCTTATGGTTTTCACTCTTGGAGGAATTTCCAATAATTTGTATGCCGTAGGCGGTGGGTCTTTTCCTTGAAGGTGAAGTTGCTTTCTGCGACGGTTTTGAGGGTTGGATATGTACGTATTTGAGACTAGAATCTGAAGTTCTGCAGAGACAGCTGGAAATTCTGGTTGGGACCACTGTACAAGGTCATCTAAACCATCATTTTCATCACCCCCTTCTGACTGATCGGCTTGGATAGATTCAGCTAGTGTTTGTGCTTCTGAGCATTGAGGAGACGTTGAGGTAGCCCCACTCAATCTGGTAGTTGAGTCAATGACCGGTGTTTGAGCGTGAGTATCAGCCGTAGGAGCGTTGGTATACTCAGGGTATCTCGCGGCAATATCGGCGAACAGATGTAATGAAGTGTATCGCGAGTCTAGCGACGTCGTAGGTATCAAGCTCGCCGAGTTGTTTGGTTGGTCGGTTCTACCGTCTGCCAGGACGTAGCCCGATTGTGACGATTCCACAACTGACACTAGGCCTCCTGGTTCGGGTACCTGACTCATGTAGTCCGACTCTGTAGGCACATTGTCTGGCGCTGGCCATCCATCCGAATCACGACCTGGAGCAACCGGATTCCCACGGGGATGCAACGGACATACGGATCCGAACGGGATAGAATATGTTGATCCGGACACCAGCCAGCTTCTCTCGCTATCAGACGGCGCTTTGAATATGGCGAGATTGGAGAGACCTAGTTCCCGACATAGTGCGTTGTACCTGTTGGCCTATTAAAACTTGGTACAGGTGGAATAGGGGGGACAACCCACGATTCGCCCCACATCTCGTTGATGACAAGGGCGGGATGACAGATCAATTCGTTGCTTGGTGGATCTAAGAGCTCCCTCTCGGAGAGGATTGTGGCAAGTCGCTTGCTCAATGCCGAGCGTCGCTCCAGGCCTTTATCATTCATTTCCGCCAGTATATGATTTAACTCTGTATTAGGTAAGCCGGACTGTATGAGCTGATGGCCGAGACACGTACTAGCGAAAGCAGCATAGAGCTTGGTACCACATAGGCACTCCTTACAGAGCTCATTAACTGTCATATTAATGGTGTACGACCCATCTACTAGTCGATCTTGCTTGTTATCACGAAGAAGCTTCCGTCTCTTGCGGAGAATATACTACATGCATGAAGTAATAAAGCAAAACCTCCATTTCAAAGCCTTGTTTTCGACCACTCCTTTAAAATCCCTCTAAAGTTTCTTTTTTAAAGACCAAATTTTATTTACTATTTTCATATATAAATCGAGCCGAGCTTCGCCCCTAGTCTCTATATTTAGCTTTTACGGCAGGTCTCCGGCATTCTGGATACTCGCTAAAGTCTAGGGCATCTGCTGCTTAATTACTTTAATAAGTTTCTCGGCGAGTTTATTAGCAATTTCCTCATCTGAACGCCGTGTTCTCTTTCTTGGTGGTTCCTCATTAGTATCATTATGCTTTGATACTGCCTTCTTGCGTCCCGTTTTGCTGGTGGTCTGAGCCTTGGTAGTCCCAATTAATGGCTGTGGTACAATGTTTTGATCTTTCGAAATAGCCGCAGTCGATATCGAATTGCTCGAATTATAAGGTGGTACGGTACGTTCCGAAATGGGTTGTATATCTTGTTCGCTAACCAAAGATTGGGTCAAGACCGTTGCGCTTCTACTACCGGCAGGTTTTTCGAATTTATATTCGGAATGTAACGTTTCTCGAAATATTTCGCAGTTCGGACATGCAGAGGAGCTTCCTTATACTGGGGCGGTAATATTTTGCCTAGAATAAACTAATTAGCTAAGTTTCTCGACTCAGGATACCATTATACATATCGTTCTCAAAGCTTTATTAAATTAGTCGGATAAACATATTATAAACTACTTAATATCGAGACGTGAATAGATCCAAAGGCGCGTTAGCGCAACAGTGGGTATATCGAAATATAGGCAAGTAAAACGGATTTAGCCCATCATTACGTCTAACAGGACTAATACAGACCTACGCAACTCCGTAATGGCCATTTTTAGAGGTAAAAATATAAAATAGGGTTGTTTCGCAGCTCGAGACTAGGTATAGTCTTTATTATCCGTTTTAGGAGAGCTCAGTCGCCTTCCGTACTTATTCGTCTTTAAACTCATATATCTTAATTAGTATTAGCAGCTCTAAAGCCTGGTACATATTTATATAAGTATTAATATAGCCTTATAGCCTCGTTATTTTTAAATATTTCGCGGTTAGATTTAATCGGTCGATAGCAGGCTTAGTGGTAGCAAGTTCCGAGTATTAATCCGCCCCGTCGAGCCCCACTTAAGAGCTTTCAAATTAAAATCGGAAACTTGCCTAGCTATCCGGCTGATTTTCCTCTTTTATTTACGTGTTTTTAAATATTTTCCCCTTAACACCTTTCTCGAAGCTATAGGTCTTATGCCGAATATTATCTCTTTTATTTTTAATAATTATATATATTAATTCTTTTTTAATTAACGAGCTATTTAATAATTTTTATTAAAGGTATCACCTTTTATTATATTTAAAGTAATATACTCCTTATTATTATTAACCCCGTTTTTATAGCCGAATAATTCGTTATTTAGCTATAAAAGCGGGTTTAATTAGGTATTTACGACCTCGAGTTCGTCGGTATTAATCCGTTACTAATCGACGTTAAAATATAGTCTATATATAATATAATTACTCACCTAGAAAAGAATAATAAAGTAATATAAAATAATTTTATTAATAATTAAAATACTTTTTTAAGTAATAAAAAAATTATACGCTATTTATAAGTTAGTGTATTATAAAGAGGTGTCTTCCGTTAATTATATCGCGATATTATTAAGATATGTCCCCGCCAGGTCCTATTTCGATACCTTTATTAAACGTCTTGATTAAAGGTTTTTCCTCGTTTATATTCGCGCGCATGGCTAGAATCCCATAGTAACGCCCACCGATAAGGTGATCTATTCATACTACGGATTTCACTTATAGTTACGACATATCTTTAAGGTATGTAATAGATTATATTCTTTCGATTAAAAAGCCTGCCTAGAACATGACATAGACTTTACGATACATGAGAGCTTTAAGGTGACGGTCAATTGGACCGGCTAGTATGTATTCCGTCCTGGGGGGCACTGAACTAAATAAAGTGCCAGCGCATCCACCTACATCATCTGGCTTGGTATTCAACTTCTTCCTCTTACCAAAAGCTCTACCAACCGAGAATATGGGAATTATTTCGAGTCTCCGCGACGCCGTTCGTTCGTTCATATCATGGCTCTCTTAGTTACGACTACCTCCTCCGGTTAATTTCGCTGGTACGTGGCCTTCCTAATTAGTTAACCATTTCTAATGTTACTAATTGTGGATATCGAGTATTTACGGGAATATGGGGGAATATGTAAAGTGAGCGGAAGAGCCTGGAGAACAGTAGTGACAGAACAGTATAGTACGTGTATATAATAGTTATATGGGACCCCCTACACTTAAATATGAAGCGGATGGGCGGCCTCGGGAAAATAGTCACGATAAGAATGGTAATAGACTATAAAGGCGGGGATAGTTATTTAAAACCCCTGTCCTTAAATATATAATTTGAACTCGACTAGGATAATATTAGCAAGCCTTCTTTATCTATAATATGTAGGTATTTAGGTATAGCTTATAAGAGACGTAAAGAGGCGTAAATAAATTATGCTGCCGTCCCTATTGTCGTTTTTACCTTCGTCCTATTCGGCTAAGTGATATCTTTAGGGGTGATATCCATACCTCCTTGAAGTCTCCTTAAATGCCTGTCCCGGATAGCCCGCGGTGGCCTCGAAAGCCACTATTATCGATATATAGGACAGACCTCCATCTCTCTTATAACAAGGAATTGTCCTCGTATCATACGTTAGGGTTAATTAGAGCTCAGATACCTAATTAGTAGCACCTACCGTGGGTTTCCCGAATAATCTTATTCGGTCTCGCTAGGTCAATTAATCGATCTCATCTCCGAGGGATAGGTCGGAAAATTAGGCGCCAGATCACGATTGCTTTCCAATACGCGTATAAACTCGATATAAGCCCCGGGTCTTCCTATATAGCTATATGTTCTATAGATTTATAGCACTTAACCAGCTATGGATTCGCATTTTATTAACCTTATGATCCTCTGGGAGGCGTACCATACCTCCCGTGCCTCAGCCGTTCTTCTTTTCGTAAGTGATCCAACCGTTCTCTTTACACCAACTAACTGTTACAGATCTGTACCCCCTCTTTCGCTATCCTATTCCGTTTTCGGAGGCGTCGTATCCCGTATAGCGCCCTTGAATTCTATCTCTAAAAGGGATGGATCATCTGCAGCTCGGCGAAATGCTTACCTAGGAGCCAACCTGTTTTATTTGAAAAGATTAGTCTCCTTTTTTACCGGAATAATAGCAGATATAACAACTTTTTTAATATCTCTTTAGTTTTATTAGGGGATTTAGGTATTAAAAAGTCGATACTCGTGGCGCGGTATGAAAACCGCAAACCGGAGAGGACGTACGACCTAACGATTAAGGATATATATTACTTTACGCTAAAAGGAGGTGTTACTCTCGAGATCAAGGATATAACTAATATTGATTTATATCCTTCGTTACGAAACAAGGCTATTTAAGAGGGAAATTATTTTGTATTAATATTTAATATAAGGAATAAAGGCAGCTTTAATTACCTTAAACTAATAGCGGTAAATATTAAAAGCTAGCACGGGATTAAGCCGCCTATTTTATTCGTGGGCAACCGGGCCAACGGGGACGGCGATAGGGAAATTACGAATATAGTTGCAAAGATACTGGCGCATAGATCTCACGGCTTTTATATAGAAGTATTTAACGATTAAGAAAATATAGGTGCTATTTTCTCTACAGCCCTCTTCTAATTATAACAAACTAGACCAGGGCAGGATTAAGACGCCGACCTCTTTAAAATGTATTACTAGTATCGTATCCCGTCGCTTTTTTTATATATATATATATTTTTTTTACAGTTATAACTCTTATACTAGTACGTAATCGCTATTTTTAAGATTATTTACTTCTATTATTGAGCCCATAACATGCAATTACCAAGAGTCCGTCGCGACCCCTGATTATTCAGCCGAAACCCTATCGACCCACCGATTCCCCGGCCGTGTCTGCCCCACACGGTCCCAGCTCAGATCTAGCAATTACCTGTTCTCGCCAGGCCCGAGTAGGTCGACGCACCCCACACCATCTCCCAAGTGGGTAGAGTACCGCGCTAGTATCGATTCTCAACCTCCCTTGGCGAGCGAACCCATAGGACGACCGCAGTGTCCGATCGCTCCTAGGAGAGCTGGGCCGCGCACCTTGGTTTCGTCCTTCTGGATGGGTGTCCAATAGGCTAGTCGCCTACTGCGTAGCTACTTATATAGGCCGTCGCCCTTCAGGCAACCACAACCTTAACCCTATGCAATACCGTTTAGTTACCTAATTCCTGCTTCTCGCGTATCAAGATCGACCTTAAGCCTTCTTTCGCTCCCGCGCCCTCCCCTTCCTCATGTACAAGTATAAGACGGTATAATAAGAACTTTATTTAGTAATCTGAGCCTAACCGTTCCCAGGACCATTATTTATGCGGCTGTGACCGTCACATTGCGTATTACTAGTGCTCACGCTACTATAATACACAGCGCAGGTGCCCACCTAACATTAACAAAAAGGGCCGGACGTAAGCGGCCCGAGTTTTACTTAGAAAATACAGCGCTAACAATACACCAGGATCGATAAGGTGTGTAGTAAGTAGCCTGGCTCCTCGACAGCTTACATTTACCAACTAACTACTCAGCCAATTGTGAACCTCGAAAACCGGTGAAATGGGAATACATGATTCAGGCAGGAGCCGGTGGTAATAGGCCGGCCGGTAAGAGTTGACCAGTACATGGGACGATGAACAATAGCAGTGAGAGCCTATAGGGTAGGCTCTAGCCCAGGTGGCTTCCGTAGTGGTCGTTTAATACATGTCATTAGCATCCTTACTTTTAGAGCACTCGCGTGTTCGTAGCCAGCAATGCTAAACGACATCTAAGCCGCCACAAGACTCGAACGTCGTACTTGCCGCATGAACAGCCCTTTATCGTACCTACCTCATCGCTTCTACCTATTACAGACGACGACGTCGTTAAGCTCGCCCACACCGACTTATCGCGTGTTTCCTCTAACCCCACCTCGCTCCCCAAACCTTTCACGATGTAAACCGACGTTCAGCCGCCCGTTTCGAAAATACGCCTACATCCAACGGCACCATTCAATCACTGAAGGAGTCGAAAACAGAGAGAGCCCTTGTCAAGGTCGTGCAAGATAGAGTGAAGAGATGCCCGTAGGGGGTAGGTGTGTGCATTCACTGAACTCTGGTCTTCCAATTGCCTGGGAGGACCTCTAGACTTATATACTTAGCAGCGACCTCAGCGCTCTGCAGCCGGGTATCAGACCCTTGTCAGGTGCAACCCTGACAGCCCTGGTCAGATCGCCTGGCAGGTATCACGTAAAACTCAGGTTAGCCACGAAAGTCTACGGGACTGTCATCGAGTCACTACAGTATCCAATATAGGATACCCAAGAAGCCGCCTCTCGAAGATTTCTGCACCTATAATGTAACCACGTGTTGGCCAGGACGTCATCTAGCAAGCGTCAAACCACTACATATCCATAAATAATAACCATCATTACCTTCTCATCCCACGATACACTCGGAGTGAGTTCTAGCATCCTTGCCTAAGCCGGCACATACCTACCAGGAACGGCTCACAAGAGTTAGTGATCTTCTGGCAGTGAGCACCTGAGGAGCTTGTGTGTAGAGCCACTTGTATACCCTGACTAATGCGCACGGCAGCGTTCCAGTGCCCGCTTCCATGTTTCTTATACGGGAGCGGTAGCCCGTCCACTAGAATCTGGCTATCGATAGAGATTGCGGAGAATACAGGCCAAGGCCAACACTAGCACAGCAAGCCACTAGGAGCAACTCGGATAATGGAAACTAGCGACCCAAGACAGGCCATGGAGCTCCAGCTTACTCTTCCCGGAGGTCAGCAAGTAGTCCAGTAGCTAGCTGCATGTACAGGTGATGCCCGCACTTCAACACACACCGCATATCCACCCATCATAGCCAAGCGAATTATTCGAGCTGGTTAATACGTCTAGTGCTACCACACGGTTGTTCAGGCGGGAAGCGCGGGGGAACGCCACGGCGCAGCTGGTTACTTTTCGTCGCGAAGGTTATGGGTATAAGAGAAGCGTCGGCCGTGAGTGTGCTTACTATGGAGTAACTATCATAAATGCCACTTTCTGGTCCTTGTTCCACTATGAAGGTCGAGGTCCAGCCATCCACCGTGATTCAGGCCAAGATGGCCATGGAGTGCCCATTGGTCATCAGCACCTACTCACCATGCGATTTCTTTCATGCAGTGCTCATGAATTCTTCAGGCGAAGTCATCAAGGGTCACCCCATGAGTGGGCCCGTCACGACACCGAAAATACTAGACGCCAAACCTAGTCACGATTCATGTGCTAAGGCGCTGCTTTATATTATTTTCAACGAACTCACTATCTTTTGTCCTGGTCGGTACAAAATCCGCGTCGATGCGCATACGGTAGACAACCAAGGGGCCACGTGCCAAGAGTACGTGGTGAGTCGTGAGTTCACCGTTCAAAGCGGCCTAGTGGATGGTGGAAAACCGAGTAAGTTATATCTTATACTAGGATCTACTGCATATACTAACTTAGTGGGTCTTAGCTAGTTAAAAGGAAATGGGTATATTGCATGATTAACGGATTATGGCATCGGAGATGTTAAAGTGTAAAAACGGGAAGGATTCAGTTTGGAGGCAGATATGCGTATTTCCTTCACTCTCGACCAGGAAGCTTTTGTCCTACTTCACCGCTCCTAAGTAGATCAATCTGACCGCACCCTACACATCTCTCGACTGGGAGGGAAACAGCCAATAAATTTGCGTGATTTCGCTTATCCACCCGTTCTACCAACACACCGCAGCGAGATCCGTCTACTCTCCCAGCTAGGAATATCCGCGTGTATTTTGTTGTGCATCTTCTCATCCTACGGTGGCACACCCAAAATATACCCATGACCTATTCGCCTGCACTACCGACTCCATCTACCTGTCTATATTTCCAGACCCCTTCCGGCCCCTCCCCAACGCTACTGCATATCTGCAGCCTTCCACACGCATCAAGACCAATAGGAGTGTAATGGGTTCCTTTCCCGACCCTTAGTAGACTCTACCCTCCCGAAATCTGTAGCTTGCTGCTTTAGGCAACCTGGGTACTGATTGATCGCCTGGCCGCCTTCTTGATCCATTTACACATATAGAGGAGTTCCATGCTAACCTATGCAGGCGACCGTGCCGTTTATATGATACACGACGATGGCTTCACTCTCCTTTCCTGAATCTGTAAGTAGCCGATAGCTGACATACCGAGTTTCTAGCTGCCATGGAACATGGCCTGGCAGCAACTCAAGGACCATGTGAGAACCGTTTGTGCTGTTGAGAGAAAGAAGCTCGACGGGTGTCATTCAAACGGCAAGAAGCTAACTGTGGAGTTGGCTAACGAGGGCGTCTCCGTAAACGAAGAGAGCCGCAGGCGGGGCAAACATAGCTATTCGAACAAGAGACGCTCCCAATATGTTTCACATTTTTCCAACCGGGGACCACAGGCGGAGCCTGGCGTGGTCTAACCCGCAACCAGTTGAAGCCAACAAATGATCTAGCGGAACCAATATATTTCAATTTCTGCGGTGATACATTACCTGGCATCAAGTAAGTCCCGTCCTGAGCTTGCGAGCGTGTTGGCTGCTACCGTGTGCTTTTGTGGGCATACCACTGAGCGGACTGGGACAAACGACGCAACCGCCAATTACCCCAAGGCAAATGGTGGTACATGAAGGTAGTTTAGTGGAGCTTGACCCTGCTAACAGCTTTTCTAGTAGAGCTTGTACAGGAACAGCATGTGTATTACCGAATTAGTTAAGCTGTCTCTAGAAGCAACCAATCAATTTGTGTGGTTTGATTCCTTTTAGCTAGTCAGGCTCATAACATGGGTGGTACTGTACAGTAAGGGTTACCGACCCGCTTAAATGACCAGTCTCCAGTCCTATTGGCCAATGTTTCACTACGGACGGATATATGGTAATTCCTTAGACCTCCGAGAGTTTTCAAACCATACGACCCTAATCCTTTGGTCCGTTTGTTTCTCATATTTGAAAGCAATCGTCCAGATAGGCGCCACCCAAAACGTCATGTGGCTCAGGGATTCCGAGCAAGAACCGCCTGGAAGCTAGCCTATGTGAGTTAACTCGCTTCAAGCTCCTAGGCAAGAGATAGACAGGGCGAGAGTGCCAGATGATCTTGTCCTAGGAGCATGAAGTCATGAAGGCGGGCGGCACTAGCCGATGCAGTAAAATTAAAGCTAGAGAAAAAGGCCGTCCCGGGTCAAAAAGCCAGACAAGGAGAGGCATTGTGACGGTAATCCTTCTCCATAGGTCCAGGTTCTAAGGCCCCCCCCCCCTATCCTGGTTTAAACTTGCACACCATGTCTTGCCGCCTCACTTTTCCATAGACAACCCGGCAGTCACCAATAACGAATAGGTTCCCTTGTTTCTCTACATATTTGGTGGCAGGGGCTGAGTGCCAATCTTTGGCTAAATGCCACTATCAGTCGGGCACTCTGGTGAAGGGCAATCGTCACATTGTTCCGGCTTTTTGAAAAGTGGTGAGGCGACAGCAGCCAAACCCCTCACTCGTCAAATTGCATGGTCTAGTCCGACCTTGACTGGATTTGTCACGCACTAGCTGTGCATATAAGCAGGTGTCCCGCCGCTGCAGTGCATGCCATACCACATTGAAGTTCCTCCAACTGTTGTCCATGTTGCTCGTCCCGGCAGCCTCCCTGACTTACAAAATTTTCCCCTATTCGCTCCTCTCCTACTCGAACCATGGAGACACCGGATTTGAATAGGGTGTTTGTTGATTACCAGGGCCAGATCAGAGGTATGTTTTTACTCCCTTCAAGCCATGATGAATTCAAGAATACTGAACCGGGACTGCTCCAGAGAATTGCGAGTTCCTCACTACTAAAGACGAATTTATCTCCATCATCACGTCCAAAGAACCAAATGGCAAGATCAAAGCCATTGCCTTCCGCACGACCGAGAATAGCGAGAAGCGCGAGCCCCTGATCACCTCCGACCTTCTTAATACGGTCCAAGAAGCCATTGAATCGCTGCATGTAAAGTCCTCGGAGGCTGTCCAACTCTACATCAAGACCAATGGCCACAAAGTATCGCGTGACATCAACGAGGATGATGCCGACAATGCTTCTGTCGTATCGAGTGGCTCGGCGCCGACCACCAACGCCTCGTCTGTAGGGAGTGCGACCCCAGACACTGCAGCTGAGGTAATCGTTCCTTTCGAAACGGAATCCGCTTCAGCTGCCAAGAAAAGCAAGGCGACCAATGGTCGTAAAGCCCGCAAGCCACCACCATCCGCTGAGCCTGGCGCACCTCCTACCCCCACCCCCATTCCGAGGTGCTGCTGGGGGAAAGCCGATGGGTGGTTTTGGCTTTGTCTCACAACCAGGTCCTTCCCTCATTATGGGTGCAGGTCCTCACTATGTGAAACGTCATGGAGCGACCCCGCTGCAGCAAAGACCATTAGTTCCTCTACCGCTCGAGCAGGGCGTGCCCCGAAATATTACGGTAGGGCTCACCATCACCTGGCTCCGTCACTCCTCCACCCACATCCTCGAAGTGGTATCACCCTCAAAGCTCGCTCTGAAGGTCGCCGCCATCTCCTATGTCCGCAAAAGTCTTGACGTCTTCGAGAACGTGACGGACGACGACAACGCTATCTTGCTGCCAAGTGCAAGTTCTACTGCAACTCCGCGCGTCTGCCTTCTGCAGGCCACTGTGAAGCGAGCCTTTTTCGACAAAAAGAGCTGGGATATCACGAGCTACCAGGAAGACCTGTCGGAGCTGTTGGCCTTGCTAAGCCAGCATGACACCATACCCCAGTTCGAAGTAGAGGTGTACTACCTGGGTCCCTCGATATCAAGTACCGTCTAGAGATTCGTGAATGTGCAAAAGTCTTGTTTACTTAAGCCGGTTTTTCTTTTCTCCTATTTTACTTTTTACCTTATTACCTTTTTCTCCGTTGCTCCTAATAGTTCAATAATGGAATGGGTCGTACTTTCTACTGTTTCGTGTGGCGTTCTATAGCTGAACGGGAGTTTACACGTCGTTACCCAACCGGAGGGGAGGGAGTCTGTAATTTAAGGAGGGAGTTTGCAACTAACCTAATGGCCCCACGCCATACACAGTTACTGCTTATGGCTCTGGTACTCCACTAGTGTCCAATCTGAGGGAATATTTGGCCAGGGAGATCGCTTTGATTCGGCCATGGAAGGAGAATAACACAAGTTTGAATCTACTGCAATTTCTTTCGAGCACTTAGTGATACGTACGCTATTTTGTGAAATCCGATTCTAGGTAAAACCACATGAGCTACAGAAAAGCGTTGGCGCGAGAGGCACTGGTGAAGTTGGTCTCATATTCAAGTCATGGAATCCGCCGTCATTCGGGAAGTGTAATTTAGCGACGTGTGTTGCTTAGTGGCAGATGAGGGAGACCAAGTTGACCGGGACCGTTCGCGGGAGATCGAGCGCCTTGAAGTTATGAAGACTATGAGGTTCGGGTCTTTCGTTTGAAGCGCCATTGAGGATATTTTCCAGGTGAGGATCACCCTGCAGTTGTTTGTATGTGCCGTCCTGGTATGCTTGGAGAGAGGGATGGTATGGTAGGTACGAAGCTGGGCTCGCATCTCAGGGAAGACTAGTCGTAGCTAGGGGATGGTATGAGATACGGACAGTAGGGGAGAAGTAGACGACGAGGGTAACGTACAGTCCAAGTGGTATCCATAGGACCCAACATTAACCAACAGACAGACAATAGCCGTGCTCTTCGTAGCCTCCTGACCACTAAGCAGTTGGCGGCGAAGGACTTTGCTCGTCTTGCTTTTCCTAGCCATAGTGTCGATGTAGGCGTTAACAAAGGTGTGCTTCTCGGTCTGGGCGAGGTCATAGCTGTTATTGAAGACCTTCTGCTCGTTGTCGAAGGTGGCGCAAAGGAAGTCGTATTGAATGTCTTTGCGCCAGAGAGGCTCGCCCTCCTTCTGGAGGTGTCGGACCTTGTCGATCAAGCTCTCAGCACCATCATTTTCGGAGACGCTGGCGTTGACGCTGCTGTATGTAATTTCGGAGTTGCCTCTTCGAGAAGAGAGGCGGGGCTTGACTATCATCATTCTTGGCGTCTATGGCGGGTGAACTTTGGGCTAACTGTTCGCTCTTTGGTCGTTTGGGAAATCGTGCTAACGGTCAATTTGAAGGAGGCTAGTAATGAAATGGCGTAATGAGTCGCGACCTGCTATTTTAGGATGTGTCAATATAGAAAGACAGAAATAACGAGGAAAAGAAGTGATCGAAAAAGAATGGTAGCGGATTATCGAGGGATACCCGGCAAATAAGAGAAGGCTTTTCCTTGGGTACCCTTTTTGCGTGCTATTAAATTGAATCCAGTAGCTAGCCATTGCAGACAACCAAAAGCTGATGGAGGATTCGGTTTCGAGGCCCCTGAAAGCCAACTCAGGGAGGGGGTAGCAGAGCATGTACCCCCGCCTCTGGGCATAAGGGAGCGAATTGGGAACACTTCTACACCTGGTACAGGCGCATCGGGCTCTGCGTCCCCCCATAAGATGCTTAGGTGCAAGTTTCGGGACTGCAAGGCCTTAGCGAGGCTGCTAGGCCCTGTAACCCAGACCGCTATGCTACCTGTACACTCCGGAAATCGTATTCCCGATCCCCCTTCTTAGGTAAAGAGGGGGGCGGCCGCAATAAACATAACCTGCATCGAAAGTAATGTTTGCTAGCAAGAAAAGGAGTCCCTATAACGTATACATACGACCTTTCCACTCCTGCCAGCACATGTTCCTCCTTATTTGATTATAAACCACACCTATTATTAGCCTTCGCTTATCTTTCGACTTGGAGAACCCTTCCAGATCAAAAACGTGTGGTGAGCTGTCATAACCACCCCTCTTACCTCTTCCCATCTTCCTATTTCCCCGCTACATCATTAAGGCGTTCACTTATGCATCGACATCTTTTACCAGCATCATGGCGCCGCCTTTACTTACCCAAGGTACGATTGTGTATAATGTTCCGATCTGGAATAAAAGCGAACAACCCGTAGACCGGATTACGGACCACCTAGAGACACCATTACTCGATAATCGTAGTTACCGCGTTGTTCGTCTGGCTAACCAGTTGGAATACCTCTTGGTTCACGACCCGGAAACGGACAAGGCAAGCGCAGCATTAGATATAAATGTGGGCAATTTTAGTAATAAGGCGGATATGCCGGGCATGGCTCACGCCGTAGAATACGTAAGTATTTTCTATTTTATCGAGATATCGTCATTAACAGTTACTAATTAACGCTGCTTAGCTCTTGTTTATAGGGACAAAGAAATACCCGGTAGAGAACGTATATAACCAGTATCTCTCGGCGCATTTAGGCTATTCAAATGCCTACACTAGTGCTACTTTAATAAACTACTTCTTCGAGGTAGGCGTAAAGCCTAGTGAGGGCAAAGAAACATCCGAGTCTCCCTTATATAACGCTTTGGACCGATTCGCTCAATTCTTTATTAAGCCGCTGTTCCTCTTATCGACTCTAGACCGTGAGCTGCAAGCGGTTAATTCGGAGAATAAAAAGAACCTATAAAGCGACCAATAGCGGTTACATTAGCTCGAGAAGAGCTTGTCTAACCTAAAGCACCCTTACTGCCATTTTTTTATAGGAAACTTTAAAGTCCTTAAAACCGAGCCTGAAGCACGCGGTATCGACGTGCGCGCTAAGTTTATAAAATTCTATAAGAAGTATTACTCGGTAAACAGAATAAAACTATATATGCTCGGCCGTGAACCTCTTAATATTTTAGAACGCTAATTAGCGGAGCTCTTCTTAACTATGCCTAACAAGAATCTGTCCCAAAACCGGTGGGAAGAGGAAGTGCCGTTTGCGAAGGAGCAGCTGAAGTGGCAATGTTTCGCGAAGCCTGTTATAGACTCGCGGGAGCTCAACCTCTTCTTTCCATTTATAGACGAGGAGAAAATTTATAAATCACAGCTAAGCCGGTATATTAGTCACTTAATTAGATATAAGGGACCTGGTAGCGTTTTTTCCTATATTAAATTAAAAGGTTAGGCCAATTCGTTAAGCGCTAGTGTGTATACTATCTGTCCTGGCACTCCTAGTGTGTTTAACTACCAGGTTAAACTTACTAAAGATGTAAATATCCCTCTCCCTGATATTATTAAATAAACTCATAGGCTGACTCCGGAAATACAAGGCTTAATAAACTATAAGGAAATCGTTAAGGTCTTCTTTTAATACGTTGCTCTGCTTCGAAAAACGCCACCTCAGGAGTGGATTTTCGAGGAGCAAAAAGGTATAGCCGACGTGGACTTCAAGTTTAAACAGAAAACACCTGCCAGCCGTTTTACGAGCAAAATTGCCGCCGTTATGCAGAAGCCATTACCGAGAAAGTGGCTACTTAATAAACAAAGCCGACTCCGGAAGTTTAACGCGGATCTTATTATAAAGGGACTAGACTATCTTCGTCCGAATAACTTTAAAATAACTCTAGTCTCTAGGGACTACCTTAATAATTAGGACCAGAAGGAGAAGTAGTACGGAACCGAATATAAAGCCGAGAAGATCCCCGAAGAGTTCCTAGTAAAAATAGTAAAGGCCGCCGATACTAATATTAAAACGCGTCTACCTTAACTATATTTACCGTATAAAAACCAGTTTATCCTAACTAAGCTAGAAGTCGAGAAGAAGGAAGTTAAGGAATTATCCTTAGTGCCGCGCTTATTACGAAATAATAACGCAGTTAGAACTTAGTTTAAAAAAAAACGATACTTTTTAAGTACCGAAAGCGAACCTCGTAGTTAGTTATAAAAACCCTATTATCTTTACTACCGTAAAGAACTCGGTTAAGGCGAAACTGTACACCGACCTCGTCCGGGATACCCTAGAAAAGTATTCCTACGACGCGGACCTGGCAAGCTTATAATATAACGTTACCCTGGACTTTTAAAGCATGTTTATTAAAGTGTCAGGCTATAATAACAAACTCCCAGTCTTACTAGAGCAAGTTCTAATTACTATGCGCGACTTAGAGATCCGCGATGAGCGCTTTAATATCGTTAAAGAGCGTCTGTCGCGTAGTTACAAGAACTGGGAGCTTTAATAACTATATACGCAGATCGAGGATTATATCTTATAGCTCACCTCTAAGCACGAGTATATTGTTAACCAGCTCGAGGCGGAGCTTTTTAATATCACGGTTAAAGCTACTAGGGCCTTCCATAAACAGCTTATTTCTTAAATATATATCGAAACTTACGTACACAGTAACTTATATAAAGAGGACGCTTTAAAGCTAACCACGATAATTAAGAATATACTGAAGCCCCGAGTACTACCTAAAAACCAGCTCCTAATCTTACGATCCCTGTTATTCCCCGCCGGTACTAACTATCTTTATAAAAAGATACTTATAAATCCTATAAACGTTAATTACTATATTAAATATTACCTCTATATCGGCAGTAAGGGTAACCGTATAATGCGAGTAAAGACGCAGCTACTTAATTAGATGATCCACGAACCTGCTTTCGACTAACTGCGTACCAAAAAGTAGCTTAGCTATATTATTTTTAGTAACTTACGAGACTATTTAATAACATATAACTTCCGGTTTATTATCTAGAGCGAGAAAACTCCCGAATACTTGGAGTTACGTATCGATTTATTCCTAAATACCTAAGCTACCGCTTTAAACGATATAAGCGATTCCGAGTTTAATAGCTATAAGAAAGCCGTTATAGTTAAACGTCTCGAGAAGGTGAAGAATCTCGACCAGGAGACTGGACAATACTAGGCCCAAATCGCTAACGAGTACTATAACTTTAAAGCTGGTATGCCTCTTATTCCCTAATACCGATAATATTAACTTAATAATTAATACCCTAATTAGCGTAAAAAGATGCTACTTATATAAAACGACTTATAAAGTCTAATATAATCGACTTTTACTTATACTATATTACTATCTTCGCCTATTAAGGCCAAGTTGGTGGTATATCTAGAGGCCTAGGGCACAAGTACTAAGACCTAAGAGGCGGCCTCGTTTAAGAAGGAACTAGAGGTTATACCTAATAATAGGACTGTTCCTACTTAATCGAAGACGTTAAAGAGTATAAGTCTCGATTAGTTACCAGTTCTAAAGCCCGTCCGATACGAGAGCTTATTAAGTTCGAGGATTTTAATATTAAACTATGAGCTTTATATAGAGGGAATGCATATTACTGGCTACAATGGGCGTTCGTAGCGGTCCTATGCGGCTAATAATAGACTTACTGCTAAGAAACGATAACTAATTCTAGTTAGTATTGGATATTATGGATAATACTCTTGGTGTACGTCTCCTATTCGCGACTCTCCTCTGATAGTAGCAGGAGCTCTACACCGACTCCTTCCACCCAATTCGTTCCATAAGTTTTAGGTTACATTTGAATAAAGCTCTGTGATGCCAATGAACTAAATCTATATTATTGAGGCGAGTGACATGGCTGTGAAAAGAGAAGTCGGGTAGGCTGTTGGAATGCTATGGAGCGGTGGGCCCCAGGGGGCCAGCAGTAGTGGGCCTGGGACCTATTCCAGGCGTCAGTCCACCAGCCATGGTGGTGCGATAGGCATGGGCGATGTCCTGTCTGCGGAAGTAAGAGACGCAGTTCCGAGCTAAACCCCTGTAAACTTTATACTAGGCATTACGCCCTCGTAATTCCCACTAACGCCTGTAAACAAAAGCAATACTTTCGCTTGCCACCTCTAGCTATAACACTAGGCTTGAAGCTCGCTAACAAGCTCCTACACCGCGACCACTACCTCGACGCCCTTGAGTCGGTGCCAGATTTGATTGAACTACGGCGAACCAGGTCTGACAGGTAGACCGCATTCGACTCGCACTGGACAGATGCATCGGACGAATTGGAAACCGCCCATCGAGCCGAGGGGAAACGATACCATACCAGTACATGCATGTGATATGCTGGCCCAATGACGATGGTCTACTGCAACCACCGTTTCCATCCCTGACTGCCAGTTCACACGCTACCTGTCAGTCCGTATCGTTACTTGTGGTTACCGCTACGAAGCTGCGGTAGTTTATGCCGCCGGCCGTTTCTCCTACTCTTGTCTTTCCGGAGCTAGCCCCTCACGGTTTGGGCTACCCACTCCAAGAACCATCATGCTCTGCCACGGCGCTTCACACGGCGGACACTTCCAGTACATGCAGCCATGCTTCATCGGCACTCACACCGCGCTAAATACAGGAAGCCATTACGTCACTGCACTACCCTATCGTACGCACCCACCTGCCCACTTTGGCATGCGCTTCGTGGCGTAAGCACCGGAAATGCCCTAGATAAACTTTTTAGATGGCTGGCTCACCTCTAGGGAAGACCTGCTCAATAGCAGAGCTATATAACGCCGCGGGTCCTACGAGACGCTTCTTGCCACTTGTTCTTAGACCTTATCCTCTCTTTTCTAGATAGTAGCTACTGCTCATTTCTAACAATAAACGCCATAGCCGTCGCTAATAACTGCGCCCACTCTTTTAAAATGATTAAATCCGATAGCATACTAATCTAATAGACCTATAACCTATGCTATGCAGGTCCCTCTTAGTAGATTTTCGAGTGCCGGTACTGCAAGGTCCATGCATGCCGTACCTGCGTCCACAACGTCTAGTCGACGGGTGGTGTTTCTGGTACGTGAAGCAATCTGTGAAAACGTTCGACGGATAGCTAACCACGGCTTAGGCTCTGCGTCCCCATGTAGCCAAGGGGGCTGAAAGTGAATGGCGTATAGGGAGATTTAGGCTCTTACGTAGCAAAATTAAGCGCGGAAGGTGGCGAGTCGATACGCCGGGCCTTATCTCGTGTGTGTGTAGCTTATGTTACATCTACTATAATGCAGACTTTACTTACCCGTCAACACTATGTTTCTATCGTGATATGTATATGTCCTCGCACCGTCTATACTATATTATACTATCCCTCGTACCCGCGTTGCTCCTGATCTCGGTGCCGACGTAGCTAAATTGCGAGGAGGTACTCGTACCGGGGCCGGCAGCCTTTGATAGGGAGCCGTTTGGAAAGGAAGCCTCCTATTTACTATACTTACGAGCTTCGCTGCAGGGTTGAAGCATAACAAGACCGGGACCTGCGGGGAACCGGCATTGCCCCTAGTGGCGTGGATATATTCCCCCGATGGTCTTAGGGGTTTATAGATCGAGCTATTCGTTCCAAGCTCAGGCTAGAGCTAGACCCTCACGCTCTCTTGGCCACATGACGACACGACCGTGCGTTATTTTCCCCTGCTCCTTCAGCACTTTGAACTCCCGAGTTTACTAACAGCCCGAGAGATCCAAGCTGCTACCCAATATCGGCATCGTTAGCCTGAGGCATTATTGCCTTGAGTGGAGCATGCTTTTAGTGATATTGGAGATCGCGGGCCAGTTGCTAGTTGCGTAGCCGTATCGTGGCATGTGCGTTTAATAGACTGTATAGAATCTAATGTAGATATCGTGTTTGGGTAATAGCCCGGCTGTTTTTCGATTCCGGATCTGCTTTGAGAAGGACTTGACGAGTAACCTGCCCGTTGTAACGACTAGGTGCATAGCCCCCAAGTATATATACCTAAGTACCCGTGACTTCTGAATATGCTCTGCCTCACCACGTCGCTCTCCGATTCGAACATCACACAAGCCGACTTATTCGACATACTGCCCGATAAGGTGCGGGTACATGGCTATCTCGGTTCTGGCCCACACACTAGGTCCCTTCGTGAGGATAAACGTATTAGGCAGTGATGCTTCGCTTGGAGACCCGGAGCGTAGTGGGGTTGTGTCGGAGACACTCGATAGTATTCTTTGCGTAACAGTCTCGCCTATAACATCGTGGCCCAGCCTGCGCATGGCTTTCCCATGGTCTCCGGGAGCAGGTAGAGCTTGGCGGTATGCTTCCACCCGGCCTCCTGCATGCCTATTTGTAATGCCTTGTACGTTCGGGTGGGCTTCGGACGAGGTTATTAAAGGGAGGGTGCTCCCGCTCCAAGTGTCCGGTAGCTTTGCCACTAGGTCGAATGATAATTAGATAAGGGCCTTTAGGGAGGTACTAGCTCCCCTAGTGGCATAGACAATTGATCGCTCGTTATTGACCGCATTAATATTCCCCTGATGATCTTCGGGGTTTATAATGCGGGATATCCGTTCCAGGGCTGGATCAAAACAGGGGGGTTAAAGCTCCCTTAGCCATGTGAGAACGTGGTTATATTCTTTCTCTACTATCTCTTTATCCATAGCAATTTGGTTATTTAAGCTTGTCGAAGCTGCCGGAAGCTCGAGATTTTTTACCACTATCTTTTTGCCGGCTCGTATACGAAGTCGCTGCGAATATAGCGCTGTTAGGTAAGGATCGTCTACTAAATCAAAGAATGTCCCATAAGAATAGAAGTAAGAGCGAAGATATGTTTTATTCAGGTCAAATATTATACTATCGTCCCTAATATGAATACCGCGCGGCGACCGTTGCGTCGGAAGCATATAGCTTGGGTTGCTGCTCGGCTCAAGTAGCTTTGTCAACGGATCATCCGGCAGGTTATTTGCAATATTGTTTTCTAACTCTTCATCGGTTACGCCTTCGCCTTAGTCTCGAAAAATGACGTTGGTTGAATAGTAACTGCGTCGGTTTCTACTTTGTCCGGTCAGCCATTCTTTGCGGCATTCTATGATCCTCACCTGCCCTGTTGCCTCGTCTTTCTCGAGCTTCAAGAACCCCTATCGGTTGTCCATAGGGCCTTCTGCATATTGTCTTTCTCTAACTATCTCGCTTCTTCATAATCTATGTTTTATCAGGGTCCGGTTCGTCGAGACGAAATCGAAAACAATAGTAGTAAGATGTCCAGTCAATTTCTTTTACTTCGAAGGCGGTTTAATTCGATAATCCGTAGAGATAACTGTTAATAATCTCGAAATAGACAGTGGAGCCGATCTCGTAACCGACGATATTGGATAGATGGATTTTTCTCCTTAACAGATGGCGCTCGGCAAGGTCGAAGAATCGAAGCAGCCATTTCTGAAAACCATCAGGTCCGTATTCCGAATGAGTACCATAGTAGAGATAAGACCCGCTGTTTCGGACGAATAATCGCATTGTAGATTTAAGGAGAATTAACCCGACTAGCTCCTGTTTTTCTGTGTCGAGAATTAAAAGCTAATCCTCTGGATCGGGAAAGGCGAACGAGAATAGGCAGCTAGTAATTCCTTCGGCGTTGTGGATAACACGAAATGTGTAATCCAGGCAATTTTGGGACCGCGGGATGGCTTCGGCTATAAGTCTAGGAATGTCGACTACAATTTCTTATCCGGATAGATTATATAGATCCAAAATCCGGAGCCAGCTTTGTACCTTGTCCTCGTATACGTAACACAGCTTGCCACTGGAATACAAGAACGAGTCGGCGACTCCGACTATAGCCACGATATAAGGGCGGGCTTCTGATACCGCCCTTCGTCTTTTAACCAATCGTCTCAGCGCTCTCGCGTAATGACCATCACGCTCCGCCTGCTGCGCCTCCAGAGAACACGGCGCTTTTGTCTAAATAATATCAGTAAGCAGCACCCCCGACGGTTCGGGTTGTTAAGGACGGACTTACACGAATGATTGGTTTGCAAAAGTTGTCTTCAGTAACCAGATATTGGAAATGCCGAGAGCATAGGGACAAGTCGAAAACCTCTTCAATGCCGAGGCGCATGGCGATGTTTGCCATCATCTCGTAAGGCAATTTCGTTAATCCAGAGGACGATGGCCAGACCACCATAGTATCACTTCTCGAAGGTGATGCGCCCGCACTCGAAGTGGCAAGCCGCTTCATCGTGCTGAAAGAGTCCAATCCCACACGCCGAAGCCAATACCAACTGAGCTAGGCTTTTGTCGTAATACAGCTAAGACGAGCCGAATTCGATCAGTTAATAGCCAAGTCGTTGGGGTGATCGTGAGCCGCCAGGCGCGAATTGGACCGAGGCGTAATCCACGCCTGCCTCCTAGGAAGTCGCGAGATGTCGCTAACCAAACTCGACTGTGCAACTGCTGTTTGCGCTCGAAGGTAATGTTTCGAATTGCCAGGTGGATGGAGGCGGACGAGAGCACAGGAACAAGAAAGGTGGCCGGCCTAAACTCCCCAGCAGTTACAGCTTTATCGTGACGTCGACCGTTTTAGTAGAGCCGGCCATACTATTCTCTGGGGTTCTCCGCGAACTAATAACAGCCGGTATAGGAGCTGTAGGTCGGGTATACTATACCCCATAGGGATTGCGATTAGCGTCAGAACTTAGGCAGGGATAGGCCTCGGGGACTCTACTGTTAGCGGCTAGGCGAAAGTAGCTAATCTATTTACATCGCTAGCTCCTACACTTCATATTATTCACCGGGCCAGGACCGCGCGGAGCTTTTTTAAACACTCCCTTTAATTACGCGCGAAAAGTAAATAAAGCCGAGTTTAGCTTAAATAATACCCGGGCGTTATTCTCGCTAAGCTTATTAAAAACGACACGGTCGCCGCGAGGTAAGAAAATATATTACGAGTATACTCGGACGAAAAACGATTAAGGCTAGGCTGGCTCCGGGGATGTGTACGGGGCTGCTCGACGCAAGGTAATACAATCCATGCAGCTAACAGTCTGGGCCGAGGCCCTTCGCGAGTACTACCCACCGCTCTCGGGCGATTATTACGCAGTGCTATTACTATAACTTACCTCTAGAACTAATCGCTTCCAGGCAGCTTTAGCGACGAGGCCTTGACACTCAGGAACCGGGCTATGCTAGGATAGAGCCACGGTGACTAGGGGAAGGGGTTATCGCTACTCAAGCAATGATAATGAATACCTGATGCGACTGCTAAGAAATTCCTATATCCGTTCTGCTAACGAGGTATCTACGCTTAATCATCCAGTTCTGACTGACTTCCGGCGCAAGTCGTACATCATTACTTATTAGAGGGGAGTTAGTAAGCGCCCAGGGTTATCGTTTATTCACTTGCGGTCTCCTAAATCTATACTATTAAGGTCACCATTATTGCGTATCTCCTAATCATGCTTATTCTATTCGTCTTACCCGTAAGTCAACAGGGCCTTCTCAACCTAACTTTTTAGCTGGAATTATCTCCTTCATTCTCTAGACCGTGTTATCCTTACTATTCACGTTGTCTTAGCCTCGTTTCTATTTCCCTGTATCATTCTTCGGCAGGCATGAGCCCCCACCATGCGATACCTAGTAGACCAAAAACAGTAAAGACCTAAAAGATAACTTCAAGAGTCAAACATAATGCAACCTAAATCTTGCGCATATCGTCTTTAATCTCCGCAAAAGCCGACCAGTATAGACCGAGAAGCACAAAAAGCGTAAATAAGCCATATAAGCGACGCCAACCTGATAGCAGATTGTGAATTAGAGCCAAGCCAAAGGGTAATATCCCATTACCAATTAAAATCTTACTTTTAGGTTTCATAGATACCTTTTGTTCATAGTAAGATATTATTTGCTCGAGATAGGTTAAAAGGACATACTATAATAATATATTTATAACGGGATAGTGGTGGTTTAGGGAATGTAGGAACGTGTATAGTTTAGATATGATAAAATATATAAGAGAAGAACTATGAACGACAAGAGAGGAGCTTTATTTATTCAATTCCACGACAGTGGACCTACGCGCCCGGCAACACGCCCGGCAACAGCAGTAGCCGTTATCGGCTGGTTAGTACCGTTACCACCGTGTGCATTGGTCTGCATGTTCCTACACCCCGCGGTCGATTACCAAGGGTAGAGTTGGGCTAATAAACCCATTCAACAGTGCCTGTTACGCGCCGCTTAGGGATAGCAATACCGTCTGATGCTGCCGCGCAGGCTAACTTGAGCTAGCACTGTGTAGTTCCTGTGTCTGCGGGCGGGAACCAGCGCGAATTCGAATATCCGCGTCTCTTGGCTAACAAAGCTGAACATTGTCTACCAACCTCGGATATTCCCCTTTCAGCGGTTCCTGCAACGCTGTTATATGAGCCCCTGGCAGGGGTCAGGCGAAGCTTTGCCGGCAGACTATTGGGCCGGTACATCCCCAGCCGCGTTTCTGGACACGGGCTTTGGTGACGGAGAAACATAAAGAAACAACCAGGCTGGCTCCAATAATGCGCACAGGGCTTCTCGATACAGCACAGCTCAATCCATATAGCCAACAGCCAGGACATGACAACAAACTCTACTACTGGCGCGGAGAGAAAAGCAAACAACTTAGGCTTTGGTACTCCCAGCGCGCACGCGCACATCTGCGCCCAGGGGTTACGATTAGCGTCATAACGGGAGCAGGGATTAGTTGTAGAGCACTTTACGCGTAATAAGTAGAAAGAGTAGCTAATCAGCTTACATCGTTTGCTCCTAAACTCCACATTATACGCGGGGTTTTATGAGCAGTCTCTAGCAGAGCGCGAAATAAATGAGCCGAGTTTGGTGTCACCGTCGCTGGAGCGTCCTCTCGTTCGGCTTGTAGACGAAGGGCCGCGAGGGCTGGGCATGCCTCACGAGTGCACTGGGACGAAAGACAGCCCGTGCCAGGCTCGCGCCAGGCTGGTGCCAGGGATATGTATAAGGCTGCTCAATGCAGGACAACCGAACCCATGCAGGCAACGGTCATGGCAGGGGCCCTTCGCGAACACTGCCCACCACTCTCGGGCAACTGTCACGCAGTGCTATCACCATAATTTGCCTCCAGAACTAATCGCTTCTAAACCGGCTGAGAAAGGTGGCCACCCAGGCTTCGTGCCGTCGATTACCATGATCAGCTTCAACTAGTACCGTCTATGCCTGCTATTCGCAGTCGGGAGACAAGCACCGCCGGCGGATATGAAGTAGTACTGTGCAGTCCCTGTGTCTGCGTCGCCAACAAGGCTGGAAATCCTCCACTAACCCCGGAGCCTCCTTTCCGGGGTCCCCGTGCGTTCCCTGCAGGGCGTGGATGGTTGGTGTTGCTGCCTTCCTGAACCCTGGTCTGTATGGTCACACGGCCGTGCACCGCCAGGTAGCCCTCAGCCAGGACGTGACAACAACAACCCCTGCTACTGGCGGTGAGATAACAGTAAACAACCTAGCTCTCGATACTCCCAGCGCGCCTGTGAGGAGGGCGGCGAACCACAAGACAATAAGGTTTCGCCAGATGCGCTACAGAATTTACGCCTCCGTTTGGCGATTTGGCGAGTCTCCTGATATCTCATTAAGCTTCTTTAGTGGGTACTCAATGAGGCCCTTTCCGAGCGTCGATAGTGGTGGCGTTCCTACACCCCTTACATGACCGTTGGAGGCTGCCAATACATATTGCCGGTCGTGTAGCACTGCCATAGCCAGCACACCTTGTAAAGTGCAACATGGCCACTACAGGTATCAGCATACACAAGACGCGACTGGGACGATTCGGCACAATGACCAGACTGACAGGCTTGTCTGCGGGTAGGGCAGGGCCCTCTGTATATCATGCAAAGTGTTAAATCCGATGCTCGTTAAGATCATTACCCCCTACTGTCGGGCGGTTGTTCCTTATTGTCCGGGCGTAGGTGATCTACACCTTCAACCAATCGCTTGCGGAAATTCACAACGAGGTCACCGGTGCTAGGGCCCGCGCTTCGATGCCATTCTCATTGGCCTGGGGCCGTGATAGCAATAGTTCCTGACAGTCAAAATGCACACCGAAGGAAGCACACCGCGAAATCCACGATGAACTACATAATGGCATACGAGCCTTTCCACCAAGGCTCGTAGGCTAAAATCAGGGGAGTCAACTCACGTACTTTCCTGAATGGCCTGGCTAACTTCAAGCAACTTACTTCACATATATTGATTCGAGTATGGAGTCTGGACCGCCCGAGGCCAAACGACCTCGTCTCACAGCTGTCGGTCTGTCGCACTGGCAGCATCTTCCTCAACCCCAACCAACCAATCCTCCTCCACCGCACTCAGCTGGCCCTTATCATCCCCAATTACCTCCACCGCAGTACCAGCCGCCTCCTCCTCACCATTATCCATTCTCTCGTCCCGGCGAGCTGCTACACAACCCGGTGCAAGCCCAGCTTGACGAGCGCCGTCATCATGAGCCAGATCGATTTGCGCCACCTCCAATACAGGAACACCATCGACATCCTCCCTCGCCAGCGCATATCCCGCCACCGTATCACCAGTACTCCAGAGAGCCTCTTGTGAAACCTGACCCTGCCCAAGAAGACATGACCCTGCCCCAGCTGCGCCGACCGAACTCGACTGGCAATGCGCCAGATGGTCTACCACCCACACCTCACCAGATGCCTCACCCAAACCATCAACAAGACGACCACCGAAGGCCCCCGAGTTTCGACAACGGCCCACAATATCCTCAGTCGCCTGCCCCTCCAACACCGGTCCAGCTTCCTGGCCACTATGAGCCTCAGAACCACGGCTATGGACATCATGCGCCGAGTACAGAGGTGCCATATCCAGCCCCAGTTACCATTGCGACAGCTAAGAGAAAGGCGCAACGTGCTTCACAGGTAAGCATCCAAGCTATTATCATACCTATACATCCCACTAACAACTCATGCTGTAGGCTTGTGATAGCTGCCGGCAACTGAAAGCTAAATGCGACGAGCTGAAGCCATGCAGGAATTGCAAGGAAAAAGGTATCCAATGCAATTACCGAGAGCCTCCTGCAACGCAGTAAGTTTCTAGTACCTAGCCGGCCAATGTTGTTACTGTTGTTGACATGATAACAGGCCCGATAAAGTGAGCGCAGATATCTTGGAGATAACGCGAATCCTCAAGGCGCAGATGACTTCGATTGATGAACACATGTCGAGGATGCATATCATCTTGAAAGGGATGGAGACTAAGATTGACAGGGCGTTAACAAGTGGAGGTTCACTCGAGAACGCAACTCGAGAACGCAAGATAGAATCGCTCGAGGATAATGATGACTCGGCGCAATCACTTGAAGACTAGAGGGAGTCGAGGACGAAAAGTCCGAAGAGAAAACAAACGGAGTGCAAGGAATAATCAAATCCCCGAATATGTCTCAACGCGACCAGTTCCATAGCACAGAACGGCGGAGCATCCAACGCCACCATATCAATGTCAAGTAGGAAACGGAAGCACCCTTAAGGGAACATTTAGGAGCCTTTAAGCGGTAGATCAGGCTGCGAGGTACGAAGGAGGTGCAAGTGTCGGAAGTTGCGTGGATGGTGCGAGAATCGATACCCATGAAACCTAGCTCCCAAAACTATAACCTCGTGCCGTACAGCGAGAGTGCCGGTATCAAATCTTTCGGAGTAGCCGTCTTCCATGTGCCCATAGTGGTTTTGTTAGCATTCGCAGCCGATCAAGGTCTGCCGAAACTGCAGAGACGATTTGATGGTACCGGGAAAGATCGGGTTTCCGCACGAACCTCTTAGTGCAGCCTTCCAACTGGTAGGGGAAACGGATACTCTCGCATCTCATCGTGAGTCTCGAGGTGCGCCTTGAATTTATAGTGGAGGAGTCTACGATTAGCCATCATGAGCAGTCAATCAGTAACGGTACCCGCCGCCGTCGTCGTCGTCATCGGGCAAGGTAACGTTCGATTGGATCTGGAACCTAAGGTCCAGCGGCGAGCCTTTACCTCGGCCTTCATCGAACGTGTCCAGGCCGTCAAGTCGGAGATTGATCGTCTGTTGGGTCTCGAGAAAAGGTTTGCCGTGGTCTTTTGCAGGGGCAGTTTCATAAACGACGAGGTCCGCAAAGAGATCAAGGACTACATGGAAATGCACGTTAAGTCTGAGGCCGCGTGCAAGACGTGCAAAGTTACATACGACTTCCTTAGCGAGTATAACGAGACATGGTCGTCAAGGGACATAGCAAACTGTTCAGTCGCAGTTACACTCCCATCTAGACCAACTATCCGTCCCACAGCAACCCTGGACTCCTTACTAGGAGGATCGTGTTTCGAGATTGTGGATAATTAATGGTGATGGTTTTTGTCAACCACTCTTCCGCCTGCTTCTTTTGCGCCAGACTGCTTGCCTTGACTGGTTTCATACTTATCAACCTTCTATTACCTAAGTCGATAGACGTACTATCGACGGCTTTGGGATGGGTCGAAGCCATGTGCTTACGATATACAGAAGTAGGGTTTCGGAGAACGAGAACAAAGTGATCGTGATTGAAAAGGGCCTTGCTCAACATGGAAGGAATCCTTTAGGCGACGGTCTGATATTGAGCTGCGTCAGTTGAAATAACCAATCAAGGACGATTGTTGCAACATCTTGCATACGCCATCTCGGCCAAAGAACGAAATCCCAAAACACAAGGGGTTAGCCGAACCCAACTACCATGCGGCCCCCGGAACGATCTCAGTACCTAGCCGAAAAGGGGTTTTGGAAGTTCGGTCTGGTCGATTGATAGGCCGCTGCAGCGCACAACATCATATGCGGCTGCATAGTTCTCAACACGTAACCCGTCGTCAGAACCAGCCATGCCAACGCCTTTGCCGTTTAAGAAAATTGGAAATAACAACGTCCTAAAAACTCCATAGTTCGGCCAATTAGTTCCTGACTCCAAGGGTTCAAGGATATGTTACGGCTCTCGTTGGTGTGTGGCACTGGTTTTGGGGCAGTACGGATGCAAGTTTAGAACTTGCGTTTAGAACTGGAGTCGCTGAGATTTACTTCATTCGTTCTATAACTAATTATAACGCATTATAGGTACCTCAAGCAATCAAGAGAATAACTAGTAATATTAAGCAAAACCTATCTTAAGCCCAAGGAGTCTACAAGACTTAGCATGTACAAGCTGCTACCGACTGTGGGGCGGTAGATACAGAAACGCTTAGGCTGGCTCCTTACGACACGACTTCTTCTTCGGCGATGGCCGCCCTACCATCGACTCTGCTCCTCCCTATGAGTTTTCTCCGGTCCTCCGCCGCGACTGTACAGCGGATCACGACCAATCGAGTGGAAGAGATCATGTATGCCGGCAAGTGCGCGCCCATGTGCTAGCGGCGGTACGTTTCCCCAAGCTGAGACTGGTTTATAACCAATGCGTAATCGCTAGGGCTTCGGACAGGATCCCATTTTGAAGGGCGGATCTGGCTGCCGGCGTGGTTGAGGCGCTGCTCCTAGAGGAGCGAAGCAGTTCATTTCTTTTTTCTCTTCGTCTATCTCTTTTGGTGAGTTTCAGATCTAGCCACTTACCCTTTACTCCTTTTTCATTGGGGGCCTCCGGCGCTTGGTGTTGCTCCTCTCCTCCTCGTACTGCTGAACAGCCTCTTCGTAGTAGTCCGTCCGGGTCATGGGGCGATTAGGCTCTGTGTGCAGCCTCAAGTGCTGCCGCCAGTTGTCCCGTCGGTTGAACTTCTTGGTGCAAAAATTGCACTTCACCTCCACCCCCAAGCCGTGCTTCCTGTAATTATGGGATTAGTAAAAGGGTATTCTGGATAGGCGAGTAGCGTATTGCGTTGGCTACAATGAGATGCTTACGTGTTCCAATGACGCTGCAGGTGCTCGCGTCGCTTGAACGCCGTCTGCTTCTCACACCCAGGAAAGTCGCACATGTGCGTCGCCTTCGGGATCTTGGACACGGAAATTTGCGTCTCGCTGGTTTTCCTCATGGCCTCACCACGGCCGTGGCACTTCTGGAGCGGCGTGCTCCTCCGCTGCGCGTTGTCTTTGTTGACATTCCGCTTGACGTCACTCCACAAGACGGACGTTGATGCGTTCGACCTCAAAGACTCTATGTAGACGGAGGGCTCTGTTATGTTGTAGAAGTTGCAGACCAGGAGATGGGTATTCGTCATCTGTGACGGCCAAGGAGGATACTCATTGTAGTCCAGATTGGGTGCGTATGGGGGCGACGGCGCCATAGGAGCTGATCCTCCTGTGATAGAATCACGCAATAGGTATTGTTGTTGCAATACATGTGGGTCGGTGGCCTCGAAAGGCATGCCTGATGGCGGCACGGAGTTTCCCAAGACATGGTTAAAGCCGAAGTCGATTATCTGCTCTTGGAGATGAAGCTTTCCTATTGGTGTTGAGAGAGTGTTGTTTTCGGAGGACATTGAAGGGTCATATTCAGGCTTGAAGTCCACGGAACAGTATCCATTAAGGTCAGAGGCTGGAGGCTCTACCTCTTGCAAACTAGTAAATAGAGACAGTGATGCCTGCGGATCGGTAGACTCGAACGCGAGGTTTAATGTAAGTAGGGGTGAAACCTCGTCAGGAGAACTGGTACAATACATTTTCGGCACCAACGGAGCGACTGTGTTGGAGATCGAGGGTGGGAGGTTGTGGAAAGACTGAAGAAAGCAGACGGATCTGAGGCTTACTTTTATACAACGTATCTCCAGATGGGCTAAGCTACATGTGGGCAACGTCCCCTTCGCTGCCTATTAGGTACATTATCCGTTCCACTAATACGCTTTTACGGGCACCTTGTCCGAGCAATACCACAACACTTATCAGAAAGATCCACAAGTAGCTTGGAGGCGGATCCTTGCTTGTGCATAGTAACCACCAGCCATGGGACATGAGCACTCTAGTCCGTACCAAATAGCTCGTCACTAGAACACTGGGCAAGGTTGACGGGTCATGAGGGTGACGGGATAAAAACGATTCATGCTGCCATGTTTGCCGCCCAAAACTAACGACCTTAAATAGGCATCCATTTCCTCATGGCAACTAGGGTCCCATGGCATCACTTGAAGTGATAAGCAGAATATATGAGAAAAAGGGGTTCCAGCGCGTTCGGCCGATCAGTACCTCTTCCCTTCGACCATCCTCCCCCAGACTACGGATTCTAATGGAAGGTATCGTAAGTGCGTTTTATGTATGTTAGCGCGAAGATTTGCAGTGTGAAAGCAAGTTCTTTCAGCACACGTCCCAATTCCCGCAGTTTTCTACAGGAACTCCCCTAACCACTCCCTCGGGTTTGCGTGCTAGATGATTCGCAGCAGCAGCAGGGAAGCGAGTACAGAGTATAGCTGTGAATTCCAAGAAGCTTGGTTACAACGATACGGGAACTTCTTCGATTTCAACTAGTCTGTTGTGCCCATGTGGACTTGACGACAATGCTGCCTCTCCACAGACTATCGACATTAAATGGCACGGCCAGGATGCCTAGTATAAGCAGGCCTCGTGGATTACTGAAAATGGAAAGACGACATGATGTGAAAAATCTGGTAATCTCGGCTCTCGAAATCGAATAGGGGCTGATCCTTGGCTCATTGGACAACCAGTAAAAGCGTCGACGATCGTATAACGCGTGGGGATGCTTAGAATAGCGTATTCCGCCGCTTCGCGTTGCAGATTCCTAAGCTGATGGGCCAAGAATGAATCAATACAGCGGTGTTTAGGCGGAGTATGCAACGCTTGCGGGAACCATTTGATCGCTAGAATAAGACGTTACCACGCCTCGGCAAAGAAACGGAAAGGTACAATAAAATGACACACGAGCACATTGCGCTTAACGGCGACAAGATATAGGATAGAAACCTCGAAGAGGGGAGTTCTTTCACTTTGTTAACTTGTTTCTGAAGGAGCAGTGGTATACCTTTGGGCACCTGAGGAATAAGCACGAGGCATTGCATCTTTGCATATGCTGTTTAGCCAAAACATCATGCCAAGCTAACGATCTATTTTAGTAGACCAAAGAAGCCGAGAAGCATACAGCCGTCGCCTAAACCTTCTGCCATCGACCCGGCAAGACTCGCCGGAGCCAAGAGCATCGCCTTCGCTGACTGTCGCGCTCAGCTAAGGAGCTGGCCGCTGAGCTGGCCGTGCAGTGCCGGCAATGATGGCTGCTCGAGATAATACGAGTCCATCGTCCCCTGGGGCACACTGGCATCGTCGCTACCGAGCGTTCGGTTGGCCCACCACCCGTGCAAGCCAGAGCCGAAGAAGTGACCCAACCGACAGACGGAGCGTTCGGCCTCGCCCACGACGATTGTGACGGCGCTGCGGTAAAGGCCTAGGCGTACAGCACCTGGGTGGTGATGAGGCGCGCCTCTTTGTGTCGGCATGGCGTTACCGGTTCAGCGAGTCGGCGTTGACGTAAAGGAATTGGTCTTGTTAGACATGGCAGACGTGCTTCGCTACATTTGTTAGCCGAGCTCGTGGCTCTGGCGTCTTTTTCTTCTTCGCCTCACCTCTTTCTGTATCCGGTGATAACGGTGGTGGGGATGGGATCAGTCGTTCATTACGATGCTATGGGTCCTCCTCTTTTGGATAGTTGCCTTTTCTATCCTCCTTTTGTTTTCCTATGGGCGATTGGCAAAGGAACTATGTATCACTCCACCAAAGATAGTACACTTCCTACAGCAGCGCCCCGCTCAAAGGCAAAGCAATATGGGGGAAGGCAAGCCGAAAGAAATATTTATTATAGGAAAATGTTTGTTGTAGCCAGACCGCTAGTCCCAGTTTATGATGTTCCCTATCTGCCGGTCGATCGTACTCTCCCCTCTGTCGTCCCGAATATACTTCTTGATCCCACGTATGAGGTCAAGGCATAAAGTCTTAGAATCGAGTCTCTTCCCAGGGTCATCCCAATGAAGGTGACGAGCAGAAAGAGCCATTGTGGGCGCGGTAACTATATCAATCGGATAGATAAGAGGCGCTGCGTTTTCGTAAGACCGCTCGGTGGTACCTGATGTGCTCGGAAATGATTTATTCGGTGGATAGTAATTTTGATAAGATGTAACGGAGCGATCAGGGTCGATAGAAACAGCCATACATCGACAGCCCATTCCAGAGTTCATCGATCCGAGTGATACTAGCACCTTGGACCGTGCCAGTCAAAAGAATTGCCAAATACACTGGCCTTGGACTTTTCGAACAGGGAGCTACACCGTGGGGAGCATCCAAGCTAAGGAGGACTCCGAATAGATTGGAGGTTAACGAAATAGGTAGGCCACTTCAAAAATAAATCCATAGTGGATTGCGGGTAGCGGCTAGGGAAGCAGGAATGAGTGGGCGGAGGAAAATTGATGCGGAGAGGCGCCGACAAAACATCCAAAAATAAGAGGATGGGCAGAGGGGCTCGGGTGTTAGGGCAGGCAGAGGCCAGCAATGCTTCAGCTGGCGATGGGGGAGTTCGTTCAGGCTTGTCGACAGAGGCAAGACCACAGGCCCCGAGGCAAACTAGGTGGGCAAGCAAGGTCAGCCTTCTAATCCCAGGCTACTGGCATAGCAGTGACGGGTAGCGCGGCATATTTCCTATTGGCTGCCCCGAGCAAAGCCGCATGGGAAAGGTTGCCAGGAACAAAGTAGTCCCTTCCATGTAGAGTACTCTTCTCTTCTACATCCCTTTTCAAATTCAGTGAAAGGCCAGATGCTGTGGCATTGCGCCCAGGGATCATCAATCTTCACGCTCTAACCGCCACGTGAAAGCGCCTGATTTATCAGAAGCATACAACACGTCCGACTCAGATAGAGCTTACGACTTGCCAATATTTTCTTTAGAGAACATACTCTCGGTGATCCTGTCAGCTACCTTTGCCGTCCTCCTTCAAGATCAGGGCAGAGGGACGTTATCTTTACCCACCGGTACTATATTAGCAGGGCTTTAGTACTTTTCTCTGCTACTTTTCCTATCTCAGTCACACGTTCCGATTCTTGTGCAGCCCCCTTTTCGGATGCTTCAAAATGCCGGCTAGCAGCAGTCAAGAATGATGGATAGCGAGTGGCTCGAAAAAGAAGGGTCGAACGCTAATAGCCCGCCCATCCGAAATCCAACCACTTGCCTTCACCTCCGCCTGCAGTACATAGACGGCGGAAAGCGGCCGGATATTGCCTTTGAGGCAGGAAGTTGGCCCCTGGCATCGCCGATAGGGATGGCGGAGAAGAGAGGGGAGAAGAATGAGAAGAGAGGAAGCGAGCTGTAGCTCAATTTCGGCATCGAGCGACCTAGCGATAGACGAACAAACGAACAGTCCAGTAATGTCTCCGAAATCGCGCCCGATTTTACCACCCGCTGTCAATATCAAGGCCCCCGCTGATAGCGCTTGGTCCGCAGTGTAGGCCCCGGCCCCCAACGAGCCGCACGATGTTGAGAAACCGAGCGAAAGGGGAGCTTCTACCTCAAGAGACGTTCTCGTCACAAAACGCCGACCGCACCGCGAGTCTACGCCAGCAACAACAACCGCCTTATCCGCTGCCCCTTCGGAGTGCGACCGTATTGCAAGGGCCTAAACCGGTGCTGGCGCCTCCGATGTCTCCTTGCACTTCCAAAGCGACGCAAGACTTGTCCTCCTGCACTACGCGCTTCAACTATGGAGCCAAGTGTTACGGTATCCGAGCGATGCGAAGTATCCAGTCACGCAGTTACCTGCTCCCAGTATGCATAGTGACCTACCGCCTATCGATTCTCCCTAATTGGAGACCAATTGCTACGCTTCGTTACTTCTCATCAGATCCCAACTTGGAGAACAGCTCGGCGAGAATACTGGTATAACTGGAAAGGAGCATGCCATAGAGCATGACCCTCTGACTCCGTTCTTCCTTAATCTTCCGCTCGCTCCATGCCAGCAACGTGCAACTCGCATGCTTCGCCTCCGGTGTTGCCCAACTACGCACACTCCCTGCCAATGCTCAGTCTGTACGCGCTGCTACCAAGCAGCACTGGCAACAGGCAGCGTTATGGCTCCAAATCCAGTCGCAATAACGGTTAAAGGTCGAACATCTCGGACCAGCAGACCTCTCCCCTGCAAATTCCATCACAGACCGAATGAGCATCGACAATATGGCGATTTAACAGAACCCTTTGTCTGCAAGTTCGCCGGCTGCAACGCGGTCCCGTTCCAGACGCAGTACTCGCTCAACTCCCACGCCAACGTCCACTCCTCGGCGCAGCCCCACTACTGCGCCGTCAAGGGATGTCCCCGAAGCGAGGGCGGAAAGGGGTTCAAGCGGAAAAACGAGATGATACGGCATGGTTTGGTTCGTGAGTCGCCGGGGTATGTGTGTCCGTTCTGCCCTGATCGCGAACACAAATACCCCCGGCCGGACAATCTGCAGAGGTACGTCTTGACGGATGGATGGATAAGTGGCTCCTTGGAGTCTGTCGCATCGGGGGAGGAGGCAACGAATACTAACACGAAATCCTCTTTAGGCATGTCCTGGTACATCACGTCGATAAAGACAAAGATGACCCCCTCCTCCGCGATGTCCTTTCGCAAAGGCCAGACGGGCCAAACCGTGGCCGCAGACGGCGAGGCCGGGCGCACCGTGACTTCGCCACGCTCCACAAGGAGACATCAGCCTACACCGATCACAGTTTTACCACGTCGAGCCTCGTCGCACAGGCCTCGAATCCGCCCGCGCTTCATAGTACACGCCGCACGGTTTTAGGTTATGCTAAATACGTATACTGCGATACCGATTTACGAGGTCTTACCTTTGTAGCTTTTGTACTATAATTACCGGAATTAAGGTTCGAAACATGGAATGCCCGATGGGAACGAAAACGGCTTACCACTTTGAGCTGGGCCATAGAGTCTCACATGTTCACTATGTTTCTGGTCAGCAATTGTATTCACCACTTGCACGGGCATATCACATGGCTGAGTAACAAGGTCTTTTGTTTGGATCGCCATGGAAAATCCCCGCAGCACCCAGGGGCTGCGCAATGTCCTGACGTGTTTCCTTGAGATTCTTTACGGACAGTTCCAACCTTGGCGACCGCCTTGCGCGACGCCTTGGCTGCTGGCTACTATTGACCCAGGGCAAAGTAGGAGCTAAACTCCACGCAACATGACGAGCTGGTATTCAGAAAACAAACCGCTCTTATAAATAACTCTGCAGCTTAGAAAACTCACATATTCTGTTAACAAACATTATATACATTGGGTCCCAAACTCCTGGCCAGGGCTTTTAGGTAGGTAAATAGATGATTGACAAGACGATCTCTTCAGCCGCCTCATTCCTCGTCAGATCACCCAATGCCTTTGTAGCTACTTGATCCGACCTCCCTTGAACCTTTTGCCATCGTTCTCCCACAAAGATTGCATTGCTTGACGACTTCTCCGCTTCCCAATAACCACGTGCCAAGTTGTATCTGATGAGTAGGATACTATACCGCTGCCTGACGCTGACGACATGACCACCGAAAACGTCCTACGCCACTGTTTGCGCAGTTTCTGACCAGCCAGGCTATTGTCCAAACAGCCCGGCCATTCGCGTTTTCACGTCGAAAGGACAACTTGGGGTTGCCTTCATGGCTGCTCCGGCCGATAGGCTGCGAGCCTACTAGCTCTGGTTGCCGTGTTGCTGTGCTTCGGTAGCGGGCGAGCTCTGCAGCAGTGCACTGCATGATGAGGGTGTGGATCATCGGCACAAGCTGAAAGCAGCTCGACATGGCGTGATACCAGACGCCTCGGGACTTTTGGTAGCCCAAAATCCCGAACAGAGACGTGCGGTGTATCAACGTAATCATTCGTTCACTGGCGGATGATAGGCGGTTCTGTCATGAAATCATCGATCAGGCATGTCCTCATCTTTCTCCGCCTCGTCAATAGCTTTGTCGCCGGAAGAGGACAGGGCTAGTGTAGAAGCTTGCGATAGCGTATCTGCTTCCGAAACGGGCGCCATCTCGGTATCAAAGTCCATGTTGATATCGACCTCCTGCTCGAATCGAGAAGGAACTGAGAACTGGTGGAGCTTGTCGTCGTAGATTAGCCATTGCCCTTTCCCTTAACGCGCAATGTAAACAGCCAACCAAATGATTCGCTCTTTTCGCTCGTCTGTCATGGATGCGACTTCGAAGTATTTCTCATCATCGCCAATCTTGTCGTTTGAAAACCAGTCCGATGGGAAATACTTTTCAGCCCACAACAGGCCTCTTAGAGCAAAATCTTCTAGAAGAGGCCGGGGCAACTATTTGACGGGCCGCGGGAACTTGCTACTTTAGATCCTTTCATAATCCCGGCAAGATAGGAGAAGGTAGTTCAGAAGCATCGAGACCATCTTCCAGGGAATATCGCCTCCAGAAGTTCCATAGCCGAGGGATATAAAATTATAAACCGGTAGAATACTAAAGTTAAATGTAGGAAAGGTAAAATATTGGGATCAGCAAACCGAGGGAGAACTTTACTATATATCCCCTCGGCAAGATGGCGTGCTTTCTCCAGCACCTTCGCATTCTCATCGTTGTTCGGGTCGGGAATTGTCCTGGTATTATATTTTTCCTCGGTATCGTTTTTGTCATGTACCCGCCGCGGTCGAATAGTCTAGTAAATAAAGCTGTCTTTACCCTATGAAAGCAAGGCAAAGCAGTTCGAGATTATAATGAAGTACCTATATAGTTAGCGCGGAGGACAGTCTCGGGGGATTTAGATAACTAACCCGTATTCCATCCATCTTCGAGTCGTTCTACTGATGTGGTTATCGAGATTATTAATAAACTCGGCTACTACTGGTTCGTATTCGCTGCTAGTCTTGCCGGTGAATAGTAGGCCATGGGCCTTGACATAAGCGAAGTCGATAGGTAATAAACGAGATTGTTAGCTGGTAGAACCCAGCAATGGATCGAAAAGAGTCATGATGGATTCCAAAGCGTCAGAAAAAGGATCCGGGGCAGAAAGAGCTTTCGAGTAGAAGAAGAGTTGCTGGAGTACGTTCGGGCGTGCCAGAATAGCCAGGTGGTGATATAAACGTCCAGTTCCCGGGACGACATCCAAGGCTTTCGAGTACCAAGCTCTCGAAACAGCAGTCCAGACTTCTCGATCGCGGATTTCGTCGTCTTCGATCACCATTCTGTACCGGGCAATATCACCCAAGCATTCCATCCAAGTCGCTTCAAATACAGGCACTGTCTCATATAACAGTGCCATTATAGAGTAGGCGAGGTAGATGAACGTTAACATGTGCTCTAGGGAGGCGGGTAAGCGATGCCTTAGCAACTCTAGGAAGGCGTGAATCCCGTGCTTCCACATCTTGTCAGGCATGTAGTACTTTGCCCCAAGTCTTTTTAACGACGAGCTGGCAATCGGATGCTGAGAGGCTAAGAAGAAGTCGTGATGCTCATGAAGTAAGGTCCGATGCAGAGCTATGAGGGCCCCCCCATTGCTCATTATTCAGCTTAGCATCCTTTTGGGTGTTTTGCGCGCTGTCCACCTCGATACACTTCGATTCGACCATGACTAAGCCAGCGTAGATGCCCTTTACTTCAGCGACCAGTTGGAGGTGATCGATTGGACGGGTCTTGAGCTGTGGTACATAGCCAGCCTCGTTTGGATCATCAGAAACACCCAGCCGATCATCTCGAATGGGAGCATGTTTTTGGACAAACCCCCATTGGTCAGGCATTTTTGGTTCGGGCTTGGCGCAGTCCAAGGTGACAAAAGCACACTCGATTAAGAATTAAGGGCTAGTTTAGTCGACTGAGGACCGCCAAAAAACAGTGCTTGTCCAATTATGTCGAAAGCAGAGGAGTTGCAGATATATGTGCGGCTACAAGCTGCGATCAACTCTCCGTTGATCTTCAGGGCGAAGCAGTTCTAAAGCGTCAGTTAAACACCGCGACTGTGAAGCAAAATATGGCATAGGCGGCAGCTAAAACGCGGGTTTTGGGGTGATAAATGAGCGGGCCAGTGAGCAGTGGGTTTAAGTGGGGAGGGTTTTCCGTGCAAATACTCACCTAGCATACAAAATGAATACAACACGTCTAGTATCTTCGGCACTGGTAGCTTCATAAAGGAACGAAGTCTTTGGCCAGGATCAGTGGGAGAAGGAAGACTTTTGAGAAGGTGGGATGCGGCTCTTACGGTCGATGTGGTTCGCTTCTCCGAGGCGACTGGACTAAGTAGGCAACCACAAGGCAAGCAAGGGGCGCCAGAGTGGAGGTGGTCTGTAGGCCGCCAAGAGCATTCGCTGCCGTTTGTGCTACTTAGTGCAGATCCGCGGTCTCACTGCGATGACATTCTTCATGATGACCAGCAAGCCATACATGCACACTGACAAAACCGAGAGCAGATTGAGCGCAGCAGCTTGCGACAGCATTGGGTCCCGCCACGATCTGTGCTTTGCTGTTGGCCCTCTCTAGCCACAACGTGGCGGGGAATGCGCCCCAGAGACGTGCACTAGGCAAAACGGTCACATACCGTCTGGAAGTCCCGCCCCTCGATTCGGTCAGGCCCCACGGCGGAGCGAAGTACCCAACACAACATCGTGTTCGGTGTGCACGCGCAGATACCTGGACAGGGCTGACAGGCCCAAGCTCGGCCCATTCCAGAGATGGCGAGTGGCGGCGCGAGGGAGGCGCGTTGGGCCCGCATCCTTGACTCGATCCATCCCTCTAGCGCCCCGTGTCCCTGCGCCAGATGCATCTACTACGCAGTTGACCGACCGAGGCGATTACTTCGGCGAAACAGGCAACTACCCCTGCACGAGACCGCATGTATCTCAAGCCTAGATTCTCTGGGCGCGCATTCCCACGTCGCTGGCCTTCCGCGATTGCAGGCCACATTTCTCCTCCCCTCTGTGGCAAACGCATAGGCTAGCCTTGCCTTGATGCCTATCGTCAGGTACGAAGCACAGTGCACTATCGTGGTATATGATTTGGAAGTTGGATCGGACAGGATAAGTGGGTTGTATGCAGTACTAAGATAACCAAATCGATTGGGATTATCAGAAACACGCCCTGCCGCCGCCATGCCAAACCACCACGATTGTAGAAGCAAACGCCCCTCACAAAACTCCCAATTGAACAGCTTACCCAGTGGACAGCCCGTTCATACAAAGGCCTCACGGCACTTTGTTTTGCTTTAACAATAACATAGTTGTTCAATTCTTCCGATTCCCATAAAGCAACTTCCAGTCCAGCGTCCTCTATAAGCTCGGCTGGAGCCTGGCTCATACAATCCCTCTGCTTGCCGATGAGGTACTCATGCCCGGGCTCCAGGTCTTGCGCCACAAAAGCCTTTGCACGTGTATTTGCCTCGTATCTATCGTGCACACGTCTGGGCAATGGGTAGCCTCGAGGCCCTGCCCTTGGAGATCCTCAGGCAGAGGAACAAGGCAAAACCCTTTCCCCTGCACCTCGCGGTAGTACGCGTCATGTTGGCCCATTCAGCATAACAATGTATCCCTTGATTGCAAAAGGTCGTGCGATCGGCCGCAAGAGTCGGCAGCGTCCCTTGGACGTGCAGGCAAGTCCGCTGGGATTTCAAAGGCACAGCACCAGGCCGGGAAAGTCAACATCCTCCTTTCACATTGTTGGCCCGTGGCATAACGACTTGGCTGATGTCACCCCCCAAGATGTACATTGACGCTTGTTCACTTGTACCCGCATTCCATCCAATGAAGGAAAAAAGATGGAATCACGATCGTCAGCCCGGAGACCGTAAGGGGTAGGGGTACGTCTCGCTTGGAGCGAATCGGTGGGTGACGCCGCACCAGGCAGGGGTGGATTCCAGGGCGAGCGGCATCGCCAGTATCTTACGGGAACACGTTGAAAAAGCTAAGTGCGTTGGCGGGATTGGAAACCAAAAGCGCCCGGGGTGGATTTAGAGACGTTGGTCAACTCTACGGCGAATCGAATCTTCCCTCGTCAGGCTCAGGGGTTTTGACAGGTTCCCCGGGGAAGGTATGTTCAACTGCCCGCTCACTGCTGTACCAAAACCGTTTCGACAATAGTAGTCTCCAAGACGCATCGCCTTGCACTACTGTAACCTCGCTAAAACTTTCCGATACGCTATCGGTCCAGGAAACAGGTCACACTACATAGTAGCGTGTGTCTGGCGCCTGTAGAAAACCTGTATGGTTTTTTTTTAAATTAATACGTGACACTGTGTCCTGAGGCCGCTGAGGAAAGGGGAGACCCCCGGGTCTATTTCCACTGCCCCTGAAGGACGATGCCTAGAGCTGGTGTGAACTAAAGCCACGGTGGGTTTCGAGCAGCATCGCTTACGCAACAAGACGCAGCGCGGGAGGCTTTGCTCCTACCCTGACCATATTAGTGCTTAAAGTTTCGCGAACTGGTGGTATCATACGGTGTGGACTACACATAACCGGCCCTACGCAGTATAGCCCTTCCATGCTGCCGCTTCACGTTTGGCCGACCGCGCGTGGAAAGAGAAGGTACTCCAAATTGTCGATGGGCTATTATTAGATCATAACCTCCTTTGACTCCTGAACGGGTAACGTATGAGACCCTGGGCTGATATGGATCCGGGCAACTTGGATGACACCTTTCATTTCAAAAGAGGGGCGGGGTTTGGTCAATAGTACATCTCGAGATGCATGCATGGAGTGAATGACAAATCACATCAATTCGAGCTCGCGACCGAGCACGCCTATCGCGGCACTAGATCATAACCAGCACAAACAACATCCAATCATTGAAACGAAACGGACATATGCGTCTCGACCAATTCGGAAGGTCTGATTGCTCAATAACACAGTTATCTGGCAGGTAGAAATGTTTGCTTCCAGTTATGTCCAAATGGGATGGTTCTCTTCAGCTCCAACGCTCCAACCTGCATATAGCGGATCGCGAAGAGTTCCTACTGGCTGAACCATGGAAACCCTGGTCTCGGTCCAATTCAGAAGGGTACCGGTATAGGATCTGTGTGTTGGACTAGCACGAAAGATCCTATTCGGCATTGGCAGACCTAAACGAGATGAGATTGGCACGTCTTTGCTACGTGCACATGTGCTTCGTCAGTACCTTGGCTCTGCTGTGCTGGCGAGTCCTCGTAAGCGCTTTCCCCGGCCCCGCGGCCAGCACAAAATCAAACCATATATAGAGGTGTATATTGTATGATACTTATTAAAACAAGGATGTGCCCTCCACAAGCGCCCGGGATACGCTGCTATGCAGTGTGGTCTGTTTCTTAAACCAATAGCCTACCGGATAGTCTCAGTGAGGCTACGACCGTACCAGGTGTTACATTTTGGAGACTGTCATCCTGGGACGGGTGTTTGGTATGTACAGCAGTAAGCAAGCAAGGTAGTTAAATGAATCCTTCCTGGGAGATCCTGTCAAAACCCCTGAGCATGATCAGGCCAGAATCCGATTCGCCGGAAGGTTGACCAACCCTCTCTGAACGCATCGCGGTCGCTCATGATTTACAACCCTGCGAACCCACTTCGTTTTCGTAATCTGTGCCAGCAAGATACTGGCGCGGTCGCTCGCGCAGGGAATCCGACCCTGCTTGATGCGCCGCACCCACCGAGTCGCTCCATGCGAGGCCTACGATTGCGTCGGTGAACCCCCACCCCTTACGGCCCCGGGGCCGAACGTAATTCCCCTCGTCTTTTCTTCATGGGATGGTATACGGGTACGAATGTGCAGGCTCTCATACCTTGAAAGGTGCTATCCGCCCAGTTGCCTTAATGGGAAAGGGAATAAACATGATATTGCTCATGGTTATTACCATCCCCACCACACCTCCGGACACACCAGCACTCCGGACTAGTAAAATAACAACAACCCCTTTAACTTCTGTATAAGTGTATTAACCAACTAACCATGTAATTAAGGTGTTATTTACATAGTTTTAATCAGAATCTCTTGCTCTATAAGTGCCATGAAGTTTTTTGAGATGTAGCGTCTTGGCATCGGTGTTTCGGCTCTTAGAAGTCCGCGCCGATCGCAGAATTTTCTGTATTTTGAGATGTGTGCGCCCCCTGACTAGAGACTCTTGCTCCTTATACACGAGGTATCAGAACCAGCCAAAATGCCTTCCCCCAGCTATACCGAGGACCAGCTAGTCGATACTATATTCGACATTACAGACAACGGCCTCTCCCTATCGAAATCGGCCCAGAAGCATGGGATTCCCAAGCAGACCCTTTCTGACCGGATGAGGGGCAAGGGAAGCAAGGAGGAGTATAGTCGTGATCAGAGACTATCGGAGAATGAAGAGAAGAGACTAGTCGACTGGATTCTGCGCCAAGAGAGCCTCGGATATGCCCCCTCCCACTCTCAAATCCGGGCCTACGTAGTCTCGATTTTGAGCAGGAATGGGGAAGACCTGGAGGCGCACCCCTTGGGGGTTAATTGGGTGGCGAGGTTCGTGAATCGCACCGAGAGTATATCGAATAAGATGGGCCGGCGTCAGGAGGCAGTTCGGTTCAATAATTTCACCCCCAAGGCCGTCAAATGGTACTTCGATATCAGAGAGAAGGAATACGGCTGGATCAAGCCACAGAACACAGTCAATGTCGATAAGGGAGGCATCATGGCTGGGTTTGGTATGCCCCTGAATTCTCTGGCCAATTCTGAACCTATACTGACTCTCTCAAAGGACTGGATAGCTTGGTTGTTGGCTCTTCTGATATGAAACAGAAGGCCTTGCTGAAAGGGGCGCAAACCAGGGCCTGGACCTCCTTTATCGAGGCAGTAACAGCAGATGGTCGAGCACTCAAGCCAGGAATTATTTTCAAGGGCAAGGACCTCCAGAAGCAGTGGTTCGTTGAGCAGTTCCGGACTATAGCAGACTGGTATTATATTACCAGCCCCAATGGGTGGATAGATCACCACATTGCTATAGAGTGGCTCAACCAGGTATACCTGCCACAAACCAAGCCGGCCGACGAAGGAGAAGCTCGATTGATTATACTAGATGGTCATGGGAGTCACGCACAGGTGAGAGCTTATTTTTCCGATTTTCCTACGTCTAGATTCTGCGATCCTAAGTTGCTGACCCCTTTTCCAGGATGAGTGGATGGCGACCTGCTTCCTGAACAACGTATACTGTTGTTATCTGCCGGCACATACTAGCCATGGCCTCCAGCCCCTGGATAATGGGCCATTCAACGCCCTGAAGGCAGCGTATAGGCGAGAGCTCGAGAAGCTAGCTATATTAACCGATTCCGTACCAGTTAATAAGGTTAACTTTATTAGAGCTTATTCGGCGGCCAGGTCGGCTAGTCTGACCGAGAAGAATATAAAGTCGGGGTGGAGGGTAATTAGGAATTAGCTAATTTTATAAATTAAGGCCTTAAGCTACCTAGAAATATAGCCGGACCTAGTTAATATACCTGTTGGAACAGCAGGAACTGAGGTTTTTCCATACGACTCCAAAAGGGGTGCCACGTGCCTGCGCGCACGAACCCCTTTTTCTGTTTCATTAAGAGGGGCATACGATGCCCCTCACAGCTAGCATTGGAGATAGATAAGAAAAAAAAGAACAACAAGAATACAGCAGTATAACCCCCCCAATTAAAACCGGAACCCAACCCGTACGTACGTACACAAAGCCCATTCAACAATACCCCTAGTTAATAAGGAGGATGGCGTAACCCCTAACTCGCCTTGTATATTAAGAAACGGCCGTTAGATTAGAGATTTAATTATAGGAAAAAGCCCCTTAATTCGTTAATTATTCGGAAAAATAGCCTTTAATTACGAGAATTAATAGATTAAGTTAATAATTAAGGATATTATTATAATAAGACTAGAGGAAGAATTAGTTCGAGCTAAGCGCGGAAAGACTAGACAGGTTATATTAAACCTTAATAAGCGCTTTATAGACTTAGCAGAGGCGCTGGGGGCCCTTAAATAAGAGGAGGTTATAGTTATAGAAGAGGAGCCCCTTCGTTATAGAAAGAGGGCTTAAGAGGTTGCGGTGGTAGAGGAGGAGGAAGAGGACGAGGAGGAGGAAGAGGACGAGGAGGAGGAGATTGAGCCACCTCAGATCATGACTAGATCTGGTCGCATGGTGAAGCGGCGTAGACTGTCTTAAAGAGCTTGAAATTCTGATTAAAACTAGCTATATAACACTCTGATTGATTGACTATAACCTGTTTTTATCTATAAGTGAACATGTGGTGTTTTAGCTTATTTAACTAGTCCGGAGTGCTGGTGTGTCCGGAGGTGTGGTGGGGGATGGTACTCGAAGAAAACTGCTGGAATAGGTATTTGTTCCGATATATCGTCGAAGGTACACTTACATGGAGCACCCGGCTGACACAATATGGGCGAAGAGTGCAAAGGGGTCGGACTCATGCGTCCAGACCTGAAGTCCAGGGAAAGGGTTTCAGCCTTTCTTTTCTCTATCGGAAGTCCTCCAAGAGCCAGGGCCTCGAAGTTACCCAGTGCCAAGAGTTGTACAACATTAATACAATGCAAATATACACGCGCAGACAATTTAATAGAGCCTGTCAAGCAGAATCTTGGGGTACTGGCTAATAAGGACCTACAATTACATGCATATATAACGTTATGGAAACTCTGTCTCCCGTTCGACGATTCACTCTCAAGGTTCGCATCATCTAAGCCCTATCAAAATGAAACTTTTACAACTTCTTTTCCTCATCTCCTGGTTTTCCAGATGCACAATTGCGGCTATTAGCCTGATCTACAATCCACTCTTTACGCACGAAAAGGTCGTTATATTTGGAGACCTTGCCAGAAACGATCCCTTTCTTAAAGAGACGATTTCTGAGTATCACTTTCGCACGTCTTATCTCCGAATTGTTTCATCTCACCCAAAACATCCTCCTTATTGGCGTACCTCTCCTTATCTGGGATGCAAAGGACCAACAGGTAGCACAACCCATCGCTATCTGGTGCTGTGTGTTTTTTGGGCATACTTCTTCTCTCTCTGGTGGATAGCGTTACGCTCTGATAACGAGCCCGATTATGCAAGCGAATTAGAGTCGAACGAAACTGCGACCGAATCAGACGAGGGACCCGAAGGATTGGAACCATCAGGATAGGATGTTCTCGGGGCGTTACGCGTTTCGGCGACTAAGCATCGACTGCATGGCAGGGCCTACCAGCAAACCGCCTCCTTTTTTAAATGTTCGGCGATGCTTGTGGGTTTGGTTTCCTGGTAACTCGATGGTATGCTGGCCACTAGGCCCCTAGTACTGGAGGGTCTTGTCTCTACCACGGCGAAGCATTTTTGATGCATTAAGATCGTGGCATCTGTCACGGGATGGAGGAGCGAAGTGACCAGAGGCCTCTCTAAGTGCCAAGGTAGTAATATATTACACTTGTTAACCGTCATCACTCTCGCTAGGCTCCCCGAAAGATATACGGTCTCTATGCGGTCGCCGTGAGAGGTCTAAACGTGCATAATACGATTGCACGAAGGGCAATCAACATCAGGCTAGCTCCAGGGATGCTTGCGGGGCTGTTCGATGCAGGACAACGCCCGGCATGCCCAACGGCCAAGGTAGAGACTCCCCGCGAACTAGTTCTATTGCACATTACCACTCTCGAGTGGGAGTAGACCGGAACACCCGTATCTTGGTCATTATTTTGGTTTCTGCCTTGAGGCTAATGAATATTATGATAATAATATACACAGGAGATGGAGACCATGCAATCGCACATAATTCATTGATGCAAAAATCATAACCAGGTGTTACCCCTTTCCTCCAGCGTCAATCCATAGTAACACCCTCATACTGTACCACAAACTCACAGCTCCAGTCAAATTCTGCCAGTACAGCCTCCTCGCACCCCAATTCAGCCATTTTAGCACGGAAGTTGTCCACCTGCTCCTTCGTAGCTTTTTGTTCCTGTTATCCGTTAACTGAAGCCCATTCCGATACCAGTCTTACAAACTCACCTGATGCCTCTTCGTTTTATTTTGCAGTTCTTTGACGGACATACCAGCTTGAGAAGCGCGGGGTTGAAGTTCCGCATCGGATACATTCAATACGAAATCGATGAGACCCGAGCGCTACTGAAGATGTGGAATCAGCTACAGCACAAGACGGTGGTACGCTTGTACGGGAGTTCATGCGACAACCAATTGGCCGTTGCAGCTACCAATAAGTGAAGTACAGGGTGCTTCGCCAGCGAATTGGCCTAAAGTGTCTGAGGCCGGGCTCCTGGCTTCTGCGCGTAACATGCTACCGATGCACAACCCAGGCCCGTTTGGAGGCTCTCAGCATTTGAGACGGCCCAGAAACAAGAAATCGTGCTGCTCGAGGGTAATTTGTGCCGTATACAAGGTCAGTTCGCCGCTGCCCTACCGCTCTTGACCAGCTGCGTGCGCGCTGTTCCTCCTTCCAGCAAGCAGGAGGAGAAGAAGAAGAAGCAGCAGGACAACAACAACAGCAGCAGCATCAGCAGCAGCATCAGCAGCAGCATCAGTAGCAGCATCAGCAGCAGCATCAGTAGCAGTAGCAGCAGCAACGATGATGCAAAGAAGAACGTGACGGTAGCTCACCTAAACCCCGTCAATGCTTCCCTCCTTGGACATTCAACACCAGCAACAAGAGATACCGTATCATCCGTGGCCCGATAATGAGCACCTGAAGAGCATTGCGCGGTGGTTCAACCTTTCCATGCAATCGGCTATCCCCGTGATGTCCATGGCGCCTTTGACTCACTGTGCCGGATGGAGTCGAGAACAAGTCGAGAACCTCAACGCTGAGGTCATGCAAGAGATTTGTATGCGACCTCAGCAATTTTCATGTCGAATGTGAGCGCCACTGTCTGTTTTCTTGCACGAGCAAGGCTGTATACTAACACTTACCAAAGGCATATATGGCATGCAAGAAAGCCATAGTGGCAAGGGTATGGAGTATCGCTTTCCTGCTTTCATCGTGGCAAGAGTATCATCGGCCCGTCGATTTCTGCTTCGAACAGGCTGTTTACACATCTCCGTTTCCCACGATCCGGGATCCTGGAGACTGTGGGCCAACACTAATGCACCCCGATGGCTCTGAGCGGAGCGGCGGAACTAGAGCAGGCATCGACTACTCCATAAAGTAACACAAGCTCCCCTTTTTTTGTTATCCAGCCATATAATATACATCCGGTGTCAGTTCTAGTTTTACGGTATTTCCTTTCGCATGGTGATGTAACTGGAAGGGCCAAGCGATCGTAAACCGAAGAGTAATAATAACGCCGATGGCGATTAGTGAACCACATCATTTCGGGCTCTACGCTATACGAGTTTAGAACAATGGTACACCGCCTCTGTCGCTGCTCCCAGGAGGTCCTAGGTGGTGAGGCCAAACACCGATCCCAGAACAAGAAGCTACGGGTGCCTCCCAGGCTACTTTCCAGCTCACTAGCGATTCTAGTGTCCATCCAGCGGTTGAAGTGATGAGCTGCTATCCTGGCTGGCGACAAGGCTTCCGATCTGACGAATTCTGGGGGCGTGGTCTTCACTCATGGTCACAACTACCAATACCACCCACTGGGCTGCGCCACGGCCTTGAAGGTCCAGCAGATTATCCAGCGCGACGGGCTGCCCGCCAATGTCTGAAGCCAAGGGGCCTATCGGGAGAAAGTGCTCGAGAGAGAGGCGGGAAGAGATGGGGAAGGAAACAGGGCGGCCGGATATTGTCATTGTTGATGGCGATGAGGGATCGAGAGCCTAGGTCGATGAAGACGTGAGAGCCGGGCCCACGGGGGATCGAAAAAGCAATGGGGCTACTGTTCAATTTCATACATTTTCAACCGCCAAGCGAATACTAGTTAATCATGTACTACTACTATACAAAACACTTTCGTACGTGTCTCGCTGGGCAACATATTCGATTACTTTATGTCAATACATTTCTACATATGAGGATGGTTTTCCTCCCCGGCCCGTCCATTTATTCGTTGCGAGAGATGCTAGGGCCCCCGGGGTTTTCCAGCAGTTGACTCGTCGCCGTTCCTCTCCGCTGTTGACCACCCTGCTGCAGCCCTTCCCGCGATTGTGCCTGCCAGTACGGTAGGCGCACCCAGCGCCGAGTCGGACCACGACCTCATCGAACGTGAATGTCTGCGTGAGCCTGGCGTTGGTGTAGATGGCATTGAGCCCACGCTGAACTCAAAAACCGGGGCCGTGTGCGGGAATGGTTTGTTTGATGCCGGGTTCGACCGAGAGTGGGCGGGGCTCTTCGATTTGGGTGGAATTAATAAAATGAAGGCTTCACCAACCACTGCCGCATTAAACATATCCAGAAATACACGAACCCCGACGAGGCGGTTGCTAAATGTGGTCAAATTATCGACGACACTAACAGTATGGAGGAGCCTGCCAACAATATACTTCGGGACCGTGAAATTACTCGATTGTAACGCGTACAGCTGTCGCAGTGACAGGGGTAAGCCCCTTATTTCTATTAGCGTGCTTAGCTGGCTGTTCCTTTTGTGCATATATAGTAGCACGGCGGTGCTGTTCTCTTTTGTACATTCTCTTCTTTTTGGGTAGCCCTTTATTTACCATCACTCGCTCTCTCGTGCGTGCAACATCAGCACACTCACTTTAAGCTGGAACGGAAGCTTCGTGCTCACCTTCCCTAGGTCCACCGAAAGCAGCCACAACCTTCCGGGGTTCTGACATACGGGCACAACTACACCAGAAGACGTTTTTGATAGACCAAGAACCCTCCCAAAGTCTCATTGGTCACACCACACTTGGTTTGATCTTGGCACTCAAATTTACTTGCATCTTGGCCCCCACAGGGAATAAGAGCCCTCGAGTGAAAGAAAGTGGACGATCCCACCCTCACTCGCGCAGAACAGGTGGCAACCCTTCTCCAATTCCTTCCAAGTATCTTGCGAAGCTTTTACGCCTTACACCAGAAAATCCTGCGCGTTACCTACGCCTTCGATCCGCCAGAGCTCCTTGAAGCGAATGTGACACGGTTGGTTTTCGCTGGGCGTGGAGTAGCTGCGCAGTTTCCACCCCCTATCGTCTAGTTTTATCCGGTGGATAGCTTGTGAGAAGAAGAGAGAACATCTTACACATCGGTATGCTGGACAGGGCCACCGCAGAGATCAGAAAATACCACATACGAACCGACGAACAACTATTTGTTGTCTACATCAGTCCCGTCAGCATCTGACCAGGAAATCACCCGCATTCCCATATCCTCTCTCTGTTACAGGCAGAACTTATCTCCCTTTTTCGACCTGCTCGTTAGGTTAAGGTCGGGCACACGAACAAAAATCAATCAAACGGCCTGGCATATATCTCTCTCCGCAATTTTAGCCTACGTTTCACGTCACTACTTTAATTTCGGCGGCTCGTTACTGCCACAAACGAAACGCCTCTTGCTCAGCCTCATACGGGAAGCTTTGTAGCAGCCGACTCCTACCTTCCAAACTGCCATCATGTCGGATAGAGTGGCGGGAGGAGCGATGGCTCACCACCATCACCACACATCGCTTGGGGTCACATTGAAGCCATCATTTGTTGGCTATATCAACTCGACGATGGACGCTCTCGTCCTGTTCGAGGCGTGTTTGACTCATCGCATATCCTACGTACCTTATCGGCCACATGACCGAGAGCGAGCGAATCTAATCCGCAGCGGTAACGTCTTCATCTACGAGGAGCACTCGAGCGGCATCAAGCGGTAGACCGACGGCGTCCTATGGAGCCCTAGCCGTGTATTGGGCAAATTCCTGCTGTACCGCGAACTCGAAAAGCCATTCCAGCCGGCCGAGAAGAGGAGTGTCGTGAAGAAGGACAAGAAGAGCACCAATGGAGTATCAAAACCCACCACAAACTCCAAGGCGAACTCGGTTAGCTTAAGCGGTATAAACATAGGCGGTTTAACTTCCCAGTATTCGGATGCGTCAAGTAACAACGAGGATACCAATAGAGCCTTAGTAGGATCTCTCGTGGACAGCTACAGATTCAAACCGGACGGTCTGGTGAAGAAGACGATCAGTGTGAAGTACAACAAAATGCAGTACCACCTCATCTCGTACTATAACATTAAAAACGTGATTCAAAATAAACTACGCACCCCCCTAGAATCCCCCGTGTTACAGTATATCACGCCACGCGCTGCCTTAATCTCGGCTAGGAACTTCCGCGCCCCGGTCGAGCCAATCATGGACGACCGGGTGGGAGTGCTCATCTCCCAGGGCCATATTCCGCCCGACATGGCGTACGGTGGTTCTCAAGCCATGTTCGTGCCCAATATACATCACGGCCACCAAACAGGATGGGCTGCAGGATACCCTATGCAAGCCAACTTGTATGCGGTAAATCCTCACACTTTACCGCCGCCGCCGGTTGCTTTCTCTTAGCCACCCTCAGGCGATAGCTACGAAGCCTCTCGCCTACCAGCACAGCCACCGAACTTCCCGTCGATACAAATACCCTCGCGGCGGCATAATACAATAACTAACAACGGTTATAATACTAACGAGAGCGGACACAACAGCTATAGGCTTATATTATCTCTTAGCATAAGCCACATGAATAGCACGCCGGTCGTCCCGAATAGCGTGATAACCAGCAGTGGTTTGCTCGATAGCCACGGGATGAGCCGCGGCCTTTTCAGTGCGCAATCAATTTACGGTTCCCTGGCGGCATCAGTAGCATCGTCCCAGTATAGGGTTATGTATAACAGCAGCGCTAAACATGTGACATCTTACGATAACAGCAATTTTCAGCTTTAAACCCTATCTTATAATATATAAGCGAATCCTATATTCGACTCGGCTAATAGAGCTCAGGTTACGAGGGATTACGAATCGACCTTACAATCGCAACAGGGCTTCACAATTTATTCTTAAAACACAGCACAGGATATGCGACCCGCGGACCACACTAATAGTCCATTCTTTAAGGGCTTAAGCGACGAAAACGAAGCTAACATAATTTAAAAATAAAAAGGGGGGTAGAATACGAGATTTCTCCCCGGAAGGGTTCCAAGGTCCAACATTTTAGTTTCACAGCATAATTTAGCTAGCGCTTTTAATTCAATCTTATGTCGTTATACAATTATTAGGAGGATAAAATACACTCGATAGAACATAATGCAGCAGTGCTATACTACAAGTTCTTTCGCTACCAACTGATTGATTTTCTGCATAGCACACGGTGCCCATCAATTGGTCAGTCGCTGGCTCTTCATTTCGCCAGTAGTTGTTTCAAGTAGTGTTGGGGGAGAACTGTGATGGATTATTATGTGAAATGCTTGAAATACCTGCTTGCTGTTATTGGCACGGACAAAGGTATCTGACCAGACAGAGCGTCGAAGGATCCAGAACCGGCTCAACCAAAGGAAACATCGTGAGCCTTGTTCTCGTTTCGTCGCGGAGGTACATAGTTTATTGAACTGATCGCAGACAAGAAGCTTAAAGCGAAGCGAGGGACAGCGAGGGATTCCCAGAACAAGCCCGACGAGCTGTCGAGAGACACATCATCGGTGTCGCGTGCGAAACAAGAACCGGCTGCTTCCTCTCGTAATTTGGAGGCCTTATGGTATAAGGAACCTTTTCAATACTACCACTTGTTCTTTTAATAAATCGAGGCCCGGGAGTGTTGCGTACATGATCGGGGGAGTTCTTACATTAGAAATTAACACTATTTCAGAACATGGCGGGAATTTATCAATACTCTAGCGATACAAATCGGTCGAGATGAGGTACTGTATCACGTCTTCGTATCTACCCATCCATCCCTAAGTATCGCTGTTTCCACAATTCCGATCTAATATAATAAACGCACAATCCAGCCTTCCATAATACCCCACCATATGTACCGATCGCTTTCGTATAGGCAGTTAGAACCCATAACGCTTGCAAGTTTCAAATACTGAACTCTTTTTCGCGCCGTCCACCGTTCCAGCCAGACAAAACCTACGGAACATATCACCAAAACATAAGGGCCCAATGGCACTTTTATATTATGCATAGCTAATAGCGCGCTATTAAGTAATACCGAAATCGTATAGATATTTCCGTGTAATATCGTGCGCCCAATAAAAAGGCTTCGGGCTATATATGTAATAAGTCTTGAATAAACGAAACTTAAGTTAATCATTATACTTACTTTATATAATAATCGTTACGCATAAATTTAGGCAAAGACTAAAAATAAAAGTCGTATAATTACTTATAAGTGGTATATCGGTCTGAGCACAGGCCTATAGCCTAAAATAATTCGATCCCGCGTTAATTGAAATAATGTCGCCGTTTAAAGGATTACTAGTATTATATCGATAATATTCGATTAGAATCCCTTTAGGTTTAACGAAAGAGCTAGTTATACGTAATATCTTAATACCTCAACAGTACTCGTTGCAATATATAAAAGAAAAACAATACTGCTACGCCGTTTTAGAAACTTAAAACAGCGATAAATCAAAGCTCGAGTATAGTTTGCAACAACAACACTACTAAAGTTAAAAAAATAAAAAGCTTCGAGCGGGAGGTTTATCATTTTAAGTTAAGGGGGAACAGTATATAGGCGAAATAACAGAGAGTGGGATACGCGCTGAAGACGACGCTGGCCGGATTTATATTAAAAGCTCTTTTTACAGACGCTGACAGGGGCAACTGCATTTCCAAGGAGAATATAAACTGTCAGCAGCTTCTGGCTCATGGTTTGGTTGAGCATAAAGTAATCCAGGAGTATAGTAATCGATTTATGGATACACAAGGTCAGGATAAGCAAAGCCCGAAATGGATACGGTGCATATAGTACAGTACAATAAAATCCAGGTTCAGCGTCCGCGATAGATATGTGAAAAATGCCAGTCCTACGTACTATGGGGCTTCTTTATTTTCTTTCTACGATACCGCCGCCCTGCTCGTGCGGAACCGCCCCAGTCACGAAGAGACCCCAGATCACGATGCGTCTCTGGGTGCCTGCCGGACACTCATTGACTTCTCTACCCACGAGTACGGGCCCGCCAGCCTATAAACGATCGATGCCCTTGCGGACCTCGAGATACATCTGCGGCGGCAGTAACCGCAGTAGCGGCATTCTACCCTGATCCCCTCTTTCAAAGGCCTAGTTCCTCTTTCCATTTCCACAAAAATATCTCAAGTAGTTATTACAGATAAGAGGCAGAGGAATGCGACCGACAGGGGGCGGGGTTGGGCTACGCCTCAAAGTAGGAGCCCCCGTGAGGCATCCTCGTGACGAGCATGACGAGCATGACGAGCAGGACAGCCGCATTTGCACAATCGTGCATTCATTTGCTTTGGCAGAGGGAATGTTAGGGTGTATCTTGGGCGTTTTTCAAACTCCTTTGGAGAGTCACGAGAGTCCCTCGATCTGTTGCGTATTTCTACTATGAAGGGATAAAGGGATAGCGAAAGGGTGACTCCACATATGAGGCGAAGCCCTTGTGATGTAGTGTGGATGGCAGCCTGAGAGTAAGGCTGACATTCCAACACTCCAGTGTAGCCTGCAGATTAAGGTGTCAATATGCTGTGCATTTGTGTGCCCTCAAGGCGGTCATTTTAGACATTTCGTATGACTTTTGTGCAATTACTCAATTTTCGAACTCTTCTTTGTTATGGCGAGGAAAGGGAGGGATTGCGCGAAGCGTTTCAGGCCCCCTGGAACAATCTGTACAGACTACTAGTCGTATATGATCTAATACCTTGGATATGTTAAGGTATTGGAACCTGAACCGTCCCAGATCTACAAGGCTGTCTCGATGTACGCATCTCGGAATGGCGATTTCGATGTTGTTTACCTACCTTTCCACTAGCAACGAGATTTCGCTCGCGCTCTAGTTTATGTGGCTTACTGTAGCAACAAGGAACCCGTGTTTGGAAAACAGTAGTCTCGCAAGGCTAGTAAGATTCTTCACCTGGGCCTGCATGCGCAGGGGACCGGCCATAGCTCTACCCGAATGAATGAACCGGACCCACAGTGAGCTCTATTACTATAGTTCATGGAGAGTCATTCTTTATTCCTGAAGATGTATTAACTAGAGTACATGCTGGTTTGTACAGGCGGTAGAAGAAGAGAAATAGTGCCGGCAAGGACTCCTATGAGTTCCTGCGTTGCTTGCATTTGTCGTGGGCGAGGTGGCCGTTTCGTGCCGTCGTTCGTGTAAATTCAGCCCCGCAGTTTGGGCAGATTGCCTTGGCTGCCTGACCTGACTTCTCGCGTTGGTGTCGGAGCAGATTGCTGAAGGTGGAGAACTGTCGACCGTTGCACCCGTGTTCCCAGCACTGAGGCTTGGGCCGGCTTTGGACCACTCGCACGTGGCCTTCGTGGCTTGGACTGCTTCTGGACGATAGGACGTGCCGCACGGTTCCAAGTGAAATATGTCAGACACCTGATCTAAAAAAGGGACGGGTAATGAATGCTCTTACTCATCATGAAAGTTTACTGAGTACCTGGATGATGCCTGGAGGTATGCAGTAGTATACTCTATGCTCCTGTATGCCTGCCAATTCCGTCCCACCACCTCGGCTTGATGACTGCCGCTGCTACAACATCCGCGTTGGATCGATGGCACCGCTAATAACGATCCTGACATGGCTCGTTGCCCCCAAGCACACGCAGTGCTATTGGCCCCGCCGGCCGTGGAGGTGAGTCGCTGCCAGTCCACGCTTCCAGCCCAGGGCATTGTGTCGTGCAAGACAGGGGTCGTACGGGTCTGATTCCATGAAGTCCATCGTCACCCGCGCCATTCCATTACAAATCGTCGTGCCACATGCATCGCACTCCTTCCCGGCCGCAACCAAACACGTGCCCAGTCACGCCCCAAAGTCCCACCTGCTCCCCCGCTGCCCGTTCGCGCCATTGCCGCCTGCCGTTCGATCCGCAAATAAGGAGTCTGTGGGCATGGCGCTGACTGTATCCTCGGCTTTCCTTTCATGATGCGCGATATGGCCACTACCCGCGCCTGCCGTCTCTTGAAGATTGAACCAATCTCCTGTCCTCCGTGCTTGTGCTTCGGCGTGGCAGGAGACGCGGCAGGAGATGGCGCAGGAGGCGTAACAGGGGCGACACCAAGCAGTGGCCCTATGGTATCTGACGACAAGCCCGGCATCGCCTATATCATAGAGCTTGTCAGGATTGCAAAACATAGCCAGGAGCGTGCCAGGCACTGTTGCCTTGTAGATGCAGAATGCAGAATGTGTCACCCCCGTTCTTCTGTGGACGTCGTGATGACCCGTCCTTCCATCTTCGCCTTGTCCGCCCCGGGCCGTTGCGCCAGCGCAATCATCACGGCCAAGATGTGGGATCCACGTCGGCATTCTGGGGGGGCGAGCGGCTTTGTGTCGCATCTTCTTCGATGCGCGAACGGGTCCGTCGGATGAGGCTCTGCATCGGTTGGCCCTCTGATAGTTGATGTGCTTCAGGTTGACTAAGCTAAGACGTACGTTGGCTGCGGCGGAGATAGGCGTCTGGGACGAGTGTTTGCCGAAATCTTGGGAACGAGCTGGTGAGAAGATGCCGAGCGGGATTGCGACCGCTCAGCTTCGCCAGATCTGCGCCTGGAAACAATACATTGAGATCATCGAGTGTATGCTGCTCAAGCGGTGACGATATCGTGGACAACTTCGACGAAGTCCTAGCTTGGGGGCCTGCACTTGTTCACACCGGCGTGCACATTGAAGTAGTGGGCGAGACTGGCTCGAGCCTTGTTGCAAGTGGCCGCATGCTGAGGTACGCAACGGGCGGCTGGGACGAGCAAGCCAGCATTTCAACTGTAGGGCCGAGCAAGAGAGTGCACGTGTGCTGGACAAGTTCAGAGTTCGAGGTCTCTGGCTCGGAGGTGACCAAAAGAAACGTCAACAAACTTTGTCAAGGACAGAGGGGCGAGGCGACTAGTTGGTCCGTGCCGCGCAGCACATGACCCCACCGCCGGGCCTGGTGCAGCAGACAGTGCACCGACAGGTACTGCTAGAACCTCTGTCTGTGGGCTTGGATAACACCTCACCGCTGCGTTGTACCTCTGTGTACAGACCTCAGCGTGCATCAGGACGCGCGTGAGTGCTGTCGACTCTACATAGCCGCGTTTCCGATCACGTCACGAAGGCCCAGCACGACAGCAAACCAACGCACGCATCGGTCGCCGACGTGACGCGACAAAAAACCTCCCGGCGGCGCAGCGAGAAGCGATTCCTTTCCTGGGCCACGGGTCGCCCATCGCCTGCAACCCGGCCACCATGTCCGCGTGAAGGGATGTCCGGCTCCGGGCCGGCGTCATCTACTGACTGACGGAGGTTCCGGGTACAGCCCCACCCCCGTCGTCAGTATGTCCGCTGGAACAAGACACCCATTACGCTATTGATAATAATCCTACTCTACTATTGTATCTAGTTATACATCATCGGTTGCAACCAAGCAAGCGACAGCGCAGAGAAGGCCACCATGCGAACACGGAAGACTGCCGGCGACGCCATGGACCAAACCAACCGACGAGTCGTCCAGCATGACCGACACAGAACCTACCAAAGACAACGACAAAGTCAAAGACTCCGTATAACCAATTGACGACGAGGTTCATAGGACTACCTGGGCCCCTCGACTCATGAAGGCGGCGAGGGCGAGGTCATCATGACGATGGCAACGCGGAGGATTTCGTCTGCTACATCGCCACCCAAGGGGGCAGCGTCCTCGACGGCAAGGCCGAGCCCCTCGAGGAAGCCGCCTAGGAGCTGGACTACACGAGCCGCTCCAAGGCCACTAAGGAGACCAACAAGCTTGCCCAGGAGGCAAGAAGGTGGTGGGTCTAAGGAAGGCAGTGGCCTCGAACGCGGCCTAGGGGCTGTTGACAAGGCTGCCGGCAAAGCCACAGGTACCGTCAAGGGTACCATCGACACCGTTGACGATGCTCTTGGTGGCGCCACCCGCAAGGTTGGCGAGATCATCGGCGAGGCCGACGAGACTACTGAGGGTGCTGAAGACGTCAAGGACGGAGCCGAAGGTGCAGTGAAGGGTGCTGAAGACAAAGCTGAAGGGCTTGGCAAGAAGGCTCCCTTCGAGATCCACTGAGTTTGCCCCTCCGTCACGGTCAAGGTCGTCGACCTGTTCCAAGGTCCCTTCGCCGTCTCCGTAAGGACCAGAACGGCAACATCCTTGGCAAACTGGCCGGGAGCCAGAACTTAATCGGCAAGGAGCTCAAGGCCACCAACGAGAAGGGCGTGCTGCTGGGCGAGGACAATGCCGTCCTGGATCAGGTCGACCTGGCGCCCGAGGGCACCGTCGACGACCGCATCCAGGACGAGACCCCCGAGATCCCCGAGGCCGCAACACCCAGGTCCGGGTCGCCGCCCACCAGGCCAACGCCGAGATGTGCGACCCGCGAGCTGCTTGTGCCCATTCCATTGTTCATGTGAAATGAACTCCTAGTGGCACACTGTTGCGAAAAGCGAAGAATGGACGTTACTCCTCTAGATTTCTTATATAGACTACTAGCAACACTCCGGCGCTTTGCGCCTACGATCTACCAATAAAACGCACCGAGAAACGGGGGACTCCTCCAGCCACGTTGGCTATAATCGGATAGCTGCGGCTACGAATGGACTTGGCACCAAATTGAGTCACGTGATCGAAACTTTTCTGCATGTTTGGTACTATTACTAAAGATAATGGTGTAGCGTCAGTAGAGGATCTGGGCGATCTGTACCTTTATCGTAGTCGAAGATTCCCCTTTTTTCTTAACAATATTTCCAGACCTTATATCCCTATGAAAGTTCTACACAATGTCACAAGCAAGCCAATGAAATTCGAGCCGAAGGCTGCAACTTTGCGGGGAGGATTTCTCAATTAACCTTTTAGGTTTCGAAGAAATCGTGATGTGAACCAAACGCATCTCAAAAGTGCGATAACACAGTTGAGGTTTCTGTCTTGCGTCTACAATACCAGGTGGAATAAGCTTTCGCATAATTCTTGTACATAAGTTCCTATTATGCCAAAGAAAAAAGAAGAAAAAAGTATTATATACCGCACACTGCTAAGATCCACCGTAAAGAGCTAATTCACTTTACGGTTTTACTCCCACCTACTAGATGGACAGGTGGGGGATATCTTTTCTCCTTCCGACAGTTAGCCACGGTGATACCAAGGTAAGTTAAAAACGTACTATGTCGCCTGGTAGCAGCGGTGAAACCCCTTCTACAGACTGGAGTATGTAGTGCCTTCGTACTTTCGGTATGTAGGCCCAGACATAATAATCAGCCCCAAAGCTGTCGTAGAGATGACTAAGGATCTTTTCTATCGTTTTTACCCTCTTTAATAGATTCTCTAAGCTTCTGTTTCTTTTTTTCCGAGGTTTAGAGGCACAACTAATGTAAGTATGTAACAGAAGTATCTCGGTCGCATTCTCCTTAGACGCGTTCTAGCCTCGAAGTAGACCCTCGCAGGAATCGCCGTTCATAGCGAGTTTGCGGCGGTTACCGATAACATAAAGCTTGAATTCCTGTTTACAAATACTAAAACGTAAAGTGCGCGGGTTATAATACACGCAATTTTAGAATGGGTTTCCATCCTTTAAATTTAAATTATATATCATCTTCAACATTCAATGCAATTCTAGCTTGGCGTAAAGCTGTCTCGCTTCTTTTACGAATTTGTGGATAAAGTCACTTTCGAGGCACAGTACATACAGTCAGCGCAATTTTCCCTTCTACCTAGGGTGTACAGTAATCCAACGATCCATCATTGGCTCCAAATCAGTGGGAGTTCAGGGCTTAGCCGTAGCGGTACTTGTCAGCGCCGCATTTGCAGCCCTACGAAAGTCTTGCTTGGCGAGGACCGGTACTTCTCCCATATTGCTTACGCGCGGCGCAGGCGCCCCACAGTACTTCGGGTTCTTATTTTTAATATCAGACAGGTGGAGGCTGAACCTGGATTTTACTGTACTGTATGCATGTACTGTTGAAATAGAGAACTGCATGTTCAGATGAGTCGTCAGTGAAGGCTAAAGTCGCCCTTGTTTGGAAAATGGAAGCCGTTGACAAGAGCATCAGCGCGCGTCCCATTTAACGCTCCGAGGGCTCCTCTAGTATCTTACTGTAGTCAACGACCAGGTCTGGCTAGATTCTGCCATAAGTAATATTTCTTCTAGCGATTGCCCGGTGCCTGAGCCCCGGCGCATATTCGCTGTTTCATTGCTGTCATCCGGTTGAAGCATAAGATACCGCTCATCGCCGGAGCTACAGAGACTCAACTAGTCACCAGGCTTCTTTCCTTTGAAAAGCTACAAATTGGTCTTCTCAAATTAGCCGACGGAATGTAGGTTTATAGTGGGCCAGATAGTGGCTAAAACCCGAAAATAGAATGTCAGCCTCGAAGCTGAGGCACCACATAACGTAACAAGAAGTACATAAGTCACACTACGTTCTTTACAGTTATATACTGTGCAGTATTGTACTGCTCAAAGCATATACAGAAATTGATTGCTTGATGACGTGTCCACGTAAACAGATACTTTGAGGGAGAATTCGGACAGGATGATAGAGGTCATGCCGAAAGGAATATCCAATAAACCCTAGCGACCGACGATAGCTATAAACAAATGTAGTGGTAGGTTTGCATCACCTCTTTCCGAGACAAAGGCCTAGTCTTGACTCTCGCTTGCTACCTGGCTTGCCTTGTTCCTACTAGCTCCAACGGTGACATCCTGCGACAGGTCTCCAAGCGGGTATCCGGTAGTCAGTTGGTCATTCGCGAAGTAGTAGCTCGCCCTTGCAAACACGACGAGACGGTCCATGGCCAGCTCACCTACTAACAAGATAACAATGGCGATATAAGTGATGATACGATTCGGAATAAGGTGTGTTTGCAGCTTTTGACCTATCGATCGACGCAAGCTAGCAAATATGATTGATAATAGAAAAGTAATAAGCACTGTGTTTGAAACAAAATCGAAAAGCATTTTTGAGCTTAGGATAGATTTCTAAAATAGAACGTAGATATACCAATATAAGCTTCTAGTGCTAGAAGAATAATGCTATTGTAATCTAAAAAAGTAGGAAATATGAGCCAGGTGGTTCAGGACTACCGTATATAAATATAATGAATACCTATATCTGTAGTCGGATATGAGCTGTTCGCTTATAATATGTAATTGCTAACGCATTCTTCTCGTATAGCACTGCGCCGAATTTGTTACCGAATTGTTTACCAGTAGGCTATGTATATTAATATCGCTTACGGATTCCAATGAGCGTGTCAGCGCCTACCAAAGCTGATAATCTTTTGAAGCATCGACACGATACTATCTACTCGCTTGGCACATAGCAATCTCTGTTCCATTATAGAAACAACCTAGACTTTGTGCCTGTCATGTATAATTCCCATTTGACAGAGGAGCAGATCGCCTTAAACCTCACCCCTCGAAAAAGCCAATCAATAGGAGACAAAGGTACAGTTAAAATGGTGCTTGATGTATACATCAAACCTGGCTGCGGATACTCATTCATTTAATAGGGACACTTCATATCCGTCGAAAGCGAGAAGAACTTACAGAAGCCCCAATCATTCGGAAAGGGCCAACTTTGGTAATATGTGCGAGCCCTGTTCAAATGGAGCTCATGATTAAAGCTCTCTGTGAATACATGGAAGAAGGGTCGCTACCGACGGAATTGGAATCCAACCTACGAAAACTCGTTTATTAAATTAACTGCAGTCTGAATGTAAGCAGCATTGAATTCTGAAAGCATAACTAGACCCTTTACTAGAAAGGACTAGTTAATGGCGGACATGTTATCTATCTTGCCATTCCATGTTAAAATACTGATGGGTCTTCGTGGTTAACAATCATAAAGGGGGTGTGCGGTTTCTGACACAAATAGATCCACATACCGCAAAGGTATGTATATTGTATATCTCATCTTCAAACATTGTATATAACCAGGAGGCCAATTTTAAAGAGTTTGCTTCTTGGCCGTGCATTTTAACACTGTATTCGACGTATTGTTCTTCAGGTTATTACGATTTAAAACCATCATGTCAAACTCCATCCAAGAAAGTTGGCTTCTTTCACAAAGTTGTGAAGTGATAAGTAAATTATTGGACATAAGGAACGTTATTACATAGGGCTTTAAAATATATCATTTTCTTAGGATTATGCAAGTTAGTATCACATATGTACTGTTGACGCAAACGTATTCTTTTTTTTTCTTTTTTCTTTTTTCGATTCTGACGCAAACGTATGTATACCCTTATGATATATGAATCATCTGCGTACACCCTCAAACCATTGAAGCAGGTAAGGCAAGACATTCGTGATTGTAGGGTCGCCGGATGCCTCCAATCTGAAAATTCTAATCGGAATGGTAAATGGCTGAATAACTGGAAGGTGACATACTGACGCCTATTAATTGGTTTGAGGCATGCTAGTGCAGTGAGTTTCGCACAGTATCCAACCACTTCCTCGCTGACGTGGACGAACACGTTCCCGACGAGTGGAGGAGGAAAATGGCGAGGAACGTCTTCACGTCGGATCGGTCGCAAAAGGAATGCAAGATTGCCAGGTTCTACCGAGTTAGCACCCGAGACTAGTAGTTCTGCACCTTGCGATCAGCTGGTCTGGATTCCACCGGCCCTTTAGGTTTATCGCCACAAGGCCATAACCTAGACACATATATCCGGGACAAACTAACGCAGGTTATAAGGAGCGTACCTAAAGACATGTTCCGCGAAAGCGAGGATAGAGGGCCCCTACTTAAGACGTTTAGGCTATAATAGATCCTAGGTAAGCGTTCCGTGGTAATAGCTAGCCACGATAGCCTTATAAAGGTATATAAGTCTACTTTACGTCCCCTAGTAATTCGTTATAAATAGAAGATATTATTATAAAACTATTATAAATAGCGCCGTATCGCGTAGTCTATATCGTTACTAGATTCTTAATTAATTTAATTTCCGATGCGCTACATAATCCGGCATATAAATCCATCCCTTCTAACTTTTACCCCCACGTCGTCCTAATACCTGTCCTATCTCCTATATCCAATTATTAACCGCTTCTCGTCACCGTCGCGTTAAGGATACTACGACTCGTTAGCTAGGCCCAATTTTATTATTGGGCAGAACTGACGGATATTTAAGTAAATAATCTAGGGCATTCTTAATATTCCTCAATTAAGGGCTTTCTAGCTAGTTACTAGGTGGGAAGACTTCCCGCTAAAGTGACTCGCCTACCTGCCTATCCTTGTTTTCCATAACCTTTAACGCCCTAGCCAGGTTCTTAAATTCGGCGCACACGCTACCCAAAAACGCCGCGGCGCTTTCTATATAAGTTGCTGCGGATTCCAAATAATTCACTATCGTGGCGTCCAGATCCGCCTTCGACAAATGCACCAGAGCCGCCAACGCACAGGCCGTCTTTTCTCCGTCGTCGACTAGGTCGGTCTGGTCGCTGCCGCTGTCAGCCTTAGGAGCGGGAAAAAAGATGTTACCCATAATGATGGTCTGGAATCGTGGGTGGGTTTGCGGGCGGATGGAGGTGTGCTAGTGTCCACGAGAACGGCGGCGTTGTGGCATTTTCCCCTTTTTTTAGGTGCCCGTTCCATATTGGCAAGGCCGAGCCAAGGGACGCATCTAGCCGGCATAGACGCCTTCAATTCGCTGACAACACCATAGAGCGCTGTGGATACGCTGACTTGCCCCAAGGTGTTGTTGGCGCTAGGCCTGTGGTCAAGGGCGGGTCTGGGCGCTCGATCCGCACCAAGACCGGTCCGGGGCACTGACGATACGTTACGCTTCACTCCATCAGCGAGATTGCGACGACACCATGCTTCTAGTAGAGGATATATTATGCGGATGGAGGCGCCGGATAGGTGCCCCGGGCCTAGTGTGACTGCCCCGCTCTACGTAGCTTGGACCGAGTCCAGAGTAGCTATCCAAGTTCCCTGCTCGATCGATCCCCACCCACGCAGTGACCCTCCGTCATCTGCCGATAACACATACGGTGTTTTACCGCACACCATCACCTTTGTCCTCGCCGCCCTTCAGAGCATCACCAAGCAATTCCTCCCTGTCCTGTTGTTAACGCAGGAGTGGGATGCAACTTCCTAGATACGTACATTGCTATCGCGATGTCGTTCGATGCATGCTCTTGCCTCTTCCCTGATAACGCGTTAGCTCCTGTCAATTCCCCGAAGGCGTTGATGCGTACGAGCTGTCTGCCAGAGTCTGGAGTACCCGCCCTAGCATGGCCCCGATCTTCTCCGTTCTATCCTCTGCTGCTTGCAGACGGCGCTCTAGCTCTTCCAGGTCACTCTCGGAGTTGTCTCGTCCCCTTCCACCCAATGCTACCTCGTTTCGTTTAAAGGCCATAACTATTAGCAAGAAATTTGAACTGAAAATGCTGTACGTTGGTCGCTGCAAAGAACGCTGGGTTATTCTGCTGGATTTATGACTGGCTGGCAGCGATTACGGGCCGATTTCCTCGTCCGCCGTGAAGCAGCAAGGAGGATAGGAAGCGGAAGCTTCAGCAGGGAGTTTCCGCAACAAGGTGGGATGCGGGTTCGGGACAGATCGTCATTGCTGACCTGTCGCTTACACATACGCACGCTCTACAGAGGCCCAAATTCGACGTAGCTGCCAAGGTCGCTAGCCCTGTCAAATTCGCCGTACCGCTATTTGGGATCTGCTGGGACCAGGGCCCCCACATGCAGGGTGAAGATTCCTGTGGAGCTGAATCGTACGAGTCTCCCTCGCTTACGAATAAGCAATCTCCAAGCCGCATGAAACAAGGTACACGTGATAGTGAAATGCGCCCGTAAGCCAATCAGGGGTATGCACCTGAGCGCTTTAGGCAAGTGCGCCTGTCTTAGGGACCCTGGTCAATGTTCGGTGCTTGCAACCGCCAAGTTGCCTGCCACGGCGAGCTTATCCGGATGCCCCTTCCGAACAGATGGGGCGCATGCCTGCGGGCCTTGCGCACCGTACTGCCATCTGGTCCATCGCAGCCCATATGGCGGAGTAGCAGCTGGCATAGCTCTCGCCGCCCGACTGGAGCCAGTACGAATACGCCAGGTAGTTCTTGATGACCTGCACGGCTTCGCCGCCCTCGGCAGCTTCTGCATCCAGGAACTCGAAGCTGCGGCCAACCCGGTCGCTTAGGAAGACGGTGAGGCTCTGCAGATTCGCGAAATGCGATACCGAAAGCTGCGTGATGCGAGCCTGCCAGCCGGCTTCCACGAGGCCTAGGTGGCGAACTGACTCGACTTGGAGGCCCGTCGTATGGGCTGTGTCGAGGATGTAGGACTGCGTCTTCTTCGGGCCCAGTGGATGCATCAGGACAATGTCGCGCTCGTAGTCGATGAAGATCGGTGTGCTCGTCCCCAGCCTCTGGTAGAATCGGAGGCAGATGTGACGAGGTCGAGCAGCAACATGCATCAGGCTTGGCACCGGCTCCTGGGATGCGCACCATCGCCAGTTGTCGTCGTGGGCTCGAATGAGCCAAAGAACCCTCGGCGCGGGCAGAGCCCAGGACCAGACTTCATCCTGGATCTCCAGGGGCAGTCTTCGGATTTCGAATGCCCTCATCGCTACCCTGCCGCGAGAGATGTAGCAATCAGACCGGGGGCCGACGCTAGCTTCGGCCGCCCTAAGTACGTGGGAAGACGCTGACCGCTGACAAGCTGAAGCCGAAGCTCCGCGGCAGGGTCAGCCCTGCTAAGGGAGTGGGGCGGTTGCTCGTGATGGATATATCGCCCACTTGCCACCTCCTCTATGCATAGAATTCCAATCTAGGATTACCGCGCCCAAATTCCTGACGCTGGCAAGCATTGCAATGTCTAGTGTTACTACGCTGTCGTCTAGCGTCTCTACGCTGGATGTCTTCGAATACGAGTGAGTGCGCCGCTTCATGGTGCGATGGGCCGAAGCTGATCGTCTCGCCTCTAGCAGGGCCGCTCGCGACGGGAAGGAAGGCGCGCCAGCTGTGTCTACCATTTACAGGCCTGCGGCATATCCTGCGCCGGCGCCAACGCTGTGCGAACCTCGCCGGGGCCTATCGACAAGGCGACCAGAGATTTTCGACATGGTGCTCCGCGGCAGCGCGAATCATCGGTCCCTCCGCGTGAACCAGACAGAGGACGCGGCAGCGTGGGCGCAGTTCTACCTGGAGGCAGACAAAGACCACATGGTGTCGGTGCGAAACCGTATCATGGACATACTCCAGGACCTGCACCAGGCCCAGGGCGAGCGGATGCCGAGTGGCCGTTTCATGGATGTCGCCTTCGCGGATGGCGTCCCCCAGCTGCCTCTGCAGGAGTGGGCCGTGTCTATGGCGATGCGAGCGCTAGCAGAGGGACAGATTAGCCCGGAAACGCATGCGTCGCTGCTAGAGGAGAGACCATCATTTGCGCTGGCCCACTCGCGATACCTCCAGCGCGCGGCCCAGGACCCGAAAGCCGGTCTGTTCTTGTTTGCCGACCCGAGAAAAAGAATGCCTCGTGACGACGGGAGGGAAGAGGCATTCATCTCATTCGACCTGGGCTTCGACCGCAAGTTCTTTCATCTGCAGGAACCCCCCCGTCTCAGCTCGGCAAGGACGATGGCGGAGTACATTAATCTGTGGCACAGTGGAGTTTTGGAGTAGACTTAGTGACTGGTTGGAGTCCAAATTCATGTTGGTGGGGATTATACGCTAGCCAATATATGAGCCATTCGCCAAGCGGGGCACCGCCGACCGGGACCTGGTGGCCCCTAGCTATACAGCTATACTCATGTGTGCCGTGGGGGCAAGGTCGTTCTTTCTGACCAACGGCGATGCTCAAATAAGCCCAACTCAGGGACCTCGTACGATTGTTCGCTCAAGATCGAAATCAGGCCACCAGACAGGCTTTCATGGCTCGGCATGTGTCTGGTTGTAGTTTAGATTGACTGGCGAATCGGCCCGTTGGACGTGAGTAGTACAGCGTCTTACCTGGCGCCAATGCGAGGCTAGCGAAGCGTACCATCCCATCGGGACGCTTCTCAGCTATTGCCCAGTTGGGTTTGCATGCTCGGCGCTGTGCCTTATTGTAATCTAGGTTATCTTGCTAATCAGCCCACGAGAGGACAAGCTAGTAGCTCCCTTCACCCGAAGACTCATTTACCATTCGGCGGACATGGGGGTGCGTTGGTCAGTGCCGTCTTAGTCAAGCGCGCGAATGCAAGGCTAGCGGGGCGTACCGTCCCGTCGGGACGGTGTTCTACCTGCCATTCGGCCGCTTAGCTAGGCCCCGCAGCATTGTGGTTAGGGTGGTATTGATGTTTCGAGATCGGTTCCTAGCGCTATGATAGCAGATGCCTGTACGTGACCTATCTTATTTCCACAAATCTATTTGGAAGTTGGATGGCCGCCGGCTACCGTATTCTCTTAATAGATTCGCCGGTTGGACCACTTTTATTGTATAAGCGCTGATTGGTCAACTCTCGTGGAGTAGCAAGCCAAAAGGTGATTCTATCCATTTAAATTGAAAAGCGAGCCTTCTGAGCCAATAGGAGCTCCGTTAGGACATAAGAAAAGTGGCCCAACCGGCGAATCTATTGACAGAATACGGTATAGGCTAATTTCTTGGTGGTGACGACAGGCCCTGCCCTTTCTAGTAATAGTAGATGCATGCAAGCTGCTCCGGGCGGGGCTATGATATGAGTGTTTCCCTGGCCTCCAGTGCCGCTCGACTCCGGCAAAATTTCCGCCGTATACGAAAGTTGTAAACGTTTGCAGGGGCTGGTTCGGCACCAGATCCTTGTTATCTCTGACAGGGGCCGCTGGCAAAAACCAAGAGATCCGTGCAGACTGACCAGGCATGCCGAGGTGGCACCCCATTGCAGATCTCTCTAGATCAATCTCGCGCATCGCTAGAGATTTCCTACCTTTCGACAAAGGTCTCCATATCGATAACATCTCACTCATGGCTGGCATTGTGGTAACGGTCTACTCGGCGACAGTGCTCCCGACCTCTCTAGTTTCCTCTAGAGGACGTTCTCTTGATGGCAACCCTCCTGACCATGCCATCTTGACGAGCCATTTTCCACAGCAGCTCCCTGTGCTGACATTTCTCCTTCTCGTTTCTTCGCACGTCTTTTTTGGTATACGTACAACCGAATTATCATCAAATTTGACTGCACTTCTACCCGGGTGCTAACAGATACGTTACCCGATACGTGTGATGCTTTTGGCTCATAGAAAGCACGTACTGAGTTGAGCAAGCCGGGCATTCGTTCTTTCATGGCATCTGCTTACTTAGTGCATATCTTTTATGGGCCTAAATACCAAGCTTATCTCGCAAAGTAGTTGTCAGCACCAAGGCAGTGATGTGCTCAACTCTGAGAAACAGTTTGACTTGGACGCGAAAACCGATACATATCGAATTCGACTGTACCCCTTTGGCATCCTTCCTCCCCTCATCATTCTTGATGACACCCATCTGGACGACCTTCTTTTGATGACGGAATTCTTGATAACCCCGGCTTTGATAACAGCGGCTTTGATTACGTACTGCTCGATGACAGCCTTTTTGATTACACCACCCTTGCTTTCTTTGATGACAGCCACACTTGATAACCGCCTTCAATGGCAACACTCACTGCTGCATTACCCTACTGGCTTGCATTTCCTTGATTACGGCCCTAGATGGCAATCCCTCGAATCACCCTTCGATGACAGCCTTTTCGATTACACTTCACTTAGTCAAACTTCCCTGATTAGACTTCCGTTGACTACGCCCTTTTTGATTACGCCCCCTTCCATGATACCCACTGAATCACGCTTTTTGATGACACTACCTACGCTTCTTTCCATCGACATTCCTCTACTGGGTGATGGCTTTGCGATGATACTTTCCTCGACGACATCCCCCCGACGGGATTCTCTTTGATGACACCCAACTTGATGACATTTCCGATGACGGCGCTCTCGGTGCCCGGTACGTGCCCCACTTGCTTACGCTTTCCTTGACGAAACTCCCTTGATCACACTCACTTGGAACTCCCGTCGACAACAGCCTTCATGGTCAGGCTACCTCAACAACACCCCCTCGGTGACAGACATTCGGTGACATTTCCCTAGTTGATATTCCCCGCGATGACGGCTCACTTCAAGATAGTACTCTCGGTGCTGCGGTACGTACCACTCTTGCTTACACTCGATGTCACTCCCTTGATGGCACTCCTTGATGACAGCCCTTCGCCGACGACACTCTCGGTGCTCCGGCACTCCATCGACGACCGTCTCCTCGCTGGCGCTCCCCTCGGTGGCACCTCACCTGATGGCGTTCCCCTTAATGAAGGCACTCTTGATGGCAGCACTCCCGGTACTGCAGACTCACCCCCACTTGCTTACGCTCTCGGGGAAACTCCTTCGATGAAACTCCCTTGATTACACACTTATCGACGCTAGCCATTTGGTTATACTCTTAACCGCTCCCCCTCTGATTATGCCCTCTCTGATTATGCCCTCTCTGATTACACCCCCTCGATGACACTACCCACACTCCCTCCGTTCGGTAACTCTCCTTGATGACAGCAAACAGGGGACTGCAATGCTCCCTTCGACGATATTGCGCTCGATGACGCCCCACTTGCTTACGCCCCCACACGGCACTCCCATGGAAGGTATCCTGCACGACGCCATCTGATGAACACCCCACTTACTTACGTTCCCCATACGGCACCCTCGATGACAGCCATTCGATGGCAGCACTCTCGTTGCTGCAACACCCTAGTTGATGACACCCCACTTGCATACGCGCCCCGGTGACAGCTCACTTGCTCACGATCCCCTTGATGGCACTCTAGTTGATTATAGTTTGCTCGATCCCATTCCCGTTGATGACAGCATTCTTGAACACTCCTCGACGAAGCTTGTCTTGGTGGCATCCCACTCGACCGAATTCGCCTCGTTGATACACCCATCGGCGGCTCCCTTGACGATATGCTCAGCACTGAAACACCCCACTTGCTTATGCTCCCCTCGATAATGACATTCTCGATCCCCATTCCCTTCGATGACAGCAGTCTTGGCAACTTTCCTCGACGACGCACCCCACTTGCCTACGAACCCGTCCTTGGTTTACTACAGCGCCGAGACAACCTTGACAGCGTGCATAGAAAAGTTCCTATCAATATACGAAATCCACCGCGTAGCGTATTTTCCCATGGGGTTGACAGCTGTATTATCGGCACAACCGGAAGAAAGTCTACGAGCTCTAGCTACATTTCGTGTCCTCGCCCGCTACTAAGTCACCTCCGGATTCTCCGCCAGGTGCCGCCAGTCGTGTTCCAGGAGGAGTTAGTCTCCTCGTATGTCTTCTGGCTGGCTTGGTGGGAGCGTTGGACGTCGTCCCCAGGGTTGATCGTGAAACGCAAGCCTGCATGGCAGCCCTGCGGCTCATCGGCGAGTATGCTGCACACCGGTTTGTTAGTAAGAGTCAGCCGCCAGGTAGCGTTTCAGCTTTTTACCCGTAGAAATATGTAGGTGCGAGGTCCCCGACCGTGTAGTTGACATAAACGCCTCGGTCGCTGTGGCCCTGCGAGCGGGAGTCGAATTGGCCGTTTGGTCGATATGGATCTTGGCCTGACGATTGCACAATAGCGAGCTTCCGGCCACGAAGCTCAAAACGGACCACATCACCATGGGCAGCGCTGATCCAGGGAGGTTGGAACAGTTCGGCCCCGTCAGCGTTAATCAAGACCACGTGGGTGGCCGAGGGCCGATCAGTCGTGGCGTTGGGGGGATCAACGGATCTGGTCGTGGTGACCGTGAAGGTAAGGGTATCAACAACTGTAGCCGTAGCCGGATGTTGAACGGATGCTGTGCCGGATGGTGTGACGTGTGGGCTGGAATGCCCTGCCGAAGCAGAAGGCGCGGCGGGTTCTGACAGCATCGCGGGGAGCCCCGCCGAAGGCTGCTGTACACACTATTGGACATCGAAAAGATTCTCTGCGCATAGTCCATGCGCAGTAAATATAGCCAGCCCGAATAGATTATTCTTCATATTGGCGTTGTGAGGATTGGATTGGTGAAGCTGCTGGTCAGGAAGGCGGCTGCGCTTATATAGGCCTGGATGTAGTACTACAAGGTGGCATAGAAAACATGGGAGGCAACCAGCCCAACTCTCGCCCAACTCTCTAAAAATAGGATTCTAAAATTATCATCACTGCTATGGCATATGTATTCGATACGGCTACAGTACCCATGGTGCTTGCCCACTCTGCTCTGCTGACCGGTCCAGAAATAGACACTGTGGCTATACCGCGAGGACTATATACAGGCATGGCCTGTCCACGGAGAACCGCGCACCAGATTGGGCCCCATCACCTCTAGCACGAACACATCAATATGAGAACCGCTTCAATTTTGCCCTTCCTTGGCGCCAACGTGCTCGCCGCTCCTCTGTGTGGAAACGCAACGGGGGCCAGCGATACACGTCTAAGCTTGCTACCCACCACCGTGACTTACCTGCAACTCGCCTTGTTCCTCGAGAACCTCGAGGCGGAGTTCTTCCGAAGCGCCGTGTCTAATCTTACCGACCAGGACGCGCGGCACGGCGCGTCCTTCCACCAAACGGTGCAGGCGGCCGCCACGGTGCGTCATAAGCTAGTCCCCTCCATGCCCGCCCCGCTAACGACCCCTAAGCAAGAAGTCGCGCACCAGCAGGCACTAGTAAACATACTCGGCGCGGCCGGAGCGGCCGCCGTACCGCCTTGCCGATACGTGTTTCCGTCCACTAACACGGACGAGTTTTCCTCGGTAGGCAAGACGCTAAGCGTCGTCGGCGCCGGGGCTACCGTGGGCCTCGCAGGGGCTCTCTCCGCCACCAACCCCGAGCTGGTGCCGGGGATTGCGAGCATCGCGGCCACGGAAGCAAGGCACGCGGCGCTCTTCGAGGTCGCCAACGGCGCCGCGCCCAACCCGGCGGCCTTCGAAACCCCCATCCCCGGCCCGTGGGCGTTCAACCTCGCGCTGGGCCTAGCCGTGCCCGGCACCTGCCCTGTCCTCCCCCCCATGCCCATCCTGCCGAAACTCGCTGTGTCCCCTCCTGAGAGAGGCCCAGACACGCCGACGAGATTCACTTAGGATGCGACGCAGGAGGCCTTCCAAGTGCAGAGTTCCAAGCCGCTCTACGTTGCGTGGGTCAATCAGATGCGACCACCCATCTACACGCGTCTCAACATCTCTACCCCTGGGTTGGGGGACGCGACGGCCCCGGAAGGCTTGCAAGGCGCCGTGGTGGTGGTGTTGATGCACAAAACCGCCTGGAGCGGTTGGAGGAACTCGCGGCCGCCACGTTAGCGGGCCCTGTGGTTCTGGTGGTCTGAGGCACAGACCGGATTTTGCGTATCGTGGGGTTTAGATACAACCGTATGTAGAGACCGAATTGACTAGCCTCTTTCTTAGCCTCTTTCTTAGCCTCTCCTGTGACACTAGCTCTAGCGTCAGCAGCAGTCCAGCATTTGCTTTCCTGGTGACCTGCTAGTGGATGTGGAACGCGCTTGTTTCTATGATCGCATCCCTGTCGCTGGCTTGTGGGGCCATGATGGTTTACGTCGTGCAACTGACCGAACATGAACACATAAAATGTCAGCGCCCGCCCACCGTCTTCGAGGGACCCCAGGTCGCCCTCTTGTCGTCGTTGCGGACCAATTCAGATTTTCGGCCCGTGATGGACAAGGAAGAGGACTACAGGAACGTACAGGATCCGAAAGAGCGGAGGAGGATCCAAAACAGGGTGAACCAGCGGCGTAACCGCGAGAAGACCAAGAGAACCAGGAAAGAACAGGTAACTGAGCAGGCAACCGAGACGGCGACTGGGCTGGCTTCCGTACCGGTTAATATCGCTGATTCGGTCACTGTGGCCCCCATGGCCCACGATGACGATCTCCGGCCGCCCAAGAGGCCGTGCTACGAGAGACCGGGTACGACAGGCCCGCCACCATCAGCACCGTTCGGCCAGACCAACTTTCTCGACATCGAACAGACGAGAGCAGCGTACCGCGAGCTTCCGTTCGGGTCGGTCGATCAGCCGAGCGCACCGGGTCACCTTACAGATGCCATGACTGGCAGCTACGAACAGGGCGGCACTGCACCAGCGGTGTCAGCTGTACCCGCTTCGGCTGGCAACCCACCGCATATAGTCACTCGCGCTGGCGATGGCCTTTCCACGCCGTCCTTTTTACACTCTGCAACCTGGACGGAGTCAGACCAATTTGGATTTCCTGGCGGCGTGTCTGCTGGATCGCTGGACGTGCACACAATGGAGCCCTGGCCCATCTTGTCAACCATGCCTGCCTACGAGGACGCCAACCAGCTCGCGGCAGACCCAGAAGAATTGACTTATTGGTTGAAGGAGTTTGACCCGGTTGAAGTGGAGAAGGATGCGGAACTGCGTGTGCCCGAGGAATGGAAGATGGCCCAAGCCCAGACACGCGGTTCGCCAAACGACGGAGATGGTGCAGGATGTCACATGCCTGCTTCTGACGCAGCCCTCCGGCGGTGTTTCGAGAGAATATATTGAGCTGAAGACGGAGCCCTTTGATTTCCGACGCGTGCTGCGGCAACTGTAGCAGGAGTAGAATCCGGATGCGCGGGGGATGTCTTGAGTTTAGATAGCAAGCATGATGCTGCCTTCCATTTCGCCTACATGCCTACATGCCTACTTCCGTAAACTACCTATGGCGCCGCTTTACGATCTATGTACATATGCTGTCTTCACGCTACGATGCCTCATAAAACTGACAGCTAGTTCATAAATTTACTGTAACCTATAGCGCCGATTAGTAAAGACATGCAGAGATCATTTACACGAGTACTAATAGGAATTGAGGGAGTTAAGCCTCTCGAAGATAGGAACGGGCAGACGGGAAGGCTTAGAACTTACTGAAGAAGCGCTGCTGTTTAGAAGCATGACAGCATAGTGTGCAAAGAACGACGGTGCCACAGTCTGGGTGAATTTACGCTACCGTGGAGATCACTTCGTCATAGCAGCGCCTCGGGTACAAAGAGCACTCTACAAAAGCCACAGTGCGTTTATAGCTAGGGACAGTAGAGGGTAATGGTATGCGAAGCGAAGCCGCAGTGATCTTATAAAAGTTCTCCCAGCAGCATGGTATAACAGGATGGCACCTGTCGTTTCCGCGGGTGGCCAAGACAGTACGAATGAGTCAACTAGATTCAGGTCAAGAGTACGGCCCCACGTCTATTCATAGATTGCTAAAAATGATAACCTATATTTAGCCCAGCTGCAGCATTAAGGCAGGGTAGTTTCGCTTCAATGTACGAGTATAAATTGTCGGCGGGGTACCGCGGCATAGGATGCTTCTCACCACACAGCGATCGCAATGGCTTCCTCTATTGAGGTTACCCATACCCCCGATTCAATGGAAGGCGTCGAGAGCAATGCTACGGCCCCGGTAGGAGGCACGCTGGCAATTGAAAACGGTACTTCCGGCGCCAGTTCTCCCCCAAAGGACGGAAAGAACCATCAGTCTTACGTTAAGCCGGAAGATAATAAGCCCAACGGTAACCCTGGCGCTCCGACCCATGCTTCTGGCAAAGACCCGCTGTCTTCTCTGGACAAGGCGCGACTTGTCGAATCGTATTACGTGTTAATAGGCTTAAAGGCCGATGCATACCGACTATTACAGCTTCCGGCGTATTGTGACGATACGGCGGAAATGAAAAAGGCGTGGTGGGTCCTTATGCAACAACTTCACTCAGACCATAACAAGGTTGAAGATGCGGACGAATATAGCGGGGCAGTCAACGCCGCCCGGGACGAGATAAAGGACTCGAAAAGACGTAAACTATACGATACTACAATCAAGGAGGAGAAGAAGGGGAGGTTTAAACGCGAGGACCTTACTGCGTACGAGCTTCTCTACGTCCCTCGGGACGCTACCGACGCAGAGATAGGCCATGCGTACAAAATGGAGCTGGATTACTTCCTAGAGCCGGCAGACGAAATATTTCGGTACTGGCTCGAAACGCATACAACAGCATTAAAGATAAAACATCCCGCGCGGCGTACAACAAAGAACATGGAATCGTGCCGACGGAGAGGGCGAACTTCTTAGAAAACGCGGCTAGGGACGAGGACGAGTACCCAGACAGCGAGTCCGAGGCCGAACCCGCGGCCCCACCTCCTCCGTCTACCACCGTGCGGGGCTTGCTTAAGGCGAATACAGAACTGGTGGTCAGGTGCTTTCTTGGCGATACAGCCCCAAGCGACTTAGAAGTCATGAATAAGAAGATTCGCAGGAATAATTCCAAGCACAGTATCGATTTACAAGCCTACGTCCTGAAGGAGGAGCATATAAACACGTGGAACACGCAGCTCAAAAGTATTAAGACATATTTGGACAAAGGAAACCGCCAAACCGCAGACATAATGGCAAAGACCTTCTTAGCAACGACCGAGATCGAATTCAACGGAATCGGGTAGCCTGAAGCGTAGTCAGCCGATATTACGAGGAAAGCATTATCCGAGGTATATCCACAATACTTAGAGGAGCGGCCCCCCAAAGACCAGGTGGATAGCCCGGGCATGGCCCGCGACCTTAAAGGGGACATCAGTATGGCAGACGTCAGGGTAAGCTACCCCGATTTAAATCAAGCGTTTAGGAGGGAAACGGGCGACAAGATGCTAAACCAGCTGGTCTATAAAATAGGACAGATATAAATCATCAACAATCTAGAAACGAACGGAGAAAGCCTACGACCGGGCGAAATACCAAGCGGACACCGTATCCTTAGCTACTACCCACTGTCGCGTTATACGTACACCTTCGTCATTATATCGAATAACCCCCGAAACCCGATCCGCTCGCAGCCGGGTTCTACGCTAAATGCCGACATTAAAAACGCCTTCTTCGGGTTACCGGAAGAGAAAAAGACAAATATAAAGATCCAGGTACCCAATACTCGTATAACCAAAGTCATCGGCCACTACCTAAGCGTAAAAACGGAAAGGTCCCCACCAATCACATATCCGAGCTACGGTTTTGTCCTGTGCCGCATAGAAAACAATAAGTGTATCCTCTGGAGCCAGAGTAAATTTCTTGGCCAAATCGGCCACCGTGAGGGTATGCATATGATTATCGACTTTTATGCCGCCAATAGGCTCCCTCTTCCTTGGTACGAGGGCGAGGTTCCCGCCGCATACGACGCTCGTCTCTCTAGGGAAGCAGAGCCTATTGGATCAGAACCGTGTCAACCCGAGCAGACGACCGGAAAACTATAGGAAGCAAGCGTTCCTTCAGGGTCGAATGCAGCGTCTTCTACCTAACGAGGACGCACTCAGTGACAACAGCGAAGACGACATACTGCGGCAGCGCACTTATCCTCGAGACGTAACCGAGCATTTTGATACAAAGGCGCACCACGGCTTGGGCAAGTCGCGCCGCAGGAGTGGGCTTAGGTCGGCGGGAAATAAACTGAAAGAAGGGGTGCCGCTTGCCTTGCCTCGCCTTGATTTGATTTGATTTTGATTTCTTTATTATTCCTGGCTCCATTTCCTTTCTCCTTCCCCCCTCCCCACATGTTGGCATATCATTTAGTCCTTGGGCTTTGCCAGGGCGAAGGATAAAATTAGATCAAATTAGCTAAAATGGAAATTGCGAAGATGCATGTTGTTTTCACTGAGAAACTTAGATATCAGGGGCATATACGGTTACGTAATTACCGATACGAACACATTTCTACTAGAGGACTCCGTAAAAGCACTGAATATATAACCCCCTTTATAGCTATTTTCTTACTGCAAGTATAAAGACTACTTCGGATAGTCCGTATACCTTTATTCATTTATTCCTTTAATAACCAAGAGTTAGCGCCAATATGCAGGTAAACACATCATCCTCTGTTTGCTTCACGGCAACGATAGACGCCACAGAAATAGCAAAGGTTGAAAAATATATTAATAAAGATCGCCATCTACTATCTTAAGCATGCAGACTCCAAGGGTGTTAACATGAAACGGCGTAGATAATTCGTGCCCCTAGGCGACCGATAAAGAAAGTAACGGGGCGGGCGGGCACCGACACCCAGCAACCGACGCGATCCCGCTTCAAATCCAGGTTTTCGCGCTTTCGGGGACACGAAGTTCTTCACGGGGTACTGTCATCTCCACCTCCAACGGCGGTGGGCGAGGGCGAACATCACGGATCCACACGAGGCTGATAACCAGGGCCGTGCCCGAGAGCACGTAAAGCACCAGCTACACGTTCTTAAACGAGTCCGCGTAAGTAGAAGCCATGAATTGCTAGATGTCTCGGTCGCCCAGCCGCTGGATGGCCTCGATCAGGGCCGGCGCATCGCGCGCCCACTACGCCGCGTACGGCGCGTAGCGGGCATCCTCTCCCAGCTTCGACTTGAAGGTGTTCTGAAAGATGGTCCCGCCTACGGCGACCCCGAGAGTCTGGCCGAGGGCGCGGATGAAGACGAACGTGGAAGCTGCGAAGGGCGCATCGGCGGTGCTCGCGGGGGCCTGCACGGTAAAGCTGCCGGCGCTCCACACCGTGCCGAGCCCTATGCCGGCGATGCTGCTAAGCAGAACCTACACCGGCGCGGTAGTAGCTATGTCGAGCGCGAGCAGGAACCCCGTTCCCGCCGTCGTAATGCTCTACCCGATCAGGATACGCGCTCTGTACTGGAGGTCTTTAGAGATCAGCACGCCGGTGCCGATGGCGAGCGAGCCCGTCGCGAGGCTGAATGGGAGGAGCGCGGCGCCCGACAGGATGGCGGAGTACCCCTGGACGCCTTGAAAGTATAGAGGCAGGTAAAAAACAAGGCAGTATACGAGCATGCCGTGGATGAGCGCCGAGGCGTACGCTGCCTTGCCGGTAGCTGCCGCGAAGAGCGACTTACGGATGACGGGCCGCTTGGAGACAAAGGTGTTATAGAGTACGAAGCAGATAACGAGGGCGAAGCCTAGCACGAGGGGCACGATCGTGGCCGCGGCCGTCCAATCGTACATGATGCCACCTATAAGCTTCGTTAACAGACTGTTATGCGTCAGTTCTTAGGTTACCGACGTACCCCAGGTCAGAAGTACGAGGAATACGGTCAGCGAGCTCATCATCAGGAAAAACCCCCGCCAATCGAGACGCGCCAGCTTCCTCGCCGCGCCTGGCGGCCTCGCCTCTAGGCGGAGAAAGAACTGCGCCGCGACGAGGGCTAGGGCGTAGAAGGGGAAGTTAATCCCGAAGATCCAGCGCCAATTGGCGTTTTGCGCCAGCGCGCCCCCGATCAGCGGCGCGATGGTGCTACCGAGGGCCCACTGGAACGAGATCAGCCCGAACCACTTTCCCCGCTCTTGTAGCGAAACCAGGTGGGTGACGATCACGTAAGTGAGGGCCACGAGCCCCCCGACTCCCACGCCCTGCACGACGCGGCCTACCAAGAGCAGCGCGAAGCTTGTGCTAGCCACCGCCAGCACGGACCCCAGGGTGAACAGCAGCAGTGCCGCCAGGAGAGTGCTCTTCTGGCCTCCGATGTCCGACAGCTCGGCCCACAGCGGCTGCAGGACCGCCGACGCCAGAAGAAAGGACGTCCCGGCCCAGAAGGCCTCGAAGGCCGAGCCTCGAAGGTCTTTCGTGATGTGCTAGCCATGTCAGTGTCTACTCAACTTGTAGGGGCGTCCTCGCGCGTACAGGAAGGGCAACCGAGAGTATACTGCCATCCAGGGCGCAGAGGAAGTTGACCAGGCAGAGGACCGCGAAGGAGCGGACCAGGTGCCGCTTCCGGCTGGGCGGGCGGGGTGGCAGGTGGAGGGCTCGAGGCTCCGGCGAGGGCAAGAACGGTCTCCCGTGCAGGAACGGGGGCGGCGATCCTGTTGGCGATGGCCTCGTTGGCGGCAGCCTCGTTGGCGGAAGCTCTGGCGAGGGCAAGAACGCTCTCTCGTGCAGGAGCAGGGGTGGCGTTCTCGTTGGCGGCGGCCTTTCGAGCCAGGGGAGGTCGGACATGGGCCCGGAAAATCGATACCGGCTGGGCCGCTCCGGCGGGCTTCGGTCGTGGGCACGCATGATGGTTGATCAACTTCCTACTGTCGTACTACATCGATGTAGGCGGCAAGGCAGCGCCCGCAATTCGACTTGAGCCTTCAGGACGCAGGTGTAAGTTGGTCGTTGTACAGTACAGCACCTACTACGTCCACGGGCCCAGGCTCAGCCTTCGTGCATTCGGGTAACCTCTCTGGTCCTTGGCGCTGACGGACGACGTCGCAACTCCACATTTGCCATCAGCGTCCGCAGTAGTCACAGCTTACGAGAACATGCGAGCCAGTGCTGGCTGCAGTCGCTTCAAAGGAAGTCCTGACATTGCCTACAAGTGAAGTACGTCCTAATACGTGCTGTGGAGCTATCAAAGCGCAACGTTGCGTGATCAGCCCGTACAGTTTTGATCCATGCTGACCGATGTGGTCGCCGCGTCACCGCTGGGCGTGGTATCTCGGCTAGCAAGCAGCCCCTGCGCACGCGATTTTGCTGACACTCGGTTCACAGCCTCCGAAGCCGGGCACGCTGGGGCACACAGTACTTCTATCCTCTCCCACCACGATGCACCTAGTGTAGCCACGCCAAACAAGCTCCTGCTAGACAGCGCACTCACCACAATGGCCCATCACGTCCACCAGGTGTTCTTCGTTGACGAAGTCCTCGGTATCCGCCGTACGGCCGACACGGAGCTTCTGTTGCAATGGTCCAAGACCGAGATGGACCGGGCGGACGTCTTGCCGTGGGGCGACACGGGGTTTCGAGTGCACCCCAGCACCGGGCCGGCTGGGGAGGATCGGTATGTGATCGAGTGGGACCCGACGTGGGTGGCGCGAGGAGAGCTGGGGCCGGACCTGCTGGCAGAGCTGGCGCTTTGGGAGCAGATCCTGGAGCGCGAGGAGCAGAGGGGCGCGGGCTCGAAAGGGCCCATTCAGGAACTCCTCATTGTGAGGAAGTACCAGACCTAAAGGAGACGCAGGTTCTAGACAGCTGGTTCGCATTCAATATACTACGCCGAACAGTCTTGATTGGCTTGCTTTGATGATGCGACATGGGGTGTCTTGACGAGTCGAGAGGGGACACTTCGGTGCACAAAAGCCTGCCCATGAGTATTATTTTGATATATCTTCGATACGGAGATGGATCCCTCGATCCGTAAACATCTGCAAGCAGCAAGCCAGGCATAATTTGTGAAGTGATGCTCCTGGCTTCCATCGCCAACCGTAATGTTTCGGCCTTGACGGCTCCCCTCCATCGCACCTGACGGGCATGCGTCCTCTTCATTTCTCGGAAACATATAGCCCGAAGTGGCCGGGAACCGAATATTGGAATGCAAGCGTGAACATACTCTACCAAAGCGTCTCCCTACCTCGGCACCTCATCACAAATGCACATACACTAGGAACCGCCCGCTACCACCAGACCTTGTGCTTCTTGCAGAGCATTCTGCGTGGCAAGCCATCCTTCGAGCCCCTCGACCCGCTTCTCGAGGATGGACAACCTGCTTCGTGGTCAGCGCCCTCTGTGCAGCCCGGCGGTGAGACGTACTGGTCAGTCAGCATGGCTGAGTCGCCTGCATCTCCACGAGCGAGCTGAGCTGGGCGGTGTGGTGGTATTCTTGAGCCGCCGCGGGCTCGACATGCTGCTCCGAAGACGGCATAGCGTACGCAGGCTCGGGAGTGCCAAAGGGCGACGGGAAGGGCGACGCAAAGGGCGACGTGAGAGGCGACGCATATGGTCCTGGCAGCATCGAGGGCCGTAGCGCGTACGGTCCGGCATAGTCGAAGGGATCAAGATAGCCCGCCTGCATCGCTGGGTGGGGGCGAGGCCAGTACGGGCTCGCTTCCGAAAGACCGCCGTGTCGACAGGCGGCGCACTGCGGGCAGCGGCGTCCGTGTGGTGCGGCGAACTGTGCCATGCCTTCCTCTCTGCGTGTTCTCGGTGCTCGGGTTCTCGGTGCTCGGGTTCTCGGTACGCGGGGGAACAGTGAAGATACTGGGCCAGTCTTGCGTCGTCTTCTTATCTATCGTCCAGGCCCTGTCCTGTTGGCATAGCTGGGCATGCCATGGGAATCCGGGAGACGTCACCAGGGTAGATACGACCGATGCCATTGCGCCTTCGCCCTGGATGATAAGCCCTCTACTGTAGGTGGTGTGGGTGCTGTGGCTTGTGGCCAAAGATGTCAGCGCTGACCAAGCCGAGTCATCTGACGAAGTTGCGTGGTGCGATCGGAGGCCCGATGCCATCTACCTACCACCTCAATCGGGACATTACACATGGAGGAATGGTTGATCTTCGCCCCTACTGTCTGCACGATATGCATGCACACGGCGCGAATGCATTGGGATGTGGACGCGTGACCATCCGTACATTAGACACAGGAAGATTCCCCCGTAGGATATGGGCCAGAAGTCCGGATTGTCTATCTAACTTGGAAATGCTGTGCCACCCCTTGCCCATTCTCACCGGCCTCGACATTCAAGCAATGTAACAAGTCCTTTGATCCCTTCCGTGAAATGGTCCATGATGCCCCTTAGTGCATGCCACATTGTTGCCCCGCCATGTGTGGCGAAATGATCGTACAGCGCTTCTTGGTCTTCGTTCGTCATCGTGATTGCCAGGCTACGGCTTGGGGCGACGAATTCTAGAGTGGTCCACAGACCGTAGGCCGTCACAGTACGTATGTGTATTATAGAAAGACGCATCAAAATCCTGTCTGCGTTCTTTTCATGTTGAAAAGCTTGGGCTTACCGAAGTTACGATCACTTCATTAGCGTGAATGTCCTTCGCTAGAATCGTAGCGCTGACTAGGTCCACTATGCTTTCTACGTTGCTCCGAAATAGTAGCTCATGTCGCTTGCTAGGCGTCATCCATATCTACTTGTAACGTACGCGCGTCCTGCACAATTCAAGGATCCTGCACTCTCTACATAGCCCGGAGCGCTGATGTATAGTCACAGTAGGCATGGAAGCGATCGAGAGGCGCCACAGGGAGGAGCTTTTGACCCTTCGTACGTAGAGGGGTACATAAGCATGAAGCATATTGGCGCTAAGCTTGTTTTGGTTAAATTAGTAATTTGTCCTGTCATCGCCAAGCCTGTCATCGCCAAGCCTGTCATCGCCAAGCCTGTCATCGCCAAGCCTGTCATCGCCAAGCCTGTCATCGCCAAGCCTGTCATCGCCAAGCCTGTCATCGCCAAGCCTAACCCTAAGCCTGTTCCTACCAACTCAGTCCCAATTAGCTCTAGGCCGTAAGCGCCAAGCCTGTCATCGCCAAGCCTAACACTAAGCCTATTCCTCTCAGTCTGTCCCGATTGACTCTAGGCCGTAAGCGCCAAGCCTGTCATCGCCAAGCATGTCGCCATGCAGAGCCGCATTCTTTGCTGACAAGCAACCAATGACAACTTTTGCCTACGACTCCAATCACTGTAAACATCCTTGAGTGGGGCAGCATGGTCAGCGATAGGCGTTTCCACACTATGCTCCTCTCTGTACTATGTCCAGGTGTGACTCCTTCGTCGTTCTCACACTTCGGTATCCCACAACGTCTTCCTTCACTTCTCGTCCAACATGCCACAGCAGAAACAGGATCGCACTTCCGCAGGCGGCGACGACTGGACAAAGATCTCTGACCCGACCGAGCGACGAAGGCTCCAGAACCGTCTCAACCAAAGGGCCCACCGTGAGCTTTCTTTTTCTTTTTTCTTGTCTTGTCACGGAGGTAGATGATGTGTCTGACTGATCGTAGGCAGGAAGCTTAAAGCGAAGCTAGGAACAGCGAAGAATTCCCAGAGCAGGCCCGGCGAGCTGTCGAGAGACACATCATCGCTGGCGTGTGCGAAACAGGAACCGGCTTCCTCTCATGGTTTGGAGGCCTCATGGCGTGAGGAACTTGTCAAATTCTGCCACTCGTTGTTTCGATGACTTGAGGCTGGGAGGGGGGATCCGTTGCGTAACGGATTGGGGGAGTTCTTCAATTGAAATGTTTTTGCCGGAGTATTCTCTTCTAAAGCATGTCTCACGGTGTTTCAGTGGCAGGGCTTGGTTTCAAACTGACTTGCAAGAAGCGTGATGTCCAAGGAGGGCATGGTCTGTTTTATATTCCATATATCGAAGCTTTTAGCGGTTTCATATTTCTAGAATGATTCTTTCTTCCCAGTATCTGATTATACTGTTCTTTCACATCATCGGCCATTTCAATCTAGCGGTAACCTTGTCGCTTTTCAGATACGGACTGGATTTCTACAATATGTGAGTTACGTGGCCAAAAGCTTGTGTGACGACAACATGAGCGATGCATAAGTAACAACGTACTGTAACTACCTTGAGCACAGGTCCAAAGCTGAACACCCGATGTCGCGTCGGCTACAATAACGTTACTGTTTCGATAATCGCCCGTATGAAGTTGAGGATATCAGACTTGAAATCATGTATGCCGGACGAAAGAGCTGGGCGTGCGTAATATATAATGGTCTGAATGATGTTCATTGTAGTGTTTTCAATAACCACAACGCTACTGCGTTGTTTCAAACACTTAAGAAACCGACAGATCAGGATCATTGTATGGTAGGTAACGGTAAAGGTATAGAAGAAGAGGATGGTACGAGACTCGAGGGGTAGCAAAGCCATTTCATAGTATTTATAAATACCGTAGTGGAAAGTAGGATTGATTTAGGAACTTCTCAAGATCCCGTGGCCTTACCTAGATATACGGATCCATGGTTGATAGGCTATTCCTAAGCTTGAATTTTGAAACTCTTAGAGTAGACTATAAGTAGTATTCTGTACTACATCACACCCCGAGAACTATATACATTACAGGGACCATGACATATTCTATTTGTGCGGTACGTAGGTACCCTAAATACTGCCCAATCTACTCATCTAGATTTTCTCGCATGATATTTTTGACAGTGTCGGACGTTCAAAAAGCACAATGCCACAAAATCGGATCATTCTAAGCCACGCCTGAATCTAAAATAGGCCGATATGCAGCACCACATTTCGATGCTATTCTAAGACAGTTTGATAAGCGAGCTATAATTAGAATTTCTGACGATTGCCTAGGTGCATATAAACTCAACTCCCTGCTACTCGATCATATTTCGTAATGTATTAAGCATTTGCTACTCTTACAACCATGAAGAGCGAATCAGTAACTTGGTTGAAGATACGCCAAAAAGGCCAAGACCTCTGTTTACAAAGAACAGTGGGTTTGGAAGACATCCTAGGCATCGAGGATCCCGCGCCGAGTCTCGTCCTTCTAATAGGCGAATCATCCAAAGCCAGAAGTTTCCAAAGTTTAATGGGCCGTGTTCCTAACTATGTCGACAAGGCATGCATTCGTTTACATAAACCTCCTCTTAAACCATGCAGTGACAGAAGTATGCTATTTGCTGATGGGCCCTCATGTTTACATGGTCGAGTCCCCTCTGAGGGGCCAATATCAGGGGACCTACTTCCCCGATACGGAGGACTGCTTACCTCTGCGGCTCTACACGTCTATTCTGGCATCTTTGGGGCGCTGGCAGACATTATTTGCACATTCCTGGAGGACTTCGGTGGTCTTGCGGGATTAACAGACTTTGTGACGGCGTGGTTAGAGCACGCGCCGCAGCTCAAAGATCCAGCTTTACCAACGCTGGTAATTATTACGGAGGGCTCCGTGTCAGCGATGAGCACAATGGACAATTTCTTTAATAAGCTCCACGGAAAATGTGCGACACCTTTTAAGAGGGTTTCTCTAGCCTTACTATCTATTATTTATCTTTTCCCGGGCAACTCCGAGATTTCATTACAACACAATCCGCTACGGCTCTCTTAAACCGACGCACTCGTGGGCTGGCCTTTTATTCGCGCCATTTCTATACCTTTTTAGAGGGCGCTTATAATACTTTTATCGGCGCGCAACCTTTCAATTACGTCGCCTTGTCGCGGGTAGCGAACCCTATACCGCCAGATGCAACATTGCATCTATATAGGTTTATACGAGATTTCGTAGCCTCGGAGCATCTAACGACTTTTATACTCCCAATTACCGCCTCCAGCATTATGGTCAATATATTCGCTCCTGGTATGCATAGTACGTAACAAGTTTCCTTAACTAGCATTCCGGTTTAACACTGCGTAAGAGATTCCACCCTCGGACTGTCTTCGAGGCCTCCTACTAAAGTGCTTAGGAGAAGATCGCAAGCAAGCTGTATCTTCCGAATAGTTCGACAGAAATGCTAAAGGGCATCATTACCACAGAGTACCCACCTGCGAGGGTAACTGCCATCAAAGAAAGCCACGAGAAGTCTATCCGGCTGTTCACCAAGCATTTCGAGGCGTATAAGCCGACAAGGACCTATTTAATGTGTATAATAAGACCACCAGAGCATACGTTACCCTGCAAGCATACGATATGCGAGGTTTGCATCAAAAGGTACGGAGAATTAGATACAAACGGGTTCAGGCTTATCGAGAGCTATTACTTCTACGCTACCCCGACGAATAGCGCGAAGTTCAGGTTTCGGCCAGACACGAAGAGTCTCAAAGTCCTCGGAATTGATAGTGGTGGTGTCAAAGCGGTGGCACCGCTAAGACTCTTAGAGCTTATAGAGAAAGTTACGGAACCTTTCCTAAAGAACTATCACATTCAAAACTACTTCGACGTAATATACGGAACAAGTTCAGGTAATATGGCATGCAGCAGTTATATACTGTTCATCGCGCTAATAATCAATTAAGTAAGCTAGCTATCCTTACCATATTCTAAAAAGGCCTCGGACCCAACGATTATATCCAAATTTTCCAGCGACTAGCACGCAAAGCCTTTCGTAACCGATACCCCCACGCTTATTTTCTCATCAAGGTCGTGTCCTATCTTCATTCCATTTGGGCCGGTTCGGTGTATCCCTCCGAAAATATCCAAAGTGCCCTTAAAGAACAGTTTAGTCGAGAAAGCACCCTTCATAACTACTCCCCGGCCACAGCTCGAGGTGCTAAAATAGGTGTCACTATAACTAATATCTTAAAAGGGAATTTCATTACTATAAACTTTAACAGATCGAGCCCGGATAGCATCCTTCACTACCGACTAACGCTTCCTAGCAAGACGGCCGGCCAGATCAAGGTCTACGACGCGTAAATCATTCCAGTATGCGTTCCCATGACTAGGTGTTAACGGTTACTAGCGCCCGGGTAATAACGGCCGCACCGTGGTTTATACCAATAGTCGAAAAACTCCGAGCCCGGCTGACTCGATTGCAGGTATTTCAAGCCCCACCGCATCAAAGGCTTTAGGCGTTTCATAGACGGCGCATTCTCAGTCAATAGCCCAATCGCGCTTGGTCTTACCGTGGCCTCCAAATTGAGGCCTTGGGGCCTCAAGACGGACCTCGCACTTTCTATAGGCAATGGCCATTGCGCAGACCGCAATAGCCCGCCCTCACCTGGCTCTCCGAGCAGCCCGCTAGAGCAGCAATTGCCGTCCTCGAGGAAATGGATGTTCTCGATCATTAACACGTTTCAGGGCGCATTGGCGGCCATATTATCAAGCCCGGTGATGAATGGCAACCGACTGCACAACTTACTAACGAAATCTGGCTTCTTAAACAGTATAGCAAAACAGGTGTTTCGATTGGATGTGAAACTATCAGGTGCGGAGCCGCGCCTCGATACTATTAAGCTAATAGAGCCTTTACTATACGAAACTCAGCGACAACATACGCAAAATTCCGAGGTGGCCCAAATCGCAAATATTCTTATCACGACTATATTCTATCTGGAGTTAACGGACAAGCCGATACGTAATAAAAAGGGTATTTCCTACCAAGGCCGAATACTTTGCGACCTTACTCCAGGCACGCTAATAAAGCACTTTATTACCGAATTAAAGCAGCGGAAAGCCGTATTCCGGATCCCAGGTGCCACAATCCGTATCCAAAAACGTCTACGGCAGCGCCTCACTACGGACGTATTTCAAATTAACGTGAAATTCCGTATTCGAGATCACAATAATATATTTCCTATCACTCTATAATTTAATAATAGACACATAGTTAAAGTCTACGGTATCAGCGCCTCTCCTTTTACTTTAAATTAGCTATTACGTGCTCAAGGCTGGGCCAGTCCGTTTAGGCGCGCTGATCATAAGCTAATTAGCCCGGACAAAACCGCAAAGAAACGCAGGCGGTCCGAGAGGATTTAAATACAGTCTAAAAGACAGCGCTTACTATAAACATATAAAAAGCTCTGACGGCCGCCACGACGATGCGTTGTCCTTCCATCATGATCTAGGGGCTATATACGTCATTTTTAATATGGGTGAGTGTGCTATAGTACAGTCATAGTAGGGGAGGCAATGATATAGTGGAAAATTGTTTCGCATTATATAGGACGGTTTTTCAAAGTAATGACTGAAAATTTGCTCCTACGTAATATCTTTCTTATGCATCATTCGATCCAACTTGTATGTGACAACCACCGTGTGAGATTTATATTATTAATTGTCCGGCACGATTACAAACTTCGACGATCGATTTGCTGACGGGATGTTATGAAATAGGTTTTCCATCTAATTTTGCCCTGGTTGAACTCTGGCGACGCAAATCGGTTGAGATAAAGCGTCATGTTTTTGTATCTACCAATCCATCCTTGAGTATCCCTGTTTCAACCATTCCGAGATGGCATAATAGACGCACAATCCAGCCTTCCATAATGCCCCACCATGTGTACCGATCGCTTCCGTATGGGCAGTTAGAACTCATTACGCTGGCAAGTTTTAAATACTGAACTCTTTTTCGCGCCGTCCACCGTTCCAGCCAGATAAAACCTGCGGAACATATCAATAAAACCTGAGGGCCCAATGGCACTTCTATATCATGCATAGCTAATAACGCGCTAAGTAATACCGAAATTGTATAGATATTCCCGTGTGATATTATGCGCTTAGTAAAAAGTCTTCGGGCCATATACGTGATAAGTCTTGGATAAACGAAACTTAAGTTAATCATTATGCTCGCTTTGTATAATAATAGATATATATAAATGTAGGCAAATACCGAAAATAGGAGTCGTATAATTGCTTGTGAGTAATACACCGGTTTAAGCACATGCCTGTAGCCCAAGAATACTCGATCCCGTGTTAGTTGAAATGATATCACCGTTTGAATGATTGCTAGTGTTATATCGATAATATTAGATGAGAACCCCTTCAGGTTTAACGAAAGAGCCAGTCGTTCGTAATATCGTAAGACCTCAATAGTACTCGTTATAATATGTAAAAGAAGAACAATGCTACTACGTCGTTTTAAAGACTTAAGAAAGCGGTAAATCAGAGCTCGAGTATGGTTTGCGAAAACAAGACTACCGAAGAAAAAGAAACAAAGAGCCTCAAGCGGAAAGTTTATCATTTTGAGTTAAGAGGGAAAAGATATATAGGTATAATTGATATAGAACTTGTAATTTTACTAGGATGCATAGCATACATATAAACTTAGGGTTACTGTACAGTCGCTAGCGAAACCTGCGTCCTCTCTACACTCTCTTATAGTTCCCGTTTTGAACCCACTCTGCAGGGGTAGCTGCTGACACCATGTACCCCACCATGCTCGCAAGTACAGAGCCAAATTCTGCCATTGCTTATCCTTACCTTATGCATCCATAAATCGACTATCATGTCCTTGCATTAATTTATGCTCCACGAAACCTAGAGCCAGAAGCCGCTGACAGCTAATGTTCTTGTTGTGGCTCCAGGCCACCAGCCCACCTGGGGCTGCCTGTTTCCCCATATGAGCTTAGCTAGCAAGCCAGAACGGCTGTAGATAGATGACAACAACATCAATGCATCTCCAGCCTTTGGTCCCAACAGTTCTCCTTGGCAATGCAATCGTCCTGTCAGCGTCCGCAAACAGAGCTTTTGATACAAATCCGGTCAGCGTCGTCTTCGGCGCGCATTTCACTCCCTATTATTACAATATAAGCGAGTTCCCAGCCGAGAACACTCGCACCTTTTATTCGTTCGGTCTTATGGGTTTTTCCTCTGGATCATATTCACTAGCGACAAGATGCGGAATACCGATAAGACGGCCGACCATCCCGTACAGGTCTCTTACTACTGTAGCGTAAACGAGGTGCACCCAGCAGTTATTCTGCCGAAACTGCAGTTTTCGCACCTCTCCATGATGGCCTAGAACTAGTTGAGGCATGCTCACTCTGGCCTATTTAATGGACTGCGGTCTTTTAGCATCGCCTTCGAATTACTTAATGCTTTATTGAAACCATTATAAAGTTAGCTCGGTACGATCCGTCGAGGCCGATCCAGCCTACTGCAACGGTGGATAGCGCCTGTAATATAGGGCTCTTCATTTCTAAGCTAGCAGGCTGCCAATATCTGGCGGGTTCAAAGCACTGGTGCCAAGCAGCGCTATAGTGACTTAACTGCTCGGCCACAGTGGCTGCCACAGGGCTCTCTCAAAGATGAGTTCCCCGACAAAATGACTCCCCTAGTTCCTTTGCTTCTTTCCCTTCCTTCCTCAACACCTCTGCGGTCGAAGCAGGCAGCCGAACAACCATGTTTCCCATCGACTCGCAGGGCTCTCATGGCCAAGATGACGACTGGTTATCGCCCCGATTAGCCGATTCGCAAATGCAAGACTGTTTTAACAGCCAAAGCCCCGCACCCGATTCACCTGGCGTGATTCAGACCCAATCTAGCAATCGATCGAGTCGGAGTGCGACGCCTTCTCAGCAAGGAACCCTCACATTCGCGCCATCCAACGGGACTAGAGATACATCCAACCGACGAAGCCGATCGAATCATATCCGATATGACGTCGAATGGAAGGTTACTCTTAATCGTAGAAGTAAAGCCGAAGACACGGAGCAAGACGTTGTGCTTTCGCCGCGGGAACTTTAGGAATCCAGTCCACAGCGAAAACTCGAGAATATCGTTAAGAAGAAGCTCCCGGCTAATAGATCCTTCCAAGTGGAAGATACTAGGATGGTCGTGTCCGTGACTGGCAAGCAAAAACTGAAGAAACGTTACGACGGACTGGATATTGACTAGGCTACTTTAGAGAAACAGCTTCGAAGTTGGAGCTATCTGCTTATGCGTCGGAAACAGCTTTGTATTACTATCTCTTTCAATTATACGGAGACAACACCCGAAGCAGGTCTATCACAGTAGACCACGCGGCCGAGGACGTATCGAAACGGATCGTCGACCAACTTGATGCTCCACGAGCTTGACGGGCACGTTGATTCTTCAGGTGAACCTCTTCCATGGCGTCGTGTGCGTACCCTTATGCGATGTCCGGGAGCCCCTTGCCTATTAGGCCCATACTGCTGGCGGGACAGTGAAATAAAGAAGAGGTACAAACTGAGGGCGCCTTATCTTCGGCGTCTCGCTGAGTACATGCAAGACGGTAACGTATTAGAGACGCATGACGATGTGCCTCAAGATATGCGTGACCTGCTTTACGTGGAGGATTAACAGAAGATGGAACGACAAAGTAAACCTATACAAGGGAAGTGCCCGCCTATCAACATCACCAATGTGCTGCCTAGTATAACTGTTGGTGGCCCATCGTCGAGTGCGGGCTTATCGTCGAAGACGCTTACCAACTTTAAGATTCCTGGTCCTCTCGATGACTCCGTCCAGGAGTATTGCAACTGGCTTGGTTCAAGGGTGACGCGGATGGATCTTAAACTAGAATATCAGAAGATCTGTGACATCACCTTAGAGGAAGGCCTTGGTCTTGAGTTGGTATACGAAGCCCAGGACGCTACATTGTATGAACAGAAAGGCATCAAAATGGGTGCTGCACGACGTTTCGTACGTGATATCCCAGAATGGGCTACATTGGTTAGCACAGAAGATGTTGGAGGGGTGAAGGAGTGTATTGTCTAAGTGCCTTGGCCTTCCACTCCTGAAGCCTGGTAGAAGGCTGGGTCTTTATAGACCTAGTCAGAAGTGAACACCGTGTCTATAGAATATTCTAAATACATGTGGAGTCTGGTAGACTTGTAGAGAAGTGCGGAGAGATATCTCCCAACAGAAGATGATTTAACAAGCGCAGGAGATGGGTGGCTGGCTGAAGATGTAACAATTTCTTAGATTCTTTAAGTCTATATAAATTCTTTGCCCTTTCAAACGCCTAGGTCATTACTCCTCGATCTCAATACTAGCATGTCGAAAATGACCCTGTGCACTACGCTCTCTACTACCCACTGCCTGAACATACCAGTCTAGGAATGCTATAAAGTTTGGCTCCGGCGTATCCGCAAACTCTTGCCAGTGATGCTTAATGAATTACTTCAGCTCGGCGAAGTACTCTTTAATAGGGTTAAGGTCGGGTGAGTACGGCGGGAGGTATAATAAAACTACGCCGGCTTCGTCGCACATCCGCTCAATTCTGTCGGATCGGTAGAATCGAGCATTATCCATAATTAAAACCGACTTAGGCTCGGGCCACCGGCTATAATATAGTAAAAGCTCCTCTAGGAAGCTCTCGAGTACGTCGCTATCGGTAGAGCCTTGGAATATACGGGAATATATAATGCCGTCCTGCGCATACGCCGGTAGGATCTGGTAGCGACGGCCGCGATAAAACTTAGCTATCTATACCGGTGTCACGCTTAGCGGCGACCAGCCAGTTCGGCGAAACCCTATACGCTTATCGCAGCCCGACTTATTTATATAAACTAATTGATAGGAACGGAAGGCAGATAGCTTATAGAGGTAGAGGTCCCGTAAATCGACGTTTCGTTCTTTCGCGACACGTCGGGCCGTCTTGTTCGACCACCGGATCGAGGCTAATGCTCTACTAATACTATATATAATAATTAAAATTTCGAACTCGTCCTAAAGAAATATAACTATCTCGTCTTAGTATATACACGGCTTCTTAATTAATCGATCGCAGAGTACATTTAATATAGATAAAGTAATACTACGCGGCCGTCCACCACCGTTCGGCGGTGCTCTAGCCGACCCGAAACACCGCATATTCGCACGAACCCGTCGGACCGCGCGCGTGCTGTAATCTGCGGCCTCTACTCTTTAGTTATCGTTAAATACTATATCAAGCACTATAACTTCAACCAGTTCGATTTATAATTGCGGGAGTCTTGGTGCCATGTTAGGTGCAACTTGCCGTTGTCTAAACTATGGGAACCTCGTGGAACGGCCTGTAACAACTTGCATATAGGAGTCCATTAGACCCTGACAGAAACGCAGACTCCATGCTAGCAAGAGTTACCTATAACAGGCGCCAGAAACGGCGTCGAAGGCTATGGTGTCGATTGCTTTGTCTCTGGGCTTTGTCGCAAGGGATGGTGGCATGTCTTCGGTGCTGCAAGGTCAAGCCGATTTATTGTGCAATATCCCTGTCCACGGTACTTTTAGCAGGACCCTGACAGCGTCTTTTCAGAGCCATCAGCGAAAAAGCGCTTACGCTATTGGTCAGTGGACGGGCTCGTTCTGTTTACCCCACTATCTCTCATTTTTGTTCTGAAATTCTAAAGAATTGTATTTAGTTACTGCTAACGCTGCACAATTATCCCTTAAACAGATGCTACTATTCGGGGTCTACGCGATTCCCACACTTGTTGTCCCTCAGTTCTCTTGCCTCTCTCCCAACCTGCTAGTTTTACTGCTTCCCAAAGCTAATCCCGCTCACCCTACCATTGATCACTCCAGCTTGAAAGCCCGAGTTTTAACTCCCAAACGTGACTGTCCCAACAGAACCCTGGCTTTGTGCAGTGGCTTTTACTACTGTCTCTACCTACAGCTTGACCAACAGCTCCTGCAACAGTTTAAGTGAAGCGGAGAAGGCTTTCTGTTCCTGTTCAAGGCTCGGCTGATCTTGCTCGCTAGGATCGGGTTCCAACTTCGCCATACTGTCTTCGACAGCTTGAAAACGATTCTTTGTCGTACCAATGGCTTCTGTGATCTCTGTCTATCGCGTAGAAATCGCAATTCTAATCTCTTCGGTAGCATGTCCGTTCCGAATAGAAGCGTATCTATAGACTAAAGTTAGCATAATTGTATTTAGACCTTTATGGACAGATAACCAGCTCACAAGACTGCCACGCCTACAACAGAGTTGATGGTCGATTTACAGCTCTGAAGCTGCTCTGTCAATGACTTGATCGGGCCTTGCTTGAAGAAGCCTACGCTTGCTCGATCCTGCCAGGACAGTTTTCCGCCGGTAGAGTGTCGAGTCCAGCGTTGGATATCGGCCCGGAAAGATGCACATGCCGTTTGGCATGTGCCGATTGTCGTCTTGGAGTTTTCAGCAACCTCTTTGCCTAGAACTGTCCACTCCAGGTCGTCGACTGCTTGAAGCGATGTGATCGCAGCGTCGACAGTGCGCAGGTCTTCCTGCAATCGTTGCACAGTACTGGGAGCATCCCTAAGCTCTTGCAAATCATTAATGAGTAGTCTTGTAGCGTGTAGGGCTGGAACCGTAATGCCGACCACGCTGGCCGCGACACTGAGGGGATCTGCCATCGTTTTCTCGCGTTAGAGAATCGAGCTGATGCGACGAACGAACATCTAGGCAACGAAGCCGTTGATGTGCGGGGTTTTAGCCGCCGAGCTGACGGGGCTGAGGATGACCATGCAGGACGGCCATGGATGCGTCCACCAAATAGCCTGCTCTTTCGTAAGATCGCCCTGTAATCAACAATCAGCCTCCACAGTCTGAACTGAACGAATGCAATTAATGGCTTCCGCAGTACACTTTAGGACGGGCAACTCGGGCTTTCAGGCCGGAGTGATCAACGGTTCGGTCAATACCGAATTTCATCACCATGCCCCGCAAGGTAGGATCAGTCCAGGGATCCACGCAGACACGCGCTAACGAGGCCCCGACTCAGAACGGCCAGAAACTCCACCAAACCCATCGTCTATCATTCCCTTTGGCCGCGATAACGACTTCATCCAGCGAGGCGACATACTTGATCGTATTTATCAAGCATGCGCCATTCCCGGTACACGTATCGCGCTCGTGGGCCTGGGCGGCGTTGGGTATGCACGATCTAGACAGGTAATAGGGCGAGAAGCTGACTCGTGGTAGAAAATCGCAACTAGCCATCGAATACGCGCACCAAACACGACAGCGAACACCAGACAACTGGGTTTTCTGGGTTCACGCGAGTAACGCGACGCGATACGAACAGAGTTTCCGGGAAATCGCCGATCATGTCAAGATACCCGGGCGTCACGATCCTCAGAACAACATCTTCCAGCTGGTACGCGACTGGCTACGTGGCGGGAGGAACAGAAGGTGGAGACTCATTCTCGATAATGTCGATGATGCAAGCTTCCTTCTTGAGCCTCCAAGCCTGATCAGGGGTGACCAAGCTGACAGTGCAATTCGATCGAGTCCATCACGGCTCGTGGATTACCTCCCGATCTGCGAGAACGGATCCATATTGATCACGAGTCGAAACAAGGGCGCGGCTGAAGATTTTGTCGAACGAGACAATATCATCCAGGTCGAACCTATAAACGAGGCGGAAGCGATAGCACTTATCGAGAAAAAGCTAGGAACGGAGCAAGACAGGACTAACACTGAAGCGCTCGCCGCCTCACTAGAAGGTATGCCGCTTGCTATTGTCCAAGCGACAGCCTACATCTCCAAGCTTGCACCGCGTTGCTCTATACGAGAATATCTCAAGAAGTTTGAACAGAGCGACCAGAAAGCGACCCTCCTAGATTACGAAGCCAGGCAAGGGCAACTTCGGCGCGATCGAGAAGCCAAAAACTCAATCATCATCACATGGCAAATCTCATTCGACCACATACGTCAAACAAGACCATCGGCAGCCGACCTACTTTCGCTAATGAGCTTCTGCGACCGACAAGGTATCCCGGAAACCCTGCTTAGGGCTTTCAGGCAGAAACGATGCTGCTTCTTCTGGGCCAAACGGACAGACTCGAAGCCGAATAGCCCGGGCAGCAATGAAAAATCAATTGATAAAGGGGTGGAAGAGAATCCTAATAGGGAGGGCGCGTTCAAGGAAGAAATCTATTAATGAAGAAGTCGAAATGGACTCTAGTATGGATGATCAATTCGAGAAAGATATTTCAATTTTGCGCGATTATTCGTTTATCTCTACAGTTGAAGACGAAAAGACCTTTGAAATGCACCGCTTGGTTCAGCTGGCTACGAGACGATGGCTTGAAGCCGAGGGACGGCAGGAGAGATGGATGTCTGAGTTTATTTCTCGCCTCAATGACCAGCTCCCAACTGGGGCGTACGAGAATTGGACAACTTGCCAGGCGCTTCTGCCGCATACCGTCGCCGCAGCAGGACAGCGGCCAAAGGAGGAGACGTCGCTGATAGAATGGACTGCCATCCTATACAAAGCAGCATGGTACCTTGAGATGATTGGTCAGGGGCCCGAGGCGCAGGGGATGGCGGAGGATGCCATGAAGTACAGAATAAAGGTATTCGGGCGGGCGCACGAGGAAAGTCTGAACGCCATAGAGATGCTAGGATCTGTGAGGATGCTGAGAGGTCAATGGGGCCCAGCACAGAAGCTGTTTGTGGAAGTGATGGAGACTCGCAAGCAGAAACTCGGGCCGGATCATCCTTCCACGCTGGCCAGCATGGGCAACCTGGCGTCGACGTACAGGAACCAAGGCCGATGGGAGGCAGCGGAGAAGCTGGACGTGGAAGTGATGGAGACTCGCAAGCGGAAACTCGGGCCGGATCATCCCTCCACGCTGACCAGCATGGCCAACCTGGCGTCGACGTACAGGAACCAAGGCCGATGGGAGGCAGCGGAGAAGCTGTTTGTGGAAGTGATGGAGACTCGCAAGCAGAAACTCGGGCCGGATCATCCTTCCACGCTGACCAGCATGGCCAACCTGGCGTCGACGTACAGGAACCAAGGCCGATGGGAGGCAGCGGAGAAGCTGTTTGTGGAAGTGATGGAGACTCGCAAGCAGAAACTCGGGCCGGATCATCCCTCCACGCTGACCAGCATGGCCAACCTGGCGTCGACGTACAGGAACCAAGGCCGATGGGAGGCAGCGGAGAAGCTGGAGGTGGAAGTGATGGAGACTTTCAAGCAGAAACTCGGGCCGGATCATCCCTCCACGCTGACCAGCATGGCCAACCTGGCGTCGACGTACAGGAACCAAGGCCGATGGGAGGCAGCGGAGAAGCTGGAGGTGGAAGTGATGGAGACTTTCAAGCAGAAACTCGGGCCGGATCATCCTTCCACGCTGACCAGCATGGCCAACCTGGCGTCGACGTTTTGGAACCAAGGCCGATGGGAGGCAGCGGAGAAGCTGGACGTGGAAGTGATGGAGACTCGCAAGCAGAAACTCGGGCCGGATCATCCAGACACGCTGGCCAGCATAAACAACCTTGCCTGTACGTTAAAGGATCAAGGCCGACTACCAGAAGCTCTTGGATTAATGCGGGAATGTGTACGGGTTGCGCTAACTGTCTTGGGCGCTCAACATCCTCATTATCTATTTTCGCTAGAAACATTGCGTGCTTGGGAGCTGGAGTATACCGGCGCCGATGCTAGTTGAGTATGGAATAGTCGATCGTGTTGGGATTCTGCATTTTAGGGTAACGATGGTGGTCGTGTTTTTAAAGAAAATTATAAGATTAAATTAATAAAGGATACGACGATAACGAGATGGGAACTCGCTCATACTGTAATAATAGAAGATGGAATATGCGTCGAAGCTGGCGATAATTGAATTCATATAAAAGGGTTTTTTTTTTTTGCAGGTGCTTACAGTGACGATTGTATTGCCAAGGAGTGCATGTACAGCTGTTAGCAGCTTCTGGCTCCCTTATCGAGCATAAATTAATTTATGAGTTTTATGATCGAGTTATGAATGCACAAGGGAAGAGTAAGCGAAGCCAGAATTGGCCGGTACTTGTGAGAATGGAGGAGTACATGGTGTCAGTAGCTACCCCTGTAGAGTGGGTCTAAAACGGCAACTATAAGAGAGTGTAGAGAGGACGCAGGTTTCGCTAGCGACTGTATGTACAGTATTATTATAGTAAATGCACTCGAGTCTTGAACCAGCGTAGAATATCTCCTAATACAGTCAGTCAGCTCAGAGATGCCCTTCTATCCAGGGTGTAATCCACCGATCCACTGTTGGCACCAAGGCAGCTAGCTGGAGTACAGGGCTTAGCGGTAGCGGTACTTGTCAGCACCAAATATACAGCCCTACGAGAGTCTTGTTTAGCGATAACCGGTACTTCTCCCATATCGCTTACGCGCGGCGCAGGTGCCCCATAGTACTTCGGGTTCTGATTTTTGACATCAAACAGGCGGACGCTGAACCTGGATTTTACCGTACTGTATATGTACTAAAAGTTCCGAGCTGAAGTAGAGCGTCACCTGTCAGCGCCTAGTATGCAAGCCCTACGGAAATCTTGTTGACAAATAATGACAGCTACCAATCCTATGTGGGGTTGCGTATGAAAGCTAAATATCCCCGAGAAGTCGAGGCTGGACATCTACTTTATATCTGAATATCCCCTATCCTAGCAAACCTAGTCTGGTATTACTATTGTTATAATAAAAGAGTGTATATTTGCTTTTGCCATCGATTATTATGGGTATTTATATGAAGAGCGCGGATGATATCGACGAGGTCGATATTATTATTGTAGGAAGTAGTTTCGCACTCTACTTAATATTTACGTACCGCGTTAACTAAGTCCTTTGACTGACTAATCCTAATTTAATAGGCGGTACCGCCGGCTGCGTTATCGCCGCCCGGCTAGCCGAGGCCGACCCGAAACTGTCTATCCTCGTCATCGAGGGTGGGCGCGACAATTATAATGACCCCCTCGTGGTGAACCCGGCACTATTTATATCACTTCTACAGCCATCGAACAAAGCGGCCATTTTCTATTAAGGCAATAAGGCGCCATAGCTGGCCGACCGCACGCTTATTGTGCCGTCGGGCGGGATCTTGGGCGGCGGCTCGTCTATTAACTTTATGATATACGCGCGAGCGTAGCGGCCCGACTTCGATTCGTAGAAGACGCCCGGGTGGTTAACCGACGAGTTGCTTCTATACTTGAAGAAAGTAAGTAAGGAATCGGCATGGGGGATCTGTCTTAAGTACGCTTATATAAACATTCGCACTTGACACGATAAGCACAGTTAGAAATATACTATGGCGCGAGGGACAAGGCCGTTCATGGCTACGAGGGCCCTGTCCACGTCATAAATAGAGGCTACCGCGGTAAAGAGTCCGAAGCCGACTTTATTACAGCCGCAAAGAACTTGGGCATGCGCGAGATCCAAGACCTGCAAGACCTCGACTCTAACGACGGCATCTCATCGGGCCTGCGGACCGTCTCCGAGGAGGGCAAGAGACAGGATGCTACGCATATGTACTTGTATCCGAAGCTTAAAGATAGTAACAAATACCCTAACCTGCACGTAATTATCGAGGCGCAGGTGGTCCGGGTGCTGTTTAACGATAACAAGAAGGCCGTGGGCGTCGAGTACCGCGCTAATCCGGCGTTCCAGGCTACTGTCGCGCTAACCGCAGCGCCTACGCGCACTGTGCGGGCCCGCAAGATGGTCGTCGTGTCCTACGGCGCCTATGGGACACCTTCGGTGCTGGAGCGGTCGGGCGTAGGTGACGCCGGCGTCCTGGAGCGCGCCGGCGTGCCCCTGGTTGTGGACGTACCCGGCGTGGGCCATGACTACCAGGACCATCACTTGTTTCTATACCCGTACCGGACCGGGTGCCGGCCCGACGAGACTATTGATGCGATGCTCGGAGGCCGCACCGACGACTTCGCGACGATGCTGGAGAAGAAGGACAAGACCCTGGGCTGGAATAGCATTAACTTTGTATCTAAGATTCGGCCGTCTGAGTTTGAGCTGGCCGCACTGGGGCCCGAGTTCTAGAAAGCTTGGGATCGAGACTTCAAAAACGCGCCTAGTAGGCCACTCATATTGATGGCTACTATTATGTGGTAAGTTGTATTTATACACTCGCTGACTCTATTATCTTTTATATTCCGGTATTTTAATAGCATATATTCGCATAGCTTCCTAGGCGACCCGAGCACAGTCCCCGTAGGACAGTACGTTACGGTAGGAACCTATACGGCGTACCCATATTCGCGCGGCCACCTGTACATCACTGGCCCCAAGGTGGACGACCCGATCGACTTCGACGTTAGTTTCTTTACCGACCCCTACGATATAGACCTTAAAAAGCAGATGTGGGCGTATAAAAAGTAGCGTGAGTTCATGCGGCGCACCAAGATGTACCGCGGCGAGCTGGCGGCCGGCCACCCGAAGTTCCCGGCCGGGTCCAAGGCGGCATGCGTCGAGACCGAGGAGGCTCCCGTCGCGGACGTGAAGAACATCGAGTACGCGGCCGAGGATGACGCAGCCATCGAGCAACACCTACGTAAGAACGTCAATACGACCTGGCATTCGCTGGGTACGTGTAAGATGGCGCCGTGGGAGAATAATAGCGTGGTGGACCAGTACCTCGGCGTTTATGGCGTCGAGGGCCTGAAGCTTGCCGACCTCAGTATCGTACCAGAGAACGTGGGTGCCAATACCAATAACACGGCGCTTATAATTAGTGAAAAGGCGGCGGCAATCCTTATCCGGGAGCTCGGGCTCGTTAGCACGGCGGCATGATCCGGGATATATAGACGGCGGAGGACAAGTAAAGGGAATACAAAAGGGCACACTCAACTACGCGTACCGTGAAAAAATCATTAATACGAAGATAAATTATACTACGATTCCGACTACCAGTTACTTATTCAAACCAATATAATACAACACGCCAATATCTAGAACTCAAACCTACACTATTAGAGATTCGTCCGACCAGTTTCCCACCATCCTGTCTGCCAACGTGCATAATCAATCCACTAACCAGGGAACTCGTTTAATAATTAGTTCCATAACCACTGTTAAACTATAGTCGCGACCCACATAAGAATCTAATGTTATTACTAAGCGAGATAAGCTATAAAAAGTCGTGAGCAGATCTCGTTAACCGTGCTCACAGTAAAAGTTCGCGTTTAGCGTATCGCATACTATATAGAGAACTGAAGACGTTAACCTAATAATGGGCAGTCTGGTTTCGTAGAGGTTAATGGAGTTGGGTCTCGGTCTCTATCTGTATTAAATGGGAACGTTATGGTGATCATGATAATAAATGCCAGTTTATCGTCCAACCGAAGGCCTGAGCCATATACAGACATTAGTTATATACTAGCTACTATAATGCACTGCTACGGCACTTCAGTCTTCCTCCGTTCAGTGCTCGCGAAAGTTTTCCACCCACTAAAGCTCGGGCCTCAGCCTTCTGTCACAATCCACCGCTTTAAAAATGCTAGACACTATACGCGCCAACGCGTCCCTATTAAACCTGCTATCTGTTAACTAAATAGATATCTATGCTACGGATAGACAAAAAGAGAATGAGGAAGGGAATCGGCTACGCGAGGAGGTCCAGGGTACACAAGTGGAAATGGCGATGTTATACTGGCGAAGGTAAGCCATTGTTCCAAAGGGGTGGGCGTGTTGAATGCATATTGAGAAACCATTTCAGTTTGGCAACAGCAACTGGAGCTGACTGGATGGGGGTTGTTTTAGCGCTAAACGCCCTAAATCTGTACTATGGCGCTGGAAACAGTGCTAGATGCACTGAAGAAACCTTTTATCTTTATCTATTGCCTTGGTCGTCTCTCGAAAATAAGTTTTTGATTAAAGTCTGGCCGAGGCGGGGCAATTACTAAGGTATAGATTTGGCAATCTTATAAAGCAGGCTTTCACACACAGGCCACTTGGGCTCAGCATCAGTGGACTCCGGCAAGTTCTGCCTACAGCGCCTTAACAGCTATATATCTTCAGCGCAAAGAAACACTTACAAGGCCGGGAGACGGGAAGTGAAGAGCCATGTGGGAAAGTGCATGCGACATAATGAGATATGGCGAAAGGTTTCAGCTGAACGCCAACACCTGCAGTAATAGCCAGTAAGATGCCATTCCGATGCGCCGATGGAATTATTTGAAAGTTGATTCTCAGGATCAGAAGGCCGACTCGATTGAGGTGTAAAGACTACCAGCAAACCAATACTGTGCTGTTCATTACATAGCGGGAGTGGCGTTCAGCAAAATGCGATGCGCGACGGACTTGTGAAGCAGCCCAATAAGACACTCAAGCAAAGCGAGCCGACCAGGCTTTCGGTGGTATAGGGACAGACCAGTCGAGGCAGCACAAGGGATAGTCAGTGAGGCCTAAAGACAGTGGGATCAGTAAAGAGGACAGCTCGTAACAATGGCAAGGCATTTCAAAGGCTGATGGATTCCTCCTCCTTCGCTCGCATGATTGGATAATGTGGGATGATCAAGTAACGAGGCAGCTTCTTGGTCGAGCGCATTTAGTATCCCCATTCAACACTACAAGATCGGGTACCACGTCGCGATCCACCCTAGCTATAAGCCGCCGTTTCACACCTAAATTGTCGTTTTCTAAGTTTTCATATTTAAATAACGAAAATAGGTAAAATAGAATTAATTGAAAGTTAAAGTATATACTAAATTAATTAAAAATTAAGATAGAGCTTTTTATATTATATTTAAAGCATTAAGTATATATTAAACGTTAAAAAGATAGAATATTTATCTTTATTAAAATGTAAATATTAACTTAAATAAAAGTAATAATGATATTATTTATAGTTTATTAATAAAAATAAAGAAATATAATTTAATTTTAATTATAATCATTTATTTATAAATATTTACTTTAAACGTAAAATATTTTATATTTAAATTAACGTGGTTTACTATTAAGTCATTAGTATTATTAAGTCGCCCACCTTTCTATCTAACGTACTCTATAAACGAATTAAACATATAAGCGAATTGAATACTTTCGTTATATTTTATCTAAATAACCTTTATATTTCATTTCCACTATAATATATTATAGTCGATACTTAGGAAGAGAAGTAAATGCTTCTAGCTCTTTAAGCGTTTCGAAATAACCTAAAATTAAATACCCGAAAGGCAGTTGAAACGTATAAAGTCCCTTATATAACCCTCCGTAACCGACAGCTCGGTCGCCCTATAAGACGCGAAATTATTATAAATTCTCGAAAGTTTATTAATTCTAAAAAGTAATTAATTATTTAATATATAATTAAGCTAGATTCGCGATCGTTTCCTCCTCGGTTAAGTAGCGTTAAAGATATAGCGAATCGATTACTCGGCGTACGCGACGCGGGACGCGTCGGCGTTAACTGGGCCTCGAACTTCGTACGACGATAACTAGACCTCCGGACGCGTTTTAATCGAAGAATCGACTATTAGAGAGTCCTTTACGAAAATCCCGACGCGTATCGCGCGTAGTTTACCCCTCGTACGGGATATAATTTATAAGTACGGGATCTAAGAGGAGGATATCTATAACTTCGATAAGACCGGCTTTTTTATAAGTTAAATCTCGTCCGAAATAGTCGTAACCACCTCCGATCGACGCGGAAGGCCTAGGGTAGTATAGTAAGGGAACCGGGAATGGGTTATAGTTATCCAGGGCGTCGGATTACACGGTTACGCCATCCCTCCGTACATTATCTTTACCGGGAAAACGCACCTCTCTTCCTAGTACGAAAATAGCTTATTACCGAAAGACTAGGTAATCGCAGTTATTAAAAATAGCTAGACTACGAATAAAAGAGGCGAGGACTAGATTCGATATTTCGATAAATATATAAAGTCTCGTAAGAAGGGTGCTTACCGCCTATTAATCCTTAACGGCTATAAGAGCTATTACTCGACCGTTTTTAAGCTTTATTATAAAGAATATACGATTATTATATTTTATATACCTTCTTATTCTTTTTACAAGCTCCAGCCTCTCGATATCGGCTATTTTCGTACGTTGAAAAGGTCGTATAGGAAAGAAATTAAGGGTCTTATGCGGGCGTATATTACCTATATCTTAAAGGAAGACTTCCTACCAGCGTTTTTAAAAGCGTTCTAGGTAACTTTTACCGTCTTAAATATATAGGGAGGTTTTCGAGGGGCAGGAATCGTCCCCGTACGATCCGGAATATGTTATTTCACGGTTGGATATGAAGCTACGTACTCTAACACCTCTAGGGACGTCTTCCGGCCTACCTATCCTTTAGGTATTAAAGACCCTAAATAACCCGATTGAGGCCCAATCCCAAACCGAATACGTTCGGAATCGTATCGTACGGTATTAAAATAGCTCTCCGACATCCATTTTAATTGGGCTTGACTAGATTGCGAAAGGTATAACGCAGGTTATGCACCGGCTCGCTCTTTTAGAGGGTGAGGTAACCGCATTACGAGAGGCAAATGAGATACTTAGCCGGCGCCGCCGTACGAAAAAGAAACGGCTATAGGATAGAGGATCACTTCGTATACAAGCTGGAGAAGACCCTGAGTCTTAGAGGGACGTTAATGGACAGTTATAAGACGAATCGCGTCGGAGGAGTGGTCGTACGAGGACGTTTAGGACGCGCTTATAGCGCTGTAGAAACTATAAAAAGCCTGGGCATAATGCGCGCACCTGTTAGAATAATATAATTATATCTAAAGAAGAGGATATTAAATAGTTATAATTAATTTTATACGTTATAATGGAATTAATTTATATTGTTATTATATTAAGTAGCGACAGTGTTTAATTCGCTTATATATTTAATTCGCTTATAGAGTACGTTAACCTACTTTATTAAACTTTAATATATAATATCTTTACAACCACAATACCGATTTAATCAAAAGAAGATAAAATCGTATTAGTAATTTAAGCGACGCGAAATCCGATAAATCCTTTATCCGTATATGTTGCTACGAGAGTATACGACGTCCCCCGAGGCACTTTACGCGATCGAATTTAAGGCCGAACCCTACGACGCGAAATCCGATATCCACGCTATAAATTAAATTAAATAAAAGAGGAGGTACTTTATAATTATATAATTAACCTGGATACCTAAGGAATACCTCCTAATATTAATATAATAGGAGATATAGCTAATCTCCTTACCGCGTCGCGCGGGGGCGACCGCGTTAGTAAGTACTAGGTTAGGCGCTTTATCGACCGTAACCCGGACTTTAAACCCCAAATAAACCGTCGATATAATTATTAAAGGGCTCTTTATAAGGATCTAGGTATTATTTCCAGTTGGTTTAGGTTGGTCGCGAATATTAAGGCTAAATATAGTATCCTCGACGAGGATATATAGAATTTCGACGAAACCAGCTTTGTAATAGGTATAATCGGGTCGATACTTATAATAATACGTGCCGATCGGCGTGGGAAGGCGAAGTCGGTTTAACCTAGTAATCGCGAATAGTTAACGGCTATTAAATACATTAATTCGTAGGGCTAGTACATTCCGCCGTTCTTAATCGTTTAAAGTTAATATTACCTCTTGAATTAATCCCGCGAATACGACTTACCGGGTGATTAGGTAATTAAACCGATTATTAACGGCTAGATTGATAATAAGATAGGCTTAGATTGGATCCGGCATTTTAATAAGTATACGAAGGAGAGGAAAAAGGGCTCCTATTATCTCCTAATCCTAGACGGTTACGAGAGCTATATTTCGGCCGAATTTAAGGTATACTGCAAGGATAACGACATTATTATACTTAATATACCTCCCTACTCCTCCTACTTACTCCAGCTTTTAAACGTGGTACTTTATTCGCCGTTAAAGCGAGTATATTCGAAGGAAATTAAGTTATTTATTAAAGCGTCGATAAATTATATTATAAAGCTAAAGTTCTTTATCGCCTTTAAGGCCGCGTATTTTACTATTTTTATAAAAAATAATATTAAATTTAAATTTAGCGCCTCTAATATAATACCTTATTATTTAGACGAGGTAATTAATAAGCTAGATATACGTTTACGGACGCCTATACCTGGCCCGTTACGTCTAGGGACGGCCAGTACCTACAATCCCTAGACGCCGTCCAACCCTTAATAGACGATTAAGCATTCTACTTCTATTAAAAGTAAAGTCTCTACCTATAAAGGAAGCTCTCTAATATTAATTTTAGATACTATAAATTAAATAGCGAAAGGTATAAACGCGATAATGTATTTAATAACCCTTCTACGTAATAAGGTACGTACTTTATAAGCGGCTAATTTAATACTTTCTAAACGCCGGAGAGTTAAAAAGGCACGTATCTAATATAAAGGGCCTCTTATTATATAAAACTCTTAAGAGTTATAGGACGAGAAAGTAAAAGGGAAGCGTCTAACGATTAATAAGGGCGAAACGAGGGGTCCGTCGAAGCGGAGGGCGGCCGGTAGAAAGCGCTATAGTTGTTGAATGGGCTTTGTGTACGTACGTACGGGTTGGGTTCCGGTTTTAATCGGGGGGTTATACTGCTGTATTCTTGTTGTTCATCATGTCTATCTCCAATGCTAGCTGTGAGGGGCATCGTATGCCCCTCTTAATGAAACAGAAAAAGGGGTTCGTGCGCGCAGGCACGTGGCACCCCTTTTGGAGTCGTATGGAAAAACCTCAGTTCCTGCTGTTCCAACAATAGTATCTACGGCGAGACGGGCTATAATACGAGAATATATAAAAAGGATATAGAATTAATTAACGAATCGGATAGCGAGTAATTTTAATTAATTTAGAGTATTATAATTAAATTAACTTATATAGAAATAATAAGATATAAGAAAGGTAGGCGACTTAATAATACTAGCGACTTAATAGTAAACCACGTTATATAATTAATAAAATAAATTATTTATTAATAACGTGGTTTACCACTTAGTGGCGTATATCACCTAATGGCGCACGTCTATTTTAAATCTTCCTTCTTAAACTTTAACACGTAATAACTGTTAGACGTAAAAAGTGATATATTAATATAACTTATACGCGTCTAGTCTAGTCTGGTTATTCTGGTATAAAACTGCACCTATAGAGCTATTTCGGCTATTTATCGACAGGAGCGGGTAATATACCGCTACTTCTATCTAATAATAACTCCTTAATTATAATGCTTATTTAATCCTAAGAAGATCGAATCGTTTTAGCAATCTAAGCGACGCGTAACGGACCGAATAAAATTAGCTAACGGGCTGCTACGAGGCTTTACGATATCCCTGAAACGACCTTACGCTACCGAATCCACGGCCTTTAACTTCGATGCGATATCCATATATATATCGTAAATTAGACCTAATTAAAGAGGAGGCACTTTTTAAATATATAATCGACCTGGATACCCGGGGGATGCCCCTTAAGATCGCTAGTATGGAAGATATAGCTAATCTCCTCTCGGAGTCGCGCGGCGGCGACCGCGTCGGTAAGTATTAGGTTAGGCGCTTTATCGACCGTAACCCGGACTTTAAGACTCGAATAAATCGTCGGTACGATTACTAGAGGGCTCTTTATAAGGATCCAGGTATTATTTCCGGCTGGTTTAGGCTGGTCGCGAATATCAAGGCGAAATACGGTATCCTCGATGAAGACATCTTCAATTTCGACGAGACCGGCTTTATAATAGGCATGATCGGGTTAACACTTATCGTAATACGCGCCGATCGGCGTGGGAAGGCGAAGTCGGTTCAACTTAACAATCGGGAATAGTCGACGGCTATTAAATATATTAATTCGGAAGGCTAATATATCCCGCCGTTCCTAATCGTTTAAAGCTAATACCACCTTACGAACTAGGCTCGCGAATGCGATTTACCGGGCGATTAGGTAATTAAACCGACTTCTAACGGCTAGACCGATAACGAGACAGGCCTAGACTAGATTAAGCATTTTAATAAATATATTAAATCGCGAACGAAAGGCCGCTATCGCCTCTTAATCCTTAACGGCTATAAAAGCTATATTTCGGCGTAGTTCGAGGTATATTATAAGGATAACGATATTATTACGCTTAATATACCTCCTTATTTATCTTACCTACTCTAGCTATTAAATATAGCATTTTATTCGCCGTTAAAGCGCGCGTATTCGAAGGAAATCGAGCTATTTATTAAAATATCGATAAATCACATTACGAAGCTAAAGTTCTTTATCGCCTTTAAGGCCGCGTATTTTACTACTTTTACGGAAACTAATATTAGATCTAGATTTAGCGTATTTAGTTTAATACCTCACTATCCGGACGAGGTAATTAATAAGCTAGATATACGCCTCCGAACGCCTATACCTATCCCGTTACGTCCGGGGACGGCCAGTACCTATAACCCCTAGACGCCGTCTAACCCTTAATAGACGATTAAATACTTTACTTTTATTAAAAACAGGGTCTTTACCTATTAAGGAAGCTCCTTAACGCCAATTTTAGATGCCGTAGACTAGATAACGAAGGGTATAAATAGAATAGTTTATGAAATAACCCTTATACGTAATCGGATACGTACTTTAGAAAAGGCTAATTTAGCCCTTTCAAAGCGCCGGAGAGCTACAAAATCGCGAGTCCAGCTTAGAGGAGCCCTTACTATTAAAAAGTCTTAAAAGATATAGGACGAGAAGGTAATAGGGAAGCGTCCAGCGATTAATAAAGGCGAAAATAGGGGTTCGTCGAAGCGGAGGGCGACCGGTGGAAGGCGCTACGGTATTTACGGCGAGACAGGTTATAATACGCGAATATACGAAAAGGATATAGAATTAATTAGCGAATCGGATAACGAGTAATATTAATTAATTTAAAGCGTTATAATTAGATTATTTTATATAAAAGTGTTAAGAAGTGGTAATAATGCGCCACTAGGTAATATACATTATTAGGTAGTAAACCACGTTATAGTTTTAATAATATTATATTAATTACTAGTACTATTGTATTAATATAATCTTTATAAATAAAAAGAAGATTTGTATTGAATAGGCTTTGTGTACGTACGTACGGGTTGGGTTCCGGTTTCAATCGAGGGTTATATTGCTTTTCTTATTCATGTCTATCTCTAATGCTAGCTGTGAGGGGCATCGTATGCCCCTCTTAATGAAACAGAAAAAGGGGTTCGTGCGCGCAGGCACGTGGCACCCCTTTTGGAGTCGTATGGAAAAAACCTCAGTTCCTGCTGTTCCAACAGGTTTATTAATAATAAAGATCTTAAGTCGTAGTAACTATATATTTTTCTATCTCGAAAATAAGTTAATAAGAAGTTTAATATCCTTCTCGTCCTCGTACTTATCTAAGGTATTGACGATAATTAGAAAAGCACGGTCCTTATAAATAGCTCTAGAAATTTTCGATAGCGGTTAAAATATAAATTTCTTAATTTACTCTCGTATTACTTTTCCGAAAATCGTAAGGTCGGAATCGATAGCAGTTTGGATATACGGGATAATTGTCAGACGCGTAAAGTGATGTATTCATATAGCTTGTCCTTGTCTAGTTCCTTCTAGTTGTTCTGGTACATATTTATACCTGTAGAGCCATTTCGGCTGAACATCGGCAAGTTCCGGCAATATACCGGTACTTCTATCTAATACACCCCCTCAGGGCTTTCCAACACCCACCCCAATACGTGCAAGGTATGCTATATAGCATGCCCTCTAGCGCTTATTCCTTTAACATACATATATATACTACTGCAGTTAGTTCGATTAGCGCAGTGCCATGCTATAGCATGCGCAAGGCATACTACAGGATAGTCTATAACTAATCAGAACCATGCTGTAGCATGCTCCTTAGTGGTGGAAAGGCCTGATTAACGATTCTATCTTCTCGGTTAGAACGTTAACTTCTCCTCCTATTAGCTGATCCTCGTACATTTCCTGTTCCTTAACACTGAGCTCCTTTGTTCTCCTTTGTTGAATCTCCCTACTAATGTTCACGAGGTTTATCTGCCGGTAGAAGCTTTGGTGAGAGTCGGTAGTAAGAGCTTTCGTGAGCCCATTAGCGATTATATCTTTCGTGGGCTGATATATTACCCTGATCTTTCTTTCCTTCGCTTCCTGACGGAGCCAATGATCGTATATATTAACGTGCCGGAGCTTAGTCTGTAAGATAGCGACTTCGGCGTTGACTAGGCGTATCGTCTGCTTATTGTCGTACTGAACCGTGATCGATCCTTGATCCAGCCTGATGTTCAGTTCCTTAGTTAGGCGCCATATCGCCAGTCCTTCCTTCACCGCGAAAGCGAGGGCTAACAGTTCTGCCTCAGTGGTGGATGTGGTGACGGTATCCTGCTTCCCTACTTTCTATCCGATTATTCCTCCAAACAGCTTGATTGCGTAACCCTGAGAGCTCTTCCGATCGAGGGTATTATCGGCAAATAAGGCGTCGCTCGCCACGATAAAGTCATCCTCACCCCCGAGCTGCAGGCTTAGGTACCGTGTTTCGTATAGGTAACATAGCACTCGGTCCGCGGCTTGTTGGTATTGAGGTCCAGGGTTGGAGTTAAAACGTACAAGTCGAGATACCGTAAAGGCGACGTCAGGCCTGGTGATTACGGCGGCGTATAGTATTGAACCGACCTTCTTGAGGTACGTGGATCGATCTCCATCGGTTGCTACGCCGTCGCGCGGGAGGAGCTCGATCGTTGCTATCGGTGTCCGGGGTTTAATTCGCTGATCAGGCTTTACTAGGGTATAACTTATTAACATAAGATGCCTAAGCGAGTTAGATAAGCCCCTTTTCACGGTTCCTAACGATCTCGATCCGAGGAACTATTGGAGCTTATCTCCGCCGGTTAGTTGGTACTTTCGGCGTAGTGAGGCCACATCCGCGTCGACCTGCTTCCTATCTCGATCTCTATAAGCGCACACTATATTATTAACGTAGAAGAAGATTATTATATTACCCTTAATGAAGCAACACTGTTCCTCCGGTACCTGTCGGTAACCGAGGTCTCTTAGTATGCCTAAGAGCTCCTTTTACCATAAGTATAGGGACTCTCGCAGTCTATAAAGAGCTTTATTAAGGAGGAGAACAATACCAGAGATCCGATAGCTAGGGGGTATTTATATATATATAGTCTTATTAAGCTTGGCGTTTACGAAGGCATTTACGGTATTATACTGAATCAGTTCGAGATCGAAACGTGATGCCGTAGTTATTAAGCCCCTGAAGGATCGACCGCATAGGGTAGCAGCGTACGTACTCTCCGTAAAACCGTGCTTCTATTAGTCGCCTTTAATAACCAGCCGTGTTTTCCCCTTCTATAACCAGCCGTGCTTATCGAACTTATATATATATACCTATATATAATTAAGTATTTAATACCCCTTGGCGTCGGTTAGTAGCTTCTCGTACTATAATTTTATCTTTTTATAACTTTGAAGGTGAATAGACTTAGCTGTTTTAAATAGGGCTTCTAAGGGATGCCCCTTAAGCCGATTACTTTTAAGAACCGGCGGAAGTTCCCTTCGGTAAACTCGTTTTCCGTTTTTAATTTTCTTTAATATTTATAAGACGTTGGGTTTAACCCGTGACTCTAGTGGACGGATCGTTAGAAATGCAGCTCCTTAAATATATTTGTTTAGGCCTCCTTTAGTCACTTCTCTCCCGTTTTAAGTGGTTCGAACGTAGTAGGTATATACTCCGGCGAGGAACGCATATCGCTCCGTAGGGTCTAGGTTTTTAGGCAGGGTTAGATTAGAGACTAAGGGGCTGTTTATAATATAGCTCTCGTCCCTATGGGATCGAGGCGAGAAAGGTGATAGTAGCTGTTCTGTCCCTATTCTTAAAGCGAATAGGCATAATGCTTCCGGAGGCGGAGTAGGGGAGGGCGATAGTATTAGGGCGAACATCGCGGTTATATAAGGGTAATCAGCCCTATCCGCTCTAATAGTAGTCTCCTAAGGAGGTCTTACTAGTTCATTCCCCTATACGTTAAGACCTACGCTGCCTCTCGGTACTTATTCAGCCGGCTTATCCGAACCGTTTTTATAGGAGTCGTTTTTTAGGTTTTCGGCTTCCGTAGATAGGAGAGTCTCGAAGTTAATACCCTGGATGCGTCTATTACTAAGCAGAGCAATATATTTATAGACTAGGGTATAATTAATATATCTAAGGTTATCCCTTAATTCCTCGGTAGAGCCGGTAGATTATTAGTCTTTATCGAATTCGATATCTCGAATATAGACTACCTTCCTAGTTAAGGGGTTTCAGATCCGGAATATATTAGTAGAGTTATAGCCGACTAGGTAGCCGATCCACGCTCGTAGTTTTATCTTCTAATGTCGGTTCCGCTTTAATTCGCGTCGGTAGTTATAACGTAAGCCTTATAGCCGGGGACTCGTAAGTATCCGATCTCCGGGGTTGCCTCTAGGGCGTCTGGTGTGATTTGACGAGTAAGGTATATATATATTACCCCGTAGGGAGTCCTCCAACCGAGTCGGTATCGTGGAGTTCGATTCCGGATATGGATCGTTATGTCTATAAATTCTTTAATTAGCGACTTAGGCAGTTTGCTTTAAATTCTAATAGTTCGAGCTGTCTATATAACAATACCCCCTGAGCGCTCTGCACCCCCGTTCTGCGCTTGTGTATTAAGGGCGGAGGGCTTAATAACGATATATAGCTCGTTCTGGAGCATGTTGTATACTTCCCTACTAAGGAACTCCCCGTCGTATTTAGCGTTCTTGATTTTATAGTTAAGCTGCTTCTTAATTAGTCGGTAAATAGTGCGTAAGGTGGCCGTAGTCGTTTCGGTATAGTGGTTAGCGGTAAAGGCGTTCTAGACGTAACCGGAGAGACGATCGGTAACGAAGAGCACACGGTCCGTTCTATCCGGCTCTCTCTTGAAAATAGTGAAGTCGACTGCGATTGTGTGGCCTGGGTAAGGAGGCTCGTTCCGCGGCGTTCTTCTCGTCTGCTCCTTTACCTTAGCCAGTCTGCAGTTAGCATATATTACCCCTGGGTACCCCTTAGTCTGGACTGAGGCCCCTGCGGTGTGCTTATATAAGTATTTAATCGCCTGCAGGTTAACGTGCCCTAAGCGTTTATATTAAAGTTCTTCCGGTCCGCGTACTTTATATAACTTAGTATAGGAGTTAATCCTGAGCCTTTCGGCCGTAAACGTAGTATAAAAGGGGTCTGCTTCCGCATCCTTTAATATAAACTGGTGAGCCCTATCGAACACCTTATATAGGATCGAGTCATCCCCTCTCCTGATATAACTGTTCGGTGGCTTATTATTCTAGTAGTATCCCGCTTATTATAAATAACGGAGCGATACCACGTTATAGGCGAAGCCTTGAATATAAGCTACGTTAGTAAGCTTAAAGGGTCTTAGTACCCTTAAACTAACGGTAATTAAGATCTCGACTTCTCCCCACTTATAGATTAATAAACGATTATTACCGGCTATAACTATATCTCCTTTTACGGCAGGTCGATACTTTATAAATCGGCTTCTTGTATTGAAGATATGCAGGGTTGACCCTGAGTTAAGTATAGTACACGATTTTAGAGCGTAATCGACCGTCGCGAACGAAGCTGATATTATGGTCAGGACTCGTTCCATTAATCCGGCGTCTTCCTAGGCGCTCCGGTCCTGTATTTTCTTTATCCGGTTATACTCTTCCTTGATCGTGGGATGGTCGTCCAGGATCCTCGGTATTAGTTTCCTGACTACCGGGTTTCTATTCTAGGGAAAGAAGTATTTCTCCGGGAATAGGTAGAAGTATTCCTTCCAGGAGTGACCAGGGGTCTCGCAGATCTAATAAGAGGCCGTTACGGAATCCCTTCCTCTTTTATGACCCTGAGAGGAACTAGCCCTTCCGGTGCCTCGGAAGGAGCCGGATCCTCGGCTTTTAATTGGTCTGGCTGACTTCTTTATTATTGTTGCTTTCTGGTTAGATTGGTTAGTTTGTTTATCGTCGCTCTCGGCGCCTAAGGTCGCGGCGAAAGCTGCTCCTCGAGGGCGCGTTCCGTTAGGGATAATAAAGGAGTAATACCTCCGTAAGTCTGACGTAACCTTCCGGTACTCGTCCTATATTAACGATTCTATATCTTTTATAAAACCCGTTCCCTAGGAGGGTAGTATAAGAGCGAGAGCCTTCAGGAGGTCTTTTACCTACGCTTTAGTATATATAGTCTCCGCGACCTCGTATCGTTAGCCGTTGCTTATTATTAATTCCCATTAATTAATCCATTTCTTTATATCTCTCGGTATCTTAGTGATCGGATGTACGGCTTTCTTATATTCGGTTCGTGCTCGTATGCCGGATATTTTAATCTTAGTTACTCCGTAGCCCTTAAGATTTTCGTACTAATGATGGATTTCTTCGTTAACCAGGTAATGGTTGTTCTTAAGGGAGTCGGAGACGGTGTTGTTGATATATTCGGTGAGCTTGGTTTTGTTGGATATCTGTAGGGTAAACTGGTTATGTTGGAGGCGGTAGATGGTGATTGTATCGATGTATCGCGTGTGTTCGTTACGGGTTAGGGGTCGGTTCTCGTTCGTGACAACCGTGGCGGAGGGAGTCCGTATTGCTGCTCCTTCCGCGTCGGTGGCCGGTGCCGAAGGATCAGGAGGCAGTTCCGTACGGAAGGTGTGCTCCTGAGGGAAGACAGGGGGCTTCTGCCACCTCTTTCGGCCTCTGATTTCCACCCAGAGGTTTAGAGACTTCGCGATAGTGGTGAAGTTCCGGTTCCAGGTTTCCCAGTCCTCTGGCGCGTTCAATTGGGTCTTTCTTTCGGTATAGTCCGACATTGTGACGATAGTCGGTGGATAATGATGTAATAATTGATAGTAACACGTCCGATATGCGTTAGGTTGCTCTTTAAGCATATGAGACTCTTAATTGTCAGACGCGTAAAGTAATGTATTCATGTAGCTTGTCCTTGTCTAGTTCCTTCTGGTTGTTCTGGTACATATTTGTACCTGTGGAGCCATTTCGGCTGAACATCGGCAAGTTCCGGCAATGTACCGGTACTTCTGTCTGACAATAATAGCCGGTTCCCGTGAGCATAGCTACGCCGCTAGGGTAGGGAAGAACTTAGATACGCCGCCGCGATCTCCTTCACCACGTTTAAAGAAGAAGCTAGCGTTAAGGCACCCGTGCGTAAAGGCAGTCTACGCTAGGGTACGCGAGATTATAAATTTGCCCGTCCCTGCTATACCGTTAAGCGAAAATATCCCTTTAGCTTTCGGATCCTAAATTTATTAATTAATTTAACGAAGGAGCTCGACTCGAATATTTAGAAGATAGGTCGGATTATATTCTTCGGTATAAGAATCGAAGGTAGCTCCTTACGTAATAGGTAATTTCGTTAATACCTTTACCCAGGAGTTATAGATTATTAATATCTCCCTATATAAACGCGATATCGTACTCTATTCCCCCTTCGCCGTATATAAGTAATAAGAAAATGCTAAATATTCTAAAGAGATAATATATAATATTTTCTTCGCGCGTCGTCGTTCGGCCTTTTACCTATAATATCCGTTTATTAATATTAAATTATATAAGGGAACTTCCTTAAAGGGCGGATTTAGGGATATTCGTAATATCGATAAGCGATTATTTAAATAATCTTTTATCGCCCAGGCGCTCGCCTTCGCGCGAGAAAAACCCTACCGACGCTGGTATAATTAGCTCTTAGAATGTTTAACCGCGGGTAAACCACCTGCTTTATCGAAAAAAGAGCTCCTAAGTTAATCGCGATAGTTTATCGGTTTTAATATCGGTACCTTTCGAAATATCGATAAGGTATACGTAGTATTTAACTAACTACTAATATTATCGGAATATGGAATTAATAGCCTCCGAGAGTTCGATAGAGTTAGATTTATCGATATAATAACTATCTATCCAGAAGTATTAAATATTATTATCGGTAACCTATCTTATATAAAAATGGAGCTTTTAGTAACCTTTCTTATTAAACCCTCTATTTTATATAACGTCTTCGAACGTAACCTCCTTACCTTCTTCCTAAATATACGAAAATATCGTATACGAAAGGATATCCTTAAATACCTCGATAAAGCCGAATTTACTATCTATTTATCGCTATAAAAATCGTATAATAGACGATAGGCTAGCTCGGAGAATCGGGATTGATATTTCGGTAGGTCGCGATTATATTCGTCTATAGGGATAGCCTGGATATAAGGAAGTAGGCTAAGCTAACCCTGCTGAACAGGAGCGCAGCATAAGGGTTTATCGCTATAAGGCTGATTTAGTCACGGGATCTGCACGTCCTGCTAATCGAGTCGTCTTTCCTATATCTGGCGTTGGCGTATAGCGATGTAATTAGTAGATATACAGGGAGATTTACCTATTATAATGTCTAATGAACAGTCGTAATGCAGCAGGCAGCAACCTTCTTAAGCAGGTATTTAGGGGGAGGGGGAGGCTTATAGGCGGCAGGTAGCTTAAACGTACCTTTATTCTTATTTTAAAACACCTAGAATAAAGATACTAACCGTATTAACCGCTATTTACGTATCCGCTATTAAAGTAATATTAATAGCTTTAAACCTGGTAGAGGCTATATACGAACTCGTTTAAGGTATAATTAAGAGCTATCGGTTTAAGAATAAGGAGATTATCGTAACCGCTCTATATAACCCCCGGTCGGTCCGTATAATCCGAGCGAACTTACGATACTTTAACACCACTAGAGCGCCTCGAAACGCCGTCGGATAACCTCGAATTATCACGCCGCCGATATTAACGCTTTATACGATCGTTTAATCGAGAGGCCCGAGATATACCAGGACGAGATAGTCGTATTTCTCGTAGCCGAGTTCGACGTCGAGGTGACGAGAATAAGCGTAAGTAGAGCCCTCGCGTTTATCGGATAGTTTAAGAAGATTACACGACGCGTCGCCGAAGAACGAAATGCCGAGTTACGCGACTTTTATAACTATACCCTATCTAAGTTCCGCTCTTATTATTTAATATATATTAACGAATTAGGTTATAATAAGCGTACGGGCTTTTAATAAACCGGATAATCGCTTTAAGATATAGCGCCCGTATAAAACCGCACGGTTCTACCGTGGTCGTAGATACTAGATCTTACCGGCCTATACGTAAGACGGTATTATATTTTCGTATATCTTCTAGGGATTTATAGATAATAAGGCGTTCGAAGACTTTATTTAAGAGCTTCTACCTTTATATAGGAGGTAGCCGGAGCCGAAATCTATTCTTATTATAAATAACGCACCGTTTTATTAGCCTGATAGAATTTAATAATTATATAATAATACCGGAGTTAAACTCCTATTCCTACCGCCGTACTTACCCGACTTAAATCCGATTAAAAAGTTCTTTACCGAGCTTAAAGTTTTATTTAACGGCACGGTCACCGCTATAATATATAGAGGATTTTACTGGTTTCCTAGAGCGATATATAAATGTTATAGGATTAAGGCGGTTAAGTATAGAGAGACATTTTCGATAAACAAGACTATTTATTAAAAAATCATAGAAGCTTAAAATTAGAATTATAATAGATTTATCGCTTATTATTCGTTATTTATTATATAATAGATTAGCCTAGCTTTTAATATCGCGAACGAAACGTCTAACGATACTACGCTTTATATCTTTATCTAATAGGAACTAATAATCTTAATCCTCGTGTAATTACTTAAGGTCTAAACCTTTAGCTAGACTCAAATCTCGAGCCTTCCGAAACTCGAATTTCAATATTATATCGTCCACTTACGTACACTACCATTCGCAGTATCTCTTAACCGCTCGATCTCTTACACCGTAGATAGTAATAGGACTAGAACAAGCGATTTAATACTCCTCTAGAGCTTATTTATTTAACTAGCTAGGTAATATATTAATAATCTAAATAGATAGAAGATTTCGGGGTAAGGTATTACGCTTATATTTCTACTTACACTCTATATCCTATTATTCTTCGGTATAGAGCTAGGTACAAAGAAAATTAAGGATATTATCGTGGTAATTAATAGGATAACCTTCTTTAATATACCGAACCAGGTTTCGGAAGTAGTAGGTACGTAACTTATAATATTTACTATTCGTATTATTACGTTAGTAATATAATCCGAGATAATAGGGGGGTCCCGGGTATCGTATTCGTTCGTAAAGCTCGTTTTAGGTAATCTATTAGCCCGTCGTTATTTTAATAATTATTTAAGTTAATTGTCTAATAAGTATAGTCTAAGTAGTAAATAATCTCCCCCGAGTAGTAACCCCGTTTAATACGTCGCCCGGAATATCGATATCTACGTAAGTAAAGCCGATCACGAGTCGTAATAACTTACCTTCTTAAAAGAGGGGCGCCCATGTTCGAAACTACTTCTCGATAAACCTTTAATTAATATTAAAGCTATTAAAATATTTAATAAGATCGCGCGCAGAGCGATCTCGTATAGAGACTGTAATAGTAATATTATTAATTTATATTAAGTCCTTAGTTCTTCGGAGCTTCGTCTTAACTAATCTCTCTAGCTTTAGTTATAAGAACTTAAGCTAGTAAGCGCCCGGCGCTAGTATAAGGTCGGGCTCTATATCTTTTAAAAGGACTCTATTATTATATATTACCTTAAACTCAATCGAGTAGTAGAGGTAGCAAGGTGGCTCGTTATCGTAGGCTTCGTCCTCTTTCCAGTTAGTAAGTTGCAGTAAAGGAAGCGTTGCTCGCTCGATACTCAACTGCCCTGCGGCCAGCGCACTAAAGAGATTCCCTTAACGTAAAAGCCTTAGAAGGCGCAAGCGACGCTCGCCAACTTTGCTAAGTATTAACTAAAGCCTGAGGAGATAGACTAGGAAAACTAAAAGCAACACCACTATCGTCGTCGAACGAATTATATTAATACGAATCAAGCTTATCCATTTTCGCGGTTATATACCAGGTAAAACAGCGCTAATCTTAACGAAGACGATAGCGAACCAGATTTAGCGGGGGCAGAGAGATCCATTATTAAACTTGAACGAAATAAGTTATAAATAGCTCTAGAAGCAGTAAACCGCTAGATATAGCGGAAACCAGGGATTGTATCCAGTATTAGATGTGGATTGTATTATTTATTAGTTTAGTTTTCAATGAATAAAGAGCTAGAGACAATGCTAGATGTTAAGCTGTATTTAATCTAGAGCCCCTATCCTGTGCTGCTATTAACAGACGGCCGACAGTGCTTATCTTTATTATTCGACGGTTGCATCGTTAGGGAATCTCTAATACTAAAGAGCTTTTCTTCTCTCTTAAATAAGACCGTAGAGTTAAAGATATATTGCACATGTACAGTAGTCCCATAGTTTTAAAGGATCTCTTAAATAACAGGATCGATAACAAGCTGGGACCTTATTCAATACTCTAAACCTAGCACGTAATAATCGCTAATGGCGGCTCTGCTTATTGTCTAATATTTATTTTAATATCGGATATAGATAACTTAAAGCGGGGTGCAGAATTAGATAATAGATATAGTACTTATTAATATATATGTTAAGGTATAGATAACTATAAAGATAGACAGTCGATAAGCTAGTAGTCCGCACTATATAGCTTCCTAAAGCGGACGTAGTCTAAGCGGAGAATTCATTTTTATTGCTGATAAAGAGGAAGCCGATTTCGTTACCTGCTGTATCTCGACTGGTGGCGAGTCATCTTGGGAAAGGCGAAAACTACGATTTTGGCAGAGCAACTGCTGAGTGCACCTCCTTTGTGCTGCAGTATAGAAACCTGCACGTGATGGCCGACTATGCTATCAAGATTCTCCGCCTTCGGGTTGGTGAGTACGTTTCAAAGGAAAGATGCATGAAACCAAACAATAAAAGACTTGCCCAGTGTATCCTAGTGAGTCATAGTTACCTGTCAGCATCCCACCAAAGCGCTGGAAAGATGCATTTTTGGCGCTTCCATATATGTACATACCGCTACTAACAGAGACGTACCAAGATACTGGGCTTAGCGGTAGCGGTACGTGTCAGCGCCAAATATGCAGCCTTACAGGAGGGGTCTTGCTTGGCGATGACCGGTACTTCTTCCACATCGCTTACACACGGCGATGGTGCCCCACAGTACTTCGGGTTCTTATTTTTGGCATTAGAGAGGCGGACGCTGAACTTGGATTTTTACTATACAGTCACTAGCGAAACCTACGTCCTCTTTCCACTCTTTAATAGTTCCTGTTTTGGACCCGCTTTTGAGGGGTAGCTGCTGACGCAGGTACAGAGCTAATTTCTACCTTTACTTACCCCTTCCCCCTATATCTATAAATCGATTACAATACTCTGCAATTACTTTATGCTACACAAGAGCTATAGTTAGAAACCGCTGACAGTCTATGCTCTATTCGGCTCTGCAATCGTTCCTGTAAGCGCCTATAAACAGATATTTTGACAGAACTCGGTCAGCCTTACTGTAATGAATCAACGCCAGAAACGATGTTGACTGGATTCGTTATCAAAAAAAAATCGCAGTTTCTAGCTCTGGCTCTTTTCGAGCACAAAGTATTTCCAGAGTACTGTAATCGATTTATAGATGTACAAGAGAAGGAGAAGCAAAGGCAGGAATTAGCTCTATACCTATGACCATGGCAGGGTACATAATGTCAGCAGCTACCCCCTCAAAAGCGGGTCCAAAACGGGAACTATTAAAGAGTGGAAAGAGGACGTAGGTTTCGCTACATAGTGACTGTACAATTGCAGTATTTAGAAGAGCCTGATAAGTCAGCAGCTCCTGGCTCCAGGTCATGTCCAGCAAAAGGCAGTGAAAGCATACTGCATACAATTTATGAATGCATAAGAGTAGGGGGACGATGAAGGGGTGCATTGAGTCATCCTTGCTCCAGTCAAGTAAATTCAAAACGAGAACAATAAGAGAGTGTAACGAGTACGCAGAGTTTGCCAGTGACTTGTGCATAGTATCTCTCACACAGAATTACACATAGCGTAAAGCTACCATGACAATGGCTCTATTTCCTAGCCCTACCGCTACTGACATAGAACATTTCATTCAATGGACTATGAAGGAACAAGTACGAAATTTCGAAGAGGAGGTGTTTAACAACCGGTCTGATATTAGACGATTAGAAGAAGAGGTCCGCGCTCTCTCGAAAAACAACACCGCTCTTTACGGAAAAGAATTGGGTTCAGCACAGCGTAAGGGGTCATTTTTAAAATCCAAGCCACAGCTTCACCTAAACACCATTGTATGGAAAGGATCAGGTCACCTTCCTACACGAATTGTCACTGCGTGACCTGTTATAGCGACAGTTTTCGACTTAGCTCGATAATATTCTCCCCCTCAATCGACTTGCAAACTTACCAAAGAACTATCGTGATACTTACAACACAATTATCAACTTTGATTTCTTCTTCATACCTTAAGGACTACATAATCAGTTTCGTATCAAGTCTACCCATAGTTGAATAACCTATAAGTAAATATCGTAATGTCACTGTTTTATATACGGGGGTAGGATTGGGTTTTGATACAGTCATAGAAGCATCAAATACTTAGTCGTTGGTATGATATATACCGAAGATTCGATATCATAGACATCCAGCACATGCTCTAACTCAATGTTCCCATTGCTGTCACACGCAGGACCTGTTGGCGGACATATCGGTTTAGCGGAACAGCTGCATTCCACGGCTACGGCGGTTGGAAGGAGTAAAGATCTCTGGAGATATCAAGCCTTTGTCAGAATTACGCATACCAACGAGGATCATTGGACTCAGGTCTAGCGTTCTACGTGTAGTCCTCATCTAAAAATAGCATTCCTTAGCCTAAAGCTTTTTATAGAGTTTGTTAGTGGGTATTATTACTAGAAGGTATAAATTGAGCTTGTATCCTTAACCACCCGGCTAATGCCTTTACGCAGCAAGCCGGAATTCGCAGGGCTTTCAAATGCTTAAGATCATACTCCATGCTTCGAAAACTGACACAACGTTATCGTCGGAGACATCTTCCTAAATTTCATTCAGCCGACGAGGACATAGGCGAAGTAGTAATGTATCTTCAAGCTCGCACTGTCGTTTTGAAAAACGTGGATGGAGGAATCAGATTGATTCAAATCAACAGTCCACAACAAAACACAAATTGCAAGGAAATTTAAAATCGTATCAACGCACAATGACCACCTTCTCCGTTCTGATGCCTATACGATCGAGGTAAGCTTCTTTCGCGCTGGTCATTTTGAATAAGGGGCTTAGTAGGTCTCCATAATCGCATGTTAAAGCTTGCTTTCACTTCCAGGCTTTTTGCTTCGAATTCTGCAAGTATAGAAGAAGGCATCAAAAATGGGTTTCACTTTAGAGCAACTCAGAACAAACTGATTGCTTGGACCACTACCTCCGTGGTAAGGGTCACATTGCTATCTATGAATTGATATACTGTCCATGTTATCAAATTCTTAACGTGTGCTATATTCCTAACACCCCAGAACACTTCCGTTATTGTCATCGGCCAAGTACGGAATTACCCTATCAATACCCTTTATACAGTAAATAAATTGAACACCAGTCGTTTCGTATACTGTATTAAATTCCTGGGGACGTAAGCACAAAACTGATCCAGTGCTGTTAAAGCATCGCCACTAATGTTCCCAACGTATTTCCCCCGTAGGCATCCACTTTCTGTACATACAGTATAGTCGCTAGCGAAACCAGCGTCCTCTTTACACTCTTTGATGGTTGCCGTTCTGGCTCTACTTTGCAGGGGTAGTTGTTGATACCATGTACCTGTCTATTCTTATATGTATAGAGCTATTTTTGGCTTTGTTTATCCTGCTTTTATGTATATATAACTCGATAATAGTACCCTTGTATTACTTTATGCATAACGAAGCTAAGAGCTAGAAGCTATTAATATTTTATATTCTCTTTGTTAATGCGTCCTTGTTAGCGTCCGTAAATAGAGTGTTGGATACGAATCCGGTTAGCGTTGTCTTCGGCGCGCATTTTACTCCCTGTTGTTATAATAGGAGCGAGGTCCCTTATTAAAATTACTTTCACCTTTTATTCGTTCGATCTTATAGGTTTTTCCTCTGGACCATACTTACTAGCGATAAGATGTAGAATACGACCGATTATCCTGTATAGGTCTCTCCTATTACTGTAGCGTAAACGAGGTGTATATAACAGTTATTCTTTACCTAGACTGGAGTTTTTACGCCTCTTTAGCATGGCCTGGATTTAGTTAAGCGAGGCTACTGCGGCATATTTGACGACTGCTGTCTTTTAGCATTGCCTTTAAACCTTTACTGAATGCTCTATTGAAAGCATTATAATGTGAACGACTTGAATATACTTGGCTCGGTACGATCCGTCGAGGCCGATCTAGTTACTGCAACGGTGGATAGTATCTATAATATAGGGCTCTTCATTTCTAAGTTAGCAGGCTGCCGACCTCTGTCGGATTTAAAGCAGAGGTGCTAAGCGGAGGTGCTAAGTAGCGTTAAGGCCCCTTGATTGGTCGGCCATAAGTGGCTGCTACAGGGCTTTTTTAAAGATATATAGATTCTTTGATAAAATAACTCCTTAAGTTCCTTTACTTCTTTCCTTTCCTTCCTTAATACCTTTACGGTCGAAGCAGGCTGTCGATTAACCATGCTTCCCGTAGATTTATAGAGTATTTCTGATAGCTAAAATAACGACTGGTTATTATTATAATTAGCCGATTCGTAAGTGTAAGACTTTTTTAATACTTAAAGCCTATTACCCGATTTACCTAGCGTGATCCAGACCTAAACTAGCGACCGATTAACGCGGAGTACGACGCTTTCTTAGTAAGGAACCTTTAAATTCGCATCGTTTAATAATAGGATAAGAAATATATCTACTTAACGAAGCGGATCTAATTATCCGATATAATATCGAATAGAAGGTTATTCTTAATCGTAAAAGTAAAGCCGAAAATACGGAGTAAAATGTCATACTTTCGCCGTAGGAACTTTGGGAATCCAGCTTATAGCGAAACTGGAGAATGTCGTTAAGAAGAAGCTCTTAGCTAATAGATCCTTTAAGTGGAAAATACCCGGATAATTGTAATTGTATCGGTAACTAGCAAATAGAAACTTAAGAAAAAAGTCACTATAGGATAACAGGTTCTGGACTAATAATTAATAAGTTAGAGTAAGACTTAATTATTAACTAGTTTAATATATATATATGGTTTATCTTATTAGCTCTGATTATTCACCATTATGAACACTGCTGCCAAATAAGGCCTGTAAGCCGAGAACATCTGGGGAACTGTTTATAGCATTGTAATTGGTACTACTCTATAGAAGCAGGTCGACGATTTGGGCGTGCCCGTTCGTTGCCGCTAAATATATCGGTGTCCCGCCATCGTTGGTTAGGGTATCAATGGAGGCACTACACTAGGCTAATAATTTAGCTATACCTAGTTTATTATCCCTAGAAGCCTAGTGAAGCGGTCTAAATTAGTCCTTGACTGCGAAATCTAGGTCTGTACCATACTTGAGGAGCATCTGAATAATCTTCTTGTGCCCTCTATATGAAGCAGCCTGGAGAGCATTGCCGAAGTGTCCGCCTTGCGCGTTCACGTCGGCTCCTTTGTCGAGCAGCATCTGAACAATCTTCTCGTGCCCTCCATATGAAACAGCCTGGAGAGCATTGCCGTACCCTCCGCCTTGCGCGTTCACGTCGGCTCCTTTGTCGAGCAGCATCTGAACAATCTTCTCGTGCCCTCTAGATGAAGCAGCCTGGAGAGCATTGCCGAACTCTCCGCCTTGCGCGTTCACGTCGGCTCCTTTATCGAGCAGCATCTGAACAATCTTCTCGTGCCCTCTAGATGAAGCAGCCTGGAGAGCATTGCCGTACCCTCCGCCTTGCGCGTTCACGTCGGCTCCTTTGTCGAGCAGCATCTGAACAATCTTCTCGTGCCCTCCATATGAAGCAGCCTGGAGAGCATTGCCGTACTCTCCGCCTTGCGCGTTCACGTCGCTGCGCTCTTTAAGTAGAACTTTTATAACTTCCTTATAACCTTTAGGCGCTCCTTGGATTTCCGTCTTAAACTACCTACCTCTAAAATTTATAAATATATTTAGTATAGTTATTAATAGCGGTGATCTTACTGTTATATATATTTTATAAAGAAGCTAATTAAAAATTTTAATTAGCCCGAAGAAAGTAGTAAGAGATAACACCGCCTGTAATAATAATTTAACCTATTTATTTTAGCCATTTATATCTCTTAATAGCGTGGTCGTCGATACCGGAACCTATATTATCGAGCATTCGTCGTTAAGCAGCTCGTTAAGAATCTTTGTCAGTCTTAAGAGAGTAGCGTAATAGATTAGGCTCGGCGCTTCCCTGCTTTATAACCTCCCCTGCTAGTTATTAATATTCTAGATATGTACCTAAGCGTTAAAACTATTATCTAAATCTTGGAATAGTTATAAGATTTTCCTTTCCGTTTTACTTCGTAAGGTCCTGCTTATAATATATTAAGGTTAATAACGAGTAGTATATTTAACTAGGGGGTAGGTTTTTTCGATAGAAGCGGTGTTTTATACTTCTTTGCCCGAAGGTTTAAGTAGTAAGGTTAAATAAACTGTCGTTATATTAATATAGGCGTCCTGTTTTTAAATATAAAATAGAGAAACGTCTTTACTCTCTAAGATCCGTTCGTCCTTAAGGTATTCCTGTACGGAGAAGTAGGCGATACGGACAGTCTTTTCCCGTTTATCGAGATCTAAATTAATTTCTATAAATCCTGGATAGATATATTAAAGACCGTTAAGGTTTTAAAACCTACGGTTTACGTTAAACCTAGGTATTTCATTAAGCTTGACCGTAAGGGTATCGATTAACTCTAAGTCCGTAAGGGGTTTTATAGTATAGTATAAAACGCTTAGTATTTACCGAGCATATTCGCGTATTTCGGGCTCGATATTCTTTAGCATTCGGGTATAGGTATCGTTTAGCGATGGTGGCAGGGATTGGACTAGTTAGTTTAGAAGATGCTGGTTTAGTGCGCAAGTTGTAAGTGTTATAAATTGGTACTCTACCTAGCGGAAACTAAGGGCTTATTAATTAAAGTATAAGAGCATCGCTAGGGTATTAATACTCCATTCGCTCGATTAACTAGTACCTTCTCGATCTGGCTATGATATGGCTACTATTCCTGTAAGTCACTGTCTACTCGGAGGTGTTCGGCGATAAAAGCGGCTATGTCTTAGTCCACTTTAGCGTTCTTTATTTTAATAGTTTCTTTCGGCGTTACTTCTAATTCGCGCTATATATCGAATTCGTCGCGGCTTATAATTAAAAGGCGTAGGCCTGGTTCTTTTTATACGCGTATATCTTTTATAATCTGGAGTACCGCCTTTCGATACTGATTCCGCGGGCTTTTGTTTAGCGTATTTATTAGTACGTAAACGTTTTGGAATGCTTTCACGAGCTTATAGAGGTAATTTAAGAGAGCTTCGTCTAGCGGAGTGGTATAGCGGTAGTTATTATATAGGCGAGACAGGTCGTTATAATTTCTTAGCTATGCCGATAGTTATATAATAAGGGTTCGTAATAAAGTAGAGGCCTTTTACTTGCTTTTATCGTTAAATGTGAAGAAGAAAAAGGTAATGCCTATTCTTAGATTCGATTTACGATGCCGAAAGGTGTACTGAATAGTAGTGGAGTATAGTACGGACTTGCCGTACCCGGCGAAGCCTCTTAGCTATAGAAAAGACCGTGGGCTATAAAGCTAAGTATGGAAGTATTCGCTGTGGACGAGCTAGAGCTTAGTACGTGGATGCTTCTTTTTGCAGGCCTCGTTAAAGTTGATAGTGGCGTCGGGAGCTTTGAGCTAACTCTGGAGCTCGGAGGAAAGTTGCGAGGACCTAACGAGCTCCAAAAGTGCCTTGGTGTCTTGGACATTATCCTAAACACGGTCGATAACCTCTTACTGTAATATCTATAAGGCTAGCTGGAGGCGGTCGGTGATATCGCTAATGTTTTTGTTTAGTTTTTCTAATGTGCTTTTCCGGAATGGGTATGTAATTCGGCGGGCTGTTTTCTTGACTGCGGACTGAATATTGGTCGCTGGAGTTTCTTTGAACTTATCCGCCTCGTCTTGGAGCTTTTGTATGAATTCCTGGCACTCTCGGATTAGCGATTTAATACTTCGAATAGAATCCGCTTTATCGGCCCGGAATTTGCGATTTTTGTAATAATGATATAAGTGTTTAAGGAGCTCTGTAAGACTGTCGAGTCTTTTCGCAGTGTGGGCTATATCGGAGTATTGGGATCTTAAGGCGGTGTAGTAGTCGAAAAGCGATTACGTTACTTGAATGCCGAGGGAGATGATCCCGACCGCGTTCCCCCGTTACCGATAGTGGGTCGGCCATAGTTACGATAGTACTTCCGAAGTGGGATTATGAAGGGGTCGAAGTGGAATCGAAGGGGGTTAAATATTTAGAGGATTAAGTTATTTACCGGCTTAAATAGTTTATATTTTTCTTATAGGAATTCTGTTTAAAATTTTCCTTACTTAGTTATATAATAAAGGGGTATTAGTAAGATGCTATTAAGTAGCTAAGTTAGTATTATTACGGCAAGGTGTATATAATCGATACGTCCTGGTAGCTATGTATAGGACCATTACTCGTTACGTGGAAAGGTGTATATATTAAACGTAACCCGATTAGCAGCGTATGTAGGAATTGGATTTTAATAGTAATAAGTGGTTGCTAAGAAAAGGTATAGGGCTAATCCGAGATAAACGAATTGGCTCGGGCATAAGAGATATAGATATGATGTAGAGAATAGCCTTAGAAGGCGCTTATATACTTTACGACCCTGTAAAACGCTTACGAAGCTACTTTAAAAGCTATTTAAGTAGGGCGAACCGGCCAGACCTTTGGTGATTTGTAGATAGATTAGCCTTTTGCTATATAGGGGATTGTAGGCGAAGCTTATAACGGGGTAGACTAGTTATTCGAAAAGCTATTAGCGTAAAATAGTAGTAAGGCATTTTAAAGGTAAATATATGCGGCTTTTTTTGCTCGCATTTTTAGATAACGGGACGATAGGGAATATAGCCGTTATTAGAAGAATGTAATTATAGGGATGGAAAATATATCCTAATAATCTGGGAGAAATAACAGAACTTAGGGACGATTAATATAGGAATCTTATAGACCCCGAACTATAATATCTGTTTAAGGGAGGAATGTGTAAGTTATTTACTTTCTTTAGAATTTTAAAATAAATATAAGAAATGGTGGGGTTAATAGGACGAGCCCGTCCGCCGTCTAATAGCGTGAGCGCTTTTTTAGCTAATAACTTTAAAAAGATACTATTAGGGTCCTGCTAAGAGTACCGTATATAGGGATATTACGTAATAAATCGGCTGGACCTTGCTGTATTAAAAATAAGCTGCTATCCCTAGAGACGAAGCCTAGGGATAAAGTAATCGATACTATAGCCCTCGACGCCGTTTCTGGCGCCTTTTATAGGTGACTCTTACTAGTATAGAGTTTCCGTTTTTGTTAGGGTCTAAATAGACCCCCCGTGTGCAAGTTGGTACAGGCCGTTCCACGAGGTTCTAATAGTATAAATAGTGGTAAGTTGCACCTGGTAATATAGCACTAAGACTCGCGTAATTATAAATCGAACTAATTAAAGCTATGCTTCCTGATAGATCACTAAGCGACAAATAGAGAGCAGAGGCCGTAGATTATAGCACACGCGCGGTCCGACGGGTTCGTGCGAATATGCGATGTTTCGGGTCGGCTAGAGCACTACCGAACAGTACTGGATGACCGCGTAGTATTACCCCTCCTATATTAACTGCACTTTGTAATCGACTTGTCGAAAAGCCGTATATATACTAAGACGAGATGGTCGTCTTTTTTTGGGACGAGTTCGAGGTTCTGGTTACTATATATAGTATTAGTAGAGTATTAGCCTCGATCCGGTGGTCGAATAAGACGGCACGACGTATTATAAAAGAGCGTAACGCCGACTTGCGGGACCTCTACTTCTATAAGCTGTCGGCTTTCCGTTCTTATTAGTTAGTATTTATAGATAAGTCGGGTTGCGATAAGCGCGTAGGGTTTCGCCGGACCGGCTGGTCGCCGCTAAGTGTAACCTTAGTATAGATAGCGAGGTTTTATCGCGGCCGTCGTTACTAGATCTTGCCGGCTTATACGCAGGACGGTATTATATATTTCCGTATATTTTAAGGCTCTACCGATAGCGATATATTCGAGAGCTTCTTTAAGGAGCTGTTATTATATTATGGCCGGTGGCCCGAGCCTAAGTCGGTTCTAATTATGGATAATGCTCGATTCTACCGATCCGATAGAATTACGCGGATATGCGACGAAGCTGGCGTGGTCTTATTATACCTCCCGCCGTACTTACCCGACCTTAATCCTATTAAAGAGTATTTCGCCGAGCTGAAGCGATTTATTAAACGTTACTGGTAAGAATTTGCGGAAGCGCCGGAGCTTAACTTTATAATATTTTTAAACTGGTGTATCTAGGTAGTAGGTAGTAGAGAGCGTAGTGTATAGGATTATTTTCGGTATACCGGTATTGAAATTAAGGAGCTATAATATAAGCGTCCTTTATTATAGCGGAGTTCGAAAAGATAAAAGATATATATATAGATTTAAGAGATCTAGGAAATTGTTACGTTTTTCGCTAGCCAGCCATATCTTGCTCTCCTTAATTATTTTCTACGCGAACCGACCTAGCCTATTCTAGAATGTTACGTACGAAACGTCGCGTAGCACTTATCTTAATACCTTTCTGTTCGTATAATGTAGCATTTTGGGCTTCGTATACTAACTTAAGATCAAGGCCTTCCTTTAAGGTAATATCACAGATCTTCTGATACTCCAGCTTAAGATCTACTCGCGCTACCCTTGAACTAAGCCAGTTGTAGTACTCTTGGACTGTATCGTCGAGGAGACCAGGTATATTGAGGTTGATGCGTGGTTTGGCCGACCCTAGCTCGGCCAGCGAGGAGGCATGTGAGCTCCTACTCGAAGCTGAGCTACCTACCGTTGTCCTAGGAATCATATTCGTAATAGTGATAGGCGGGTATTAGCCTTACGTAGGCTTACTTTGGCGTTCTATCTTCTGCTAGTCCTCGAGGTAAAGTATGTTACGCATATCTTATGGTATATCGTCATATGTTTTTAGCGAATGGCCCGCTCGGATATGCTTACTAAGACGTAAAAGATAGGGCGTCTTTAACTTGTATCTCTTTTTTATTTTACTGTCCCGCCAGCAGTATAGGCTTATGAGGTAGGGAGGCCCCGGGTATCGTATTAGGCTGCGTACACGACGCCAGGGAAGAGGTTTACTAATAGAATCTACGTGCCTATCGAGCTCTTGGAACATTAAGTCCGTCGTCGACCCGGTACGGTGCGTCGTCGATCGCGTCGTCTATCGCTGTGATGGATATAACGCGGGCGTGGTTTCTATATAATTAAAAGTAATGTTAATGTAAAGCTGTTTCCGACGTGTAAGTAGATAGCTCTAACTTCGAAGCTGCTCCTCTAGGATAGCCTAGTTAATATCTAGCCTGTCGTAGCGTTTTTTCAGTTTTCGCTTGCTAGTTACGGACACGACTATTTTAATGTTTTTTATTTGGAAGGATCTATTGGCTGGGAACTTCTTCTCGGCCACATTTTCGAGCTTTCGTCGCAGGCTGGACTCCTGAATTCCCGCGGCGAAAGTGTGACATCTTGCTCCGTGTTTTCGGCTTTGCTTTTACGATTAAGAGTAACCTTCTATTCGACATTATATCGGATGTGATTAGATCGGTTTCGTCGGTTAGATGTATCTCTATTCCCGTTGGGTGGCGCGAATGTAAGGGTTCCTTGCTGAGAAGGTGTCGTATTCCGCCTCGATCGGTCGCTGGTTTAGGTCTGAATTATGCCAGGTGAATCGGGTGCTGGGCTTTGGCTATTAAAATAGGCTGGCATTCGCGAGTCGACTAATTGCGACGATAACCAGTTATTATTTTGGCTATAAGAGCTCTGCGAGTCGATAGGAAACATGGTTACTCGGTAAGCTGCTTCGACGGCAGGTGTCTTGGCAAGGAAGCAAAAGAACCAGCGGAAACATTTGATCGGAAACCTAGCTTTGAGAGTGCTGTAGCAGCCACTTGTGGACGAACAGTTAAGGGGGCCTTAGCGCTGCTTGGCACCTCTGCTTTGAATCCGGCAGGTGTCGGTGGGCTGCTAGCTTGGGAAACCGAGTGCCCTATATTATAGGCGCTGTCTACTATTATAGTGGGCTGGATCGGCCTTAACGGATCGTACCGAGACAAGGTAGATTTATGTCGTTAACTTTATAATAGTTACAATAGAGTATTAAGTAAGGATTTAAAGGCGATGCCGAAAGATAGCAGTCGTTATACATACCCGACTAAGTATGCCTTAACAAGATCTGGGACATTTTAAAAAGGTGCGAAAACTATAGTTTTAACAGATGCCGGATGTACCTCGTATGCGCTATAGTTATAAAAAAACCTTATATAGGATGCTCGATCGTATTATCGGGATTCTACATTTTGGGATTAGTGAGTACGTTTTAAAAGGAAAATACACGAGACCGAAAAAATGAAAAATATGAGTGATCTCGACATGGGAACTTGCTTATATTATAATAATAGGGAGTGGAATATACGCCGAAGACGACGCTAACCGGTTATGTAATAAAAGCTCTGCTTATAGACGCTTGTAGGAACGATTATAGTGCCGAGGAGAGCGAGCATAAACGATATTAATAGCTTCTAGCTCGAGCTCTTATCGAGCATAAAGTGTCTCTAGAGTATTGTAATCGGTCTATATATGCACAAGGAGAGGGATAAGCAAAGCCAGAAATGGACTCTATACTTGTGAATATAGAGGGGTACATCCTGTAAACAGCTACCCCTGCAGAGTGGGTCCAGAATGGGAAGTATGAAAGAGTAGAGAGAGGACGCAGGTTTCGCTAGCGACTGTACCTGTAGTGTACTTGTAAATATATATTGTGTTTTACTTCTACAGTATGTACAGTATGTAAACCAACCATTCTGTTAGATGCTTGAATGACCGGCTAAGGTTCTGGCTGAAAATATGACCACGCTTATCGTATAATTTAAGACACCCATCATCTCTCCCAATCCTCATACAGCGTACAGTTTCGGTCCCTTCTATTCAATATGGGCTCGCCTTTTGCCAGCGCCCCAGCCGAAATCCGAGGGCTTATCTACAGTCACCTATTCACCCACCCAACCGACGACGCCATCCAGATCCGCAACGCCGACGAGAACCACCTACCATGGACCCCAATGCGGACCCGGAGTCGATATCACGTGATAGGGAAGGCCTCAATGCTGCAGCGCCGGGGCAGCTACGAGACCACCTACTACTACCATCACTCTGAAAAACAGTCTTTGACTAGTTCATTTCATCATCAGCAATACTCAGACTTTCCAGAGACGACCAAGGCAAAATGCGAAGATAGAATATTCTGCACACCATCCTGCTTCCAAGCCAAGAACAGCGGCAGCACTAGTATATACACACTCTGCGCGGCGCTAATGCGAGTGAGCCGCCTCGTGTACACTGAAACGTCGAGCTTGGTGTACGGGCAACATGCATTTGACTTTGGAGCCGACATGGAGGCCGTGGAGCCATTTCTGGCAGACTTGACGGCCCCATCAAGAGGATTGATCCACGCAATTTCCCTCTATAAGCGTGGACCCGTTCCATGCTATAGCCTCGATAGCGATATCGGCATGTGGCGCTCTGTGTGCCGCTATCTATCCAAACTATCAGCGTCATCAGCGTCATCATCACTTAGCAGTAGCATTCGTGACGATGAAGATAGCAGTAATGCAGATGAAAGCATGAATGGAGGGGGAAGTAATGAGATCCAACAACACCAGCGTCTCCAGATTCCTCACGACTGTCATCACGGGATCCGAAAGTTACGCCTTGTGGTACAGTGCGGGAAGCCCTCTTATCATTCCCCTTTCTCGACTGCTGACACCATTACCTACGAGCCCCGCGAGATGTCTGCGGCTGACTTCCAGTTGCTTATTGACATCAAGCATGAAAGCCTCGACTAGATCACCGAGCTCACCCAAGTCGGCAGCATTGAAGAGCTTGAACTAGTGTCCCATGTCGTCCACTGCCCCCCGCCCTCAAGCACTCCAATGATTCTCTTCGCCGCGCTCTCCACGAGTATCGATAAAGGACTCGCCGAGTACTTAAGGAAACAGTGGAAAGTAGTATATTAATTCTTTAATATATTGTGCTCTCCGAAACAGTTAATCGTAGAAGATAAATCGCGAAGTGTAAGCGACAAAGCGAAAATATAATTCTCTTCTATGCTGGTTAGACTTAGTGCTTATCTATTAGAGGCTGGGGCATATCATGGTAGTTTTTCGCGATTTAAGGTTGCTCGAAAGGTATTATGCCACACTAGCAGTCCGAGAATTAGAGCTTACACATAAATACCGTTATCCAATATAAGTAAACATGCTAGCTTAAAAGAGAACTTGCTATTCTTAAAAGCAAAATTGTGTTAAACGGCGATCGAAGATGAATAGAATAAAGGCAAAAATAAAAATCGTCGAGTAAAGTTAACTGAAGTTTAAAAAACGCGAGAAACCTTGGCATCTTAACTAAGATGATCAGTTCGAAGTCAAACTTCGAGGACAACAGAAAGACTACACGGGGAGCTTCATACATATTAAATATTCTACCTTAGGATAATTATATCGCTTATAAAGACACCGGTATGGATAAGGCGATATTCATGCTTCGGCATAAGCTGTTCCTGAGTTCTATATTTGCGTCGGCCTGGAAGTCCCAAATTGAAACAATTTATTCCTCAGATTGTTCCTTGTCGTTTGTGGCTACACCTGTCGATGAAACCATGTGAAAAGATATATTCACTTTAATAATTGACGTCCAGGACAACTCTCTCTGCTAATGCTGGCTGGCTAGAAGAGGATGAATGATGATTTCCTGTCGCTGCATGCATCTTACAAACATATTCAATAACAGATCGTGAAAACCCCGTATTAGCGATGTTGAGTCGAAGCTCATTTTGTACGAGACCATCCTACGTTCATTGATCTTTTTTTTCTTTTCAACCCAGCCTCTGCTTCAGTGAGGCTGTAATTAATGTCATGACCATTTTTGGCGTCGGTCCACTTCTCGTGACCTCTATCACTGCCGAGTCGTGTATCTGGCCGTGGGCTCGCAAAACGGCGACGTCGCGGCCAGCTTTCTGAAGCTTCTCACCTAGCTCTTCGGCCTCATCACGCAGTATGTCGGCAGAGCTGGTGATGATGAGTGTCGGAGCAATGGCTTGGGCCGTATTCTCGGACATTTTCGAAAGGCTCACTAGCTCCGATGCCCGATCCACCGATGCTGGGAGGTATGCATCGGCGAACCTACGCATGGTCTCTCCTGTCAGGTACGGGCCGCCCCAGAACTCGTGGCGGCTAGCAGGTAGGTTTGCCTATATAGTCCAGATTGGTCACAAGGCTGAGGAGCACGTTATAGGGAACGCTCAACATCTTTTACTGTGCTATGATGTTCATGTTAAGGATAAGGACGCCTAAAACCAGTACGGAGCAGTGAGAAAGATTGACGCAGAAACTATAAAGTGCTCTAGTGACCAATACATATCTCGAGCTTACCTGCGGCGCTGTCTCCCATAATAGCGAATTTGTTAGGAATGAGGTTTTGGCTCGCTCTATTCCGAACTGTCCATTCCAGGACATTAAAGTATTGTTCCTGCTGCGCAGGCCATTGTGCCTCAGGTGCTAGCTTGTACTGGGGGAAAATTAGAGAATACCTAGTGCGTAGCACGAGATCAGTGGTAATCGGGTCGTAGACGGAAATGCTAAACAGGTGGTAAATGTTATTATGGCCGCTTTAATACTGGCATATCTGACTTTACACTGGATGGAAACATGTCACAAGACTTACTTCCCTCCGACAAAGCCTCCTCCATGAACGTAAAAGATATAGGGTAGCGGACCCTGAGTGCGTATAGGGGTGTAAATCCACGTTTCCGTTCCATTTGCAACAGGTACTTGGATCTTGGTCCGCTTCACTCCAGAGAGCTGTTCATGTGTATTGAGCTGTACTAGTGAATCGCGAAGCTCAGGTATACTTAACGTTTCCATTCCCGGCATTGTCGCCAATGTATCCGCGAGGCCCTGGTTAGGGGGTCAAGGTAGAATTGAGCTACCATTGTCTGAATGGAGAAGGTTAAAATTAGAAGTGGCGGTTGGTGATGTTACAATATTGAGTACGTAGGTGAAATGCACTTAATATTGCATCTTCTCACCCGAATTGAACGGTGATGGGCACAGAGGGCCCAAAGGAAAAGGAAAAAGGGCAAGGGGGTTTACGCGATGGCATAACTATATATATCTCGTCACCCGTTACAGTATTCGAAAAGTCTGAAACTTCTTTTTTAGATCAAATCTATACCACATATTCGCTTTGAGTATAAAAGGATAAGCGTAAGCTCTAGGTACTCATCCAGTACAAGCTAACAGCACATTACATACTGTAGGCGTATACTGTATGACGTGTTGTAACGTACATAGTGATGGAATGTATGTAGCATCTAGTAAAGGTAGGTTGGCTAGAGTAGCCGTGTAATTGGTGGTACATAGGATGTTTCATGCCATCTTTGTGGTTCTAGGACACCTTTTGATGACAGTGATGACTTTGGCCCAAAAGCACTAGATGGAAGTCAACGTTACAGTAATAAGGAAATAATTCCACGTGTTATAAGCCGAGCAGCTTGCCAAAACTGATATGATATATTAAGCCTAGGCTCTATTTCCTTGAATAGTATTTCGCCACTAAACATTGATACGTTAATATAACAACTCCGAAACCAGTTATTATGCTTGTTTACGGCGCTTGCCACCCGCCACATTTTTACCGCAACCTTATCGATAACCTTCATGGCCATGGTTACACGGTGTTCGCTCCAGCCTTACCTACTACCGGACTAGATGAGTCTGTTGGGCGCAAAACCTATCTCCATAATGTTAAGCGGATATACGAGGACCTACTTCCACTACTCGACGCTGGAAAGAAAGCGGTCCTCATTTGCCACAGTTTTGGCGGAATCGCTGGAAGTGCAGCTACTAAAAACCATACTATTAAAGAACGGAAATCGAGAGGCCAGCAGGGCGGTATTATGGCTGTCGTTTTCATAGCGGCGGCTATACTGGCACAGAAGGACACTTGTTTTCTTGCCTCCGTCGGTACTCGTTTGCCGACCCTTTATGCAGTCGATGTAAGAAGCGTCCATTCCGCGGTTGTTCCCGGTTAACATGTTTTAGGGGCCCTTACTGAAGTGTTCTGACACCGCCGCCGACTTGTTCTATAGCGAGCTAAGCAAACCTTTGCGTTAAGTCCTCTCTGCCCAGCTCCTTTATCAAAGCCACGTAAGTATCGTGGAAGAGGTTCACTTCGTGGCAGCTGATATCAAGGTTCTTACATACTATGTGAAATGTACAAAGGACAAGGCCATTCCTGCTGGCATCCAACAAGAGATGGCGCAGAACTCCGGCTGCCATATCATAGAGATCGAAAGCGACCACAGCCTATTTTTGCACACAGACACCACATAAGACGTCGCGGCGATTATTACGGCCGTTGCAGAGAGTCCCCATGCATTCTTTCGTGTTTGATTGCATATTACTCAAGCGACTCGGGAGGAGGGCTGTTAGACATGAGATGTTAGCTGCTACGAAGTAATGAATATTTACGGAGGCTAAATCTAGGTATGAAGCTGGTGGAATTTAAGTTTTTCTGAGTCTTTTATTGTTAGCTGTCGGGTTGTTCGGCCTATGCATCTGGCTCTTCAATCAACGATCGGATGTAATATACAATTGGACAGCTCTCGTATTGCTATGCGACAATGGCGCATTTAGTTAAAGCTCCAAAGCATTTCCTAAACACAAATTATGGGCTTCCAATACCTAGTCGTATGTGAAGATCGCAGATTGCGAGTTTGAAGTTGTGAAACCATTCCAGGGGTTGGGCCTTAGATCGTCCAGGCTCTTTGTACATCTCAGGCAATTCGATGAACGTCGCGGGCTGTGTGAAAGACCAGCTTGGCCCATGAGCGCAAATGGGCTTGCATGTTACGAGTAACAGTGGTCACATGCGAAAATGTTTGCGCGTGCTTTGCATGCACATCAGTAATTAGTACTGTACAATAAAATCCAGATTCAGCGTCCGCGAAGGATATGTAAAAGTTGTCCGCTAAAGTACCGTAGGGCTCTGTAGTCCACTGATCCACTGTCGGCTCCAAGTCCGCTGGAGTACAGGGCTTAGCAGTAGCGATACATGTCAGCGCCAAATATGCAGCCCTACGAAAATCTTGCTTGGCGATGACCGATACTTCTCCCACATTGCTTACGCGCGGCGCAGGCGTCCCACAGTACTTCCAGTTTCTATTTTTTAATGTCAGATAGCCGGACGCTGAACCTGGATTCTACCGTACTGTACAAACACTATGTACAGTCGAATTCGAAATCGGTTTCCGCCTTTTAAGATTAAACTATCTGTTAACGTCGGATCTACATCAGGCTTGGCGCTGACAGGTACTTTCCATAGCTTGCACAATACTTCGGGTTATCAGAGGTACGTACTGCTTTGGCTAGCGCCATTATTAAAGTATCGTATAGCTGTATAACACCCCGTATAATAGAATATCCGAGCGAGTTATAAAATAAGGAAATATCTATTTCGACGCTTACTACTTATTTTAAAAGTAGGCCTAATTTATAATTTTATATACCTCGTTTTAATATATATATCGCTATATAAACCGATGAAAGCACTGAATTATTAAGCAGGCCTGTTATATTATATATTGTTATAATTAAAAGCTAGGGATGCGTTAACGTTATTACTCTACTCTCTACCGCCGTTTTGGCTTACTAGCTAACCAACGGAAGAACGGGTAGCTACTGGTAACTGGTGGCCTGGAGCTATAGCATATATAAAGCTTGATCTCTTCCGCCCCGCGCCTCTTACTCCTGGGCTATACCTACGTTAATCTTTACGCCTGTTTTTAAATTCGAAAACAGATAAATATATTTTATAAAATAACTAAAATAATATTATTAAAGTTAAGTTAATATAATAAATAAAGGAAGAGTAAATAAAGGGAAAATAATTAAATAATTATAAAGAACCGAGGACTATAAATATATAACACGCCCTAGGACCCTCCATTTGCAAAGATAGTAGAAATATAGATGTATTGCTATCTCTCAGCCAGTCGACGAAGCTACCACGTTCTCAAGCCCCTCAGTAAGTTGCACGACAAAAACCCTTCCCGACGGACAGCCGATAGCTACCAGAGAACCAAGCACAGCAGATCCACCATGGGTTGGCCGGAAATCGGGTGGCAGCCATAACAGGGGACTCCCGCACTAAGTGATCCAGCTGCGATCCTCGTTAATACCAAGGCCAAATCTTGCAGCCACGCGTTATAGAGGTAATGACTGGCTAGACTGGCGACCGATAGGGATAGCTCTAACATCGGTCAAAATGGACGAAGAATCCGGACTAAACGACAATGTGGAGGAAACGGTATCTATGTCAGTAGTTTGGCACTCCTGGCCCGTCGCCGCGTCCCAGACCTTGACCGTCTCGTCTCCCGACGCCGACGCCACGAGCTTGCCGTCGGGCGAGAACGCCACCGAGTTAACGACGCCGCTGTGGCCCTCGAGTGTCTGGCGGCAATTATTCTATTTATCGTCTATTACTAGCTGGCGTAAGATCTATTATAGGATAAGATCTTAAAATGTAGCACGGATTACGCTCTGTTCCGGAGCGAAGAGGAGGTTAGATAAATAGATTTAAAGAGGGGTAACTTGGATAGTAGAAACGTTAGCTAGAATAAAGCGTTCCGTATCGTTAAGGAAATTAATAAATTAGTTATTATTAGTGGATTTAATATTATATTAATAACTTAGCTAAATAAATCTAGGCGTAACTTACTATAAAACTTTTTAACGTTACCAAAATCCCTAAGCTCTCTGAAAGTCTATTTATAAGACTGAGCGCTTCTATCCAATGTAGGAAGTGGGAAGTTAAAAAACCGTGTACCTCGTCACCGTCGGAGATCTTCGTGCCTAAATGCTTTAAATAGTATACCTAGTAGCGGCAGGTATACTGTATCTCTAGCCGCAGGTACTCCTTAATTCGTCGAGGGTTAATCTTAGAGAATGCTATCCCTGGTACCCGGATTTCACAGATATCCGTCCGCAGCGACTTATTTATAGTACGTAGATATTCTATAGCTAGCCGACGATGGACTTCCTTTTTATTAATCCAAAACTGGTTATTCCCCTACTTCTCCGGGTCGAGAAGGAAGTCGCGGAAGGATAAATATAATAATCGAATCGGTTATTTAAATAAATCGGGGATATTAAGAACGGAATAAAATAGGTCCAGGCTGTCTAATACGTCGCCCGAAGTCGTATAAAGTAACTAGGCCAGAGCAGACGTAAAAAGGGGACTAATAAGCACCACGATCGAATTAACGATAGTACGGAATTATTGCAGTCTGGCCGCTCGCCGCCGTACCGAGAGATTAAGAAGTAGATACTTTAAGACGGGTATATACGTTATATCGAATTAAGATTCTTAATTTCGCGTTTACTATTATAAAACCTTACCCAGGTTTATAATCGGACTCCTAACCTTTCGGTTACCGATAAAGCGATAGACGGTAACGGCGAAAATAAATAGTAATACCGCTATCCTAACTAAGATCTATATATTATCTTCGCTCGGCTATATAACGGGTATATATCGGTCTTCTATTACGGAAGCGTTATAATTATTCTTTACTCGCGTAAACTCATTATTAAAGAAGGCTTGGATATTGTGCTTAATTACGGATATAACGACCTCGTAAAGGATAAGGTCTTGGTATTCTCCTTTAATTATAGTGAAGCTAAGACGGATTAAAAGCTCGGGTCTATTAATAAGAAAGATCTTAAGTCGTAATAATTATATTCTTTTCGAGCTCGAGAATAGGTAGATAAGGAGCCTAATATTATCCTCGTTCTTATACTTATTGAGTGCATTAACGATAATTAGAAAAGTACGGTCCTTATACACGTCTTCTGTTATTTTTAATAGCGGTTAAAGTATAAGCTTCTCGATTTATTCTCGTATTCCTTTTCCGAAGATTAAAAGGTCGGAATCGATAGCAGCTTAGATATACGGTATAACAGCCGGGTCCCGTAAACATAGTTACGCCGCTAATATAAAGAAGAACTTAGATACGCCGCCACGATTTCCCTCGCCACGTTTGAAGAAGAAGCTAACATTAAGGAACCCGCCTACGGAAACAGTTTACGTTAATATATACGAGATAATGGATTTACCCGTTCTTATTATATTATTAAGCTAGAATATCGTTTATACGCTCGGGTTTTAAATCTATTTATTAATCTCGCGTAATAGCTCGACTCGAGTATTTTAGAAGTAGGTCGGATTATATTCTTCGGCGTGGAAGTCGAAGGAGGCTCCTTATATAATAGGTAACTTCGTTAATACCTCTACTCGGGAGTTCTGGGTTATAGATATCTCCCGCCGTAAACGCGATATCGCTTTCTACTCCCCCTTCGCCGTATAAAAGTAATAAAAAGATATCGAAAATCTTAAATAAAGAATATATTATATCCTCTTTATAGGTAATTACTCGACTTTTTATCTATAATATACGTTTATTAACGCTGAATTATAGAAGAGGGTTTCCCTCGAAGGGCGGATTCGGGGATATTCGTAATATCGATAAGTAATTATTCGAGCGATATTTTATTATTTAGGCGCTAGCCTTCCCGTGAGAAGAACTCTACCGACGCCGGCGTAATTAGCTCTTAAAGTGTCCAACCTCGGGTAAACCACCTACTCTTTCGGAAAGAGAGCTTCCACGTCGATCGCGATAGTTCGTCGGTCTCGATATCGGTGCCTTTCGAAATATCGGCAAGGTATACGTAATATCTAGTCGACTGCTTATACTAACGAAATATAGAATTAATAGCTATAGATAGTTCGGTATTATTAGATTTATCGATATAATAACTGTTTATCCAGAAGTATTAAATATTATCATCGGCTACCTGCGTTATATAGAACTAGAGCTTCTGGTAGCCTTTCTTATCGAGTCCTCTATTTTACGTAATATTTTCGAACGTAACCTCCTCGCCTTCTTCCCAGGTATACGAAAGTATCGTATACGAGGGGATATTTTAGGACATCTCGATAAGGCTGAATTTGCTATCCGCTTGTCGTTATAAAAGCCGTATAATAATCGGAAGGCTGGCTTCGAGAATCAGGGCCGATGTTTTGGAAGGTCGCGATCACCTTCGTCTATAGGGATGGCCTGGGATGTAGAGAAGTAGGCTAAGTCGTCCCTGCTAAATAGGAGTCCAGCATAAGGCACGTATTACGGCTATCGCCGGGGTTATCGCTATAAGGCTGATTTAATTACGGGATCTGCACGTCGTGCCAATTAAATCGTAAAGTCGTAGGGAAACGCCCGTCGGATAGTAATACATAGTAAGGATAATATAATACAGGCAGGCTACGAAAAAGTCGCCTTTCTGCCTGACCCCAAGGGCCCCTAAAGCGGGGTTGTAGGCCCTAGCTAGCCCTAAGCGGGTTACCAGCTACTAGGTTATATATATATTATATCCGCTAGAATAGAATATCTAATAGCTATATAGGGTATACGTTTATACTATCCGTTAAAGATAGCGTTCGCTTGTTCGGTACGTACTTAATGATCTAAAGTACTACACTGATCTCACAAAGTACCGGTCAGCGCCAAGACAGGTGTGGGTTCGACTTGAATAAACAGTTCGGCTTCAGAAAGCGGAAACCGATTTCGAATTCGACTGTACATATGTATTACACATCTATAGCTAAATATGTAAAGCCGATGGGAAATCCAAAGTTGGAACACTTAGTGCCTGTCAACATGCACTAGTTTAGCTTACGACCGTATTGACAGGCAACCAAAAATACTACCATTGCACATGTCATGCTAGAACGTCTCTCTAGTCTTTACCAACACCTCCATGTCACGCATGGTTGGCGTGATACTTTCGAGTACGTGCCTAGTATACGTACATACGGTCTCCAGCACCATAACCTTGAAACAGTAACAATTCCCACCCTGACCACTGCGTATACAATGTAGTTCCGCTTACACGCACTGTGTCATCCTCAGCACCGGTGCACACATTAAACCCACAAGACATACGGTTCTGTAGTATCTTTGGCGTAGAACGGCCATGCGTAAGCATGGTAACAATTCATCGCAGAACCTCCCCCCTACAGTGACGACTACCACATTAAAATAATAAGCAACCTAACAATCAATCACCTCCCTGGATTCCTTGAGATATTTAAATGCAGATTGTATTGACGGAAGTTTTCTTTCAATATTGCAACACGTATCGAGAGTGAACGGAGTTAACATGGATGGCTCGTGCGAAAGATTTGAGATAAAATACGTTGGAGCGTCTGTTGTCATCCTGTTCCGTTGTGGCGCACGAGCCTTTTTCATGTTCATGGAAGACCTCACTTCAGATTGGGCTCCTTTTGTGGACTCCGATGTTTATGCCGAACCGCTTGTCCCGAGCTTTCCTCCTCCTTCATCCCACTTGAATGTTGACACACCGCCTTGTCCCCATCAGCCAAACTTTCATGCCTCGATTTCACAATGGTGTTTGAAGTTCTGCAGCCCGCTGAGATTACCATATTGGCTCGTGGTACGAGGATTTCCCGATCGTTCTCAACCCTCACTGCAATGGACAGCCTCGGCACGGAGAGTTCAGAGCTTCATCTCACCATGCGACCCAACAACGAACTCTGAGCCAGCTCATCCTGTGCCTTCTAGCGAGATGTTCTCGTAAAAGATGAGCAAAATATTTCTTCCCCAATTCATGCGTAAGAATAGCGTCCTAGAAGGACCAACCTTCGAAACTACCCCGGGGCTTCAGCTGGATGGTTGCAGCACCGAAGCACAAGACGCACCTATTCCTCTGTCTACTATGAGTGCGCCCGAAGGTTTCAGAGACTTTGGTTTGGTAGATCCAGGTGTACGAGGTGTGGGTCAACCGATGGAGAATAATATCGGAGGTAAGACGAAGGTAGTAGGGAAGAAGAAAAGCAGCAACGGACCTCAAGAAGTGAAGAAGCGACGAAAATGTGCCAATGCTATGGAAATCTCGCACATAGTGGCTGATGAGACATATGGGACTTGAAAGAAGGTTCTAATTAAAATGACTGTGGTTGTTATGATAATCTGATACATTATTTGTTGGACACAGGGTTCAAGACTTCGTCTGACGCGATAGCTGGGTACTGCCCAATGGATACCCTCATCTCGACTTATGTACCAAAAAGATCTCTCCATGTTTAACATATAGAATTTGACACAAAGGACTGAATTCTATAAGCAAGATTCCGGTTGTGACCCTGGCCCTGGAAGGCGGCCCATCCCACACAGTGGTGTTAGCAGGATCTAAGCTAGACGGGGGCCATGGGGCAAATATGTGATAGAAGCCGTCATACCAAGCACTTGTGGATTTCCAGCACCTAGCTTTGACTCGAGGGGCTTTTGCCTATCCGCCTACATTGCTTCCAAATAAAGGAATTATACCACCATGTCTGACTTGGAGAGGGGGGTTCCCGAGTTGGGACAGGCAATCCCAATCACGATTGAGATTTGGAGCAACTGCCACGATTTGCCCCGCCCCCCGAAGTACCACCTCCCTACATCCTAAGTACCTTATCAAGCGCCATGGCGCTATGGGCGTCGCGATCGTCCCTTCAGCTGCCTCTTACCTTCAATTCCATGCGACCTGGCAGTGCCTGGCTTTAATGCCCATGAAGCTCGCGACATCCATCCGATTGCCAGTCATGGGGGAGTCGATGCAACAGAAGGATGTTTTCGAATGACAGAAACCTCGATATTTCAGGCTTAGCTGCTAGATTTGAATGTAAAAGGAAGCCCGCGAATAGCCTACTACGTCAGTCCGGCAGACTGGTCGCTAAGTGCGAGCCCTCGCAGCCAGTAGGACCGAGCGCCCGAGTCCCCAGCGCCCCGGAGCAAAAGAAGGAGTCGGGGGGGGGGTCAGTGCCGGAGAACCAAGAACACAGCGGCCCGAAGCAGACACATCGGTGCGAGTTGTGTTCCGAAAAGCTGTTCGTCGTGCGATTTGAGTATCAAGAGTGCCCCGGGAAGCCAAACTTTTGGTCGGATTGCCGGCAGACTCACGATCTTCATCGATTGGTACGGCACGAAATTGCTGTTTGCGTTTCTGTCCCACGCAGCCCTTATCTCCACCACAGTATCATCGCTACTTTTGCGCGGAAGCGCTGGTGGACATCCGTTACGAGTGTCAGGATTGCAAGAGCCGTGGAGTCAGCAACAATTTTTGTGCGGGCTGTAGGAACCTCCACGACGCCCACACTTTGGTAGCTATCTCTTGTCTTGTCAGCGATGAAGAGCAGAGCGGTCAGGAAATACGCACCGGAGATGACAGTCACCATCGGGGCAATGCAGCTTTTGATACACAAGACGATGATCCCGATCAAAGTAGGATCGGTGACAACAGTGGACAAGGCGCCAGCGACGGAGACAGCACATATGACGACGGTTCCGAGTCGGGGGTCGCTGACGACGGCGGTTTCGAGGATGAGGCCCTTGCCAATGACGGTTCTGATGCTGCCAATTCCGAACATGGCGGTTCCGACAATTGGAGGCCTGCACATAAACGAGGCGTCGGCCGTGCTGGGGCCCGGGATCACGGCTCAAGCAACGCATCGCACCATACGAACCCCAGATCTGGCACCACCACCGGCAAAGAAGTGGCAGCCCCATCCCGTACTGTATCTCGATCTGTACTGCAAGAGAAGCGCCGCAACGAAATTCCAGGGCCCGCCGTTTCATCCCAAGCTTTCATCGGACACATGGAGGAGTCTATGACGATACAAGTAGAGAGGGCTGTTCGCTCAGCCATAGGCAATATTGTGCCTGAGGCGGTAGAGTTCCTCAGGCAGGAGGCTGCACCTTACACGACCCATCAAGATCAAAGCACGGCTGACCTCAAGGAGCTTCTAGACTTCGACATCGATCTGGCCATAGCCGAGTACCCGGGTGATGCTAGCCCCAGCACGACGGAAGCGCGGACACAAACCGGCGCACGACGCCTATGGCTTGAAGAAGATCGGCATCGGCTTCGTGAATTGAAGGGGGAGGTTGGTCGGACGACCAGATTGCAGTGGCCTTGGATAAAAGTGCGGGTGCTATTATGCAACAGTGTAAGAAGCAGCAGTAACCTGGCAGCCTCCTCTTCACTCATAGCAAGGATGTATGGTGGCAATGACGTATATCTAGTAATGAAACTAACTGGAGAACTAACTTGGCTTCTACTTGCATATCATAAAGAACTACCCGCCCTTCAATATCCTCATCGACGGGACGGCCTTCCTCAATAGGACGGCCGTAAGTCTGCATGTGGACATGCTCAATAGCCTTCCCGATGTGCTGCTCATTAGGCAGTTCGGGGAACCTAGCCTGTGTTTTCTTCACTGCCTCGCCACCTTGACTGACTCCATCGTCCGGCTCTCCGAGACATTCAATGAAGTACCAGGCTGCACGAATGAGATACGATGCATACGCCTCCTGGGGCAGGTTCCAGTCAGGGGCTGGCGGCGTTGGGCATTGCTCCTCCAGGAAGCCATGCTCCCCTAGGGCTCGGGGCTTTGCCAAGCGACTTCTTGATCTCATTGAGCTCCTGCAACGTCTCCCGTTTCTGCGTGGCGAGTTCCGCCTGGAACTCCGTCCTCTGGATCTGGAGCGCATCTTGTATTGCCTGCTGTACCGTGGTTTTGACATCTTCCTCGGTAACGGCAGCGCGCTTTGCCTCGTCAAGACTGGCTCGGACCTCTCGCAAGTCGTTGCTCACCCGTAACGCATCTGGCTTGTGCTCGCCCTGGTGGGTCCTCCCAAGTTGAAGCTCACCATGATCTCCACCGATTGTCTTCCCCCATACTTCCCTTTCCCTCTCCCACTTTTCGTTCCGGGCGTCGACACTACCCGTGAGCTCTCTACGCAACCGCGCCAGGTCTGACTTGAACCTTCTCGTCAGCTGGTCATGTTGCGCCTTGAGGTCGTCCATAACATCGTCCTTCGGCACGAGCCTCGGTCTCTTCGGTGAGTGACAATCCGGGCTGGGACCTCGCTTCTTCGCTGCGAAGGTTTTGTTTCCCCAGAGACCTCCCGTAGACGGGGTTACCCGATCTGCTTGAGTCCGACGTGGCGGGGTCGATTGGACCGCGCTCGGTCCATTGCTGCGCCTTATTGGAGATAAGGCCGCGGTAGACGTACGGGGGGCAGGGAACGCCGAGCTGCTGCTGCTAGGTAGTACTAAGTCGCCGAACAGCTTGTAGAGCCTGGGGTGTTTACCGTGAACTCCTTTGCATCCGATTCTCTTGGGCGTAACGACTCTATAGGGGGTTTGGTTGGATGGAGTGCGTGTAGTCACAGTCTCGATGTCATGGTATATGTCCCGCATAGAATCCTGTTGTTCGCTTGTCAGGATGGTACGGAACGCCCCGGGTATAAGCATCGCTTGCAACTGCCAGTTCATGAACTGGAGGGCCTGTCTGCATTCGGGCCCAAAATGATCTCCCTGCCCGGCCAAAACGGAGCTGGCGATGTCGCGTTGATGGGCCACGGTTTCCGGACACAATGGATCAGGACTCAGTCCGAAAGGCCTCGAAAGAGAGGATGGCTTTCCAGTAGGAGAAATATTCATTGCCCCTGATTGCCTCGCAAAAGAAGCAAATTCGTAGTGTCTGCAATGTTTGCATGAAGCTCTTGGCTGCTGGTGAGTCTAGGGGAGACCCTTCCCGAACCAAGCGAAAGAACTCCCGAGTCAGATCGGAAAACTCTTGGTATCCAGTGGCCTTCTGGATCATGCGCTCCCTTTCTGGATCCAGCTCATCTGATGGCCGCATGTCCCCGTCCTCTCGATATAGCAGCATGTATGCTTCGGGGATCGGCTACGACCACTTTACCGAAGAAAGACTTTGGATGAAAAGAGACTGGATGGTCACCTGATCCTGATACGTATGCGCCTTGCCGATTATCTTCTCCCAGTAACTACACCATCAATGGATCGGCTTTTCTGTCTCGTCTTGGATGCGCCGGCTCTGGGGCGCCGCCTTGGTCTCTTCCTTGAGGTTGGCGAGCCAGTGATCCAGCTTCGCTGGATCCGCGCTGGTTAGGAGATGCCGTTCCATATCGAGAGCCTTCTATGTAACTGGTACGGGGTTCGCTAGATCCTCGTCGTTTCCCTTGCCACTCTGGATGTCCGCTCCGTCGTCGACTACGCCACTGTCAGGCTTGTACTCGGGATAATCGCCATTGCCCGTGGCCACGGCGCCGTGAGGATCTTGGTTCGCAGAGTCACTGGCCCCGCGGACGGCACTGACATCTGCGTCCTCGACTGCGGCGTCCACGACGCCGGCTCCCTCAACCCCGGTTTCCTCAACGGCGCCCTAAACGCTGGCAGCCTCGACAGCCCCGATAGCGCCGCCGCCCTCAACACCATCGGGACCGACGCCTTGGGCAACCACGGCGCCGGCCCTAGGGTCCTCCGCCATACCGCCAGGGAGAGCGGCGATGTCGTCGGCTCCTTTGAGGTCGTCGTAGATGCCGGATACCTTCCCCGACAAGGTGATGTCTTTCGCCCAGTCATCGAGGTATGGCCTGATGACTCGTCTACATGGCTCAAACTCCTTTCCCGAAGGTAAGTCGTAGTCGGCGGCGCTTTCGGCATCCAGCTTCCGATGCTCTTCCGCCTGGAACCCCGTCGCCAGATTCTTCGCGTTGAGCCCCTTCCAGAACCCGTCGCGGACATTCAGGCTTTGCCTTGGTTGGATCATCATCCAACAATGCAGTCTGCGTACTGCCGCTCAGGTTTGCTATCCAATTGGTCAGGTGTGGTCACTTCTACCAAGCGCTGGTTGTATACCCTCATCCACGTTCGCTATCAGATTGGCCAGCTGCAATGACAGGCTGTCTATTGCTTGCAAACACCAGCCCAATATAAGGGGTGATCCGGGCCTCAAACCCGGATACAAGTGAAACCTGCCAGAGTGGCCTGACGCAGGGCAGGTGTCATCCGCCCGTCCTGAATCAAATAGTGACTTATAGGAGGCAAGGGGTAAAGCGTGTTCCCGAAGATGCATTGCAAATGGCGTTTACACAGTGTGTCGACGACAGGTTGATATCTGGGGTGCGACCATGTCCTGATCCCAGCAGCAAGTGTAGCATCCCTATGTAGCGTGGACGTGTTGCCTGCCTGAGGCTCTAGGCCCATGGAGAATTAGTACCGAGTACATTCAAGAGGTGCTGCCCCTCCTCGTTCAACTGGCCCCTGTACCAAGGGACCATTCGAGCTCGACCCCTCCAGCCTGTTGAGAGAGACGCTCTGAGTAGCTGGTGCTCTTGATGCTATTCCCGCCCCATCACAGCATTTCCGAAGCAACTGGCCTCCAGCACCATGGCCGGTGATGATTCCGAATCCGAATTCTTCCCCTCTGTCCGAGACTTCCGCGGGCGAGGATTCCGATGACCAGTCAATGCCCGGGGTCGAAGCAGATGCCCTCCAGACGATGACGACGCTGGGCTTCAAGAGGACGGTGATGTTGCCGAGGTCGACGAGCAAGTTCGCTAGCTAGAGAACAACCCCTAAGACCTCGAACCCGACGAGGAGGTCCTGTATGATGGCAATGTGAACCCCCGTTCGTTCTAGCTCCAAGAGATGGCGAACATGGAGATGGAGGAGTGCAGTCGAAAGGAGTATGCCAAAGACATCAATAATTTGATTGGCCACGCTGAAAACAAGTGGGCCTTGTAGGCCTACCAACTCTTACATGAACCCCCTTTTCCTGTCGCCTCCTATATGTGGGATTCTGTACTGTCGTCTGTTGGTGCAGGTTTTGTCTGAAGGTCCTCCGCAGGAAGGACCGAGCGACGCGCCTCAAGAACATCAATTTCCGCACGACGTACCAGTTCCTGCATTGGTACCTGAGACAGAAGAAGGGAAAATGGGGGAAGGCGAAGAGAACGGTGAAGAAACAAGGCTCGCTCACGACCTTCTGGTGCTGTTTCCGTCTGGACTTCGAGCGGGTGACGGGTTTGAAGATCGAAGACCTGCTGGACCGTCGGTTGATGCACAATGTACGACTTTCCTGCCTTGCCCCTTTTCTACTCAATGCTCGCTGCCCCTGAATCACCGCTTCCTCTCCCCGAGTTGCTGGTTTCACCAACGCCCGTGCTGAACGTAATCCAGGCCCTCGTCAACTTGGGCAAAAGGTTCCAGTTGACTCACAAGACGCGAGAGAACCGCATACTGGCCTTCCTCTTCCTCCTGCTCCTCGCCCCGCAGGCTCCCGACCCCAGGCGATCCTGCAGCTCCGGTTCCGAGATATCGGGATCTACCTGGTGCGGGACCCGGCAGGCGACGACAGCATTGACAGCAGGCGGCAGGCGCCGCGCCGGCTGATTATCCAGTTCAGTCTCGAATATACCAAGCGATACCTCGGCCCCAAGGCGGCGTACGTACACCTCTGCAACACAAAATCGCAGGTTGCTAACCTACGTGCAGAAAAACCTCCTTGGTCCCCGAGATAATCTACGATTCGACCCTGGTTCTCAGCCCGCATGTATTCCTCCTGGCTATACTCTTCAAGAACCGAGCGTTCAAGGTCGGCGGGCTGAACGACGACCCCCATATGCTGAGCCACGTCAAGGTCCCCGACGAGGCGACGCAGCTGCTCCTCCCTTTCCGACCCGACATTCTCGATACCTACTTGTTCCTGCAAGCCGAGAAAACCCACATGGGCTGGAAGATGTCGGAAACACCCATGACGCAGGTTATGCTGGGCCAGATTGTGAAAAGGTTTGGCCAGATCCCCGGTTTCATGGATAACACCATTTGTTACAACCTGGATCAGAGTGGTATGCATTCCTCATCGTGTCCATGGCGGCACGGGCTAATTTTGATTGCAGAGAACATCAGCGATAGTCTTCGCAACCTGATCATGGACCATGCGCCGAATTCCGACACTTTATCTCAATCGAAACGTCTGTGCCGACCTGTGGGCTTTGCAGCGAGGGCCCCAACCGCAGAAAGCCCTCATGAAGCAAGCCACCAGTCACGGCCACTCGAGGGATGATCGCAGACAAATCCAGTTGACGGCAGAGGAGTCTATCGCCCTCAGGGATAATTTTAAGTATGTCCGTCTGACGGAGAGACTCAAGGCTTTGGGTTATGGTACGTCGTTCCATGACACCTTTCTCCTATGTGTGGTACCCGTAGCCAGAAGTGATGGCAGGACTGAGAGAAGAAACGAACAGGTCCAAACTACGCCAAGGAGCGCCGAGAGCTGACGCTCAAGCGTAAGAACCTGATGACCAAGCTGAGGGAGCCGACCTTGGCCAAGCTTCGACAGGAGTTTGATCGAGCGCAAGACGTGCAGGACATCCAGCAGCAGATGCAGACCGTGCAGGCCCGATCTTCAGTTCCGTCTGTGACCAACGACTTCATGGCCCAGAACACCAAGGCTCTGGCAGCCTCCTTGGCGAAAAAGGCCCCGGCACTCATCGGCTCCATGGCTAAGAAGATCCCCGCGGCCGGCCCTGTGGCCCCCAAGCCCCAAGGCCTAGGGAGGGTTCGAACGATCCGGCCCATGAGTCCCGCCCCGGCGCGGATGATGAGCGCGCTGGAGGCCCCACTCATCAACAGCTTTGAGGCCCAAGCCCGGCGCAGGACAGATGCTATCAAGGCATTGTGGCTTGCTATGGCATCGAAGAGGTGCCCACCAACAAGGTGTTGGAGGTACGCGCTGCTCCGGTGCCGACGGAGCTCCTGCACGCTACCCGGGAGAAGCAGTTGGAGGAACTCCGGAACGTCACGGCCGAGGTCATGGGGCCAGGTAAAGTGCGGCGATGTTTCATCTGCGTTGCCAAAGCCATGACTCTACTACCGGACGACGAGAACATCAATGGACTCTGCCGTGACTTCACGAACTTCTCCGCCTTGGGTCGCCACTTCACCACAGTCCACCTGTCTACGCTAGGTGCCGATGACCAGACGACCTGCCCGCTGTGCCATGTGGTTCTCTTCACAATATACACCTTCAGGGCCATGCTGATACGGTCCATGGCTTGAAAACGGAGAAGGCGCGACAATACAGAGCAAGGCGCAGGACTGCGAGGAGATGATGGTCATCGGAGATCATCTCGTTGAGCTAGTGGCGCTTGATGAACTAAGGCATCTAAGTTTTAGATGTACATCGCGTTCTTGGAGATCACTGGGTTCTATTAGGCTTCATGAACGAGTTTCTGCGATTTGGTCTGTTAATAGCGAGGAGCTTGGGTTGCTTTAAGGATATGAAATATAGGATATGTTACCGTGCTGGCACCGGTCTCGTTTGGATCTGGTATGGTGGAATCTGGACTTGATCTAGGACGGCTTGGAATATGGAATGGGTTGGGACAGCTTGGGACAGGCTCATACTTGGAGGTATGCTGCCGCTTGTTCTGTTTTCAAGTGTGTGAAAGCTGGTGTGAGGGACATGAGCGTGAGCGTTGTTTTATTTGTATCTAGGCGGTTACATGTGCGTATACAGCAATGACACCACAGTTGCCACTGAGGAGTCTTGGGGCGCCTCTTCGAGCTCATCATTTCATCTACAAGCACCACTCAAAAACCAACGCCGAGATCCCACCGTACCGGAAAGCAAGACTCACCCGCTGAGCCTCCGTGGCTTCTCACGACTCCAAACAAAACCATAATCATAACATCGTAACATGCTAAATAAATACCCTAATCAAGATAGAGACACCCCTGTCTCATCCTTCATAGACACATCGGTGTTTTGGACAAGGGCTAAGATTCTTTCGTCTCGCCTGATCCCGTGTCTCTTTAAGTGCTCAGTCGCTCCCTCCACGCCTCGCGGTATTCCGTAACTTGATTAAAGCAGTCGGGTAACACATATAACTCGGCCGTATATCGCTTGCTCATTTCCAGCAGCCCTTGGGAGCAGTCCACATCGATGCGACGGATATACCGATGGATCGTCAAGCAAGTATGCAAAGTCATGAAAGCAGAGCGATGGCGCAGCAGGCTGGCATATTCGTCGCTTGCCACCACGCGAGTATGCCGGCCCTGACGTGCGCTGTCGACTAAACGTAACAGATGGCTTATTTGGCTGGCGATATTCCGGGCCCGGTGATTGAGAACCTGCGGAATATCGGCACGCTTCCGGAGAGAGTGCAAGTGGCTGAGCGCATCTTCGATCACCAAGCGCTCGAGCTCTCTCCAGTACGTGGCGACGCAGCGGATGACGAGGCTCTTGTGGTGACTCTTCAGTGGGTATTCCGGGAGAAGTGAAGCGACTGCGCGCGGATCGAGGACGGTTGACGGTTCGTGGGTGGAAGGGGATTCGGATAGCGTGACAAGTCCCTGCAGATGTTCTTTTAGGAATATGCCCGGATGGGTGCAAGAATAGAGGGCAAGAATAGAGGGCCATTACCTCGAGAACACGAAAGTGATCCTCAGCATTCTTGATTCTTCCCTTCGCCAACTCCTCCCACGAGATCGTGCTGTCGCTCATGTCAAGACTGGTGTCGAAGGTCTCGATGAATGCGCGGGCACGCAGAGGGCCTGGTTTCAACATGATGCGAAGTCTGGTGAGGTCGGGATTCCAGGAATATGTTGGCGGTGGAGTGTCTCCAGGTCCTCGGCGACGGATCCCCGTAGCTGTTGTATATCTGATCTTCCGAGTTTGAGATAGCTATTCCGTTCGATGAGGCGGTAGAGGCGGTTCGAGGGCGGGGGCAACAGGAGCCATAGTACATTGCCTCGATGGCTGTCAACTTGTGGCGATCGATCGACGAAGCAGTCATGTTGCAGCGCTTCGAGGATGGCTATAGCATTGGGTATCTCTCCGGATGGCGCATTCGCGCTAACTATCACTCCACATTTCAAAACGGGAAGTGAAGCTAGCTGTGTCTTTCGTTCCGGCTTGTTGATTCGGTAGTTTGACTTGGGCACGTTCCTGGTCTTGTCCAAGTAACTGGTTTTCTGCCTGGTGCCGCCAGCCGAGGTGGTGATGGCCAAGTTCATCAGCCGTTGCCGGACGCGTTCCTGGCGCAGTTCATTCAGCCGCCCTCAGTTCATTCAGCACGCCCTGTGGTAGGGTTTCCCCTATTGTCGCATGGCTTGCGCTTGACGAAAATGCCGTTTAGAGTATTGCGAAAGGGAAAAAAGACTCCTCGAAAGTTGTGCTCGAATGCAACGAGTGGAAAGTCGTGCTCCCGAAGCTGTCATGTATGAGTGCGGTTTTTGGCTAGTTGTTTATGTCATTGTTTATTTCTTACCGTAAGTAGTGCAGTTGTTATAGTGCTAATTGGCTTGTCTTTACAGTACGCGAATTGAATTCATCCGCGTAAAGCTCAGCTTTTAGAAGACGTGAAGCCGCTATCGGTGGGTCGCAGCGGGGTAGCAAAATACCCTTCTCTTTCGCTCCAGGTAGCTGTGCGCTAGCTCAGGTACCTCTTTAACTCAAAAGGTTAATTGCCCACAATTCGTAACCGCATGGACGTTGAATCCCTCTTGGACAATCCCACCAACGAACTTCAGTTCGTATATCCTCAGGGCGCTGCCAAAGATAAACGCGATGGAAGAGACCAAACCCTCCGAATTGAACGTCAAGGACTGCGGGCATGGAACAGCTTCGAGGAGGACCCGCCCGGTCTTGGGGAGTTTAGGAAACACCCCATTCGCGGCTCCTCGGCTCCTCGGCGGACTAGCGACCACCATATTGCGCATGGTCCAATTATCTCGGCAGTGAGACAAAACTGGTAGACCACCTCAAAACCCCCTTGTTTCTTCGTCAGAACCTGGCGCTTGAGGCTATCTTTCCCGGGAACCCCACGGCAATCGTCGGCACAATGACATGCTTTCGCAGCTATGGGACAGACGACAATAGGCGCGACGGGGAGCCCGAAAAGCAAATTGCACCAGACCTCATGGTAGTGCAAACCAATGATACCTACCCATCACGTACTGCACTGCGGAAACATGTCTTGGTATGTGGCGACGTCAAAGTCCAGGCTCATGACTGGATCCACGACCGCGGCGATGTTATTCCCGGAACCACCGGCTGCTATGAATCGTGGTTAACGCAGGCTGTCACGCACTGTATTGACCTAGACCTACTTATTGAGTGGCTGCAAACCAGTCGGGAAGTAGTCTTCTTCCATCTCGTACGATTGGGCCATGATAGCGTCTTGGCCAGCCCAGGCTGCCTCTGCATCGCGCGAATACAGTCTGATCCATCATCTCTCTTGTACCACAACTACAGTGCATTGCCCGACAGACCGCAGACGTCGGCTACCGTGAGGTAGAGTCAATCCCGGCATCGAAGCCAACATTGATGCACCGGTTTCCCATCACTATGTATACTCGCGCCCTCCCTACCTCTTGTTTGTCTCCATCCCGCGACCATGACTTCCACACCATCGACCAGCTTCAGCAGCGACGAAGACCAATCTCGTGGGGGCAAACGTCGAAGTGGCTGCACCTTCCCGTCCTGTCCTCGCCTGCTCGCGCCCTGCCATCACGTGATTCGAAACCACCCAGTGACGTTGCAGTTGCCAGCTGTCGCAATACCAGGACGAAGCACGAGCCGAACTTCCCTGCCAAAGATGAGCCCCAAATACAAGCCGGCTTCAACGCCATTCATGACGCGGCATTAGGGGTATACTCGAGTGATGATCATCCGTTCCTCCATTTCAACGGCGGACAGGCATCTTTCGAAGAGCTGGAACGTAGATGCGAGAACGACCCCGAGGTATTCGGGTTTTGGGGAGACAAAGTCCGATATCGCTGGAACTCCGAGACTGGTGATCTCTTCTTACGCCTTATGCCTTCTTTCGTTCATGATACCTGCTGAAACTATTTTACCCACTCTATTACAAAGCGGTTTCTGCATCTACAATGGCAAACCGATATTCCAGCACTTCGTGACCTTCTTAATAAGCTAATGCCGGGTTTTTCTTCACCCATTATTGTGAAGAAGGTAAAGTCGAAGAACGTCATCGAGAAGCACCCAGATTGGCAATTGAAGTTTGGCGGGAAGTTTCAGGGCCACGTTCTTTGCGAGGTTGCATATAGCCAATCCGAAAAAAATGTTGAAGAAGATCCACGAATACCATCAGAACGCCCGCACACCTATTGCCACAGTTATTGTGATCGACATCGATTATCAACCGAAGAAGAAAACGAAGAATCCCGATGGGACGGTGACGGTAACAAGGCAAGTTCACGATGCATCTGTGTCCGTCTGGAAAGTCGATGATCTCGAGCACGACGAGGATGTGGACGATGAAGAGTTCCCGTTCAAGATTGAGAAGATTGTGGATGAAATGGTCTTTCGCCAACAGGGCCAGCCTACCGAAGGCAGCTTGGACATTCCTTTCGAATGCTACATCCCTCTCGAGCAGCGCCATAGAATACCTGCTGCAGCCCCAACTACCATCTCTATCAGCTTTTCGGATATGGCAACCGCGCTTAAGTATGCGGAAGAGGATCAGTTCGAAGCATACAACATCGAGCAAGCGCCTGAACCTTCCCCAAAGCATCGGCGCTCTAACAAGGGACAGCGCAGAGGAGGTTTCGACAACAATGGTAGCGAGGCAGAACCCTGTTGGAGGACTACATCCCACGATATTGCCATTGCCAATGCCTATCGGCCGCGGGATCACATTGTCACCAGGTCGAGGAGTCGAGCTCAAGCCGAGGCCGCAAGACCAGTACTTCGACTGGTCGACTGCGGGAACGGTCGGGTGACGGCGAGTAGCTGTGGTTAGGCTAGTGAGGTCAAACCGAACAAACATCCTGTCGGTGGGTTGTTGCGCTCCATAGACATGTTACCATGCTGGACACGGTCTAGTTGAGATCTGGTATAGTGGAATCAGGACTTGATCTAGACGGCTTGGAATCTGGAATGGTTTAGGATCCATTAACAGGCTTGGAACAGGTTCGGACTTAGAGGTATGCTGACATTTTACTATTTACATGAAGGATATGAGAGTGGGCGATGTTTTATTTAAGCAGTCACATGCGCAGTATGCAGTAATAACACCACAATTGCCACTGGCCCTCTTAAGCAAGCATGAAATGATGTAGGCGCTCCGAAAGCTACACCATCTACGGATACTACCTACCTACCTACCTACCGGCAGTTAGCTACAGCAACCATTGCGGCACTGCTATACAGGGGCTCGGGACCGACCAAGGCGTTAAGCGCTGAGCCTTCTAGTGCTGTAAGCTAGAGCTGGACTTAACTTAGAAGCAAAGCAAGGGATGCACCGATAAGGGGGAATACTTCGAGCCGCGTGGGTCGGTACAAGCTGTGCTACCCACGGACGCTGTGGCGTCAAAAGGACCCTGTTCCGGAACACCAGGGGACGGGCCGAAAATGGTAGGTCTGGCCGTCTTAATATGTCCATTTTTAGAACCACTGAACCCTTCTGTTCATTGTACAGTAAATGGCCTCCCGTGGAGGTATCTCCTTGGGTTCGGGTGAAGAGCTCCCCGCATAGTTGTCGCAGGCTGAAGGTCGTAGCCATACCAATATTGATACCTACGGAACTGCTCAAGGTAAGGGTCAAGCTACTGGTACCATCAACCCTCTGGTGTTGAATGATGTTCTATTCGATGCTTACTCTAAGTTTTTGGGTTCGATCTGTTGCGATTCCCTTGCTATAATGTGTATCGTATTCTTACTTTGTAGCTATGTGAGCATAATGTGCTCAGGGGGGTCCGAATACGAGCTTTGGGCTACTACTTAAGGCCATAGTCACATCTGAACTACCATCAGCTTTTAAGCCCATCTATTTACCCTCTAAGTCTATTCCATCCCTTACCTGGACGTAGCGGAGGCTGTTAATTACAAACCGAGTCGCCTCTTTAAATTCTAGATGTAGCCTAGCCTGAGCTAATCTCAATAATCTTCTGGTCTCTCTATTCGGCGCATATGCACGCGGTTTAGTTTCCGCTCTCGGATAATGGTCGTAATTCGCTTCGTCACATGGCATGGAGCAGATACTACCATAATTAGCACGGGCTAAACGAAGCTAAGTTCTAATATACCAGCTAATAAAGTGTGACCTTCGCTCTTTTTCCAAGGTATAATAGTTTCTAGTAGAGCTGGCCCAGGGTACCACGTGACTGACTAGGTCTTAGACTGGATCTGTTACTCCTGTCCTGACTTAATATAAATTGATATTGGAAGAATCTATTTTTAGAGTTAGGAATTTCTATAAACATTGAAGCTGAGCGTACCTATATAGTTGGTGTCCAAGCTAAGGTAATTATTGATATAGTTCTGATAATCTCGTTCTATACTTAGTAATGTAAGCTTTTCGTTAAGCTTTAGAGATGGGTATACTACCTTTCGACTTTACCTACCAAACCACTAGACCACCTCTCTTGGCTTTCCGGACTATCTGAATCAGATAAGGGGTTATGCTAGATATGAAAGGTTTAAAGCTAAGCTAAACGACTTTGGAATACATTTCAATTGGTACCGTTTCGTTATAAGGCCCGCTGAAAGCTGTGATTTGCTGTATCTCAGCAGACTGCCTCTCTCCCACCACTTGCTCGTTTGGCGACGAGGCGCTTCGAGCCTTGCGGAAGCTGTGACGCAGTTTTTGGAGGTGATTGGAAAGGATAGTCCGAGGCTCGATGAAAAGCTCGATTTCTTGCACCGGCTTTTCGGAACTAATGAGAACAGTGATCGGGTACGTGAATATAGAGTAGAGCCTTTTTATAACGCGCAAGTTAATATACTGACCAGGTTTTACCCCTAGAGGGCGCTTAAGTTTAATCGTGATTTTGCCTTTATTGAGTAAAACTTTTACTACGTACCGTCTTGTAATAATAGTAAATAAGACTATAAACGCGTAAAATATGTAGCTTATAATAGAAACGCTCGCTACTATATAAAGGAATAAGCGTGGTGCAGAAAGAGTTAATAATAAATGTTGCCAGGTAGTATAGGTTAAATATGCCGAAAAAATAAGATAAGAACACTTTAAGAATTTGTGTAATATCCGAGACCATATGTACTGGGTAAGATAGTAGTAGAGGAGTAAGGTCAGAACCTTTGCATATTAAAGCTTCACTTGGCAGTAATTAAAGGGAAAGCTTACTATAATTGTATATACTTTAGAAATAATAGGCACTCCCCCTCTTAGCTAATAGGAAGAATAAATAAAAGAGATAGAACCGCCGAAGAAACTGTAATAGTGAAATGAAATAATCGATATATAGTTAGCGGCAGGCTAAAAATACTATATAGGAGTTTGGATCGTGGACTCGTTAATAAAAAAAGGTAGTTGGCTAAAGAGAAAGTTCCGGCACGGCGGGCGATTTAATAGGAGTTTAGTTAGCCGAGCGATATAAGCACTAGATTGAGAGTTAAAAGGGTGGTTTGCCAGAGAACCTGGAGCCTACTCCAGTTATTGACGATAGGAAGATATAAAAAGTGGTTTAGGATAAAGTTGGTAGAATATATAAGTGACTGCCGCTTTTTCGGGTCCACGTTAGTACGGCGTCGTAAATAGACGGAGTAGAGGCAGCCGACTACCTAAAGAATGCGTAAAGAAGATACATATACGAGTAGTATAACTAAGTAATATATCTCTTTTTAATAGTTTATATTACGGCTTCGATAAAGATATTATAATGGATAAGTATTTAAGGTGGCTATTTATAATTAATCCTGCTAATTAATGTTTAGGATACTACATATTATTCTAAAAATAGATAAATATAATAATGGACTCCGGAAATAGAGCCCCCGAAACTCAAAAGGCTGTGCACTTTAAAATAGAATAATGATATTAAAAAGGAAGACCGCAGTTCCGACAATATTGGTAAATAGAACTGAAGCTCATTAATACTGGGTACATAAGAGCCTATTACATATCGCTTCCCATCTCTTACCGGATATGTAATGAGTATGCGAGCTGATTTCATTTCGTCGTTACCTATATTTGGGATATCCAGGCGGCCTTTAAGCTCGTCGTCTCCGGCGTAGAAGTAAGTTAGAGAGTAGTAGTAAAGAGGCATGTGTGGGTAAGGTAAACTGATTATAAATTCACTCCTTAGTACTAGATATGGTTAAGATTTATCTGTACGTATTTAAAACAGTGGTACTGGGAAAATGGTAACATTTTTAGTATAAAGAACTTAACGCCTCGAATAACGTTGTATAACAGTGTTGTATTTTATAAAGTGATATTGAGCTATAGGTATGAGATGAGTTTGAGGCTAAATGCTATACCGAAGCCCTAAACAAAATAATATGTCTCGACATAAGGTTCCCCAACCTTGCGCGTTTAAACCAATTATATACTTCTGCTGCCTGAAATATAATTATATCTATCTCAGATTAGATAGCTCGAAACCCCAGGTTAAGTTATTAATATCGTTTAGTGATTAGATCAAAACGTATACGCCGTTAATATTTAAGTGGTGGTCGGGACGATATCTTGGCATTGTGACGTGCTATTTTCAAGTTTTGAAGCAATTGTTTTTCTATTCCTTATCGAGTAAGATTCACTTGATTTATTTCACTATTTAACTAAGGGCTTCTTTAGTAACCGCGCTTATATAAGCGAGAACGAATACTTTACGACATCTTTCTCTGTTTCCCAAGTATATAGTTATAGGTTTTTATAATGTCTGCATAGGAACTCCTGACCGAATTGCGCTGGTGGAAAGGATGCTTATTATAAACATTACGTTTCGACAAGTGATTTCGCTCGGATCGATATAAATTCCTATTTGATATAACCCTATGGCAGCGGTTTTATCGTGGATCCCTGTTTATTATATACCGAGAGTCGGGTTCGAAGCAGCTCTATATATTCCTATCGGTATAACAAACGACAGCCGTATAGAATTATATACGTTAGAAAGCTTTACAGAGATAATGTCGCGTGCTTGTTAAGATACATATTAGGAGTACAGGCCACGTAGAACAACTTTGGCATTGGTGGCTGCGGCCTTAAGAGTGCTGATGTCAGCTTTTTAACATTTGTAGTGCTTCGATGCAGCGGCTAATAATATAGACACTGCCGTAGCCCTCCTTTGTTGATCTCATTCACAGTAACAGGGCCTTCAGAAGATAAGCGGGTAACCCTTTTATATATCCGTAAGTATAACTTTCCCTTTGGAATTATAATATTTGTGTGGCCTTTGCCAAGCACGGTGATGATTAATAATATTTAATAAAAGCAGGTCGGTCTACCGGGCAACTAGTAAGCGCAGTAGATACTGTTCCAAGGTATATTTATACATTAGAACTATTCTACTGCAATAGCCCTAGGTTATCTAAATAGAAAACCTAGATACTATTTTATATGTTGACATAGATATCTCCGGTTAATGAACAATTGCCGGGATACTTATTAAATCAAGTACATAAATACCTGTTCTCGTGCCGGTTAATTACGCTATAGGGCTTGTTAGTAAATATAGGTTAATTGCCGCTTCCAGTTCTATACGAGCCTTCAAGAGATGTAAGAGCACAGGGTCGTGACATAGCATATTCGATGTTGTCGAAGATGTGTCTGATACGACGAACTCTCGCAGACTGCCTGTACTGTCGGATGGAATTGATTGCCGAACGGGCACGTCTGATCAGGAAATTTGTTAGGTTACTCGCCATCAAAAGCCTTTGAGCTTACAGGATCCCTTACCTTCGCCATCTGACTCGAAATATTGGGGTGGCATGCTGGCAAACGTGCAGAATAGTATTAAGCGCAGTAATGAGAAGATACAGTGCATACATATAACACAACAATTATTTAGGAACTAACTGGGTTTTCAACTCGTACTTAGTCGCGAAGGGGAAAATAAGTGGATGGAATTGCCCTGCCTATTATCTAGTATATAACTGAACTACGATAGATTGCTAACATTCGGCGATGACAGTGGTCCTGATTAACAGATGCATAGTAGATAGTGCAATTGAGACCAAGCCATCGAAGATCTGTACAGTCGCTAGCGAAATCTACGTACATCTCTCTTCACCCTTTAATAGTTACTGTTATGGGTTCACTCTACAGGGTAGCGGCTGGACAAGCGTAAAATAACTCTTAATACTATACAGTCAGTCAGCCCAATGCTGCTCTTCTATCCAGGGTGTACTTCACTGATCCACAGTTGGCTCCAAGGTGTACAAGGCTTAGCGGTAGCGGTACAAGTCAGCACCGAATATATAGCCCTATAAGAGTTTTGCTTGGCGATGACCGGTACTTCTCCCACATCGCTTACGCACGGCGATGGTGCCCCACAGTACTATAGGCTTATTCTTTTAACATCTGAAAGGCGGACGCAGAACCTGGATTTTACTTTACTACATATTCCGCTTTGGTTATTCCTCATTCTTGTTTAGTGCTATGCTCTAATTGGACTCCAGAAAGCCATCTGAAAAACCCGCTAGATATTTTAAATCAGGTTCCAACCTACAATCACCACATTTGTGCTGCATGAGTTCGTTCATGATAAGATTGTTAGTGGTTAGACCAAGCACAGCACGTTAAGACATGCTCCTGAGCAAAACTGCAGCAGTATCCAATTATCATGCAGATTCGGTACAGTACTATTACAGTGTGTTCACTTCATGTACACCTTGATGAAGTGACAATACAATTTCCCGGTGGAGACGGTTCGCTAACTGTGAGACAAAATAAACGTTTAGGCAGCGCTGACATCCGCTATAAGTATTGGTTAGTAAAGAGTATAAAGCCTATAAAGGTAGAACGGTATATATAAGAACGTATTCTAGAAATATTACCTTCTTTTACCTTTCCCCTAATATATACCTACTAAGGATATTAAAAACATAATTAGTAAGGCCCTTTAAATGCTCTTTCGAGCGCTATATATTATCTTTAGTTTTATAGCTACAATTTTATATCTCGTAATACTCCTAAAAAAAAACAATTAAAGGGAAAGCATTGTTCATATTAAGGTATATAGGTTCTTTATCGGCGGAAGAATATCTAATTTAATTAGTTAATTCGGAGTATTGCGACCTCGCGATACGTTTTTAAACAATCTAGGATCACTAGTTCAAGGTGCCATATCATTCCTCTATATTAAAACAGCTATGCTAGGCAGTGTTGCAGCACATGCAACTAGTGTAGTAGCCAGTGCTGTCGAGACTGCCGAGTCTACTTTAACGCAAGCACTTCTTAAGAATTTAATTGTGGGCACGGAATTCATTTGTACCGCATACGCCACTCACTCGAAATGCAGCATTTTCAGCGAATCGGACGGTCTGTTAGGTGCATCCCATATACTCACAGCAGGCAGAAGTGCCTTGTTAGGCCTGTTAATCCTGACACTATTTTCATTCGCAGCTGGGTTATTAGGGGCTTTCTGGAATAGCATCATTATATCCCTTACATCCTTATTAATCCACGGCTTAGCAATACTATTCGCTATTGCGTTCTTTTTCGGCGTCGCGATTCTATGCTCTCTGCCATCAGAATTACCCGGCGTAAGTGCGGAAAGAGGCGAAGTGTTTCGGGAATCTTTGGCGACTTTGGTGTGCTGCTGTCTATCTTTCGGTATGGCGATTGCGATATGGCTTTTTTAATAGTGGGTTGCATCTACTCGAGGGGATTTGCATTATGGCGGTCCAATGATGGTAGCTCGATCACATTACACCGCTTGGGCAACAGTGTTTAGGATCAACTATGTACACCACCATTCACACCTACTGCCTCTGATATGCTTAGTCTTTCAAGCAGCGCGCTCACCTGTTTTCTTTCTTGAACGTAGAAGTGAACTTAGCGGCAGGGAATTCTTCCGATTGAATTAGTACGAGATTTGGCAATATGAAGTTAGCTTGCCTAATTAGGAAGTTCTATTCTTTGGTGGCCAATCATACAGTCAAGCGCAAAGCATGGTTCCCGCTTTTTGAAGCCCAAGCTACTCACTCAGGACAAGCCTAGCTGTGTGAGGGCGCTGACTGCTACTTTACAAAATAAGCGCGGTACATTGTAATCATCCGACTCATCACGTAAGGACTGGGAGCACAAAGTACCGCGCTTATCTTGCCAGGTAGCGGTCAGCGCCCAGACAAGAATGGGCCTAACTTTAGTAAGCAGTACTTAAAGCGGAGACTGAACTCAGAATCTACTTATACCCACTATTTGCTGCACTCCTGAAACACCACAGGAATGATGGTACTCGGCTGTTAAGCGCTTATCCCCGTAGAACTGACATAGTATTCGCGTTTCAATGTTAAGCAGAGATACGAAGACGTGGATGAATAATATGGCTTGGTATTGACTGAATATCAACATGTCACATCTCGATTGCATGCATATATATGTGTGTGTGATTAACACAATGAAAGCTCCTTGTGAGAACCATAAAACACTCCTCGTGCCTCTTGCCATTTCTCGCCATGAATTTCCTGCCGGGAATGGGCGAAAATACACCTTCGATTTTACTATGGACGTGTACTTACTATTATCCTGTTCTTGAAAAGATCTTGGACAATCTCAGTGCTACTGAGTCGTCCATACTGCTGGCTGTCATCGGACTGGGACATGGAACTGGAACGATAACAAATTTCAAAAGATACCTAAGTATCTATCGAGATATGCCGGAACTCCATGATTGGTGGCATCTCATGGCCTCAAAAGGACATAGCATATGGCTGGCTAGCAGCGGCTTGGCGACATTAGAGTCGAGGGTAAGGGACCCATTGCAATATTGGAACAAAGGCTACGGGAGAGATGTCATACGACTGTGGCTTTTGGTGAAGGCGTCTGGAGCGGACCAGGAGATGGCCCGCAGAAAGAAGATCGATCCCCTTGCACAGTACGCACTTACAGAGAGCGGGGACATTATTTGGAGTTACACGCCGGAGATGGAAAAACTGAAAAGTAGCGGGAAATTCGTATACGGTAACATTATCCCTATTCCCGGTACCTTCCCGCGCCGGGACGACATTGATGACAGCTGGAGGAAGTCGGATGTTCCTAATGAGAACCGCATTGAGTTCGTTTGCAGCCTTGGTTGGAGAGAACGAATTGGGTTAACCTCGACTCCGATCCCGACCTACGAAATATGTGCGATGGTGCAAGGTCAATGCCATCTTGGCGAAAGGTATTGCGACAGATTAGGGCCTGGTGCCGTACATCTGCCAACAGGACTCAAGCAGGTCGACGTATACATAGTCCCATATATTCAGATTGCGTATGAACCAGGCACGGAGCGCCTCGTAATACCTGGAAAAGTAGAAATGTCACAATATACTCAAGATTTGCGGGCTGGTGCCCGCGATGACGATGTGGTAATCGGAATTAGGGAAAAGAATATGGCAATTTTGATCCAGCTAGGTTGCTGCAACCAAGGCTTCGATTCTAGCGGGTCTTATCAAGTCGTTCGGTACTTTTAGTCGGACACAATCTCTACAGTCGAACTACTAAAATATCGTGTCAAGTTCAAGATCGTTTCACTGCTACCGTGAGAACAGCTAGGGCATTAACCACAACACAAATAATCGACATACATCAGCCAGAAACTCATCTATGTTGTTAGTCGATACTATGCTACTAGATCGACAATATCATAATCCTTCTGATGAGAGCGGTCAAAATAAGATAGCCATCATATAGAAAAGAAAGAGAATGCATGTGATTGACCATATCCCCACTGTGGACAAAGGGCTCTGTCCAGAAACCTGCAGCAAGGCGGATAATCCAAGGCTGCTTGAAGTAGGGAACGACCCGGTAGCTGTGGCGTTCAGATTCTTATCTTGGCTGCCTGCGGTGTTGATCGTAGTCACCGGGTTCGTTCTATTGTTAGGGAGAACTGGCATGGCTGTATTGATAGTGTCTTGGTCCATGAATGGTGATGACCTGGTATCAGGCTGTGATATCGTTTCGGTGAAAACAGAGGATGGCGTGGCGGTAGACGTGTTAAAAACTAAGATTATGTGTTAGACTTCTCGAGATGGGGTCTCGGGAGCGTTATACGTTACAAATATCTGCAGTAATGTTAATCTGCTACAAGTAGCCCAAGGCGGCCCCTTCAACATCGCTTGACGCATATACCGGACCTGTTGCGAGCAGAAGCAGCAGGATTCTTTTCCTTCTGAAGGAAAATTGTTTCATTGGGCACCATGGACTGTGTTTGATGGGTGGAAGTGAGAAACGCTTTGTAAGCAGGGGTTCGGCCAACAGCATATTTATATCAGCAGCACATCCTCTTCATGCTAAAAATAGACCATATCCGCCGTCGCGAAGCTTTTATATTTAGATTAAACCCAAACGCATCACTGCCACTTTTGCAGGAGAGACCCCTCCGGCGCAGCATTGTGACGACTGCCCTGACCATCGGCGAGGTATCTTTGCACTCTGTTGGTGATCGCGTTTAGATGTCTCTAAATCAGTAGCACGCATGCTTTAGGCTACACGGTAACAATAGTTCCCATAGATCCAGCTTTTCTCCCATAATGTGTTGGAGATTTGCTCCACTACTATACGACTCTACCAGACTCCAGGTGTATCTGGAACATTCTCTCCTATCATAAGTCGGTCTATGAAAGACCTCATCAGTTCACTGGCATCAGAGGAAACGTTAGGTACGAAGAAATACACTCCTTCACCCCAGCATAATGTAATGCGCTTGCTGGTCGCGGTGTACGAGCCAGATTTGAATATGCTGAGGACGGGCAGTGTTCACAGTCCATTAGTAGGATACGCAACAGTCGAGTTACGGGCCTGAACGGAGCGAGAAGCTTCGAATTATGGAGTACTACAGAGCCAGATGCGATGGTCACGTGAGGTCTGTACTTCGCGACTGGAGGCGACTGTTGCACGATTTTGGGCATTGGGCAGGTACTTCTACGCTACTTGCTGACATGGTCTTTGTTACGTTAGCTGCAACACAGAGACAAAGAAAACCACCAGTCTCTGATACAGAGGTTTGCAAAATCGGTGTCGCGCGCACGTATACAGGAATTGTTTGGGCACGGGCCATGTTACCCATTTCCGGCGCTGACATTCCCAACGTCGTTACCTAAAGTACCGGCATGGGTCGTCCAGTACTGTACATGATGACAGTCTCTGGCGTCCATTTCTGGAATTAACCTTATCTGAGGCCATTGTTGGTTATAAATGGATTGATTAAATATTAATCTTATATGGGGAAACAGGCAGCCCCGGGTGGCTGGTGGCCTGGAGCCACAACAGTATCGAATCTTGCGAAATCCCAGCATAACTAAGGCCGCGACATAATTCGAGGTGTCGCACGTAAAAGTGGAACTCCACTATATATGTGTGATATAATAGTATGTATACTCAATGCGATAAGGTGACTTAAGAATAATACTTTTATTACGACTGCCCGTTGCGTATCCTTACTTTATTCAGCCTAGGTGGAATAATATTAGTTAAAATATAAAACTATAGATATATAAAAGGTTAAATACAGCTAAGAAATCCCAGCGCTCTGAAGCTTCTCAACGATTCTGGCGTGGCGAGGACTGCCGACCCCGTAGACGATCCGTATACTATACTTAGCACGATTATAGTATCCTTTCCCACTTTCAACTTTGCTTTGCTTTTGAAATAAGTCCCTAAAGTTTTCCAGGGTATTAAGGGTAGGAGGATAGGTTTTTATAATATTGTCTCCTAGCGCTTTCTCGTACCCTTGGAGCGCCCGTTGGTATATGGCCTCGGCCTCGCCTAACCGGCCTTGGTCGGCGTAGAGATTCCCTAGATTGTCGAAAGCCTATACTTTATTATATATATTATTATTTAGTCCTATTTTACTTAGACCGTGATCTATATACTGAAGCAATCGTCGCTATACCCACTAGAACTCTCGTTCTGTCTTACTAAGTACATGCTTTATAACACACCGTATAGCCGCCTTCGCCAGTTCCAGGTTATTTAACGGATTTAGCACATATTATATCCAAGAATATACACACCTATATATATTATATCCACGGGATTGCGCTCCGCATTCTCTCGTTGCTAGGTCTGTATCCACCAGTCCGTAGCTACAGAGCACCCGTATCGTTTTACTAAAGATAATCTCATCTTCCGTTATATCCTTAAGCCATTTCGGGATACCTGACCCTCCTTGGTACAATAGCTTATACCACAGGTCGTCCTTATCGAAGTACGCCCATATACCGAGGAGCTTCGTAACGGCTTAGTCTTGCTTCTAAATACGCGCAAAAGAGATATTCTAAGTCGCGTATATAGTACTATCGTATGCTGGAAAGCTTGGGCTTGCTCGTTATAGCCGTGACCACGACTTCTGATATAGCTCGAGATATCTTGCCCAGGTCGTTACCGTACCGCGCAGGTATACACCTATAGTCGAGAGAGCAAGTGGAAGCCCGTCCAGTCTTCTGGCTACCTTAACCGCGGCCTCGTCTAGGAGCATTATTTAGCAGTGTTCTGCTATAATGGTATAATAAACGTTACCTTACCTAAGACTGTTCCGGTGCGACGTAAAAGCCAGGATATCTAGGCTATTATCTATCTATCGCAACCACGGATGGGGATAATGGCAATGAGATTAGAGCTACCTATTGATCAAGGCCCAAAGAATCTGTCTAGGTCCCATGGTTCTGTCTATATACACTGTTTGACGCTGTGCGCACGATCGCCACGAGTCATGGCTGGAATGTCGCCATCCAAGCGGGTGTTCGACTGAATCGCCTCGTCTGATCTAGCCACACACTTACCGAGTCAGCTAAGCCACCCTGCGTTGCGACACTATCTTTTTCAGTTTCCCTAGCTGGACGGTGCTCCCGAAGTGTATCGTGGACCGGGTTGTGATAAGAATAGCTCCCTGGTCGGTACCGGGGAAATAAGACCGAGTATCGTACTCTTTTCTCGGCATATCTGTTTTGATTTCGTCTGTTCCATAATCCTGCTCAGCCGTCTCGTCGATGGTCGCTCCTCTATGGCCGAGGTTGTCCAGCTTAGGCCGAGGCGCGTCGCTATTATCACAACTAGAGGACGATACGCCGTAAATCATTTATATGATAGAGTGGAAAGTATTTGTTAATAGTAAATAAATCGTTAAACAAACGGAGCTAAACCTGGTAATACTACCTTAACCTTTTAGGTTATAATACTATAAGCGAAGCTAAGCAAGTTATTAGCGAGGAAATTCCTTAATAAGGCTCTTCGACCTAATAATACGTCCGCTATAGTATCCGTAACCGACCGTACGGAATATAACCTCCACTTATATTTTAATGGACTCGAGATTAACTAGATAATATTAAAAACCTAGCTCCAGGCTTAAAGCTACTTATTACGCGTAGGAAAAAAGCTCCGAATAAATATAAAGTTTAACTATATAGAGTCAGGAAGTACTTTAAATAACGCCTCCCGGCGAGGTATTAAACGATAGCATCCTTCGGCTACCTAAGAGATACTCGCGTAGTAAAATATAGAAGTCGAGGCCGAAAAGGGTAGTATAAGTAATCCGTCCGTATAGCGGCATATCTATAATTTTATACGATATCCTAAGCTACCTTATAATCTAGGCCCGTATTACTAAATAAATAATATCGGTAAGAGGTATTATAAATTAAAGACGTATTATTTAAAAAATATAATTAAATTCGTATAAACCGGTAGTTTATTATAGAGTTATAATAACGTTCCCGAAGATATTTATAAGTAGATTTACGCCGAAATATAATAAGACGTAAAGCGCCAACGAAAGCGGCGAGCCTTATTTATATCGAGCTATCCGCCTATTAATATTATTAATATATTCCCTACGTAATCTCCGCAGGCTTTAAATATACAGCCGGGTAGACCACAGCCGGACCCTATAAAAAGCGGAGCGCGTAAAATTAGACTTTAAATTTTAGAACCGCTTAATAATATAGTTAAAAGCTATATAAATTAGTAATAATCCCGATTTAGTAATATTTCTACTCGGATAAAGTATTAAAAAATATATAAACTAATATTAAATAAATACTTAAACTTAAAGATTATATTTAAAAGATAAGATATCGAATTTTATATTAAAAACGGCGTAAAACGAGGCGTCGTATATAAATTCGTCCGTAATATTAAACTATAAATTAATTAATTTAATATTAATATAATATAAACCTTTAAACGAAATTATAAATTTATATTAATAAAAAATAAACTTTTTTTAGATCTTTTTAATCATAATATTAAAATACCGGAAATAGCCTTAAGCGCTCGTTTTCTATTCGCCTACCATGTCGACGTATTATTTTAAAAAGGTTATAAAGTCCGATTTAAGGTTATTATTATAACGTTATTAATTTCGTTTAACGAAAGCTTTTAACTTTATAAAGAACTTTTTAATCAGGTTTAAATCCAGTAAATATGAGGGAAAATAAAAAAGTTTTATATTAATATCCTCGTATAATTTATTAATACGGACGGAATAATAAAAAGAAATATTATTTATAACGAAAACAGACTTCGGTTTCGGTTACTTACCGTAATATTATAATAATTATTCGATATAATTTTCGAAAATATTTATATTAATTAACCCGGCGTAAATATAAATAAACTTAATACCGTTTTATAAATACGCCGGTAAAATTTAATATTTACGATTATAATAAAACCGAATTATTTTAATAAGCGTAATACCGTAAAAAGATTATTTAATCCGCTAAAACTTAATATAATTATTATATATAAACTCGTTTATATAAACTAAATAATACGAGCGGAAAGCTAATAATTTATATAAATAAAAATCTTATAAATCTTTATTCCGCTCCTATATAACACGCCGCGATACTTTTTTAAACTAACCGGCTAACGCTAAAGCCTTACTAATACATAAAACGGTTACTTCTATATCGAACTCGTTAAATAAATATACCGCTATCTCGTTTTAATACGTTTCGGGCTTCTCGATTAAATAATTAAATAATACTTTTAATATAGGCGGCGTAATAATTTAATAACGTTCGACCCCGTTCGGAAGTGCTCTAATAATATTAAAGTATCGTAGCTTCGATCGGATCCTTTAAATAGCTCGGGGGTTATATTAAACAGTTTCGACGATTATATTAGTTTTATATCCGCCTTCGATTATATCTCGTATCTAGTTATACTGAAATTCGGCGAGATTCGGCGCCATAATAACATAAAAATGAATATATTAGTCCTTAAGAGAAGAGCGGATAAACCACGATTAAAAGCATAGCTATGGCTTTATCAGTGCCTACCAGCTGGCACATGCCCATAAGCAAAGGCCTGAAACAGTCTTCTCTAACAGTTCTTACCCCTCTGATGAACACACCCCTCAATGCACCACCCAAAATGGAATTTTAGACGTAAACAACAACATCATTAAATAACTTTATAAAATTATAATAAATTAACCACCACACTTATGGCTCCAGAAAGACGTGCATCTCGCTCGCAGGAAACACGCCAATTAAACGATGCGTTTTCTCTGTTCAATGAGGGCGGTGGAATACGTTATTCCGCGTCCGAGACTGGACTGGTGCATACAACCTTTCGACGGCGCGTCCTGAACCTTCCAACTAGACGAGAAGCATCTGAACGGCGTCAGAAGCTCACCAAATACGAGGAAGACTTCATAGTTGCCTGGATCCTCGATGAGGAAGCAGCTGGACGCGCTCCGAGCAAGAAATACACCGCCGGATTCGCCGAGCGCGTCCTTCAGTCCAGGAGCCCTTCGGAGACGTTGGGAAGGAACTGGATTGAAGGCTTCATTCGTCGGCATAAGGATATCAGGACTAAAGTTGGTCGAGCTGTCCACCCTGACAGAGTAAAAACGGTGCGAGCCGACGGGATTCCGGCCTTTTACCGGTCCCTCCAGGCCGTACGAGCTCGTAAAAACATCCAGCCGGCGAACGAAGCCAACATGGATGAAGTAGGGGTTCAGGAAGGCCAGTCCGACAATTCAACGGTCCTAGGGACCTCGCGGACCAATAGGGTGTACAGAAAGACCGGTCAGTCGACGTCCTGGGTCACTATTCTGGAGTCTATTACAGCCCTCGGCCGGCGGTTGACCCCTGCTGTTATATTTACCGGTCAGACGGTCCAGGCTCAGTGGTTTAACCCTAAAATCACCCCTTGGAAATACACATCGACGAGCAGCGGCTGGAGTAACACCCAGATAGCTGAAAGGTGGCTGGATGAGATATATCTGCCGGAAACAGCGCCGGCTGACCCTGATCAATGGAGGTTGCTCATCCTGGATGGCCACAGGACACATATTAGCGAGAAGTTCATGTGGACGGCGTATACGAGCAAGGTTTATCTCCTTTACCTGCCGGCCCATACATCAGACAAGCTCCAACCATGCGATGTCGGTCCTTTTAGGCCCCTAAAGTTATACTATACAACCGAGACAAGGCAGCTTATGACCCAGTACGCTACGGCGCCGATATATAAAAGATGGTTTTTAGACTGCTATCAGAGAGCGTCAGAGAAGGCCTTCAGCCGTCACAACGTCGAATCCGGCTGGAAAAACACCGGTATATACCCTTTCCAGCCTGACTTGGTCATGGAGGACGAGAGCCGGCTCCCTCACCCTCCTAAACCGGCTGAAAAGGAGCCTGACAGCGAGGAAAACACCGACATGGTGTTTACGACCCCCAGGAAGTCGGCTGACTTACAGGAGTTGGTCAGACTTGCTCAACAACAGAACAACGTTCAGTTCGACCGGGCGGCTCGAGTACTATTTCAGAAGGCTGGCCGTGCTATCGACAGGAACACTACCAGGATAGCTGAATTAGAGTATAAAATGGAGGTTATACAGAGAAGATTGGACGCTGAACGGCCTGATGTACGTACGACGGTTCAGACGAACCCGAATCAGGTGTTTTCTGACCTTCCTAATATTAAAAGGGCTCAACAGAAGCAAGACGAGGCGGTTCAGCTATGGGAGCGTAAAACCGGCACTTCCAGTCGGAAAACAGCGCTGGAAGTCAAGAATACTAATTTCCAAGATATGTGCATTGAATTCCAGCTTTAACTAGTTAATTATATTTATTGGTGGTTAATTGATTGATTGATGAAGTTTGGTGTTATTATTTCAGACTGATGTTAAATTGCCGATTTAGGTGGTGCATTGAGGGGTGTGTTCATCAGAGGGGTAAGAACTGTTAGGCAGCTCTACTACTGAATTGGGTGAGCACGTGCACGTGATCGCGCTGACGGTGGCCAAAACAGTGCTGAGACAGCCAGGTCCTCTAGCTACGGTAAGCATCCTACTATATCCATCTGCAACCAACAATGGCGCCCGACAACAACGTTTGTTCCAAAACCGGATGCGAGAGTCTGTCATCATGTACAGTACTGGACGTCCCACGTTTGTACATCAGGCAACAGCACTTGGCATGTCAGCGCCGGAAATGGATGACATGGCCCGTGCCCAAACAATTCCTGTGTACGTGCGCGCGACACCGATTTTGCAAACCTCTGTATCCTTGCTGGAAGCTTCCGTGTCCCGTTTACGGCGGACGACGAAATCGGCCTTTAGTCGCTGCCAGCCAATCATAAATTCGGCATGATCACCCACACCTTCTTGTCAACACCGAACATACGCCCTTTTCAGTTCAACTTTCTTGTCATTCATCATGGTTACAGATATTTGCAAAATCGGTGTCGCACACACGCATATAAGATATATTCGGGCACGGGCCATGTCATCCATTTCCGGCGCTGACATTCCAAGCGTCGTTGCCTGATGTACCGGCATGGATCATTCAGTACTGTACATGATGACAAACTCTGGCGTCCATATCTGGATTTGACTTTGTCGGGCGTCATTGTTGGTTGCAAAGGGATTGTATGCTTAATTGGCACTCTCTTGGATCGGCAAATGCAATCACGTGCAAGTGCGCACAGATAAAAAGAAGTACAGTCCTTCTGAACTGGGCTTTCCCAACGTCCAGCCTATGAATTTTGGACAATGGCACCGAATCTTGCGAAATCCTTGTACGACTAGGGCCGCGACATAACTCGAGATAGCCCAAGAATAATATTTTCACTGCGACTGCACATCGAAGATCTCTACTATGCTTCGCTTAAGTGGACTAATACTACCTAAAATATAAAACTATAGATATATAAAAAGGTAGAACATAACTCCCCGTAGACGATCCGTATACCATCTTCAGCGCGACCGTAGTATCCTTTCCCACCTTCAACTTTACCTTGCTTTTGCAACAAATCCCCAAGGTTTTCTAGAGTATTAAGTGCAGGAGGATAGGTTTTCACCATATCGCCTCCTAACGCCTTCTCGTACCCTTCGAGCGCCCGTTGGTACATGGTCTCGGCCTCGCCTAACCGTCCTTGGGATGCGTAGAGAATACCGAGATTATTAACTGTGCGGAGCGTCGACGTGTGATCAGCTCCTAATGCTTTCTCGTACCCTTCGATCGCCCGCCGGTACACGGTCTCGGCCTCGTCTAACCGTCCTTGGGATGCGTAGAGAATACCGAGATTGTTAATTGTGCGGAGCGTCGACGTGTAATTAGCTCCTAATGCTTTCTCGTACCCTTCGATCGCCCGTCGGTACATAGTCTCGGCCTCGTCTAACCGTCCTTGGGATATATAGAGAAGGCCCAGATTATTAACTGTATCGAGCGTCGACGTGTGATCAGCTCCTAATACTTTCTTTTTCCCTTCGATCGCCCGCCGGTATACGGTCTCGGCCTCGTCTAACCGTCCTTAGGATGCGTAGAGAATACCGAGATTGGTGACTGTGCGGAGCGTCGACGTGTAATTAGCTCCTAATACTTTCTCGTACCCTTCGATCGCCCGTCGGTACACGGTCTCGGCCTCGTTTAACCGTCCTTGGGATATGTAGAGAAGGCCCAGATTGTTAACTGTGTCGAGCGTCGACGTGTGATTAGCTCCTAATGCTTTCTTCTTCCCTTTAATCGCCCGCCGGTACACGGTCTCGGCCTCGTCTAACCGTCCTTAGGATGCGTAGAGAAAACCCAGATTGGTAACTATGCGGAGCGTCGATATATGATCAGCTCCTAATGCTTTCTCGTACCCTTCGATCGCCCGTTGGTACATAGTCTCGGCCTTATCTAACCGTCCTTGGGATGTGTGGAGAAAACCCAGATTGGTGACTGTGCGGAGCGTCGACGTGTGATCAGCTCCTAATACTTTCTCGTACCCTTCGATCGCCCGCCGGTACACGGTCTCGGCCTCGTCTAACCGTCCTTGGGATGCGTGGAGAAAACCCAGATTAGTGACTGTGCGGAGCGTCGACGTGTGATTAGCTCTTAATGCTTTCTCGTACCCTTCGATCGCCCGTCGGTATATGGTCTCGGCCTCGTCTAACCGTCCTTGGTCGATATAGAGAAGACCCAGATTGTTAACTATGTCGAGCGTCGATGTGTAATCAGCTCCTAATGCTTTCTCGTTCCCTTGGAGCGCCCGTCGGTATATGGTCTCGGCCTCGTCTAAGCGTCCTTGATCGACATAGAGAAGGCCTAGATGGTTAACTATGCGGAGCGTCGACGTATGATCCGCTCCTAATGCTGTCTCGTACCCTTCGAGCGCCCGTTGGTACATGGTCTCGGCCTCGTCTAACCGTCCTTGGGATGTGTGGAGAAAACCCAGATTGGTGACTATGTCGAGCGTCGATGTGTGATCAGCTCCTAATGCTTTCTCGTTCCCTTGGATCGCCCGTTGATACATGGCCTCGGCCTCAACTAACCGGCCTTGGTCTTTGTAGAGATTCCCTAGACTCCCAAAAGCCCATGCTTCATTATCCATTTCATTGGTCGGCCCTATCATGCTCAACCCATGATCGGCATGCTGAATCAATCGTCGCTGTACCCACCAGTACTCTCGTTCTGTCTCGCTGGGCACATGTCTCGCAACGCATCGTATAGCCGCTTTTGTCAGTTCCAGGTTAGTGGTCGGATTTAATATATGTTGCATCCAAGAATGCACACATCCGTGCACATTATACCCGCGGGACTGCGCCCCGCATTCCCTCGTTGCTGGGTTTGCATCCACCAGGCCGTGGCTACAGAGCACTCGCATCGTCTTGTCGAAGGTGATTCTACCTTCCGTCATGTCTTCAAGCCATTTCGGGATGCCTGACCCTCCTTGGTGCAACAGCTCATACCATAGGTCGTCCTTGTTGAAGTATGCCCACATACCGAGGAGCTTCGCAGCGGCTTGGTCTTGTTTCTGAATACGCGCGAAAGAGATATTCCAGGTCGCGTACATGGTGCTGTCGTATGCCGGAAGGTCTGGGCTTCCCTGTTGTAGCCGTGACCACGAATTTTGGTACATCTCGAGGTATTCTGCCCAACTTGTTGTGACGTCGAACAGGTAGACACCGGCAGTCGCGAGAGCAAGCGGAAGCCCATCAAGCCTTTTGGCAACTTCAACTGCAGCCTGGTCTAAAGGTGGGAATTTAGCCGTGATCTTGTCTTTATGGACGTAGTGAGGTTACCTTTCTCGACATCATCCCGATGTGATGTAGAAGCCAAGATTTGTAGGCCATCACTGAGGTCTCTCAGTTTCGCAAGCCGGACCCTCTTTCCAAACTGAACCACCGATGATCGAGTAGTGACAATTATCGCTCCATGGTCGGAAGCGGGAAAATAGGGACGAATGTCGTATTCCTTTCGGGGCATGTCTGCTTTGGACTCATCTTCCTCCATCTCATTCTCTGTCCTGTTATCGGCCGTTGTTCCTCGTTGGCGGACGTTGTTAGGCTTGGGATCGTCGTAGTTGTTATAAACAAGAAGCCAGCGGTCGTTCTGGGGCTGATCGAACCACCTCTTAACCGCAGTAGTGATCTCGTGGGGTTTGCGGCTGTCCAAGGCCAACTTGATGTAGATGGGTTGTGGATCCAATTGAAGTAGTCGTTCGGCAACTTGCACAAAGTTCTGTTGCAGCGAGGTCTCATCTCTCGCATTCAGCCAGACCGTGGCGGAGTAGTCGGACTGGTATTGCCTGAGGTATTCGGCTGCCAGCTGGGTTTTGCCCATGCCGCCCAGTCCGTATACGACCGCGGTGCGACGACGTCTACCAGGCTTCTCCAGGATCTCATGGAGGCTCTTGAGCTCTTCTGTCCTTGCGACGAAGTGTTCTATAGTAGGAACGACTGAGAGGTCAAGAGAAAGGGAGAATCGATCACGGCGAGCTCCTTCGCGCGCTATTGGGGATTTCGGTAAGTATATACATGTATAGGGCTTATTTACAGTGCGTACCCTCGTTGCTTCTGGTCTCTGCCTCCCACCGAGACTGAATGCTGGCAATAACATTCCGCATCATAATCTGCATATCTCCCGAGACCGCCTGATATCCGGGGTCATCCTTCGAAACAAACTTTACCATGTGGCTATGGTCTGTATGAATGACGATTAGCTCAGCGTCTGCCTGTCCGGGCATAACGGCCGACGCACGAGGGATAACCTAGTTTATTTCAGTATATGCTCATATTAAAAGAGGCAATTACTTACTGTAATTATACTAAGTACCGTACGGGTTAGATACTCCTCGTAGGCAAACTTCGTTACGAAGTCTCTACTGATCGGTCCGTACTGTCCCAGTTGCTGCTGCAGCCATTCTGAACCATCCTTTAGGTGACGGAGGATATGATCGTCAGCTGGCACAAAGAGGGAGGCGATGTTGACGAGCAGTTTGCCCAGCTGCACGCCATTGCCGCCCTAGTGTGGGGTGCCTATGAACATGATACCGAACGTAGAGAGTCGGATCGAGCGGTGCTCTGGCAATGCGCCCTGACGAGAGGCGTCTAAGTGGATTAAAGCCTGTGAGGTTTAGCGACCGGACTCTTTTAAGTCGAAGATCACTTACACTCTTAACGATAATTCCGCCAAGGCTATGCGCGATAAAAATAATCAGACGCTGCGTAGTCTGGTCCCCGTTAGTCGTATAACCCAGCCTAGTATAGTATTGAATCGCGTTGGCTCACATCTGTCAATTGCCGCTTCCGGCACAGATCCGACACCAGACTGCGGGCATGGTCGTACAGGTATTGGCAGCTTATACCAGAGCTGCTGTGGGTGTTCGCGTCGTAGCCCCAGGACATGATTCGCGCATTTGGGATATCGGCGGGGAGGAGGTCGCGAAGCCAGTGGGTGTTATTGGATGCCACCCAGGTCTGCTCTCGGTGTCCGTTGAGGCCATGGACTGCGACAATGCTAGGTAGGGGCGTAGGGTCGTTAGCCGCTAAAATAGAGGCACATTAGGGACGCACGGAAGCAACTTACTCCACTGCAGGGTGATCGCCCTCGAAAATCACCTCTAGTCCGTATGGCACGGTGGAAGTGGTTGCTAATAATTGTGGACGAGGAGCGGAGATCTGGGGAGGAGTAGAGACTTCGGACGGAGCCGTGATGTTGTCTGATCGCTTGGACGGGAATAGCTTCGGCCATCTGAATTTCGAAGGCATTTTGGACCAAGATACTCGGGTGCAAGTGACTGTGTTCTGCGATTTGTGATGATGCAATCTTGAAGATGAAAGAACGAGGTATCAGAAGGAGGGATATGAATGGCGACTTGCTCAGTCTTGGTCGCTGTACGCGACAGCCTGGTGCGGCTGAGATCGATTCTCGGGCTTACGCGCGGGCATCGATGCGATTCGCTGTAGAGCCTCGCCCCGGTCGCAAGCTGATGCAGAGGTCATGTTGTCGGCGGCCTCAAGTCGTGTGCACCGGGTACTGTACCAACCAGGTTGACATGATGCAGGGTTTTCCAAGACAGCGTAGATGGGCTAAGGTTCTGCTATGCCGGCGATGCTATTATTAAAAGAGATGTGGATTAATTAATAAGGGACGGCCCGAGAAAGTGCAAAATGATCTGCTGGAGCGGATTCAAGACGATATCCACAAGCTAGACGCTGGACGCTGACCGCCGAACGTGGTCTGTGCACCGAGCCTGGTGGGACGAAACATGACTCAAGGCAGCATCCTGAACACACTTGGCGCTGTACACCATTTGATTCAAGACTACTACGGCCGCCGTGGCAATGGCATATCGACAGGACGAGCACGAGCTGAGTAAGTACTACCTTAGAATAATTGGCTATTACTAAGTTTTCCAATAAGACTCGTATCTAGAGCATGATGATTTTTAGACACAATTCGACGCCGATAGGTTTCGGGTCGACGAAATCGAGACGCAAAGCGAGAGACCTTCCACCGAACCGCGCCAACCTTATTTATAACTAGAGAACGATACGCCGCAAATCATTTATACGATAGAGTGGAAGGTATTTGTTAATAATAAACAAGTCGCTAAGCAGACGGAGCTAAACTTAGCAATACTACCTTACACTTTCTGGGTTACGATACTATAGGAGAAGCTGAGTAAGTTATTAGTAAGGAAATTCCTTAATAAGGCTCTTCGACCTGATAATACGTCCGTTATAGTATCCGTAACCGACCGTATAGAGGTATAACCTCTATTTGTATTTTAATGGACTCGAGATTGATTAGATAGTACTGGAGACTTAGCTCCAGGCTTGGAGCTACTTGTTACGCGTGGGAAAGAAGCTCCGAATAAATATGAGGTTTGATTATATAGAGCTAGGAGGCACCCTGGGTAACGCTTCCCGGCGAGGTACTAAACGATAGTATTCTTCGGCCACTTAAGAGATGCTCGCGTAGCAAAGTGTGGAAGTCGAGGCCGAAGAGGGTAGTATAAGTAATCCGTCCGTATGGCGGTATATTTATAATTTTATACGATATTTTAGGCTATTTTGTAATTTAGGCCCGTATTATTGGATAGATAATATCGGTAAGAGGTATTATAAGTTAAGGACGTATTATTTAGAAAGTATAATTAAATTCGTATAGACCGGTAGTTTATTATAGAGTTACGACGACGTTCCCGAAGATATTCGTGAATAGATTTATGCCGAAGTGTAGTAGGACGTAGAGCGCCGACGGAAGCGGCGAACCCTATCCGTATCGAGCTGTCCGCCGATTAATATTATTAATGTGCTCTTTACGTAGTTTCCGCAGGTTTTAAATATATAGCCGGGTAGATTATAGCCGGATTTTATAGGAAGTGGAGCGCGTAAAATTAAACTTTAAATTTTAGAACCGTTTAATAATATAATTAGGAGTTATATAAATTAGTAATAATCCCGATTTAGTAGTATTTCTACTCGGATAGAGTATTAAAAGGTATATAGGCTAATATTAGACGAGTATTTAGATTTAGAAATTATATTTAAAAGATAAGATATCGAATTTTATATTAAGAACGGTGTAAAGCGGGGCGTTATATATAAATTCGTTCGTAATATTAAATTATAAGTTAATTAGTTTAATATTAATATAATATGAATTTTTAAAAAAAGTTATAAAATTAGATTAGTAGAGAATAGATTTTTTTTAAAATTCTTTAATCGTAATATTAAAATGCCGGAAATAGCCCGGGGTACTAGCTTTTTTTATACCTACCGTGTCGACGTATTATTTTAAAAAAGTTATAAAGTCCGATCTAGGGTTATTATTATAATATTATTAATTTCGTTTAATAAAGGCTTTTAACTTTATAAAGAACTCTTCGATCAGGTTTAGATCCGGTAAGTACGGGGGAAGATAGAGAAGCTTTACGCTAGTATCCTCGTATAATTTATTAATGTGGACAAAATAATAGAAAAAAGTATTATTTATAACGAGGACGGACTTTAGCTTCGGCCACCTGCCGTAATATTATAATAATTATTCGATATAATTTTCGAAAATATTTATATTAATCGACCCGGCGTAAATACGGATAAGCTTAATACCGTTTTATAAATACGCCGGTAAGATTTAGTATTTACGATTACGGTAAAACCGAGTTATTTTAATAAGCGTAGTATTATAAAAGAATTATTTAGTTCGCCGGAACTTAATACGATTATTATATTTAAACTCGTTTATATAAATTAAATAATATAAGTAGAAGGCCGATAATTTATATAAATAAAAGTTTCGTAAATCCTTATTCCGCTTTTATATAATACGCCGCGATACTTTTTTAAATTAGCTGGCCGACGTTAAAGCCTTATTAATATATAGGACGGTTATTTTTATATCGAACTCGTCGAATAGGTATATCGCTATCTCGTTTTAGTACGTTTCGGGCTTTTCGATTAAGTAATTAAATAATACTTTTAATATAGGCGGCGTAATAATTCGATAACGTCCGACCCCGTTCGGGGGTGCTTTGGTGGTGCTAAAGTATCGCAGCTTCGATCGGATCCTTTAAATAGCTCGGGGGTTATATCGGACGGTTTTAACGATTATATTAGTTTTGTATCCGCCTTCGATTATATCTCGTATTTGGTTATATTGAAATTCGGCGAGATTCGGCGCTATAATAATATAGAAATAAATATATTAATTCTTAGGAGAAGAGCGGATAGACCACGATTAAAAGCATAGCTATGGCTTTATTAGTGCCTACTAGCTGGCACATGCCCATAAGCAAAGGCCTGAAACAGTCTTCTCTAGGCAGCTCTACTACTGAATTGGGTGGGCACGTGCACGTGATCGCGCTAACGGTAGTTAAAACAGTGCTGAGACAGCCAGGTCCTCTAGTTATGGTAAGTATCCTACTATATCTATTTATAACCAACAATGGCGCCCGATAACAACGTTTATTCCAAAACCGGATACGAGAGTCTATTATTATGTACAGTACTGGACGTCCCACGTTTATACATCAGGCAACAGCACTTAGCATGTCAGCGCCGGAAATGGATGACATGGCCCGTGCCCAAACAATTCCTGTGTACGTGCGCGCGACACCGATTTTGTAAACCTCTGTATCAAACGAAACGAGGCGCCGGGGGTGGAAAGGGGCGAGACGACTCTTACGAGCGTCGCTTGGCAGCAGTGGAGGGTACAGCGCAACAGCTTGGATCCATGGTAGGCCAGATACTCCAGGCTCTGAAGGATGCATCGTAAGTACGGACGACTCTGGAGGGTGGACAGCCACTAACGTCTGCTCAGGGAGAAACAGGAGGAAACGTCGATGGCGAACGCGAAGACTCTGTACGTCTCTAGGGAGCTGTATACACTATTGCGCTAACGACAGGGCAGAAAGGAGCTGCTTGACGCTGCTCTAAAGGGCGGCGAGGATGAAGACAGTGGTGTGCGGTAGCCATCGCGTGTATGATCGGCGTTGGAAGGATGTCACTGCATAGGTGGAGATCAAGTAGGGGACTAGAGAGGCTATTTCGGGCGGGGCACTTGCACTAGGCCCGGAGCCTGTATCCGGGGTCCCCATCCGGACATTACATCCTAAATTGAAAGCAAAGTGCCATCGAAACCCCACTGTGGAATTGAAGTGACCCGTAGCGTATCGTTAGTGCATCGGGCCGGTCTTGGCGCCAACATCTTGGTTGGCAAGTCAGCGTATCCACAGCCTCGATGATCTTGTAAGCGAAACAAAGGCGCTTGTGCCGGATAGACACGTCCCTTGGCCCGGCCCTGTCATCATGGAACAGGCACCTAAAAGGAGGGCAGAGACCACAGCGCCGCCGTTGTCGTGGACACTAGCCCGCCTCTTCCTACCCGCGAACCCGCCCACAAGTTTTAGACCATCACCATGCCGAACATCTTCTTCCCCGCCCCTAAGGCTGACAGCGGCAGCGACCCGACCGACCCAGTCGACGACGGAGAAAAGACGGCCTGTGCGCTGGCGGCTCTAGTGCATGTGTCGAAGGCGGATCTGGACGCCACGATGGTGGAGTATTTGGAATCCGCAGTAACTTATATAGAAAGCGCCGCGGCGTCTTTAGGTAGCGTGTGCGCCGAATTTAAGAACCTGGCTAGGGCGTTAAAGGCTATAGAAAATAAGGATAGGCAGGTAGGCGAGTCACTCTAGCGGGAAGTCTTCCCACCTAGTAACCAGTTAGAAAGCCCTTAATTAAGGAATATTAAGAATGCCCTAAATTATTTACTTAAATATCCGTTAGTTTTATTTAATAATAAGATTAAGCCTAATTAACGAGTCGTAATATCCTTAACGCGACGGTAACGAGAAGCGGTTAATAATTAAATATAAAAAACAGGATAGGTATTAGGATAACGTGGGGGTAAAAACTAGAAGGGATAGATTTATATACCGGATTATATAGCGTATCGGAAATTAAATTAATTAAGAATTTAATAACGATATAAACCACGCGATACGGCGTTATTTATAATAGCTTTATAATAATATCTTTTATTTATAACGAATTATTAAGGAACGTAAAGTAAACCTATATACCTCTACAAGGCTATCGTGACTAGCTATTACCACGGAACGCTTACTTAGGATCTGCTACAGCCTAGACGTCTTAAACAGGGGCCCTCTATCTTCGCTCTCGCGAAACATGTCCTTAGGCACGCTCCTTATAACCTGCGTTAATCTATCCCGGATATATATGTCTGGGTTATAGCCTTATAACGATAAACCTAAAAGGCCGGTAAAATCCAGACCAGCTGATCGCAGGGTGCAGAACTACCAGTCTCGGGTGCCAACTCGGTAGAACCTGGTAATCTTGCATTCCTTCTGCGACCGATCCGACGTGAAAACGTTCCTCGCCATTTTCCTCCTCCACTCGTCGGGAACGTGTTCGTCCACGTCAGCGAGGAAATGGTCCAGCGTGCGCAGGATATAGAGTTCTGAGCCCGCATGGACGGCACCTGCCGTGCCACGGCAGACGTGCTGCAGCATCATGTTGGCGACTATGTCCACCGGGATCTCGTCCAGGATGTTGGAGCCTGAGGTGATACCGTCGGGCACATGCCATGTGTTGACGCCCCCTGTGGGATACATCAGCCTGGCGTACATGTTCGACAGCGGGCAGGACGCCTGGGGTATGTACTGGGGAAATGGCGCGTCCAAGGCGGGGCCCAGAGACGACGGCCGAACAATCAACAAGGGCAGCTGAGAAAAGCGCTGGACCAGGAGCTGCTCCGCAAGATACTTCGAGTAGCCATAGGGCCACGCATGATACCGGACCCGCTCAGGCGTTTCACCCCTGAGCACTTGCCGGAGCTCGGATTCTGGATTGCCGAACGAATAAACCTTTTCCTTAATCAGTCCGTCGTCCAGAAAAGTGTTCACGTAAGCGGTCGAGATGTGCACGAAGCGCTGGAGGTTGGGCATGGCCGTGCCGAGTGCCGCTACCTCGAGCGCCGACAGGCAGTTGCTCGCGACAAGCTTATCGAGGGGGTCATTGAAGTTGATGTTGGCCGAGGCGTTGATGATGATCGACACGCTCTTCTGCATGGTCAGGTAGTCCTGGGTCGAAAGACCGAGCCGTGGCTTTGTGCAGTCCCCCGCAAGGAGGACTACCCTGTCGCTCGCGAAGACATCGTCTGCTTTGATGCCCATGCTGGCCGCCCACTTGCGCCGGGCCGTCTCAGCATCGTGGCGCACCAACACGAAGACCTTGGCCACTTTCAGGGTGACTACTAGTTTGTACAAGATGCATCCGCCGAGGCCGCCAGTACTGCCGGTCAGGAAGACCGTCTGGCTGGCAAAGAAATCGAGAACGGCATCATAGCGAGTTGCTGCCATGGTTTTGATTGCTGTAAGTAATCGAGATCAATATGAAAATCTTGTAGCTAGGATACGATTCAACATTGAAGACAGTCCATGCATACTGGGTGTTGGATGTCTGAAAAAGGTTACCCACCACATCTCAACCAGAGTGTTTATAATATGTAGTCAATATCCGTGCTGACTTTATCCTCCACCCTGCTGAGTGGGGGCCATTCTGTAAGCGCATACGAATTTGGAAGCGCTGGGTGTCATCATTATCTATTGTATCATTGCTTCACTTACAAGGACTTGGTGAATTACAGAAGGTAACGAAATCGGCTTCCTCGCTGGGGGGCCGAGAAATTCATCTCCGCTTGGACCACTTTCTATTTTAGGAAAGGTGCACAGTGACGCTTACCCGCTGACCAGATGTCTGGTTTTGTACTTTACCAAGGCTTGGCATGTACCTGTCATCCTATATAGGCTCTTAGGTAATCACTCACGAGACACTTGCCTCATTAACCACAAGAAGGCATTACCTTAAAAGCATAGGTACATAACCCAGTTTCGAGGAATGTTCTAGCATCCCATATAGAGCACCACGAAGAAGACTGCATGCCCTTCAATTCTATCGATTGATCGAGGGCTGGCGCCACTAGATAGACTTGGCATATACCCCTCCTGCTTTACGGTGGCAACAAATATTACTCATTTCGGACCTGTGTCTAGAATCTTCCTGGTCCCTAACGAAGGCGAAGCGGTCTATAAATTAACGACGCTCCCTGGAACCCTCCATTTTTAAAGGTAGTAAAAAAAAAAGATAAAGAGTAGAAGCCCTAAAATAGAAATTGCACAAGAATCACTGCTTCCTAACCCCTTCCATGTCGCATTCTATGAAAACCACCCTCCCCGAAGCACAACCGATCGTAATCAAAGAACCGGCAACAGCGGATGATACTGGCCGGAAATCAGGCGGTAACCATAACAGATAATCTCCATACCAAGTTATCCAGCTGTGATCCTCGCTGATACCATAGACGAGGCGTGCAATCTTGCGCGGTGGAGGTGATGGCTGGCTAGGTTGGCTACCAACGGGAATAGCACCAACTTCGGTGAGAATAGATGAAGAGTCCGGGCTAAATGATAATGTAGAGGAAGTAGTGCCTATATGGGTAATTTGCAGTTCTTGGCCCCTCTGCGCGTCCGAGACTTTGACCGTGTAGTCCCAAGACGGCGACGCCACCAGCTTGCTGTCGTGTGAGAATGCCACCAAGTGGACGCCATCTATATGGCCCTGGAGCGTCTCCAGCTCTTGGCCCGTCTGCGCGTTCCAGACCTTCACGTTCTTATGGTCTGAGGCCGATGCCACCAGCTTGCTGTCGGGCGAGAACGCCACCGAGTTGACCCACTCGCTGTGGCCCTTGAGCGTCTGCAACTCTTGGCCCGTCTCGGCGTCCCAGACCTTGACCGTCTGGTCGCGCGACGCCGACGCCACCAGCTTGCTGTCGTGCGAGAACGCCACCGAGTTGACCCACTCGCTGTGGCCCTTGAGCGTCTCCATCTCTTGGCCCGTCAGCACGTTCCAGACCTTGACCGTCTGGTCGTCCGACGCCGACGCCACCAGCTTGCTGTCGTGCGAGAACGCCACCGAGCTGACGCCATACCTATGGCCCTGGAGCGTCTCCATCTCTTGGCCCGTCTGCGCGTTCCAGAGCTTGACCGTGCGGTCGTCCGACGCCGACGCCACCAGCTTGCCGTCGTGCGAGAACGCCACCGAGTTGACAACATCTCTATGGCCCTGGAGCGTCTGCAACTCTTGGCCTGTCTGCGCGTCCCAGACCTTGACCGTGCCGTCCCAAGACGCCGACGCCAGCAGCCTGCCGTCGTGCGAGAACGCCACCGAGTTGACAACATCTCTATGGCCCTTGAGCGTCTGCAACTCTTGGCCCGTCAGCACGTTCCAGACCTTGACCGTCTTGTCACAAGACGCCGACGCCACCAGCTTGCTGTCGGGCGAGAACGCCACCGAGTTGACAAAGAAGCTGTGGCCCTTGAGCGTCTGCAACTCTTGGCCTGTCTGCGCGTCCCAGACCTTGACCGTGCCGTCCCAAGACGCCGATGCCACGAGCTTGCTGTCGGGCGAGAACGCCACCGAGCTGACCCGGAGGCTGTGGCCCTCGAGCGTCTGCAACTCTTGGCCTGTCTCGGCGTCCCAGACCTTCACCGTCTTGTCTGAGGCCGACGCCAGCAGCTTGCTGTCGGGCGAGAACGCCACCGAGCTGACCCGGAGGCTGTGGCCCTCGAGCGTCTGCAACTCCTGGCCCGTCAGCACGTTCCAGACCTTGACCGTCTCGTCTTCCGACGCCGACGCCACCAGCTTGCTGTCGTGCGAGAATGCCACCGAGTTGACCGAAGAGCTGTGGCCCTCGAGCGTCTGGCGGCAATTATTCCACTTGTCGTCGACCTCCGGCCGACGTTTTATCCATTGTGGAATATCATATTCAAATGCAGTACGGATCACACTTTGTTTTGGGGCGAAGAGAAGCCCAGATGAATAGACCTGAAGAGGGGCAACCCGGATAGAAGAAACATTAACGAGAATAAAGCGGTTCGCATCGTCGAAGAAAGCGTCGAGTTGTTTAGCAGAACTTGACTTAAACGGGTGTTAGCCACCTAACGAAACGAATAAATTCGTAACTTACAGTGAGGCCTCTTATTGTGGCTATAATCTCTAGGCTTTCTGAAACTCTGTTCATTAAACTGAGCGATTCTAGCCAGTGGAGGAAGTGGCGGGTTAAGAAGTTGTGCACCTCTTCACCATCGGAGAGCTGTGTGCTGGAATGCTCTAGGTGGTAAACCCAGTAGCGGCAGGCATACTGCATCTCTGGTCGCAGGTGCTTCTCGATTTGCCAAGTATCGATCTCGGAGAGTGCTGTCCATGGTGCTTGGACTTGGCAGATATCCATCCGCAGCGAGCTATTCATGACTCGCAGACATTCCGTAGCTAGCCGAAGATGGACCTCCTTCTCATCAATCCAGAACAGGTTGTTCTCTCGCTTTTCCGGGTCGAGAAGGAAGTCGCGGAAGGATAAATGCAGTAGTCGGATCGGTTGTTCCGATGAATCGGGGATACTGAGAACGGAGTGAAGTAGGTCTAAAGTGTTAGCAATCGTGCTCGTAGGCGTACCTAGTAGCCGTGCTAAGGAAGCTAGGGTAAGGGGTTCAGCGAGAATAACAATTGGCCCAACAATCGATCGAAACCGCTTAACGATGTGCTTTCTCTGCTCGCCTGACATATCGCTGAGGAGCTTGTTCAATACAGGCATATATGTCGCCTCGAGCTGAGAGTCTTGAGCCGTCGCCCGGTAGTTTATGATCTCTTGTAGTTGGCCTGCAGGGTCCCCGAGTCTTCGATCGGCGACAAACCGACAAACGGTAGCGGCAAAGATGAATAGCGGTACCGCCATTTTAACTAAGATCTGCATGTCATCTTCGCTTGGCCATATAGCGGATGATATATGTCGGTCTTCTGCCACGGAAGCGTTGTAGTCATTCTTTACTCGCGTGAGCTCACTGTTGAAGAAGGCCTGGATGTCGTGCTCAATCACGGATGTAGCGACCTCGTGAAGGATAAGGTCTTGGTATGCCCCCTTGATCGAAGTGAAGCCAAGACGAATAGGAAGCTCCGGTCTGCTGGTAAGGAAGATTTTGAGCCGTGGCGACTGTATTCTTTTCGAGCTCGAGAACAGGTTAATTAGGAGTCTTACATCCTCCTCGTGCTCACACTCGTCAAGGGCATCGACGACAATCAGAAGAGCGCGGTCCTTGTATGCATCTCCTGAAATCTTCAATAGCGGTTGAAGTATGAGCTTCTCGATTTGTTCTGGCATCGATTTCCCGAAAACTAAAGGATCGGAATCGATAATAGCCTTAATATAGGGTACAACAGCCGGTTCCCGTGAACACAGCTGCGCCGCCAGGGTAGGAAAGAACTTGAACACGCCGCCACGGTCTCCTTCACCACGTTTAAAGAAGAAGCTAGCACCAAGGAACCCGCCGGTGGAGGCAGTTTGCGCTAGGGTGCGTGAGATGGTGGATTTGCCCGTTCCTGCCATGCCGTTGAGCCAGAACATCGCTTCAGCGTTCGGATCCTGAATCCATTCGTCGATTTCGCGCAAGAGATCGACTCGAGTGTCTTGGAGGCAGGTCGCATTGTGTTCTTCGGCATGCGAGTCGAAGGCGGCTCCTTCTGCAATAGGTAACTTCGCGAGCACCTTCACCAGGGAGTCCTGAGTTGTAGATATCTCCCTGCGTAAACGCGACCGCGCACTCTGCGCCCCTTCGCCATATATAAGAGGTAAGAAAACGCCGAATATCCCAAAGAGAGAATATGCCATGTCTTCTTCGCGCGTCGTCGTTCGGCCTTTTGCCCATGACATACGTTCCTCAATACTGAACTGTACAAGGGGACTTCCTCGGAGGGCGGGTTCGGGGATGTTCGTGATGTCGATGAGCAATTGTTCAAGTGATCTTTTGTCGCCTAGGCGCTGGCCTTCCCGTGAGAAGAACTCCACCGACGTCGGCGCAATCAGCTCTTGGAGTGTCCAACCTCGGGTAAACCACCTACTCATTCGGAAAGAGAGCTTCCACGTCGATCGCGATGGTTCGTCGGTCTCGATATCGATGCTTTTCGAAACATCGGCAAGGTATGCGTAGCATTTAGTCGACTGTTGATACCAGCGGAACATGGAATTGATGGCCTCTGAGAGTTCAACGGCGTTGGATTTGTCGATGCAGCAGCTGTCCACCCAGAAGTATTGAATATTATCGTCGGCAGCCTGCCTTGAACAGAACTCGAGCTTCTGGTAGCCTTTCTTGTTGATCTTGTCGAGTTCCCTATTTTGCATGACGTCTTCGAACGTGACCTCCTCGCCTTTTTCCCAGGTATGCGAAAGTATCGCATACTCGGGGGCTTCTGGGACACCTCGGTAAGGGACACCTCGGTAAGGGTGAACTTGCCATCCGCTTGTCGCTGTAGAAGTCGCATAGTAGACGAGAGGCTGGCTTTAAGGATTGGAACCGATGTTTTGGAAGGTCGCGAATATCTTCGTCTATAGGGATGGCCTGAAGTGTAGAGGAGCAGGGAAATAGACTAGGTTATCCAAAAAAAGCCAGGTAAGCTGAGCCAACCCTGCTGAACAGAAGTCCAGCACAAGGCACACATTGCGCCCATTGTCGGGGTAATTGTGATAAGGCTGAGCCAGTCACGGGATCTACACATCGTGCCAATTGAGTCGTCTTTCATGCGTCTGACGTTGGGTGCGTATGGCGATGTAACTGGTAGATGCAGGAGTTTTGCCTGTTGTTATAATGTCTAGTGAACAGTCGCAATGCAGCAGCCTTCTCAGGCAGGTATTAGAGGGGTTGTCGTCCCGTGGCGGGGTTTTTAGGCGGCAGGTGGCCTAAGCGTGCCTTTGTTCTTGTCCTGAAACACCCAGAACAAAGACACCAACCGCCATCTACGCATCCGCCATCAAGGTGACATCAATAGCCCCAAACCTGGCAGAGGCTACACACGAACGCGCCCAAGCCATGATCGAGAGTAATCAGTTTGCTGATAAACAGATTACGGAAGCCGTTAGGTATAGCACACGTTCCATTCGTACGATCCGAGCGAACCTGCGATGCTTTAGCACCACCAGAGCGCCTCGAAACGCTGTCGGACGACCTCGAACCATCACGCCGCCGATACTTGACGCTCTATGCGATCGTTTGATCGAGAGGCCCGAGATGTACCAGGACGAGATGGTCGCATTTCTCGCGGCCGAGTTCGACGTCGAGGTGACGAAAATGAGCGTGAGCAGAGCCCTCGCGTCTATCGGATGGTCTAAGAAAACTACCCGACGCGTTACCGAAGAACGAAATGCCGAGTTACGAGACTTTTACAGCTATGCTCTATCCGAGTTCCGCTCTTACCACCTAGTGTATATTAACGAATCGGGTTGTGACAAGCGTGCAGGCTTCCGACGAACCGGATGGTCACCTTAAAGCGTAGCACCCGTATAAACAGCACGCTTCCACCGTGGTCGTAAGTATCAGATCTTGCCGGCCTATACATAAAATGGCGTTATGTTTTCGCGTATCTTCTAGGGGTTTACGGATAGTAAGGCGTTTAATAACTTTATTCAAGAGCTTCTGCCTCTATGTAGGAGGTGGCCGGAGCCGAAGTCTGTTCTTATTATGGATAACGCACCGTTTCATCAGCCTGATAGAATCTAACGACTATGTGATAATGCCGGAGTTAAGCTTCTGTTCCTACCGCCGTACTTACCCGATTTGAATCCGATTAAAGAGTTCTTTGCCGAGCTCAAGGCCTTTATTAAACGACACGGTCACCTGTACAACTCGCAGTAGGATTTTATTATCTTTTTAAAGTGGTGTATAGACGTCGTAGGATTAAGACGGTCAAGTGCAGAGGGACATTTTCGGCATGCAGGACTGTCTATTGAAGAACCGTAGAAGCTTGAAAACATATTAGACGCAAATAGAAACGATTCTATTATGTATCACTTATCGCTCATCATTCGTTACTCGTCACTTAACGGACTAGCCTAGATCTTAACATCGCGAACGAAGCGTCTGGCGATACCAAGCTTTACACCCTTGTCTAATAGGAATTTGTAATCCTGATCCTCGTGTAGCTGCTCAAGGTCTAAACCCTCGGCTAGAGTTAAATCTCGAGCCTTCCGAAACTCGAACTTCAGTCCTATGTCGTCCACCTTCGTATATTGCTATTCGCAGTATCTCTTAACGGCTCTATCTTTCGAGCCGTAGATAGTAATAGGATTAGAACAGGCGGTTGGATATTCCTCCAAGGCTTGTCCGTTTAACTGGCCAGGTAAGATATTGGTAATCTGGATAGACGGAAGATTTCGGGGAGAGGTATCGCGCTTCCGCTTCTGCTTGCGCTCTACATCCTGCTGTTTTTCGGCATAGAGCTGGGTACGAAGGAAATCGGGCACATCGTCGTGACAATTAATAGGGTGACCTTTTTCGATATGACGAATCAGGCTTCGGAAGTGATGGGTACGTAGCCTGTAGTGTTTGCTGTTCGCGCTGTCACGCTAACAATATGGACCGAGATGGCAGAGAGGTCCCGGGTATCGCATTCGTTCGTAGAGCTCGTTCTAGGTGGTCTGCTGACCCGTCGTTGCTTCAGCGTGTAGCTGGGTTGATCGTCTGGCAAGCATTGTTTGGGTGGCAGATAATCTCCCTCGGGTAGTGGCCCCGGTTGATGCGTCGCCCGGTCTGTCGGCATCTACGTAGGTAAAGCCGATCGCGAGTCGTAGTGGCTTCCCTTCTTGAAAGAGGGGCGTCCATGTTCGAAGCTGCTTCTCGATAAGCCTCTAGTTAATATTAAAACCGCTAAAATATTTAATAAGATCGCGCGCAGAGCGATCTCGCACAGAGATTATAATAGTAGTATTATTAATTTGCACTAAGTCCTTAGCTCTTCGGAGCTTCGTCTTAACTAATATCTTCAGCTTTGGTTGTAAGAACTTGAGCCAGTAGGCGCCCGGCGCCAGCACAAGGTCGGGCTCTGTGTCCTTTAGAAGGATTCTGTTGTTGTACATCACCTTGAACTCAATCGAGTAGTGGATATAGCGAGGTGGCTCGTCATCGTAGGCTTCGTCCTCTTTCCAGTCAGCAAGCTGCAGCAAGGGAAGCGTTGCTCGCTCGATGCTCAACTGCCTGCGATCAGCGCACTGAAGCGATTCTTCTGACGCGAAACCCTTAGAAGGCGCAAGCGACGCTCGCCAGCTCTGCTGAGTATTGACTAAAGCCTGAGGAGATAGACTAGGAAAGCCAAAAGCAGCACCACCATCGTCGTCGAACGAATCATATTGATACGAATCAAACTTATCATCCATTTTCGCGGCTATGCACCAGGCAAGACAGCGCCAGTCTTGACGAAGACGGTGGCGAAACAGATTTGGCGGGGCAGAGAGATCCATTGTCAGACTCGAACGAAATGAGTCACAGATGGTTCCAGAAGCAGCGAACCGCCAGATATGGCGGAAATCAGGAACTGCATCCAGTATTGGACGTGGATTGTATTATTGTTGGTTTGGAGCAGACAAAGGAGCCAGAGACGATGCTGGACGCTAAGCTGTATTCACTTTGAGGCCCCTATGCTGCGCTGCTATTTGGCGGGCAGCCGCCAGCGCTTATCTCTATTATTTGACGATCGCATCGTGGGGGAATCTCTAATTGGAAATCGTCAAGTTCAAGAGGTGTTGCGCACCTAGTCTTATGGTTTTGGAGGACTTCTTAAGATAATAGGATTAACAACACGTTGGACCTTTATTCAATACTGTAAGCCCGGCATGCAATAATCGCTGATGACGGTTCTGTTTATCGTCCATTGTCTGCTCTAGAGTCGGATGGATTACTTGAAGTGGGGTGCAGAATTAGATGACCGACACAGTACTTCGTGATGTACCTGCCAAGGCGTCAGTGACTACATTAAGAGACAGTCAGCATATTAAAAGCCCGCACTGTGTGTCTTCCTAAAGCGGAAAGTGGTCTGAGCGGAGAACTCGTTTGGTTGTTATCGAAGGGGAAGCCGATTTCGTTATCTGCTGTAGCGTGCCGTAATCCGCGAAATCAATACGATACGTAGTAAAGAGCTACTATAATCATGTTGCTATACTGTACTCTCCTAGGAATAACTCATAGTCTACCATTTTACCATAGTGGGGACTGATTCGGTCAGGCTCAGTGCTCAATATCAACGCGGCCAAGGATTCCCATTCTAGCGACAGGCAACACAAACGACATAATGTACTATACATATTACATATACGTATCTAATGAATTCTAAATAATTAGAAAATTTAGTTTAATTAAGAATTAACATATAAGCAATGTCATTTTACCTACAAGACAATCTACACCCGTCTGTCCTTGCTATGATGGCGCGAGGAAAGTTAATGTATGAGATTAATCGGCTCAACTACAACCTGCGAATAATTATAGGCCATGCGAACTTACTCGACGAGCTCGCCCTCTTGAATCATAAGCTTTAGCTCTGTTTAGGTGGTGTAAATAGGGCCTGTATCATGAGGGTAAGGCTGCTATACTTACTAGGCCGTACATACGGAAACACCTGTGCATGGAACAACATAGTCCACTCTATATTATAAATAAAAATATTCAGGCAGGAAGCTTACACGATATATTAAAGATCGAAACTAACTAACACATATAACATGCACTTTAAACTAAAATCTGTGATATATTATAATATAGGACCGTCTTACTCTACTGCCACAATAAAAAGATATGACAGCAAAAAGTGTTTTATTCAATATCGAATATATTTATCTACAATCTACCTAATTATACGAGACTATAGATTAGAACAGACTTGCTACATAGTCTCCGGGCATTTTATTATACTTTATCCAGCCTTATCATACAGTATCCTGCTATTCGCATGTTAGGTTGCTTATCATACGGATAGCTTGCCTTAATGACACACCGATTCGTTCATTCTTAATGACCAAATACATCCTTTCCGGACAGTTTTCAGGGGTTTCGGCGCCCAGGAGCACAGAGAGCATAGTGTCTGGCCCCGTGGGTCTTCCTATACTATGCATTAGCTACATCTCGATAAAAGGCTTGTCACCTACCTATTATGTCCAAAAACTCATTAATTGCTTAAACGTGCTGCGTACGTATGTAAGGCTAGCTCTCCACTCCGGTTCCCCAAGTCGGTTACTTTGGCCAAATACTCCGTTACTTTGATCCAATTTCCACTTCTTGTCTTTTAATAATATGTCTTTCCAAAAAGGTGCACTCCTTTCTATTAGTCTTTTAAGCTACCTCAGCTATTCTACGATACACTGGCCTTTAATAGCGGCTTTATAAAAAACTACACAGTAAGCCCAAAGCCTCCAGAGCGCTTATATACGTACAGTTTTCATCTTGTCAGATTCTACGCTATCCTAGAAGACTAGCCGATATAATGATGTAATTATTTCCTACTGGTGATGGAAATCTCTTACGAGAGCAGCAGCCGTCGTTTGGGGTCCTAAAAAGTACGTAAGTATTTCCCACGCGGGTGGGTTAAAAGGTAACAAAAATATATTAAACGAGCATAATAAGACTTTAAGTAGTTTAATAATAAAAATATCTATCTATTCTTTAAAGTCTTAAAACGAAGCGGCGGCCCGGAGTGTTTCCTCAGTAATATACGTCGAGATGCTCCTTTCGTTTACGATATCTAGACGTTCACGAGGGAAAAAATCGCGTTTATTCTGCCAAAACCGCCCTAACAGGGTAATAATCGTTTATGAATGTGGCGTGAGGATTACTGGGACCCTTAACTCTTAGCTAGATGCTTTCCCTATTCTAATTTTTAGCATAGCAACGAAAGCGTAACTAAATTACATAAAAACCTGACATTATTGCTTAACTATTAAGGGCTATATATATAATTAGTACCGAGTCATACATACTAGGCCTAGCATTAAGCCTGCTGAGTTCTATTTAAGAGTGTTTATTAGTGATCCTATATTAGGCACACATAGCCACAAGGCAATCCTGATCTATTTATAGAATTTATATATATAAGTCATAGAATCCCACGAGTAGGCCCAGGCTGAATTTAATTATATTCACCTGTGGTAAGCGGCGAAGCAATCTAATCTATCGAACAATTTATTCTAGAAAAAGTGTGGCTCTTCAAATAAAAAGTTGCATATAGCAATTTTGATCAATTACGCCTTTACTTTCAAAGCCCACAAGTTCTTATCGTACTATACACATTACGGATAAAGATATGAATCTACCCAGTGCCCATATAAGCTTCAAGGCGCCCTATGCATTACGAGTTAACAGGAAGGACACACCTATCTCTTGGCAGCTGTGTAATTGCGAAACAGCAGTAACACACCTTCAATTATCTAAGTATTATATATTAAGAATAAATTATCTACGACAGCAAGCTAGCGTATAACACCGATAATTATGTTATTTACGCTCAAAACGGCCAATTAATCTATCTAGACATGCTTAAATTAGACATTTCGGGACTCCTTAGCTAACACAAATTCTTAGAGGGGATTTAGGAGTTAATCTATCGTATATACGTAACTTGCCGTAACCTGTCAGATATAATATCCCATTCTAACGTAGTAGGTAGTCGGTGCTCCCTCACAAGGCTTTCACTAGCTAATGTAAGAATGTTATAATATGTAAGGAAAACCTGGTCGCTCCTTATGCTATAAAGTAGCTATTTCAAATTAAAGTACTTTACGGCGGACTTTTTATTTCTAATCATCATATATAAGTTTAGTAACGAGCTAAGGGCCATTATACCTACATAGTACGGATAGTCGCCGGCGATACTGCGAGTAATAATCCTTCGCCGGCGCTAGGAATTTAATACCCATTTTCCTGTATTCCTTCTATAAAAATGGCCCACCTCCGAGCATTCTAAAGGTCGCATTTCAACTTCTTCGCATACTTTATAATTTCTTCGTGCTTAGCATCTAAGAATACCTTTTTAACGTATTCCTTATGTGCCACGTTTTTTGCGCTAGCACCACGACGAACCTGAGAGCCCACGGCCTAACATTTTCGGACTTCCTTCACGATCTGGTTGTAACCTTGCAGCGTTCGATACTCTGCCACAGCTCGGCGGCAGGGGTGGAAATCATGCATCCCCTCCATCTCCCGCAGGATATAATAGTACCCACGAAGCTGTTTACACACAGGCTGACCATTTAAGACCAGCGGCGAAGACTCCGGACGTAATTGGCCGAAGAGTCCAATGGATTGTAAATACTCCCAGTGGCGACCGAGAAATTCGACGAGGTCACTTCGGTAATACTCCGAGAGGCGCTTTTTCTTTACCTAGGGTGTAGGGTCGCTATTGCAAGGCTTGCACAGCTTTATGTTGTTCACGAGGGATACAGATAAGGAGTTAAGCTTAAAACGTTTTTCCAGTAAGCTTTCCCCCGTATCGCTAGCTTCAGACCAGGGTCGCCTGTCGGCCAGAAAAGCCGATAGCTCTTGAGCTGGCATGAGACGGGACTGGCTGCCAGTGGGGCTGATACATCTTAACGGCGTTACATGCAGCATGCTCGCCGACGGATCTATCGTCGGAAGAATCAGTGACTGTTATCTGGGGCTTTGTTCCCTATCGGAGATGGAAGTGGGCGTGATAGAACTGAGAGGAGATGCTGCGCCTCTCGCTGAAGACTTAGTATAAGAAGCGCTGAGTAAGTCGCCACTATCCAATTACATTATGGTTATATTTACATGGTCGCTTGCTGTAAATAATGGCATTTCGTCGCATATAAATAGCTAATAATCGGCCTTATTCGTTAATTACGTATGCGACTCCATGGTGTCGCTCTATTCGATACCATAGTGCTTATTTATAAGCATCTTAACTAAGCGCCGCGCTTCAGCTCTTCCAGCAAAGAGCGAGAGGTCGTGCATTACATCGTTCAATCTCGCCTCTAGCTCTACTAAAGACATTATTATAAACCGGCCGATATATAGTCGCTAACGAAACTAGCGTCCTCCTTACACTCTCTTATAGTTCTTATTTTATATCTACTTTGCAGGGGTTTATACTGACACTATGTACCCGTCTATACTCGCAAGTACAGAGCCAAATTCTGCCTTTACTTATCCTTACAGTACCTTGTGCATCCATAAATCGACTACTATGCTCTTGCATTAGTTTATACTTTACGAAACCAAAGAGCCAGATGCCGCTTACAGATTATGTTTTCCTTGGCAATGCCATCGTCCCTGTTAGCGTCCGCAAACAGGTCTTCTAACACAAATCCAGTCAGCGTCGTCTTTGGCGCACATTCCTATTATTATAATACTAGCTGCGAGGGGCATCGTATGCCCCTCTTGATGAAACAAAAAAAGGGGTTCGTGCGCGCAGGCACGTGGCACCCCTTTTAGAGTAGGATGGAAAACCTCCGTTCCTGCTATTCCAATAATAGTAATATTAAGCAGGGTATTTAGAATTTTAACTTGCCTATACATTCGCTAAAGTAAGCATTCCCTGAAGTATATTTTAGTGCTAAGGGAGCTGCAACAGATCGTGCTTCCAAAGTTAGTTGACATACCCGAAGTGAAACGGCGCCTTACCTTTAGCAATTAATCTACGCTTATTACGTATTCTATTTCCGAAAAGAAGGTGATAACATAGGTGTCGTGCCAGCGCTCCAGATCATCTATGCCGACGTGTCTATCGTCCTCGACATACCCTTATACCAACTCCATAGTAACAGTGGCCAAAGCTCTAATGTCGCGGCCCCTGCCTGAACGGGCACGGCAGTGTTCCTGGCCCCCTAAGATACCGGATTAGCTCGCTAGGACGTTATTACGGATGTGACCTACAGAGCTTGACAAGTCCATTATTACCGACAAGGATATAAGAACATGTCAGCAGGCCATGTTCTAAGCCAATTCGTGCCAGGTATTCGAGCCCATTAATAACCTAGCCAAGGTCAGCCTTAGGGGTTATATCACCGTCGGCTACATACTTACTTATCTTAAGATTAATACAACTCGGAGCTCATTAAGAAGAGGGTTACTAGCGAACTCTAAAAGTAATATAAGCATGAACTCGAAGGCTATAAACCACGTATCCTCCATTTAGAATACCGCTAAGGTAGTAACAAAGTGAGCGTGTCGAATCCGCTAAATTGATCGTACCTAGTCCTGAACGTTAGAGCCGGATATCTTTTAAACGAGGACAACTGAGTTATCGTTATTAATAAAAGGGGATAACTTCTCGGTAATAATAGAGGTTTCACCTAAGCCCAGCTTAAGTAGAAAGAGTTTTCGGTAAGTTTTCTAAAGCGATTAATAAAGAACCCGCACCTCTTTACCGTGCGTAGATACGTATTAGCGGCGCTTATATCGAGTAAAGAAGATAATAGTTAGTAAAGTCCGCCCGTCGCCTAAACACTTTAACCTAGATGCGTCCTAGGCGGTGGCAAGACATACCTCATTATCCTTATCCGTGCGGTCTATATTCAGCAGGCCAACCCGCGTATACCGCTAGGCTTTTTTGGAATCCATACTAGGCTGTATACCTACTATGGAGAGGCAGTATTAATAATGTAATAGGGAACAAGTATATAATCGATTTCGCACTTATTCCCTTCTATTTAAAGGCGAATTACTTGTTATAAAATAAGTTTCCTCGAAATCGTTTATTTTATAATATATAGCAAGTACGTATACTTTAAAGGCTTAAGGGATTACGTTTATTTTATAACGTAACTGTTACAATAAGGCGTAAACATCTTTAAATAAGGCACCAATTCTAAACTTAGCCGTATTTAGTCAGTAAACGAGTCCTACATTTTAATAGGTAGGTAGGTATATTTTAAAGAAGCTAGATCTAAAACGTGTACATACGTAACAGGCGCCCTCTTATTATAACCCAGAACGATTACCTTACCATAAATATGTGCCTGAGCTAGTGCATCACTTAAACACTAACTAGATAAATCAAAGGCCACGTAGAATAATCGCCCTAGCGCTAACTATGCTTACAGGTATCTATACCTAAAATAACAAAAAACGTACTGTACACTGAAACTTACTAACTACAGGTACATACACACATACACACAATTTATTAACGCCCGGGCGGCGAAGCCGAAAGGGCAACTATCGCTACTCTACAGTACATTCCTGAATCGCGTCCTTGTCACCCAAAGCCCCTACATTACAGGTACATACAGTAAAATCCAGGTTCAGCGTCCGCCTTTCAGATATGGAAAGAATAAGCCTCAGGTACTGTGGGGCGCGTGCACGGTGCGTAAGTGGTATGGCAGAAGTACCGGTCATCGCCAAGCTAGACTTTCGTAGGGCTGCATATTTGGCGCTGACACGTACCGCTGCCGCTAAGCCCTGTACACCAACTGCCTTGGAGCCAACAGTGGATCAGTGGATTACACCCTGGACAGAAAGGCAGTTTTGAGCTGACAGGTCGTACTGTACATGTAATTGTACTCCGTACATACAGTCGGATTTCCCCCCAAGCCCTCAAGTCTCAAGATCCGTATAAGGATTCGTACAAATCGAATAGCATACATACAGTCACTAGCGAAACCTGCGTCCTCTCTCTACTCTTTCATACTTCCCGTTCTGGCCCCACTTAGCAGGGGTAGCTGCTGACACCATGTACCCCGCTATAATCGCAGAGCCAAATTCTGCCTTTGCTTATTCTTACCTTGTGCATCCATAAATCGACTACTACGCTTTTGTATTAGTTTATACTACACAAAACCAAGAGCCAGAAGCCGCTAACAGTTTATGTTTTCCTTGGTAATGCAATCGTCCTTCTCAGCGTCCACAAACCGAGCTTTGAATCAAATCCAGTTAGCGTCGTTTTTTAACGCATATTCCCTACTATTTTAATATAAGCGAGTTCCTAGCCGAGATCCCTCGCACCTTTTATTCGTTCGGTCTTATGGATTTTTCCTCTGGATCATACTTACCAGCGACAAGATACGGAATTCTGATAGCACGGCCGATTATCCCGTACAGGTCTCCTACTACTATAGCGCAAACGAGGTGCACCCAGCAGTTACTCTCTACCGACTCTACCGAAACTGTAGCTTACACCTCTTTGAAATGACCTAGAACTAGTTGAGCGATATTCAATGCGGCATGTTTGACGACTGCTGTCTTTTGGCATCGCCTTCGAATCCTTACTGAACGCTCCATTCAAACCACTATAAAATGAACGACTTGAATATACTTGGCTTAGTACGACCCGGTCGAGGCCAGCCCACTGCAACGGTGGATAGCGTCTATAATATAGGACTCTCGATTTCCCAAGCCAGCAGCCCGCCGACACCTGCCGGAATCAAAGTAAAGGTGCCAAGTAGCGTTAAGGCCCCTTCACTGTTCGGCCAGAAGTGGCTGCTACAGCACCCTCAAAGCTGGGTTTCCGACCAAATGTCTCCGCTGGCTCTTTTGCTTCCTTCCCAACACTTCTACCGTCGAAGCAGGCGGCCGACTAATAATATCTCCTATCGACTCGCACAGCTCTTATGGTCAAAATAATAACTGGTTATCGTCGCAATTAGTCGACTTATAAATGCAATACTATTTTAACAGTTAAAGCCTATCAGCCGATTCACCTGGCGTGATTCAGACCTAAACGAGCGACCGATCGAGTCGGAGTGCGACGCCTTCTCAGCAAGGAACCCTCACATTCGCGCTAGCTAACGGGGATAGAGATACATCTAACCGACGAAGCCGATCGAATCACATCCGATATAACGTCGAATAAAAGGTTATTTTTAATCGTAGAAGCAAAGCCGAAGACACGGAGTAAGATGTTACGCTTTCGCCGCGGGAATTCTGGGAATCCAGTTTACGACGAAAGCTCGAGAATATGACCGAAAAGAAGTTCCTAGCCAATAAATCCTTCCAAGTAAAAGATACTAAGATAATCGTGTCCGTTACTAGTAAGCGAAAACTAAAGAAACGTTACGACGGGCTGGATATTAACTAGGCTGCTTTGGAGAAGCAACTTCGAAGTTGGAGCTACCTGCTTGCGCGTCGGAAATAGCTTTATATTAACATTGTTTTTAACTATATAGAAACGATACCCGCGCCACGTTTATTACAGCGATAAACGACGCGATCGGCGACGCACCGTACCGGGTCGGCGACGAACTTAATACTTCAAGAGCTCGACGGGCACGTGGATTCTTTAGGTAAACCTCTTCCCTGGCGTCACGTACGTAGTCTGATACGATGCCCGGGGCCTCCCTACCTTTTAGGCCTATACTGTTGGCGGGATAGTGAAACAAGAAGGAGATATAAGTTGAGGGCGCCACATCTTTTACGCCTTAGCGAGCATATCCGAGCGGGCAATTCGCTAGAGACGTATAACGATATACCCTAAGATGTACGTGATATACTCTACCTCGAAGACCAGCAAAAGACGGAACGCCAGAGTAAGCCTACGCAAGGCCAGTACCCGCCGATTACCATCACGAATGTGCTTCCTAAGACAACGGTGGGTGGTTCGGCTTCGAGTAGGAACCCATATACCTCGTTAGCTGAGCCGGGGTCGGCTAAGCCGCGTACCAAGCTGAATATCCCAGGTCCTCTCGACGACGCCGTCCAGGAATATTACAACTAGCTTAGGTTAAGGGTAACGCGCGTAGATCTCAAGCTAGAGTATCAAAAGATCTGCGACATTACTTTAGAAGAGTGTCTCGATCTTTAGCTGGTATACGAGGCTCAGGATACTACATTGTACGAGCAGAGAGGCATCAAGATAGGTGCCGCGCGACGTTTCGTACGTGACATTCCAGAATGGGCTACGTTAGTGAGCACAGATAATATGTAAGAGTAGGAGGTGGCCGGCTAGCTAGCTACAGACGCAAGAATCTCTTAGATCCTTTTAAGTCTATATATCCTTTGTCCTTTCTATCTCCGCCGTGATTCATAACGCCCAAATTATAGTTCCTCGATCTTAATACCAGCATGCCGAAAATGACCCTGTGCACTACGCTCTCTACCGCCTACTGCCTGCACACACCAGTCTAGAAATGTTATAAAGTTGGGCTCCGGCGTATCCGCAAACTCTTACCAATAACGCTTTATAAATCGTTTCAGCTCGGCGAAGTACTCTTTAATCGGGTTAAGGTCGGGTAAATACGGTGGGAGATATAATAAGACAATGCCGGCTTCGTCGCACATCTGCTTAATTCTGTCGGATCGGTGGAACCGAGCATTATCCATAATCAGAATAGATTTAGGCTCGGGCCACCGGCCACAATATAGTAACAGCTCCTCTAGGAAGCTTTCGAATACGTCGTTATCGGTAAAGCCTTAAAATATACGGGAATACATAATACCGTCCTACGTATACGCCGGCAGGATCTAGTAGCGACGGCCGCGATGAAACTTGGCTATCTATACCGGCGTCACGCCTAGCGGCGACTAGCCGGTTCGGCGAAACCTTATACGTTTATCACAACCCGACTCATTTATAAACACTAAATAATAAGAACGGAAGGCAGACAGCTTATAGAGGTAGAGGTCCCGCAAATCGGCATTTTGTTTTTTCGTAATACGTCGCGCCGTCTTGTTCGATTACCGGATCTAGGCTAATACTTTATTAATATTATATATAATAACTAGAACTTCGAATTCGTTTTAGAGAAAAACGACCATCTCGTCTTAATATATACACGGCTTCTTAATTAATCGATCGCATAATATATCGAGCATAGAAGGAATAATACTACGCGGCCGTCCACCGCCGTTCGGCGGTACTCTGGCCGACCCGAAACACCGCATGTTCGCACGAACCCGTCGGACCGCGCGCGTACTGCAATCTGCGGCCTCTACTCTCTGCTTGTCGGTAAGTACTAGGTCAGGGACCATGGCTTCAACCAGTTCGATTTATGATTGCGGGAGTCTTGGTGCCATATTATCAGCAACTTGCTGTTATCTATACTTGGGAACCTCGTGGAACGGCCTGCACCAACTTGCACACGGGAGTCCATTAGACCCTGACAGAAGCGCAGGCTCTATGATAGCAAGAGTCACCTACAAAAGGCGCCAGAAACGGCGTCGAGAGGCATGGTCTCAATTGCTTTGTCTGGGCTTTATCGGGTGGCAGTTTGTCTACGATGCTGCTAGGTCCAGCCGATTCATGTGCAATATCCCTGTACACAGAACTCTTGGCAGGACCTTTTCAGAGCCATCAGCTAAAGAAGCGTTCATACTATTGGACGGCGGACGGGCTTGTCCTGTCAACCCCACCATTTCTCATGTTTGTTCTGAAATTCCCAAGAAAGAGTCAACCTTGCGTTTGGTTGCTGCTGACGCTGCACCTTTATCCCTTACACAGATGCTATGGTTCGGGGTCTACAGGATTCCTACACTAGTCGTCCTAAGTTCTCATCGTTTCTCCCAGTTTGCTGGTCTACATTTACCATCTCTCCTCCCTATGAAGCCATCCCACGTTATCCAAACATGCGAGAAAAAAAAAGCCGTATCCATTTGCCCTTGGAATCCCCTACTATTATTTTGCGCCGACAGCTTTCCGAATAACTGGTTCACCCCCTTTTGAGCTTCACCCACGATCCCTTGTATAGCAAGAGACTGATCTATCTGCATGTCCCCAAAGCTCTAGCCGGTCCGCGCTGCTTGAGTGGCTTCTAGAGTGGCTTCGCAGGCTTGTTACAGGGTCGCGAACCGCTCAAGGCTGGCTTGTTCATTACCACCCATAGTGTTTGGCACAGTGGTATCTCCTTCTGGAGTGGTGGACTTCTTTAATAGCTCTATAGCCAAGGTGGATAGAGCCTGTTCTTAGGCTTAGAAGCGTGCGCTCAATCCTTAAACGTCGTCCGAGGTGCTATAAGAAACGATCCTATCGGCAATGAAAATGGTTAGTATATACGGCCGAAGCATGTTAAATATCTGAAGCGCACAATATAACCGTCTCGATAACCAAAGAGATAGTCTTTTGACAACCACTTATTTAATTATTGAATTAGACGATCTGTAATTCGTACAGGTTTACGAGGAGCCTATTACGGTTACTAAGTCTGGAATCCGTCGAGTGGCGCGTGCACTTTGTAATTGTCGTATTGAATTAGTCGCATAGCTTTTAGGTAAAAGTTAACGTCTGATCAATGTTAATCGATCGCAGAACAGAGCCAAACCGGGCTTGTATGTTTGGGCTTGTCGTTAACGTTCCTGTCAGTGTACCCAATGAGTTTTATGTCCCTGCGATAAGAGCCTTCGAGTTAGTAATAGTTTGCGGGGCCTCGACCAAGCCATCGATCAGCTTGTAAACGGCTTTGGCACTCTACGTCGCGAGGCCAGCAACGGCAATCACACTCGCCGTGACGCTTAATGAATCCATGGCGTTTAACGATCATCCAGAATATAGTGGTAAGCGCGGACGGGGAGATTGTTTTCGTATCCTGGTAGTAAAACTGATATTCAGCCGCAAAATCTATTCGCATTGCTGATTCGCTGGGATAAGGGACACGTGATTTCTTCCGTACAGGATCATTATCGGCAGAAGGCTGTCGAGAATCAACAGTAGCAATTGAAACTATTCGATCTTTAAAAGCGCTCCGCGGTGGACTTGAAATACTCTCTACAACAATCGCGACCGCTGTCGAAATTCCCACAGCTAAACCTAGTTTATACTGGCCCAGTCATTAGGCACCTACTCGGTTCACCATGTCGGAAGCCGTGCGGGCGCGACCGGCAGTAAGCCAGCAGTTCGACAGCGCTGTGGTGAGTGACGGCAGCCGCTTATTTCAGGGTATCGTTCAAGGGGACCTTCATCTAAACCGTAAGTCGCCAAATCCCACAGAAAGCCCAGCTTCTACTATGCTGCCTGGCTCTCCGCCCACTTTATATTGACGTAGCGCGCTCCAGGTAGGTTGCCGCTACGAGCGACCCTCATCCAGGTAACGCTAACGCTAGGTTCAAACCAGAACGACCAGAAACCCTACCAAAGCCGACAGCCGTCATTCCTTTCAATCGCGATCGCGACTTCGTCCAACGGGACACAATCCTCGATCAGATCCACCGCATATGCAGCGGGCCAGCCTCGCAAACTGCACTCGTCGGCTTGGGCAGAGTCGGCAAGTCGCAGATCGCCATCGAGTACGCCTACCGAGTCCGAGACCGATCACCCGAGACGTGGGTTTTTTGGGTCCACGCGAGCAGCGCAACCCGTTACGAGCAGAGTTTCCGAGACATTGCAGACTACCTCAAGCTGCCCGAACGGAGGAATACTGGTAGAAGTGGCGTAGTTCGGGCTTCTGTTGCTGGGCTACGCGACGCATTACCTTGAGAGTCATAGTACGCTTATCCAAAGCCCGAGAAATACTCGTCGCAGATATATCTACTTCAAACTCTTTACTAATAAAATCCATTATCTCACGCCGGTCCATGTCAGGCTCCTTTGCAATCTGATGGCAAAGTGCCATTTCCATGGTGGGAGTAATCTTGGGGTCGGGGCCAGGACGGTTGGAAGGCGCCGTTATCGTTCCGTATCGTGCGTGCGTCGATCGGGCTCGGCGGACTGCGCGGCGGCTGCAGGGGATGGCTTTTAGTATTTCTTCATTCGCTGCCCCTTCAGTAATTATAGAAAGCATTTGGTCGTGTCGAGATTTCGATAGCCGGGGGGCTATCTTGATGGTCTTATTCGGGGGCTTGTCGGAAACGAAATGTTTAAAATCGCAGGTTGGATAGCGAAACAAGAGGGCCGCGGTTAGGCTATTAATCGAAGTCACAGTGCCTTTCTTAGCGGCTGTAAGCCTGACTTTTAGTGGAAAGTTAGCTAGACCACGGGGCCCCATCTACTAAAGTAATAAATAAATGCCTGGACATAGACAGTGCTTTCCACTACTTAGGCTGTTCGGCGGACTAAACTCTGTTTCGACGACGTATTCTATATTGAACCGCGCAATGTCGAAAGAGAAGTTTATTTAGGTCAATACCAATCAGTAACCAAAACGACTATTCACCTCGACTACTACGCCCTGTATTCGCCCTTCGCAGTCGGTCTCAGTATTTACTATGCCATAATGCTAATTGGACAGCGGCGCTCGCAAGCTCGCGCGGGGTCGCCCTTCGCAGCAATGTTAGCCGTATCAGGCTGGCGCTTACAGTATCTGGCTATCTCGAGACTCGACACACCTGACGACTTCGCTACCTAATGAAGACGCCGGAAGTATCGAAAAATCACTATTATACGTGAGATCCTGATTAATACCGACGTTATACCAGTATAAACTCGATAGATTCGAGCAATAATCCTAATCTACCTCTGAGGATCCTCTCCCTGGGTAAGTCCCCGGTGGTCGTGTCCAATGCTCTATCTAACAGCCCAAGATGGCGGCGGGATCCGTGGGAAGTCCAGCCTCCTAATTCTGGAGAACATTATGGAGCGTATTCGTAAATCGAAAGGCCTCGACCGAGTCCCTAGGTTATGCGAATACTTCGACCTAATCGGCGGCATAAGCACAGGCGGGTATGTTTCGCACTATCCCTATCCATCTCACCTGCTAATAACCCTATCAGGATTATTGCGATCATGCTTGGAAGATTAGGAATAACAGTCGACGAATGCATACGAGCGTACGAGAATGTCGGCCGGGCCGCCTTTACCCCGAAACGGACACTCCTACCGATTGCCCCGCCGAAAGGTGCCTTCTCTGCGACAGCCCTCGAGGGAGCGATTAAACGAGTCGTTCGAGAACACTGTACGGAATCGACATGTGTAACACAGCGACGTCAAGGTCGGCCCACTACTAATACCTGCCCCCATGACGATCTACGGTTACGTGACGCAACACGTACAAAGACGTATGCTATCACATTGTACTAGGCGGTGGCACTACAGCAGGCAATGCTAACCTCCCGCAGTGTTGTCCTAGGCAATCACGAAAGCGAACGTTGATACAGGTCCCACTCTCTTTACGACATACGACCCGTCTACGACTTTCCAAGACTGTACGATCTGGCAAGTTGCCCGTGCGACCTCGGCCGCGACGACGTTCTTCAAATCCATCGAACTTGGCCGAGATAAGGTCAAATTCATCGACGCCGGTTTCGGGTATAACAACCCATACGAGGTTCTTATCGGCGAGGCCAAGAAGCAGTTTCCCGACCGCAGCCAGTTACAAATCTTGAGTATCGGCAGAGGGCTTGGGGATGTCGTGGACATCCAGGACTCCCGACTGTCCATTCTTCAGGCGCTGAAAAGGATGGCGTCAAGTTCGATAGCGGCGGCAACCAGACTTGACGACCAATATGGTGATAGAGGACAGTACCACAGATTCAACGTTAAGCGCGGATTGGTCGATGTCGCGTTATCCGATTAGTAATAGACGAGCAAGATATCGGCCTATATATACAACTACTTGCGGGAGAACGAGCGGGCAGTTCGAAGATTCGTGGATGCTTTTATCCATGGGCCTGAGAGGCAACAAGTGGTTATACCTGAATTTCCTTCTGAACCAAGTGTGTAACCCCTAGAGTAGTAATCGTTTTCCGTACTCGCTAATATAGGTAGGACTAGAAAAGGTGTTAAAGTAAGCTTCTAGTTTTTATTATAAGTAGCCCTATTTCTATCTATTAAAATAAAATTACTGTTTTCGGCTAATTCGATACTTTTATAGCACGCGTTATCTTCCTTCTATCTATACGAAATAAAAACTTCACCGGACGAGCCGCTAAATTAGAAGAGCTCTAAAAGAAGCTGTTCCTGCTTCGAGACTGCCAGAAGCTTGCTATAGTCGGGCTCGGCGGTGTCGGGAAGACGCAACTCGCTTTACAGTTTGCGCATTAGGTGCGTGAGAAGTATCCCGACTATTCTATCTACTAGTTGCCGGTCTTAAACGTCGAGGGTTTTAATTAAGCCTACCTCGATATAGCGGAGAAGTTCGGTATTCGTATCGATAGGGAGAAAGAGAATCCGAACGCTACGATACGAAAGTATCTCAGCTCAGAAAAAGCAGGGAAATGGCTTTTGATAGTCGATAATGCAGATAACGCTGGGATGGTTCTCGACGCAGACGGCATATATAACAGCCTACCAGAGAGTAAAACTGGCCTTATAATTTTTACGACACGATTAGAGGAGGTCGGTCGTGCGATAACAGGAAATAATATACTCGAGCTACACGAGATAATCCTAGAAGAAGCAAAAGACTTAATAAAGAAGTTACTCATTCGAAAGCAGGCTAATAACGAGGTAACAACGGCGGAGCTTCTGCGCGAACTCACATACCTGCCTCTGGCTATCACCCAAGCTGCTGCATACTTAAACCGAAACCGACTATCTATCAAGAGATACCTCGAATTATTACGCGGTACTAAGCAGAACCTAGTCGATCTAATGAGTAAAGAGTTTCGCGATAACACACGGTATCGCGAGTCGCGGAATACAGTGGCGACCACCTGGTTGGTGTCTTTTGACCAGATACAGGTATCTGACAGCAGGGCAGCTAAGCTACTATCGTTCATCTCGTGCATCGAGCCCAAATCCATCCCACGCTCGCTCCTTTCCGTATCATCCTCGGAGGTAGAAACAACCGAGGCGATCGGCACGCTGTTAGGATACGCATTTCTTGTCGATCGTGGGGATGGAGAGGTGTACGACATGCATAGTCTTGTTCATATGGCCACCAGAATCTGGCTTGGGAAGGAGGAGCGCACGGAAGAGACGATACTAAGCGCACTCCAGCATCTCGACGCAATTTTCCCCTCCAGCAATTATGCGAATCATCAAATTTGGCAAGCTTACCTGCCACACACAGCCAGGCTACTTGGAATAAGCGCTATTTACCAGTTTGAAATCAGAGTGGATCTTCTCTATCAAGCTGGACGTTGTCTCGACACTAATAGACGGTTCAAAGAAGCTATTATATATCTCCAAGAGGCCTGTGGCTGGCGGAGAGAAAATCTACCTGAATCAGACAGCGACCGACTCGAGTCAGAACACGCGCTCGCAAGGGCATGCATCTCCGCCAGGCGGATCCCCGAGGCGATTGAGATACTGGAGCACGTGGTCGAGGTGCGAAAGACGACGCTGGACGAGAAGGATCACTCACGACTCGCGTCAGAACAAGTGCTCGCAACGGCCTACCTCTCCGCCAGGCGGATCCTCGAGGCGATTGAGATACTGGAGCACGTGGTCGAGGTGCTGAAGACGACGCTAGACGAGAAGGATCACTCTCGACTCGCGTCAGAACAAGTGCTCGCAAAGGCCTACCTCGACGCCAGCCAAGCTCAAAAAGCCGTTAATCTTCTTGAACATGTCGTAGCGGTGGAAAGTCAGCTATTCGATAGAGACGATCCCGATCGATCTATATCACTGGAACTATTGGAAGATGCACGCCAGCAATTAGAAGCTGAGTGGGAGCCTGAGACTAATCTTTCGGAACAAGATACACCTTCCGTATAATACTATATATAATAGATGCACTTTGACCAGGCTGAAGCATTTTAACAGTAGTTGCTTACATAAATAGTGATGCTTACACAATTATGTAATGCACAGTAGTTGCACATGATCGTCCGGTTGCAGCCGTTATTGGAGCTTTCAAGTGATACTGGTACTTCCCTGGTCGTAGCGGTACATATAAGCGCTAGAAATGCATCGTTCCAGCGTTTTTGTGGGACGCTGACAGGTACCTATGACTCACTAGGATGCACGGTACAGGAAGCCCCACTGTACTTTCAACATTTATTTTTTATATATCTATTGCGGACGCTGAACCTGGATTTTATTATATACCTAGCCCTAAGTTGCGTGCCTTAAAAATAAATACACACATATATATATATTATAATATTGTGGCCAAGTAATATTCGTACCATATTTGTGCGCTTCCTATGCGTTTGGACGCCTAAATAAGTCTTAATCTGTTTACCATGTCTGGAACCGGTTTCATAGCGGCCTCGCGGCGCATCAAAACCGAGAAACACCGCAAAAGGCTTAAGACCGCGCGCATTAAGCTAGATCTATTAAATTTCCTAAACTCGAGGGGATTAGACCAGGATAATATAGATCGATTAAAAAGGTTATTCCGAAGTGAACGTAGTTATAAACCGGAAAAGCCTGAGCATCGCATACTAGCGGTCGTTAATAAGGAACGATTTCGTAAAGCCCTGCGTTTTTCCGGTGTTTCCTTTAAAGTTTTCTTATTAGGCGGCCCGGAATTCCCCCGACTAAAATTTCCGGCTAGGTTTCGTCTAGAATACTTTCGAGGGTATTACCGAGCTAGAGCCGCCTAAGAATTCTTCCGCTTTAGAAATAAGTGTTAGGTTATTGACCTGTTCGCTATAAATACGTAGCCCGAGAAGTAATTATACGTACCTTGGATTAAGTTTATATTAATAAATATTACCGACGAGATTATGCGTAACCTAGCCAAAAATTATATTAACGAGAGGAAACTAAACGATAAAGAGTTCTATTATAAAATACGCGAATACTAAAATAACTTCGGGATTAAGAACCCGTATTTAAGAGGATATAGTAGGCGCGCCTCGTAAATACGTCGAAATTAACGAATAAGAAAGATCGACTCGAGCAGCTCTTTACGCATCGGAAATTCGCGCCCGTATTCGACGCATTTCGACACCTAAAAGCTTTATACGGGGGTCTGAGGTTAAGCGTAATAAATAAGATTATTTCGATAAGCTATAACGATATAAGTATATTCTTATTCGACAACCCGCAAAATTATTAATTTATAGGAACTTCTCTCGTTACTCCGCTATATTAAAAATTAGTAATACTTTATATTCGACTAAAAAAAGGATGCTATATAGCGACTAGAAAAAGACGACGTGCTTACCGTGCAATGCACCGCGCCCGGTACGTGCCAAGAAGATGCTAACCGTCTTTCGGCCGTATCAGAGACGGAGAAATTTTTAGGAGGTTTGATAAGGCCGAGCGCCTGACGCTTTGGTCAAGAATCTGCTCCACTTCTGTCGACTGTCTGGTCCCGTCTCTTTATAGATTCTTTGAGAATTGTAAGTATCTCCAGCCCGTAGCTGACTGCATGAAGAGATTAGTGCATCTAGAAAAGGGGGAAATAGTACGATCCGCAATAGAAAGCTCATTCTGGGGAACAAGCCAGACCGGCGACGCAAGCAATTACATAATTCAAGTATCCGCATCCTCCTTCAAGCTGGTACCAGCCGACCAGGCCGATCGGTTCGACCTGCTATATAAACAACTCTAGCTATACGCGCTACGGGAACACCCCGCCATGCCGGCTAAGCGGAGCAAGAAGCTGGCGGGACTAAAAGGAGAAACTGCGGACGAGAACATACTGTTCGATTTCGCCCACATAGCCCACGTAGCAGGCTTCCGCACTTTGGAAATCGATCGCTTACTACAGCAGGACCCGGACCGGGAAAGGGCGCGTCGCCTTCTTACGGCGGCTCGAAAACCGGGACAATATAAGTACGACGACCTCGAGACTCGTATAACGCAGGTCGTAAACATAATGGCTACGGCCTAGCCGGTAAGTTGCGAGAAAGAGGTGGACGAATAGAGTATGCAAAACCATATTAAGCCCCTAAACCGGTGCGGCATACCCGCTAAGGGGGATTATTCTCGAGACAGGGCTATGATGTTCTTGGGAAGACACCACGCTCCTATTAAGAGACAAGGGTCAAGCTTGACGTCTTTCTTCGTTCAGCGGTTAATATACTTCTCATTCTTCGGGAAGGATATCGGTATCGACCTAGGTAATCTGAGTAACTTGCCGAGGGTGGATCTATACGCTCATAAAAGCCTATCCTAAAGACGACCGGCAACTGACCAGTCCCTAAGCGTATATAGCTACTAGCGACTCCCCGAGCTAACGCAGTAACCATCTAGGTCGGCGGAGTTAGTAAGGAATGAGAGAGTTTACAAGGCTAGGCTCGAAGACCTTAGGCGTAAAGCGTAAGAAAAAAAAAACGGCTTTAGCTTATTACGGAGCGGCAGTAACAGAAACGAGCAGAAATAGAAAACCTCCGGTCTATATACGAAGCAAGGCTAGAGGAAGCTCGTAAGGAAAAGTAAACGATGCGTGTAACGCTCGTAAACCTCCGGGGCGAAAAAGGTAAGTAAATACTCTAGTTAGAGAAGCTCAAGGTCGAAGAGTAAGAGAAGCTCGATAAGATCGGGCAGCTTAAGCAGGCCTAACGTGCTCTAAACGAGTAGATATAGCTAGAATTACCAAGACGTCTTACGGAGTTAGATAAGCAGTAGTAAGAAAAGCTAAAACAGCTCGTAAACGACGAGAAAGAATATAATAATAAACTAAAACACTTAAAACGCAAGCTGTAAGAGTAGGAAGGGATGTTTAGGATATAATAAAAGAAGGAACTTAGGCGTTAGCGAGTAAATGCCGAAGCCTACCGGTTAAAGTATTAAGAGATGGTACTCGAGGCTTAGAACGAAATACAGAAGTTAAAGGCCGAGAAGCAGGTATACCGAGAGAACCTAGATAAGCTCGTAAAAAATAAACTTTAAAAACAGACGTCCATTAACTTCCTTAATATAGAACAAGAACGGCTATAAAGTGCCCTAAAAAAACTGTCCGTTAAAGTTTATAAACTTACCGAAGACGAGAAATTATAAGGAGCGGGGATCGCACAGCTTACGGCAAGAAAAAACAAGCTCCGGGGCGTCGTAAAAAAGCTTAGGGCGAAAAAGTTGGCGCTAAGGCAGACGGTAGACCAGTTCGCGGTATATTAGAAATAACTCGAGGCCAAGATTAATCGGACTATAGTAAAGGGTAAAGAACGTCGACCGAGCGTAGAATCGGTATAATTAACAGGACGAAAGCGCCGCGCGTTAAGTAATCTAGCCGGCGGGGAAAAAACAGAACCGCAACCGGTTATTACAGATCAACCTTAATAAGTCCAGGAAGAAGTATACCCTACAGTACGGCCTACGGGTATATTAATTTATAAAGCGAGTGGGAAGGCGTCGGAGGTATCCGAATCGGCGGGCGCAAGGCCTTCTACACAGGTAGACGGACCGGTTCACTAGAGGTTAAAAAGCTCCGAGGTTCGTATAAAGTTCAAGATCTACCCGTAGGCGTAGGGGGGGAAAAAAAACTAGGTAGTCTCTCACGAGCTATTAATCGATCCTTTAGAGCCATCGGAAGTGATGCGGGTCGCGGCCAAGTATTTACGAAAAGGAATAAGCATTTTTAATAGCAGAAATCGGATGTTTAAACCTAATAATTATTACAAGAAAGTTACTTCGAACGGCACAAATACTATTTATTTAAAACCTAATTAAGAAGCGGAAAGAGGTAGTCTTTTACAAGATATTAAACGTAGCGAGCCAAGGAGTATACTATAAGCGTAGTTAATAAATAAAGAATTAGTCTTAGTTACGAGAGGGTATCTAGCGTATAATATATCCAGTTATGCGTAGCTATTAATTCCTAGCCATTAACGGCTAGCTACGCTACGCTAGCACACATTCTGGATAGTTTCGTAGCGTTAGCACGTATTGGCTAGAAGGGTATGTACTAGACAGCATTCGGGCCAGTACGAGCGGGCTAGTTCCGATATAGCCTAGGACGCGATAGGTAGCTATATTAATAGCTAGCTCCTATATACCAGCCCAGTAAATAGCTGGTACGCGGGAGCCAGCTACCGAGGGAGCTAGCTCACGTCGCTGCGTATCCTTTCCGCACTATTAGTCCCTTACGAGTTTCACTCTTCGATATAGTACGAGCGGCTGGCTAGAATATAGTTTAGGCATAATGGATATCCCTTAATAGCTAGCTTCCGTATATTAACATACGGGAGCTAGTACTTAATTCTTAACTTTAATTACTAACCGTGCCACACTAATACCCGGTTCCGGATATAGGTACGACGCCTTTCTTACGATATAAGTAAGACTAAATTCTAGTTCAGCTTTTAACAGCCTTAAAACATCACCACCTAGGCACGATATATTTCTATTGCTCGATACAGAATAGTATAGGAGTACTATAGCATATTGCTAAGCAGGAAACCAAATTTATACCGGGTCTTTCGGTTGCGTACGGCAGTTTTAAACCTTCCGGTACCCTTTCTGGTCACATGGCTAACTTTGCCCAATCATCGGTTAAAGTGAGCAACGTGATACTAAACGGTTTACATTAACTATGTTACTCTACTCAAAGAGTGGCATGATATAGGGACACCGTAATTCTCGTATCGCATAAGAGCTATTAGAGAAGGGTCGCGCTAGACTATAAGAGTGCGGCGAAACGCATGTCATCGTGAGTGGGCGCCATCGGTAGTTAGAATCGTAAAGGACTCGTTAGTTGGTTATCAGCGCCAAGAATGCGGCTCTGTCTGGTGTTCACTGACAGGCTTGGCGCTGACAGGCTTGGCGCTGACCAGCCTAGAGCGAGCCGGGACTGAGCTAACCGAGACAGGCTAGGGCTACTAGGCTTGGCGCTGACAGGCTTGGCGCTGACAGGCTTGGCGCTGACAGATCCATAACTAATCCGGATTCAGCTAGTATAAAAAATCTCAGTGCCGGTACATACTGTGGTGGAGACCGATGCTAACCAAGTTATTTACTTCGTAAGGCTTGGAGGGAAGTATCTCAAGGGTACTACGAGTGTATAACACATTCTAACCTACGAAAAAGTCGCTTTCCCTAGACCCAAAGGCGCTTAAAGCGGGATTGTAAGCCCCCAGCTAGCCCTAGGCGGATTATCTATAAATATAATATATATATATATAATACGGGAAATTAATCTATAATAATAAGTAAATACTTCTTTATTTACTTATAATAAGCCCTATATTCTTTCTTTAAAGCCCTATAAACTATTACTACATAAGTACGAGAGACCTTTAGCGACGAGTTTATATAATAAAATCCAAGTTCAGCGTCCGCCTCTCTTATATTAAAAATAAGAACCCGAAGTACTATAGGGCGCTATCGCCGTGCGTAAGCGATATAGGGGAAGTACCGGTCATCGCCAAGCAAGACTTTCGTAGGGCTGCATAGTTAGCGCTAATACGTACCGCTACCGCTAAGGCTAGTATCTTGGTACGTCTCTAGTAATAGCGGTACATAGAAGTGCTAAAAATGCGTCTTTCTAACACTTTAGTAAGACGCTAACAAGTACGTACCTATAACTCACTAGGATATACTGGGTAAGAAGCCCCACAGTATACTAGACGGATATTTTTCATATATCTATTACGGACGCTTACTTGGATTTCGCTATAATCCCCTAAAGCTTATAGAACTCTCATGTCCGCGCCTTCAATCCTTTCGTAAGTATGCTTAGGATCTTTCGACGTCTTACTTATATACAAAGCAGGGAAAATGCACAGCTTAACACCCATAGCTTCTTTCATATTGTTATAAGCCCCGGTCTGCTCGGCAACTCTTATTATTTACAGGTCCAAACTGTATCCAAGCTAGGGGAAATACTAAAAGCAACGTTTATCGGTTAGGTAAGCTTCGCTATCAGCCGTAGGGCACCCTGCACATCGTATTCAAACAGACTTGCCGGCGTCGCATCGGGCAACATTGCTACTAATTTAGGGCCTAACACCGGATCTAGCTAGAGTAGCGGCTCCAGAACGTGGCACATCTACTCGGCCAAGATCCGGGAATGGTCCGCGAGGAAGTCCTTGTCAAAATTGGGCTATGAAGTCAGGGAATTGTAGGCAAGGAGATCGATCTGGTGAAGAGCGACTAGCCCGACTAGACGGGGTCAATAATTATTAACAACCGCCGCTCGCGTATACGTATATATTACACCGGGACTTTAATCCAACTCACCTTTTATTAAAAACTGCTGCTTATAATCACTAAAAATCGGCGACTCTACGTATATAAGCTCTTCGAAAGTATATTAGAATTAGCCGCGATACCCTATAGAATCCTATCTCTTAACTTTAATCCTTTCTTCTAAATATTCCGTAAGTCTTTAAAAGCGTGCTAACGTTAAGAGCTAGGTACCTTCTTAATACAGTAGCGTCACCGATAATATCCGGTTTTACTTACGTATCACAACAAGGGTTAATAGCGCGGTTAGAACATTAGAGGTTAAACGGAAGACTATCCCTTGCTTACTAGCTTTATACCGCCCTATTAACTTGAAGGGGTAATACGACTAATATGCGAGTAAACCTAAGCGGATCCTATTATTATTTCTCTGCGTAGCTGAACAGATTTAACGACCGCTCAAGTCAGGCTATAGACGAACCTTAAGCCAATAAAAACAGCTATTAGCACGTTTTCTTACATAACCCCTTGTCTTCCTTAACTACTACCGGGTTTAACAGGCTACTAATAACGGGGCTAAAAAGGAGGAGTGCCACCCTAAGTATATTATTACTATACAGCCCTTTATCAAATATATTATTTTTTATTGGGACCAAAGGCTAGAGATGTAATAATATTATTATCAAGCTCTATCTACAGCCGTTTTAGTTTATTAATTAATCCACACTGGGGAAACAGGCACCCACTAATGGTCGGTGGCCTGTAGCCATAACAGTTTTTAATGAACCAGGGCCGCGATTACACGAAAAGGAGTGCATCAGGCCGTTTGAGCATTAGCCAAAGCGCTTACTAGTATATAGCAGAGGCCTCCGGCTTAGCATATATCGCGAACAGGTTGCCTTTTTAGGATCCCGGTATGGCAGCTGGCCCCTTTTCGATTGCCAGTACGGAACAGCGTTATCCTGTAATAGGGGATGAGTTATAATCGATAATGTAGTTTCTAAGCTAGCAGTAATATTAAAATTATATAAGGTATTATCTAGGTATTATCTCTAAGTACAGCTTTCCGAGTAATAATAGTAGGGCTAGGCATCGTTCTAACGGATATAATCCCTAATTCCCTCTACTTTTTATATAGGCCAGCTTGCCTTGCTCGGCTATTAACGCAGATGTAGCCTGGCTTCTACTAGAATAGAGAGAGATATCCTTGGTCCCTCTTATCTAGATCTTTCTTCTCGAGATCTCGTAAATAAGAGTAAGTTTATTATTAGCAGCTATAATATATATAAGGAGTAATAATACTATTAATTATTAAGTAAAGAAGTTTATAACTCTATTAAAATAAAAGTTAAAGTACGCTTATTATTACTATTTAATAAGGACTTTTAATAATAATACGTAGTATTATAAATCCCCCGGAAACTCTTACTTAACGTAATAAAGAATTTATAGCATCGCGGTTAAGTTTTTATTTAGTATTATTACTAAGGAAAGATCCTTAAAAAACTAATAAACGGCGAGAATACCCGGCTTATATAGGGACGACTATACACGTAGCTCACGGCAGCTACATTAACCGCAGAATAGAGAACTTAGAGCGGGCTCTTACCAGGCTCGCGCTATACCGCTGCGAGAGAATTATACATCAAAGTCCTTCGTCCAATAATAATTAACTTCTAAACACTAAGGCCTTTATTATAAAAATACCCGTATAGTATAGTTAATGCCTATAAATTCCTAGGAAGCCGCCGAGGGAAGCCTTATTAGTACCATAATGCCCGGTTACTAAAAGAACCTCCAAAAAAGTCGTCCGGGTATCTTAAATATATGTTGTAGCCGTATTAGTCGAGGCGTGTCTCGGACGATAAGTTTTATAAAATTATTATCCTTTACGTACCCGCCGCTATATAAAGTTCAAGTTAGGTGGTATAGGGTATTACGGCTAACTTAATAATATATCGAACTTTTATATTAATAGAGTTATTCTATTTTAACCCCGTTCTTAGCTAGGTCGAGTACCGCGGAATCTTAAGATATAGTAAATAAACAGATTATAAGAAAATAACGGCGAACTAGGTCAAAAGCGAATATGTTATGGCTACCGGCCACCGATCATCGGTGGAGGCCTATTTCCTTAGCTTAGATTAGCTAGCAAGTCAGAACGGCGGTAAATAGAGTATAATAACAACATTATTACATCTCCAGCCTTTAGTTCTAATAGTATAAAATACTAGGGAAAGGTTTAAAGGTCCTTGGGTAAGACGGCTATATTATTAACGGGGCGAAAAAGCGTATTTCCTAAATACTTTAGCCCTCTACTTTTAAAGATCGACAATAAGTGAGTCGTTATTAGTTAGGTTAAAAGTAAAGCGCGTAGCTATAGAAGCATCTAGATACATTTAGAATCTTAAGGTTTTATAGAGAGGTGCGTAGTAAGACCGTGGCAAAGTCTTTAGCACTCTCTTAACAAAGATAAGTCTCGGGGTAACACCTCACCGAACCAGAAACCGGAATGTTTATTAGTAGAATAGGAAGGTCGAGGGAAAAATGGGTGCGTCTTTCTCATAGTAGCTTAAGGGCCTGCCATCTGGTTGGTGGTCAGATGTGAGGCCACTATCCAGGCATTGCATTAGCTGGTTACTACGTACGGTGCTTATCTCTTTCTTTAACGGTTAAATACCGCAGATGTAACTTGTAACCAAATTCCTTACATAGTCCCAAATGCTCTTTCTGTCGCAGTTGCCGTTGAGCATCTTGATAGAATCCTGGAACACTCCTTTTACTGCTTAGTGGTCCTTTGCAGAAGTCTCGACGAATTTATAGCCTAGCTCATCCGCTAGAGCACGGCCATCCTAAGCTGAAACCTCTCGCTTCCCCTTAAGGTTTTTCTTGTTTCTAATAAGCATGATAAAGACGGGATACGAATCGCGAGGAGATCGTCTTAGCTGCTGGATTTCCTGGTAAAGTGCGTAGGTTATAGAAGGACGACCGTGACGTAATACTATATATAAGCAAGAAGTTTTAACATTGTATTATTTCTCGGTTTAATAATATACTACGTAGGTCATCCCTAGAAGTGTCTAGTATATAGATCGTCGATAAATGGCTATCTATAAGCGCTTCCTTTCGATATAGGTCTATAATTATTGGGTCATATTGCGAGAAGATTCTTAGTAAGCGTATTAATTAAAGGGTGAATTAATTACTTACGTCTTTATCGAAACGCTGGATAAAGAATTAGCTAATGAGAGAGGTTTTACTAGCCCCTTTTCCTTTTAGTATTATAAATTTATAACTTAATACGTTGGTTGCCATCTTAAGTCCTTAAAAAATAATAAGCTGAAATACTTCTAAAGGATACGAGTTTAGGTCTTACCACAAGTGAGCAGTGTATTTAAGGAGTAATAAGATACCCCTTTATATTAAGAGAAAAATAAGACGTTACGTTTTTTATTAATCTATATTCGTTTTTAACCGCAGCAAGGTAGTTATATTAATCGAATTAGATCGTCCCTACTTATCTCATCTCTTGTCAATCCGCTTGGGCTGCATTGTAGAGAGTGAGACCGGCGGGATTATAACTTAATAACATACTATACACCTAACGTTACAGCCCCCTTTAGGTCTCTTCTAAGTGGAGTAATTCATAATAGTAGCGTAAAAAAAGGACACAGAGCATTAGGCGAAGTGGCCTGAAGGGGTTAAAAGCAGTAGTCGAGCAGTCATGAACCTAGGACGATCTAAGCGAAAGCAAGAGGCAGTATAGACTACCCTTCGTATTTACTCCTTCTTAATCCTTATTATCTTAAATAAAACGTTAATCCCGGTCCTAGTATTATGTAAAGACGAGGCACGGTGTGTCTATATGTTCTAAGGACGTCCCTACTCTAAAATACCGACTTCTAAGGACTACCAGGACGTGGTTAGCCCCCTTTATAGTTACGTACTAAGACAAGAAGTTTTAGGTATATAGTAAGAGCCCCTTTATAACCTCGCTAATACGACATGCCTTATATACCTTCCCTTATCGGTAATAGTTTTAGTTTAGACTTTTAATACACCCCCTTTTATTAAAACCTTATTAGAAATATTAATAACCTTCTTTATAATTATTAAAATATGAAATCTAGTAAAAATTAAAGAAAGGAGGAGAATCCTCGTGGCAGTACTATCGATGTTTTTTAGCTAATAATAAAAAAGCTACGAGGGGAGGGTTAATAGTAGGAATCACGCATTGTTACATTAGGGTCGGAGGCTAGACCAGACTTATAACGGCATTCTATGAAGTCTTCCGGACGTATGGGATATATCTTGTGGCAGTGTTAATAAAGATAGCTTATTTATAACGTTAAAATACCCTGTAATCGTTTAAAAAGAATCCTAGATATCGAAGGTTAATATAGAACAGCTACTAATATATTTTATTTCTATATATATAAACTCGGGATATATTTTAATTTACTACTTAAGTACAGCCTCCGAATTATATTACTCTAGTCGAGCTTTACTAGGTAAATAAAGAGAGCGAAGCCGAGAATACCGCGATAGTTTTATCCTTAACTATAAAGCTATATCTTTCGGGATAACTCTATACTTTTCGCCAATACCCATAAGCTAAGGCGCAGGACTTATTAGAATCGGCGCTATAAAGCTTCGGCCTGCTCGGCGGCAAAGAGGTGCTGGGCTGGGCTGCAGAAGAAGAAAGACGCTAGTAGTATAGTAGGTGCCCAAGTTGCGCGGAGCGATAGCATTCTTCAGGCAGGAGCGCCGCCCAGTACGAACCTAACCGAGCTGTAATGGCAGGTAGTATAGCAAGGAGACCTGCTAAACGATTATAAGGACCGTAAGGTGTGCTAACACGTTAATACCAGTCTATATCCCTCCTGCACCAGCATAGGCTTAGGCTGCTAATACTTAAGGTATGTCTAGAGCGCGGCGTAAAGATTTAAAAGAGCGCTAGTAACACCTCTATTACCTCGGCGGCGATTAGGGCACCGGCAAGTTGCGTATTATCCCTAGCCCCCCCTCCCCATTTAGGACGTGGTCTAGCTGGAGGGCATACAGTATAAGATACTTTTTAAGGAGGCTAGTAACGCCACCGACGGGTGGCGGAAATTGGGTTCGAGAGTAGTAATAAGGTGACGAGTAAGCTATCGAAGCAAGTTAAGCTACGGTGGACGATAAAGTAATGCTCGTCGTTAATATAATAAATTAGGTAGTTAGTTTCGGTAAACGGTAGCCTCCGTTAGTCTCGGCATTATGCGTAGCACTCGTTTAGTAAAATACCTAGTATAATTTCTTCCTTATCTTAACTAGTCGAACTAAATCTAGAAAATCAGCGTCGTCCTATTAAGATAGCAGGGCTTATTACGTAAACATGAATAGGCTCGTTGAATACCCGACTGCGCCCAAGATATTCCTTCGATTTTGCACTGTCGTGATGCTTCGCGAGGCGCGCGAGTCCAGTCTATATCCATCTTCGCGGCGTGGCACCAAACTGAGGTAGGAAGAAGCTCAGTAGTAGGTAACTCGCAGCTGCCGACGCTGGGCCTTTGACGGGTAGCCAACCCGACGAGGCCGCTGTCCACGCTGACCCTCGACATAATGAGCAAGACGAGCCGCGGAATGGGGTTGGCGGGGGCGCTACTAAAGCTTAAGGCGCTTGTACTGGACACGAAGGGTTTTCGGGTGGCTGTCGATAGCGTGCTTAAACCGGAAGGTGCTTCGCCCAATACCATAGATGATTTAGTCGGAACCTCTTATTACTAGGTTAGCTGGGCCACCTACGGGGTGAAGCTGGCATCGGACTAACCGTGCGATGTTTTATGTAAAGGGCTCGATAACGGTTTTGAGACTACTATGGGATGTTACTGGATGAATATAGAGGTCAGGGGTAGCCACGCCTCCTATCTAACCCACATGAGGCCTCGATGCTACCTGCCCCTTTAGATCTGACACCTAGGACATAGACGGCAGCGATAAATATGGCAGTGCCCCGAGAGAGGCCGCCCGTCGCCAAGGGCCAACCTGGTGCATCGTCGACTTCGCCCTCTTTTATTTTCACTACACTGTCCACCGCGTCTACGCACGGGCATTAAGAAGCTCCAATCCGTCTGCCGGCCGTGCATCACTCTACATAGTACATGTGTGCCCGTTACGTGCGCAGCCTTGGTTTCTAGACCGCTTGGCACCCTCGGCGCTAACAGTGTGCGCGAATGTGTTGAGCTATGATTCTATGCCATTATCTAGTATACATCTGCCACTAGATATTAGGCACGCGCCGAGTTGCCGCTGTGATAATTGGCAGCTACGCGAATCACCGGGTAACGAGGGGCAGCCTTAGCTATAATGATTAGGGCCTGGGGCCTGCGCAGTCGCTCCGCCAGGTAGATCCCGGCAGATACTGAAGAGCCGTAGTGGTAGGGCTGGTAGTGAGTACACCTCCAGTTGTATCTAGAATACATAACCAATATAACTTCTGATAACACCACGCATCAGATCCATCATACCCACTTTATCAACCTTAAACACCTTGCCGTCAATGGCATCCAACCCGCCAAAGCTGTCTGTTTCCTCATTCCACCGCACATTGACTGGGAGCCAATCGCCATTCGGGCGAATCTGAACACGCAAGTCAGAGCCATACGAGAGGAGATACTCTCCATCAACCCTCTCGCTTTCAGGACCGCACTCCTGCCTCCAGTAACCCCCACCATCACGATCATGTTGCCATACGTACTCCAAAATTTCCGGCCCCTCATCCAAATGGAGCCACGCCCGAGTCACCCTGATGTTGACTTCACGGCCCTTCCTCTGTCTCTTGCGGGGAGGGGTTGGTGAGCGACTCTGCTTCCGCTTTGCGCTGTGAGATGTCCCTTTCGGCTTCTCAGCTTTCGAAAGGTGACGGAGCTGGGCCTCCATGTTGGCTAGCATGGCTCGGATGCTGACCAGTTCCTCGAGCACCAGGTTGGTGTTACTTGGAATGACTGGGCCGGTTTGTATCTCCGTCACTTGGACGTCCTCACAGCCGAACAAGGCGTGCACGGGCAGGCCGGTTTCATAGTCTGCATCAGTGAAGCTGGCTCTTCCGATATCAGACATATCTTCGCTATCTGCGTCTTGCATGTGATTGTTCTGGTTTGTCTTATGCCTGGTTGGCGTGCTGGCCTCCAAATCAGGGGGCAGTCGATTTCTTCTGGGACGACCATGTCCAGATTGGTCTCATTCGTATTCTCGAAGTTGGCAGCATCGTCGTATTGAGCATCATGTTCATCATTGTCGCCCTCGTCGCTTGTATTCAAGTCATCGTCGCTGATTTCGATGACAAGCTCATTGGTTGGGGAAGCGTATGGGCTCGCCGGAGATGGGTTTGCCATCGCCATGCTGTTGTATGTTGGGCGTAGGGGAGGAAATGGGTGATCGCAAAGGAAATTGAGGAGGGAAGTTGAGGAGGGAAGTTAAGGAGGAAAGCTGAGGAAAAAGAAAGCGAGAGGCGAGCCTCATTATATCCCTCGCTGTCTCGATGGGTAATAACGCCCCCTGTTCTGGCTTTTCTCGCCTACAGAAAGACACTTAGCAGGATACCCAAACCGATGCCCCTTTGGGACAACCTTGGCCATGCGAAAGGAGAAGCAAGAAGGTGCTAGAACCCTGGGACGTCGGCGAGGAGCCAGTACTGCTAGTGTGGCTATCTCCTGGACTGGCTATTGTGTTGGGAGATTGACGGCAGCCCCTGCAGATGGTAAATACGACTTCCCAGGAAGACATCAGACGAGGTCGTTCATGCACCTAGGAGCCACCACCCCGATAGTGAGATTCCGAGTATAGGCTACGTAGGTGGCATCTTTATGAAATATCTCCCATCCTCAATAGCGACCGACTTCGCGAAGATAGTTGCTTGGCTCCTTGCGTATCGTGGTTAACGACATGAGGACAGCATAGCCAGTTTAGTGGATGAACTTCCGTGGAGCGTTGGGTTGCGTCGACCCGTATCCTGACGATGAGAATAGCTTAGCCACAAAAGGCGACAAGTGAGTCAACGCAACCTGGCTGTCCATTCACTTGGCATCCAGCGTGCTCGCCGTGCTGGCAGTAGCCGACGCAGCAGGGATGCTTCCAAAAGGGGTCTGGCTGCCCCTGACCGATCGCTGCAATGAGCTCAAGCAGGCCCTAAAACATCAAATATTCTGGAGAATACATCGTACGATCTGGCTGTGCTCATAGTTATACCCGCCGTGGCCAAAGCCGGCTCTCAGTCCCATAGCTGGAATGGCAACGCAGATTTCGCGCGGGAGAGCGGGCTCCGTTCGTTAATAACCCACAAGCCGGACAATGAGGGCTCAGGCTGTATTCTAATAAGGACGACGTCTAGTCGTAGGCACCTAAAAGGAGGCTGACAGAAGGACGCGGTGGAGGCGACGGGCGTCTCCAGAGAAGAAGCGGAGGCAGCTAAAGATCAAACCTCTCTCTTTTCGCTGGTGGCGCGTGATATGGTGCGTTCGGTACTTATGAATATTACTTTACTCCAAAATCCTAAAAAAGGTAGCGATGGTAGTGTCGTACTCGTTGTACTGGATTTTGCCCACCGCCTACCATAGTTCCGGTTCGTGGCCTATCCGACGTGACGTATTGTCGATATGCCACCATGTAAACCATAACCTCTAACCTCTTTTGCCTATCCACCAAGCTCGGCATATCGTCCGAACTGATCAAGCCGAGAGCTCTCGTAGATACTTGTCGTTGCTAAGGGGCCTTATACTCATGGCGTTATCGTTTCACGCAACCGAATCGCGAACTCGCCACACCTCGGCGCATTGCCATCACTATCTCCGCGTCCGCGCCCAAGTTCGTCACCCGCAGACCTTGAGCAAGGCAGATGCTGAGCGGTTGTATAGCAGGACCATGTTCAAATCCATTCGCTCGCTCGGTGGTAGGGAAACAGCCTATACACCAATCCGTTGAACCTTGAGTCGTGCATGTCAGAGAACGAAATCTGTCGTCCGCGGAGGATAAGGTACCGTTCCATCCTGCCTTCTCGGACGCGACTTGATCTCATAGTCGGTCATCTACGCGTTCTCTTTCGGTTTGGCGGTCGCGCCATGGACGCTTATGGTCAAGGGTTGCGCTTTAGGGGACGAGTCGGAGTATGAAAGACTTCGTGAGCGCTCCGAAGCAACTCCAGGATATCTCGACAAAGTGCGTCGCTCCGTAATCTTGGACGCCGGCAGTGCTGACTATGGCTGGTGTCTAGGATTAGAAATCCTGAACGCTGTTCGAGATATCGACGTTTTCATCTCCGGGCACGAAACCCAAGAGAAGGACCTCGTTATTATTCGCTGGAGCTGCCAGGGTGTTCTGGAAGATTGCCAACAACTGCTGGCCAAATACTCGTCACTCGAATCGCCGGCCAGAGGCTTGAAATGGCGGACAAAGAGAGCATGGGAGAAGCACGGCACCCGACTATCGCAACCCGTACGCTCCTGGCTAGTCAACTCGACCGATGCCGTCTCGGATGGCGAATCCGAAAGGGAAAGGGAAAGACGGGGAGGGTGACATGCACAAACAGCCTGCGAAGCGCTCGCGACCGACATACCTAACAGCGCCCGCGGGTGTGAAGGAACATACCAGCAGCGGGAAGGGGCGCACGTCGCGCCAGTACCTTAATTGAGTGGAATGGAAATAGGACGGCCTACATGTATTGAATCAGGTATTATACGAGCTTGTATCTTCTACACTGCCACTGGTAGCAAATAACCTCCCGCACGGACTTTTCGGGGGCGAGTTTATAGTCAGGGCTCAGGACAAGGGCGCCGAACGCTTGAACCAATAGAGGGCCCCATAGAGGGAGCCCAACATTCTGGTCAGAGCCCATCAAGAGACCTGAATGGAAGAAGAAGAGAAGAGGGGGTAGTTTCGTTGGCTCGAGGCTTAGCTCCGGAGAGCTGACGAACGTGACATTTATATCTTCTTGTCGCTTGGAGCTTGGAAAAGCACGCTCTTTAAACTCGATAGAACCCTGAGATTGTTCGTGGTGCAGTGACTCCTTGGCTTCCTATACTCCCTCTAGTCTAGGCCCTCGAATGTGTTCGGGATCGGTTGGAGTTTTGGGGTGGCCTCGCTCACGTAGCCTTTGTTTCAAATCTTGTTGGACTTCGGGTAAAAGCTCGTGGCTAGCCATATTCACTACTTGGATTCGTTAAGAAATCGGATGGTTCAGGTACCGTATGGTCTAGCAGGTTGGAATATCCAGTGCATATGCAAAGCTGTCAAGTAATAATGTATGAAAATGGGAAAATAGTTAGCAGAAAAGGACGAGTTGGGCTGCTAATGTTGAGATAGAAAAAGAAGCGAACATATCCATACAAGCCAGTACTAATACAATGATGGGGCAAGACAAGACATAAACACCTTATTTTTCGGCCTCCAGATGTACCGAAGCTAGCAACTTGATGCTTCTATAGTAGTATGTTGCGTGAAAACCTTGCCACCAAGGTGGCTACTACAAGGCCTGCACTTCATATATAATCCATATAATATCGCAAAGCCTTGGTACATTAAGCATATACGTAACATAGGATACATATAACGACTGGCTCGTTTATATACAGGACATGGCTTGGAACCGAGCCGCTGAATGCAATGAAACATCTCACGCCAGTCTCCAATAGCGCTAGACGTATTGAGCAGCTCGCACAGTCCGCCTGATCATGTGCTCCCAGGGCGCTGGCTTGGGAGGGCGACAATCGGCTGTGCATCAGTTAGTAAGAGAATGGGGCCCAACTTTGGCCACTCACTGCATAGTTCATCACCTCTATTGATATATTGGTGTTATATCGTAGCTACGGGAGCCAGGCAACCTACCGTAGTTCTCCTATGGTGATATTAGGTGGACACACTCTGTGCGTTCGTTCATAGTGGGCGCACCAGCGTTATACGCGAAATCGGAAATGACCACACGAATATTCGACCTATAGACTGTCAGGCTTACAGTATCTAGGGTATCATCGTCGAGGATTATGTTGTACCTGAGTGTAATCACATATGTTGTACAGGGGCACAGTAGACCTTGAATCTCAAGTTAGGCGAAAATGCAATATGGGGAAGCAGGCTATAGTTGCCTTGCGGGCAGGTGGTGGCTATATACCTGGGTAACGTAACGACCGAGGGCCTATGGGATGAGTCCAGGCCGCTCTTGAAGTTCCTTTATCTCGGCAGGAGTGGTTGCCGTGTCACTTATAGGTAAAATAGATGCTAGGCTTAATTACTATTAGTTTAATATAAATAATAACGGAGATAAAAGTCTAGCTTAGGGACAACCAACGGTCTGCTACATATTGGTGCTGCTTAGCGATATAAGTATAAAAGTACGTCGCGATGTGAAAATAGATGCCACACTACTGTAGTGTACTGTCTACCTCAGTATTATTACATACTAACAAATATATACCAAGTAGTGTTCTACCTAAATACTAGCCATTTAGGCAAACCTAGCCACTGTCCCATTGGTTCTTCTTGTCCTCGGACAGTCCAGCAACGTGGGCATAGTTTATGTCCACACGAGCGACACTTTCGAAAAATGTCTTTGTCGCATCCGCATTAGTTGTGGTTAGAGATAGGCTAATCTTATCTATAGCGTAAGTATTTACACATTCGGTATAGATTGGCAGAAGGTCAAGTATTCCGCCCCTTGACGTATAACTCTTACAACGCTTTCGAGTTTCCCCGTCGTCGATCTCTCGTATACGGCGATGACGATGACGCCATTTTCGAAATGGACCCAGTATCAACCGTTCTCAGGCCGGCCTCGTAGGTGGAACTCCGACGTTGTCGTCTCTGTATGACGACATTCTTGATTGAGGCTGGGTTGGAGAAGGTTGCTGCAGTGCTACGAAGGCTAACAGTAGCTGATAAGATAACTATAGAGAAAATGGATAAGTACTTACTTTTATAACCCTCCCTTATCAAATTAGCTTTTCGGTACGTGGCATGAATTCGAGCTACGTCTCGTCAAGAAGAAGCTCGACAGGTAGACAGAGTGATGCAAGGATGCAGCATGGGATGTAGAACAATCACCTGTGCCGTCCATCTTTTCAAGACTCGCCGAGACCAACCGGAATCTGCCGGGTATGATGGAGAAGCCTCGACTCAAGGGTGTTTTTGGTCCATAAATGAATGCAACCCAATCGTCCATGGACACAATGCGTCCCTGTAACACCAAGGGGCTTAGCAGGATAGTCAATGAGCTCAATGGAAGCGGGAGGCTAAATTATATCTCGCTTATTGCGTGGCCTTGAAGATCCATACTCTATCAGACAAGGAACGAATGTGCAACGCACTAGACATACGACATGGCTATTATCTGGTGCAAAATACCAGGATAGGTATCAGTTCCGATGTATTGTTATATGGGGCACCATTAGGCGCCAATAAGGTCTGTGACGCATAAAGCAACTTGCAAGGCAGTGCACTGGTTGTGGCCTGCCATCCCTGTTGGTGGTCCCTGTCGCTTGCATACCCCCAAGGCTGCAAATCAATCAACCAGTATCAATCAATCAGTCAATCAATCAACCAACACCCTCTGATCAATCAATCAATCACGTCCCTGGAAATAACTCAATCAATCAATCAAAGGGTGCTGGTTTAGTTGGATTGATTGATTCTGGTTGACGTTTCTCTCGATATTTCCACGATTTTGGGCTCGAAATGAGGCCTTCTATTTACATATCTCACGATCCTTTTTGGTGTTTTGCTTGGAGCTAGCAGGGGTCGGGGAAGCCGGATCGAGCACCGTAGTCTAAAGCTAGTAAGTTAGAAGACCGTATTAGTGGAATGGTTAACTTTCTAACGCGTTTTAGGTAGTAAACAACATGTTAAGCTTGCGCGATCTTCGGCAACTCTACCGATTGACTGTTTTATCAGATTCACCACCCACGCCGCCGTCGCGATGCCCAATTACCGATTTGCCGATACTGTCGAGCCTCCTACCTGGACCGAACAACAATTACACGCGTTTATTAAGCGTTGCGGCCCATGGTTACCTCCAGATACGCCTGGGTGCCGAACTGCCTGGGTCTGGAGGTTTGGCCTCGATTTTATTAAAGACAAGAAGAGGTGTTGGATCTGTAAGATCTGCGCAACAAAACAACCACCGACCAGCGTCTCTTTCATTCATCAAAACACTTCGAACCCGATGAACCATTTATACACGAAACATAATATCAAGGCGCCTCTTGGCAGTGTTACGAAGTCAAGGAACGAGCTCTCAGATCGCACCAAATCCTCCCAGCGCCGGGACTTAACATCCTTCCTAACCAACCTGAACGCTAATAACGCCGACGATGTAAGGATCATACATAAGATACACAGTTCCTTCGATAAGGCATACTTTCAACGCCTTATTGTTGAATGGATCGTCGACGAATCCTTACCCTTCCGCAGTGTTGATTCGCCTGGATTTCACGCCGTCTGTAACTACCTTAACCCCCAAGTTCAGGCTCAACAAGCAATTATGTCACGTACTACACTTCGATCGCGAGTTATCCAGGAGTTTAAGCGCCATCACCAAACTGTTATTACCGTACTACAAAACGCCCCTGGTCAAATACACTTCGCGTTCGATGGTTGGAGGTCAGGGAACAGACATAACGTATATGGATTAACTTGTTTCTTTCGCGATAAGCTCACAAACCAACCGCGAAAGATCGTACTTGGTATGCCGGAAGTCTCAGGTAGTCATACAGGCGACCTCGTCGGCGCCGCAATAATAAAGCTTATCGACTCGTACAACATTGGCAACAAAGTAGGATATTTCACTCTCGATAACGCCTCCAACATGGATACGGCAATGGATTTTATCGGCAACGCGTATAGATTTGATGGACGCCGTCGCCGAGGTCGCTGTTTCGGCCACATTCTGAACCTCGCTGCTAAGGCTCTGCTTGATCCTAAAGGATCAACAACAGATGACATTCGCACCTTCGATGACTCTGATGATATTGATATCTTAACCAACGCCAAGTACGAGGAGTGGCGCCAGCAAGGGCCTGTTGGCAAGCTCCGTATCCTTATGATCGCGATCGATCAAAGCGACCGTCTCAACGATATATTCCTGACTGTCCAAAAGAACGATTACGCCGATTCTAATAACCCTGCCGACCATCGAAAGAAGCCAATGCAGCTCGTCAAGGATAACCAGACGCGCTGGTTAGGAACCTATCATATGATCAAGCGAGGGATCAAACTACGCCAATACATCGAGATAACGCGTGTTCGATTTTATCAACAATGGGCCGATGAGAACCGGTCGCCTGTGACTGGTGAGATTCGGCAACACGCCTCGAGTAACATACCTGTTTTCCTTCAAGAATGTAACGAATTGAGCTCTGCCGATTGGTCTGCTCTCTCTCGGATCGCCGTGATATTAAAGGACTTTGAGGATTGCCTTATCCAATTGGAAGGCGATGGTCAAATACGGCATCGATCAGGTGGCTTTGAGGGCTCATACGGTCACATCTACCACTACTTATCAGGCTTTGAATTCATCCTTCAGAAGCTGGAGAAATATAAGGAAGAGTCGAGATTGTACCCTGATCCGAGAGAATACGCCATCGGGATCAACGCCGCTTGGTCAAAGATCAATGACTACTACGCCCTCTTACACCACACACCGATATACTACGCCGCACACGTGTTCCATCCAGGTCAACGATGGAGAACCCTCGAGTATCTTTGGCCAGCGCACCCTGAATGGATACACGATGCGAAGGATCAGATTCGAGGTATATGGAACAAGGAGTATAGGGACCTGGATATCACGAACCCTCGGCCTAATACGCCAGCGATACACCAGCCGATCTTATGTGTGAATAGCTTCACCTCCTTCCTGCAACAGCAACGCGAGCAAGCAACTGAACGGCGCCCCAGCAACGACGATCGCGATAACGAATACTTACATTGGTACCAACAGAGCATTGATCCAGCAGATACCGACGCCGATCCGATCCAATACTGGCACACCCATCGTGACCGATACCCTAGGCTCTCGCGAATGGCCCTCGATTTCCTTACGATCCAGTCGATGTCTGCCGAATGCGAGAGATTGTTCTCCTCGACCGGTCGCCTACTCACTCACGCTCGGTCTAGTCTTGATATGGATATCGTGGACATGTCAATGACACTGAGGTCTTGGTATCGAGCTGGAATAATCCAGAATGTTGATACTGTATTCCTATCGATAACAGAAGAGCTGGAGCAAAGGGAGGTCGAGAATCTCACGATAGATCAGGCAGGATCAAGGGCAACTAGGTGGTTATTATCGAGCGATCCAGAGCAGGACGATGTATAAGTTACACGAAACACCAAAAATTATCACGAGATCGTCAACCAGTATCAATCAATCAGTCAACCAATCAACCAACACCCTCTGATTGATCAATCAACCAGCGCCGAGTGGTTGAAATCAGCCAATCAATCAACCACCGTTAGGTGGTTGGATTGATTGGTTGATTTGCAGCCTTGCATACCCCTCGGAGACGCACCACTGGCACACCGCTGAGCCTGCCCATACAGGGATTTATACTACTAACTGCTACTCTGTTGCTGCTTGAAATATACGCACTTCACTCTATCTACTTGCCGGGCTACTAAAGGATACCAACCAGGGCAGCAAAAGCGACGGCAAGACCAAGAGTTAGTGGAGATTTTAAGCATGGGATTAGATCCATTAGGTTACTGTAGCAGGCTGCATATTCCTTTCACGCGGGCTCGCATCAGCACAAGGCCCGCGAAGGGTTCCTAGTGCTACAGCCACGGACACATCAATCTTAGCACGGTTGCTTGGTGCAGCATATGCACGGGTGTTACAAACGGATTAGCATAATCCAGCCCACCTCCTACTCCATCATAAGCCAGATGCGTACAGTGGTCTGGTAGATGATATATGACCAAGTGCGTGATTGCTCACACGGACAGTTTAATAGAGATGGTTGTATGCATACACGGACGTTGGCCACCCGTGGTCGCTACGATAAGCCTTCAATCTCCCGTATCCGACCCTAGTATGGAACAGATTAGACACCACCTACAGGCTGCATGCGTTGTTCCACCCCCTGTCAAAAACGGAAGTCTGTCCTACCACATCTGATCTTCTGTATCTGACCCTGGTATGGGACAGATTGGACGCCACCTATTGGATGTGCCCCGCAGCCGCCAGGCCTGTATGATCTGATCAGCGAATGACCCGCTCCCTACCCGACGCCTCGAGCCAATCGCCGACAATGTCAGGCCAGATGGTTCCAAGGGACGTCATGTAGTATTGGCGACCGGTGGCAGAAAACAAGAGTCTGGCCTTGGCCTCCAATAAGGAAGCCTCAGCAGGGTCTCCCCGGCGCGTCTCCAGCTCGTACGAGGAATATGCAATAACCATGTCGGTGTAGCCTGGGGATGCATGATGGCGTTTGGAGTCCCCAAGAGCGCGCTGCCAGGCAGCAGAGGCCGTGTCTAGATTACCAGTTATGTGCTCCAAGATGGCAAGGGCGATCGCGATGTTTACCCGATCGAGCATAAGCGTTCTGTTCCCGTCTCTTTACCCCCTGTCTCATCCAAGGCCGTGAAGAGACGTTGGGTGGCCGGAATCATATGCATGTACGGTTTCTTGTCGCGTAGCGCGGCCAAGAGACGGGTGAGGTGAGCATTGGCGAGGGCCAATCGAGGGCGCCGAGTCGAAACAGCGGTGCTAACAAAGGCGTCCAGCCTGTCGATCGCACTGGAACTTTGGCCAAGCTCACATTCCACGGCAGCCAGATGGACAACACACCTGGTTTCCAGCCAATGATGGTGCATGCAGCTGAGCAAAAGAGGTAAAGCAGCGGCGAACTGACCTTCTAGACGGCAAATTTTACCTTCTAGCAGCGCGATTTCTTGCTTCTGGGCCGCCTCGAACGCCGAGAGCCTTCCAAACCGGCCAGGGTTGTATCTCGATAGCATGCTACGTGCAGAGGCCAGCAACCCGGACTCGAGACATGTTTGCACCCGCAAGGTCACTTCGCTAGCGAAGTACCCATTGGTTCGTTCATCGGTGGCTGGAATAGTGAAGTCGGGCTCGCCTGCACTCCCATACAGGCGCGTCAGGGTTGTTTGCCGTAGCTGGATCCGCATCTGCAGTAGTGGTCCAATGTCGTCTCTGCTCGCAGCGGGAGCAGCCTGTCGGCGATACGAAGTACCTTCTCCTTCCATGCACGATCAGCGAAACAGGAGGCGGACAGGCAGCCTTCAACGACAACAAGCATGTGCGTAGACTGAACCGAGACTTCATCAAAATACGAGATTACATGTCTAAGGGGTGGTAGTAGCAGGCGCCCTACTACCGCATAGCTAAGTAGATAAGATTAGCTACGCTCAGGACGGCGCCCTGGTGTACTCACTCGGGCTCGATGATTGCGGACTTAGGAAACGCGTGGCAGACGAGTCTGACAGCTTCGGTCTTCCATTTCGCATCCTGTCCCCAGTCGCCTAGGAGCTCTTTGAACCGGCTGTTGACCTCGATTGATTGATCGGTGACCGTTATCATCCGTACCGATTCCAGAGCACGGAGAGCCTCCCCGAATCTCTCTTCATTGCGAACCATAAGGGTGACGCTGGTGGCGACCGGCGATACCTCGCCGTTGCTGCCCCATGTAGACGTGGGCTTCCGGGCTCGAGTAAATAAGCACTGGGGGATGACTGTGACCCCGAGGGCAATCATCAGGCAAGCCAGATCCTTGGCATCCAATGGCAGTTTGGCCATGATTTTTTGAAGCCAGCCCCCCATCGACGTGTTACACGAAAATCTATTGGCCCTCCCAAACAGCTCTTGCAAAGTGCCCTGCGGTGCCTGAAGAAGAAATTCAAGGGTCTCACGGTTGCGTACATTGCGGTGTGAATCATTCGTGGCGTGATAGATTCCTGCCAAAACGATTGGCCCGCCCAGATGAAAGGCCAGGTGGACGAGGTCTGCGCGTCTGCTTCGCTGTACCCGCGACTCAAGTACACGGGTGAGGATATACGTCTTCACCCAGCGGTCCTGGTCGGCACGGAAGGCAGACAGAGCGGTGCGAATGGCCTGCTCGGCGCGGACGTAATCCATGGTATCCAATAGAACCTCCTGGTTACATTGGAACAATGCATCGGATAGAACGCCGCGTGCCTTAAGAGGTTGGCTAAGAAGAGCATCGCGTAGGGTAAGTACTTGTCCGTCTCCTTGGACATAGCTGAGTGACATCTTCACTACGTACTATGCGGGCGTTGTCTTTTCAGGCGCGGAGTCATCGGGAATAGCTGCGACATGGGTATGAGCCATGGGCTAGGCGGGGCTGCGTAACATTGTTATTCCGCTCGCCCCCCGTTACCTGGGTACATTGGGCCCCCGCAGCCCACCCAGGCGCACGTTGACAGAAGCGGGGAACTGGCTAACAGCTCTTGGGTTTAGGTTTCCAGTTTCCAGATTGGCGGTTTCTGGAAGACAACCGTAACACACGCCACTCTCAGAGCTGAACCAGCCAACAACGCAGCCGTCACGAAAATGGCTCTTCTCACCTGCCAAGTGTGTGACGCTCAGGAGAAGCCAGTCGCTGGGCTTCACGTGGTGTTAGAATGTTTCAACAACAACATTATACTTACATACGAAGGGTTTTCCCTGCCGAACGGAACGATCAATGTCTGGATACCCGTGTGGGACTTGAATGACCCCGAAAAGGAACCCCTGCCACCTGTTCCAGTAGATTGCAACGACTTCCTTTCCTGCCGTCAGACCTACTACCTCTCTCTGCACTTTAACTCCATCTGCGGCTGGCCCTCGGTTCAGGTCAATGTGCGCATCCAAGACCTAGAGAGGCATATCATACTGTTTAGGTAGTCCTGCATCATGTTACTAGGACGTCATATATCAATGCAATATTTCTTATCATGCTGGAAGCTCTGCGGGTGGATAACATCGAATCATATCCATTGTTTGCAACGCATGTGGGCCATTTGCTAGGAGCTACTTCGCGCCACAATATACAGATGTATGCATAGGCAGCAACTAGTGACATAAACCCTTGTACTGACAGCTTCGGCGATGGTGAGTGGTGCGGCTTTGCGGGATATGCAGGCGACATTGGCAGGGGTAATACGGTATGACCTACACACCCAAGGAAACATCGGCCCGTTCAAGCATGAACTGATCACCAGAAGCTAGTGTCATAAATCCCTGTACTAACAGGTTCAGCGTCCTATAAGTGGTGCGACCTTGCGGGATATGATGCATGACCCAGCCCATCACCCGTGAGTTCGGCCAATAGGGGCTGTATCCCTGTGCCGGCATGGGGCTATCTCTAACTCCACTGTCCATTTGCCATATCTGGACATGGCAGTTGATATTTGGTTTTGGCCAGTCTCAAAGCAGTAAACGCTTGCAGGTTGATGTAGCACATCCCACGCTGCATGACGTGCCGAGGTTCAGGTCCTTGTATTGACTTTTTTACATCGTTCGATTTGATGCCTCCTCATCCTTCAACCCAACAGAACTGAAAGATTGCATCCTCACAAGTAGGTAGCATCCGGACGCGAGAAGGATTACACCCATAAGCATGATGTTTCAGGGCCATGGTCGCTTGTGGTTTTCCGTGAGTCATGAATCCCACGCACGCCGTGTATTCTCTCGATTCGATGTAGACTACTCGGTATCCTCTTTTCGTTTCCTCGCCAAATATTTGCCTTCTACCACACCAAATAACACAAACTGCTACTCTGCTGATGCATGAATTGTGCGTTGCTAACAAGCGGCGGCCAGTATTGCCTCTCTCGCGTCCGGACGACACACACATTAGTATCGACCTCACATCCGAATACCACCTGCTCGTCGGTATCGCCCTTCTCGCTTCCGGTTGCGACGTACTTGCACTTATTTCACCACTCTCTATTTCGCAGGCAGGCCGGTTTCATTCGAAGCCTTTTATGATAAGAAGGTCGTATCCGGGTGCAGGAAGGACAATGCCGGCAAAATGGTGCTATCCAGATACGAGAAGGACGATATTGGCATTCGCTGGCAAGAAGAACGAGTGTAGAGGATATATGTTTTCATGAAGGCTCCTGTCTATGTATAAATAGCAGTGCTTCGCCCCTCGTCAAATGGTGATATTCTGAGGTGAATCAAGCGCAGCCCTCACACCCTCGACCAGACAGTACACTCCTCAATCTTGCGCTCCACACCCAAGCACACTCGCAACTTTCAAAAGCCGCTACTGCGAAACCCACCACGTCTAGACACAATGTCTGGAACCAAGCAGTGGGAAATAAACAAAATCCAGTTGACCGAAGATGAGGAGAAACAAGCCAAGGAAATACAGGACCGTAAGACAGCAGACCAATTACGCGAGGATAAGAAGGTATATAATGATAAGAGAGCTGCAGCCATACAAAGTTAGTCGAATGAGACCTCTCTGAACGCTTAACTGACACGCCCGCCAGGCAAGAAGTAGGATCTAAAAAAGGGAGATTTCAGCAACAGCACCATGTCCAAGAAGAGACGGCGGGTGGAATTTGAACATCTGGGGCAGGGTCCGGTTTCAATGGATGTCGTGAGCGACCGGCGACACTAAAATCTCGCTTACTTTCGTTTGAGTTTTCATACTTTCAGTGATTACCATTCGTGTTCCGGCTCGGTATTACGCTAGCTATCCGATAAGTCCTATAAGTATCCATAATATTCCACTTCTCTGGGGAGTGTTTCCCACCACCACCAAGTCGGTCATTATATTTCGAGTTTGCTCCTTTTCGAAGACACCCCACAATGGCTCACTCACGTGGGGGGCCTCTAAGTCTAGTCTTCAGTGCGCGAGAGTACCAGGTAGATTAATAGATACTCTTTCTCCTTTCCCTTATTAGTAGCCTTCGCTTCCAATTGCCAGCCTTGAAAATTGAATCAGACTACTTGGTTCTTCTTCACTCTCTCTTCAGCGACCAATCGTGTCATCGACGGTATCGACAGGGCGTCTCTGGATAGGCCTTATCTCTTGGCTGTTATTGCCTGACAGTGCAGGCGAGCCTCGGAACGGAGGTTAGCAATACCGAGATAAAGAGGAAAGGAACTATAAAAGGATATCGTTGGCCTCCCCCCCCTGTGTGTCTTCCTCTCTTATTCTTCCCATCTTCTCCCCACTTGCCTTCCCTTCAGAACCTTGAGATTTCCTATCACTCAACTATCATGCGAACGTAATCAAGCAAGGCATCCCACAATAACTACCACAAAGACAGCCTATCCGCAAACATGTTCAACTCCAGTCTCCATTAACTTAATGTTGCTGGCATAAACATCGAACCTTCCGAGTCGCCTCAAGGTCATGAGACCAAGAATCGGTCGAGCAGCCACCTTGACGACAACAACGACAGCGGTCTAGAGAGGCTTGCCGAGGCCGCATCCGCTATCAGTAATGCGTTAGCAGACCAGTCCAGACCTCGGAAGAGTCCTAAGTTGAGCCACGGTTATGCCTGCGAGGATAGCGCCATAGGCTCTGCGGCGGCCAATCGCCAATTGAGTACCTGGAACTATGCGTTGACATTGGTATCTTTGAGCATCTAATAATTAATGCTTTAGGAATAGTCCATGCACGGAGTGCTCTAGCCTCATCATGGAGGCACCATTGGGCAGCAAAGCGCCAAACTTATCGGAATACTCTTTCAACACAGCCCTGTTCGCCTCGTCCAATTCCCCCGACTCCTTGACGAAATCCCGAGCCATCGCTATCAACAACCCCTTCTGAAGCTGGGCTGACTTGCCGACTTCAGTAATCCTCCGCATTCTCCCCTTTATCTCTTCCACCTCTTTCTTCACCTCAAAGTACATCTTCACTTGCAGCCGAACCAGGTTCTCCTGCAGCACCAGGAAACACCAGTCCAGCTGGTGGCATTTATCCATCCCCTATTGCCTCACAAATAACACAATACCCTTCAATTTCCATCAAACTGACTAACCTATCTCTAACCCTGCTCGCCGCCAGGGACAGACTTTTTAGGAAAAGGGCCTATCCCATATAACCCTTGTGCATGACACGCAAAATCCCCAGCGGTGAGTACTCCGACAGATATGGTACACCAGATCGTCTCCATAAACCAATCTTATGTACCGAGAGCGCAGGTGCATTCTGGTTGCTGCCTAATAAGCGTGAACCCCTACACCGTTTTCAGCGCATGGTGAGGGATAGAACAGTGTACCAGGCCCTCTTCCTCTCATTCCTACCATTATTTGTTCCCCTGTTCTACTGCCCTCCTAGCATATGTTTGTTTCTGCTTCATTGTGTTCGTCTCCTTGCCTCTCTTGGGTATTACCTATTTCTACTCCTTCCCAGGCAGCCAACCAACCAAAAGGCCAGATTTAGCTTGGAGCTTGAATCTCTGGATGGCACAACATCAGCCAGCTCTTGCCACTATGGACCACTTCACGGTTGCCAATTGTTCGGGCGAACCCCAATCGTCCCCTAAGACGCCAGGGGACTTCACAGCGGCATCCCCGCCGATGGGTCGTCTGCCCCAGTTCGCCTCGTTGGTGCCCGGGGGCGCCCTTGTCCAACTCATGTCCCACGCTGCCGGCCTCTAGGATGACGGCGCTCTAATGTTCTGGCTGGCCCTCGCTATGGGCTTGTTTATGTTTCTCAAGTGGGCTCGACCGTTCCGGCTTCTCAGGGTGTGGTTCATGTGCTCCGTCCAGGTAGAAGGACGACATGCGGCCTACGATGCCGTTATGGATTACTTTCGGGACGACGGCTTTGAGTCGCTCGTCCTGGCGAGGAGGCGCAAAAAATATGAGTCCTTGGATGATGAGCTGAGCGATTATACCATGGCGAACGGCTTTCCGTATTTTGGCACCAACCCACCTAAACTGGAGTATGTTCCCGCGCCCGGCTCTAAATGTTTCGTCTTCTAGCATCATACGACGGTTAAGAGGACGCTCGATAAGGAGCCTTACCAGTTTGGGTACGCCATGACGACACGAGTTATTACACTATGAAACTCTACACCTTTGGGTCTGACGCTAGGGGCCTAATCCCTATGCTCCACCACATGCAGGCCGTGTACGCGGAAAAGATGGCGGGCAAGCATCTCGAAGTCTATATGACTGAGATCGTTAATAAGGGCTGGTTGGTGTGGAAGAAGACATCGCAGCGACCGGGGCCGCGACGTCTCGATACTATAAATATGGACGGTAACGTGATCGAGGTTATACTTAACGATATCAAGGCTTTTCTTCTCGAAACGCCCTTCTATCTACGTAAGGGCGTACTACATCGGTATGGTCATCTCTACCACGGTGTGTATTGTCGCTTTATCGCCGCTAGTTGGGAAGACTTATACCACCGAAGCACTATTTAACCTAAGATAGAAGCTGCTACTATTGTTCGTCACTGATATGGTTTTCTCCAGGAGCACCAGGATGCGGTAAGTCGTCGTTGGCACAGCTGGTCGCGGGCGTCTTTGGGCTGGCTATCCACATCGTCAGCTTGAAGTCGCTACACGGGAGCTAAGAGGCTATTGCGGAGCTATTCAGCGACATGAAGAAACCAGGCATTCTCCTGCTCGAGGACATTAATGCCGCTGGGCTGGCCAATCGGAACCCGGATCAGGATCTGGACCTCTCGATGATGTCCAATGACGAAAACAAACGCGTCGGTATCGGCGGCACGGCCCCTAAGGAATCTGCCATCGCTAGATTGGTCGAGCCGCCTTCGCTCGATGTCCTCTTAAGCGCACTGGATGGTTTGTCGTCCGACGAGGGCCGTCTGGTGCTTATAACAACTAACCGACCGGAGGCACTCGACGACGCCCTTATTAGACCGGGGCGCGTTGACTTGAGGATCCACTGCCCTTTAGCATCCGCCAAAGTGGCCCAGGATATATTCTACCGCTTCTTCGGCCCGGAAGACGAGTCCACGGCGGCGAGCAGCTCCAAGAACGGCAATACCACAGCAGAGAAGCCGTCGGAGATAACGCATAATGATGATGGCAGCAGTATCACTAGTTCTTTAAGGAAGAAGAAGCCTCCGGCGCCCACCACGCTGACTTCCACTAGGCCATAAGGATAACTGGAGAGGAGCAGAGCCCTTAAACTAAAAAAAATCTTCGGCGAGATTATAGGTAGGGGGCTCCTCAACTCTACCGCCATTCAGGGCTACTGTCTACAGATTAAGCAAGACCCTATCAAGGGCGTCGAGAAAGCGCCCGGGTAGAGAGAGAAGGCACTTACGGGAACAAGGGAGCGCCAGCACAAGAGGCAGGCTCAGATATAGCTCACGAGGAATGGAAAAATGTATTTTAGCGATATTTATTACGATACAATATAATAGAAATAAAAATATTTTATTGCTAAGTTTACCGTAAACTTATATAAGATACGAAAGAAAGAGTAGTAATGTTTAAAATTAAAATATCCAATCACCGGCTTATGCCCTTAGTACACAACCCTTCGTTTAATTATATATATAAACACCTCCAAAAAGGATTATATCGCGTGTTCAACGCCCGATTCGGTCGTGACCGGTAGATCCTTATCCTACGAGTCCTTCATCTAATAGGAGACTACTGTCTTAGTATGTTAAGGGGTGAATACGATGCCGCATTCTTAACCTAGTATAGTCGACGTTAATGTACCATGCGCCCATAAGCATAGGGCTAGGCCGCCATTAGAGCTGGGAATGCTGAACAGTCTGGGGAGGATGCCGATAATTCTTATCAGCCACACGTGAAGCAGATACAGTGGAGGAGTACATGCGTCGCTTAAGGCTATCGGAGGGTCACGGGCGTAAAGCCGGGTAGTACAATAGCCTACGTATGGATGCCGTACCGCCTAATTGCTCATGGGCACGATTGAGGCAGGGCCTGCTGTGGCCTTATGCTGACAGTGTCGCAGGTTATGTTGCGCGAAGGGATAGTGCGGTCGTGTATCCGTATGGTTTATATAGTTGACGGTGTAGATAGAGACGCTGTCGGCGATAGAACCACTGAGACAGAGCACCGATGTCGAAGGTTTATACGTTACGACAAGCTTCCTGCGCGACCTGTCGGCGCTTAAACGGCTGGGCGACAAGCTCTAGTGGCGCCGTTTTCGATACCTACCGCAACAAGCTCATGCCACGGGACCACTTAACTCCAGTTCAGCAGGTTCCCCCGTTTACCAGTAGCATCGGATGATAAGGGATAGTAGGGGATACCGCATTATCCCCTTTGCCGCATGGAAAATGCTCGCCGAGCTGAAGGTCTTTAATACATGCTACTCGGTCCATTCCAGGGCAAACCAAAATTCCTACGGTCGATTTTGTACCGGTATACCTGCACCAATCGATCCCAAAGGCTTGAAACGTGAAGCTCCCACTTGTATGGCCCTCTTTACGGTCACCCTGGTCGTACGGAACTCAACGACTGTAGCCATTGCTTGTATTTAATATAGAATATTTAATCGGCAGCATTCTGTCGGTAGCGTCGCTTTAATTGCCAGCACGGTATTTATTAGTAGCCAGCGTTCATTAACATATAGTGGTCCTGTTAAGTAGCGTACTCATACGATAGCCGCAAGTTAATTAACGAGAGCAGGCTAATTCTATCCCTCATAAGCTCTATAAAATCTAGCTTGAAATATAGTAAAGCGCTCCCTCACGGCGTTCTTAACACGTGCGTTAAGAAGCGCCTTGAGGCGCCGCCGCGACATGCCCCCGTGATTCTTAAGAATGTCCTCGGTCGGCTCCTGGACTAACTACCGGAGCTCGTCCCCTACCAAGGCGCGGACCGCGTCCTCGACCTCGCAGCGGATGTCGGGCAACTGCTTTCTCACCTCCTCGTAGCCCTCTTCCAGTACGTAAGTGCGACCCTCAGGGGACTCGTGCCGGTCGTTGGTGGCGGCGACCTGGGCTTCGACTTCGCCATGGTTCTCTCGAAGCCTGCTCAACTCGCCCTCGAGCTCGGCGTGACTCTTCCGTAGCCCGTCCAGCTCGTCGGTGAGCTTGTCTGTTTTCCTGACCTGGGCCTCGAGTAAAAGAAGCAACGGGCGGAGAAGCGGTGGATGCGAGAACAGGTCGACGGCCTCAGGAACCGCCTCGGCAACCGCCTCGGTGGCGGCGCAGGCGGCTTCTCCCTTCTCGACTGCACCGCAGTCCCTCCTCTTCGAAGGGGGATACGAGCTGACGTCTTCGCTGCTATGTGGACCTTATCGCTTGTTCATGTGTTAGTTTACATTTCCATCCCAATACCCTGGCGGCGTATCGACAGGAATGGTAGGCTTGACCGATTTGGTCTCGCCCTGGGAGGGCGGGGGATAATCATCATCACGACCCCGTGACAGCCGGCCGGGCACCTCTCCTGGCGCGTCTTGGGGCGCAGCGGGGGCCCGAGTGTGGGTAGGTACAGACATGGCCTCCAGCGCCACCGTAGAAACTTTGAACATCGTAGAGCGCCGCCAGAGACTGCGACCCTTGCGGCGTCGACGCGGCCTTACAGAAGCAGAGGAGCTCGGCCTTCTTGGCTTTCGTCGTGGGCAAGATTATGCTAAGGTGGAGCGCTTCGGCCAATGATCTGAGCTGTTCCAACTTGTTGTTCTCCCCGAGCCACCCCATTTCAAAGCCATGGCTTTTAGGGCCGATCAAGCGGAGCGGTGCCTTCAGCACCACGGCGAGCCGATATACCGTACCGTCACCGAAAAATGTCGACGGCTCGATGCCTGTGAGATTCAGACTGTCGATGCAACCCGGAGGGATGTATAGATAAAATGTCTTTTTGTTCGTCTCGCTCTTCAGCGCGACGTTTCACAACGGCAGTTGAGAGGCTTGGTTGGAGAGCATGTGGTAGCGAACCTGCAACGACCAGGTTTGGGATAGCGGTGGTGACGATAATGGGTCGCTGGTGTCCGCTGCTCCAGGCGTCCAAATCACTTGGGCCGACGCTTTCTTAACAAGGTGAAAAGTGTCGTCTTCGTGGTCATGTGCCGCCGATGACGGGAGCGCCGCCATTCGAGCACGATGCAGGTGGGAGCGGTTGATCCGGGAATTTCTACCCAAAATATAGTCAGTAGAGCAACGTCAGCGACGTCGTCATCCGGGCATAAGAGATCCAAGGTATGGAAATAGAGTGAAGTAATGCAGCGACGACAGTCCAGAGCACACACTCGAGTATTCGCGTTCAGGCGGTGTCACTTGCCATCGCCAACCAGCGCCAGCGCCAGTGCCAGCACCAGCATCCACAGACACCAGCAGCCGACAACCGACAACCGACAACCGACAGCCAATTGACAAAAGCAGGAGGTCGACAAGACGCCCGATCGGGGCCCCAGGTCTTCCAGAGAGCGTGCGCAAAGGGTAGAGGTCCAGTAGCGAGAGTAGCCTCGAGTACAAAGAACCCGGCGGCGCTATGAGACTTGGATGTCGCAACCGACAACAAATGAATACCTAGGACGAAAGGATGGCGCGGCGCGGGTAACAAAATGGATTGAATTGAATAGATGGATGCGGAGTCAGGCCACTCGGCAACAGGAGATCAGGTGACTGGAGCTGAAGGCCAGTGACTGGGGGGGATGGGATCGCGTGTGAAGGTGGGTATACGTAACGGTGATGTAGCGGATGCGAAAGAAGAGAAGTAATGGAGGAAACGAGAGGTAAAGAGCTGACAGATAATAAGTGGGTGGGCCAGAGCGCTGCTGTGCCACGTCCCACCTTTCGCTGGATTCGCTGGGCGCATGGCTCACCCACTAAATGTATTTATTCCCACCTAGCGCTAGCCGAGCGGGGAATGACTGGTGACTGGCAACCTAAGATGAAGTAACAGCCATTATTAGTAATAATGCATCGATCATACGACCTAGCCCCGTGAATGCGAATCGTAACTCCTAACCACATCCGTTCGACCTGCATATTTCTGTCCTACACCTGCCTGAATTCGTCACGATATCTACCTCGACTCGTGTGTCCCACTTTCGCTCAACTTCTTATCTGTAATGTCGATGCGCTCGCAGGTCTAAGATAGCTTGCAAGCCGGACGCTTATCGGCGAGGATCCCGTATGCTGCTGGAAGCGAGAGCAGCTATAGTATACAAGGGCAAGCAGTTTCACCTCGATAGTAGATGAGGACAGCTTGGAAGTGGAAAATCCAGGATTTTTACGGCCATGGAAAACGATCGCCTGTTTCCGTCGCGCGCTCTCTGACGACACTTTACGCAAGGTTCTCAAGACATGGGCTTCGACAGCTGCGGCGCCGAGAAAGGTTGCCTGGACCCGCGTTCACCTCGCCCCATCCGATAGCACCGTGCATCACCAGCCCCTCGATCGATATCTACGAGCTACATGACTTCGTTCACGACAACCCAGCGCTACCCTCATCTGGATGCTTGTGTGTACATAACGAGCAAGCGTCGTCGGTGGTTGGCTGACCACCCTGCCAGCTCGACGCTGGCGACTTGTGCAAATTCGAGGCTTAAGATCGAAGACGCGCTCTAAAGCGCCAGCCCAGTACGCAGTCCGCACGTCTATGAACAGCACTCAAGACGTCCTGATCCCTTCATCTCAGACCCTCCGACTTCCTATACGCCGAATCGGCTCCTTCGACCCTCCAACCTGAGCAGATAAACCTACGCGACGCGAGAAAGGAGTTATCCTTGATTCGAAACCGGTGATGCGTGCCGCCCTGCCGAGGACCATCCTGGATCGTACAAGTTGGCCACTTGATAAAGGGATACCAGGGCATGGATCGTCCTTGCTCCCTCGTTGGCAGTGATGCAACCTTGCACCCTTGACCTCCTCGCATCCCGACGGACCCTATAACCCTTGAGAACAGGTGGAAGTCCAAGCAATGGCCAAAGACGCGTCGGTGTTGCACCTGCCTAGATAGGGTGTGTCTTCCAGCCAGGGTTAATGAGCTGGATTACACAGGGGAGGTACAGGACGGTGAGCTACGACTTGTTGGCTTAGTAGCCCCGAATTCCGGAAAGTATAATAACTTCGGCTATTTACTAAAACCTACGAGGTAAAACGTTATCATAATAAATAGCCCCTTATAAGCGTTGTAATGAGCGATAAGGGATGTAATTGCTACAGTTCTAAGACGTAGCTTCCTCTACGGTTACGAACGCACGCCTCCAACCTCCCCGGCTAGCGCAGCTCGCTTGTGGACGGCTGCGATGCTTCCTCTGGTTGCTTCTCATATACCGTTCGCCCTTTATTTTCGATACCAGGCTCTTTTATATAACACTACTTCAATATTTTACTAAGTATCTACAAGGTAATAGCCAGGCTTCGGCTAAGGCTAATATTGTTCTACAATTCCAGGTTTACAGAAGGCCGTTCCTACGTTTAATAACCACGTACGCTATTACATTAACAACTATGCTATCTAACTTAAGCCGGACTGGCTAATTTACAACTGATAGCCTAGCTTAGCGCGTTAGCCTTCTAAAGTAGGGACAGGGTTAACTTTTTACGTCCCGGCGGCTAACGGTACGATGCTATAGGACCTGGCTCGCTTATCCTCGCTAGAGTCTTCGCGACCGGATACGCCTTCGCCGAACTGCGACCCTACGAAGCTAAGTCGCTCAGCGAAGGCTAGATAGGCGATAAGACAGGTTATTAATTTAGTAATATCGACTTAGCTAAGAAATCGTACTACTTCGGATATGGGTTACGTCAACCCTTAAAGGAATCTATACCAGGGAGAATACGTTTAGTCGCGCGCTATTTAAAACCTCTACTAGCTACTACGTTAATAAACACTCGTCCGTAAGTATGCTTTTATTACGTACATATTATGTGAGCACACCTATCGCTATTTTCCGAGGATTTTCAACTCATGTGATCAGTTACTCCAACGACTACGCTCCTTTTACTCCTCTCCGTACGTAAACCATCATTTACCACATGGGTTACGTAGCATAAAGCCTTACTGTCACTAGATATTTCCCTAAGAGGCGGACCTAGCCCCTGGCATAGACCGAGTCTGTTAACTTAAGGCCTCAAGTCATGCATTCCTAGCCATAACTTGTACGTCCCTTAGTTACGGCTGGTAACGACCAGCGCGAAGTGCACCCCCTAACCTACCACCTTATAACGCCCAAAGCCAGGTTTCTTACCAGGCAACTGTCCACGAGGAGGTTAATATTAGGCCCGACCAGGCGACGTCTAAGAGCTGCCTCGGCTTCTTTAAAACCACAGTATACATAGCGCAGGGAAGACGGAATAGGGTGAAAAGGAGCCGTCGTTACCTATAGGAGTCTATACGTTGGGACGACTTCCGAACCTATCTTCAATAGGGTCATGGGCTCCCTGCGCGCAGAGCGATACGGTATCAATACCAACAGATCTGCCGCTTTAAGGGCCTTCTTATCGATCCTGGCTCCTCGCGCACGAGTAACATCGTGCCATTGGTGACGGGTTTGCAAGTACGAGGCGGCGTAGGTCTAATTATGCCTTCATGCAGCAGGGTTCTATTATGGTATAGTTTGGACTGCCTAACACCCGCCCAGGACAGTAATAACAAGGAAGGCGGCTCTACCAAGGGTAACAGGGACTAGCTTGCATCCGTTTCGCGCAATTTCCTATGACCCTAGCCACGGCGGTGTCATAATAAGTGGAAATCAAGCCAACCTTTCTGGAGGCAGCGGCCAGCTAGTAAAGGAAGATACCGACCCATGGCGGATTTTGGCATTCGTCCCGGTATACCCTCCCCTATCCTATTAGGAGCAGTAGTGGCAATTTAGAGATTAAATGAGCGTTTGCGTCCAGCACGACCTCGAGCGTGTAGCCATTACTATAATAAGCCGGTGAAGTCGGCTCTTAGCTGTGAAATTCCCGTACTTAGAAATGTTCCAGGCCTGAGCGGACCTATGGGACTTCTCCGGACGTCATGGACGCAGCGGACGATCACCGGGATAGGTGTGAGGAACTGCAGTACAAATCCTGACCTGCCCATAAGCACGGAGTTAGTGGTGGGCAAGGGCTACTTACGAACTGACTATGATGGGATCAGCAGTCTCAAGCCCGCCCTCCAAACGGTCTTCGAGGGATATAAACGTTACTCATTAGTGGGTATAGGAGGCTGCTCCTGGATCCTAGCTGAGATGGGCTATGCTGGCCGTGATGGCCATGTAGGGCGGATGATTGTGGGGAGCCCCAAGAGGGTTTCAAAAGGCCTCAGAGATGCTGATTGGTATGATGTTGCTGCCACGGCGTTTAACCCCTGAGTGAGAGAGGCTGTGAGGGTGCGGCCGCTCACCCCTTTCATTAGCTTCGTTAGCCTTTGGTCGTTTAGCAAGGCGGTCTTGAACGACATTAACGATCACGAGTCTCCCCTGAATTTTGGTTACTTTGGTATTGAAGTTAGCTGTGAGAAATCCGTGGCTTTGACTTGTGAGGTAGCCAGCTACCTTGGTGGTAACTCTTGAAAGGGTAGCAGTTAGTGGACAATGAGCTCGAGGGGAACACTCGGATAAGGGCTATAAGTATATATACTCAGGCTCCTCCTTCTGCTTTTCCTTCTCTCCCACGTTGTCTTTACTCGTTTTCCAGTATTGATTTCCTCGAACGAGTACGAACGATAGATTCCATACCTACAAAGCTGACAGACTGGTCCTATGGATCTCTCAATAATAACGAGAAGTCCGCCCTCGACTCCATGCTCAGGGATTATGATGAGGTCCTCCTAACCTACACTCCCGAAGACAGTCATATGCCTTTTCCTACTAGCACCACAGACACGACGATTAAATGGACTACTGCCGTTAATAAACTAACTTTCGACTTGAAATGCCGGCCCAACGTATCATTCGACTTCGCTAGTTAGTCCGATAAACTATTCGGCTTTACTGGCTGGCCCAAAGGCATTATGGGTCTCGTTGGTAGGCAATTCAATATAGAGGCATCACCTTCTAATTTTATTAGTCCACCTTATAACTTCTACGGTGCATCTTTCTGCCCTGACAACTGGTCCATCGACTTCTCAAACATCGATAACTGGCCCTTGGACCTCATCGATAACAGCAGTGCACAGACTCTCTTAAAGGAAGTATAGAACGATGATGTGATTCCAGAGGCAATCGCATATTCACCTTGCGGAGAGCAACCTGTCTTAGGCCACCCTGGACAAGAGATTATAGGCGGCGATAAGGAATCTAATAACCTCGGAAAAAGAGCTGCACACACCTTAAAGACGCCGAGCCAGACGCAAGTACTCCCTAAAAGGAGAAAGCCCAGGTCATCAGCAGCCCCCAGGAAACGAAGAGGGTTCAAGAAAATCAACTACTCTGTCGAAGAAGTCGCGTGGCAGTCCCAGACATACAAGGTGCTTCGCCGGTGTAAAAAGCCAGGCCAGTAGAAGGATTTTAATGGCAAAGTCTTTGGCGGAGAATATTTCTATACACCTAATTCAGAGATATCATTTAAGGTTCGTTCCAATGCTGGTCACATACCGATATGGGTTACTTAGGATAAGAAAAAGGAACGGTTTTAAGGGGAAGACATTGACGGCAAAACCCTGGTAATTAACCGTGATACAATACTTGCGGCCGTTTCTAAAAGGGCTGGGAGCTTTATTAGTAATTTAACCAAAGAGTAGTTCTATATATTATCCACAAGAGACTACTATTACTATTATAGATTAAATATAACCCTAAACATTTGCTAAAGTTCCTCTTTTCAGACTTACCCACCACTTACAACCACGGAGAATGCGTCGGGCCCTGCCGCGAGTGGCGGCGATCTGAACACAGCGCTTCGATCCCTTATACCGTTCCTCCCACAGACGGATAGCGTCGAAGTTCTTTTAATACGTTAGACTTTGCCGTTCATGGGATTTGCTAACAGTAGCAAAGAAAACAGATGCAATGCGCGAGTCTTGCACTAGCACTCCAGAGGGGGCGCGTTGGCTTTCCACCAATATACTACACCAGTTAGAGCGGCTCGACGTGGCGGCCACTTATAGAGCCTTAGATTATGTGCCGCCAACGACCTTACAAAGAAAAAAAGCCTCTAGCCTATCTTTTCTGCCGTCTAAGCGGACATATACGAGGTGCTCACCTGCCGATATACTTAGTGTCGAAAACGTACCAGACGAGTCGTTCACCATTTAAGAACTTTCGTACCCCGAAATACCCTTTCTGTCAGCTCAGAAGGCCTTATCTTCTGAGATCTAGCGACTACGTGGCGAGAATATCACACAAGTTGGCCACCTCTATAAAGCTCGTATAAAAACGGAAAACCTTCTTCATTGCGGCAGAGCGACAGAACAGGCTCAGAAGTTCTTGCTCTAGAATAAAATCTATGCTGTTAAACAATAACTACTTGTTATTTAGACCGCTAAAAAGGATTTTAATTTAATCTGAACCGGTAGGCTCGGCCCTAATAAAAACGACATCAGGGCAGAGCTTGAAGGGATCGAGGACTTAATTAGTGATAAGTACGCTACGCTTAGCTGGGAGAGTCTGGTACTGGGCCAGCTAAAGTTTAAGCAGCGAATTCGATGCTTTCGTAATTGGCTAGCATTCTCCCCGGCTTGGATTTCGAACCCTTTATGGCATATTACAAAGAATACTGCATTCCAATACCGTAGTCGACGTCCTTATATCGATTATGGCCGCCGCACTTTAGGCTCTTATACGGCAGTATCCTTCCTAAGAAATAATAACCTTAGAGTCTCCGACTCTAGAGTATTACGAAAAGTAGTTATTGGTAAAATGTAAGCCTTGAAGCAAATTCTGATTAGACGAATACCTAGCTAATAACCCAGACGGGCCTCGTGCTCTTTACGAGGTTGAGCTTCTTGCCTACAATTCCTTAGTATCCGAGCCTTGTTCGAAACCCACTTTATTACCGACCAGTCCAAGAGCTTGTCGGCTTATATGTGCTATATACTGGAGCCGCTACTAGACTCCTGCTAAAACAACTGGATAGCAAGAAGGTCAATGGCTATATTTCATATTTCGTAATTAATAAACATGGGCCTAAGTAATAAGAGGATATCACTGGCCGATGCAAGGATTTTCAAACTCTTCTCGTTTCCGCACCTGCCACTTGAACTTAGGCTTAAACAGCCAGTTATGCGACTGGAGCTATAACGTGTACATAAAGAAAACGGAACTCGGCAGAACGGAACAACGGGCTGTGGGTGTTCTCTATCTAGCAAAACCAGTGTCCCTCTCTCCATTCTCTGGTAGTTGCCGCTAGGCCCCCTCTATAGGGTACTGTATGTGTTGGAACAGCAGGAACTGAGGTTTTCCATATTACTCCAAAAGGGGTGCCACGTGCCTGCGCGCACGAACCCCTTTTCTGTTTCATGAAGCGGGGCATACGATGCCCCTCGCAGCCAGCACTGAAGATAGATATGAGCAACAGAATATAACGATTGAACCCCGATTGAACCCGGAACCTGTACGTACGTACGAAAGCCCATTCAACAGTATGTGCTGACACCATGTGCCCATCCATTCTCACAGGTATAAGACGTTTATAGGGACTTGCATTGCTAAGTAGGGCATGGACGACTGTCAGTAGCTTCCGGCTCTGGCTCTTGCCGAGCATAGATTAATCAAGTATGTTGTTATCGATTTATGGATGTATAAGGGAAAGGTAGTAAAGCTAAAAATGGACTCTGTACCTGGGCGCATGGCGGGGTAATGGTGTCAATTTTCACCCCTGCAAAGTAGGTCTAGAACAGGTACCAGAAGAGAGTGGAGAGAGGATGTACTGATAGCTCTCGACTTGTTCCGTACCTGCTGAATACCCCTAGGCCGCGTGTTGATACGCGACAATTTATATCGCGACGCGTACGGAGCATGCCTAGGCTAACGTGCTTTAACGCCGAGGTACTTTTGGCGATTTTTTAATGTTACGAGCACGGACGCGTCGAAATCATAATGCGCGCCTTCGTGCTGGTTAGAGATACCTGCTAATTTAGAAGGAAGCATAACAGCCAACATTGGCTTACCACTAAGGATATAAACCACGACGGCAGCTGTCGTCGAGCATCTTATCGGAAATGGACTGGACGTCTTTCGGGCCTAGTCCGGCCTTCTCCGTGAAAGCAAAAACATCACTTGCTCGCCGTACTAGTTGACTCAGCTTAACCAAGACAATAGCAAGACCTAATTAATACGTCCGCCGCCTGCTCTTGCTAACTATCGTATAGATCTTCAAGAGCTATCTATCGATCTTTTTCTATCGCTATAACACCTCCGAGCGTCTCGTTTACCTCCCGTCGAAAGAGGAGGCAAGGCCCCTATAGTCTACCAAAGTTTGTTTCTACGATCGCTTCCGACGGTTCCAACTTCGAGCCCGACCGTGTACAGCCACTCCTAGAGTCTGTTATCGCCGCGAAGCCAAACAAGGAGATATGGGACCAGGTTTATCACATTATCGCGAAAGCAACTCTACCCCCTCGAACGATAGCCCCTTCTCTCCAACAGACCCCGTGGCTCCGAAATACAAGCAGCTTCGGGAACTTCTCGGAACATTAGAAATACGTCGATGGTGTGTTGAAAGAAGAGCTTGGCCCCTGTATGTAGGGCTCCGGGACCTGCGAACTGTATTCTTCGGAGGTATCGCAGACTTGGATACAGTCTCCGAGTCAACCTTTCAAAAATGTAAGGACGGTAAAACCCCGCCCTTCTACAAAGGATAACAAAAGACGCTAATTAAAAAGACGTATTATACTGGTTTATAAGAATAAGTAACGGGCCGTCGGAGTTAGCAGAGGGATACCGTCCGACTAAACGAAGATAGCGAAGAACTTAACTAAACCGAACTAAATAATGGATAGGTCTAGCTAAGCGTAAGTTAGACGTCGGTTTTATAAGCGACCCAAATGCGACGCAATACTCGACGTGTCGTTAGTCCTAGATATTAGTTCCTGGAAAACTTAAAAACAACCCGGCAGTAGATAAACTATTAAACGCATGGCTTAATTATGGAAAATATGCGAGAAAAGTTCTTACGGCCTAAGACACTCGCCGGTTTGTCTTAGGCTTCACAATTTGCGGATCGCTCATAAGGGTGTGGGCATCTGACCAGCTCGGCAGATTCGCATCAGAGCGATTTGACATTAATAATGATGGCCATGCTCGGTCTCGGCTATCCCGACTCGAAATACAAGGAATGCGTCGAGAAACTGGGCGTCAGGTGGATGGACCAGTCGCGCGAAGCGCTCCACGTGAGGCAGAAGGGGTTCTGGTATGGTTTGACGGCGAAGGACCTACTCTAGGTCTTCTAGGCCGAGGAGCGGTGGACGTCGGACGCCATCTTCTTCGCCGAATATCGAAGACTCCTTGGCGAGGACTTCGAGAAGTGCCGCAAGGACATGTGCCCGTTTGCGCAACCATGGACGAAAGAGGCACTGCAGCTGAAGCCTTATGCCGACGCTGGCTTATCGTCTTGGATGAGGAACATGACTTGGACGGGCATGCCGACGACACCGCTCCATCGTCGGCGCATTATCCCGGCGAGCCCCTGGAGGTGGACGCCGTGTCCAAGATTCCATACCCGGCGATGCCCAGACTGGCGCCCGACCAATGCCCGCTGTGGTTAGACCAGCAGCTCTCGAAGGATGACCAGTGCGCCGTATTGTCATGATGGTATAGTTCGTGGGTAGGCCGGGTGCAAACCGCCGCGCACGAGTAAGACCAGCCCCTTTTTCGGTCCCTCTTTCTCCTGAGTATGCAGCGGTACTACGCGACCGTTACTTCCTAGACTCCTTATAACAAGGCGTACTTGCTGCTGGATATGGACAATTGTAACGTCCAGCTAATCGAGGATGTGTTGGCCCACGCTGCCGGCAATTAATTCCGAGCTGCTTAACGGCATTAAGGATAATCGCATAAGAATTCTAACGACAGAGCTTAAAACACGCCACCCTTAGCACTTTACTAAGCTGTCCTAGGACTAAACGGGTTCAAAGCAGGCGGGAAACGTACTTCACCTCGACCAATTCTGGACGCAATACATCCGCAACAGGTAAAGAGGTAATGGCCAAACTCGGTAAACCCATACCTGTCTACGTGTTAATACAGCTACTACAGAACGATACCATCAAGTGCTTAAATCTGACCGATTAGCAGCTGCGGCCGCTACTTCTACCCGTTTACAAGATGAACGACCTTCTCACCAATTGGCGCACGCACGTTTTTGCCAGAACCGGGTGGCGGAGCCGAGCCATGTCGTCGAGCACCTATTCTCGGCAATGGCACACGTGGCGGTCGCGAGTACCCCCCTACTGCTGGAGTGAGACAAGGCGGCCTCTCTTCGGCAGCATGCTACAACCAGTCCCCTGATTCCGCCCATGCAGCTTTCTCTCGGGAGACTGTCGCCGCGGAAAGGGTTGTCCGCATGACTGGTGCAGTCGCCAGCCAGGTCGGTAGTAAAGGAGCCGGTCAAGTAAACGTCCGAGACGCTGCGGTCCCCTTTGATGCCGTGCATGCTGGGCTTGGATCTAAACGCTCGCGAGCCCACGCATCGGCGTAAAGCCAATCGCGATAACAGCCCCGACACGCGTAATGCGAAGTTGGCAAAGCTCGGCATATGCCGAGAAGAAGTCCTTGGTGAGCTGAGCAACCGCGTGGACCAGCTGAGGGGCGAGGTGTGGTTGGAACTGAATACACACATGGACCAGCTGGAGGCGGTGCTGCGAGCCGAGCTGCGTGACGAAACGCAGGTCGAGTGTTTTTCGTGCAGACGAGCGTGTAGGCCAAGATTGATACCATCCGTTCGGATTTGGAGAACGCCATCAGCTTCAATCGATAGCGCTCGAGACTAGCCTGAGCACCAAGATCACAAAGATCCATGCGGCGCTGACCAAGGTGTAGTCGTCGAATGAGACGCGAGTGGTGCAATTGGAGAACAAATTGGGTAGCTACCGCGAGTAACTCACGGTTTGTGCACCAGAAGGTCGGCAGCAGTCGATCGCTCGTTAGCGTCTCCTAGAGAAGTGGAGAGCGGACCGGCGAGCGCAGCTCGTCGCAGACTTCGAGCGCGAGCTGCGTCAAGCCCGAACTCCTTCAGCACCTGCAAGGCGCTGTCGAACAGAACAGTCAGCGCCTCCAAGGGATGGATGCCCGACTAGGCCATCTGGGGACAGCAGCGGCTAGGAGGTCACTGTAGCCAAGAGTGGATGGGTACTTGGCGGAACCCTGTCCGGCGCCGCTGGGGTGGGCGCAGAAGGACTACCACTGCTATCTTATCTGGGGCGCATGGCTTTACATTACTAGTTTGGGCCTCCGTGACGACGGGTTCGATCTTGACGAAGACGCGTTCGAGTTAGCGCACAAGAAGTTTCCGTCCTTTGCGCAGCACTTTCTCGAAGCCCTGATCCATGAGCACGTCCGCATCTACAACCGCCCTTCTCATTCCAGGGGCGAGGAGTAGCCTCACTTATAGGGGTAAGCAAAGTAAATTGCACACACTTCACCTGTACTATACGAGTCACTTATAGATATTATACTGTTTATCCCTAGTTTAATTAACTGCTATATACTATATAGCTCGTCTCTTCACGCTTCGCTAGTGTTTATACTCGTATCGACTATTTATAGGCGCACTTTATATAAACACTCCTTTTAATTCGTATTAACTTGATATAATAGGTAATATACCAATTTCTATTGATATCGTTAAGTAATTTAGTTATAGCGAAGCGCGAGGCGGCGGGCGTATGTATAACAGGGGATAAAGCAATCGAGTCCTTCATATCTAATCTACCCCTTTCTATTTACTTTTCCCTTCCGAAGCCTTCTTCTACTATTTCCTTTTCTTATATCCTTTATTTTGTTCCTTTTATATTTAAACCCTCCTATTCCCCTCCTTTTTAACGTTTTCCTACTTTCTTCTCTTTTACTCGCTCTCGCCCTTCTCTTTTCCTCCTTATATTAAGTTACTATTACTCTTTTCTTATCCGGTCACGCTTATCTGACTATAGTTAAGCGTCCCTATCCAGGTTATTATCACTTGGTCCTTACCCAGGTGTTCCCGTTTCGTAATTCTTGCCCAGTCACCATAGCCAAGGAGAACGCAAGAGCGATCTTTAAGGCCAGACGCGCCGTTAATAAGGCCAAGGCCGCCTTGAAGAAGGTAGTGCAAGGCTGTATAGAGAAGAAGCGTATCATTTTCCGAGGGACAGATCTGATCCTAGTGTTGCAAACCTATCCGTTTTAGCCCAGGAAAAAGAACGGCAAACCTAAGAGCCGGGCCAGAATCCTAAGAGTAATCGTACGTAACCCCTTACCCCGTGTACGCAATATTAATTACTAATTATAAAACCATAAGAAGATAGGCATTATCTATCATACTATAGAAAAGCTTAACAGTAAGCCCCTATCGCTCTGGAACCTCAAGCATCCGAGTATTAACAGCGTTTCTCGTGCTATATGAGAAGATCGCGCTAAGAAGTTTATTTTCTTATACACCCCTCCTGAAATGCCTATTACAAAGGGGATTTTTAGGTCTAGCGGTTCCTCTATTACTCTATGCCACCTCGCCCTCCATAACACCATCCCTTAAGCACCTTTACGACGCAGATCTAACAACGTAGGTCCTGCGCTGCCACTACCAAACTGCATCCTCGACTACGGTGGTACTATCCAAGCTTTAATACCCCTTCTATTAAGATCGTTCACACTCTTACTATCGACTATAGCACGATAACTCGTTATGAAAGCCACTCTCGAACCCCTTAACCTTTACAGGTATATTTTTAAAATACGTTAGCTTATATAGAGCTTTTTCTACTTATTTATCGTGGTGGTTATTATATAATAACCTGTTTAAACCAAGGTTTTATAAATAGGGGTTTATTTATCGGGCGTAGTTAGTTTTATTTATCCGCTTTTATAATTATATAAACAACCTATTAAATTTTATTAGATTCTTTTAATTATAATACCAGAGTATGTTCTGAGGTGTTCTCGGACTTTGTTGCCGTAATCACAAATCTTACCTAATGACTAACCACTGGCTAAAGTACGCTGCCATGTGGAATAATATTAATAAAATAACGTTTTTGTTGAATGGGCTTTCGTACGTACGTACAAGTGGGTTAAATAGGTGCTGTATTGCTGTGGTCTGTTGTTCATGTCTATCTCCAGTGCTAGCTGTGAGGGGTATCGTATGCCCCTCTTGTTGAAACAGAAAAGGGGTTCGTGAGCGCAGGCACGTGACACCCCTTTTGGAGTAATATGGAAAACCTCAGTTCCTGCTGTTCCAACAGTTTTCATTAAAATACTGTCGTATATTATAAATTAACGAAAAAAAGATTATTAAATAAAAACGATTCCAAATCTCTCATGGCCTCGAAACTAGATCGATGCTGGCGAAATTTAACTTACCCGGCAAATCCATTGTCAGCGAAGTGGTTTAGCCTTATATAAGTCTTCTAATTTATCGTATAATAATCAGAGAGAAGAAGGCGAAGTAAGCGGTGTTCTTAGAGGTTCCTTAACCCGCCAGGAAGGCTTGCCTGCTACTGGCTCTCGGCTACTGTTTTAGGTAACTCACACATATATATCCAGGGATTATTCGGCTGTGACACCTTTCAAAGCTATTCGCGTATTCGCCCTATCCGCTATTCTTTTAACAAGGGCCATGAACATTCAGGACAGGGTAACATAAGTCATGTTTGTGTAGGCTTGTGGGCAAGCGTCCTTCCCAAACCCTAAGAGATGGTGATCGTCTCGGTGAGACTACGCTTCGTGGGCTTGCGATAAGACAAACCTTGGATACATGGCAGGCGACTCCTTTTCGAATTTGCTGGGCTTCTTCGATTACTCCTAGCGTCGTGTTCCCAATTCCTCTTTAACCTTGTCAGGGTAACTGTGAGGCGGCCAGCACACCTGCTACAACTGGCAAGCTGAATCCGAAAGCTGGCTTTGGAAATTTACGCATTGGAAACCTTCAAGCCGAATTTGGTCACAGTCTGGAGTCGATGCAACAAAAGTGTATGTGTGCAGTCACCTATGTCGTTTTCATCGATGGGCCACTGTAAATGACTTGGCTTGGGAACTCATTTCTCGCCAATTGATCTTACTCACCGAAGATTGCCTCTTCGGGAAATTTCTCTATTGGTATGGGATAACAGTAGCTTTAGCACGCGATGAGATAAACTACAGCTTAGGGCTTTAACATGCCCGGAGTGCAGTACCAGGCCTTTCATAAGTGTTGGAGGTATTCCATAGCACATATAGCTAGTGGGGTGGCTTGACCCCACACAGGCCTTGTTCAGCATGTTAGTTAGGGTGCTTCCCACCATCACCGTCATCATCAACAACACCATAGATCATGAATGGATACATGTGATCTCCCAACAATAAGTGTCTTAAGTTTGGACTTGCTGCAGCACTACTTGACTAGATCTCAGCGTTAGGGTAGCAGAGGCAGGCTTCGTGGGAACGGCGGATAGTCCTCCTTTCGCATTGCTAGAGGCGATTATATTGGTTTAACGAGCCCTGGCGCTCCTCCGATGTGATGTCGCCAGTCCTTCGGGATAAGGGGTGAACCTTAGCATTAATTGCCCTTAAATCGATCGCTGGTGCTAGCAATTTGGTCCAATTGGTGGTTCTCTTACTGCCAACATTGTAATACCTTTGGTTTCCAGGCGTAGCATGAACTAGGATTTGGGGTGCTGGGCCTTCGATAAATGTCGCATCTGAGCAATAATAGCTTTAAAGATCTGGGAAGATAAGTACTTCGTAATAGGATGAATATATATAACCTGCTTTAAATACAGTATAGTCTGCTGTCTATTTTTCTGCCTTATTGCTTCATGAAAAGGTGTTTGTACCAATCATACAACATCAGCGTCAAGGATATGCCTTGAGGAACGAAAGGTTATTTTGGGCGCCGAAACAATTGCCTCTTTCGGATAGCTTTGAAAGGGAATATAGCTACCCCGCCCACCCCTCTCTTATTGTACGGTATATATACCCCTTTTCCCACTGTCCCGATTACATCCTTCCACCGTTGCCTGCTGCTACCTGCAGATTGCTGCCACCTACCGGCTGCTACCTTCCTTGGTCTAAGCCCTGCTGGAGCGTGTGAGCGGGCTCGTGGGTTGCTACGGCCGCCCACGAGCTATCACTGCCACATTATTAAGAGATGATTCAGTGGTTGCTATCATACCACTGCACCAACTGGGACGAACCACCTATTTGCCCAAGGGCAAACAGTGATAGATAAAGGTAGCTATGGAGGCTGACCCTGGCAACAGTGGTATAGTCGGCATGTGTTCTACAAAATGCCTTTTCTTTCTCTGATGGAACTGTAAACAAAGTCTTCCCTTCAATTCCATACCCCAACAAGGCTGTGTGATCTCTAACTCACATTGGCCCCTTCGATAAAAGAAGGTGTTTTATTGTTACATCTTTATGCAGGTATGCCTTGCCCTGTATCTGAGGCACCGCCATCTGCTTCGGCATATCGCAAGGCTTTGGGTGGGCAGCAACTTTGCCATGTGAGACTTGCCATGTCTATTATATACGTTGAAACTTTCCATCGACCCCTAAATTTGTTCCGGCCTAATCTTTTTTGCAGTCATTCACCCGCATACCCTTATAATGACTAGGAACCTCTACTCACCGCTTGGTCGTGCTGAACGCTATATTCGGCTCTTGCTGATCAATGAAGGTTGTCGGTCCGATGAAATTACTTGTCAGCTCATCGAATCACCTCTGCATGGACTCACGTACAAGGCTTTGTCATACACCTGGGGGGATCTCGAGTACAGTACAGTGTCGCCTGTTGAAGCACCACATATCCTGGTAGACAGACATGAGTTACGGGTAACAAGGAACTTATATTCGGCTCTATTAGAAATACGACAGCTCGATAAAAAGGTTCTTCTATGGGTGGATGCCATCTGTATTGACCAAGGTAACAACGAGGAGAGGAGCCATCAAGTCAAGCATATGGGAGACATTTACAGTGAGGCCGAAGAGGTTCTTATTTGGCTGGGTTCCGGGGTCACTGACATTTCCGACCTTTTCGAGTCCGTCAATGAGATTGACGGACTAGTAACTAAAGCCCCAGGTGTTGGCAGTAATGAGAGCCGCATCAGCTTATTTCGTCTACTTTTGGTCAAGCGGCTCGAAATGATCGGAGAGGTAGCCCGCGCAAAACAGACCCGGGCCCTCGCGCAACTTCTTCAAAGACCATGGTTTAACAGAGTCTGGATTCTCCAGGAAGTCGCCAAGGCAAAGGTGGCTACAGTTATGTGCGACTGGTGCTCTTGCCCGGCACGAGCTTTTGCTATGATGCCTTCTATTATGGGACTGGAAGTCAGCCAACACGTTCAATCAGTCCTTGACATTATGCCACAAGCCCGGAAGCACACCTGGTGGTCGGAGAAACGCTATCTCCATTTTCTTCTGGGTAAATTCTCAGAAAGTCAAGCTCGGCTTCCAAGAGACCAGGTATACGCCTTACTCGGCATATCAGAAGATGCATACATCTCAGAACGTTTTTATCCTTGCTATAACAAGAGCGACACCCAGGTCTTCCAAGACACCGCATGCTTCTTGCTCTTCGGGGAGATTCTCGATTCGACTTACTCTTTCCCAGAGTTTACATTACCAGAGCTTCGCCTTCCCCTAATTCAGTTGGCCGAGAAAACGTTGGACTGGGCTCTAAGTCCAGAGGCGGAAAATCTACGAGAGTCAGCACAGAATACGGCAGTGCTACTTGTCCGCCGTCTTAACGAAGGACAGTTTAAGACTCCTGAACTGCTACTATCGCTTGCAAAGAAGCATGGCCAGTCTCACGAGGTGGACAATGTCGTCAGACATGGAGGCGTCGATCTCAGTGTCCGTTTTCAGGATAATGACAATGTACTGGAGATAAATTCCAAGAAAAAGGGAGAAAAGCAAGCCAGTCTTGTTTTCCAGCACACATTCACCAGAGATGAAAATCGCACTGGAAAGAACAGTCGCGCTGGAGAGCGCTCAACTCCTCCGATACCTTTCGGGGGATATGGGGATATGACAGGAACGATCAACCGACTATTGGAGACCGGAGCGTCAAACGAGGAAATGCTCCGAGCATATGTATGGGCTGGGGACGTCGATGCAGTCCAAAGGCAGCTTGAAATAGGTGCTGATGTGAATGGAGCAGACATGGAGGGCAGAGCGGCACTTCACCTTGCCGCATGGCGAGGACACCTTGATATCTTGAAGCTACTAATTTCACATGGAGCTGACGTAAATCAGCCAGCAGTGATGGCACGGTGAAGCAGGTCTAGATTGGTAGTCATTAGCGTGCGAGGTTGATGGGGTGTTGATGAATACAGCTGCCTCGCATTCCCACTGTATTAGGGTGCGACTTTTGGGCAGCTGAACATTTCCGATTTTCTTTCCTTCCTTCCTCATCCTTAATGTGGTTGATCTAGGCTGACCAATACAATTATTTCCCCGACTGCTTCTGGTGACGTACCCTCACATCAGCGGCCTTATTAATGCCGAAGACATTTGAATAGATCGTGATATTTTTATCGTAGATATCATAGCTTTAAGAACCATTAAAAGAGAAGAATGAAAATAGAAAATAGTTCCGCCTAAAAGAATAGGATATTATTCTTTCTTTATTTCGGTCCAATATTAAAAGCCATTCTGTTAAATGGGCTTTCGTACGTACGTACAGGTTGGGGGTTCAGCCGTGCTGCATTGGTTTATTCTGTTGTTCTTGTTCATCTCTATCTACAGTGCTAGCTGCGAGGGGTATCGTATGCCCATCTTCATGAGACAGAAGAGGAGTTCGTGCGCGCAGGCACGTGACACCCCTTTTGGAGTAACACAGACAGCTTTAGTTCCAGCTGTGCCAACACATTCTCTAGTTGGTTGGTTAGAGCCGCCAGGGCAGCCCTTTCTTCCTTCCTTCCTCATCTCAATACAGACTATGCCTTACCCCCATACAGTGCCATCAACAATGAAAAGATCACATCAGAAGAGGTACATTCATAGCTGTACAGCGGTCCACTCGCCCGCTCACGCGCGGTGGTGGCAAGTAACGTGCTGCTGAGTTCCTCAAGGCTCTTTTGGCGGGTGCGCAGCGACCGGTCACTCCTGTACATGTTATTTGGAACCAAAATTATCTAGAACGACCCCACGTTGGTTCGTCCTAATTGGGTAATTAGCTACCCCGCAATTAGGAATTGGGATATGTGTTGCGAGCTGGCCTTCGCAGGTAAAGTACTTAATGTAACGTACCCCACAAGCGAGTTTCCCACTTTCCCACTTTCTATTCGAATACAGCTCTTTTTCTCAATTCCTTCACTTTCGAATATGGTACAGACTTAGAATGAAAGCGACCTTATTCTAGCGCTCCAAGCGCTCCAGAATGATCCTAAATTATCCTCACGACAAGCAGCTCAAATCTATAAAGTCCCAGTAAGAACCCTTACTAACCGACGACGCGGCAAGCCTCCACGATACGAAACTTCTGCGAATTCTCGAAAGCTTTCCAATTCGGAAGAGGAATCAATTATTCGATATATTATTGAGCTAGATACGCGATCGTTTCCTCCTCGGCTCAGTAGTGTAGAAGATATAGCGAATCGATTGCTCAGCTTACGCGACGGAGGACGCGTCGGCGTTAACTGGGCTTCGAACTTCGTACGACGACAATCAAACCTCCGGACGCGTTTTAATCGAAGAATCAACTATCAGAGAGTCCTTTGCGAAGATCCCGACGCGTATCGAGCGTGGTTTACCCTTGTACAGAATACAATTCACAAGTACGGCATCCAAAAGGAGGATATTTATAACTTCGACGAGACCGGGTTTGTTATGGGCCAAATCTCGTCCGAAATGGTCGTAACCACCTCCGATCGACGCGGAAAGCCTAGGGCAGTACAGCAAGGGAACCGGGAATGGGTTACAGTTATCCAGGGCGTCGGATCGTCCGGCTACGCCATCCCTCCATACATCATATTTGCCGGAAAAACGCACCTCTCTTCCTGGTACGAAAACAGCCCATTGCCGAAGGACTGGGTAATCGCAGTCACTAAAAACGGCTGGACTACGAACGAGAGAGGCGAGGACTAGATTCGACACTTCGATAAGCATACGAAGTCTCGTACGAAAGGTATTTATCGCCTATTAGTCCTTAACGGCTATAAAAGTCACCACTCGACAGCCTTCGAGCTTTACTATAAAGAGAACTCGATTATTACACTCTGTATGCCGTCCCATTCATCGCATAAGCTCCAACCTCTTAATATCGGCTGTTTTCGTGTATTGAAAAGGTCGTACGGGAAAGAAATCGAGGGTCTTATGCGGGCGCATATTACCCATATCTTAAAGGAGGACTTCTTACTAGCGTTCTTAGAAGCGTTCCAGGCGACTTTTACCGTTTCAAATATCCAAGGAGGTTTCTAAGGGGCAGGACTTGTACCGTACGATCCGGAATATATTATTTCACAGTTGGATGTGAAGCTACGTACGCCTCCGCCTCCGGCGACCTCTTCCGGCCTACCTATACCCTGGGAATCAAAGACCCTAAACAACCCAATTGAAGCCCAATCCCAAACCGAATACGTAAGAAATCGAATCGTACGGCATCAAAATAGCTCTCCGACATCAATTTTAGCTGGACTTGACCAGATTGCGAAAGGTACAACGCAGGTTATGCACCGGCTCGCTCTCTTAGAGGGTGAGGTAAGCGCACTACGAGAGGCGAATGAGATGCTTAGCCGACGCCGCCGTACGAAAAAGAAACGCCTACAAGATGGAGGATCACTTCGTATATAAGCTGGAGAAGACCTACAGTCTCAAAAGGACGTTGATGGACAGTTATAAGACGAATCACGTCGGAGGAGTGGTTGTACGAGGACGTCTGGGACGCGCTCACAACGCTGTAGAATCTGCGGAGAGCCCGGGCATAATGCTCGTACCTGTCAGAATGATGTAGAAGTATCTGGAGATGAGGATTCCGATTGATTTTAATATATTAAATGCGTTATGGTGGAATTGATTTATACTTTATCGGAAGAGGTGTAAAGGAATGAGAAACTCGCTTATATGGGAAACTCGCTTGTGGGGTACGTTATCCGATCGAGTAAAACAAGCAGTGTAAACACTTGTAATACGTTTAATGCCATCTTAAGGCCCGCATCGTGTTATCCTGGTAACCTAACCGTAGCACCTTGCTCTTTAGCCACTATGATACCAAGATATCGCATGGTCGTTGCTCCGCTTAAAAAGGTGGACTACGCTATCGCCTACCAACCGCACAGCGCCTCAAGCTGCTACGACCATTTAAAAGTGGTCATACAAGGGATACCTACACCTAACCCGAGTCTGAACCATACGTCGTGCACGGGACTGTGTGATCACGCTATGGTGCTCTCCGTACAAACGATAGCGCAAGCTCTAGTTGCTTACATAGTTAAGCTCGCGACAGAATATAATGGATAAGCTATGCCCACTGCCGCCTCTTTACATGCTATTACTAGAGAGGCCGGCTTATATACCGTCCGTGCTCATCCGGGGGCCACGACTGGAGCCTCGTGGCTTTATCGAGAAATCCCGCAGAAAACGGGTAGTAAGTACTTGCATGCTTTATTGTTTGTCTCGTGCGTTATGCTACGGAACAAACCATTCTCCCATCTATCCCTTCCGCTGCGCAGCCGAGCCGGGAGAAGACTTATACTCCTCAAGCGCTCTCGTATCCTTTACGTTGTCGTAGGGCTCCCACGTTTTAGCCCCATCCTCCCAGTAAACGCGATACTGGACACTACCGTCGTGCATTGTCCTACTCTTAGTAATCTTAGTTAGTAGCCATTCTTCGTCGCCATCACTCTCACTTTCAGTAGCCAAAGGTGTTGGAGACGCTTGACCAACGTCCTTCCTGCCACGGGTGGTTACATTGCGTCTTCTTCCTTGGCGGGCCGGGGGTTTCCCCCGAAGTTTGGTGGAATACCTGACGTGCAAGGCCGTACTGGACCTTCCAGGAAATTGGTCCGCGATCTCCTCCCAAGTAAGCCCTTCATCCTTCAGGCGGATTATCTTCTTGTCGTTATCTGGCGTATATCGTTCTCTCGAAGATAATGTCTTAGAATTTGCCATCGCATTTGGCGCTATGGCAGGCGATGTTGATGCTAAAAGCGACATAAATTAAGGGAAACAGTCTAAGAGGGCGTTCGATTTAAACTCCAAGCTGTAGTATATATTATGACCAATGGTGGTGCGTTTAATGACGCCAGAGAAAGGGGTCTCATGATACTCGGCACCCGTCTCCGTCTCCGGGTTAGCGGAAGAATATCGAAAGGACGAAGGGCGGCTCTGGATGTTATCGGAGTCCTGGCTCTCGCCTTCATTGGCCGAATCCTGAGGCGATTACTCGGATAAGGTAATTAGCAGTAATATGGCGCTGGGTTACACCTCGTGGCAAGCCATACGTGGTAACACGTCGTTCGCGGCCTTCGTCTTTTGTCTCTTTGGCGCTCGCGATTCCACATGATCCTCATGAACAGGATCACCGCAACCAGCTGGAGAGAGCTGCCCATTGTTACTACTATCGCTTGGTTCAAGGTCTTCTTGGCTTGACCGCTTTGTTCCCGATTGTATGGGCAGACCGAACTCGTTAACTGAACTCTCCACCAGGTTTGAAACCTCTGTCACCTGATCTTGTGTTCTCTCCGAGGAACTAACATTGTAGTCGGCCGATGCGGATATAGAGCAGCCCAATGATCCAGATATATCCATCTGCTGCATCGAAAATTGTCCCTCTAAAAGGTCTGGCGTTTTGTCGTTTAACAAAGCCTGTCTGTTGGTGTCAAGACTAAGCGGTCCAACTGGTAGTGCGAAGGCTCCTGCTGGATTAGAGGAGACGTTATCGGGATTGATGTTATTGCTCGTCTTTCGTGATCGGGTACTTGGAGAAAACTGACGGGCCTGCGTCGATGACCATAGAGATGTTAGAGACCCATGGTCAAGGGGCTCCTGTTCGGTGTAAAGGCTGTCGTTCGAAGCGTCAAGTGTCCCATTGTTTGGACTCAGAACAATAGGCGCCTCTAAAGACGGGAGACCTTGTTTTTGCACCATTGTTAGCGCTTACGTTACGGATAAGCTGAGGTGGCCCAAATCAGATGGCTTTTCTAGTACAGAAAACTCGTTATGTAGCCCAGCAACACATTCCACGCTAATTTCTATACTAACACATCCGACAAGGACAAACGAGGTCGATAATTTATCCATAAAGATTACGCCACCTGCCGTTTCGTTAATATCTGCTTTAATACTAAATAGGCTATTACTAACTTACTGTTCTTGTTTACTTTCTCATTTTGAAGTCGCTTGAATAAGGGAGCTTCCCCTGGAATACCGTTACAGTGACTGTCCCGAGCTTCACCGGCAGGTTGTGGATTTGGGCGCTCAATAGATGCCCAAAGACTGTCCCAAGATTTGTCTTCCCATTGCTTTATAGCGTTAATACATGGCGTAGACTCGACAGGAGCTCTGCTTCTAAGTGCAATTACAACTGGACGAGATTCGTAGCGACATTCTTCCTGCCCGTAGGCAATTAGATCCTGTGGTTTAATGTCTCGATTATCTCCTTAAAGGGCCGTCTTGGACTATTAGGTTGGTTTCCGGGGAAGGCCTGGCGTATTATAAATAGGGGCTGTGCTTTGGTAACAGGAATTGAGCGGAAATTGGCATGAGGGCGATTGAGTAGTGCGGGAAGACCAAAAAGGGGTATCAGGGAAAGAGGGACGGGCCGGAAGTGAAGGAGGGGTAGGGAGAGGGATACGGGCAGGAGGATGAGATGGCTTAGGTATGAGAGGTTGAGGGTTAAAGAATTGTACGAAATCCATATTAATTGAACTTGTTATAATAGACGGAATAACGAGAATAAGAGATAAGTAATAATAAGGTAAGGTAGAGTTTAGATCTGAAGTACGCTGTTACTTTTGCTACGAGTTGAACGATCTTGCCATCCTTATATACTCTAAGGCCGATGCAGATCGTACCTCCAACGCGGCGCCCCCGTACGATCGCGACTGACTTAGTCTTATAACCTTCCGATCTCGGTCTCACCGACATATCGCGCACCTTGCCTTCTTGCCCCTTTTCCCCTTATTCATCACTAGGCTCCCTAGCACTCCTTCACGGGTTTCCCGAGCCTGATCCCAATCTCAGGAGAAGTTAGCATCCAATAGTAAAGCTGCTTACAAGAGAGACCAATCTCGCGAAGGAAAAGATCTACTAGATTTCAATGCGGCGCTCTGCTAAATTTAACTCCGCCATGTCCGAAGTGATACAATATTACTATGAACTCACTATTACTAAGGCAAGGAGCTGTCTCATCCCCTGCTTTGCCCCCGCTAAGCGAATCAGCTTCACCGGGCCTGAGCTCGGAGTAGGCGTATCCGGTCGTATATACTCCTACGAGGATATATAAAGTAGGTCGATAACAACGCGCCGTTAGCCGCTTAAACGTACATAGTTAAGCCCGTGGCCCTGCTCTTAAAAACTAACGCGTTAAGCTAGGCTATTAGTCGTAAACTAGCCAATCCGGCTCGAGATAAGCAATATAGTCGTCGATATGGTAGCATACTTAGCCATTAAACGTAGCGCCAGCTTCTCCACACTAGGACCATATAGAATATTATATGCTCTTAGTTAAAGGCTGCCTATTATCTTCGAAAAAAGTAATAAGCCATTGCAGTATTATATAATAATGTTTGGTGCTAACAGTGTAAAGAGCCGAGTATAAAGATAACGGAAGCATTATAATCGTGTATAGGCGAACTGCGCCAACCGCAGAGGTCGGAGACGTGGCCGCATGCCTACAGAGGAAGGTACGTCTTAAAAGGGTTAAAATTAAATCCCCTGTCGTTCGGTGCGACGCTCGCAAGGAGATCATTTGTTAACCGGTCCATGAGGGTGCTTTGCCCCATTAGGATCAGCAAATATCCGAAGCCATTATGTTCTCCTGAGCTCGGGATCCCTAAGCCTGTAAGTCGCAGCCCACCATCCTCGAATCCCTACCAAGTAATCAGCCCATCGATCCCGGCTTGAGACGACGCGACCGGCGGCAAGATTCCAGGCAGCTGCAACACCGACGCATTATTAACCTTCGCTTAGACCTTTAATTAACATGGATAAACATGGTCTCGGGGCCACTTAAAAGTTGAAAAGCTGCGAGTTATATCCACTGCCAACGAAGGAGACACGATGCCCATGCCCTGGCTCCCTCTTATAAAGTAGCCAGCCTATTTCTAGTAAACCAGCATGTTGCAGGCATGAGGGCACACATGACCGGTTTCTGGTCAGGGATCAGTCCTTCTCGTATTGCGTAGGTTTATCAGCTCGAGGTGGAGGGTCGAAGGAAAGGACTCGGTGTACAGGAGGTCTGACTGTTTAAGACGAAGGGATCGGTACGCGTCGGGAGCGATAACGATGGCTACAGCGCATGTAGAGTGAGTAGATCAGGGCAATCGATTGCTGAAGCGTCGTGCAGCTCTCGTGTGGGAGACGGATTGTTGCATGTGGAAATGCATGTGGAAATATAACCACATCGGATACAAAGGGCGTTCATTTCTGAGGTGGCGGCAACCAACAATGACCCAGAAGCTTGACGGCGCAAGTCGAGTTGACGTTGCCAAATGTCGGAAGGGTTGCAATGGGAACCGCTAGCGATGTGGAGAGAATTGCGAAGGCCGCTAGGTACCACTTCTAAGACTGTGGCAAAGCCAAAAACAAAGAATTAACGAGAAATTTAGAAAAGAGACGGGGGCGTGAGTGTAACTGGAGGGGGCGTGCCGCCTTTTATGGCCGCTAAATAAAGCGGCGGCCAGCTGGGCAAGTGCCGCTAAACCCGGCGGGGCAGGCCGCGACACTGTTATTATAACGATTATATTAGAAGAGTATTAGTAATTAGAAGCTCTTTTTAATAAGAAATTAGAAATAGGCTTACCGTTTTATATATGATGGGATTATAAAATACCTTTTAAAAATAAGAAGGAACCTCTATTTATATTTATATATAAATTTAATTAAGAGTATAAATAAGTTTTAAAAGAGTATATTATAGAGAATTTCGAAAAAAGAGTTATATAATTATTTACGTCGTTAGTAAGCTTCTTTATTCTCTTCGTTTTAAAGAAGAGTAAAGACGGGAAACCTAAGTAGTGTATATATATCGATTATTAGAAGTTTAACGAAATTATTATTAAGAACCGGTACCCTTTTTTTTTAATCGGCGATTTATAAAATAGGCTATTATATGTTAAAATTTTTATAATATTTAACCTTTTTAATGTATATAACCTAATCCGAATTAAGAAAAAAAAGGAGTAGAAAACCGCGTTTTAAATTAAGTATAATTATTTCGAGTATTAAGTTATACCGTTTAGCTTAATTAATATATTAGTTAATTTTTAGTTTATAATTAATTATATTTTACGAAAATATTTTAATAAGTTTATTATAATATATTTCGATAATATCCTTATTTATTCCGAGAACGACAAGTAATATTAAGAGTATATAAAACTAGTACTTTAGAAGCTGTAAGACGCTAACCTATTAGTTAACTTAAAGAAGAGCGAATTCTACTAATGATCCGTTACTTTCGTGGGATACGTGATATTCTTAGGCGAAATTTAAATAGAACTTTTAAAAATCTTAGTAATTAAAGAGTGGTTTACGCCTATAAGCGTTACGGAAGTTAGATTTTTCTTAAGATTAATTAATTATTACCGGATTTTCGTTCCCGGATTTAACAGGATAATAATATTTTTAATAAACTTAATAAAGAAAGACGAATTATTTTAATAAATAAAGAAATAAGACGAGGCTTTTTATAATATTAAGGAATAAATTTTTAACGAATTAATATTTCGTATAATAAACTTGTTTAAACCCTTTAAAATTAAAACCGACGTATTAAATTATACGATCGGAAGATAATTTAATTAATGAAACGATAATAAGAAGATATACCTGGTCGTATTCTTTTCGAAAAAGTTTAATGGATTAGAACTTAATTATTAAATCCACGATAAAGAGATAATAATTATTATTAAAACTTATAAAGAATAGAGATATTATTTTAGCGGAATAATAAAGCTAGTTAAGGTTTATACCGATTATAAAACCTTTACGACTTTTATTATTATTAAGGAATTAAATAAATAATAAGTATAATAATTTAAGTTCTTATTAAGATTTAACCTTATTATTATTTATTAAAAGGGTAATAAGAACGGTCGCGTTAATATATTAAGCCGACGACCGGATTATTAAGAGGAGGTCCCGTTCGAGACGCGGACTATTCTTATTTACGACCAGGACGGTAACTTTATATCGTCGAGATAACTAAACGTTATAAACTATGTTTAATATAATAACGATTAGGTTATTAAGTTTCGGTAATTTAATTAAACCTCCGATTTTATAAGCTATTTTAAGGACTACCTCGAAAATTACGACGGTCTTATTTTTTACCGAAATAAGATTTATATTTTTAAGCGGTACCGCGAAAACTTTATTAAAGAATTTTATAAGCACCTTGTATACGGATATTAAGGGATATTTAAAACCTGGAAAAGAATTATTAAGTAATTCGATTATAAAAACTTTAAGCTAATCGTGGCTAAGGTAATCGGCAAATATAACCTTTATAATAAAGCTAAAGCTACTCGATACCGACCGTACGGAGAGCTATAACTAATCCTATTACTAAATAAAGTATAAAAGACTATTACACTTAATTTCGTTATTAAGCTACCTTTATTAAAAGAACCCTTAACTAAGGTTAATTATAATAATATCTTAGTAATTACGGATAAATTCACGAAGTATACCTACTTCTTACTATATAAGGAATTTAGTAATATTAACGACCTAGCGTATATATTTTTTTTAAATAATTATTAATTAGTACGGGTTATTTAAAACGATTATTTTTAATAGAGATAAATTATTTATCGCTAAATTCTAGAAATCGTTTATAATATAACTTAGTATTAAATATAAATTATTTATAGCTTATTATCTTTAAACGGATAAATTAAACCTTAAAGTAATATTTACGCTGTTACGTTAATTACGAATAAAATAATTAAGTATAATTATTATTTATAGTTTAATTTATTTATAATAGCGTAAATAACGAAATTACGCGTATTTTATTATTTTAAGTAAACTATAGGTACGACTTAGAAATTATTAGAAAACTTTTAAAAAGAGAGCTAGTATTAATCGCGATTATATAAATTAAAAAATTAAAGGAATTTTAAATTATATTATAATAAAACCTTATTTTCTTTTAATAATAAATAAAGGGATACGCTAATTAAATAAGGTTAAAGGAATTAATTTATAAAGAGAGAGAAAAAATTTACCTCTTATAATAAAATATTAAAACTAAGCGATGGAATAATAAATTAGATTTTAAAAAGATTAAACTATTTAAAATTATAAAAGTTATTTTAGAAATTAATTACCGATTATTATTATTTAAAATAATACGAATATACCCTATATTTTATATTTTATTACTCGAATTAGCGTTTAAGGAAACCTTAACCGATACGTAATTAGAAGTCGAAATAGATTAGTACGAATACGAAGTCAATAGAATTATTAATAAAAGAAAAAAAGGACGAAGCTTTTAATATTTCGTCTAGTAGAAAGGCTACCTATTAGAGGATAATACCTGGGAGCTTAAGAAATACCTAGCGAACGCCGCGGAGGAACTTTAGAAGTTTGAAGAGGAGCTCCTTTTACGAAAACTAACGGCCTAAGCTCTAGGAAATCTGTTAAACTAAAAGACGACTAGTTAACGTTTTTAGAGATATTTAAGGAACGTAGGTTATTTAAGATAAAATTCTCTTGGTCGGTAATTGAGGAGGGAACGCTATCCTCCTTATTTAGCTCCTGTATTCCTTGACGAAACGCCTCCGAACGCTTTTCTATTATAACCTTTTTTATGCGACGAAGGCGGGCTAGACGACCCAGGGCGGTGGATAACTGCGTTTATAGAAGGAACAAGGCCTCCTCTGCGTCCGACTCCTCCGCCTCCAGCTTCTTTTATTAAGCGGCCAGTTTTATTAAGGCCGACATAATAAAGGTGCTATCGTAGGAACGACTAACTCGAATATACTCCGAATAACGAAACGACTTCTCGTTTATACGATAAGCTAGGTTTTAGCGAAAATAACGAGTATAAAGTATATTAGTTAAGTTACCCGTGGATTCTATATTAATAGTAAGAGCTAAACGCGTAACGTATCCCACAAGCGAATGTCCTATATAAGCGAATGTCCCACTTTCATAAATTTCCTCATAGCCTTAACCTTTTTTTATATTCTTTTACGTCTGAAAATGCTATAATTTTAAAAAAAGAGTAATATAATTCTAACGTTTTAAACGTTTTAAAAAGACTTAATTTTAAATATATAAAAAGCTATATTGATTTATTATATTTTATCGAAAACTTTATAACGTAAACAAAATAATTAACCTATACGATATAAAATATTTACGAATTTTTAAAAGCTTCTAAATTTTAAAGAAAATGCGATTATTTGATATATTATTAATTTAAATACGCGATCGTTTCTTTCCCGGTTAAATAGTATAAAAGATATAACGAATTAATTATTTAATTTATATAACGCAAGACGCGTCGGCGTTAATTAAGCCTTTAATTTCGTACGATAATAACTAGACTTCCGAACGCGTTTTAACCGAAAAATCGATTATTAAAAAATCTTTTATAAAGATCTCGACGCGTATTACGCATAATTTACCCTTATATAAAATATAATTTATAAATACGGGATTTAAAAGGAGGATATTTATAACTTTAACGAAACCGGCTTTTTTATAAGCTAAATCTCGTTCAAAATAATTATAACCACTTCCGATCAATACGGAAAGCTTAAGGTAAAATAATAAAAGAACTAGAAATAGGTTATAATTATTTAGGGCGTCGGATTACACGGTTACGCTATCCCTCCGTATATTATTTTTACCGGGAAAACATACCTCTTTTTTTAGTACGAAAATAGCTTATTATTAAAAAACTAGGTAATCGTAATTATTAAAAATAATTAAATTACGAATAAAAAAGCGAAAACTAAATTCGATATTTTAATTAATATATTAAGTTTTATATAAAAAATCGTTATCGCCTTTTAATCCTAAACGGTTACGAAAGTTATTATTTAATAATTTTCAAGCTTTATTATAAAAAGAATTCAATTATTATATTTTATATATTTTCTTATTTATCGTATAAGTTTTAACCTCTTAATATCGGCTGTTTTTATATATTAAAAAAAATATAAGGGAAAGAAATTCAATATTTTATACGGGCGTATATTATTTATATTTTAAAGGAAGACTTCTTATTAACGTTTTTAAAAGCGTTTTAAATAATTTTTACCGTTTCGAATATATAAAAAAGCTTTTAAAAAATAGGACTTATCCCGTATAATCCGGAATATATTATTTTATAATTAGATATAAAGCTATATATTTTAATACTTCCGGGAATATTTTTTAACTTATTTATTCCTTAAAAATTAAAAACTTTAAATAACCCGATTAAGGCTTAATCCTAAACCGAATACGTTTAAAACCATATTATATAATATTAAAATAATTTTTTAATATTTATTTTAATTAGTTTTAATTAAATTATAAAAGTTATAACGTATATTATATACCGAATTACTTTTTTAAAAAGTAAAAACGCGATACTTTAAAAGGTAAATAAAATATTTAACCGGCGTCGCCGTATAAAAAAAACGGGTATAAAATAAAAAGTTATTTCGTATATAAATTAAAAAAGACTTATAGTTTTAAAAAAACATTAATAAATAATTATAAAACGAATCACGTTAAAAAAGTAATTATATAAAAACGTTTAAAATACGTTTATAACGTTATAAAATTTATAAAAAGCCCGGGTATAATACGCGTACTTATTAAAATAATATAGAAATATTTAAAAATAAGAATTCCGATTAATTTTAATATATTAAATACGTTATAATAAAATTAACTTATATTTTATTAAAAAGGGTATAAAAGGATGAGATATTCGCTTATATAAGATATTCGCTTATAGGATACGTTAATAGTTTTTTTAAACCTAGATTTTTCGATATAACTAGTTATAATAAGTAAATATTGTAATAAAAAATAATAAAGAAAGAAAACTTATTATAACTTAGTAATACGGGTAATTAAGGTATTTATAAAGTCGATACTTAAAAAATAAAGTAATTAAAAGAGGGAGGATAATATTATAACTCGACTTAGTTATACGGCCAAGACCCTACTCGCCGGAACGGGTTTATTATACCCCGACTAGGCTACGATATTATAACTACCGACCGTATTATTAACTATATTAATACGAACTCCTTTATATAATAAAAATACGTAATTATAAAGATGTTTTAAATAATAAAAAGATAGACTTGACCCGAGAGAGTAACCGGAGAAGTGTCACGTGATAAGGAACGACTAGATTACGACGCTTTAAGTGAGTTACCGAAATAAATTATTATAATTTAAGGGATAAATTACCGTAAATTAATAATAAAACTATTATAAATTAACGGGCGACTTAACGGATTAATAAGGAAGAGATTAAATATATAACGATAAATATTCTCTATATATTTTATATAAACGTTTTTTATTTTAATAATTAATTTAAATATTAATTTTAATTTATTAATAAGGTAAATAATTTTAACGAAACTATTATAAATATTTTCAAAGTTTATATACTTTAGTTACTTTTGTTCTTACGAGCTATTACCTATTATATCGATAGAAGTAACTTTTATTACACGTCTCGATACTTTCTCGTATTATTAATATAAACCCTAGTACGTCTTATTAGGTTTCTTTTAAAACCTAGATAGCGTTCGTTGTAATAACGTTGGTATTAAAAGACTTTAATTTCGATAAGATAAATTCGAATTTATTAAAATAATTATAAATATTATTATATTACAACCCGACCTAACCATGCGGCTAAAAGACCCCACTCACCGGCACGGAACTACCATGTCCCGAATAGGCTACGATACCACAGCCACGGACCGCACCGCTAACTATACTAATACGAAGCTAGACCCTCCTTAATAACGAGCAACGCCACCACCGCGTCTGGCGATGGGGCGAACGCGCCTACAAAGTAACGGCGACCGTTAACAAATCACGTGGCACGGCAAACGATCAGGCGAGATCACTAAGCAGTGCAGAGCGTGATCAGAAGGGATCACTAAGCGACAACAGATTAATGAAGGAGAGACTGGATATATAACGACGAACGTTCCCCTTATATATTTTATATAAACACTTTTTACTTTAGTAATTAATTTAAGTATTAATCTTAACTTATTAGTAAGGTAAACAGTTTTAACGAAACTATTATAAATACCCCTAAGTCTATATATTTTAATTACCTTCGTTCCTACTAGCTATTGCCCATTATATCGATAAAAGCGACTTCTATCGCACGTTCGGATACTCTCTCGTATTATTAATATAAACCCTAGTACGTCTTATTAGGTTTCTTTTAGAACCTAGATAGCGTTCGTTACATATTATAAGATTCTTTAAAGGCGTGTAATTATTATCGGAATTCACTATAATTTTTAAATTTAATAAAATAGTTTTTAAAAACCTGTAAATTATAATAATTCTATTTAAACCTTATTAAATAATATCGGTTAATTAATAGTTTTTAATTAAAGAATTAATAATTAAGTCGAATGTTTAATTTTAATACCTTTAATTAATATATAACGCGAATATATTTAAAGTAAGGGTATAATTTAATAGTACGTTTAATTATTTTTAACGACTTAAAAAGGTTTTTTATTTCGATTTATAAAGTTATTAAAATTAGCGTATTTATTCTTTTTATATACGAAAAATAGCTCGTTAAACTAGTCGCTTTAATTAATAACGACGACGAGGATTTAACGTACTTTATAAGCGAGCTGCGCACTTTTTATTATTAAGCTTTATGTTAAATAGGCTTTCGTACGTACGTACAAGTGGGTTCCGGGTTTAATCGAGGTTATATTGCTATATTCTATTGTTCATGTCTATCTTTAGTACGAGCTGCGAGGGGCATCGTATACCCCTCTTATTAAAACAGAAGAAGGGGTTCGTACGCGCAGGCACGTGGCACCCCTTTTAGAGTAATATAGAAAACCTCAGTTCCTGCTGTTCTAACACTTTATAAGTTATAAATTAATTTAATTATAACGTTTAAAACTAATTAAATATATTAATAATTATTATTTTTAAAGGTTTTTATATTATTTTAATAAGTACGAGTATTATGCCTAGGCTTTCCGTAGATTTTATAACGTTATAAACGTGTTTTAAACGTTCTCGTATAATTACTCTTTCGACACGATTCGTTTTATAAATATTTATTAATATCTTTTTAAAACTATAAGTCTTTTTTAATTTATATACAAAGTAATCCTCTATTTTATAGCCGTTTTTTTTCGTATAGCGGCGCTAGCTAAATATCTTATTTACTTTTCGAAGTATCACGTTTTTACTTTTTAAAAAAGTAACTCGGTATATAATTTACGTTATAACTTTTACGATTTAATTAAAACTAATTAAAATAAATATTAAAAAGTTATTTTAATATTATATAATACGATTTCGAACGTATTCGGTTTAAAACTAGGTTTTAATCGGGTTATTTAAAGTTTTTAATTCTTAAGAGATAAATAAGCTAAAAAACGTCCCTAAAAATATTAAAATGCGTAGCTTTATATTTAATTATAAAATAATATATTCCGGATTATACGAGACGAGTCTTATTTTTTAAAAACCTTTTTATATATTCTAAATAGTAAAAGTCGCCTGGAACGTTTTTAAAAACGCTAGTAAGAAGTCTTTTTTAAAGATATAAGTAATATACGCCCGTATAAAACCTTTAATTTCTTTCCTGTACGCCTTTTTTAATATACGAAAACAGCCGATATTAAAAGGTTAGAGCTTATATAACGAATAAGAAGGTATATAAAGTGTAATAATTAAATTCTTTTCCTAATAGAGCTCGAAAGTTATCGAGTAGTGGTTTTTATAGCCGTTTAAAACTAAGAGGCGATAACGACCCTTCGTATAAAACTTAATATATTAATTAAAATATCGAATTTAGTCCGCGCCTTTTTTATTTATAATTTAATTATTTTTAATAATTGCGATTACTTAGTCCTTTAATAATAAGCTATTCTTATATTAAAAAGAGAGGTACGTTTTCTTAATAAAAATAATATATAAAGGGATCGCGTAACCGTTTAATCCGACGCTTTAAAAAATTATAACCTATTCCCGGTTTTTTTATTATATTACTTTAAGCTTTCCGTATTAATCGGAGGTAGTTATAATTATTTCGGACGAGATTTAATTTATAAAAAACCCGGTTTTATTAAAATAATATATATCCTCTTTTTATATCTTATATTTATTAATTATATTTTATACGAAAATAAATTACGCGTAATACGCGTTAAAATCTTTATAAAAGACTTTTTAATAATCGATTTTTTAATTAAAACGCGTTTAGAGGTTTAGTTATTATTATATAAAATTAAAAGCTTAATTAACGCCGACGCGTCTCGCGTTATAAAACTAAGTAATCGATTTGCTATATCTTTTATATTATTTAGCCGGGGAAAAACGATCGCGTATTTAGATTAATAATATATCGAATAATTGATTTCTATTTAAAATTAGAAAGCTTTTGAGAATTTATAGAGATTTCGGATCGTAATCGAATTCCGCGTCGTTAACTACGTAACGTGGACTTTAAAATATAATATATCGCTATAGCTTTTTATATACTTAATTTCGAATTATTTTAAAACGCTTAAAGCGTTAAATTAAACCTTTTTTCTTTATTTTTAATTCTATACTTATTAAAAGAGAAAAGCTAATATAAAATTAATTATAGGAAAGTTAATTAAAATACGCAGCTCGTTTATATATATAGCTCGCTTATGAGGTAATTTAAAGCTTATTAACCGGTTTTTCTTTCCGCTATTATTTATAATAATTAACGGTTATTTCTTGCCCCTTTTTTTAAGTATATAATTATATCGTTATTATCGTTTAATAAAATATTTAATACTACTTTAATAACTAAGTTTAAAATATAATCGAAGTAACGACCGCGTTAATAACTTTTATTAAAACTAAGTTAAAAACTAATATAATTTATTATAGTATTTATATTACCGGCGTTATTAAGTATAAAATACTCGACCTTATTATAAATATTGTATATATTAATAAATTTAATTATAAATTTATTAATATTTTTATTAATATAATAACCGGTAATTCTTAAAAGTTTAAAAATAATCTTTTAAAGTTAATTAATTAACGCGTTACGAAAAAAGCACGTAAAACAATTTATATTTATTTTATAAATAATACATTATTTATTAAAAATAAAGTAACGTATCTTATAAGCGAATGTCTTATATAAGCGAATATCCTATTTTTTAATACCCTTTTTAATAAAATATAAGTTAATTTTATTATAACGTATTTAATATATTAAAATTAATCGGAATTTTTATTTTTAAATATTTTTATATTATTTTAATAAGTACGCGTATTATGCCCGGGTTTTCCGTAAATTTTATAACGTTATGAGCGTGTTTTAAACGTTTTCATATAATTATTTTTCCGACGCGATTCGTTTTATAACTATTTATTAACGTTTTTTTAAAAATATAAGTCTTTTTTAATTTATATACGAAATAATTTTTTATTTTATAACCGTTTTTTTTATACGGCGGCGCCGGCTAAGTATTTTATTTATTTTTTAAAATGTCGTGTTTTTATTATTTAAAAAAGTAATTCGGTATATAATATACGTTATAACCTTTACGATTTAATTAAAACTAATTAAAATAAATATCGGAAAGTTATTTTAATACTATATAATACGGTTTTAAACGTATTTAGTTTAAGATTAAACTTTAATCGGGTTATTTAAAGTTTTTAATTTTTAAGGAATAAATAGGCCAAAAGATATCCCCGGAAGTGTTAAAATAGGTAGCTTTATATTTAATTATAAAATAATATATTCCGGATTATACGGAATAAGTCTTATTTTTTAAAAACTTTTTTATATATTTAAAACGGTAAAAGTCGTTTAAAACGTTTTTAAAAACGTTAATAAGAAGTCTTTTTTTAAAATATAAATAATATACGCCCGTATAAAATATTTAATTTCTTTTTTATATACCTTTTTTAATATATAAAAATAGCCGATATTAAAAGGTTAAAGTTTATATAATAAATAAGAAAGTATATAAAATATAATAATCGAGTTCTTTTTATAATAGAGCTTAAAAATTATTAAATAATAGCTTTCGTAGCCGTTTAAAATTAAGAGGCGATAACGATTTTTTATATAAAACTTAATATATTAATTAAAATATCGAATTTAATCCTCGCCTTTTTTATTTATAGTTTAATTATTTTTAATAATTACGATCACTTAGTTTCTCGGTAATAAGCTATTTTCGTATTAAAAAAAGTACGTTTTCCCGGTAAAAATAATATACGGAGGAATAGCGTAACCGTGTAATTTAACGCCCTAAATAATTATAACTTATTCCCGGTTTTTTTATTATATTATTTTAAGCTTTCCGTATTAATTAAAAATAGTTACGATTATTTCGAACGAGATTTAATTTATAAAAAAGCCGGTTTCGTTAAAGTTATAAATATCTTCCTTTTAGATCTTATATTTATAAATTATATTTTATATAAAGGTAAATTACGCGTAATACGCGTCGGGATCTTTATAAAAAATTCTTTAATAATTAATTCTTCGATTAAAACGCGTTCAAAGGTTTAATTATTATTATACGAAGTTAAAGGCCTAATTAACGCCGACGCGTCCCGCGTTACGTAAATTAAATAATTAATTCGTTATATTTTTTATATTATTTAATCGGGGAAGAAACGATCGCGTATTTAAATTAATAACATATTAAATAATCGCATTTTTTTGAAATTTAAAAGCTTTCGAAAATTCGTAGGTATTTCGTATCGTATAGGTTAATTATTTTGTTTACGCTATAAAGTTTTTAATAAAACGTAATAATTTAATATAGCCTTTTATACGCTTAAAATTAAATCTTTTTAAAACGTTTAAAGCGTTAAAATTATATTACTCTCTTTTTAAAGTTATAGTATTTTCGGACGTAAAAGAATATAAAAAAAGGTTAAGGCTATAAGGAAATTTATGAAAGTAGGACATTCGCTTGTATGGGATATTCGCTTATGGGATACGTTAAACTTATTTAAATAACAGTTTATTAGTAACGTTTAAATTCGAAAATAACTTATATTCATATAATATTTCGGCTTATTAAAGCTTAGCGTGCTTTAATTTAAAGGTTTAAATATATATAAATAACGTAGAGTTCTTTAAGCTTAATTTAAAAAGTAAAGAGTTATTAACGATTTATTAAATTAATAGCTATTAAAAGTATTATTTATTAAAAGCTTTAATTAATTTATAAGATACTCTATTTTTATAAACGTTTTATTAATTAAGTTTTATATAAGCGGTTAAATATTAATATTATACTTAATCTCTTTTCTCGACTTCTTTTTATTAATAAACGCGGTAATATAATATTTTTTAAAACAATAACTTATTATATTCTATAAGCTTTAATTAATAATAATCTTAAATTGCGGAGTTTAATTAATAATATAAATTTTATAGATTTAAAATCTTTTATTATTAAATAAAAAATCGAATCTAAACTTAAGCTTCGCGCGGCTTAATCGTAATTATCGAAATTTAATAAAATAATATTTATTAAAAAAGGTTTACGTCTACGATTTAATAATAATTAAAGGTTTAATTTAATTAATTTAACAATAGCGAGGTATAATATTAATATTAAAAATTATAATATTATATTTTAATAAAGGGCGGCTTTTTATTCGATTTATTAATTAAGATAAAATAATAATATTAAAAATTATCACGATATATAATTAAATCTAATAAAAAAAAGCTTTATATTAACTTAATATACCTAAATCACCAGGTAGCTTACTAAGGTAATCTCTTAGTTAACTAGTGTGATATATTAAAAGGCTCTTGGTTGGTGGCTTACCAAGGCTGTATGGTTGGTTGGTTGCTCATCATGGTGGTTTCGGTTGGTATATTAACAGCCTTGCTCAAAGTTCGGTCACTGGGCTAGCGGTCAAGCTGCGATACAACTTGGCCAATAAAGACTAAGCTAAAGCACCCCTCCACGGACCACCCCTTTACGGACTACCGCGTTTCGCTTTATAAACGCGTTAGATTTTTAAATAATATTATAGATTTCTTTTATTACCTTTACCTCTTAATTATATATACTATTATTATTTTATTCGTTTTTTTTAGTTATTTTTTTATATCGTTATTTAATACTTAAAGGCGCGCGTAGGCTACGATATATAACGTAAAGCTCGAACTAGGTATTTGCGAAGCTGTCCGTAGATAGGATATTAACCGATCTTACGTTATGCGGCGTTTAGCCGGTATATCGACGCGATAAGAGTTAAATAAACACCGGTAAGTATTATTACTATTTTTTAAGACTTAATTAGCGAATTAAGTTATTAGCTAAGCTAGACTAGGCTTCGTATTAACGCTTATTAAATTTAAATATATAATTTAACGGATATTAAACGTTTCTAAGGCGTTTTATACGCTAGGGTAACGTTAATATACCCGATTTTTAATTAAAAACGAGTTCGTTAAAACTATTAAGTTTAAAATAATTAATTATAGCTACGTTAATAAAATAATTATTATTAATATTAACGTTTTTTTAATAGATTTAATACTTTAAAGTTAATTAATATCCTTTTTAAACGCTTTTATAATATTAACGAAATAAGTATCGGCTAAGGCGTTAGCGGTAACCACTAGGTGGTTATCGAAGCTACTAATTATTTACTTTTTAAAAAAAACGTCGAAAAAAGGGAATAAATTACTACCCTAAAGTGTATAGGCTGTGATAGGGTAGCCCTCTCGCCGCTAGTTATTTTTAAGGGGGCCGACGTTTAAAGTTAGTGGTTTTTAGACTAAGATGGCTATCTTTAAAATAATTAGCGGTTTAAAGTATCGCTTAAAAGGTGGACTAATAATTCTATAATATTAAATTAAATTTAGGATATTTTTATTCCTTATAATTAGTCTCGTTATAATAATAAATAGGTCGTTTTAATTTATAACAACTATAATTTATATATAAATAAAGATTTTTTATAGCTTTATTTTATTAATAAAATATAGCTCGTTTTTAATAAATTATATTATAATTATATCGTATAAGTTTTAAATATAAGGGCTTTTAAGCTATTAAAAAAAGTTAAAGATCCTTTTAAAAATATATTTAAACGCGGTTTTTAAACTTAAGCCTATTAAATTAAATATATTAAAAGTATACCGCTAGGTTAAGATTAACGTTTTAACTTTTTCAATAATTTAAAATATTTAAAAAATAGCTAGGATTTATTCGCGAGATTAATCGAAACCTTTATTATTAAAATATGTTATCCTAGAGGATAAAGGTGTTGCTTAACTATATCTAGAGCTATCTTTAGTAATTAATAAAGAATTAACGCCCGATTTTATCGCCGAATTAGCTTTAATACCTATTAAAACACCCTTTAGTAGTTAGGTATTAAGAAATAATAATTAAAAGCTAGCCGCTATAAACTTTACTTTTAACCTCTTTTCTTAAAGACTCTTTATTTATAAAACTAATAAGGCCTTTAACGAATAACGTATCCCATAAGCGAATATCTTATACAAGCGAATATCTCACTTTTATAAATTTCTTCATAGCCTTAACCTTTTTTTATATTCTTTTACGTCCGAAAATGCTATAACTTTAAAAAAAGAGTAATATAATTTTAACGCTTTAAGCGCTCTAAGAAAACTTAATTATTTTTAACCTCCTTTTTTAAAAACTCTGTATTTATAAAGTTAATAAAGCTTTTAACGAATAAATTAATAAAATCGCGAGCTTTAAAGCTTAAATTAATTAGTTTTAAGTTAAACTTAATAAAAGAATTATTAAAATATATTAAAAAGTAAGAATTATATCGGGATAGCGATTTATTTATATAACTAATATATAACGGGCTAAGCGGAGGTTAAGAAGTAAAGTTATATTTAAAGACGAATTTATTAACGTTAAAGTACTAAGTAGGCCGCAGAACGATATAGAGGGAATAAAAACGATAAAACGGAAATAAAGGACTATATTATTATTAAAAATATTAGAAAATAACATATCCTGACTAATTTTTAGCTATAGAAATGACTTTAAATTGAAAGGGTGTGTTTGGTGGGTTTTCTGGTCCGCGAAGGGGTGGTCCGTGGAGGGGTGCTTTAGCTTACATGGTTATGCCCCGTAGACTGCAACCACCTGTTGTCAGCTTACCCTGCCAGTATGCAACTCTGCCATGTCTCAAACCCCGCACAGCCTTCTCGTTATATCTTTACACATACAGTGTAGTCACTGGTCACTGCCAAGAGGCTAATGAGGGGCATGGCTACGCATGCAGGTAATACGGACCAAGTCGGCTGGACGTGCTGATACGCGCACTCCTCTCAGTATTATGGGATATTTTTTGGCCTCGGACCGTGGCGCACTAGTCTGAGATAATCTGGGATGTCAATCGTTCAAGGTCGATTAGTTCCACTGTTTTCATGTTCAATCTTTCGATTGATCCTTCCATCCAGTGAGAAGGCCGATAAGACCGTGAAACAAGTTCTTGTCTCGAGGAAACGATATGACGGGCAGCTTCAACAGCGACTCAATCGATTCCATTCCATTAGATGGAATGGATGAAATTGATAAATTTCGACCCAAGACTGGTTCAATTGACACACCACCACCGGTGCCATCGCCATCACCACCGCCACCACGACCATCCCATCATAGTGGCAGCGGAACTGTTCAGGATGCCCCAGATCGAGATGAACCAGACCCTGCTGGACCATCAGGGGGGAAGATTCCAGGACACCCAACCGTGTCGACCCCGCCAGAAATGGTAAACACGCAAAACTCAATGAGCGAATGAGAGACCTGGTTATAAAGGAGCCGTCAGGCTACTCTGTGCGATATTCCTTGCCAGGTAACGCCAAGATCTCTTATAGAGGCAGGGATGCCTCGGATTCTTGGGATGAGCGTTTCGAAATGTCTGATACCTACGATAACCCCCGGCCGAAAAGGCCAGAGCGAAGATCACGTCCAAGCCGAGGACCTGCAGGCAGTCTACAGGAACTGGAGGAGGAAGAAGAGGAGGACAATTGGAGAGTTGGTACTACGGAGAACCGCGCAGCGCACCTACCACAACCGCCTTACGTGGGGAGACGTGAACCGGATGAGTCGTACGCGGGCGGCAGATTCAACTACCCTGACCCAGTGTACCGCGATACACCACCTAGGCCTAGGCCGCTAGGCGAGATGGCACCTTATTATAATTATAGAGATTTTAACCCATTCGCGGTCAAGGACGAGTACACTGCACCTCCCTACTTCGGGGGAGTGCCACCTTATGGGCCACCTACATATCCAGATCAGGGCTTTAACTACGCGCAACCGGTCAACTACCCTCAAGCAAGTCATTATCCACCGCCGCACTACCCTCCCAACTACGGATATCATCCGCCGCAGCCTTTCCCTTCCTTTAATCCTCCACAGCCGCCACCGGCAGATCGTCTACCAGTACCACCGGTGCCACCTGTGAGAAACAGCACTCATCCCGGGAAGGATGAGATCAATACTGAGCTGAAGAAAGTCATGAAGGAGCTGGAAGAAAACAAGAGGAAGGTAGCGGATAAAGAGGATCTCATTCATACATTCAGGTCCAAAGACAGAGAGAGCGAGATACTGTACAAAGCCAAGAAGACAGAGGCACGCGCACAGAAGAAGGAGGAGCAGGCCAAAGCCGAGCTGGAGGCCGCTGCTCAGAAGAGGCTGGAGGATGAAAAGCAGGAACTGGCCCGGCGAGAGTACCAGGAGAAACTCAATAGGGCGGTCATCGAGGCTAGGGAGCAGCTAGAAGAGAGACTGAGGGAAGAAGAAAGGATTAGAAAATCGGAAGAACAGAGGCTCCTGGGATTGGAAGCTGATCTGAGAAGACGAATCGAGGCCGAGATGGCGGAAGAACAGGAACGCAGGAAGCGGGAGGCCGAGAAGCGGCTGTACCTCGGAAAGAGAAATACGGGAGCAGATAATGGCGGAGAGGAGGGAGCAGGAGGAGATGACGATGAGGGAAGAGCTCCGGAAACAGCACATCGAGAAGCGGCTGGAGCACGAGTTTGAGATGAAACGCCGGAGAGCCGAGGAGCTCCAGCAGTACAAGGACAACATTGAGGCCCGGGTCCGGATGGAAGCTACGCAGATCATTGGCGCTGAGAAACGGAAGTTGGATCTGGAAAAGCTCAAGCTAGAGATCCAGCAGGACACGGATCGAGTCATCAGGGACACGATAAAGCCGGTGATAGACGTGAACGATTATCTGGATCAGGATCAGCGCACAGCAGTCAGCAGCGGTCAGCACCAGGGCTTCACCCACTCACAGATGGGTAGCCCGCATATGTACGGCAACACCAACCAAGAGACTCAATCTCTGCTATACCCTGGCAGCCTTGGCCATCACTCAGAACTGATCACACCGCAGATGGACCGTGGTTTGTCCAGGTCCACTTGGAATGATAGTCTCCATGCCACTTTCGGTTCTTCGCGACTAGACTCGCAACATACGATGGTAGGGCGTCCAGAAAGCGTACGCCACCATCTCTACAACCATAGCAGGAACCCGTTCGCCGCGCAGCATTACAGTCATGTCGGGTCTCAGCAGCACCTCCACCTGCCGACCCCGATATACCACACAAACCCGTTCAGTATATTGCAGGAAATGGTACCAATGCCATCGCCGTCAGGCCTCAGCTCGAATATTCACATACCGGAGACTCATATTGAAGCAGGGCTAACGGAGAGCAACTTGCGATCACCGCCTCGATCGCTGATCAATAGCTCCCTCCAGGCTCATGTCGAAAGTGCATTTGGTTCTGAAGCCGGTGGGGATTCTTCCAGCTTCCAACAGCGCGCCGCGAAGGCGCAGATGTCATCAAGTATCGGAAGGTCTTGGTCGCCTCCCTGCAGACCGCCCCATCTCGATCGCATCCATGTGCACGACGGGACGCCTACGAACCCAAGCTTGGCGAAGAACTCAAGGGCGCCAGAGGACAGCAATAGTATGCCACGGACGCGTGTTCGGGACTTTTCGATGACACTGAGCGCCGATACTCCGCCTTCTGCACCGAATCCAGACGCATTTCCAGCGCCTACTCCGCCACGCGTGGCCAGCATCGGGGGTTCCCCGGCGCGCTTGACGAGCATCAACGGGTCGCCCCTACCGTCTAGGTCGGTACCTAGTTCCTTCGATGGTTATCATTACCACACTGAGAGGGCTTACAAAAGCCCCGTCGCCCAGTCAGAGCCGAACAGGAATGAGGCGCGCTCTTCCCGGGAGTTTACCGAAAGGGAGGAAAGTAGACCTGTTTCGGGAGCGTCGCAGAACCACCATGTGCCACAGCTAAGAGGATGAAGAGGTTTTCAAGATAATATGTAATTTGATCTGATTGGTAGTTGGTTTAAAGATCTCTATCCAAATAAGACGAAAACTGGCGGATGTCATCTAGTAATCATCAACACCATGAAGTCGTGCTTCATAGCCGAAATGTTTCGACAAGGGACTGCCTCCTTCAATATGATATTACCTAAAGACATTGTAAGAAGTATTGGGAATATGTCTTCCCTACAGCACCCAAAACTTCTGGATAGATATATCACTTGGTACAGCTCTCCTTTTCAAACCGACCAAATGTCAGATTGCCGGTCATCGTGAAGGTTTTGGCGACCACGGACTCGTCAACGTTTCCCCCAACGCAAACTGGCACATTCGAGAAATTTTCCGTCTTTACAGCCTTCCTCACTTCCCCATGGGTCGTCGGCTTGTACACATGGAATGAGTAGGCATGTTCTGCTTCATGCGGCGGGGGGGAGCGTTGGGTTATTCGTGGTGATGCGATGTGTTTACATACCTTCTCAGTAACCTTTACCCCCGCTATAATAATGCAAGTAGCGACCTAGTAAGCGACTGTACCCAACCGAACGGGGAATTCCCCGTATTTGGAAGAGGGGAAGGGGGTGGAACGAACCGAAGGAGACATTCCCTTTGATATCGGTTGTTTTATTCACAACTGATTGGGTCACATTGCCATGTATTTCCACTCCTTTCTCTTGGTCCGCCTTGCTGTTGTCGCTATGGGCCTTGGCTTTATCGTCCTGTAGGATTTGTGGTCAGTTAGATCATGTCAGGTATACTTGCATTGAGTGCAATCGGGGAATGTCCACCTGCGTGTCAGGCAACTTGGCAGTGTGATGCCCCCCAGTCTCACACCATCCTTCGGGGTTCCTTTCAGATCTGACAAGGTGGTGATGGTGGAAGAACCAGATTTTCTGGAAGTCGACATTGTAGAAAGCCGCCCGGACCGGGTCTTGTGTGGATCGCAGAGAGGTGGGTGTCAGTCAAAGACTGGGGTTGGATGGGACAGAAGACAAGGCGGTTTTTGTTATTAAGGAAAATGCCTTGGATAAATACATTTCATGGGGCCAGGCAGGTGCTTGGTTGCCTTGTATCCAGGCATAAATGAGTCTTGGCCGATGTGCAATGCCGTCTCATGGGCGACGGGATGCCTCTCAGATGAGCATGCAAGTAGTCCTCAAGTCAATGTTCCCCAGCTCACCTACGAAAATATTGGGGATCAATACATTGCATGTACAGTGCCCGAGTGGGATCGACCTAGCATCACGCCCGTTCTGATAAAAGCTGACCCCAGATAAGACTGTGTACCTTGGCTGCATCCAGCAGCACGAATGAACCGCCTCAAAGTCTTATTCCGCCCCTTATTGGGTGCACAGTAGGCATCCCGTTGCATGTCTCCACCCACCCCTACCATTTCTTCACAGCCTGCTTTTCCCCCTACGTAAAGGCCTGCTCCTCTCACGCACAGAGTCTTGACTGACTGACTGCCCGACCGAAATTTTGAGAGCTGCTGCTCCCGCGGATTTCACAATGACATTCCTGACTCGAAGATCATGGACATCGTCCTGGAGGACAATCGCAGCAGATGACACAAAGCAGAAGTACGGCATCAAATTGCTTTATGAGCCGACCGAACCAGCAGAAGCCGCTGCAGAGTAAGTACAAAACCTTCGAGCCTGATGTGTTTGGATTGTGGTTTTGGGGGCCAAATTCAAGGGTGGATGGGGTCGCGGACTGGCTGACCACCCCTGGAAGTGTGATTTTCGTCCACGGCCTCAAAGGCGACCGCGACAGAACTTGGAAGGCCCCGAGTTCCGAATCCTCATGGCTCGAGACACTTTTGCCGTTGGAAACCCCAGATTGCCGCATTCTCACCTACGGTTACGATTCGAATCCCGTCAGCGTGCGTGGCGTGGTATCGAGCAACACCATTGGCAACCATGCAAGGAACTTCCTCAATCTGCTCTCCGCTTATAGGGCCCAGAGCAAAAGTGTTTGTTGATATCATATCCATGTCGCGTTCCAGTCCGCTAACTGGCATATAGGTCGATCGTCCTATCATATTCGTCGCCCATAGCATGGGCGGGCTAATGTGCGAAGATGTGAGTAAACGTATTGTCATACATGACAGTAAAACAATTACTTTGGTCACATAATGCTAAACGTTATCCTTATATAGGCCCTGCTGGCGTCTCAGAACAGCTCCGAGCAACACCTCCGGGCCATACTGGAATGCACCTATGGAATCCTGTTTCTTGGTACGCCCCATTCCGGCTCCGGACTGGCGACATCGGCGGAACGCCTCGCCAAGCTGATCGGGCTCATCAAAAACACCAACGCCCAGAACTTGGGAGTGTTGAGAAGGGACTCGGAAGTCCTATCAAGGATCCAGGATGACTTTCACACGATGCTCCGTTCTAGGGCCTGTGATGGATATCCCTCAATCAATATTTCCTGCTTCTACGAGGAGTTACCGCTACCGGGAATTGGTGAGGTTGTGCCGAAGTCATCGGCAATTTTGCATGGATACACCGCCGTTGGAATCCGGAGCAACCACCGAGATATGGTGCGCTTCTCCAGCCCGGACGACCTGGGCTTCCTGAGTCTCACGGGAGAACTGAAAATATGGATCGACGACTTGAGGACTCCGGACGGAAAGCTGCGTCGGAGCTTTGCTAGAGTGAATAGCCTCCCGTTGAAGGGGCTCATGCTGGCGGAAGCAAGCAAACAACCCAGCGGCATCACCATCTGGGGTAACGTGGTGCAGTCCAACGTGGTCAACGGTACGCAAACGGTAAATGGTGACATGTATTTTGGCGATTATAAATCTGTCCAATGACCTACGGTCCTACAGGGTCCTGGGCCACTTGGTAACCCTTTTGCATATATCGAAGATTAAGATAGGGCGCCCGCATCAGAGGATATGGTCATCTTTCCTAGTAACTGGGAGAACATAGGAAAGTTTATTTTCAGGGGGCTGGGATGAGATATGGGATAAACTGTTTCTAAACGTTGAAATCTACTGTATATTCGCTGTGGGATCAGGAGCATGGTATCCCAAGGAGAGGAACGCGGTGTGTGGTCTGAAAAACAACAACCGCCAGGGTAGTCAAATACCAACTTATCGGTTGGCGTATTTCAGGACGCTATTTCGAGTTGGAAGCGCATTGCGGAAGGGCTCTATTCAACCGGTGCAAGAATCGTAAATGCAAGACTGTTCCCGGCCCCAAAAGCCTTTTCCATGCACCTACGCCATCATGAGACCCTCTACATAGGGTCGGAACCAATTAAATTGTATAGGTTTATGCGGGGCGGGATCAAATCTATTCAAGATTGGTTAGTTCTACGACGAAATGCGATAGATCTGCCTTCGACGTTATATCGGATGTGCTGTGAGATAGGCATACATGTTGTAGCACGTCGCATTTGTCTAACAATCTAATCTAGATGCGATCAAGGTTAGCCGCATGCAAGTCTTTCCTATGTTCTGGCATTAGTCGCCATTGCGATGCCCCGATCGATAAAACTGGGTGGCCATATAGATACGAGATCCCCATGTTATTCCCATATGTCTTATCTTGTTGATGCTGTGTCAATTCTAGCCAAGAGTCTTGCCACGGCAACTGGGTAGTTTCCTTCGATTTTAGGTTCACACCATTTCAAAATGTGCTGGATCTCCTTGGCCTTTGCGGTTGCCGCCAAAGGGGCTAACGGCGTTGCCTCTGATACATATGACTATGTGATCGTTGGCGGCGGTACCTCTGGCCTGGTCGTCGCGAATCGCCTGACCGAAGACCCCCAGAGTAATTCCATACACCTATCAATTGATGAAGCCTTCTATCTTGTGAATAGCTGATGTCCCTGGTAGCGTCGGTTTTAGTGATTGAGCGTGGCGATTTCGATGACAAGCCGCAAGTCATTGTACCCTACTACGCCACTGGCCTGGACACCAGTGTCATGATGCGACCAAAATCGGCGACTGTGCCGAATCTCAACAACTCACAGTGGGACGTCGCTGTTGCGGCGGTTGTGGGTGGCGGCTCAGTGCTAAACAGGATGGGCTATCTCCGTGGTAGCAGGGCCGATTATGACGCGTGGGAGGCCCTCGGAAATCCCGGCTGGGGTTGGGAGGGCCTTTTGCCATACTTCCGGAAGAGCAGCACCTTCACGCCCCCTTCGGCGGATACGGCCGCTGCGTGGAACATCTTGTGGGATGAGGGCTTCTACGGTAACGGGCCAGTCCACACGCACACTCCAGACTTCCAGTACCCAGATATGGCAGCATTCTGGGACGTCAATGACCAAGAGCCGGGGCTACAGCTTCCAGGGGAGTCCAATGCTGGGTACGGTCCCGGGGCATACTGGGTATCGTCAACTATTGATGCACGAGATATGACACGTTCCACGGCGAGGAAGGCATATTACGATACAGTCAATCGCACTCGATCAAACCTGAAGCTAATCACAGGCCAGACTGCGCAAGAGATCTTGTTCGAGGGGTTACGCGCTACAGGGGTCCGGTTTGTTTCAGGAAAAGACAACTCTTGGCGCGACGTCTTTGCCAGTAAAGAGGTCATCCTTGCTACATGAGCGATCCAAACCTGCGCGTGCACGGGGTTCCAGGCTTGCGCGTGGTGGACGCATGCGTCATGCCGCTGATCCCGGGGGCGCTGCGGCAGGCTACGGTGTACGCGGTGGCGGAGAAGGCGGCGGATCTGATTCGGCAGGGGTAATGGGCCGTAGCATTCAATGGAGTTTGGTACATGTGTTCCAAACTCCCTTTTTGATGAAAGGTCGGATATGAACAGATTCGGACCTCATTTCATGCACATAATTCTGCAGTCCATGGTACATTACTACAACCACGTTATACCTAGAGATTCTATGCTCTATTTCTAATTATGGAATATCACCTCCCATCTCAGCACGCCGTATAAATCAGTTGTACACGTTGTCGATGATGTAGGCGATGCCCTCCTTGCGGTAGTCGTCCTTGGTGGTGTAGTGCAGGTCCGTGGCGTTGACGTCGAAGACGAGATCCTCCGGGTCGGTGCCGGCGTAAAGTGGCCAAATGTCTGTGTGGTGGGTGCACTCTTTCTCAGCTGTTAGCACTCACATTTAAGGGCGGATCGGATAGAAAGGAAATGAACACAAGTCGTTTTTTTCTAACCATTGGGTTTAAGGGTGATGGGAAGTTTTGCTTACTCTTCTTGTTCCACGCATTGGGGTCCGCGCCGGCCACGAAAGCGACCCACATGCGGCTCATCATGTCGGCGAGCTGCACGTACGTCTCGGGCCTGTTGGCGAACGGGCTGGCGCTGTACCCCTTCCCCTCGACGTTATTGAAGACAAAGGCGACCTCCTGGAAGTGCGTGGCGCCGACCTCGATGGGGATGCCGTTGACGTGCAGGTTCCACAGGTATGAGTAGACGGGCTGCCCCGCGGCCGCGTACGTCTGCGCCAGCATGCGGCGTCCGCTGTGCTGCTGGAAGTCGCCGGCGAAGGCCGCCGAGCGCTTGAACTGCAGGCCCCACGGGACCGCGGCGAGGCGGCCCATGATGAAGGCCGGGATGCCCAGGAGCGGATCGTCTGGGTACAGGCGCGCGATGTCGGACACCACGGCGTCGCCCTTCTGGGTCGAGCTGGCGACGAAGCTGGTGAAGGCGGCGTCGGTGTCGATGCCCTTCATGGCGTACGCCGTGCCCTCGTCGAAGTTGTTGCCGAGCAGCAGCGGCACCTTGGCGAACTTTCCTTCGCGCAGCAGGTTGGCGCCCTGACCGGTGATGAAGTCGCCGTCAATGACGGCGCTGAGTGGCGGGGTCATGACGCCGTTGATGGCGCCGGCCGCGGGGGCGGAGCTGTTGAAGAGGGCGTTGAGGGTCTCCCAGGGCAGGTCGCGGAGGCAGCCGACGCGGTCAGACGCAGAAGCGCAGCCGGTCTGTTGGACCAGGGCGTCGAAGTAGGGCTGCCAGTTGTCGGCGGTGTCGAAGATGGCGACGGGGCTGCCGCTCTCCATCATGGCGCCGTGGAACAGGCCGTCGCTGCGGCCGTCGTAGGCGACGAGCTGCATGCCGACGGAGCGGGCGCCGGCGGACTCGCCCCACAGCGTGACCTTGTCCTTGCTACCGCCGAAGGCGCCGATGTTCTCGCTGACCCAGCGAAGGGCCTGGCGCTGGTCGCGCAGGCCCAGGTTGCCGGCGCCGGCCGCGGCCAGCTCGGCGCTGTACATGAAGCCCCAATTGTTCAGGCGGTAGTTGATGGAGGCGGCCACGATGGGCGTGCCGGCCTTGACGGACTGGTCGACCATGTAGGTCAGGTTGTAGCGGGGGTCCGAGGAGCCGCCCATGATGTAGCTCTGTAGTTAATTAGCAAAAGGCGGAGAGGGTAGATGAGACCACATCGAGATGTGCCGTCTAAATTTTCGGGGCATTTCGAGCTAATATCAGTTGGGGATGGGAGACTTACACCACCGTGGATCCAGACGGTAACGGGCAGGTTGTCGCCCTCCTTGACACCTGGCCGGGCGCACAACGTTGATGGTCAGACAGTCCTCGCTAACCACGTTACCGTTGTTCACGGTATCCGAGCCGTAGCCGATGCACATGGGCCCGTAAGCCGAAGCATCGCGATCGGGGAACTTCGTGTTCAGGGGCTGCGGCGGCGCGAACCGCAGCGTCCCCACGGGCGGCTGCGCGTACGGCATGCCCAGGAAGAAGTCCTGCTGGTAGTGCTCGTTGTGCACGCCGCGGTAGGTGCCGTTGGCGAGGCGGACCGGCGTTCCTGGATGCCCGTCGCCCCGGGGAGGCGTCGGTCCTGCTGGCGGCCCTGACGGGCCCGGTGTGGCTGGGCCAGGGATGGGTGGTGGTGATGGTCCAGGGGGCGCACCGGCGACGTGATCGACAAGAAGACAGCCCGCAGCGACGGCGGCGTACGCCACGCGGATTAGGGAGTAGGCCGGCATGGCTTTGGTGTCACACAAATGAAGATCGACAGATCAAAACGAACGGTAGGGTGACGTAAAAGGGGTAAGGGACGAAGGAAGGAACAGAGTTCAGCTGGTCGTCAGGAACGCGGCGGCCATCATCCTGTTCTAGAAATAGTCGACTGCAGCCAAGCCAGACGTCCCAGGGGTGCTGCCACTAGTCCCCTTTCTCTCCCTCGTTCGGCCGAAAAGGAAGAATTCGAGGACTTTGTCATCCATTACAGCACAGCCAAAATCAATGGAGTGATGGGGCAGGCGGAAATTAATGCGCCCCTACACCTGAGCCAACCGGCCGCTCGTTCCTGGTCGTGCGGCCTTTGGGCCGCGGACCGCTGGTTGGCTTCCCTATAGAGATCGCACACTGGTGCGACTTCTACTTAGCAGCTGCCTGTTGTAAACTAGCGTTGCCAGAAAGGACCGAAACGGGGAGGCAGCTCGCCCCTTAGTGAGGCTTGTCCGTATCCACAATCAGCATCATCTATAGGCTAGACAGTAAGCGAGGCCCTTCCCTTGGCTTAGTAGTACTGATGCCACGCCGCAACGTTCGTTATTTTTGCTCAAATCGTGCGACATAGGGCCCCCGTCTGCCTCTATTGATTCGGCATGAATATTTACCGGCCAGCCAATCTTCCGCGCCGTTTCCCGGCTAAAAGTCGGATTCCAGGTGCCTCGAGGGCATCATGATAATTTGGTAGATGTGATGGCACCCGATGCTAGAACAAGCTTGTTCTTAATATATGGCCGCGGAAGCATTCGCCTTATACCTTCTGCCATCATTTACAATTTACCTCCTCGTAGCGCTCCAGGGCTGATGTTGCGTGCGCTAGGACTGTTACCAAAAGCCGTTGGTTGTTGACGGGCATGAGAGGTGAAACCAATTAACCTAGTATAGTCCTTCCAAACCGGCTCTTGGCAGCGATTCTGTCTAGTTTTGAAAAAGCAAGGGAATATTAGAGTTTGTCCAACTTCTCAAGTATTAGCATGGGTTATTAAATAATATAGTCAGGGTATATTTTATTCTAAGCTATATAGTTAATGGTTTCAGTGCTAACTACCACGCCATGTAACCGTCTCAGACTTAAGTCTTTCTTTGTCGAAGGACACCATCTCGAACGAGTCTGCCGCACTGTTCGGTGACTTGGGCGATGAATGGACTGTGATTTCTGCCGTCCTCATGATCCCGTGCTCCGGAGACCGCACCCCTGATGCCGAGCGTGACGCCCCCGTGCCAATTTCGAGATCGCGCTGCAGCGCCTCCTGGGATTCTTGCCAGCCCGTTGTTGACATGATGTTGGCCGAGCTTCCTTTCCGGCTCGGCTTTCCGGTGCCCGTCATGGTGTTGCGCCGGTTGCCCGTTCTGTCGTCGGTCCTGCCGTATCGATTCGACGAAGCGCCGTTCTTGTAGTAACTCCGCTGGCTACTGCGCAGCTCGCGGTACAGCATTCGACTGGTCATCTTGTTAGCAGCAGCCCATGATTAGGAGTATTTATATATGCGTACAGAACGGGTAGAGAGGCAGCCATGATCGTGACTGCCGGCTCAGCAATTGTCCATATCGTGAGGTCAACACGGCTATCTGCAGGTTTTGTTAGTCGATGGCGAGCCACGTTTCTTTGATATGCCACCTACAAGTGATGTCCGGGTCTGTTATGGTCGCAACCAAGACTGATTTGACGATTCCAGTGATACCAGCACTAATAGAACGTTAGTTAGTCAACAAAACATATCGCGGACTAGTGTCACGTATGACATACATTGCTCCCATGCTCATTGCGACTGTGACACCAATCTTCTCTCGAAGTGGCATGGTCATCTTGAGCAAGGTCTTCCAGGGGAGGAATGCCAGCACGAAGTCGACGATGGAACTGTAATCTGGACGGACAATATCAGTATCACCAGGGAGGTGAGCAATTTGTATTACCAAGGGGGATGTCATACATGAAGCGAATGACTGCCATTTAGCAAGTTGCTTCTTGTCCCAACAGCTACCCGGCACATTGCTATCCCAGACTTTCTCTATCGGCGTGCACTTGGCGAAGCCCGTGACCCAGACCGAGTTCAGGAAGAGGTTGATGGTGATGACGAGGAAGAGGAGGAAGAAGCGCATCCACCTGTTGCTGAATAGCCGGTACAGCGTGACGGCGAACGAGGTCTTGCTCAGGCCGCTCGACATGATGCCGAAGACGGCCACGATGATGGTATCGCGGTTGATGGCGATCTTGTTCTGGGGCTGACGGTCGAGTAGTGGCGGCCCATGCCGAGGGTGGTGATGTATGTGTTGATCGACACGGAGATGACCAGGGAGATCTGTAGCGGTGATGAGCGAGGCCATAGGGTGGCGGGGTTCCTGGACCATAGGGCATGACAAGGTATCCCCAGAAGATACGATGCTCTCAGATGAAGCCAGAAGCACGGATAAAAATGAAAGAGAAGCAAAATACTACTCACCCAGGCCGCGATCATCAAGTGGTCGTCCCACCACAAGCCGGTCGATCTTCTCCGTTTGCAGTATATTCGAAGGGCCAGAAAGATGCCAGCTGCCACACTCAGCGACCAGGTCGCAGCTAGGAGCCGCGGGGCTCTGGACTCGCCGTCGTAATCCATAGCGAACCGGCAGCGGCGTCGTCGCTGAAGGCGATTGCAAGGTTGCAACAGTCCCCCGGACTGATCGGCGGTTGTTAATTTGGACAAAAAGGAATGGATGGGGTCGAGCAAGCTTCGGGTTGCGCCCGATTCTTATTCGAATTATTCAAGTTGGAGATGTCTGTAGTTATGGACGGCTACCTACCATTCCTCTCGCTAATGCACCATGACAATTCTGCCTACCTGCTTCCTACCTGACAGCTAATTCCGCCCCAGCCAATGGTAGTCCCGGGGCCGTCGGATATTGGCATTGTTCATGAATCAGCCCGCATTTCTTGGCAATCACGTATATATGTAGGTAAACAAGTCTACCAGCGAGGCTAGCTGCTGCTTAAACCCCAAAAGGCGAGGATCCTTTGAGATATATGGGGCGGGATGATCCCCGAACAAGATCGACAGCCCGGTCCACTGCAACCGCAATAGCCTGTTTATGCCCCCTCTCTTTCGTCCACATGGCCTGATGCAGCCCACGAAGTCAAAGAGGCATTGTCGTGAATGCGCTGAGAAACGAGCTGGCAAGCAGGTCGGGACACATACTTTTCCTATCACCTTTGTTTTTCTAACCTCTGTTGTTCTGCTCTGGTTCTACTCTGGGTCTAGCCCTACGGATGGTCCGTCTCCATTATCGTCTGGTTCGGGTGCAACGTTTTGTCAATTTTAAGTTCGGGGCCACGCCCAGATCCGGTTGCTCCATCCGAGCTGAACCGAGAATTGAGTTTGTCAGAGATTCGTCCCAGAGGGCATGAACCGGTGGATCTCTTTTGCCAGGATCATGAATCGTGATAGATCCCATCGAGAAACCCGGGATTGCCAACCAAAACCTCTCTCAAAGAATCATCCTTGTGTCAGAGCTGAATCAGGGTTGTAACTTTAAATCCCCGCCATGTGGAGGCGGCGATTGCTGATCCGGAGTCTAACCCTTGGGCTTGGAACGGCGTCGGCGCTAGGGTGGCGGCAGACTTTTCCAGCCGACGTTCCAGCGTGATCCTCGTGCCATGTTGCGTGCAGGATGGCATAAACGGAAGACTTCTAGTGCTCCGATTTCAGCCACTCGCGAGCGCGAAAGAACGCCACAGCCCTAAAGCTGGATTTCCTGATTCGCAGAGTTCATCCGGCGTATGCTGTCTGTCAACCCGGCTAGTAAAACATCCGCTGAGAATCCGGCCATCCTGGTAAGCAGTCAAACAAATTGCGCAACAGCGCAAATGTCTCCTTGGCAACGTCCTACGGAGCGCCATAGTAAGGGTTCCATTGAGCATTCGCTGGTAGCCTGTCGGTAAGTCGTTTGGGCTCGGTTGATGATACCGATAGTACCGTCTCATCAATGCACCAGACAATTTCCTACCAAGGCCGAATGCGGTCTTTGACCCGAGCCTAGGCGACGCGCTAATATAGGAAACACCGAGACGGATAAATCTGGCTTGCGTATAGGAAACAGCGGCAGCACGGGCAACTTGCAATTAAAGGGCCGCCAGCGAGGAAGAAGTCAATGCATTGGGATTGGGGTATTTACACCAATGGGGGAGCCTCACATTTGCTTACTACTTACACAAGGGCATACTGTGTTAGCGCAGGCAAAGTAAGGGGGGCAGGGGTCCTCGGCGACCAACGTAGGCAGATAGGGGAGCATGTCTCCACACCATCTCGCGAAATTTCCCCTAGTAGTTCTAGTAGCAGCACCCTAGATCATAAAGGGTAGCCAGTTTGTGAACACTTCGTTTACCCCTCCAAGGAAGACTTGATCGTGCCATAATTCCCCGGGATGATGGTTCGCTTCTGCGTCCGGTCTGTGATGCTATCACGTACTTAGGCCCTACTAAGGCCTTTTGGGCGTGTAGTAAGGAACCACCATGACCTGGTGGTCTGGTTAAAAGGGCAGTTTGCCCCTGTAATACTCAGCCGCCAAATTGCTTCTATTCTATTACCAAAGAGAAACGTGTATAGCTCAGGCCAGTTATGTTCGAGCAGACCTGTTAATTCTCTGGGGATAACATCACAGTGTCCAAGGACTTTTACAAATTGCGACACGATCAGGCCTGGGAAATGTTCCCAAGGACGTGATGGGCTCGGGGACAACGGGGGATAGCCGGCGAAGCCCTACACTAACTAGACTAGTCGCCGATTGCTGCAGTAGTAGAACTTATCCCACAAGGAGGGATGAAATATGTCTCGAAGTGAGTTCCCAATACGAATGGAGATACTAGGGCAGTTGGGACGAAATTTAGTGGCGTAGCCTGATGCCACAGGCAGAGGCGCCAATAAATAATAGTGTTAAAGGGGAATCCTTCTAAAAAGATAGGAAATGCATCAAGGAAGAAATAGTAGTCACAGTTCCGACTCAGTTAGCACAGATTCCCGGGACTCACTCAAAATATTCATATTCCGATCAAGGCATACTTAGCGAGCTTGGTCCAGCCTTCGCAGGGCAAAGTGTCCCACAATGCAGTCGCAAGTAAACTTGATGACCGCGTCTCGCACGATCTCGCCGCCGGCGAACCCGGACACGACGGACATGAGGGTGTCCGCGTCTTCCTGGAGGATATCATTGTCAAAGTCGCCGCCGGGGCTCTCGTGGGAATCATGGTCTAAGTATTGGCAGGTAGGCGCTAGCTTCCACCAGGGGTTCTAGTAATTACCGCGGGCTGTATGTAGGACCCGACGGCGTGGGGAAGATCAGCGCGGCCGTGCAGTCTTCTTGGGCCACAAAGGGAAGGCGGCCCGTAGAGACAGCTCGATAGCTGAATGTTGGCTCTTGTATCTTACTCTCTCTCATCCTGGTTCTCGATTTGGACAAAATTCCCAGTCCTGGTTGGATCCTTTTGATTCATATGATACCTCGTCTCAAGGTGCAGGTCAGGCCCCCGTGAAACACGATGAAGATCAGAGCCTCGGCAGGTTTTCTTCTTCAAAGACGACCCGGCCGATTCGGGAGAATACCTACCTAATAATACACTATCACTTAGGGATTGTATTCTAGGGTAGATCCCATCATACGATGCATGTTTGCACTGTCGGACAGCGTGGATTGGTGGTTACTGGCTAGTGTATATATTGAATTCCTTCGGTCGGTTGGTGTCATACCTCCTCCCATGTATCAGCCGGCCTATCCTGTCGTAACAGCCACCACTAACAAGCTGTCCCGAAAATTGCTGCTCGCACAGAATTGTCATTAGTGTGAGAGCAGATCTCATGTGGTTGTCACTTAGAGCCTCGGTATTTTCAGGCCAAGATGATGTAGTCAGGGTCAGTCACATCGTGTGCATGACCAGTAACTGAATTGTCGTTTCGGTGGAAGAAATGTCCTAGTCTCACGTACTACTGCTCCTGTAGGACTGAGGGTTTGCGCTTTGTCAGAAAACCGCGGCGGAGCTCGGTAGCCACGGAATACAGTTGCCTACTTAGCTCCCTCGCAATCGCTACAATCACAGGAAGCCGCTTCCGGTTCCTCATCCGTAACGCTCGTGGCATGGGCCTTGAAGTACTGCACAAACTCCTTCCACTCGGCCGAATCTTCGTCGTCGTCCGCCCCCTGGCGCCGGTCCTCCATCTCCCGCATCGCCTTCCAGGCCGCGGGCGCCTCTCGCTGCCCGATGCTGTACTCCTTGCCCCCCGTCCATGACGAAGGCGTGCCTGACCTGGACCACGACCCCATCTCTCATGCGCGTGCGCAAGCATGTAGGCGCGCCGGCGCTCGTCGTCTGCGGCGAGCCATCTCTTCGTAGGCGCGCCCCATCGTCCGTGTCCTGAACGGGGATGTAGACCTCGTAGCGGTCCTCGTTACCGTGGGTCTTGTCGGCGTACGTGTGGTGCCGTAGTTCCCGGGGCTCGGTCCTGCCTGCGGCTTTCAGGAGCTGTTGCACCGCTGGCGGCCACTGCGAGAGGGCGGGATTCTCAGAAGAAGCCATCATTGAAAATCGGGCGTAGGGGTATCGTTGATGAACCAACCGGACGATGACGGCAATTGCAGATCTTTCCCCACTGGAAAGGGGTTGTAAGGGGTAGAAGAAAACTCATGTCAGTCGTTGAGTGAAGAGAGATCTTATTACCCAAGGCAACCCCGCATCATTGAGTGGCTTGTATCCATTTCAGATAGGATTACGCCTGTATGATCGAAGTGCTGCCTTGTTAAACGTTTAATCGACCAAATGTAAGCGGGCAAGCATATATTTGTTACACAGCCCCAGCGTACCAACGAAATAATATGTAAGGGCTAAGTTCGTCCGCGGTGCAATGGCGGTTCAACTACACGACCCCAACTATGGTTCTGACTTTCCCGACTAGAGCATAGCTCCTCGCAGGTTTGCGTGAGGACAGAATTGTCGATTAGGGACGGTGATTTTGATATCTTGCCCAATATAAATATTCATGTAGTAGTACAAAGAGTTAGCGTGTCTGGGAGGAACTATAGGGAACAATTGGTCGCGCTATAGGAGCCATAAGAGAGAATCAGTTCAAATTAGAGATAGCAAGACTTGCCTGCTTAGTATTAACACGAGACGCAGTCAATCCGGAACAACAGGTAGTCGTGACTACTGCAGTCCTATTTGTCTTTGTGGGTCTCTATTCTTCCCACCTTTCCTATACAGCCAATTAACGCCACTAGCAGCGCGAAGTCGGAGACAGCTGACAAATGAAGTCTACGACGAACCACGAATAGCTCGCCAAGCATGACTCATAGCACTCACTCGCCTTGTGCATATCTAGGAGGACGTCTCCGGTGGATGGTGCACGCAAGCTTGGGATACTGCTATAATCCCAGATTCCCCAAAATAGCTATCGCAGAGCCCTACAATGAAGCCTGCTCTGAGCACCAAGGCGGCGCTCATTCTGATCGACGTCCAGAACGGCTTTCTCCCACCGTCGCATTGGGGAACGGAGCGCAGCACGCCAGAGTGCGAGGCCAACATTACCAAACTCCTCACCCAAGCGCGGACACACAACGCCAAGACCAATGATCCATCTCCGGCTGATGGCAACGACGACGATGGGCAGGTTCTCATCTGCCACGTTCACCACCACAGCATCAGCCCGGACTCAATGCTGCACCCGGACAAAACCATAGTGGTCGACGGTGTCCCGCAGCCGTTCGCGGCGCCAGCGGCAGGAGAGACCGTCTGGACCAAAGGACGTAAACAGCGCCTTCATCGGCACGGGCCTGGAGGCGTTCCTGCGCCTCCCATCACGTCCGGCGGCTGGTGCTCTGCGGCCTCACGACCGACCATTGCGTCAGCACGTCAACGCGCATGGCGGGGAACCTGCGCATCGTGGATGAAGTTGCTGACACTGCCTACGGCGATGATAGCCAGACCAAAAAGAAGGCCACCACCACCCTCACTTCCGAGGGGGACATCCTGCTCGTCGGCGACGCGTGTGCGACGTATGCCAAAGGCGGGTTCGACGCCGAGAGGGTGCACCGGGTGAGCCTGGCCAGTCTGGACGGGGAGTTCGCACACGTGGCGGCAACGGCGGATGTCATCGACACGATCTTTGGTGCGTGAAGGAAGGGGGCAAGGAGGTTGTGAAAATGCCGCAAGACAGAAGCTGATTACTGGAGACCTTGCATCGGAGCGGGAGAGGGGGTCGGCCTTGTATACCCACAGCTTTCTGATTGGCCTTGGCTTTTGTTTCCGGTGTCTCCCTTTTTTGGACCAAAGGTTTCTGGGCGGTATCCATCAATAACCGCAGCCCTAGATCGTCGGGACCCGGATTACCCCCGAGCCGCAGATTCATGGACCGGGTGGATCGTCGGCACACGTAGCATCTTAATTTGGAGTGATAAGAACTGGCTCGATCCACACACCTCCGCTTAGGGCCTGTAGCAGCAGACGAATGTGCATGTTTAGAAACAACGATTTGAAACATTCCGTTCCATTCCATTCGGTTGATCTGAGTGATAGTTGTTGGTATCAATTCCAGTGTTGTCCTGACATCTCCTGCCCAATCATCGCTAGCCGGAAGGTAGTCGGACCCATTCGGCCATTCCGATGCAGTGGGCTCCCCGCAGCACTCTGTTGGAGCCGTTGCGGTTCATCTAGCCGGGAAACGGTGAGTCTGTGCGCAATGACAGGAACAGAGATGCGCTGCTGGGCCCAATCGGGAGACAGATCCAAAGAGACGGGACCGGGAATTGACTGAAGGCTAAAAGCAATAATGCGACGGTCGCGATGCATGCATCGTAAAACGTTATGAAGTGCTGGACCCGACTAGAAGAATATCAGATCATGCGTGGAAGAACGATAGCTGATACGGCAGGACAACTAAGCGAGAACAGCGCGTGGCCCTGGCGCACTCGTTAACGAACGGTGAAGATTGATGCGAGATATGCGGTGCGACATATCGGCCGTCAACTTGTGGCCCGCGGCGTGTGACTGTGTGTCAATCAAAATCGCATCTCCCGCCCGCCAAAACAATTGCCGGGCCAGACCCAACGTCAGCCGTGGCAACCTACTCCGCTGGCCCTGCTCGCCTGCAGGTGTGAGACAGTTGAGCGCGTCGCCTGGGCGGGCCCAGGGTGGGACGCCCAGACAAGCTACCCAGCTACATGACTAACCACCCCGGATTCTTGGCCGAGATCGACGGGAATTGCCATCGAATGGGGTAGACTCTGAGATTCATTCCGCCAATCTGCATTTCTCGTGTGGAAAAAAAGCACCGTTCCGTATCCTCGCAGGTGGAGCTGACATGCATACGCGAACCAGGGACTTCTTGTCAACGTGCAGTATAAAAGATAAGAACTGCTTGAAAACCCCCGAGAGTGCAGGGCCATGTCTTTTCCTCTCTTGCTGTCGTTTCATTTCCATCCTCTCTTCAGCGAGTCAGCCGTTACTCGCTAGACATTGCCTTTGTATCAATTCGGTTTCCGAAAGTATTCCTCTAGTATTGGATTTGAAAGCACTATAGCTCTCGTTTCTGTATACCCTCATCTCACATTGTCGCAGATACATATATTCGTCGCCGCCGACCGCGCGCGCTATTAAGGAGTCGCTCCGACAACATGGCGATCGAAGCAGTCAGCGTTAACGACGCGGCAGAGAACCACGCGCGGCACCTCGTTCACAGGTTGGTCCAATCTTCCCCAACATTCTCCAATGTCACTGTCACTGCCCCTGGTCAGTCAGTCCGGGCTAGAGGTAGCGGTGCGGGGAAATATGACGGAGCCAACGCTAATCCCCAACCTTCTAGTCATGCTCACGAGGACATACCGGGAACAGTGGACCTTCGGGCGGCCGGTAATTATTCTATTGCCGAACTTTATTTCGACGAGAAACAAGAATTCGACGTCACTGACAATGAGAACTCGTACACACAGAGGGCGATGATACTGCCTACGGTCAGGCATTGTTCCCCGTACCCGCCGAAGACCCGAACGATCCGCTACAGGTAAGTGCCGAAGGAAAGAGGGAGAAACACAAAATGCATACGCCAGATCTGCCGAAGACATGACCGGGGGAGCTGACAGAGTTCGTTTCACAGTGGCCGACCTACAAGAAGACGATCATCTTGATCATCTGCTGCGCCTACTCCTTCCTCGGCAACGCGACGCTCATCGGCCCCTCGCCCTACATCACCCTCTTCTCCAAGGAGTTCGGCGTTAGCCACACGAAAGCATCCACCCTGATCTCCTACCCTAACCTCGCCTATGGGTTCGGCTCGCTATTCCTGGTACCCCTGTACCTGAAGTTCGGACGGCGACCCGTCATGCTGGGATCCATGCTCTTTGTGGGTGAACCCTTGCCTTCAACCTCTTTTGCCGGCCCCATCCATGGTGAGCCAAAGTATAATATAGACAAACAGCTAACCGTAGTTGGGCCGTTGTCAAAAGTTTATTGCAGGACTCATCGGTTCTTCGCAAGCCAATGACTTCGGGGGCCTCATGACCGCCCGAGTCTTCGCGGCGTTCGGGAGCGGGGTTTGCGAGGCCATTCCCGTCCAGCTTTGCAATGATATCTTCTTCCTCCACCAACGTGGAGCTAAAATTGGATACTACACATGTGAGGTCTGGCGCTGAAGCTCGCCTCGGATATCATACTAACAGCTGTGTAAAGTCTGCTTGTCCATTGGAACAGTAGCACCACTGGTATCAGCTCACTTGCTCATCGAACCATGGGGATGGCGCTTGTTCTTCTACGTCGTGCTGGCCTTTGCCCTGGCGCTCTTCGTCCTCGCTTTCCTCTTCGTCGAGGAGTCATCCTACGATCGCGAAGCCCACATGCACCTCACGACGACGCCGATCGAGGACGCAAGTCCAAGCGACAGTGACAAGGCCACGACCAGAGTGAACGACGAGGTCCCTACCCCGACGGCGCCGGCGGCTCCCCTTCGCAAGTCGTTTCTTCAGACTCTGTCGCCCAAGGGCCGATACGACCCCGAGGCCCGCTTCTTCAACACCATGGCCATGTCGTTCACCTACTTCCTGGTCCCGCAGGTGTTCTGGGTCATCACCTCCTTCGGCATCTACATCGGCCTCGGCGCGTTCGCCTACAACTACACCTTCCCGATCAAGATCATGGCCCCACCCTACAACTGGCCCGAGGCGAGCTCTGGCTACATCGCCTTCGGCGCCCTCTTCGGCTTCCTCCTCGCCGTGCCCCTGTCCTTCTCCTCGGACCGCCTGGCCGCGCACCTGACGCGCCGCAACGGCGGCATCCGCGAGGCCGAGATGCGCCTCGGCGTCATGCTGCCCGCCATGGTGATCGCGCCTGCGGGTCTGATATTGTACGGCCTGACGGCCGAGCACGACCTGCACTGGATGGGGTACCTGATGGGCAACGGCATGATGTCGTGGGGCGCGTACTTTTATTTTAGTTTTGCGCTCGCCTACGCCGTCGACTCGTACAACACCAACACCTCCGAGATGCTCATCGCCATGAACCTCGGCAAGCAGGCCATCAGCTTCGGGCTGAGCATCAACCTGCTCGACTGGGTCCTCGATCGCGGCTACGCCGTCGTCATCTCGGGCATTTTTGGTGGTGTCCTCGTCGCTAACAACCTCGCGCTGCTGGGCTTCATGTTCTGGGGGAAGCGCGTCCGCGTCGCCATGACGGGCTCGTGGCTGGCGAGACTGCATGGGCGGCACAGCCAGAACAGCCCGCAGGTTGCTTAGTTCGTGAACCGAATGTCTAAGTACATAGCCGGCTTATCTTAATCCATCAACTGGGTCTTCACATACAGTTACGGGGCTAGTCATGGAATCGTCCCATATTAACTTCTAATGATATCTCATCCATATTAAAAGCGTGAAACTACACCCACGGTGCTTTGCCCGCTTAGCTTCCCATACGTCTTGAATGGCGGTTGCTATATGCATCGACTTTTCTTAAGTATTGAGTTCTAACACATGTGTCTGCAGCTAATCGTATTTAAATCCAACACCGGAGTCTTGATTTAGTCAATATTCCCATTAATGAATTAGTCATGATGCTACGCTATTGGCTATCGCGCTTCTAGAGTTCATCAAGCCATCTGATATATGATACATCTACATCAGAAGCTAGTCATTATAGCTCCCGTACCCAGTTACGTATCATCCCGGTCCAACACCAGCACACACTGACAGTCTCAACTAACAGCACTGTACTATACAATCGTGGGAACCGGGGGGTTACCAGGGATCAGCATCGTCGGGAAAGGAATGCCCAGGTACTTGGTGAAGATGTAGCTGCCGTAGCAGGTATGGATCTCGGTCTCCGTCGTGGTCGACGTGACCGTGGGCGCCGTGGTCGTCGATGCCGTGATGCCGCCGTCGCTGCACGCGCTGAAGTACTCCTCGTACGAGTCGCAGTACGCCGAGGCGTAGCTCGGGATCCCCGTGGGCCGCACCGTCACGGTCCCGTCCAGGCCCGTGGCCGTGGCGCCGCCGTGGGTGATGGTGCGCTTGGAGAAGATGACCGGGGGGCTGGTGGTCGTGATGGTAGACATCACCGTTGTGGTAATTGACAGAAATGTAGAGTATTCAGTTGTAGTAGTTAAGCTAGGCAAATGAAAATTAGCCACGTTGGTGTCTTGTTGGCAATTGGACAGGGGCGTAGCAGCGGCTGGCTCATCTGCGGGGATATATGGGTTTTAAATAGCACCTCCCGTTGGTTTGACTAAGATAACTTACCTCACTGGCGGCGTTACGGTCTATGTGTTCAAGGCCGAGCAATCAGCCAGACGAACCGCAAGGGCGGGCGATCCTGTCGTAGCCAACACGCCGGCCGAACATCTGACGAAGAACATGATTAGTACCGCTCTTAAACTAGATCACTGCTGTGGGAAGTAACCACGCCCAACATACTGGTCTATGATGGATGAGGAGCTCAGGGTTGTGGCACTGGCAGATGACGACTGATCCTCTGACGAAGTAGACGGGGGCGAGGATGAGGAAGAGCTGGACTCGATGGTCGTGGTGATGATTACTTCCACAGACACAGAGCTGGATGTGCTCGCCGACGGAACTGTAGACACGCTGGACGACGAAAGCCCCGAGGGCGAGTGCTTGCACTTGCTCGCCGTTGCCACATCCAGGACGAGGATCGCCGCAGGAGCGCTTGGCACCAGGAGTACTTCATTGTTCCAACGGCTCTGTTTGCCTTTCTCGGGTCCTGCTTTGGCTTGGGAAGATTTGACGAGATTCCTCCCAAAAGATCGCTAAATCTGTCTAAGTAATAATAAAAACCCCTTTCGTTGAAAGTGGTCGTCCTTGAGCGTGTAAGTATTTCTGCCATCTAGTTAGGTACCGACAGCTCTAGTAATTTCCCATAGCGCGCCGATTTAGTGTGAACTGCGTACGCGCTATTGGCCGGCCAGATTGGCCAGTCGGCGCCGCAAAGCTTTTCTATTTCTAGAGTTAACGTACCCGCAGGTCCAACTGACCACACGGTCTAAATGACCACCTTTAAAGACTTCATCTAATAAAGTATAAGTTAATTCCGCCATAACGTATTTAATATTTTAAAATTAATCGGAATCTTAATCTCTAGATATTTCTATATTATTCTAATAGGTACGAGTATTATATCCGGGCTCTTCGTAGATTCTATAGCGCTATAAGCGCGTCTTAAACGTCCTCGTATAACTACTCTTTTAACCCGATTCGTTTTATAATTATTTATTAATATCCTTTTAAAATTATTAGTTTTTTTTTAGTTTATATACGAAATGATCTTCTATTTTATAGCCGTTTTTTTTATACGGCGGCGCCGGCTAAGCATTTTATTCGCCTCTTATAATACGTTTACCTTAATTTTTAATAGAGCGAGCCGGTATATAACTTACGTTATACCTTTCGTAATTTAATTAAGCCTAGTTAAAATTAATATCGGAGAGCTATTTTAATATTACGCGATTCGATTTTTAACGTACTCGGTTTAAAATTAAGCTTTAATTAAATTATTTAAGGTTTTTAACTCTTAGGGTATAGATAAGCCGAAAAAGGTCGCCGGAAGCGTTAATATACGTAGCTTTATATTTAATTATAAAATAATATATTCCGGATTATACGATATAAATCCTACCTTTTAAAAACCTCTTTAAATATTTAAAATAATAAAAGTAGCTTAGAACGCTTTTAAAAACGCTAGTAAAAAGTCCTCCTTTAAAATATAAATAATATACGCCCGTATAGAACCCTTAATTTCTTTTTTATATAACTTTTTTAATATATAAAAACAGTTAATATTAAAAGGTTAAAGCTTATATAATAAATAAAAAAATATATAAAGTATAATAATCGAGTTCTTTTTATAATAAAGCTTAAAAAATATTAAATAATAGCTTTTATAACCGTTAAAGATTAATAAATAATAAACATTTTTCGTATAAAACCTCGTATATTTATCGAAGTATCGAATTTAGTCCTCGCTTCTCTCGTTCGTGGTCTAGCCATTTTTAGTAACTACGATTACCTAGTCACTCGGTAATAAGCTGTTTTCGTATTAAGAAAAAAAGTGCGTTTTCCCGGTAAATATAATATACGGAGGGATAGCGTAACCGTACGATTTAACGCCTTAAATAATTATAACTTATGCCTAGTTCCTTTATTAAATTAGCCTAGGATTTTTATATTTATCGAAGGTGGTTACGATTATTTCGAACGAGATTTAGTTTATAATAAACCCGGTCTTATCGAAATTATATATTTCCTTTTGTTAAATCTTATACTTATTAATTATATTTTATATAAAGGTAAATTATACGCGATATACTTCGGGATTCTCGTAAAGGACTCTCTAATAATCGATTTTTCGATTAAAACGCGTGCCGGAGGTCTAGTTATTATCGTACGAAGTTCGAAGCCTAATTAATACCGACGCGTCTCGCGTCGCAATAACGGAATAATCGATTCGCTATATCTTTTATACCGTTAAACCGAGAAAGAAGCGATCGCGTATTTAAATTAATAATATATCGTATAATCGCATCTTTTTTAAAATTTAAAAACTTTCGAGAAGTCGTAGGTATTTCGTATCGTATAGGTTAGTTATTTCGTTTACGTTATAAAGTTTTCGATAAGACGTGATAAATTAATATAGCTTTTCGTATATTTAAAGTTAAGTTTTTTTAAAGCGCTTAAAGCGTTAAAATTATATCACTTTTTTTCTAAAGTTATAACATTTTTAAATATAAAAGAATATAAAAAAAGGTTAAGGTTATAAAAATTTTTATAAAAGTGAAATATTCGCTTATATAAAATATTCGTTTATAGAATACATTAAGTGTTATTAAATTAAATACTTTTATTAAAAGTTAAAGCTTTAATTTAATATATATATTAAAAAATAATAAATATAAACGTTTTTTAAATAAATATCTATTAATTATTAAGTTATTTAAAACTTAAAAGGATAACTTTTTAACCGCGGCCTTATTTATATTTATATAATTAAAAGTTTAAAAATAGTTTATTACTCGTTAATTATTACTTTAAATTTAAAAAAATAATTTTTAAACTCGATATTACGTTTAAAAAAATCAACCTTTTTATATTTACATTAAATATTAATTAATAATAAAGACTTAAAGATTTTTAAACCTTTTATTTTAATATTAAAAAAGATTTAAATTTAAAGCTTATAGTATATAAAACATATATATTAATAAATATAAAATTTAAAACTTACTAATAATATATTTCGTTATAAAATAACTTAATATGTAATTACCGTAATTATTATTATTTCGAGTTTTTCGATTTTATTCGTAAGTTATAAAAGTTATCGCCGCGGTTTAAAAACTATTATTATTATATATTAATATTTTTAAAAATAATTAAAGAAGGTAAAATAATATTATTTATTTATAATAAATAATATCTTAAATAAATATTATAATTAATTTAATTAAATTAATTATATAATAATTATAAGTTAATTTTATAATATTATTAATTTTATTTATATTATATATAAATTAAGCGTAAATATTTTTAATAAAACCTTTTAATATATAATAAACGGGTTAAAAACTTATTATTATAATTATTATAATTTTTAATTAAAAATAATAAGTAATAAATATCTTAAATTAATAAAATTTAAAAATAAAACGCGCTAATCCGTTTTAAATAACCGGTCGACGAATAGTCGAAACATGTTATACTTAAGAGTAAAGCCTAGCTACGCTTATCGGATAGCTTAGGTTTTAAGATATTCCTCCTGGGCGGGAAAAGAGGGTCCTGGCGGACTCTTTAAACTCGGTCCGGGTCGGTCTGCCCCTAATTCTGTCCCCGCAAGGTGGCTCGGGTACCTTAAGTTTTTTAAAGGCTGCACGTTCTAACTCGCCAATTTATACGGCTAAAATAGCACGCTAAATGGCGGATTCGGGGGTTAAAATAAGCATAGCTAGAAAGTACGAGAAGTGACGATTTTAGTAATATCCTTTAATTACTAATAAAACGGTTATACACTGACTTATATACGAAAAAGGGGTTAGGGGGCTTCGCTTATCGGTAGTTAATTTGGGTAGCTGCTTATGTGGTAGGACGGCTAAGTGGTTAGGGTGCTTATAACAATCGGTGCCCAGATTCAACGAGGAAATGCTTCGAAACTGGTACAGCCGTATTGTGAAACATTATTCGAAGGCCGAACTCACTCATCCCCGAGACAGGTTTCCAGCCATCTTGGGTATCGCTGCGACCTATGGCAGTGCCCTTATCGGCGGGCGGTACGTTTCAGGGCACTGGGAGCACCGGTTGCTTGAAAGCCTGACTTGGACCAAACCTGCAAGCATCAGGGCCTGCCAGGCCGAACCAACAGAAGCCTATATCGCGCCTAGCTGGTCGTGGGCATCAACTAACTCAGAAGTCAATACTGCTGTTCTACAGACAATTTCACCCATCTCAACCTTTGTCAACGCCAGCGTAGAACAGGCGACCTCGGACCCATGGGGTGCTGTTACAAAGGGATGCTTGCATCTATGCGGCCCACTCCGAAGAATTGATCGACTGTGGAAAAACCTTGTCGATTACAAGCCTTCTTCCAAGTGGTCAATGGATACGTTAATGCCGGGAATGGAAGCTTGGTTATGTTCCAATGCTATCTATTCATACGCCTTGGATGAAGGTCCTTCTACCGACACGAAATCGAATGAGTCTTCTACCAACATCGCAGACTATTCCATGGTATGTCTTACCTCTGCTAGTGGTGAAGTATTCAGAGTGGCCCAAGGAAAGGAGCAGCATCCGGTGTCTTATATTGGCTAATGAAAGAAGAAATATGAGGAGTTTCGTGAGATTAGGGTTATATACGATGTTTGATTTCAAAACCCCCCAAAAGAGGACTGAAAGAGTTAGGGGGGGAGACCATAGAGTACATGGAGTCTAAGAACGTTTATGAGCTTTTCCAAGGAGTGGAAACCGAAGAGGTGGAGATTGTTTAATACACCACATCCGTTGGGTCACCCATCATCTTGTGGAGGCTCACGTTATATTTGGACCACATCCGATTCTCACTATACTCTGACAGACTACTATATATACGCTGAAAGTAAAGACAGGGTGTAGTTTGAACCCCTTATGACAGTCTAGATCCCCTTGATAACGTCCGGCAGCAACACGTTATTGTACTCCCACAGCACCGTCGAGAACGCCGACGTGAAGGCCGCGCCCGTGTACCAAGTAGACCGGCCCCCCTGCAGCGCGAGCTGCCGCTGGATGAAGCCGGCGCGCAGCTCCTCGCCGAGACGCGCGAGTGCATCATGCCGTGGTCCGCGAAGGCGGGGAACTCGACCTCTGCCTCGGCGGCCACAGAGGAAGCGTTAGTAGCCGCCGCAGCATCCGCCACGCCCGTCGCCACCATGCCCGCGACGGTCCGTCCGATCAGCGCTCGCATGCTCGCGGGCGTGTCCGCGTCCGTGCCCACCGCGGTGAACGAGAACATGTCCGCCGTCATGTCCAGGTAGTCGAACCGGCCCACCTGCGCCGGCAGCGGGTAGACGGTGTAGTCGGCCGGCGCCGCGGCGGGCAGTGTGTTGCCGTACGAGGTGCCGATCTTCAACGAGGGTGGCGCACGATGCCGGCGTAGACGGTGGTGTAGCCCAGCTTGGCGAAGACGGCGCGCTCGGCGTCGTCGAGGTCGAAGGGGCCATGTTGGCCTCGGTCGGCTCGATGGCGATGAGCAGGCGCTTGGCGTGGATGGTGCAGTTCTTGGAGTCCACGTTGCTCTTGACGGTGACGGTGACGCCGTCGTCGGCGGTGCGAGTCGAAGCGACCGCCTGGCTCGAGTACTGCACGTCGTCGCCGAGGAAGTCCCCGATGCGCTCGTATAGCTCGTGCAGGCTGCCCGAGGGCGGCACGGCGGCGGCGCCCTTGCCGAGCAGGGCCCGCACCATAGGCGCGGGCGAGGCCTGCATGACGTACATGGTGGGGACCACCATGAAGTCGCCGACACCCTGGACGGTGGACTGCCACAGCTGCGGCACGGCGGCCGCGATGCCGTACTTGTCGATGAACTTCCCAAAAGGCATGAGCAGGTCCTCGGGGATCTGGTCCGGCTCGGGGAATTGGAAGAAGCCCGGGAGAAGCATATCCTCGTACTTCTCGCACGCGTCGAGGTAGACCTGCAGCGCGGCGGACTTGGCGTCTTCCGAGGGGGCCGCGTAGCCGTCGACCAGCTCGCCCGTCCGGAAGTCGATGTACTTGCTCGTGAGCGAGGCGAAGTGCATCGAGCCGTTGGTCGAGACGCCCATGCGCGTCACGAAGTCGAACGTGTCCTTGTACTCCATCCAGGCCTGCACGCCGACGTTGATGGGGGTACCGGTGGCAGGGTCATGGTAGACCGACGTGTGGCCGCCCTGGACAGGTAATCGTCAGCAGTGTTTCCCAGTGAAGGCAGTGGTGTTCCGGGGTACAGCACTCGGTATTCCGGCTGTAGGTCTCAGGGCTCCGAGTATGGGTCTTCGAGTCATATGTTGGGTTCTGGGTGAATAATGGGAAGGATAGAGGTGAAGGAAGTTCATACCAGAGTGTCCTGCTTCTCAACCAGGGCAACCGTCTTGCCATGGTCACGCAGCCACACAGCCGCGTGCGCGCCGGCTGCACCGCCACCAACAACGACAACGTCGCGCTCAACGTTGTCGACCTTGGAGCATAACCCGGCAGCGGCCTCTGCGACAAGGAACGTAGCCAGGAGGCCGACGGCCGATGGGATCTTGTAGCTGAGCATGATGACCGATGAAAGAACCTAAAACAAGCCGAGTGATGACTTCACCAAGGTTGGGCTTGATCTACAGTTTCCAAGCGAAGGGTCACACGTGATCGGCGCAGGCTGTGTGTGTGTGTCCTGCAACAAGAAGCGTACAGCCAATGGCGGTTGGGGTTTTATTTAGCCAAAGTGCCTGGTGCATGGAAAGGGAGGAGTGTGGCCGGGGGAGTCTCCTTCGCCCCGTCCCATGGTTTGTCTCCGAGTAATCTGCTGCCGAGGCAATCGGAGTAGCAAACATGACAAACCCACCTCGCGATACCGAGTGATTGGGGGAGGGGTCACTAGCAATGCGGAAGGAACTTATCGTCAGACCCACGTCAGCATGCTGCGGGATAGCCAGGCATGTCACCCATCGGAAATTTGCATATAATGCAGGTGCCTCTCGGGCCTATGTAGGGTACGGTTGCTGCGGCACAGCCACTCTGTTCAGTTCCGCAGCGTTTCCTGCCTTGAGGATTCGCCGGATTCGAGATTACCGAATATTCTCCGTGCTTTTTTCTATATGTGCCTGGATTTGGCTGCAAAAGGATTCCCTTAAGGAAGTTCTCACCGGAATGAACCAAGCAGTTCGACTTGACCTGCCCGATAACAGGCAATGAGCACTCGGTGTGTGGAGATTCTCGTTCCACCTCTTCCCTTTGTGCATCCGCGGTCGATCCGAGCCCCACGGGGGACCCAGGGCCGAGGGGTAGGGGCCAAGGCGCGTAAGGCGCAGGAACGGTGCGCCCGGTGAGACAAGCGAAATGGCCCGTCACTCCGTTTGTGAAGAGAGGCCCGCTCGCGATCGATTGCAACAATGAACGGACCAGCTTTCTCAAGACGCACGAGGGAGAAAGGGGGAACGATGAACGATTTGCCATTTACGGGAGCTCGCGAGGTTGAGGTTGCAATGCCAAGCATCTAAACCGGCAAACCGGAACTGGACCCTGGCCTAGTTGTTAACTTCCCGGTTCGCCTTCCCTGACCTCGGATCCCACCAATCAGCGGTTCCGGTCTTCTGGGACGGTTGCCGCAAGGGGCATAGCCCTACGGGGCGTATACCACCTTACAGGGCAACGAGACTCCGTTCTGGGTATACCCCCGAGAAGGAAGCGGTCCTTTTCCAAAACCACCCCAAGTTTGTTTTGCGGTCGTCGGGTGAGGGTGGCCTTTCTTTTTTTATCTGTCACCCATCACTGACTATGATGGGGGATAACTTTGAGGGGTGGTAAATCACTCCGCTAGAGCCTAGCTACCGACAGATTGAAACGGGGATAGTTCTGTTGTTAAGGGGAACTGCATTTCTGCTGGCTCGGGGTCCAGGCATTTTCAAAAGCTTCGATTCCAGCTTGCAGTCGCCTAAAGCAGGTGTTCCCTGTAAGATATATCTAGATAACCGTGTGGACGAGGAGGGAGGTTCCCCGCAACCTGCTCTTGGGTCACCCCTTCTGCGCCTCTTCCGCAGAGTTATCGAATACGTGGCGCGGTCCTTGCGGCGGTGGTTTTTATTATCACCTGCTTGCGAGGCGCCCCCTGAAGTTGATATTAGATTGCATACACAGAACCGCCAGCTGTTGCAGGGTCTTTTCCCCTCCTTCCTGTTCCGACCAAGCACGTGTCGGAGCATCCCGCCCCTGCGCCGCCAGCAGTGTTTCATCCAGCCTGAACCGAGATGCTTCGACGTAGCAATGCATGACTAGATTGCACGTTTGTTGCGTGAGGTGCGGGCCAGTGTTCGACGCCGGAGGCCGGTCTGTTTTTGCCAAGGAAAGGGCCAGAACACCGGGTTGGGGAGGCGCCGTGGCGCTCATCCCCAACCCTGAAGTGAACCCATTCGGAAGGGATATAGCGACACTTCAAGTAATCGTCGCCGGCAGACTATTGGATTGTCTGGAAGCAGGTGTGTAGCATTACCAAAGTTGCCTTCGCTTTGACCTTGTGATAGATAGTCGTGATTCGAATTGCGTTAGGTAATCTGTGAAGAGATAGCTCCTTGCGTTGGTGTGGCGGTAGATAAGTAGGTATATCGAGATTTGTAGTGTATCATGTTTTGTTAGTCATCCTTCGTTATGCCTTGGGTAACACCCTGTTTTCAACATCCCAGTGTTCCCACACGATCGTATGCTCCGGATCGCCATGTGCGACTTCCCCTTTTTCTTTATTAGAATTTCCACATCGATCGAGATACATACATGTCCGCAAGCAACGATCAAGGAGGGAGATGTTAGGTGACCTGAAGAGGACATAGTATGTTGCCCGAGATCGAACCAAAGCCAACCTTTCTTTGCCTGTGCACCAACACGGGCCATGGATCCCTCTCTGCCCCCTCCTCCACAAATCGACCCGGATTCCGAGTACGCTAGAGCCAGCAATGCTGGCCGGATCGTCGGCGTCGTGGCCGTCTTCCACTTCATCGCCTTGACTTTCGTCGCACTGCGCACCTACGTCCGGGCCTTGATGGTCAAGTCTTTCGGCCTTGACGATGGCTTCATTGTTCTCTCCGTCGTGCGTTTCCTATTTTCGCCTTCCCTTCCACCTTTGATCAAGAGTATGCGCACTGACACAAACTCCCCCCTAGCTCATCGCCCTGGGCTCGTGGATATGCCTGTGTCTCCAAGTCCCCTATGGACTCGGGCGCCATGGACTGGCGATACCACCCGAGCAGCGGATCCATTTCGAGCATATCAGTTTCTGGAAAACTGTCATGACGGACGGGTTCGCCATGGGGTTTCTGAGAATATCCATGGCCCTCAGCTTGATGCGACTCAATAGAGAGATCAAGTGGTACAGATACTCGCTGTACGCCATCATAGGTAAGATCTTCCCTTGTCCATGAAGCACGTACAAAGCATATGACACAAGACAACCGCTCTAACGTCGCAGGTATATAGTGTTTGTGATACTCTACACCATACAAGCCACGGTTGTCCTGTTCACCTACTGCAAGCCGTACTCGGGCTGGTGGGAGTTCCAATGGATGAACCCATTTGACCCGAGATGCTTCGACTTCAACCTGTTCCTCAATCTCACATACTGGAACATATGTAAGCCTCTCCAGTTCATGGCGTCTTGATGACCAATCTATTTGCTGACTTAGAACTCTCGTAGCGTGCAACATCTTCACCGATATATGTCAGGTGTCCTTCCCATTCCCATTGTCTGGAACCTGAAGATGAAGCTACGAATGCGGCTTTACGTAATAGCCATTCTCAACTTGGGATACTTGTGAGTCCAGGTCAACCCGACACCAAACAAGCGGCGGACCGAGTACTTCAGCTAATTCATGTTTCACCAGCTCGATTGTTGCCGGAATCTGCAAGGCTGTTTTCATGTTGACCACCGGTGGCAGCCCGGATAACACTTTGTACGTCTTATCAAGGGCGTTAAGAATGGTGCCATACTGACCATATCTACCATTGCAGCGACTACTGGGTGCACTTCTGGCAAAAGTAAGTTGCCTCCCCTCCCCTCTTGCTTCGTCATGTGTCAAATGCTTGCTTTGACAAAATGGTATCCTTTGCTAACAAAGCCACAGCCTCCAACTGAACATCGGCATCATCGCCGCCTGCGCCCAGTTCCTCCGCCCCCTCCTCGGCCGCGTCCTCAAGCTCAACTCGACATCGGCGAAGTCGTACCCGCAATACAACCAGGAAGGCCGGGGCAAGTACGGCCTGCAGACGATCGGCAGCAGCGCCCCGAAGCGGCGGACGCGGCTCGGCAGCCAGAACATCGACGAGTTCGAGCTGCAGACCAAGAAGGGCCTGGACGACCGCGACTCCGGACTGGGTGGTGGTGGTTGCGGTGTTGTGACTACGGTGCACCGCGAGGATGATGAGGCGTCTGCGCCGCAGCAGCAGCGGTACCACCAGCACCGAGAGTTAGACGGCGGCATGACACACTCGGCGGCCGCATTCTACTCCGCGGAGCCGACGACGACGACGATGACGTCGCCGGACTCGAACAGCGAGGAGTTTATCCTCCATAAGTCGGACAAGGAGATGGAGGGGATCATTTGCAGAAAGGACTATATCGTGCAATATAGTGAGAGATAAGCCACCACGTGTAGCTTTACCCGCTGCTGGGATACAATGCAATACAATAATTTGAAGTGAAGGATTGGATAATTGATGTACGGCAATCAAGCGCGTAGCAATGATATTGTGGTATATTGTGATTAGGTAAAGACGATTAAACGTAGGATATCAGCAGGGCAAACACAGCAACAGCAAGCACTAGATGATGGCCGGAGGGACTAGCAGCGAAGCCCCCAAGCTAACAAATCCCGGGGGTAACATTGCAGGATCCGTCGGTCTCGAGGCGGCCGCGTTATTAGCAGCGCCCGGCGCTGTCGCAGCCTCCATCGCCGTAGGAAGCACGTTGCCCATGCTGTTGTCGTTGGTGTTCATATGTTTCCTCTCCGCCGTCGGTGTTGGCGTCATCGTCGCCGTCGCTGACGCCGTTGTCGCGGTGGCGGTGGCGGTGGCAGTGGCAGTGGTGGTTATGGTGGTGGTGTTGCTCCTCGTCGACGACGGCAGCGGCCAGCCCATCAGATTGAACACGCTCGTTTCGAACGCCGGGTCGACCGTGGCGCGGCCCGGGCCCGGCGTGAAGGTGGCCGACGCCGTGACGGCGCAGACGTCGGCCGTGGCGTTGAGCACCCGGTACCAGCGGGGGCCACTGGGCCACCTCTGTGTCTGGCGGGACGCCTCCAGCGCGCCGTGGACGCGTAGCTGATCACTCCCATAAGACGCGGGCCATTGTTGTCATTTGCGTTGTCGTCACTCCCTTTTTCTTTTCCTCCCCCTAGTAGTCCATCGCTACCATTTTCTAATAAAAGAGACCGAGGTGGCGGCAATGCGGCGTCGTCGACGATGGTGAACCTAAGAATCCCCCGCGTCACCTCATGATCATACTCGAACCTGGCCGTACGATTGCCGAAGTCGCAGTAGGGCACGAGGCCCAAGCTCCACCGCAGCGTGTAATCCCCCGGTACCAGATGACCTGTGATCTTGGCGGTGGTCGACCAAGGAAAAGAAGGCGCCGTCGCATTAACGTCTGTATCGGTGTTGCCGGGTGATAGCGACGGGTAAGCGCCGCCGCCCAGCTTGACCGAGACCTCCCCGCGGCGGTTCGGCGCCTCTAGGAGCTGCCACCGCAGCTTGAAGCCGAAGCGGGCAGCGACGGCGGCGTTCTGGATGCCGATGACGACGGGAATGCCGTTGGGCGCGTTGGTGTAGCGGCCGCCCTCGTGCGGGAAGATGAGGTCGGCCTCGATCGTGTTCCCGAGCGACGACGACGGTGGTGGTGAAGACGCAGCAGTGGCGGCTCCGACGAGGTGCTGCAGCAGCAGCAGATGCGGGAGAAGCCAAGCCCAAAGGGCAAAAACCGGCGTCATGACTGAGTACGTAGAGACGATCTACGCAGGATTACCATCATGGACAAATCATAGATGTGTTTTTATTCGGTCTGCCGTTTGAATGTTGACTGGGTATGGTGACAATCTTAATTGCGGCGTGGTCGGCTCGCTTAAGTGGTCGCAAGGGGCAAGTGTTTCTGTAACAGACCCGCAATCAGTTGTTGTAGCCCACTTGATGTTCACATGGTTGTTTGACACATTTCTCCTGGCAAATCTCGTTCAGGTGGGTAAGGTGAATTTACGGTCTGGATGCTGTACAGGAGGGATCTTGCCAATCCAGAATTCATCCAGAATACGGATCAGACGGACTTGGAAATCAACTTGAATGATTGAAGGCTGATAAGGCATCAATTGTGCATGGGCAATCGACTACGCCAATACTTGGCCATGAGCTCGTCCAGTGTTGAAACCAATGCAGACGATGGTGGGACCGGAAGGCGCCATTGCGCAGCGACGCCCAGACCAACAATGCCGGAAAGAGAAGGCATGTCGTCCCCTAATCCATTAGCAGCGTCCATCAGTCCACGGGTTCGCACGAGGTGCTGCTACTCTTGACGTGCAGCGAAGATGAAGCAACATTAAGGCCAAGCTAGGGTCAGCTCGTCTCCTCGTGTCCGTCAATCTATTCCAAAGATTTGCTGATAACAAGCACCAGCACCTGAAAGATGTCGCTTCCCCCTCCTGCGCCTATCGTATCATGATGTGAGGTCGGGACAGTGCCCCTGGGTATCTTTTATGTCGTGACTGCTGCGCCGAATGGCGTCTGTATTCAATCTGATCTAATATGGGCACCCATGCTGCCGTGTTATTTGGCTCATCTTTCGTAGTTGCGATCGCATACCGAACTACGGTTTAGATGCGCCGTTAGCGTCTGCAGCTCCATTGGCACTGATTGGCAGTGGAATGGGGCCCCCAGGGGAGCTCGCTGTTCGCGCCGTCAAAACCTCGACTCCGGTTTCAGTGACGAGCAAGGTGTGTTCTAAAAAAACGTAATGGTCAGCTGATAAGATCATAAGATAAGGGACACTTTGGCGCGCACGAACCGAATTGCGCATTCAGCTTGCCATCCACGGTCGCATTGGTCCACTTGTCCGGCCAGTAGACCTCGCGCGGCTTCCCGACCGTGAGGATGGGCTCGATGGTGAAGGCCATGCCCGGCTTGCAGACGCCCACGGCCTTGTTCTTGGCGTAGTGCGGGATCCAGGGCGGCGGGTGGAACTCGGTGTGTATCCCGTGGCCGCCCCAGGTAGCGATGACGCTGCAGCCCCGGGACTTTGCGTGCTCCTCAATGACACGACCGAACTCTCGGATGGGCGTGCCCGGCTTGACGATCGCGATCGCCTTGTCCAGAGCTTCCCGTGTCGTCTCAATCACCCTGACCGCATCTGGGTTCGCCTTGGCCCGATCACCGACGTAGTATGTTTCATTGAGGTCGGCGTGGTAGCCCTCGTGATAGAGGGAAATGTCGAGGTTAACGATATCGCCGTCGAGAAGGACTCGCTGGTCGGGGATGCCGTGGCAGATGACTTCGTTCACCGAGATGCAGAGCGATTTCGGGAAGTTGTTGTAGTTCAAGGGAGAGGGGTATGACTGCACAAGTTAGATTTGACTACAAACCGTACGAAAAGGGCTGGTCGCGCTCTCACATTCCGCTCGACGCACGCATTATGGCAGACATCGTCGAGGTAATCGGAAGACACTCCAGGCTTGATAGCGGCAGCTGTGATGTCCAACACCTCGCGCGACAGTCTGCAGACTTTGCGCATCGCATCCTGCGCCTTGGCATCGAGGAGGTCGATCTTGGATCTGCTCAAGCGGTTCTCGCCTCTCGGTATGCCGGTCTCGGACCAGTCGGGGTGCGGTATCGACTTGGGGACGACGCGCCTCGGCGACAGAGGGTATACCGGGCGGACGGTGCCGGGCGGGAACGTAAATGTCGGAAAGGGATTGAAGTGGCCTGTAATGGGGTCCGGGTCAGAGACAAGGCCCGGGGTTATGATTCTGTGCAGGAAAGCGTCTTGAGGCTTGCCTTGGGCGGACTTGTGGAGGGCCTTGTGTTGGCTCTTGAGGATGGATGAATGCGACCCGTCAGTTCCAAAGACACCGCATCGTTGGCGTTTATTAATCAATCATACCCAGCTCTTCTTGAAGCAGTCTTGGGAGCAGAAGAAGCTGTCTTTGATGCCGAGCTTCAGGCAGGTCGGGCACTGCAGATCGCCGGCATCCTTGTCGCAGTCGGCGCCAAGGCACTTCTTAGCGCGCGGTGCATCAGGGGCGTCGCCGGCCATTGCTCAGATATATTTGGTCTTGGTAGGAATTGTGGAAGTACAGGAGTGATTTCTATGCGATTGAAGTCATGGAATCGATCGACGACGATAGAAGGGCAGGCGGGCACTGAATAAAATCGAAATCCAGGGCGTAGTTTAGCGGGGTTCCCTTCGGACGACATGCGCCCCACTTCACGCCGCTTTTTATTAATATTAATTAATTAAACCGCGGCTTTATGATATTAAAAGTATTAGTATAAAGTTTAAAGAAATATATAAATATATATAAAAAAAGTATATATTTTTAATTATTCTATAATATTATGAAAATAATAATATAAAAAACTAATATTTATTAAAAGCTTATATAGTTTTATTAATTTAAACTTAACTTTTTTTTTAATTATAATAACCTATTAGTAGTATTTCTTTATAATAATTAAATTAAGATAATTATATATAACTTATTTTATATATTTTATAATAAGTTAAATAATAAGATTAATATTATTTAAATTAATTAAAGATTATATAATAAGAGATAATTAATAAAGTAAAAGGTTTTAAGTATACTATTTTTAAAATAAAAGGTAATTACTTTAAATAACTTAATAACTTAATTAATATAATTATTTTAATTAATTAAATTAATAAAAGCTTTTAAAATTTTTTATAATAAATTAACTTTATAATGAATACTTAGCTTAATTAAATTATATTAACTTATTTAATCCTATTATTTTTTTAATTTAATATTTTATTAAATTAAATTAATTAAAATTACTTATTATTTAATTCGTATATTCTATTAAAATAGCAAGAACTAAGGTTTTTTATATTACTTTAAAAAAGGTATTACGTACCTACGCGTATAAACCATTTTCCTATTTTATTAAAAAGGGTATATAATACCCCTTATAACTCGTATTAAAAATAAATATAAATAATAAAATAAAAACGATTAAACCTCGATTAAAACCGGAATTATTATACGTATAAAAACCTATTTAATACTAATTAATAATTACTCGTAGCGATTATAAATTAATAAGAGTAAAGAGACGGTGTTACGCCTTTACCGACGTAAAGGCGACTATACTAAAGAGCCCCGAGAATTTCCGCCCGTTAAAAATTCGAAAGAAAAGCCGAACTAAATTAACCGTATAAAGAGAACCCTTTTTCCCGAGTATATATTATAAGGAAGAAACTAAGTTTCGAATTATACGTAAAATTAGTTAAGCTATATATAATTATATATTTAAATAACGTTATTATACGATTTATAAAACGATAACCCTTATTAAATAAAGCTAATCGCGGTCGGCGAATCGAGATCGAGCCCGAACATACCGAACTTAAATAAACCGATAACCCTAGACCCCGAATTATTTATATACGAAAAAGTTTTTTAAAATATCGAGATTTTTTTAATAATTTAAAAAAAAAAAAATATTAACCTCGTTTTTTAAAAACTCGAACTTTTAAAAATACTTTTTAAAAAAATAATACTTAAATTATTTATAATATACTTTATATAATACTTTTTAAAATATTATATATTAAAAATAAAAAGAACGTTCTTTTAAAAAACGTTTAATATAAAATTTAAAAAATAAACCGAATATTAATTCGGTCAAATTAACCGTATATTTTAAAAAAAGCTCTATTATTACTTCGAAAGAAACGGAGTTAATATACCGATAGGCGGATCCTTTAAAAGCAAGCTCGCACGACTAGTATTACCGGCCTCTCCCGTACACTAATAAGACCGACCGGTAGAACCGACTTCGGAAACCCGAAAAGAGGATATTCTACACTCTTCCTTAAAATAGACAGTCGAATAACCGCCGCCTAAGTAAGAGATACCCGGTTTCCGTACGGAGCAATCGTTCGCGATACTACGGGATACTTTAGGCCCGACGTCTAACCCTAGATTCCTAAGCACCTAAACGTTGCAAGACATCGTCCCTTTTCTTTTTCTAACTCCGGTACCGCCGGACTAGACCGTACGATTATTTAGTCTAGCGTACGTTACGGAATACGATATCCTTTTAAGCCGAGCTATTTATAATAATAAAATCGATTAAAATAAGGTCGTTACCTTCTTAAAAGTATAAAAAAAAGAAAAGAATTATACCGGTAAGCTATATAATATCTTTTATAATAGAGTACGGATATTTATTAAAACATGCCGACGGCTAGATATATTAAAAAATTAATATTATATAATCTTTTTAAATATTCTTTTTAATTATACGGAGGTATTTTATTTTAATTATATCGGACTTAAAAAGAAATAAAACGAGATATATTATTTAATAAACTCGTATTTTCATATAATAATAAATTATATATAATATTTTACGAATTAAATAATAATTTTTTTTATACGAATAAAAAATAACTTATCAAGGTTTTAAAAATCTTACTAAATAAACTCTAATTCGTATAACAAGCCCTCAGAAAAGGATTCGAAAAAAAGATCGCTCTTTATACCTCCGTCATAAGAGCTTATTAAAAAGTTCTAAAGCTTATACCGGCCCTTATTAATTAAAAGCTAATATATAAAGCATTATTTTTAAACCTTCATATATTATTAAATATAATAACGAACTAAATATTATTAAAACGATATTTAATAAAGGAATTATATTAAAACCCGGCTATAAATACGTACTTAATTAATAAACGGTTTATAAATAACTATACGAAAAAAAACTAACTAGCCTATAATAATAAATTATTATATAATAACTAACTATTAAAATAAAAAAGTAATTAATAACCCGCCGATACTTTTTAATTAAAATTATTATATAAAAACTAGAAGTTCGAATAAAAAACCTGCCGAATTTATTATAAATAAAGTAATTAATTAATAAACTACCTAATTAAAAAATAATCTTAAATAAAGAACTAATATTTCTAAACGTGCAATAATATTAAATAAGGCCCCCTTTTTTAAAACAAGTACGAAACGTTCGTTTAAAACTAAAAAAAGGATAAAAAAGAGCTAGAAAATAACGAAAAAAAATATAATTACCTGGATTTAAAAAATATATAATAAAGTATTACTTATTTAATAAACGCCGCGTTCTACTACCGACTTATTAACGAGGATATTTATTTAAAAATTATTATACAAGCCGATTAATTTAACCTTAATAGCCCGTATAACTAGACTTACTAAAAAAAGTTTTAAAATACCGGCGCCGCCCTATTTTTAATAATCGAAAAGCTTTAAATAAAGGTTTATATACGAGAAAACCTAGACATATAAATCGATTAAACCCCGAAAAGCGCCGAGATTAAATTCGGAAATTTAAAACTTATATCGTTAATTAAAATAATTAACGTATAAAACTTATTAAAAATAATAAAGTATTATATTTTAAATATTATAACTCTTTTTTTATTTTTATTATATAACGCCGACCGGCTTAAAATATATTATAATAATATTTTTAACCTTATTATATAAAAAAATAAAAAAATATTCTTTATAATTAAAAAATAAGGATATCCGTTCTTTAATACCGGCCGTATAAAAACGACGTTATATTTTACCGAAAAATAGTTTCGACACCTCTATTAACGTTTTAAATACCTTCGTACAACTAAGCTCTATACTCTCTTAAAGAACGCCGGCTACGATAATATCGACCTTATTATTCTTAACGAGATCTAAAAGTTTTACTCTTAATACTAAACGTATAATCCGGTATTATAAAAACTTAAATTCTCGTTATAAAATAAATACGACTTTAATTATAAAATTATTATAAACATTGTTTATATTAACGAATAAAACGCACTTTACATAATCGATTTAAATATATCTTTTTAAACGGCTATATTCCTATATTCGCTTAGCGTATAAAATACTTAAAATACCTTCTATAAATATTAAATATATATATATTAAAGACCCCTTAACTATATCTCGTATAATCCGGGTACGTACTTTTAAAAAAAGTTTCGCGACTACGTATAAATAATAAAAATTACCTATAAAAAAATACTTATCGAAGCTTATTAAATAATAAATAAAGTTAAACAAGTATATATTCTATTATATAAAACCTTCGATATCTTATAAAAAGATCTCGGTTATTATATAAATACCGAAATAATACTCTAAATAATAATTAAAGCTTTAAACGATACGGCTAGCCTTAACAACCTAATACCTACCCTACTCGTATTCGGAATATACTTTTATATCAACGAGAACTCACCACCGTTACTAAAGATCTAAGCACAAAGAGAAACTATATAGAAAATAATAAAAATGCTTCGGAAAATACGTACAAATATTAATATCCACCGAGCTCTAAATATTTAAAATATTTTAATACTCCCGCTCCGGAGTAAAGTCCTAATTTAATAAGAAAAAAAAGGATAAACCGGACTATATAAGATAATAGTTATTAAAAACTATACGATCTAAGTAAATACCCTAGACGGCCTAAAAGTTTTTCGAATAACCTAAATTAAGCCGTACTACCGGGAAGAAGTTAAAAAACTACACGACTAACCTGAATTATAAACAGATCCGGAACAGCCGGTAAATACCCTAAATACCGAACCGATAACCGAGGAAATTATAGTAGCTCCCATATAACGTGGCCAAGGATAACTTAAAAAATACTTACTCTAGAATATTCGAGCCGCTATATTCCTTACTTAAAAAGAATAAAAGAATTATAAATTAATAATTAAGCTTTAATAAAACGAGGTTATTACCTCGTTTAAATACCCGTTTTAAAAGTCTAACGTAAAAAAGATTAATAATCTCGTCGTATAAAAGGTTTTCGAATTTATTCGATTTAACCCGAATAAATATACCGGCCGGAAAATCTTTAAAACACGGTGTTACGACCTGACCTAATTATGCGGCTAAGACCCATAAAACCACCGGGCCGGATTTACGATACCCCGCCCAGGGTATAATATCACGGCCACTAACCGCGCCGCCAACTATACTAACATGAGCGCACTAATATTATAAAAGCGTACGGCGACCACGACGACAGTATCCTAAACCGCAGCAGGCTAGATACGGCCCAAGGAAGCAGCAAGGATAATATTACGTAATAAATCACGGGGATCACCGGGAACGGCGAAGTAAGTCGGTAATTTAATTAATAAAAAGATCACCCGGATTATTAAAATACGAAGGTGAACTAAATAATTTAACCGATTAATAAAAAAAGAGATTAAATATATAATAATAAACGTTCCCTATATATTTTATATAAATACTTTTTATTTTAATAATTAATTTAAATATTAATCTTAACTTATTAATAAAATAAATAGTTTTAACGAAACTATTATAAATACCCTAAACCTACGTACCTTAATTACCTTCGTTTTTATAAACTATTACCCATTATATCGATAAACGTAACTTCTATTATACGTTTAAATACTTTCTCGTATTATTAATATAAACCTTAATACGTCTTACTAAGTTTCTTTTAAAACTTAAATAATATTTATTATATTTTAATTACTTTTATTCTTATAAGTTATTATTTAAACCTTTAAATAATAATATTACAAGAACTATATTTACACCTAGCCTTAATAACACCGCCCGATAAAGAAAGACTCTTATCGCTACCTTTAATACCTTTTAACGGAACCTTGCTATAAACGTTAATAGCAACGAAAACAATAACGAGCTTATATAACAAGCGCTAGTTAAGCGAATTAAAAAATTCGAGCAAAAAAGCGCTAATTATTAACATTACTACGTTAAGCTCGAAAAAGAGCGTAACGAACTCTTAACTAAGGGTACCTTAAAATAAATACTTTACAATATTAATAAACTATACAAAAAAGTATATCTCTTCCGTATAACTATTAATATTATTTAAACCCTTATTATATTAAAAAAAAGTATAAAGATTAATATATTAATACCTTTTAATAAAATAAGCGGAAATTTCTAAAGCTTTTTTATTTAAATTAAAACTTATTAACGGTTTTATAAAAAAACGTTCTAAAACTCTACTTAACGAGTTATTTACGCTACCTCGTTTCTTAAAAATAAAATACACGCTTAATTCGAACCCTATTTAAATAAATTTATAAAAAACGATTAATAAATTAAACTATGCCGTATAAAAGTATAACACATTTTCGAAAATTATAACGGCTTCGAATAAGCTTTTAAATCACTCTTTTAAAACTTTAATAAAAAATAACAGGCGGAAAAGGAACTTAAAACCTTTAAATAAAAAAGATTAACCGTTTTTTATATAACCGAGTTCTAACGTATTATAATTTAATTAAATTATATCGAAACTATAAAAATTATAATATATTATTAAAGATTAAAAGATAATATTAAAAACGAATTTAAATAATTTAATACCCTTAATAACTTTTTTTCGTATATAAAACTTATTATTAAAATCGATACTTATATATATAAATAACGCCTCGAGAAATAAAATAAGCCTTAGTAATAAACTAATCAAACTTAAACTAATACGGGGCAACCATATTAATATAACTATATACCGCTTAAAAATACTACGGTATATAACTATTATAATAAACCTATAAACTTCGACGCTATTAAATATAATAAATAAAATAAAAAGTTACGTAGTATTTATTATAACTATTAAAAACTAAGATATTACGTTTAAAAATATCGAGTATTAAAGAAAGACTTTTAACGAGTTTTAAAAAACGACACATTAACGTTATTAAAATAAAAAATACCCCTATAATAGCTATTAAAAATAATAACGCTACTATTAAGCACGGTAACCTATCCTAAATAGCCTGCTATAATAATAAGTATACCTCCTACTTAGCGGATAAAAAAAGTACCGGATAATTCCTTAAAACCCCGAGAAGCAAGGAAGACTATAGCCGAAGCATCGCGGTAATACGAAAAGAATAACCCCTTCTTTATAACGAAAATAATAACTCGATAAATAATATTATAAATTAATTAAAACAATTAATAAATTATAAATATTTAATAAATATACTAATAAACGAGCTAATAAACGAGATCGCTAAATTCAAAAACCTTAAAACTAATAAGTAATTAACCATCCCTAGTATTATTTACCCCGACTCGAAATACTTACGCCAAATACTTATTACGGCCGGTTTTAACCAAAAAATCTACGGTAATTACGTAATAAAAAATAACTTATAAATCTCCCCCACTTATAAAGAATACTTCACGCTCTTATAAATCTCGTATATATATAACGCTTATATAAAACACTTCGCGAAAAAGCTCGAATACGAATAGTTCCCCCGAAAGATCGGTAAACGACCTATTACGTAACCACACCCGGATTATATTATTAAAAAAATCTAAACGTCGATCCTAAATGGACGACGCGCATACCTACTAATATAAAAAAACTTACAATAACTACGATAATATTACCTAAAAAAACGAAATTAAAAAGAATATTTTAAAAACTAATACTTTAAACACGCTTAAAAAAAATTACGAGCTTATAAACGTTTAAAAAAAAGCGCCTAATACTTTTAAAATATATAAATATATATTTAATAAAAAAACCCCTTTATTATATTAAAAAACTTATAAAACGCCTATAAACTACCGCGGACTTAATAAACCTTCGAATTATTAAAAAAACCCGAATCCTAAGTATTAAAAAACAGTACTTTATATAAAAAAAAGTATAAAAACACCCCCATTAATATACTAAAAAGCGCCTTATAAAGAACGGAAGAAATAACGGCAACGATACGAGGATCGATCGTAAAATATCGTTAATAACCTATAAACGTAGCGTTTAAAAAACGGGCGCCGCCTATTATAAAAAAACGATAATAGGCGGACTAAAATAGGTCCCTATACTAAACAACGAATAATCGAGCTATCCATAAGCATATTATATTAATACTAAATATAAAAAAAGTTTATATTAAAGCGTTACTTAGTAATAAAACGTAAAGAAACTATATTTCATTACGAATCGTTAACTACTTTAAACTCGAATAATAGGAGAAAAACGCCTTATGCCGATTTAGGACCGTTAATAAAAAACTTATAACTTATAATAATAAAAAAGTATAAAAAGAAGTTGTAAACTTTCCGATTAATATTAAAAAACGCTATAAACGAATTACGTATAATATTACGGACGTTATAAAATACGATATAATTTTAAAAATACCTTAATTACAGGTAAATAATTCTAAAATTAATTAAAAAATACGCTAACTTTAATAAAATATATTAAAAAGAGGTTTAATTAATAAATAACGGTTTAAAAAATAACCCCCTAATAAACCTAAAATCTTTAAAATATATATTATTATTAAAGAGCTTAAACCGAACATTATAACAATTATACTAAAAAAATATCGGCAATTCGAAACACTTTTTAATAAAAAACTAAAAATAAGCTTACTACTTTATATATAATAAAACTATAAAATACTTTTTAAAAATAAAAAAAAACCCTTATTTATACCTATATATAAACTTAACCAAAAGTATAAATAAGCCTTAAAAAAGTATATCACGGAAAACCTCGAAAAAAAAGTTATCCGACCATTTATATCACTAACAGGCTTCCTTATCCTCTTCGTTCTAAAAAAGAGTAAAAACGGGAAACTTAAATAACGCATATATATCGATTACCGAAAACTTAACGAAATTATTATTAAAAACCGATACCCCTTATTTTTAATCGGCGATTTACGAAATAAATTATTACACGTTAAAATCTTTATAATACTTGACCTCCTTAATATATATAACCTAATCCGAATTAAAAAAAGAAAAGAATAAAAAACCGCGTTCTGAACTAAGTACGGCTATTTCGAATATTAAGCTATACCGTTTAACTTAATTACTATACTAATTAACTTTTAATCTATAATTAATTATATTTTATAAAAATATTTTAATAAGTTTATCGTAATATACCTCAACGATATCCTTATTTATTTCGAAAATAATAAATAATACCGAGAATATATAAAGCTAATACTGTAAAAGTTATAAAATACTAACTTATTAATTAACCTAAAAAAGAATAAATTCTACTAACGATCCGTTACCTTTGTAAAATACGTAATATCCCCGGGCGAAATCCGAATAAAACCTTTAAAAATCTTAACAATTAAAGAGTAACCTACGCCTATAAACGCTATAAAAATCAGATCTTTCATAAAATTAACTAACTATTACCGAATTTTTATCCCCGAATTTAATAAAATAGTAACACCCCTAATGAACTTCATAAAAAAGGATAAAGTATTTTAATAAAAAAAAATAAAACGTTTTATAATATTAAAAAACGAATCCTTAATAAATTAATACTTTATATAATAAATCCGTTTAAACCCTTTAAAATCGAAACCGACGTATCGAACTATACGATTAAAGGATAACTAAATTAATAAAATAATAATAAAAAGTTATACCTGGTTGTATTTTTTTAAAAAAAGTTTAATAAATTAGAGCTTAATTATTAAATTTATAATAAAGAATTAATAACTATTATTAAAACTTATAAAAAATAAAAATATTATTTTAATAAAATAATAAAATTAATTAAAATTTATATTAATTATAAAAACCTTATAACGTTTATTATTATTAAAAAACTAAATAAATAATAAATATAATAATTTAAATTCCTTTTAAAATTTAACCTTACTATTATTTATTAAAAAAGTAATAAGAACGGTCGCGTTAATATATTAAGCCGACGACTAGACTATTAAGAAGAAATCCTGCCCGAAACCGCGAACTATCCTTACTTATAACCAGAATAGTAACCTTATATTATTAAAATAATTAAACGTTATAAACTACGTTTAATATAATAATGAATAGGTTATTAAATTTTAATAACTTAATTAAACCCTTAACCCCGGGAACTATCTTAGGGATCACTTCGAAAACCGCGACGGTCTCGCTTTTTACCGAAACAAGATTTATATCCCCGAGTAGTATCGCGAGGACTTTATTAAAGAATTCTATAAGTATTTTATATACGGATATTAAGGGATATTTAAAACCTAGAAAAAGATTATTAAATAATTTAATTATAAAAACTTTAAACTAATCGTAATTAAAATAATTAATAAATATAACTTTTATAATAAAATTAAAACTACCTGATATTAATTATATAAAAAATTATAACTAATTTTATTATTAAATAAAATATAAAAAACCATTACACTTAATTTTATTATTAAGTTACCCTTATTAAAAAAACCCCTAACTAAGGTTAATTACGATAATATCTTAGTTATTATAGATAAGTTTACGAAATATACCTACTTCCTACCGTATAAAAAATTTAACGATATTAACGACCTAGCGTACACGTTCCTCCGAATAATCGTTAATTAGTACGGATTACCCGAAATAATTATCTCCGATAGAAATAAATTATTTACCGCTAAATTCTAGAAATTACTTATAACATAATTTAAAGTTAAATATAAATTATTTACGGCTTACCACCCCTAAACGAATAAATAAACCGAGCGGATAAACTAAACCTTAAAACAGTACCTACGCTACTATATTAATTACGAACAAAATAATTAAATATAACTATTATTTATAACTTAATTTATTTATAATAGCGTAAATAACGAAGCTACGCGTATCTTACTATTTTAAACAAACTACGGGTACGACTTAGAAATTATTAAAAAACCCTTAAAAAAAAAACTAGTACTAATCGCGACTATATAAATTGAAAAATTAAAAGAACTCTAAATTATATTATAATAAAACCTTACCCTCCTCAAATAGCGGATAAAAGGATACGCCGACTAAACAAGGTTAAAAGGACTAACCTTTAAAAAAGGAGAAAAAATTTACCTCTTATAACGAAATATTAAAATAAAACGATTAAGTAATAAATTAGACTTTAAAAAGATAAAACTATTTAAAATTGTAAAAGCTATTTTAAAAACTAATTACCGATTATCGCTACTTAAAATAATATAGATATACCCTATATTTTATATTTTATTACTCGAATTAATAGTTGAAAAAACCCTAATCGATATATATCTAGAAATCGAAACGGATTAATACGAGTATAAAATCGATAAAGTTATCGATAAAAAAAAAAGAATAAAACTTCTAATACCTCATTTAATAAAAAGGTTACCCGTTAAAAAATAATATTTAAAAATTTAAAAAATACTTAATAAATACCGCGAAAAAATTATAAGCGTTTAAAATAGAACGAGGTTAAAATTTATCGCGTTTTAATCTATTACTTTAAACGCTTTAAAAAACTATGCCTTAATAACCGCCTCGGACTTAACGTGCTCGGCCGCCTCTAATTTATTTAAAAAATAAAGACCACGTTTAGCTATTTTTATACCACGCGTTATTAAAGAGTTCCGCTATTACCGAATTCGCTCTAAATATTAAAAGGTATTTTAAACCTCCTAATAAGCCTTCTTTAAAGCCGCGCTCGCCTTGCGTAAAGAGTCGCTAACCGCCTATTTTTTAAAGCGTAAGACAACGGGACTCGTTAACGACCCGAAATACCGTAAAAACTAATAGACCGGAACTATCGCAGGATTAACTATAACGAACGCACTCCTTATAACGAAAAATATTATCCAATATAATATACTTCTACTCCTTTTTTAAATAAAAAGAGTACGGTATAACTTTAAAACTAAACTCGTTAAAGAGAATAATTAAATTATAATACTATTCGGTTTTTTTAAACTTTATACGAAAAATAAATTTTTTAATTCGATTTAATATAATAAATAAATATTATAATAAAAAGTATAACGAAAAAAAGGGAAGAGCTTATTAAAAACCGATACGATAAATAAGTAAAAATATTTAAAAGAATTTAACGCTTCGGAAATAAAATAATTAAGAGAGGAAAAATAGTATTACGACCTAACCTAATTATGCGGCTAAAACCTATAAAACCACCGGGCCGGATTTATAATACCTCGCTTAAGGTATAATATCACGGCTATTAACCGCGCCGCCAGCTATATTAATATAAGCGTATTAATATTATAAAAGCGCACGGCGACCATAACGATAATATTTTAAACCGTAATAAGCTAAACACGGCCTAAAAAAGCAGTAAAAACAACGTTACGTAATAGATCATAAGGATCACCGGGAACGGCGAAGTAAGTCAGTAATTTAACTAATAAAGGAATTACCCGAATTATTAAAATACGAAGGTGAGCTAAATAATTTAACCGATTAATAAGAAAAGAAATTAAATATATAACGACGGACGTTCCCTATATATTTTATATAAATACTCTTTATTTTAATAATTAATTTAAGTATTAATCTTAACCTATTAATAAAATAAACAGCTTTAACAAAACTATTATAAATATCCTTAAATTTATATACCTTAATTACCTTTATTCTTATAAACTATTACCCATTATATCGATAAACGCGACTTTTATTACACGTTTAGATACTCTCTCGTATTACTAATATAAACCCTAGTACGTCTTACTAGGTTTCTTTTAGAACCTAGATAGCGTTCGTTACACACAGCTCGTATAAGAGATTAAAGGTAAAACTATAAAGCTATACGAGAAGTTTAAGCTCGTAATATAGAACTACGGAGATATAGAAAAGGAGACTATTTTAACCTAGTTATTAATAATCTAGCGGATAAGCTAAAAACTCCTTTTAACCCTCGGACTAACCCTAATCCGAGACTTTAATATATAAAGCGAGCTACGCGATATTACACAGGCGTATACTTAGTCGCATAATAAATTAAACCGACTAATTTACGTACGCTTACCGGTAAAGCTAAAAACTTAATACCTCAAAGGAACGCTATTTTAAATCGTATTACCCCTATATAGATTAGTAAAGTTAAAACTTTATTAATTTAAAACGTATTATAATTATTACGAATAAAATTTAAAAATAACCGTATTAATATATAACGCTTACTTATTATTTATTACAAAAAAGCCGAATACCTTCGGTATTATAATAATATAAACCGACGATACGTTCAGCTTCGTTATAACTCTTTTTTTTAAAAAAGAAAAAAAAAACTAGCAAAGGAATAATTCTATACGAAGCTAAAAAATATCCTAACCGAAAACACGCCGATCGAGTTTAACGGAAGCAAAATTTAATTAAAATCGTACGATATCCTTTTCGAATAAAAAGGATAAGTTAACTAATTAAAACTTATTAACTCGAAAGTTATCGATAAAAATTAATAATACGTTTTTTAACGTACGAAAAGGGTATATCTCGTATCTATTTATTAATTAAAAACAGCGTACAACCTATTTATTACCGCTTAAATATAAACTTTAAAAAATAAGGATATTAAAAACCTAAATATATAGATTAATTAATAAATCTAGAATTAAATACGCGGCCTAAAATATATCCCGCTTAATCTTTACCATATAAAAATATATATCTTTACTAACGGTTCCTTCGTAAATAATAAAGATTTAACGTCCTAGCTCGGATACCTAATTATCCTAGGCTAAAAACTTAACCATATAAAGGACTAATTCGAAATCTAAAATAATATTATTTATTAAAACTTAACGAAATATAAAAGAATTATTCGAAACGTATTAACTAACGAACTATACGGCATAATTTCTAATATTAATAACGGTATCGCACTTAATACCACATTAAAAAAAATCGTACAAAGCTTCGAATTTTAAAAAATACTAATAATCCTTTATATAAACTCGAGATCACTTTACGAATACTTAATTAAACTAGGAACGACGAACGAAAAAAAACTAATAATTAATATTATATCGCTCTAAAAATCGTATAAAAAAAAAAGAGATCTTAAAAATTTATTAAGTCAATAGCCGAAATAACCCCGCAAACGCCTTTACTAAGAAATTTCTAAATAAAGCCCTTAAATAACTAATATTAACTAATAGGTTAACCGTACGCGTAAAAGCGTACGTTAAGAAACTAAACTTATACGGCGAGTAAAAAAAGAGGAAAAAGAGAGAAATATCTTCTTCCTTAACAAGGTATAACGTATCGCGATATACAATAACGCCCCTACTATTATCACTACTTTTACTACTATTATTACTTTTAATTAATAATAAAAAAATAATATACGTTAACGTATAATAATTTTCCCTATTACTATTATTACTAAAAGACCTACCACCTAACTAAATTAATATTAAGAAAGTATAATATCACCTATACGGCTCAAATAGGCACCGAATACCGGATTAATATAACCCATCCGTACGAAACCCTTATAAAGGGAAGACTCGTTTTAAAAAAAGGAGCTACCTAAGTTTATTATTAAAATAAAAACTATTAATATTAAAATAGCAGGAACTAAGGTTTTTTATATTACTTTAAAAAAAGTATTACATACCTACGCATATAAACCCTTTTCTTATTTTATTAAGAGGGGCATACGATACCCCTCGTAACTCATATTAAAAATAAATATAAATAATAAAATAAGAACGATTAAACCCCGATTAAAACCGGAAACACCGTACGTACGAGAGCCCATTTAATATATTCTTTTCGCATATATATATATTATAACTTATCTCGTCGTAAATATCGCAACGCTTTTTATTAGTCGCGCTTTACTTTAACGAACTTTTATTTTCGCTTTTATTAGTTATTAAACGCTTTTTTTTACCTTTTATTTTATATCTTTTAAAAAATTTTAATAATAAGGGCTTTTTTAAATTAAACTCGCGATTTTTTTAACGCTTTAAAAAAGTTAAATTAACTTTTTTTAACGCTTTAAAAAAGTTAAATTAACTTTTTTTAACATGCATATTTAATTATATATAAAAGTTATTTTATAAGTTATTTTATTTATACTCTTTATTATTTAATTTATAATATTTAAAATTAATATCGAAAAGTTCTTTTAATAAATAATAACTTTATTTTTAATAGAAGAAAAATGTTTAATTATTTATTTAAAGTTAAATAACGTTTAAAAGCTATAAGTATTAATTACTTTTAAATATAACGAAATAATTATAAGCGTTTAAAATCATATATTTAGTTTATTAATTACTTTATTTAAATAATGAGGTATTAAATTAAATATATTAAATATAAATTTCATATTTATTTTTATAAAAATAATAAAATACGCGGCCTTAAAATAATAAGAAACTTTAACTTTATAATATAATTTATTATTACTTTAATAACTAACTCGATTTCTTTTAAATATATTCGCTTTAATTATAAATAAAGTATTATATTTAATAATTAACGTAGGTAAAATAACTAAAGAAATATACTAAACGTAATAATATTATTGTTTTTATAATATTCTTCGAATTACGTTAAAGTATAGCTTTTATAGCCGTTAAAAATAAAAACGTAATTATTACGATCGGCGGGTTAGTCCCCCGCGAGGTATCACTTAAGGCGTAGAATTAAATAAAAATAACCGTTTAGTTATTTCTAAAGCTTTTATTTTATAGCGTAATAATTAATTTAAACGTATTATAATATATTTATTAAATAAGAGATATAGGTTCGATTTTTATATTTATCGAATAAGAGCTTTCTTTAATTATTTAAATAAAATCGCTAATAAATAAGCAAGGCCTTATACGGATTGATTCTTTATATAGAAGCTTTAAGGTTTCTTTATACCGAGCTTAAATAAATTATACGGTTATTAAGAGTTTATCGCCTTAAGTATAAGGGTATACCCTTAGAGAGGAGGTATAATATTACGATCGGCGGGTTGGCCCCCCGCGGGGTAGTATTTAAGGCGTAGAATTAAATAAAAATGACCGTCTAGTTATTTTCGAAGCTTTTACTTTATAGCGTAATAATTAATTTAAACGTATTATAATAATAATAATAACCCTTTATTTATAACTTAATATATTTATAGAAATATTTAATTTAATTATTTAATCGCTTAATAAATTATATTCGTAAGCTTAGTTTATAAAATAATATTAACTTCAAATAATTAAAAATAATAAAACATATTAGCCTTTTAAATTAATATACTTAATAGCCGTCGATTATTTTTAATTATTAAGTTAAACTAATTTCACTTTCTTATATTAATCGACGTGTATTATAATAAGTATTAATTTAGTTATACTTATTATAAATCTAGTTATAACGAACGTTAATTAAGTTTTAAAAGGAACTTAATAAAACGTAGTTAAGTTTATATTAATAATACGAGAAATTATTTAAACGTGCGATAAAAAAAGCGCCTTATCGATATAATAAATAATAAGCCAGCTGACGGTGCTACGGTCACCCCATGCAACGGCGACCCCTAAATTTAAATAGCCCCTAATAGTACCATATATAAATTAGTATATAAACTAGTTAGCTTTTAATTTATAATTAATTAAATAATACTATCGTCTTTTTTTTTTCCTCTTTTCGATAGGCCGTAAACTTAACGAGTTAGTATTATAACGCGCGATTTAAGATGTTATAAATAGCTCGTTAATAAAATAAGCCGCCGAGAAGTATAATATTTTTAAAATAACTTTAAGGACTCGGATTTACGGCCGTAAGACTATAAAATAACGGAATATGTCCTTCTAAACCTAAATAATAGCGGAAAAGTTTTAGATCGTGACTTAGTACCTTGCGTAATATGATCTAGGCTGTTTACCGGCGTACGTTATTTTTCGAATATTCGCCTAACGGATTATTTAAATTAACGGGATTAATATAATATTTAGTAAGTACTAGGTTAAAAGATTTATTACTCGCTATTTATTTATTAATATTACTTTTTTTAAAAGGATGGATTTCTTAAAGCTTAATGTAACTTTCGTAAAAAAAATTATCGAGTTTTTTAAGCGGCTTAAAGATCTATTTTAAAATCGATCTCTCCGGAGTTTCGGTTTAATATCGATAAGATCGATAATTAGCTCGGCTATAAAATAAATATAATAATTATTAAATTTATTAGAATAAAAAAGATATTAGTTATAAACTCTTTTAATTAAGAATAGGCTTTTATGGTCGAATATAATAACGTTTTAAGCCGAGCTTTGCCTTTTTTTATTATACTTAAAGGTTAATAAGTTTAATAATAATAGTTTTTAGAGGAGGAGGACTCGCTAACGGATATTATAAAGGATTAGGTTTTTACGGTATCCTTTAAAGGCTAAACTAATAAGGAGCTAGCCTTAGTATAGTTAAATAAGGTTTTTATCTTTTATATAAAGCTTAAAAACGAGGATTAATAACGGTTTATTATCTTAAATAATTACGCTAGCTACGTAAGTAAAGATTTTATTATAACGTATTTAAAATATAAAATATAGCTTTTTTTTCCGGTATACTCGTTATACTTATTATAACCTTTAAGTTTTAATTTTTTTAATATATTAAAAGATATTTATTATTAAAAAATAACCTTATATTATATAAGGCTTAATAATATAAATATAAATAAGAAAAACTTTTTTCGATATTACGAGCTAGTTAAAAGGTTTATTTTTTAGCCGTATATAATAATTAGCGGCTAGGCCGTGATTAATATATTCTTTCGCGATATTAATAAGCCCTTTAATAGCCAGAACCGGAGAATAGAAGACTAGGTAGAGGTAGGATTATTTAAGCCTCCCCTTAACGTTTTCGATAAACAATTCTCCTCTATAGCGTTATTAATATTTATAATTAGTCGTTAAATTAAAGAGTTAGCGGATACGTTTAATAATAATAATATTATTTTTAATAGCGCGACGCGCCAGGTTTTGTTCCGGAAGCTTTAAAAGAGTTTAAATATTTTGAACGGCTAGATCGGCTAATTAGAGCACGAGAAGTTAGTTTTAAAAGGTAATTTAAAAAAAGAAAGAGGTAAAAAGAGGAAAAAAGTAATACTTAACCCTAATTAGAAATTTACGCGTATACGAGATACTATAATAATTAAAAAAGAAATAAATAGCGTTATATTAGAACCTTAAGCTGTTACTCTTTTATCGTTAGCGTCGAAAGCCGTTATAATTAAATCTAACTTTAAATTTAAAATTAAAAGTATTATAGAAGCGTTTCGAGATTAAAACGGTGTTTTTAAGATTTTATATTAATTTTTAATTAAATTATTCGTATTATTATTATGTAGTATTGTTATTAGTTTTTAGGGTCGCCGTTATATAAGGTGATCGTAGCACTATTAACTAGCTTAGTATTTTTAATTTTTAAAGTAATAATAAAAATAATCGAGCGAAGAGATTTATATAATAATATTATTAAAACTATTTACTTTATTAATAAGTTAAATTATACTTAAATTAATTATTAAAATAAAAAGTATTAATATAAAATATATAAGGAATGTCCATCGTTATATATCTCGTCTCTCCTTCACTAATTCGAAGATCTGTCGGATCTGCCCAGATTCTCCAAATCCTTCCTCGTCCTGGATCTGCGGATCTCCCCCAGATCTCCAGATACATCACGTGACCTAAGTTAGTCACCCATCTCTGGCCGTGCCGTTCTGGCTGTCCAGACCAGGCTGTCCAGTTCGTACTAGCCGCCTGGTGCTGTCGTCGTTGGTCGGTCCCATGCCTTTCCCCTGATGACCGTCATCGTGCCCCCGGCGGGTGGGTCCGTCATCGTTAGTAGGTCGTAAGCGCTGACTGGGTGGGGCTGGCTTGTGCTGGGTCTCGTACATGTTCCGGGGCATCGTAGAGCCGTGTCGGAAGTAGGTCTATGTCGCATGGTCAGGCTAGGTTATAACCCTAGTCTCGTCGAAATTATATATATTTTTATTAAAAATATCGTAGTTCGTTTAATATATATAATTAATTTAAACTAATTAAAAATAACGTTTAAAATTTTATAAAAAGCTTTTTAATAATTATAATAATAGTTTATATTTATTTTAAAATTTAAATTACGATTAATAAATCGTTAAACTTAATATTATTAACGCGCTTAAAGCCGCGCGATTTTAAAAAGAAATTAATTATATCTTTTATATTATTAATATTAAAAAATATTACACGAGTATTTATATTAATTATATATTTATAAAGTACCTCGTTTTTAATCTAGTTTAATTTATATTATAAATATTAAATTTCGTATTATAAAGTTTAAGTATAAATTTAATAATATAAAATACCTTAAGAACGTTATATATTTTTATAATAACTCTTTTACTTATTTAATTTAAAGGGTTTTATATCGCTTAAATTATTAAAATAATTCTTTTTTTTTAAAAATAAATTAAATATTATAATTCTTAAGTTATTATATATTAAAACCGCTATTATATTATTAATAATTAATTATAAAATATATTTCTATTATTATATTTTAATACTTTTAAAAAGTAATTAATAAAAGAGGGGGGGGGGGGGGTTAAGTAAAATAAGGTTTAAGTTTATATTATATTAGTTTTAATATAGTAATTATAAACATACAGGGTCATAGGTTCAGTTCCTCTCACTTATTTTCTCGATTGATATTAGTTTTAAAATCGAGGTGGCCTTGCACACAGTTCGGGAGTGGTTCAGCGGTACTAAATGAGTAACATAGTTCTTGGGCAAGTTTGGCTTCCATTCCGTGAAGATACAAATGTACAGTAGGAGATCCCGTATCTCACTTTCCCCACTGGAAGCATTATAACAAGCCAACCACCCAGTACGATTCATAACTCCCCAAAAGCTCACGCATAGCACTTCTGCCTGACGCCGGCAATAATTTCGCCTTCTCTTGTCGCGACCTCACCCACTCTGAACTTGTGATCTTTCGCAATCCTTGCCCGCGCCCATTCTATAAATTTTTCTTGTGGTCAGCATAGCAGACAAGTGATTCTGCAGATCCCGCTTACCTTCAGCCGTGACGTCATGCGTGAACGTCTCCGTCTGGCTCTGCAGCCCAAGCTGCTGTAACAACGGACTTGACACCGGCTTAAGAGTGACATTAGCCTCGGGCCGCGCAAAGTAAATCAAACTAAGGCGCGGCCTGTCGGCCTGGTCCGGCGGCCGCCGCACGACGCGGTGGATGGTGCTCTTGAGGTACCCGCCGCTGAAGAACTCGAGCGCGTCGGCGATATTGACGACGACAGCCTCGGGCCGCGACCGGCCGTACCGCCACTGGCCCTCGGGCGTTTGGACCTGTAGCGACGCGACGGGCTGGTGGAACAGGAACGTCAATGTGTTGTAGTCGGAGCAGGGGCAGGAGCAGGCGGTCGTGGATCCGGCACTATAAGTCCCGGATCTAGTCGAGGTGGTCGAGGATGAGCTGAGGATGGGGCCGTTCGTGCGCCGGGGTGAACTTGGGGATGTTGTACATCTCCACATTGTCCCGGTCGTTGGCGCTCCTTGTAGCCCCGGAAGTCGCCCTTGGCGGTGTCGCAGGCGCATCTGCGTCGCTCTTCCAGGGGCAGTTCGAAGACGTCACGACAGAGCGCATACTGTCTTCGGATCTTTTCATCGGAGAACCCGTGACCGGTGACCAGAAAGAAGCCTTTGGATGGATTGTCGTTTTAGCTAAAGTAAGCCACATAATCATATCGATTACTCACGGACCATTCGTGTTGATGAAGGATAGGACTTGTTTCGCTAGAGCCGCCTTTCCTCCTGGAGGCTCCATCTTGGAAATTTGAAGGGCCTCGAGGTTCGCATATTGCACTTTCACGTCTCATCAGTAAGACTGTTACTTCAGGGGTCACCAATTGGAGTGGCCATTAAAGCTTACATTGTTCCCGAGTCTCTTGGGGATACTCGTGAGGGCCCAGTGGCTTCGAAGTTCGAGACGACATGGCGGCGGTTCAACAGAATGCCAGATGATTCCAGGATGTTGAACAGTCTCATTTTCAGTCAGTTAAACGATTCGTATCTAAAGCCGTGCGGGGTTAGAACCATGCCATCTACTCCAATAAGTAGCCGGCTGTCCGGGAGGCGGCCTCGATACGGCGTGGGAGGCCAGAGCGAAAGAAGAAGAGACCTGATCCTTTCTTGATCTTCATAGTTTCTCCTGGTCGGATAGGGAACCAATCTGCAGTGCTTCTTACACTCGAGACTATGGAAACACCTAGCAAAGAAACCCCACAAGCCCCGTGACTTCAGGCGTAGTTGATGGCTGTAATGAAAAGAAATCAGATCGCAGACGGTTTCGAGAACTGGTCTGGGATTCGTTGGACAGAAGCCCCGAGGAACGCCGATTCATCTCGAAAATCGATTTCTACATCTCGACTTGGGCTGGATTGGCCTATTTCAGCAAGAATCTGAATAAGATGAAAACAACTAACATTCGGTCAGCAAGCAGCACTATATACGGGTATGAACGGAGTTGGAGGCCTATCCGGATGGCGATGGTTATTCAGCTTCGACGGCATCATTACTCTGCCAATGGCCATATGGGGTAAGTAATTGTAGATGACATCTAGGGCTAACCATGCTAACACGCTTGACAGCCTACTACGCCCTGCCCGATTTGCCAAGCAACACAAGAGTTCGGTGGCTTACGCCCGAGGAGAAGCAACTGGCCTTGGATCGCATGAAGCGAGTGGGGAAGCAGCTGGATGAGCCTTTCACACTGGCTGGGCTGAAACGCATCCTTGGAAAGTGGCATTTCTGGGTGTATACTGCCTACTACACGCGAGTACCGGCCAGACCCCCATGGTACCGGTAGTGGAATCTAATTGCATTCAGGTTCTTCATCTGCAGCGAGAACATCGGGACGTACATGAACCTTTGGCTGAAAAGCCTCAATCGGTGCGTATTGCCTCTCCTATTTACTTGTAAGTTATCCCCCAAGTACTGATACCAACAGCTATACGGTACCACAATCAACAATTTCCCGACCGTAACCAACGCCGTCACCATTGTCACTACCCTCGCTTATGGCTGGGTGAGCGACGGCCTTCAGATACGAGCACCGATTGTGTACTTCTCTCTTACTGTTTGCTTCTTCGCGGCCATGAACCTAGCGATATGGGATGGCGTACCATTTGGGCTTGAATGGGCCTCATTCTACATGACCGGGTAAGTGTGCCCTCTCCTGCCTGTGTTGGTCTCTATGCTGATAGGACTTTCCAGCTTCGCACAGGGGCCAGGACCCATCTTCCTTGTAAGTCAGGAAGTCGCTCCCTAGACCAAAGCTCAACGCGGTGTAGGCTAATAATTCTCTGAAACTCATCTAGACCATGGTGAATGAATATTGTGCCGGGACAACCTCGAGCGCAAGTTCATCCTAGGAATAATAAATTCCATCGCGTAAGAAGCCACGGTTTTGATCTCTTCCTGATAGGGAAGCAGGTCCCATTGCTAATACTGGTTTCGTAGCTACGCTTTCAATGCCTGGATAGCCCTGGTCACATACAACACCACCTATGCCCCGCGCTTTCTGGTGGGAAACTCCATCACGGCCGGCCTGATCGTATGCGCCGGAATGACCCTGACGGCTGCCGTTCTACTTCAAAGGCGCGATGACCGTCAGTAGCTTCTCATCTTGTTATGAGTTCTTGTGTCTATATCCTTACCTATGCTTCCAGGTAATAAAATGAATGAGTCATCCATTGAGAATGTCATGCTTGACGGTAAGAGAGAAGCAGATTATGGCTGAGCGTCCTCCTTTCTAGTGTGTGTGGAAAAAAGGTCAATAGCATTGAAACTGGCTTTTATAACTTCGTCACTGCGATGGCCGTGTTGAAACAGTTGGTAATTGGTTCCATGGGTCAATCAAAATAAGATGGAAAGGATTGAATATATTACGATTTCCATGTCATAATCATGCTTTTAGTGGACGCCCGCCTCGTGATCCTCATAACGACTTCCCGATCGGGTGCTGCCATACCCACAACCGTGTCCTTGCGTTCCTTTGGCAGCACGAATTCTTCTTCCTGCCGGGGGCTTATGTCAAGGGTTGAAAACAACCGGATGGCTGGTGAAATGGCCATGTTTGTCGCAAGGAACCTCCCGGGACATATCGTGCCGAATAAGCCAAAGACTCGCAGTTTCTTCTTTACCTCCAGGTCGAACTTTCCCTCCTTCAAGAACCGCTCCGGCTCGAACTCGTCTGCATCCTCGCCCCATATATTCCGCCGGTGTTTTAGCTACGACAGGATCGCCGGGCCTTGCGGTTCGTCTGGCTGATTGCTCGGCCTTGATCACATGGACCGTAACGCCACCCGCAAGGTAAGTTTATCTTCGTAAAATCCCCACCAACGAGCCAGCCGCTGCAATGACCTCCCTCCCATTCGCCAACAAGCCACCAACGTGACTAATTATCATCTGCGTAGCTTAACTACTGCCACTGAATACTACACCACCACTACGTCCTATACCACAACGGAGACGGTCGTTGTCACGACCACCAGCCCGTCCCCGCTCGCGAAGCGGACGTTCACCCACGGCGCCGGCGTCACGGCCACGGGCCTGGACGGGACCGCGACGGTGCGGTCCACGGGGATCCCGGTCTACGCCTCGGCGTACTGCGACTCGTACGAGGCGTACTATAGCGCGTGCAGCGACGGCGGCGTCACGGCGGCGACCATCACGGCGCCCGCCGTCACGTCGACCTCGACGGAGAGCTTGGTCATGACCTGCTACGGCAGCTACATATTCACTAAATACCTGGGCATTCCCTTCCCGACGATGCTGATGCCTGGTACCACCACGACTGTGTAGTACAGTGCTGTGAGTTGAGGCTGCCAGTGGGAAACTTGTGTTGGACCGGGATGATACGTAACTGCGTACGGAAGCTATAATGACTCATTTCGAATGTAGCTGTTTTATATTTCACATGACTTGATGAAATTTAGAAGCGTTCGGAGGTTCATGTGCCATTCATTCATGGAGCATCGATATATGTATTAAAGCTTGAACCCCATATTCGTGAAAGTCAGAAACATCTTGACGTAGGTGTTGCTCCTCAACTTTTAGCCCTTGAAGCTAATCAGATGTCCACAGAAGCTGACGATTCCCCATTCTACGATACCTTTCAGTATCCTTACTAGAACCCTCATACCCCAAATTGTGGCCAGTACACAGCCCAGTCCTGGCTGAACTTTGCGTAAATCTCCGGGTTGGAGGTTCGGTGTGTCATCAAACTCAGTGCAAGCCAAAGAGCTCTCGCCATCCCAAAAGGCACCACCATCATGGCCTGAACCGAGCTCTTCCTGGTACTTATCCCGGACACCGCAGCGACTAGGGTGATGAGAGCCCATGGGCCACAGAGGAGGCTGACCAAACGCCACAGCCAGCGTTCCACCTCGGAGAGCCACGGTGGCCAGTCCTAGTAGTGGCAGGATCGCGTCGGCTGTGCGAATGCTCAATAGCGGCCCGTCTGGTTGGCGTTTTCTTCTAAGGGGTTTGATATGGCTTTACCTTGCCAGCGGTTGCATCGTGTTACCAGGCCACCTAAACAGTCACTCAACCCATGGTGATCAACCCAGTTGCACTTGGAACTTTTAATCAGTCTGTCTAGATGAACATGTTCCTTGCTGCTCACCTTGCCAATAAATATGGAAACCCGGAAAAGAAATGCACGAGCAATGAAAGTCTCCCCTTATGCCACCGTCAGTGCCCCAGACCCCAAATCCCAAGTCAAAGGTACTGTATCCTAGAGTTTCTCAGTTCTCGAATCAAGTCCTGGCACGCTTCGTGTCCATTTTCCTCGGCGAGCTCCATGGCCCGGTCGCAGATCTCGTCACTGAAGCCCTCGCCAATGAAGCTCCTGTCGCTGTTGAGCCGCCACAGGTACTCAATCATTTCCAATCGCCCGTGCTCGGCGGCACCTTCCAGGGTCCATCGCCCGAGAACGCGCGGACGTTGCTGGAGATCGGCGTCATGCTTGAGGAGCTCTCACACGATGTTGCAGTTCCCACTGATGGCAGCCAGCTGCAAGGCAGTCCCCCCACGTCGACGGGCGGGGTCAGCGTTCACGTTGGCATTATGGGAAATCAGTAGCTTGACGATATCGAGGCAGCCCAGTTCGGCCGCCAGTTGTAGCGGTGTCCTCTGGAATCCGAGTGTTGCTTCCCTGTTGACATCGGTATGTTCCTCGAGGAGGAGTTTGACCAAATCGATATTTCTTAGTTGAATGGCCGATAGAAGAGGCGTTGCATTACTGTCCCTTGCGGGAGGATAAATATGACCATCTAGTTGTTTAGAAATGGCGTTCGGGTCATACCCAGCTTCAAGTAGCTTTCTTACAGCCGCAAACCCATAGCTGTGGCTTTCACTGCACTCTTGAATTGCGGCTCCCAAGGTGGTGATTGATCCACCAGGTGGTACGTAATTGAGATCGAGCTTCTCTGTCGTGATGAGAAAATCCAGTAATGACAGACCGCTAGCGCCTTTTCTTGTTATGTGTTACAATAGACTGGTTCCCCCCCCATGTGCCTAAACTATATTCTTTATTTAACCTTTTAATAAATGAGCACCTTAACCACTTAGTCGTCTTATTATATAAGTAGTTACTTAAATTAATTATTAATAAGCTAAGCTTTTTAACCTTTTTTATATATAAATTAATATTTAACTCTTTTATTAGTAATTAAAGAGTAAAGGATTTAAATACCCTATACTACCCTTATAAAGATTTATTTACCCTGTCGTTTTTCTGCCGGTTTTAATACTTTAGCTACTACCCCTTTCGTTAAAAAAGTAGGTGACTTATTCGTAGGTAGTTTAAACTAAGAGATTAGTGCTACTTGCTACTTATAATAACCTCGTTACCGTTACTTTAAGTCCTAGTCGATAGCTTCGAGTTTTTCGACCTTAACACTATTAGAGAAAAGTTATAAAGTCGACCGCCGAAACGCGACCCGCGTAATACAAGCTTACCTCTTCGCTATAGAGGGTTGTTTATAGAGCTATATAACGTTTTATAACGCTGAGGAAGATCTTTAAAATTTATATATTAATAAAGTTATTTATAACTATTTTTATAGCCTTTAATAAAAGTACTCGGCAGCTTATTATAAAGAGTGGCTTAATTAAACCGTGCTTGTTTATTTTACCGTTACTTAATAAACTATATTATAATAAATCCTCGACTTCTTTTATATTTAATTCGTTAAAAATATCGATTATAAAAGAGTATAAGAATATCGCCTTCGTTTTTTTAATAAAGGTATTAATAAATATTACGTTAATTTTTAAGTATTCTTAACTTATAAAAAGCTTTTTAAAGCTATTAAATTAATTATATATATAGTTATTATAAGACCGTTAATAACGTTTTAAGCGAATCTTTATTTACTTTTTTTAAAATAAAGCGAGCTTTCGCTATTATAAAAAGCTCGTAATTATAAACGAAACTTTCTTTAAAAACCGCTTTATATTAACACTTTTTTCTACCGTAATAATCGACGCTAACGAAGAGGGTTTAACTCTTATATAAGTAATAATTAAGGTTAAAAATAAGTCCTTATAGCTTTAGTTTTTATAATATTTAAAATGGGTTATTCTAGAGCTTATAGAGCCGGTTACACTACTTTCGAATCGAGATAAAGGCCTCTAGAGTAGCGAGGAGGTTTTAAAACTAACTGCTCGTACAGTTTAATGTTGCTACTATATTAAAGAGAATTTCACGGCCAAGTTCGAAAGAGGCCTTACCACGCTTTTTTAGAATATTGCCCGTGTAGCTATACTAGACTAGTACGAAATAGCCCTAGAGAAGGTCCGATAATAAAAACAAGAAGCTGCCACCTATTTTCGAGCGATCGAGCCAGCTTTTTAAGTCGAAGCCTTTTATTATGCGAAACGTTACGGGCACGATATTAATAATTTAATTAAGTCTTAAAATAATGTTTTTAAAGTAAATCGAAAACTATTAATTCTCGAGCCTCTAAACTCGCTTTAATATAAAGTTATAAAAAAGAGAGCTTTACGAAGGTAAATAGCTCTTTAAGTAATAAATATTATTAAATTAACTATTTTTTTTATTAAAAAAGCTTGTTAAAAAACTAAGTTATTAGTTTTAAATAATAAGATATAATTCTTTTTATTTATAAAAACTAAAATAATTTAATTTAATAAAAACGTCTTTATTATAAGCTTCTTTATTAAAAAGTATTTATATCGATACTTTTAATAAAATAAAATCCTTTATAACTATATTATTTTAATTATTTAAATAATTAAAAATAATTTAATATTATATATCTCGTTATATTTCTCTTTAATAATATAAACTATTACATATAATAATTTAATATTATTAATTAATATTAACGAGTTAAAACCTTTATTTAACGCTCTTTACTTTCTACTAATTACGAGGGCCCCACGCGGGAGGCCTTTTAAAAAAAGGCTTCGAAAACGGTAACGCCGTTTCGAAGGAGTAGCTTTAGTAGGCCGCTGTTCGACCTGTGGAGAGAATAGTTATAATAAGCGGAAGTGTAGGAGACTATACGAGTAATTTTAAAGTTAAGGCTTGTCGGACTTCGGGGCGTGCTTTAATAGGTGGTGTAAGTAAAAAAAGAAGGCGGTATAGTTATTAAAAACTAATAAGGTAAATAAATATTTATAAGAGTGGTATAAGGTATTTAAATCCTTTATTTATAATTAAAAGATATTATTAAAGTTATTACTTTTTATACGTTTTAATTATATTTATTTTATCCTTTAAATTCGTTATTTAACGTGTTATTTTAGCCGCATTTAGCCGCATAAACTAATAAGTCGAAACGTGTAACCTTTAAAAAATTCAAGGTATCTCGAATTACCTTACGAAAGAAAATTAAGGGTAACGTACCCTATAAGCGAAATAATTATATAAGCGAATTAACCACTTTTTAAAACTTAATATAATAGAGTATAAATTAATATTATTATAACGAATATAATTTATTAAAATTAATCGAAATCCTTATCTTTAAATACCTTTATATTATTTTAATAAGTGCGCGTATTATTATTATTATAATACGCTTAAACTAACTACTACGCTATAAAATAAAAGCTTTAAAAATAATTAAACGGTTATTCCTATTTAATTTTACGCCTTAAGTGCTACCCCGCGGGGGACTAACCCGCCGATCGTAATACTATACACCTTTTCTAAGGGTATGCCTTTATACTTAAGGCGATAAACTCTTAATAACCGTATAATTTATTTAAGCTCGGTATAGAAAAACTTTAAAGCTTTTATATAAAAAACTAATTCGTATAAGGCTTTATTAATTTATTAACGATCTTATTTAAATAATTAAAGAGAGCTTTTAATTAATAAATATAAAAAACGAGCCTACGTTTCTTATGTAATAATTATATTTAATTATTATATTATAATATGTTTAAATTAATTATTAAGTTATAAAATAAAAGCTTCGGAAATACTTAAACGGCTATTTTTATTTAATTCTACGCCTTAAGTGCTACCCCACGGGGGACTAACCCGCCGATCGTAATAATTATGCCCGGGCTTTCCGTAGATTCTATAGCGTTATAAGCGCGTTTTAAACGTCCTTATATAACTATTTCTTTAACGCGATTCGTTTTATAACTATTTATTTACGTTTTTTTAAAACTATATATTAAATAGGGTTTTATACCTATATATAAGTTCCGGGTTTAATTAGGGTTTAATCGTTATATTCTATTATTCATGTTTATCTTTAATACGAGCTACGAGGGGCATCGTATACCCTTTTTAATAAAATAGGAAAGGGGTTCGTACGCGTAGGTACGTAGCACTTTTTTTAAAGTAATATAAAAAACTTCAGTTCTTACTATTCTAATATTAATAGTTTTTATTTTAATAATAGATTTAAGCAGCTCCCCTTTTTAAAACGAGTCTTCCCTTTATAAAGGTTTTATATAAATAAGTTATATTAATCCGGTATTCGGTACTTATTTAAGCTGTATAAGTAATATTATACCTTTTTAATATTAATTTAATTAAGTAATAAGTCCTTTAATAATAATAATAATAAAAATAGTAATAATAATAAGGGCGTTATTATATATCGCGATACGTTATACCCCGTTAAAGAAGAAAATATCTTTCTTTTTCTCCACTTTTCTTATTTGTTATACGAATCTAGTTTCTCGAACGTACGCTTTTACGCGTACGGTTAACCTATTAATTAATATTAATTATTTAAAGAATTTATTTAGAGATTTTTTAATAAAGGCGTTTATAGGGTTATTTCGGCCGTCGACTTAATAAATTTTTAAAATCTCCTTTTTTTTATATAATTCTTTAAGCGATATAATATCGATTATTAATTTTTTTTCGTTCGTTATTCTTAATTTAATTAAATATTTATAAAATAAATATCTTTATTAATAAGCCGGTAATAGAACGCGGCGTTCGTTAAATAAGTAATACTTTATCGTGCGTTTTCCGGATCAAGATAATCGTACTCTTTTTCGTTATTTTTTAACTTCTCCTTTTTCCTTTCCTAGTTTCGAACGAAATCCTTGTATTTTTCTTAAGTAAGGAAATCCTATCTAACGTTATTATACGCTTAGAGGTATTAGGTTATTATACGGGTTCGCTTTTCGGCTAGGTAGTTTATTAATTAATAGCTTTATTTATAGCGGATTTAGTAAGTTCCTTGTTCGAATTACCGGTTCCCGTACGATAATTTTAGCTAAAAAGTGTTAACGAGTCTCTAGCTACTTTTTTATTTTAGTGGTCGGTTATTATATAATAATTTATTATTATAAATTAGTCGGTTTTTTTTATACGGTTATTTATAAACCGTTTATTAATTAAATACGTATTTATAACCGGGGTTTAATATAGTTCCTTTATTAAATATTGTTCCGATAATATTTAATCCGTTATTATACTTAGTAATATGCGAAGGTTCGAAAATAACGCTTCGTATATTAGCTTTTAATTAATAAGGGCCGGTGTAAGCTCCGGAACTCCTCGATAGGCTCGTATAATTAAAGTATAAAGAGCGATCTCTTTTTTAAATCTTTTTCCGAAGGCTCGTTATATAAGTTAAAACTTATTTAATAAGATTTTTAAAACCTTAATAAGTTATTTTTTAACGTTTTTACTTTTTATTTATATAAAAGAATTTATTATTTAATTCGTAAAATATTATATATAATTTATTATCGTATTAAAATACGAATTTATAAAGTGGTATATCTTGTTTTATCTCTTTTCGGGTCCGATATAATTAAAATAAAATACTTCTATACGGCCGGAAAAAATATTTAAAAAGATTATATAGTATTAGTCTTTTAATATATTTAGCCGTTAATATATATTAATAAATATTTATATTTTATTATAAAAAATATTATATAATTTATTAATATAGTTTTTTTTTTTTTTATATTTTCGAAAGAGTAACAACCTTATTTTAATCGATTTTATTATTATAAATAGCTCGGCTTAAAAAGATATCGTACTCCGTAATATACGCTAAACTAGATAATTATACGGTCTGGTTTAACGGTACCGGAGTCGGAGAAAGAAAAAAGACGATATCTTACGACGCTTAGGTACTTATAAATCTAGGGTTAGACGTCGGGCTTAAAGTATTCCGTAGTATCGCGAACGATTACTCCGTACGGAGACCGGGTATCTCTCGTTTAAGCGGCGGTTATTCGATTATTTATTTTAAAAAAGAGTATAGAATATCCTCTTTTCGGGTTTCCGAAGTTAGTTTTGCCGGTCGGTCCTATTAATATACAGGAGCGGCCGGTAGTATTAATCGTGCGAGCTTACTTTTAAAAAATCCGCTTATCGATATATTAATTCCGTTTCCCTCGAAATAATAATAAAGCTATTTTTAAAATATACGGTTAATTTAACCGAATTAATATTCGATTTATTTTTCGAATTTTATATTAAACGCTTTTTAAAAGAACTTTTTTTTTATTTTTAATATATAGTATTTTAAAAAGTATTATATAAGGTACGTTATAAAAAGTTTAGGTATTATTTTTTCGGAAAGTATTTTTAAAAGTTTAAATTTTAAAAAGCGAGGTTAACGTTCTTTTTTTAAACTATTAACGAGATCTCGGTATTTAAATACTGTTTCGTATATAAATAGTTCGGGGTTTAAAATTATCGGTCTATCTAGGTTCGATACGTCCGGGCTCGATCCCGATTCGCCGACCGTAATTAATTCTATTTTAATAGGGGTTATTATTTTATAAATCGTATAACAGGGTTATTTAAATATATAATTATATATTATTTAACTCGTTTCGCGTATAATTCGAAACCTAGTCTCCTCCCTATAATATATACTCGGGAAAAAAGGTTCCTCCTCATATAGTTAATTTAGTTCAGCTCTTCCTCCGAATCTCTAATAAACGGAAATTCTCGGGGCTCTTTAGCATAATCGCCTTTACGTCGGTAAGGGCGTAAAACCGTCTCTTCACTTTTATTAATTTATAATCGCCACGAGTAATTATTAATTAATATTAAATAAGCTTTCGTATATACGTATAAATTCCGGGTTTAATTAAAGTTTAATCGTTATATTTTATTATTTATATCTATCTTTAATATAAGCTACGAGGAGCATTATATACCCCTCTTAATAAAATAAGAAAGGGGTTCGTACGCGTAGGTACGTAATACCCCTTTTAAAGTAATATAAAAAACCTCAGTTCTTGCTATTCTAACACTATAAGTTTTTTTTTAATTTTTATACGAAATAACGTATCTTATAAGCGAATATCTCACTTTTATAAATTTCTTTATAGCTTTAACCTTTTTTTATATTCTTTTACGTCCGAAAATATTATAACTTTAAAAAAAGAGCGATATAATTCTAGCGTTTTAAACGCTTTAAGAAGATTTAAATTTAAGCGTATAACAGGCTATATTAATTTATTACGTTTTATCGAAAACCTTATAGCGTAGACGAAATAGCTGACCTATACGATATAAAATACTTATAAATTCTCGAAAGCTTTTAAATTTCGAAAAAGATACGATTATTTAATATATTATTAATTTAAATACGTAATCGTTTCTTCCCCGGTTAAGTAGTATAAAAGATATAGCGAATTAATTACTTAACTTACGTAACGCGGGACGCGTTGGTATTAATTAAGCTTTTAACTTTATATAATAATAATTAGACCTCCGGACGCGTTTTAACCGAAGAATCGATTATTAAAGAGTCCTTTATAAGGATTTTAACGCGTATTACGTATAATTTATTTTCGTACGAAATATAATTTATAAATACGAGATCTAAAAGGAGGATATTTATAACTTTAACGAGACCGGCTTTTTTATAAATTAAATCTCGTTCGAAATAGTTATAATTATCTCCGATTAATGCGGAAAGCTTAGGGTAATATAATAAAGGAACTCGGAATAGGTTATAATTATTTAAAGCGTCGGATTATACGGTTACGCCATCCCTCCGTATATTATCTTTACTAGGAAAACGTACCTCTTTTTTTAATACGAAAATAGCTTATTATTAAAAAACTAAATAATCGTAATTATTAAAAATAATTAAATTACGAATAAAAGAAGCGAAGACTAGATTCGATACTTTAATAAATATACGAAGTTTTATACGAAAAGTGCTTACCGTTTATTAATTTTTAACGGCTATAAAAGTTATTATTTAATAATTTTTAAACTTTATTATAAAAAGAACTCGATTATTATATTTTATATATTCTTTTATTTATTATATAAACTTTAACTTTTTAATATCGGTTATTTTTATATATTAAAAAAGCGTATAAAAAAGAAATTAAATATTTTATATAGGCGCATATTATTTATATTTTAAAGGAAAATTTCTTATTAATGTTTTTAAAAGCGTTCTAAGCGATGTTCATCGTTTTAAATATATAAAGAGGTTTTCGAAAAATAGGACTCGCTCCGTGTAATCCGGAATATATTATTTTATAATTAGACATAAAGCTACGTATTTTAATACCTCCGGGGACGTTTTTTAGCCTATTTATTCCTTAAGAATTAAAGATTTTAAACAACCCGATTAAGGCTTAATCTTAAACTAAATACGTTCGAAACTATATCGTATAATATTAAAATAATTTTTTAATATTTATTTTAATTAGTTTTAATTAAATCGTAAAGGTTATAATATATATTATATACCGAGTTACTTTTTTAAAAAGTAATAACGCGATACTTTAAAAAGTAAATAAAATATTTAGCCGCCGCCGCCGTACGAAAAAAAACGGCTATAAAATAGAGGATCATTTCGTATATAAATTAAAGAAGACTTATAGTTTTAAAAGGACGTTAATAAATAGTTATAAATCGAAGCGCGTTAAAAGAGTAATCGTACAAAGATGTTTAAGACACGCTTATAACGTTATAAAATCTGCGGAAAGCTCGGGTATAATACGCGTAAGCTAGCTAACGGTACTACGGTCACCTCATGCAACTGAGACCTTAAAAACTAATAATAATACTACATAACAATAATACGAATAATTTAATTAAAAATTAATATAAAATCCTAAAAACACCGTTTTAATCTCGAAACGTTTTTATAACACTTTTAATCTCAGATTTAGAGTTAGATTTAATTACAACGGCTTCCGGCGTCGACGATAAAAGAGTAATAGCTTAGGGTTCTAATATAACGCTATTTATTTCCCTCTTAATTATTATAGTATTTTATATACGCGTAAACTTTTAATTAAGGTTAAGTATTACTCTTTTTCTTTTTTACCTCTTTCTTTTTTTAAATTACCTTTTAAAACTAACTTCTCGTGTTCTAATTAGCTGATTTAGCCGTTTAAAATATTTAAACTTTTTTAAAACTTCCGGAATAAAACCCGGCGCGTCGCGCTATCGAAAATAATATTATTATTATTAAACGTATCCGTTAACTTTTTAATTTAATAATTAATTATAAATATTAATAACGTTATAAAAGAAAATTATTTATTAAAAATATTAAAAGGAGGCTTAAATAATTCTATTTTTATTTAGTTTTTTATTTTTTAATTCCGGTTATTAAAGGGCTTATTAATATTACGAGGGAATATATTAATTACGGCCTAGCCGCTAATTATTATATACGGCTAAAAAATAAACCTTTTAATTAATTCGTAATATCGAAAAAAGTCTCTTTTATTTATATTTATATTATTAAATCTTATATAATATAAAAATATTTTTTAATAATAAGTATTCTTTAATATATTAAAAAGATTAAAATTTAAAGGTTATAATAAATATAACGAGTATACCGGAAAGAAAAAAAACTATATCTTATACTTTAAACACGTTATAATAAAATCCTCGCTTACGTAATTAATATAACTATTTAAAATAATAAGCCGCTATTATTCCTCGTTTTTAAGTTTTATATAAGGGATAAAACCCTTATTTAATTATACTAAAACTAGCTCCTTATTAATCTAGCCTTTAAGCGATACCGTAAAGACTTAATCCTCTATAATATCCGTTAACGAGTCCTCCTTTTTTAAAAACTATTACTATTAGACTTATTAACTTTTAAATATAATAAAAAAAGGCAAAGCTCGGCCTAAAGCATTATTATATTCGACCGTAAAAGCCTATTTTTAATTAAAAGAGTTTATAACTAATATTCTCTTTATTTTAATAAATCTAATAATTATTATATTTATTCTATAGCCGAGCTAGTTACCGATCTTATTAACGTTAAACCGAAACTCTAAAGGGATCGATTTTAAAATAAGATTATTAAGCTGTTTAAAAAACTTAATAATTTTCTTTACGGAAGTTATATTAAGCTTTAAAAAATTTATCCTTTTAAAAAACGTAGTATTAATAAATAAATAATAAGTAATAAATCTTTTAACCTAATATTTATTAAGTATTATATTAATCCCGTTAATTTAAAAAATCCGCTAAACGAATATCTAGAAAATAACGTATACCGGTAAGCAGCTTAAATTATACTATATAAAATACTAAATTATAATCTAAAACTTTTCCGCTATTATTAAAGCCTAAAAAGACTTATTCCGTTATTTTATAGTCTTGCGGCCGTAAATCCGAGCCTATAGAATTATTTTAGGAATATTATACTTCTTAACGGCTTATTTTATTAACGAGCTATTTATAATATTTTAAATCGCGCGTTATAGTCTTGACTCGTTAAGTTTACGGCCTATCGGAAAGAGGAAAAAAAGAAGACAATAGTATTATTTAATTAATTATAAATTAAAAGCTAGCTAGTTTATATACTGATTTATATGTGGTGCTATTAAGGGTTATTTAAATTTAGGGGTCGCCGTTATATAAGGTGACCTGTTACAACCCGACCTAATTATACGGCTAAAAGACCCTACTTACCGGCACGGAACTACTATACCCCGAATAGGCTACGATACCACAGCTACGGACCGTACCGCCAGTTATATTAATACGATATTAAACTTTTCTTAATAACGAGTAGCGGTATCGCTACGACCGGCGATAGGACGAATATACTTATAAAGTAACGGCGACCGTTAATAAATCGCGTGGCACGGTAAACGTTTAGGCGAGATTATTAAATAGTATAGAGCGTAATTAAGAGAGATTATTAAGTAACGCCGAGCACGTTTAAAAGAAATTATTAAATAATAATAAATTAATAAAAAAAGAATTAAATATATAATAATAAACGTTTTTTTATATATTTTATATAAATATTTTTTATTTTAATAATTAATTTAAATATTAAGTTTAATTTATTAATAAAATAAATAGTTTTAATAAAACTATTATAAATATTTTTAAAATTTATATATTTTAATTACTTTTGTTTTTATAAATTATTATTTATTATATCGATAAAAGCGACTTTTATTATACGTTTAAATACTTTCTCATATTATTAATATAAACCTTAGTACGTTTTATTAAGTTTTTTTTTAAACCTAAATAACGTTCGTTATATTTTAATTATTCTTATTTTTACGAATTATTACTTAGACCTTTAAATAATAACATCACAAGAACTATATCTATACCTAGCCCTAGTAACACCGTCCGATAAAGAAAGATTCCTATTATCACTTTTAATACCTCTTAACGAGACCCTGTTATAAATATCGATAGCGACGATAATAATAACGAACTTACCTGATAAGTATTAGTTAAGCGAATTAAAGAACTCGAGTAAGAGAGCGTTAATTATTAATATTATTACGCTAAGTTTAAAAAAAAGCGTAACGAGCTTTTAGTTAAAAATACCTTAGGATAAATACCCCACGATATCGATAAGTTACGCGAAAAAATATATCTTTTTTATATAGCTATTAATATTATTTAAACCCTTATTATATTAAAAAAAAGTATAAAGATTAATACGTTAACACCTTTTAACGAAATAAGCGAAAACTTTTAAAACTTTTTCGTTTAAATTAAAACCTATTAACGATTTTATAAAAGAACGTTCTAAAACGTTACTTAATAAATTATTTACGCCGCTTTATTTTTTAAAAATAAGATACTTATTTAGTTCGAACCTTACTTAAACGAACTCGTAAAAAATAATTAATAAATCGAGTTATACCGCATAAAAGTATAACGTATTTTCGAAAGTTATAACGGCTTTAAATACGCCTTTAAATCATTTTTCTAAAACCCCGACGAAAAACGATAGGCGGAGAAGTAATTTAAAACCTTTAAATAAAAAGGATTAGCCGCTTTTTATACGGCCGAGTTCCGGCGTATTATAGCTTGATTAAATTATACCGAAGTTACGAAAATTATAATATATTATCGAGGATTAAAAGACGATATTAAAAACGAACTTAGCCGGCTTAACGCCCCCGATAACTTTCTTTCGTATATAGAGCTCACTATTAAGATCGATACTCGTATATACGAACGACGCCGCGAAAAACAGGGCGGACCCTAGCGGTAGACCAGTTAAGCTTAAACTAATACGGGGCGACCACGATAATATAACTACATACCGCCTAAAAATATTATAATATATAGCTATTATAATAAGCTTATAAACCTTAACGCTATTAAATATAATAAACAGGATAAAAAGTTACGTAATACTTATTATAATTACTAAAAATTAAGATATTATATTTAAAAATATCGAGCACTAAAAAAAGATTTCCGACGAGTTTTAAACGAACAATAAATTAACGCTATTAAAATAAAGGATACCTTTATAATAATTATAAATAATAATAGCGCTATTATTAAATACGGTAACCTATTTTAAATAGCTTATTATAATAATAAGTACGCCTCTTATTTAGTAGATAAGGAAGGTATCGGATAATTCTTTAAAACCCTAAAAGGTAAAAAGGATTATAGCCGAAACATCGCGATAACGCGAAGGGAACGATCCTTACCTTACGACGAAGATAGTAATTCGACGAACGATATTACGAGCTAATTAAAATAACTTATAAATTACGAACGTTTAATAAGTATATTAATAAATAGATTAATATACGAGATCGCTAAGTTTAGAGATTTAAAAACCGATAAATAGTTAATTATTCTTAATATTCTTTGCCCTAATTCGAAATATTTACGCTAAGTATTTATTACGGCCGGGTTTAATTAAAAAATCCACGGTAATTACGCCGTAAAGGACGACCTACGAATTTCCCTTACATACGAAGGATATTTTACGCTTTTATAGATCTCATACGTATATAACGCTTATATAGAATACCTCGCGAAGAAACTTAAGTACGAATAGTTTCCCCGAAAGATCGGTAAACGACCTATTACGTAATCACACCCGGACTATATTATCGGGAAAATCCGAACATCGATCCCTAACGGATAACGCGCGTACTTATTAATATAAGAAAACTTACGATAGTTATAATAATACTACTTAAAAAGATAAAATTAAAGGGAATATTTTAAGGATTAATACTTTAAATACGCTTAAAAAAAATCGCGAGCCTATAAACATCTAAAAAAGAGTGCCCGACGCTTTTAAGATATATTAGTACATACTTAATAAAAGGACCCCTTTAATATATTAAAAAACTTATAAAGCGTTTATAAATTACCGCGAACTTAATAAACTTTCGAATCGCTTTAAAAACCCGGATCTTAAGTATTAAGGACAGTACTTTATACGGGGAAGAGTATAGAAACACTTTTACCGGTATATTAAAAAGCGCTTTATAAAGAACGGAAAGAACGATAGCGACGATATAAAGATCGATCGTAAGAAATTATTAATTACCCATAAGAGTAACGTTCGGGAAACGAACGCCGCTTATTATAAAAAAACGATAACAGGCGGATTAAAATAGGTTCCTATATTAAATAATAAATAATTAAGTTATTTATAAATATATTATATTAATAATAAATATAAAAAGAGTTTATATTAAAGCGTTACTCGATAACGAAGCGTAAAGAAATTATATTTTACTATAATACCCTAGTTATAAGTAAATAGTTTTAAAATTAATTAAAGAATAGGTTAATTTTAATAAAATATATTAAAAAGAGGTTTAATCGATAAATAGCGGTCTAAAAAGCAACCTTTTAATAAACTTAAAGTCTTTAAGCCGAACGTTATAATAATTATATTAAAAAAGTATCGGTAATTCGAAGCTTTTTTTAATAAGAAATTAAAAATAAGCTTACCGTTTCATACACGATAAAATTATGAAATACCCTTTAAAAATAGGAAGGAACCTTTATTTATACCTATATATAAACTTAACTAGCAATATAAACAAGCCTTAAAGGAGTATATTACGGAAAATCTCGAGAAAGGAGTTATATAACTATTTATGTTATTAATAGGCTTCCTTATCCTCTTCGTTTTAAAAAAAGAGTAAGGACGGGAAACCTAAATAATATATATATATTAATTATTAAAAGCTTAACGAAATTATTATTAAGAACTTATACCCTTTTTTATTAATTAGCGATTTACGAAATAGGTTATTATACGTTAAGATCTTTATAGTACTCGATCTCTTTAATATATATAACTTAATCCGGATTAAAAAAGGAAAAGAGTAAAAGACCGCGTTTCGAACTAAGTATAATTATTTCGAATATTAAATTATACCGTTTAACTTAATTAATATATTAATTAGCTTTTAGTTTATAATTAACTACCTCTTATGGGAATACCTCGATAAATTTATTATAATATACCTCGACGATATCCTTATTTATTCCGAAAATAACGAGCAGTACCGAAAGCACGTAAAACTAATACTTTAAAAGCTACAAAACGCTAACCTACTAATTAACCCAAAAAAGAGCGAATTCTACCAACGATCCGTTATTTTCGTGAAATACGTGATATCCTCGGGCGAAATCCGGATAAAACCTTCGAAAATCTTAATAATTAAAGAATAGCTTACGCCTATAAGCGTTACAGAAATTAAATCTTTCTTAAAACTAATTAATTATTACCGGATTTTTATCCCCAGATTTAATAAGATCATAACACCTTTAATAAACTTAATAAAAAAGGATAAATTATTTTAATAAACGGAAAAAAAAGTAAAGCCTTTTATAATATTAAGGAGCGAATTTTTAACGAATTAATATTTTATATAACAAACCCGTCTAAACCTTTTAAAATTAAAACCGACGTATCGAACTATACGATCGGAAGATAACTTAGTTAACGAAATAATAACGGGAAATCATACCCGGTCGTATTCTTTTCGAAAAAGCTTAACGAATTAGAGCTTAATTATTAAATCTATAATAAAGAATTAATAACTATTATTAAAGCTTGCGAAAAATAGAGATATTATTTTAACGGAATAATGAAACTAATTAAAGTTTATATTAATTATAAAAACCTTATAACGTTTATTATTATTAAAGAATTAAATAAACAATAAATATAATAGTTTAAATTTTTATTAAGATTTAACTTTATTATTATTTATTAAAAAAGTAATAAGAACGGTCGCGTTAATATATTAACCCGACGACCGGACTATTAAGAAAAGGTTCTACTCGAAACGCGAACTATTTTTATTTACGATTAAAATAGTAACCTTATATTATCGAAATAATTAAATATTATAAACTACGTTTAATATAATAACAATTAAGTCACTAAGTTTCAATAATTTAACTAAACCCCCGACCCCGCGAGCTATTTTAAAGATCACTTCGAAAATCATAACGGTCTTACTTTTTACCGAAATAAGATTTATATTTTTAAACGGTATCGCGAAAACTTTATTAAAGAATTCTATAAATACCTTATATACGGATATTAAAGAGTATTTAAAACCTAGAAACGGATTATTAAATAATTTAATTATAAAAACCTTAAACTAATCGTAACCGAGGTAATTAGTAAATACAACCTCTATAATAAAGCTAAAGCTACCCGACACCGGTTATACGGAAAATTATAACTAATTCTACTATTAAATAAAGTATAAAAAACTATTACACTTAATTTTATTATTAAGCTACCCTTATTAAAAAAACCCTTAATTAAGGTCGATTACGACAGTATTTTAATAATTACGGATAAACTTACGAAATATACTTACTTCTTATTATATAAAGAATTTAGCGATATTAATAACTTAACGTACATATTCCTTCGAATAATCGTTAGCTAGTACGGGCTACCCGAAATAATTATTTCTAATAAAAATAAATTATTCACCGCTAAATTCTAAAAATTATTTATAGCATAATTTAGAATTAAGTATAAACTATTTATAATTTACTACCCTTAAACGAATAAATAAATCGAGCGGATAAATTAAACCTGAAAGTAATACCTACGCTACTATATTAATTATAAATAAAATAATTAGGTATAATTACTACTTATAAACTAATTTATTTATAACAGCGCAAATAACGAAGCTATACGCATTTTACTATTCTGAACGAACTACGGGTATAACTTAAAAATTATTAGAAAACCTTTAAAAAAAAAGCTAGCACTAATCGCGACCATATAAATCGAAAAATTAAAAAAATTATAAATTATATTATAATAAGCCTTTATTTTCTTTTAATAATAAATAAAAGGATACGCCGATTAAATAAGGTTAAAAGGATTAATTTATAAAGAAAGAGAAAAGGTTTACTTCTTGTAATAAAATATTAAAACTAAGTAATTAAATAATAAATTAAACTTTAAAAAGATCGGATTATTTAAAATTATAAAGGTTATTTTAAAAATTAATTACCGATTATTATTATTTAAAATAATATAAATACACTTTATATTTTATATTTTATTATTTAAACTAGCGGCCGAGGGAATTTTAATCGATATATAGCTAGAAGTTGAAATAGATTAGCACGAGTACGAAATCGACGGAATTATCGATAAAAGAAAAAAAGGACGAAGCTTCTAATACCTCGTTTAATAAAAAAGTTACTTATTAAAGAATAATACCTAAGAGTTTAAAAAATATTTAGCGAATATTATTAAAGAGCTATAAACGTTTAAATAATAACCTCGGAAATCGGCTTAAAAGAGAAGTCGGTCGCGTTCTAATTAATAATATTAAAACCCTTTTAAACCTGAACGGCTATAACGGCTTTAGACTCCCGACGCTTTTGCTCTTTTAGCTCGTTTAGGGAGCGTAAGCCACGCTATACTAATTTAACCCCTTAGGTACAAGCTATCTCTTTTTATTTACGGAAACGAATAAAGCGAGTAACGGCTTCGTTAATTTAGCGTTAAAGTTTTAAGAAATAAGCCTTTACGGCGGACTCTTCTCGAGATAGGCGGTCGTGCTCGTTTTATATACGCCGTAAAAAAGATAATAAAACCTCGGTATTATTATATATATAATTAATACGAGTATACTCCTTATATTTATTAACGCCTTTTATTATTATATAAAATTACCTTTTTATAAAATAGCGATTATAAAGCATAACTTTAAAACTAAATTTAGAAAAGGCTTCGACAAGGTCTATACGATAAACGGTGGAGGAACGATTAAGTTTAACTCGAGATTTTTCGACGCGATTATTTATAATAAGCATATATTATAATAAAAAGCGATAAAAAAGGAAAATTTTATTATAAATTATAATAAGTAGACGGCTAAGGTATTTATAAAATTAATATTTTAAAAATAAAGTAATTAAAAAAAAGGATAATATTATAACCCGACCTAATTATATAGTTAAAAAACCTTATTTACTAGTACGGAATTATTATACCCTAAATAAGTTATAACATTATAACTACGGACCGTACCGCCAGTTATATTAACACGACGTTAAATTTTTTTTAATAACGAGTAACGGCACTGTTACGATCGGCGATAAAATAAATACGTTTATAAAGTAACGGCGACCGTTAATAAATCGCGTAGCACGGTAAACGCTTAAGCGAGATTATTAAATAGTATAGAGCGTAATTAAAAGAGATTACTAAGTAACGCTAAGCATATTTAAAAAAGATTATTAAATAATAATAAATTAATAAAAAAAAATTTAATATATAATAATAAACGTTCCTTTATATATTTTATATAAATATTTTTTATTTTAATAATTAATTTAAATATTAATTTTAATTTATTAATAAAATAAATAATTTTAATAAAACTATTATAAATATTTTTAAAATTTATATACTTTAATTACTTTCGTTCTTATAAGCTATTACTTATTATATTAATAAAAGCGACTTTTATCGCACGTTTAGATACTTTCTCGTATTATTAATATAACCCTTAGTACGTCTTACTAGGTTTCTTTTAGAACCCGGATAGCGTTCGTTACATGACCGTAGTACTGTTAGCTGGCTTACTTATTAGAATAATATAAAAGTATCTAAAAATAAGGATTCCGATTAATTTTAATATATTAAATACGTTATAATAAAATTAACTTATATTTTATTAAAAGAGGTGTAAAAGAATAATATATTCGCTTATATAAAACATTCGCTTATAAGATATGTTAATCTTTTATTTTATACGGCGGCGCCGGCTAAATATTTTATTCGCTTCTTATAGTGCGATTACTTTACTTTTTAATAAAGCGAGCCGGTATATAACTTACGTTATATTTTTCGTAATTTATTTAAGCTTAAATAAAATTAATATCGAAAAGTTATTTTAATATCGCGCGATTCGATTTTTAACGTATTCGGTTTAAAATTAAGCTTAATTAAATTATTTAAAGTTTTTAATTCTTAAAGTATAAATAGGCCGAAAAAAGGTCGCCGGAGGCGTTAATATATATAGCTTTATATCTATTTATAAAATTATATATTCCGGTTTATACGGTATAAATCCTACCTTTCGAAAACCTCTTTAAATATTTAAAACGGTAAAAATCGCTTAGAACGTTTTTAAAAACGTTCTTAAAAAGTCCTCCTTCAAAATATAAATAAAATACGCCCGTATAAAACGCTCGATTTCTTTCTTATACGATTTTTTTAATATATAAAAGTAAGGTCGAAATGGGGCAAAGAGGATATGTTGCAGAAGATAAATAGACCTAGGAAACTGTCTGATCAATCGCCTACTAAACAATACAACACTGGGGAATTACTAATGACTGGTATCATCTGTACCGTGGGAACACAAAGGGTAAAGGTAAGGAGAGGGAAGGCTAAAAGAGATGGAGAAAGAGAAGGATATTCAGATGCGCGCCGGCTTGTCATTATCATGCTATAACATACCATGCTGCATTCTAACTGGTCGTCCCTTGCCACAGAACTCCCATTCTTGGGCTTTGGTTTGACTTGTTACTCAATTCCAAACAACGCTGACCGGGCCGAAGTATTCAGCCCAACACCACATCCTCTGTCTGTGGTTCCAACGTTTCCCTTCCCAAACACGTTTCGTCATCATACCAAGCCCTTCTCTGTAGGCGGTTCCATTTTCTCGCTTCACAGCCATGACATTATAAATCTCCTCCCTTCCTTTCTTGATCTTAAGAGGCGCAAGATCTAGGTAAGGGCCGCCGGATGACATGCGTGCCAGGGAAGAAGGTTTAGAGTAGGTATTGAATGCAACGAAGGCGGAAAGCGCAACCAGCTCGCATGGCTGCCCCTGCACATGGACGGAGCCGCCGTCTTCTGTCCACTTGATAATCCCGCTCTCTCCGACGCGCATTCCCTCGAGGCCCACCAGGTCGATCCACCCCTGATTACCAATGGTTAGAATAGAGGCGGTCCGAGCCACAGGTGCTCGTACGCGCAGTGGAAGAACTTTGCTGTGTATGGATGCTGTGTGACTGGAGACCGGTGGTTCCCAACCGCACAGCGGATACATCTTAATCTGAGGTTTTGGAAACGCGCGACTTTGACTAACGCTGCACATAAGGTGATGTCAATATCGCCCTGCCAGCCCATCCAAGACCAGCTGGGTGAGACACCGTTTCCTGCCACTGACGCTGATTTGCGAGCCCGCCGTCTATAGAGTCCGTGGCCCGATTTTGGCTGCCACAACATCATGGCATCCAGGTGTTGCACTGGAAGGCCCCACCGGAACCCCTGGGGGAATAACGGAAGATACATCTTCATTATTCCAAGAAAAGCTTCGTATACGTCCTCGGGGTAAGTCAAGTTTCGGGAGTTCTTAAATTGTGCTGTTAGCAGATCCGAATATTACATATGTTAATAAAACACGTGTATGTCGCACTTACGTACTCCTCCACTAGTTTCATATAATCATCAGTAGAGGAACCAGAAGAGGTAGTTGTGATGCCTTCTTGTAGTGCTAATACAGGTATCGTTGTATCCGTGCCGTATCTCGATAAAACAGTCCGTAAGTTATTACTTTGTGCATAGTTCTACTGTTTCATTTCGGTGGGGTGGTGGTTGCTGGTCCCAGTGGATTCATACCAAATATGGTGTTGGCATTGCCAAAGCACCACCTGATGATGAAAGCGGAGCATACGGCGAGAGTACCGGTTCTCTTGGAAAGTCCAACCCCTAGAGTACTAAATAAGGAGCAAATGAGCTTAGGGAAGTGCCCATCCGTCTGCTAGACAGGGCTATATGGTACTTACCCAAATCGAGTTTCGAGAACTTGTAAGATCGACGTACTCAAATTTATCCATGTGTGGGCTGACGTTGCGGTGTTCAGTGAGACCCTTCAAGCCCCTGAAGCCATGGTCCGCATCCCAGCCACCCGCTGCCACGATGGTCAAATAGGCACCATAGTAAATGTCGGCCATCAATTGCAGCTGGCCATGCTTCGTCTCGGCATCGTCCTGGCAGATGCAGAGTCGATCGACCCATAAATATATCTGCGTAAGGAGGTTGGAGAGCCCCATAGCGTGGCGAATCGTTTTCGGGACTACCACAACTGAATTTGTCTGGTCGAGCGCCCCTGGGCATCGGAGCGCCGGCAACGTCTCTCGGGTTAACTGCCCCGACTCGGCACCACCCCACACATAGCTCAAAGCAAGGTATTTGTGAGTTTCGGCGGGAACGATGCAATTTAACTGAACATCAATAAGCCAGATCGGGCGACCGAAGTCGCCTTCCGAATCTGTTTGATGCGAACATGTAGAGTGATTCTCATCACAGGTAGAGAGCCAGTGAAGTATCTCGTCAATATTTCGAGGGTAAAAAGACCAAAGAGGGAATCAACCTCCTTTACACAGCGGTGGTGATAATTCTCTGTACGCTTTCATCCAACCAAGCAAGTATTATTCAACGACATCCCACAATAGGTGCCTCGCTTCTGCATTTCACTAGAATCTTTTCAAGGGTTGCTACTCCTCTGTAAACCTGGAATTTGCCCTTCGTCTCAAGAGCCTATGACCGATCCTGGCAAATGCTGGCCTGGTGGCATCCCGGATCATATTCGATCTCACCCGGAGCCAATCAAGGAGAACATCAAGGAAGAGATTAAGGGATGGCAGCTATTTCTCGAGGTACGACCTAAGGGGCAACCCTTTTCCCTCCTGCGTTTCTCCCAGAGCCTTCCCTGCTTGGAAACTGCATAGGTCAAGCTGTAAGACCCTCGCAGCTGACTAGCGACAAATACGCAGGAAAATGCAGTAGGCCGCGCCGACCATGAGCACCCCGAGGAACTCGATGAGAGTTTCGAGGTCACGCAGCGCCGACGCCTGGTCAGCCGGTGGGCGAGCATGGCCCAAGCCGAGCGCGACGGCTACCAGTCCCGCGCGCCCGTCCATGAGCTGAGGCGGTGGTGGTGGTACCCGCACGAGAAGCTAGACGGTCCCGACCTCGGGAAGAACGGCTTCTCTCACCTCTACCGACACACCAAGGGCGCCGAGCACAAATTTGTCGTGTGCAACGCGGCGGCGGGCCCCGAGCTGAGCCCCCGCGACATGGCCCTGTGGGCCAAGCAGCGCATCCTGTGCTTCCGGCTCGATGGGGACGACACGACCACGTTCGGCGAACTCGACGACGACGGCGTGGGCGTCGCCATTCCCAACTGCACTAATACCGCGGAAGGGGGGAGTCCGGTGGAGCCGCACGAGTTCCTGCGGTGGGCGTATCTGGAGGGCGCCGACTTCTTTGGGATGGCCATGACCAGCCGCGGCACGGTCGTCTTCCAAGTGCGCGATCCCATCCTCTTCGCCGACCGCGAGGCCCTCGATACGGGGCCCATGCTGCTCTGCAGTCTCGAGAACAACGGGCAGGTCGGCTTCAGTGGCCGCACCTGGGCGTTCGGCCTGGCGTGGCCCATGCAGCATACGAGTTGCCCAGGGCCGAGGCCCTGTACGAAAGGGGCCGCACGCATGAGGAGGACCGGCGCAACATGGAGGAGATGGGGATCCTGGAGCTCCTGGAGTCGTTTAACCGCTACTCCGTCGGCGGCGCGCCCGACGTCTGGCTGGACTACATCGAGCGGTATGCGCCGGGGTACCTCGATCTGGAGGAAGCGGGCACCGGCATCGCTTACGGGTATGACCACTCCCTCTTCCGGAACAACGAACGACTGGAGCAGATTCCGTTCGAGGACTTTGAACTATAGAGGCGTCTAAGATGGATATCTGCTCAGCGTGCTCGGGGTTTTCTAAGGTGCCTGGTCTAATTCCACGCTGTAATTTGCTGAGTGACAGAGGCCTTTAGGTTATTTAATAAGGTAGCGTTAATATTATAAAAAGCTTAAAATACTATACTTTAAATAAAAGAAAACGAAATAAAGTAATTACGTATTATTTTTATAAAAAGTTATAGTTTTTTTACTTATATATTACTTTTTAAGGTTAACTTACGAAAATATTAAATTTTCGCCGACTTATTTATTTTTATTAATTAAACGTTACTCGAGCAAAAGGTTATAAACTTAAGTTACTTATATTCGTAACTGTATTACCGCCTTAAATTACCGACTACATGGCTAACAGGACTTTTCTTAAGTACTGCTGGTTACAGTAATTATTACCAAGCAGCCAGCTAGACGATATTGCGGGCAAACCCAGATTAACGCTGCTGAGTAGCTAGCTACCACTCGGGCTTGATGTCATTAGTCCTAGTGCTTTCTTTCCAAGTAACAATCTCAACCCTTCTTTGCGTATAACATGTGTGATGTGCCAATCCCATACTATCAACACTGGCCGTCTGGTGCCCTATCCTCTTGTGTTGTGCTGTCGAGAAAAAGTGGTGTTCAATTTAGTTTCCAGAGTTTGTCGACCAACTCATCCCCCAGAAACCGGCCGCACCCGCTCCCCCCCTCTGGCCACGCAGCTCGGTATGGACGAGGCCCCGAAGACGCCGTCGTTGTAGACCTTCATCTCGGCCAGGTAGACGTGGGGCGCCTGGCGCCCGATCGAGGCAATCCAGGTGCGAAGCTCGGAAGCCCACGTCGCCGGCGCCGCCGCCTCCTCCTCCCCCAGCTGGGGCTCGGAGCCCGCCGTGGGTGACCAGAACTTCTGTGCGCCGAACCAACACTTCAGCACTGGCCACAATTCGGAAGATCCCTCATTGGGGCTCGCCGGTGGTGACCATAAACCCGACAGGCCATGGTCATGAAGATCATGGTGATGATGATGAGACTGCTGGGTCGGTTGGCGTTGCAGAAGACGCCTCTCGCCGCTGCCACCGTCGTCCGTACCTGCTTCCTCCTCACCACCCTCCTCAAACTGACAGCTGCACGGCGCCGTGAGCTGCGCATGCGCCGCTTCCAGCGCGCCGATGTACGTCGGATCCGAGAGGACGCGGACCCGCGGCTTGAAACCCCGCGCCTCGGTATGGTCGAGCGGCCTATAATGCCAATACAGGCCGTTCCGGCCCTTCCCCTTCCCCTCCCCCTCCCTCTCCCCCCTCCTCTCGCGGACCACGAAGCACGCGCGCACCGCGCCGACGCTGCGCGCGTTCGGGAACACCTCGAGCCCGCTGCGCACCAGCCGCTCCATCAGCTCCGGCGCCGCGGCGGCACTGGGGGCGCCGGGGAAGAAGGCCGCGGTCTGCAGCAGGATGTGCTGCGCGTCGAGCGCGAGGGGGCCGAGGTGCTGCCACGGCCAGCGGAATCGGCGGTAGCCCTCGACGGCGAGCAGGACGCGGTCGTGCGCGGGGGCGAACCAGGTGACGACCTTGACGTTGTGTTGTTGGCCTTTGCGGCGGTGGGATTTGTGGGAGGAGGGGGGTGGAGGAGGAGGAGGCGTCGAAGAGGGTGTAGGGCCGGCCGTGCCCGAGGGCGAAGGCGCGGGATTCGCGGCAGACCCAGGCGATGACGGGGGGCGCGAGCGGCTCGGCGTGGTAGGCGAACATGCTGAGCAGGAGGACGCGGTCGCGGGGGAGCGACAGGCGCCAGATTTCGTTGCGGAGCTCGCCCGGCAGGAGCATGAAGTTCCGGAAGGAGGCATCTCCGCCACTGTTAGGTGTTGATGCCGCCATGCGGTATTGGCCTGTGATGATGTTCTGCAGGTTGGCAAAAGGTAATAGGGGCTGGCGGAACATTGTATGCTCAGATGCATCAGACGAAGAAGTGGAAGGAGGAAAAACATATACAGTTTTTTTGCTTAGGGAATAAGAGTCATTTATTGTTCATTCTATACCGCCTGTACCAACTGTAAATACTGGGAGTCAAGCTTTGGCAACGGCGTGGGTTACGATGAAAATATGCTTTAGAATCGAGCGGATAAGATGGGTGATATTCCATAAGCATCTAACGGAACACATAAAACAGGTTATAAAAGACATGCAGATAAAAAAAGACAGGAAGCAAGATTAATAAAACAAAGTCATATATAAAATTTACTTGAAGGAGGAGAATGACTTCAAGTAAAAAAGAATGGTTGCGAAAAAATGCAAAAGAAGAGGGCGGCTTAAGGCGAACTCGAAATCCATGCCTCCCGGAATTTGATCGTAGATAACTACTTCCTGACGACTACTTTTACCCACTCTTCCGAAGCTTCATTGCGAGGAACGTCTGATAGGAAATTCAGATGTTATTAGGAATTATAAGGTTAAGGCAGCAGCTGTGTGTGGTCTGCAGGTTTGGCGGGAATTGGGAGGCATTGTTGTCAAGCCAACTAACTGCTGGGAGGGCGCGTTGGAGGGGTGGGGGTGCAGGGACAATCACACGTATGCTTCACCTTCGGGTCACTGTTTCTAGCCAAGGTCCCTATTGTCTACCTGGCTGGGCCGTCATCTGGCCCAGCTATGTGGTACTTTGGGGTGTCATCCTCCATGGCGAAGGACCTAATCCGCCTTGCAGGCCACAATCAAAGCATCATCTACTTGAACTCCTGGCCCACGTTGACGATCTTGCTCCCACTTAGGGGTATGGTAACATATGACCAGCGGACAATCATTATGCAAATATCTTGGAGCCTTGGGCGCCCTCTATGGCTACATTACTAAATCATGAATAACATTGTACTGAAACTCATGCCACTGAGGAAGGCCCCCACCACCATCTAATACAGTACTCCTCCTGCATTTGGCTCTGTTCCTTGACCCAGACAGTGATGCTACCTGTTGCCCCTTTACTGGCGGTACGAATGCTTGCACCTCCCCTAAACTGGCCGCACTGGCATCGCGTTGTAACAAATCCAGGTCCTGGTCGATCTGCGTGAATCAACCAGACTGACTGGCGAGCCTTGCAAGCCCCAGCCTTTCAGTACTTTATGATGAAAATGCTGTAGCACTCATCACTGGTGCTCCCCTGTAGTTGGCGGAAGGTTGGACTTTCATGAACTGAGGATAAGGAGGAGAGACTGTGCAGACATCAACCGAGCTACTATCATATGCTTGGATCTTACACAAGATCGGCCTCACATCCATCAATCATCATATGAGCAATTGGTTGTCTCCTCAGACAGGGCACTACCACGATGCTTCCAAGATATGACATATTCTCACAAGGGAGCTAGGAGCAAAGGAGGGAAAGGTCATATAAGTCAATAATTCGTGTCCGCAGACCCGGTTTGCCTGCCAAATGGATAGGTAGGTAGGTGCTATACAATTGTACATGAGTGGAGACTTGAATGAAGGATTGGCTTTCGGCCTCCAAACGTCCCCTAAATAGGGCACCGACCCGGCCTTGTGTCACAATTTTCCAGATATCCTGGTTTTCGTTTTGGGCTGCCTTGCCCGTCGTCAAAAGCTGGACTTCGTAGCCCGAAGGCTCGCTATACACCCGCCAACGCCATGCTGAGAAAAGATTCGAAGCGATAATAAGACATTTGTTCGTACAACAAAGGGCCCCTTCGTCGTGCGGGCCTTAAGCCTCAAAGACACTCTTGCCTTCGCGCCGGTTGAGTTCTCGGAGCACCGCCACAACCCCATTGGAGCGTAGGCGCTCGAGAACCATCTTCATGCCGTCCCTGGACTTGATGATCTGGTCATCCGTCTTGTTCGAGGCAATAGACTCGATGCTGCTCTGGATGCGCTTGGCACCCCAGCCCGAGATCCAACCGAATCGGCCTCGGGAGTTGTCCTCGCTGGCCACAGCCTTGTCCGCCTTGCGACTGCCTAGGGTGGACCGGTACGAGAAAGTGGTGGAGACCCAGGTGTTGGGAGACATGAAACGGGGAACGGCAGGCGAGAGAGCCGAGTTGTCGGCCTGCTCGGGCGGTGTGGCCGAGTAGTGTTGGGCCTCGGTGACACTCAGCACACCGGTGAAGTTCAAGTTGCGGCTCTCGGTCTTCATCCAGCCCTCCTTGATGTCGACAATGCTGTTCTCCAAGACATAGCTCGACTTCTCGCCGGCACCACCCGTCACGCTAGTCGGCAGCAGCTTGATGATGGCGGAGGGCATGCGCGACTTCTTCAGGTGGATGCGGGTGGTGTACAGCCGGCCAGTCTCGGGATCGACATGGGACTCGATGGTGTCGGTGGAGAGCACATGGGCGGAGAAGGGGTTGAGTTGAGGGGAGTAGTATCGAAGGAAGAAGGCGAGGGTGACGGTCGGGAACGGGTGGGTGTAGCTGTGGTTGGTCGTGTGCGTGAGAACCATGGTGGCGGTTTGATGGGAGGCACTGATCCAAGTCGGTTCGTGATAGCTCAATGTCGGATGCAACTAGTTGAATTGATCTCAATGGCTTTCGAGTTGGTTGGAATTGTGTGATCAACACGCCCTTCTTATTCTCTGCAGACTGATTTGGTCGAGTCGGGTCGGGGTTTGGCTGGTGGTCTGGTGGATGCGTGGTTTGAGTGAGGCTGGATCGTCAGTCGCAGTCAAAGGCAGTCAAAATTTGCCTTGACATGACAGACGACGATGATTGAAAATGGAGAGGGAGATATAGTAGTGACAAGCAAAGGAGGGAAGAGAGCGGGGAAACTCAAGGTAGCTAGGTTAATGAGCTGGATTATTAGATGGAAATATGATCTGGTATGCGGGCGAGTGTCACCACTTTCCTTCCAAACCACTGCAACTGCTTCGGACGCAAAACTCGAATGATGTCGAACAACGTCCCCCTTGGGAGAGAAAGTTGGGCCTAGGCGAAATGGTTAGGTGGTGAGCAAAGCAAGCGCCAATGCTGCCACACACGCACTGCACTCTCGCTCGGAGACCGATAGCTCCGCTCAGGCAATTTTCGACCAGTTAATCCAGTCTCCCCGATTGGCTGGAGCTGTGCTCAGCCCCCGCAGTAAGCTCTATCGAAGCAGTCCAATTGGCTCGAGACGTCATCTTGTCACGCGATGCGGGGTCTCTCTGCCTTTTTGGCTGCTGCGCCTGCAGGTCTCAATCAAGCCTGTGCCATCCCCCCCTTGATCCAGTCAGCCAAACGTTCATCCTGCATTGCAGAAAACAAAGCCCAAGCTCGATCCCTGGGCTGGTGGCAATTTCCCCAGATTTTGTCCGGAAGGGGTTTCGTGCGGCTCAATTGACCAACTGCCGCCTATGATGCCATCTTGGAGACAACATCAATCAATTGCCAAACAGAGTCTTTACGAGAAAATACACATTCAAACGGGAGATCCAATTTCACCAACCTCGCTGACCGTCGATTCTCGAAGTCTTTCGATCTTGTTTCACATGCCGCTTGGTTTTGTATGCTGGATGGGTAACGACGCTGCAGCAAATCCACGCACGAATCGCCGCATCAGACCAGAATCTTACGATCATCTCTGCGAGATCTCAACGGGGTGGATCTGGACTCCATCGGTCCGATGAATCAGGAGCCCCTATTGATGTTGGTGGCCAGCAGGTTGCACACCGATTCTGTTGTCTGTCAGTAATATATCCTGTGATTGATCGATTGAATGTGATTGCCACTGAGCCAAGCGACGCATCGCTGCGCAGGTTGTCACTTGTCACCTTTTGGTGTTACATGTCGGTCAGCGTATCGCATGCTGGAATCGAGCCATGTCTGCCCATTGCCCTGACCGCGACGAGTGTCGTATAACCACGTTGTTTTCGAGCTCGGTGATTCCCAGATCCAGATTGATGCCTTTTGCCAGCAATGCGAACGACGACTGCCTGACTCTAAGAGCAACCAGGCCCTCTTCCCCACTTCTTGCAGATTAGCTTTGCGGGAGTTAAGCTTACTTCAACCCCCATTGCTGTGTCGTATGTGCAGTGGATGTTGTTATTAGTCATGAACCGGAATGCCTACCTGCATATCTGCACAACTTGGATACCTCCGAGTGGCACAGCCAGCCACTTGCCCAATCCACCCTCAAGACCGGCTCGAGGTCAGTTTCTTGGGACATGCAACCTGCCACCTGCCCGTGACTTGCATCGTATTCTCGACATGGTCACCCGCTCCACTCCATCAGAGGAAGACTGGGAATGGAAATATTCTGTACCTGCTCCACAATCAAGCGGAATCTGCCATACGTCTCAACCAAGTGCACTTTCCCGGTCGTGCTTGATATTTAGTCCTGCCCAGATTGCCTGCTCACCCTGGAAGCCCTCACAACATAAACCCCGGCAATATCTTCACCGATGACATTACCGAAGTCGATGACCAATGATGAGTAGCACTTATTATCCCATAAACAGTAAGAACTCAAGATTGTAGGTAACACATAATACAGACTTATCGACAAAGACGTCTAGGTTTCCGACGTGATAGGACCGAATATATTCCGGTCGGTTCTCAACGTTTTGACAGCTAATTACTAAGGATACCGTTGATCCGCGATACCTAATGCCAGGCCCCGTCCCCTTTTTTCTCCCGTCTAGCTAAGTTGCTATCAAACTCGCGGCAAACTGGTTTCTATTAGCCGCACCAACTACCCTGACTTGAATTGTATTTTCTCGTGGCTAATCAGCCAAACCCCTTTTTGAATCCAATCTCCATTCTTCTGGTTGGTGTGTATCCCGTTTCTACTAGGCTAAGTAATTATCATACTTTTTAACCGAGTCTATTACATAAAGTGTAACCTCTGAGCTTCCATACCGTACTTACATAAATCATGATTTTTGCGGAAGAGACCTGTTCTTCACGAAAAAGTAAGTGGGGCCATCCCACCCGTCTTGAATAAACGAACTATTCCAATCATCATCATCACCTAACGTATAACCCGGGTTAACTCTTTGGAAGCAAAACTTAGTTGATGCAATTTCCAGATGCCAGTTTCAATGTACCTGGCAAAGGAAAGGCGACAGTCCGAGTCTGGCTATCGGCGTGCAGCCCTGAGAAGTCCCATCTGAAAGATGTATTTGACTTCTGGTGTTCCACAATGCATTGCCAGATTCAGAAGATTGGATATATTTCACCCAAGTTGTTCGGAGCCTACCAAAACTCGCGAAGTCAATTGGTCAAATTTGCTGTCTTTACCGCCACTGAGCCACGGTGCCATCTCTGCTGGAGTGCCGACGAGCTCCCCAACTTTGCTACAGCGCCGCAAACTCTTATTGAAATATTTTTTTTCGGGAAAAAAAAGAGACATATAAAAAGATGCCTTCCAACTGGCCGCTCACACATCATACATCCTAGTACCCCCCTTCTATTCTCATATCAGCGAAATCTGTTAGCGATCCTTCAAATACGGGGTAATCCTTTGCACTTGGAAGACTTGGACGTTATTTGGCCTTTTAAACTAGGGTAACATGTTTGAAAGGCCCCCGGTGTGGCTGCGTGCCCCTTCGGGATGACGTCGAGGTCACGGCGGAAATGCGTTGTTGTGAAGGAAGTGGTGTCTCTCCTGGTGTATCCGGGAAGGCGCGCCTTCCCTCCGCAATGAGTGGGATTTGCAAAGGAAACCCGATACCTGCGATGAGTTGAACGGCCTACACAGACTTGAAGAAGCTGGCCATCTCCTCGGGGGGCCTGTCTTCCTAGTTGCCTAGCCGTGTAACTGAGGTATTCATCACTTTCACCCTATAGCCGAGTAGCTAATCAACATATCTGGCAGTCGATATACATACTTTATATATTCAGCTATAATAGACGAATTTGCTGAATCCTCACGCTGATCTCGTGTTAAATAAATTAAAATCTGAACTCGTGAGATAACTCTCATCTGATCAATATAGCTCGCGGGATGTTATCTTGGAGACCTGTCATGTCGAATCTTTGAATACCTCTGGCAATTAGGTGAAAAGGTGAAATTCGATGCCCAGGCGACGTGTGACAAGCCAGGGACTCGGTGTGACATGGTATATTGGGCAGCTGGCTCGAATGTACGGACGCAGATCCCCAATGTCAGGTTGCACTTGCATCCATATTTCACGACTCTAGCTAACATTGGTTGGCTGCTGGTTGGATTTTCGTATTGCTTCCTTCTTTAGACCACCTGCACTCGAGATACTTGGTTGATCGGAACCTGCCCGGTGAGCCAATGCATTCCATGGCAATTCGATGTTGTAGTTCGCATCCAAAAGCAAATTGGATGTATCAGAAGGACCTCTAATCTCACGTAAGCTGCAACTCGAAAGCTGCACCGCCTCTTACGATAACCGGCTGAGAGCCAACCATCGTCAATCAAACTGGGGACACGCAAATGCACAACACAGGGCGGTGCAAGGATCATCAGCAGATCCCTTTCCCTTTTACGCCTTCAGCCCCTCCCGGCTGTTCTGTCTAAGGCTGTCTTGAGTTAGCCTTGTGGATACGGAGGCAGGCGGCACTTGGCAGATGCGGCATAGGGCGCCGGGGCGCCCTCGATCGCAGCCTCGGATTCGTCCGGCACAACTCACGATGTGGGGGCCCTGGGAATTACTCCAGCTGTTGTTCTTCCGCTCTCATTACGGATATCCAGTATCCATCGACACGTTTGACTATTATGACCTTATCCAATTCAGTGAGCTCGCCAGTTGGTCTGAGCTCACTACTAGTAGTAATTCATTTTTCGCGCCCCTGCTTAATAATTCCTTCAGCGTCTTCAGACCCTTGATTTCTTCTGATGACCGCCCGCGCTTCCCATTTCGCCAAAAGTCCCTTATACATGATTCAGATGGCTCCCATTCATCACGGCCTTCTGACCACCGCCAAATATGGCATATAATGCACTGAGCACCTCGATATTGCCAGCCCGAAGGCTGGATGAAGGCACGGTCTCTGACCAGGTATCTTCATACTCTTCCGCGACCGTGACGGGCACCAAAGGCACCGTGTCGAGCCTATCGCATACTCCAGTGTACGACGTCCCTTTGTCAGCATCAGGAGCTCCTCCTCGCCAGGACGCTTCTTCTTTTGAGAAACCTAGCCACCGCTCCAAAGCCTCGACGTCCGCTGAGCGACGCCAGTACCGCGTGTTCACGCAATTGCAGTGGGAGATCCTTTCGATCCTCCTGAGCATCGGCATCATCGTCGCCATGTTCGTCCTCCTGGTCGAGTACGACGGCAAGGTCGTGACCGACTGGCGGTTCCCGATCAACCTGACGACGCTCCTGGCGCTGCTCTCGACCGTCCTGCGCGCCGCGCTCTTCGTGCCCATCACGTCCATCATCTCCCAGGCCAAGTGGAAGTGGTTCGGCGACGCCGACCGCCCGCGCCCGCTCCAGGACCTGCAGGACATCGACATGGGCAGCCGCAGCATGCTGGGCGCCCTGCACATGGTGCCGCTGGCGGCGCGGGCCAGCGTCCCGACGCTGATCGCGGTGCTGCTGTCCGTCGTCTCCCTCGGCATCGGCCCCTTCGTGCAGCAGGCCATTGGTACGCAGCCGTGCGATCAGACCGTGCGCGGCCGGGCGACGGTGCCGTACACGCACTTCGTCAGCAGCCCGAACTACGTCGCGCTCAACACGGCCAGCCGGCAGTCCGACATCACGGCCATGGTGTACGCCAGCCTGACGGCCGTGCCGGGGGACCCGACGGGCAGCGAGATCCGCTTCGAGTGCACGACGGGCAACTGCACGTTCACCAACGGGAGCCCGGCCCGGGCCGTCCCGAGCCCCGAGGGCGGCCTGCGCAACGGCTCGTCCGTGTTCTCGACCATGGCCCTGTGCCACAAGTGCCTCGACGTGATCGACATGGTGAGCTTCAAGGAATCGACGATGCCGACCCAGCTGGACGCGCGGCTGCCCAACGGCCTGAGCCTGACGCTGGGCGGCGCGCCCTTTGCGAACGGCCCCCGGCCCAGTAAGTTCGGCTCCATGACGGGGAACCTGACCTGGATGGGCGACAAGCTGGATGCGGACACGCGCCACCTCGCGGCCGTGGCGCTGGCCAACGTCACGCTCCTCACGTTCAACCACGCGAAGGACGACCTGGACATGGACCAGGCCGAACGCCGCCGCAGCGTCGTCGCGTCCACCTGCCTCCTGTACGCCTGCACGCGGACCTACCACGTCTCGATCGCCGACGGCAAGCTCGCCGAGGAGCAGGTCGGTTCCGCGCCGGCGGTCACGGGCCCCTCCAGACCCGCGACGTCGACACGTACCCGGACCGCGACTACGTCGCCAAGATGAGCCCCTGCTGGGTCGGCGACACCGTCTACACGCTGGCCAACGAGCCCGGCCGTAGCTTCGAAGACGGCGACGCCTGGGCCTGCTCCCGCAATGGCGGCAGAGACCTCCCGCGCGTCCCGGCCGAGCAGTGCGGCGGCGACCTGGACACGGAGCAGTGCTACTACCGCCAGGACAAGAAGCACGCGGTCGGCATGATGGGGGCGCTCCGCAAGTCCTTCACGCAGGCCTGCGACATCTTCAACGGCGGCTTCGTCTGCAGCAGCGCGGCGGCGGGCGGCGGCGGCTCGGACGACGGGCAGGGCAGCTGGGCCGAGGCGCTGTTCGCGGCCAACGCGACGGCGCCCAAAATTGAGGCCTTCTTCGGCCGCTTCGCCACGACCGTCTCGAGCCGGTACCGCATGACCTTTGGCGGCAGCAAGCCCTACTTCATCGATGCCATGTCGGAGCCGCCCTACGGCCAGGTCCAGGGGACCGTGCACCAAACGACGGCGTGCAACGTCGTGCACCTGGCGTGGCTGGCCTTCCCGGCGGCCATCACGGCCGTCGCGCTGGCCATCCTGCTGTGGACCATGGCGGAGTCCTGGATGCAGCGGCGGGATCGGCCAGTGTGGAAGGACAGCATCCTGCCGTTCCTGCTGTACAGCCACCGGTTCCAGCACGAGGCGCGCGGCGACGCGACCGTCGTTGGAGAAGAAGGGAACCATTACACGCACGGCGATGTTGTGTCATCATCTTCTGGTGAGAACAAGCCGTTGCTAGAGACCGGGGAGATGGAGGACGTGGCACGCAACATGCAGGTCCGCTTCGAATGGCCCGCGACAGGGAAGCGTAGGGATGTGGAGGTCGACTCGTTGCTGCAAGAATAATGTGATCACGAGATAGAGATGGAGATATGGATATGGCATGATAGAGAGCCCTGGCAACCTTAGAATTCAATACTAGATTGTATAAGTATGTATCAAAGTCCCGTTAATCATTCAGATCTACATCAAAGCATGACATACCAAGTCATTCACTGAATGATCTGAAGAAAAGAGAACATAGCATGAATTCATTCGCTTACTCTATACTTATTCCAAGCTGGAAACCCTCCGTCACATCGTTTTGCGGAACAAGCCCCTGAACTTTTCGTGAACCGCTGAATTTGCTCTTCAAGTGATTCTCGCCTCAGGGTGCATGCAAATGTCCCGCAGGCATATGGCGTTTGCGGGATCACCGTAGTACTCGAGACGGCATGGTGAAGACTCAAACCCATGTAAATATGTGCCGAGTTGTACCATTACCAGCATCCATCCAACCCGTTAGCCAGAGGCTATGATTGTATCATGCAGAGGCGGAAGGTGTCACATAGCATATGAACCAGACAAGCAGCGATTGTTGTTTTGAATTTGAATTTCTTTTAACTTCTTATTTGTCATATATAGCGTTTCATCAAGAGGGCTCGAAGGCCTAAGGAATCAGGGTATCTGAGCTCATATATACACGTAAACAGCATTCTTCTCCTCCCCTTCTCAGGGGGATATCACACATACACCTCGACAAGCCAACGGAAGATGACATATACCCCACGTAAATCTGAAAGGTTCTTTAGATGGTCTCCTCCATCTTCTCCTTCTTCTCCAGATCCGCCTGCACCGCGTCCGGGTGCGGCGCCGCGACGCCGATGCTGGACCAGCGCCCATGGAAGAAGTCGCTCAGGCCCTTGGACGTGTTGCGCATGTTCTCGGCCACGACCTCGCGCGTGGGCCGCTCGAACAGCTGGTCGATCTCCTCGAGCGTCTTGTTCTTGGTCTCGGGCATGAAGATGATCTGGTAGAACCAGCCGATGACGGCGATGCCGCCGTAGAAGCCGAGCATGAGACCCTCGGGCCGCATCGCCTGCTGCATGGCCGAGAAGTTGTACGTGACGATGAACGAGGCCAGGAACAGCAGCGCGTCCGACGTCGTCATGCCGTAGGAGCGCAGGTACGTCGGGTACACCTCCGAGGGGATGACCCAGGTCAGGCAGGCGTAGCAGCCGAAGAAGCCCATGTAGAGGATGAGACCGATCATGTACATGGCCGTGGAGCCGCTCAGGTTAGTCTCGATGGGGATCTGGTGGCTCATGGCGATCAGGACGAGACCGACGAAGAAACCGGGCAACATCATGTTGGCCCAGAAGCGGCGACCGAACTTCTCCATGTAGAAGATGGCGGGCAGGGTGCCGAGGAGCAGGGAGCCGCCACCGACGAGGGACATGTAGTTGGCCTTCTCGTCGTCGAAGCCGATCTGGCTCATGAGGACCGACATGTAGTACATGATGGCGTTGACACCGGTCAACTGGCCGAGCAGGATCATGATGTTGGCGTAAATGAGAGCGCGACGGGCGCGGGCACGGTAAAGAAGTCGAGCCAGGGGAAGCGCTTGTTAGTGGAGCCCTCAGCAATGGCTTGCTGCTCGTCAAGGACCGAGACCTTCATGACGAAGAACTCCTCACGGGAGGCCTCGCTTTCGACACCGCGGATGCGCTTCCAGACCTTGAAGGCCTCGAACGTCTTGCCCTTGTGCATGAGGAAACGGGGCGACTCGGGCAGGTACAGCATACCGATGAGCATGATGGTGGAGAAGACGAGAGAAGAGCCGAGGATGTAGCGCCAGTTGCCGGGCACGTGTAGGAACATGGCGGCGACGGCATAGCCCAGCACCTCACCGAGCGCGATATTGAATTGGTACAGCGAGACGAGGTTACCTCGCACTCTGCGCTCGACGGTCTCGGCGACGTAGACGGGGACGGTACCACCTTCGAGACCAACACCCAGACCGAGGATGACACGAGAGGCGACAATCATACCTGTTGGCAAGAAGGGACACGGGTTAGCGACATATTCAAGCCACAGATGATGCGTTACAGTGGGACAGGTGTATGCTTACCGAAGTTGATGGAGCCAGCCTCGACAGCGGCACCGATCGTGTACAGGATACAGGAGATGATGATGGACCAGCGACGGCCGAACCATTCGTTGCAGGGACCCAAGAGCAAGGCACCGCCTACGGCACCAAGGGGCATACCCGAGTTGACCAAACTGTTCTGACGGGTGTCGAGGCCCAGGTCCTTGGGCAGGTACAGGTTGGCGCCGGAAATGAGGGACTGGTCGAGACCGGAAAGGAGACCTCCCATGGAGGCAAAGGCGACGATGACCCAGGTGAAGTGACGGGGGTCCTTGAACTGGAGGTCGAAGAAGCCGTTGCGGAGACCACCCTCGGCCGCGAGCTTCTGCTCCATCTCGTTGATCAAAGAGTCGACGACGGCGCCGCCGGCTTGGGCGACAGCCAGGGCATCTTTCTCATTCAGGGCTGGGAGGCCTTCGTGAGGATACTCGACCTGGTCGGTTCGAGCTTTTCCCCCCAGGCGGGGGCTTGTGTTACCTCAGCCATGTTGGAGTGTGTGGATGTGTTTGAACGGACGGTATGATCAAGACGGCCGAACACACGCGAGATAGTGAGAAAGAGGAAGGAAGAGGGAGAGATGCCAGGGAAGCTGAACGCGGGCTTGGGAACCCTTTTGAGGCGTATGGGAACTGGAGAGCAGTGCAGATCGCCAGGAACTTCGAGCGGCACTTGCCTTGCCCTTTTAATATCCTGGTGAACTGTATTTGCTCTCTCCCCCAAAGCAGCCTCGAGGGCTCATCGTGGTAAGTAGGAGTGACCACGACCGTCACGAGATTGTGTGCCAGACGCGACGCCGTCATGGTGGGGACTCGTCTACTTGTGTCCGGGGGACAATAACGCCGAAGTACCAGCGATTATTTCCACTGGGGCCCCAGCGGATCCCCTCCGACAAAGCAACCACTCTCCAGCTTTTGCCCTCAGCACTTTTCCTGGAGTTTTTGATGGACCCGGGGGCCTTCTGGGGCACCCTCCGGCCATGCACCAGAGCCTAGAGCCTAGAACTTGGCCCAAAGAGTCGACGCATAACTGGGTCGTCGTCGTATAGTTACCGTGGTGAGATTTGCGGGTGGACAGACTTTTCCTCCCCAGCCAAAGCAAACTCGCATCTCGCCCATGACCAAGACACATACTGTATCGGCGCATTGTACGAGCCAAATCGTCGATCCACTCCCAGCGACACCGGCTCCTTGGTCGGCTGGCATTCTTCACTTGTACCTGCTTACTTGTTCTGCCATAGCGGCCGTTTCTCCCCTAAATCAATCAAACAAGGCCAAGGTCGGCATTGATCGTCGCTAAAGGCTTCTTTCGAGGCTAGCTAAGGGTGTCGATTGCCTTGGCTCCCAGGTGGAAGCTTTCCAGGCACTGGCTTGAAGTTTGAACTGCTCTGGGTAAGCGGAAAAGAGTTTTGCAGGAAAAGCTTGTAGTGCGCGCGGCGATTTTGCCCAGGTTGGACTTGATGGTCGTCGTAGTGCAGTGCAGACTGGCCCCCCTGTAAGTTGGTGGTTGATGACTGAGCCGTACTGACTCGCCGGCGCGGGGGCTCCTTACAAGTGATGGCCCACAGCGAGTCCCACGTTCTGACCGAAAAGAGCCCGGCACTAAGTCAGACGACTCGTTCCGAGACAGGCAGACGGCTCTTTGGACGACGGTTTGAGCAGGACTTTCGATAGTCAAGCGATGATTTCGATTATCTGGCGACATGTCATCTCCATTTGCGATTCCGATTGATTGCCGCGTTCCTTCACCGCGTCGACCATGTCGCAGCTTGGCAGGTCCAAGTTTCAAGGATGGGTTGCTATTAGGTAACATATTGCCGTCCCAGCACAATCCGACCGCCAGTTAGTTATTCATAAAGTCCATCCAGCTGTGCGGAAATCTAAGATTCAAATTGCATCGAATCCACTGTGCGGGCTTTTGGTAGGTTTGGGTTCATCGTGCAGACTGCCATTGAATGGTGGTCTGTCAGTGTGATTAATAGGACGATAGGTGCCATGCTGGTCATGTCGGTTTTAGCCCGACCACAGATTTGGAAAGAGTTTGGGGAAATCTGAGGGGAGATTTTGGGGAATTCACCGAGTGCGCCGAAGTGAGTGCGGAGACCCCGAGTTCTGCAGTTCTGCACAGTTCAGTTGGTTGTTGGGACGTTGGGTGACGTATGGAGGGTGGAGGGTGGAGTGGAGAGGACAGCATGGACATGCCATGCACGGAGAAGAAGAAAAAAGTCGAAACTGTTCGTGTTCTAGCGCTGGGGGCCCACTGAAGCACGCCCCCGACTTTTCTAGTTTCCTAGCTGAAATTTCCCAGGCTGGCGCTAACCGTCCCTGTAGGAAGGGACACTAACTTCTCCAGGTCTAGCCCCCAGCTTTTGCCTTCCCCAGATCCCCGGCGTACCACCACGGGCAATTATTGACTGTTCCTCTCCCCAGAACTCCCCAGAAACATTCGATCATCCGCCTGAGCTCGGATTCTATCGTGGCATCTAGAACGCCGCAATATCATGTGCAACAACTTATTGCTTTATTGTTCTGCCGTTTCTTGCCGATTCTTTTTGGAGGGATGATCTTGGCTGGAGCAGGGGATGCTCAGATCTGAAGCGTTCAGTTGGCCCCCCAAGCTCTGGTGCCGCTGCATGTCTTCTTCGTCTGTTCTCACCTGTACTCAGCCCTAGTTCAGAGCAGACACCAATCACGCCTCCCGTCATGTCACCGAAGAGCCAAAAACAAAGGTTTTCTAGCGGCGCCTTGTTACGGGACGAGGCTTATTATTTCTACTTCCTGAATATCGTCGTTGGTCAATCTGGCATTGTACGCTGAATCCTCTGCGATGGCCCTGAGGTTAGCGGTTTTCGGAGACAATTTCCCTTTGCCACACAAGTAACCCTGCCCCTAGAGCGTCAAGCCAGCATCTTTCGCTTAATCTACTTCTGATATTACGCCGGATATTACGGATATTACGGCGATTGGCTTCTTAGATGCAACAAGCTTTCAAGCCCTGTAGGCCGCATGAACCAATTAGATCTCGTACCAAATTGCTGAACCACAGGGCTTGAGTAATGCAAAGTCACGATACGGCTAACGGCGGACGGCGCCCAAAGGAATAAGACTAGGCTGGCAGACGAATCGCGCCCTATTGCCCATTCCCGCACCATCATCGAAACGGCGCATACACTTATCCTAAAAGACACGGCATGACGACATATTTCAGTACCAATATGGTAGCGTTGGAATATTGATTACTACGGTCATGTTGAATCGCCGTCTTCTTTCAACACTTACCTGCCTCGGAAAGTCCAAGTTCTTCCATGGTTTCTTGCCAACTTCCTTTTGATCGGGCTTGAGCCTCCCTGTCTCCGTGGTCTCGAAGTGTACTGTAACCTTCCCCTGACCCTCCTTGGTTTGCCTTGAACTCCCAAGAAGTAATGTACTCCGACTTATGTGGAGCGTGTCTGGCCGCTGTACCTGCCAGCCCTGCTTGTCCTGATAACGATACCTTCCACCACTTGACAGGGATGCACTTAGCCACTGATGTGCTGTTATTTCGAAAAGAGCATAACTTCCTGGACTTCCGTAACACCTTGTCAAGCCATCATGGCCGCAATAAAGGTATATAGACATCACGATATCATCTCCTAAGGTTAATAAGCCATGTCATAACTACAACCCTAACAGCAATTGTCTCTCCAGCAAAGCAATGACACCCTCAAGGCCACAAGCCATCCCGAGATGCATTGCAGCCGTCGCTTCTCATGCTAATCTGATAGCGGGGTTCTGACACATACCCCACGATCAGAACATGGGGCTCGACCCCAGGCTCATTGGTACCGAGCTGCTCCATCTGGGCCATGAGACAACCAACTTCACGATCGACGTTACATCTGACTCATCGGCAAAGTTGCCAGGTACGCGTGGGGGTCAACCACCATCAAACCGGATGTAAGAAAATCAACCCTAAGCTGACCTCGGTCGAGGCCCCCAGGCCCCGCTGGTCAGGGGAGGGCGGGCGGCTATCTGTCAGATCGTAAACGGGGCCCAGACCCAGAGGACGCATGCAAGATCTCACGATGTTTGTCATGTTTAGGTAAGCCGGCCCAGGAAAGCTGTCAGGGGCCATGCTCCTCCGTGAGAAAGCTGCCAAGCGTCTAAGCCGGATGCAGAACTTTGTAGTTTTCTGCAACCACAGTCTCTTGGTCACTCTCGTATCCCCTTATCCTGGATGAGAAATGAAGTCATTGAGGCTCCAAAGCAAACTACCGGCGCAATACATGCCACACATTACCTTTCCATAGCTAAGTGGCCATGATCCCCAAACGTGTTGCAACATCGACAACACACCAATGCAAGCCGAACAAGTACAACCCCTTACTCAACTGGATAAGGTAGTAGATGCCAAGCATGTTTCTGCCCGAGACTGCAGTGTATTTACGAAAACAGAATACGATGGGCTAAAGCAAGCACTTTCAATGCTATGTTTTGAAGTACCAAGATTTCTCGGTAGATCACAGAGCAAACCCCAAGCCTTTCAGGCAACAAGCCTTGACATAGGACTCGTCTTGAGTAGCATTGTTATTGAAATCTGAGTTTGACTCATTGCTCTCTGTGGTGACAACGTATGATATTATACGGGCATTATGCTTCCTGTCTTGCTTATCCTTTGCGCTATTACTTCGGTGCCGTGGAAGAGCTTGGAGAGAAAGGAGCGATCAAGGAGCAGCCTGGAAAGGCCAAGGACATGCAAGCAAAAGACAACACAGGATGGTGATTTTATTGACGAATGGTGTTGAGTTTCGTTCGGTAATGTATGTAATTGCTCGTGCTAGTTCTAGAGCGTCAGACCTGTGTACTCTATCTACGGAGGCGATCGTTGCCTTCACCATTATTATTATTCCCAAATCTCAGCAATAAACATCTCCCCTTTCAGCTCATTTCGTCTTAGTAGCCGACTTCTTCGCCGCGTCCCGTCTGAGGTTCTCGACATCCTCATACTGTATTGCAATGACAATTAGTTGTTGTTACTCCCAGATCTCCCATAACACTACCTAACCTCCCGAGAAATAAGGAGAAAGAAGAACAAAAACAAACTTACCAACTCCCCCAACGCCCCCGCGCCCCTCCCCAAGCCCCCCTCCCGCACCCCGCCACCCCCCGCGGATTCGTCACGAACAGCCGATACGAGCACGGGTTAATAGGCCCGCGCGCGAGCCAGGTATAGAGCTCCCGGTCGGTCCACCACAGCCGCCAGTTCCTACGGACCGCGAATACGTGGTCCAGCCGCTCGTACAGCCCCGTCCCCGCGGCGCCGTGCAGGAAGCGATTAAAGGGGTCGCCCTGCACGAAGCCGGGCAGCGTCGAGCGGTCCTGGGCCCATTGGGCCCGCCACCAGCGATGGTAGGCGTCGACTTGGGCGTTCATTTCGTCGGCGGGGGGTAGGCGGGCGGGTTGGCGGTAGCCCTCCGGTGGCGATAATGGTGCTGTTCCTTTCAGGTTGTTGATGAGGCTCTTCTTCGCAGTTTCGGCGGCCCAGATCTGTGCCACGGCCATCGAGGCCAGCTCGCAGGTGTTCCAGACGGCTTCCTGCGGCGCGAAGCAACTGAGGAAGGCGACCGAGTCCGCCCATCGAGGGGGAAATATCAGATGATAGAGCCGCGGCAGGTGCGGCAGTTCTTCCTTCTGATCACCCCACCCCCTCCTTCTCCTCCAAAGCAGTCTTCTCGCGCTGTCTGGTCTTTTTCTCTTCCTTCTCCTCGGCTATCGATCCCGAAGTACTAGAGGAGGCCCGTCTGCCCCATCCATGTCCAGCTCCGGCATCAGGTTGAAGTCGAAGTACTGATACCCAGTGCAGACAATCACCGCATCCACCTCGAGCAACGTGCCGTCGTCCAGCAAGACCTCGCGCTCGCCCATGAACCCCTTCAGTCCATGTACGGGAGTGATCGCCCCCGCCTGCACGGCAGGGAACCAGTGCTCATTCACGGCCGGATGCCGACGGGACATGCTCGGAAAATCCGCGAGGCGCCAGTCGAGCCGCACCTTCCTCTCCGCCCGTTTCCGCCTCTGCGCCAACGCCTCCCCCGGTTGCAGTTCGGGCTCCGACCGCGCGGCGTCGCCGATCATCTTGCGCAGCATGAACCTGTCGATCAGCGGGACCATCAGCCACGGCGCCCACGCGTCCAGCAGGTACTTGAGGCACGTGACCGGCCAGCTGAGCTTGATGTCGAGCGGGGTCCCGTCGGCCTCGTAGCGCGAGATCATCAGGCGGCCGCGGCGGTACGAGTGGTAGATCTTCGACGGGGCGGTGGTGATGGTGGTGCTGGTGGTGGTGCTGGCGTAGCTGCTGTGGCTGCGACTGCAGAGAGCTGTGGCTATGTCGCTCCCTGTGTTTCCCATGCCGACAACCAACACGCGCTTGCCTTGAACTGTTCCGGACTTGAAATCTCGCACAAGCAGTGTTAGTGACGTTTGTGGGCCGGGGGAGGGGGTAGGTAAGGGTGGAAGGCAAGGGGCGGGGCGGCAAGGGGTGTGGATGTGAGGGCGTCGTCTTCACTTTTTGTATTGCTGCCCGTGCATCAGGATGCCCTTGAACTTGTCTCTTCCCGGCATAGCCGGCCAGGACGGTATGCTTTCCGTGCCGCTACCAAATACGACCTTGTGGAAAGCAAGTATCCTATCCCCATCAGTGTTGGTGATATGTACGTCCCAGCCATCATCTGCCGAGTTTCGAAGCACCTTTCTGACCGTGGTCCGGAACCGCACATGTTGAAGCAGCTTGAAGTGGGATGCGTAGGAGTGGAAGTACTGGCTCACTTGTTCCCCCGAAAGGTACACCGGGGAGTCTGTTTTTCTTCCCAGGTCTCTTAGTGGGAACAACGACGCTTTTAGTGGTTGGGTACTTGGATAATTCCTCCGAACGTACCTCGGGGCAAGGGGAGGTCACTAAACCCTGACTGGTGTCACGTTAGCATCATCTTGGCACGCAGGGTCAAGTAGAGCCGAGGGAGGAACTCACGACAAACTTGCTAATATTGCACACGCTGCCGTCAACTACCGAGGTGAAGGCGGGGTTGTCGCTGTAGGACCACAGGCCTCCTATGCGGTCGCGCCTCTCGAAGGCAATAGCATTGAAGCCTTCTTCTCGTAAAGTTTTCAGGGCCGTCAGTCCTGCAGGTCCTAGAATGTAAGAATAGAAAAATATGTATTAGTGAACTTGAACTTGAAGATCCGAGTGTATAGTTGATGATGCCTTGCGTCTGTATGGAATGGAATTTGGTGCTTCGGTCAAGGCTGCACCTACCTGTGCCAATGACAGCAATGTTGATTTCATCCATTTCCTGACCCTAGAAATAGAAGAACAAGGCGACTAAGAAGGGAAAATGAAGATATTTAATACGATAGTATTGTGACGGGACCTGCAAGACTGTTTAAATACTTAAGAGTCCACCGCCAGCATTGAATGGAGGCAAGGGCTGGCGTCGTATTATTGAAGTACCTACTGACATAATACTGGTCTGCTGCCTGTGACTGGCTGGAATACAGGTGTGCAGGTAAGTAAGTACTTTTGGATTACCTGCACTTAGCTAGCGCTGAGTGCGTACCGGGACGAACTCCCCGAGACGGCCGCTGAAGTAGGCCATCCTTCAGCTTTGCTTGTTGCAGAATGGTCGCACAATGCCAAGGAGCCGAGAATGAAAGCGGGAGGCGACACTGACGACGGCGACTGCTCCGCCTCCCCTATCCAGTTGAGAGATGAGCAAAAAAGTGTCACCACGTGGCGAACCGGTTCATTGGGTGCCTCCTATGGTTAAAGACGCGTGATCTAATCTTATTCATTATGTTTCATTCATTAAGAGAATTGCATTGTAAAGAGAACAATCGTTTGTAATCTCGTATGGAGTGATTCCGCCACTTCATGATGGTGTAACTCTTCGCCCTGTTCTGTTCCTACATGCTCCCCCAACTTTCCACAGATATTCTCATGCGAATTCACTAAGCGAGTTTCATACACACCATGGTCTCTTCGGCGATTCATTTCGCGTCTCTGTTCTTCTTCATTATGGTTCTTTCATGGCCTTAGAGGCCTCCGCTTGCTTTGAGCAGCTGGCGCGGGGTATCGTCTGGAATAGGAGCCAGTGGCAGATTGTAGGCCTTGTTCTCTGTTTCCGCAGCCGGTGCGATGCATTGTCTCTTGCCGGTACTCGTGCTCTTGTGGGTAGGGGCCGGCTTCGGTTCTTCCTGGACACGGGGTCTCAAGTCGAAGCGAGGCGAAATCGCAGGCGTGGGAGCGAGAGAGAGAGCGAGAGCGAGAGCGGGAGTGGGAGTGGGAGCGAGAGCGGGAGTGGGAGTGGGAGGAGGAGGAGTAATAGGAGTCGCAGGTCGAGGCGGCGGAGAAGGAAGAGTCGCAGGGCGAAGGGGCGGAAGAGGAGTCGCAGGGCGAACAGACGGGCGTAGGCGCTCATTCGTCCAGATGACTCGTTGATATCCAGGGTCGTCGGCTCGGATCCGGATAACACGATCGAGCTTCGGGCCGAGGAACGGCAACTCGTCCTCGAGGAAGTGGCCGTCCTCGGGGATGCCCTCCATGCCCTCACCCAGCGGCAGCAGTACGTACGCCGTTCCCGAGCTGGTAGCGGCCAGCGCACGCGACAGGTTGCACCAAGCTTGCTTGTTGTCCCTATACTTTTCGCTGAAGTCGCCCGACGTGTGCTTGCGGCAGAGCGGCTTATATCCCGCGAGGTACGGTCGGTTCTCGCGTAGCACCCGCGTCAGGTGACCTTCTTTAGCCATGCCTCCCGAGTGGAAGAGGGTGGTATTGCGCTTGGCCTTGATGATCTGCTTGCAGTGCTCGACAGTCGGCGTGTGAACGGGGTTGACGATGCGGCCGGCGAGCGCGAACGGTATCCAGGCTGGCAATTGGACCGGGTAGTGCTCGTGGGCGAGAAGGTCGGGACGGGACTCGGGCTCGGACACGACGCTCTCCGAGGACGGGGACGGAGGGGGCGGCATCGCCGCCTTGGTTCGCGATGTCCCGTAGGGACCCAGCATTGTTGGCTTCAGCATGGTTGTTGGCCACAGTTTGATGCGAGCTATACTGGCTGGCAGAGAGGTGATGATGTTGATGCACTTTTCTTTGCACCGGCAAGGGAAGGACCTGATGGACCGGCGGAGGGTTCGCCCTGTGCACTGCTGCTGTTCGACCCCACCGTCGCCGGGGAGCTCAAGCTCACTGTCGCCGGCACTGCTGGTGATTACCTGGGCCTCCCCGGTGCGGGCCTCCTCGTTTTGTGCACCCATACAGGGCTCGGGTTCCATTTCGCTCACTAACTGCGCAGATCCGCGCCGGCCTAGAGGGGCAAAGCTACTGTATTATGCACTATCGTCAACTGATCAACATTTTCTTATACTGAAGCAACGGCGAGGATTAGGGGGAGGCCCGGGGCGGTTATGGTAATATTTCTTCGGCTGATGCATCTCTGCAATCTAGATTTCTTCGAAGAACAGGCGCAATTACTGGAATTCTTCGGCGAGCTAGGGTCGATCTGAAGCAGGTTCATAGTTTATACTCGCAATACTCGCTCACGAAAACCTTTCACTTCTAGGATGAAAACTCGATCGCATGCCCACCTTCAAAGAGGCAAATATTCCATGTAAGTCCAGGTTCCTCCAGAGCTTATTGGGGATGCCGTCTGGTGTTCACCGGCTTCATTCCATACCTGTTATTGAACAGACATTCCATCGCCAAACCATGACGTTAGGGTCACTAATATGAACAGTGTCCAACCCCGTTGATCTATTTCTTTCACCGACTTACTTGGCAGGGGCCATTGTTGTTGTGTGGCCCCAATAAGTTTAGGTTCATGATATCTTGCTCAACCAACCGCATATTCTCGGTGAGCCCCGTTCATCCAGAATCACCTTCTTTCAGGCTTGGTTGGACATGCAAACAATTTGACAACTGCACAACCACATTCGCAGTAAACTCAGTCGTAAGACTGAAATCTGGTTCCCAGACAATCACGTTACTAACTCCGATCTGGGGACACGTCAGGGTCCGTTGCTCGCCTCCCCACCAGAAAAAATTGTCATGTGAGTATGTGTGATATTGGAGATTGGCTTAGTGGTACAAAGATTATCATGTGGGCTGAATGCCGCATCCAAAAGCATATGCCAGAATGTTTGCTCCCATTGTTGTTGATAAGTAAGTATTTATCCTGCCATGCAAGAGCAAAGTCGAGGTCCCTGATCACCAAACCTGTACCATGGGACGACGGCCTAATGCAAACACTGCATTAGTTCCCGACAAAGGGCTGACTCGAGGAAAAGATGGACAGTTTGTCGATCCGAAACCAAGAAAGGTTCTAGACCCTCGTCCGAAACCTCGAGTCTCCCGCCCTCATGAGTCATCATAGACCACCAAATACGATCCTGCAGAATTTGTCTCAAGTCTTAGGCTCGCCTCCACATCATAGACCGAAACGCAATAAGGCAACGAACGACGACGACAGCAGTGGAGGTGGGAGCTTACATGGCGAGTTCGTAGTTGCTGTAGTCTTGCATGCTCATCACGGAGTGGAATCCATGGGATCGAGGATCCGGCCCCCGTGATAGGTGCAAACCCTGCCTCTCAGGGAGCTTGCTGTAGAAGACATCCTCGGGAATGAACATGCCCGCCCTGTGGCCAACGAACGATATTCATCAGTCTCCGAGACGCAAAATAGATATGGGCAAGTTGAAGGAGAGGCTTGCTTACGCGCAATAGTCACACCGGCACGATTGAGGGCCGGTGCCGTGGTGGTCGCAGCCGTACGCCATGTCTCCCCTGGCGCCGCAGCATGTCCATCTGTCGATGGCGGTATTATCAGCATCCCGATGGCGGCTTGCGTGTGTTGCTAGACAGAAAATATTCCTCTTACCGAAAGGCTTGGGGCCAGTACTCGTAGAGCTTCTCGTCATCGCCCCCGAACTCCTTCTCGTACTTCGTCTTCATGAAGTCCGCTTCGGAAACCTGGGTGCGGCCCCAGCCCAGCTCCCAGCCAGCCTCCTCGCCGCCCCAGGTGATGAGCTCGAGCTCGCCGAAGTGGACGGAGCCGTCCTCGCACTGGCGGTGCTGGTCGTACCAGTTCTTCTGTTGATCCGTCGTTCTGTCGGCGGCGGCGTCATCCTCGTGGCGTTGGTCTGGTCGGTCGAGCATCTGGGAGTCTGTAAATACCGTGTCGCGGGTCAGCTAACCGTCATGAGGGGTCCTAGATCTTGTAACAACCCGGACAGTGACGAAAGTGGAAGCAAGTAATATTCGACAACTCACCGCCGCAAGACAGACACTTCCCGTCATACAGTCGTGCGTTGGCACCGCACACCACACACTGCTGGCCCTTTCCAGTCGTCTGGGCCGCTGACGCTAGCATCTTGGGTAGCTTATTTGCTGGTTTTGCTTTTGGAAAAGAAAATGAGAATCAACCGTAGGAAGAGTATTGACCATGGGCGACTTTGATGAATTCTAATAATAAATATCAGTAACTAAGTAGCTAGCTAGCCACCACCCGTCCTTCCCTGCGACCCTTGAGACTCTAAGGCGTCAAGCTCCGAGCTCTTGGGTTTCATCTTCGGTCGTGCGCCCCCAATCGTGCGTCGTGGAGCGGAATCAGAGTCGGAGACGCTCCATGACATTGACGTATCAGATATCGGATGATCGACAGAATTGTCCGAGATTAGCAACTCGGGCCGAACGAGCCAGGCGGAGGGACGGAGCTTATTTAATCAAAACCTCTCCCTCTCCCTCTCTCACGATATCGCATCCGAAGCTGTTTCTGGTTACCGCTCGTAACGAGCAGTGTGAATATTGACTTTTCTTGGCAGAATCATGATGATGGTTTGGCATTCCATTCGATTATTACTCTTGTATCGTCTACTAAAGACGACCATGTGTATTCAAAGCAAAGCACTGCATACAATGTCCTCGACGTTTCTTGGCACCACCGCTGCCGGCGCCAGCCATTGCCACCATCACCAGCAGCCGAGCCGGCGCAGTCGGCCTGCGCCAACCATCTTGATCCCGCCTTGTAGCTAGACTGGAATATGGTCAACCACACTTTTTCTTCTTCATTCTTGCTATTGGCCTTCTTCCTTCCACCACCAGAAGGCTCGACGCCGACGCCGACTGCCTCCTCCAACGGCCCCGGATACGCGTCCCAAGTAACTCCGCACCACCCGCACCCGCCGAGGGCACACAGTCCAGGGAGCGACCACCCAACAGAGCCGTCTCCTCCTCCGTCGGCCCCCGCCGCCACCTGGTGCAGCGTGAGCAAGCGGCGAGGCCGCCGGCGGCCCCCGTCCCGGACGCAGGTTAGCCACTTGTACTGCGACAGCGGGCGCGTCATCAACCGACTGGCCCGCTCCTCGCGCGGCTTGCACAGCTCCTCCAGCACGGGGCCGTAGTTATCCGCCACCTTGCCGCCGTCGTGCGTGACTCGGTGCGGGCAGAGCGCGTACGGCGCGGTGTCGAGGTACCACCGCACCGCGGCCGCGTCCCGGCCGCCGTACACGAGCTCGTGCATGTCGCGGACCACGACCAGGTCGCCGCCGTGGCAGTCATCCCAGCCGACGTAGGCTCTCCGGCGCCACCGCGGGGGAGCTGCTGCCGCCACCCTTTTAGTACGCGGCGATTCTGATGATGATGATGATGTTGTTGTTGTTGTTGTTGTTGTTGTTGTTGTTGTTGTTGTTGTTGTTGTTGTTGTTGTTGTTGTTGTTGTTGTTGTTGTTGTTGTTGTTGTTGTTGTTGTTGTTGTTGTTGTTGTTGTTGTTGTTGTTGTTGTTGTTGTTGTTGTTGTTGTTGTTGTTGTTGTTGTTGTTGTTGTTGTTGTTGTTGTTGTTGTTGTTGTTGTTGTTGTTGTTGTTGTTGTTGTTGTTGTTGTTGTTGTTGTTGTTGTTGTTGTTGTTGTTGTTGTTGTTGTTGTTGATGATGATGATGCGGGAGGACGAGAGGGCAGAGCACTTCTTCTCTTCTCTCGCGAAGGCATCCGCTCCGGGAACACCCCATCGAGGTCCCTGCAGAAATACCCCGCGGCCGGGATGCCATGGCCGTACCGCAGATAGTGCTCCACGAGGCAGAGCTGGCGCGGCGTGATGGCAAAGCGCCTCTCGTTCTTCGTATGCTTCTGCGCGACGAGCTCGCGCACCTCGATGTCGCGTCCTTCGCAGCAGGAGAGATAGGTTCCTCTCCCGGAACCGTGGCGGCGGCCGGCGGCCGGCGACGTCTCGGTGGCCAGGTCGTCGAAGCGGTGCAGCCGCGTGCAATCGCGGCACCAGAAGTACCGGTCGCCGAGGTCACGCAGCAGGGATTTGAAGAATTCTCGGAAGGCCTCGCCTTTGTCGCCCTGGTGGGACACGCCGCGGCGGTACAGGGCGCGATGGGAACACCAGCTCTTGTCGTTGTCGTGGAGAGTGAGGAAGACCTGCTGCGCTGTGTGGCAGGTGAGGCTAAGAGCTATCTTGGACTCGAAGGGGACGTCTTCTATGATGAGATCAAACAGCTCCCTAGACAGGTTCAGTAGCAGCTGTAGTCCATCGCGAGTTGGCGGGAAGCTTGGCTCGGGCGACATGGTGGCGTTGCTCGGCTGGGCCGAGGAGGGAAATGAAGCTGAGTGTGGTCTCTTGCAAGTTGTGATTTGTTTCATCATGCAAAAGCCCTCCAGATAGGATGTCTCAATAATCTGATATATGAAGAAGTCGTTGTTGGATGGTAATCAGCAATGAGAGACATTTTATTCACTTATTGTTTTGGGAGGCATCCTATCCCTGATCAATATGCCGCATTATCTCGGGGACGTCCTTTCTCCGATGAATATGCCAACAGCTATGAGGAGACAAAGGCAAATGGCTAACAACCATGCATATGCCGGGTTGACTGAAGTTAAAAGGGTGAAAAGGGATATACCCAGAAATACCCCAGAGCTTACCCGGGGGTCCACTCCACTTGTCACTCGAAGCTTAAAGGCATTATCCGCTTTTTCACAAACTCTAGCAGTGACTGCACACGCATTACTACGTCTCGAGGGTCATGTACTTAATATAGAATTTTTTGGTTCAATTGTTGCTGGTTGTTCACATATAAAGTTACTACCACTACGACTACAGCGTCTCGTCCTCGAGCAGCCCCATCATCTGCTGGCTACTGTTGAACCACCCGCCTAGCAGCATGCCCTGCTGCGGCAAGCTCACGCCCTCCATGGCCTGGTAGCCGGCCCACGGGCCCGCCGGCGGCATGTTGTGGCCCTGCGTCGTGATGGCACCCGGCGTGCCCATGCGTGCACTGCTCACGCTCTTCGTGCGCTGGTGGCACGCTGCGGCCGCATGATGGCTACTGCCGCCTGCGTCGGACATATCGCTACTCCCATGATACCCACCGCCGCCACCACCACCACCATTGGCAACGCCAACACCGCCGCCTGGACCCATCCCACCGTACGTGGACGCGGGCCCATAGCCGAGCGCGTTGAGGTACGTGTCGAGCTCGCGCCCGACCGACTGCTGCTCGCGGCTGGTCTTGACCTCGACGTACTTGAGCGCGACGTTGTAGAGGACCTGGAAGAGGCGCTGCATGCGGGCCGCCGGCTCCGACAGCTGCGACACGGGCTCGAGCGAGGCCACGAAGCTGTGCAGCCGGTCCATGTCCGTCTGGTCCGTCGTCTCGATGACATGACAAAAAATGACAATAAAAGGGATGAAGGGGGTGTAGAAGATGGTCCTGGAGAAGCAATTGGGTTAGTGAGTAAGTCCTAATAGAGTTGGTTGTCTAATGTCGAAATGAGAATCACATACCATTGGAAGTAGATGTCGATAAACGGGGAGCCATATGGCGTTAGGATAGCCATGCAGCTATCGTGCTTGCTCAACGCCTGACGAGCCGAGGTAATGCAAGCTTGGGTGAAGGTCGAGCTTGCCCCCCTGTACCGGCACAGCGCGATATATCAGGGTGAGTATAGAGTGGTGAAGCACCTCGTCCGAGTCGGAGATGTACTGTATGTCTTCCAACGCAATGGTCTTCGTCCACGTCGGCAGATTTTGCTCCTAGTGTTACAGTGTGTTAGTCCGACCACGTCGACGGGGTGAGAGGCAGCTTGGAGGGGGAAAACAGCGACCGAGACACGAACCTCTATCTTCTTCTTCTCCTTCATGATGGACAGCAACTCCTCCGCCAGACCCTGCGCCCTCGCCGTCCGGATCCCGTCGTCCTGGGCCAGGGCCGCGGGGCTATAGAGGAGTTCGTACACCCGACCCTGGCAGCGGGAGACCTTGATCCACGTCAAGAGGCAATGCTCAATGGCCGGGTGGCGGTCGATGCTCGACGTCGGTATCGGGACCGTGATGTCGTAGTCCTGGATGACGGACGGTCGACCCAGGCGCAGGGAGAGGCCCTTGTCAAGCACATACACCATCCAAAACAGCCAGGCGTTCTGGTTCCGGGCGGTCGGGGATTCGTCCCTCCAGGTGGCGCCGCGGTGGAGGCCAAGGTGCAGACACATCTGGGCGGCCACGGAGATGAAAGACCAGGCCTGTGAGGGCTTCGACCGTGCTATACAGTAGTCGGCCTATGAGGAAGATGATTAGTAACTTATCTCATTCCAGGCTTAGGTGATGATGACATACCGCGAGCCCCAACGCTATCACGTTATCTATAGAGGCCGGCATGTGAAAAGGAAGCGCGGCCAGAGCCGCCTCGAGTTGATTTCGACAATTCGTGGCCTCCCGGTTCAGGTCTTCCGGCCGAAGACAATGCTCGAGCTTGTCGACCTCCAGACTTATCTCCTTGAAGAGCCACGTAAGTCCCCAAAGCACAATGATGTACTCGGCGTCGGAGAATTTTGGGGAGAACATGACCCGAAGGACGTAATCCGTATATACCGACGGCGAGATCATACCGCATAGAGACAAATAGCTCACAGAGAAACCTTCTGTGTGCCCCCAAACATTGTAGTTGTTAGCGAACCCAGCCCCACACCACACAAGTAAACAACCCAAGGTTTATGTAGTCAACAAACAAAGTACCAACTAACCTTTCGAGATGCGCAAACACGTCATGGTCAGCTGCACGTCCCGGAAGCGGCCGCTCCCGCGATGGGCCCGTATTCGCAGTCAAGGAACCGCCCGCACCGGCCCCCTCGATCGGCGAGTTGGGCAAAACGTTGAGCTGCGTCTGCTGCGCCTTGACGAGCTCCTGCAGCGAGCTCAGGGTGTCGTCCAGCTCGAGGCGGAAGTCCTTCAGGGGCCCGGCCCGGACGGCCTCGTCGAGGAAGGTGCGGGCGAAGTTGGTGTGGGCCGTCATGGACGAGCCGCCCTCGAACTTGGGCTCGGGCGGCTCGGCCTGGTTCGTCGTGTTGTAGAAGCTCACACCCGAGTTGGACGTGGGCGTCGACATGCAACAGAACCCCCCGACCTTCTCGGCGGGCTGCGACGACGCCGACCGGTCGGTGGGCCGGCTCGACGAGGCGTTCTGGGCCAGCGCGAGGTTCCTCAGTTCGCTGACGACCTCGGAGAGGCGCTCCTCGATTCGATCAATCTTCCTCTCACTGGTCGGGGTCAAGTGTGTAAGTATCTTGGCTAGTCCTCACTACTATAAAGGCCAAGGGTCACATGACTTGTGCAACCACCCCGGGTATATATGACCATGTTACTTACTATTGAGTTGATATCAAAACACGTTGTCGTTTGTGTCGGATACTCTGCGACGCCGTGTAGGTGCATTTTGTCCTCGAACGGACACAGCTCGAACATGGCTCTTCCCGATCGCAGCCAACCTGGTCAATCGTTCAGCAATGGAATCTTGATGGGCAGACTTGTTGTGGGGCGAGGACCGGACAGAGATCACATGTTAGATAAGTATACATACCTTTCTTGCTCGACACGGGTCGCACTAGGTAGCATTCAGATACGTCAGTCATGCTCACAGAGGTTGGTCACAAAAGCAATACACGGCTGCACACCTCTGTATTCTGTGTGGGTATCGCCCGGGGTGTGCAGATGTAAGTGCCGAGCGGCTATCGAGTTCCGGTGTCACTTACCGCTCTGCGCGGGACGGGCGCGTCCTGAGATGTACCCTTATTTGAACCCTCGTCCCCCGTATCTCCTCCCTCGTTGATCATATCATCATCCACTTGATCCTGCATATTCATCATAGCGTTAAGGGGGCGGCGGGCCAATGTGTTTTTTGTGTAATAATACTATTATTATGTCTTGTCACAATAATAATGATGATTGGAAGGCCGAGCCGACTGCCAGTGCATTAAGCGAATGCCAAGAAGTCAGAGTGGAACGATGCTGTGATGTACCGAACCCAGACAGACGATAACCCGTAGGGCTGGATTGCTATCTCCGAATCCGCCGTGGAGGATGGAGCCGGATTTCGATTTTGTTCGGAGCAGGCCCGGGCCTTGACCGAATCCAGAAGGTGGCGAATATAAACTAAACGAGAACAGCGATATGCTTATCTCTTGGAACAGGCGGTTTGTTTGGTCCTAGGTGTAACGGATTCTTCCCAAGAACAGTCGGTAGCAAATGAATAGCAAAGAAGCGCCTTCGGGATGTTGGGAGTGCGAGAGGGCCGCAACTCATAAGACGGGATCCTCCAGTAATAGGTAACAAGGCCACAATGTTGAACGTTCCGCAGCCCGAGAGTTGCGAGCCCCCGATATACGCGCTTAACGTATGCAAGCTAAAAGCTGCTAAAAGGGGAGAAATCCTATGCCACCAACCCACTTATCCTCGGGGCCCAAGCAACCGAGTTTTCCTGGGACAGGCCCAAGTCGATCTTGTCCCACTTAGTCTCGGTCTGCCGTTTCATCGTCGCCTGTCAACTTCCATTTCTGGGAAGGGGCCGTGGTATATCCGGTGCGGCCAGCTCATACTTAAAGAAAACAAGCCGGCCCTACCGAGTACAAGAGCTCTGCCTCTAACAGAGTTCAACGCTTGCTCGAACTTCCATGCGCTATCTTCCGAGGTGTCATGGCACTATTGGTCAGCCAACGACCAGATTTCCAACGACCAAGGAAATGTCGAATTCTCATCGTGACGACCCCTACCGCCGTTGAAGGTCGGCATTTGGAGAAACTTGTTTCTACTCGCGACATGGTACCATGATGATTGCAGTGCATGACGCTTCAGGCAGCGATAGTTTGCGGCACCCTGGCACCACCAAATCTGCATCATTGGCGAACCGAACACCCCCCATTGACCCGTATGGGTCAAGTGCTAGCAGCCTTGATACGAGAAACTAGTCCCGAGGGTAACCCGATTTCATTGCGAAAGAGAGGAGGAGCAGGAGCTGTAATGCGTTATTCCCTATCAAATAAAGTTAAAGAACCTCGGTCCCGAAAGAGTCGGCAGTTGGTGGAGGAAGGAGGCTCTTGTCTGCTTGTCGTGGAAGAGGTTGATGCCGTGGGCCTTGGTGGGCTTTAGTTTCAACGGGTTTCTGATACCATCCAGCCGGATGGGCTCGCCATTGGAGAGACGCTGAATCTCCATTTCCACTCGGGTGCTTGGCATGCGATCGGTGCGTCAAATAGCCCACGGCTACGAGGGCTACCCCATCACAAAATCTGTCAAAGAATGCGACGTGCCCATCGAAACCCGGAGTCGTGGTAGTGGTGGGTTATGACCGCACTAAACATTTGACATTCCGTCGAGCTCCAAAGCCATGTTTCATGAGGCGACGAGCCGCATGGCAGGTAAACTACACATCTCCCCATGCGCAAATCCGCTAAAGATCTCAAGGGTGTGGTAAACCCTCTGCGTTATTCAATACGGGCCAAGGTTGTTGGGAATTCCCATCAAAGGTTGCCGCCGAACAGAAGCAGTACACACCTTCCTAGGGCCATCTGGAGAACGCCTCAGGAGACCTGGGCAGCTGGCTCGCCTTGCCCAGTTGCGCATAGATGAGAGAGACTCTGGGCTACCATTCGATCTGGACCTGGGACTGGTGGGGCAACTCGCTTACCTTCTCAGTTATGCATATTATCGAACGAGCCAACAGGACAAGTGGTCAGCTCCAGCGGCAAGGATCATGAGTTGAGACATGGTGTATGTCCTTGATGTTATGCTGCCAGTGTCGATGACATCAACTGGCGATACAGTTTTCTCAACATGGTGTTCTCTTCTCCCAGACGCCTGTCGCCTTGAAGAGCACAGCATGGTCCTCCGGTCTACGCAACTTCGTGACCTGAACAGCGGATCCCAAGTGCGACCAGTCCCCTGGTGCTCTCCAGGACCGGGACCGCGATCCGATCTTCGGTTGCAGCCGAATTGAAAGTCTAAGCTTCGCCAAGCCAAATCGTACTACAAGTATACGGAGGAGTAGTCGGAGACGTGCGCCGTACAGTCGCGCTACCTTGAGAGGCACACATCTAGGTTGGGAAAAAGAATGTGCCAGCGAGATTGCCGACCGAGTTTCGCCAACGAGAAAAGGAAATACCCGGACGGATGATAATCAGCTGTTCATGTCAAGGCAGTCCTCCACGTGGTCGTAGTATGACAGGAAAGAAACTTCAAATTGCTTCACCCGGGGAGGCCATCAACACACTTTGCTCTTGCCGCAGCGCCGGCAACTCTCAGGCGAGCAACGTTCTTAGCAATCTCATGCACGAGAGCCCACATCTTGATGGCTCCACATGGCGGGGATGGTCCATATGGCGGACACCGGCGGTCGTAACGGTTCAACAGCGAGAAGGATTTAATTTCTCAAGAATGACTTGCTTGCACTGGGAATTGCCGACCTGAGAAGAGGTGTTCGTGTCCAATGAAGAGCGTGTTGGCCGTACGTACAAGAGACTTGAAGGCATGGAACTTGAGAACATGAGACAAAGTCGAGAAGAAACCATCAAGGATATTAGGCAGGCTCTTTTGGTGCTTGTTGACATTGAATGCCAAGCACTCTGTAGACCAACACAAACGGACCAACAAAACAGGAACTAGCCCAGCACCACACGAGCCTTCATGCAGCAGAGGAAAGATTCATAAGAAAAGGAACGAAATCATTTAATATTCTATCATTGAGATCCAGCACCAAAATTGGCAAAAAAAATCTGCTCCCCCGCACAGGCTTGAACTGTGAACCTCCTGATTGCTACTTGATAACAGTCAGACGCGCTAGCCAATTGCGCCACGGAGGAATCCAATCTACTGATTGAGTGGCTTTGCTTGCTTGAAAAATATCTCCCTTAGACCGGCCTGTATACCTGAAACCAATAGCAGATACTGACAATGCCAAATGGAACATCTTTTTCAATCCTTGCAATGAACTGAACTTCCCTCCAGATTATGCGCTGGCGGAAGTGCATGTAGATGATACTCAACTCATAAAGCGCAACCTACGAGTCCGTTATGCTGCATTAATACGAGGGGAAATCCGCCTTACACGACATTATCGCTGGGCCTTGACGAGAAGCGCCGATAGAGTTTGTCTGCCCAGTCTTAGGCCCTCGAACCAACCGCAAAGTCCATCTCGCGTGGAATCAGTCTGATGGAATCCCCTAAAGTCGGAGCATAAATTTATCTTATAGGCAATATCATGGCAAAAAAAAATCAATTCCAAGATGTCTACCCTAGCTACTCCGTGATCCTCGACGCTTTCGACCGTGCTGTCGTCGATCCCCCAATCTGAACGCCCCCAAAATGATACACAAACTGACCTGAACGCAACAAAAGCGGTTTGTTTTTAAATCCCTACTATAGGCATAGAAACGAAATAATGTCGAGAAAAAGGGGGGTCAAGAAATCAAATCAAACCACGGCCGCTCCAAGAAGTCATGATTATTACCAACCACCTGCTCCCCCTCCCGCGCTCGCTTTACTACACGCCAGCGCTCATCCACCCAAACAAACTCGCCGCCCCGCCCAGCAGCAATATCGTCAAGATCGCCGCGCCGGCCTTGTCGCCCGCCGTGATAGGCGCCGTGTGCCCGGTAAAATCGTCGCCACCGATGCCCGCATTATAATTGCCGCCGCTGGTGCCGCCCGTGCTGTTGGTGACGGGCGGCTTGGACCCGCGGATGAGCAGCGACGACACGGCGCCCAGCACGTCCATCTGCTGCCCGGCGCCCGTGCTGCCGTCGAACGCGCCCGTCGACCAGGCGAACCCGCACGCGCGCTGGTTGGCGCCGCCCGTGCACGTCTTGATGGCCGCCGCGGCCGAGTCGCGCAGCACCGGCAGCGCCCGCTCCGCCAGGAACGGCGCGATCGTCGTCGCCGTCGAGATCCAGCGCGCCACGTAGCCCTTGAAGCTCAGCATGTCCGTCGTGCACGTCATGTGCTGCTCGCACGCGATCTCGTACGCGATGTTGTTGGGGAAGAAGGTGTTGAGCGTGGCGTTGAGGAGGTCCTCGGCCCGCTTCCGCCAGACGTCGCTGCCGTTGGTCTAAAGACATGTTTAGGTTAGCCATCCGCGCGTGGGTTAGATTAGTAGGAGTGAACTGTTTTTGGCGACCTACATAGTTGTACATGTGGGCCGCGCCCAGCAGGTAGACGCCGTTGTTGTACGAGAACTGGGCGCGATTGATGTCGGTGCAGTTGGTCTGCACGTGGGCGCCGTCGTAGATGTTGTACTCCTTGTCCATGAAGCCGACGCCGACGACCCAGTCCCACGTCTTCTCGGCCCAGTCGGCGTAGCTCTGGTTGCCCGTGTAGCGGGCCAGGCGGGCGCCGAGGTTGAAGAAGCAGCCGTTCGCGATGCTGTTCTTGTAGTCGTAGCCGTTGTTGGAGAAGGGGATCTGCCACCGCAGGCCGCCGTTGCACGTCTTGTCGTGGCGGTTCGGGTCGGCCTGCGTGTTGAAGACGCCCTGCGCTAGTGCCAGCCACTGCGGCTGGTCCTTCGGCGGGTTCGGGAAGTTCTCCTCGGCCGCCTGCATCGCCGTCATGCCCCAGAAGCCCTGGTCGTCGTTGCCCAGCGAGGCCGTCACGTTGGGCGGCATGTAGTCCTGGTTGGGCCCAACCTGCCATAACAGGGCCTGGGTGACCACGTCGTTGTAGGTATCGTCGCCCGTCAGGTGCCAATAATCAATCATCGTTCCCCATAGCGCGCCTCCTTCCCACCAGTAGTAGTCGCCAGCAGGTGGAGGGCCGGGGAGGATGCCGGGTGTCCCTCCAGACTGGTTTCCTTTGTAGTAGGTCATCAGGTCGTAGGCAATCGACGCTGACGTCTGTTTGATGGCATCTGGAATAGGTCAGCAGGGCGTTACGCGCACGGCCATCTACCAACGGGGCTCCTAGATGCCGGGGAGCAACTGCGCCGGCAGATGGGACAGAATGGAGGTGCATACCATCGGAATCAATCGAGTAGGTAGTCGCAGCTGATACAGCCGTGATGCCAAGAAGAAGCGCGGCGGCAGCGCGCTGAACGAGCGAGGCCATCATGAGATGGAGACTCGGTGGAGTTGGGACTATGCAGCGAACGAGCGATGTGGAAGACGAAACAGCAGAAAGATCAAGCAGAAAAGAGCGACACGTGTGACGGCTGGCCTCGACTTGTTCCGGCTTCCTCGTCGTACATAAGTCGGGCCTACCGAGGACTGGGTTTACTGTGCTCGGGGAACGAAAGCGCTCCGAAGACGAAGCTTGCGCGTGATTCTGCTCCAAAGAAAGGTATGGAAAAGAAAAATGATTTGCTCGAGCAGAAAAGATGCTGCAAAAGATGCCAAGTGATTGATGGATGTATGGTAAGTGAATTTGGGCGCCCAAATTCGCAAATTAGCTCAGACGGGGCGGGAACTTGAATCAAGAGCTGCAGATAGGGCGCATGTACACATGAACTATATACAGCAAGCCTACCGGATATACGAGAATCGGGACTGGGTGGGCGACATGGGCAGCCCCCCTCAAGTGCATCAGGAAGAGGTAAGGGGACGTCAGCGGGAGAGCGTCAGGTGGCGCGGACGGGAAAACGGCATCGCTGGAAGACGTAGAGGGTATAGTAGGGCGACGACAACTCTACCTCGACTATTGTAAGATTACGGCATGCCAACTAAACTGGACTAGGCCAGGGAGAGATGGGGGCATTTGGGGGGAGCATAAGGGCAAGGGATTCGTGGACGAGAGCCCATTCTTGCTGGCCCAGTTACCAGAGCCAACCAACCAGTCCAGTAGACCATCATAACAACCAACATGAGTAGGGGCCAAAACGGACGTGTTTCAATACTTGCGACATCTGAACCATGCCATGGGCAATCTGGCTGGAATGACTTGGACAGTTATGACTTGATCGCCGTCTTATTTCACATTAGCATCTCCTTGATGGGAAACCCAAACACCAAAAGGAAAAGCAAGTGTTCATGTCTGTAATTAACAGTCGCACGACTTGTTGATAACACCCTAGACTCACCACAGTCCCCCCAGGAAGGTCAAGCTTTTGACGTGGGGTTTTCGCTTCTCGCTGTCAAGCTTGTCGCGTGTTGTGGTTGGGTTATTCCAGGGCCCCCTAAGATCCCTACTAGACGGTGCCCCATGTGGCCCAGAAAAAAAGGCTTGTTTTCCCAGAACGCAACTTAGCGCCCGGCTTGGCCCTGGGGATTTCGACAGGGAAATGAATTCCTGTGCGGGAATACGTAAGCCAGTTGGGCGCAGCCTCTCAACGAGTCCCACCCATTTATTTATTCTTGTCGTCGCGCTATTCGGCTAAGCGGAACGGAGGGTGTGAGAGATGCGAGCTGAAGGGCTCTGGGGTGGGAGCGGTGCATCAAAAGGCAGCATTGAATGCGCTGGTAAATCGCCTGGAGATGCTTCTGGGGGAGCGTTGGGGGTGGAGCAGACCTGGTAATGGGAATTTGATTGATTGATTTTCTTTGGAGACAAGAATCTCCGCAGTAAGGTCTAGAATTCTGCTCACTTCAGACCGACCTTCTGTACCACTACAGGCCACATGTAGTGGTGGTACGATTAGTGATACACCTGCACAGGACTCGTATCGGATGCCCTGTTTTGAGTCGCTGCAGCTGAGGTTGCGTGCATTCGCCTCAAATATAGACTCGGGTGTGAAGCGACATTTTCGGACGACAACAGTTATGGTTGCGGTTGTGGTTTCTACCAGCCACTTTCCAACTGGTCCTCGATGGTTTTTACTGGGCGTTGTGTAAGCGAAAATGGTGGCATTGCACAACCCAACTCCAACTCAAGAGTCGGAAGCTCGCGGGAAGGACTGGAGTTTGTGGACCGGCCCGGGCAAAAATCGATTACGTAGGCGCTCTACATTTGCAAGGAGGGGAGCTCTAGCATCATAATGACCGTCGTCCATCTTCTGGCCATAACGAATCTATTTTAATCCAACCTCCAGCCCTCCTCCCAAAGAACCAACACGCGATGACAGTGGTACATATCGTGCAGTTCCGCTTCAAGGATGGCACAAGTGCTGAGGCCGTGTCACAGGTCTGTTGAGCCTAGCCTACATGTGTTGGATGCGGTTGTTTGTGGCGCTGTAGCTAACTTGACCCTTACGCGGCCCCCCGTCCAGGCCTGCGCGCACATGTTGTCGCTGAAAGAGACATGCGTGCATCCTCAATCCAATAAACCCTACATTACGACCTTGACGGGCGGTAAAGACAACTCTCCCGAGGGTCTACAGGTTGGTGTCCCCCCAATCGCAGTTCGTGATCGTTGAACCAACCATCATCCATGTATATAGAACGGCATTCAGTACGCATTTGTTGTGCATTTTCCGACTACCAAGGAAAGGGACTATTATGTCAAGACCGATCCAGTCCATCAAGAGTTCATCAAAAGCAATGGCCCGTTAATCGAGAAAGCCATCGTGGTGGACTACACCATAGGGGAGTTTTGAGGGGTATGACTGGCTACTACCCCGCCAACCGCCTCAGCGACAAATCAACTCAATCTTTTTTTTACTATCGATGTCAACTGCAAACTATCACAGGATATGTACACAATGAATGACCAAATGCTTCTCTATTTGCTAGGTTGATTTCCTGTGAGTGTGTTATAGTCGCGAAACAGGTAATTGGTCAAAATGTCGCAGCTGGCTCGCGGGAATGGTGATCAGCAAAGACTGCCCTGTTGAAGCCGTTCAGAGGAGGCTTCTGGTTTCCCCAGCAGCATCACGCCTGCACATAGTTGAGGCCTCTGTAGCGATGCTGTCTGAATTCAGGAGATGACAGGCAGCAAATGCAGTGCGCCTCCCAGTAGAGATCCACCATTAATCCCGCCGGACGAGAGGCTATCTCCGTCTAGGCACGGAACACGCTTACAAATGACAAGCAATAGGGAATCTTGGTGGTTGTCGCATCCCTGACTATCAAGTTGGACTGCTTAAGTAGATGTGAATACTACCTAAATATAAAGGCTCACCCTTCCCTATCCCACTTGCCCACTTAGAATAAGTACTATCGCGTTCCTCAATAACTCACTTGCAAACCATGGCGAACTTAGCAAAGACGATTGTCGCAACAGGCGCCACATCCGGCCTGGTAAGCTCCAGCTCCCTCCCTCACGCCTGATCGCCCAACTAGGCCCAGCGCCTATGTACATGCTGATTTTTCTTTCCGTCCGCAGGGCTTCGAACTGGTCAAGCAACTGCTCGCCCAGACGCAGCCCTACAAGTTCATCCTCGGCGCCCGCGACAACGAGCGCACCCGAGCCGCCTACGACGGGCTCCAGTACGACAGCGGCCGGCACAGCCTGACCATCCTGCCCCTGGATCTGGTCGACTTGGCCACGGTCCGGACCTTCGCGCGGCAGGCCCTGCGAGAGCTGGGGCCGGACCCCGTCGACTACCTGCTGCTCAATGCGGGCATGGCGCGCAACGACGACGCGCCGGGGCCGGGGCCCTCGCGGTGGAGCGACTCGTATCTCGTCAACAATTTGTGTGAGTGACCCGTGCAAAGAAAGCTAGCCAGCCACGCGCTCCTGGCGACTCTGCCGCCGAAGCATCGCGTGCATGTGCGAGTGTGTGTACTTTTAGTTGACCTGATATTTCAGCTCAACATTACCTGATGCACTTGCTGCGATCCAAACTCGAGGCCTCGGGTTCGCGCATCGTCGTCGTATCTTCCGGCGCGATCCGAGGTGTCACCGATACAAGTAAGCCCATCTCCTCCCGCAGTTCCAATCAACCCTATGTCAGTACCTGGGTATTCAGCCAAGTTGGCCACAATCTACCTACCCCTCTTCCTTCTCGAGGGTTTTGCTCACTGAAGGTACGGCGGCTAGGTGTTCTCGACCAAGACAACAAGCGCCACCCGGAAACCGAGCGCAGCGTCTACTCGGCGACCAAGTTCACGCAGCTGCTGGGCGCGCACTGGTGGCAGCGCGCGCTCGGCCCCACAACAAAATGCACCGTCGTCGCCGTGTCCCCCGGATTGATCCCGGGGACCAACCTGGCCCGGCACGTGGCGCCCGGCCAGCCGCGGCCTGACCCGAACCACCCGGACGCCAAGAGCGTCGCGACGGGCGCCCAGAGCATCCTGGCAGCGCTGACGGCGCGCGACGACGACCTGCCCGAGGATCCGGAGCGGCTCTTCCTCACGAGCTGGGGCGAGTGGTGGCCCAAGGACGTCTATGGCCTGAGCCTCGACCGCGCGCTGCAGGACAAATGGTGTCTGGGCGTCGAGGAGATCGAGCGGGAGGAGGGAATCTCGGCTTAGGTTTCAAGTTCTTGGATACAGTGGCAAAAGATGAAGAATACACGTATGCCTTCAACGGCTATACGTCCAGTGCAAGTCTTCGTTGAGTTGTGACAGCTATGCCAATCAATGGTTTTGAAGGGCTGCATCACGGAGCCCAGAACATCGGAACTATAAAAAGATACTTGCACCTTGATGACTGGTGATTAATGCCGTTGCCAAGCATGCAGATACACACGAGAAAAGGGCAAAACATTTTTGGCGACACCCGGAATCGAACCGGGGTCTACACGGAACAGTTATGATACTAGACCACAACGTGTTGTACTGACCACTATACTATGTCACCTGAAATGACTGGGCTTGCCAATTCTTCAGAATAAGTCTCCTTATTCTTTCTATGATTGGCTCGGTCAGTGACAAGATGTGCATGCATAAATGTATTGGTCCAAGGGATGGGGATGCCGACAGAAAATCCAAGTCTTGGCTGTCGAGAGGACGAGCTTATCCATGGTGGGTGACGCAACACATAATGGAGCTATCAAGGAGTCGACCAATCTCTGGTGGGAAGTCTGGGTAGGTACTGTTCGAGATGGCGAGGTTGGCGACGAGAATTGAGCCGGAAAAAGTACTTTGAGAGAGCAATGGACATGGCATGGTCTGATGAAACGAAAGTGCCGAAAAATCGAAAGCCTGGTGGGGAGAATTATAGAAATGGCAGCAGTTATATGATAATAAAAGGATAACAAGAGGTCTTCTAGTATCATCATATTGATTAGATACGAAGTAGTGGAAGTTAAACGTCAAGTGAGTGAAGAGTTGATGAATCAAATCGTGCATCTAGATTGGAAGCAGATTGCATTTGTTCTCAACTCCATGCCACCCCTGAACTGGGCTGTATGATTACATGTATTTCTATATCAGAGACTTGATGCCGCCAGCCACCACCCAATGCGGCATGCCCCTAGTAGATCCACTCAAGGAGGGAATCAAACCCGCACGTCGTCCATCCCAACTTGCCCAAGAGCACGTCGTGGTAGGCAAGCCCGCCCGCAAGGAGGACGCCGAGATAGCCCCCTTTCCAGGGGCTTCGAGATCGGAAGACGCCTGTACCAGCGAGGATGCAGAAGGCGGAAACCAGTCGAACAGGACTCAGGAGCCCCAGAGTATGTCGGGGAGCAACCCTATCGTCGAGGCTAAGAGGGGGGTCCTTACGCAGTGCCACCACCTCCTTTTTGTCTGTAAGTTGTAACCAGGTGTGGCGTGGCGGCAGTTGGGGGGTATCCATGACTATAGTTGGAAGTTGGGAGAGGCTCTCGCTGTGTACTATCGCCTCCCTTCCTTTCGCGTCAAGAGGTTCATCAGCGACTGTCAGGGCTTCGCGTATGGCTGGAGGCGCAGAGCGCGGTCTGCGCGATGTACGAACGACTGGCCGTCTTTGCTGCACCATGGTGTTGCAGCAGCAACAGCACCGGCAGCTCTCTTGTTGGATGTCTCGCTGTTGGCGGCTCCAGCGCGGATGGCTCCGCTCGGCGGACGACGGAGGCAATGAGCCGCAGTTCTGACAAGGCGCTTCTGCCCGGGCCTCGGACGCTCGAGTGCGCTCATGTTCTGCGTTTCGTTGGCGTTGTGCTCGCTCCTCGACAAAGTATCGCGTAACTGACGCTGCCAACCAACATAGTATCTCCTGTAATGGTTGTCGTTGATGTTGTTGTTGTTGTTGTTGTTGTTGTTGTTGGGGATGCTCTTGTGGTGCCAGTCCCATGTTACCCAGCTCGTTGCCGGAATCTGTGTTGCTGTCTTCGCTGGATACCGACTCTTTGTCGCTATCCGTGTAGCCAAGAGTATCCCAATGCAATGAATCCATGATGTTTAAAGTATTATACGTATATTTGCAAACTAGATGGGGCGGGTGCAGGTTGCAGTAAAGGGTGAAGATATTGTACAGCTTGCAAGTGGGCTTTTCCCGTAGAAAACCGTTAACCTCAAGCTGTGTCTGCCGTGGCATATGAACATGAATCCGATTTCTTCCGAGGTGTCTACATGTTTCCATGGTAATGTTGGAGTCTTTTCAGGGATACCACTGTTTAAACTTGAGTATACTTTTGGTTTCCTAAGGACCGGTAGTACCACACTGAAAGTCGAATTTTCACCATAGCCTACCTAGATCTTGCTGGGATGATGTCTATATGTCCCGAGCCTCGCAGCATTCCTAGCTACTGGCATAATCATATACAGACGAAGGATGGAGTGCTGATTCAGGCCATCCCTCTGAGCACCCGGCATAATAATGGCAAAGCGTTCATCGACGACCCCGACAGACGCAGCGTGTGACATACCGAGGACAGCTCGTAACCGGCTCCGCGCTGCAGTCCAATGATAGGGCCTATGGGCGCATGGAGCCTACGACTGAGGCGGTAGTGGTAGTTTAGTGGTGGTTAAGGAATGCGTCTGGGATATCAGACGTAGTTCAGCAAACTATTACATATTGGAAACATGAGAGGGACGGCGCAAGCTAACTGAGCAAACGTGCGACAAGATTCTATGAGAAGCTGCACCATCTCCCGTGAGCCGTGTCTCATACAGAGTGTGATACGCCAGCCTTTGCCAGTATCCAGCAACCCCCCTTTCCGATGCGTTTCCCTCCTTCATAGGCCATTTTGACTACTGAGAAATGTCTTCCGACGTCAATTCAATTGCTTGCAACCGCTTGTATCATCCATGGCACACATTTCAAGGTGGCCAGATAATGCCATAGAATGCCGAATACCGTCAGATAACCATGACGTTGTTTCCTTGGTCAACATAGGTCCTCCAGTGGAACTCTGATCATACGAACATAGGAAGACTTATGGAAAGCTAGAGGCCGATATCCCTCGCGGAAAACGTCTTGGGGATATTACGGTGATGCGGCTCAATTCACATCCGCCCAAGTTCATCTGCCTCTTCGAGTCACAATATAGGACTATGCTTTGCTAGGTAAGCGACGAGAGTCTCCATGGTCCCATTGGCTCGTGATATAGGGGGGCCATGATGTGCCAGCACAAAAAAAAAGCAGACGAGCTATGAATCTTATACTTCCTTCCCCCTTTGCTCGACCGGATGCGATACATATCCCTTTTGCTGCATTCCGAACCTACTGCGACCGAGGCGCCTGGCATGCTCCGTAGCTTTCATGAACTAGTCAGGCACTTGTAGAGCCTATAGGGAAAACGAGGATTAATTCAGTATAGTTAGAGAATTATTATAATGAATATCAGAATTCGATTTGAGCACAGCTGGTTAGTAAAGTAGGGAACGCAATCTGCTGGGGCTCCACTACCAGCTTATTGTACGTACAAGTTCAGTACTACAATAAGCACATTTTCTTCAACTTCAAGAGCCCGCTTGGCTTAGTGGTAAAGCGCATCACTAGTAGGAGGTTTCTGACCGACGACATGATGAGATCACTGGTTCGATTCCAGTAGTGGGCAACATAATTTTTTTTTGGTTCATCAGATGCGTTTATTTCATTTTCCTCTTTTCCCTTTGCCTTCTTGAAAAGAATCAATTTTTGAAACCGGCAGTAGTAGTTCAACGAAGTTGTGATCTTCTACATTCGAATTGCAAAACAAGGCACAACTTGAAATTCTCGGTACGGAAAGCTATGACCTCTTGTGTGGACGAGCGAACGCGCCAGGCGCAATATCGCCCGCCGACTCTGTGACACGAGGTGGTTCGTGACCTAATACTTTCTCTTGCTCCTCCCCTGGCAGAATGCGTACGTACATAGTTGATCTAATTTGACTGCTGTATCTTTGCGTAAGTAAGCAACCTTCAGTCGACTGATCGATAGTTGAAATTCGGATAGTAATTTGTCAATGAAATCAAAGGCCATCCATCAATTGGCCATGATAAACACGGGCGAAGGGGGAGCACGTGCACGCCTCTTCACGATTCATGCTACACATCCGAAGCCGACGCGAACCTAGAAGTTTGATATCAAGGCCAGCTGCGCTTCGCAATGCTCGTACCCTTCGAGAACAATGGTGAAGGTTGGAAACGAAGTCCAAAAACTCAGATAAGATGGCGGGCGAATAACACCAACCTTACAGTTTGACCATCGTTTTGGCGGTGGTCACGCGAGCAGGCGAATTTCTGGGCGAATTGTGGAAAGTGCCCTTGAAAGCTACCCTGTGCAGGTACTGGGAAGCTATGAAGCTTCAGCTTGCAGTGCATGTGTCATAAGTCATCATCTATCCTCAGATTACTGGAGAATGCAACTGGCGAGCGAATAATCGGAGTGCGATTCAGGAAGACCCTAATGATCCAATAGGGCAAGGCTGGCGATTATCAGATCCGGGTCTTCAATGGTTGGATGGTTGGAAAGGGCGAGAGGAGAGCCGAGGCGATCTGGTGGACGGTCATGCTCCAGATTTCCGTCATCGGCCGTGGTCGAGGCTTGCTCGGTGGCACGGGGAAACCGGATAGGCGGGGCGAATCATAAGCCAAGCACCAAGGGGGGGGGCTTCCAGGGACTTTCGTCTGGTCCTCCCTGTTGGGCCCGAAAGCAACAAAGTACATGCGCAGAAATGCGCAAGCATGAGGCACTGGGAGGGTGGCAAGCTAGGCCCAGCTGAGCCTGAGCCGGTATCAGCGCCTCCGATTTTTACCGGATGCGGGCCAATCACAGGCCTGGCCATGTCACCACCCATCGGCCCCCAAGCCCCCAATTTGAAGAAACCGTCGCACTCCAACTGAAATTTTTCGGGCCAAGGTGATTGATTTGATTGTGTCTAACCATACCGCTGGCAGCCAATGCGTTATCGCTGATAAAAGTAAAGCCCGCATTGTTGGATTTCAAATTTCTCCAGAATAGCCTTTTTAGCTTCTCGTCCCCCCCTCCCCAAGACCCCCCCTGCCACTTCTTCACATTGATTAATCTTCACATTGGGCTTGATCTTTTTTCTTCTTTCCCATCGCCAATAACAAACACACGTTCATTATATACCAATAAACATCTGGCGACGGACCGACGGTTTTCTGTTGATACTCTTTTCGATATCATTCCCGTCGTTTTCCACTATTCCTATCATCGGCAATAGACCAGACTTGGGTTCTCATCCTTGACTCACTTTCTGCCTGCATCTCCACTGGAGTAAGAAAACGAAGACAGAGCAACACCGCGTCTGCCGGATCTCCGGCCACCAAGTAGAATCCAACTCAAAACACATTAACAGTCTGACTGACCAATTAATCCTCGGTCGGTTTTGTTGTTTCCACTCGGGGTCTTTTCGAGTTCATCTCGGATTACTCAATCAAACACACACACACCTTCTACACAACCGCCAAGATGAAGGTCTTCTCCAACTCGGTTACCTTCAACTACTCCTGGAGGAGGTATCCATTGCCAATTGGCAAAAATACGGTCCCTGGAACGACAAGTCCGCCCATGTCATCGCCGTCGACACCCTCAACCGAAGCGTCGACCCCGAAACCGGCATCCTGCGCACCGAACGTCTCATCACGTGCCAACAGTCCGCCCCTAAATGGCTGCAGTCCCTGCTGGGCAGCTCCGACACGAGCCAGGTCTTCGAGACCTCGTACGTCAACCCGGCCGAGAAGACTGTCACCATGGTCTCGCACAACCTGACCATGTCGAACCTCGTCAAGGTCCAGGAGACGGTCGTCTACAAGCCCCTTAACGGCAAGCAGACGCAGTTCGTGCAGGACGCCCGCATAACGGCGCTCTGCGGCGGCTGGCAGCGCATTAAGAACAACATCGAGGACGCGTTGGTCACCCGCTTCCGCGAGAACGCCGTCAAGGGCAAGGAGGGCTTCGAGTGCGTCCTCGCCATGAGCCGACGGGCTTTTGCCGAGGAGCGCGAGCGCGAGCAGAGCGGGCAGCTCATGATGGCTTGAGATGCCCATGGCCTCTCCTCATTCTCTACAGCAACACAAAACCCGTCCGCCGCCTCTCCTCTTGCAAGCACGTGAGAGCGCGCCGGCAGCTGTACCCTCCTCCGGACAAGAAAACTACGATAGACGACTGCATTTGGCGATGGCGTTTCAGAGGATTTGATTCCACGAAAGAAAAGTTTCGGCGTTACATGGATTACAATACCCACCAATTGATTGGTTTACGGTGGAAAGCGACATATTGGGGTCACTGTCCTTGAACACACCGCCGAGCTTTGAGAATTGCGAAGTACTTAGACATACATAGAATTAGACAATCAGTAATGTTGACTCTACTCAACTCTGCCAATATGCCCCTCAAAGTTCCACCTGCTGCTCATGTGCCGCGTATCTATCAATAGTATGACTTCTATAATCTATATGCAGAGATAGGTAGGTGTCGTGTCTGCCAAGCACCATGTACGCCATCCACAGCTGTTGCAACTAAGTACTAGGAGTACCCTTAGCGGCTGCTGACCGCTCTCTACACCGGGACTCGTAGTGCTTCAGTAACCTGCGTGTGTCGGCATCCAACCTCGCCTCACTTTCTGCTTCTTCCTCACCGAGCGCCCTGCGCGCAAAGTCGGCGCCTTCGTCAAACCGGCGGAAGAAATACAGCTCCTCGACGGCATGCAGCAGCTCCTGGGTTTCGTGTTTCTTAGGCTGTGGCGCCAATGGCAACTTGATGGTTTTCCATATCTTGAATCAAAATAATGCATAAGTTACTTTGTTGCTTTTCCCAGGAAGGATGAGTCACTTGGGGGATGGCTTATGCGGTTGTTGGGGGGAAATGGGTTGATAATCAGGGAGTCAGGGAAGACAGACCAGAGAGTAGTCATATCATGGAGACATATTGATGCGTTGGCAATGCGCGGGGATATCGGGATCGGGGGGACAAAAACAAGAACTAAAAACACTCACATCTCCATTCTCGACCTTGATCCTGTAGCCTCTCCGCACTGCCTGGAACTCCTCTTCGGTCTGCCCCGTCCGATCTGCCGGCGGCGTCGGATCCGTGGCCGTGGTACTGGCGCCGGCTTCGGGGTCGTGTTCTTCATCGTCGGCTAAAGTGATGGAGAAGAGGTCCGACTCCAGGTCCGACATTTTCTTCTGGCTTCTATGTCCGGGTTGCAGGTGGAGCTTGATGATGTATGTTACATCAATTCAACTTAGATCTTATTCGTGTCCTCCGTTCTTTCACAAGCAGGCCCAGGGCGAGAGAGAATAAAATGAACTATTGTCGCGTGACTGTGGGTAACGGCCTCATAGAGAAGAAATGCTTATTTTAGATGGCGACAGAATTGACATCAGCGTGGAGAGTTGAGCGGCTCCTATTAGTGGGGTTTGGGTTTAGAGGGTGAACTGGTGAGGGGCAGGCGTAGCTGGGAGCAAGTTGCAACGACAGCTGGGGGCTCAGAAAGAAACCATCAACTAAGTAATTCACGAAGCATACCAGGTACTCATCTTGGCCAAGCTATACTGACTGTCATCTGCTTATTTCTTCTTATACCTATATAGTACTACGCCTGTCTATTGCTACCATATTGTACCGTTTTGCTTGCTAGATCCAGATCGCCCAGGATGGAAGAGCAGGTCACTCGTTTAGTAGACAAGGCCTGGGAGGGTTTCCAGAATACAACAGAGGACCGCCGCTATTGTGAGTCCCCCCCCTTTCGGCAACTCGATGAAATCACGTTTCATTTGATTTCACTTTCCATAGAAACGGCAAACAAGCTTGATCCATGGTCGCAAAGACTGAGATAAATATAAAGATCTGACATGGCATTACAGTAATTGCGATAGCTGGCATCCCCGGCTCAGGTACGTTACCTACTTCGGCACCCCGGCTTTCGTTCCCACACATGTCATGAACAGAATACCCTCCACTCAGGGGAAGCAACATGGGGTCATGCGCTTCTAGGAGTCTTGTACAATAGACGTTTACTGTTCTTTAACTTACCTACCTCTACTCGTTCTTGCAGGCAAAACCACGCTCTCCCAGATCGTAGCCGACCGTCTCAACGCGCGCCACGCAACACTACACCCCGAAGTCCCCGAGCCAGTCCCCGTCGCCGCCTTCGTGCCCATGGACGGCTACCACCTGACGCGCGCCCAGCTGTCGTCGATGCCGGACCCGGCGCAGGCGCACGCGCGGCGGGGCGCTGAGTTCACCTTTGACGGCGCGGCCTACCTCAAGCTCATCCAAGCGCTCCGGGCCCCGGACTCTATCACGTCTGGGCAGCCGATCCACGCGCCCTCGTTCGACCACGCCGTCAAGGACCCCAAGCAGGACGACATTGTGATTCTGCCCGGCCACCGCGTCGTCGTGCTCGAGGGCAATTACTTGACGCTGGACCGCGAGCCCTGGCGCTCGGCGGCGGCGCTCATGGACCAGCGCTGGTTCGTCGAGGTCGACTTCGCGGTCGCGCGGCGGCGGCTGGTGGCGCGGCACGTGGCGGCGGGCATTGCGCAGGACGAGGCCGAGGCGGGGAAGCGGGCGGATGAGAATGACTTGGTGAATGGGGAGCAGATCGTGCGGGAGCGGGTGGGCTCGGTGGACGAGGTTGTGATGAGTCGGGAGGATGGGGATTGGGGGTGGTGCAGAAGTGAAGGGATGGAGGAGGGTCCAAGAAGCTTTTTTAGAGAGGAAGGAAGGTAGCGGAGACTGTGTATTTGCCAGCTGGATTTCTTGGGAAACTGTATGCCTATCTATTGTACGTACGAAGGGAAAGGATCGAGCTATGAGAAATGAATTATACGGTTACAAAAGGGGTTGCCACCAATAGGTATGATTGATTGATTTAAGCATGGAAGCTAAGGTTAGAGAGCACTTTGGTATTGACACGATCGGTAGTTGGCATCGTAATAGTGCTGAGAAAACAGCTAAGCTTGCGGACAATTTCGGCAATGCTCTTGACGATGTCCATTGTTTAACTGGAATACACGTATAGAAATCATACAGAAGGGCTACTTGTGAGATGCTTCAGTTAAGCACGGGGCCGGGGGCAGAGCCGCCCTTTTTGTGATTGGTTCAGTGGTGGGGCCACTTCGCATGCTGCATAATCGCTTTTTGAGCGCTATCTAATCAGCCCCAGAGAATTTTTGGAAAGCACCCAAACTTGCAAAGCGCCAGTACCTTCTGATCGACACTACTGATCAAACATACAGTCGCGCATCTTTCAATTGAATTTCTTTCGTGGGATTCGCTGAAATTTGTCAAGATGGCGCCCAGAGATTCCTCAGACTCTTCAGACTCTTCTTCACCAGAGCCTGAGTCGAGGGCCCCTACATCACCGTCCAGGAAGCGCAAGTCCCAGATCGACCAAATCGAAGTCGATCTGCAACTCCCCGAGCCCCCGTCCAAGAAAGCGAAACGTCTCCTCAAGAAGGGCAAGCCGCTACCCGTCAAACCTGCAAGCGACGACGAAGCCGAGCCCAATGATGGCCTCGAGGTGCCCGCCGGCAAGGGCGGCAAAGCTGCCGGCAAAGGCGAGAAGAAGTCCAATCGCTCCGAATGGGGCGTCTGGATAGGCAACTTGGCTTTCTCCATGACGAGGCCCGAACTCTTCCAGTGGATAGTCGACAGCTCGGGCGGCGCGATAAAGGAGGAGAACATCACGCGAGTCAACCTGCCGACGAGCAAGAACGCGCCACCACCCCGTGGCCCGCGGCCGTCCGGTCCCCAGAACCGAGGTTTCGCCTACGTCGACTTCGACACCGAGGCGGCCGCAATGGCGGCGCTCTCGCTCACCGAGACGGAACTGAACGGCCGCAACGTGCTTATAAAGAAGGCGACCAACTTTGAGGGACGGCCGGAGAAGAAGGCCGAAGCAGACGCTCCCGCAGATGGTGGGTACGCCGACGGCGCTGCTGGTGCCAATGGCGCCGCAGCCGCGGCCAAGAAGAGCGCCCCGAGCCGCAAGATCTACGTGGGCAACCTCGGGTTCCAGACGACCGAGGACGACCTCCGGCACAACTTCGACAAGTGCGGCGAGATCGACTGGGTCAAGGTGGCTACGTTCGAGGACACGGGGAAATGCAAAGGCTACGGCTGGGTCAAGTTCAAGGAGCCCGAGGCCGCTGATTGGGGCGTCAAGGGTTTTGTCAGGATCAAGGAGGAAATAGAGACCGAGGACGACTTCAAGGAGTCCAAAGCGGAGGATGCAGAGGCAGATGGGGAGCCGGCCGAGAAGAAGTTCAAGATGCGCAAGTGGTGGGTCAACCGGCTTCACGGCCGGCAGCTGAAGGTCGAGTTTGCCGAAGACGACCAGGTCCGGTACAAGAAACGGTACGGAAAGGACAGGCCACGGGATCAGCAAGCACCCAGGGGCAAGCGGCCGGATGGTGACGACGGCGACGTGCACCCGGAGAGAAGGTCGGCGCTCCCCAGGAGACCAGAGCCTACAAAAGCACCCAAGAAGGTCTACGGCGACGAACAGGTTGCAAACTACCTTACTGGTGGCATGGTGCAGGCACAAGGCAAGAAGACTACCTTCGATTAAACTACTCAGACCTATGTATGGATAGGCTCATCTCATGGGACAATCAGAACCAAAAGACAAGACTGGACACCGATCCAAGACAGTGTGCCCTCTCCTTCAATCTATCTCGCAGTGGTTTCCCGTCTCCGCATTTTACCGAGCGACGGCGGGCTGCATACCCTATATTACTCGGTTCATAACCCGAGAAAGTGACCCAATTTCCATCGACTCAGCTGACTGATCCCCTCTCTCCCTCCTATTCACCCTTCGAATCGGCTAGGCTGCCCTGGTGACTGGACTGCTGTACATCGAAATTAATTCTGTCACAATGTGCCTCTCTGGCCTTTCATGAGAGGCATGCATGTCCGTTATGCTACGTCACTAGCTTCTGTTCGTATGTGAGACAGGACGTATCTTTGTTGTTGTCGCTATCAGCCCCATCCGCCGCCAAGACGTCAGCCCATCGCATCATTGCCCGTCCTAGAGATGATGCCTGCCGCCACAAGTCTGGGCACACACCCAACGGGCCTTCGGCGGCGATGGTTTTCGGACTTCTGTGGGGTTGGGTTGGACAGCGTAGAGTACGGGCGTCACCTTGCAGCTTTCCCCAAAAGCTGTGCAGATTCGCGATGGGCGGTGCATTAGCATCGTTGGCGAACATACAACAGCTACCTACTTCAGTAACGTAGCGCAACTCCCAGATTACGGATGATACGGCTGTTGCATTTCTTTCTCGCTTACTGCTGACCGCTTATTGCGATCTTCCATCCTTGCGATTATTGCGTGTTGTTGAATCTGGGCTCTTCATGTTCACGACGTTGCAGCTCTGACTAGGCTATGCTCGCCTACTTGACAGAAGGCGGCTCTAATTACTCGCATCGCCTGCCGAGTAATTCGCCTTCTCCTCAGTGCCGGTAGTGGCGCAGCCTCATATCGGTCTGTACGACAAGGAAACCGGGTCACGGACATTACCTGCAATAGCAACCTGCATTAGCAAAGAAAGAAGGGAAAATCTACGAACCGGTTTGCGTACATGACAAAACCCCGCCTTCATCTACATACATACAGCACACTATTGAGTCAAGCGTCAAGCCATGAAAAAAATAAAGGTGTGGTAAGGTTATCCAGACCATCTAAGATGCAGCCATCTACCTACCCGTTCTGCTCTACCGGTTGGTTGACATGCTACAGCCTTCTTACCAGCACCGGAAGGTGTCGCAGCAGGCAGCAAATGTTGACTATTAGTCTGCATATTTGGCTCCCTAGCTCTGCACCCGTCCGACTCGGCACATATTCTGGACGGATGATCCACCTGGCCGGTAGCTCCAGCTAACTCTGCCACACCACACCCGGGAAAGTGATCCGCGGGCTTTTGCCATGGATGCCATCGCCAAAACGCCCACCCGACAGCCAGGTTACGACTTGGGGGGGGGGGACTCAGTGTCTGCTCGTATCCCTGGGTGAGCCCGTTCGTCATCTCACTCTCACCCCTCCATGCCACCTAGGCAGGCACCGAACAATAACATTGCTTCTTCCCCGCGCGCGTGATCGAGGTCAGATAAGCTGATCTCGGCGTCAGATGGAATGGGACGAGGATGGACTTGGACGACGTCAGACCCTTATACCGGACCCTGCACTATTGGTTCTACCCTCCCTAGAGACCACTTGCATTATTGCGTGATGAGACTATGGCATACTCGTGGGTTGTTGCCATGGTCTGGACCAACGGGCGACTCGTCGTCCCATTTCACCTGCGTTATGCATGGATATACATATGCATTCTCCGGTCTAAGTCGTTGACCGAGCTCACTGCCCATGCCACCCACTAACTTGCCTCTGCAAGTGCAACTGGCCAAGCGGTATCCGTTCCGAGACCGCCTAACACGGGGGTCTACGATGGAAGCCATACTATAAATATGCTCAAGGTTTCCCGTCTTCCACGGGATCAGGGAACCGTTGTTACCAGAGTCTCGATAATACCCCTCCCCCAGTCTGACATTGACATTGCCGTTAGCCTTTCTCATTACCGGCAAGCATCCCATATCTCACTGTCTATCCTGTGTGTCTCCTTCCCTGTCGATACCCTAAGAAAGTTACAGGAGCTCCCACAACCATGAATTGCCTTCCTTCTTTCCTCTGCCCTCTGCTACTAGCAGCAACCGTTTCGCAGGTCAGCGGGCTCGCGTTCCCGCAGCCCCTGTCCCCGTCAACGTCACCGGGTGTATCGCCCCGGCAGGACACAAGCAACATGCCGCGGCCGCAGATCGGCAGCCTGCCCTACGGCGTGGACATCACGACGTGCAACCTGCCCAACCGGGTGGCCATCACGTTCGACGACGGCCCCAGCCCCTACACGCCGGCGCTGCTCGACATCCTGGACCAGAACAACGTCAAGGCGACTTTTTTTATTGTCGGCAGCAACGGCAACGGCGTCATCACCGACGAGGCCACGGGCATGCCCGCGACGCTGCGCCGTATGCACGCCGCGGGCCACCACATCGGCTCCCACACCTGGACGCACGCGGACCTCGAACCGCTCACCACGGACCAGCGCCGCGCTGAGGTCGAGAACAACGAGGCCGCGCTCGCCGCCGTGCTGGGCCTCGTGCCCACGTACCTGCGCCCGCCCTACACGTCGTGCGGGGCCGGCTGCATGGCCGACCTCGGCAGCTTCGGCTACCACGTCGCCGACTACAACGTCGACACGCTCGACTGGGAGGGCGACTACGACCGCGCACGGCAGATCTACTCGTCGGCGCTCTCGGGGGCGGACCCGCAGACGGCGTCGTTTATTAGCCTCGAGCACGACATCCATGAGCGCACTGTGCACGAGCTCGCGCAGTATCTCATCGATACGGCGCGGCAGCTGGGCTACCAGCTCGTCACCATGGGGGAGTGCCTCGGCGACCCCGTCGGGAACTGGTACCGGAATCCTACCACGGGCCAGGCTTGGCAGTAGAGAGATGAGAGATGAGAGATGTAAAGTTCGTGCATGCAGCATAAGGGATGTACAGACCGTGTAGTGTGATTGGATGGGAGGTTTCGTTCCGCCGAATTCTTAGATCAGCGTACGCGAAAGAAGTGAGATTGAGCTAAAGTTGGGCTGGATAAGACAAAATAGCGTGTTCGGAACGTTGTTTTCTAATCCGAATTCTGGTCTTTGCGATTTCACGAGTTAAGATGGCGGCGCATAAGAGCTGTAGTCTGGAGTCAAAGGAGGGCATCAAGCAATTGCAAGTCCTTGACTCGCGCCCGCTTGAGATAGGCTGGATTCTTGGGTCAAATTAGCCTATATGCATATTGCGTAGACTAATGATGTGACATCGCTGCATAACCTTTCCGCATTCCTCACGAACCAGAATGCACTTTTGTTTGACTGAAGTCAACGCATCTTCCAACTCAATCACATACATGCCTGATGCCTCCTACGAACTCATGGATTGGACGACTTGGCCAGATGGCAGAACTGAATTCTACCACGCTACTGCGCTCACTGCGGCAATTGTCGGATTGGCCAAGTAATGACATACATGAACCTGGAGCATGCTTGAACGGGAGAATCCTTGGACGGGAGGAAGCGTCAAGAAGAAACCCGAGGCGTTCGGATGAGATTGTGTTCTGTCATTCAATCATCCTTCGATTCATGCAAGCCCACGCTAGGAGAACGGGAGGCAGATGCTCATATGCGGGCCTTACTCGAAATCCCCCCGGCACGCGGAGAATAACTGTAATCGCTAAGATAGATACATGATGATGTCCATCGAAGCATCCAGACCAGAGAAGCTGCTGCAGTTTCGACCATTACAGTTCGCATGGAAGAAGAAGAGCAAAAACCCTTTTCTCTCAGACCAGTTTCTCTTCATCAGTACCTCTCCATAATCCACTGCCGCCGTTCGCGCTCCTCCAGCCCCCCCAAGAACCCGATCTCGGCCTTCTTGACATCGACGTACCGCTGCACGAACTCAGGCGCCCCCAACTGCTCCAGAAGCGCCGTATCCGCCTGCAGCGCCGCCAGCGCCTCCCCCAAGTTCGCGGGAACATGTCCGTGATCCCCAACTCCCCCCGCTGCGCCTCGCTCAGCCTAGCCGGGTCCGACGCGCAGTCCCTCCAAACCATAGGTTCGTCAGCCGCGACGCCCAAGCAGCCCGCCGACAGCAGCGCCGCGGCCGCGAAGTACGGGTTGGCCAACCCATCCAGGCACTTGACCTCCCAGTGGCTGCTGCCCGTCTCCGTGCCCGTCCCCGTAGGCTCGCCGCCGCACTGCCGCAGCGGCGCCTCCTTGTTCTGCCGGCCCCACATGACCCAGCGCCCGCCGCACCAGAAGCTGTCGAGCATGCGCTCGTAGCTGGCCGGGCTGCTGTACGTGAAGGCGAGGACGGCGGGCAGGTGGCGCAGGATGCCGGCGTAGAATGGCTCGTACACCTGCGGCGGGGCATCGTCGCCACCCGACGAGGATGAGGACGAGGACGAGGCAACGGACATGTGCACGTGCGAGGCCGTCCCGCAGCTCGCGGCGAACGGCTTCGGGTGCAGCGTGACGCGGAAGCCGTGGCGCGCCGCGACGGACTCGATGATCTGTCGCGCGTGCACCAGCGCGTCGCACGCCTCGAGCGGCGACAGGGGCGGCAGCACGATCTCGTACTGGCCCGGCGCGCTCTCGGCGTGGTACTGCTCGATGTCGATGCCCGCCGCGGCCAGGGCGTCGACCAGCTCGCCGTCGAGGACCGTGTTGAAGCTGCCCGGGCGGCCCGTGTCGGCCAGGACCCGCGCCATGGCCCAGGCGTGCCCGTCGTCGCCCTGCAGGGGTAGGAACTTTTCGTTTTCTTTAGCGCTCGGGGCCCGGTTGCGCTCCATGACGACGAACTCGATCTCGAAGCCGAGCAGGAAGGTCAGCCCTTGGTTAGTTCCGGCCCGCTCGACGACGGTGCGCAGCAGGGTGCGCGGGCACAGCAGAGTCTCGGCGCCGTCGGGCTCGCGGAACTCGCTGAAGCAGCTCAGGTGGCGCGGCGCCGGGCCCGCTCTTAGCGAGGCCCAGTCGACTTCCAGACGGTACATGCCCGTCGACGTGATCTGGGGGATCGGCATGTCGTTCTGGAGCAGGCCGAAGGCGGCCATGGTGTTGGTCCAGGTCCCGCCGCTCTCGAGTGACTTCAGCACTTGCTTCGCGGGGATGACGCGGCAGCGGGTGCTGCCGGTGTAGTCGAACCATACCAGACGCAGCCATTTGCTGCCGGTCTCGTGAAATACCTTGGCGACGTCGCGCTTTGACTGGGTCGATGATTTGTTAGCAGATTGTGAGTTCACAAGGGTGGTCGTTGAAATCGACTCTGGCTTGGGCAGTGTGGTCTCGGTCTGCAGGTTGTAGAGTTTCTTGGAGTTGGTGAACAGAACGCCCTGTGCCAGTTGAAGAGCCTGCTGCTCATTCAAATCTCCTTCACGGACGAGGTCGCAGAGAGTCTGTCTCGCGTTAGAAGCATTCTAGTAAGTAGGGTATTGAGAACTGAGAATCTTACCGTCTCGAGAACGTCTCTAATCTGCGTTGTGGCCAGCACATATGTCTCTGGAAACCAATGGCCATCCGTACTCCAGAGTATCTTGGACCACGGGCACAGCTCGAGGACCTGTTTCAGAACCGATTCTTGCCCCTGGCGACTGATGAACGGGAACACCTCGCCCACGTCGGCATAGACGTTGGGATACATGGCCGCCAGGTAGCCAGCCTCTCGGGTCCACGGGTAGCTGGCGTGCAGGATAACGATGGGCACCGTGGGGTAGTCGGCGATGAAGGTCTGCAGATGCGAGGGCGACGACTTGGTAAGGACGATGTCGTTGTCGCCCAGGCCCGTGTGGAACTGGATCGGCTTTTTGTGCTCGGAAATGCCCTCGGCGATGAGCTGCGCCGTGGAGTGGACGAACAAATGGTTCAGCGCTCTGTGTTGAAGTCGTATGAACTCTCCGCCCTGCATGATTCCGACCAGCTCCTCTTCAGCTGCGCTCGTCTGCACCTGCGTTATGCCTGGCACGTCGAGGCCCCCGCGGTAGCATATGATGGATTTGAAGCCCACGACTTCGGGATCTGCCAAGCACCGCCTGATCTCGCGCTCGAAGTCAGCCAGAATCGTCAAGAAGACGGTGCGAGTCTCCTCCTCCCCCTTCATGGTCGCCACGCAGCGCCGTATGAGATCCGTGGCCAGGGCTTCGATCCGCACGATGCGCTTGCACTTGCTGGTGACGAACTGGTCGTGCCAAGCGTAGTCGTGGGTCTCGTCGCCGCTGTCCAGCCCGTCGTCGAGCAGTATGGTCTCGATGCCTTGCATGCAGTTTTGAACCCAGGCAGTCCAATCGCCGGACGAGCCGGCAACCTGTTGCGAATGACGCTTTGCTTTCAGAGCCGACTCTACGGCGTTCCAGGTCGGCTCGGTGTCCAGCAGCCCGGCCAGCTGGTTCACGGCCCGTATGTGGGCGAGACTGGACCGGGTGTCGCCGAGAGCGTCTCCATTCGCCTCTGTGGCTATGGAGAGCAGCGAGTGCTTGGCCTGGTGTTCGGTTTTGAGCAGGGGGTGGGCATGATTGTCCACGATGGGCGTGGTGCGGATTGCATTGCGAAGCGCCTTGAGATCCATGGCAGCTTTGGTATGTGTGTGTGTGTGTGTGTGTTAAGAGCCCTCTATAGGTGGAATTGCCAATCCAGAGATGGATCCGTTTCATCCGATTGTGAAGACTTGAGTGATTTGACAGTGTTGACTATTAGGGACAACAGGAAGTCCTTCCATACTAGTTAGTTGGCTGTGACCAAAAGCGGCTTGAAGTGTGCTTACATACCTTGCCTTTTAATGTACATCTGTGTGGCTTCAGAAGGTGTTTGCGAGACGGCTGGAAGATGCTCCGATGAGTGCTGGCTGTGATTGGGGAACACAGGGCCCCTTGATTGATTTTGGATGACACATTGTGCATTAGCTCTTGTCATCACATGCTTCTCAGAGGGCGCGCGCGAGATCTTCCACCAAGATATTGGCATTTGGCGCTGCCAATATGCCTCTGATTCCATTGAAGATCGAAGCGACGGTTACGAACAGTGCATATAGGGCGATGGGCGACGGGCGACGGGCGACGGGACCTAAACAGACCGTTTCGGTGGTGCTGACGCGGGGTTTAGCGATCTAACACGTCAAGCTTTCCTTGTACGGTGTAACCTGAACCTATCAACATACGGAGAAAGAAGGAGGAGGCAAATATTGTTTGAGAAAAACAAACACGAAAGTGCTCAAGTTATTTACACAAACAACATGAAGATCAGCAAAACCAACAACGGAAAGCTGCAGCGATTTCCTCTTTCATTCCTTGGCTTTAGTTTCAGCATAAGTGAACTTGCCCCTTTCCCCATCTTCCCCTCATTTGCAACATCCATTCTCGTTTGCTACGCTCCCTCTTCATTGGACCCAGTTGATCGACAGATCTTATCCCATCAATCAACCTAAAACCCTCAGCCCGCTTTCCCCCCCAGACTCTACGACACGGTGATGCTGGACGACCCGCTGCTCTGCTTGCCCTTGCTGGTGTACCCCTCGGTCGCCAGGATCATGTAGTCGTGCTGCCCCAGGTTCATGCCGTGCCGGGCCCACTCGGCGTAGTGGTTGCCGGTCGTGATGGTGCCGCCGACGCGCGGCTCGGCCCGCACCGACCAGAACTGCTGGAACGTCGCCGTCCCCACGATGCTCGGCTGGTTCACGCGCGTCGACGTATAGATCGTGTAGCTGCCGCCGTCCGACGTGAAGTTGCCCTTGGCCGTCCACACCTCGTTCGGCGCCAGGTCCCCGTGCGCGTCCACCACGTAGTACTCGATCAGCGGGTTCCGCGTCCAGCCGTAGAGGGCGAGGTAGCCGGGGCCTTGCGGCTTGTACGTGCCGCTGTATTGCACGGATCTGCCGGTAGGTGGCTCCGTGAAATGATTAGTCACGGTAAATGGTAGTGGTGTTTCGTCTGAAAAGATGACAGCAGTGGTCGAGCGCTGAAATGGGGAAATGGCAGACAGAGGTCTACCTACCTAGCTCCACCTCGGCCCCAGCCTTTGCCGCAGACGAACCCCCCGGGCCCGGACCAGTCCACCGTGTAGGATCCACCGGGGCCGTTGTTGCAGCGGTAGTTGATGCCGCCCTCCGACCACGACGAGAAGGTGTAGCCCTGGCGCGCCATCACGTCGCTGATGTGGTCAAGGCTTGTCGGGGCGCCGAGTACGCCCAGGACCAGCGAGGTGGCCGCCGCTACGAGAGAGGTGATCTTCATATTGGTTCGATGGATAGATTAGTCGACGAGGAGCTTGTGGATGATAGAGGGCCTATGCGCGAATAATTCGTCTTCTGGTTCGGTTGCCGTGATGGAGTCCACATCCTCCCGTCACTTACCCGAGCTCACTCACTCATATATAGATATTTATAGATGCTTATGGCTGCGGCCGTCTCAAAGTGCCCCAGATCTTGGCGTTCGAATTTAGCCGTAGGGTTTCAGCTCACGGCATGTTTCGACGTGTGTGCCAACACTGCCGAACGCCTGTGCAATTTTGTTGATTCGGAAGATGGGGCCAATCTATTTTGATTGTTCTCCCCCCTTTCTGGCCCAGCCAATGGGATTTTGCGGGGTACCGAAATGTGACGGAGCTCTGGCAGTGTAATATAAATGGCACTCGAGATGTGACTTTCAAGATCTAATCATCCTCCAGGTACCCGAGGTACAATATCTCGATGGAATTAGATCAAGCTGGATAGCCGTTGGTCACTCTTGCCGCGGAGCCAGTAATATTTGAGGCAACAACCACTGAGCTTCGGTGGAAACTTGATGTATATAAAAGGAACGGATAAATGTGATTATGCTTATCTTATTGTGTGGTACCCATACCTTCTAGAACCACGAGCAATATCTGTGCATCCGGCTAATCACTTATGTAAGGTAGGCATATACTAGACATCCCTCTGACCGAGTTGATAGCAGAAACATGACCAGCGGGGATTAGTCAAAATCAAATATTCCATACTTACAGTGCATTCAAATAACACCCACTACTGCATGTACTCAATACGATGTATCTTTGTGATACTACGGGAGGCATCAGAAAGGATATCCAAACATCGATATTAGTAGGCCTCACCAAGAACTACGGACAGCCACTATAGGGAAAGCATATTCTATGCTCATGATGTGGTAGCCTCGAGTACCGACAACCCAACGGGGAAGAGGGCCCATTTATTGCTGATTCATTTCTTCCACGATTCATTCCGTCTTGGTGCCATTGGTTTGCTTCACCCATTGCCTCGCCACCAACCACTCCTTCAACACGCCGTTGAACCGGTCCGGCTCAATGATATGATGCAAGTGACCGGCCGGAATCACTTCCACCCTATCCACCCGCTCATCCATCCCCGCCTGCCGTTCAATCTCCGCACTGGACTCTACCGCACACGTCACGAGCCGAGGAACCATTATTTTCCTTTTGTTGTTGCTGTCCTCACCGCCACCGCCACCGTCCCCTCCTGGAGTTATTGTTGTTGTTCGGGTCCGGTACGCGGCCCCGGACTCGCCCAGGTGCGCCCGCAGCTGCTTGAACGTCTCGACCACGACGCGCGGCGCCACGACCCACGCCCGCCGCTGGTGCGCGGGCGCCAGCCACGCGGGCGTCCCGTGGTCGGCCGCGTACAGGCCGGACGCGCTGAAGAAGTCGGTCGCCGCCACGGCCGCCCGGTCGGGCGGGTCCGCCGCGTCCAGCCGCGCGACGACGTGGTCCATCATCGGGGGCGTCATGGTGTAGGCCGCGTCGACCAGGACGGTGCCGCGGACCAGGTAGCCGTGGCGCTGGGCGAGTTGGTGGGCGACTACGCCGCCCAGGCTGTGGCCCATGACGATGGCTTGTTGTTGGTGGTGGTGGTGGGTGCCGTTATTATCACGGTTGCTGCTGCTACCGTGGTGGACGCCGAGATGCGCGAGCAGGGCGGCGGCGTCCTCGGCCAGGGTCACGGGGTCGAACTTGGTGACAGCGTCCGTCACAGAGCTGTGGCCGTGGCCGCGGTAGTCCATGCCGATGACCCGGAAGCCGAGAGACAGGAGGAAGGGGATCTGGAACGCCCAGTCGGTTTGGTCGCAGACCCATCCGTGTAGGAGCAAGACCGGTATCCCGTCGTCAGGGCCTTCTACACTGTAGTAGATGTCGATGCCGTCTACGGCGGTGAAGTACCCTCCGCCTTTCATGTTGGCTGGGTTAATACTGGATCTATCAGTCGGAAAAGGGGGCAAAATTGATCAATAGACAGTTGAGCATCAGCAACTGCGAGAAACAAGTGAATTCTTGGCATCACTCGAGGTGTCTTGAGCTAGGAACAACCCTCTTCGAGGTGGCAGCTTGCTTATATATATTTGGGCATGGCCACTTAGTTCGGGGACTTTTGGTATAAGTGGATACTGATCCCGGATTCACTGGGGTTACCACCAAAAGCACTTATACCTAGAGATAACAAATCGTAATGTATTTGTCAGCCGTAAAGAGAGTTCACTCCGGATAGGTCTCCTACGTGGAACGATATGCATGGGGTGACTGTGGACAACACCCATCATACGACGTTTCAGGCAGAAATAAAGGCACCCCTTCCAGGTGGTGGGATATTGGTTGGTCGGCGATACAGGTGGCGAAGAGGGATACCCTCTTTACTCTAACTGTGGCTTGAGCGATAACTTACTTCGCTACTTGAATAGGACGCCTTTACCTTACCCATCCGACGTAGTACACAAGAAGGGTAGCTGCACTGACTGGCAAGGCACTGATATAGGAGTATCTCCAGCTAGACGTCACTTTGGCGCCATGGCGACCGAGACGGGAGAGCCACCAGAACAGAAGTGAGAAACTCCAGGCCAGGTGGGTACGAGAGGGGCAGGGTGTTTGCTAGAGGGTCCACAGTCAGCTCTAAGGACCAGACTGGACTTTCCCTTCTAAATCGTGAAGAGAGAGAGAGAAAAAGAAAAAGGGAAAAAGGGAAAAAAAAAGGGAAAAGGGAAAAAAAAAAAAAGGGAAGAAGAAAAGGATTACTTGATGACCATCGCTGGAACCGGATGTAAAAGCAAGTTTATCAAGCAATCACCGAGCCTTTGCAAGACGAACTCTCCTGCGCCAAACTTGAACTCCGTTGGATTTGCTCTGGTACGTTAATTATTCTACCACTATATGTGAGACGCAATGAAGCTTCTGCCTCAAGATAAAAACATCGGATCCAGTTATACTATTAATGAGATCTTCTTAGCTAAGTGTACGAATATCTAAACCGCCCGAAAGATGCTGATAATTAGCATCACTGACCCTCTCGGCCCGTCCCCCTTTCCCTTCCCCCCTTCCCCCTCAAACCCGATCCTCCGCCATGACAACCGCCCCTCCTCCACCAGACTTGCGAGCAGCAGCAGCGTGGGTAGTACCCGAAGCCGACATCTCCATCCCCCCACCAGCATCCGCCGCTTCCCCCCTGCCGCCACCAGATCGTCGTCCTTCAGGGGCCGGTCGTAGGCCCGGCTCGCCGTGGGCGCCAGCCGCTTGCGCCGCTGCACGAACCACCCGACCAGGATCAGCAGCAGCACGCCGCCGACCGTGGAGCCGACGCCGATGCCCGCCGCGGCCGCCGTGCTGAGGCCGCTTTCCGCATTGTCACTGCCATCAACACCTTCATCCGAACCGCTGGACCCGCCTACCGTGGTCGCTGTCGTCGTCGGGGTCGTCATCGCCGTCGTGCTGTGATCGCGGGACGGTGGCGACGAGATCATGCTCCGAGCCAGGGCTACTGAGGAGGACGTCATGGTGGTAGTTCCTCCTCCTGTATGTGCTGGCGGTAGTATTAGTTTGGAGGTGGTTGCGGTCGGTGCTGGTGCTGTTATGAGCGTGTTCGGGGTCCCCTGGGGGAATGGCGAGGGGAAGTGATCTCGGATGTAAGCTGCTGCATCTGCATGGCTTGTAATCAGCGTACTGAACCGAAAAGACACCATATTTTCTCTTGGGAGTAAAGAGTGGTCAGAAGGTGGGCCGGTTTCTTGTGCTCACCAGGTTGATAGTATCACTCCTCCCGGCGAAAACTTGTCTCGCTTTCACAACAATAATCTTCGCTTGCTCAACCAAGGCTTCAGCGTTTGTCGTAACCTCCTCCTCCTCCTCCTGTTCATCTGTCGTCACCCAGTATCCATCTCCAGCGCCAAAATCGGCTGTCGGCTGTTGGTGGGTCATTTCTTCGTGTGGTGTTGGTTTTATCCCAGCCCTTTTGTCTTTCTCACTTGCACAGCATCGAAAACGATTATCAATTACTCTTCTCTTTAACTTAATCTGAACGAGAAAAAAAGGGAATCAGAGGACTGTTTCTACGCGCAACCCCAAAAGCAGATCTGGAAATCTACCAACACGGATGAGCAGGAGAAGAAGAAGAAGACGACGAAGACGAAGAAGAAGGCGAATAGAGAAGGGAGTAGAGAAGCAGCGAAGAAGCGAAGAAGAGCAAGACCACCTCAAACATCCCAGTCCCGAGACATGCATACCCAGCAAGAACCAGGGCCCTCGATTGCGTCTTCGAAGAAGAGGTAGGGAAGACAATATCCCGTCCGTTTGTACCTACCCAGACACAGAAGCAAAGGTCGAAAGCTCGCGGCAAAGCGTGTGGTTTCCGCCAGCCCCAGCACATGCATGCATGCACCCTCCCGTGATGAGCCCCATCTGTTGGTGCTCGTACGACGTCGACATCGGCTAAAGTCACACGTGTGCTATGTTAGATGGTGCGGCTCGCCTGCACTTGCAGGTCTTGTTTCATGATCCTGTGGTACAAGGTGGGCGGTGAATGAGACTCGGCCGTTGGTCGACTGAAGGGAAGAGAAGATGGAAGGAACAAGCAACCTTCCATTCCCATACGTATTGCGGGGCGCCCGTGGGAATGTATCACGAGCTCTAAGTCTAAGTCTAAAAGCAGCCTTATTTGTTGTTTGCTGGAAGACTCAACAAAGATCACCGGCGTCACCGAAGTATGCAAACAACAAACGCCGACAACTTCGATCCTTGCGACTTGGGAACAGACCCTGGATTATTCTTCTTCGTAGGCTCTCTAAGTAGGTATGTGTAACGTCTATCCTTTCTTTTTTCCCTGCCTTCATCCTCACCGCCGCTTTCATTTCGGCATCTCCCCGCCGACCATGACGATGCGGCCCTCAATCCGAGGCGCAATGGCCTTGGTCCAGTCAATCTCGAACTCGCCCTCCTTCAGCTCGTCGCCGACGCGGCACTGGACCCCGGCCACGCGGCTCCACTTCCGGACCACGCGGCGCATGATCTGCAGCTCCTTGTCGATGTCCTCGACCTCGTGCTGCTCCGCCGCGTGGTCGCCGCCATCCGTCTCGGTATCCGTCTCTTCCTCTTCGCGCATCCCCACGCTGGCCCGGCGCGACCGCAGCTTCTCCGGCGTCCAGTTGTCCCAACCGCGTTCGCGTTGCTGCTTGTTGTTGCTCGCCGCGGACGCGCTGCTCGTCGGTCTGTGCTGCTGCTGCTGCTGCTGGTGCTGGCCCACCGGCGGCGCAATGTGCGGGTGCGACGTGCTGACCTTGCTCGACACGTTGTCCCAGTGCCGGTTGATGGCGTTGCCCCAGTTCTTCCACTTGCCCATGACGCGCAGCGACAGGAAGTACTGCCGCAGCATCATGGAGATGAGGATCCCGTTCTCCTCCGAGACCACCTCCTCGCACTCGCCCCCCTCCGACTCTATCAGGAGGCTGTCGTAGCCGTCTTTGCCGCGGCCCATGTAGCCCCGCGTGACCAGGACGTATTTCCGCTCCATGTCGATGGGCGCGCCACCGATCGTGGCCGACACGATGCGGTCTCCCCGCGGGCTTGCTAGAGTCGAAGGAGAACTCGATGTTGGAGACCTGCGGGAAGCGCCCCCTCGAGCGCGGGGAACTGCGACACGCTGTTCTCCAGCGCGAGCCAGATGTTCTTCCCGCTCGCCTTGATCACCACGACGGGGTCCTCGAAGGGGAAGCAGTTCATGATATCCTTCATCAGGAGAGGGCCTGGGACATACACTTGGTCGCCACGGATGGTGCCTGACGCCATTATGCAGCAGTCTCCGGAGTAGTAGTGGCGCATGATGTCGCACACGAAGTTCCCGAGGTTGCTCTCCCGCAGCCGGACCGTCCTAAACCGGGCATCAAGCGGGGCCGCGGTGTAGCCGACGGGCTTCTGGAGCGTCGCGTTGAGGCTGGACGTCAGCTTCTCCACCAGCTTCACGGTCTCCTCGTGCTTGGGGATGGCCGAGGTGACGTCGCGCCGGGTGATGTCGACGTCCCAGCGCTTCTCCGGGTCGTCGGCCCGGCGCCGGGCCTCCAGGTAGGACAGCTGCTTGAAGTCGGTGCCGGACCGGAGCACGTGGGTGCCCTTGATGAGGCTGTGGCTGTAGTAGTGGTCGTGGCCGCCGAGGATGACGTCGATGAGGCCGTCGGTCTGCTCGGCCAGCTTGTTGTCGTTGGGCTCGCGCATGTGCGTGATGGCGATGACGATCTCGGCGCCCTCCTCGCGCAGCTGGGGGACCAGCTCCTTGGCGGTCTCGCTGGCGGATTTGTAGATGAGGTTGGGGGAAGACTATTAATGGTCTCCAGCCACTCCCGCTCACCCAAGCCAATGAGACCGATCTTGATACCGTTGGACGAGGTGATGATTTGCGTCCGCTTGCAATTGCCAATCGGCACATTCTCTCCTAGCGCAGGGTCCAGAATGTTGGCGACGAGCCACGGGAACTTGCATTTGGATGCCAGGTAGCGAAACTGGCGCACTCCGAAGTCCAGATCGTGATTCTACGACGGTCAGTAATGAGTCTAAACCCACAAGGCTTAGATATTGTATTATGTAAACATACCCCAAGTGCTGCAGCATCCGTTCCTATGTTATTCAGAATAGGTACCATATGAGTTCCTACGAGGTGTTTGTCAGCATGCGTGTCGTCTTGGCCGCCACCGGGTGAAGATCCCAAGTAGCGGTGGGCCGGATTTGCAGGGTAACCCGTGAAATGACAATAGACTTTCAGCTGACCTTTGGTGATGGAACTCTCCAGACTCGGATTGAATGCATCCCCGGAAAACAGGGTGATCAGGTCCGACTGCCCCTTGAACTTGTCGTCATGCCGGTAGTGCTCCATCAGGGATATGAAGCGAGCGGCGCCGCCCACGGGCTCGGCCGAGGACGCATCGATGTGGTAGACATCATTGTAGTGGACCAGCCGCAGATCCGGGGGCCCGCTGGTGTTGCCAGAGCTGTAGGTTTGTGACTCGTTCGGGGGAGGCTCTATCTTTTCGCGCATCGTGAAGGGGAAGGGAGTATACCAATGAAGGTCGAAGGCACAGTAAGAATGCAAGTTGGGGGTGAATGTGTAAGGAGTCGGGTTGGTTGGTGGGCGGTGGAACACAGTTTGATCAACCGGGAAAGTGAGCTGAACTGCCCCGCCGAATCGCTGGCCTACAGGGGCTGAGGAGGGGCATGGATGGGCATGATTGATGGCGGGGCAGTGCTTGCTGTTGTCTCTCACCCTCCTTGCATTGAAACAGGAACAGGGAAAACAACAGGCACTGAGTTGATGAAACATTCTTACTTTTATCTAAGCGCATCCGTAATTCAACTGCAAGGCAGAGGCAAAACGATCAATGAGAAACATGGAGATGGCGACGCAGATGCAGTGTGATTGCGGCATGCTTGATCGGAGCGACCCATCGCATCAGGACAACTAACTGTAAGGTTAGGACAGCTCATCAATGCATCGGAAGCATCGGCCAACCATAGCCTCCTCCAACTGTAAACGACGCATATTTCGTGCACAAATGTGACACGCGGGTTATGTTAGAAGGATACACGAAAACAGAGACATGAGCCAAGTGCTTAAGCAGGTGAAGTAGTAGATGGATGACCTGACCGACATTTCGAACGCTGCCAATTGCTATGCTATGGAGCTGTGGGGCAAAGAACATTCAATGGCTGGAAAATAGTGCAGCAAGCGCTTCATAAAACCATCAGCCACCAGCCAGACAGGCTAATATACTGAAGTATGTAAGATCAATCAATCAAGGCTCGCCGGGCCAGATGGAGTCGGCCAGCTCCCGCACCAGCTTGAGTTTGGCAATCATGTCCTCGCGCGTCACCGCATTGCCCAGATGATGGCTCGCGAACCCGCACTGCGGACTGACCCCAGCCGCTTCAGCGCCTCCTCGCGCGTCTGCCCCGCGCCGCTGGCAACGACGTCGGCAGCCTCGTAGACGCGCTCCTTCAGCTGCGTGATATCCTCGAGTTCGGGGAACTTGCTGGTGATGACGCCCAGCACGACGTTCTTGTGCTTGGGCAGGTGCTTGAGCGGCTCGAACGTGCCCGCGCGCGCCGTGTCGTACTCGAGGAAGTACGTGTCGGCGCTGATGCCGTTAAACAGCTTGGTCGCGATGCGGTCGTAGCCGCCCTCGCTGAAGTGCTTGCTGTACGCGAAGTTGCCGCGGCACAGGTGGATGCCCACGTGCATGTCCGCGGGCGCCCGCTGAGGCAGTCGTTGTACAGCGTCACGTACGAGTCCAGCAGCGCCTCGGCGTCCTCGCCGTCCTCCTTGAAGCCCGCCAGCATCTTCTCGGAGCAGAAGTCTGATATACGTCAGCCACTTTCGTTCGTCGCAGAGCCAGAAGGGACTACTCACAAGCAAGGTTGGGGTCGTCGATGGTGACGTTGCGGCAGCCCGCGTCATACAGCGTCTGGAGCTCGGCCCGGTAGGCGGCGGCGATGTCGGCAAAGTACTCGGCGTCATTGGCATACACCTCCTGGGGGTACGCCTTGCCCTTCTTGTACCGCAGGTGGTACCACTCGGGCGCGGCCAGCGTGATCTTCAGCTCCTTGACCCGGTCTGCGGGCACCAGCTTCTTCAGGTACTCCCAGTCCTTCATATAGGAGGATCCGACATGCTTGATCTTTCCCGTGCATACAATCGTCTCACCGGGCTTGTGGCCGGTCTCAGCTACCGGCGGTGGTCAGAATAGAGTCTCCAGTATCCACATTGCCGCTTGCCACTCGCCATATGAGGTCAACTTACTGAAAGCGGCAGTGTCAGGGACATAGAGACGGAACATGTCCCAGTCAGGGTTGGGAATCTCCTCAAAGCCCTCCAGGTTGGGGAAAAATGTCCCCCAGAACTGATGGCGGCGATATTCACCGTCACCGATGGCGTGGAAGCCTAGATCTAGCTGGACCTTGACAATCTCATTGATGGCCTTGTCCTCGAGATCGTGGAGCTCCTTGTCCTGGACAATCTCCAGGGCTTTGGCGTTGTCGAGCGCGATACGCTTGTCGGTGATCTCCTTGGGCCGGAGGAGAGAGCCCAGGTGCTCCGCTCGGAAGGGAGGACGCTGCTTGTTGGTCGTCGCCATGACTTTGGGGGCGAGACGAGGTTACCTAGTTCTGACCAGGTGCTGTGAGAAGAGAATGTGTATGATGTCGTTGGGGGCTAGTTCTTTCCTGGCATGTCAAGAGGTCGTAGGACGAACAGAAAGAAGACATGCTAATAAGTAGAGGCGGCCCATGGCAAGCACGCCCTTATCACTTATATCTCGCAAATCCCTATCACTGCATCATTCCTCTCTCCCGCACCGCGACTCAACAAGTGGGGAGTTGCCACAATTCGGCTAGCATCATTACCCTGACCCGTCTGAGGAGCCCCCATTCTGAGACGAGCAGCTTGCAGTAGTCGGCTGTGGGGGGCCAAGAAGGCTTGAGGGGTAGGTTGCAAGCACTTCGAGTAGGAGGTACATCGTGTATTCAATAGTAAGTGAGTCCTCATGATGTGTTAACAACCAATGTCTGGGCTGTCTGAGGCATTCAATGTAGATGATGTTTGGTTTTTCACGGTTGAATTGGTCAGTATACTTTACCAGGGAAGGCTTCGGCTGGACTGCCAACGTTGTATCGTTCCTCGTGGAAGAGCTAATTGGCCTGTCCGGTGAAGAAATGCTGCATGAAGCTTCCAGTCGCCAGCTAGGTAAAGCAGCAGAGCTCCAACTTTTCTGGCTCCAGTACTTCTTCATATAGCACTAGCGCCGACACCCCGCACGCGCCTAGGCTATTACAAAGGGCTGACTGCTCCCGTCTTCGGCACTCTCGTAGCGTTCTGTATGCCCGGCCGTATTATGAGAGAAATGACAAACATAGCTACGGGCTTTCTTTTTCGGTCCAATAGGTAGAGGTCGAGTTTGACTATCGGAAAATCTTCGTAAGTGCCCGAGAACGGGATGTTGCGCCGGCGGTGCTCACATGAAGCTTCCGACTGTGAACCACCTCTGACGTCATTCTCATGGGCCGCTTTGTTCAGACGCAAAAACCTGCAACATCGAACCCGAGTACAGATTGGCAATACGCTGATGAGAGTCATACTCTTTTCCGAATCAAACTGGGAGCTTTCGCATAGAACTCTATCAGAATTATCAGAGTCGATGCATTGTGTAGAGTCGACTGGATAGAGCTGCTGACTGCCTTCTGGAAGAGCTGGAAAAACTAAAAACACTGAGGCACAACAGGCGAAACCACGTGCCTCCTAACATCACATTGACTTACTCGCCGGGCTGAGGAAGCTCGTCAATCTGATCAATCCTATGGCTACCTCTCGCGCATCGCACCTATATTGAAATCACTACTTCTAGAAATTAAATTGACTACTTAATCTTCCGAATCGAGTCCCTCTTCTCCATCTTTAGACTCAGTTGAAGTGCATTGTTTTTATCTCGGGCTACAAGGACAGCTTGCCACCCCGGACAGATTTCTGAGCCACCAAAGCTACTACCATCTACTGCTTGCTATCCCGTCGCCGCCAGTGATATCGGAACCGGCCACCCACCCCAGTGTGATCGCAGCCACCATGGACCGGCTTCCGCGTGAGATCCTAGCCGAGGTCCTGGAATTCCTGGTCGGTCCGGCCCCCTCGGAATACCGACTGCACGAGCAGCCGAGCGACGACCTGCTCCAGAGCGAGACGCGGGACCTCAAGTCCGCCTCGCAGGTCAACAAGCTCTGGCGCGGCCACGCCCTCCCGATCCTGTTCCGCCACGTGCAGTGGCGGCCGCCGACGCCGCCGCCGCTCTCGTCGCTGCACGACGACGGCCTGCTGCTGGACCCCGCCCCCCTGCTGCGCTTCCTGGTGGGGAACCGGCTCCAGTGCCAGGTGACGACCTTCACGCTGCTGGTGGACTTCGCCGACCAGCAGGTCGAGGCGGCCCGGGTGGCCTACCAGATCCGCCCGTCCGATCTGGAATGGCTGTGGGATCGGCTGTTTGCTGTCATCGACCCCCTGAGGTTCACCATTATCGCCCCGCCGGCGACCTTGGCCGCGTTCCTCAACCGCATGCTGTTTCTGGATGATGCCTGGTCTTTCAACATCCCGTACCACATACTGTCTCTCGCACGTTCCCACAGAGCCCCTCGCCAGAAAAGCATTTCCAGTCTAGACCTGTCAGCGAGTACCTTCGGCGCGACCGTCTCACCTCCTCCTCCAGAAGCCTCCTCCTCGGCCGCCGCATTCAAGGGTGCCATGCCCGCACCCCCCTGCCCCTTTCTGACACTCCGGCCCTGGACGTCGATCCTGCTGAACGAAGGGTCCTCGATCCGCGCCTACCAGACGTACGAACTCTTCCTCCGGTCGCCGCCGTCGATGCTGAGCGCGCTGCTGGGCACCGGCGAGTACCCGAACAACGCCCCGCTGCTGCCCGCGACCGTCGTCGACTTCAACTACATCGCCATCTTCCCGCTGTCGTCCCACGTCATCGGCCAGCTCGTGCACCACCTGCCCAAGCTGGACCGCTTCTTCGTCCGCTTCACGCCGGGCCCCAACAACCACATCCTCGAGGACCGCCAGACCCTGAAGCATGTCGACGTCGCCGACCTCTGGATGGAGCGCACCACCGCGCTCCGGCACATGCTGGGGGAGATGGTCGACCCCGGCGGCGGCGGTGGCGGGGTCGGCGGCAACAACAACAACTGGAAGACGCTGAACGTCTTCGAGATCGGCGAGATTGTGGACGATAAGGAGGTGTGGAACTTGGCGCACGCGTACATTGACCGAGCCGCTTCTGGGTGGACGGTTCAGGGTGCGACGGGGGTGTTGGTGCGAGTCGACGAGGAGGGGAACCCCAAAGCGGCCAAGCGGTGCTGTTATCCCGCACCTTTCTCCTGCTCACGATGACCCGTTGCTGAGGGCGAGGTTTGCGCTCTTGCCCAACTACCATTTCCAGCCTGTTTGGTAAGGATTTGCATGGCGATTCTGTTGTTGGCTGTCCCATCGCCACCTTCCTACTATTGTCGCCAGCTATGCCATCGCTTGCTACTATAACGCCAGCCATTCAATCGACGGCTAATCCATGCCGTCGAATGCCAGTTATTCCGGAACTGACTGCTCTAGAGTACTTGAAACGATGGCTTCTAGAGGTTATTGATAATCTTGATTATTTTGCTCTTGCGATATATGAATGGGAGTAACAATTTGTCACATGCAGCGAGAAGACTCATACATTCGAGGAGTTTGGTCGAATTCATTGGACTTCAAAGGCGATCCATCATGATTTTTCATTCCTGTTATTCGTCACCGATCCGCAGTTGCGATTCTGTTGACAGTTGATGACATCTTCCTTGAATCCAACTTTTAGCCCCCACCATTCACCTCTCTCCCCCTGCTCGGCAGCCTCCTTCTCCGCCAGCGCCGCGAAGATCCCGTTGTACCCCATAAAGAAGTCCGTCTTGTCGTACAGCTCCTTCTCGTGCCCCGTGAGCCGGCCCTGCGTGTCGCGCACGCGGTCTAGCGCGGCCGTCGCCCGCGGCCGCCGCACGCTCTCGATCCGGCGCAGGATGGCGGGGACGTCGTCGCGGCGAACCGCCGTCCCCGTGGCGTTTTCTTCTTCGTTCCCGTTTAGCAGCCGCAGGCCCTCGGCGTCCTCGATGCTCAGGTTGGCCCCCTGGCCCTGCATCGGCGTCATGGCGTGCGCGGCGTCGCCGATCAGTATGGCGCGGCCGCGCGTCCAGGTCGGGAGGGGCTCCAGGTCTTGCAGTTCCCAGGACTTGACCTCGGTCGCCGCGCTAACGTCGGGATCAGATGTGTCGCATCTTGTTGTCGCTTCTCGGGAGGGGGGCAGGAAAAGTGTGAGGTGGAAAGAAATGTTTTCAAGTACTTAGCTTACCCAAGAATCCGTTTCAACCCCTCGTCCCACCCAAAGTATCGAGCATCTCGTCGCGGTCCCCGTCCGCGTGCCACAACTCAGTGGCGCTCCTGCTGGAAACTTGGGTTGCCATGATGCAGGACAGGTTGTAGTACGTGTGGCGGCGCAGCGGGTAGACCGTCACGAAGCGGCGGCTGCCGGGGGGCCCGTGGAGGAAGAAGGACGCGTTCCGGCTCATCTCCGGCCGCCACCAGAGCGGCGGCGGCAGGTCGCCCAGGGCCCGGTTGGCCGCGTCGACGGCGACGGCGACGCGGTAGGCGGAATGGCCCGTCTTCTGGGCCTGCGGGCCGCCTGCGCCGACGATGGTGGAGCGGAGGCGGGAGTGGATTCCGTCGGCGACTGTTTTGGTAGGTCGTTTAGTTAAGGGGAGGTCACTCTCTCTTTCTTTCCTCGAAAGGATTCTGTCTATAAGGGTCAGTCCACTTACCTATGACAACGTCCCCTGCCGCCGTCGATCCATCGCTCAGCGTGATGACGCCCTCCTCCGGCTCCAGCCCCACCACCGCGTTATTATACACCACCCGCGCCGGCCCCCCGCCGATCCCCAACTCTGCCGACGGCGCAGTCGCGAGCCGCACCAGCTCGTCGCGGAAGTCGGACCGCTTCTGCGACAGCGTATCGGCGCCGAAGCGGCCCCTGAGGTCCATGTCGGCCTCCTCGACCATTTGGTTCTGACAGTCAAAGATGCGAGACTTATAAATCGGCACGCCGCCCACGCGCCCACTCTCGCCCTCGTACCCCAGCGGCTTCAGGACCTTGGTCCCGTTACAGCCGAGGATGATGCCCTGGCCGCCCGTCGCGACTGCCGCGCCGCCGCGCTCGTACACGGTCACGGCGTGGTGTTCGCGTAGGACGCGCGCGGCGGTTAGGCCGGCGAGGCCGGAGCCGACGATCAGCACCTTAAGCTGTGTGTTCTCGCTTTCGTTGGCGCTGGCGCTGGTCATCTTTTGCTTGATGAGGGAGATTGGTTGGCTTGTCTTTCTGGTTTTTGGGCCTGTATAGGGGTTCAATGGATTAAACGGATGGGGGGCAAGCACTTTCCACTCATGGGCAAAAGCTTATTTATGATGATTCTTGTGTGTATATCGGACCGGCTTTCGGTCAGCTCATGAGAAGGGAAGTCAGCAAATCCCGAACTCCGCGTCTGGTTGTTCCTATCACACACAGTTGGGGGCTGTCGATGTTACGGCGGGGTGTTTCCGACGTTGTGTGATGCATCTTGCATCCGGTTTACTGCCGAAGCAGGAGCTTCTCATCATCTGTCGTAAAATGAAACTACTAGTACTTTTGTTCATCCTTCGGTGTTACGGCGATGGCATAGTGGTTCATGTCTTTGACCGTGATAGATGTAATATCGTGGACGGTCTTTGGCTAATGCACGCAATCTCCGGCGTCACCTTCGGGCTGAAAGAGAAACAGAGCGACGATCATCCATGGTTTGGCGCCGAATGAACATAGCTGTCTGGTTCTCGAATCTGAATTTGGTTGCCAGCGTAGACATACCTAGCTACACACTGCATCTTGGTTCGTTTCCGCCGGCATGGTGTGTCACCCATCGCATCGCCGCCTTCGAGGCTACTCGCTCGGAGCTGGTGCCGGGGGGTGTAGGTAATTTAATGAGCGGCGAAATCAAGTAATTAAGCGAGCCTATCGACTTCTCTGGTAGCGGGTGGACCGAAGTGGGATGTACGTTTGAGTGGGTGTCATAAGTTAACGCTGCTGTAGTAAAGTTAAACCCATGATGGAGCTCGGCTTTCGGGCAGAATCCTCGCTACTGGCGAGCTGCGACTCTGCGAGCTGATTTCGCCTGATGTAGAAATAGGGCACTGGGCCGTGAGGGGGGCAATTGGGGTTCGATCGAGGCAAAGGTGTCGCCTAACATATGACCTCTTCTCGGAACTTCTCGGTTCATTTCCTTTTCCAAGCTACTCATCGTTTATCTTGTTCTTTCTGTCTGGTGTCCCGGGTTATAGATGATGATAGCTGTGAACAGACTGAGTGACGAAGTCTTGGCATCTCTCTCTTATAAGTCAGTCAGGCAGTCATTTGACCTAGAACACGGCGACCCCCAGGTTCCGGGCAAGTGCGTATGCACTATTCTATGACGCGCGCCAATGAAATAAAGATGATGTGTTGTATTTTGGGCAATGTCATCGAATTGCTAATTATAGGTGCGCATCTATCACGGAAACCGTTTAGATTTCAGTCCCGGCACGTTCAATTGCGGCCCCAGGTCCTCCCATAACCATAATGGAGCATAAACCTCCGGCGTGATGGTGTGGAGGAGCCAAGCGAGCGTGGGGTTTTGCTGTGTCCGACATGCTATAATTCAAGTTTACAAAAGCAGCTTTCATAGTGACTGCTCCTCCATCCACTTCACCTACCCCAAACCTGGCCAATAGGTCTAGAACTCGTACAGAATGACGGGAAATATCTGAGATATCCGCATCGAATGAGTACTAGTCGCATATTTATTCATTTAGCCTAAGTTCCAATGTCCAATCCCCAACGACAGGCCAGCGAGGAGGCATCGGGGGCTAGTCTGTGCATTGCCTTTGCTTTTGGCCTTGTCATGGCCATTCGCCGCATGATGGACATCGCCAGCCACGAGCCCCTGAGACACGATACGTAAAAATAACTGAGGGTAAGGAGGTAAATATCGTGTCCAGAATGACTTATTACTTACCTACACTTGGAAATGCCGTCAATCAGGGGCTGGGGTATCAGTCTTCGCGGCACCCGCTGGTGGGCTTCCGGCCCGGTGGATACAACCACGGCTGCCCAGCTTCCGGGGCCAGATCGGGGGATGATAGCAAAGATGCAAACACCAGAACCGCCGGCACTGGCTCGAGGCCAAGCGGCCAAGCTAACGCCAAGTGAAAATATATAACGATTGACGTCCCTCGCCAATTGCTTAGTACTCTGGATGTTGGGAAACAAGCAACAGCCAAGACGGCAAATCACTCCATCGCGCTGCAGGTCACCCATATCCAAGCCTTTCTCGACCCCATCCATCATGCTGTCACACGCCGCACTTCTCAGCCTGTTGGCTGCCGGGGCGGCTGCCTTCCCCTTCAATGTCACTGAGATGACGGGCGATCTCGTGTCTCGGCAGACCATCAGCAACAGCCAGACCGGTACCAACAACGGATACTACTACTCTTTCTGGTAAGACTCTAAACACATGAATCAAGTCTCCCATTACTCCCTTCCGGCTTCGAGATAAAACAAGAAGTGGGGGATGAAGCGCTCACGGTATATGCAGGAACGCGGGCGGCGGCAACGTGCAGTACACCAACAAGGCCGGCGGCGAGTACAGCGTCTCGTGGCAGAACTGCAACAACTTCGTGGGCGGCAAGGGGTGGAACCCGGGCAGCAGCCACACCATCAGCTACTCGGGCACCTTCAACCCGGGCTCCAACGGGTACCTGTCGTTGTACGGCTGGACCAAGAGCCCGCTGGTCGAGTACTACGTGCTCGAGGACTTCGGCCCCTACAACCCGGGCAGCGGGGGGCAGCACAAGGGCAGCTTCACGTCGGACGGCGCGACGTACGACATCTACGAGAGCCAGCGCGTCAACGAGCCCAGCATCGAGGGTACCTCGACCTTCAACCAGTACTGGTCCATCCGCTCGAGCAAGCGCACGAGCGGCACCATCACGCTGGCCAACCACTTCGCCGCCTGGGCCAAGCAGGGCATGAACCTCGGGTCCCACGACTACCAGATCCTCGCCACCGAGGGCTACCCAGAGCTCCGGCTCCTCCGACATCACCCTCAGCGCCGGCGGCAGCTCCGGTGGTGGTGGTTCCAGCGACCCGAGCCCCACAACCCAGCCGGGGACCTCGCAGCCGACTAGCCCGCCCAGCGGCAACGTGAGTGCTTCACCCATCGGTGTTCGGTCCCCTCTTCTCTGCTGGGCTAACTGACTGATGCAGTGCGGAGCCATGTGGGCTCAATGCGGTGGCCAGGGATGGTCGTAAGTCCCCTTCCTTGGCGCTCTGTTCGTTGAGAGCTTCGTACTAATAATGATTATGTTCACCCAGTGGCGCAACTTGTTGTTCTCAGGGAGCTTGCCAGGCTTCCAACGAATGTAGGTTGAAGGATCTTGCTTTTTTCCAGACCGACTCCAAAGGTCCCTCGCTAACTCCTTCCTTCCGCAAGACTATTCCCAATGTCGCTAGGTTCTAGTCCAGTGTGTGTCATGAATCAGTTGACACAGCAAGTGGTAGGGGCGGGCCGAGCCCCTGAGCTTAATCATGTTGGCTTACTTGACTTTGACAACAACAATGCTGTACTTTTTCATTCTTTAGGCCATGTCTCGCGATCACTCTTATTAGGACGACATGTCCTCGCTGGAGCTCCCATGTATCGCAGTTTGCAGAATCAGGAAACGTCCGTACTTGGCGGCGATGCTTCGACGTAATAGTAGCTCGAAATGTCTATCACATTTCTCATCACCTACTGTGTAAGCCCGCCGAGAAGTCACTCACTCACTATATGCCCAGTGTTCGATTGACTGTAAGCTTAGGGTAACACTCTCGGGAGATGCAATGCCCATGATTGGTTTCCCCATGCATAGACGAGACATACATAGTTGCTGCATCAAACTAAAGTACGAAAAGAGAGGGGTCAACCCGGTCTTGGCTCGGAGTGGCCAAAGAAACAACGAATCCGCGGCAACCTCGCGTCACTTTGCATAGCAGAACATGCAGAATCGTCCTGTGCCGATGCATTGTGAAGATGATAAGACATGCATTTGGGGACCGTCATCTCGCGATGGCGTAGCATTGAGCTCAACCTCCTTCCCAATGTCGGGGGGGGGGGGGAAGATTGTCTGACTCGCATCTGTAGCGGCTCTGACTTGGGCGACGTGTCACCACCACCAAGTATGCAACATGCATGCAGCAGGACCACACGCAGTCACAAACTTGTCGACATGAACGTGTACTTATAGAAGGGGGTTTGAAGGTCCATACGCTGGTCTCAGGAATGTGACATCGTTCGAGTTATAAATCTCATCGCGACATGGAAACCCAGAAGACAGACCAGACGGTCGACAACGTCGAACGAGTCGTCGAAAAGACACATATCGATGGTACGGTCGACTTCGTCTCGGCGGATGTCATCGGCGGCGAAGTGGGAGAGTTGCCATCGGGCTACTTTCGCAGCGCGAAGTTTATCGGCACAGTCGTAGTAAGCACATTCATTCCATCCCCAAATAGACATTCATTCGTTACATGGTGTTGTAAGAGATCCAATCTCAATGATCCCTTGCTCGTCACGCCTGAGCAAATCATGGATATGTATATATCACCCCTCACTTCTCTAACAACCACCGCTCCAGGCAACCTGCACCGCCAGCATCTGCGCCTACCTAAGCTGGGTGCTGCCCGCCAACACCCTAAGCCTGATCGACGCCGACCTCGGCCCCTCGCGCGACATCAACTGGGTCGGCACGGCCTACCTGCTCGGCAACGGCATCGGCTTTTTGCTGGTCGGCCGCCTGAGCGACATCTTCGGCCGCCGCGGCATGGTGCTCGGCTGCAACGGCCTGAGCGCCGGGGGCTGCGTCCTCGGCGCCGCCGCGCCCTCCGTGGGGTGCCTCATCGCCGCCACCCTGCTCAACGGCTTCGCCGCCGCGGGCCAGCTCTCCCACCAGGTTGTCTTGGGCGAGCTGGTGCCCAACCGGCTGCGCGGGCCCATCGTCACGTTGGTCTTTCTGTCGTCGCTGCCCTTTGCCGTCTTCGGCCCCGCCATCGCGCGTCTCTTTATCCTGAACACGTCGTCGGGCAGCAGAGGAAGTCGCGTCGGCGGCTGGCGCTGGTCGTTTTATCTCGGCATCATTTTTTCGGTGGTCACGGTCGCGCTCTACGCCGTCTTCTACCACCCGCCGCGCTACGAGCAGCTGCACGTCCGGGGGCGCACGAAGTGGGCACAGGTCCGCGCCCTCGACTTCGGCGGTTTGTTTCTGTTCTGCGCCGGCATGACGCTCTTCCTCGTCGGGCTGTCGTGGGGCGGCACCGCCTACCCCTGGCGCAGCGCGCCCGTGCTCGGGACGCTCATCGTGGGCATCGCCGTGCTCGTCGCGTTCGGCTTCTACGAGCAGTACGTCGCATCCCGTAACAGGGGCGGCGGCGGAGCCATCATACCGCCGCGCATCTTCCGCAACGTCGGCTACGTCGCCGTCGTCATGATCGCGACGCTGAGTTCCATGATCTACTTCTCCATGACGGTGCTGTGGCCGACGCTGATCGAGCACGTCTTCGGCGCCTCCGTCCTGGCCGTCGGCTGGCAGTCCAGCGTCGTGGGCGGCGGCGTGCTGCTGGGCCAGACCCTCAGCGGCCTCTCCATCTCCTACGTGCCGCGCGTCAAGCTCCAGACTGTCGTCGCGTCCGCCTGCGCCGCGGCCTTCATCGCCAGTCTCGCCGGCGTCGTCGGCCCCGAGGGCCACACGGGCGTCATCGTGTTGGGTATCTTGGGCACCTTCGCCGTGGGGTTCAACGAGAACATCGCCTTCCCGGGCGTCACGCTCCTCTTCGACGCGTGCGACATCGGGCTCGCCGTCGGCGCGCTGGCCTCGATCCGCTCCATGGGCGGCGCCGTCGCGCAGGCGCTCTACGTCTCCGTCCTGAACACGCGGCTCGCCGAGCGGCTGGCGGCGGACGTGGGCCCGGCCGCGGTGCGCGCGGGGCTGCCCGAGTCGTCGCTGGCCGCGCTGTTCGCTGCCATCAAAGTAAGCGTCGACGATCTCTCCGAGGTCCCGGGCGCCACGCGCGAGGTTATAGATGTAGTCAGGGCTGGGGTCCGGGATAGTTACGTGGAGAGCTTCAAGGTGGTGTTCTACGCGACCATACCGTTCGGGGTCTTGCTGGTGGTGTTCGCCTGCCTGGTGCCGGATATGGAAAAGTATCTGACTGGGAATGTGGCGAGGCGGCTGCAGAGTAAAGACGCGGAAAAGGGATCTTCGACTAGCAACAGCGATTAGAGTAGCATCCTAGCTGTGCTGAACCATCTAAACAATGCCCAGCAAATAATGAGCTTCGTCTCTCTCTTGAATGCAATACTACTACTTTATGTAACTACCTGATATGTTCCCTTGTCACACACACACTACCGTCTCGGCTATGTTTCCGAAGCCAGGGCGGGGATGCGGAGGGCGCATTCTTGGACTGTGGGGAAGGCAAGCAGTTATACCAGAGATTCGAAGTAGGACGCCGATTGTGAACCGCTCCAATCGGGAAGTCATGCGCATTATGAGTTCTCGATATTGGAGGAGAGATTCCATGAGACATAACACATGGTTGTGTGATTATCTCCCCTAGATTATCCTGTGAAACCTGCGATTTTCCGCTTCGAGACATACCATGGCTACCGCTGAGATTCCAACTGAAATACTCTTTGGCAACGAAGCAGTCAAAGCAACGCTGCACGTCGACAAGGGTGGATGTGTGTACTTCTACGACATTATTCCATCAGATACTTCGCCACGAGCTCAGGGAACTCCTCATTTCGACAGCTCGGCGACTCCTCTCTGCGAAATCCGTCTTAGTGGTGAGGGCAACTCGCATAGTAAGACATCCAAGGCGCTTGTCGGGGGGGTATGTTGGGAAGCGGCTCAAGTATAAATCTCACGACATCAAGGCCGACGATGGCGGTAAAGGTCGCAAGACACTCGACGTAGTGCTGCACGATGAGCAGACCGGCATTACAGTCACGAGCCACATGATCCTTTTTGATGGACTGCCGGTCTTGAGATCGAGCACGACGATCCGCAATGACGCGACGAAAGATGTGGTCGTGACGCAAATCCCTTCTCTTGTCATCGGTGGTCTCACCCGATCCAAAGAGTGGTGGGCAGATTTCAACGTGTCTTACGCCACTAACACTTGGTTTCGAGAGGCCCAGTGGTGCGAGAGGTCCCTCCCTGACGTGGGCCTAGACGACCTGGGACTGTACCAACTCAACCAGGGGCACCTAGCTCCCATGTCCACCTTCAAGATGTCGAATAGGGGCACCTTCTCCACTCAGGGCCATCTGCCGATCGGCCTCCTCAAGCGCCGCGACAATGCCGAAACTTGGCTCTGGCAGGTGGAGGACAACGGTTCCTGGAAGTGGGAACTCAGCGACTGGCCCCCAGGGACTCGTTCACAAGCGCCACGGCCGCAGTCTGCCACGTTTTCGGCAATGCCGACGCCGCGTTCGGCGCCCTCACGCAGTACCGTCGCCGCATCCGCCGGGCCCATCCGGGTCACAAGCACCTCCCCATCATCTTCAACGACTACATGAACTGCCTCATGGGCGACCCGACCGACGCCAATATCCTCGCCCTCCTCGAGCCCGTGGCGCGCTCGGGCGCCGAGTACTTCGTCATCGACGCGGGCTGGTACGCCGACGACAACGACTGGTGGGACGACGTTGGCGCCTGGGAGCCGTCGCGGAAGCGGTTCCCCATGGGCTTCGCGAATCTCCTGACAAAAATCCGCGCGGTCGGGCTGAAGCCGGGCCTGTGGCTCGAGGCCGAGGTGATCGGCGTGCGCTGCCCTGTCGTTGCCGACACCAACGAACTCCCGCCCGAGGCCTACTTCCAGCGCGACGGGCAGCGGGTCCTCGAGAAGAACCGGTACCAGCTGGACTTCCGGCACCCGGCCGTCATCGCGCGCATGGACGGGGTCGTCGACCGGCTCGTGGCGGCGTACGGGGTCGCGTACTTCAAGTTCGACTACAACATCGAGGTGACGCAGGGGACCGACGTGGCCTGAAGCAGCGGCAGCAGCCCGGGGGCCGCGCAGCTGGCGCACGGCCGCGCATACCTGCGCTGGGTGTCGGGCCTGCTGGACCGGCACCCAGGTTTGGTGATTGAGAACTGCAGCAGCGGGGCCCAGCGCATGGACGACGAGACCAACGCGCTGACCGTCGTCAACGCGCTGCTGAGCGGGCGCCTCGACCTCCTGGCTCCCCCGCAGCTCGAGCTCGTCTACGCAGGCATGGACGTCTACCGGGAGATCTGCGGAGACATCGCCGTGGTCGTGCCCTTCTGGCCGCTGGGCTTTGCGAAGTGGCACGACGACTGGTTGGCGGCTGGACTGCGTGTGGCTGACGATGGGCTAGGAGAAAAGGGGGGAGGGGGAGAAGGAAGAAAGTGCTACCTGGCGGTTTGGCATCGTGGGGGCCAGGAGGAGTCGTGCGAGCTGCCCCTTGCCGCCCTCGAGGGTTCCAAGGACGTTTCGACTTCGCTGCTCTATCCGAAGATGCCAGGGATCAAGCTGGAGGTTGTAGGATCGGAAATGCTGCGTGTTACGATTCCCTCCAAGATTGGGGCCAGGTTCTTCTCTTTGGATTGGAGTTATTAGATATGCTACCTACCCCTTTTGTTACTTATTACTTTAACATTCCAGCTACCTCCTTCGCCATAATGGCGATTCCGTACTGAAGTTATTTTCGTGCACCGAGGCGTGACTTATCAGGTACGGCGTACGTCGCTTCTGAGTTATTAGGTTTCTCAAGTATTAATCGATCAACGTGATTGGGTGCACGACTACAATCCAGATTTTGACTTGGGACGCACGCAAGTCCGTTCGACGACTAGGTTTCTCCGTGGACTTCCAAGTCCTTCGAGAACACTCCTTTCGAGCGTCGTTTATCAGTATGACGTACCTGCCCATCATCGTCTGAGCCGCGTCCAAGGGGTGCGCGATCAGGATCGAGATCTCGAGTGCATTTCTGGATAGCGTCAATGGTATCTCGTTCTAAAGTCTACCACTATCGCTCTCCAGGCCAAAGCTTATCTTCGTATTCAAGTCTAGACCCGGCTCTCCCATCGTGTTCGGTCATGAAGGTATGCATCAATCAACATAAAAAACTCGTGGAGGCTCGTGAAGCCGTGAAGATCATTCCCGAGTCTAGTTGGGAGCAATGCTATTTTCACAGTCAGACCACCCAACGAGAGGGACGGAAAAAGCTCCGTAATTCATGCCAGCCAATAGAATAGATAGGGGATGCGAAAAGCTTGTCGACTTGGGACGGGAGTGACTTTCGGCATCGACGGTCTGTTCACGGGAAAACCATATGCATGGGAAGAACTAGTTCCCAATGCGCCATAAGGATTGGCGGAAACGGGAGCTCGGTCGCAAGCCAATGCCGCTTGGGGAACTTTCTTCGGCGTCCACATGGAACGGGGGTAAAGCTTTCGAGATTGACGTGCGGGACCAAAGATGTTCGTGGGCAGCTTAGAGTTTACCCATGATGATGATCACTGAGGGGGGACAGCTCCAGTAGTGAGGACACGACGAACTCTACCAACAACGAGCCTCAGGCCCCTCCCGCCAGCATGATTCACAGTGTTGATTTATATGGAGAGCGACTCCCAAGATAGGAAATGAGTCGACACACCCAATGACTTTCATGACTCCCTCGTCCTGTGAACCCCGTCGAAATAGCCATCACCATGGTCATCGACCAATCTATCATCAGGGGCCCAACCCTCCCTGATAGTCTTCTCACCTGGGCCATCGTGGTCTTGCTGGTAGTGGCATTGAAGGTGAGTACATCTCGAGCAAAGCAAGCAGGCTCCTATCGGCTAAATGGTAGTGTAGCTGTCGCACATTGCCTTGCGCGGTCCATTGGCGGCACTTCCGGGCCCATGGTACACCAGGTTTACTTCGGCCGTGTACACCTATTACCAGGTCCGGGGCCAGGCACCGCCTTATGTACACTCCCCCCATGCTAAATATGGTCAGCATTGTGTCCCCCCAACGAGCGGTCATCGAACTTACTGAAGAAGTACTTAGTCCTTGATACTGATCACACCGGCCAGGCCCCATTGTGCGCACCGCGCCACATGAAGCCGATATATCTGACCCAGTAGCTGTCCAGAACATCTATCGCATCAAGGGGGAGTTCCTCAAATCCCCCTGGTACGACTCGCTGGTTTTAGGGACGCCAAACGTGTTTAACGCAACCGATCCGAATATCCATCGGCGACACAGGCGACTCCTGTCCCAGCCATTGTCGGAAACAGGACTGCGGCCTTTGATGCCCATCATCGATGGCAAGATCCAAAAGGCCATCGAGAAGATGGCCCTCGAGATGAAGGATAGGGGCGCGGCCGACATGTACAAGTGGTGGCTTTTCATGGCGACGGATATCATTGGCGCCTTGAGCTTCGGCGAGTGCTTCCGAATGCTCGACAAGGGGAGGTAAGCGGCATTTCTTACTTTCTTACTCCCAGTACTTAACGAGACAGAAAGGAGGAGGTGACTGAACGCCGTCCAATAGAAGACCCAGTACGTCGTGGACCTCGAGTCCACGGGCGACACCTTCGCGGTGCGCGCGGCCTTTCCCTCCCTGACGCGGCTGCTCCGGAAAGTCCCCGTGCCGTTCGTGGGCCCGCTGAAGCGGCTCAAGTCCGCCAACGAGGTCGAGTGCCGCACCATGCACTACGCCCACGAGTCCCTGCAGTGGCACCGGCGCCTCGTCGAGGAGAGCCCGGAGACGACGGTGCCGACGCTCTTCAGCAAGTTCTACCACGACGAAGCCGCCCTCACGGCGCGCGAGATGGCCGTCGACGCGCAGGCCTATATCATCGGCGGCAGCGACACGCTGTCGAAAACGCTGACGTACCTGGTTTGGGCCGTGTGCCGGCACCCGCCCGTCCAGCAGAAGCTGGTGCGCGAGATCCAGCGGCGGCTGCCGCTGCCGGGCCAGCAGATGGCTGGCTTCACTGACGCCCAGGTCCGCGACCTGCCCTACCTCGCCATGGTCATCGAGGAGACCCTGCGGCTTACCCGGCCGTGCCCTCGGCCCTGCCGCGCGTCGTGCCGCCGGGCGCGCCCGAGATCGGCGGGCGCCGACTGCCCGCGGGTGCTACCGTTACGACTTCGGCGTATTGTCTTCATCGCGACCCCGTGGCGTTCCCGGACCCGGAGCGGTTCTGGCCGGAGCGCTGGGAGAACCCGACGAAGCTCATGAAGGATGCGTTCATGGCGTTTGGGGGCGGCAGTCGAGGTAAGTCCTTTTTATGTCCTTCAATTACAGCCCTCCCCCCTCCCGCCTTGCTGTCATACACCGATCGGTTGCTGATGTTATCTCGTCTACTACTCACACAGTATGCCTGGGCTTGCACCTTGCGCGGCTAGAGATTCGACTCGCTGCCGCACGGTTCTTCCATCGGTTTCCCAATGTGGAGATCTCGACCCTCGAGGGCATGAGCGACGAAGACATGGAGGCTCAATGGTTTTTTGTGCTGACTCCCAAGGGCAAGCGATGCCTCATTCAGCAGTCGAGCGCATGAAGTAATGAGGTCTAATCTTAATGTAACGACGCAAGTGGTCGGGTAGTTGTCTGGCATAAGGCCCTGATATTGCAAGCCATTGTGAGAGCTTCTTAAAGATTGATAGATGAGTAATGCAACTCAATTTCATGTGCGCCGTCATTGGCTCTTGCCAAGTCAGATTGTGCTTGCTCATAAGGCAGTCACAAGAGCTACCATGTCTCCTTTTTCATCTTGAACCTTGCTGGCAACTTCTAAACATGACGAGAAGCAACTGGACGAAGTAGAAGTGAGTATCTGCTATTCGTACAGTCCCAGGCCAAACTTACATGCGACAGGGGTATCTGTAAGACTTGTCCAGCATCAGACCCTTGGAAGCCTGGACGCATATCACTATCGAGAGGCTGCGGGTTTGCCCATACTTACTGGCGCTCTGAAGTCAAGACTGGTCTGTCGCGCAGGATCTACACGAGGTGGTTTGTAAAACTTGATCAAGCCATCCGAAGCTATACAAGATTACGTGGCCGGCAATCCAATATGATTACCGCAGTGAATAACGAAGTCATGAGTGGATCTATAATAGAGTGCTTTTCGGAATGCAGTACAAGTCTCATATGACTTAAGCTTAGATACATGAAAAGAGGTTGATACACATGAGAGTTGATATTGAAGTAACCTCCTCGAAAGAAAAAACGAAGCAACTTCCGGTCAAGGTAAAGAGGCGAAGCGCAAACAGCATGTTTTTAAAATGCGGCCCCCAAGGCAACACATTATTTCCGGCATTATACCATAATATATAGGTCAGGTTTTAATCTTTCACTCAAGATGGTTGGGGAAACCAGATGTGCCATGTCCTTTCTAGGGACTTGAGGATATTGTTCCGAATCCCATACTTGGGACCTCTCGTCTCCTTTCGTCGCTAGTAGGTAATCGTCACTTACACAGTTCTCCCGACTCCACTTACCGAAGCTCCCAAGCTGAGTCCCATCTGAATAGCCGCCATATTCAGACATCTCGCTTTACCAGCAGTAGTCACATCTATCGCCATGGCGTCCCCAGCAGCAGCAGCAGACGACATTACGGCGTGGGCTCCTAGTCCCCACAGCAGCATCCTGACTACCTCGCTCTGCGTCTACTCGTCGCTGCACCTCAACGTGCCGCCGCCTGGGCGTTCGCACAAGCGACGACTTCTCGAGAAGCTTCCGTGGACGGTCGTGGCCGTTTTAGCCGGCGAGATCGTCGTGTTTACGGCCTTTGCCCAGGCGTATGCGGCATGGCGACTACAGCGCGATTTGGCTAGGCTATCATCCACTACTACTGCTGCAGAAGACGAAGAGGGACGACGATATCTTCCTTCTTCGAGGAGTATGACGATGACGACGGCGAAATACCATCAGCTTCAAGGAGAACAGCGCCGGCTCTGGGGCCCGAGGCATTGCCAATTTGCCGTGATGGGTGGTTTTGCTGTGGCATGGCCGTCGTCGATGAGAGATCAAGCGAATAATACAAGAGGGGGAGAAGATGACGACTATGCGTCGCCAATACTACTGATTACTCTGACGCCCAGAGGCATACATGCCCTGGCGCAGGCCGGCCAGCTGCCGAGGATCACGGAGGCGCAGATCAAGGACAAGAGCAAGCCGGAGAGCATCGGCAAGGCCATCGTCTGCATCCAGATCGTCTGGGCCGTGGCCCAGGTCGTGTCGCGGCTCGCGGCTCAGCTGCCCATCACCCTGCTGGAGCTCGTCATGGTCGGTCAAATCATACGCGCCATTGCGACGTACGGATTGTGGTGGCACAAGCCGTACGACGTGATGGAGCCCCCTGACGATCCTGTTGCACCCAAGTACGATGGTCCATCTAGAGTAAGTGTTTCTCACACCACCAATATGGCGTTCTGGAGGCTAACACGGATATCCTGAAGCAACGAGCATGTCAGGGAAGATAGCCCGAACTTGCCCAAGGAGAAGCTTGGGGGGGGGGGCGGTGAGGGGGCTGACGAATGGGTCATGGTGTTCCCCGCAGCGGGCACTATCATCTGCGGCTGTCTTCACACAGCAGCCAGGCACTCGTATTTCCCCTCGCTGGCAGAGCGGTATCTCTGGATCGGCTGCTCCCTATTCGTGGTATTCTCCAGCTTGGTGGCACTGACGCATTACACGCTCAAGATGGGTTTTGGTGTGCAGCTACGCATACCCCGACATGGGAAGATGCTAACCATTGTTTTGACTGTCTTGAAAACTGCTTGGCTCTTTCTTTACATAGCAGCTAGGGCATTCTTGATTCTGGAGACCTTCATCTCGCTGCGGAGTCTTCCTTGGGCGGCGTATTTGTTACCAAACTGGGCGGCGTACGTCCCCTCACTTGTAGCGAGCAACGAGCAAGCAAAGGCATTGAATAATTTGTCAGAAGGGGCCTGGCCTAGAAGCCCACTTTATTGGTGTAAATACAGGGGCCGTTTAGAGGTCACAGTGGAGGCGTGGGGTAGAGCTTACCTAAGATGCACCTAGCCAGGTACCTAATCTCAACCTCGTTCGTTCCTGTAGGATCGACAGTACCCGTGCATCTGCATTTGATGGTTCGAACTTCATCCTATCTCCCTTCCTCCTTTTTCAGATACCTAATACTGTACCCCCAGATCTTTGACCTTTCACTTCATGTTTCGATAGATTGCCCGAAGCAGCCCGACACATTTTATTGTACTTAACTCGGGCGAGAACCGTTGTTGCCTCAACCCGCCCAACAACAACTACAACAACCACAACAGCATGTCGTCAGGGTTGCGGCAATGGACGCACGATGTCTCTCCCTACCTGATCTTCCTCATTGCCGTTAGCACGCTGGGGTCCCTGCAATTCGGTGTCCACTTGGTACGAGACAGCTTTCCATCTTGCTAGTCGTTACTTGTTGCAGCTCCCCCATTCGATGAAAGATATATTGGCCGATTGACTGACATTCTGTTCCACTTCCGTAGGCCGAGCTGAACGCGCCCGAAGATGTCATCACCTGCCGAAAGAAGTCGATCTCGACCCGCGCCCTGCCGGACTGCATCCCCATGAACAACACCGCCTTCGCCGCCGTCCAGAGCATCTTCACCGTCGGCGGCCTGATCGGCTCCCTCGGCGCGGGGCCCACATCCTCGGCGAAAGGCCGCCTGTTCGCCATGCGCCTCACGAGCGCCTGCTTCGTCCTCGGGTCCGCCGTCGAGACGCTCGCGGCCGCGACCCCTATCCTCGCCCTCGGCCGGTTGTTGGCGGGCGTCGGCGCCGGCGCGGCCACGGTCATCGTGCCGCTGTACATCAGCGAGGTCGCGCCGCCCCGGGAGCGCGGCTTCTTCGGCGTCATGACCCAGATCAGCATCAACGTCGGCATCCTGCTCACGCAGACGCTCGGCTACTTCTTCAGCTACGGCGCGGCCTGGCGGTGGGTTCTTGGCACGGGCGTCATCGTAGGCGCGGTCCATGCTTCGGGGCTCTTGGTGGTTCCCCGAAAGCCCGGCTTGGATGGCGGCGAACGAGAATGTCACCAAGGCCAAGAAGACCTTGCAGCGTATTCGAGGATCGGGCTATGATATCAACGAGGAGACTATTTCTTGGGGACCTGATGTGGCCGCCCCAGAAGAAGAGGAGGCAGCCCTCCTGGATGGCGACAACGTAGTAGCAGCAGGGCTTGGCGCAAACGGCCGGCAGGGTGCAGGCGAATCGGGCTCGCACAAGAGCTTCCTCGAGGTGATCCGCGACCCTCTCACGCGCCCGGCCATCATCGCCGTCGTGGGCATCATGCTATCCCAGCAGCTGTGCGGCATCAACTCCATCATCATGTACTCGGTGTCCCTGCTCGCCGACCTGCTGCCCATCAGCTCGGCGCTGCTGACCATCCTAATCTCCGTCATCAACCTCGTCACGACCGTGGCGTGCTCCCCCTGCCCGACAAGCTCGGTCGCAAGACGTGCCTGCTCCTGTCCATCGTCGGCCAGGGCACGAGCGCGCTCTGCCTCGCGCTCTCCATCATGTTCGAGGCCAAGATCCTGAGCGCCGTGCTCGTGCTGTGCTTCGTGGCCTCGTTCGCCGTCGGGCTCGGGGCCGTGCCGTTCATGATGGCCAGCGAGATGGTCGGGCAGGACGCCGTCGGCGCGGCGCAGAGCTGGGCCCTGGGCGCCAACTGGGTCGCCACCTTCCTGGTGGCGCAGTTCTTCCCGCTCGTCAACCAGGCGCTGAACAGTGCGTTGGGCGGTGCAGGCTGGGTCTACTTCATCTTCGCGGCGCTCGCGGGGGGCTGCGCGCTGTTTGTGTGGTGGAGGGTGCCGGAGACGAAGGGGAAGGCGAATGTGGATGAGGTTTGGGGCAGGACGCGTCGGTTAGAATAGGGGTAATTTAGTGGGTATTATTATTGTTACTAAAAACTGCTTTACCAATTCAAAGCCTAGCGATCAGACTGTCGTGGGCGTAATCTGAAGTTCTTTACCATCTGGTCAACCTGTACGAGACCTGCTCGGACGCCATCGATAACATGCAGACTCTCATATGCGAATCGGTCGTCGAATTTGTCACGGGCAGCGCTTCGAATGGTCTCCTCCAGCCCGGCCATACCTGCGCAGCCCATGACGATGCATGTCACCCCCTTTCCAGCAGCCTCCCCGTAGCCTCCCGGATCCTCTGGGTGACTACGGCCGGATCTACTCCGTGGTGGAAATCGGAGGCATTGAGACCCGTCGACTCCACACCAGCAAAGGTGCTGAGTTTTCCCAGGTAGTCCGAGCCGCCGAGGTACTCGGCCACCCCGCTGCTCAGGTGCTCCTCCCAGAACTTGCCAGTCGTGACGATGCCCCAATGCTCGTCGCGCGACTGGCGCGCGAGCGAGACGGCCGTGAGGACGCTGGCCTCGAAGATGCCGGTCACGGCCACGCTGGGGAAGAGCGCCTCGAGCTGGCCCACCAGCGGGTGGACGCTGAAGCACGCCACGAGGACGCCGTCCCACCGTCCGTTAGGCTCGCCGCTTTCTTTGAAGCTTTGCCACGCGGCCCCGAAGCTGGCCATGATGTCTTGTGCGTCGTTGATGCTGGCTGGCGACGGCGCCGGGGCTGTGAAGGTGTGGACCTCGGTATTCTGATAATGGGGGGGATTAGTAGTAGTAGTAGAAGAAGAAGAAGAAGAAGAAGAAGAAGAAGAAGAAGAAGAAGAAGAAGAATTTTAGCATGCGTGCGAGGAAGAATGATCCCTCATAGGGGGACGAAGAGATCTGAATAAGTAAATAACGAACGAGAGACGACTTACAGGCCCCAGGTCTACAGAGTTAATGACGGGTCTCAGGCCATCGGTCATGGACTGGGAGGAGTTTGGATTCAACACGAGAATCCGGATGGGTCTACTACTAGGTCGGACTAATTGGATAGACATATTCGAATCTCCGAGATTTGCTTCGTTTTGAGGAGTGAATTATTTTATATATGAAGCATGGGATTGATGCCAGTTACTTTTACCAGTATGGCATCTAGGGCGGGGGGAAGTATGTACCGGGGGGTCTTGGCGAGACAGTGTGTCCCCAACCACTGGCACGGTCAGATTCTCTATCCTTCTCTTCGAATTTTTGAACTTTGTGCAAGCCGCACCGATTTCACGAGAAGGTGTTCGAGCAAAAAGCGACCTGGTCTATCGTTTCCACCTTTCAAGTCAGACTTTATCGACTCGTGTTCATTATGCTCTGGCTAATTATTTCTGTGTTGGGAATATGAGAAATGGTCGACGGCGTGTTCCCTCACAGTTCCGTCGATACTATAGTCTCTTCCCTTCCACTTCCAATATGTATGCATAGGCCTATTGCTCCCGGACCAGACGATGAGTGGGCTTGGGCGAAACCCGCCGGCCAGAAATATGCTTTCATTGAAGCACGGGAGATGCTTGTGATCTCTAGTGCCCTTAGGTGCGTAGGGGATGGATTGTCTTGCTTGTACCATGCATATCAGTCACATTAAGGCAAAGACGTCAAATATACACCTTGACCGGACGCCGCCGAACCTCGTCCCGTAGCCCCCCGACCATGGCCGCGTTCACCATCTGGCACCTCGCCTCCCCCGGCGCAGAGCGGAAGAAGAGGAAGATCGTAGAAGCCCATGCCACCTTGCCGAGATTCCACACCCCGCCGCCCGCCGCGACCATCTGCTCGTACGCGTGCTGCAGCGCGTCGAACGGCACCCACTCGTGCCCGTGTCCCTCGTGGACGTGCCCGAACACATGGAGCCGGGGCCGCTGCGCCGGACTACGGGCCGGCCGGATGCGCCACACTTCCCGCAGCAAATCTCCGCAGCCGGGGTTCTTGTCCAGGTATAGGTGCGCCCGTGGCGGGCAGTGCGTCACGAGGATGTCGGTATCGTCCGGTATCTTTGCCGTCCCAGACTGGGCGCCGCCGCCGTCGGCGAGGCGCGCGTACTGGAACGCCCAGTTCCCGTTGCGCGGCGAGCGGGGGCTGCCGTACACCTTGAAGCTGTTGTAGCCGTTGCGCCCGGTCAGGGTGATCCAGGCGCTGCTGTCGCAGAGGTACTTGATGCCGCCCCAGTCGATCTGGGCGCGCTCCTCGTCGCGTAGCTGGCGGCGACGGGCTCGACCGTCAACGTCACCAGGTTCTAACTTCGTCGGATGGTTGTAGTCACACCCCGGGGTCGAGCAGGACGTCGTGGTTGCCCGCGATGACGATCTTGTGCCGGTGCGGCTGCGCACGCAGCCAGGCGACGGCGGCCTGCAGCTCCGCGAGCGAGCCCGACTGCGTCAGGTCGCCGGCGTGGATGAGGACGTCGGCATCGGGCAGTGGGATCTGGTTGTTGTTGTGCGTGTCCGAGATGCAGACGACGGACACGGGGTCTTCCTCGTCCTCCTCCTCCCCTACCCCGTAATCCAGGCGAACGGGCCGTGCAATGGCCGCTGCCGCCCCCGCCTCGGAAGAAAGCGCAGGCGGTGTGGTTAGGGGCGGAGACGGCGATGCCGCGAATGGAGCTTCTCGGCGAGGAAGAGGCAGGGGGCGCGCAGGAAGAGCTCCCAGGCCGAGGGGGGCTGCCGGTGAAGCAGGGACTTGAGCTCTGACATTTCGTTTTGGGTATGATCAAGTACTTGAAGTAGAGGTGAAGTAAGAGGTAAGAGTTGGTGCTTTTTTGCCGGTCAGTCTCTAGATCACCAAGAGACTTGTGTTTCTTTCTTAAAAACGTGTTCCAATTGAGGATCGAGAGTAATTTATTCATACAGAGCAATGGGTGTTGTCTTCGTAGATGCCTTGAGCTTCCTGTTGATGCCACGAATCTGAGTTCCGATCTGTACTAACGTGGCCACTACCGGTAGGCAGCAGCTTTAACGTACCAGCAAACCAAGCAACTATCCCAGTACCAGTTCACATTTTGGCAACTGCTCTGGAGTATAGAGTTCATTTTCACCTGGTCGAGCCTCCTTTTAGCATTGGGCGACTGCCAGTCATCCACGTGAGCAATAGAGTTGGGCTTATGGGCGGTTGACCCAAACTCCTTTCCTGCTCATGCAGCCTTGTCTGTATCCTCGCACATTTGCCCAAAATCGGTGAATGTGCAAATAATATCGCACACTAAAGTGTCCATACTTTCACGCCTTGCGTTCCAAGGCCTATCTGTAGCCTGGCCAAGTCGTGATATTCGCCAAGCAGGCACGCACCAGCAACCTGCCTTCTCTGCGCCATAATCGCCAGCAGCTCCGCGACGTCCTGGACCCATGCCGCTGCCTCGCTCTTCCCGTCCTCGAGGACGAGCCATTCGAATTACCCGACGACCTAATACAGGAATGGCACACGAGCGGGCTGATGTTGCACTCGACATCCTCCTCCTCTTCCTTCTTTTTCTCCTCCTCCTCCTCCCTCTTCGTCTTCTTCTTCTTCTTGTTCTTCTTCGTCCTCCTGCTCAATCATCGTCGTCAACATCTTCATCGTCGTGAGAATAAGGTGGAGGACCTATCAACTCGCAATGCCGGCCACCTCGCAGCTCCTCCGTCCCTCGGCCGACCATGCGTGCACTCCTCCCAGCGCTCGCTACACGTGGACGGGCCGTAAAGGAATGACGCGTGCCGAGAAACGCCAGTGCCATGGCTGCTTCTCCACCTTGGCCTACCTACCCCAGCGCCAAGGTCCCCCGGAATCGCCGGAAACTGCTTGGCGGTTGCTACTGCTGCACAAGTACTGGGTAAAAGCAAATGTGACGTGATGCAGCAGCTGACGGGCTTCGCGGATGTGGAAGCCAACTTCCCCCCGGCATCAGAGGCAAAGCAGCAGCAACAAACAGTATTTGCCACGCTGGGCTGTTGGCAGCCGGTCTCTTGGTAAGCTTCCTCACGGTGTCGTAAGACGAGCCCGAACGAGGTGGGCTGATTGGCACAGGTTCGCGAAATAGGAACACTAGTATTCGGTCATCACTTCTGTGCGACTTCTTCGACGAGCTCGACATGACGAACAGGGATCATCGTTCACCTCCGGATTATATCCCCAAGATCCCGCTAGCCGTCAGATGCGGGGAGCAGCTCCCCCGGATGGCCCGGGTGGGGTTCGGGGGCCACTAGGCGATATTGCCATGAAATGGATGCCTTTATGGACTAGACTGCGAATGGGATCTACATCTTTAGGTAAGTTGATAGTAAGAAAATCGTATATTTGTATATAAAATCTACGTACCGATTAAAGCATGATTATCCCCCACCAGGCCCCTGTTCTTCTTCTCGCCCAGGTCAAATCCCGGGGTGTGGAACATCTGGGAGCATTGCTCCCCGCTCATGGAACCATCACGATGCCCCATGCGGCTGAGATGGGCCACCGGATAGATGCCGTCGTAGCAAGCTGGTAAGTAGCCCCCTAGGACGGTTCGCCTGGAGCAGGGCAAGGGACGGGAGGCATCTCCACAAGGCTCTCCTTGGCGGATACACAGCGGCACGCCTTGAGGAGGAGGGCCGGTTGTGAGCAGGTGCATGCAGATCAACAACACGGCTAAGCTGGGGGTGCTATCCTTCATGAATGTTGCTGCGCCGAGAGTTCCGATACAGCTGCTTCCTGCTGAGGATAGGCAGCCAGCGGTGGATAGCGCGTGGCACAATAACGATCGCGATCAACTAGTCCGGCATTCTCATCCAAGATATATATCAAAGCCCGTTCGAAAGCCGGCTTTGCGAAGCGAAGCATGTTAGGGGGCAGACGGCGTGGACGACGATGGTAGTCGCGGAACGCTGTTCCCTGGATCGAGATAATACAGCGCGGGCAAGGTGGGTGCTCTCACGCCAGCCGTATGTACAGTATGTAGACCTTCCATCACTGGCGGTTCCTTCGTCCCCAATTCGTGACGTCGCGACGTTCTAGCGGTGCGTGCTAGTTACCGGCAGCCCCTGAATTGTCCGTCGACGGCTTGCACGCCCGTGCAGGGTACGAGCAGTCCCTTTTTGTCAAGGTCGGATACACTTTTCCCATGAACAGAGCGTAAGTTATCATCTTATTACTTGGCACACTTTCCCCCCGTTTTATGATGCAACGGAGAATTTACATATGATACAATTTTGGCGAGTCTTACTCGGTAGCAAGATAGCACCTATTTTGGTACATCTTCGCTTCCGTCGTCGTCTGATGATATCCGACGAGCGTGTATCGGACGGATTTCACCGCGACGATTCATGACTACGTCTGTAGCCGCACAACATAGCTGGAAGCATACGACCCTTCTTCAGGTTGTCAAACAGATGCCAAGATTCCTAGGACCCTGACAAGACCAAAATTTCGTGGTTACTTTTCACGTGTGAGGCTTTCTGGGATTCCGGGACTCGGTGAAGATTTACCAGGGAGGTTTTGACGACGATCTTGGCTTAGTTAATCAGAGCCAGAGACGGAAACAGAGGAGGTCCTAGGTTGAGTAATGAGCCTTCGGTCAAGCAGCATAAATTTGTTTCGTCGAATAAAAATAAAACTGGACATCAGCAGCATTGGGCGAAGGTTTGCTATTTGTGTTTCTGTCGAAAGCGCCCCAGGGTCTGGATGGTGGTTCGAGGGACGCAAGGAGAATGCCGCTCGTTCGTTGTCAGCTCGAGCTCGAGTGGCCCGCGCTGCGTTGTCAGCTGCATTGTCCGCTCTGACAGCTTGGCCTGCAGAAGGCCGAACTCTGGGCCGACCTGCGCCGGGCACCGTATCAAACGACAGTCACCTATCTGGCCTACTGTACAGTATCTAACAATGCAACTTATTAAACCCCGCACGAACTGCACTCGGATGTTTGCTGCTTGGCATCTTGGGGAAAAGCAGAGATCGTATTGGCTTGTTCAAGGGTTCCCCTCGTCTATCGTGTCGCCCCCGTTAGTTTTCTGCAGCTGCATATGGTAACATTCCACATTCCCATGGGGCGTCCGAAAATTGTCCAGACAGCTTGTTTGTCATGGAAACGGGATAAGTTCGTCGGGGGGAGGGGGGGGGGCGGGGGGAGACAATAGGAATTTCTCGGCGATGCAAGCCGCGCGTTTTTTGCCCTCTTTGCTCGTGAGCCAAGTGATGCCACTTGATCGTGACGCCCGGGAGGATGCTGAGGCAGTTCAGTTGTTTTGTTTTCTTCGACCTTTCTCTCGCACTTTCCGTCACCAAAAGTCTAGACCCTTCTAGTACGGTAACACTTGGGAGAGAAATATTAAGTTAACAATTTCAGGGAAATTTCGTGGGCGTAACGTCAGTGGTGCGCCTCTCTCAGCCAGGCTCAAGCTGAAGCTGGGACAAATCTAACCTAACGACGGCGCCGTTTGTGTCTTACCTTTTTTTCCCCCTACCAACCTACCAGCCGGGCCAGTAGCTTGGGGAGCTATCGAATATGTTTGCCCCATTCAGGCTGGAGCGTTCTACGAAGTACGATCGAAGGTTGCAAACTCAGCCAAGGGGTAAATGAGGGGGGAGGTGGGAGTCGGGGAGACTTTCTTTTAGGGGGCAAGGTAAGGTAAGGTAATACAAACATAATGGACACCCAATGGGGAGAGCATCGTATGGTCCTCTTACCCCCCCACCGGTGAGCTCCATCGCCTTTTGCATTAATAAAGAATTATTCATTCGTTAAATCCATTCCATTCCCCCGCCGCCGCGCTTAGAAGTCGGAGAACTCGGAGGGGAGGGGGGAGGGCCGTTGCAGAGCGTTACGATCGTACCACATCATCAGCATCAAACCCAATTGCTGTCGCAGCGTCAAACGTCGCGACTATCTCTGTGACTATCAGCCTAGAATCGACAGCACGTCTGCATCTAACCTGGCGGGGGGAGTCGGGATTTGCTGCCAGGACTGGACTAGTGTGGTATATAAATTGGAAGATAGAGCCCGTCCCAACTTTCTAGTCGGATGCCAGCTAGCCTGACTCTGCTAGACTAGAGCTTGCTGCGAACCTGAACCATTACCTCTCCACCATCACCAGCACACGCTGGCGCATGCACACACACGCACACGCACACACGCCTGCCCGCTTGGACAGACCTGGTCTTATCAAAACTGCCGCACCGTTGGGTAGCCACACATCACCGCCGTCTCAACCACACCAGATTCGTAGGGGGAAAGGTTATTTGGAAACGGATCTCATAGGTTGCATTTGGGACAGCTAGCCGGAGCCAGGCCTGGAAGCGACAGGGCCTTGCCTACCTACATTAGCTTCGCGCGCGCTGGCCTGCAAGTTTGGAGCTGATCGATAGAAGATAAAACCCATCCAGCATCCATCCCGCATCATCCTTCCCTGCCTCCCTTTTTCGATCGATTATCGTGGTCGATTTGTCTGTCTGTCTGTCTGTCTGTCTGTCAATAGTGCTTGCTCGCTCGTCACTCTATCACACACACACACACACACACTAATGAGAATAAAATATAAATCCATCCAACCATAGTATCCCATCCCATCCAATATATCAATCAACTCAGCCTTGATTGCTACTCACACCAACTCATCATCTCTTGGGCAACCCGAAAAACAAGAATCCATTTCATCCCACACACACACACAACAATACAAACAGACAACATCTGGGCTTTGCATCATAATCTCCTTACCACCCGATTCGACCTTATTTTGTCGGTGTGGGGATCTACATCAAATCGTGATTGCGGCCGCGTCACCTCCTGCTACCACCCTCTGCCACGTGCGATAACGAATTGCTGCCGCTCTGAAACTGGCCCATATCCGAATGCCCACCCCCCAATCCCCAATAAGGAGATCGACAGGGCCGAGCAATCAACGCGCAACTGTTCTAGCGAGAGAAGTAATAAGTGGGAGACGGACAGATCGAGAAAAAGAGTACTTAACCCAAGGACCTTTCAGCCCGCCCCGTGCCACAAAGGCCAGGCCACACACCACCACACACTGCTAGACGTACCCCCAGGGCTATCACGTCACCGCCGAGAGCTGAACAACATATTATTTTTGTTCTTATTACTATATCGTCCGCTCCTCCCTGAGAGAAGATAAGACGCCCAGGAAATCCATCTACCTTTTTACCAAGTCGTTTCATGGCATACACACATCCCAACTACTACTATTACTACCACCGCTTACCACCACGACAACAAGACACATTCCTGCTGTCAGCCACACAGCAATCCATTGTCACCTTATAACGACAACCACATCACCTCTCCGATGCGCTCGCTATTAGTACTTAAATTAGGAACACGCAGCAGATTAGAGTATCTTGCAACTACTACTACTACTCAAGTAACAACTACCTCTTCAACCACAACAACAACACCGCACAACCATGTATAGCGGCACGCTTGAATCGCACCTGGGCAGAGCTGCCCAGCAGCAGCAACAATATCACCACAATGGCGACTTCGTCATGCAGAAATACCTTCTCCTCCAGAACCAGCACGACGAGCTGCAGCAGCACATGCATGAGCTGTGCCCACTGTACACCACCTCCTCAACAGCCGTGACCTCGCCCTCCACGTCCCCGACGCGGATGCTGAACCCGCGCTCCTCGAACTCGTCCATCTCCAGCACCAGCAGCAACGGCTCCTCGGTCGCCTCGCTATCGCCCCCGCGGAGCCGACAGCACCGCCGCCGGTCCTCGATCCCGCCCGCCAGCGGCAGCGGCAGCGGCAGCAGCGGCCTCTGCGGCCCTTTGGCCCCCCTCCTCGACGAGGAGGTCATGTACGAGATGGCTGCTGACGAGCAGATGCTCTGCGACGTCAACGAGGGCATCAAGCGCGCCCTCACGGAGCTGCTCAACTGCGACAAGGTGCGCCAGGACCGCGCCATGCGGGCCTGGGTGCAGACCCGCCTGATGGACACGGAGCGCGAGCTGCGCACGGGCAGGCGCCGGAGGAGCAACGGCGGGCCCGTCCACTATTGAATCAATTTATTGGCCTTGGAAGTTTGATCTTTCCATGAGTTATTCTGGAGCTTCTTGAGTGCCCCGCGCGTTACGTGGGGTGGGAAGGGTGGGAAGAGTGGAAAATCCGCACGAAGATCGGCATTGGCAGAAGGAGAAAAAAGTGGTTGGGTTGGTCGATGATGACGAACACACCTGACCACCGGTGACATAATTAATTAGGAGAGGACGGACGCACGACGACCGCTTCACCGCGTTTCTTTCTTGGTTGGTCACGAACCGTACGGGAAACTTAGGGATATACGGCAGACTGGGTGGGTTTGGAAGAGAAAAAAAATTAAGGGTGCGCGCCGATCTGGAAGGTTTCATTTCTCCTGACGATAGCGCAACGGCGGCATTTACGAGAAGGGCTGGCTACGGATCTTTTTGGCTGGCCTACCGGTCGCACCTTCTTCTCGAAGGCGCATGATGATGGGGTTTTCTATTTGGCGTGGCGTTTTCACGGGCGCTTGCTTGATGGGCTAGCAGCATCATTCAGGGATATTTATTTTTCCATTTTGTCGTTTTCAACAGCATTCATGATCAGTTGGTATTTTCACATATCAACTTTGGGAGAGGGAAAAGCATAGAGCGGGCGAGAGAGAAGAGGAAGAAGAAGACACTTGATGGCGACACCACAGCCCGGCCGCATTGGAGACAGGCCATGGGCACAGAGATACCACTACGACTTATTTAATACCATCAAGAATACCAATTGACGATTCAATGTTCATACTATTGAAGAGCTTCTCTCGTGATATCCATCTGAATTCTTCTCTGTCCATCCGACATGCCTTGTCAGTCATCGAGATGATCTGCGACTAGTATCTGATAGTGCTGGCACATTATTCAACTAGAACAGGCCAAATTCGGACTGCGCCCACAAAGACTCCTGGGCATTTTGCCACCATCCGTTGTCTTTGTGGATATCGGCTGGTGCCGAGTTGCGATTCTTGGATCCCGATGGGTGTTGTTGTTATCTATCGACACACTACGGTGCCAGACTACCGGAAACGGACCTTCAGCTCCCCAAGCCACAGAAGAACACCGGGACACCTTAGACTGCCCCTGACAGCCTGTTTTCCTAGCACAACATGGAAAATCGGTCATGGGGCTTTTTTTGCTCTGACTACTTCTGACGTAGGTTTGGAAGCTGGAAAGCCAAGAATGAATATTTTTAGCCCATCCATGTGCTTATCATTATCCCCAGAATCATTCGAACCGAGGAAAGCATTAGCCGGGGCAGCTTAGTTAGCTCTTCAACGATTGTGTTTCAAAATGCAGTTGAGACATTGGTGGTCAGGCCAGGATTGATCAGTGAGTCAATCCTTTCAGGGACCGACACACATCTTCTAGAATAAGACATTATGATGTCAGTTCGTAAAGCGTGATGTGCCGCAAACGAACCCCTAAATCCCGAAGGAATTCGTGCTTAGCCTCTGCCATTAGGTTCACAAGGTGTTGATGGATGTTTGTTGGATTTCGATATCGCGATTGCTTACCTTGCTGACTCCTTGCTGCTTGCTGGGCCCGTCTTCCTTGCCGTTCGAGGTGTGGCTGGTGGCGGAAAGAAGCCTGCTTTGGGGGTGATGATCTTTGATACGTACAAGCCCCAGCCAAGGACTGCTGACTGCTTCTGTCATCACCAATGACACCTACCAAGGAGTCGGCACCCTGTTCCATTGCATTCTCGCATTCAAGCGAGAGAGGTAACGCAAATGCGAGTCCATTTTACCTGCTCTGGTCACTGTTGAGGTGCATCATTGCCAGACGGGGAGAGGAACACAGCAATTTTTGGGGCGTTAGTCCCTACAGCATGTGCATACATGCAGATCATATAACGCCGCATTACCGGAGGTCTGGCCCCACAATATGCAGGCCAAGGTATCATTCCGCATATGTTGACTCACGTTGGACCAATCCCAGATCTCAGCGCAGAATTGCGCGATATTGCCTGAGAGGAAGCAGGAAGAGAATGCCCGCCGGCAGCATCAAAGAAGCCGACACAACCGAAAACCAAGAAATAAAACTCGGGCAAGGAAGAAGAAGAAGAAGGTGTTGCCTTCGTAGAACATAATGACATACCTCAATCCTCTTTCCATCGGCTTGCATACGTCTGGCTCCCCTTCTGATCTCAACATCTGCATCTCCTCCTCCAATAGCAGCAGGCTGCCTGCCAGGCTGCCAGGTAAGGCGCAAGACCTGCTTGGTTGGCGCATGGACTCAGGTCTACTACCCTATGGACATTTGTATGACTGTAGATCATCATACAGGATGATGTTGCTGTTCAAGGGGGAGCTGAAGCTCCAGACAGCCCTGTAAGGCTTTACTTTACTAGCAAGCATTATTAGTATGATATCATCGCCGTGATATCTTCACCCCCTACCCTAACCCCCCAGTGCCAACCGTGCACTTTGGAGGGGGGCGATCGTTCGTTGTCAAGGGATTTCCAACGACATACATGCAGTATTATCCAACCGATCCTCCGATCGAAGCTGGAATGTCTCACAAGCGTGTGCTGTTATTGGGGCCATGTCAGGGTCAGACTGTTTAAGAGGGCATGCAGATGTGGTCAAGTGACCACCCGGAGGAAAACAAGAAGAAAAGAACAGACTTCCCCCGTTATCTATGTCATCCTCCTATCCAATAGCGGTTTCAGCCCTACACCCTCTGGAGCTCCCCGGAAAACGAGCATTCCCAACTGGATACATATTTGCCAGGCATAGACACTATATAAGCGCGATAGGATGTCGGAGGGTTTGGTCGGTTATCAAGGCCTAGCCAGTCAGCCTCACAGTCTACGGAGGCACTGCAGCGGACACGTCACATTATACCCCTAGGGAGGTGAGCGCCAGCCGATTACGCGGCGACGATAAACATCACAAACTAAACAAATAAACAAGCAAACCAGTCGGCCTTAATAGTTACATGTAGCCACTGCCATTATCGTCAACCAGGCAAAGATGACGAACTCGTGCGTTCCGAAAAGTTGGATGTAACGCCTTCATTTCTAATGCTCTAGGCATAGTCGTATAGATGCTTTGGTGGTATCCATAAGTATATATTTTATATCCCGTGACATATATGACATTTACACAGCAGATGATTGGTTCTCCCAGCCAATACCGCGTTGCTTCATCTACGATCTTCGTTTTTTCCTTTTACGGGGGCATACCGCCCATGTCCAACATATGTCCCATTTTCTCGATCTGGATATTCCGGTTGGTCATTAGTAAAACCTGTGATCCATGATGATGAAAGTGAAATGTAAACTTGAGGGGATGCAAACAACTTACCTTGGTCCGCAGATAGCCCTCGACCTCCTGGCTCCGGAACCCCTCGCCCTTCCGACCCTTCCAGCTGAGCGGCACCATGGCGACGCGCTCGACGACGCGGACCTCGCGGTTGGGCCCCTCAACGGCGCGGATCTTGTCCGGGTTGTTGGTCAGCAGCCGGATGCGGTCCTGCCCCAGGTCGCGCAGCATCGCCGTCGCCAACCCATACGACCGCGCGTCGGCCGGGTGCCGCAGCAGCAAATTCGCCTCGACCGTGTCCGAGCCCAGGTCCTGCAGGTTGTACGCTTTGAGCTTCTCGCCTAAGCCGATCCCCCGGCCCTCCTGCCGCAGGTAGATGATGATGCCGCCGTGCTGCGCCTGCGCCGGCAGCGACATCAGCCGCGCCGCCTCGTCCAGCTGCTCGCCGCAGTCGCACCGCGCCGACCACGCCGTCTCGCCCGTGTAGCACTCCGAGTGTATGCGGACCAGCGGCGCCGACTGAGTTTGCTGCTGTTTCTGTTGTGATTGTTGTGACTCCTCCCCTTCTTTTGTTTGTTCTTGCTCCTGCGAACTGCCGCTGCTGCCACCACCCAATGCCATCCCGCTCTGCGTCCGCCCTGGGAACAGCCGCCCCGTGTAGGCGCCGCGCACCATGCGGTCCATCTCCGTCTCGCCCTCGCGCGGCGCGTCGAGCGAGCGGCTGCGGATGTGCGGGCCGAAGACGATGGCGAGGTGTTCCTTGGCGTCGACGTTGTTGGTGTAGAGGTGCAGGAACATCTCGGTGCCGGCGACGGTGGGGATGCGGGCGCGCACGACGCACTGTACCTCGGGCAGCGTCTCGAGCAGCCGCGGCCGCTTCTTGCCGCAGTCGACGCCGCGCGCCGAGTCGACGGGCACGCCGCGTGGGGGTGCCTCCTCGGTGGCGGGCGTCGCGATGCCGGGGGTTGAGGGGGGTGTGAATTGGGGTGATAGGAGGGAGGGTGGTGGGGGTTGCTCGTTGCTTGGGGTCGTGGCGCCGCCGGTTGTCGTCGCGTGGGTCGAGGGGGCGGATGTGGGCGGCGCGCGGGGGTTGGTTTGAGGGGAGTTGGCGGTGGCGGCGGTGGCGGCCAATGCTGAGATGTTGAGCAGGTCGCTCCTCAGCTTGGTGTCGCCTTCATGGTCTGGGACTACTGGCTGTGTCCTGGGCGAATAGAAGGAGGGGAGTTGTTCTGTCGTTGGCGTGGCCACGGATGGTTGTTGTTCCTTCTGCTGTCCAGCCTGGCCATCGTCCTTCCCTGAATCCATTGGTCCTTCAATTGCTATGGGCTGCGCATGCGACACCGTCTTGCAATGCCCAAGAGAGGGTTATGGTGGTTTTGTTGAAATCTCCGGCAGACGGCGGGCATATGGCTTCGGCAATGGCGGGGTTCTTCTGGGGGAGTCTTCTGGTGGGGTGGGTGACAGACTGATCTAGAAACTCTCACGTCGGGGCATTGGCGTGGGTGAAATGACTAAGTAAGTAAGTATACAGACAGATAATCTATTGAGAAGGCAGGCAATAGTAATAATAAAAGGGGAAAATATGTACACAGAAACAGTAACTTTCCTATGTCAAGGCCAATTTGTAGTAGTCATGGATAGAAGGGAGAGGAAGATTCGCTGATCTAACCTTAGCCTCTTTTCGCTTGGCCTGGTCTCGCTTCAGGCTGTCAGGGACCCTTCACTCACTGACGGGGGACCCAATTTACGGGCGATTGGTCAATCATTAGCTCATCACGCATGTCAGTATAGGCCGTCCATTAGTCAGCTTACACATGCTGCTGAGACACCAGGCCATCCGCCGAGGCCGTACAAGTCAACAAGCAATTGCCTATATTTGGATGCCAATGTCTATGTTCTTCTTATCTGTGCTTTGTTCTGTTTAAGAATGAAGCGTTTGAATACACTCTATCGGTATTACCGATGGGATGGCCGCCCCAAACCGAACAACTTGGCTGGAACGGTGACTGTTTCGCCTCGTGGTGTTTAAGTGCTTAACTCGAGAGACGGCATTTCGCCATGACACCAAGTGACTGGTTTTTTGACCCGGCAATCCATGAAGAAGAAGAACATCTACACTTTCGAAGCCAAGATCGCCGCCGCCTTCTGGACGTTCTCGGCGTCGGACAGGTCGATGGGATCCTCCCCGCGGCCCATCTGCTGGATCTGCACCACGGCGGACCCCACGCGCGCCCACGTGTCGTCCTCGCCCATGGCGTACTTCATGATGCCCGACACCTGGCCCGACAGTAATTTGAGGGGCAGGTCCGGCTCCTGGCACGCGGCGCGCCCGATGCCCAGCCCGTCGACGCCCGCGCGCAGCACCGCGACCATGCCGGCCGCCGTCTTGAGCCCGCCCGTCGTGTAGATCTTGGTCGTCTTCACGCGCGCCGCGATCTGCTCCGAGAACTCGACAAAGTACGCCTCGCGCGCGCGCGTGCTGTCGCGCCGGTACATCTGCCCACGGCCTCGTACGTGCCGCCGCTCGTCTCGACGTAATCAAAACCAGCGCCCTCGAGCGCCTCGCAGAGCGTCGCCGCCTCCTCGGGCGTGAACCCGCGCTCCTGGAACTCGACCGAGTTGATCTTGATACCCAGCACGAACTGCTTGCTCACACGCGCCTTGATGGCCGCCGTCACCTCCAGGATCAGCCGCATGCGGTTCTCGAGGCTGCCGCCGTACTCGTCCGTGCGCCGGTTGCTCGTCAGGCTCAGGAACTGGGCCAGCAGGTAGCCGTGCGCGCCGTGCAGCTGGATGCCATCGAAGCCGGCGCGCTCGAGGTACTCGGCGGCGTGCGCGAAGGCCTCGACGATGTTCCGGATGTCGTCCTGGGTCGCGGGCCGTGGCACGCCGAACGTCTTGCCCATGGCGGCCATGGCGGGCGCGTGGACCGGGACGTCGCTGGCGCTGATGGGGTGCGGGGTCGTCGACGTCTGCCGGCCCGCGTGCCCGACCTGCGCGACCATGAGGCTGCCGTGCTCCTTGCCCGCCGTGGCGAGCTGCTGGAAGGCCTCGAAGCGCGGGCCCGAGAAGGGCGCGTCGACGGGGATGATGGGGTTGCCCGGCGACTCGAGGTGCTCGAAGTCGATCATGACGTTGCCCGTCACCAGCTGGCCCCAGCCGCCCGCGCCCCACCGCCGGTACAGCGTTATCAGCTCCGGCATGGGGATGCCGCTCGCGGCGTGGTCCGTCTCGGAGTATGTGGACAGGCGCTCGCTCATGGCGGCGTTCACTGCAGGGGAGGTATTGGCGTCAGTGTACTAGTTCTCAAGGCAGCGCATACGCTGTATAAGAGGTACAGAAGAAACTTCGCGCGTGGAGGCATATTTCGGCTTCATGGGGAAAAGTAAGATTGTTGGTTGGTACTAACTCAGTGGGTTCGGGGCGACCCGGCCGGAGAAGAGGAACTCTATCGGCTGCCTCAGCGGCCCCAGGTCCGTAGGCTCCGACTCGAACCGAGGCGGTCCGACTGTCTGTTCGGGAGACATGATGAGCGGAATAAGATATAGTAGTGTAATTTAAGTTATCCACGTCGGAGGGAAACTGTACACACCGCCTCTTTTATAACCGTGAGTTCAGTACTTGAAATTCTGGAGGGATATAAGTAGTTCTGTTGTGCCTTAACCGGGGACGCAAGATAGAATGTATAAAACAGGCTGCGGTAAGCTTTATAGCTTTCTAGACGAAACAACGGACACACTGCGGAGAGATGAGCTAAACCCCATGGCTGCGACTGCGTCTCACGGTGGTGAGTCACTTGCATATGCTCCATTAATCGATACAGTAGGTAGATAGACCCTCCCACCTCCGGGGTTCTAGCCACCCACGCTGTTGCTGATCATACGACTACAGCGCGGCCCCCCGTATTGCCAGCTAGCACGCGCGCCGGAGACCTCCCAACCTAGGAATAGTCAAGTCACCTTACCCAAGGGCCGGCGGCTTTCTGTATCATATGTACCGGAATCCTCATTCATGCATGTTACTAAAGATAGGTTTGCAAACCATGTTCACCGAGAAAGGCGGAGCTGTTAGTCTCTCCGCTTATTGGTGACCAAGAGGGGGACAGCGAAAATGTGCTGACAAAAGGACCGAACACAGCTTTCTGGACACAGGCCTGATTTCAAAGCATGTCGGAGATAAGTACTTATAGATAGTGGGATCTATAAAAAAAAAAGGTGAGTCGTTGCCGAGGCGTACCTTGGCAAGGTGGGGAGTTAGCGAGCCAGCTACATGAAAGCTCATAAATAAGAAAGAAGAACGTGGTGTAATAAAACCAGATCTACATAGTTAGACCATAGACCAATCACAGCACCATCCGTGATCTACCAATCGATCCGCCCATCCACTGAAGTGTGTCGATACCTACGTATGGTGCCGTCGTACATAGCGCGCCGGGTAATCACTTTGGTTAAGATGTGAGAGGAAGAGGAGTATATATAAAAATGTCACATCCATCTCTTTTGTTGATTCGTCAACTCGTTGGCTCGTTAATCCGATAATTTGTTAATGTGATTACCGATGAAGCATATAGAACATATAGACAGATCTGACCACACCCTTTCTGCTATATGAATCACCGTTTGATGATCAACACGGTCCGCTCCAGGCTGTGCTACCTCTATCGATGCACGACGAGCAGACTATCCGTAAAGGGACAGTGACTCATTGGCCGTTTCTAAAGCAAGTGTGTTTCCCCTGCCGTGTCGGTAGTAAGCTACATGCACATGCTCCCGTTTCCTTATAACCCCAGCTCGGTAAGATGGGGGGGTTACATCGGATTCTGTGCCCCACGAATGCATTCCTCGTAGCAAGCTGCAGCCTATGTTTGTCTTCCGTGAAGATGTACTAGGCATGAAGGGGCTGTTTGGAGCTCTCGTCCTATGGCTGAGACCCCTTTGGTACAGTCATTGAGGCTACCATGCATACTAACCTGGGATATGATTCCTTGGCTCGCCAAGGGGCGACGATCATACGTATGTCTTGATAAGCAGCTCTTAACTCCGAGGCTGCTGGTCGCTTTCAATCAAACCAAGTTTTGCTGCCAGGCAGTGACTGTGACTCATTCAAGAAACACAAGTAGACCAAAAGGGGGCATGTATCGCTGAACACGTGCTCTATTGCCCTCGCGTAATTCTACAGATTCGGATAGGTACCTGGTCACTGTAGAAGGGACCCGTCTGTGTGTCTTGGGGTGCGATGTCGAAGTCCACCTCCTGAATATTGAGGCCTCTTTTCTGGCAGACGTTGATAAAAGCATCAAAGGTACGGCGGTTTCTTTCAGTGGCAGATATGATCACGAGGACGCGCGGGAACATGTCGAACAAGTCGTCTATGGTGCCGACAAGCGACGGGGTGACGCTCTCATCGTACGTCACGTCGGCGCCAAGAACGAGATCGATAGGCCGACCACCGTTCCATTCGGCCTCCTCGGTGCCCAGGAGAGCTTGCCCCCATTTCAGATCCATTGCGGATATGACACGGGAATCCTGCAGCCCGTTCACGTAGAAGTTCTCGGGGAGGTTAGCGACGACATCGTCGGATCCGTCCGAGGCTATGACCTGGGAAGAAGCCAGATGTTTGGCGCATAGGATAGAGACGTAGCCTGTCCCGGCGCCCAGCTCGAGCACTCGCTTGTTTTGTACCAAAGACGGGTTCATGCAAAGGTATTGGCCCATATGGAGAGCAGCTTCCCAGGTCCGAAGCCCCGTGGTTCCGCCGGCCGAGATGAGCTGGCGTGACTCAAGGAGTGTAACATGAGGGTAGGGTCCTGGGCCTGCTCCGGGCCCAGAGTCACCACTAAGCAACGATTGTGAATATGTGACATATGTCTTCTGCTGAACAGCTATGAGCTCCGCAGGCAAAGGCGACGCAAGAAGCTCAGAGAGATGGGCCATCAGATCGTCGGACACTCCCTAGGAAATGGAGTCAGGCTGGGGTATTCTGATGGCATAGAGGGAAGAGCGCAAGGAAGGATGGACATTGGGAGGCATGATGGGCAAGGACGATGGTGGAATCGTCGTCTCGTTTCAATGTCATCAAGGATGTGTGTGGTAGGTTTGTAGATATACACCTTACATGTTCTTCCCAGTCGTCGATGCTTGCTTCAATCCTCGCGACCAGGTCCTTCAGGACTCGGATTTGATATCTAGGCGGGGGTGGATGAGCAAGAGCGTCATCTGCAAAGAGCCGACGGAGCAGCGCATCTTGAACATGAGCCTCCCTCAAGAGTTGGCCACTGGGAAAATCGAGGTATCTTTCCAGCTGCAGATATTGGCTGCAGAAGCGATTGACGCTTACTTCATCCATTTGACTGGAAGTCGGACAATGAAAGGTTGAAATGCAAATTGACAACGTTCATTGCGGCTCTGCTGAATCGACTGCGCATCAATTGACGGTTGGTGACAAGGAACAGTAACTCGGGGAAATGTGGAGATCAAGGAGAGAGGCGTGGATGGTGAAGGCTGTCAGCTGTGGCTGTGGCTCTGGCTGGGTAGGGCAGATAAAAAAAGCAGCAGGGCACAAGCCACACTATTCAGTTGGATTAGGGTAGGGCTTCAAAATGGCAAAAGAAAAAGGGCACGAATCCACCTGGAGGAAGAATGCACAGACCACCGCAACCCTGGGCTAGCCCAAGCCGAGAAAGCAACGCACACTCTTGACACCAAACCCAGGAAGAGCGGATACTGAACCACTAAGGTCAGAAAGAAAAATTAAGGCGAAAGTCGACATTTCCTTCCACCCCTCCCAAATCGCCATTTGTCTCAACCCATCCACGACAACTTCGATCAGCAGACATCCGCGCCCGATCGTCACAATGGCTGACTCCGAGACCCCCGTCACCCTGCGAACTCGCAAGTTCATCCGCAACCCTCTTCTGGGTCGCAAGCAGATGGTCGTGTGAGTACCAATTATTCCTCCTGCTGCGCCTGCACGTCCGATGAATCGAATCTCGCCTCGAGCCGTGACCATGGCGGCAGAGCCATCAAATCCATCATCTTCCGAGTCCCGACTCGACCGGCACCGCGTTGGCAAACAAAAACGAAGAATGAAGAGAACTATTGATTGATTTGAAGAGGTCTTTTCTTCCTCTTCTTCTGGCTATTGCGATCACGAAGATGATGGAGGGCAGTTCTGTCTGGCACAAGTCTTGAGCTGCACTTCGAGTGCAGGCTGCTACCGGGAAACCGAGCATGATTTGAACGATAGAAACTGACCTTCGCTTTTTCCCTCCTCCAGTGACATCCTGCACCCCGGCCGCCCCAACATCTCCAAGGAGCAGCTCCGCGAGAAGATCTCCGGCATGTACAAGGCCCAGAAGGACCAGGTTTCCGTCTTCGGCCTGCGCACCCAGTTCGGTGGTGGCAAGACCACCGGCTTCGCCCTTGTCTACGACTCCCCCGAGGCCATGAAGAAGTTCGAGCCTCAGTACAGACTGGTCCGCGTTGGCCTGGCCACCAAGCCCGAGCGCGCATCCCGACAGCAGCGTACGTTTTCCCTTCGCGACTCCCTCACTCATCCCTGCCGGGCCATCAATACTGACTTATCTGGTGAACAGGCAAGCAACGCAAGAACCGTCAAAAGACTCTGCGTGGCACTGCCAAGGTCAAGGGTGCCAAGGCCAAGAAGGAGAAATAGACGATCTGATTCAGGCGTTCTTGTCTTTGGCGGAGTGGGTTTGGCTCTCGACTTAGGCTGGCTTTCGGGTGTATCTATTTTGTGCATTATACAGATCAACGGTATCCGGATGTGGAAATACATCTGGTACGTACGTATACTGGTCTCGGTCTCGCATCAGCCTATTGATATCCGGCTGGTGGACATGGTTTTGAGGCAACGGCTGGACATGAATGAGACGAATTTCTTCCCCATTCACGGTAGCATACAATAAAAGGGTTTTCCGGTTCTGAAAACATGATTTAAGCACCAAGCAAACTATTTGATCCAAACTCGCTGCCGCTTGCATATGATCCGATCCGTGATACGGGCAGATCGTGGCAGCAAGATCCCCTAAAGGAAGACGCAATGAATCTTTTGAAACTATTGATCAGTGTTTTTCGCGTACAGCTGCGTCGGGATACTCCTCCCCATGAGAAGTGACTTATCAGCCTCATGGAAGCCTCCGTCCAACTTGACCCACTGGCTTGGTATGCAGCCATAGAAACCAGCCAATTCTTATGTTTGAATGTACGTCAATTTTTCTGATGTCTAGGATATGCAAAGCGCTGGGAAAAGGCGAAGGGATTCCAAATACATACGAATTATCTCTACACGAGAGATTTGTTCAGATGAGTACCTTTACACTTTCTCGTCACCTATATGCATTCGAAGCTCAACATCCCTCTATTCCTTCTCGCACATGAGTTGAAGCACAGCATATGGGTTCAATCCATCTTGATACTCAGATATCATGCCATACCTCGACCGATTGACACATAAACTAGGGACAATGGTAGCTTTTACTCTTTGTTACTTGATTTTACCCGCTCCTTCTCTGGCGGCCTTCTTTCAGGGAGGGCGAATATATGGATATCTTCATCTGGCTATTTTCACGAGTCAACATTTTTGTCCTCTCGTGTGTTTTTGCCAGGAGTAGTCAGACTCTGGAACCCTCTACTAAGTGGGAGAGGAGAGACTTGACGCCACCTATGATAGCATGGGAACCATTTCTACTCCTCGTTAGTATGATGGAGATATAAGTTTCTTGCCTGCGTATGTCAGTTACACATTTCTTGCCTTGAGTATAACTTCTTGCTGTTCTATCTTACGGAGTCGCTTTAATTGTCTCTCCCGCAAGTGCACCGCCAGCTGACTCGACCGGCATGCGTGCCAGATAGATGTCAATGGCTATGGGGACCTTCCAGCAGGCGGTCAGTGCTGTTTCTGACTTAATTTTCTACATTACTAGGTACGTATCACTTGGTTCGGTGCTCCGGCTTGACACTGCGTTACATGACCCTCATCGTTTCAAGTAGTGAGTGGAAATTCACACAGGAGAAATAAGAGGATGGTTATCGGAAATGTCGAACTGCATTTTGGCATCTATACACACAGTTTATTACGACTAACCTTGTAGGAAATAATCTTCAGGGGTATAATGAGTACAGTTACTCATGAGGAACTAGAAATCACAGTCGCCCCGCCCCGACTGTTTACCTTGACTCAATTCTGGAAGGGGAAGGGGGCAAGCACGGCCAGACCCCCTATTCGTAGTTCCCGGGGATCGGCTGGCCTTATGAGCAGAGGGTTTAGTCGTAAAGATCCTCTTCTTCAACCGATGGCATGACAGCGCCTTCTTCTGGTAGGCCACTGCCATCGTCGTCAACTCTGAATTTGTGCCAGTCGATTTGGCTCATCTTCGTATTACCTTCGTTCCTCTCGCGCCGGTGGTGCTCGTAGACGTGGTTCTCGTACCACATCTCGGTGATCTTGGCCGACTCGGGCTGGCCCCGCTGGAAGTTGTGCATGGTCGAGATGAGCTAGTACGTCCCCAGGAGGATCTTGTTGTGGTCCTCGGGTTTGCAATCTCTATCAAACCACTTAAAGGCCTCATCTCTGCAGTTCCACTCGGTCCCTTGGGTCTTGAGACCCTGGTGGATCAGGATCACGTCACACTTGTCGATAAACCAGTCTTGAAGATACAGCGCGGTGAGGTATGCGTTCACCGGCGCCTCCGTGAAGACGACCATGTGTCGAACCTGGCTCTTGTCTACCGGCCCTTTGGTCTGTCTCGTTACTCTTCCGTTGTCTTGTCTGGTGTCGATAAGTTGTGTCTTTACTAGGTCGGTGAGCGCCTGGAATTTCGGCGAGTCAAGGCCATTCAGATTCTGCCCGCCTGCGTAATAATCCTCGAGCCGGCGAATCTCTGGGTCTTCCGAGTTGGGGAGGTAGGCTAATGACGGGAGTGTAACTGCCCGTAGAGCCAGGTTGAAGGCTCGGTGGTGTGCTCCGTCTCTGCTGTTGTTGCCGTCCGGGCCACCTCCTAGTACCTCTCGTTGAACCTTGGCCAGTATCGGCCGAGCATACGTTTTGCCAGCTCTCTCCCACTGCTTCAGATCCTCCTTATGTACGTGATTCATCCACTGGGCGATTCGTCTGAAGTAAATGCTCAGGGTATCCAGTGCTTCGCCTTCTCCGATCTTTAGGGGCATCGGCGTGGTAACTGGTTCCGCAATGTCCAGAATATTCTCCCCGAGGAAAAAGTCCTTCTTTGTGCGGCGGATAATCATCTTATGAATCCCCTGCCTGAAATCGTCTGCAATCCTCCCTTTGCATCGGTCGAACTGCTCGTTTTTGGCATCCCTCTTGACCAGGCCATCCTCAATGTCTTTGATACGGGACTGGATGAAATCCCAATCCTTTCTCATCTGCGTAAACCCCTCAGGGGTCTGGATCCTGCCCAGCTTGGCCTCCAAGCCGTCTCTCCTGATCCATTCCTGAGTGTGCGTGACGTGACGTTGCCACGCCTCCGGCCCGATGCCTAGAAGATTCCCAGAAACCCCGATGGCCAGCGTGGGGGTGTCTTGGTATTTGAACAAGTTCAGCATCTGGAAGGGCTGGGTCTCATTATTGGCGCCCTTGTACTTGTGCATTTCATCCATAGCCAAGATCCCGCAAACAGCGACTGGCACCCCGGCCTCTTCATCATAATCCATCCGTCTTGGGCGTCCAGGCATTGCGACAAAAGGGACGCCTTCATATTTCTCGCGGTCATGGGCTTTTTGTTTGTTGCCGCAACCCTCAGAGGTGAGCAGTAAAGCGTGGCTATTACCCCCTGAGAAGGCGTGGCGACGCTGGACCAGGACTTTGTTAACACGAGGCCCGTTGCGTCGCCGTGGACCAACTACTGTTTGATGCTCAATCCTTGCTTTATCAGCATCACCTTGGGCACCTTCCACGTCTTCGCAGAAGTCCGCTAATTTGGCGTGGTCTCCAGTGTAACCGCTAACACCGACATAGAGTCTCATACCAGATCTCGGAAGAACGAACTTGTCCCATTCTGCGACCCAGAGTGTGGCTCCACCCGAATGACTGATGATAATGCTGGGCAAGTCCCCCATGCGGTCTACAATGGCCCTTGCCGCCGAACCAACCACACACGGGCACTGAAGGTAGTACTTGTTGTTCGCCTGCGATGGGCATGCCCTCCCTGGGGCGGCGCCCGCCGGATTGTGTCGAGGTTCGCTATGTGGATGATCCCAGAAACGCTTCATATCCCTCATAGCCCTCTGGAGGTATGCATGCACCATGATCGTGATGACAATGGTGAACGTTTTGCCCAATCCCATGTCGTCGGAGAGCAGGGCCCCGGCCACATTGTCGTCGGGGATCCTGGTCAGCAACCATAGGACGGCGGCGGCCTGGTAGCCTTCGATCGCGTATTCGAGATCGGGGAGTCTGAACTGGTTTGGTCCAGCGCCCTCTTTCGTGAAGAATTGGCAGACCCTTGCCCAGTGCTTGTCCCCGTCGAGCTTAGGGTCGATGCCCTCACCGCGGCTTACGTCGTCGAGCACCATGCGATTGATGTCAGCTTCTTCGGCCTCATCATCGGGTGATCCCTCGGGCACCGCCCGTCTCCTTTCCTCCTTTCCTCCTCCTCTGCGTTGCCGCCCGCGCCCCCGTTCCCGTCGCCGTTGTCTGGCAGGGGTGGTGGCGTGGGGCCGACGGGGGGTGACGGCGTCGTTTGCGACCGTTGTTCCCGTTGACGCTGGATTTCGCGAAGCCGGCGGGCCTCGATTTCTACGAAGCCCAGGCCTGGGCCAACTGAACCCCCCAACATATCGCGACCAACCCCGTCTCCCTGCCCTACGGGCGAGCGCCTCCGCTGAAGATATTTGGTACTCTCGAAATGGATATAATGTGTCATATCACCTGGTGTCCTAAGCAGCGCTAAGCTGCCCTCCTCCCACTTGGACAAGAGGCAAATGAAGTTTATCTTGTCGACAGGTTGTCTACCAACGCCTCCCACGTTGAGTAAACACACTTCGGTAGTCGCTACCATTTCCTCATTGAAATCTTCGTGCACTGCTGCGTACATTTATTGAACGACCCATGTCTTGATCTTGGGCCAGTCCAAGTTTCCTGGCGTGGTGAAGGGCGTTGCAATTTGGCCGATATAATCCTGGTAGTATGTTTCATTCGGTCCCAGGACTCTGAGGAGTACGTTCGCGCAAGTCCTTTTGATCATCGCGACTCTCCATTCAATTCGGTCCAGCTGGTCACGTAACCGAACTACGTTGCCCTCGTTGGCTGCGTTACCCCCGTTGGTGTTGGCGGCGTTGGCGTTGCCTGCGCCGGCGGCACCGGCTGCGTTGCCTCCTCTGCCTGCGACGGCGGCACCGGCTGCGTTGCCTCTTCTGCCTGCACCGGCGGCACCTGCTGCGTTGCCGCCTCTGTTTCCCCGACCTATCCTGCTAGCGTTTTCTGCCATTGTATACGTCCAGCCAAGGGCCGCTGGATCGGAAGATGTGTGATGAAGACTCGATTTGGATAGAAACGTCGCAAGGTAGAATTCCAAAGGAGAGATGCGACCTGTGTTATATATAAGTTAACTGCTCTTTCTGCTGCTTCTGTGCCGAGTACTACAATTCGGCGATGGGCATCGCCGCCCTTTTTATAGAACACACCCCGTTCTATGACGACCTTTACTTTGCAGTAAAACAAGCTCTTTCTCCTTCTCCCATGAGGAGAAACAAACTCGTCCATCAGAGCCAAAGCCATGATCGTAAGCGGACTAGCGGCAATATTGTTAAGAGATGGGACGTAGGCGCCATGTTTCATTGTCGCCTTGTAGCAGTACCTCTTCGACAAAGCGCCCCCTTTCTTTGGCGAGACTACTTGGGTCAAAGCTCCGTACCAAAGCCATCCCGACCGGCGATGGACAATAGCCGAGAAATCAAGTACGGCTTCCTCGGCTCATGACCTTGATATCCAACCGACCGGGTTTACTGCTACTCGGCTGGCTTCACCCTGTGTACCCCGACCACGTCCGAGCCGCCTGGCTACGGAGGGGAAACAAAAGAAATGGAAAGGAGAAAGAACGAGGAGAGCCATACGAGACGGACCCTCCCCCCGGCTTTCTTTCTTTCCCTTTCCCTTGGCGTTCAGATCCGGTGTTGTTCGCTCATTGAGATAGTTAACCAGCCACACTCGTGTAGCTTGTGCATCTGTATAGGGGGCCCTACGAACTACTAGGACGGTAGCCCCCGATTCTCGTACTCACTGAAGTCTGTTCTCTCTTGGAGTTAGCAGCTCCCATTTTACGTACCACGAAGAAAGAAAAAGGAAATGGGAATGTGAGACTTTGATAGAGCCACCCAAGGTTATCCGAAAGGGGACCCCACGTATCGACCCCTATCAGCTTCTCCACTCTCGACCTATTGCGCAAGTATGGACAATACCAGCAGCGGCTGCAGTTTGATCTAGGTACCTCTCTCTTGTTACTTCCTATAGTCTATAGTCTCTCTTAGTTGCCAATTTCCATGCAACTCTCTGGTGTCGTCTACATACGGTGGGCTGGGTAAATAGCCCACGACTACATCTTCCATGACATAAACCAGTAGTATCCAGCACTCTTTCACAGGTGGCATCTTACACGAGCGTGAAGCACAGAGGGGCGCTCACTGGGAGGCACGAGGTCACAAGTTCTATATTAGCGCAATGACGTTCCATTACTGCACATTGACAGCCTCCAGCACAGTTGAAGTAAAATAATATTATCCACAGTCGGAATACAGTGAGCCGGCCGAGGAAGGCTTCAAAACGGCGCCGCTTATCTATTTAATTGGCACCGAGACTATCTCGACTCGGGGCCCCTGTTTTCAATTAACATTTGCACACGCTGGGGTCTACTGGCGATTGGCCAGTCAACAATTTCAGCCGAAGTTCACTTCAAGCGGCATTAAATCCTAACGTATCTCTTGATCCAGCTTGAACTTGACGCTCACTCCCTTTTAATTCAATTCTCCAGTAAGAAGACGCTCACACCTCCACAGAGACCTGGCATATCGCACGTATCACTTGCACGCGGCAGATTTGAAGGGAAAAAAAGCATGCTCGCTGTCAAACATGAGTGTGTGTATAGTGTGGAACATTACAGAGGAATCTCTTCTTCCTACTCAGCCGTGACGCTTGCGGGTCGGCTCCCTCCTTCCAGACCTCGGCGCGCTTCTCCTGGTCATCCTCCTCGTCGGCCCCGAACTTGGTCACGCTGAAGTCGGGCAGGAAGCGCGTCTTGCGCCAGAGCCCCGGTCCGCCGCTCCGCAGGTCGCGCCGCCGCTTGCGCTCGAGCTCCTCGGCCACCTGCTTCGCCTCCTCGTCGGCGTCCAGCATGGTGCCCTCGATGCTCAGGTACCCGTACTCGCCGCTCTGGCCGACCTCGAAGCTCTTGATGCGGAACTGGATTGTGCCCTCGACCTTCTGGCCGTCCGCGTCCGCCCAGTAGCCCGTGCTGTACAGCTGTGTGACGTCGCCCTCCTTGTTCTCCGCCTTTTCGGCCTCACCACCCTCACCCTCCGCCTCCGCTTCGCCCTCGACCTCCTCCTGCTCCTGGCCCTCCTCGGTCGGCTCGGGGGTGGGGAGCCTGAACTCCTTGTACCGGTTCTTGCTCAGCGTGCTGACCCAGTTCCAGCCCTTGGGCAGACGCGAGGCCTCGATGGCGGCGTTGAACATGCCCCAGCAGACCACGCCCAAATGGCCCTCGGTGGCCATGTTGAGAACACCCTCGAGCGGAGCGCCCCGGGACGGTTTGAACAGGTCGACCTCGGCCGTCAGCCAGCCGAAACCGGCGGCGTACTCGTCGATGGTCTCGAGCAACGCCTGGTCGCCCATTTCGCTCTTTTCGGTCAGCGAGCCCCTGTTGGGGGCCTCGCCGAGGCGCACGTTTCGGTAGGCTAGTAGGACACCCTTGAACTCGCGCACGTAGCGATTGAGCAGGGGCTTCAGGTGCTGCTCCGCATAGCCATCGATGGGCTCGACCATGCCGGCGGGGAAGAGTGGTAGGTAGCGTGACACCGTCTGTCTGAAGAACGGGAATGGTTTCTTCGGTAATGTTTTCATTTGGCCAGTCGCCGAGGGAGCGGCAGGCTCGTCGATATCCATTTCATCTTGTTGTTGTGTCGGTTCCGAGGGCACTGCCTCACCGGGGGTATCTTCGCTGTGCTTGTCCTTTTTCTTCTTCTTCTTCTTGTCCTTGTCCTCCTTGCTGCACTTCTTCTTCGGCACCTCGACCTCGTCGGCCTCGAATTGTTCGCTCTGCTGGTCTGGGACGTCGTCCTCGTTTACGGCTTCATCTTGGGCCGTGGGCTTTTCGCTCTTGGAGCGCTTGTGCTTGCGTTGCACCTCGGCGCCTTCAATGTCCTCCTGGCCTTCTCGTATCCGCTTTTTTGACTTGTGTTCGCGCTTCGCCTTGGTTTTGGTTTGCTCGGCAGCCATTGTGAAAGCAGCACCCGTCCGGTGCTCTCGAACTGTACCACTGGAGAAGAACGAATTCGAAGGTTGGTGGTTTTGGCTGCCGTGTTGCCCCTTCAATTTTTCGAGAAATCCTTCAAGATGGGTTTGCTTGGTTAGTGGGGAATCATCAGACTGCGATTGAGACTCGACTGCGACGACCAGCCAGGGAAAAAAAATTGGAGGATAAGAGTTGCTGATAAGATAAAGTGTTCAAACGGCCTGTACTAGAGAGGTACGTACCCAAAGCTTAAAAGGTGCCTGACCAATCGATAAGATCAATTGAGCACCACTTATAATTATCGATAAGGCTTCCCTCTCTTCCCCTGAACATCGAATAGATTGTTTTCAATTCCAGTGCTAGACACCATCGCAATGCATGGGCTCTGAGACGACTGCCAAAAAAAGGCGGGGTTAGTTCGCATGGCATGGCCATCTACCTTCTGTTCACATTCTAGAGTGCCTGCTGACTAGTGTTTGGGAGAAGCCTGTTTAGTATGAAGCTCCTCCACTGCAACTCTAGTAAGGTGGGAGCATATCATGACAAGGGATGATTTTTTATAAGACCATCAGACCATGGTGCGAATTGCGCCACGGCGTCATTGTCACATGCAGCTCAAGATATACAAGGCCGCGACGTTGTTTCAACGATTCGAACTCACCGAAGAAACAGGTACTCGGCTCGACCCGCAGCGGCATTTCCCGCCCGAACGCGGCATGTTCATGTCGCTTGCACGCCGTTCGCCTGCATGAGCAGGCCGATGGCTACATATGTACCTAAGGTATATCAGAAGTGCCGTGCCGGATTGACTTGCTAGCTGTTGTCCAGGACACCCTCCTGGATGGATTATTGCCTTGGACAGAATGACGGTACTTATGTAGGGAGGGAGGGTAATACATTCGATATCCAGCGCATGAACGTCGTCCGTCGGCTCGCTGTCTCAGCCATTAGGGACCAGAAGCAACCGGCCTGGACAGAAAGAGCACAATAACTCATGAGTTATTTCGGGCTGAATCAAGCTCCCTCCATAGTGGAGATGACCCTACCGCACCAGAAGAAGAGGAAGAGGGTGTGGCGTGACGGAGACTGCAACGTTTCTGATCCCTCGAGCCGTCTCGGAAATGCGAGACGGGCAGTAGTACATTATGCCTATAATTTATATGACGTGACACGGATTGCGCGGCCAAGGTAATCCATCGCCTAGTATGGAGGACGGAGGAAGAAGGTGTAAGGTGTAAGGTTTTCGATCGGCGTGGTTGATTTCTGCACCATGGATACCTACTTGCCGACCATGCCCCTCGGTCCTCGGTGAGGTGTTCACGGAGATGATGTCCCATCGGCTGCCACAAATGGGCAGCAAGCAAGCACTATTCCAAGCTGCTTACCTAAGGAACTTGAGCTTGAATTGCCAATATCAACTCAGCCTCAAATGACGGCGGGTGGTGACGAAATCGCCAATATACCGCGATGGCCACGTGCAGTACTTAGGTGCAGGTACTCTTCTGTAAGCACTGGAGGATGTAATTGGCGTTACATGCTGCAGGAGGGGTCTCATTTCTAGTGCAATGATTCGGATTGGATCAGGTGCAGCCGTATCGTTGCATCCGATGCCAGGGGCAACTGGGAAAATAGAAACACAACATAATACACTCACCGCAATTGAGTGTCAGTGTATTTATAGCTGCGTGCACATAGCTATGGGTAGGTATCAATTGGAACACAACATTGACGACAATCAATGGGAGAGAGTGTACGTATGTCATTCGTGGTTTGGTGGAGGAAGAGCCCTGAGCGTCCAATGTTTGAATCCATCGAAACACCCATATTCATTCGAGTCGGGGTCTCTGCTAGATCCGATCACCGACCTGGTGAATTCTGGTCTGGGAATTAGGACGAACTCCATGATTTCCCCCCAACCCCTAAGAGGGACAAGGCCAGGTACCAGCAGGGGGACCAGCAGAGAGGGAGCCACCCAACCAAAAACCCCATCAAGCCCATTCATTGATTGCATGTTCATTTCGATCAATTAGCCAGACCCGACCTAACCTGAACCTGTCAACGAATACAACCTGCTCTCAAGAATTCTCCGTAGATACCAATTTTCGGCTCGTGTTCTTGTTTTCCCTCCTTTTTCGCTGTTGCCAACTCTCTCTCTCTCGTGTTGTCTGTCCGTCTGTCTGTCTTGTCTATCCCATCGTCCCAAAACTCGCGACCTTGGATTTGTTGGGCTTGAGCTGTCCCCTTTTGGCAACCTTCGCATCCTGCAACTTCCTTCTCCCCTTACTATCGCCCGACCACACTCGATCGAGACGGCAACCATTTGCACACTGGGAGGAGAAGAAATATCGATAAAAGCAAAGTAAACAAGGTCCAGAAAAGGAAACAAGAAGCAGAGAAAAAAGAGCGCTCGCCAAAATGGGTGGCCAACTGAGTAAAATGATGGGCAAGATCTTCGGATCCAAGGAGATGCGCCTGTTGATGTTGGGCCTCGACGCCGCCGGAAAGACCACCATCCTCTACAAGCTCAAGCTTGGCCAGGACGTCACCACCATCCCCACCGTCGGCTTCAACGTCGAGACCGTCACATACAAGAACGTCAAGTTCAACGTCTGGGATGTCGGTGGCCAGGACAAGATCCGACCTCTGTGGAGGCATTACTTCAGCGGTAAGTCTGCATTCTCCCCCGACGGACGAGAGACGAGAGGCGCGCGCGCACAAATACACACGCGTGCGCTCGCCGACGACGAATGCAAGTTTCACTTCCAAATGAGCACCCGCTGACATGATCTTTCTTTCCCATTATAGGCACGCAAGGTCTCATCTTCGTTATTGACTCGGCGGATCGCGCGCGAATCGACGAGGCCAAGCAGGAGTTACATCGCATCATTAACGACAGGGAAATGAAGGATAGTCTGCTGTTGGTCTTCGCAAACAAGCAAGATATAAAGGAAGGTAGGTCGCCACGCCCCTTTCCCCTCACTTGGTCCAATTCCAAGGGATTACCACGACGATCACCCACCCAACCATCTGCTGTCTGGGGTAGACATGGAATGATGCTGACAATGATCCCTACAACAGCCATGAAACCCCAAGAAGTCACCGACGCACTGGAATTGAACAAGCTTAAGGACAAGGTTTGGTATGTTGTGCCGTCGTGCGCGACCACAGGAGAAGGCCTGCTCGAGGGTCTGGCCTGGCTTTCCAACAACGTCAAGGCCCCTCCTGCGCCTGCGAAGAAGTAAAGGATTTCTCGACCGACGCAAAACAGCTCGTTCCACTCCCGAATATCGGTAGCATCAGCGGCAGACATTCTCAACCGCCCTCGACCTCCCCGGCTACGTCTACCCCTCCTCCCTCCTTTAGTTCCTTCCAAGGGGGCTGTGATCTCGCCCGGCGGACCGACAGATCACCGCATGACCAGTCCGAATTCTTCAAAGAGCATACGCACTTTTACTGAGACTCGATGTTCGGCCTTCTGTCCGTCTTTCTTTCAGTCATGTCTTCGCCATGCGTCGATGCAGAGCGAGCGAGCCGAGACCGGAAGCACCCAATGGAGGATCAGGATACAGATGGGCCAAGGAACTGGGCCACCACCACCTTTCCTTTCGAGGTGCCACACCCCACTTTGTTGTTTATATACAGCCCGCGCGAGGCATTCGGGTTCCTATTTTTTCTCTCATTGTTTTCTATTTTAGTATTCCCCCGAACCGCGAGTTGCTGTTTTTTTTTTTTTTTTGCTTTTGATTTACTGTTGTAGTATCGATATTGGAGAAGAGAAGAGGTTGGGCAGATCTGCCTACATGCCCTATGCTATGCGCAAGAGAAAGAAAGGTGGCCAGCGAAAGACAGCGGAAGAGAAGAGAGAGCAGGGGAAAAAACAGCGCTTTTCGGGCATAAGGGGGCGGCGCCCAGCCGAAGGGGAGTTGGACCATAAAGAGTTGCTTTCGATTGCGCGTCTGCTTTTTTCTTCTCAAAGGTCCATGCCTCGGAGATATATCGCTGCTTGACCGAGCCGACTGACTATAAAGCTGATTGGTTCCAAGGCGGAACAAAAAGCAATTAGGACTCCTGTGGGGGCGTGTGGGCGTAACGGGAAAGAGTGGTGTATCGTGGCGCAGAGAGGGCACTTTACGAAAGCGGGAGAAGTATAGTAGACTAAGTACATTTAGTTAATAATCGAGGTTGTGTATGTGATGCGTGTGTATGGCTTGAATCAAGCTCTTATCCCCTGTTCTTTTTTTGAGGCAGCTATCTGGCAAGACTTCAGATGTGGTGAAGGATAGGGTATAGGGGCGTCCAAGAGGAGGAGGCATGCCACTATTCGTAGACAAACGTGGATGGTCTACAATATTGTGCTGGAGGCTCTTTCGACGACTGCCGGGCGCATGAGATGAAGTCTAATTGTACATTAGGTCTGTAGTATATATCTACTTTACATATAGGCAATGCGTCGATGGTAGTTGTGTCTTCGTAATCGAATCAGTCCGTCTCTACCAAATGCTTGCTCCAAGACAGCCTTCGTAGTCAGCCAGCCACTTGAAACCACCATCAACCATGACTGCCCTTAACCATTCTGTGAGCTGGCCAATCTTCGAGGCGATGAAACTCGTCGGATGGCATCACCTTTCTCCAAAGCATAACTGAGCAAAAGGAAGCCTGTCCAGTGACCAATCTGCCTCTTCTTCCTTAATGCGAATTGCCTCTCTGTATCTCATTTCTCTTTCTCGTTGCCCCTTACCATTAGGTTAAAGGGAAACATAGGCCTTCCGAGACTAGTTATACCAACCAGTGAGATGGATAGTCAGTGGCATTCTCCTCCTTCTCTCCCGTAGAACATTAGACAATCCGGGGCCCTGTGACATAAATGCTACAGGCCGGTGCGAGAGTGCGACCGACAGCTAATATGCAGCCCCCCGACAGACACCAATCTTTAGTGGTAATCTATATCACCACCATTCGCAGGAGCACCAAACCAAGGCCACTTTTTTCTTTTGTCTTTGTTCTTTCTTGCGCCCCTCTTCGACATCCATAACCATCACCATCACGCCTCCTTGACCCGCTTCACCGGCCGCGCCAGGCTGTCGTCCGGCAGCCCCGACCGCTTGGTCCCCGGCAGCGAGCTGGTGCGGATGTCGTTGTCGTCCTGGCTGACGCGGCGCTGCGGGTACGACGTCTTGAGGCCCTCGAAGCAGTTGTTGCTGACGCGGTCGCCCGTGCTGAAAAAGGGGTGCTGCAGCGCCTGCTGCGCCGTCAGCCGCCGCTCTGGGTCGTACTCGAGCAGGCCCGCGAGCAGCTTGTAGCCCTCGGCGCCGAGGGATGCGAGGTTGTTGTTACTACTAGTATTATTCGTGGGGGACGACGTGCTGGACCCGGAGTGCGCGCCGATGGTGCGGTAGTACCACTCCTCCAGGTGCGACGTGGAGGCCGAGGACGAGGACTTCGACGAGGAGGAGCCGTGGTGGTGGTGGTGGGAGGGAGTGGTGGTGCATCATGGGCGTCTGCAGCATGCCGAGCGAGCTGTACTCGTGCATGCTGGTGAGGTAGGGCCAGCGCTCCTTGGTGGGCATGCCCATGATGTCGACGATCTTCTGCATCTGGTTGCGCTGGAAGGGCACCGTCTTCTTCGAGTCCATCTTGGCCTCCTCGCCCTTGAAGATGGGCCGCAGCGACAGCAGCTCGGCGAAGATGCACCCACGGCCCACATGTCGATGGCGGGCGTGTAGTGGCGGCTGCCGAGCAGCAGCTCGGGCGCGCGGTACCAGATTGTGACGACGACCTTGTCGCCGCCGTAGAGCGAGTGCAGCGGCTTGTGGAAGAGCCGGGCCAACCCCAAATCGCCGATCTTGACCTGGCCCGCCGACGTCACCATGATGTTGGCCGGCTTCAGGTCGCGGTGCAGGACCCAGTTGGCGTGCAGGTACTGGCAGCCGTTGAGTAGCTGGAACATGATGCTCTTGACCATGGAGGCCGGGATGGGGCAGCGCGGGTTCTGGGTGTGGTGGTGGATGATTTGCAACAAATCGTGCTCGGCGTACTCGAACACCATGAAGATGCACTTGTCCTCGAGGATGATCTCGACGAGCCGGATCACGTTGAGGTTGCTCAGTTCGGAGCAGAGGGCCATCTCGCGCACGGCCGACTGCGAGATGCCCGTGTACTGGATCTGCTCCCCTTCCTTGTCGGGCTTGAACTTCTTGATGGCGAACTCGCCCGGCTGGCCCTGCCGGCCGACGGCCTTGTACACGCGGCCATAGGTGCCGCTGCTGATGAAGCCGATGACCTTGTACCGGTCCACGACGCGCACCTTGGATTGGTATCCCGAGCCGAGGCCGCGGTCGCTGGGGTCTGTTCGTCTCATCAGCAAAACCGGTTCGTTACGAGGGCATTCTGAGTAGGTAGGAAGAAGGGACGAGAGACAAGAGAGGGATCAGTCTCGAGTTTGATACGAGAGCTAGTGAACAGAGAGAGAGGTCGTCGTTGAATGCCCGGTTTCAGAAGTAAGCATGGGGTTCTTGGTGGGTCAAGGGTTTGTTTGTCGGTGGGGGAAAAATGCATATGTCATCCATGGGGTGGAGTTGACGACTGGCCGGCTTCCATGTCCGATGCCTCCTGCGGTCTCGATTCAGGCCAATCATCGGGGAGGCAAGATCCGCCGAGAGGGCATGGAAGAACATATGCAGGTCCGTAGATATTCCGCGATAACAGGAGCGAGAGGGAGAGAACGCATTTGAACACAGAGAAGAAGTAAGTATGAGATATAAAACTTACCGTCGAAGGCAGCCTGGACACTCCTCTTCATGCCTTGGACCCGCGCTGAAGACGGCGCGCTGGAGCTCGAATGCGGGTTCGAGAGACTCATTGAGGACAGGACACATGCAGATAGTGCGTGTGTTCTCTATTAATCCGGGAGGACCGGGTAGTTGCACCGCTTGCGTATCCTAGGTGCCACCTAACTTCCAGATAGGATAGGTAACCTCAGGGGGGCCGATTTCTCTTCGAGGTACCCGTATGTATGTAGATCACATCGGATAAGTTGATTCACGTTTTGAGGCGTCACTGCATAGGTAGGTAGGAAGAATGCACACGCCTGTTGCACATTCAACTCGAGAGTGCCGGCTTTCGCTCATTCGCATATAGACAGAGCTGCGTGTCACTTCGGTGAAGAAAAAAACGAATCGGCTTCGATGGACGTTATGTGGTTGGGAATGGCTTGATGGTGGTGGTGGTGGTGTCTTTAGGCTCTGACCCAAACGTCGAGAGTGGAACTGTGGCTAGTGCCGCAACACCTGTGGCGCATGATGCACCAAACTTCGAGTGGCGGGACAAGATGAGTCGATATTCTTCATGTAGTGTGCTCAAATATAATACATTATGATGAACATGGTCGAAATATAGTATTCAATTCCAGATTCGGAATCGGGATTGGAGACAGGTATGGAATGGCATGGGCAAGTATCGCAATATGACCAGAAAGTTAACATTCCAGAGGATGGCGCTGATTTATGAATTAGTTCATTTTTTCGTCGTCATCTTGGCCAAATAGCATACTAGAAGCAGATTCCCTATTTACACGTCACAAGATCTCTCCCAATCAATTGATCGATATAAACGCCATCCCGAACCAGTGTTTAGTCCCGTAGTTGACCCAAGCAAGCGCACGTTCGCAACCGGCAAAGCTGCCACGACCCTCCCGTGAGCCGGCCTCTCTCCCTAGAAAATATATAGACAAGAATTTGGTGAGATTGCCCTGCACTCCTTTGGCAAAAGGTTCAAGCGGCGGCTACGAAGAACCCAACGAGACCCGCCACGAGGCCCGCTCCCACCGCGCGCCGCGGCCCCTCCCGACCGCGGCCCGGCGAGCCGGCCCCGTTGCTGGCGTCCAGGATCGGCTCGTGCCAGCCGCAGTGCATGGTCGTGGGCCACTGCACGCAGCTCCAGTACGTGGTCTGGACGAACTTGAGGTTGATGTTGTTGTGGTTGCGTGTGGCGTTCGCGTGCGGCAGCAGCAGTCCGGCGCTGCCGCCGCTTTGCAGGGATGGAGGGACCAACGGTGCGGCTGTCACCGCTGAGGAGATGCCTGAAGAAGTGAAGGAGGAGAAGGAGGAGTGCGCATCTGAAGCTGCTGTTGGTGTGGCTGTGATGGCTGGCCTGTAGGATGGCGAGGCTATGGGGAACGAAGATGATAATGGTGATGAAGATGTTGTCGTCGCCGGCTGTACGAGGAATTGTGATGTGATGGGGCTTCCCTGGACCAGGGGAAGGATGATGAGAATCCAGAGCACGTGGATCAGCATCCACGGTGTTGATTGGAACAGCATGGCTCTGGTTTCGTTGTCTTATAACAAGTTATGATACACTTTCTGATGGCGTGATGAGTATCCGATCGGAGGTGGAAGATGCTCCTAGTGGAAAAGCAGCAAGGTCTGAGTTGGTGATGTTGATGCTCAGACAGCCGGTAGATATTGATATACAATTAGTCCTCCAAGGGAAAATGCTTGCAGGATATCGCTCAACGACAACCTGAAGGATAAGGGCGCGAAAAGAAGAGAGCAGACACCAGGCGCTCGCGACATATGAGGCGCAAATGGAAACAAAGAGTCACGGACTCAGAGGAGAGAAACGAGTAGAGCGAGGATTAGAAAGTGACAGAACGTCAGTGTAGCCCTGTTTGAACGGATGACTTACTCATATATCTCACATTTTACTTGCTACTAGGTAGGTTAGGCACTCGGAATTTCCCAACAACACCAAGATGGATGGATGCAAGTCAACTCAGGGCTAAAAGGGGGCTTATGATGCAGGGAGAACCTCCCCTCCGTGCCCAGATTGCAGGTTTGCATCAGTATCCAGCAGGTTTCCAGAATCTATGACTCCCAACTCCCGTAGGTGATATGACGGGCTCGCTCTGCTGCTTGCTGTTTCGTGCGACGAGTAGTAGCAGCTGAAGCAAGCAATGCATGCCAGTAGCTCAAAACGGTAGTTGGTCTGCTGTCGCGGCCCAAGGCTGTGGTTGCCAAACGGCTGGCCAGCAGTCGGCCTCCCACGGGGTCGCCAAGAGCCGCCGTGTGGGGAAGTTTTGGCCAGTTTTGGGACGGATTGGTCGCCCGTCCTTCAATGCCAGCAAACTTGACATGACAGGCGACTTGTTGGAAACGATCATTGATCACTGCCATTCCCATCCCTCGTCCTATCTTTCTGAGTCATTGGCCTAGGTAAGTAGGAATTCCGGTTTTCCTTCTTCGCTTTTGTCATGAAAGGAGTCTAGAGGGATGGGCGGGGAAGAAGAGTCTCTACTTGATGCGACGTGGGCGTGGCTTGCTGCGAGGGCGGGGTTCCTGTGGTGGGAATCCTGCCATCTGATGAATGAATGAATGAATGCATGCTACATCTTATTCGATGCCGCTCAGCCGTATGACAGATTACATAGCTGACAGCCATTAGCTACCTACAGTAGGTAGGTAACCCGAAGAAATGTGAAGGGAAAAGAAATCTGTAAGATTTTGATAAGTGCTGACATGGCTTGCCTTCAACGTCAGACGGGAACGTGGCCTTGTATCTGCTCCGGTAGGGCTTGATCGCTTGTGTGTACTTGGCAATCTAGTGTTATGCTCCAATGCATCTAGAAGCGTGTGGGATCCAGTCTTCAGCCTGCCGCCTTTGGGTCTTTGATGGTTGCTAATCATCGCCTATAAAAGTACTCAACATAGAGGCTCACCCCCCATCTGACTGTGTTGGACACTGACTTATTAGCCGCCCTGCTCCAATGTGAAGCTCCCAGGCCCCGTCCAATCACAGGCCTGATTTCATTTCCAGCGGTTAGCGTCCCCTAAGCCTCTCTTCACTGCCCGGCGGGCCAAGCTTTTACGTCAACTTCCATGGTAGTTTTGTAGAGTAGCACATCCAGATCTCACCGAATCACCATACGCTCCTACAGGTAAGTCGGATGTACTCTGTGGACAGTGGACTTTCGGGCCCGTTTTGAAGAAATCAACCATGTATGTATGTAAACAGGCAGTGCTTCGTTTACGAGAACCCGCCCGTCCCAAATGGTGGATGGTTGGTTTCTACAATATGGCCGACCATGTAGGAGAGAGAGCGAGCATTGGAGTCTCTCGTCAGACTGCCACCGCACTTTTGCACCTGATCGTGCATAGCCGACTGCATACATACATATCCAACTCGGTCCATGGGTGAATGGAGGGTTTCTCGGCAGGCAGGCGACTGGCAAGCCTTACGAGAGCAGGCACCCCCCAAAGGGCCCAAACCCGCGATCTGGCCTATCACGACCCGAGATGCTGCGTAGATCAGCTCCCTGTCACCTCATCAGCGTATAGAGGCAGTACCGTACATACCGTACCGATGATGGCTCTCTCGCTCACTGCCTGCCTGCCTGCCTGCCTGCCTGCCTGATGTTCCACGTCCTTTCCCCTGGTTCCTGTCAGCCCTTTTTCTCTCTCTCTTCCTTGCTTCTTACCCCTTCTTGGCTTTGTTTTAAATTGCGAACCGTGAAGAAGCCATTGTTTCGCAGGCAGGATTTACTCTTCTTATTCGTCTTGTCTAGAAACCTGGATTACAACGGGCCGATCTGCTAGATATCAATCTTTGTCTGTTTCATTGGTCTTTGCCGGCACGACTTTCCCCCCCTCCGTACCCGTTTTCTCGAAAGGCAGCTTTCGGGTTCCCCCGCTTTCACTGTCGCATCCTGAGCAGGACGACAAAGATCAACCCCCCTTCTCTCTCCCTCGCTTTTCTTGCGGGTACAATAACGACGACAGCTTTGCTCACTCAACAAGTGGGATCGAGAAGCAAAAAAGCGCAGGCCCGAGCCCGCAATTGCTGTTTGACGACGACCAGCCTACACACTTAGACCTGCTACCGAATCAACGACAAGGAAGGACCTCTTTGTTTTATACAGTTTGGCTCACATCCCTTGGGTAGCGCTTAGTTGGCAGACCAGACCGGGATCGCATTGTGTGTTTTGCCCACCTGTGGCATTGTTCAACATCCATCCATTCTCCAGCCTGTGACAGACAAGGAAGGCAAGTAGCTAGCTCGATCTCCAGCTGCTCTACCCTTGCTTGCTTGCTTTGCTCCTCGGCTTGACCTCACAGTTTCGACTTTCTTCTCACTCTCGACTTTTCAACCTCCCTCCAACCGCAACAACACCTTCTTCCCCCCCGGCCATATACATACAGAAACGACACAATGGCCGATTTACAGGGACGCAAGGTCTTCAAGGTCTTCAACCAGGACTTCATCGTCGACGAGCGCTACACCGTCACCAAGGAGCTCGGCCAAGGAGCTTACGGTATTGTCTGGTAAGTACACTGCACACTGCATTGCGACTACGCTTATGCTGCGCTGCGCTGTATTGCGAGTCGGAAACCTGTTACTGACATGATTGGGACAAACGCAGTGCTGCTGTCAACAACCAGACAAACGAAGGTGTCGCCATCAAGAAGGTCACCAATGTCTTCAGCAAGAAAATCCTCGCCAAGCGCGCCCTGCGCGAAATCAAGCTGTTGCAGCATTTCCGAGGCCATCGCAATGTAAGTGGGAGAGAGAAGCTTAGGAAGCAACCAACCCCTCCATTTCAATTTCAATCCAACAGCGCAGCTGCGGGAAACGCGACCGACGATTGACCCCTCCCCACCATGAACGAACATGACACGACATGGCTTGACTGCAGCGTCTATCACTGTCTCAATTGCGTTGACTGGCGACCTCCAATTCCAACTTCCTACCCCCGACGACACAAGTGTTCAACAACATAGACCCGCGCTCAAGGACAATTGCAACAAAACCGCTGACACGATGCGTTGCACACAATCTAGATCACATGTCTCTATGATATGGACATCCCCCGTCCGGATAACTTCAACGAGACATATCTCTACGAAGGTGAGCAACCCTCGACTCGCAGCAGCAGCTTCTTTCTCGTCTACGAGCTCCCACTAACTGCTCTTCCAATTGACAGAGTTGATGGAATGCGATCTGGCTGCCATTATTCGTTCCGGCCAGCCCCTCACCGATGCCCACTTCCAATCCTTCATCTACCAGATCCTCTGCGGCTTGAAGTACATCCACTCGGCAAACGTCCTGCATCGCGACCTGAAGCCCGGTAACTTGCTCGTGAACGCCGACTGCGAGCTCAAGATTTGCGATTTCGGTCTGGCCCGAGGCTTCTCGGTCGACCCCGAAGAGAATGCCGGCTACATGACGGAATACGTCGCCACGAGATGGTATCGCGCCCCCGAGATCATGCTCAGCTTCCAGAGTTATACGAAAGCTAGTAAGTGCCACCCGTCTGGCTGATTGATTGGATCCGTTTACTAATACTACCCCCTACTCTAGTCGACGTCTGGTCCGTAGGCTGCATCTTGGCCGAGCTGCTTGGTGGACGACCTTTCTTCAAGGGTCGCGACTACGTCGACCAGCTCAACCAAATCCTGCATATCTTGGGAACCCCCAACGAAGAGACTCTGGGTCGCATCGGCTCTTCCCGAGCTCAGGAGTACGTCCGCAACCTGCCATTCATGGCCAAGAAGCCCTTCGCCACCTTGTTCCCCAACGCAAACCCCGACGCGCTCGACCTGCTCGACCGCATGCTGGCCTTCGATCCTTCGTCGCGAATCTCGGTCGAGGAGGCTCTGCAGCACCCCTACCTCAAGATCTGGCACGACGAGACGGACGAGCCCGACTGTCCCACCACCTTCAACTTCGACTTCGAGGTCATCGACGATGTGGGCGACATGCGCAAGATGATTCTGGAGGAGGTCTACCAGTTCCGGCAGCAGGTTAGGACGGCACCAGCTGGTGGCGCCGGAGGAGCGGCTGGGCAACAGCCTGGAGCTGGCCAGGTACCTATGCCTAGCGGTCAGGGACAATGGACACACGAGGACCCCCGTCCGCAGGAGTACATGGGCCAGGGTGGCAATCTAGAAGCCGAGCTCCAGGGCGGGCTGGATAGGCGATAAAGTGTTACTCATGGGCTGGGAGGGTTTCAAGATTTATCTGTCCAGATTACAGGATTGAACAGCGGAATAAGGTCTGATTGGCAGACAGCTGTTGGGTTTCAAAGGAACTGGGTAATTCGTGTCAGGGGTTGTGGGCGGCACTCACCGCGCCTTGTTTGGACACAGCAACCACTTGGCGCCAAACTATACAACTATCAAAAAGCAATGGGGGGCAACGGGCGCCACGCCCGCCCACGTCCCACTGGGAATTCCTTTTCTATTTTATTTTTCTCATGTTGCCAATGAGGAGATGGGGGGAGAGCATGAAAGAGCAAGCGCTTTGACTGTCGGTCTACTCAAGTTCTTTTTGGAGAAAGATGGAAAATATTTATTATTGAGCGAAGTGTACGTCTTCCTGACTGTCAGACAAGATGAATCAATCCCAAGTAATCATAATATCCGCCATGCTCGTCCGTGTTGCTCGTCCGTGTTGCTTGCTGATTGGTCTGACGGAAATAAACCTGGCATCCATGATAGCCACTCCCAGCGCTTAACTCATTCGGACTGTCTTTGCCGAAGCGGCTTTATCTTTATTAGGCAGGCTGGAAGGAATCATTACGAGGTATGTAGGCTGCATGTGTATGGTAGGTCGTCTGTCTGCCTGTCATTGCCAGCCTCTCATGTAGGATGTTAGTATTTATTGGTTTGTGCATACTTGGGTGGCATGCATATGCGTGCGGCTTCGTCCGCTGTACTGTCTGCACCAGGTTATTATATTGATTGATCCAGGGTGAGAAGGACAGCGAAGAGAGCGGTATTGAAAGCAATATGGTATGGAATTATATCACACTACGAACACTTTAGGCGTAGTCTGGAAATACTGTACAGTGCTTGGCTTCATATACGGCTACACTTACTGTGAAGCTCACACCCTTCTCATGCCATGAAGTGTCACAATATCAATAACCTGTGGCCATGTCGTTCACAAGAGGAGATGATCTTTGTGTTGATTTTGTGAATAAAAAAAGGGCATGTATCCATATATAAGGAGCCGACGGGACACCGCCGCCGTACTCGACTATGATGATTCCATCTACATATGTGACCCGTGACGAAGTGTGAAAAATAATAAGACCTAAAAGCCAGACAGACCAGAACCCCTTTTCCGTTTTATGATAAAAAGTTGTATAGGAACCGCGAACGCCTCGTCCCTTTAGGTGAAAATAATAATAAAAGGAATCCCCGTATTAAGTCCTTAACCCACTCTCATTCGTGTCGTAAGCTTTACGCGCCCCTGTGCAGCGCCGTAGGACCATCCTCTCTATCTCGGCCTTCCGTGTGGTGAAATGCTGTCCCCCCCCCCCCCCTCTCTCAGCCTCTTACTCATAGAACCAGTACTGCGCCGTGTACGGCACGCTGATAGTCGTGTTCGCCTCCGAGCAAGCAATTGACGCCCCGCCCGACGTGTAGACGCGGTACACCAGCGACAGCCCCTTCGAGCCGCCGGCCCCGTTGTCGCCCAGCCGCAGCCAGGCGACGGCGCCCGTGTCGAGCAGGCCCTTGTCGGCGCCCGCGGGGGCCGCGGTGTCGTTGAGCTTCTTCGCGACCAGCTTCTGGCCCGTGCCGAACAGGTCGAACGTCGGCACGCCCGCGGCGTCGAAGAAGTGGTGGCCGATGGCCTTGAGGGGCGCGGCGAGGCCGTCCATGGACAGGTCGGCGTCGGACCCGGTGGGCTTGAAGGGCGCGGCGACGTCGGCGGCGTATTTGGTTAGGGCGTTGCCGACGATGTTGAGGGGGATGTCTGTCTTGTGGAGGACGTCGTTGGATAGGCTGGACCAGGCGGCCTCGGTCATGGGCGCCGCAGCCGCAGCAGAACCCCCTGCTGTTGTGGAGGTTGTGGTGGACCCGGGCGCCATGTTCGTGATGTCGTAGAGGACGGCGAGGGCGCCGGTGGCGGAGGAGGCGGTCGAGTCGGCCTTCTCGCAGGTGTAGTTCTGGATGCCGTGGCCGACGACGATGTGCTGCAGCTGGCCGGAGGGGCCGGGGAGCTGGGTGCCGCCTAGAGAAGAAGGAGTTAGTGTGTTGATTTGACTTATATGACGGGCTCAGATATAGGGAGACATACTACCGGTGGAAGGAAGAGTAGGGCCCGTAGCAGGGCCGGCAGTGGCAGATGCAGACGCAGATGCAGACGCAGATGCTGAGGCGGAGGCGGACTCAGTTGCGGATGCCGTTGTTGAAGAGCCGGGGAGATTGCTGGATGATGAGGCTACGGGTGTGCCATCACGGCCGGAACACTTCGTTTTGTCAGTGTTTGGTTCAACAACTTATTATATAGTGTATAATATGAATATCTTAAAGAGAGAGAGAGCTTGAATGAGACATAGGAGCAAGGCAGGGAAGAAGAGATCAAAAACTTACTCGTTTCCTCACAGGGCCAGCTGTGACGGCGGACAGAGCCGAAGCCAACACGAAGAGCGTTTGAGGCAACATTATGGTGTTGGGTTGGTAGGAAAGATGTGTGTATAAGTCCCGTAGAAGCAGAGTGCCGGCAGAAGGAGGCGCTTGGAGAGATATAACGAAAACGAGGAAAATCCAACCAACAGCAGGAGTTCGGGAGATGTAATAGGTTGTCTAGCGCGCGCCACTGATACGCACATACACACACACACACACACAAAAGGCAGAAGGAAATCCACGTCCTCTATATCTTTGTTTCTTTTTCCAGATTGGATTGCGCTGGTGCGTGTAACCGGGTCGGGCGGCCGTTGGGCGCTTAAGAATAGAAACGGGTGGGTGAGCTTCCGGAGCTAAGGCAAGGGCTGGTTGGTGGTTTTGGTCAACCAAGAATAGAAAGAATAGTAGAGTACCAACGAACACGGAGATGAATCTACACCCCCCCCCACGATTGATGGCACGGTAATAATAATCTAGTGGATAAGAGACAACGAAAGACTAGGAGATAACGAGAGAGAGAGAGAGAGGGGATGGAGAGGGAGGAAACAAGCGGGAAACCCCGGTTATTGCTGCTGCTGTTGCTGGTTCTTCTTCTGGAGTCTGAGCAGAGAGAGGCGAGAGACAGAGGTGGGAGGACGCTCGTGTTTATATCGTTTGGGGACTTCACTCATCGATATTGCTACAACTACTAATACGTACTACTAACAAGCGAGCTGGGATGAGGAGGGAGGAGGAGGAGGGAGGAGGAGGAGGAGCTATCTACCCCTTCGTCATGTTGTTAACGTTAATGGTCAACCAAGACTGGCCCTGCGTGTAAGAAAGGTGCTTGGGGGGTGCAACGTGCTGGGTAGGCATCGCCATCCTACAAAGACGAAGAGAGAGCAGGGCCGTAACACACATACCCCTCCCACACACTCTCTCTCTTCCATATCTGCTACTCCTCATGGGTGGGTGGATATTCAGGTCAGTATGTAAGCCCGGTCTGGTTACAGTCGTGCATACATATGCAGGTACGGTGCTACTGTACAGCTTTAGGAAACTCATCAGGTGAGAGAGAGAGAGAGAGAGAGAGAAAATTATCGACTTAAAAAAAACCTAGATAGATTTGACATGCAAAGACGGACGGAGAGATACAGGGTTACATAGTAGTAAGTGCTAAAAGGAAGGCAGGGAAGATGTAGCCTGGATACATACCCGGGATGGGTGGACCAGGGCAGGGGTGGATGGGATTTGTCTGCCCTGTCTTTTTCGAACAATACTTACACACAAGTACACGCATACGGGGGGGCGCGCACCACGAATGATCCCTGCTCCTGCAGAAAGATGCGTTTCCGATATGAGATATTCGACGGGCGGCGATGCAGGTTCGGTTCTGTGTGTCTGTGTTGGCGAGTAAGTATATACATACATTTGGTCTGTGCCACTTGTCCGTAGTCTCTCGTGAGTTGCCGTGGGATCTTACGAAACCGTCAGTCAGGTTCAAAAGAGATTCATTATGTCAAGGCCCCTGTTCTGTTATAGAACCAGGTATCTGACATCGGACCAGAGTATTTGTATGTTTGGATGATATGTACCCGAGCAAGCATCTTGGATTTTCGGGTTCGCGCGGCATAGAACAAAGCACAGCAGAAAGAGCAGTCCGTCCTTTGCACTCGGCCGGACGAAGACACAACGAAACGATCTCGGCTTCTAGATTTTATGTCTTCTTGGCTTCAGGCTTCGAGGCGAGCAAACAGACGATATGTCGCATTGCGCCGGATAAGGGCATGCTTCTTTAGTCGAATTCCCTATTACGGGCAGTGGCTGACTAGAGCGTAGCTACACCTACCTTACCTTACGTGTACGGCAGCGTCGACGACGCGGCTAACGTGAAGAATGTGGAAAGAGCAGATGTAACCCAAGTAGCGCGGCTCACACGAGTTCCCCGGTCGACCTAGCTATTCTCGGCTGCCTCCTCGTCAGAGTATCATCCCCCATCTGCGTGTGTGTGTGTGTGTGTGTGTGCAGCCGCTCTATGTAGAAGCTCCTACCACCAAGTTCCAAGTTCCAGGCCCTGGACGACGCATGGACCCTATATGATCCTCCTGCCTATTACGATCCTGACAGTAACCCTTCTCCACTTATCGCGCAAGGATGTATACTGGTAAAAGCCGAGTCAACTTTGCAGAAAGCAAGCTGGATTAGCGAGCAGCATGAGTTAATTAATCGGTGTCGGTAGATTGCTACTGTGGGATAGAGGCGCTGAAGAATGCAGGTATGCTTCTTTATTAAGGTTAATCTAACAGCTCAGTAGTCATGTACTTGGATGCTGTGTTGTAAGTGGGAAACACAGCTACTGTAACTTGAACCTGCTGAGAGCCTTGCAGGGAAAAGTCCCTCGTAGTACTACTACTACTGATCTGCAGCCATTATCCTAGTTCAGGTTAGACGAACACTAGATACGAGTCGTAGAGTATATCTATGCAATTCTTCCGAGCCTTCGAGTTTCATGATCTGCACATATGCGTCCCTGGCTATACTAACACACACTGCAACAAACCGATGACAAGGTGTTCGTAATGGTACCAAGCTCTGGTTCACGATGGTCCAAATTCCCGAGGTCACTGAGCTAACTCCCATTCCCCGTGGCTGTAGAAGTCGATAAGTAGCAATCAAGGATTCTCTACAATCGCCTTTTAAAAAATAAAAATAAATCGAGTAGAAATGACAGCAGCCAAGCCAGATGGAGATTCCAGCAGATCCTGCCAACAAACATGCCACGGTCTTTCGTCCGGGTGGGTGGGGGGTTGAGGGGGGGATTGACGGAGGTGGTGGAAACCCCCGCATAAGGGTCTCATTTAGCAACCCGTCTCTAGTCTCAGGGCTGCCACAGACAAATTGACTACCAGGTTAGTTAGTCAGTCCTTAAATTCATAGCATACCAAGTTACTATTCTGTGCCATGCCTGCTGTACTCAGACTGTACTGCTCTACCTAGGACATTGGTCTTGCACTGACAGGAGGAGGCGAAGATGCCGTGTTGCCAGTGCTGCTCACTCACTCATCCTTCGTGCGCGGCATTGATGTATGCCGGTCGCTAGACTTGATGATATCGGCGCCCATGTCCATTGGTGTTTATTCATCGAAACTTGGAAGTGTCAATGCTTTGATGTGTGTCTGCCAGGTATGTTCAGTTATTACATATGTTGCGCCGCCTGATCTAGAGTTCATGGCTCCATGCTACGATCTGTCTCCGGCCCCTGGTCGACGTTGTATTGTGTAATTCCCAGCAGATAGGATCAAACACGATCACCCCCTTGTTGAAGTCAAAAAGTGTTTGTTGGTTCGAGGTCGTGTTCAAAATGCACACACACAAAACAACCGCATCGACTCATTAGAGAACTAGCAGATGTGACCTCGTGACCAAGTTTCACGGAGGGGGCCCGGGAAATTCCTATCGACAGAGAAGTCAGGCCTGAGGTTGTGGGAAGGGAGCCTGCCTCATTCTCGATGGTGCGGCGACCAGCCGGGAAGGGAATCCTGTAGGAATTTACTTGGAGCTAAGCCACGGCTGAAAGACGCCCGCCGCATGCGCCTCCTTCGGGTGAGATAAAGCCATATCACTCTGTAATGTCCAAAAAGCAAAAGCTCGGATCTCATTATGCGAAATGCAAATTCTGTATTGCACATCGATATCTCGTATGTACAGCCCCCCAGAAGCTCACGAACCCATATTGGTATGTATGTGCATCACTGTTTATCGAGAGCGTGCGACGCTCGGGTCGCGATCGGGCAGGTTCTGTTCGGCCGGTCGCTCGCACAGGGGGATCTCCAGAAAAAGGCCGCGCATAACTTGAAATTGGCTTGTAAGGCGCGGGAGAATGCGACGGCGTTGGCGGCGACGATGACAGGGGATGGAGGGGGAGGGGCTTGGCTTTCTCAACAGCGCAGCTAAGTAATAAAACGCCGAGGCGCTCAGCTAATTCACTGGCGCGGGGGGGGGAAGGGGGGAGAAGACAACTTGTCGCGATCCTCCTCATTTCGCACTTGTTCCTGGGTCCTTCTTCTTCCCTGTTTTGCCGCAATACATTCACATTGACTATCATCCTCAAACTCAACGGCAACTTTCTTGAGGCATGCTGGCTGGCTCTACTACCGACAGGGTTGTTGAGCGAAAAAGGAGCCGGCGATTTTGGTCCACTATTGGTTTGCAAAGCCCGTTCGCCATGTTTGATGTTCGTTTTAGCGTCATTGTTCCCCCGACTGTCACTCATCCGTCAATCGTCTGTACTTTTTGTTATTCGGATGATGCCAAGCAAGAAAACGAGTTGTGACGGCAGCCAGCCAGCCGCGACTCCACGAGTCCATAAACCTCTTGCCTCTTTTGATCTGGTAATGATTCTATTGTAACACCCCCCCATCCAGAAATTGGTCCGAGTCCATCCTGGCTGTTTGATATTCTTCCAGGTTCGGCACGAAGCACACCGGGAAGCATCGCATGGAGGGAGAAGGAGGCAGCTTGAACCGCGACAGGCTTGAAACCACTTTTAGTTTCCACTTCCTTCCTCGTTGCTGGGTCTCAGATTTGAATGGTGTATGGCAGCTCACTCGCTGTATCTCCCCCAGTGTTCTCTCTCGTACTCCGTGCTACCCGGGAATCTCGGAGCGATGTAGTGAAAGAAACGTCCGTCCGTTCGTTTCGGAGCCGATCCTCCTCTCCCTTTCATCCCATCTTCGCCCGGACGCCATCCCTTTGCCCCGCCCCCTTTTCCTGGGATGCTATTCGCTACAGCTGCCATCCGTTCTTATCAAAACTGATAAATAATCGCGTACGGCCACACCCCATCGGTTAGACATGATCGGCGCAAGAGAATCCCCAACCAAGGGGGAGGAAAGACTGCTGCGAGCAACCACCACCTTTCCATGTGGATGGATGGATGGATGGGTCGTCCTACTCTTGTTTCTGAACAAAAAACGCTTTGAGGGACGCACTCGCGCGCCGGCGGGCCGAGCGGATGGGTAGTGATATGCGGCACAGGCAGTGCCAAGAAGCGAAGACGGATCACCTGAAGGAAGGGGCGGAGGTGTGTCAGTCGGCATGCCCATGGCATGGCATAAACAATGCAAGTTCGTTTCTTGTCAGTCTGTCCTGTTTTTCTGGTTGTGGTTGACTTAATGCGTCCCCTCATCGTCGAAGCTCGTTCTCTACTACGTCTTCTAGATTGAGAAGTGGCATTCTGCACTGGATGGGACTGACTGCGCAAGTGACGGCGGCCTTCCCTTGTCCTATCTCTGCATCTACCCCTTGCTTTACCCGAGAAAAGTGAACTCGCAGCACCCCCATCTGCCCCGGACGTTCAACAACAGAATACTAGTCGTGTTATCCGATGCCATGTTTCTTCATTCCCGGTTTCTTTGGAAATATCCCCGACGCGGCCGAACTAGTTGGTACATGATATTGGATGTGGAAGCTAATTAAGTGATTGGGAACAACCTCCTCCTGCCCACCTGCTGTTGTGGAGGGCAATGATCCATATTCCATGCATATAGGGGTTCGGGCACGTTGCTAGTGCTATCGCTGCGTTACCCCCGCGAGAAATCTCTCCCGCATGCTGTTTGATGAAAGATGTGTGCCTTTGGCAAATATACGCAGACCCGGTAACTATCGCGCTTGTATCGGGCTTTTTGAATCTGGTGTCCGCGCCCGCGACACCAGAGCAAAGATGGGGGGCAACATCATGGCATGGCAGCGCTCACCAGCCGGGTATTCGAGGAGGGCCCTCAGCCAGCCCAACCCACCATTTGAGAAGCAAGATCTCTCACTCGGCCGTTGAAGACGACTACAGGAAGAAGAGGCTCGCCCACTGGCTGTTTGATCGGCCCGACGAGAAGGCTTTGAGGCTCTGAGCAACCCACGAACGAAGGAGGCCGGCCTCTAATCCCCGGCCTTTGGCAGCCGAGGTTAGTCCGACGTTCATCATTCGACTTTCAATTGGAGCTGCAGCCTAAACATCTCACCGACACATCACCACTGTTTTCGCTCCGTGTATTAATGTGCGAAAAGTCGACAACATGGAGAACGGCGCGACCGACTTAGATCGGGTCCTTGCAGCCATTCGAAGTGCTGGTCTGCGGTATCCTGACGAGGAACTGCTCGAAAGCTTCCTCTATGACTCGATCGACACGGAACAGGCCGCTCGCTATGCACTGCAAACCTGCTCCGCCACCAGAGGCGGCGGCCTTGATCTGACGCCTTTGCTGTCGGATTGGAAACGATTGATCGCGGCTGGTAAGTTTGTAGAAATTGGCCATCGTTCGGTGGGGGAAGCCTACAACTGATGGAATAGAGAAGTTACCCACGAGGTTCCTTTCCACCAGCAACCGGATAGAGCCGTCACCGTCGATATCTGGAGAAGAGAAGGGGGCAAGTGTTTTATCACCGGCTTGGGGAATTCCCTCTTTGATCCGCTCGTTGTCGCTCCCATACTCCCGGTCATGAAGCCCATCGAAAAAGTAACTATTCTTGCTACTATAACTTTTTTTTTTCGCTGTCTCCTCTATCACCTAACTTTAGCTGATGTAGAAGATCCTCCCAGTCTTTACACGACATCCTTAAAGCTTTTGTTGGCCCTGAACTACAGCGGTGGGTGCTTCATGGAGAATCTCCCAATGCGTACCAGAGATACTGGCTTGTTCGCAAATCTGCTGCGACGGCGTTATCGCAAGGATTCTATCAGATCACATTCGAAGAAGAGGGCATGGTAAGTTTCACGTCGCCTTATCGAAAATGCACCCTCGCTTACAGATAATCAGTATTATGTTACTGCACGCCACATTGGAGGTCCGCCATGGCCATCTATTCTTGACAAGACGCTAGACTTTCGGAGATGCCGTTTAGCAGACCACTCAGCTTCCGACATGGACACTCCAGACGTTTCTTCGTTGCAACTTCTATCACGATTTGCTCATCCTTTCCGATGGAGTGGTGCTGCTCGGGAGATTGCTGGTAAAAAGCTACAACCAGCCACTAAATTGCCGAGTACTTCGATGTGGCATTTCCTCTTCCCTGAGTGTTTCGCGAAGACACTCCTCTCGACTTGGCGCCTGGCACCAGCCTCTTTCCGCATCCTGGTCTACCGCTGCTTAGGGTTCATTGGAGGGAAGGTGTACGGGTCATCATGCAGCTTGAAAGTCCAACAACTTCCGTTCGGCATGTATCTCAAGACAAATTACCTGAGATGGCACGAAGGCCTGGCCAACGAGTATGGTGCGTTGAACCTCGTGAGACAGCATACCCGCATACCCGTTGCCCGCCCCTTGGATCTCGTCTCCGACGCGAACTATTCCTACCTCCTGACCCCCCGAGTTCCGGGCGATCGCGTGGGGTTGTGCATCGACACGCTTAGCGAAGAGGAAGAACGCTTGCTCGTCCACGACTTGCAGAAGTGCATTGACCAGCTGCGGGCGATACCCAAGGACGCCACGTCCCAATATGCCATCAGCAATGCGGTGGACGAGGCCTGTTACGACTTCCGCGTCATCATGAGTCGGAACGAGGACGAGGATTTCGTCGGGCCCTTCGTCGACGAAGAGCAGTTCGACCAGCCGCTCCGGACCAACGCCTTGCCGGGGGTAGTGCACGGCGGCGGCCACCGGATCTTCTTTACGCCCGGGGACTTGAATATGCGGAACGTCTTGGTGCGCAACGGCCGGTTTTCCGGCATCGTGGAGTGGGAAAACTCGGGGTGGTATCCGGAATACTGGGATTACACCAAAGCCCGTCTTATCACGAAGTTTACGCGGCGGTGGGTGAGGATTGTCGATGCGGTATTCGAACGATTTGGGGACTATGAGAGTGAGCTAGCGACCGAACGCCAGCTCTGGGATTACTGTATGTAGGAACTGCCCTAGGTTGTCACCGTCCAAAAGGTACAAAGCAATGGTCACCCCAGAAGGCCGGAGAGGAAAAGCGCATCCAGTTCCGTCTCCTGTCAGTGCCATAGCTAGCTCTCTGCTGCTTGCACTTGACAGACATGCTCGTTTCCTCCTCTCTCTCTTTCTCGCACTCTCGCGTCCCTTCTCGATTCATGTCGAAACCTGGAGGGCGGAAAGTGGTATGAGGTCTTGCTGCGCTGATCCTACAGTCCAAACTTGACCGAAGGGGCTGACTGACACATGAAGTCCTGTCCACGCCTGAGAGTGAGAAGCGAAAAGGAAACGTAATACGCAGCTCCGCACTAGCCAGGGATCGAGGAGAGGGCGCATCAATTCTGCAGAAAAGAAAAAAAAGAAAAGGTAACATACGATGGAATGATACTTATTCCCCTCGGTCCGGCCGCGACGCTTTGCCAGCCTGCTCGTGCCAAGAGCCCCCCCCCCCCCAAGCGCCCTAATCACGCAAATGGAGGCACGTATCGAGGAACTAGCTAGGTTACCTGGTTACCCATCTCAGCTCCCAGCCCCTTTTCGACACACCGGCCGGTGAAGTCATTGCAGATGGCGTTATTGACGAGGGTGAGGTTATCTGAGTTCATCAAGCAGGGGTTACCAGTTTAGGGACCAGGTCCTGTATATATGGTGTGCAATCAAAAATCGAATTTGAAAACATGCCATTTGAACCATGCGCGGTCCAATATTCAACTGGCATATCTTGCTGAGAGAACTCAATGCATACAAGTCAGGCGTCGATGACATACATCCCTGTAATCCAATAGGAGTGTTCCACGCCCGCGTGCCTCCTGCCGTCTGCGGCTGAGGGCGGCAGATTGGTTTGGCTGTTCTTATTTACATTTACAGGCGCATCCTTGTGACCAATTCAAACGTATCAGCGTGAGGTTAATTGGATAACAAACCGGGCGTCGACAGCCTAAACCAACCCTCTGAAACTACTATAAAAGGGGGGATGCCTCCTTCGTACCGTAGCCCACGGATGATCCAATAAACAGGCCAGCTGCCACTACATTCGTCCATACCTTAACTTTCAAAAACTTGAAACCCCTTTCAGTACTCTGTTTCCACTCAACGCCCAACATGTTCAAGATGCAACTTGCTCTGGCTATGGTGTCGGCTGCCCTCGCATTGGCGGCACCCAGCGGGGAGTCATCGCAGTAGGCATCCCATCCATTCCAACTAATCCCGTAGCAAAGCACTTACCGCGGAGTTTGATGCACAGTCTCACACCCCGGGCTACGGTCGACATGAAGCTGTGCCTCGACGCAAACTTCCAAAAATGCACTTCGTTCAACCTCGTCGCATTGGGCGTCTGCCGTGAGTCCCCCCAGAAATTTGCGGTGGACCAAGTAGTACTTGTTAACTGACAACTTGGCTATGTGGGCAAACAGAAAGCGTACCCACGAACCTGAAAGACAAAATCAGCTCCATCGACCATTCTCAACCCCATTCATGCAGATTCTGGCAGTATGTCCAAGAGACCCTTCCTGTTCCTCACTCCTCCTCAGCCCACACTAACCTGCCAACTCCGTAGGGACGCTGGCTGCACGGGTAATTTCATTGGAGGCAATCAGGACACCTATCCAAACCTTCAGGACCAAGGCTTCAACGATAGAATCTCGTCGTGGCGATGCTCTTGAGCATCTATCGATACACTCAGGCGTCGATTCTAGTCATCGTCGTGTAGCACATGCCCCCTGAGTTGAGCTATTGCTGGTCCGTGGTCGGATGCTACGGAGCGTGCATCGCTCGTCGTGGCTAGCTTTCAATAAGTCCGCAGCTACAGCGACTGCTGCGGTCATAGCTAGCTTTCAACAAGCCTGCTACGGTTGTATTTCCTGGTGTATCTTATTGGAAGCATGTAGTTAACCGGTACTATGTATGTCACTACATGCTGGTTGAACATGGTAATATAATAGCTTCCGTTTTAAGACCGAATATGGCGTGGACTCGCGGCCGGCAAGGCCATTCTCACAAGGGGCTTGACAACACCAGTCGGCTGGCCCTAATTACAGTCCAACATTGACTGAAGGGGTTGACACATAAAGCCCTGTCCATGCCTGAGAGTGAAACGCGATGTAGTGTGATATTGGGAGGAGCAAAAAAATAGTCAAAAACATACAACACCGAGGATTCCCAGGTCGTCACCGACCCTAGTACTAATTCAGCTCTCTGCTGCTTATATATGGGAGAGCGGACGGGATCCCTAGTATTCAGCAGGATATGGTCGTATGTGAAAGAATTGTCTGTTCTAAGGGTCTATGTTGCTGGAACTTCCACCCAGGTCCGATCGAGTACGGGCTGATATGCGCTGTACTGGATTAATGATCCTACCCGCTCGTTCGATAGACACACGCGACCAAGAGAGCTTACAATGAATGCAGTGCAGATGCGTGACAGTCACACGACAGCCGCTGCCATGCCTCGTGCTAGTGCTGTTGAAAGGCAAGTGAACACCACCAGTCTTGCGAGGTGCCGAGCTATTGCAATGACTACAATTGGCAATAGACAGACAATACTCCGTACAATACGACGAATCAGCAAGTAAGCACATATCTCACAAAGGCCTCCCCGAGCAAAGTCATCATTCATCATTTATCATAAATATTCGTCGAATCCTCTCGTCTTTGTACAAAAAGCGCTTATGCTTCTTGCAAGAAGCATATTGGGAATCGGCTATACGATTTTGCCCACAAACAGGGGGCTAAAATGCCGCTTGCGCCTCTGGTATACCAGTTGTTGTTGTTGTTGTACAATGATGAGAAAATGCTCTCATCTCCCACGGCAATGCGCGCGCTTAATCATGACCCTGAAAAAAGCTACCCAAAAGAAATCCCACCGCCAGCCCAGAAAAAGCTAAAAACCCAAACGTTTAGATGGGGGCGCAAGTGAACGCTCCTCTAACGGTTCCGTGGTTGTATTGCTGCATCTGTGTGAGGGAATGAGGTTAGCAACTTGAAATCTTCTTCCTGAAGAGTGGAATACGGAGCAGCAAACTTACGATATCAACAATCGCGGCGTAGGTACCGGCGACGAGAGTAATCATGCCAATAATGAAGACGATGGCGTTGGCGATGCTCTTCCAGATGTTCTCCTTGGAGCGCCAGCTGCCCTGCTTGATGAGCATGAACCACATCATGGCGGGGAAGTAGAAGGTGAAGCCGGAGATGAACAGGGCGGAGCAGATGGCCAGCAGGTCGGAGAAGAAGGGGATGGCCTCGGCGATGACCCAGGCGATCAGGGTGATGAAGGAGATCAACGCCAACCACGAGATCCAGCCGGCCTTGGTGTTGATGAAGCGCTTGACAGAGTTCTTGTAGACGCGGCCGTGGATGTAGCGGCCGACGACGGTCGTGTTGATGGAGCCCGAGATGAAGATGACGGGCAGGGCGACGCCGAAGGCGACCTTGGACATGAGGTCGCCGCCCGAGAGCAGGGCGGGGGACTTGACATCAACACCAACAAAGGCGTAGATGAGGGCGCCCGTGACGGTGTAGATGAAGATCTCGATCAAACCCAGGGCCCAGATGGACTTGACGTAGTCCTTGGGCGTGTGCATCTCGTCCATGAAGGAGAACTGGCAGACGGCGAAGCTGTAGGCGAAGACAATGTTGGTGACGGCAACAAAAGCCTCGGAGAAGGTGACGTTCTCCTTGGGCCACGCGGACCAGGCGGCCTGGGCCAGGCCGCCCTCCTGGTGGCTGCCGGTGACGCCCGTGGCCACGATGGTGATGAGAATGGCGGCGATGATGGAGACGAAGTCGATGTAGCCCAGGATGGCGACCTCAGCGAACGAGGGCGGGATGGCCAGCGCGAGCAGGATGATGGCCGAGACGACACCGAAGACGACGGAGCAGGTGCCGTTGTTGGTGATGTTCAGGAAGGCGATGGTGCCGGTGAGCGTGTGCGAGCCCACCAGGAAGGTCAATTGCAGGGTGAACATGGCGCCAATCACTTCGTAGCCAAACCGGCCCATCATCAACCGGCCCGCATCGGCGTAGTGGGAGACCTCGGGGAAGGCGATCTTAACCTGTCCCACGATGTGACTGGTGTAGATGGCGATCAGGCCGATTCCGACGGTCAGGATCACACCGGCCACCATACCCAGCGTCGCAAATGCAGAAGGCACACTTAGACTGCCGAGGGCGATGGCCTCAACAATGAGGACCACGGTCAGGCGCTTCCAGCCGAGGCGGTGGAAGTGGGCGTCTCCGAGGGCCGCCTTTTGCGCCTCCAACTCCGTTATCTGGCCGACTCCGTTGTCCACGGAGCTCTGTGACTGCGGTGTCATCATCTTCACTCCATCCTTCTCGCTCAGGTCGGTCGAGCCGTTGGTCTTGGTGTCGGCCGAGGCCTGAAAGATGCCGTCGTCGTGGTTGCGTTCCTGCATCATGGCGGTGCTAGGAGAGGGGTTGTTGAAACAAGGTTCGCTCTGCCTCGGGGGTGTGACAAATATAGAATTTCGGCACGCGACAAGACACAACGCAGCGGACAGCGGTATATTAGGGAGCGCTGAGGGAGGGGAAGGGACGGGCAATAAGCGACAGAGGCACACGACGGACGGAGAGAGTTGGGACTCGGGGAGGATTCTCTGGCGTAAAATTTATTCAAAAGAGACTCCAGCGCCTCTTAAATGCGGCCGAGGTAGCAACGATAAAAAACGAGCCCTAGGTGGGTCAGGATTACTACTGCTACATATCTCTTCCCCCCCCGGGGCGCCGTGCAAGCCTGGGTCGGTAGTCAGGCATGTCTGTAACAGGGTGGCCGGACTGTTATCTGGAAGCGAAACACGGACGGGGCCACGGTTCGAGTAAGATGGCTCCTGTTCTTGATCCGGTTTTTTTTCTTCCAACTTCCCTCAGTCAGCAGCCAGTCCAGCCAGTCGCTGCGGCGTTAGACCTCTTCGGTCGGCTTCTGACCGACACGCCGACAAAGCGGTGGCGGGAAAACCCTCTTTGGGCCCCATTGAAATCCCTCAGTTACTCAACATCGCATCTTGCTCATCTTGCCTATCTTGCCTGTACACAGGAAGATGCGACGACGAGTCGACGGAGCCAACCGGTTGATCGGGTCTGGAGATGACTTCTTGTTACCTTTTGGTTAGTCATAAACTGTTCCTAGTCCATCTGATTGTGTAATTGGATCTGTTGCATGGCTCGAGCCGTGGGAGATGGTCGCTGCCGCCATGTGGGCATCTCCCAAGATTGAACGGCCGTTTTCGCGGTCTTGCTCTGTTAGGCTGTCGTAGCCGGGCCCATGCTCCATCGTGGCAGACTCAATTGAAAAAAAAAAAAGTCGTACCAGTGTTCGCTGATGAGAGTGGACCTGGTGACGTGGTTTCTGTTACCTCACCAATTCCACATACAAACCACCGCGAGGCCGCAGAGTGGCTTTGCTCCAAAGGAGGGGCGAGTCATTTCTTCGTGTTCGTCACCATTGTGTCTTAATCCGTTCGGCTCCTGCTGGCTTTATGTGGGCACGCGGGGGAAGGACAGAAACCCAATCTCAGCCATCGTTGGAAGGACCCGAGAAGTTGGTTCATGCAGAGTCAAAAAGCTGTGTGTGTGTGTGTGTGTGTGTGTGCGCGAGGGAGCTGACGGAGGCTTATATATACTCCTCGCGAGTCGTTGCCAAGGTCCCATGCATCCGACTGGTCGGAACCCCAGATAGAGTTGGCAAGCTGATGGGCCACTAGCCAGCAAGGCCTATCTGGACACTTCAGCAGCTCCAAAGAGGGACGAGATAGGTGCTGGCCGGTGACAATACCGGAGGAATGGAGGCTACCAAATGAGGCTGGCTTGGCTCTTCGTCTTGGGACTTGCGACTTGCCTTCTCCAGCAAGTGAATAGCAAGGGTTGGAGATAACGACCCCCCTGGCACCGGCCCTCGGGGGTGGCATGAGCCAGTGGCAGAACAGGGAGTGCAGGGAAGTGGGAGTGGCACCAGCTGCGCCATGGGCGCAAGAGAAGCTTAAAGTAGGGGCCATTAGGCTGTGATAAGCAGGTCGGCCTATGGTTGGATAGCAGAGATAGCGGTAGACCCTCGAAGCGACCCCCTGAAGAGAGCCACCTTTTCCAATGCACCCCAACATTGAGTGGATTCGCTAAAAGCACTGGAACGCGGAGAGCCTGGCAGTTGACCAATTCCTCCTAGTAAAAGAAAGGCCTGATCTTGGTTGGAGTTGACGTCTTTGGCACGGCTTATCTCCTGTCGCATTCGAGCATGGTGCACCTCGTGACCTCACAAGATTGGAGGTTGGTATTTCCAAGAACTGACATCAGCGCACTCCATTCTTGGCCTTGCTGGCCTACTTCCTAATCAGCTCCAGCAGGGGGGGGGGTGGGCTCCTGTACCGGCGATAAGCGGTCCGCAACTGATGTCAGCTATCGGTGTGAGCCAATTGCCATTGGTGCGCACCGCATTCCCATTTTTTGAAACTGCTAGTAACCAGAAGAGATAGTGACCGCCTACCGCCTCAAGCCAATTGCCATGACACATGGAGCTGACCAGCAATTACCTACGAGCAACTGGCGCAAGTGGGCTCTGGCCACAAGGGAATCTCCATTTTGGTCCCCTCTGGATCCATCCAATTGGTTCTGGCCACTGCCTGACTGCCCTTTTCGACCATCTTCGAGTGTCAAATAAGAAAATTGTTCATGCCTTATTGGTCACGCGACGAGGCCATTTGATTATCGTCGGACCATCCCAGAAGTCCAGGCTTCAGTCTCCAGACTCGCTCCCTCACACGCCAGGCGCGGATATCCACGAAAGATGGGGAACATCGGGGAAATCTTCCAAATACAGCAGAAGGCAAGATAAGACGAGACGGCGCGCCCCAAAACCGCATGTTCAGCATCCCGTTCGCAGTAGCCGACTCGTGACTTGCCTGGATGTAAGTAACCTGCAGCTTGAGGTCCATAAGCCAGCCCAATCTGTTTGTCTTGGAAATAATCTACAAACAAAACACACATACATACATACATACGCAGACACCGATTACCTGCATGGTCATGTAACACGTCGTAGAAGGCCGATCGAAGGGACTGAGAAGGAAGGGAAAAACTGAGATGCCAGGGACTGCGGTGGCTGCCGGCTACCAACATCCGGCTCCCTCCCCCGGCCTCACTTTATTAGATCTTCCAACCTCAGACATCATCGTCAGATTCTGCAGTAGGCCAATGCATTATCGCTCGCCGTGCTATATCTATCCCAAACTGTCGAGAGAAAGAGAGAACGGGCGCCCTGTCGAATGGTCGGGAACGCACCCGCGCCACCTACATACTACATACTGCATCCAGACCTGCACCAAGAGGCAATGTTAGACGAGCGAGTCCCAACATCGGCCAGCCAGCACAACCCACATGTCATGTGCTGAGCTCCTCCGGTTGCCGTCTTCAGCAACGAACGACGGCGGTTCCCACAAGGCTTATCGTGATCCTACAACAACCCACTCCGTCGACCCCTTCATTAAATGGGTTCTTCATGTTAGAAGACATGGCTGCATGGCATGATATCTTTTCCGGCTTATTTGGCTATATCTGACGAGATTGGGGGTTCCACTTCTTCGTATCTGAATTCCTACATACTGCTTTGAACGGGGTAGGCATCGCCATGAAAAGCGCGGATAGTGCCTCCCTCTTCAATACGGACGCACCACGAAACCTCCCCCGGAGCTGACCTATACATCTGCGACCGCGTGAAAGACATGTCTTGGTTTCCCAATGCCCGCGCCTAGCATGTGGGCGGCGGGGGACTAGTAATATCCTGTCCTGTCTCCCGAAACAGTCGCGCCCTTCAGCCTATTGATAGCAGAATCGCGTATTGGCTGCGAAGATAGAACAGCTGAGGCGACGACAGGGGACCGGCTCATGCAAAGATTGACGTACGGAACTACTCAACTCACAATATTCAGCACCGACAAAGGGGTAGACCCCTTCCCCGGGTCAGCTACGGTACAGTAAGTAAGTCGGCAACTAAAGTAAGTACCCATCTACTTGGGGCAATGGTCACTGCGCCCTCGTCTTCTCAATATAGCAACTTGTTCGCCCCGCTTCCAATTGGTCAGGTCCGACGCTGCATCGGGTAGCTGCATGTCCTGTGCGACCATGGAAAGCCAGCCCACTGCCGCTTTCCGCTGCAGGACTGGAGGAAGTGGGAGGATTGAAATCTCCGCTGCCCTCTCGGGTCTACTTGCGCCTGCTGTCGGCTGCTGTGCGTGCTGCAGCAATCGATCAGAGGATGGCGCCGCCATCGAGATACCACCTTATGTACCAGCCAGTGCTTGTCTCTAGCTGACTGCCCTCACGAACTGGCTGATGACTAACCACTGTACTCCGACCGACAAGACAGCACCTCTAGTCCCAAGTTCTTACGTGGGGGCCATCTACTTAAGGTGAGGAACGACTCAGCGTCTAATGACTAAGCCAAGCCGGCCATGGGCGCCAAGGTAAGTACTTGAGCTTCGTGTGCCATTCGCCTGTCCTCGATTGAAGTGTAGCCAGAGAATGGCCTGCTTGCTTCGCACCACCTTTTCCGGGTCTGAAGCCGGTCTGCCTGCCGAATGGAAAGTGACCCGATTACCCAACCCTCGAGGACGTGTGTGTCGTGCTCTTCCTTGTACACGCGCACATAGAAAGAGGCTGCGCGAACGGGATTGGTATCATCGTCCATCCTCGGGGGTTTTGACATGTTACCTACATAATATGTAGGTTATGTAGGTACGGAACGAGGGCGATGACGCGGACCAGCGTGGACGGCTTCGATTGGTCTCTCCCCCCGCAACAAAAATCAATCACTCTCTTGCAGAACCGGGTTCGCGGAGAGCGGTATGTCTGAGCCACAACGGAACAGGCAAGTAGCGATGAGGCGTTTTGAGACCGAGACCCTGGGCTGGGCCTGGGCGTCCGGGAGGGAGTCCCCGATTTGCTTGAAATCTGTCAATGACACCTCGTGGCGCCCCTCCCTTTCGTATCGCCTATCTGCGCCTATCTGGAATATCTAGATGATATGATCCGTGCCAGCCAGCCCTGTAGCAGGGTCCCGGCTATGTACGTTGCATCATGGGCGAGCCCATCGTACCCGGCCAATCAAGATAGACGCTTATGCGCCTGTCAAGCAAGACACACGGTGAAAGCTTCCCAAGTGCCGGGACGCAAACTGGACAGCGGGGTGGCTGCCCTCCCTCCTTGCCCTACTGCTACCCGATTTTCTCCAAGCAAGTGTCTTCGCCTGGCGAATCGGATCGCTCCATGGCATTGCTTTGTCGGCAATCTGTCAAGCTCGTCCGTTTTCCCTCGCTCGCTTTCGAGAGTGAGAGAGACGAGGAAAGGAAAGCGAAAACGTGAAAATTGACAAGTGACAGGTCAACAAGCACAAGAAGTTGTCAGAAGTTGAGCGAACCTCCTATCATCTCCTGTTGTGACAGGCCATTCTTTTGGCTGTACATTGTTAGTATGTACATACCAGCTTTTCTTCCCCCAACACGAAGAACACGCCCGTGAGGTAAACGACGCCATCAGAACGAAGCGCCCGAAAGATGCATTTTGGGACAACCCTACGTGTTCAGGTTTCGTGCCTCACACTGCTTGCTTGCCAGTGGCTTTATGTGTATTCGATACGACCTTCCTTGGCCTGCCATGGAGAGAAGATCCAGAGGGAAACACACGACAACCAGCGACACTTGTCTCAGCTGTGACCCCCACGGCGACAGATACATAACTATGTATACGTACCCTAAGAGCGAACTACTGGCATCACAAGGGGACAGGGCGAAGCGGTAGCGGTAATACTTGCAAGTGAATTAGTATCGATTACGGCAACAGAAGACGTTACGCCTCTTGCTGCAAGTGATGGAGCTGTGTAACTGTTAGAGAAGGCAGTTGTCAGAGGCACCCCGTTTGCCCTATACCTGTCGTCGTCAAACCAGGCTATTGGCATCCCCACCCTAATGGTAATGATGGTCACCGTCACCACCGTCACCACCACCATCACCCCCGCCGCTTTTAGAGAGAGAGAGGCAAGCAAACATGACAGATGCAGAGCAGGCTGCTGCCAATGCTACTACACTTCTTCAACGGCGCGGCCCTTTTCTGTGTGTTTGCTTGCTTGCCCTGCCAGCCTGCTGCATTCTTTTCTGGGATGAGGAAGCAACCATCGTACTATTTTCCTCTCCCCACCCTCTTTTCCTCACAACAAGAACAATCCAATCGCCACGTCCGCCCCCTGTTGCAGAGGTTCCTTTGGCCTGACCCAACGGGCTTCCTTCGCACTGCATGGCCCATCGTGTCTCTAGGAATGACAGGAAAGCTTCCCCGGTTGCCCGGTGAAGTTCCGTTTGTCCTGAAGTACATACATAGCTGCCTGCCTGCCATTCACGCCTGCCTCCCCTGTCCTTGGCCAGAGATAGACATTGGACTCCGCTTGCCTGGTACAAGAGGCCTAGAAGACGTTAGCCATACCGAGCCAAAGAAGCGGTTCCAATGTTGTGCAGCTATCACTTGGCATATAATGCTACATCTTCTTGGAGGATGACGATGTTTTGCGTCCTGCATCTTGCGTCACGCCGTTTGCTGGGAGTCTTCGTCGCCTTTCCTCAGTCTGGATACGCCCTTACTTCTATATGCCAAGCACGCCGTAAAGTAAGTACATCTGCTATGTAAGTAGGCCACCTGGGATACACCAAAGAGGTTACGCTGTCGTCGTATCACGCGTTTGCCTTTTTCAGTGAGACGAAGAAGCAGGTGTGTGGCCCATCGTCAACAGATATCACATCGCCATCAGAAATCTTCATCACCATGTTTGCCCCAGGCTTGCCCATCTCCGTTCCCCTCACTCAAGCTCTCAGGGACTTCGTTATCTGTCACTTACTTGGCCTCATCATTGCCGCGTACAGCACGTTACTCCGTGGATCACATACAAGTCATATCTGTTGAGAGATCAGGCGTTTCGGCCTCGCCTCTCCGCGGCCCAAGAAGTACATACATACATTACCTTATATTACATTACATGCATTCATACAGGGTGTGTACCATATGGGCCATCTCGGTCGGGGCGCGGAGAGGAGATGCTGGGGAACATCTGGGCTGTGATTTCAAATCTTCGTTTCCTTTACAACCCCAATCTCCAGGGTCTCGATGAGCGAGATGTCTGGTTTCAGCTTACTATCCACTGAGTTTTCGAATCATGTTACACGAGATGGTGTACGATTTGCTTTCCTCACATCTTCTACCTCTCACCCTCCCTCTCCCTCTCTTGGCCCTTGTCTCGACCGCGTGAAGTACACACACACTACTACCCTGCACATCATCCGTACCTGGCAGCAGGCAGGTGACGCTTGCCCAGGGTGATGACGCCAGCTGTCATTGGACCGCCCCCCTTCGTGTGTGTGTTGTGCTGTGAGACCGGATCAGCTCACCCGCCCGCTACCTTGCTCGATCGCAAGAGGAACGGCGAGGGAGGCTGGCCAATCTCAGAACGGCTATCTTGGGGATCGCCGCGGGGATAATACTAGCTGCCCTTCCCCAACCCCAACCCCATTCTTCCATCATCTCTACTTTCTACTTACATAGCCTGCCGCTGCTAGGTGTCCGTCTCCCCACGTCCGCGCGAGATCCCAGATTCGCTCCAAGACATTGGACATGTAAGCTAACGAAGACACACCAATCTCTGGCACATGGCTATGGGGTGGGTCTCATGCAAGTGAAGGCAACACACGTTGATGCACCTTTCCGACGCTGGTACTCCCCTCCAGACTGCCTGTCGATCATTGCAAGTACATATGATGACTGGGCCAGATGTTGTGAATCGTCCCCTAGCAATTACGAAAAGATTTGCTGGTGCGAGTTACATAGAGACTATGACCCGATGTTCTCTTAGCAATGCAAACACACAAGCTTCATGGATGGAGCTTGACTCCTTCTTTCGCTCGTTCTCAGTCTCGGTCTTTTCCTTTCGCGCTCTCTCCCACTCTCCCCATCATTGAGTGACACGAGGTATAACAGAACAGGTATGGGACTTGCAGCCTCGTTTATCCTCCCTTTTCCAACCACTACCACTACCACCACCACCATCTTCACCTCTCCTATTTTTCCTTCCCCTCCACCCACTCACCCCTTGCGCCATCCCATTAGAGGAAACTTCAACCGCGTCCTGCAAACCTGCTCCATATTCCCAAGTCTGACCAGACCTCTTGACGAAACACGCTCGAGTCTTACAACAAGAGGCAATCTGGCGCAAGCTTGACATTGACCATCAAGCTGACCAAGTTCAGGGCTACTTTGCCGAAAAAGTCCACCTGTGCAGCATCACCTATCTGTGTGTGTCAAACATCAGACCCCCAGTCTAACACGCCACCCCCTGCTTAGGCCCTTTGCGATAGACAGCGCAGTTACAATACCATACCGCTGAATCGTCAGACGGTTATTCGACCTTCTCCGCTCTCGCCTGTGGTCCCAGATTAGGAAGAACATCAGCCCCGGTGACGACGGGCATCAACATAACACAAGCACCGGCGGCTACATTGTCCTTTTTTTTTTTAATTGTTATTACTATTATTTTATTTTATCTTTTGTTTCGGGCTGTGACGACGCTGTCTCTCCCTCTTGTGCAGAGGACCGATAGGAACCCTGACTAACATACCCGCTTACTCGCTTCCTCTCTCTCTCTCTCTCTCTCTCGCTCCGGCCCCCCTTTTTCGCACACAATCTTTTATATTACCACGCACTGGGCCGCGAAATTTAGATAAAGGCGTGCCGAAGGAAGACAACAAAAAAAAACCACAAAAGAGAGAGAGAAGAAGGGATTCTTCTCTTCTCCCCTCCCCCCTCCTCTCCTTCACCATGGTCACTCCGGCATGCTACACGTCCAGTGAAACGAGCCGTCGATACAGCCGTGCTTGCCCGCCGTATCCCCTTGGCTACCTTGACCGGCGCTACCCCCAGCACCACCACCTGCCTTCTCACCGCGACACGCGCCTCGCCAAGACCATGGTCGAGCGAGACATAGACGATGCTCCGCGCAAGAGGATCGCCGTAGCTGTAAGTCGGGCGAAATGACAACATCAACAGCATCATCAACAGACTCTCTCTCTCTCTCTCTCACCCCTTTTCTTTCTCGCCCCTCCCCCTGACTAATACTTTTCCGCCGGCCTCGTCCGCCCCACCCCTGTAGAGGGAACCATGAATCTAGACAACGAACTTCGAGCGACAGAAGACTTCAAATCATAACAACAGCAACATGAACTAACGATGTCCCTTTTTAAAAACAGTGCGGCCGATGTCGAAAGCGCAAGATCCGGTGTAGTGGCGATCCAGGAAACGGCGGGCCATGTTCCAACTGTAAGAACGCCGGTCATGAGCCTTGCCTCTTCCTAAGGGTAGGTAAACTGTTTTTCTATTTTCTTTTCTAAATTGCCCAATTAACATACTACCTTCTTGAGGATTATCTGTTTTGATTTTGATTTTTGCTAACTTCACTTGACTACGACCGAATAAAGGTTTCCTCCACCGAGACGCACCTACGGGACGGCAGCGGCGACTACGGCTACAACGTCGAGACGGCCCGCACCTACCACGCCCGCTCGAGCGGCGGCTCGCTCTCACCACTCGCGGCCTTCAACGCGGCCGCAGTCATGGCGGACGGCGCAGCCTACCGACAAAACTCGTACTCCGGGTACGCGGCAGCGGGCAGCAAGGGCTACTACTCGGCAGCCGCATGGACTGGCGCGGGCGCGTATCCCGATGATGGCGGAGTCGCGGCAGAGTACGGCCTCGGCGGCTACCCGGCTTACCCCACGACGACGGCGCACTTGGGCCAGGACCCCGCGGAGCAGCTGTACCGCTACGGCAGCTCGAGTTCGAGTAAGGCTGCAGCAGCTGCTGCGGCGGCGGCGGGATCTGTCTACGTTGATCCGGCGGAAGCGGTCGCGGCGTCGTCGTATCATCCCTACGGAAGCCTCGTCCACCGACCCGCGACAGCCGCTGCAGTAGCGGCAGCTGTTAGCAGCAGCAGCGAGCTGCCCAACTTCTCGCTGTCCAGCATGGCGGCGTCGCTCCCCAGCAGCAGCCAGAACAGCCACGGCGGCAGCGGCGCGTCCGATCGCCTACCAAATCCCCACCGGACGCTCTCCAGCTCGTCCTCGTCCGTCCCGGCCTACCGCACCGCCGACGGGCTTCCCCCGTCTTCTACTAATTCGACGGGCTCGCCCTACGCCAGCAAGGCGTCCACGTCGGCCGCCTCTTCTACCGACGTCGTCGGCGGCAGTGGCGGCTACGGCGACTTCGGCGACTCGCCTGCGTCGTACAGCACGGGCGCCTCTTCGTCGGCGGCGGCGACGCTTTCTGGGCGCTCTATGTCGGGACAGTACGCGCCTGCTAGCGCCGACTACGGGGCGGCCGACCACGGCGGCGGATCCTACGTCTATTCGGACAGTAAATTATCCGGGTCCCCGCTGACCTCCCCGCGCCGGGGCTCGCACGCGGCGGCGGCGCTGTCCAACGGGCACGACTACGTACCTGTCTCGCACAGCCACGCGCAGGCGGCGCACCACCCTAGCTATGGCGGCGGCAGCCACTACGATGCGCATCATCATCAGCATCAACAGCACCAACAACAGCACCACCACCACTCCCACCACCACTCGCACCGCGCGCAGCAGCAGCAGCAGGAGTACCACGTCGGGGCCGCGGAGGGAGCTACGACAGCGGGTAGTGGCAGTGGTGCAACGTAAGACGGCCATAGTGGCCGACACCACTTGCGCAGATAGGATAGGAGGATATCATTGGGATAGCTAGGCTGAGAGGAGGACCTCAGGGTTCTAGCCCAGTCAGTGCCATTCAAACACACACAGACACACACACACAGAGAGAGAGAGTTTCCCCCCAACCATTGGCACACCACCCCCGTTTCCCCCTACCCCTTTACCTCAATAACAACGACAACAACACATACACACCGGTTACCAACGCCCCCTCCTTGGTTCCTGGTTCAACAAAAAGAGGAGAGGGGTCCACGTTTTACGAGCTTTTTGGCTTGAAATGCTGTGCTTGTGTGTTTCCTGGTGTGGTGTGTCGTGGCCGTTGTCGAGCCTACGACATGCTGCTGTGCGACCGTGGGCTTTCTTCCCCTTCCCCGTGTCGAAGCCCCACGTCCTGTCAGGTACGAACGAACAGGCTCTCGACTGCTGCTGATGCCCATCTTTGCCACCCCATCATCATGCGGCGGGAGGTGTGCGCAGTCAGAACCTGGTTTTTCCACACATTCTCCCCGAATGCAATGACACACCAGGGCATCGGCTGTCAACTCCATTGGCAGCACTCGCACGACATAGCGGTACACACATACACGCACAAGTATACGTGCATACAGCAAGCAGTACAGCAACCCAGCCCAACCAACCCTTGGATTTTCTGATTAGATGATCTGATTTCCCGACATACCGCATTCTCGTGCCCCTTTCTCTCTCGGCTTTGGTCGGTTCGCATAAGGGGTTCGGGTAACCGGGTGATCTCGCTTCGACTTATCCCGGTGTATGGCCGCCTTCCCCCCATGCACACCAGGCGACGAGCCACAACAAAATGACAGCTGTCACCTCAGTCGTCGTCAGTGGCGTCAAGTCCAGAACCACAATCTATTCCGAAACGGCTCCCACCCCGGTCTACTGCTTGCCTGGCTTTGCTTCTCCGGTCCCTCACCTTCCGACCGCACCACACCCCCCTTTTTTTTCTGTCACTTTTCAGCTTGTTATACTCGACTCTCCGTGTTTCTAAAAAAAGATAAAAAGAGACAGATCATTATGCATATGGCGCATAACATATACCCTCACACAACATCCCTCCACACTCTCTCTCTTTCGCTCTCTCTCTCTCGTGTTTGGTACTGGCGTGCCGCCGCCGGATGAGACTCGGCAGAGTCACACCTAGGAACCGCCCACAGCATATGCAGACAATACTCTCTCACCTTCGAGGGGGTTTGTCCCGTCACGACGGTTTCACACGTGGTGCATATCTTCTCCTCACCAGTCACCCCTCATTCCCATCAATCTTCTCTATCTCTCCATTTCTCCGCAATTTTCGAAAGCGACAACAAGAACAAGGGACCCCTGGTTCATCGTCATGGACCCCCTTGTCTATAATCTGTCAGAGAATCCCGGATCTGCGTGGCGAGGGCAGCTTTACGTTCTGTGCATATCCGGCCGCTGGGATGGCTGGCAGGGGCTCTATCGCATGTTCTACCAAGTTTCATGTTCTTTCTTATCAATCTGTTATTTGATTACTTATTATTATCGTTTGCGGAGTGTCTCTTGTTTTCCTCGAATCGCATTGCCCTGCCCCTCGGATCTCTTCCCTAATCTCCGATCAGAAGTTGATCTGTCATCACATCATCACATCATACCAACAATAGCTATTTACCCGGGAAAGTGCTATCCTTGTGACGATTACACAGTCCCCCATTGTCTACCTTATTTTTTCATTTATGTATTGCATTGGATTACTAGACTTCTCTTTCCTGTCAGATCGCACAGGGGAAGGTCAATTTCTTCCACACGGAGACACGGCCCGGCAGGAGCAGGTTTAAGGGGGATCGCGCGAAAAAGGAAGGTAATGAGAGAGGGAGAAGAAAAAAAGGTGAGAGAAGGGAGTGTAATCGTTCTGCTCTTCCTTGTGTTTTTCTACGTTGTCATTAGTTGCTGCATTGGTGGGCTTTCTCTTCTAACACGTCTGTACGTTTCTGGAGATTGTATTTCTTTTTTCTTGTTCATCTCGCCGCTGCCTGGCACAGGACAGCCACACAGGAGGAGGGTTTTCTACTACATTTCTTACAAAAAGCATCATTGCTTCGTCATCATCACCGGTCTGATTTCAAGAGAGATCCCAGGATCCTCGCACGCACAGGGAAGGAAGAGCCTTGAAAAATTGCATCTGGCGGCATGTGCATTGATAAAGGGGGTCAGCCGATTGTTTATGTTCAAGACCAACCAAGTACATGTACATACATATACCACCATCAACCACTAATCTAAGTGATTGATAACACCCGTTTTGAGTCCCTTGCATATCTATCTGAACACTTCGTCTATGCTCACTTAAGGAATACGAGACAACATGATTAACTCGGTCTATCTATTAGGACTGACCTCACTGATTTCGGGTCGGAGCCTGACCTATGCCGCATCGAGTTGTGGTGTGAAGCAGGTGTGTTCTCTCGAAGACGGAAAGTTTGCCTTGGGTAAGGTACCTACTTACTCAGCTGCTATCTCGCTGCACCCGTTATAGCTCTTCGGGCCTCAAGCATAGGGCGTGGGATAGTGGCTCGACATCTGTGAAGACTTCTATCAGTGAACCCGACATGTCCAAAGACTTGAGCAGGGCATGCAAGATGTCTCTTGACCTGGTAATTGCCCGCTCGAACCGTGTGTCAGGAGAAAGCTCTACGCCGCAAGGAGAACGAGCCACCGGTGGCTGTATGGTCTCCCTCCATATGAACGCCCAGAGCAAGTTTGTGATCTCGCCTTCCTCGTTTCCACATCCCGCGCGATTGCCAGTTGACATCATGACCTCTAGCCAGTGCCACTCAAGACAGCAAAAAGGCGAAGAAGTTGCCATTGGCCGCTTAGTCGTGTGGCGCAGCGGAAATACTTCGGAAAGTTGGGGTTTGAGTTGCTCCTCATGTAATCATCGTCTCCGATAGTCGTTGTAGCTAGAGTCCCTATCTCGGGGCCGGTCTCTGCGGTCCTTTCCATCGTAGCGGTCGTCGCGTCGGCGCTGGCCATCATACCGGCGGTCATGGCCTCTGTCTCCATCTCGACGGTCGCGGCCCCTATCTCCATTTCCTCCTCGGTATCCTCCTCTTGGACTCCTACTACGACTACGCCTCCTCGAGTAGTCGGCCCCTCCGCCTCTTCCCCTTCCGCCGTCATGCCGCCTAATATGATGCTCATCCTCAGGCCGGCTGCTGCTTTCGCCGCCGGCCCCTGCGCCCGTACCATCGCGTTCTGCACGGTCGCCCTGTCTTCCATGGCGTCCGCGCATCTCCTCATCACTGTAGACCATGCCGTACTTATCATTCCTGTCGGCCACTCGGTCCTCATGACGGTACTTTCGCCACTTCTCCAAGCCTTCCACACCACCCCATCCCCCACCACCGGTCCGTCGTCGCTTGGCAACTTCGCCCGAGCGCCATTCTTCGCTAAGTTTGCTGACGCTTTGGCTGAAGTCGACGTGAATGCGACGGTCGTCGATCAACACGCTCTGCATTTTGGAATAGGCCGCCTCCGCCGCAGTCTTCTCGTCATATTCAATGAAGGCATATTGCAGACTGTCGCCCGTCTTCTTGTCGCGGATGACCTCGCAAGACAGGATCTTGCCGAACCGACTGAAGATCAACTCTAGATCGGCGTCGGTCGTGACGGGATTGAGCTTGCAGACGAACAAGATGTTCTCGGGCGGCTTGACATCGGCAAAGGGCAGATCCCCCATCATCTCCAACGTCAGGGCCTGGGCCCGCGCCTCGGCCTCGCGCCGCTTCTTCTCGGCCGCCTCCTCGTCGACCTCCTCGTTAAGGTTGGCGTCGTCGGCGATGCGCACCGTCGCGAGCTGGGCCTTCGTCGGCGGGGGCGACGCGCTCGGCGCGCGCAGGCCTGGCGGGTCCGGGTAGGGGTCGTCGAGGACGACGGTGTGCTTGAGGCGGATGTCGACGAGCGGGTGGCCTTCTTTATCGGTGATGGCCGCGTTGATCTTGTCGAGCACGTCGAAGCCCTCGACCACTTTCGCGAAGACCGAGGCCCGGCCGTCCAGGTAGTCGGTGTTGTTCTGGTCGCCCAGCGTCACGATGAACTGGCTCGCGGCCAGGCGCACGTCCGGGTTGGTCGGGTGCGGCGTCGTGGCCATGGAGACGGTGCCGCGCTCGGCGTGTTTTAGTTTCGGGTGGAGGGTCGCGGGAAACGTCTTCTTGGCCGCCGCGCCCGAGAGGACTCCCCAGACGGACGAGCCGCCATCCGAAGAGGGTGCCGTCGGGCCCAGAGGATCGCCGGACTGGAAGGAAAAGTCCTGCTGGACGGAATGGACGGGGGAGAAGTTGTAATATTTAATTTTGCAAAGTTTGAGGAAGTTTTCGCATTCTTTCGGGGCGTAGTCGACGAGTAGGTCGATGACAATGTCGCCTAGACTCGTTTCCAAGAGGACCGACATGATGGCGATTGTAAGTCGTCAAGTGACCAGACTCCAACAAGCCGTACCCTAGAGTTGATTCTTTGGACCGCCAGTAAACTTTTCCATAAAATGATGATGAATTCTTTCCGTGTTGTCGTAGGTCTGAGGTCTATCCGCCGTCGTGATTCAGCTGGGCGATGGCGGCTGGTGTCGAGGGAACATTATAGGTATTACGAAGGCAGTGTGGGGACACAGTGCTAGAACAGGACCTAAAATGGCCTAAATGACATCGTTGGTCCCCTGGAACGATGAACTGAAGCTCCAGCTCCAGCTCTGGGTAGGCTACTGTAGAGCTCCTGTTCGCGTACCCCACATGGCCCAGAACCCCACCTAATGTTTTCGTTTCCCTAAAAGGTTCAATTGCATCAAGCCTCCAACGCGTTAACAAGTCGCGCTTGCCTGTAGCATCGCAGTTCAAATCAAAGATCTGCGCCAAAGTCGATCTGAACTTTGAACTTTGACCATTTTTTCAACCAATATTTTTCATAACAACGGTCAACCAGGTCAGATGCTGGAGGGCATACGCAATGAGCTGGGCATAGCGCAGCAAACAGTCTTGTACTTGACATTAATCTTTTTCTGATACCCATCCTGTTTTCGTTGTTCAGTATTTGTTTGCATCGCAACCAATATCCTAGTTGCATAGGTTGTTTCATGTATCTCGACTTTCTGTCCATCTCTACCTCATAATGTCGCAAACACACATGCGCCTCAACTTGGTCATCCGCCGCAACGGTCTTCCCGAGGCCAAGGTGGTATGGCCTGTCCCCCTCGAGGAGAATCCCACCGTATCGAAGCTGCTCGAGCAGGTCAACGACATCATCCCCCTCGAAAGCAGCGACTGGGGCCTGGAGGACTATGCTGTCGAGCTCTCGGCTCCCGACGGTTCCAACTTCGAGTGTCTCCATTTCCAGCCTGTGCGCACCGTCTTGAAGGAGGGCGACCATGTACGCATACGCCCCCTCCCTGACCAACGACCTCAAGCAGCGTCGCCTGTCTGGTCGCTACCAGATCTCCACCGACGGGAAGCATCTGATCGACGGCATCCCTTTTGGAAGACCCCTTCTCAAGGCCCCCAGGGGTAGACCTGCCCTCGATATTCCGCCCCGCAAGCGACGTAGGATTACACTCGATGAGGGTTCTACCGAAGACAGCGATCCTGAGGAGCAAGAGCAAGAGGAAGATAGCTCCATGCTGCTCCTTACAAACGGAGAAGAAAACGACAATGGTGCAAGGCGTGTCACAATCAACACAGTACCCCAAGTCTTTGGCGATGGATCAGACGAGGAGGACGACTCAGATTTTGAGGAAGATAAGATGGATGAGGAAGAATCAGACTCCGAAGACGACGACAACGCCCAAGACAACGAATCTGAGTCGGAGGATGAACCACAAGATGAAGCCATGGACAGCCACGGTTCCGACGAGGATAATCAAAACGAGGATGCCGAGTCGGAAGATCAAGATGCGTCACAAGGGAAGGATGGGTCTGGCCGTGATGAAGAGGGCGATCTCAGTTCTCCTAAGCAAACCTCTGATCAACTTGCTGCTCCGAAGGGCATGGATCTGAGCACGTTGGATGGTCCCAGTCTTCTTCGTGCTGCGTTTCCTACAATCACCGTTTTCTGCAATACCATGCTCGCTAAGTGCGGCGGTAATCTGGATCTGGCGTACAAGGCCCTCCGAAAAGTGTCTGAGCCTGTTCTTCCTCGGGATGAGTTCCGAAAGCGGTCCAGAGAGCAGGTCACTAAACAAGGAAAAGTCACCGAGGATGCTATTCCGGAACGTCCATCACCAACTGGCGAGTCACAAGACCAAGCTGGCCTGGTCGGCGATGAGTCAGATGCTGAAGTTGATGAATTCGCTAAGAAGTTTGATCGCCGTGGCCTCCCCCCTGGATCTATCTCGACGACATCCCAATCAGGTCGTACCAAGAACCACATAGTATTCGAGGGAGAGAAGAAGCCAGACGAAGGCTTACCACCAAGCCGGGACGCACGTGCAGAAGCCCATGCAGGATCGAAGCCCACAGCTGGCGAATCTGACGACAGTAGTAGTGACAGCCAGTCTGAAAGCAGCGATAGTAGAAGCGATAGCGACAGCGACAGTGGCCCCGAAGAGACTTCTGCCAAACGCAACGCCAAACCTTCATCCCGTGGAAATCGTGGTGCAAAATCTAATAGCGACTCCGAAGATACTTCGTCCGACGAGGATTCCAGTGACAGTAGCGATGACGAGAGCGACTCAGAGCATAGTGATAGCGAGAGCAGCGACGAGGAATTTGCCCCCGGATCTGGTGCGCAAGACTCCGATTCCGCATCCGAGTCCGATAGTGACAGTTCAAGTTCAAGCTCCTCTGGTTCGGACCAAGAGGATTCTGGTCGCCACAGCCGAAACGTTGAGCGCAGGCCGCCGGTGAAGGAAAACCAGACCAGCCGTGATACGAATGTGCAACAACCTCAGAATACTGCCGTTACAGCAGCTAAAGGGTCACAGTCATCTTCCGTAGCACCCCAGCAGCCCGAACTCCTTGTGCCACCTGGCTCAGGAAAACGGACTACTAAGCAGCGTAATGCTCGGCGCCGTCTCGCGGCCAGAACCCAAAGGATGGCCGGCCAAGCTCCAGAGACCTATGTGGATCCTAAACCAGATCTGCCGAAGTCGACACAAGATGCGGAGAAGGAGCTTTTCGAAGCCAAGCGGAAAGCACTATTGGATGCCCTCAATTCTGGTGGTGCAGTTATTGGCCCAGACGGCGAGCTAGAGGCTAACGACGTTGACGATACCACCACCGTTTCACAAAAGAGCAATAAACGAAGGCGTGGCGATCGATCCACGCCCGAGCTTGTTGCAGGGGAATCTGGTGACAAGAGCATTGCGACGCCGGCAAGCCAGGAGACCGACCCAGAAGCCTCAGCTCAGAAGAGGCGCCGTGTCGATTTGGGTGCAGGTCGTCGTATGCTCTTTGGCGCCCTTGGTCTCCGTAACCCGAAGACAAAGGATGATGAGAGCAATCTCCGTGCTAAGCTCATGGAGAATGTACGACCACTGCCAAACGCTCGATTGGAGACAGGTGCTGCTGAAAATGCAGATAGTCTTGCCAAGGATGCAACTACTGATCCGGAAGTCTTGGGAGAAGACCCGGATGCCTGGCGCGACAAGATCGAGTATCGAGCTGTAGAGTGCTGGTATGAAGGGGTTGATCTGAGCGAGCCGCCGTTTCCCTTTGAGCAACGATGGGATCCTCAACAGCGAGGCAACAGACCCCGCAAGGGGGAAAAAGAATGGCGGCGAGGCCGAGACGGCTGGCCACGATCAGGAAGAAGAGACTAGTTTTGCTGGGAAGAAAGGAAAACAAGATGAGTCTCTGCCACTGGATGAGGAGTCATACTACAGCTATCAGGGTCAAGCCGGCAGCCAAGATGAGAACCTGAGGCTCAACTATGACGACGTTGAGCCAGAGCAAGTTGACAAAACCGGTAACGCCCAGGCTGATCGCTCGATTGCCGAATCGCATTATTCCGACTTGGATGATCTCCCCTCGTTGCCCAAGGATCTGAATGTGCTAAGACATCTCGAGCCCGGACAGGCGCGGGTCGGCATGGTCATCACATGGAAACAAGTAAGTGCCTCTTGCTTGGACCAAACACCATGGGTCATTTGCTAATCTATTTAACTCAGTTCATCCTGTCCGGGGCTATCAACTGGCAACCGCAGGTTATGGATCTGACTGGTCTCATCACGGAAATCCATGGGGACGATATGCTCGAAGTCATCCTGGCGAAGAGGGACCGCCATCTGGAGCGCCCTGAGAAGCAATACGACGAGCACACCGGAAAACGTATCTATGGGCGTTTCGAGGCTCCGGATGACGATGATGCAGAGGATGAGAATGACGACCCTGACGAGGAGGCCCGACGGAAGCTTAGTTTCTCCGTGGTGGATGGCTACACTACAATGATGGAACCAAGGGTTCGCCAGGACCCATTGACGTCACCAACGGCTCAAAGACGTGCAGATATGACCATGAGCAACCCGGTTGATGAAGTTGTCGAGTCTGGTGAAGCTTCGGGGAACCAGGATCCTGCGGGCGATGCGACATCTTATCCTACATTCGAGACTATCATGGACTCTGCGATGGAGAATCCTCAGCCTACCCAAGAAGACAGTTCCTTGATGACTGGACCAACCACCTCTTCCAATGGTCAGCCGGGCCAAGGTCATCGCTTCATCAATGTTCCCATATCTGACTTCTCGCAGATTACAAGCTCTAGCCAGAGGATCTCGAGATCTCCCGAGCCAGGACCGACCAGCCATCAACCTGCTACGGATTGGGCCGTTGCTTTATCTGATGGCGCCGAGCCCGTGCTTCCTGATGGTGGACAGACTACACCTACGCGCGAGCAGTCTTCCGTTCCAACAACCCATTTCAATGATACGAATGGAGATATCCTAACCGGAACACCAAAGTCGACATATCCGAAAGTGGTCGAGCGTCCATCATCAGTCAGCAGTGACCACAGCGGCCGCCAACCGGATTTTGCCACGACAGCGGAAACACCCGAGCCGGATTTAATCAAAGAAACTACAGAGGACGAGAGAGGTCGTGCTGAAACCAACGACCGACAAGAATCTGCCGGAGGTGGATGTGCCTCCCGCACCTAGTCCAGTTCGACTCTCCAGTTCCGCATTAGGTTTTTCGAGGAAGAGCGCGGCGATGATTCAGACGCTTCGTCTTCATCGTTGCCCTCATTGAGCACAGCACTAAGGGAAAGCTCGCAAAGATCTTCTCAGTGGTTCGGTTCTCAAGAATCACGCCAAAAGCCCCACGCTTACCGCCGGACTTGAGCTCGGAGAATGAAGAAGAAGAAGTCATAAGAGGCTCCCAGGGCTGCCGGACCAACAGAACGCCGATGAGGATTCCAACATTATCCCCGATAGCTTCCAGACTGCTTCGCAGTCGAAGCCCAACATCGAAACTTCATCCATGGTAGGCGGTGAGATGGACCGGAGAAAGATGTTGATGTCATCGCAGGACCAATTCACAGGATCACGAGGTCGCGTTGGATCCAACATCTCCCCGCCTCCCGTGCTACGCAAGACCAAGTCCACAAGCCCCTTTGTCAAGCAGCGCAACTCGCCCCCGGCACCCAGATCCTCACTGCAGCATTCTATCCCGCCCGGAACGCAGGTTGTCGGGATAAGTTCCGACTCTGATGAGGAACAAGTTTTTGGCTCTCCGTCGGAACACATGGATAATTCCGCAGATGAAGAGAACGATGCAACGGGGGCACCGTCAGAGTTGTCCTCGGCTTTACCTGATGGATCAGGGTGGGTTCAGAAGAAACGTCCAGAAAAGTTGTCCTCCACCATGAGCGGCCGCGGCAAAACAGTCGTGAGCGGAAGGAGAGCGACGTTCCCTGCATCGCAACCTATTCGGAAGCCCAAGTCGCAAACCGCCGCATCCATGTACAAGAATCGCGTCAAGTCTCGTAGGACTGCTTAGTTGGCGGCTCGGAAAGACGCATGAAGGCTTTGTGAAGACCACATCTTGGAACAGCTCAGCCACTCGGAAGAGTGCTGGACCCTTGATCAGGGCACCCGTGTTACGTTATCCGCTTAACAAGCAGCGAACAAGCTCTTAGCTTACATAGCTACTACATACCTGCACATGTATAGTGGGCCATCTCGATGTAACCATACATCGGATGGTCCGAATTGTCTGCCTGTATAATCATGCCGTTTTGCCCATGCCCATGTTCTTGAATGCCAACTCATTAGGCAACTCTTACTGCTGAGAAAGGAGGCTTCGAGTTGCGATTGGGCATCGGAGGATTAATTTACGTTACGGTATGCAAACTAGTATCCACCCGGGAGTTAACCTTAACGCTCTGCGCAGGAACCCGCCCGGCAGTTCTCGGTCTTATAATAGAGTTGCTCTGGAATTGTCGTGTGGTATAACGCGATGTAAATGCAGACACAACTCCACCGCTGCCGAAATGCCGGCATACTGCGCTGCAAGAGAAGACATACCCCTGAGGCTACGTAGGTGACGGGCTATCATGCGGTCTGACAGACTGGCGATTGTGGATGGAAAGTCGGATGCACGTAGTATGCACTCCTTGATCCAAGCGTAGAACAACAGAAAATTCTCACGATGGACCTGCGTCGAAGGTCCGAGAGAATCGTGGTGGGTTCGGGTTTGCGGAATTACGGCGTTACGGCCAGCAGGCTAGCTGGGTGATGGAACGAGTGGTCGTGGTAGTGGATATACTCAATTATAGTAGCTCACTATAGTTCTTGGCAATATCTAGTAAATTGTCTGGTAGTACGATTGAAGCCTGATTGCGGTGACTATGGGTTATGCGGAAAAGGAGGAGTTGGCGGCTCAACAGACCATCATGGCCATGGTCAGAGAGTCTAGCCAGAGCCTGGTGGACTCAAGCATGAGAGTGAGAGCAAGTGTATATAATGTCGACGACGGCCGCCCGTATTCAACCTTCTCGCTAATTTGATCAGCAGCAGCAACAGCGCCAGTCTTCCGCAGCCAAGCAACTTGATCTCCTACTGCCTCTTTAAGAGACAAGACAAGTACAAGACCAGACCAGACAACGACAAACAGGCATCATCATGGGTTCCTCCAAGACCGCTGCTATCCTCTCCACCTTCGTGGCCGCCGCCCAGGCCTCGTCGGTCCTCCTCTCGGGCGGCACCGTCATCGCCTTCGACCAGGCCAGCCAGTCCCTCAACGTCGTGCGCGACGGCTCCGTCCTGATCGAGGACGACCGCATCGCGGGCGTCTACGAGAAGGGCACCACCATACCCGCGGCGAAGGACAACGCCACGCACGAGGTCGTCGACTGCGCGGGCAAGATCATCTCGCCCGGCTTCATCGACACGCACCGCCACGGCTGGCAGACGGGCTTCAAGACGATCGCGTCCAACACGTCGCTGGCCGAGTACTTTGTCCGGTTCGGCGAGTTCGTGGCGGGCGACCACCTGACGGCCGACGACGTCTACATCGGCCAGCTCGCGGGCCTGTACGAGGCCCTCAACGCGGGCACCACGACGTCGCTCGACCACGCGCACCACACCTGGTCCAACGCCACGAGCCGCGCGGGCTTGCAGGCCTCGGTCGACAGCGGCGCGCGCGTCTTCTGGGCCTACGCGTTCCACAACGTCACCGACTTCAGCGTGCCCGAGCAGATCGCTGACTTCCGCGGGCTGATGCGGGACGTGCCGACCAAGGACACGCTCGTGACGCCGGCTATGGCGTACGACTCGTTCTATGCTAACCCCTACGGGCAGGAGACTCGGGACGTCATGGCTCTCGCTCGGTATGTTCTTTCTCGTAGCCCCCTTGATCGTGCCCCTTTGATCAGACAAGAAGCTAATTACTTTGTGTGTTACAGTGAGTACAATATCTCCGCCATGACCGCCCACTACCTCGGAGGACCTTGGGCTAGTAAGTCTCCTATTCTCCCCCTCTTTACCTTGTTCCATAAAACACATCCAGTAAAAACGACAGAACTAACAAGTGTCTCCCTCCCCAACAGCCAACAACAGCCCCGAGCTGCTGCACGAGCTCGGCTTCCTCAACGACAGCATCCCCGTCGTCTTCTCGCACGGCTCCTTCATGACGGAGAAGGACGCCGAGCTGCTGCACTCGTGCAACCAGTACCTGGCCAACACGCCCGAGTCCGAGATGCACTACGGCCACTCGCACGAGCCCAGCATCCACTTCGGCGTGCAGGACCAGATGGCGCTGGGCGTGGACACCTTCTTCACCTACTCGACCGACATGGCGACGCAGGCCCGCATCTGGCTGCAGCACGCCCGCTACGCGCTCTACTACGACGTGCTGAAGCAGGGCGCCATCCCGCCCAACGACCCCATGTCCGTCAACCAGGCCTTCCTGCTCGCCACGCGCGCCGGCGGCCAGGCCCTGCGCCGCGACGACATCGGTATCATTGCGCCGGGCGCCGTCGCCGACGTGCTGGTGTACGACGGCCGCTCCCCGTCCCTGCTCGGCTGGGTCGACCCCGTCGCCGCCGTCGTGCTGCACGCCAACGCGGGCGACCTCGAGCACGTGCTGGTGGGCGGCAAGTTCGCCAAGCGCGACGGCAAGCTGACGGCGGCCAACTACGCCAAGGTCCAGGACACCCTCCTGGAGAGCGCCGCTCGCATCCAGGCGACGTGGCGCGAGCTGCCTGTGCCCGCTATGGACACCACGTTCACGACGTCGGGGGCGCCTTATGTTCGCGCGGAGGAGGTCAATATCATGAAGGGCGTGGCTGCTGCTGCGGCCGGTAACGATGGATACGGCCACAAGTTCGATTAAGGGGACCAATCACATCGAACGAGTGATATATGCCCACTGTAATCCTGTACCTAATCTGGGCTTTGGAGAGATTCAAGTAACCTATCTGTTTGCTGCTTGCTGCTAGCATCCCTGCTTGCTCCTGTTGCCAAATAGCAATTCCGTCACTCATTGCCAATTCGAATGCTTAGGTAACCTACAAAAATAATAATACAAATAATATCCCGAAAAAAAGCTTGTTCAGTTTGATGAAGTTTGGTACTATAATATCCTTGTCCTTCCCCACAGCGTCGCACTGAGTTCTTGATTTTAGGAATAAACAGGGGGTGGGGGTTCTAGAAAACTCCCCGACGATCCGGTTAGGACCAGCAACTCCGTATGTGCTGCAGGCTGTCAAGCTGTCAAATTTCGAATTCCCGGGTCACTAACAACAAGATCTGCACTCTTTGTAATAACCTTGATTTTACTGGCGGATATCTGAGATGGAGAGACCCTCCTGTCAAATATAAAAAAACCTATCACCCTTTCGGAATTAGGCTCGAGATGTGCCGGATTTGGGTCCGGCTCTCGGTTGACAGGGGAGGCATCGTTTAAGACCGTAGAAGCGGCTCGTCCGGCCACATACCTAACATATCAAGCAAGTATTTACGGCATCAATTACATCATCCTCCATGAGAGGATCTCGGAATAGCCACTGTTGAAAAATCTGTCAGTGAAAAGTCAGCGGGAGAATGCCGTTGAGGTGGACACGAGCTCGGCTTAACCGGAATTCTTGTTGAGATACCTGTGTCCATGATACTCCGAATTAATGATGACTTCACATCCATCGAGAACAAGTTGTGTGGTTTGTCTCCTTTGTCTCCGTACCTATCCAAAGTGAAAAATAAATCCGAGTCTTCTCCTTCCCGGCACCCGCCTATTCTTCAGCAAGCCTCGGATGCAGCCAGTGGTTTTCCGAAGTGACAAATCGAAACAGGGGCCAGGAACTGTAGCTTGGAATTGGCTGTCCTCGGTACCCGAGCCAGAGGTCCCTATTACGGCCCATAAGTCCCAAGAGGCCCGACGTTAGCTGACTTCGGAAGTAGTCCTTTTCTTCCGGCCACATAGGCTGGGCGGGCGGCCGAGTTTGTTGGAGCTTGTTGGAGCTTCTGCCCGGGCCGTGACAGTCCCGGTTCATTCGCTTCGAATGGACATATGCCGCTGGAAGCGCGTAGACCCTGATTAGATCTCCTGTGAACATAAACGACCCATCTCAAACCATATGCCTCAAAATCATTGAGTCACACCACCAGGATCTGGCATTTGCAGAGATTCAAGATAGTTGCTGAAAAGCGTCCCAGCAGCACAGAGATGATGCAGGGCGCAGCGGGTGATCTCCATTCGTATCAATTGCCGTCGTAGCTTCGCCAATTCCGTCTCGCGGGGCCTATATGTACAAGGTATTTTCTTCTTTCTCATCCTCTTTCTCATCCTCTGCCCTTCCTCTGGATCTGGGACTGCCCTTGGGTTGACCCCGGCCTTAGTTGCTTCGTGCGCCCTCCTTGGCCTCCCGGAGCTCGTTCATCTTGACCACCCGCTTCTTGAACTCATCGTACTGGCACTTCTCGTAGCTGTGTCGCTCGTCCTGCATTTGGTAGAAAAAAAAAAATGTGTAAGCAAAGCGGTACCTCTGGGACTGGCCGTTCGGAACTTGTCCTTTCTCCCCGGCTGAGGGACTATGACTGAACGTACAGCGCACTTCCAGGGTAGGTAGTAGGTATCTTGACGGCATCGGTTCAGCGGGATCAAGAGGTTCGCGCAGCTGTCTCGGTACTGGATCGGCAGCTTGGCTTCCCGCATCTCCTCGCGGGTCGCCTCTGTGGCAGGGAATTGTCAGTTGTCGCCCGCACTGGAGACGGAATGGTTGGAGACAGGGCGCATGGCTTACTGGGCAGAGCCTCGGCAGAGCTTCTGGCCATGGCTGCTGGTCGAAATATGTGGTGAAATTGGGTTGAGCAATTGTCTCGTGTCAAGACGTTCGATGGCCGGGCTTCAAAGCTTCCTCTCTCAACGGTGCCAATTGAACCACCTCAATGGCGCATATCCGCTTGGAGCTTCAGCCCGCCCGGCCGTCCAATTGGTCGGCGGCGGTGGAATGAATTGCCGATTTTGCGCCCCACTTCACTGACTTGTGGCTGGAGGGGATGCAAGTCAACATTCGAGATCAACAGGGCAAGAGACTCTCTTGCTTGATCCAATTCGAAAGCCAAAACCGACGCTTCTTTCGGGTGCTGTTTTCGTCATCTATGCTATTCCATTTTTTGCATGCAATCACTGTTTGCTAGACTTGTCTCTGGAGGCATCCTGGAACATGGCCAGGTTTCTCAAGAGCATCGAACAAGTGTTTGTCTCCCGCTTCCGGGAACCATGTACAACAACGACAACATCAACTAGTACTCGCTATGCCACGATCTGCAAATTGACAGGTCTACCAATGGCTCTACGGTTATCGCTACTTTGCACCATATCCGATCGAAATGATGGCCTTGGGAGCCCTGGTGCAGCTGTCGATTTCCTGGCAAGGAAATCCATGATGACAAGAACAAGCCACGACCCAACCGCATCTGACTTTCTACTGACTCTGGCGGTTGTACACATTGACATGCTTGACTCGCCTAGTAGCGAGCGACAATGACGCCATCTAGACCTTGACCTTCCTTTCCTTTGTTACACTTTCATCAGATGCCCTAGCCCATCTGCCGCCTCGCCAGATGTTGCAAGCCGTTGCTGCACTCGTTGCAGCACTCACTACACTCGGACCTTCTACAAGCGGCTTAGCGGTCCTGCGGCATTGGCCAACCGTCAACTCAACTTCCGGACTGAAGCTATCTGACGGATCGGTCATGCGAGGTGGGGGGACCGCCCATTGGCACGCGATGTTACTTACTTCCCATTTGGGGCATCACGGCCGGCATGTTTGTTATCTCTGGGCCCCCGGTCAGAGATACAGAGATACGCGGGCAGCTTGGCGATTGGCCTTTGTTGGCAAAGCGTTGCAGATATGACCCCCGATGCTGCGTTCATTGTCAAGACTCGGCATAGGTAGGTGCATTAGTATGCTAGAGCGCTCCGGCACATGCCGCAAAGGCATCCGGATATGGTGCGTTATCGCCTTGGCCGCTTTGGTAGGTAGGCGTGTAGAGGTTTATAAACTATGTGATCCCCCCCGGGCACCCTCGGGCTTCTGGTAGGTCTGGCTCCCACCGGTTCACGCTCTTTCCTTCCGTCGGACGTTGCTGTATCTTGTCTGCTACCGCATCTGGTCTGAGTGCGTCGTCGAGATGAGGAGTTCGGTGTTCGCGTCTCTGTTTACGGGTGCTGCGTGGTTCCAAGCCGCCTTTGGCTTGTTTCCGCCGGCACCCAGGATGGAGCCTCTCGAGTTGGCCGACAACGAAATGACTTCTCTGATGGATGTCTCCGACAAAATGACCGGCACTGGCACCTTTCAGCAGTACATTGACCACAACAACCCGGATGTTGGGAACTTCTCCCAGTCATTCTGGTACAATGCGACTAATTGGAAGGGTCCTGGCTCCCCTGTACGTTCAATCGAGACCTCATGCTTGAGGTATATGTCCCTAAACTGACAGTCAACAGGTAGTCATCATGACACCGGGCGAGGTCGCTGCTGCTGGGTACACGGGCTATTTGACCGAGAAGGCCCTTACCGGCATGTACGCCAAAGCAGTCGACGGCGCAGTTATCATCGTTGAACGTATGAGCGACCCCCTTTCTATTGCCACTATTATTCCGTGACGGAGTCCTAAGACCGAGAGACAGATCGCTACTGGGGAAACTCGAGCCCATTCGAACTGCAGAGCACCAAGAACTTGCAGTACTTGACGTTGGAGCAAAGCGTGGCCGACTTTGTCAACTTTGCACGCAACGTCAAGCTGCCTTTCGACCCCAGCGGCAAGACCAATGCGCCGCAAGCGGTACGACATTTGATTCAAGATTGGTGAACCCGATTCAGTTGCTAACTCTACTACCAGCCCTGGGTATTCACCGGAGGTTCCTACCCTGGTGCCCTAGCCGTCTGGATCGAAAAGGTGAGAGAGAGCGAATACTCATGAGGATTACGTCACCAGACACTGATTTCCAAATTGCAGTTGGCTCCGGGCACTTTCTGGGCATACCATGGGAGCAGCGGTCCGCTGCAGGCCATCTACGACTACTGGCAGTACTTTCAGCCGATCCAAGATGTAAGTATCCCGCCGCACCGACGAAGTCTAATACTTAAGACGAAGCTTCTGACGTCGGCCCAGGGCATGCCCAAGAACTGTAGTTCGGACTACTCAACCATCATCGACCATGTGGACAAGACCTTTACGCAAGGCTCAGATGAGGATAAGCGTGCGCGTAAGTACCTGCTCACAGGATCCCTGGCCAAGTCGAGGTGTCAGGCTTAAGCAGTGTGTCTGCATCATGGTCTTGAAGATGCCCAAGCCACATTCGTGAGATCCGATCACTGACACCGCGGATTACAGTCAAGGAAATGTTCGCTGTCGAGGATCTCGAAATGGACAACGACGCCGCCAGTGCCATCTCGTCTCCTATCTGGGCCTGGCAAAGCATCCAATTCGACTCTGGCTACTCCAAGTTCTACCAGATGTGCGACGCCATCGAGGGTGCTTTCACCAATACCACGTATACCTACGGCGAGCTAGGGGTTGGGCTCAAAAATGCACTCCCCAACTTTGCCAAGTGGTTCAAAGCATCGTATCTCCCAGGATGTGGGTTCCCTCTCACCTCGAGCACTCGGTGCTGTATTGCTGACCATGGCTCTCCCTAGATTGTGAGGCCTATGGCTACAAAGACTGGGCTGGCGAGATGAACGTACAGTGTTTCAACTCGTACAACGGCTCCATGGAAGCCTTCAAGGACTACTCGCCCGCCAACACTGTTGGCCGAACCTGGGTTTGGATGACTTGCAATGAGCCTTTCTTCTACTACCAAACGTAAGCCATCCATCCAATCCAATTAGTAGCTCACAGGGAGGAGGCTCCGTTTTCTCGCTTGGATGAATCGCTGACCATGGCATAATAATTACAGTGGCGCCCCTGCGGGAATGCCGACCGTCTTCTCCCGTCTCGTCGACGCCAGCTACTACCAGCGGCAGTGCGAGCTGTGGTTCCCGCGCGAGGGCAAGTACACGTACGCCAGCGCCAAGGGCGACACGGCGCAGGCGCTCAACCTCGAGACGGGCGGCTGGCTCTACACGGACACGACGCGCGTGCTGACGTCGAACGGGCAGTACGACCCGTGGCGGCCCGCGAGCGTCTCGTCCACATTCCGGCCCGGCGGACCGTTTCCGGGGACGCCCAAGGCGCCCGTCATCCTGATCGAGGGCTCGCGGCACTGTAACGATTTGTTGTTGCGGAACGCGGTGCACGCGCCGGTGCAGGCGGCCATGGAGGCTGAGGTGGAGCAGATCACGGCGTGGGTCGGGGACTTTTACAAGGCGGGCAAGGAGAGGAGACGGGTGGCAAGGGGTGGGGTGGGAACGACACGAGATACCCTGACGACCTGATTGGGAACTCCAGTCGGTTTGCTGCATGGGTTGTGGGGGAGGCGGCCCTGACGAACAGCAAGCGTTATGGATATGCCCCTGTCTTGCATTACTACCTAATCATACATACGAGAATTTCTATTGTATATATTTTCAACAATGCTCTGGCAATTTGCCTCTCAAGCAAGGTCCATGAAGGTTTGGATGACCATGTGGTTCTGTAGTGAAGTGCCTATGCCAATTCCGATGGCAAATGCAAATGCGCGCTGAAAGGGGCTTGGTCTACTGCAACTATTTCAGGTCAGGCTGAACTTATCCCATCTCAAAAGTCATCCCACTTTCCTGTACTCCGTACACTTGAGCAGACACGAAACTCAGATTCATTCAGATGCAGATGGAAAAAATAGAAACCGGGGATACGGGCATTCGAAAGCCGAAGTTGGAGTCTGCTGTTTTCTTGCGCGCCGTGAGTCAACGAGAAGGGCGTGGCGGCGCGGGCGCAAGTCACGGCGTCCGAACGCCTTCTAGAGTTGGGCCGGCCAATGTTTGGATAATCCGGTGATGTTTTTCAAGTCACTCTTCTTTTTCCTTTGGAAATAGTAATTTTTCCGTAGAACCGAATATTTATCTTGAATAAAAGTACTGTTGAGTTTGTAACGGGCAATTATAGCCTTACTCGATCGTCTCATTAATGCAATAAGGTGACGACGGGATGGGATCATCCAAAAAAGTAGGTAGTTAACCAAAGTCTGCCGCACGCTCCACCAACACCATCAAAACAACACCACCATCTACCCCTCCTAACGTCCATTTCACACATAACTTCCAACGCCCGCATCAACATGGAGAACATGGACAACCTGGACAGTCTGGACATACACGAACTCGGCCGTGTCCTGACGGAAGACCGCAAGCCCAACGGCCAGTTCAGTCCCGAGGCTATGGCGGCCATTGTGGCGCTGCGCGTGGCCGGTCTGCCGCGGAAGCTGATTGCCGACGCGTTCGGCACGCCGCGCGTCGAGGCGGTCAACAACCTCGTGCGGCGCTTCTTTCAGGAGAAGTCGCCGAAACCGAAGAAGAGGTCGGGCCGGCCTCGGACACGATTGTCGACGCGTCGGCAAGATCGCCGTGGCCTAGGATCCCAGAGGCGCGCCCAGCCGCACGCCGAGATGCAGGAGAAGGCGTAGAAGAGCCGAGCTGGCACGCGGGATCGCCAGGCTCGAAACTTTGTCGCACAGTTTCTGCTCCAGGTGCTGCTATGGCCAATTTGCACGATCTTGTACGCTCGTACCTCGACCTAGCAGCTTCGACATTACCTCTTCGCTCCAGTGAACGGCAGTGGCCGGGTTGCAGAACTAAACACCCGGCCGAATGCAGTATTGGCTTTGTGGCATCTCATCGTGTACGCTGAACGTGGATTTTCGGTGTAATCAAGTGCTATCCTGCGTTGAGCCTTGGACGCTTGGCTTTGACGAAGCTTAGGACCACCCCGAGTCCGCCGTAGAAGGCGAGGCCCGCCACAGCCACTTCTCGGACCACAGCCCTGGGATGCACAAGTTTGGCATCATGCTTGTCCTGTGGGGGGCACTGGTACCTCAGGGGCCCATCTCGCCTCCAAGTGCCACGAAAGACTGGAAATGACATATGCAGAGTTTTCTTGTCACTACGGCTCTCGGATGCGGCGTCTTCCCACGGCAGCCCCATGTTTCTGCAGCCGGCATTTCCTGTTAGTTGTTCTGGAGTACTGGCAAGGGATTGTCGGGTAAAGGGAGGATGCTTGGGGACTTGAAGAGCAAACCAGCTTCGCCCCTGACGCCTCCAACCCCCCCCCCCCAATGGCCATGCCACTCGTTTTCGTCGTCTAAGCAGCTCAATCAAGAAATTAGTTATAGAGACGGCCGCATAAGTAATGGGAAGCACTTTTTCATTGGATCTACCTCGACCATACATGCGCCTTTACGCCGGCGAAATGAGTTATCGTGAATCTTCGTACCGGGTTGGATGCCCGCTCACCCTGCAAGCCAAATCCCCGGGTTGCGCACCAGCTGTTTTCAAATAATACCACCATTAGAGTATAGTACACTCATGCTCCTTCAGAAACCCGGACAGGACAGGCCGCTTCCCATCCTTCAAACTCGATAGATCCGTATTGATTGACCTTTGGGTCTCTCAGTGAAGCTTCCACAAGCTCGACATGCTCGGAATTCCATCTTTCCAACCGGGCCGAAATCACCAATTGGATGCCTGCCACGCATGTACATTCATCAACAATTTTATTTCCGAATGAAAGTGAATGGATGTTGTTCGCTCGTTGAGAGTACCTAATCGTGGCGTTTGTTTGTTGTTCGACATGTCGCCTCTTCAAATCACCTTCCTACATTCCTTCCTTCCTTCCTTCCTTCCTTCAAACCCGGGAAAGCCGCTTGATCTCGTAGTTCGTCCGCGTCTGCCGCGCCCGCCGCCACTGCACCAGCTCCAGCTTGGCCAGGACCACGACGGCGAGCTGGAGGACGAGCATAGGACACAAGTTCCAGAACCAGCCGTTCATGATGCTGACGGCAGCCTTCACGTCGCCGCGGCTCTCGACCAAATCCAAATTCAGCACGGCCGGGAACCAACTCTGCGGCGTCCACGAGTCGAGCGGGTACGGGTCCGCTCCTCCTGATGAAGAGGAGGCGTTCATGGCCGCCTCGATCCGGATGTCCTGCCCCTGCCGTGCCGCCGTCACGTTGTAGACGTACCCCAGCGTCGCCGCCGTGAAGAGCAGCAGCGGGACCTGCAGCGCGACCCAGCCGTAGTACGCATACAGCAGCGCCCGCGCCCGCAGGCTCGACGTGTGCCGCAGGTGGTAGCTGTGGCGGTTGTGCAGGCGGAGGTGGCGGCCGCGCGACCAGAGGGCCAGGAACCCGCCGGCGCCGACAAGCAAGAAAGTGGCCCCCGCGTCGGCGAGCGCGACGTACGTCTGGGTCAGGAGTAAGTTGGCCGGCTCGCCCCAGAGCGTGTACTGGGGCGAGTCCGGGTGCACGCCGTCGTAGAAGTGGAAGCCGGCGCTCGCGGTGGTGCGCAGCCAGGCTAGGGTCGTGCTGAGGAGGCCGACTTCGATCAGGGCGGAGCAGATGAGGAGGACCAGGCCTAGCTCGAGGCAGAGGGAGAGCGTCGTCGTCATTTTTGGGTGGGTTTGCGTCGTCGTCGACTTATTACTGTTTCCTTCTTTTTTATTTCCTTCGTCCCTTCTTTCGCCCCTTTCTCTGCTAGAAGAGTGTTCACACCGGGGCGGTAATGGAAAGAATACGAAGACCGAGCACAAATAGAAAGAGAGAAGCTGAGTTGCCGCGGCCGAGTGTTATTGTTATCGATGTTTGCTTCTCAAATGACAAACACCTGACAGCAGCGTACGCCGTGTAGGGAAACCGCACGCCACACACACTTATCTGGCAACGCCCACGATGCACTTGACACACCGCCAGTCTGAGAAGAACGGACTGATGGGGGAGGGATCTTATACACACATCTCCAGGATGCGTGAAGCACAGTTGCCGAGGAGGACTGTTGCTCGAGCCGGCCACTTGGATTTTGTTTAAACTCAAGACAAGAGGAAGAAGAATAGAAGAGGCCAGGAACGAAACTAGACGGAAACCTTTGTTCTAAGCTGCAGGAGCACCGTTGCCTTTTCTTTTCCCCGCCTCCTCTTCTCACCCACTCGACTGCAGGAGGAGGCGGTTCGGTGGAAAGCAGCAAGCCAAGCAGATTGCGTAAAGTAGAAGAGGTCTAGGCAAATATGCTCAAAATATGCGCGGCTGCGACCTGCATTGCGCTTCTGCATCGAACTGGCTTGCGGCCCAAACTAAAAGGATTCCCCAATCTTTCCCCTCATCCTATGACCTGCTGATGCTCCTCCTCCTCCTTCTACCTCCACCGTTTCTTATCTCTCTCCTCCGCCGGCTACCAGCCATATCCGACGTCGCACGGCCTATGCCAAGCGGTGCCTGCCAGTGTCAATCAAACTACGACTAGTTCCAGTGTTCCATCGTCGTTTTGGCGTACGAGCGCGCGCTTGCGGGAACTGAAGAAGTTTCGATCATGGTGAAATTCGCGGGCGCAACGCCTTTAGATTGCGGTGGCCGGGGGGGGGGGGTTGGGCCCGGAGGGCGGAGGGACGGAGAGAAGGAGTCCAACTTTATACGATGGGCTTGCAGGTGGCGTTTTTTTCTCTCCTTCTCGCACACACCAGCGTTTGAACCATGTACCTAGCCTATCTTCCTTCGCGCGTGGCGCCTCAGGAAACACTTGGACGAAGAAGATCCTGTTACATACATAATTCTCATCAGGATGGAAGCTCGGCATGATTAATAAACGAGCGCGCCCCCAGCCCATGCTGCTGCAGTCCATCATCACGATCTTCCAGGCCGGTCGTGCGTTAGCATCATGCTCGATCGCTCTCTACTACTTTTTGAAAGCTGGATGATAAGTAATCCTCACGCGCACATGTTCTTTTTGAAGTTGGATGATAAGTAATCCTCACGCGCGCACATGTTTCTTTGCTAAGAATCATGTGCTGCTGTCCTACATACCCTGCGAGCACAGAGCCGTGCGGCTCATATGGGGTTGCTGTTACACACCTCCGACCTGCATATGCCGCCGTCTCCTTCCGGTGACGGGGGGCGTACATAAACAAAAAGCATGTATGTATGCCGGCTACCGCTGATCGACCATCCAATAATGTCGCGTCGGCAGCAGCAACATCTTCTCCGCAGTACCGGATGGGTGGATGGATGGGTGTCGATGAGTTGACATTGAGAGATAGGAGCCGATCGGTCGGCTGGTCTGCCCTGCCTGCCTGCCTGCATATTCCTTAAGAAGCCACCCAGCCAGCACGCCGCAGCCGCCGTAGCCTCTCGGCGTCCACCAATCGTTGCAAAAGAAAGCAAGGCAGCGATTTGCCATGGCGATTGTTGGACATGGTTCGGAAGGATTCTCTTTTAGAATCCAACCAACAGGGAGGGCCCGGGCAATCTGCCTCCGACTTACCTACATGTAAGTAAAGTTGGAAACGAAGACACTGCACTGCGATCCTCCCAAACTCAAACAGCGACAGGAATAGCTTTTCACTGCCGCTGCTGTTTCAGCTGCATAAGTAGAGAGTGGCTTTCCATATCCCATAAAACGCAGCGCCGGGCCTCCTCATGCCAAGCATCGTATATGCAGTACAAAAATTAAGAGCATGACTCTCAATAAGAGGGGATAATTAACTTGAGTGATGATGATGGCGGCGGCTGACTTTGCGACTGTGCCAATGCGTACATGGTGTGGCCTAATACTTACATTGATATAGTAAGCGCTTTTACCAACCACCTCTACCCTTCCACTCCGGTCGTCGGTCTGTCTGGTGGACGAACCAAACAGAGGGGAAGAACCAGACTGGGAGGTTGGTCGGGCAGCACTGCACTAGAACCAGCATCGCTACCAGTCAATTGGCTCCTACAGCAATGGCGCGCATGCACGAGAGAGCCCCAACAGCCATCCAAGGAAAAGAAACGGCTGGATGCGGTCTGACTCGGCCGGGCCGCGACGAAGAGGAAGAAAGAGAAGCTGCGCGTGCGCACATCTCATCCAAAGGCAGACAGGCAGCTGGCAGGCACCCAAGCCCAGGCTATCGGCTATCGCGAGTCGCGACGACATCCTGACCCCCTCCCCTTTCCGAGGCCCCGCCGTGTGTTCGTCCCGCTACTTTATCAATCGATCAACCTCCTGATATAACCCAGTGTGGGCCGTCACTGACGACTGTCCTGCCGATCCCGTCGCAACGGTTTCTCCGATACAGTCCCGGCCACCAGGGAGAGGGGGACATGTCCACTCTCTACGGGAAAAAACAAGGACCATATTCGACTACTACCAATATCTCACTCTGCAGAAGCTCTGTGTGATGTTACTTGTAAGCAAGTAGGTAGCCGTATGGCCATCATTAGCCCGGGGAAGCAGAAAGCATGCACACACACATGATGCAAGAGAAAGCTTACGAAATCAGAAAATGTCATTGTGCTTGAATTGAATTGATCCCCCTAAAAACTTCCCAAGTGAGGAAGGTGGGAGGCAGGAAAGCGCCAAGCACCAAAGCCCTGCGCAGAGTCACATGGTCTCTGAAGGTACGGAGTATCGCAGATCGCAATTGGGAGAGATCCGCAGATCTGATAGAAGCGAAGGGGGGGGGGGGATGCACTCCAATCAGACCATTTCTGTCAATAGCCCGCCCCCAAGACGTGCAAATCACCAGCGGACCAGCCGCACTGCCAACCCCTTCAGAAGCTGATGGCGGTGAAGTCCATTCTGTAAGAGTAAGTAAGTATGTAGAGAAGAATATTGATTTGAATTGCGTGCTTCGCAAGCTGGAGTTGAAAAGATGAAGCCGACTGCCCAGATTGTGGACTGGCTCATTAGCCTTCCTAATTAGTTCGTCCCACCCGTTTTGATTGGTGGCTGCAATATCCCCTCAAAGTCGGACCGAGGCTGGGAGTCGAGGCCTGGTAAACAACAGTAGGCAGTAGGCGAGATTGGATGCATTGGTTCCCCGAGATTTTGATAGGGTAGATCGATGCATCTTACGATAGATAGGATCGTCCGAAATACGCCAACCATGAATACGTGCAGTTGAGAGGGTGTTAGTATGACTGCCTGCCCGGAACTGGTTTACGATAGGTACCGAGCTCTGCCTACTGCAGGTGGAAAAACATTCATCAGGAGCTCCCCCCCCCCCTGTAGGACCCTGCAAAAGGGACCAACCGTTGAGCTAAATCGCAGCTGTCCCCAGCTAACAGCACGCCGTGTATCAGTGAAGACCCGACGACAAAATTTGAAGAATCACTCAGCGATAACAGACAGAACTGCATAGGTATATTATAGTTAGGTAGTAGACATGCTTTAGCAGATGTAGGTAAGTAGGTAGGCATGTTTTGACAGGCAAAAAGCTTCTATTGTTGGGAACCTTGCTTTTTATCCTGACACCGACACAACTTGGTGGCTTGAGATAGTTTTCGGGCCCCGTGAGGATCTAAATGCATGGCCGCAGCTTCAAAGCCCCGGCATCATCCATCTAAAAATCATTATAAATTACACCGAAAATGCTGTTTTCTGCCATGAGACGAGGGACATGCAAAAAAAAAACCCCCAGAGAAAAAGAGAATCCTCCTCAGGGCCCCCCTTTTTCCATCTCCTATCTCTTTCTCCTTCTCTCGCTCCTCGCTCTCCAAATCATCGCTATTCACATTTACTCCTTCTTGGTGCGCTTCGCCTTGCAGGATTTGGTAGGCTGGTCGACGTTCTCGGGCTGAGACTGCTGGGGCGGAGCGGACTGCTCGCCAGCATCCTTCTGGCTAGAAGTGTTTTCGCCGCCAGTGGCGCTGTTGTCATCGCCACCGGTCGGCTTAGAGAGTCACAAGTCCTTGTTGGCCCAGCCGAGGCGCGGGCTCGACTCGGTGCCGGCGTCGAAGACGACGAAGGCGGCCTTGAGCGCGACGTCGCCGAAGATGGAGAAGCCGATGTCCGTGTCGGGCTGGATGCCGCCGAAGCACTTCTTGCCCTCCTCGTCGGCCTCGGCGTAGTTGATGAACGAGGCCGGGATGGTGATGGAGACGTCGCCGACCTTGTAGGTGAAGTCGGGGATCTTGGCGTCGCAGGGGAAGACGTAGCCGCCCAGCGAGTACGACATGGTCGCGCCCTGGATCTGGCTGTAGTAGGCCGTGTTGATCTCCTGGGGCAGCATGGCCAGCGAGGTGCCCGTGTCAGCGATGCCCTGGAACTTCAGGGGCACGCTCTTGTTGCCGATCGAGTAGCCGCTGGCCTCGAACGACCAGAAGCCCTGCGAGTTGTCGACGGGGACGTAGCTGATCTCGCCCGTGTAGGCATCCTCGTCAATGTAACCAAAGTTGTAGGTACCGGCTAGAAGGCAAGGAGTATTAGCACACAAGTTTGCAGCAGTAGTAGTGGTGATATATCTCCGAAGAAAAAAACTTACGGGCATCGTTCTTCAGGTCCGAAGTCCAGACGGGCTTCTCGAGGTTGCTCATGATGTTGTCGAAGAAGGTGATCTGCTTGTTGGGCTTGACCGTGTTGATCTTGCTGAAGGCGAGGCCGAGCAGGCCGTCGTTGTTCTCGTCGGACGAGAAGGAGCTCGAGACCTTCTGGGCGACCTCGACGGCCTGGGCCGGGAAGGAGACGCCGCCGACGTCCACGTTGTCCTTGAAGACGACGCCGGACGAGGCGCTGCCGTCACCGTACGAGATGGACCAGGTCTGGCCGTCGACCTTGCTCGAGGTGCTGCTCTTGGTGGGGTCGTACTGGGCCTGGCCGTTGACCTGGCGCGAGGGCGTCTCGGAGCTGAAGACCCAGAGGTCCGACGAGCCCGAGTCGAAGTCGAGGTTGAGCGTCTGGGGCGGCGTGCCGATCTTGACGGGCGTGAGGTACTGGATGTCGTCCTTCTCCGGGACGGCCTCGGCGCTGCCGCGCGTGCCGTTGCGCTTGCCGAGCCCCGCGATGCCGAGGCCGCTGAGGTCCAGGTGCAGCGCCGTGATGATCTTCTGCAGGCCCGGCGGCGGGTGGCGGCCGTACTTCATGTAGGTCTTGGCCAGGACCCTCTGGCCGCGACGCTTGCCGTGGTGCTTGAAGTGGGGGTTGCGGACCTGGTTGATCGAGACGGTCCCGATCTTGGTACGGGGCGCGCTCGGGGCCGGGGCGGCGGCGGTGAGGCCGGCCAGGCCTGCGGTCAGCAGGATGGAAGCCGTGGGGAAATGCATGATGGTGACGAGAGGGAAGATATATCGAGTGGTGGCTGGTTTGCTGGCAAGACGGACGAAACGACGACGACGGCGACGAGGAAACGTCAAGTTCCCGTGGGTGCGATGCGATGCAGAGAGCAAGATACTAAAAAGTGAGAAGGACGGAAATGCTGCGAGCGGCAGCAGGTAGAAACGAATGAATGGCTTGCGATTATCGACCAGGAAATAGAAAAACGAGAGAACGAGGCGTCTATGAGCAAAGAGTCAAAAGAATGTGAACTCTTGATGGAGAAAGAGTAGCGGAGAGAGGATGCAGGAGCAAAAGGGCAACAGACCGCCTCTAATAAAGTATTGGTTGGCTGACGGGGCGTCGAGGAGGGAGAGCCAGGTCCAGTCCATCGACTATGGATTTTATGAACTGAACTTGCCATGTATCCTTACCACGACTACAGCCGTGCTACAGGCCAATCATCTAATCAGCAGGCCCCCAGTCGGTCGGGAAATGTCATAAATGGGCACACCAACGATTGAGATTGATGGAAAGGTGACTGCTTGGATTGGCAGAATGGAGAAGAGAGCGAACGGGGTTCCAGTCGGGAATCCCTGCGGGAGGGGCAGCACAGAGTCCACTTAGGGGAGTGCCAAGCAATGACATACCCATTAAGATCGTCAACATGCAAGTCTACGACCAAGGCGGGAGGAGGCTGAATGACGGTCGACAGAATGAAGATCTCGGCTCATGCTTCGGGGGCTTGGCGGGGGAGGAGGGGGAGCGTGGCAGGCGCGAATGGATTGGGAGTCTATCGGTAACCCAGTGAGTGCATGAAGCATCACAGTGATCACTGGGAAATCCATTGCAACGGCGCGCGTGAACAGATGATTTGATGATGCCCAGCCCCCCTGCAACATTATGCGACCGGTCTGCTCCGCCTCATCTCGAGCTCTCCTGAGCCTCTTGGTTGGAGCTACGGCAGTCGGCCAAGAGTGGGAAGTGGGTTTGCAGTCTTTTGACAGTCACTGACAGGAACAATGATAGAGAGACACAGACACAGCAGCAGAGAAAAACAAGATGAAAGGGGTCGACAGGGGCCCGTTTGAGTTTAAGCTTCTACCAAGAAGGGACGAAAGATGAGATGATCGGTTCATTTAGTTGGAGGGAAAAGGGAGGGCGCCAAGGGCGCCAAGCAGCCTAAGCGGGCAAATGACGATGATCAGAGACCCACCTCCCCGTCAAGTAGATTACAAGATTAGCAGCCAGTCAGGGCAATTAGGGCCTGCAGATGCGCTGCTCACCTTTGGAGGGGCATGCCTGTACGGCTTGCACGGGTACCTGACAGCGAACCGCAACACGCCGGTCGGGGGCTTGTTGAAACGCACCAGCACTAACCCAAATGCTCCTGTAGAACCTAACATACATCCAAACACGGCATTCTCTGCCACTGCCAGACTGGCGATGCCGTAGCGACGACAACTGCACATATTTCTGGTGGCTTGCAGAAATGGTTGGCTACGTGTGTCTGGTCAACAATAGCTTACAAGAGGCGACAGTCTATTGATTCCAATAATCTTCAGTCGGTCTGCCTCCTGCCCAGCAAAGCAATAAAAGGAAAGCAACCGATCAATTGCCCACACGGGACTGGCTCGGGAATTTGGGACGCGCGTATCCGTAAATAAGTACAAAGACCTCCTCCCGCCAACCGAATATGCCAAGTTGCCAAGTCGCCAAGTCGCCAAGTCGCTAAAAACTCACATTTCCTCTGCATAACCCATCGTCGTAGGTGTGTGTGTGCTGTGCTGCTGTGGCACTAATAATTGCGGAAGCAAAAACAAGGTCAGCAATCTAGGTTACCGCAGCTCGCTACCGTCCGGTCTACCCAGACCGGCCGAGCAACCGAGCTACCTATTTTGATCAAACGTCGCGGGCAATTTGGTTGGGACTTTCTTTCTCGTCCGACACGCCCGTCCGTTGCAGGTGCTGCGCCATCCACTTTCACACTTTGGCTACCGCTTGCCAGCTCATTTTGGTCGGTTTGAAGTTGGAGGTGTGACAACCGTATGTCAGTGCTGTGTTGCTGCTGCTGCTGCATTACTGATGGATGCAAACTTGATGGCGGGAATGCCTAGAAAGCTTTGCCACGGAGAAACATCCCACCCTCCTTCACCCGAGACATGTCCTACCCGCTGTTGGCAGAACATATGCCCGGCAGGCTGATCCAATCCAAAATCCTCGGCGCTCACAGACGCGTTCGTTTTGCCATTTATTTGAACTCAACTGCCTGAAGGGCTGGGGAAGCTGTCCAAAGCTACACATTCCACCCCCCAACCCCTGAACTCTACATATGCTTATTTCATCCGTACGAGTTGGACGAGTTGCAATCGTGGACCAACTACAACATGCAGAATAAGGCACAACACCTGGCTCGTCAAGACTTCGACCGTCATCCATGGTGCGATAACCCAGACCTGCATTCTGGAGTCGCACCGCTTGTCCTTTGTTCGGTCCTGGTGGTTGGACTGAATGTCGCAACCCGCAACCCATTCTGGAACCTGAACGTTACTGCATGCTCTGGGTGACGTTGGGGAACCCAGCCATGCTCAGCGGCTGCCAACGCATGTGCTCTGAACTGTTCTGCCGTCCTGCCGTTGAAGCCCAAACCAACTGCCAACCCCCTTGGACTCCAAGGTAACGCTGCAAAAGTCGCAACTAAAGCTGCTACCGTTCGCTAGCTCTTCGTTGGTCACTCAGGAGAAGGGCTGTTGACTCTGCATTCGTGTCGCAGAACACAGGACACCCGGCTTCGGCGATTACAGACAAGCCACGACCTGTGGGACACGCGAACCTCTCCCAATTGCAGGACAGAGTCCGCGATCCTACATGCGCTGTGCGACTTTCATGTTCGATGCATGCAAGTTTGCTCGATACGAGACTGATTGAAACATCTACCTAGCTGGCCGTTACCAATATGCACGCCGAGGAAACGCTCTATCAGAAGTGAACGTGCTCGGGTCATAGGAAATGGTGAGCAAGCGCTCCCTTCAAGGAAAAGCGTGTATCCGACCGAGTTTGAACGTCTATTTATACTTCCTTCTGGTAAGGCTGAAGGCTCATATCCATAGTATTCGATCTGATTCGTTCCAATCCAACCCTTTTCTTTGAATAATTGCCTCGTGTTCGTTAAGGTGAAGGATCGCATCGTCATCACCATAAGATCTATATTCAAGACATATCACCTCTACGTATCATGTAAGTCCGTCGAGTCAAGCCGAAGGGATACCCTGTAGGGGTTTGGCATGCATCGTAGCTTTTGAAAATAGTGACGATGTGTTCATCTTCAAGAATGCGATGATGGGGACCGAGCCGAGAGCCTCTTCAATCACCAGAAGAGGTTTGCCCTAGGCGGGCGGGCTTCAGCCGGCACGGTCGGTCGCCAAGAGCAGTCACACTGTTGGCTTCTCCAAATCGCCGATGTATCAGTTGAGAGTTCTTATCACATCAGCATGCGCCATTGCGCTCTCGGTCAGTGATAGGAGAAGGCCATCACAGGTAGGACGATCATCAACCCGGGTGACCGTCCTGGCCATGGACATGGCGCTTGAATATGATGTTCTTCACCTTTCCAGGCGATGCAGATCTGACTACCTGCTATCACACCTTCGGTCCAAGTGATGGTGTTTCTCGATATGTACTCAAGCATCGCCTTAGCTCGCAGTCTGTCTGCAAAGCTCCGCCTCTCCCCCGCCAGGTCACGCCATCGCAGACATATGACGATATATTTCCCTCACGCCCGACTCGTCGCTTCGACTTACCAATCTGCCTCAGGGCGACTGAAATGGATTAGAAGATGATTGGGGGCATGAAGGACCCCTTGGCATCTCTACTGTTGGCTGTAAGTATCCCACCGGTACTACATTCGGGAGTTAACAATGATCCATTCCAACACTATAGTAGGAACCTGGAGGCATACCGCCCGGGCCTCATCGCGCGGCCTTCCGGAAATGGTCCATGCACTTACTACAAGGTGCCGGGTGGGGGGTGAGGTGAACCACTCCGCGGGTGAGACGTACCAGAACGCATCGCACGTTCTATTATCTGTGTTGGGGCAAGGGGCACGCATGGGTGGGGATCAGCTGGTGCGCAGCGGTGCGGCGACACACATCAACTCCAACGAGATCAACTACAACACAGGCATCGGATCTAACCATCAAGCGAAGCTAGTACGTGAGCGGTGACGCAGCCCCCACAACCAAGTTCGTCATACCGGGGTCGCCAGCCGTGGAGGCGTCCGTCGCGTGACTGGCGAAGTATGAGCGATGGTACTGCTTGGATGAGCACAAGAAGTTCAGTGGGATTCCGAACTAAGTGAGGCCCATGAGACGGAGGAATAGTGGTGGCACCAGAGACGAGGTCGGAGAGTATGTCCCCTTGCACCCCCGGCCCCTTTATTCTTGATCGTGATAGAATTTAACCCTTTTTGGCACGAAAACGCATGCGCATATGTGGAAAAAAAATCAAGAAAAAAAGTGAATTCGCATGCTTATTACTGGTTTCGAACCAGCGTCTCCTTTATCTCTTTGGAAAGGAAAAGGTGCTGTCTGCCGCAAAGTACTTTTCCGATGTATTCATGTTCCGCGATTACATTATTGTCACTTATAAGACGAACAACTGGGCAATTTCTTCTGGTGAAAAGTGGAAGAGAAGAATCACTTGTCGCCACTTGTATCGGGTCGCACAAGGAAACCGAGGCTGGCTTATCATACTGGAATAGAGACATTGATCACAATAGCAGGTTGATGAGTAGAAAAAGACACTTGCTTATTGTGGTTCATGTCGACACAGGCTGTGACATTCAAGTTTCATAAGTTAAGTAAGAGACTGTCCCTATACAGAGGATCTCCCGCAACGGCAACACCACAACTTGTCGGCATGGTCGAAGTCCAAGACACCAGTTCTTGGTCCAGGGCTCTTCTAGCTCCAGGGGCATTATGTTATTTATCTGTCATTTTGGAGACGCACATACCTTGGCTGGCGCCATTGGAAGCATGTCATCACCCGTCTCAGATCGGCAGCGAGACAAGAGCGGGTTTGAGAGACTTGTACAACTTATAGTTACCAACCACGAGAACATTCCCAGTCATCTCTGCTAGTATTAATGATAACCGTGAGAAGAAGGGTACTGGTTCCGATGAAACTACCAGAAATAGAGACCATAATAAGAATAGACTTCAGCTCTGCTTGCTCACTATGATCTGGCGACCTCCTTAGGGCGTAGCCATGCAGACGTTGAGCTGGACCTGGGGAGCTACGGGCGAGGAGGAGGAGAATGCCGCCCGAGGGTGGCCTTGGCGGTGGCGGCGTCGATGTCCCCCTTGCAAGTTGAAGGGGCAGTGCCCTGGCGGCGGGAACTCCCGCACCAGCAGTCCCGTCTCTCCGGTTTTCTCGGCGACCTCGAATCTGGCATACGTCTCCCACCGAATCCGGAGATCCGTCCAACAGCGCTCCCACATGCCTTGGAAGATGTTCCTGCACGGCGGCGAGGTATAGATAGGGGTAGGCTGCTGGATAGGCAGGGGAGTTCGAGCAAACTTGAAACAATTCGTGGGAGACAGTGAAAAGATCGGGAATATAGGGGTCGTTTGGTCAGTTGACTGGACAGCAGTATGGATCAGGTGAATATCTCGATCTAGATTCAAGTAGATCCGTGGTCAGGCGAGATGGAGACCGTCCACTTCAACGATCCACTACATACATGTTAGTCGACATGGCGATTCAGATTTCAATATCTCATCCAGCTAGTAACGTTAGGTGGCGCCCCGGATGAATATGTCTGAGGAAATTTGATGTTTTCCCCAAAGTAGGGTGGTCTACGTTGAGCCAACCCGGATGACCAGTTTGCTTCTTTGCGGCATGTGCCGGATGTTTGTCAAACCGCATGGTTCGAAGCTCTGTCAGGAGACCCTTTGCGTGCCACAAACACAGAAGCAACATGCCAATCGGTAGGGGGCCAGGAATCTCATATGTACAAACCAACTGCATTCTTGCCTTGGCCAATACTACTGAAGCGAGAGAAAGTTTGGTCAGTTGCGACGTGGGAAACAAAGAAAAGCCCGCTGCCACCCTCGCCTTAAAACCCAACTCGACTTTGCTCAAGTTGTCGCTTTATCATTCGATTTTCACGCAAACCTGACTGCACACTCGGCTGGAGATTGGAGCATACCCCTTTTTCACCATGGAGACCTCCAAGGACTATGTTTTCCACGAATCCCGTGCCGAGGACGTCGCAGCCAGGGCGCGAGACTTGTACGAGCGCAAGCAAGCCTTCCGCCTATTTCATGGCTCGACAAACAGTGCCCGTACAGCCCACCAAGGCCGCTGCGTAGTGGACACCAGCTGCCTTGATCGCATCCTCAAGATAGATCCCCAGGCCAAGACTGCCATGGTCGAACCCAACGTCCCGATGGACAAGCTGGTCGAGGCTACCTTGCAAGACGGCCTCATGCCCGCGGTCGTGATGGAGTTCCCCGGAATCACCGTGGGAGGAGGCTGCGCGGGCTCGGCCGGCGCGAGCAGCTCCCACGAGGAAGGCTATTTCAGCGAGACGGTCAACTGGGTCGACATGGTCCTGGCCGATGGCGAAGTCGTCCGCGCGTCGAAATCCCAGCATGAGGACCTTTTTCCACGGCGCTGCAAGGGCCGCAGGTACGCTGGGGATCATCACGCTGCTCGAACTGAAACTCGTCCCGGAGAAATCGTATGTGAGATTGACGTATCACCCAACCTCCAGCATAGAAGAACTTGTCGAATCCGCCTGCGAGAGCCGGGAGTCCTTGAGGAGCTTGAGGTGCTTCAACGACTATATTGACGGGATAGTGTACTCGAGAAACTCAGGAGTCGTCATGACAGGAGTATTGACCGACGAGAAACCGCCCTCGGTGGGCGCACAGACGTTCAGTCGTCCATTTGATCCATCCTTCTACAAGCACGTGCAGCGGCGAATCCAGAACCCCCCGCAAGATGGCAGTGAAATGATCGATTACATACCGAACAGAGACTATCTTTTCCGCTTTGGCCGAGGTGGTCTCTGGCCAGGTCGCGAGAGCTCCACGTACTCCGGTTTTGCGCCGTTCAACGGGTTGACCAACTGGTTCTTGAATGACATTCTGCACGCGCGGACGCTGTCCCGAGCGCTCCCCGGCGCCAACAAGTACCTTGGCCTACTGAGGAAGAAGTACAGGGCCACGAAGCTGCCTTCAATCTACGAGAAAGATCATGCCGATGATTCTAATCTCTACGCGGTGCAGTCATGGTCGCAGTGGCTCCTGGCGCAATGGCCGCTTGCTGGTGTCGCGGGGATCGTTGCGAAAGTGTATCACCGGCAGCCACTCTGGAGAATATTGTGGGAGCTAGGGAGGCAGAAAAAGTTGGATTAGTAACTATAGCTCATTGGAAGTCGGCTATCTGCATCGCTATAGCCAAAAGTTTCGTTCAGCGCTCCGAGTAGGTATGGTTGATTCAAGGCATCCGGGACTGCTACCTCCCTCAAACTATCTGCCCCACGGTATCTTAACACACAGAAAACAAAGGATTGCAGGTACTATATTCACACCTATCCACAGGTCAGAGCTCTCTTTACTCATGGTGAGGCAATAGTCCACTCGTCTTGTAAGTTCTCGAGCCAGGCGTTGTCATTGCTGCAGACCTGACAGTAAACCCTTTATCAAAATTCAATTGACCTTCATTCAATGTATTATACTGTATGGCTGATGGTACTTGCTTGGCTCAGGATGTCAAGAGGCATTGTCATGCTTGCAGCACTAGCTTGTTCTGGGCCCCTAAAGTGCATCCACAAGAGTGAATTCAAGGGGAGGGCAGCTTCTCCTTAGCCAAGATGACAACATCTAAATCGATAGAAAGGTACTGGATAAGTATAAATACTGGAATTTCTTATGGCCAAAAAGCTTCTCGTAAATATTGTTTCTGAACATCCAACCATTCAAAGTCGTCCTCTTCGTGTCCCTTTATTCCGCACCAAGCTTCCAAACAACCTCTTCTTCCGAATCTTGCAAGATGAGAACCGCCATCGTTCTGACAGTCTTCTGGACTCTTCTTTCCCTTGCCTTTGGATCTCCTCTGGCCCAGGCCCGGCCTGGTAGACCGGGCATCAGCCACCTGGACATCGCCACCCCTGAGCGCGTCGCCAAGGCCACCGAGATCGTCAACAAGCGATACCAGGAGGCCGCCGAGAGAGCTGCCCAGAGTCTACCAGAGAAGACCCAGAACGCCACCAATCCCGGCGTCTTCTCCAAAGACATCGTGTACTGCGGCAAAGACCAAGTGGACAAGAAGATGTTCGACACGGCCCATCAGCTCTTCAAGGACTGGTAGGCATTGCTTAGCTTTCCGTCTCTCAAGCCCCCCCCCCCTTTGAATTGACGTGTTGTATTTTTTTTACGTATGGAGCATGGCTACCTGTACAACTTTATTTGCTGTTTAATAGTCCGGTCAAAGCTGGCAATTGATGGTTAAGTACGGTCAAACATCTGACCCATATGAACATATCTTCAGGTGTGACAGCGACGACGGCCATGTGCGGGCCTTCCACCACCAGTACATGGACTTTGGCAACGTGCGCATCGCGATCTGCAACTGGGGCCTCTACAACCCCTGCCAGGGCACCGAGCTCGACGCCGCCTGGACGGCGCTCGAGCTCGTCTGCCCCGACGAGGTGTCTGCGGCCACCGGCAAAGAGACCGTCTCCACGGGTATGTGGTACAAGGGCGACTGGCTCAAGGGCTACTACCGCTCCAACTGCACGACGGGCGAGGTCTGTAACGGGGACCGCACGGGCATTCCCTGCAGGAACGAGGGTTTTTAATTCTTGCGTTTTGTCGAAATGTTGCAAGAGTGGCTAGAGTGCTACTCATGAAGAAAGGCTTGTGATGGTGCTTACTACATGTAATACCAGATAGAAGCATACCTAATGAATGCGTTTACTTTTTCAAAGGGCTATAGAGCCGTGTGTGCATCGTTGTTAGCTTGACTGGCATGCTGTTGTGGCGCCTTCTCTTAACTTTCGGGAGACACTTGGTTTTCACCCTAGTTCTAGATAGGCACACGGATGTCACGCAGTAGAAGACGATTATGGATTGGTAGGGGAAATCAACGCCGTTGATCAGCTGTCTCTCTTGATCTGTTGACAGCTATAGACAAGTCTGCCTCGCCATGATGAATCGATGTTGCCTGGCAGGTAACAGCTGCATGCAGTCCTTTCCATCACCACCACTTATGTCTCCCAAGCTTAATTGATATCCCACTGGTGCTGCTCGTTGGCGAACTTGTTGTAGAGGCCCCAGCCGAAGGGGATGTCGGTCTGGCAGTACATGAACCCGTCGGCCTCGACCCAGGGCGGCTGGCGGTAGGGCGAGCAGAAGTACTTGACGCTCACGTCGATGACCTCCGCAATGTCGAGGGCGCCGACCTGCATGTCCTCGGGCTGGAAGCCGGTGCGGAACGCGCCGAAGCTGCAGTCGTCGGTCCACAGCAGCGAGAGGTAGTCCTGGCCCGTCTTGTCCCACGCCGCGCCCGGGATGTTGAACTGCCCCCAGTTGGCGAAGTCGCGCAGCCAGCCCAAGAGGGCCTGGCAGCCGTCCACCTTGGCGTTGCCCTCGCCGCGGATCCCCGTCAGGTTCTCGTAGTTGTTGTTGTCCGTGTCGTACTCGCGCTACTCCACGCTCTCGTCGATGCGCTCGAATGTCACGCTCGGGTTGATGTGCACCGTCGGGAGGTCGGCCAGGATGTGCGGCGGCGCGGTCGGGGCGGCGGGGGAGCCGGCGGTGTTGGGGACCGTAGCGACCGCAGGGCGAGGTCAAGGTCGGCGCCGTTTAACGGCTGGACGGGGTCGGGTTGGGCGAAGCCACTGGCGGTGATGATGTTGCCGACAAAGGCGAAGCGGAAGGCGAGGATGTTGCTGGATGAAACCGATCGTCCCGCACCAAGAGATTCGGAATGCTGGAAACTATTGCTGCTACTCGTGTCTTGATCAGTGGTACTCAGGTCCGGTTCTGGTCCCATTTCCAGCCCTGGCTTGCCTGCTGAGGTTAAGTCAGCCCCCAACGTACCGGCCCGTTCCATGAGATCTTGGAAGAATGTTTCTGTAAGAGCACATGTTTTTCTACCTTCTTTATCTTCAAAGAAGGCCTTTTCATGTTCCGAAAACTCTTCGAATCGGGGAACTCGGTAAAACTCGTGGCCGTAGTAGATGAAACGTCGAATCTCTTTGGCTGGGCTGTAGTACAAATATAGACTACGTGATCTGTACGTCAAGTCCGTAGTAGTCTCATTTGGTGGGTAGTGATGAAATTCGCCCATAGAGCCAGTAGAGTCGGTATTTGCCACGTTACCATGCTGGCCCCCTTCTTTGGAAGGGCTCAGCTCGTTGACAATTCGTACTAACTCCCAGCCGGGAAGACTTGCGCCTTTGCCTTTTTCTCTCGATCACAGTATGTCTGCCATTGACAATACTGCTGATATTTCACTTGAAACCATTCCCAGATTGATTCATCACTGTTCAACACTTGGATTAAGACCTTGGCGCCAAACTGGCTCGAGTGCCGGAGAGCTCTTCGAATCGGGTGTAGTGCAAACTCAAGAGATTCGATCTTGTCCCATAGCTCGCATCCCTTTTCAACCATAGTGTGGTGGCAAGTCAGGCACAGCCTGACTTCAACGCACTCTGTGCATATATACCAAGAACCTTCAATAGGCCCTTTGCAGCAGCGGCATTCGAAGGGATGTTCAAAGAAACAGGTTGGCATCGACAAACTGTTGGGAGATATCTCTCCGCACTTCTCTGCAAGTCTACCAGACTCCAGATGTATCTAGATCCTTCTATAGACACGCTGTCCACTTCTGACTAGGTCTAATTACAAAGTTCCAGCCTTCATCCGGGCTTCAGGAGATGGATAGCCAAGGAGATTAGACAATACCCTCCTTCACCCCACCCAACACAAACCGTTTTCCAACAAGCTCGTTTCTCAAAACGCCCTTAACCTCCGCAAGGCTCGGGATAAAAGTGTCAGCATTAGGTGCCATTCGAGTATCACATTTCTCGAAGCGCCTCGAGTAGAATGCGACTTGAGAATGCGGGAAATGAAGGATTGTACTGAACCATCGGTTTCGCTTGATTCCATGGGAACTTGGATGCGATTGTGTTGTTTCCTTAATAAAGTTGCCACGTCGCCGCTTGCGTAGCCAACTGCGCGAAATCCTGCATCATCTCTGATGTGCACGTCGGATCCTGCTTGCAGCAGCACAGTCGCCGCCTTTATATATCCCAGTTGCGCCGAAAGATGCAAGGCTGTGCATCCACACGCATCTCTGTGGTTTGTGTCGACCCCTTTTCCACAAAGGGCCTCCACAACGTCTGTCATTCCGTTCCCTGCAGCCATTAAGAGTGGCGTCCTCCCAGGACCAGCAACCATTCCCAAATTTGGGCCGTACTCCCACAGATCTCTCATCAATTCTGTACGCCCCAGAACAGCTGCATAGTGAAGCGCGTTGAAGCCTTCCGGGTTGGTAACAAGTATCAGTGATTCGCGGTGGGAAACTAGCCTTTCCCAGATTTCAGAGCTGCCAGATCCTGCCGCATCCAGAGACTACAGCAAGACTTTTCCATCTTGGATAGAAGGCTGGAGTCCCCATATAATGACAGTAGCAGGTCGAACACCTCGATGTTTTGATAGAGAATTGCTTTTTTTATGGTGCATAACAGGCGGTCTTGGTCACTTCGCAGTCCTGAATGGTGGTCGAGTAGGGATCGGAAAGCGGTCAGGCCGCCCACTCGTGCTGCAATATCCCATGCTGTATCACCAAATCCATTTCGCAAGTTGGGGTCAGCTCCTCTTCTGAGTAACGCAGTTGCGATGTCGGTTCTGTGGTCCAGTATGACACTATGTAGCGGTCTCCAATGACTTTGTGCCACGCGAAACATGGCATTAACATTAGCTCCGCGCTCCAGCAAGAACTCGACCATAGGTAATTTTTTACGCCAAGCCGCAATGCAAAGAGGTGTTCCGCCTGCTCGGGTTTTATGATCGACCTGGTCTGGGAAAAGCCTGCGCAAAGCTTGCACACGTTCCACTTGTCCGTATCGGGCAGCGTGATGAATGGGCCAGTCTCCGAACGCGTCTTCGTGGTTCAGCGCAGGAAGGATTGCCGTATGATGACCTCGAGACGCTGCCGACGAAACTGCAGAGGCCTCAGATCCGTGTTTGTTAGAGCCCACAGTATCCGCCAGGGCTCCGTTTGCTTCCCATCTGCTCAGAAGAAACTCCATAGGCTGGTATTTGTTTCTGCGGCCCGCGAAGTGAAGAATCGTTGAGTTGTCTTTCTCTTTTGCCGCGAAGTTTGCACCCCTTGATAATAGGCACTCCATGGTAGTTGCATTGCCTCCAAAAACTGCTAGGAGCATAGGAGTCGCCCCGTTATAGCCTTCCACCTCTAGGTCTGCACCATGGTCACAAAGCACATGGATCAGCTCGCTCACGTCGCCTTGTTCGAGTGTTGCCAGGCGACCAAGGGCAGTCGCACCGCACCATATTTCCCTCGTAGGTTGACATTTGCGCCACACTTGAGAAGCAGCTTCGCAATATCAAGGCGGCGACTCTTGACAGCAAGCATCAGAGGTGTTGTCCCGTCTTTGTCCAAAGCATTGGGGTCTGCCGTCTCTCTGGTAAGAACCTCGGCAACATCCACGTTTTCCTTGAAGACACACCAGTGCCAAGCAGTCTCTTGATTGATATTTCGTTCGTTCTTGTCAAAGTCCTGCTGCTATGAGGGAAGACACGATATCCGCCCAACCATTCCATGCAGCCTCTAAAACAAGGGGAGTTGCAGGGCGTAATGGCTCCAAGCCCCCAGCATCGCCATCAAGGTTTTCTGAAGTTGCCGTTGGTCCAATACTCCCTGGTTGGGATAGTATCCATTCGACCATAGGCTTTTGCTTTCTACTGGTAGCGTAGTCAATCGGAAACCAGGAGAAGCCGTCGGGAACATTAATCTGCGACCTAGCTTGAGGAAACTGGTCTATAAGTCCTTCAAGACCGAGATAGGCAATCGCATGGAGTGCTGTTGCTTTGCCTGGCCAAGGAAACAAGTCTTCCCCGCCGGCGCAAGTCTTTTCGTCGGCAAATGAAATTTCTGGCTTGCAAAGCAAGGTTGCGCGTTCCCTCGCTATTCAGTATACGGCAAGCCAGTGCGATGTTCTCAGGGGTCATAGAACTTCGCAGGTAGTCACCCCAGAGTATTGCAGCATGAAGAAGCAGCGGGTATCCGATCAGCAGGTCCATGAAAGCCTCCAAGGTGTCGACAGGTCCTTTTTGGAACTCTTTGAGCAGCAGGTAGCCCATGCATGATTTAGCAAGGACTGCACTGGGTCTATTCTCCATGTCTCCAGGGCACTTCGGGTGTATTAGTTTCCGGGCAGAATCTGTTTTCAAGAATTCCGCGAGCGAGAAGTGGAGAAGCTCGTAACGATCCTCTTTCTCCACTAACAGATCCGCACAACTAGAGAGAATGACATTCTCATCTACCATGTCGTCGCTGTCCATCCATTCCATGCCCGGCTCGAAGCTGAGAGTATGGACGAGGACATTCTTCCCCAGCGGTTTTAAAGCAGTGGCGACCCACAACAGCGCCTTCAAGGCCAGGTCGCGGCGAGACTTTGGTTGCGATAGCACTCGCTGCAAGAGCTTCGAGTACAGTTCTTCCAGACCCCTAACTGAGTTTTTAGCAGCCGTCATCTTGCCTCTGTCAGATGTCTCCAGTTCGATGATTCTGATACTTAGGGAGGCCCATAGGAACACACCATCTGCGCCCTTTAGGAGGTCGCTTTGGATCTGTTTCAACGCAGAGGGTCTTTTCGCTAGGTCCGCAGTTTTCTCATCGATGAACGCCTCGATATCTTTGATATTAGATCCATTATCGACCTGTATCTGGATCGCGTTTGAGAGAGCGTCGGCGATAACGGGGTAGCCAGGTCGACTGAAGATAACCACACGGGTGGATGTCGTCACACAGTTTCTTGTTAAAGCCCCTAAAAACCAGCAAAAGTCTTTGAAGTCATCACCAGGGAGCCCGCTACACTCATCGAGCTCATCCACAACGATGTAGCCTCGCGTGAAATTCCCTAGTATGCTTCGAATGGCGTCTCTGATCTCGGCTCTTCGAAGCCTGTCATAGCTGTTCTCCCCGTAACGCCTGCTGATGCTCTCGACGTTTCAACTTCTGGGCAGTTGAACATACAGTTGCCGCAAGAGTGAGCCCAGAAGGATCGACCTTTCTGGGACAGCGTCGGAGGAAAGGCTGGTGTTCCCATCTGAGCTGCAATAGAGGAATGCAAGTGCATGAATATTGTCGCCTTGATTGCCCATACGAGTCGAGCCGCGGCTGCGGCAACTCTCCCCAATGTTGTGGATTGTATGAGCAGCTAGATGGGATTTCCCGCTGCCAGCTGTGCCAGTAACCCAGAGGAGTCCCGAATTCCTAGCGTATTTCCAGGCGCGGAAAGCATTATGATCGAAAAACCACTGGCCGGTGTTTTCTAAACTGCTACTGTGCTTCTCGTCTTGAGCAGAGTCAAATGATCTGTGTGGTATCCAACCCAATATCTCTTTGCGTAATGCATCTGCCATCACTGTCAGCTGCAAACTGTGTAAAGACTCGGGCAGTGGAATTAAGTAAACCTTGTGCCTTGCATGCTTCTCTCTCCTTATCTTCGGTATCTGATAGCAGTTTTCGCTGCTCGTTATCTTCGATTGTCTAAAGAGTGCGTTCTTGGAGTTCGAGGCTCAGATCTTGTGTTTCCAGGGAATGAAGTTCTAGAGCCCTGTCAAAAACAGACAGATGGTTGTCAAGGTGCTTTTTCAGATCCCCGAACTCGGCGTCGAACGGTTTTTACAAGGACTTTGTGAGAGAAATGAAAGTGCTCCGAGGCCGTCCCTTCTGGTCCAGGAACGGCTTTACCGCCTGAGCGAGAAATTTCAGGAGATCCCCGTATATAGCAACCAATACCAGTTGGATATCCTCCGTGGCCGGTATAGAGGATTTGAACCTCTCCATGATATTCAGATTGGTCAAGACCTTTTGTAAGACACGGATGACAGACTCCTGGTACTCAACAAACTTTTTGCTAATCGAGAGGAAGAATGACAACCCTCCCAGGATCAGTCAGGCCTGCCAGCGGGAATGCCGACTGTACGGTATCTGCGAATGGCTTGGTCATGTCAACAAGCTGGCCAAGTGGTGCCATCCATTTGCTCGCTTGGAGGGTCCGGCTTGACTTGGTCCTCTGGGTGATAGTCTTCTCGATCATGTTTGCGAAACTGTGGAGGTCACCAGGTGGCATTTCCTTGAGGAACCGTCCACGCTGCTCTTCGCTCAAGGCTCGTATCTCCAGTGCCCAGCTAGCGACGACTGGGTTCGCGCTTCATGTATGTTCAGTACTTCCACAGCGATAATATTGTGTTCAAGCCAGCTTACACTGTATCCGCATCATTGGCTGGGACAGTAGTTGCGTTGAGTGGTACACGGGAACTGCCGCGACTTGGAGCTTGCTTCCCAACAGCAGCATGCGCTTGCGGATTTGGACCATTGGCTTGGCCCATTGTGTAAGCCGGAAGGGGTGCGTGCATGGCTAAGTTCTTCAGTGACTTAGTGGTAGACTGGGAAGTGTTGATCCCGCCTGTTTCAGCCGCCATCGTGTTGCCCGCCATAGCCTGAGAAGTTAGTCGAAGGAAGCGTTGATGAGCTGAAGTACAGGAATCAACAGCTGGAAGTGCGGGGTGAAATAGGAGCCTAACCTACATGCCCTCTTCCAAGGTTACATTACATGTAAGGAGAGGGTTCGGTCCGCATTGTCCTCGAATGGATGTTGCATGCATTCAGTCCGACCAATCAGTTGTGTTTTCCGGGCCCAGGCGGACGTATCGCGCAGTTATCCTGGGACCGAAACCCGCGTATCATTGGCTTGGGCATTGAACAGCCACCAAGGCGGATCACAAGGTAGATTCGATTTTCGTGTGTTGGGATTTCCGGCTCCTCTTTGAAATCTGCCTCTTTCGGCTACTCAGAACTGATTTAGTGAATCCTCAGTATTGCTAATCATACACTGAATCAAAACATGCTTGGTAATGACCTTAAAAGCCCTTGTATACTTACTACTGCCCCTTGTGAAGGCTTGCCTTCTCGACCTCGTACTTCAGCAATTACCGGGGCAAGCGCCCCCCCCCCTCGTTTCACGTGGACGTTGTACGTTCGACCTCCGCATGGCGTCGACCTCGGGGACATAATCGCCAGTCTCGAACCTGCTGTCATTGAAACGGATATGTATCGTGCAATAGGCTTAATGACCCTTCTTTCGTGTACTGGTATATCGCCCAAGACAAGACTGAATAGTAAAAGAATATAGGGAGAATAGGAGAGTTTTGGGGTCCACAGATGGGGCTAGTTTGTACACTCCGCTAATGTGGAAGACCCCTGTCTGCCGTACAGGGGTACGAACTCCGACGTTCCGATGATATCATATGGAACGCGTCGTCTGATGAGAGTTCCGAGCGCGTTCTTCAATTCAACCACCACCCAATTCCTGCCAATACAACCATCACCATGTCCGCCCAAGCAGAGGATAGAAGCAAACTCCTCTTGGTGGAGGCCATCAACAAGCTGGACCTCCCGACACTGCAAAAGGTCTTCAAGGACATGTGCACCGCCTCAGAAGATTTCAGCCAGCAAGCGACGCAACGTCTCTTGATTCCGGGTTCTGCCGTGAAACGTACCGCCAGCGAGAGCGGCTCCCAAGAAGATGTCGCCTCTAGTAAGAAGCAGAAACAAGAGGATGCGAGCACAGCCCGTTCAAGATACGAGCCCTGTGAGAACTGCAAGCAGGTCTTCGATGTTACTATAAATACAGAGACGTCCTGCCGTTACCATGACGGTAAGTCCATGCCCACCCACCAACCCGAGCAGAGCAAATCCCCAAGAAAGATTTGTGATTGCCGTGCTCCCTGGCTTGATTGATTGGATCCCTTGCTGAACTGGGCGCTAGGCCAACTCGAACTGGACGAAGAGGCCTTCCCCGACGATGATGAGGTTATGTATCAGCCCGAGGGCATTGACGTGCATACAGACTGGCGTCGAGAAGTGCGCCCCCGATGGGTTCATCTGGGATTGCTGTGAGAAGAACTGCAACGATAAGGGGTGTGTTGTAGAAGAACATGTGGTCGCTAAGCCGCCCCCGCCCCTGAAGCTTTTTGGTATAAAGAAGAGTGTTCCAGAAATTATCGAGATAGAAGACGATGATGATGATGAGGAGGAGGAGGAGGAGGAGGAGGAAGATGAGTCCGAGTAGAACGACTTGCAATATCTGGTTTCTGGCGAAGTGTCATCCGGTGGAATTCAATAGGTGTTGACGTGATAGAGCATGTGAGCCTCATTCAACCAGCCAAAATTACTCGCCCACCTAGCTGGATCATATGCGTTGTAGGTAATCGCCTGGGGGAGCACAAATTATAATAACACCAGACAGAATTAACATCGTGGGTTTGCTCAACGCCCGAGGTTTGCATGCCGGTGAGAGCGCACAGTGGGTAAGGGGAAAGTTCCTCTCGCCGAAACGATGCTCTCCCAGACTTATGGAAGTTCTTCCCAGCTTCTCCAGTGCTTATCTGAAGTCTACAACGCATGATCTCCACGAATTTGACTTCCACAAACCGAGCGCCCAATACGGCAGTCAAGTGCAGCCACACGATAACCGCCATGATGTCTACTGCCACATATATTCGATCAACTCCCAACTGATCTGATCACTATACAGACCTTCCTCTGTATCTTTCCAGGTGGCACCTCGCATCGGTTAAATGGCACATCATTTGATCAGGTCTTTCGAGAGCCCGGGCACCATCATATTAGACCTATCTGGATTTTGGCATTGGGAGGGAACCACTTACATGGGCACGTCTGATACGGCAATGAATAACGGTATGGCTGGTGACCTGAATTTCCTCATTATCGTATTTAGATTCAATAACCGTACGCGATGTTATTAGATTCGTTTCCAACTCGAAGTCCAGTTCTTCGTAGTCGGTACTCCAGTTCCCCTAGGAACCCGTAATAATATGTGAACCTCTATATGTAAGTACAAGGATCGTCAGTGGGAGGTGCGCTTTTCCACCGCTGCATGTTCGACGAGATGTCACTGGGTGTCACTTGTAAAGTCTCCAGCAGTGACAAGCTATTAGCGTGATGGTCCTCGAATGGAGTATCGCTTCCAGTGATATTGTTCGGATCCTCATTGATAGTGAGCCCTTCCTTCTTGATTATTGGTTTCAGCTTCCTTTGCCGAAGGCCCGAAGAGCCCGAGCCGCTACTTGTCTGTCCTGTTCTTGTAGTGTAATAAGACTGCGAATCACTGCTTATCGCTGACAATTGGACACTAGCTGTATCCGAGACGGCTTTTAGTGCTGCGGGTGCAGAATCTGACGATCCGACGTCCTGGAGGAGCGACAAACTCTGAACATCAGGCACTGATTCGACTTCTTCGAGGAGACGTTCGTGTTGCTTTTCAAGCACACCTAACGCATTGGCGATGCTCTCCAATCCATCCATAAGCTTCCGGACGTTGTCAACGAGAGCTTCGAATTGGGCGCAGTCGTGAACGGACCAGCGAGTCACCTTCCATACCGACTTTTGTTTTTGGTTCTTCCGAATGCGCTTCTTGAACTTCCGGTACGAGTCGCGCAGTACGCGCATGCCCGTAGGCGTCTACGTAACCTCCTGTTCGTAGACCTCGGTCGAGGAAGGGTGCATTCGAGCGCGTATCGTTCTGTGATGACGTCGGCTTTGGTGAGCTGGTTCAGGAGCTGGTTCAATGAGGCGACAATAGATGGCTTGATGTCTTCCCGCTCAAGTGAGCGATTGTATCGCACTCGTCTTGTTTGTGAAGATGCCGGAGGCAGTAAGCCTAATGTTTCGCCCCATACCGCCAAGCGTATTCTCTGCAACGAAAGCTATAGTTGTTGTGTGAGAAGGTTCCGATCGGCCAGGAATCACCCAGGATTGAAAGTCGCCTACTTACCTGCGTACACAAGAGATCGAATTCCTCGCCAAAATCCTTCGCTCTCACAATAATGTCGAAGTTCTCGACACACGACGTAAAGAGGCCGGCGATTCCTAGAGCGCCTAATGCCAGCCCGGCGACCTCAGCCATGGTACTCGCAGAAAGCCTATTTCAGACAATGTGAAGGATACAGGACAGGAGTAGCGAGCACCACCAGAGCTTGAAATTGGGAGGGGTAAGGCTATTTGAAGTAACGAGTGCGGCGAAGATGCAGCCACCATGTACCGAGGGCTGTGCAGTGCTGCATCCGCAACAAGGTGCATATTCGCCAATTGCAGCATCCAGCTGTAGCTGCTCCTAAAGCCATCGCGTAGAATGGGCATCTCGCGAGGCGTTCTCCCAAGGTTGTACATCCAATAAGGAGACGATCCGGAAGATGTCACCACTAAGTTATCCAGGACAGAAATCTTTGAATAAAGCGATCAGAAGAAAGTCCATCATACCTTTACGTCGCATGGTGACGGATAATAGGAACAGGGGCGCTCGTCAATGTACGGCAGTTTTGGGACATGAGAATCCCCCTCCCTTTCTGCTGAAGCCAACTCGACTTACCATGGAGCTCAACAGTGCAGCACAACCCCGGTCGCTACGCAACAGTTGCTCGAGATAACAATGATGGTCAAAATAACGCGCTAGAACTTTCTCTTGAGCCTCAAAATAAGAATTTTGTTACTGTCTCCTACTTATCGATGAGGTGTGCTTTGGTGGAAGAAATTGACGAACAACCAAAAAGCCAAACGACTTCCCGGCTCTTTTCGCATTGGCTTAAGCCAAGTGTCTCTCACTGAATTGTGTACGTGGCTCGAAGTATAGCAAAACCAATAAGTAATGCATGTGCTCTAAGTCTTCGTATTTATAGGCGGCTTTCAGTCAGACTCGGTAATGGGAAAAATGTCAACGTCTAGACGTCACTCCTTGTGGTTGCGGCGACCGATGGCGCGAAGCGGGACAACGCTACAGTGAAACTAGGTCACCCCTGTCGGGGTTAAGAGGACCCTAAAGGATCGAGCCGAACCCACAGCTAAAAGCGTACAACGGTCCGCCGGCAAAGACGATCCAATCATCGGGCGAACAAACTTGTCTAAGGATCATGGATAATGCACGAGCGGCGCAAGCGGATTTTTAACGGAGTCAAGAAAGCTTGTAATTTGAAGGCGGTTGACCCGGCGGCTTTGAGTCAGGGATGGCTCTATGTATGTCAATCTAAGATCTGCTGTTTGGTCAATATCATCACAACTTCAGCCAGTAGCACCCTAGCCCAGCAGAAGAAAACCCGACTGAATATTACGTTATGTCTTCTTTCCCGTATAATAATGTCGTCGTGATCGGTGCCACGTCTGGCATCGGCCTCGCGCTGGCGGAGCGTATGATCGAGAACGGGGTGTTCGTCATCGGCGTGGGCCGCCGCAAGGACCGCCTCGACGAGTTCGTGTCCAAGCACGGCTCCGACAAGTGTGCCGCATCGCAGTTCGACATCACCCACCTGGAAAGCATCAAGTCGTGGGTCGAAGGGTAAGTTCCTTTCCTTTCCTTCTGTGGGTTCGACGCACCGCAGTTCCCCCGGGCGCGTGCTAAGGAAACGGACCGACGCAGTCTCCTCAAGCAGCACCCCAACGTGGACGCCGTCATGCTCAACTCGGGCATCCAGCGGACCCTGGACTTCACCAACCCGCAGGGCATCGACCTGAGCCGGGTGCACCAGGAGATCACGACCAACTACACTTCGTACATCTCCCTGCTGACGTACTTCCTGCCGCACCTGCAAGCCCGCGGGCCCCAGAGCCCCGCGGCCGTCATCGCCGTGACGTCGGGCTTGGCGGTGGTGCCGATGCCGCGGTGCGGCAACTACTGCGCGACCAAGTCGGCGCTGCACTCGCTGCTGTGGTCGGTGCGGGCGCAGCTGGCGGCCGACGAGCACAGCCAACACGTGAAGGTCGTCGAGATCCTGCCGCCCGCCGTGCAGACGGAGCTGCACTCGCAGCAGCCGGACCTGGTGGCGCGGGGGCTGGGCGACATCGGCATCACGCTCGAGGAGTTCACCGACGCGGCCTGGGCGGGGCTGACGCGGGCGACGACGAGATCCCCGTCGGGCCGAACCGCGAGAATCTGGTCAAGATGGAGGAGGGGCGCCGGCAGGCTTTCCAGGGCATGGTGAAGAGTGTTGGCACGAAATGAAGAAGAGTGAAATAGAAGGATGTTTAGATCCAATTGCCCTATCTACTGGTTTCAGATGGTTGGGGAAACGCACGCCATTGAATCATGCGTGCATACTCTGTAGCAGAAGCAAAAGCCCACCGTATATCATCCCCAGAACGCCACCGCCCTCGTTTGAGAATATAGTAAATACTAGGACTCAGCCACCGCCTATGTTTACACTGAGACATTCATGCATGCTTATCACAGCTTTCGCGAGATGATGTCATGTTCTAAATTGCTTCACAGCGCAGTTTGTTCGACGCAGATGGTGCTGGCGGGGTAGGCGTTCGGTCGGGGTCCGGCGGGGGCGGCAGTTGAAGAGTTGGCTGCGGAATTGGTGTTGATGCGTTTCTTTTACTCCCTCCCAAGATGCGCTCCGACTGGCAAGCGAGGGCTCAGCTTTGCACCATCTCGGAAAGACTGCGTCGCTCTGCTCTTCCTATCCAGTCGAGTTGAAGAGCTGGCTTGGGAAGGAAGCAGCACTCTTGCCAACGACTCCATCTTGACCGAAGGGGAATGCCAACGCATCTGGCAAATAATCAAAAGAGAAAGCGCGCCTGGCCCTGCATCATCCCATGCCCTCCCTCTGTGGTCGAGAACAAGATCTACCCTCTTCCACCTGGAATCTCTTCATAACTTCCAACCATCATTTGCCTGGCATTTTCCATCTTTCTTGACTTCACCCACCATCGATAGAACATCATCATACGCGTCGACAACCAAACTACTCCATATACCAGCACCACTCTCCTTTTCTTTTTTGGACTGTGTATGTCTTTTGTATATACTCCATTGAATTGAATTGAAACCCCTTCTCACACCCCCAACTCCCTCTCTCCCTCTCCCGTCACGCGATATGCTCACTTCTCTATTCCAAAACAACGAGAACCCCCTCTCAGCGCCAATGGCTTCTACCTTCGGCAGCATTCCGCTCGTCCACCCGTCTTGGCTCCGGGGCAATCCGGCCGTTGCCTCCAAGTCGCAGCAGCAACCACCAATGGCGGCCCGCCGCAGCTCCGCCGCCCCTGCCCGATGTGATCTGGTTCGAAGACGACGGCACGAACAAGAACAAGCCGGCAGCTGCTCCCTCCCATAACCCTTTCCTTATCCCACGGTCGGCAGTCGCCGTGGTTCCCCACAAACAACAACAACAACAACAACAACGCCAATACCCGGACCACTACTCGCCCGCCAGGACAAAGTCAGACTCTGCCGAGACCTCCGCAACCAAACCGCGCTGTCGCCTCGGAAGCTCAACGGCGTGCTCGACTGCCTCGAGGGCGTCGACCGCCTGCAGGAGACCCTCGTGCGCACCCGCCGCGAGCTCAGCAACCTGGCCAAGTTCGGGAACAAACAAGGGTGGCACCTAGGCAGTCCCGCCAACCCGGCGGTCCCTACTCGAACCCCTGGGCGCAGTAACCGCAAGCAGAGAAAGGCCGCCGCTCGTAACGCTGGCGCTGGGGCTGACGCCGGCGTTGGAGCTGGCGGTGGTTCGCGCAAAACTCGTCAACGACCGTCCAAGCGCGCTCGCGCTCGCGCTCGCAGGCAGGCGGAATCGCAAGCCCGCCCGGACGGGGGAGGTAGCCCGGAGATCAAGGTGGAGTCGGACGTGGAAGGGGGCACCAACGTTCGGGCGCCTCTTGGGGAGATACCACTGCCAAACAGGGCGGTGGCGCAACCGATATGGCAGAAGTAGGTGGTTCATCGTTGTGTGGTCAGTCGATGATTACTGGTTATGTGGCCTTGGGAGACTGCTATTTATACTACCAGCGACCCCTATATTCTACTGAGGGCCTGGAAGATACGCGTGGTTATAATCACGTGGCGATGGGATGACTCTCGCTTAGGATAGCTGCCAATACGAGGGTAACTCTATTGTTGAATGGACTGATTATCTCGATAGCAGTGGGTTTAATGGAAAGCCTTACAGCGGGTTATCTCTTCAAAGTGTCCATCAAGTGCTTCTTGCTCCGTCCATTTCTGCGTTGTTCCCTCCGACACCCACTTCGCGCTGCTCTCAAGAAAAATAGCCAATGTACGCCTCTCTAGAGAACCCTAGGTACAGAGAGTGAGTGTAGACTGTACCTCGAGGAGCTCGGAGCCACTCTCCCCTGTCTCTTCTGACCATCAAAGTGTTCGGTCCTCTTTCTACTTTCCCGCACCTCTCCGCTTCCTCTTGGGACCGCCAAAGCCGCCATGTTGGCTACCGTGTGGCCGCCATCCCGGTGCGAAAAACCCGCCCTGCTCCTCCGTAGTACTACTAGTCGTAGTAGCCGTCTCCAGCTTGTTGACGGCATGGTGTCCTCCAGCAATGCCAGTGCCGGTGCCGGTGCCATTGTTCTGCTGTGCCTTGCTGTTGTTGTTGTTGTTGTTGTTGTTGTTGTTGTTGGCGGCACCACCACCACCGCCCATGCCCCGATTCCACCCAGTAATGGCGCCGTCCAATCGAGCCACGAACCCATCCCACCGCGCCAAGACCTCGTCGCGCCGACTGCTCGTCCAGCGGTGTGCGCGCGCGTGGGTGCGACGGGCCCCAGCCCGGACGCGGCGCCAGTAGACGTGGCCCGCGACGACGCCGGTCGCGAAGGTGGCGAGGAGGGCCGTGGCGTAGACGAGGTGCCAGATGGTGCAGTGGGCGAGGAGCCAGGACGGAGATGGCCCATGAGTGGTGGTTGTTGGTCTTGGTGAAGGGGTTGATGAGCCAGGTGGTGGTGGTGAGGTGGTGGTAGCTGTCGCGGACAGCGGAGGCCATGGTGGTTGCGGGCTGTTGCTGTTGCTGTTGGTTGATCTGCTTGCTGATCGGGAGAAGAGGTTGCGATAGGATGAGGATGATGAGAAGGATGTAAAAGTTGTGAGATTGTGTGTTGCTTGGCGTTACTTGATGTTGCTGTTGCTTGATGTTGCCTGGTGAAGCTGGTAGAGTAGATCTCTGGGAGTGTAAGAAGTGTCCGACCCTACCAGGCTGTATATATATAGGCCAATCCAGACAAATAGCATAGCAGACGATTCTCGTTTGAGCTTCGTCCTGGTCGTTTCCATAGCATCGTTCCGCTCTTTCACCTTCGTTGTGATGAAAGGACGGTCTAGGAAGATGCTCACTGTGTCTCAGAATGCAAGTCAAAACGTACACACAAACTGTGGAAATATGAGTTCGCAAACACGCGTGGCAACAGCAAACTACTTCCATCAAGACTCCAGTGAGACGTAACCCCAGGTAAAGCATGCAGGACCCGAAAAGCTCACAGCGGTGAGATTGATTGGCATCATGTGTTCTGCTTCCTCATTGATGTAGAACTGTGTCTTGCTTGAATGAATCGCCATACCCTACTAAACGGGCTTGATGAACGACAAACGACAAACGGTCTGTCTGACCCAGACCACCCATGGATGAACCTGTATCCCTTTGGCCGAAAAACTCCGTGCACCATGCCCTTCCTTGCCTTTGCGCCATTCGCTGCCCTTCTAAATCCTCAAGAAGAAATCCATTTTATAACTCAACCCCGGTACTCCAAGACGTAATGCCGGGTGACAGATTGCATCGTATTGCTACTCTCTTCACCCTCAAACTTCAAATTGACATTCCCATCCTCCGTCATGCCCATAACCTCGGCCTTGTAGAACGTGGTGGTATTGGGATACAGAGCTAGCACCACTTTGCCCGTGTCTAACGAAGGCAGGGGATCCTTCTCCTTGGAGATGGCAATCATGTTGCTGGCGCTGGTCCGGAACTCGCTTCGGTTGCCGGCTTCGTCCGGATCGGCATCGATTACTTTATAACGACGCGATTTGCCTTCCCCTCGTACTTCCTGGACGTAGCCGAGAATCCAGTCGGTCGGTTCGTTGTTGGCGCCTTTGGGTTTGAAGGCCACATGGTCCCCTTTCGAGAACGACACCTTGGACCGTGCCGCGCTGGCTGCCGCCGAGGCGGCGCCTGCGGCTCAACACTGCCGGCCTTGGCTGCCGGTGTCGACCGATCTAGCTTGGGCGGAACCGAGTCGCGGTCGCCTTTGCTGCTCCCTGCACCACCGGCACTTCGACGCGAAGCGCTTGGGTTGGGAGAAGGCACCGGCGAATCACCGGCACCGTCGAAGTCGTATACGGATGACGACGCAGTAGCCGACTCCTTGGCTCGTTGGGTGGCCGATCGCGATGTTGATGTCAGCTGGTTGGTGGTTTCCATTTCGTTGGCCTCCTTCACGGCTTTGAGGATCTTGAGTTGTTCGATAAGCTGCTTGATTTCCGCCGCGGTGGCGTCCGTCACCTTGACGCCACTTCGAAGTAGCCTGTCCATCTCCTTGAGGAACTGCGCCGGTGATTCTAATTCATGTCAGCACGAGAGAAGCATGCACGGAAGACGCGCCAACTCACCGCCAGCCTTGTCTTTCGCGGCCGCACTCTTGTCGTTCACAGCGACATCCCGGGTCAAGCGGCTCGTGTCGTTGATGGATTTCAACACCCCCGCCATCCTTTCCCTCGTGTTCTGCCAAAGCTGGAATTCCTCGCCACGGCCAACCGCTTCATTGGTGCGGCTCGGGCCGCGGGGACGGTTCCGCTGCGACATTTCGTTTTCCGACTGGGACAAATTGCCCGACTTGGTGGCCCGATGGGTCTTACTTTTGGACCGCGGACCAGAGTGCGCCTTCCTAGGCGGCGTGTCGCTCTCGGTAGTCGCAGTGGTCGCAGCAGCCTCCTTAGACTGGGCTTGCGAGGGGGGCTCTTCGGGTTTAGGTACGGATGGCGGCTCCGGCGGACGCGACCCGGTTGCAGGATTGGGTAGCGAGATGTCGTTGCGGGACTGGCTGCGCGACTTGGACTTGGGTCGAGAAGGAGGGTGTGTCGCCGAGGGCGTGTCGTCGCGCGTCTGGGGCTGGGATTGGGACTGCGAATGCGAACGGGAATGCGAATGCGGCAGGGTCGGGATGGAGGCCTTGCGCGGAGAGTGGGCCGTGGAGGCGGAGGGAGAGCGGGATGCGGAGAAAGGAGCGTGTCTCCGCGGGCCCAGCGGCTCTTCCCAATGCTTACTAAGTTCGCTGGAGAGCTCGTTGAGCTGCCGTTGGGTTCTGCGGGCTCGCGAGTTTGTTAGACGACATGGTCACGGGCTCGGTAGAGCTAAGGGGCGGGAGAGGGAAGGGGCGGTAAACAAAAGAGCGAAGATGTTTGTTTGGGAAAATACAGTGGGCTTGACTGGGGATTATTGAGCGGTAGGGAGAACTGCCTATGTGGGAATGCGGAAGACGGAGGAGTAGGGGAAATCGCTCATGCACAACACTTACTATCCGAAAGAAGTCAAAGCTGTATCCGCAGCAAAGAATCAATAATTGCCAAACCAAAACCAAATGGAAGCCGTTGCGATGTGCCTCTCTACCCAGAATTCGAGAAGGGGGAATGGAATGATGGCAAGCACGTAAAAATGATGGCAAGGATAGGTCAGAAGCATGTATCCATGTACCTGGAGATTTGATGGAAGGGTTTCCAATGACGATGCTGGCGGAAAACAAAGAGGCTAGGACCGGGAGTAGCAAGTTATATAGGCGAAGAGCGAGAGGCAATTGGAGCGCGATTGAGCCCTGCCCGGGAATAACAGCATACTTAGTAGTAGCGCTCACTATTATTGTTTAGAGGGTGCAAGCACGGCAGCATGGGAAGCAAATGATACAAAATGCCCTCTCAATGTGGCAGGCAGCACCAGCAAACCAGTTTGGGGCGTTGGTAGGAGACGAGATGAAGGTGGACTGGAAGTGTGGACTGGAGTCGCGACTAAAACCAGACTATGGACAAACAAGGCCAAAGCGGATCTTGGTTTTGTCGGAGGGTTGCATTGAAGGACGCCGGCTTATCAGTCCCACAGAGGCAGGCGGTGATGGCGATAAGGAGATCGACTGGGAAAAGGCCATAGCTTCATTCATGTGGGGGAAACGAGGGGCTGCACGACATATTGTACGTCAGGGTCAGGCAGGTTAGCTCTGGGAAGGTCTGTAGCGGGGTTGATCCAGGTCATGCCATACAGCTGCAGATACGATACATGAATGAGCGATGCAATTCAAGCTTCACCGGAGTACCGACGACGCAAACCATCGCCGGTAAAGATTGACCCAGGATAATTGTTGCATCATCCGGAGTAAACAAGCAACCAGCCACGCCCGAACACATTGACCACAGACGAGAACAACACCCTCTAGTCACATCTTGATCGGCCCATATCCACCATCCATCACAATGCAGGTCCCTCTGTTCCGTCTGCAATGCGGTGTCAACTCCTATGACTGGGGCAAGATCGGCTCCGATTCTGCGGCCGCTAGATTTGCTGCCGCCACCCCGGCCGCCGACTTCAGCGTCCAGTCCGACAAGCCCTACGCAGAGGTAATGTTCCACTCGCCAGGTTACCTGTCGCAAGTTCAGGTTCGCTGATGGAAGCCTATCATGTATAGCTATGGATGGGCACGCACCCCTCCAACCCCTCCAAGGACCTGGAGACGGGCCGGACCCTGCTGGACATGGTTGACACGAACGAGGCCCTGCTGTCCTCCACGATCAAGGCCCGGTACGGCGCCAAGCTGCCCTTCCTCTTCAAGGTCCTGTCCATCAACAAGGCCCTCTCCATCCAGGCCCACCCGAACAAGCAGCTGGCCGCGCAGCTGCACGCCCGGGACCCCAAGAACTACCCCGACGACAACCACAAACCCGAGATGACCATCGCCGTCACCGACTTCGAGGGCCTCTGCGGCTTCCGCCCCCTCGCCGAGATCGCCCACTTCCTGGCCGCCGTGCCCGCCCTGCGCCAGCTCGTCGGCGAGGACGCCGCCAAGGCCTTCATCGCCACCGTCCGCGGCCAGGAGGGCGACGACTCGTCCGAATCCACCACCCAGAACAAGCGCGCGCTGCAGTCGGCCTTCGCTGCCCTCATGCAGTCGGAGCCCCAGGAGATCGCCGCGGCGTCCAAGAGCCTGGTCGCCGACGCCGAGACCAAGGGCGCCGACTTCGCCGACGGCGGCGTGGAATCGACGAGCGGCGCGGTGCTGGCCGAGCTGGTGACGCGGCTGAACACACAGTTCTCCGAGGACGTCGGCCTCTTCGTCCTGTTCTTTTTGAATTATGTCCAGCTCTCGCCCGGCGAGGCCATGTTTCTCAAGGCCGACGACATCCACGCCTACCTGTCCGGCGACATCATCGAGTGCATGGCGGCGAGCGACAACGTCGTGCGCGCGGGCTTCACGCCCAAGTTCAAGGACGTGCAGACCCTAGTGGACCTACTGACGTACGACTACGCGCCCATCGAGGAGCAGAAGATGACACCCAAAGAGTACCCTTACATCGTGCTCAACCGCGCCGCCTACAGCTCCAGCTCGGAGGCGACGCTCTACGACCCGCCCATTGACGAGTTCAGCGTGATCCGCACCGTCCTGCGCGGCGACGCCGCCAAGGCCACGTTCGACCCCGTCGACGGGCCCAGTATTGTCATCTGCACGGGCGGCAAGGGCAAGATCTCGGTGGGGCCCACAGTCAAGGAAATCAAGGAAGGGTATGTGTATTTCGTCGGCGCCACGGCGGAGCTTGTGCTCGAGTCCGAGGGCGGCAAGGAGGACGAGTTCATCACGTTCAAGGCGTTCTGCGAGGTGGACGAGCACGACAAGGAGGAGAAGTTGTAGCGAGATTCACGTGCGCATTGAAAATACATGTTGCGTGCGTTATAGTAGACAGAAAGAAAGAGTAATTTACGATTGCGTTCTAGAGGATGCAGAGATACCAAAAATCTAGTTCTTCTTGATTTTACATATTTCGTGATTGGCGTAAATTTGCTTTTATCGATGTGATCCTACATTTCAGATCTAAACCAAGCCGCTGTATGTCCAAGCTACTGTTTGTCCAAGTTTTTTGGGACTCCTTTCAGGTATGAAGTGCATTCCTATTGGTGACCTCGATGTTCTTATCCAACTTGCCCGTGATAAAGCTTTTCCTAGCCATCAGGGTTGCCGACAACAACGCTTAAGCCTTCATCACGAAGAGACTGAGGAATATCCAGGGGGAAGGCTGGGGCCTGGGGGCTGGGAGGCTCTTAGGTAGGTGGACTACTGGATGGCGTACATGTTGCCCTACTTGAGCTTGAATATGACCTCATCATCCTCCTCGGACTCGGATGAGCTTTCTGCGTTGTTGCTGTTGTCGTTGTTGTCTTTGTTGTGGTGATTATCAACATTCGAGCCGTGGCTGGGTGCTAGCTCCTGCTTCTGCTGCTCGCCTCGGTTGTCATTTGTCTTCTTCTGCTCCTCCTATTCCTTCTTCTTTCGGTCCTTGTCTCCGTTCTTCTCGTCGGTCGGGCCAGAAGGAGCCTCCTTTGCGTCGAGGAGCGGAGCCGGGCTCGTTGGCTTAGTTCGGAGGAGACGGATACCGTTTCTGGCAGCTCGTCTGGCGAAGTCTAAATCGTTGGGGAGGGGATGTTACGTTAGTCTGGTACTCCCGTAGGGTTGTCCATAGGTGGGCAACAGGAGCCTGAGGGGAATGAGTCGTAATGCTGACTGACCTTCGAAGGCGACAGAAGAAGAAGAAGCCGACATGATTCCTTGTTTTGACGAGGCAAGACCCGGAGCGGCTTGCTACAATGGAGTTGGGCTGAGATGAGACAGAGGAAGGGGATGGCCGTTGGCGGTGGTGAGATGTTGTCTGGATATACGGTGGTTTAACTTGGCGGGTGGTGGTGGTGGGAGATTTGGGTTGATGCAAGATGGAAGAGAGACAGACAGTTGGAAGCTTATGCGTGATCCTGTTTTGTCTCCCGGTGCGACGAGCATGTCGGCGATGCCAAGATGGGCTCTCGTTGTCTGGTCTCCGATTTTGCGGCCGGTAACCAAGGCACCAGCTTGCACCTGCAAGGTTGCCTCAAAGCAACAACAAAGGGCAAGGCAAAGCAGAACATTTTGTCACAGCAATCGACTACCTCCTTTTAATGAAGATAACCGGAAGCAAATGAGAGTCAGTGTATATCGACCCGAAATTGTTCTTTAGGTGAATCATCTACTCATGTTGATATCAACTTTGTTTCGTAAATCATAGAAGGATACAAGTACTCATTCAAGAATTCAGTGGAGTAAGGAATAACACCAACGCCAACCAAAGTACATGGGACCTGAAGCAATAAACCAGCATGAGTGACGTATGTACTTGGATTATCCGACCCCCAAGATTCGGTCCTATAACATGTTCTAGTCTTTCAGCAGTCCTCGTCCTTTATGAAGGACCTGATACCAGTCCAATGAACAGTTCATTATGGTCTGAACCCATGCCTTGACGCCTGAAAATGTCTCCGTACCTAACGGCGATGAAGCGAACGCAGCGTGACGAGCCAAAATTTCTGATGAAGACCAACTGTTCTGCACCAATACCTATAACAAAGCATGTTACATCTGAACGCGCCAAGACCCGTCGAAGTAATGTTTCACCAGCCCGTCTTTGGGCGTAAGCCAGCGGTAGCTGCCCGAGTGAATCTGACCGGATCCAAAGGCGTTGATGGGATAAACCAGAACATCGCCGAGCAGCCGTGGCTCCTGTAGGCGGGAGAGATCCGTGAGGTTACCCAAGCCCTCATGGTCTCGGAGATAGCGCCAGATCGTCTCGGTCCACGCCCGCGGCCCGGTTGCCGTCCAGATCTCCTCGTCGGTGAACTGAAGCGAGTCCAGTGTCGTGTTGTGCACTGATGTCAGGTTCTGCAGCTGAACGAAGACGTAGTCCAACATGCCATGAAGAAGGGGGTGGCCAGGAGCCGCTGCGATGGTCCACTGCTGGAACTGGATGGGATAAGTGAACCACTTTGGGGCCTTCTCGTCGCGCTGATCCCATTCGAAGCCGACGAGCAGTCTGGCATGTGGCTTGTAGGGCTCGGGGACCCAGTCGTCAATAGGCTTCAGGGCTTTGGTATCGAGGTCACTGTACACGCCACCCACAGCGGCAAGCAGCAGGTAGCGCAGCAGGTCGGACTTGAGGGCGGGGTTTTGGAGCGCCTCATAGGTTTCGAGGTATTCGGGTCGGTCCGCGTAGTGCGTCTGGATGAACTCGCGCGCGTCGTCGGTGCCAAGGCGGGTGTAGGTGTAATGCGGATTTTGGCGGAGCCAGGAGAGGGTGTGGGCCTCGCGACGTATGCCTGAAGCGGGTATGGACTCGGGCATGGGAAGCTGAATCTGCCAAATTCTCCGAGGGATCTGGGATCTTCTCAGTTCGGCCCAGTGGTGTGGATCGGGAGGTCGGGTGAAGAACAAAGTGGTGGCCCAGTAGAGGAACGCCCAGGTCGCCAGGCACCATAGAGCCAAGAGGTTCAGGGATGTGCGATTGCGACCCTTGAAGGCAGTGGAGATGTACCTCATGGCGCGCCGCCAGTATGCGGAATTGAGGGTGGAGAGTTGCATCTAGGGGTCGGCGAGCTCAAGGTCTGTCGGCGAGCTAAGGGTGTGTCGGCGAGGGTAAAGGTAGAAGGTGTCGCGTATGAAAGAGACGCCAGCTGAGCAATTTATTCGTGCTGGCGGTGTTGGTCAGGATGACGGAGGCAAGCTTTTGCAGGAACCACGAAGCGGAAGGAGTCTGTTCTTGCTCGTAGACACCGCCGATTGTTCATCCGGACCACAACCCAGTAAAGAGTTTCTAATAAACCAGACTGCTACAATTGGGTTAGGTTTGTGTCTGGAGGTTGCGCCGATGCTTCCAATGATTGCAAACTTGAAGGTTCCTGCTGCAAGGTCCCGCACCTTCGATCAAACGCGTCACTCAGTCTTGATATCAGTAAACAAGTACCCATTTCCTGTTACGCGCTAGCAATTATTGATGCCATTCTAGTCCAATTCTTCAGTCAATGATCAGAAAGCAAAATTTCATATTCATACCTACGTGGGATGCTGGCAAGACTGCATTCACTCTGACAATATGAAGGAAGGCACGTCCGACAAGTCTGAAAGAGGTGGATCCCTGAGGAATCTCATGCAAGTGGACAATCGCCAAGCATATCTGCCTCCAATCAATGCTATATTCTCATGATGTCCTCTTTTTGAAGTCTCCAGGTGAGGTCTTGTGCAGCAGGGGTACTTGAGCCGCATGCCAAGCCATGGATGCCACCGCCGATTCCAACTCGTATGTTTTGACTGGGTTATATAAACAGGGCCACCACCTCCGCCTGCGCCGTCCATTTTGTCCCGGGCTTCAACTCAGTCCCAGGTCAAACCACACCAACCCTTCTAGTATCCGTTTGCAACACCATGATCATGATGAACCCCGAAGAGTTTGTGAAAGCATCGCAGTATTCGTTGTGTATATTGCCGCCCAACCAGGAACTGACTCCATTGGACCTGGTCCTCCCGAGAATATACGGCACTCGCTGGATCTTGTGCTTTCCTCTCTCGCCCGAAGCAGATAAGACGCAAATGTTGAAGCCCCCTTTACCCACAGACCCAAAACCATCTACTGATTGATCACCTACCAGATATGAGAACTTACGTCGGGGTTTAGCACATATCATCCATGCTATCCCATGGATCGCTGGGAACATCGTACGTAGCCTATCCCGGCCATCTTTAAGTCCGTAGACTGTATTTGCCTCCTTACTGATCTGCGATTCTGGCCAAAACCGGGTTCAGATTCGTAACTCCTCTGGTGGCGGTGTTTTGTTGAGGTTGGTACTATACATCCAGGAGTATGGCAAGGCACGACGCAAACTCACATGGTGGTTACCAGATACAAGGATCTGAGCGAGGATCTGCCGTCGTACGATGACTTGAGACAGCAGAACTTTCCCTCTCGAGAAACTGTCCACGGCCCAGCTGTCTCCCGTTGGCGTCATGCCATAGCCGCCGTAGCCAGTCATGGTGGCTCAGGCCAACTTCATCCGAGGCGGCCTCTTGCTCACGGTGGCACTCCACCACTCCGCAGGGGACGCCACGGCCATCGAGACCATCCTCGGCGTGAGGACACAGAACACGGCACCGGCGGCGGCCAGTGGCAGCAACAGCAGCGACAGTAATACTTTCACATCCTATGACGCCAGATCCCTCGATCGCAGTAGCCTGATGCAGGGCACACCGCCCGGATCCATGGCCGATTTCCCAGAATATGTCCTCCGCCGCCCGGCTCGCCGACCTCAAACGGGAGGCGGCGGCCTACTCCACCAACGATGCCCTGTGCGCTTTTCTCTGGTGCCAAATGACAGCGGCACGCAATCCTACTTCTTCCTCATCCGCTTCGGCCGCCCTCGAAGGCAAAGTGTCGGCGTTCGCCTATGCCGTCAACATCTGCGGCCGCACGAGTCCACCGCTGCCGCCGACCTACCTGGGCAACGGGACCCTGGCCGGCATGACGGACCGTCTCCCCGTGTCGGAGCTGCTAGCCACGACCGCACCGGGGAGGGGGGGGGGGCGTCTCCAACGCGCCGCCGCGGCCATCCGCACGTCGCTGGGGCGGTACCAGTCGCCGCGCGCCGCGTGCCCCAGACCGTGGGGCTGCTCGGGTCCCGGCCCGACCCGTCGGACTACAAGCTTGCATTCCACGCGTTCCTGGGCCCGGATATTGTGGCCACGTCCTGGGCCGACGACCAGGTCTACGCGGACGACTGGGGCGGTGAGCTGGGCGCGCCCGAGTTCTTCCCGGATGCCTGGCGATGGGGCTGATGGGACGGTGGTGATCTTGCCGCGGCGGCCCGGGGACGAGGATGGGTTGGAGGTGGCGGTGGGGCCGGAGGTTGGGGTTATGAGGAGACTCATGAAGAGCGAGGAGTTTCGGCGGGTGGCGGAGGTTCGATGCTAATGGGGTTGGACAGGAGATTCGTGCATTCACTTTGAGGGTCCAAAGTTGGAGAAGATGAGAATATCTGTTACGTATTTAGACTATGTTTATACAGTTGAGTCCAGGTTGGCATATCATAACTTGTATACAGGTATCAAAAGGCCGAGCCCTCTGCACGTAGTCTGGTAAATATAAACTACAGTACGTCTACTAGGTTTCTTTGGACAACCGATAGGCATTCCTTATACCTAACTTTTCAATTTGACAGTTCTTCGTGCAACAAGGCTAAAATGTTTAGCCTGATAACTCCTGTGTCTTGAACCTCGCCTCGTATACGTGGGCGGCGTCCCTGTACAAACTCCCATCATTTTACACCCGGGCGAAATGCGGAGGCGATGTTGATGCGGCATTTCTTCACCACGTCGCCCTTGTATATAGCATAGCCTGGTTATTTCACAGTTAGCACAACAACGAATGAATGATTTCCATCAGGCCCTAGGAACGAGAACTCTCACACTTCAGATCGCGGTCCACCACTTCAATCTCGATCTTATATTCGACTTTGTAGTGTCTTTTGCCAACCGGCTTGCCTTTCGAGTTCGTGCCTGGTTCTGTCGGCAAGAGCCCGCCCTGCTCGCGGAGGAACGTGAAGTCCGCCACGATCTCTCCGACCTTCTCGGCGCCTGGAAAACCGTAAGTCACACAGCAGCGCTCAGACCAGAGCATGATGGCACGACAGGAAAGTAGGAAAGATGGGGGTATAACGTACCGGTATTCCGGACATCCTTTAGTCTGTAGTGAGATTGCGTCGTATGATCGGAAACGTACAGGAGCTCGGTACAGATCAGTGGCTGCACTGGCCAGCAGGGGATCAGATGTTCGCAGTCGAAGGACTTTTTCCAAACAGGGGGCACCTCCGATCCCTTCCCATGTTTTGGTCAGCAACTTCACAACAAGCGAATAATCATGAAACGGCGAGTTTGCCCTTACCAGTTTGAGAATCCAGTCCACCGTGTCCTTGATGTATGGTTGGCCGTCGTAAGGGTTGTAGTAAGGATGCAGGCCGTCATGCTCCTCGCATTCCCCGAACGGTTCGGTACGCAAGATTCCGTAGCTCGATCTCGCCAGTCTCTTCGGTCCCGATTCCTTGTTGAAAGCACGTAGGACGGCTCCCGAAGCCACTGCCGTGGTTCTACGGCACTTTTCAGCATCGTTTGAGGCCTGAGAAACGATTGGGGGAATTTGACTTACGCGTGTCTGGGTTTTACCAACTTGATGCGGCAATAATTCTCCGCGTTGAATTTATCCAGATGATTTTCGATATATTTCACCAACGTCTTTTCTGAAGAGGCAAACCCGCCTATGAGAACAACTTTCTGCCAAAGGCGTTAAAAAATATGAGTCACAGAGTCACACCTGGTAGCTGTCTTACCTCCACACGGCTACCCTTAGAGGTAGCCTTGAGGATTTGATTGTCCATGACCGAAACGATTCCTTGGAGTAACGGGTCGAACAAGGCTTTGATGTTTTGCCTAGGCGTGTCAAAATTTTCAGCCACATCTTGTACACTTTGCCTCCCCAGACAGGAGAAGGACCTACATCGGCACGTGGAGACACCCATCGCGGAACAGCTTCTCGTCGTTGTCGAGCAAGCCCTGCACGGGGATCCGCTTCAGACCTTTGACTCGGTAGTAATCAAAGGACCTCTTAACCTTGTACTCAAAAGTTTCCATCATGATCTTTTCGACAATCGAATCAATGGTGTCGGCGCCTCTCTCGAGGTACAACTCGTCTTGGAGGCGCTCCTTGAGCAGTTTTCGGAAGCCTTCATCGAGGTAGCTGGAACCGAAAAGACCGCCTGGTGCTGTGAGCAAGTGGCTGGCTGGGCTGGGTTGCTTTCGCACTTACCTCCCGGCTCTACCACCTTGTGTGTCAGCCTCAGGGGGGTTGTATTGCTGATGGTGTAGGTATTGGCATCAACAGTGCCACCACCTGGGGTCTTGTTAGCAAGAATGGCACAGGACGTGAAAATCTGGGTTACGGAGGCTTTTACCAGCATCTAGCAGGACGAAAGTGTCACCAGGCTTGTGGCTGACGGTCAGCATGACACTACAGAGTGTGAAGACAGAACGCTTGGCGGTGGTAATACCTGAACATCCGGGCTCCAGGCCAAAACATAGGCAGCCGCTGCCTCGGGTTCTGACACGATGAAGAGGTTCTCGATGCTGTTGTTCTGAATGTCGACTCCCTTGAAGCTAGTCTTCTCCATGGCCACTGCCAGGGCAGATTGCATGTCCCGGCAGGCCTTCTGCGTCCAGATGGCCGGGACGCACAGGACGATCTCCAACGGCCAGCTGTCGTCGTACCCCTGGTCGGCGAGCTCCTCCTTGGTGTGACGTAGGAGGCATGTGAGGAAGTCGGCAATGAGCTGGAGGGGTTTCTTGATGATCTTCCGCTTCTGCAGGGACTCGACGGTCTCTTTCAGGTTGTGCCGGACCTCCTCGGTCATGGGGCTGGTGTCGAGCAGGAGCTTGAACCGGGCCAGGGGCTTGTTGCTCGGGTCGCTGTGCAACTTAGGCAGGCTCTGCGACTCGTGCACGCTGTAGCCCCAGCTTAGCGTGGCTGAGCTGTCAAGCAAAAGCTCTTCCATATACTGCTGGACTGTTTTGTCCGCCTCGGCCATGTCGATGTCTCCATCCGCATCGTCAAGGCCAGGGACCTCATCCTCCTGCGGCTCGTCCCCGTCGTTCAAGTCGGGCAGCCCCTCTTTGGCTCGAAAGTCGGCCGTCTTGGGGTACATCAGCTCGGTGGGGACCTGCTTCTTCATCGGACTGGCCGCATCGGGATCTTGGTCATTGGGATAGTTCTCAATAGACTCTATCCTATCGCGCATGAGATACTCCGGCCGCTCCCCCTTCTGGATCGCCGCGTACGAAACGCACGAGTAAGTGGTGCCAAAGTCGATGGCGATGATCAGTCTTTTGCCGAGCTCCTCTTCGTCGTCGACCCGAGGGTTTGGTAACGGGGTGGAGTACCTCGATTCCCCGGCACCTGGCGTGCGGCCTAGAGTCGCCGTAGACTCCCTTGAATCGGCCATTGCTGGCTGTCGCGCATGAATTGGATGGAGGCTAATCGTAGATATTGTGCAACATGTTCTGTTTCTCTTCTCTTCTCCCCCTTATGTAGCCGTCCAGATCCTCGGCGAAAGGCAGGGGATGGTATTTCCGCCAAGTCGTCACAGCCACTTCAGCTGTACCATTTATCGACCCCTCCTGAAACTGGAAAAAGCCAACCACAATACTCGCATTGGCGCGTAACCCTCTACGATGCAACACACCTGCATACAGGCCTGGAATCTGGCCTGCTGCAACCTGGAAAAGTGGGCTATGGTGACTATCTGGACTAAGTATCCTCGGTCGCACCGACAGGATGCATGCTCTTTCATCCATCCCTATCAACAATCGTCATAAGAGGTCAATCGCCCAAGGCAAACATATCCCACAATGGCCCGAAAAGCTACCAAGAAGGGCCGCAAAGCCCCCAACAGAACCATATGGGACATTTTCAAAGACGAAGTTCCGCTTCTTGCTTGGCTAGACTATTGTATTCAGCACGGCGTAGACTTTGACTCAACCGTGGTCGACCATCTCCGAACGTATGCAAACAAAGAAGTGCGATTGGGACAGGTCGACGGGAAATTGAAGAGCCTATTTGGAACCTGGGGCCATTGCAAGAAATTCGACGAATTCAAGCATCGACAAGGCTCACCTGCGATCGGGCTGTCTGACATTGAGCGCGAGGCCGTTAGAAGGTTCAAAGAAAGCCTTCCACCACCGCCGCCTACCAGGCCAGACGCCGAGTACCAACTACAGGGGATCACGCCGGGGCTTCGAACCCGGTCCCAGACCCTGTCTGCACCACGGCAAGCCTCGGAAGACAGCAGTCTCAGCGATCTAAGCTCGATAACAGATCCTGACGACTGCTCGGATGCCAACGTGAGGAGTAAGACAGTGGAACCCAGTGAGCGATTCGCCAGGTCGAAGGTGAGTAGCGCTTTTCTTCGAAGCACCCTGGAGCAGCATTTGAGTTTACGAACTCGTAGAAGCGGCGTATCGGGTTCTCAGACCCAGTCTAACCGCCGCCTGTGGAGAGCCCTGATACACGATCGAAAGAGGTGCCCAACCTGAAATTGTACCATATCGGCTTGTTGAGAAAAGCATCGTCTCTCGAGGTACTCAGACGACTCCCATACGCCATGGCGTAGCAGATGACACATCACACCCAAGACTCGAAAATGATTTCATCCATCATGGAGAGCACAGGATCAAGCAGATGCGGAGCGAGGCCGTCACGCTGGCCGGACGTCTCCACGAGGCCCGGCAGGAGAGGGACGAGCTACTTCACTGCGCCCGCGCCGCGTCAGGGGCGGAGGACAAAACCGGCATGCTGGTCTCGCTTCAGCATGAGAACGTCGTTCTCAAGAAGCAGCTGCTGGCGTTCCAGGAGGCCAGGGAGAACGCGGCCCTCTGGAGGACCGGCCGCCTCGGCCCCAGCGACCACGAAGTCGCGGTCGAACTCGGCGTTATCGAGAGCTCCATTGCGGACGCGTGCGCCTCGCTCCACTGGGACGGGTGGTTGCTGGATCGGCCGAAAGGGGAGGAGGAACCTCGGACTGCTGACCTGATGCTTTCGCAGTGGGCCTACACGCTGTCCAGCTCGGCTTCTTTCAGCTCTTTCATGGCATCTTTGCGGGGACGCCTCCCGTGTAAAGATGGTCGACGTCCTCCGATCGCTCGTGGCCGCGGCGCTGTCTGCTCTCGTGTGGCAGCAGCCCCTCGAAGAAATCGTAAACGCCGAGTCGCCGATACTCGACTATTACAAAAAGCAGCTTCTGGCAAGAGGTGAGTTGGGCCGGAGCCCTGATGTAAAATATGTGTGCATGCGGTTGTTAATGATGATTATTAACCGTGATACAGATGGGCCAGGGGCTCTACACCAGATCGAGCTCCTCGCTTATAAGTCCCTAACATCGCAGTCCCATTTCGACGCGCACCTCGTCGCGGGCCGTTCTCGGACCCTGTCCGAGTACATTTACCACGTACTCGAGCCGCTGTTTCGCGAAGACCCGCCGCCATCAAAAAGCGTCGACGGCAGCAGCGAAGCAGACGTCGTGTCATCGGATGCGGTGGGTCTGTTGGAAGATGCCGTGCAGCGTGCCCTGCAGTTGGCAGCGAAGCTTTACCTGACCGACAGGTGGTGCAGATGGCAATTTGCCCAACCCGGATGCAGCCTGGACGCGCGGACGATGAGAGTTGCCGGGCAGGCCGCGGTGCACAGCAGTACGGAAGAACCCGTGGTTCAGTTGTGCATTTTCCCTGCCTTGTACATGAGCAAAGCGCCTAAAGGCCCGCGCACCTACGAGAGGATGGAAGGCGCGGGTACCGGGGGTCCAGAGGATCTGAGGGATTACAAACTCGTTGCCCAGGGTCTCGTAATAGTCTAGCAAAAGTTCATAAAACCTTGGGCGGGGAATCCAGGGCGGTTATTCAGGATTCGATGGCCGGTTGCGATTCGTTATCTATATAATTATAGTACTGGAATACTGTCTATGGTAGCAGCTCCCAGCCGTGAAGCAAGTCGTCCTATAGTTGGGCCACGACGGGTACATGACGGGGACTGTAGAGGCTCTATTACTTTTAATGACTGGAGACTCTGGGATTGCTGATGTTTCATGAGCTACATAAGATATTCTTAAATATGTGAGTGGCTCGAGGGGAGCAGATTAGGGTGGTAGCCACTTGAATAGATGAAGAGGATTGTGGACGGCGTCAAAAGTAAGAAACGCTTTGCGCGGCATATCTACAACGTGCTAGGTCCTCACAGTTCGAGTGACGTTCAAATTAAGTGAGGATTTGTGGCCCACCGGGGTGGATATAGTAAGGTGTGGACGGTGGTGTTCAGCAAAAGCCGCCCTCCCCACCCACTGTTGATGGGTCTGTCCGCCTGGGCCGGATCTGGATCTCATCTTACAAAGGTATCTAGATCAACCGAAAACTTCGGTCAGCACGGCCCCATACTCGGTGTACGATGACCCCATCTTCTCGACGTCGTAGTCGTTCCAGTACCCCGCGCCCTCAACGGCGCCCTCGGCGAACCACCGCACGAACTCGTCCCGGGCCGCCGCGGGACTGGTGCCTTCGCCGGGCTTGGCGTCGTTGACGACCCACTCGACGGGCGCGATCTTCATGCCGCCGAGGGCGCTCTGCCAGGCGGCCGGATCGTTGCCCGCGCCGCCGTCGTAGACCTGCAGGTAGACGTGGTCCAGCAGTTGTTGGGTGTTGTTGTTGATGCGGCTCACGGCGTCGGCCCAGAAGGCGCGGTTGGTGTAGGGCGCGATGGTGTACTGCAGGCCCATCCCGCCGAGCATCTGCGCGAAGGCGACGGTGCTGGTCAGGTCGTAGACGCCCTCGTCGTCGTTGTTGAGGGCGTCGAGGTTCCCACGCGGCCCGCAGCGCTTCGAAGTTGCGGTACAGCGTGGAATCGGGCCCGGTGCCTTCGGATGCGACGAGGTCGCGGATGATCTGGAACGTGGTGTCCTGCGACACCAGCGACACCTCGACGCGGTCCACTAGAGTGCCTGGGGAGCTCTTGAAGGAGCGGATCTTGTCCGACAGCGTCGTTCCCCCGGTGTAGGCGCCGTCGCTCACGACGGGGGCGTCGACGGCCTCGCCCGCGCCGCCGGTCGAGTAGTAGACCAGGTCCCCCGCGTCGGTCAGGCCGATGCGGAAGATGAGCAGCGTGTTGAAGCCTGCGGTCGTGAGGGCCGTCGTGTTAGATTGCAGCACGTCCTTGAACAGGAACATGCTCTTAGGGGCGGCAGTCACTGCGCTCCCTAGGAGGAGGATGCAGGCCAATGCCGTGTGCATGTTGCTACCAATTAAACGCATCGTAATCGTTTACTACCAATATACAGTCGAGTGCCTGGAGAGTCGGTCCTTCCAATGGGGTGGGTAAAAGGTGCGAAACCCAGCGGCGCAGATCAGGATCATCGCGGTCATTTTGTACCGCGAACGCTTTCCGAAGCGGGTTTGCAGGGCGTCATTCCCAGGGGTATATGATTGGTGGCAATGCAAGAAACAATGCACCGTCGGCGGTATATACCAAAGAGGTCGTAATGCACGCTTGTCTGCACTAGTTGGGGAATTTCCTTGTTGTGAAGGGACTCGGCATTGCAACGTTTCCATCCCGGCTCTCATGGTTGTTTTTGCGGGGATGAGGGTCTCCATCGGGTGTGTCCCCCCCGCGGCGGTGGCCGTCGATCGTCGGCAGTGAGCATGTGACACAACGTACATATACGCTATCTACGCCAGTAGAATCCATTTTCCCTGGAACATATAAAATGACAGTTCGATTCTCACAAGCTAAAGAAGGAAGATCGGTGGTGAAATGCTGGAAGGGTCGAGGTTCCGTCCGCTTGTTGTTGCCCTCGCGCTCCTCAGAATAGAATCGATACCAAGGCCAAAGAGCACGTTGGCATGCCAAAGCGGGTGCAGGGTCAATTCACAGTCGACTTGAATGACTAAATCAGGGAAATGAAGAGGAAAACAACGTACGATCTTCAAGGTGGACTCTGATAGGGACAGCGTTTTTCTTTGCGTTATATTTCTAGGGAATTGCGAGGGACAGCGTCTTCTTTGCTTTCATGTTTCTTCTCAGGGAAACCAACTACATACTCCAGCGTCTGCGGCAGTTTAGTCGAAATATAGCTTGCCCGTCACTTGTGCTGGCTCCTGTTAAAGAAATGGTCCTACTATTCCTTTTGGTGACCATTTTGCAGGTAGTAGGCAAATGCATGATGATTGCGCCGTGGGAACATCCACTAAATGCGTGTGGTCGATCTTCTGATCCGGTTCGTTATCTTATCGCAACAGGCGGGCACTAACTTTACAAAAGTTGGCGGGTACAAGGACGCAAGCACCCAAAACTCGAGACGGATCTTCCCAGTCCTTTCGCACAAATCCCCCAAAATGGCTGCGCAAGCTCCGGTAGACGAGCTCAAGAAGCTCAGTGGTAAGCCTCGTCGTCGCTTTTTGTCCGTTTCCATTCAATTATTGCAATGGATCATTTGGTCTAATGGCGTGTCATTGTTTGCGCGCGCACAGTCAACGGCACAGATGGAGCCGACGCAAAGGCTGCAGCAAATGGCGGCGCCACTGCTGAAGAGCAATCGGCCGGCGAAGACTCCGACGAAGAGGGCGACGACGCCGCCGCCGGTACTGCCGAGGGCGCCGCCAAGAAGAAGAAGAACAAGAAGCGGAAGCCGCGGAAGAAGAAGAAGGCCCCGACCGCCCAGACCGACCCCCCAGCGTCCTGATCTCCACCCTCTTCCCCAACAACAGCTACCCCACGGGCCAAGAAGAAGAGTACGTCGACGAGAACCGCTACCGCACCACGAGCGAGGAGAAGCGCCACCTCGAGTCCCTCAACACCGAGTGGCTCAGCGACTACCGCCACGCCGCCGAGACCCATCGCCAGGTCCGCCAGTGGGCCCAGAAGAACATCAAGCCCGGCCAGAGCCTGACCGAGATCGCCAACGGCATCGAGGACAGCGTGCGCCGCCTCGTCGGCCACGACGGCCTGGCCGAGGGCGACGCCATCAAGGCCGGCATGGGCTTCCCCACCGGCCTCAACCTCGACCACATCGCCGCCCACTTCAGCCCCAACGCCGGCAACAAGACCATCCTGCAGCAGAACAACGTGATGAAGGTCGACATCGGCGTCCACGTCAACGGCTGCATCGTCGACAGCGCCTTCACCATGGCCTTCGACCCCATGTACGATAACCTCCTGGCCGCCGTCAAGGACGCCACCAACACGGGCGTCAAGAACGCCGGCATCGACGTCCGCCTGGGCGAGCTGGGCGGCCTGATCCAGGAGGCCATGGAGAGCTACGAGTGCGAGATCAACGGCACCTCGTACCCCGTCAAGTCGATCCGCGGCCTCGCGGGGCACACGATCCACCCGTACAGTATCCACGGCACCAAGAGCGTGCCCATCGTCAAGACGTCGGACACCACCAAGATGGAGGAGGGCGACGTCTTCGCCATCGAGACCTTCGGCACCACCGGCACCGGCCACGTTACGGACTCGGGCGAGATTTCCCACTATGCCCTGCGCCAGGACGCGCCCAAGGTCGACCTGCGCCTGAACTCGGCCAAGTCTCTTCTCCGCGTTATCAAGAACAACTTCAGCACTCTTCCCTTCTGCAGGCGATATCTCGATCGCATCGGACAGGAGAAGTACTTGTTAGGTGTATGTAAACCTGACTTTTTGAGATTTGAGACTGTCTGTACCGTTGCTAATCTGTTTGTAGCTTAATAATCTCGTACAATCCGGGATTGTCGAGGATTACCCGCCCTTGGTGGACAAGAAGGGTTCCTACTCTGCTCAATGGGAGCACACCATTCTGCTGCGACCGACTGTCAAGGAGGTCATCAGCCGTGGAGATGATTATTAGGTTCTTAAAAATGGATTTGGGTCACGACAATGCTCAAGTTGATTCCCCGTGATTGCCGTCTGCTTTAAGCGTGTTTGTATCGTTCGTCCGGCAGCTTGCGTCACGGTAGTAAATTGCTGAGCAGCCACCCCTCCATTTCGCATCGCAAAGCAGCAACATCATCATAGCAGATCCATGGATGTTGGTTTGATGTACACACATCATCTCTTTGTTTTCCGCAATGTGCCTGTTGGTCGTAGCTATTGAGCAAACCACCGAAGATGCAACACTTGAGATCAGAAGAACAATGAATCTCATGATATACCTCCTGTTCCTCCCCGAATCGAACTTCCTTTTCTCCCATGATGGACCATTTCTGTGTCCAGCACAACCTTTTTTTATTACTATTTGAAGTAATCTCAAAATCATGGCCCAGTCAAATAGTGGCAAGATCTATGAGCTTCAGGAGAGCTACGTCAAGCTCCACGCGATATTTCCCATTCTGCAAGCACTGTTGATACCAGAACCCGCCGACAAGTATCTTAGACTCATCAGGGCCTGGTGCGATGAATGGGAGGGCGTGGGTACGCCTGGGAGCCGGGTCGTCATTCACCTCCAGGGAGTGGAGTGGGGGGAGATCGAAGTTCTGCTGAAAGAAGCCCTGGACAAGGCGTATGAAGTGGTACTGAGCCCACAAGGTATGTGTGCTATCGTTCTCCCTAGTTATATTCATAGTAAGAAATCTCGACGGCCACAGAACCCCCTTCCGAGTGAGCGAGTCAGCGTGCTGCTCTACCTTGTCCAATCTTGTCCCACCAATTGGCACCGGGAGGTCGTAGACATCGAATGATCACTGACACCAACGCCCCCCACAAGTTGTTACCTTGTCTCGCCTGGTGGAAGATCGATCTGGGCAACTTGCAGCACTGGAACGAGAGGCCAGACAGCATATTCGACAGGCTCTTCAAGCCCATGAACAAACCCATCCGCCAGCAATCGAGGGGCCGGAGCAGGAGCCCATAGATCAGGCCGACGACGAGACAGCACGAGCCAATGCGCGGGAGAGGCAGATTGAGCGAGCCGAAGAACGAGTCCAATGGGCGTTTGGGAAGCTGGTAAGGGCCGGGAGAGCGGCGGTGCTGAGAGAGGAGGGCGTGTGCGGATACAAGTGGCGAGACTTCTTGTACGATGCCACGGAGCCCACGGCGGCCATGATCACCCGCAGCATCCTCCAACAGTACACCTATGCCGCACGGACGAGCATGCCGGCGGCTATGGGGCAGCCGCCCGAGATATCTGGGGTGCTGCGGCGGCTGCTGGACGCCGTCGGCCGGAGACAGGGCTTCCTGCGCCAACGAGGCTTGGAAGAACTGCCACGGGGCTTTAGATATTGGCACGATCAAGAGTCGATGCAGCAGGCGCTCCATGATGGGAGCCGAAGATTGCCGCTCATGTATCAGTGGAACCGTCAGAGAACTTGCTGGATGTGCAACGATGTGATCAGTCCCTTTTTCATGACGATGGGTGACTGGAGGTAAGCGAAACACTTTTTCATCTTTTTTTTTCTTGTTCTTGTGACTAAATCTCTCAGCATGCCCCTACGGCAGCCCTCCCTCCCTTTGTTTAACCCCCATTTATCCAGTTGAAGAGGCGGTAGACCGAGAAAAAGCAACCGAAGAAATCCCAGCTGACGCGTGTCCTTATCTCCAGGAATCATGTATTCGTGGACCTCCACCCCTTTGTGTGCCTCGTCGACGACTGCCGCACCCCGAATCGGACGTACGCGGACCGGGGGAAGTGGCAGTCGCACATCCGCACGGCCCACTGCAAAACGGTATATATCTGTCCCGTCGTCGGGTGCAAGGAGGAGCGACAATCCTTCCGACTCCAACGGGAGCTGGAAGAGCATATCCGCGCGACGCACCCACTGGCGGTGGGAAACGACCAACACATAGCAGCAGTACTGCTCGGACCGCGCCGCGATGGAAACGATGCTGATGAGGATGCTGATGGCTTGGTCACGTCGGTATCAGAAGATCGGGTCTGGGAAGTGGACGCTCTGAGTGACATGATTTATAGGGGTACCCGCATCATTACTTCGTATCACATGTATCATTGCCCTCTTTTCGGCGAGAGGCTTCGGGAATACGAACACTACCATCGGCATGTCGGGGACCACCTCGAGAGCATAGCGATGCTTAGTCATTGGGATGTTCTTTGAAAAAGTTGCTACATTGTTTGTTCATTAAGTGGTATTTGGTACCGCTCAGCCATGATTCTTAGTTTGATGGAGTAGAAGAGGTAGCCAGGCAGCTACCTACGTACTTTTACTTACTTTCGCGATGCAATCGGGGAACATTTCAGAACGCAAAAAGTGTATTTGTACCTAGTGCAATATGATAGAAGACAATAACAACACAAGATACATTGGCTTTTGGCCTTTGGCTGCAGTTCACGGCCCTACGCCTGACAAGACTTGTTCATAAGTGATGGTATTGAACGGATGTCTTTAGGCGAATTTGCGAACAAAATTCGGACAACTAGGAAAAAGATCATTCCACTTCGCAGCACTCTGAAACACCTTCTCCTCCACAAACTCCGCCGAAGTGATCAGCTTCTTCTGCGGGCTCATCAAATCCAAAAAGGGCAAGCCTACCAGGAATGTGGCCCAGAACTAGGAGCAGAACTCCGAGACGACCATGATGTCGACTGCAAAGTCCGCGAAGGAGCTTGCCTTCGTCTACCTGGTCGAGCGGCAGGAGGATCAGATTCGAGAGCCGTTTCTTGACCAGCCGGATGATGGCCTGCTGCATCGAGGGCGCGCCGGCCTGGGCGGCTTCTTGCTCCGCCTTCAACGATGCCATGATGATGCCTAGGCGCGCCTCGAACAGCACGCCGTGCGCCGTGACGTCGAAAGCCCCGGGTGGTGAGCTGGCGGGGAGGAGAGGATACCATGGACATACCATGCTGAGTTGGGCATGCGAGTGAAGAGGGCCTGATGCAAGCCTAATGCGGCCTGGACAACGTTAGCAACTCTCGCTCTGGCAGCAATGAAGACCAAGACCGCAGCCTTCACCTCTTCAGCGCTAGAATTCTTGCTGATCGAATGTAGTCGATTTTAAGTTAAAAGGTTCAAGATTAGCCAAAGCGCCCGCAGGATCGGTGGCTAATCTCAACTAGTGCCGAGACATAAATAGAATATAGACGTACATAACTAGTAGGTCCAACCGCCGACGAAAGACATCATTATCAGCGAAGATGTCACGTGTGGCCTGTTCTAGGGAGGAACATTTGATCATCAGGCCATCGATTATCGTTGGGAAAGAGGATATTACGTTACGAGTGAGCACAGCCTTGCCAGATCGCCAAGATAGAGAGACCCTTGGCCAACGTGCAATTCCTATTGATAGCAACGGGCAGCTGCGCCTGCGTCGGTATGCTGGGCCGCGTTCTTGGCGGCGGCCACGGCCAGCTGCAGAAATAGCATGACCTCATCAGCGATAACGTGATCAAGCTGAACGCCGTCCTGGCCAACAGGACCGCCATTACCGTCTCGCAGAACTCGCGCATGGGGAATGCCGACGACGCCGGGTCTTTGCTGATGTCGCCGTTAACCCCATAGCCCTCCATGACGACGAACGTGCCCGCGAGGCCCGGGTAGGCCGCCGACTTGCAACTTGTCCGATAAAGATGTAGGTCCGGTGGTACCACGTATCAGGTCCGCAGGGGTAAGATCTTGAACTCGAAGCTGGTGACGGCGGCGAAGTTGTGGCCTCCGCACCCTGTATGGCCCAGAACAGATCCTGGTGCGATGACTACTTCCTTCTTCTGTGAGTTACACGCAAGTCCTCATTACTTATATCTAAAGGCATTCACGTAGATAATATTAATTCTTTGCTTTTATTTCTTTAGGTACTTTTATTATCTCCGTCAGCTACGCCCTCGACGCTTTCCTCGCCACGGCCGCGCAGTGGGTCCGGGAGGCGGTGGATATGTGGAACCAGGGCCGGCCAACGCGGCGACCTACCACGTACGTGAACTACGGCCCCGGAGACGAGTCGCTGGAGTCGATCTACAGGTACGAGCCCTGGCGCCTGGAGAGCCTGCTGCGCTTGAAGAAGGATTATGACCCCTACAATAAGTTCTGACACTACGTCCCTTTGATTCGAGACTCTTGAGGGTGTGGTGGCAATGGCAGCCATGTTCAGTTCAAGGTCATGTGATTTTAATTCTGGGATGCTATTGTTGGAGGGATATCAATCAGCTGATGGTAGTGATAATTATTTTGAGTCCGTGTAAGGATTGATTGTTTCGTACAAACCATCCCCTGTTCTCGGGTACGCTGCCTCCGGCAAATCAACAACTATGTTGGAACTCTCCATGTATTTGGTTTCAATACCTACGTCTATTAGTAGCAACATGAGAGCTTGGGCAGCTTTTCCAACACAATTGTTACACCAGATCTTATCTGGTCTATGGCATTTGCCCACATTCTCTGGGCTACTTGCAGCGCAGTGGGTTGCAAGAACTCTGTCAACAATTACGAACCACGCCAATTCACCGTCAATTTGGGCTCGTCTTTTCCAATCGAGAAACATCAAGGCTGTCAGAGAGCAAGCAGCAATTCTTCTTTATAACAGCTTCCTCCCCTCCCCCCAAATCAATAACTCATTACTTCTGTTCCTTCCCCACAATTGAAAATTGACACCCGCAAGCTTGTGACGATGTGTTGCCTAGTGAGGCCTTACATCTCATTTTCCAGGGCATCTGCCATATTACATTTCACCTTCACCACAAAAAACGCCGGTTTACTGACTGATTAGTACACCACTCCCTCCTCCACTTCCCAGTTTCGGGAACTCTCGCCTACGGAATTCTTGGGTATGGTTTGAATTGCACATTTTGGCATCGACTGGACAACCCGAAATCTGACGGCAGCCGACACTTCCGAACGTAGAAGAAGTAGTTCGGAGCCGTGTCCGCGGGAGCTTGACTCGATCGTATCAAGCTTTTCGATATGAGAACCGGTCATTCCTCTGTAAGAACATTCATTAATGCAAGGTTTATATCAACTAGTATCAGAAGTATACTCACAGGGTTAAGCCGGTTAGAGTCAGGTTCAGGACTTGATTGGTATTGTGCAAACGCTGGACAACCAGCTGTACTTTTTGCGGGTCAGACATGTAGGTGAGCTTTTTCTTCTTGCTCCGTAGTCGCTGCCGCCATATAGTAGTGTCGCAATTTGCAAGATCAGCCAGTAGGGCCTCCACGGCCTGGATCTCTGTCTCGCAGGATTGGATGTTCGTCGTGATTGCAGGGCCATGGTGACTCTGGGTACGAGAAGCGGCCGCCTTGATGATGTCGAGACTGGCGGCGAGCGCATCGTTTTGCCGCTTGACCGATGCTAGTTCCACTTGGCGGTTCTCAAGGGCGTCGAGATCAGTTGCGATGCCGCCGGCGACCTGGAGGCCTAGCGACACAAGGCCGGCTATCGAGGCAGCTAGGCCTAGAGCCTCGGCCATGCTTCGTCAACAGTGAGAGGAATGCCAGGTCAAACAGATGGAAGATCGAAAATACAACAGTGGGTGGTGAAGCAGGCAAGTACTTTCCGGCAGGAACCCATATATGGGCGGGTTCAGAGTGTCTATGTGTGAGGGAAGAGGAAGGGGGGAACTCAGGAGGCGCTGTTGCTGACATGCTTCTAAGAAACGGGGCGCAAAAGGATATGCACGGCAACACTCCGCATTTTGCCTATTTGGAGGCGCAGTCGGGCTCTGTATGCAGGTCAACCTAACAGCGATTGGCGATGCCGGCAATAGGGAGATGGAGTACTGATCCATGTTGTATCTGCCACTCCCATGCAGCCAAGCCTGGTGGCTGTGTTCCTGGCGCCATTTTTGAACATTCATAACGTCTTTACCGCCACTAACCATCTCTCCTCAATTGCATTGGTATACCGAATGGCCGAGCGTTCGGTCTAGGGTTGCTTCCCCAGTTCTCCTCCTCACTCCTGATTGCACGCATCAATACCGTGATTGACCCTACCACTTGTTGATAACTGTCACAACAACACAAGCTCAGAGCTAGTTCACTTCCACCCTTCAGGTTCAGTCATGTCTCTGTATAGCCCAATTCGGAAATGGCAAACTCGCCTTGCCGTTATCAGACCGAATGCCGATCACGAGGCCCATCTTGAACTCGCCCTCGTAGTCGTGGACCTCGTGGACTTGAGCGATGAGGCTGTCATCGACCATGAAACCCCCGTCAAGTTCGACGCCCTTTCGTACACTTGGGGAACCGCACCGCCGTCCGTTGCATGCATTTGCAATGGAACTGAGCTTCTCCTGCGAGACAACCTTGCTTCGGCCCTCAGATACCTTCGTCAACCAGACGAGGACAGATATATCTGGATCGACTTCGTCTGCATCAACCAGCAAGACAACACAGAAAAGTCCTTTCAGATACCCCGTATGCAGGCTATATATTCCAAGGCCAGCACCGTTTTCATATGGCTCGGTGAAGCGCCAGCCGTGGAAAAGGCTCTACGACATTGCCTTGAGCATTGTGGGTTGAAGGGCATGGAAGCAATAGATTGCTCAAAACATAGTGAAGAGCTAAAGAGGCAGATTCTGGAGTACTCCTGGTTTGAACGAACTTGGGTCCGCCAAGAAGTGTACGCCGCGAGAAAGTTGGCAGTCTGCTCGCCTCACTTCTCAACACCCTGGGAGACCTTCATTGAGAGTTTTCGAGACTTGATGTTCGAAACAGGAAGGCTTGAAATTCAGCGGACAGGAACGTTCGTCCTACTATAACCAGACAGCCCTTCAGAATCTCAAGGCGCTCGATGAAACGTACAACGCGCTCCGACAGCACCGGACGGAGAGCACGGTAAAGAGACTGGTGGACTTATTATACTAAGGAACGGGGTTAAAAGCATCAGTGCGACATGACCATATCTTTTCTATTCTTGCCATGGCATTGGCACCCAAAGACGAGACGTCATTGATACCTATCGACTACAATAAGTCGTACGAGGAGGTCTGCGGCGATGTCGTCAGGTTCATCATACGGGAGACTCGGAGTATCGACATACTGCGATTATCCTTTGGACAAAAGAACAAAACTTATGCATTCGATTGGCCAACTATCAAATGGGAGCTCCCATTCTACGACATATCTGAACTGGAAAGTTTTTCATACCAAAGCGTCACCGATCCTGTCGACTGGTTTAGTATTGAAAACCCTATACGGGACGTCGGAACTCCAACACCGTTGGAGAAGGTAAATGCACTCTCGATATCAGACCAGTCCGTTCCATTGAGACCCCCAGTTCTATTTGGGAAGGGATGGGGAACATTATTAGATGAAAGGCGAAATAAACATTCAAGGCAAAAGTACTTCGAGGTTGGAAACCCAGAGAGTAGGGAAAGAGAATTGGGTTATAAAACTGATAAAGAATATTACGAGACTTATATTAGAGGAGTTTGTATTGAGTGGCGGGGCTATGGTGGGAGGGTAGGCGATATATTCGTCTGCTTAGAACCAGGGTTAGGAATTTTGTCCTTCGAGAATGTGCCGTACTAGAAGGCACCTTTGAGATTGTCGGATGGTATAGTTCTATGCACGTTGAACTCTATCCAGAAAGTCGTATGGATTTATTGATTCAGTCGAATACTCCTGCATGGGAGAGAAAAGACTTCGAATCTGAGGAAAGGACCAGCCCCCCAGGACCCAGGAAACGTTTCCAAATTAGATAACTAGATGTGTAATGGAAGTTAGTTTGCTTGGCTCTTGCGATAGTCCCTAAATGCTACCTTACCCATGCAAGCCTAGTCCACATTTTACTAAGAGATTTCCGAAGATGACAATTTCCTTAGACCAGCTGGCTACGATGCATTGCGAAGTATATGCCGAGTCAGGGTTGCGCAGTGGGTGCACTGGACGACAAGCAAAGCAAATCCATTAAGCATTGAACTGGATATATTACATCAAGTAAGAAAAAACTCGCCTCCGCCCGCCGCTCAACCATGCTGCCACATCATATTCGTCCTCCCCACAATCGCGTGCTCCTCGAGCTCCGCCATCTCGACCTCCGTCAGGCCCCACTCGTCCCCGCCGCTCGCGCATTTTCCGCGACCTGCGCCGCGCTCTTGACCCCACCCAGCGGGATCGCGCCCTTCTGGATGACCCACTTGAGCGCGACGGCGCTGCACTTGACGCCGTGCGCCGCCGCGACCCGGTGCAGCGCCGCCAGTAAGGGGGACAGCTGCGTCATCGGGTAGTTGCTGAAGCGGCGGCCCGCGGGGGCGGGTTTTCGGCCGAGTACTTGCCGCTGAGGCGGCCCATGCCCAGCGGGCTGTAGGCCATCATCACGATGCCGCGCTTCCGGCACTCGTCCAGCAGGCTGACGCCATCGCCGGTCCCGGTCGCGGGGAGGGTGCGCAACAAACTAAACTCGACCTGGTTGCTGGCGAGGCGCATCCCGCGCTTCTTGAGGGCCTCGTCCATCTGGATCATCTCGTCGCGGCTGTAGTTGCTGACGCCCACGGCCTTGGTCAAGCCCAGCTCGACGCAGCGGGCCAACCCGCCCGCGACGGCGTCGATGGAGTTGAAGACGTGGACGGGCCCGTGGATCTGGTACAGGTCGACCTGCTCGACGCCCAAACGCTTCAGGCTCGCGCGGCAGGCGTCGGGGATGCCCTTGCCCACGAGCAGACGCGTCGGCGGCCAGGGAATGGGCAGGAACTTGGTGGCGAGGACGAGGCGGTCGGCGAAGTCCTGCTCCTCCTTGTTCTTCTGACGCAGCTGGCCGATGATGCGCTCGGACTCGCCGCGGCCGTAGACCTCGGCGGTATCAAGAAAGTTGAGGTTCTGCTTCCGCATCTCGGACCAGGCGCCGTCGAGGTTCGCCCGGGCCTCGGCCGTGGCGTTGTTCCAGGTGCCGGAGTCGCCCCAGGCCCAGGTGCCGATGCAGAGGTTGGGGAGAGGAATTGTGCCGGCCGATTCCTTGGCGCAGTTGAGGACGAATCGCGCGGCCATCTTGTTAGTTGGATTGGACTGGATGGAATATTATGCGAGTCGGGTATGAATGGACGCGACTTGCTTGTCCTGACTAGCGGCACTGGATCTTCGACGAGCAGATTGGAGAAAAGGAGTCGTGGCGTCATGACCCGCTGGATTGAAACGCGCACGTGGACTTGGGGGGTTCAGCACTCCATTGAGGTTAGCGTTCAACTCAATCTGATAGAGATCTCATTCGAATCGCTCTTGTCAGTTTGTTTGCTCGCATCTGGCATCCTTCCGGAAGAAACCAATGCAAGGAATGCCCCTGAACCATACATTAGGTAATCTTCAGCGAGTTTCCAGATTGGCGGGACGGGTGCTCCCTTGAGCTTGTTGGAAGCTGATCGACATTGACCTGTGGCAACCAAGATAGCAGGTAACTATGGCACGAAACACCATTGCGGTACAGAAATCAAATGAAATTGCCATTCGTTAATTAGAACTATACCTCTATAGAAGACGAACCTCTGCGAAGTAGATAGAATGCCAAGTGAGAGATTGACAAACATGGTGTATTCCACAGCGCTGGAGTTCTTAGGAAACAGCGCCTATACCCCACTAGAGCTGAGCCTTAGCAACTCAAGCACGGGCGTACGTAAGTCAATCAGAGGTACGTGGGGTCGCAATTGGAACACCAAGCAAAAACAGTTGCGGTCTGTCAATCAACGCAGCATCCTCGACCACAACAGATCAATACATTTCTCTTCCACAAGCTTTTTCGCATTTAGCACAAACATATCGCCAAGATGCCTGAGAAGATCTCGGTCCTCTTCGTTTGCCCTCGGCAACATCTGCCGCTCCACCATGGCCGAGGGCGTCTTTCGCTCCCTCACCAAGGAAGCCCCGTACAAGGACCTGATCGACACCGTCGACTCGTGCGGGACAGGTACGCGACACTTGCTCCGACAAAAGACTTCTGGTAGTCGAGCTGAAATCAATGCCCCCCTCTAGGCGCCTACCACGCCGGCGACGACCCCGACGACCGCACCATGGCCACCCTCGCCCAGCACGGCATCACCGACTACACCCACGCCGCGCGGAAAGTACGAGCCGCCGACTTCGACGAGTTCGACTATATCTTCGCCATGGACCGCTCCAACCTGTCCGACCTGCAGCGCGGCTACGTCAAGAAGTCGTCCTCGCAAAAAGCCAAGGTCATGCTCTTCGGCGAGTACTCGGGCAGCGGCAAGGCCGAGGTCGTCCAGGACCCTTACTACGGCGGCCGTCAGGGCTTCCAGACGGCCTACGAGCAGTGTCTGCGCTTTTCGCAGAACTTCCTCAAGGAGCGGTTGGCGGAGGCTGAGAAGGAGGCATAGACACGGAATACCGGGAATAAAACGAGAAAGAAAGACTTCGGAGGAATAGACAAGGTGCGATCGATACCATTTACGTGCTGGCGTTCTGGGTTATGGGCTTGATAGACAGGAAAACGGATAGACATGTGGACTTTGAGGTTTAGAAGAGATAAAAAGATCTCGTGCCCATTTACGGCGCATATTGTCTAGACAGAAATAACTTGGGCGAATAGATACTGCATGATACCACACATTGCCGTACCATCCTTGATCCTACCATCCATCGTGGCCTATGGATCGCATGAATTGCCCTTCCTAAAAGCAGGGCGTAGCTGGCTGTTCCTCTCACTCTCAAACCACCAGCCGCACCTTCAACTTATCCCCCTCCACAATCTCCCCCTTCCTCGCCATCAGCTCCTCCATGTCCCAAGTCGCACTAACGTAGCGCCCCGCGAGCCACCCCCGCCGCTCGCCCGTCAGCCACGCCACCGTCTCGGCCACGAGCTCGGGCTTGTCCGTGAGCCCCGCCAGCGTCTCGGGCGGCATGCCGTCCTTCGCCAGGTTCGTCAGCACGGCGCCCGGGTGCACCGAATACGACACCAACCCCTGTTCCCCGGCCTCGACCAGCAGGAACTCGGTCAATCGCAGAGCCGCCAGCTTGCTGGTCCCGTACGCGCTCGCCTGGGGCCGCAGGTTGTGCGCCGCGACGCTGTTGATGTTGATCATCTGCCCTCCCGCGGGAGAGGAAGTCGCCGATGACGACAGAAGGAGCGGCACGAAGTATTTGCTCATCAGGTAAGGCCCCTTGAGGTTGACCTCGAACGTGCGCCACCAAGTCTCCGGGTCCGACTCCGGCACGGGCCGCGCGGGTGTCATATACCCCGCGTTGTTGACGAGGATATCGAGGCCATCTTTGAACTCCTCACTAATCAGCGTCGCACACCGCCGCACGCTGGCCTCGTCCGTTACGTCCAGCTGGTGCAGAATGAGCTGCGGGTACTCGTGACCGTGTAACTTGGCCGCACCCAACAAATCGCTGGCCAGGTTGCCGAAGCTCTCTTCCGAGATATCGGCCACCGCGATGCCCGAGGCGCCGGCGCACACAAAGGCTAGTGCCATGGCGCGGCCGATGCCCCGCGCGCCGCCCGTGATGAGGATGTTGTGGCCGGCGTGCTGCGACTGGCTGATGTAGGGGTACGGCTCTGTGTGGATCTTCGATGTGAAGTTCGCGCCTGTGTCACGGACGAATTCGCTATTAGTGCTGTCTCAGGGACTTATTATTCGTGGCCTATTCTGGTGTTGGCTCGCACGAAAGGGAGGGGGAAGGGGGGGGTTGACTCACCGTTCTCGGGCGCCTGGGCCGGGTATGACGACATTGCGAGTGGAATAAAGGAACTGAATTCGAATGGGGATCACCGAGAAGTCTTGGAACACTGCCGCTGGCTACGTATTCGCCTGGGTTCTGTCGGGAATTTATAGTTTGGTGTCCCGTCGGCGATTGTCATTCACGGTGCAGCTGCTATGTCCGAACACCTGCATCACGTTGCATGAGCCCCACTGGCGGCCATGCTACTGGCCGTAGTAAACACCTGCAGCACGCTTGACATACATATTGCTCCGTATTGAACTCTTCTCATACATAAGGGGGTCGAGAGCAAGGACCCTTCTGCTTACATCAGGATAGCGCCATAGCAAGTACATGTCTTCCGTGTCATCAAGACATCGACCATGAATACGCGGTAACCCTTCGAGAAAATCCCCACAGTCATGATACACTCCTCAATCATAATTCAGTCCAAATTCATGATCCACACCGAAGTCATATCCTGTGAGATCCACCACTGTCAGATCCTCGTCGTCTTCATCGCGCTTGGGCCGTTTGCGCCTAGACTTGACCGAGGCCTCGTCCAAATCGAAGGCTTCGCTGAGCTCCCGTTTGAAAGCTGGCTTCGTGTCCTATCCGTGGAATCATCCAGATGTAAGCGAGTATTCCAAGCCCGATCGTTCTCCATATTGGGCAGCTTACCTCTTCCGAATCCTCAACTGGGACGGGCGAAGGTGATGGGCTTCGCGCGATGATGCGCTCCTTCTTGAGCTCCTCTAAGCATTGGTTAGAAATAGCATAAGAGATAAAAGCCGGACTGGACGTCTTGAGAGCCTACCCTTGGACCGATACTTAAACAGATAGACCGCAATTGGACCGTTGTCCTCTGGGAATCTATGGGTCCAGGTATGTCGGTCAGAACTACTGTGGGAGGGCTTGTTCTCGATGGGCTCTCCTTCGTCGAGACTGTGTTGGGTTGATTAGGTCTAATCATATATGAAGACGATATGGAACTCACCCAGCGCCGTGGGAGATCTCCTTGCCCTTCAGGGCCTTCTCGGCGATTGGAGAGGATATCGCGACCAGACAAGCTGTTGGATGAACCAGGCTTCTGGGATGTCCGTGTTTTTTCCTCATAGGTATGGGTGACTGTAACACGCGACACCTCTACTTTGAGTACATCAAGATGCGCTGCTATCTTCTTGTCCTCCTCGACTCTCTCCTTGTTGGCATCGTCAACTAGCGACTTGGTTAGCGGAGACGGAGAGCAGAGAACAGTATCAGAAGATTGCAATACCATTCTCGACGGCGGTGAAGACAAATTTGTGGCGGTACCATTTGTTGGTCGCCTCGTTGTACTCAACTTGGTTTCGGACTTTCCCACTGACGGGTCCAGGCCGTGTCCTTGATTCCTCGATGCGGCCATGGTAGCACATGTCCGCGCCAATGTAGAACTTCAGCTTCAACTGGTGGTTTCTGTAGCCCCAGTCGTAAGTCTTGTCGACTTTGTAGCTGAAAGCGAACTCTTGATTGTCGAGGCACTCAATGTAGACAGACGAGAGGAAGCAGTTGTTGGGCATCTCGTCGGGGCCGGGGTCGGGATACTCTTCTGCTGGGGCACCCGCAACAAGAATGCCGATTTCAATGCCTGGAACATCCTCGATAATGGCCATGATGGAATCAAGATGCACGAGTGACTCAGGGGTCTGATGTGGATGTCCTAAAATGAGAGTGCAGGACGGAGAAGTGGACGCAGGGCAGGAAAGTAGAGCAGATTGGACCACCTGTAAAATGTGTTGGTGGAAGAAAGCAAAAATTGGTCACTTGGCGGGGCGAAAGACAAGTTTGTCGAAGGGTCCGATGTTGCCTAAACGCGCCTGCCTTTGCTGAAAGATGGAAGGTGCTACTCGGTTATCGGGCAATCAGTCCTGCCTTGAATGCTCCTTCCTCCAGGGCGTTGGTCTACATTGGGCCATGCCAACCCAAGGAGTCACTATCTACACTTGACATGGATGGAAACAATTTGGGATGCAACATTGAACTGACTTTATCCTCGGCGGCTGTAATGTTCCAGTTTCTTGGTTTCCAGATCCAAGTAAGATGGCTTATACGCACATCAAGTTAGCTTTCACCCACGTCACAGCCTAGTAAACTAACGTATCTCGGAAGATATCAGTTTCTTTTATAGAAATATCAAGGAATGAATTGTGGATGTCGTTGAGCCACGAGACCAAGCATTCACCCATGCATACTGTAGTACTCCAAACGAGTGTATTACCAGTTGATCGAAACCCCTTACTCACCGCCCTTACCCACCGCCCTTTCTCTACCCCTTTTCAGTTGCCGAAGGAATGTGCCAATGAAAATTCCGATGATGATAGGAGATAATACAGGATACATACAAAAAAATTGAAAACAAGGTAGCCCCTGTGACTAGCAAATTCTCTATCTTCATTGGACGAATCCGTCGATTTCGTCGATGAACGTCCCAGCGTTCTTGCCGCAAGGGGCAAATAATCTCGGTCGAACGTCTGTCCCTGCTAATCCTCCAATCATCTCAAACTAGTTCTCCTGATATGGCGGGGAAGGCAACTGCAGGTTTGTCTCGCCCACGAGGTCTTCCCAAGGCAGTACGTCACCGTCGGCCATTTTCATGTAGTCCGGGGCGGCAGTAGCTGTCTTAGCCATAGCTTTACTTGGTTTTCGTGCCGGTTGACTGGGTACCCGAGACTCCCATTCGAGGCGGCTGAATATCTTCTCCATCAAGGAGTGGATGCTGACATCCACGGTAGCCATGCCAGGCTTGATATCGGCGAGGAATTCGCGGTGTCTCGTATTCCACACGTCGCGCAGGAGCACCACGGCTTCTTCCTGGGGATTGCATCGGTACACGCTACCGGGGCGGGTAGTCCCCGGGAAGAGGAATGTCCCACATCAGGAACCACTGCTCTTCATGTGACTTTTTGCGCCCCTTGTTCTGCATCAGGAGGTCTTTCTGCTCCTCCGAGATCCCCTCGAATCGGGGGTTGGCCTGGACTTGGCACTGTTCGTCGCGGCTATGTTCGTCTCGGTCTTTGGCGCTGGAAAAGAGCTTGTAGCAACGAGCACAGTAGAAGTCCGGGGTTCGATGGCTTCGATTGAGGTGTTGCTTGACATCTCGGACCCGCTTGAACACGTATCGGGCACAGTCGCGGTGCTTATGAGGGTGCTTCTTGAGGAACGGGCATGCATAGGTCGGAGCTTCGGGCTTCGTTTCGTTGTCGCCGGAGGAGTGTTTCGCTCTCTTGACACTAGTAGGGCACTCGGCGTCGGAGTCGGAGTCGTATACAGTTGAGTCTCCTGGCGATCGCTTGTTTTTCATCTTGAGATCAGTAAACGATCCCATGACAGAGCAATCTCCGGTCAATGAGTCGGTCGAAGGAGAAGCGTAGTACGACTCGGGTGTCCAGGAGGGCTCTGACAGCGGTGGGATCCCGGTCATTGGCGCCTCGAACTCGAACGGCCAATCGTTGGTGATCGCCCAAGCCGGAACTTGATCTTTTCTCCCACTGAAAGTATCCGTCTGCTGCCAATCCCACAAGTCCAAAGTATTTCGCTCATACATCTTGCTGTTCGCCCTCTCTTGTTCGTACGCCTCGGAAAGCTCTGGCCCCAGTGCTTTCATGGCAATGTATACCGGAGCATCCGACGATCGCGAAAATGCTGGACAACGGGAAGCAGAGTCAACCCCAACCCTATGGACAGTGTATCCTGCGTCCAGAGAGCCTGCGACCGGAACGGCTGCTGCTGCCGGAAACGAATAGTCCAGAATATGGCCTTGGCCAGTATCAGTTGTAAGTGAAATCCCCTTGTTTGTAAGAGTTAGTCAACACATACCTTCTCGTTCTGCCGACGGCGTAGCTATAAGCCGCCGAGGCTGCTCATCGTATAGCACCTGGCTACGCGGACACTGGCATCGGGTGCCTGTTGACTCCCTGTCAAGCACTTCTGTTAGCTGATTGATCTCGCCACTGGGCTGATTCGGCCGCATTGCTATTACAGAGGATGGTGACATGAGTGCGGACACATTCTATGTCCACCCTGTCTGCGGAGAGTTTGGAGGTACAACGTACAATTTGATGGAGGTTTCAGAGGAAGGCTGCTGGGCAGAAAGAGGCCGCTCAGATATATTATTGTCGCCTGGCCGATGCCCTCGCTGTGAATCATCGTCCTTCCTTGTACCGTCGGGCGCGTATCCGTACCTCAGCAGACCAGAGGAACCAGTCATGGTTTTCTATCTCACGCTCTAATCTCATTGATCGCCTTTGACTCTTCAGTGATGTGATTCACTTGAGGCTCGAGGACGGAGGCAAAACTCGGTATACCCTGACTCAAGGTTTCGGTCGAGACGGACAACAGAAGTTCTTAGCGCTAAGATCTCGACGCCGAACCACGTTGTTGGGATATTGGGGGCCGGATTCATGTCCTGAATTTCAGCCCCCACGACATGGAATTCTCTGGGCTTAGGCTACACATCCAAGGCAGACTCTACGCAGTTGTGTAGATTGCAAGGCATTCAGTCATGCACCTGTGCCCCTATCAGGATGCGCCACGCTAGGATCCTGGTTAATTGACACACTATTGGCCAGGGATTGGTCAAACGTGCATCTGAATGCCCACCCCCGCGGGGCGCAGTTATGTACGTCATGTGGTGGTCCTCGTACGACGGGCCTACGCTGTCCATCGAGGAACCATGGTAATACTCTGCGGCAAGTAAAACAGTCTTTATGGCCGTGAGCTCAGTGAATGCAGTTGTAGTTCAGGATAACTTAACAGGGTAGAGGATATTGGTTTTTGCGCATGTTTCTCGTCGATCTTATTTATGTAATTACAACTCCGTCTCTATGTTTTACGTGCCTCTTGATTGCTATGTACAGATTCTAGCACTTTGGTCCTCACCCTTGCTTGCTCACAAACCCCAAATTGTGGATCGAATGCTCGTAATGTTGATTGCCGTTCACTTCTTGCTTTTCTTGGCATTCTTGTGTGCGTCTTGTTGCTGGGCAAAAAGATGTGTCTGGTTGATGGGCGGGGAGGGGTCTTGCTGCCACGCTTCCAAGCGCTCCTTTCGCAGTGAGCTGTTGTAATGGTTCGTACTCGATCAGCACTAGCACGATGTGAACTTCTGCATGAAACTTACCTCTTCTGGTCCTTGCGGGAAGAACTCTTGTGTGTATCTTGGCTCTTTGGCATTTTGGCACAACCTTTCGTAATGGGCTTTGGGGATGTTTCTCAAAGACGAGATGATAGATAGATGGATGGATAACATTGCTCAAGGACAACCTAGGGTTTGCTCTATGAGATTCTTATATAGGCACTTGATTCTCAAACTAGACTACTACGATCCAGAAAGGGGCTTTGAGAGCTCGCCGTTGCAAATATCTTCAAACACGTCTGTGATGGTGGTTGTGACTTTGCGCGATGGCGAGACCTTCGCATTTGGGTGCTCGTTACTACCACTGATTTTGCTAGACCTTGGCATCCCGCGGAAAGGACATTTAGGACACCCGCATCCTTTACAGACTAAGATTTTCTTCAGTTCTTCCCTTGCCAGGGCAAATCTTCCATTACTGGAAGGATGCCGTATGTGTCCGGGGGACAAGGTACGCAAATGCGTGGATCTCCCCTTGGAAGTTCGCAGCTGTGTAGAACGACGCGCATCTGCTGACGGCGCCAGCAGTGCTCTATTGGTTCACGTCTCGTGTTTCGCGGAGTTGGAGGCTTGGCCCTTCAAGGCACTCTGCCCTCGAGCAGGGTCGCAACAAGGTGCATACATTCCGAGGGCACGCCACAATGGTATTCTGGGCTCAGTCGGGCGCGGACGACGCGCTACGATGCGAGACTAACGATCTCAACACTCGCTGTCTTAGAATTGCCAGCAAGAATGGCTGACAGCCAGCACTACAATTAAGGAAATACGCCTTGTGCAGTCGAGGCATCTGGGCATTATGTGACACGTATTGGGCTCCTCCAGTTTATCATCGCGAATTCGCCACTCTAGTTGCCTTATTTCCAAGCCAAATATATACTCTTCCAACACCACAAGCCACCCACGCATTATTGTGAAAACACAGAAACTTGGAAGCTCTTCTGAGTGGTGCTGTGTTGTGACTGATTGCCCTGTCGCAAACTATCGGCCTCTCCCGCAACAATAAATAAAACAAACCCCGCCCTAACCTTAAGGTTCGCCTAAGATGTCGCAACTTCAGCGGGCAAACACCCCGCAGTCCAGCGGGGATAGCCTGGGAAAGGACCCAGTTGAAGACCCAATTGAAGCGGCAACCGACGATCAGACAGCCCAACCCGAACTTCACCACTCATACAACTTCGGGCGCGCTCTCGTTCTAGCATCGCTGTGCTGCGTTTGCTGCCCAAAGGCTATCAAGTCGGACACGCATGTATACCTGAACCAATTACTCCTCGATACCTTCCAATGGATGATCCATGAAGCCCAGGAAGACGAGGGTGGTTCAGGCCCGAGCTCAAGCAATGGATCCGGCACTGCGTCCGGCGGGACATGTCCAACGTCTTTGGGCGGCACTACCGCTGCCAACTCTGCAGCCCGCAACTTTCAGAGGGGCAGTGACAAGGACCTAGATCCGGATCCAGAACGCCGGGGCGACAAATCGCATCGAGGGACTTCAACTGCATCTGCCCGCCCGGCCTGTCGCCAGTTTCTCTGCCCCTTCTTCTTCCAAGGTCGACTGGGAGTGGCCTGTGATGGCAAATTCAACCGCATCGGGGACGTAAGGCAGCATGTTTATAGACGCCATCGGCAGCCAATCCACTGTCCCGTCTGCGGCCGCACTTTTACTTCGGAACCGGATTCTACAGCACACATCAACCAACAATCCTGCATCGAGGTTGTATGCCATATCCCAGGCGTGACGCGCGACCAATGGGCCGACATTTGCGACCGCGCTCACGCTGCGCCACATACTGTCAACGGAGGCGACGTCGAGCGGTGGTTTGCGATTTGGGACATCCTCTTCCCGGGCGAGCCGAGGCCTCCTACACCCTATGTCGACGTCTCCATTTTCATGATGCGCTTCCGTGATGACTTGCGACGGTTCTTGGGCCAAGGGAGAGGCTGGGACGTGATTCTCGAACAACTCCCATTAGAGATGCCAGGAGTTCATCCGGCTTACCGTCAAAGCCTTCATAATGTCTTTGATGCGATGGCAGATAGGCTTATCGCGTTCGTCGCGGAAGAGGAGCGGCCTGAAGACGACAATCGCGCTCCACCACCCTGACAAGCGACGGATGGCTCAGATCACACTGGCATTTGGACTGCGGGGGTTTTATATTTCGGATCTCCTTTTTGCATTACCATGTATCATGTTTTATCCACATGCGAGAAGCTGCATTTACGTATGCAGATGACCACCAGTACTAGATCAATTCAAGGCTTCCAATCGAAAACAGACAGATGACGCTGCTAAGCCATTCCCACACTCGGTGCCGCGAAGGCGCCCTATGGGGAAACACATGAATCCAAATACCAGAGTCATTTGGAGCATGTTGCAGACGCATTTCGCAGTGGCTTTGAGGAACAGGCATTTCAGGTGGTCCAGATGACCTCATTCTTACCTATCAATACTGCAGGTCAAGTTGATAGGACAGTTCCGGGCGGATTGTGAGACGGTGCACGTCAGGTACGTAAGCCACCGTGACAAGCCGGCGCACAGTGGTGCGCTCCCAGTGCGGTCAAATCGCACAACTGCATCACCCCACCCACCATCTTCCATCCCTTCTGCCTCCTGATACATTCAGCCCTAGATGTCGTGATTCGGCTTACTCCTTTCGTCTCGCAATAGCCTCGACGTATGTCAGACCGAATTCTGGTATCGGCTTGCTCATCTTGAGTTGCCTTGCTCGAGACATTATAAGATAAAACCTCTTCCGTTCCCAACAATTCAATTCCCAATAATCAGATTCGCCACATTCCCTCTCAATCGGCCAGCCTCCTACGGCCTTGTACCTTGCCTATCCTTAGTCCCTTGATTTTTTGTTTCACATTCTCTACCATAGAGCCACCAATGTCCTGTGTTTCAATTGGCGATGAGGCTCTTGAATACCTCAACGCTTAAACTACGATGGCTTCCCGAAGACGAACCAACACCGCCGTATGCGGCCCTCTCCCACTGCTGGGGAGCCGACGAAGTGGTTTATGACGACCTCCAAAGCAGCAGTGACTGGAAGCAGAAATATGGCTTTCGGAAGCTCATAGGCGCTTGCCGCGAGGCTTTTGGTAATCACAAGCTGGACTGGCTCTGGGCTGACACCGTCTGCATTGACCGTTCGTCAAGTGCCGAGCTGTCAGAGTCCATCAACTCCATGTACCGCTGGTACCGCAATTGCAGCATCTGCCTTGCCTATTTGGATAACAAATGTACCTCTGGCCCACCCGAGCTCCTGCTGGTGAATTCCCGATGGATGTGGCGATCCTGGACCCTGACTGAACTCATTGCCCCTAGGGACTTGGGATTTTACAACGCAGATTGGTCACTGCTCGGAACCAAGAAGTCCCTAGTCTCAACTCTCTCCCGCATCACCCAGATTGACCAGACTGTTCTCGAGGATGCGGAAAACTTGAGTGATATCTCCATTGGAAAACGAATGTCCTGGGCTGCCCAACGGTCCGCTCTCAAGGTCGAGGATATTGCCTACTCACTTCTCGGCATCTTCGGCGTCAGCATGGAAATTAGATATGGCGAGGGATCTCGAGCATTCATGCGTTTGCAAGAAGAACTACTGGGGACGCTCAACGACGCATCTCTGTTCGCATGGAAAGCGACGGATACCCAGGAGTACCGTGGCCTCCTTGCCAGATCTCCTGTGGAGTTTGGACATTTCAGTTCACTAGAACCTGCTACCACGCCGTGGCGACTACCAACAGCCCTAAGATTGGCATTTACCACTCCGACCTTGACTTGCAGCCTTGCACGGAACGGGATTGAGGAGGATTTGTTGATGCCACTCACTGAGATTCCCAGAAAGGGCATCCTGGGTATCAAATTTCGTATGTGGAAGGGAGAGTTAGTTCGGTGGAATCCACAACGCTTCTTTTACGTTTCTTTCAACGTCTCATCCGGCACCCAAGATGTGCCGGTGGCCCGGAACGTTGGTGCGAGCAGTTCAAACTTAATCAGCCAATCTATGACGAATGAACCACAACAGCAGATCCTTCAGATATCCAACTCACACAACAGGAATCCCAGACTTGATGGGCAAGAGCTCCTCTGTTTCCAGCCCGTCGCGACCGACTACTGCCTCCGGTATCGGGGTGACGAGACAGAGTCTGAACGGACAGGGCCCGTTTTCTCTGCTGCCGCCCAATCATCGACGGGTATGAGTCTAGTTCAGGGGCCCTCTTTGAGGTTTGTTGAGGGAACAGACGAGACATCGGTAGCTACCCCCAAGGGCGACAATGTATCAGATTACTCAGGCTCGGAGGGCGACGGGTCAGATGAATCAGGTGGTTATGAGAGCTACCTATTCCTTTCCCCAGTTCTAGAGGGTCAACCCATGGAATTGGATCCCCCTTTTGCAGGGCTAGCAGACGAATTGGCTAAAACGGCATTGGATGGTTCCTGTAAGCGAACTCAGAGTATAGATGCCTCTTCTGGCCGCAAGCGCATCAAGGCCGATGACTTTCTCGAGTACATGCCGATCGAGTCAAGGGACTTACCCGGGGAGAATGACACAGTGATCGTTGATGCGCCGAGGTCGAGGTCTTTCGCCTGCCCGTTCTATGTCCGAGACAAGGAACATCATCTTCGGTGTCTCACCCGCGCCGACCTTCGGACCATTCGGGATCTCAAGAAACATTTGTGGACAGCCCATCGTCAGCCCTACTACTGTCCTACATGCGGCACAACATTCGGCAGGGCTTCGGCGCGCGACGAACACATCAAGACCCGGACTTGCAGTCTGCAGCAATGGAAAGGGGCACCACAAGGCCTCTCGGAGGGCCAACTTCAACAGCTGGCGGCCAAACGATGCGAGTCCAGTACCTCGGAGGTAGATCAATGGTACGGCATCTGGCACCTAATCTACCCCAGAACGGATAGAACGGATATGCCGTCTCCCCCAAACGCACCCCGCACCCCGTACCTGGCTGGCAATCTCGAGTTTGCTGTTTGCGTCGTTCGCAGCTACTGGGCTAAGGAGGGCAAGCAAGTCATTGCCGACTTCCTCGAGCAACGGAACTTACGAGACTACGATGTGCCCGATGAGGAACGAAACCTCTCGGCGCTGTATCAGCTCACACTCGACAATCTAGTAGACCAGGTAGTGCAAACGCTAAAGGACGAGGACTCCCACGTCGAGCCGAGCAACACTCTCAGCAACGTTCTGTCCTCTCTCCGGATGTTCTGTTCGAAGTTGATGTAGCTTCAGTGATAGTGCGCATTTTTGTCAGCCAGTGGCTTTCTCACAATCTTTTATCTTCTATCTAGTTAGCTAGTGTGTAGCAAGTATTATCAGTAGCCTGCAATTTAATGAGATCTTTTATTCATATTAGAAAAGCAGTAAGCACCAGATCATTGAACACTGTACTTTTGAACTGGGAAGATCGAAGCTCGTTGCAGCAGCATTGTTTCTGCCCAGATCGAAGTCTGGAAGGACTGCTAGAATCTCCTGACGTGCATCCCCGTCCATGGGGCAATCAGAAATCACATGGTACCTGGAGTTCCAACCCAGCTACCACTCTTCGATTCGTTTGCAATTCAAGCATGGTATCTAGAAGGCATGCTGTGACACAAGCTGCTCGTCACTGGTCCGGTGGAGAGGACAACAATGACCTACACCGAGTCTCTGTCGATATGGGTCGATATGGCGCGAGTATCCATGGCACACCGGCATGCTTCACATTTCAGAAAAAATATTGCGTGGTACGTAGATGATGTAAGATGGGCTTGTGAGAGGTAATCTCTGAGCACCACGCAACCCGAGCTCTGATTGGGCACGCATCCCTGAATACTGGAGATCCGTAAAAGACGAGCGCACGGCCCGTAAACCGTTTACGACCCGTGCCAACCCTGCCACTCGCTGTAAGTCGGGTCTTGGCACGATATGATTGGCCCGCCGGCCCCTTAAGCAAGCGAACTCCAGCCCGCCGTTCATATAAGCGGCTCAGGCAATACTGTGACAGGGTGGAGGGAGGCGGTTTTTGATATTTGCCTGTGAGTCCTAGAATCTCTGCTTGTAATATATAAAGTGCGGACTTGAAACTAATTTTGATTCCCTATACCTCCTTGCTTTTTGAACACTCAGACGTACATATCCCCAGGAACACTGTGAATTTTACTTCTCTAGTCGAATAATTATACACAAATGAACTGGTGTCCTTTCTAAATACCTCGCGTAACATACGATCGTGGCATCAGTCATGGCTGACCAGAAGATGGATAGCCCAGAAGATGAGCAGCCTGTCTCTATCGCAGTCGATCAGCCGGAGAAAGCAACGGCGTCACCACCAACACCCGAGCACCGCAAACCAGTCGACCGACAACCCCGCCTCGCCGACTACCTCCGCATCTTCCGCTACGCCACGCGCTGGGACGTCTGCGTCTACGCCGTCGGCGCCCTCTCCTCCTCGCCGCCGGCGTCACCCTGCCCCTGATGAACATCCTCTTCGGCCAGCTCGCCAGCCAGTTCACCCAACACGCATCCTCCATTTCTTCGATGTCACCCACCGATTTTGAGGATCTGTTGTCCCGACAAGCATTATACATCATGGCCCTCTTCCTCGGCCGCTGGGCCCTCAACTCGATCAACAAGTTCTGCTTCCGCATGACGGGCCTGCGCCTCTCCGCCGCCGTGCGCCTGCACTACCTCACCTCGCTCCTAGCCCAGAGCATCCACGCCCTCGACACCCTCCCCGCCAGCGCCCCCGCCGGCGCCGTTACCGCGTCGGCGAACACGCTGCAGATCGGCGTGTCGGAGCGCCTGGGCACGTTCCTGCAGTTCATTGGGACCACCGTCGCCGCCCTCGTCGTCGCCTTCGTCTGGAGCTGGGAGCTGACGCTCGTGACGTCGAGCCTGGTGGTGTACTCGTTCGTCGTCATGGCCGTCGCGCTGCCGGTCTTGCTCAAGAGCCACGCTGCCGTCGCACGCGCCGAGAACCGGGCTACCGCGGTGGCGAGCGAGGCGCTGGGGGCGGTTAGGCTGGTCATGGCGGCGGGGGCGCAGGAGCGGGTTCTTCGGAAATACGAGAGGTGGGTGCAGGAGGCGAAGCGGCAGACGCGGAAGACGGCCCCGATATTCGGTGTCTACTTTGGGTTGATCGTATGTCCTCTCCTCTGACTACCTTCCCCTTTTCTCTCTCGCAGGCAGTTGACCTCATTGCTCCCCTGTCCATGTGACTAACCTCTCATACGCTCCACACAGTACCTCGGGCTCTTCGGATCCTATGGTCTCGCCTTCTGGTACGGCACCAAGCGGTTCATCTCGCAAGGGTCCGACGGGGTCGGCGTTGTCATCGTCGTACTCATGTCGGTCATGATGGTGCTGACCTCCATCGAACGCATCTCCACGCCCTTGACGGCCGTCAGCAAAGCCATGGTCGCCGCCTGCGAGTTCTTCACCGTCATCGACGCGCCGGCGCCCAGGCGTGGCGGGTTGCGGATCGACCTGGATGGTGACGGCGATGACGATGATAATGATCATGCAGATGGCGGCACGTCCAAGGATCTCGTGTTCGACAAAGTCACGTTTGCGTATCCAAGCCGGCCCGGGTCGAAAGTCTTGGATGGCCTGGATCTGCGCATCCGGTCGGGCCTCAACACCGCCATCGTCGGACCGTCAGGCTCAGGGAAGAGCACCATCGTGGCTTTGCTAGAGCGATGGTACTCGCTCAGTGACCAGCCATCAGTGCCAAGGGTAGTCCAGCCAGAACCCAAGGTTGGATCCACTGATGATGGTGACCAAGACCCCACTACTACAAATACCACCACGGAAGACCGGATTGACCTTTCTGGTTCAGTCACAGTTGCTGGCCACAACATCGAGGGGTTTGATGTGCAATGGTGGCGAAACCAGATCGGTCTTGTCCAGCAAGAACCTTTCCTCTTCAATGAGAACATTTTCAACAATGTCGCGAGAGGTCTCATCGGTACCCAATGGGCAGAAGTAACGGAGCCACAAAAGCGAGACTTGGTCGTCAACGCTTGTAAAGAGGCATATGCCCATGAGTACATATGTCGTCTTCCAAAGGTAAGCCACTTGCGAATACAGAGTGTTCTGACGAGACTGTTACTAATTGTGGACTCCGTTACAGGGCTATGACAGCCGCATTGGCGATGGTGGCATCAAGCTCTCAGGCGGCCAAAGACAACGCATCGCCATTGCCAGAAGCATCGTTAAGAAGCCTCGGATCATCATCTTGGACGAGGCCACGAGCGCCATGGACGTCCACGGCGAGCAGATTGTCCAGGCCGCCCTGGATGAGAATCAGCCAGAACTGCACCACCATCACCATTGCGCATCGCCTCTCGACCATCAAGGAGGCCGATCGCATTATTGTCCTCAGAGACGGACGTTCGGTGGAGGAGGGGACACACGAGGAGCTCATGCGCTCTTCGTCTGGGCACTACAGTCGTCTAGTCCATGCCCAAGCTTTGAATCATCTCTCGGACGCCGATGGCAATGTGCACAAGAGACTAGATTCAGCGCCATCTCCGCAAAAAGTGCTACAAGAAGGCGAAATGCGCGAACGCGAAGAAGATATCCTCGGTCTCACTCCAGACAGAGATCCTGACACGAAGAAGGATGGAACACCCCCAACCCACGCCTCTTTCCGGAGCTTTGCGACACTCATACGCCAACAGCAGATCCACTGGCTTTTTTATTCAGGGATTATCCTGTCCGCCATGGGCGCCGCCGCCGGCACCCCGATCCAGGCCTGGCTCTTCGCCAAAGTCGTCGACGTCTTCACCCTCCCGGACCCCACCCAGCTCCGTAGCGCAGCCGACTTCTGGGCCCTCATGTGGCTAGCCCTGGCCGGCGGCGTGGGTCTCAGCTACTTCGCCGCCGCCTGGATCGGCGTCGGCGCCCAGTCCCGCGTCGGCGCCACGGTCAAGACGTCATACCTGCGCGGGATGCTGTACCAGCAGCTGCGCTTCTTCGACGACGACGCCCACGCGCACGGCGCGCTGACGGGCCGCATCGCGAGCGACGCGAAGCAGATGGAGGAGCTGCTGGGCCTGAACCTCGTCCTCTTCCTGTCGGGCGTCTTCACCGTCGCGGGCTGCCTCGCCATCTCCTTGGTCCTCGGCTGGGAGCTCGCGCTGGTCGGCACGTTCGTGACCATGCCCGTCATGCTGGCGTCGGGACTCTGGAAGCTGCGGCAGGAGGTCAAATTCGACCAGCTGAACGCGGCCGTTTTCATGGAGAGCGCGCAGTTCGCCACCGAGGCTGTCGGGGCCATCCGGACCGTCGCGGCGTTTAACATGGAGGCTTCCGTCATTGAGCGGTACCGGGTGCTCCTGGATGACCATGTCCGGGCCGCGCTTCGCAAGGCCCTGGCCAATTCTCTGGTGTTCGGGTTCACGGACAGCGCGAGCTTGGGCTGTCAGGCGTTGATCTTCTGGTATGGCGGGAGACTCCTCGTTCGAGGCGAGTACACCTTGGAGGCCTTCTTCGTGTGTTTCATGGCCATCATCCAGGGAGCAGAGAATGCGGGCATCGCTCTTGGGATCGCGCCCAGTGCTGCCCAAGCATTCACTGCGGCGAATCGCATACTTGACGTTCAGACGTCGGCAGAGGCTGACCGAAGTGGAGCTAGCGAACACAAAGGGGAATCTATTCCCGAAATAGAAGGCGGCGTTCAGATCGAGTTGCGAGACGTTCATTTCCGATATGCCACTCGCGACGTTCCCATCTTTCAAGGCACTTCTCTCACCATCGAAAAGGGGCAGTACGCAGCCATCGTCGGGCCATCTGGATGTGGCAAGACGACCATCATCTCTCTTCTAGAGAGATTCTACGACCTGGAACCAGAATCGGGCGAGATACTCTGCAACGGAGCCAACATCAATGGTATCAACAGATATTCCTACCGCCAGAGTATGTCGCTCGTTGCCCAGGAGCCGACCATGTTTCAAGGTACCATCCGCGACAACATCTTGCTCGGAGCCTCCGATCCAGAGCATACCACCCACGAAAGACTCGAAGAGGTTTGCCGCGATGCCTCCATACATGACTTCATCGTGTCCTTGCCGGATGGCTACGACACGGACGTCGGCCAGAAGGGCGTGTCGCTATCAGGGGGGCAGAAGCAGCGCATCGCACTCGCCCGTGCCCTGATCAGGGATCCCAAGGTTCTGCTCCTGGACGAAGCCACGTCGGCACTCGACTCGGAATCCGAGAGGGCGGTGCAGGGCGCTTTGGAGAGGGCGCGCCGGGGACGGACAATGGTGGTTGTCGCCCACCGACTCTCAACGATCCAGAACGCCGATGTAATCTTTGTGCTGGACAAGGGTGCCGTCGTTGAAAAAGGCACACACGACGAGCTGCTGAGGCGGCAGGGTAGTTATTGGAGCATGGTGAGTGTCGCAAATGACCAAGTCAAGTTGGATATATGTGCTAATAGAATTTTCAGTGTCAGAGTCAAGCGATGGATCAATGATTGTCAGATATGCAGATACGCATGTGGGATCCTTCGGTGTGAGGCTTCAGCGCCATTGCGCAGGAGTTGCCGGGGGCATAATCAGATCGCCACAAAATGCAGTTAGATTGGAAATTTGGCACATGTTTAGCGGCAGGAGAGAACTTTTGTCGTCAAGTCCCACAGAGCAATGGATCGTCGGTGGCAGCTTTATTCACCATGTAACACAAATATGCCACTCTACCCTGATGACGTACTCTGTAATAGTAGAATGTCCGAACTCCTTGCATGTATTGTGTCTCGAAACATCATCACCGCAGCCCTTGTGACAAATGCAACAAGTACTCGCGGCACTGCCTTGTTGACTTGACAGCCTAGAGGCGGACCCGGTGCCATAGGTATCCAGGAACTTGCAACACGGCCAGACTAGCGATGTGATCTGAAGAGACAATGTTACATAACTGGGTGATGACGAAATCCATGTCGACCAGCTGAATGCCCCCATAATGTCCCGATCTCAGCCTCACGACGGAAGCAAGTTTCCAATGAGTAGTTGCAATTCCACCATGTAACACAAGATGAGACTCTAAGTGATGATAACACCCAGCTCCATCAACCATATGCCCCAGTATTGACCCGATCCCAACCTCACGACGGCAGCAAGTCCCCAATGAGCAACTTGCCCGACCCGGTCAGCGGCTGCGGCACCCACCGCAACCCCTCCAGTCCCTCCGAAACGTCCGCGACCTCTTCCACGAGCTTCCACTCCCCCGAACCAGCTGCATCCTTGGCGAGGAACCGGAAAAGGATGCGGTCCCCGCCCTCCTCGAAGACGAACTCGCGCCGCACGAGCCGGCGCCACTGCTCGTCGGGCGAGCCCTCTACCGCGTTGTCCCGCTCGACGACGCGGCTCTTTAAGCGCGGTCGCGTACAGCGCCCGCGCGTCCCACAGCCCGTCCCGGCCCGGGTAGTCGGCCAGGACTGCGATCGCCTGGTCGCGCGCAACCGGGTCGCGGCAGAAGAAGGCGATGATCATGACGTAGTACGACAGCTTGCACTGCAGCGACATCTGGCGCGCCGGGTTCCCGGCCCCCATCTCGCGCATTTTGCGGACGGCGATCTCGACGAGGGAGAGGTAGTCGCGGAAGGACGGGGTGAGCTCGTGCATGGACTCGACGTGCAGGTGGCGCGTGGGGTCGGAGAAGAGCAGGACGCCGAGGTACTGCAGGCGGAGGTGGATGGCCCGGAGGTAGACCGGCTTGTCGAAGTCGGAGACCAGTATCCTGTGGAACAGGGGAAGGAAGGCGTCGCCCAGCTTCTGCATATCGTGCCGGACGGTCTCGCAGTACTCCCGGATCTTGGGGTTGCCGAGGATCTCCGGGTAGTACCGGTCAATGATGTGGGGGTCGTTGGACTCGAGGATGCCCGAGGCCGCCACGACCTCCATCATGATGGGCCCGATGGCGGTGCACCGCCGCAGCGCGGTGGTGAGGCAGTTTTCGAACTCGTCGAGATCCCCAAAAACGGCGGGGACGTGGTCGCTGGCGCTGGTCGACGTCAGGAACTGGCGGCTCAATAGGACCATGAACGAGTCCATGGTCTGCTGCTTGCTCCGCAGGCCCTTCGCAAAGTTGGGCAGGGGCGCGCAGTGGCCGACCCGCCCGTGGAGGACGGTCCGGGACTGGATGGCGATGTCGGCGAACACGTCGGCCATCTCGATGAAGAAGCGCGTGGGGTTCGGAGCTGAGCATTTGTTCTCCTCGTCGCCGCCATCTTGGTCGGTCATCAGCGCGAGCACGAGCGCCAGTCCGTGGTTGACATGCGCCAAGGCCGCCTTGCTGTTGCCGCGGAGAATGTCGAAAAAGAGCAGCAATACCGCGAGGAACGACGTATCATGAAGGGAGTTCTGTTGGCGTTGCAGCCTCAACGAACGGCCGTAGTGGGCCAGTGCTTGCACGTAGTGCGTGCTCTCTTCGTCGGGGCGTGATGCGCGAAGGGACCGAGCGTCGGACTCGCGGTACCAGATGCTCAGCGCCCCGATGGCCATGGCGGCATGGCGGCAAAGGGAGTTCGTCCGCGCAAACTGCGGGGCCGTCACGCCCCAGAAGTCCCGGTTGGAGGTGCCGGTGATCCAGTAGCCTTGCACGATGTTGGCGAACTCCTGAAAGTACCTCGCGCCTCCTGCATCGTGGAAATCATGGCAGTCTGCATGCAAAAGCGCCTGCTTTTGTGGAGAAGCGACAGACAATGGAGAATGTCGGGAAGGCGGGGCAATGGCGGTGGCCCGGCGCGCACCGGCGTAGCCACAATAACGTTGACTTTTGAAGCAGTTTTGGCAGTTTGGCCGGGCCTCGTCGCACCGGATGTGCCGCCTTTTGCAAGTGATGCAGCCGGTGCGCACTTTCGGGGTGCTTGTGCGACTGGATTTAGGCTTGGTTCTCGGGAGCGCAAAGTCGACGAGATCCATATTTTAGGCGCGACTTGCGGGGTTTGGGAATCAGGGGAAAGTCTAACTTCACGGGAAATGCGGCGAGATGGGACGACATGCAAGGATGCTTGGCCAAGGGTTTGCGGCGATAAGAGATAAGCAAATGCTGCGCTTCCTTGCCTCACCCACTTTGCCTCTCGGTTGAGGTTGCTAGCCACGATTATTAATTGACATAACACCCGCGGTGCAGAATGCAAAAGCTTGGCCCCGAGATCATCTCGCTCATCGTCGACCAACTCGGCACCGTTAACAGCTTTTTCTCTGCTCAACTTTCATTCGAATGCGAGTTCCTCGGCAGGGATAGCACCTGCGCGCGCCTCAGCCCGTACGCGACCATCTCGCGCGCTTGGCAACATGAGGTCGAACGCCGCTGCTTCAAGAGCCTCAAGCTGCACAGCGCAGACATGCATGCTTGGTCCGAAATCCTGTCAGCATATCCATGGCGGCGCAGGTACTTACGTCGGCTCGAATTCGCTTGCTATCACGCCAGGATGCCAAAGCCAGAGTGGCCCCTCAGGGATCTATTGTTTCGAGCTGACGTGGTGGCACTTCTCACATTACTAAAGCAGTGGGATGACGACGATGAAAGGGCGGGTATCGCGATAGGCCCTACGTTGCAGCTTGTATTGGATTTCTTTCCGATGAGTATGGAGGAAGTTATGGAGGTAGCCGGCTCGGAGTTGACAGATGCATACGTTGCATCCGATGCTTCCGACCCGCCGCTGCATTCCGGCGAGTGGACGCTGCCAGAGGACCCAAGCCGGCAATCGTTGCCTTTGTCGCGGCGGGTCCTGGAGTTCTCGTTTCTGGAGTATCCGCTCAACTATGTAGACCCAACCACCATTGCACAAATCGCGGCAGCCTTCCCACAGTTGCAATCTCTTCACTTCCCTTACACTGACCCCCCTATCGGTCGCCACGATGGTAAGTCTTGGAAACAAGTGTCTTTTTCAAAAGTCGAAGGACTATCAAGTGGCTCATTGACTCACTCTGTTCTGTGTATTAGCTCGTCTGGGTCAGCGGGACGCTTTTGTTCGAGCTTTTAACTGGTTACGTGGAAGACTCCCATGCCGGAAAAAGCTGACAATACCTTGTCGTGAGCATCATTTCGTGCTCAACCACAGTTTCGAATGCCAGGAATTGACAGACGAAAAAGGGATCGACGAGGATTCAGAACGCGTTGATGCAGCGGCGGACGCCGACCCCTCACTGGAATCTCATTATATGGTTTTGCCACAGAACTGCACCCCTGAACAACTTCCCACTATCCGGTGCGTTCGATCGCTCATCGTCGCGGCCGGAAGGCCCCTGTATGAGGAATCCACCCATCCAGACAGCATGGCTGGGAGATCCACGGAAATGGGACCCGTTCATCTACATCCGGCCACCGTTTGCCGGATCGCAGCCAGCTTCCCTTCTCTGGAATCACTCAAATTTCGCTACAGGGATCCTGCCATCGCTCGCCACGAGGGTAATACATGTCCCCCAGCCACATTGCCTTTGGACTTCGGTCACCCAAATGATGATATAAGGCTAAGTTGGTTCTTTCCTCTGTAGCTCGAGCGAATCAGCGCACTTGTCTTGCCCGGGGGCTCCATTCCTTGCGCGGCAGACTTCCCAACCTAACCACCCTGGAAATCATCCGATCCCACGACCAATTCGTGATGAACCATAGTCATGACTGTCAGGATTCCACGGACGAGGAAGGTATTGACCCGCTTAGCGAGGCTATCCGGAAGCTAGCACAGCCCACGGTCCAGGAGTTGAGCTTGGGAAACGTCCTGCTCTCCCGCGACCTGTTTCTGAATTGGCGAAGTTCTTCTGGGGCCCAAAACGACGACGATGATGATGTGTGGGTTGCACTGCGCCGGTTGCAGCTGTCGGCTGAGTTCGTAGCTCCCGATGGTACGTGGTACACTAAGGGCGATCCATCCTCCGTCGAGGCCTTCGACAATAGAATAGGGTGGGAAATAATGAGTGAGGCGAAATGGGTCATGGTCCCTGTACCCAACACCGAGGACGAGCAATGGGGCTATGCCGGGTCTACCAGCATGAACGGCGAGGCCCCGTACCACCCCTGGGGTCGGTCCATAAACAACAAGACGATGGAACCCCTGTTGGGCGACTGGACTGAGGCCGTCCTCCACCGCATGCCCCGGCTCGAAGAGGTCATAATTAACCTCTTCCGAAATGCACAGAATAAGAAAGAGCCCCTGGATGGCATTCCCCGTTGTAAGAGAGGTGTGCGTTATGCACCTCGCCTTGTGCTAGCCTACCTCAGCAAGGGGGCCAGTACGGCATCCCCGCAGTGGCAGTGTTTGATTACTCGTTATGAGACCTTCCGCGAATGGACGATTCCACCTAATGTTGAGGCTCATTGGAAACAGTGGGCTGGAGAAAAAGGCTTCATAGTGGTTGACACGGGCGGTTATGAGTATTAATTTCGATAAGTCTATGGGGCCTTCGGCAGTAAGCTCGGAATCAAAAGAGGTATGTAGCAACGTGTCCTGGGCGAGGGCAGCTAGAAGCACCCACTAGGCTTTTCTGCTGATTGAAATGGGAAATAGTCAACATATCAAAAGAGTGGGAGGTTTTCGGGAAGCATGCATCTCTCCACCCTAGGGATGTATTAAGATAATATGATGTAGTGAATAAAAGACCCCCGTTTATTAGTGGCCCAAACTACGCTTAATACGTTTATTTAAAATATTCGACCGCGTTAATATTAATCGCTTTTACGTTTTCCGGCTACTTTTTAAACGCCGCTTCGAATAATAATACCCGCGCGTATTAAAATAGCTCTATAAATTAGCCGGTATAATTTTTCGCTTATTGTTACGCGCGCCGCTCGGTATCGATTTCGAGCACGGCCGCGAAATATAGTAGCGGGTTTTCGAAAATCCGGCCCCCTAATTTCTATTAAAACGAATAAACGTAAAATTAAAAAACGGCGCGCTTAAACAGCCCCTTTATATCTCGGTTTTCCCCTTTATCGTCGTCGTCGTTATTATTATCGTTATTATCGTCGTTATTATCGTTATTATTATTATTATCGCCCTCCTCCTCCTTTTTCGTTATTAAACGTTTCGACCACGTCGCTAAACGCGTTTTATTACTAATCGGCGAACCGGATCCCTCGTTACGTTTTTACCTCTTTATATTTAAGCCTATACGCCTATATATAATAATAAAAATAATAATATTAATACCCCCGATATCGTATTATTATATCGGCGTATTCTTTTTCGGTTAAACGGTCGCCCCGCCGACTTATTAAAGTTAATATTTTCGAATTAAAATAACGGTTTATATAATATTTATATAACTCGTTTAAATAACCGCGCCGCCTCGTTATTAAACGCTCGCGCGAGCCGCGTTAATTATACTTATTTAATTCGCGCGTCGATGTTATATAGCTTTACTTAAGTTATTAATAAAAACGGCGCCGCGCTCGCTTTATATAACGTTATTAAATCCTTTTTTTTAAATATCGCGCCTAGCTTATTTCGTATACCTAGATCGAATCGTTATTAAAACTCGCGGGCCCTTCGGCTACCCTTTACCGCGCCTCGTTTTTAGCCGCTAGCTACGTTCTATACGCCGCGAGTATCCGCGTTTAGCCGTCGCCGTCGCCGTCGCCTTCTCTTCCCGCCTTTTTATCGCTCGTATTATCGTCGTTATCGTTGTCGTCGTTATTATTATCGTCCGCTACGATTTAATATTACGCGTATTAGCCCCGCGCAAACGCTTAAAGTGTCGCGCGTTCTTAACCTTTCTCGTTTTTCGTCTTACCCGTACTCGTATATATATAATATAACGCGTTCGTTTAATTAATCGTTTAATACTTATAATTATATTATAAATAATAATAATTTATTAAATATAAAACTCGAAATAATAACGCGCTCTTATTATTTAATAACGATATTATATACAGGTCGTATAGCGAGAATATCGCCGCGTATATTATTACCGCTACGAACGCCTCCTTTTTTAAATAATAAATTATATAAAAATACGCGTTAATATATACGCTACCCGGCCGTAATACCGTTATATAACGTATATAAAAAAAGAGCCGACGCGGCCGGTTATATTATACTTATTCTTATTTTATTCTCGCGCGTATAAAAAAGAGTTTAAAAAAAAAAGTTCGCCTATTAAAATCGGGGTACGAAATATGTATTTAAAAATAATCTATTTTATTCGTCCTTCTACGGTCGTCGGCATTATTTTAACCCGAACGAACCCCGACGTACTTTAAATAAAAAACGCGCGGTATAACGCGCTAATTAACCGCGTTACTTTATTATATATTATCTTATTACGAGCCGGGGGGGGCAAGCCCGTACGCTATACCGAATCGCGAAATTATTCTACCCGAACAACCGGCGGAATAATGCCTAGGTACGAAATATATATTTAAAAATAATCTATTCTATTCTTTTTTTCCGCGGTTATTAATATTATTTTAATTTTAACGAACCCCGATATATTTTAAATAAAAAACGTATAATATAACGCGCTAATTAACCGTGTTACCCTGTTATGTATTATTTTATTATAAGCCGAGGGGGGAAACTTATACGCTACACCGAATTACGAAGTTATTCTATTTAAATAACCGGCGAAATAATGCCTAGGTTTTATAAAAAGCTAGAAATACTAATTAATAAGTCGTAAAGAGGCCACGGGCCCTTAAATCTTATTAATAAAGGTTTATTTTATAATAACTATAGCTTTTTATATATATTAGAATAGCAGGAACTAAAGTTTTTTTATATTACTCTAAAAGGGGTGCCACGTACCTACGCGCACGAACCCCTTTCTTATTTCATTAAGAGGGGCATACGATGCCCCTCGTAGCTCGTACTAAAGATAGATATAAATAATAGAATATAACGATTGAACCCTAATTAAACCCGGAACCTATACGTACGTACGAAAGCTTATTTAATAATATACTTAATTTTAAGTTATTTTAAAACGCTTAAAGCGTTAAATTAAACCTTTTTTCTTTATTTTTTAATTTTATACTTATTAAAAAAGAAAAGTTAATATAAAGTTAATTATAAAAAAGTTAATTAAAAATACGCAGCTCGCTTATAAGGTATGTTATGCATTCTTACCTTCCTTTAGATAGCTCTTTATATATCATCTTTTCCTCCCACTTGTATAACAAGGTCTAAAGAAATTCGTTCCTACTGGAAGAATACCCAACTCATTTCCATCTCCACGAATCGTGAAGTGCAACCCATTAGCGCCTAGGACGTGGCTTGACTTGGGACTGTTAGAACCACCTACCTGACAAATGTCGATCCTTGTGGCGCCAAGAGCCAAGATGTTTTAGCGCGGCACTGCCAACCCGGAATTCCGGCACCACGACAAGCGCTCAGCTGGGGGCTGGGGCTGAGCAGCCCAAAAGCAACCAAAAGCAACCAGGATCGGCCTGGAAGCCCCCGCGACCCCAAAGCTTGGCACTTTGTCCACGTACGCGCGCTTAGCAAGAACTAAAGAAAAGGGGGTCTTTGTTCCAGCTTCCCGGGGTAGAAGGGAAAACCGGCGAGCCGTCTCCCCGACTTCTACTCCTTCTGGTTCGCAAAAACACGTTACAATGAGCGGCTTCAACCAGGAGATGTCAAAAAGCGGCGGCAAGTCGGGCTCGCGGCTCGGTTTTCTTCGCACAAAAAAGGTTCTGGCCACGTTGTCTCTTCTCGTTGTCGTCGCTGTCATTCTGATTGGTATGTTCTTATCGAGGCTCGAGTCAGAAGACACGAGCTTACAAGATCTCCGCAAAGCTCACGGTGCAAGCAACGTTTTCGCAAGTCACCACAATGAGTCTAAACCAGCAGAAGGTAGGTTCCTCGCGGCCGCATTGCACGGACCAGTCTCCAAATTCGCGACACAATAACTTCATACTGATTCGAAGCAGTGACAACACCCGACAGACGTCAATTTCCTGGAAGCATCGCCAATGGCACCGCACTTCGCATCATGCCGCTCGGGGCCTCTACTGTCCGCGGCGAGAACTCTCCCGGCAACACTGGCTTTCGCAAGCTCCTGCGTGATGCGCTCGTGGCCCTCAACGTGCCCGTCAATATGGTGGGGTCGCAACAAGTGGGCGACTTTGCCGACAACGACGTCGAGGCCTATCTGGGCGTGCGCGTGTCCCAGATCCACGAGCGCTCCAAGGAAGCCGTTCGGCAGTACAAGCCCAACGTCTTCGTCATCAACGCCGGCATCAACAATGCCCTGATGAATTTCGAGCTGGACACGGCTGGACAAGACATGGGGAAGTTCATACGGGACCTGCTGACAACGTCGCCACGCGCGCTCGTCGTCCTCAGCACCCTGACGCCCAGCCGGATCCCCCACTGCGAGCCGCTGATTCTGAACATCAACCATCAGTTTCTGGATCTGTACGCCCGGCTCCATTCGGAGGGGCTGCCCGTTGTCGTAGCCGACGTGCACTACGCTGGGCAGGAGCCCGACGCCCTCCAGTTGTCCGACATCACCGACGACGGAACACACCCCACCGGCGAGGGGTATAAGCAGCTTGCCCGCATCTACACCAAGGCCATTCAGCGTGCCGACTCCTCGGGATTCCTGCAGGTCCCGGTGCCCCTCGCCGGTGTCCCCGACGATGGTGTCTCCCCCTGCGGCTGCTGCGTCGTCTGCGCCCAAGCTGGCGAGGCACAGTACGGCCCATGAACAGAGGCGGCGGTTGTTGCACATGAAGCGAGAGCTGTGCATCACGTCCAACCCAAACTTGTGGGGCAAGGTCTAAGCCGCGGCATGTTCTCTTGTGTCGCTGGCGAAAGACTGGAAGTCTTTTACTAGTCATGACGTTTGAGCGATGGATGGGCCCTGACTCAATCTACCCCGGCTGCTCTCCTCGTATGGGTTGACATGCATATTCCAAAGCATTTCGACAGCAGGGCAAGGAAGAGCATTCCCCATATGCTCTGACTGAAATGACAAACTTCTGGAGGATATAGATCTTGCCACAGCAAATCAGGATGTCGCCCAGGGCAAGGTTTCTACGGAAGGGCTCCAAGGTGCGTCGGCCTAATGAGGTCCTCTCCTCTGGCTTCTTGGATCTCGGTCTACCGGCCACTGGAGTGAAGTTGTTGAAGCTGGACTACTTCATTCGAGAAGAGCAGGGGGGGCTATGGCGTTTCGTCCGGAGATGGAGCTGTTGCTACGTGCAGGTGTTGATCAATCACCCCCCGAACAACCGAAGGTGCTGATCAATCACTACCCGAACAACCGATCGTACGATACCATGGCCCATCGCACCGACAAAGCCGCCCAACCACCCCGGCGTGCCGCTCCATCTCAGCCCAGGTCTTACCTCTGCGACACCTGGCAGTCGAATGCTAGCCCTGGTACCCTTTCCTGTCTCTACCGCGCTTCGTTCACCTACTTAACGAATATTGAACATCGGGAATGACTCGGAAATCTTCAAATCATCAAGTACACCACGCCAAGCAAGAAGAACCTGTTCGGGCGGCGTTTGGGTTGTTCTGTCTTCTATAGTTTGGATAGGAAATCGAACTGGCTATATGTATTAATGTACTTCTTCCCCTTCAATCATCAATGGGTTGACCGGCTTAGGTTGGGGGTGCTCTCCCTAGTAGCATGCATCTTAGTATGCCTGCTTCCTCCGGCATGGCGGGCGAGATGGGCCGCCGCAGAGTCGTCATGGTAATGAGTTGTTTCCTGGTAACGTGTCTTATCGCAAGCCAAAACTGACCAGTTCTCACCGGCGATGCACCAGTAGACAATGACGCCTTTTCCGTATCCATTCATTATATATCAGCGGTAGTATCAGAAACCATACCTGTTCTATCATGTGAATTCAACACATGATGTGTGTCGCACAGCCAAGGTAGACTGGGCACAGTGCACTTGCCCGGATAATTGATTGGTTACGAGAAGATTCTATATGTACGGGTTACCTCAATATCTTGAAGACACACTTTCCTTTCATTTGACCATGTGCGTGAGTTGTACAACCATAAGAAAGCCCCAAGTGTGCCTTGGCGCCACCGCTTAGACTCTTTGCACAGAGCATGAGGGTCCCCAAGTGGTGGTGTGTGGTGGCTGGGTCGGCTGTGCGATTAGCTCGAGGCGTCCGCATGCGCCTTTGAGACATCGATGTCCAATTAACAGGTCGCCACGCCCCCTCGCCCTGACATGGTCGTTGATGAAGGCAGCCCAGTTGTCCTAGATGTTTACCCCGCACGACGGACGCTCTTGTGACTTGCCACCACGTTCATCTACTCTGGGCCATATTCAGCAACGCTTTGTGACCTTCTTCAGAGCATAATTATCTTGTTGTTTATGAGTCCTGTATTGATCCATTTCCCCATTTGTTGCTTCTTAGACACTCGTACAGCCCTCTCAATCCCCAGATCCCCGGCAAAATTTCAGGCCTGGAGCCTCTGGTTGCGCTAGGCCTGGCATGCAATATACTGCAGATCGTCGAGACCGGCCAAAAGGCCATCGCATTTGTATCAAACGTATACAAGACTGGATCATACGACGCCAACATTTAAAGAACACACAACAACCCTCGCGCAGCTGTCGACGGATATTGGCGGGAGAGTAACCCCGTTCAGCTCCCTTTCCCGGGATGAGAACCAACTCATTGAGTCCATGCAAGGACATCTGCCAGACGCTCATCGGAGAGATCGCCAAACTCGAGAAGGGTATCGCGAAGAAAAGCAAAGCTTCGGCTGCTAAACTGTCGCTGAAAGTCATTTGGAAGAAGTCGGTTGGTGATTGGAAGTTGGATGGCTTGGAAAAGCAACTGCAGGAAGCCAAAGATCTGGTCCAGCTTTCACTAATCAACCACACCTGGTGAGTCCCCTTAATGAAATTTAGACTTCATCTAGAAGTTGTAACAGTCTTTGCTAGCAGTGTGTGCTGATTAGAAATAGTGCTCAAGTCACGGCCATGCACGCCGACCTGAGTGTTCTATCCCCTGAACTCCGCAGCGTCGCCGAAAAATGGGGAGATGGCCAACGAGAGTTGAGTGAGCTGTTCTCCAAAGAGGCAACGACTATCAAAGTGCATGTGACAACAACCGCCATTCAAGCCCGGGCAGCACAAGAGGAACAGGCCCGGAAAGACGCACAAGCCGAACAACGTCGGAAGCTGCTCCAAAGTCTCATATACAATGGGATGAATGAAAGACGTAACAACCACCCTGTGCACCATCCTAGCACGCTACAGACCATCTGGAATGACGACGTTGATACGGGACTCTGGAATCCCTTCCGCGACTGGCTTCCCTCCGAAGACCAAGTCTTCTGGGTCAGTGGAAGACCTGGCTCCGGGAAGACCACGCTGATGAAGTTTCTGGTCTTGCAGCCACAAACATGGGAGCGGTTGAGAGCCTGGAGCCCCGACGTCATTGTTGTATCGCACTTCATCTGGCTATTGGGACCTGACCCGTTGCAGCGGAACTTGAAAGGCCTATTCTGTTACGTGATACACCAAGTCCTAGGTGATAGCCCCGCCATTGCCGACCGGATTCTTGCAGCCTCAGAGGCACTGTCCCTGAAGAACAATTACACCGATTGGTCACTCGAAGAATTGAAGGAGGTTTGGTCGGTGATGATGAGGAAAGAGAACATCCCAGTATCTATTCCTCGACGGTCTTGACGATATTGATCCCAAAGACGGGACAGACACTCTCTTAGATGCACTCGCGGGCAACTTTCGACCATTCCCACATGTCAAGCTTTGCATGGCCAGTCGACCTGAGCCCATTCTAAGAACGCGGTTCGAGCAAGCAAACTATTCCAAACTTGCACTGCATGATGCGAATCACCAAGACATCACCCGCTACATCGAAAGTGCGCTGAAATGTGAAGGAGACAACAAACACACGCTTAAAGCGCTACTCATCACAAAGGCCCATGGTGTATTCCTATGGGCCCATTTGGTTTTACGAAACGTCAACCGAGCATTGGAGCTTTCACAAGAATTCAATGAAGCTAGGCGATACATCGTTAGCCTGCCTGAAGGACTTGCAGACTTATATAAGTCAATGTGGGAGCGCATGAGCAGAGATGAGCGTTAGGCATGCTCTAGAAAGACTGCTCTTTACTTCAGATTACTCATTACTGAGCGGAGACAGTTCTTATTACGGAGACTTTCCTCCAACACCCAAGCCCCCATGTCGGTTTTGTAACTAGCTTTGGCCGTGACGCCTTTATGCTCGGAAATTCTCAAATCACCAAGTCCTATTGAATGGACTAAACGGGCCTCTAGTGAGTGCGAGAAGACCAAATTAGACCTTATGAACAGGTGTGCTGGGTTCGTGGATATTACAACATGGAGTTGTAAATCCAAGGAATATTGGTGGGATAGACTGAACCTGGATACCCTTCAATACTAATATTACTCGGCGAACAAGAAACTATGGTTGAGTTCGTGCATCGCTTGGCCATCGACTTTCTGCTCGATACATCAGAAGGGCAAACGATCCTGAACCAGGACTGCACGATGCCCTCTCATCTGCAACTGAGCGTATTGAAGTCACAACTGGCTTCATTGCTTCTCGAGCCTGAACCGGGTTACCCAAAAATATCCACCAATACGCAAAATACTGTTGTTACCGATGGTTGGCGAAGATATCGGGATATCGGGACATCGGACCGAGAATCGCTGTCATGCATTCCCTAATCTCTTTGGATGCGAATGGGGGATGGACGATGCAGACAGACGTCGGGGATTTCATGCAGGCTTGTTAGAGGCTGTCGCTAGCGTCTCGCGAAATCCCAAACCGTTTGAAAATTCAACTGTCTCGTCTTGAATTTTTCTGCGTAGCAGTTAGATACGGTCATTTCGAGTATACTCTCCAGGCAGTCCTCGAAAACCGAGTACCCAAGTCGAACATGCCGGCCATGCTCGCGCATCTGTTCGTCAATGACAAAATACTTGGTTGCCCAACAGTGTTAAGTCTTGCAAATAGAATACTTGGTTGTGGGGTGGACGCCACAGAGCAGTACTTTCTCACACGTCAGATTAGGTCTGTTCTTAGCCTTGGACTGTTCATTCCCCCATTCGAATCTCTGCTACAGTCTCTCTTCCGCCTGATAGGCTGTTCCGCCAATACCGAAAATGCTTCTATTGTTCCCTGTCTATATAGAGGAGCGCTTGACCTCATCGGTACCATGATAAAGGCTGGCACAGAAACAAATGGATTGGTAATTGTCAAGCTACAATCAGAGATGGCAAATTCCCAATCCTGATAACCGATAAGAACTTATTGAAAGGTGTTTGGGTTAAAGTCCCAATGAAACAGATCATTCGCGTCATTGCTAACTGTCTGTTACTCGACTGTCGAATAAGATGGCCAGATAACACCCGGGACGTCCAGGAGGCATGCGCATCTCTATCAATGTTAATCAAAGAGACGGATTGGTTTCTAGCGCCCGAATTCGTCATTCCAGTCGAGACTGATACATCGAAATACTCTGAGCATGACACTGTATCCGAAGGGAAACAGCTGGCGCGCATTGCGGCAGACATCCTCCACTTGGAATCTCCGGGAGATACAAGGAGTCTCGCAAAGGAAGCTGCAGAAATAGTCGCGCAGAGAAAAGACTCAGCTAATCGATGTCATGGAAAAGCTTCAGCGTGGACATACGCGGAAAGACCTGTTTGGAACTTATAGGCAGGTGTAGATGTTGAGCCTTCAGATGTTTGGTAGAGTTGAATATCGTAGTCGTAATCAAGTCACTCGAGTTCTACATAGGAAAGATATTCAATCTACATTAACTCTAGGCGAAACTTTCTTTTAACGCCCTATTTGTCCATCAGCCCTCTTGCATTATCTTTCTCCCTCTTCCTCCAGGTGTCGTCTCCCCGGCTATCCATTCCGGCCCTGGAACCAGCACATGGATACGCGGCCTCACCTGGCCCTTCTGTAGATTCTGGAGCCATATTCGCTCTAATGCCTGCCTGGGCGATCACGAAGAATGAAACGCGGCATCCCACATCCCCCTTCATAGCTTAGCATACCTGTCCATCCACCGATCCCTATACGCCTCTCCACTCGCAACTGCCCGCAGATGCCCCGGGTCGATGAACCCGACCAACAGCACCTCGTCGCCCGTCCCCGGCCGGATCAGCCCCCGGTAAAATTCCGACGCCGCCTGATCGCGGTGCCAATACCGCTGCCGGTCGTCGACGTCCTTGCGAAACGCCGCAGCGGCCGGGTGGTCGTTGGAGCCCCGGAACAGGAACGCCCGCTCGTCGAACTCGGCAGCGGGCGCCACCAGGGCCGTCCGGCGATGGCGCGCGCTTACGTCGCGGGCGATGTGCAGCTGCGCCTCGCTCGGCCCCACCTCGACCTTGCCGTCGGACGACGGCGGTGAAGGGAAGTTGTGGATGGAGACCCGGCTCATGTCCACGAGGGAGCTGACGATATCGGTCACGGTCGTGACCCAGAACCCGCGCCGGTGGTCGGGGCGCGCCAGCAGGTGCAGGAAGAGGTGGCCGTACATCTGCTGCTTCAGGCCGGCGCGCCGGCGCTGGTGGTCGGGGCGGACGCACGCCAGGCCCGTGTGGACCACGGGGTGTCGCAGCGTCTCGTTGGGGGTCTCTCCCAGCAGTAGAATGACGGCGGCTACGAACCCCACGAACTCGCCGCCGTGTCGGGCCACTACGAGCACCTTGTTGGCGAAGGCGACGGTCACGTCGCCGCTGAAAACTTGGTAGTCTGGCAGCGGGTGGAGACACTGGCGTCCCAGTGCTCGCAGGAGGAGTGCAGTTCCGCTTGGGCCTGCTCCGACAAAAGGATGCCGGGCTGGTCCAAGACTTCGCATTCGTAGGTGTCCATCGAGTTATGTCGTATACCGAAAATCGATAAAGAGGGTTTGTCAATATCAACCGGGAATCAAGGAGAGCACTGATATCTATTGCTCACATCAGTCAGCAGCATGCAGATGTAGTCAGATATCTCAAAGGTCTCGTGTTTTGATTTGCCAACTCATATCATTGTGGACCCAAAAATAGTCAGGGGTCATCGCGGTTAAGCTCCAGATGGTTTTGTTTTCCCCCAATTCAGCCCAAGTCACCTAACAGAAACAGAAAGTTTGTACAGAGCATTGTACCCTCAAATCCCGTGATGTGTAAATGGCCAACTAGTGTACCATGTCAAAGATGAATATGAAAGAATCTCTGCACTAGAAGCCCGAAGAAAATGGCCAGTACGACAATGACGAGTCCTTCAACGACAATTTCTTCCAGACCCAGATCCAGGAACGTCGTCAATTTCCAGTAAACGAACACATGAAATAAGATGACGGTCCTCTTGAGATAGCGAAGAACATGTCGATTAGAATGAAGCCTCACGTAATGCTCGAGAACATAGCTGTAACCGCCTAAAATAAGCCAGAAGCATAAGCTAAAGCATCCCCTCACGGGTTACCCCGTTACGGGCTATCGCGTTTTACCCCACGAACGCGTCTTTTTACCGTGTATCCTAATTAGAAAACTTTTTAATTTAATTATTACTTTTTATTTTTTAAAGTTATTATTACCTTTATTTTTTTCGCTTATTTTATTTTTTATAATAATATTTTCGTTTAATATTTAAAAGCGTGTATAACTTATTATATATAGTATAAAGCTTAGAGTAGTTATTTATAAGTTCGCTTATAAATAATTAACCCTTTAATTATATATTTAACGCCGTTTTACTAGTGTATTTATTAAAAATAAGTTTAATAAAGATTAATAAGTTTTATTATTATTTTTAAAAAACGAATTAATATATTAAGCCGTTAATTAAGCTAGGTTAAGCTTCGCGTTAATATTAATTAAGTTTAAATTTATAGCTTAGCGAATATTAAATGTTTTTAAAGCCTTTTATACTTTAAAATAACGATAATATACTTGTTTTTTAACTAGAAATAAGTTTATTAAAATCGTAAGGTTAAAAATAATTAATTATAGCCGAGTTAATAAGGCTATAGTAATAAATATTAACGTTTTTCGATAGTTTTAATACCACGGAGCTAGTTAATATCCTTTTTAAACGCTTTTATAATACCGACGAAATAGGTATCGGTTAAAGCGTTAACGGTGACCACTAGGTGGTTATCGAAGTTATTAAGCCAGCTGACGGTGTTACGGTCACCCCATACAACGGCGACCCTAAAAACTAATAATAATATTATATAATAATAATACGAATAATTTAATTAAAAATTAACACAAAATCCTAAAAGTATTATTTCAGTCCCGAAACGCTTTTATAACACTCTTAATCTTAAATTCAGAGTTAGATTTAATTATAACGGCTTCCGGCGCCAACGATAGAGGAGTAATAGCTTAGGGTTCCGATATAACGCTATTTATTTCCTTTTTAATTATTATAGCATTTTGTATACGTATAAATTTCTAGTTAGGGTTAAGTATTACTCTTTTCCTTTTTTACCTCTTTTTTTTCTAAATTACTTTCTAAAACTAACTTCTCGTGCTCTAATTAGCCGATCTAGCCGTTCAAAATATCCAGACTTTTTTAGAACTTCCGGAACAAAACCCGGCGCGTCGCGCTATCGAAAATAGCATTATTATTACTAAGCGTATCCGCTAACTCTTTAATCTAGCGGCTAGTCGTAAATGTTAGTAACGCTGTAGAGGAGAATTGTTTATCGGAAACGCTGAGGGGAGGCTCAGATGGTCCTGCCTCTGCCTAGTTTTTTATCCTCCGGTTCCGGCTATTAAGGGGCTTATTAATATCGCGAGGGAATATACTAGTTACGGCTTAGCCGCCAATTATTATATATAGCCGAAAGGTAAACCTTCTAATTAGCTCGTAATACCGGAGGAAGTCCCTTTTATTTATATTTATATTATTAAGCCTTATATAATATAGGGTTACTTTTTAGTAGTAAGTATTTTTTAATATATTAAAAGGATTACGATCCAGGGGTTATAATAAATGCGACGAGTATGCCGAAAAAAAGAGAAGCTATATTTTATATTTTAAGCACGTTATAATAAAGTCCTCGTTTACGTGGCTAGCGTAACTATTTAGGATAATAAGCCGCTATTAATCCTCGTTTTTAAGCTTTATATAAGGGATAAAAACCTTATTTAACTATATTAGGGCTAGCTCTTTATTAGTCCAGCCTTTAGGGATGCCGTAAAGACTTAATTTTTTATAGTATCCATTAGCGAGTCCTCCTTCTCCGGAAACTATTACTACTAGACCTATTAACCTTTAAATATAATAAAAGGAGGCAAGGCTCGGTTTAAAGCGTTGTTATATTCGACCGTAGAAGCCTATTCTCGGTTAAAGGAGTTTATAATTAGTATTTTTTTTTTTTAACAAGTTTAATAATTATTATATTCGTTTTATAGCCGAGCTAGTTACTGATCTCGTCGACGTTAAACCGAAACTCTAGAAGGATCGATTTTAGAATAGGATTGTTAAGCCGTTCGAAAAACTCGATAATTTTTTCTACGGAAGTTATGTTAAGCCTTAAAAAATCTATCCTCTTGGAAAGAGTAGTATCGATAGATGGATAGTAAGTAATAAATCTTTTAACCTAGTGCTTACCGAGGATTATATTAATCCCGTTAGTTTGAAAAATCCGTTGGACAAACATCTAAAAGATAACGTGCGCCGGTGAGCAGCTTAGATTATACTGTACAAGGCACCAAGTTACGATCTAAGACTCTTCCGCTATTATCAAGGCCTAGAAGGACTTATTCCGTTATTTTATAATTTTACGGCCGTAAATCCGAGCCTTTAGAGTTATTTTAGGGATATTATACTTTTCGGCGGCTTGTTTTATTAACGAGCCATTTATAACATCTTAAATCGCGCGTTATAGTATTAACTCGTTAAGTTTACGGCCCATCGGAAAGAGGAAAAGAAAAGAAAAACAATGGTATTATTTAATTAACTATAAATCAAAAGCTGACTGGTTTATATACTGATTTATATATAGTACTGTCAAGGGCTATCTAAATTTAGGGGTCGCCGTTGCATAGGGTGACCGTAGCACCGTCAGCTGGCTTAGCCATTTAGCTTTTAAAAAAGACGTCGAGAAAAGGGAATAAATTATTACCTTAGAGTGTGTGGGCTGTGATGAGGTACCCCTCCCGCCGCTAGTTATTTTTAAGGGGGTCGACGTCTAAAGCTAGTGGTTTTTAAACTAAGACGGTTATTTTTAAAATAACTAGCGGTTTAGAGCGTTGCTTAAAAGGTGGACTAGTAATATTATAGTTTTAAATTAAATTTAAAATATCTTTATCTTTTATATATAATCTCGTTATAATAATAAATAAGTTATTTTAGTTTATAATAATTATAAATTATATATAAATAATAATTTTTTATAGTTTTATTTTTTAAATAAAATATAGTTAGTTTTTTATAAATTATATTATAACTATATAATATAAGTTTTAAATATAAGAGTTTTCGGCTTATTAAAAAAAAGTTAAAAATTATTTTAAAAGAGTATTTAAATACGGTTTTTAAATTATAATTTATAAAAATAGATATATTAAAGGTATTTCGTTAAGTTAAAATTAACGTCTTAATTCTTTTTATAATTAAAAACGTTTAAAAAACGGCTAAGACTTATTAGCGAGATCGCTCGAAGCCGTTATTATTAAAATATATTATTTTAAAAGATATAGGGGTTACCCGGGTACGTTTAAAGTTATTAAAAATAGTTAAGAAAAAATTAATACGCGATTTCTTTATCGAATTAGTTTTAATATTTATTAAAATACTTTTTAATAGTTAAGAATTACGGAATAATAATTAAAAATTAATTATTATAAACTTTATTTTTAAAATACCTTTTTAATAACTCTTTATTAAAAAGGTTAATAAAGCTTTAAATTAAAACGTTAATAAAATCGCGTATTTCGAAACTTAGGTCGATTATTTTTAAACTAAACTTAATAAAAAGATTACGAGAGTATGTTAAAAAGTAAGAACGTACCGGGATAACGATTTATTTATATAGCTGATATACGCCGGGCTAAGCGAAGGTTAAGGGGTAGGGTCGTATACGAGGACGAAGCTAGCGATGTCGAAATGCTAAGAGGGCCTCGTAACGCTATAAAAGCTATAAAAGATAATAGCACGGAGGCGGAGGACTATATTATTATTAAAAATAACGAAAGATAATGTATTTATATTAATTCTAGCCGTAGAAATAGCTTTAATTACAAGGGTAAGGGTAGCTCAGTAAAGTGGCCCGTGAGGGGGTGCTTTAGCTTACTAGCAGGTACGGGCCTCCGAGCTTGGCATCATCAGGATGAGTTGATGCTTATTTTTTTCCTGGTATAGCGAGAGCGTACATAGACGACGATGATCACGATGGAATTGGCAGCAAGAAACCAGTAGGCGCCGGCTCCCTTGGATATGTTGAAGCGTACGCTACTGGTTACTTAACTGTGCGAGGCGGAATCGAAAATCTTCAGGGGCTTCGCTACATCCTCCAAGTCTTGAAGCCCCCAGATTTTACTTCGGCACAGTCTTCATGCGGTTTGGGAAGCACAGTGGTAAGCTGGAACTCGACCATCGAAAGGGCGATCTCGTGCTGATGCTGCCTGTCGTTCGATAGCAATGCGACTTATGTCATGGCCGGTGGACTGGGCCGGCTAGTTCGAGCTGTGACGCGGTAGGTGATCGGGAGAGGTACGATATATATGTTGGCTCTCTCAAGAAAGGAGCTTCCAGAGGGCCATGCTAATTACAAGAACGGACGGCAGACATCAGTACTGCTGAAGGTTGTAGCTTCGGAAAGATCCTTGGGAAGGCTTATTGGAAAACTAATCCATGCCACTGAAGGCCCCCATCGTGTTATCCTCGGCTTCCTCGATTCTCGGTGACACCGAGATAATGCATCACTTCCTGAGCGCCGCCTGGTCGTATACGTCATCTCGGAAGCTCTTGGCTCCGCTGGAGTACTACTGCTTCCAACATGGGCGCCATTCGGGCACTACAAGCCTGACCCCAAAGGAGCGGATTCGCCCAGCCCAGGTGGCACCGCGTCCCTGTATTTGGCCATGCTCGCGGGACTCGGGGCACATGTTGTCCAACTGGAACAAGTACCCGTTTCGCCGGCCGTTCAAAATGGGAAAATACTCCTCGGCCCACCAAGATCGCAGGAGAATGCTCAGCAGATCTTGACACGGCTCAGCAGCAGCAATGCCCGACTGGCGGCTGGCACTACACCGGCGAAGACTAGGAAGTGGTCATGGCAGTTTTCATGAGCATACTTTCGGCGTTTCTTACCATCGACTCGCTCATGGCAGTCAATTTGGAATCCTGGTTCCCTGTGGGACGATGTAACTGTCTTTGAGATGCAAGCCAGAGCGAAGTGGCACTTGACTACAAATAAGCTAGTAAAGAAGCTGAGCAAAGTAGAAGATACTCAGCGCCTGTCGATCCAAGGTTACCTGGTTGTCGGGTCCTTTTCTTTCTCCACGAACATTTTATGAGAAGTATTGATCACGTTTCCTGAGTATATGAGCTGGTGAATTGATTGGTGATCTGTCTGCTCAAGCACGAGTTCCGGCAGTGCGCGCCATTGTGTGACTACTTCTATATGTCACAGGGACTTTTCGATGCTCTCTGCCTCCCTTGTAGATCCGGGCGTGCGGAGCCGCGAAACTGACCGGAGTGTGCCGCGGGATAAGCCGCATGTCTCGTTCCACAAGCCGGGGCGGGAGGTGCTGGAAATCATCGTGTGGAAAACAGTTTCGACAAGGTTTCGCGCCTTCCTTTTCATATACCGTCTTGCTGCTATGCGACGCCTCTATGGGGCAGCTAGAGACAAGCCGGTCACGCTGTGTCCTCGCACCGGAAAAGGGCCAGGTGCAGAGCCCCGCCCCTGAAAACGCTGTCTAGAATTCCCCAGACTCCCCACGGCGACCTGAAAGTCCGCCAACAGATGGTCTTGAGCCATATGGTTTCATATCAACCAAGGTTAGATAGATAAGTACAAGAAACGGTGTATGCATTTTTCCCAGACTCCTGTCTCATATCCCTGTGCCCCGAATTGGTTCCACTACTTGGCCGGACAATACATGTCGACCGCCCGGTTCTTGCAATCAATTCCGTTGTGTTGCCAGCACTGACTCTACCACCCGTTGATCATCGTGAAAACGCTGTTGAAGCAGTTGCTCCAGGCCAATGGTTCCGCGTTCTCGCAGAGCGGCATGCAACGTGGACAGTCCTCGTGATAGCCGTATGCCACAGCCTGGCATGCTTCGAGAGGAGTGCTGAAGGTAGGAGTGGTCGACGATGCGGAAACGGAGCTACTGATACTGCTGCTGCTGGGCGTGGGTGTCGCCACAGGCACGCCCCAGTTCTCCTCGATGCAATACGAGTCGCCGACGAGGAGATCACAACCGTCGGCCTGACTTGGGTTCTACAGTAGGTGGCTGGTTAGCAATTTGACTGCCTCACGAGTTCACCTTCCTCCCTCCAGCAAAGGACATTAATACGTACGTAATCTTCGAACTGCTCCAGAGTGATGCCCCAATATTGACCTATGCCGGCACAAGTGTCGTTGTCGGCGGCGACCTGCCAATACGTACAGTCCCGGATGGTGTCCGGTGCGGCCGTGGTCGGAGGGTCGACCGTGTACTGTGCGGCGCCGAGTGCGGGCAGCAGGACGAGACCGAATGCAAGAGTGAACATAGTAGTGGCTGTGTAGGTTTTGGGTTACCATCCCCCACCACATACCGGGAAACACCACATACCGGGACAGCAAAACTCTGTTAAAGGGGCTATGTTCCGCCCACGAATAGTATATTTAGATGTGAAGCAATTCAGACGTATTATATAGCAATCCGACGAGAATTTCTTGTTGTTTAATCCCATTGCTTCCGCTTCACCACCCGACCAGATCTAATCCGGATCTGAGGGGGTTCTTCTTCTCATCTTCTGACTCTTCTGACTCTTCTACTGGTACTAGCACCCGGCCTCGTCTAGCTGGTCCAGGGGCTGGTTCAGCCTCTTCTATAGCTAGTATAGGCTCACCAGCTGCCAGCGCCTCTGATACAGTAATAAACCGGCGATTGGGGTTCGTTACGGCTTTTCTCTTCTTCCCGCGCTTGAGGCGGTCCAACTCCTCTTGAAGTGATGCTATAGTCGCATCCTTCTCTGCCAACTGACTCTGTTGGCCCTCAAATGCATGGGCGGCCTTTCCGAACAATCTTCTGGTGGTTGGACTCTTTCCGGCCCCCATATCCTTGATCTCCCGAGAATTCTTTGGTGTTGAGGGGGAGTCGTCAGGGCCCTTTCAGGGGGCTGGTCGACTGGTCCAGCAACTCGATCCTCTTGGATCTCCGGATGGTTCATGGCCTGCCGACGTGAAATAGGCCAGTTGCCCGTCACTTTCCACCCAGACTTTATATTCTGCTTCGTGAAAGCGGCCTCTCGAGCTCTGGCGTAACATCTGATGAAGTTGACCTTGTCAACAGGCCGGGAATCGGTCAAACTAACCAGCTTTCCAAGTTCTCTGCGGTAACAGGCCTTCAGGGAGTTGAGTACACCATTGTCGAGTGGCTGAAGGCCGTGGCTGGTGTGGGCCGGCAGATAATAACAGTATACGTTGTTGACGAAGCATTCGGCCATTCATTCATCCTGGAAAAGGGGTCAGCAACTTTAGCTGGCAGAATATAGCCGTAAAGAAATTAGAAAAATAAGCACTTACCTGTGCGTGACTCCCATGACCATCTAGTATAATCAATCGAGCTTCTCCTTCATCGGCCGGCTTGGTCTGGGGTAGATAGACCTGCTTTAACTACTCGACTGCGATATGGTTATCGGTCCATCCGTTTAGACTAGTAATATAGTACCAATCGGCTGTTCTCCTAAATTTATCGATAAACCATTGCTTCTGAAGGTCCTTCCCCTTAAATATCACTCCGGGCTTTAAAACTCGGCCATCCGTAGTTACTGCCTCGATGAACGAGGTCCAGGCACGAGTCTGAGCCCCTTTCAAGAAGGTCTTCTTCTTGGGCTCGGCAGAACCAACCACCAGACTATTCAGACCTGTCATATAGTCAGTATAGGCTCAGAATCGGCTGGAGATTCAGGGGGGCTCACCAAATCCAGCCATGATGCCGCCCTTATCGACATTGACTGTATTCTCCGGTTTGATCCAACCATATTGACCCTCACGTACGTCAAAGTACTAGTTGACGGCCTTGGGGGTGAAATTGTCAAATCGTACTGCCTCCTGACGCTTGCCGAGCTTCGTCTTTACCCCCTCATGACGATGGACGAATCTATTCACCCAATTCAGGCCCAATGGGCTTCTCTCCATGTCCTCTCCATCCCTGGTCAAAAGATTGACCACACAGGCACGGATCTGAGCATGGGAGGGGGTAAATCCGAGAGACTCTTGACGTATAATCCAGTCAACCAGCCTTTGCTCTTCTCCAGGGTCAATCTCGACTCTTTCTCGACTTCATCTCGACCTCCTCTTCCTCTCATCCGAGCAGACAGGGTTTGCTTCGGCACACTATGCTTCTGCGCTGATTTGTTGAGTGACATGCCATTGTGAGTGACGTCGAATACTGCCTCGAAGAGGTCTTCCTCGGTATAGTTAGGGGGGGCCATTTCGGACTATAACGAGGGCGTATACTGGTGGAGGTATAGGGGGCAACAGTCAGGGGTAGCAGGTCAGAGATTTCAGATTTTCGCAACGCACAGCAAATATCACCTGAGACTAGCGCCGGTATGCCAAGCCCCGAGCGCCGCGATTAGCTCGCAACTTACAGAATCTTATAGAACGTGCGATTCTCATTAAAATGATGTATTTAACTATTTAACTACTTGAAAGGGGGTTAGATCACTTATACAGAAGTAAAGGGGGGTGTTGGTGTGGTTTGCTGTCCCGGTATGTGGTGTGTCCCGGTATGTGGTGTGTCCCGGTATGTGGTGGGGGATGGTAGAAGAAAACAGCTGGCGAGTTTTCTTTATTCAGTAACGTAAAGAAGTCATTTCATTTATATTTCTTCCCGGAGGCTGGTCCGCTAATCCGTATGAACTGGAAACACCGTCCTACATATCTGCCTGCGCCGCTTGCTGCCTAGGTGCAATCTCCCGAGCACAGATCCTTTTTCGCCAACCCCGGCTCAAATTTTCCTGCATGACGAAAGATTCCCGTATTACCCACGGTAAATTGTCTGGTAGCACTAAAGAGGCGACGGTGACTACAGTCAACTGCCTTAGCATTTTCCTTAGTGTGACATCTAATGCGGGCTTTTCTGGTTGACGGCAGTCTTTACGGGCGGCGCCTGCGGCACAACTTACTAGCGCAACACCACCCACTTCGCCTAAACGTGCCACTTCGATGGTCAATGGGAGGACTTCTGGAAACTTGGAACTTCAGTCTCGCATGCACTAGATGAAGACAGAACGAGGCCGGATATATCCCCCGAGTAGAAGGTCTTGCGGCATATCGGAGCTGGGCCTAATATTGTAGACTTCGACGTCAAAGGAGCCCTTACGACAGCAAAGCTTGATTGTGCCTCTAAAAGGGATCTCTCGCATCTTTTGGAGTTTCTCATAATTTGCGCTGCTTGGGCGGTAACAAAACTTGTTTGTCAAGTTTCCACTCTATCGAATCAGTGGAAAGAGGCATTGGCATCACACGAGCAGGGGCTTCAGTTGCTATCTCGCGGCTGGTAGTACGCTCGAGACATTGGGAGAGAGTAATAAGTGGAATACGATAGATGAGATGACTGAATTACATGGCCGCTATTCTCCAGGCCGACTCTCAACGATGCATAGTTGATGCCGGATGTCAATAACCGATATGGCCCATATGATCTCGCTAAGCAGCCAGAGGTACGCGAAAGGTCTACGCCAAAGTTGTGTTTCGGATGGGAGACCGGCTGCTCTTCCGCCTCGACTCCAGTAACATGGCTATACAGAAGTTGAACCGCCGCTTCCACTGCCATCACGAAGGATTGCACCCCAAACCACCAACGTAAAGTACGACAGCCGGAGGTATGATACACCTCGGGCCTTGCAACCTGTCTTGACATCAAGTGCATCAAGTCGAAAAGGATGAAGATACCTCATTTGTTGATGTATCTCGTGGGTAGGCATCTGCTGTTACGTAGCATGTCTAGCAAGGCTTCCGATAGCCTTCGTAACGATACATATAAGGCTCATATGGTCCGAACCTAGACTTCGGACCAGTTCCGTCGGAATGCGTAAGCCTCCAACGTGCTTCAGATAGTGATGCCCACTTAGACGGCGTACCTAAACCTGCCACTTCAGTGACGACACCAAGTATCTTGTGGTAGCTTGACAAGATAAACCGTTCGGGCACATTTGAGTCGAAGATCAGTAGGTGGAAACTGACTTTGTCCATGGATGCCTGATAGCCTTGAGATGCTAGCGTGATGCCATCGGGGAATTCAAAGTGAAGATCGGGGTCTCACTAGAAGCAAAGCAGCGCACAGTTGAAAACCTCGCCTTGCATGGCTAGGACATGTCGCTTCTTGCATCTTCCGTCTCTTGGATGAACTTTTTATGATTATAACGTCGTACCGCGTCGGCAGCTTGACCATATGCACTCAAGCGATTTGTCCAGCCAGTTGGGAGAACCTATTAAGCTGCAACTGCTACTTGTTTCCCTCGTCGTTGCCCGTAGAGGAGATCGGGGTATTAGCGACGAGATTGCAGCGTAGCCATGGTCATCTTGTTCGCGCTACAGTCGCATAGGCTGGCATGTAGTTGGAGGCACATGCAGAAGGACTGAAATTTTGGTTACTTGGAGCGCTGGCTCGCTGGGGCCCCTGAGCGATTCCAGCATTTTGGCACGCTTATAGCAGGCAAAGGTGTGTTCATGACTCATGCAACAGTTGTCATCCCTTGGGAAGGATGTGATACATGACAAGACGATACATGATAATATGTATGCGTTGCCATCGTCTTCCGGAATTTGGCATGATAGTTGGATCCAGGAAACATTATTTCGATGCCCCAGGGGCTCGGGTGGGTTCAGTCAACACATGAGTAATGAGCATGTGAGTATTTTAAAACCTAAGAAGAGTTGGTAGCCGGGAAAGAAGACACACGTCTAAGCCCAAGCATCCCTTCGAATGCGACCATTATTCAGGTCCTAGATAGCATCTAGTGGGTGCAAATATGCTAGGGTACGACAGAAAAGCCATCCCTCCATTGGAGCTTCATGCGCCCAATGTAACGTCGGACCGAACAAGCAAGCTTCCTAGCGCCAACTCGGTGTCATCGAGATTATGCAGGCAATAGACTGCAGGGCTGTCGTGTTGCACAGAACCCAACGGCATTTGAGTTCTGTCTCCATGCTGCATGGAGTGAAGGCTGATCATGTTCTTCCCCCTTACTCGAAAACTGCATAATGGTTCGTGAATAATCCAGTCTTTGGTGATGGCGGTATCTTCCAGTTGTTGGTTGAGACGAAATACCATTCAGCAGGATATTTTGTTTCTGCAGGCTGCGTGCCTTTGGGTTAAGATGGGTTCAAGCACAGAATAGGAAACTCACCGAGCCCAAGGAGCGAAGCAGTCAAGAGCCAATGTCTATATAAAGCCCATATTCCTAGATCTACTTCGATGGAGAGGGCATCTTCATCCATCACTTCTCCGGAAGCCTCCTTGTTCTACTAGCTCGTTACTCGCGATTCATCTTCCCCATTAGCTTCAAGGCCCACGCTTCCTTGAACACCTCCAGCAGCAAACCCGACACCACAGCTAACAGCCTATCATGAAGGGAATACCCCCATGACAGGCGTTATGCGGTTACTAGCTGACTAAACTTTTTCTAGCTGCAATTCGTCCTGGCCTTTGCCTTTGGCACTACTACACTGGCCAGAAGATCGAAAGAGAGCGCACGCATTCATAGAAGTACCGGTCCCTCCTGACGCTGGCGGCACACTCGACGAAGAGCTGCATGTATACCTTGCGGAGTGGGGCCTGTTAAGCCTGCTCCCCGTTGTATGCGATGCGGACGGCGCCGAAGAGCTCATCGAGCTGCGACTTGCGGAAGTGAAGAACTACGCCGGCGGCGGCCCGGCGGCCCAGCACGATGAGGCGTGCGCGGCGTCCGGTTTCCGCGACGATCGCCTCTCCGAGCTTCGGGATCTTGAAGTAGATCGACATGTTGTACAAGGTGGCGATGACGCGGTTGTCCCCAATGCGGGGATGTCTGATCTCTACAGTCGCGTTAGTAGGACACGCATGGTATGCAAAAGACCCTAGAGCAAGAATTGCTGACGTACCTGCCGTATATATGAATCTGAGAAGAGTGCCGACGAGATCGCTGGGGAACTGATGCAGTCTAATCACGGTCGGGAGGTATCCATCCTACAAAAACACAATTCAGTTTTCGTTCCTGTTGATAGAAGGAGAGTTGTTCTAGAAGGTTTTTGATTGATCTCCGTTGGTTGACGCACCCGAGGCTGGGCTACCAGTTGCTCCTTAAACCACTGGCATCGCGAAGCTAGGATGCTTCTATGCAGCGTCCAGTGCACTCCTTGGCAATGGATCACCGTATCGTGGAACATGCCGGTGTGGAAGAGCCTGGTTCATCGTTAGCCACACACACCAGACCGCTGGTATCGTGCGGAACGGTTACTACTCACGTCAGATCGCCCATGGTCTTGATGTCGACCAGCTTCAATGCCATTTTTCTGATGGCAGCTGATTATAGATATGCTTAGGACGCCGTCAAGGCAAAGACGATGAAGAAGTAGGATGGTGAACGAATATGGGTCGATGCGGTTTGCAGTGGCATGCAGTCCTTGGTTGACCGTGGTGGTTTCCTAATGTTGCGAGGAAGGTTGGGAAACGGTGTTGATGAATGGTTGTCAGAAAAGACTTCCTCACACCTGCCTGAAGTAGAAATGGGGATTCAGTCAAGTTCTTCAGCTCGGGTGATCTGAATGTGAGTGCAACGACTTAGGAGGGGCTCAGTTGGTTGCCGCGTAAAGACGCGTTCAGTATTTGAGGTGGTGGTGGTGGTGGTGGTGGTAGTGACGGTGGTATGCTTGCACACGTTTAGGACATCGCGACAACCAGACAGGTGCTGTGACTCGCGCCCCGCCTTGACAAGGTGCACCGCAAACAGTATGCACCAGAATTTAGAGATCAGTAGGGATGCACTGCGAGAGTTTGCGAGAGAGTATGACTAAGCTGTAGATGTCGTCCACGGACAACGTGTGCAGGACCAGGAGGACTGGAAACTTATACATTTTCGTCTCGCATTCTCCGATCTATGGGAGGCTGTCTTTAGACTTCCCTTTATCCATAGGAGCCGCTGGAACGCCCTGACGAGAAAGTTTGGAGAGCAATTATTATGGGTAGGATAAATATAACGTCTTCTTTTTGAGTTTGTATACTACAAGGTAAGATACCGTTGTGGGTCGTCTCTTCTATCAGCCAAACTTGATTTCCCAAACATCTTGAGCTAGAACGAAGGAAGACTGGATATGGCCGCCAGCTCAACCCCATCTGTTTACTTCTCCTGCTTCCAGGTGGCCTCAACTTCAAGGGAGTGGTTGCCAAGTTCCATCCAGCCCAGCTTGCTCCACAGGTCAGGGTTCCGCGACGCGTCCTCGAAGTGCTTCAGCGCCAGCACGGCCTGGGCAGCCCAACGCTCCGGGCTCACGCCACCGACTCCGGTAGCGAGCGGCGTCATGAGCACGCTGCGAATCTCTTCCCCGTCCCGGTCCCCGCCGTTTTCGGCTGCCTTTCCCTTTCTTTCACGAACCTCGCGGTTGTGGTTGTCGATGGCGCACAGCAGGCTCCAGACGCACTCGTAGACGACCTCGCGGTCCCAGTTGGCGTCGCTCGGCAGGCGCATGGTGGGGCAGAGGGCGACGCGCCGGACGCTCCAGACGTTGCGGGAGCGGCTGCGGCCGGCCCACCCCTCTGTTAAATCCGGGATCTCCACGAGGGTGCAGGTCCCGGGCGGGGCGAACCCGCGCCACCGCCGGTACAGCTCGGCCTGCGCGGCGCGGGTCAGGGCGCCGTAGTCGTCGGCGGGTGCGAGGGCGCGTGAGAGGGCGTCGTCGAAGGCGCCGTCCATGACGCCGTACGAGTTGGCCGGCGACACGACGGTGTCGAACTGGACAGTCGCAGGAAGCTGCGACAGAGCATAATCGTGGATGGCGACGGAGATGTTGTCGGGCAGCTTGTGGCGCCGGCGGGCTTCGGCGAAGGCGGCGATGTACTTGTCCTCCATGCAAAGGAGTTGGATGTGGGGGATGTGGGGGGTAGTAGTGCTAGCGGAAGAGGCCGCCATGTTTGCCAGCTAATGAGATTGATCAACGTCGTCGAGTGAGTGCAATGCGATCCGTTTGGATTACGTTAAGGGAGGACTGAGAGTCATGTTACTTGCTAATGGGTAGAATATATATAAATCTCAATATCTGAATAACGGCTAATGGTTATCCTGCTGCCTGCCGTGCACTAGCAAAGCACCGTCGTCCGTACTTTGGCTGTTACGTGGCCGCCCGAGAGCACTAAGTTTGAGGCGCAGCAGCTAAGCTGATCAGCGCCAGGACCAACAATTTGACTCCCAGCATGTGACTTTGAAAACGGAGCTCGTAATGATTGTCACTCATGTCTCACAAGCTCAGATGTTGATTCATTGAATATAATGTACGGATATTTGTATAATTCATCGACTATACTGCAGGTCTCTAGTAAGGTAATGAAGACGGCGCAACTTATCCGTTGGCTTGCCACGACTATACTCGGTCTCCCCCTGCATCTGGTCACGTTGAACGATTGCTGAAACTTTAGAATAAGACCAGACAATTAATATTTCGATGAGCTTCTTTATTGCATTTCTAAACCAGGGAAACCAGATACTAATCCATATCATGTGTCAAAAACCACCTTGCGGGCTTGCACTATGCTGATTCCAAACCCATCACCACCTCAGTAGTTGACGCTTGTACTGGCAGTCAACGCCGACTACACTAAGCTTCAAACGAACCAAGCCGGCAAGCTTCCCGACTTCAACTTCTGCGGCTCCCAAACATTCGACGACCTGCTGCCCGCCCCGAACCGTCCCGCCACGTCCTCACTCGGCGAGACCAAGGCATCCAGGGCGCCCTGAATAAGATCTATCCGGGCATGACCAAGATCTCAAGTACGGTGCTCTTGTCAACTTCGCCACGTACACTGAGATCAAGGACCCGAAAGCCGAGAATTCTGTCGAAATCACTGAGAAGCATGTGCCTGTGGGCTCTGACAAGGTGATGGTGAAGAGCTCAGCTGGCCTCAAGGTTGGGCAGTCTTTCTTTATCCAGACAGCCGTCAGTCAGAAGTAAATCGAAGTGAACGGTAGGAAGTAATTTGGGTGACGGTAAGACGTGGCTCAGTTCTATCCGAAGATGAAAAGGTTTGGATGACTGTTGCCAAAGATGCATGGGGAGGGGAAGGTTTGAAAATGTGAGCTGTAGGTCATAAGGCCTAATAACAGCGGATTATTTCACTGAACCGGGAACTTACCTACTTGGTCAATAGGTTGGCCTGTCCGCGTTGGCCGAGTGGTAAGTCAAAGGGGAGGATGAAAACCCGGTCCGGGTGAAGGGGTGCGCCCCTTCCCGGACACCGTGACCCGGGCACCGGGGTTTTCGTAGGCACATGTTGACGGTTCGAGCCCCACCCGGGGCGGGCTCCCGACTCCCTGAGCTGAGCTTTTTGATATTTATCCCTTCCTTTTTTTCCTTTTGCTTAAGTACTTGATCCCGTCGTTGTTCACCACCGTGGCGCAATGCCTGTCCACGGGATGCTTCAGCCCCAAGATACAGGTTTCCAGCCCCGGAAATTCCAAGTCGCCTCCTGCAAGGCAGTGTCCCTGGATGTACCCCCTGAGCTGAACTCCAAGTACACGAATCCCAAACTGGCGCCCTACACGCCGCCTGTCGCGATCCCGTTCGAGATTGTCCTCGAGCACCCCTGAGCATCACGCCGAGCCTGAACTGCTCTGGCAAGGCCCGCTATGCAGCGACGCAGCCCTCTACACAAATCCAGAAAGGACCCCTGGAACCCTAAGCTACCTAACTATTCATCGTTGTTTCCTTGCAGTCCCATAATAACGGGTGTTTCTTATCCGCTGAACAACAACCATGTGCTAACTGAATACGAAAGCCTATTTTGGAGGTCAGGTCGACCGCGGTCACCAGGTTCATCATCCAGGGAAGGTGAGCAGCGGGCATTGCCTGGATCACCAATGGCGAACTAGAACAGCTGAAGCTCGCCGCTGGGGACGAACCGGAGCATCAGCTGCCAAGACGGGGCGAGGCATGGGGATAATAGCGGAACGATGGCCGCGGAGAAAAGGCGGTGATCACCCATCAGTCTGTTCGAGGCCCAGTTGGTCACTTGCAAGAAGTAACATGTGACTTGGTCGAGGGCTCATGAGCGACTGGAGGTGAGCAGTCTGAAGATAAGTTTGGGTAAGTAGCAGTTGCACACGCAGATGTGTGCTGTCATGGTAGGTGGTGACCACGAGGTTGGTCGTTTTGTTCTGCAGGAAATTTTGTTATATAAAGCTGTTGGCAGTGGCAAAGGGACTTCCGACCTCTTTGCTATCGTGCTGATCGGAACATCATCGTGGCACCCAACATGATCCCTTTCTTATCTTGAGTAGTCGTCCCCATCCTTTAAGAATGCACGCGCACAATACGTATAAGGAAACGTATCTGCTTGATTCCAGGCTGCGGGAGTTAAGGGTCGGGGGAAGAAAACCAACTCGAATTTGAAGGAAATCGCCAAGAGACTACCGGAGCTCACAGGCTGTAATGAGGATGTCGCTGCGGAAGTTGGGAAATGATATGGGCCAAATAGGTCGTGGAAGTAGTACGTTCTAGCTACGAGATAGAACTTACCACCACCTCCAAGAGATAGCGTGTTTGTCTGACTGAGTGAGGCCTGAAGAGTAAGAATCTATACATGCAGGTGTATTCATTGTAAATCTGCTATTCACTAGACCTCTCCCGCGATATACACTGCCGAACTCCTTACTGCATTCTATGATACCCTCGAGTGGGATCGAAGCGCAGGTGCTCGCATATACACAGAAAGCACAGTTACCAAACACGAAGAAGACGTCAAAAACTCAAATGCTATGAAAAGTGCCGTGAGATCAGGATATCAATTCATTTTCGCTCGTCGCTGGACTATCTCCCTAAACTAGCTGCCCACCTCCTCTCCCAAACTATGCAGCGGCCCCTCGACGAACTCTGTCGCATTCATGATCTCGGTGGCGCCGTAGATGGCCCGCTTCTTGGCCCGCTCGTTGCCCGTCCGCGCGATCCACTCCTGCAGGTTGCCGTACTCGTCCATGCTGCCGCCGCCAACCACGAACACAATAGCGTCCGTATAGCCCTGCCGCCGCTGCCCGAAGCTCGGCGCCATGCCCGGACCCTGCGTCCCCGGCATGCTCCCTGGCGCGCTGCTGCCGCCGCCGCCGGACCGCAGCGCACTGGGCGGCGGCATGGTGCCGCGCGCGTTGGCGCTCCGGGGTCGAAGAACATGTAACCCTCGGTCTTGGCCAATGCCGACGTCGAAGCCGTCTGGGGGTCCATGATGGACTCGACGATCTTGGTCACGGTAAGATCCCGGTTGACGGGGATCAGCGTCTTCAGGGCGCCGCTTAGCGAGTCGAGGTTGAAACCGCCCGGCAACGTGACTCCGGCATCCTTGACCCTGTCGGTGAGTCGCGTGGAGAGATTCGAGAATCGCCCGAACAGGTCGGATCCTTGTTGGGAGGCGGGCTGTGTAGTGTTGTTAATGGTCGTCAGTTGCGTCATCTTGGTCGTCGCTCGAACCCTAGCATATCGCGTTAGTCAGTCACTATATTGGAGAGATGACGCGAACAGGCAGACGGAGAACTTACTGTCGAACATAGGCAAGAGAGGTCGTATCGACGCCAATCGCCTTCAGGGCCTCCTCGAATTGGGTCCACTCGGCCCGGCTCACTTCCTGCTCGGTGCTGAGGAACCAGATGATAAAGAGGCGCAGCTTATCGAGGGGCTGGTTCCCTTTTCCTCGTTCTTGATCACCTCGAGGACCTGTGCCTTGGTCTGCTTCATGACGTCCTCCTCCATCTGGAAGTAATTGTCGAGCTGGCGGTTCTTGATGCCGGTCAGCAGGGCGGCGAGGATGTTCATGTGCATGTCGAGCACGTTCTTCCTCTCGCGGAGCTCGGGCAGCAGGGTAATGGCAGCCTTGAGGTGGTGTGCGCTAGCACGCTCGTGTCGTTCTGGAGATCTTCTATCGAGTGGGCGCCCGTCTTCTTGGTGATGTCGGCCGCATCATCCTTGTACCGCGTCAACTCGGCGTCGATGTCCTCGGCGACCTGAGGGAACGGCAGCGCCGCGTTCTTCTCCCAGAAAAAGTCGGTGGCCGTCAGGTCGTAGGACTTCTTCGTCGTGCCCTTGGCGGGGTTTCCTTCTTCGACGGGCGTCTCGATGGTGATGCGGTTCAGCTTCATGTTGAGCACATCGTGCACCAGCGACTGGTAGGTCCAGGAGTGGGAGAGCATGGGGTTGAGATCGACATTGCGGTCCAAGAGAATGAGGACCGGTCGCGATGTAGGGGTGCCGGCCAACGAGGAGGGGCGGGCGCTCGTCGAGAACAGATTGTCCTTGGAGTTGAGGATGTGGTCGCGAAGTTTGCGGTCCAGCTTGCCGGCAATCATCTCGGCCGCCGCACCCTTGGGACATCGTATTATGGGGATGACGCCCATGGTGACGACGACGCTGAAGAGGCCGCTTACTATCCTATCGACCACATGGTCCAGCTGTTCGTCTTTCGTCTTGGCGCTGTTGAGGGCCCAATACGTGTTCTCCTTCTGCATGCCCAGGCTGAAGAGGTCGGGCTCGGATACGATGAAGTTCAGGTATTGGTCAAAGAGCTGCGCAATGTGCTCCGAGGTTTCGGTGGCGGCAGTCTGGGCGGCAAAGTCTTCGAGCAAGGGTCTGGGTATGGAGGAGGTGAAGTTGATGTAGGCGGGAGTGTAGAGGCCCCGTTGCAGGTCATTGGTGATGCCCTCGAGGTTCTTGGGGCTCGGTTCGAGCAGGTAGATGGCGGGCACATCGGGTATCGGGTGTCGGTTGGTGTTGATGTGTCTGTACATGGCCGTCGGTCTTAGCCAAAGCAATGTCCATGCTGGCGCCTGCAAGAGGGAGAACCTACAAATGCATGGTGACCCCCATGGAGCGAAGATCGCTCACCCGGAGCACGCTGCTGATGACATCGCGTCCCAGATCGTCAAAGACCAGGACCTTCCAGATGGGTTCGCCCTCTGCTGTCAGTATGGGACCGGTGGGAGCGACGGAGCCGTTCGCATGAGCGGTTGACTCGTCTTCTTCCTTGGGCACCTCGTTGAGGTTCAGGATCTTGCGCAAAGAAGCGATTTGGCGGTCGCGCAAGGACGCCATGGCTGCGGGACTGGTGATTGCGACAGGGGAAGAGCGCAATTAGTTCGGGGTGAAGCTATTCGCACTTGTCGGTCGTCGCTGTTGGTCGTCGCAGTCGCCTGTACTCGTGGTATGTATGGTAGGCCTCGTTTGGATGATGTATGCCCGCTTGCCTGTGATACGCGTGTCCAGATGGGATGGTGCGCTGCTACTTTACGGTGGGGCAGTCGTGCAGCAGCATGCATGGGGGTGCCTGGTGCGGTTGAGGAAGCTGGCAAACTTGGAATTTGGAGTTTGTTCAAAGTAAAAGGTAGGTCATGAAGGTAAGGGACGTCTTGACGTGTTGTCGTAATCTTCTACGTACCTGGATCGGGCAGGCAGACGAATATTGAGAAGCTTCAATGTTCCTCCTGCGCCTGCACAGAGCTCCCCAATCCACTGAGTTCAAGGTGCAGGACTTCCATTCAAATTGGTGGAGGCATCACTAAAATCAGAAGCTAGGCTGCCGCCAATTGACAGCGACCAGGTAAGCACTTCCCAACCGTGGCTGATGAATCGCATCCATCTGCGGAGCATTGCATCCATCAATCCCTCCTTTTAGCCATTGGCTTGTGGCTTGCAACTCGGCATTGTTCATTTTCCACCCTTGCATCAATGTCACTCTGTCACTCGCTCGCTTCCTTTCTCCGCCCCATCATCCGTTGTCTTGTGTCTGATCTGATCCATCCGCCGTACCCCCCAGCCATTTGCCATTTTCTTTCTCCCTTGACCTGCCTGTGTCTGTCTGTCCATTCTCTCATTCCCAACTCCAACCATCTTCTCTCGACAACACAACAACAACTATCACCACCTTGCGCGACCGACAGTTTCCATCCAGCAACGGCCGCTCATTCTGTTTTAATTTGTCGCTAGTAATTGTGGACTCCCCATCGCCCGCCTTCTCGACAGCTCCTCGTTCTCTTCTTCTGTGTTCGTCCGGGTTCTTTGCGTATTTTTGAAATAGACGGTGGAATTGTCTCGTCACTCTAGTGGACCCCAGTGCAGCAGCAGCAGCAGCAAACCTTTCGTCGGCCGACAACACACATCTCCATCGCCTTCCGCTCGCTCTCCCGTCCAGGCTGGAAAATAATAGGCAGAGTCTTCAAGGCCAGGAGCATATACACTTTCTCTCATTTAGACACCTGGGAACATGTTGTAATCATCGCGCAATCTCTCACCTAAAACGAGAGCATGACGATACCTTTGTTTCCTTGGTAGGAAGATTCAATCAGCAGCCACAGCATTTTCGAAACTGGGCAGTGCGAAGGCCACTCGCTCTCGCGTATTTTCACGTCTGGAAACCATAAAGGGTATGATAATGAACCACCTCCTCCCCCTTCTGCCCATTTGCCCACCACCTTTTGTCTTTTTCCTTCGCGACGTACACACTACACTGCACCCCTCTAAAGACCATTGTTTTGAAATGCGCACTTGGCGCGGGCACCCTCTCCAAATCCGGGAAGCAAGTATCCTAGTTGCGAGCTTTGCAGAATGAATTGCAAAGCCACCACCAGGCATCTTGGATAAGGGCGCGCGCGTGCTCGGGGAAGATACATAACTCCAATGACTACCAGGCCCGAGCAGAGCAGAACAGACTCGTCCTGCAGCGAGCCAGAGTCCTACGGTTTAGCGTCTACACGCCAAACAGTGGACAGTGTCGGAGCATTTCAGTGGATCGGAACCAGACAGCGGACAGACGGCCAGGAACTGGACAGACACGCTCAGCCTGTTCCCACCCACCCATACACGTAACTTCTGAAATTCCCTTCCATAATGGAACGGGAGAGTGAAGAGAGAGCAAGAAATAACCCAAGACTCAATGGAAGCATCCTCAATTGATTGAGAGCATCTCGGGATCATCGTGTATACTGGCGGATGGGGTTTTGTTGTTGTCTCAGCCAGCTTTCTTGGCACCTGCACGCCCCTTAATCGTTCAATTGGCCTATCCCTCCCCCATTCTCTTCTCAGTTACAATACCTACCAGTTTGCCCAGCTCAGCAGCAGCACACTCGCCAGGAGGCTTCCATGCTCTCAACACCAACACCCCCAAATTGCATTGCCGTTCCTAGAACTGGTAATATCCAGATGCACTGGGTGTCGCTGTTGTTTGCAGGTTTAAACCCGAATCTTTCCCGTGCCAATTGAAGGCTTTTTGCAGGATCGATGCGCCTCTCGAGGGAGTTGGGGGCTTTGAGTGCAGGTCTCGTCTCGTCTGTCCTGTCAGGGCGGGCGCTTCGAACTCCGACCTCCGTCCTCCGGCTGCTCAGGTCAACCAATTCAACAACCATCACGACCACCACCGTCTATGCGTCTGCATTCACACAGCCGTGGTCTTGGATTGGCTAGGGCTCTTGTCAAATACCCTTCATGGGTTAACATTCAATTGAGCTGCGACTAATTGAAGCGCTCACTCCTTTGCTCCACCTGGGTCTGCTAGGCCGGCCTGGCAGAGAGAGGGAGCCGGCCTAATCCAGGGGGCTCCGGACTGTTGCTGCGTATGGCAGTACTGTGTGCAGCTTCAACCGCCTCCGATCTGCCATCCCACCGTTCCACACACTTCACCAACTTCACCGTTCCTGATTCTCTTCTGCCTGCCGGGCCTCTTTGGGTCCTTTGACGTTTCGTTGCAGCTGATTGATTCCTTTTTGACTTTCAGATCTGCAGACTAGTCCACATCCGGCTTGGACCGCTATACCCCCCGGCCGGCCTAAGCTGCAGGCTCCGCTCGTTGTGTTTGTCGTGTGTGCAGCTCCTTGTTAGAAATACGCCCCTCGGTCATTGCACCCCCCAGCATCCCCGACGAACCAGCACCGACGGCATCATCAACACCGACTTTGTTGAGGTCTTGTCAGAAGTGTGTCATAATCAATCAACTTAGGACGCTTTCACCTCGTGTCCACTAAGCCGGTTAGACATATCTTGAGGTCCGAACAGGTGAGTGCACAGAATCTACCTAGTTGTTGTGTTTTTGTGATACATCGGCCCCACCTCAGCACCTTGCTTTCACTGCGTCTTTGTTAAACACACGCCCCCACCCCGAACACGTGCTGATTGATTATCTGATCACCCAGATCACGTGCACCGAGCCCCTTTGTCACTTCATCGTGCTGGACTGCAGAGGGTGGGATGGCTCAAGGCAATCCCGCCTGGCCTTCTGGTCAGTTCAACCAGGATGACTACCACCAGCAACACCTCTACACCGGCTCATACCAACCCACATCCAACTTTGACGCCCATGGTGCTCATGGAACTCATGGAGCTCATGGTGCGCACCAGGGCTTCGACGGCCCCAACACACAAGTCGACCACTCCAGCATGTACATTAACTGGGCCGGCAACCCAGCCATGGAGTCGAGTGAACACCCGAATGGTCTTGATGAATATGGTTCGGGCACCTTCACCGGCCAGAACACCACCAGTCCCACACCACAGCAATCCTACTCGGCGCAGTCGTACTACAACCAAGCTGCTGCTGCAGTAGAGGCCGGGGCCAGCCATGGGCAGGGACGCCAGTTCGATTACCGAACACCATCAGATTCTCAACAGATGTGGATGCCGTCGATGCAGGCCCAACCACAGCAACAGCAACAACGGCCCACGGCCTCTCCTGGCCCGGGCAACTTTCCCGGCAATGCTTCATGGCAGGCCTCGTCAAGTACACCGCCGCAGACCGGTTTCCCTCAGCAGAACATCCAGCAATACAATGTCCCGGCATCGCATTCGGGCTACCCACAAGCACCAGCACGTACCCATTCTGCCACCCCTTCAGGAGCCAGGCCCTCGGTGCATGGCAACCCTGGTCCTGGTACGGATCAGGCCATGTATGATTCGCCATACCAGCCTGTCCAGTTGCGAGAGGGTGCCGGACGCTCGACACCCCAGCCAACCGAAGCCAGGAATTCCCCATACCAGTTTCAAGCAGCCCAGAACATGGTGAGTGGTCATCAGTACCCTGCGTTCGCCGCACCCAACGGTCAAGGCCAAGTGATGTACCAGAGCCAGCTTCAGTACTCGGTGCCACCTTCGCAGTCGCCTGCCAATGCCCCGGCTCATCTTCAGCCCCAACAACGGGCCGGTCAGGCTGTGTTCTCCACCCAGAAGCAGCAACTGATGACCCCCGATGCCCATGGCCCGGTATCGAATGCCGCAGCCGCCGTGAAAGGCCCGAACCCTCGGCAGCCTGGCAATCCCGCCATGTCACCACAAGTCGTCATGCAACAACGGCCACAACCTACACAGCCTATACAACATAGCACGCAGGTGAATGGAGTGGCACCGGCCCCTCCCACCTCGACGCCATCTGCTTCAGCGAAACCCAGTTGGAATCCAGTACCAGGCACCCCCATCTTGTTCTTTTCCAACACCCCAATCCAGATGGAGCCGACGAAGAATCGCGGTGGGCCATTCATTGCTCAATTCAATGAGCGCCTAAAGCCGTTACTCCCTGGCCACCCGACAAGATTGCCCTGCGAAATCCTCCGTGATTACCAAGCGTACGAGAATGCCGTTACCAACCCCAACCTCAGCCCAGCGGAATCGCAGGCTATGCTCGCCAAGCTGGCGCAGCTTGATCAAGAAATGCTGCAATTGACTGGCAGGAAAGGTATGTCAGCCCCGCTCATCTTGATGGAACGTTTCGAATACTGACCGTGTTTCGCTCCACCAGCGCAAACCTACCCAAGACAGGCCGCCTCCAAACGATTGACGACGGGCAGGAAACCCAGAGGAAGCCAGGTGGGCAGATCAGGGCCCGACTCGCCAGACATGGAATCCTCAGACTACTCCAGTGAGGAAGAGGAGTCAATGCTGGACAAGGAGATTCGCAAGGTAAGCAAGTCAAGTTCTCTTTTTGTGTTTGTTATTGGCCCAGCAGCTTCACCATGTTCTTCGGATCACTGGCGATGTACATCAGCTCAAGGAGATGTTGGGATCTGCTTACATCAATTGGCGGAATGACCAACACCTCCACCCCCCACTCCACCTTTTCCGAGATAATGAATTCGCTAACATCAATTCTACAGCGCCTGTCGGAACCACGCCCAAGACCCTATCCAGTCGGTCAAATGGGACGTGGAGAAGATCGTCTGGAGAACGGATGAGGCCCCCACCGGATGGACAGCCAACGCCATCGCCGAGTTTGGCCGCTATCTCAAGGTGCTTTGGGACGACCTCAAGCAACTTCGAACGGACGTTAAGGCGGCCGGCAAGAAGTCCAAGAAATGGGCCCTGCTCAAGAAGGAACTCAAGGCCAAGTCGGCACAGGTTCTCATGGCTGTCCGGACTGCTGTCGAATCCTCCTACGACCCGGTGCTCCGAAACATGGGTGGAAACCAGCAACTGTGTTCCATCTTCTCCAACATGCTTCGGAGTGCATACTTGATGGAGGACTACACGGGTCCGTTGCCCAAGACGGTCCTCCAGCTTATGTCCAAGATCACCAACATGGACAAGACTTTCTTGTTGGACAGGCTCAAGTTCCAGAAGGTCCTCATCAAGTATCGAAAGAGTCTGGACAGCGAGAGTGTCGCTGCGTTCGAGCAAATCGTTTCTTCCGCCAGAGATGACAAGGACCAGGGCGAGGCCAAGCCTGCCGAGAGGCCCACAGAGAAGCGCAGCGCCGCCACCAACGAAGCTGTTCCCAAAACAGCGAGGACGGATGTAGTTGCGCCGCCTAAGAGGGTGCCGTCGATCCTCGCCAAGGACCTGAAATCCGCCTCGAAACTGTCGATGCTGAAGAGGCCGCAACCGAGCGGAGCCGTGGGTGCGGAACCTCGACGGGTGCTTAGTGATTCTACCAAAGCCTTGATGGCAGCGACATCTGCCAAAAGAGCCCGTGAGGAGGGAGGAAGATTCACGAGCGACGAAGAAGGCAACTACCGATGCTCCTCTAGCAAAACGACCCCGCGATGACGAAGTCGACTCTCGCGCTTCCAAGAAGTTGGTCATCGATGGCTCGAATGGCGCACAGTCGACAGCCAAACCGTCGTCGACAAGCAGTACGGCTGGTGCTGCATCCCAGGTTCGGGCCAGGCCTACGAGCTCTATCCTGCCTGGGAAGTCTCGACCAGTGGCCAGGCCGGCGGCAAGGAAGACGGAAGCAGCTACGTCTTCTACTCTGTCTACGATTAGTGGTCTGCTGGCAGAGATCTCGAAGCCCAAGTCGCCACCAAAAACCCGCGTGGAGCCAGTCCGGGCACCAGAAACGACCGAAGAAAAGGCACGCAGACTGCACAAGGAGGCCAGGCGGAAACTTCGCGTGCAATGGAAACCCGACAGCGAGCTGGAACAGATCCGCGTGTTCGAGCACGACGCCGCCGAAGACGAAGGACGCGCCAGCAACATGATTCAAGACGCCCGCGACAACCGGTCCGAAGGTCAGATGCTGAAGCGGGGCATCCGCGAAGGCGAAGACGAGGATGAGATGGACGTCGACGAAGCCGATGAGGATTCGAAGACGGGGGCGATCAGCCTGCTGCCCTGGGCGGAACCTGCGGCGACGGACTTCTCGGCCATCGACGGCAAGAAGCGCGGCAAGAGCTTCGTCAACCGCGGCGGCCTGCGCGAGGTCGAGTCGGGCCAGCAGAAGTACATGGAAGAGTACGAAAGACGTGAGCTTATGGTGGTCTACACGTCTGCCTCAGACATCCCCGAGTCGCCCAAGTCCCCACCCCGCAAATCCGCCTCAGCAGCCTCAGCAGCCCAAACCCGCTACGGCCAACTCCCCTCGGACAAGCCCGAATTTCTCGAAGTCCACCGTCGCTGGGCTGAAAGTCATCAATTCGGTCCTAAGAAAGCACTGCAAGGCGCCATTTACCGACTTGGTGGGGCGCAAACAACCGATCTTGGCAAAATCGTTTCTGCTCTCAAAACCGCATCCATCAACAACCAACCTTTGCGCGCCAAGATGTCGTCATCGCAACAGCAATCCGACAAGGACACTTCTGGCAGCTCTGCCTCCTTCACCAACATGTCGCAAGCCGATCGTGAAGCCAAGGTGTTGCAACTGCTGCAATCCCCTGCCGTCGCCCAGTGGCAAGACCCCAACCCCTTCGATCCCAACCGACCCCAGACATCCCGTCGCACCGATTACAGCGACCCCAAGGTCCAGGCCGATGTCGACGCCTTCGAGTCTGTCGCCGCCGAGTTCGCCGGCAAGCCCTTCCCCGCCACCGAGCCGCCCGAGCACATGAAGAACAACCCCGCCCACGTGCAGCAGTGGCGGGCCGGTTACCAGGCCGACATGGCCGCCAAGGCCCAACAGGACGCCGCCGAGCGCGCCCGCAAGGCAAACGAGGACCAAGCCCGCCAGGCCGCCGCCGCCCTTCAGCGAGCCGCACAGCCTGCCGCCGCTCAACAACAAAGCACGCAAGACGCCCATGCCGCTGCTTGGGCTGCCTACTATGCTCAATATGGCCAGAGCTTCAACGCGGCCCAGCAGCAGCCTCAACTCCAGCAGCAACAGGCGTGTGGTGGTGGTGGCTACGACTACAGCTCCGTGGCCCAGGTCATGCAGGCCTTGCAAGGTGGCCAGGCTCAACCCGCCGCACAGCAACCTCAGGCTGCGCCGTCTCAAGACCCGAACGCGCAGCTCATGTCGCTTCTTTCCGCCCTGGGTGGAGGACAGGCAACCCAACAACCCGCCCAGCAGCAGCCGCAGGCCGCGCAAGCCTACGGTGGCCAAAGCACGACCGATGCACAAGCTGCTTACTGGCGGGCCCTGATGGAGGCAGCCCAGAACCCTGTCGCTCAAGCCCAGCAGACCACCCCACAACCCTCGCAATCGCAGCCCCAGCAGCAACCATCCAAGTCGCAGCAATCGTACCACCACAAGGACCGCGACCGAGCCGCAAGCCGAGCTACCGCTGCAGCCGGTGGTGTAGACAGCGGCTTCTTGGATTGTGGACCCGGCCCTTCCGACTACGACTACAGCAACGACTCGCGCGGTGACAACAAGGGCAGTGGTGCTCGAGGCGGCCGTAAGGACAAGGACAACTTCCGCGGTGGCGGAGCGGTCGGCGCCAAGGATCACAAGGGCATCAACCGCGCCTTGATCGGCACCAAGCCGTGCTCCTTCTGGGCGCAGGGCAAGTGCGCCAAGGGCGACCAGTGCACGTTCCGACATGATCCGAACGACCTCAAGTAGAAAGGCAGCAATGGAGGAGGCAAAAACAACGCTTTCGCCTCATCACGCATCATCACAAACGACCCTCGTCAAATATTCCCGCCGTCGTCTTCGCTTCTATACCTGTGTAGAGTATAATCACCCATTTTCCCCTTTCTCTTTTGTTCTATTTGGCCCGGCATGTACCGGCAGACAGTACTACATCGGACGCGTCGATTGATAATGGATATCGTTCGGTGTTTGGCTTTTTTGCGATGAGCATCTTTCGGCGGCGACCTGTCGAACAAAACAGCATCTCGGCATTTCTTCCCCCATCAGGTTCTTGCATTGTTCTGGCGTATGAGGAGTACAAGCTGCTGTTACTGCTACTACTGCGGCCGTGTCATTTGAGTTACATCGGCCTAGGGAGAGGAGAGAGGATGGGTTTTCTGGTACTTTTGGTGCAGTCATTCAACAGCACTACGGTAGCCTACCCCATCAAGTGCCTGTCGGCTGGAGATATCTCATGAAGGACAGATGAGACGAATGAGAATGGCCTGGCTTCGTATAAAGAGAGGCTGGGTTGATGTAAATTAGTTGTACTAAGGGCCTAGCAGGGCACCCACCCAATGAAACTCACATGATCAATGTCTTACATTTTCTAGTGATTCTGCATATTCCTGATTCGTTCTAAGCCTCAACTGCTGTGGCAGCCCAGGTGGATGAGATACTGCACTCCTCTCTCGTTGGCTTAGTGACTAATCTTCTTTTTCGATGCTTGCACGGTGAAATCATTGACGTCATCACGCTACTAGTGGTAAGGAAAGGAATGTCAGTGACGACTGCGCATCATTACTTAAGTCCTGAGCAGCACACGTTTGTCGCTTCACCAAGTTATCCATTCTAGCATCCAAATAGACAGACCTGTGAGCTGCGACATGAGAAGGAATCTTCGCTTGTTCACGACAAGAACATTCGGGATAGCTACTGCCATACCCTCCGCTAAGATGGAGACTTCGATCAACACACCGGCGACATACGCCTCCATGGTGAGCAACAAGCGAGGAGGAAGCCAACAACAGCAACAACCTGTCCATACAGGCACATCGTCGCTTTTACCTTCCTTGCCCCATGGTACTGGTAGCAACAAGAACAACACTTCTTCATCTCGACAGCATCAACATACACAACAACAGCGTCGTGGCCGCGGTGGCGGCGGCGGCCACGCAGCATACTACCAGAGGCCATCACCACCTAGGCAGCAGCAGCAACAACAAAGGCAAGGCCAAGACGATACGAAGAAGGTAGGTCATGACGAAGAAGACGTCTATGTTCTGACGCTGCTCACAGACCAGGGCCACGAGCGTGCCATGTCGGCGCTGCGGGGGCGCTGGTTCCCCCCCGATGGCTCAAGGTGGACGCGCACATGACGCTTTTCCACGCGCTGCCGGGGCGGTTTCTGGTAGAGATGAAACAGGACTTGGGGGAGACGGCGGCGAAGACCGGAAAGTTCGCGGTGGATGTGGGTAGCGAGGGCGTCTTTCGCATGGGGCGCAAGGGCGTCGCGGTCAAGGCCCGGTTGGGGAGCGGCGGCGGCGAGGGGGCGGTGGGCCAGATGCGGAGGGGATTGATTGATCGGTGGGAGGCAATGGGTGACGAAGGAGAAGGAGAAGAAGCAGGGGCAGCAGGAGCAGGGGCTGGAGCAGATGATGGGAAGGAGCACATGTCTACTGCAGAGAAGACACACGGGGTGCTGAGTGCGCAGGACGCGAGGAGAGATTGGAAGGCGCATTACACCATCATGAACAAGGAGGAGGATTCCGCAAGGGTGGAAGAGTGCTTCGACGAGCTGAGAGGCAGCCTGGAGCAGACGAGGGGGAGGTCTTGGGATTGAGGCTTTGGCGGTACGATAGGGGGTGGTGGCACCAGCAGGAGGACTTCTTGTTCGGGGAGTTTCAGAATCTTTGGCCGAGTGACCAAGGACGTGCTGGACTTTAGATCTAAAGGTTATTCCGGTGAATCGTTACTTCATTGTGTCTGTCTCGAGTCTGTTATCCATTACTCTTTCTCCTGGCTATCAGGCTCAAATCCATTCTCGTTCAGCCTTTCTGATTACACTCGTCCGATCTTGAAAGGATACATATGCTTAGTCCTCAGTCCTCATGCGTATAAGGGGAAGGCACTCCAGAACCCCATTTCTCCTGCCACAATGCCTCAAATCTCTCTCGTGTGGTATTGGCGTTGAAAAAATGCGACCATACGCTCATCAGTAGCATCGGCCCCGATGTTCTCTCTCTCCGACATGATCTGCTGCTTGAAATCCAGCACGGCCTGAACGTGCTCGCGGCAGATGGGCCGTCCCCGCGCATGCATAACGATCATCGTGCCCGAGCACTCTATGTGGTCGGGAAGGATATCCGGAAACTGCGAGATGGACAAAAAAGTAGAGCCGAAATTCTGCTGGCCTTGCAGAATCTGGCATGGTCCTACGAGGCTGTCGTTCGTGTTGGACTCCTCACAGAGCCATTAAAGACCGATATTGCTGGGGAAGTTAGGTGCGTAGCGACGAATTACACTACGAGGATGACGGCGAGAAGGAACCAAGACGGGCTCTATGCTGCGGCTGAGGCGGAAGCGAATCATGTCTCCGAAACAGTGAAGCTTCAGTGCTGGCTAGATTTGAATAACCTAGGGGAAACCGTGGCGATCAGGGTCTGCAATGCAGGGGTTGGCCCCATTGGTGAGGGAGAAGCTGCTGTGGAGATGCGTGTTGGAAGCAGAGCCGAGGAGTCTTACAAACTCGTCGGCAGCGAGTCCGGTCGGCTTGTCGTCAAAGCGAGCCCAGTCTACCGACTCTCGGCGTTAGTATTACTCTTTTTGGCATAAACGAGTGATGCCAGGAGAGAATGAAAGCAACTCCTTGAATAAACGGTGATTCCACCCCTGCTGAGACACTGGGATAACGAGGAATAACCAGTGGAATGGGAAGGAATAACTACTGGGATAGGAAGGAATAAACGCCGAAAGCCACTTCCCCAAAAAGGCTTCTTCTGATCGACGGGGAAGACGATGACGCGACGATAGTCGAGGCCAGGGCGGCTGGGAAGTTGGTAGAAGACGCTGGCGGAGGACTTGCAGAGCATCTTGTGGTGGTCCCAATCCTTCTTCTGGCATGCCTCGGAGCAGTACTTTGTCTTGCAGGTGGCACAGGCCAAATTGCCCTTCTCATTCGTCTTGCCACACATGACGCAAGATTCAAGGACTTCGGGTCGTGCCTTGACGTAGGCCTAACATGTATTATATATGGAATCGTACAGCGATTCTATAAAATATACCCGTGCGGCGTAGGGCAGCCGGAATTTTAAAGGTAGGATTCTATATAAGAATCGGAATAGGATTTTATATAGAAATAGTTATTAAGTTTTATAAAACTAATACTAACATGTATTATACATGGAATCGTACAGCGATT